>NW_028317951.1:8412500-10912500 GCF_062004578.1 Staurois parvus
AGTCATAGCCAAACTATTTCCCAATCAATCTGACCATTGCTGGCATTGCAAACAACACCCAGGCACCATTCTTCACATTTTCTGGGAATGCCCTAATCTCCAGACTTTCTGGCAACTGGTCCTTTAGCTAATTCACAGATTTACAAACATACATATGCAAAATGACTCAGCTGCGGTCCTCCTTAACCTCACCCCTATGTCGAAGAAGCACTATCAAAAATCAATCCTCAAACATCTAAATGCAGCGCAGGTATGCATACCAAGCCTTTAGAAGCAACAGGCTGCCCCTATGTGGCCCAATGGCTTGCAAGTGTGAATTACATTTCACAGATGGATTATCTGACTTCTTCTATTCGGGAGAAATCAGAGGAACATAACACCAGGTGGTTTTACTGGGACCTATTTCACTTCTCAGATGAATGCCTTCAATATACATAACCTTTGCTCTGTGCTTAACACCTTGAGGGATTTTTTTGTTTCTCTTTTTTCAGCATGTCAGGCACTGCTGTTCCCCACTCCACAGGGGCCATTATTAAGCTTGTGATCTACCAGAACCCCCAGATCCTTCTCCACCATTGATTCCCCCAGTTGTACTCCCCCTAGTATGTATGATGCATGCATATTCTTAGCCCTCAAGTGCATAACCTTACATTTATCAACATTAAACCTCATTTGCCACATAGTTGCCCAATTAAACAGTGCATTGAGGTCAGCTTGTAAGTTGAAGACATCCTGTAAGGACGTTAGTCCACTACAAAGCTTGGTGTCATCTGCAAAGACTGAAATTGTATTTTTAATCCTAGACCCTATATTGTTTATAAATATATTAAAAAGTAAGGGTCCCAACACTGAACCTTGGGGTACACCACTGACATCCCTAGACCATTCAGAGTATGAATCATTAACCACTACTCTTTGAATACGATCTTTTAGCCAGTTTTCCAACCATTTACATACAGATTTTTCCAAGCCTGTAGACTTTACCTTACACATTAGTCATGTGTGGGGAACTGTGTCAAACGCTTTTGCAAAATCCAAGTATACCACGTCCACCGCCACCCCTCTGTCCAAGGTTTTGCTTACCTCCTCATAAAAATAAATCCAATTTGTTTGACAACTTCGGTCTTTCATGAATCTATGCTGTCTGTTGCTAAAAATATTTTTTTCCAGCAAGAACTCATCTATGTGGTCTTTTATTAAACTCTCCAGTATCTTCCCAACTTCAGAAGTTAAACTAACAGGTCTATAATTACTTGGTAAAGATTTTGACCCCTTTTTAAATATTGGCACCACATCAGCCTTACGCCAATCCAGTGGTACTATGCCAGTCATTAAAGAGTCCCTAAAAATGAGAAACAATGGCTTTGAAATGACAGAGCTCAATTATGGACCCGTGGGCATATGCCATCCAGTCCAGGTGCTTTATTCACCTTTATTCTGTCTAAATATTTTTGAATCATATCAATTGTGAGCCAATGTGGATCATCTGGAGCTGTGTCAATATAATGCCCATTATGGACAAGAGCTCCCCCATGCTCCTCTGTATACACAGAGCTGAAGAAGGTATTTAATACATTTGCCTTCTCTTTGTCCCCAGTCACCCACTCTAGATTATTTTATAAAGGGCCTACATGCTCGGACCAGAGCTTTTTAATATCAATATATTTGAAGAATTTTTGGGGGCTGGTCCTGCTATCTTTCTCAATCTGTCGTTCGTTTTCAATTTTTGCAGCCTTTATTTCCTTTTTGCATATTCTGTTATATTCTTTGTAATGTTTAAACAATGATAGCATTCCTTCCTTTTTATATGTAATAAAAGCTCTTTTCTCATTATCTATAGATTTTTTAACTTTGGCCGTAAGCCACATAGGTTTGATTTTAAGCCTTTTAAACTTGTTGCCCATGGGAATATATTGTTCAGTGTGTACACATACAGTCTTTTTGAAGAACTCCCATTTCTGTGTTGTATTCATCAATGCCAACATTTCCTCCCAGTCTAAGTCTTGGAGAGCAGCTCTCAGCCTTGGAAAATTACCTCTCTTAAAATTTAGCATTTTTATTTTTCCCGTATGTGCTTGCTGGTTACAGCTAACAATAAATTAAATCATGTTATGGTCACTGCTACCCAGATGTTCTTTTATATGGACATTCGTAATAAGCTCTGCATGGTTTGAGATTACCAGGTCCAGCAGAGCATCATTCCTAGTTGGGGTCTCTATGAACTGTACCATAAAATTGTCCTGTAGTAGGTTTAAAAATGTTTGCCCTTTGACTGGAGTAATGGTATTACAGGAACAGTTAATTTCTGGGTAGTTAAAATCCCCCATTATTCTCACTGTCCCAGCCCTTGCAGTCCTTTCGATCTGTGCAAGGAGCTGAGTTGCCATCTCCTCATTAACACTGGGAGGCCTATAACAAACTCCAATGATTACCTTTGTATTATGCACCCCCATGTGCAGTTCCACCCATAATACTTCAGCCTCATCACACTCTCCATCAACTAGGTCCTCTTTCACAGTCACTCTGACATCACTTCTCACATAGAGACAGACACCACCACCTTTCCTATTTACCCTGTCTCTCCGAAAGAGAACATAGCCAGGTATATTATTGGAACAGTCATGTGAAGAATGAAGCCAAGATTCAGCAATACCAATTAAATCATAGTTCTCGTCATGCTCCAAAGCTTCTAACTCACCTATTTTGCTTGGCAGACTTCTGTCTTCTTGGATTTGGGGGCAGCATTAGTTTTATTTTTTTTATACTATTGTCACTATAGAATAGGAGGAAATAAAGGAAAATAATGCTGAAGAAAAAGACTAATGCCAAATCTAAGGACATGCAAGCTGCTATACATTGCATTTTTTTGTGTTTTTAAATGCACTTTAACTTAAACAATTAGCTACTTTATCCTGTATAGATTATGCATAGTCTATAAATAACATGTGACACCAGGTAAAATGTTTGTGCAGCAAGTGTGTGGAGTATGGTCGAAGTGTATACTGTAAAAAAAAAAAAAACTACACACCTTCCCCTGGGAAAACAAACTTTTATTTTGTTATTAACCTTTGACAACAACACAGTTTTTTTTTTTTTAATTCAGCATATACACAATTTAGCACAAGATTCAGATCCCATAGACTTCAGTTTGGATCTGGTGCTATGTTCTGGGCTCGTAGATTTCCTGCAGGTTTTAGTAAATGTCCAGTGAACCAGACTTTGCCAGGTTCACTCATACCTACCCAGCACTTTCACAGTCATTAGACTACTGGATCTGATCATGACATGTAGGTGATTCATAAAATCACTGACAGTTTTATCTGTTGTCATCTTGGATAAGTAAACATGCAATGAACATCAGATGTTATGTATTGTCTTATATGAACATACAAATGATCTAAAGATGTACACCATTCTCTCACAGCGGAAGCAGCTGGAAAGTACCCCAATGCAAAACAGGCAATTTTCATAATGCTGGATCAGTGTCCTCTACATCTGTTAATCCACAGATGGGGAAAACTAAATGGTTAACCCTAAATTTCAAAGTGGTAATTTGGATTAAAATGGCAAGTACACTAGTAAAGCATTTATCCTTTCGAATCTTGGCTTATGCAAAACCATCATTGGTCAAAATATGGGTAAAGCTCATTGCCGGAAAGCCAGAGTTGACCATACAAATCCATTTTTAGAAAATTATGTTTAAAACAACATTTCATTTATAATAATGGGCACTTAAAAAGTCCTCTTTACACAAAGACTGTAACAAGTAAAATTACTAGACTAGACACAAATCAGTCTGTATCTGATATCAATATTCTTTGTTTCTGTTATGTTACATATAGAAAATTAAGTTCTGTTTTACCTAATGTTTACTTGATGTGCAGACTTCTAAATATTACAAATTTTAATTTGACTTTAATCTGTGACAACAAGCTTCAAATGTATTTTTGATTTCAATTTAATTGAAATGTGCCAACAGAGTTTAAAATTACACCCATGTCTGAGAATTTTATTTCTCTAAAGACTTTAAAATCTTTTTTTTTATTTATGCAAGTTATTTAGTAACAGATGGAACAAAAATATGGTAACATTTATTATATATAGTTATGCTTATTCTTTTTTATGTTGGTTAATATTTTTATTCTGCTAACTAGACCAGAAAATAAATAGGTACAAAAAAAAAAAACTTGGATGAGGAAGCAACATTTCTGGCAGTTTTTACACACATTCCTGAAAATACTTTCAGAGACATTATTCTTAGAGAACTTCATTTTTTGCAATAATACATGATCAGAACAGCTTTCAAAGATTATATATTATTTTAAGCATGTGACTACACAGAAGTAGATTTAAGAGACCTGAATGTAGACAGCCAACATTTTCTTAGCACCAAATCTAAACAGTGGCATTAAATCACCTTCCCTGGATTCATTACAGTAACTGATCAACCTTGTCATTTGTTGGAGAAAACATCTGTTGGTTTACTATGCAGAGGAATGTATGCTGCAAATCCTCACCTTTTAACATTTGAACAGTAAACACACAATTAGGTGTCAGATTATGTTCAAGAATTTCTTCAGGGTTTGCTGACTATGAGACAGTTCTATGCTTTCTTATTACTCAAGATGTTCAAGTACAATATTTGTTCGAACAAGTATTTGTCAACCGTTCAAGAAAAATAAAAGCGATATACTAGTGAATGAACCAAAGGACCGGAAAGCCCACAAACATGCCATCTGGCTGCTAGAGTTATAGATAGTACTATTTATATGCATATAAGGAGTTTATTCACTGATACATTCCCTTGTATGTCTATGAGTTATTTCAACCTATAGAAATACCCCTTACAGTTCAAGAATCAATCATCTAAGATGGATTTGCCAACTTATTGCTACTGTTTCCCTGAGATAAGACTGACATGGTAGGGTCTGCAAATAATATAACTTTTGCAGTCAGGCAATGCAGTCCAGGTCCTGTAGGAGAGTACCACTTTCCGTAAGAATGTACTGTATATACCTGGCTATCATGTGTCCAATCTTTTATCAAACTTGCAAGCAATAGGTATTTTCTAAGTCAAAAGGGCATCTTATCTTATTACTGCAGGTGCTTATTTTCTGTTGAAGATCAATAATAAACCAATAAATAAAAAACTAATAAAATGCTTTCAGCATTAAAAAAAACAAATAAAAATCAATCCCTAAAAACTATTTGTTTTTGAATAAAAGAATAATATTTTCGTAAAGGCATTTTATAACCATTGCTTGCTTGTTGCCCAGCTGTCATGGTTGCCCAGATATTGCTTGTATAGTGTCAGATTTTCCTGTTTGTAACCAATATATTGTAATAGCCCATCTGTTGTCCATGTATTTCTTTGATTTTCATGTTTTTACCTAGATGTATTGTCAAGTCAGTTTTCTCTGTTTAGAGGACAATATTAAAATAATTTAATGCCCTTCCAACATCTCACTTTTAAACTATTCTTACAATGAAGGAAATAAATATTTGATCCCTTGCTGATTTTGAATGTTTGCCCACTCACAAAGAAATGATCAGTCTAAAAATCGAATTGTAGGTGTATTGTAACACTGAGAGACAAAATAGCAACAAAACATTCAAAAGAAATGCATGTCTAACAAATGATGCACTAATTTGCATGTTCATGAGGGAAATAAGTATTTGATCCCCTACCATTCAGCAGGATTTCTGGCTACCAGGTGTCATTCATACAGGTAACAAGCTGAGATTAGAAGCAGTCTCTTAAAGGGAGTGCTGCTAATCTCATTTTGTTACCTGTAAAAAATACACCTGTCCACAGGAGCAATCAAACAATTAGATTCCAAACTCTCCACCATGGCAAAGACCAAAGAGCCGTCCAAGGATGTCAGGGACAAGATTGTAGAGCTACACAAGGCTGGACTGGGCTACCAAGCGAACGCCAAGCAGCTTGGTGAGAAGGTGACAAAAGTTAGTGCAATCATTCGCAAATGGAAGAAACACAGAACAACTGTCACTTTCCCTAGGTCTGGTGCACCATGCAAGATCTCACCTCGTGGAGTGTCAATGATCATAAGAACAGTGAGGAATCATCCCAGAACTACACATGAGGACATTGGCAATGATCTCCAGGCAGCTGGGACCACAGTCACCAAGAAAACAATTGGTAACACACTACGCCGACAAGGAAATCCTACAACGCCCGCAAGGTTCCTCTGCTCAAGAAAGCACATTTCCAGGTCCGTCTGGAGTTTGCCACTGAACATCTGAGTGATGCAGAGGAGGACTGGTTGAAAGTGTTGTGGTCAGATGAGACCAAAATCAAGCTCTTTAGCATCAACTCAACTCGCGTTTGTTTGGAGAAGGAGGAATGCTGCCTATGACCCCAAGAACACCATCCCAACTGTCAAACATGGTGGTGGAAACATTCTGCTTTGGGGGTGTTTTTGCACCGCATCAAAGGGATGATGGATGGGGAAATGTACCGTCAAATCTTGGGTGAGAACCTTCTTCCCTCAGCCAGGGCATTGAAAATGGGTCGTGGGTGGGTGTTCCAGCATGACAATGACTCAAAATATACGGCCAAGGCAACAAAGGAGTGGCTCAAGAAGAAGCACATTAATGTCCTGGAGTGGCCTAGCCAGTCTCCAGACCTTAATCCGATTGAAAATCTGTGGAGGGAGCTGAACGTTCGAGCCAAAACATCAGCCACCAAACCTAATGACTTGGAGAGGATCTGACAAGAGGAGTGGGCTAAAATCCCTCCTGAGATGTGTGAAAACCTGGTGGCCAACTACAGGAAACGTCTGACCTCTGTGATTGCCAACAAGGGATTTGCCACCAAGTACTAAGTCATGTTTTGTGAAGGGGATCAAATACTTATTTCCCTCATGACCATGCAAATCAGTGCATAATTTGTTAGACATGCATTTCTTTTGAATTTTGTGTTGCTATTCTGTCTCTCAATTTTACAATACACCTACCATTCGATTTTTAGACTGATAATTTCTTTGTGAGTGGGCAAACATTCAAAATCAGCAGGGGATCAAATACTTATTTCCTTCACTGTATCTTATCCTAATGATTTGCTATGCCACACTACATGTGCTGCTATTTAACCATTGAATTTACTGGGTGTGGTTTCAAGGACTTTAAGGAAAAATGCATACAGCTACCACATTTAAGGACTAGTACACTGCAATATACAGGTGAAACTCAAAAAATTAGAATATCGTGCAAAAGTTCATTTATTTCAGTAATGCAACTTAAAAGGTAAAACTAATATATGAGATAGACTCATTACATGCAAAGCAAGATAGTTCAAGCCATGATTTGTCAGAATTGTGATGATTATGGCTTACAGCTCATGAAAACTCCAAATCCACAATCTCAGAAAATTAGAATATTGTGAGAATTAAAAACAGCCTATAAGCACAAGATCCAATGATCTGAAATATTGATTAATCCCTCGCCTTCAGTAAAAATGAGTGGACTCACAGAAGCCATGCTGTCAGTCTGTCTTGGAGCTTTAATGGGGTTCAAGGCAAAATTTTGAGTTTAAAATATTTGAGCATGATTCATGAAACAGGCTGCAAATAAAACCCAGGTCTAACAGTCTTTAACATTTATCACCCATGTTTGGCTCCAGGATGGTGGTGTCAACAGTGCTGGAACAGTCCTCTGCAAAGCCCCACAGGAAAAGTGTTTGAGTAGTAGTTACTAACACCAGGGAACATATGTCCTATAATTGGGGTAGAAGTTGATGTTTCTATTGTCTGGGAACAGGTTTGCTTTAAGGCTAAGAAAAGGTCATGGTTTCACTATTTAGCATCATTCTTTATTTTTATTTCTCTCAAAAGTCTGTTTATGTAAGTATGTTTCTTACAATAGTTTTTTATAGTCTTCTTTTTTTTTATTAAAACAAATAACTAGCACAATAAATATACAGTGAACTATGGTTTATGTAACAAGTGGCTGATGTCTTTTTTTAAAGTCATATAATTTTCTTTTGCAAATTTTATTAAGAAAAGGCAAGGGCTAAACAGTGAAACAACTGTGTCACAATAGAAAATTGCATTAAAATATGATTAAACATTAATCCAACCTTGTAATTAGAAATGGTCTAGAATTAATAGTTAAATCTTAATGGCAATATATTAAAAGGTTACTACTGTCAATATTTAATGAATTCTTTTAATTATTATGATAAGGACATAGAACCCAAACTGCTTTAAAGTCAGAAATATGCAGTCATTTGAGGCATGAACTTCAATTTCCATCTATTTCTATGTGATAATTGTGTTGATTGAACACTCAGAATCAACCTCTGTGAAACTTCCCACAATGTTTTCATTTTGTTGCCGTTATCTTCTTGGAATTATTCATTTAGAAGTTCATTGACCTTCTTATCTACACTTTTTCCCATGCTTTGAATATGGAGGACTTATTTTGCTGTCTTATTAGATATCCAAATACATTTTCCATAGCTTTTATGTGCTGATTTTAGATGAAACAGAGATAGTTCTCTTTTCTTTTAGCTGTCCTACGTCCAACCAAAATCAGTGGCCTGACTGCATGAGCTTAATAATATAGTACAAAATAGCAAGCTATGCAATTCAAAGAGGCCAATTAAACATCTACATTAAAGAATGCAATTTGCACTACGCTGACTAAAAATAATAGAAAGATATTAATGGGTATTATTGATGTTCTGGCATTTTGCATGCAATATCATGGTGACTTTTGGATCAATGTTCTCTGGATTAGATTACAGAGAGAAAGATTTTAGACTATGGGAGGCAAACATAAAATTAATTTGGCAAATAACTTTTAGAATCAAGGATGTAGTATTGAAGTCATTACACAAACATATAAAACAGGCCCCATTTCCCTAAATATACAAACCAGGGGCGGACCGACCATTTGGAAACTTGGGCACTGCCCAAGGGCCCAGGGTCAGTAGGGGGCCCCATGAGATGCCCCTGGTACCTTTTTTATAGGCTTTTTTGAGTTTGGACAAGGACACAGGGGCCCCATGATCCCCTATTGCCCGGGGGCCCCATGAGTTGTCAGTCCGCCGCTCATACAAGCTTTGCCTTGTTAAATATTTTAGTAACATGCACAAATCCAGAATATTGCTGTGCTCCTTGGTATCTTTATTGAAGCATTAAAATGACATCACAGGTATGACAGGAACATTAAAAAAGTGACAAGTTTCATGCTACATTCAGTGCTTAGGAGGTTTGAGTAAGCGCTGATTTTAGCTCAGTAAGTATCACCTTTTTAATGTTCCTGTCATACCTGTGATGTCATTTTAATGCTTCAATAAAGATGCCAAGGAGTACAGCAAAATTCTGGATTTGTTCATGTTACTGAATCTCACAGACAAGCAGTGCAGCACCCCGGGTTCTAGTTCACAACATGAGAGAGTCGATAACTCACCTTGTGCGGCACCATTTTGACTTTTCTGATGCTTGTTAAATTTTTTTCATGAAACTCACACATATAACATGACTGTCGGGCTCTTTATGATGAAGGAATTCCAGTTGGTAAACAGTTGACAAAAACAATGACCTAACCAAATGGAATTTGTCAAAAATTAGTCCATTGAAAGTTCTATTGTAAAAAAAAGTAAAATGTAGTACTGTAGGTTACAGGTTAACATTATAAACACAGTTTTTTTATATATGTATTTTTGGGCTAAAATGTGGTTTTTCTATAGTCATAGAGTAACCAGAGTGTACATTATGTCTATGAAGATATTTATAGTCTAACTTCATCATAAACTAGCCCTTACTTTGTTTATATAATTTGTTTACAATCCAATCTGGAAGTGGATCACAGGAAAAATGTAATCAGTGCTTGCTTTTTCACAACCTTTAGAGGCTAGATTCAGTGAATGGCTCTTTTATTCACTAGACGTAATGGTATTTTTTGAATATAACAATATAAGTGAAAATAGTAATTTCACTTTAATGAACAGCTGGTATTCCAACCAGACATAAAGCTTCAGTTTCCAACATTGCCAATATATTATCTATCTTAACCACTTGTCTACTTGGCACTTATACCCCTTCCTGCCCAGGCCAATTTTCAGCTTTCAGCAATGTCACATTTTGAATGACAATTGTGCGGTCATGCAACATTGTACCCATATAAAATTTTTATCATTTTTTTCACACAAATAGAGCTTTCTTTTGGTGGTATTTAATTGCCACTGGGTGTCTTATTTTTTGTGTTAGAAACAAAAAAAGAGCAAAAAATTTGAAAAAAAAAATGTTTTTTCTTTGTTTCTATTATAACATTTTGCAAACAGGTAATTTTTCTCCTTCACTGATGTGCAATGATGAGACTGCACTGATAGGCAGCACTGATAGGTAGCACTGATAGGTTGCACTGATGGGCACTGATAGGCGGCACTGATGAGGTGGCATGGATAGGCTCCACTGATAGGCAGCACTGATAGGCAGCACTGATGATGCTGCACTGATATGCAGCAATGATGGGCACTGATAGGCGGCACTGATGGGCACTGATGGGTGGCACTGACTGACAACACTGACTGGCGGCACTGCTGGGCACTGACTGGAGGCACTGCTGGGTGGCACTGCTGGGCAGCACTGATGGGTGGCACTGATGGGGGCACTGCTGGGCACTGGTGGGTGGCACTGCTGGGAACAGGTGGATGGCACTGCTAGGCACTGATGGGCACATGTGCATGGCACTGATGGGCACAGGTGAGTGACACTACTTGGCACTTGTGGGTGGCAGAGCTGGGCACAGGTGGGTGGCACAGGTGGGTGGCACTGGTGGTTGGCACTGATCAGTGCCCTGATGATCAGTGCTGATCTGTTTTCTGACAATTGTCAGTTATCGGCAGTACTTTCCTCATGAAAGTGCAGCCGATAACCGGCAACTGCATTTACCCAGTGATCTGCTGTCTCATTGGACACAATTGATCACATGGTAAAAGGCCTCTGTGATTGGCCTTTTACCACATCATGTGATCAGCTGTGTCCATAGGACATAGCGATCATGGAGATTGCCAGGTGCGGGAGACGCCCTCCCAGAACTGTACAACCACGCTGTATCCATCATTTGGCTATATCGCGGTTGCCAAGTGGTTAAGGATAATGATTTTTACCCTAAGAAAAATAATTACTTTTCTTCATAATGTATGGCTCCTATTTTTGTAACCCTGAATGTCTTGATTACAAAGATCCCGAGAACCTGTGCAAAGGTCTATTAGGTATGAACTAGAGAGAACAATTTCATCTTGATACAGTAGCTCAAAATAATCTTTACTTCTCTGAGTTTTCAATTCATACCTACTTGATTCATTTACTTTTCCTGCATTACAAATAATTTGCCAAATAGCAATAGTGTGTTATGACACTTCAGTCAATGAAGTTGAAGCCATAAAGGCAAATATGTTGTTCACTTTGCAAAGGGAATTTTTCCTTAGCTTAGTGAATGCAATTTTCCATGTAAAGTGGATGGCCCAGCTGCCTTTTGCAAACAATCCCCCGTAACTGTGAACATAAGTAATAAAACAGTTACAGCTTCCCTTATTGTGAGCTAAATTATGTAAATTGTGCATAAAGAGTACACCTCATCACACAAGTTTCAGTGGAAGTGGAAGGCCCTCTTGCAAATATCTTAACAACAAAAAAACACACACACACAAAAATAGAATTCTATAACTGCTGCAGATATTACTCACAATCTAAATACACAGCTCTCACCACCAAAGTGCCAAAGAGATAAAAACAACTGATTGGATGAAGTAACCATTCAGCAATGGCCAAACGTTAACAAACTATGGTGTCCATTTATGAAGATGGAAATGAAGGGGGTTGTGTGCAGGATAAGGGAGGTGAATGGGTTCATCTTTTATTTTAATACATTTGGAAAAAAAGTACAAAAAGAAACACTTTCACCAACCTTTGGGATACCTCTAACCTTCCAATCTTGAAATACTCTGTAGATTAAACCCAGCCCAAACCTGGGGATCCCATCAAAGGGATATAACCAGAATTTAAATATTTTTATTAAATCTTCTCTAACAGTTACCCGAGACTTTATTGCATCTCCAAATTAAAACAATTTTTTAGAGGACTTAGTACTTTCCCTTTGTCAGCATGCAGTACAAAAATCACTGCCAAACATCTCTAATTTTCTCATCTACCACTTCAGAAAAAAAATTATTATCTTACATGCAAATGAAAACCTAATTAATGACATGATATTACATCACCAAATATTCAATAGCTTCATGCCTGCCTTAACCAGCCACAGAATATATTCATTTATTATAGCTATTTTCCCTTTCCAAGTGAATCTGTAGATTCCTTTCTCTAGTTTCCTAATACCTTGCCTTGACAATTGGAGAGGTAAGGGTTGAATTAAATCTATTAGCTTTTTTTTTAAATACTAATTTTCACTAAAGCATGCTGTCAATGGGAGTGACAGTGGGAGTCCTCCCTGTCTATCCAGCTATACTAAGGCAGCACAGTGGCTAAATGGTTAGCACTTCTGCCTGGCAGTACTAGGGTTGTTGGTTCGAATCCCAGCCACGGCACCACCTGCCTGGAGTTTGCATGTTCTCGCTGTGCCTACGTGGGTTTCCTCCAGGTACTCTGGTTTCTTTCCACACTCCAAAGACATGCTGGTAGGTTAGTTAATTGGATCCTGTCTAAATTGGCCCTAATATGTGTATGTATGAGTGAAATTTAGGGACCTTAGATTGTGTACCCCCTGAGGGTCAGGGACTGATGTGAATGTACAATATGTATGTGAAAAGTGCTGCGTAAATTGATGGCGCTATATAAGTAACTGAAATAAATAAATGTACACTGCTGCTCACTCTTAACGTGAGTTTAGGGGCTTTTGGTGTTTTTTTTGCCAAAGCACTTGAATTCAACTAAATAAAAGCCTATGTGTCCATGCACACATAGGTTTTTACCACAGTTTAGAAACAGCCGAGTTTAAGGGTAGTTAATCGTTCCTCTCCTGAATGTCGAATAATCGCATTCAGGAGAGGAATGTTTGCCCAAAAAATGCCAAACGTGGCAAAAATGCATGTAGACACGTGTAAACATGCCTAAGCACTTTGGCACCTTTAGCACTTGAGTTTTTATTTATTTCAATGGCAAGTACTCTGGCCAACAAAATTAATAAACATCCACGCGCTTAACCTGGCTAAACGTGGCTAAATCTGGTACCACGTTTACATGTTTTGTTGCATTTTTCTTCTGCCTTGTCTAGGGGAGTTCCAGTGTACATGTAGCCTAAGATTTCCTCCATAACTTGCAGATAAGTTCAAAGGTATATTTCCTCTACTTTCCTAGCAGTCTAATCCCATGTAATTGAACTTCCCTGAGCATTTTCTTCCCCTAATAAGGACTTGCTGCTTTTCTGCCAACTGGATTCCAATTCAGAGTTTACATAGTAGCCAACAAACAATCCAAACTCCTTAATTACATTCAAACTACTTTGACATGTGTGCTTCTGAGTTAGGGATATACAGAAACATGTCACCTGCATATAGTGATAATTTAAAGGTTCTTGAATTCAATAACAAACCAGAATTAAAGATTCGTAAAAGTTGGGTTAAAGGTTCACAAGCCAAACTTAAAAATGAGAAATGAGAGGATAAAACACTCTCACTCTCCCTATAATTCCTTATAGACTCTGAGGCTCACTATTTCTATGATCATGTTGGCTTTCTGATATAAAGTCCTTATGCACACCAGCAAATTCCCTTCAAATATAAATTTTTCCATTGTGTTATCACACAATTTACCAGTAAATATTATCAAAAGCCTTCTTCAAAGAAGACTAAAATTTCAGTAAAAACATGTGCTTATGTGTATTATTTATCCCTTTGTGTCAAATATTTTTGTTTCTTGCCCAAAAAGTGTTGCATCCAAAAACACTTGCTAGAACTAATAAATTAGTAAATAAGACAGCGTTCTAAATTATTAAATAAGTGACCTTCTCAAATATCATAAATGTCTCATATACAGGTGAAACTCGAAAAATTAGAATATCGTGCAAAAGTTCATTTATTTCAGTAATGCAACTTAAAAGGTGAAACTAATATATGAGATAGACTCATTACATGCAAATCAAGATAGTTCAATCCGTGATTTGTCATAATTGTGATGATTATGGCTTACAGCTCATGAAAACCCCAAATCCACAATCTCATAAAATTAGAATATTACATGCAATCAATGAAACAAGGATTGTACACAGAACAATACTGGACCTCTGAAAAGTATAAGCATGCATATGTACTCAGTACTTGGTTTGGGCCCCTTTTGCAGCAATTACTGCCTCAATGCGGTGTGGAATGGAAGCTATCAGCCTGTGGCACTGCTGAGGTGTTATGGAAGACCAGGGTGCTTAAATAACGGCCTTCAGCTCTTCTGTATTGTTCAGTCTCATGTCTCTCATCTTTCTCTTGGCAATGCCCCATAGATTCTCTATTGGGTTCAGGTCAGGCGAGTTTGCTGGCCAATCAAGCACAGTAATCCCACGGTCATTGAACCAGGTTTTGGTGCTTTTGGCAGTGTGGGCAGGTGCCAAGTCCTGCTGGAAAATGAAGTCAGCATCCCCATAAAGCTCCTCTGCGGAAGGAAGCATGAAGTGCTCCAAAATTTCCTGGTAGACAGCTGCGTTGACCCTGGACATAATGAAGCACAGTGAACCAACACCAGCAGATGACATGGCTCCCCAAATCAACACAGACCATGGAAACTTCACACTGGACTTCAAGCATCTTGCAGTGTGTGCCTCTCCATTCTTCCTCCATACTCTGGGTCCTTGGTTTCCAAATGAGATGCAAAAGTTGCTCACATCAAAAAAGAGGACTTTGGACCACTGAGCAACAAACCAGGTCTGTTTTTATTTAGCCCAGGTAAGATGCTTCTGACGTTGTTTGTTGTTCAGGAGCAGCTTGACAAGAGGAATACGACTTGAAGCCCATGTCCAGGATCTGTCTGTGTGTGGTGGCTCTTGATGCACTGACTCCAGACTCAGTCTACTCCTTGTGAAAGTCCCCAACACTTTTGAATGGCCTTTTCCTGATAATCCTCTCCAGGCTGCGGTCATCCCTGCTGCTTGTGCACCTTTTTCTTCCACACTTTTCCCTTCCACATAACTTTCTATTAATGTGCTTTAATTCAGCACTTTGGGAACATCCAACTTCCTTTTCCTGTTTCCTGTGGGTGTGGTCACTGGAAGCAGCGTGTGTGAGTGCTCTGAGGTTTGGGGAGGCCTCATCTGGGCCTGGGACTCAATTTTGGGTCTAGGCCCTTTGCTCCATGGCGGAGCCCGGCCGTGATCCGGGTGGGGGTCCTTCCCCAGAGGCACTGAGTACCGGTCCTGGCCTACCACCCATTGAGGACCTGGGAAAAGGGCCCAAAAGGAATGAGTCATATGCCTCTTACCGAGGCCGTGTTGCGGCCCATGTGGCCCGGATTGGAAGAGAGGAGGAGAAATTGACCAGAATGAAGGGAGACCTAAAGAGGTTTAAAGCCAACTTTGAGAGGGCCAGGAGCGTTAAGAAGCAAGTGATGGGTCCTGAATTGGAGTCCATGGAGCTGGCGGTACGCCAGCAGGCCAGTTTGGTCTCCTCCCTAAAGGCAGCAAGTGGGATCTTTCGTGAGAAATATAGCAATGAAGATTGTTATAGGCATGCCCGTGAGCGGTCTCTGGCAGCAGCAAGAGGGCAGACCAGTGAGAAAGGATCTTTGGGAGACCTGTCAGATTCCTTTGGTGATACAAGTGAACCTGCGTCTAGCGGCTTACAGCAAGCTGGGGAGTGTGTGTCAGCAGTAGAAAGTATGGAGCCGGAATCCATATCACCTCAGCAGCAGCAGCAGCAACAGCAGCAGCAACGGCCGGATTGGGGATCCCTGGAGGGACCAGAGGAAAGCGCCGGCATGATGCAATTTATATCGGAGTTGGAGTCCCCATTGGGGGCAGGAATTTCTCCTTCTCGTCTGAGGATATTGAGGATGGGGAGGAGGATTTTTGCCCGAAGGCAGTAAAGCCTAAGGAAAAAGAAAAGTTGGTGTTTGTGCACCTAGAAAGAATGCCCAGTTCGCTGGTAAAGAAAGCGCAGGAGCCAGGGGGGATAGTGGTGGAGCCACAGGAGAAAGCTTGTCCTCTGGCAGAGACTGTGAATAATGGGGACGTTAGTTGTGTGGAATCTCCTGCGGAAATTGAGGGGGTGACAGTCCCAGCTGGCACTATGCCAGGGGTAAGGTCTTTTGTGGCTTCCCCTGTAGGTATCCCAGCTGGTACCTTGCCAGTGGGAAACTCTGCATATGTTATGGCTCCCTCGGTAGTAAAAGCCCCGGCCGGTGGTGTGTCGGTGACAGGAGCTGTCATGGCTCCCCTTGCACTGACGGTCCTGGCCGGAAGTATGCCAGCGGGACCTTTTGACCCTGTCACGGCTCCCCCTGCTTGTGATACCCCGACCGGTGTATTGCCGGAAATGGGAGCTGTCATGTTCCCCCCTGCGTTGGGTGTTTCGGCCGGCGCTGTGCAGGCGCTGGATCCAGTTGTACCTCCCTCTGCATCGGCGGTCCTGGCCGGTGTGGTGCCAGGGGGAGCCTTTGAGGAAGCTGGGTCCTCGCCCATACTTGCTATCCCGGCGGGTGACTTACCGGTGCCGAGGTGCCTCGCTGATCCCCCTGCGGTGGCCATCCTGTCTGGTTCGTTGTTGGAGATG
The DNA here is from genome assembly GCF_062004578.1 of Staurois parvus. Taxonomy (NCBI): domain Eukaryota; kingdom Metazoa; phylum Chordata; class Amphibia; order Anura; family Ranidae; genus Staurois; species Staurois parvus. The sequence goes on from NW_028317951.1 coordinate 8,429,239, forward strand.
GCACCGGTCACGGCTCCTGCATTGCTTGCTCCGGGCAATGCGGTGCAGGTGTCTGAGCCTGTGGTGGCTCCCCCTGCACAAGTGATCCCGGCTGGTATTGTGCAGGTGGAGTCTGTTGTGGTCCCCCCTGCATTGGCGCTTCCGACCGGTGTTTTGCCGGAAGTGGAAGCTGTCATGGCTCTCCCTGTGCCTGCATTTCCGGCCGGCTGTCAGCTGGAGGGAGCCTCTGCGAAAATGGAGGCATCTCCTCAGGTAGTGTCTATGTCTGGCTCCTTGCCGGTGGGGGGGGGCATGGTGCTGACTCACATCTAGGGGTATCTGTCCCGGTCGGCGCAGCATTGGCTGTGGGGTCTGGGGGTGTTGCGGGTCTCCAGGGGGTGCCGGTCTCGGCTGGCACCGTGGTAGCTGCTGGTAGCAGCACAGATTCTCCACAGATGTCAGTTACAGCTAGTAATGTGGCAGCTGGAGCAGGGGCAAACCTAACTTCTGCAGCCAGGGTCATGAACTACTCCGCAGCCCTGAGGGGTGTGCAGGGTGCGGTAAGACCACCAATAACTCAGCTTGGGAGATCTGTTGCCCCTACTAAAAGGAGAAATGTAGTGCAAATACGGTGGGTTGGTGGGAACCCCCCCCAGGCAGGAGGGAGGTGATCGATAGGATCCTTGAGATGGGCTTTACAGCTTCAGACATTTTTGCCTTTATAGCCCCAGTGGGAACGGGGAATTTGACGTGTCTTTCCAAAGGGCAGAAGGCTTAGATCTTTTCTGGATGAGATATGAGAGGGAGTGGAGAGGGACCCCCAGGTGGGAAAACCTTGCGCCCAAGGTGGTATCTAGGCAGCCTTTAGTTAAAAATGTGACGATATTGGTTCGTAACGAATCCATCCCGTCTGCAGTTAGGGCGTTTTGGTGATGTGTTGGCCCCCTTAAGGAAAATCCTAGATGACAGGGGCATTTGGACGGGGGGCTGGTCAGCTACGGTCAGGCTTCACGTGGAGGATAACGTAGTAAAGCATTTACCCACTTCGGCTTTTATAGGTAAAGATCGCTTGGTCGTGTTTTATGCGGGGCAACCAAAGGTTTGTCACAGGTGTGGTAGCAGGGAGCATTTTGCGGCATCTTGTGTAGTGTTGAAGTGCTCCCTGTGTCAGGACATAGGTCATGTAGCTAGAGATTGTAACCTCATAAGGTGCAACCTATGTTTACGAATGGGTCACTCATATAATCAATGCCCTGAAGCACTGCACAACTTGCCTGGGATTGAGGAGGAGTTAGAGAGGATGGATTCGGAGGAGAGAGGTGCGGACCCACCTCCTAGCGTTTTGGGTGTCTCTGATACCCCTATGCCAGTGACACCAGGTGTGTCCCCTAATGTGTCTGTACCTCCCCCGGCTGTAATATCTCCCCCTGTTTCGACATCTTCCCAGGTGCCATCTGATCCTTGTGTGCCTGTTCCCCCGGTTCGTAAAAAGCGTGGGGAGATAGCTAGAGGGATAGGAGGGTCCCAGAGGCCCTCAGTGGCCACTCCTCCGGTTTTGCTTCCATGCCGTCGTAGGGGCTCTGTAGCCTCTGGTGGTGGGTCGGGGGGTCCTGATTGGGGTGGGGGTCCTGATCAGGGTGGGGGTCTCTCGGGCAAGGGTGGTAAGGAAGTAAACTGGTCTATGGTAGGGAAAGGGGGTAGGCGTAAGGTTATGTTATCCCCTGCTTCCTCTGTGTCCTCTTTAGAGGCAGGTGATTTACGGATGAGAAATAGGTTTGACATACTTTCAGGGGATGAGCTGGACTTTGGGTCCCTCTCCCCCATGGAAGATGAGGAGGCTGGGGGGTCTCTCAAGAGGGCTAGGCCCCCTGCAGAATCAGAGAAGGATAAGGTTAAGAAACGTCCACCTCCATTATCTTAATGGCAGTTCCCGCTCCGTTAAAAGTGGCAACCATTAATGTTGCCAGCCTAAAATCTGTAAGTGCTAGGAGTACAGCCTTATTTTTGCTCAGTGGGATGGAAGCTGACATTTTATTTTTGCAAGAGACCCGGTTGTGTAGTTTGGCCGATGTCCATCTGGCTAAGAGGGAATGGAGGCGTGGTCCTTCCTTTTGGTCTCTTGCGGCTGAGCCTTACAGCGGAGTTGCGGTGCTTTTTTCCGGCATGGTAATGTGCCGGCGGATCATTGAGGTTGAGATTGGAAGGTGTTTGGTCCTGGACGTCCTTGTGAGGGGGCAAGAGCTAAGGCTCATTAATATCTATGGTCCTCAGACTAAGTGGGATAGGAAATGCCTCTTCACAAAGATTAGGCCTTTCCTTTTTACGTCCCGGCAGATTGTCTTTGGAGGGGATTTTAACACCGTTACTAGGCCCAAGGACAGGAAAGGCTCCAATGACAGGCTGGGATATGACAGCGTTTTTCTGAATAAGATAGTCAGGGAAGCAGGTCTGGAGGATGCCTTATGTAAGCGCAGCCCGGACAGCACGGGCTTCACGTATAGGAGAGGTAAATGTGAGAGTAGAATAGATAGGTTTTTTTTTAAAGGGGGACTCTAACTTCTCGGCACCTATGTGCCAGGCGGTGGAGTTCTCCGATCACCTTATGTTACTTATGTGACTTTGAATGCTTCAGATATACCACTGAAGGGGAGGGGTATCTGGAGAATGAATTCGGCCCTGCTGGACGATGAGGAGGTGAGACGATCCTTTGAGGAATTATTTCAGGCTCAGGAAACTATTCTGGATTTTTGCAACAGTAAGTCGGAATGGTGGGAGCTTGCTAAAGTGCGGTTCAGCAGGTTTTTCAAGACCATAGGTAAAAAGAAACAGCTTGATAAGTATATTGCCTACCAGCAGCTGCGGAGGAGGCTTGACCGCCTTGTTTCCAATGGTGGAGATCCTGGGGCCATCTCGGAGGTGAAGCTTCTTCTCAAGAAGTACCAGTACGACCGGCTCGCTTCCCTGGTTCTGGAGAGGGATTATGGGAAGTACCATTCACCCGACCCTTACCAGAATTGCAGGGAAAGCGCAGCAGTTAAGACGGTAATTGGCCTAAGGGACGGTACGGGATCCATGGCAAAATCCAGGTCAGGGATCTTGGAGGTCTCGAGGTCTTTTTATAAGGAACTTTTGGGGAAGAAGCACCTCGACCGGGCAAGGATGTTGAGCTTTCTGGATACTACGCCAGGTCTGGAGGGGAACATTTCGCTTGCAAGTTTGACTGGTGAGATCACAGTAGAAGAGGTGGTCAAAGCCATAGATAGTCTGGCCATAAAAAAGACACCAGGACCAGATGGCTTGACGGCAGAGTTTTTTAAGACCTTTAAAAATAGCTTGGCACCTCATCTCGCGGAGGTTTTCAACTGCTGTCTGGAGGAGGGGTCACTCCCTCCCTCCATGAGACAATCTTCTGTGATCTTACTGTCAAAAGGTAAGGATCCTTTGATGATTGGGAATTGGCGCCCCATTAGCCTTCTCAATGTCGATAGGAAGATTCTGGCCAAGATCTTGTTCTAGCGCCTGTCGTCAGTGGCAGACAAGTTACTCTCAGGTCAGCAGCACTGTTCGGTTCAGGGCAGGAGCACATTTACAGCTGTCCGGGAGGTTCTGGAGCGGTGCAGAGCTGATGATTGTGGAAAGTATCTGCTAGCATTGGACCAGGCAAAGGCTTTCGATCGGGTTGATCATGAGTACCTCTGGCATCTTCTTAATAGGTATGGCTTGGAGGGGAGGTTTATTGGATGGCTTAAAACTTTATATAAAGAGGCGGAAAGCTTCATGTTGGTGAATGGTTGGGTTGGACGTCCCTTTGAGGTTGGCTCTGGGGTGCACCAGGGGTGTCCTCTGAGTCCCTTGCTCTATGTCTTTGCCATTGACCCCTTCGTGAGAAGGCTGGATGGTGGGGCATTGGGCGGGGCGCCGGTGGGCATTTCTGGGGGGTTGCCTTGGAGGGTCGTGGCCTATGCTGATGACGTTTCTGTCTTTATCTCTGGGTCCGAAGAAGCGCAGGAGGTGGTCTTGGTGATAGAGCAGTATTCCGAGGCATCTGGCTCCAAGGTCAACCAGGATAAGAGTGAAGCTTTCTGGATGGGTAGGGAAGGTGAGAGCTTTACACTTCCGGATGCCTTCCCGGAGCCTCAGAGAAAGATCAAAATTTTAGGCATTGAATTTGGCTCAGATGATTACAGCAGATCAAATTGGGAGGCCAAGCTGACCAATGCCGAGGTCAAAGTAAGATGCTGGAAAGGATGGCGGCACTCCTTAAGGGAAAGGGTCGATTTGATCAAGACTTACCTGGTCCCCATCTTTTTATATGTTAGTTTTGTTTGTCTCTTGCCAGAGTCTCTCTATACGAGGGTCTACAGTTGTTTCTTCCAGATGTTATGGGGGAGCAGACTGAACCTTGTTAAAAGGAATGTGACCTACCTATCCAGGCAGGAGGGTGGCCTAGGCATGGTCAACCCAATTGTTTTTTTCTCTTTGATGTTCTTGAAACATAACTTTGGTAACATGCTTGCAGAGAGACCGCCTGCATGGGTGGGCCTTTTTCGGGCCTGGTTTAGTCCTTTTCTGAGCTGTTGGGAAAGTGGTGGTCCAGTGAGAAGCCTGAGGGTCAGACATGGTAAGCTCTCGACTTATGCTGCCCTGTGCCTGAAATTACTTAGGCAATGGTGTGTGACGGCAGGTGAGGTCAGGTCTCTCTCTAGGAAAGTCCTGGGTGAGAGGATTGTGGCCACTGCTTTTCATGTGCCACTGGCCTTGAAGGATTGCCCAGGCCATGTTATGAGGGAGGGTTTGCGCTTGATTAACTTGGAACGGATACCCTTGAAATTTAGGGACCAGGCCTGGCTCGCGTTTCACGGCAGACTCTATGTGAGGGGGAACTTGAAGTTCCGTTCTCTGGATGACCGTGGTTGTCCGAGGACGGAGTGTGGGGGTGAAGTGGAGAGTATGGACCACTTCTTGCTTCAGTGCCCCTTTAACGTAGAGGTGTATAAAGAGGTGGGAAGGGCTCTGGATATCCCCTTCTTGCACTGCATGTCTTATGCAGAGTGGGTATATGGAGCATTAGAAAGCCATGCTGGTTATGATTTTGACACTCTTTTTCTAGTCTGTCTAGTGGTCAGCTACTTCACATGGAATGCACGGTGTCAGGTCTCCCTTCGGCAGAAAGTCCTTCCGGTCCAGGTGGTGGTGTGTGACATTCTTGGTGAGGTTGGGAAAATTCGAGGTCTTGAGAGAGACAGGTGGCGGCGAAGGGCTTGGATAAAGGCGTGGAGGAATATCAAGCCTGTAGCTGCCATCTGTTGATCGTGAGTGTTGGTATCTTTCCTGTTTTCCTTTCATCTCCTTTCACTCCCTTAGGTTTTGTTGAGGAAATACTGTTTTGAAGAAAGGGCACAAGTGCCTGAAGATCAGGTTTCTTAACCTTGTCGTAATCAGTTTATGTCCTATAGTACAAGTTTTTTTTTTGTTTTTTTTTTCCTTGCTTGAATATAATGTCATATAGTTGCATAAAGTCTCTAAGTACCTTCGCATTATGAATTTCTGGACCGTAGAAGTCAAAGGATGTTCCTTTCGGTTTCCTTTCCTTGTTGATGTTGTGTTCTTCTTCTTTGGAGGAATAACTTGTTATGCTATGTTCAGTTAAAAACCAGAATATGGTATGTGTATTTATTTATTTATTTATGTAAATTTTATTTTGTAAGGAAATTTTGAATGTTGGTTGCAAGTTTTTACAAATAAAAAATTTCCAACTTCTTTTGCAATTACCTTTTGAGGCGTTCCGTCCTTATGGAGGGTGTCAATGATGGTTTTCTGCACAACTGTCAGGTCAGCAGTCTTTCCCATGATTGTGATTCCTACTGAACCAGACTGAGAGATCATTTAAATGCTCAGGAACCCTTTGCAGGTGTTATGGCTTAATTAGCTGATTAGAGTGGGACACTTTGAGCCTAGAATATTGCACCTTTTCACAATATTCTAATTTTCTGAGATTGTGGATTTGGGGTTTTCATGAGCTGTAAGCCATAATCATCACAATTCTGACAAGTCACGGCTTGAACTATCTTGCTTTGCATGTAATGAGTCTATCTCATATATTAGTTTCACCTTTTAAGTTGCATTACTGAAATAAATGAACTTTTGCACGATATTCTAATTTTACGAGTTTCACCTGTACTATTCAAAGTTAAAAAAAAAACAAATTTAATTCATGAATCTATAGAGAAGGAGAGAGCTAGATTGTTCCCCCCATTCCATCTTTGTATATACTGTGTAACTTAAAGTTATTGTAATATCACCATGTTATGTTCCTTTAGGTTGACTGGCCAGGCATAAAGCCCAAATGTCTTTATGGACCAAATCTCTGAAAACCCACTTCAATCTTTGCCATGACTGATGTCAATATGTCTGGAATTAGAACTGACATAGATGTTAGGAGGCCACCTTCCTGAGTCCTTCACAGGAATTAATAACATGATCAATATTAGCTGCCAAAAATTCCTTCAGGAATTGAATACCTTCCTCAGAATATGCAATTAACACATCCATTTGGGCTCAGTGATTTAAACAATAGGAGTCCCTTAAAGGATAAGTTCACAGGAAGAATTGCCCAGCTGACATCATTAGCACACACCCTGCATCATCTACTCTCCTACCTACTACCCACTTCCAGGCACACGACTATTAAATGAAATGCAATCAATCAGCAATCACTGTTCTCACTACATACACAGGCATCAATTTTCTTTTATACCTTAACTTTCATCTTGCATAGATCATTCATTTGGCAGTATATGCTGAGTGATCAGATAACTGCATATGTGAATAGAGTTGTAGTATTGAAAACTTAGAACTGTGTTCTGAGTTCTGTAAAGTTGAGCATACACTATACAAACTGATTCTACAATCCCCTTTAGATTTACCATCAACTATGTAGTGCAGGGCCCTGCCTGATTGGTTACAGAGTGAATGGGTAAATAGGTGTGCCCTCCTATTCCATAGTTATACAAAATCTAAAGGAAATTGTACAGAGACTGTACAATCATATTGCATAGTGTATGGCCATCTTTATACAAGTACATAGGAGGGAGGAGGACACTCAGCTGTCAAGCCCTGTTCACATCTCTGTGTACTGGGAACTCACATTCCTGCATGTATTTTTTTTTGTGGGGGCCTTTTCGAGCATTTGTGCTTGTCATGCATAGCACAGCTAATCCACTTGAATGGGCTGCCCTACACGCCCAGAAGTTTATTTGTAGCGTGGTGCTTTTTTTAGTGTGACTTTTGGTGCAAAGCATTTCTGAAATGCAAGGCAAAGCGCATTTTCTGTGCAGTTTGCTATGTATTCAGAAACACAGATGTGAATGGAACCTCATTGTTCTGGTGTAAACTAGCCAATTTCACTTTCAGGTCCCATTCACATCTAGCATAGTGGGAGTGTTTATGGCTTGTTTTACCCATGACATGCATAGGGCTGTCCGTTGATTTCAATGGGCTGCCCTACATGTGGCTCATGGGACATTTTGCCGTGATGTGGGTTTGTGGGTTTTTTACTGTGCATTTTGCTACAATTGCCACTCTTTGTTTCACATGCAAAAATGCGCATTTGTTCCTGTGTTTGGTGTGTCATTAAAAATTAATGGCACCAAAAGCACAACTAGTTGATTTTAGGTGTATAAAGGTGGCTAAACACTATACAATCTGATTGTAAAATCTCTGTACTATCTCCTTTAGATTTACCAAAACTATATAATAGGAGGAGACACCATCTATCTAATCACTCCATATGCAGTCAGGCAGGCCCTTGCACTGAATAGTTAATGGTAGATCTAAAGGAGATTGTACAATCAGAATGTATAGTGTATGGTGAGCTTTACAGCACCCAGAACGCACTTCTGTTTTCAATACTACAGCTCTATCCACATAGGCTGTTATCCTATCATTAAGCACATACTGCCAAATAAACGATCTATGCAAGATGAAAGTTAAGGTGAAAAAAAAATCGATACCTGTGTATGTAGTGAGAACAGTGATCACTGACTGATTGCATTTTATTTAATAGTCGTGCGCCTGGAAGTGGGTGGTAGGTAGGAGGGTACATGATGCAGGGTGTGTGCTAATGAGGTCAGCTGGTCAACTCCTTGAGAAGCTTTTCATCCATCCATCTGGGCACTGAGGCAAGGGTGTGTAGAAAAAATGGAAAGCTTTTTAATTTGTGCAAATTAAGTACATTAATGCTATATTGGTACATAGGGGAGCTGGAATTTAGAAACGAAAAGGTGAACAAAAGTGAACTTATCCTTTTAATTGTAATTTTAACTTCCTCTTTCTTTTTTGGGGAATTTAGAAATTTAATTTGATCAGAATTAAGCTGGGATAAATGACACTTTAACCAAACGGCCTGTACATTGTAGCTGTCATTCTCAGAAGGTCTATACAGATTTTTGTAGTATTCCTCAAATACTTTGGCTACCTTATCCTTGGATAGATATGCCACACACTTTAACCATTTGCCGCCCGCACTATAGCCGAATGGCGGACGGCAAATGTCATCAGCGTTCCGGGTGGACGCCATATGGCATCCTCCCGCACATGAGCAGATTGCACTCCTACAGAGCTGCGCATCCTGTCACCGGCCGTGTACCTCGGACACGGCCGATGACAGATCTGAGTATCGGCCCCCGTTGTTGGTACCATGTGACCCGCTGTGACCAATCACAGCAGGTCACATGACAGTTGTATACAATGGATGGCTTCATTCATGCCATCCATTGTATACTAGTGTCTAGCTGTGAATGGTCACAGCTAATCACAAGCACATGTCATGTGATTAGCTGTGGCCAAATCACAGCTAAGCACAAAAAAAAAACCCCAAAAAAAAACAAACCTTGAATGAATTGATGTCATTCAGGTAAATGCTTGCTTATAGCAAAGTAATTCTTTGCTATAAGCAAATTGTGTAAAAAAAAAAAAAATACTGATCACTTCCCCAAAGTAGTACAATGTTACTATGGTAACATTGTACTACTTTGGACATAGTGAAATATGAAAAATAAATCTTAAAAAAAGAAAAAAAAATTAATAAAAAATAATAAATTTTTTTTTAAAAAAATGTATATTTTTTTTTCATACTGTCACCAGTCAGTGTCCCTGATCACCGCCATGCCAGTTATATGATGCCGCTGTACTGCACTGGTGACAATATGTAAAAAAAAAATAGTGAAACTAATTTTTTTAATTTTTTAATTTTCCGAAAAATTATGACAAAAAAAAAACTCGCCATGCCTCTTATGAAGTATGTCGCATTGTCTAATTTGCAAAAAGGGGTCATTTGGGGGATATCTGTACTGTTCTGACATTCTTGGACCTCAAGAAATTAGATTGGCCGTCAGTACTTCAGGATTGATCAATATTCAGATCTATACCATAGTTTGTGAACTCTATAACTTTCCTACAGACTAAATAATACATCCTAATATGGGTTATTTTCACCAAAGACATGTAGTAGAATACATCTTGGCCTAAATTTATGAAGAACAATTATTTATTTGCAAACTTTTATAACAGAGACAAAAAAAGTGTTTTTTTCAAAATTTTTGGACTTTTTTTGTTAATTTAGCAAAAAATAAAAACCCCAGCGGTGATTAAACACCACCAAAAGAAAGTTCTAGTTGTGTGAAGAAAATTATAAAATTTTAGTTTGGGTACAATGTTGTATGACCGCACAATTGTCATTCAAAGTGTGAGAGCGCTGAAACCTGAAAAATGGCCTGGGCAGTAAGGTGTAAAATTGCCCGGTATTGAATTGGTTAACTACACTCTGGACATTACATTATTATTATTATATTTATCCTCATCTAGCTCAACTAAGTGTTGTGCTAATTTTTAATTTAGTATTATTAATATTTTTAAATATGACTTATCAAAACCATCTTTCTAGTGTATCATAATAGTATAGGTTGTTCTTTGTGTGGGGTAATATCCCTTAGAATCTCCTCTTGACATGTAAATAAACATTTTCTAAATTGTTCTCTATAACTTTAGTTAATTGGGAAACTTTCAAAATACATTTGTGCAATTATCAGTCTAAAGTAATTTGCACTTGATTTGATTACAAAATGTTGTGAATTTCAATTTTACCTCACACTCCACAAACAACTGAACTATTATAAAATAATAATGTATATCAAATATTATATTCAGTGTTTATTTTCAATATTTAAACTGCATAGTTATGAGTAGTCTTAATTTTGGTAGAAAAGAAATGTAAACTTTTAAATATTATTTTAAGCTTTGATAATTACACTTTTTTAATTTCATTTACCATGTACCACCAGGAATAATATCATGCATGACCTGCTTTGTGAACAAGGCTAATTAATGTAAAAACTGTTTGAAAATGCCTCATTTCATACAACAAAGCAAACATTAAAATTATATGTTTTTCAAAATACTTTTTAAATATATAGTACAATGTGTTTTATGAATAATACAAGCATATACTATGAAATATAGAAGCATTGATTTAATTAGCTTTTATTTGAGCAAAAGTGAAAACAATTTAATTTGCACTTTTATACTGAAATTAAAAATGTATGACCTTTTTCTGCACCTCATTAGTTCAATAATGTTTTTAGAATTTACATTAAAATCCAAATTAAGATACATAGGTTGATCAATGAAGAGCATGTACAGAAACTCATTTTAATTTTTACAGTACATTTGGATTGGAAACCTATCTACTGTATAATATGTCAAGGGGGTTTCCAAGTTCTCACAGGGCCACCGCACTGTCAATGCTTGCTGGAACTCTGGCTTACACCTGCACCATGACAACCTATGGCATTGTGTGGCCCCAACCACCTGTGTCCCAGCCAGGGGCGGACTGACAACTCATGAGGCCCCGGGCAATAGGGGTCATGGGGCCCCTGTGTCCTTGCCCACACCCAAAAAAGCTTATGAAAAAGCCAATGAAAGGTACCAGGGGAATCTCATGGGGCCCCCTATTGACCCAGGGCCCTTGGGCAGTGCCTGAGTGCTCGAATGGTCAGTCCGTCCCTGGTCCCAGCAATCAAAGATGCTGTACAAGCCACAAGCATAATTGGCAGTTAGGTTGCCTCATCGTGTCATTGGTTGGTAAGACACAGGTGGATGCTAGCATCCTAACCATATTGCCAGCAGGATTATTTCAAATTGCAAGTTTTCAAGATGGGTGGGCATCCTTGGTGACATCAATGACCAAATATTTTCATGATGGACATTATTTGCGGGCATGTAGGTAATATGGTTTTTGGGGATGCATGCTCACTTTCCTACACTCCTGGCCAGCCATACTGCATGCTATGATAATTATCTGAGGTATATTTTGGGATGAACTCCACACAGTTGTTTCCTTTTTGTTTTTGATTTTTGTTTTTTTTCTACGTGGTGCCCTCTCAAACTACAGACTAGATCCTCACTAATGCTAATTCACATCTCCATGGTTCTGTGTGCCATGTTTGTGAGGGTGAAGCAGATCATTTATTTTAACCTGTACCTCTGTTTTCTGCAGAAAAAAAGGTCCCTGAACCATTTTAAAAATGCAGCCACATGGAAACTGCATGGTGTTTTTAAGTACATGGTAGTACCATTAGAAGTTAATGGAGGTCCTGTGCATTTTATAAAAAACAGCACTTTTTTCATGAAGCTGCATGCAAGTGCAAGAACGGGTGAGATTTACAAGCACTCACACACTGACACAGATGTGAGCCTAGTCTAAGGATAAGGGTCTGGAATGGATTTTGGGAGAAACCACATATAGTTTTTTGTTTGATTTGTTTTCATGGGTGTCCCCTTTAAAATCTGGTATGGATTTTGAGTGAAATCACTTTTTCACTTTCTTTACTCGTGCCATCATCCCACATGCCACGGGCTGGACTACTGTGCAAACATTATGCTGCATGTATCAAATTAGTTATCTTGGGGGACTTATAGTAATCTGTAAGCCCCTTTAACAATCAAAATAGAAGCACCCAGATATCCATCTCTCCATAACCTCATGTGAATGAGTAAGAGGCAGAAAAAAGAGTTGTCATGTATCTGTTCAGAGGCCGGAGTGCTGAGTGGGCTCCGCTTATGGATAAGTGCAGAACACTCCTGAGGGTAGAAACAGGAGGTGCTCATCCCAGAGAAGCATGGATTGTAAACTGTAAAAGCCCGATGAGCTCGTGATGATGGTCAGCTAAAGATGTAAGACCAGCAAGAATGACTGCAGAGCTGATGTTCCCCAGACGTGGCAGGCGGAACTTGGCAGCAGGCAAATGTTCCCCAGACGTGGCAGGCGGAACTTGGCAGCAGGCAAATGTTCCCCAGACGTGGCAGGCGGAACTTGGCAGCAGGCAAATGTTCCCCAGACGTGGCGAGTGGAACTTGGCAGCAGGCAAATGTTCCCCAGATGTGCCAGGCGGAACTTGGCAGCAGGCAAATGTTCCCCAGACGTGGCAGGCGGAACTTGGCAGCAGGCAAATGTTCCCCAGACGTGGCAGGCGGAACTTGGCAGCAGGCAAATGTTCCCCAGACGTGGCAGGCGGAACATGGCAGCAGGCAAATGTTCCCCAGACATGGCGAGCGGAACTTGGCAGCAGGCAGATGTTCCCCAGGCGTGGCAGTTGGAACCTGGCAGCAGGCAGATGACAGAGTCAGGAGTCAGGTCAGAAGTCATGCATAGAGAGTCAGGCAGGAGCAAGAGGCAAGATCAGAAACAGTCTGAGGTCAATCACGGGCGGTCAGGCAGAGGCAGGGTCAGAAGGTAAGCCAAGGTCATACACTGTAATCAGGCAGCAGTGAAGTCAGTGAAGCTGGCCAGGGGTCAGAGCCGGGAGAAGAGACAAGATGGGTCCAAGGCAATCCAGAGTCAGCAACAGAAGATCCACTAGTAATAAGACAGAGCACAGGACCACAGGGGTGCTGATGATAATCATCCAGCAACTAGTGGTCAGAGCTGCTGTCCTTTTAAAGGAGAATAAGTGCCAAAATCTATTGTGCTCTGTGCATTCCACCAAGCATGCCCACCCACCAATTCGTGCACTCACGCACCCACTTAAGCTATCGCGCCCTGCATGTGCCAATGCGAATGGAAGTGTGCAACCTGTGGCCATGTTGAGAATTGGCTATAGTGTCAGTCTCTCTTTGACTAGTTCCCTGACAAATATCCTGCAATGTACAGTATTTCCATCATCAATCTTGTTGTTTAGTGATGCCGATCTACAGCAATCACAATGAACATCACCCGGCAAAAGAAAAAAATTACTGCCAACTGGCAAGTCTGAGCCTGTCTCTGACTAGCACCAAATGACATCTCCCCTATCCTGCCAATAAAGTAAACAATGGGGTGTGTGGCTTAGAAGCAGAGCAAGATGGATGCACAATCCTGAAGCCCTTCTGCAAAAAGAATAAACCTACATTTCCCCACAGGCTCACACAATACTTTCTTCTCTGGCCAAGACTCCCCAGGAAAGCGCCGCTCTGAGACAAAGCACACAAGTCTCCCCCTCAGCAGTGGAATGAGGGTGATTGCTCTTCTGATATGGAGGATTCAGCTGTTTTTCTATTTCTGGTGGGGACAAGGGTGCTTCTTGCCTCATACTTTTACAACAAAACAACCTCAACTCCCATACAGGATGCATCAACCTCAAGAAAGAACAGCTTGGCAGTGTCAGACCAAAGTAAAGATGGTCTAATTAGGCTTGTTTTAGGGTTTTAAATGCTTCCATAGCTTTAGGTTACCAGTTCCTAGGATTGTTTCACTAGTGAATCAAGACAGTAAAATGTGCAACCAGAGAAGAGTAGCTCTTAATGAATTGGAGATAATAATTTGTGAATATCAAGAATCACTGAAGCTAGCAGGACTTGGGCAGTGTGTGATTGCTGAGGTTGATGACGTTCATAGAAATTTACTAAGCAGGTAAGGGTATTGTCAAGGTATGCCACAACACACATATGGATGTCTTGAAAGATTTAATTTAGTGTTGTTTAGTGTAATTTAGTGTTCAAGTGTTGGAAGACTGCAGGAACAAGCCAAAAGGCATTGCAAGGTTGAAAGCACCCTTTTATTTATCACCCTCCTTTATCTGCAATCTACGTAAGATGACAATCTGCATTCTATGTAAAAAATCAAACAGGGGTAACAGGTACTGATTTTTTTAAGGTGATAGTGTTCAATACATGGACTTTTAGAACCATCCTTCTTAGGGGCAAAGACAGAGCCAGCTCTAGCTGGCAAAATGGAATTATAGGTAAAACCTTTATTCAAATTCTCTGTGTTATATTCCATCATGACCTGTGTTTCAGGAATTGAGAGAGAATAGGTTCTATCATGCGGAGAAGAAGATCCAGGAACTGATGCAACATCACAGTCAACGGGTAGGACTAAATGCAAAGTATCAGCAGTATATATAGAAAATGCTTCAGAGAAATCAGCATAAACAACAATAACTAATGGAGAGGTCACAGCATGGGCCAGAAGCACCATTTTGGTAAGAGGACAGCAAGGAAGGCATTGAGAATATTAGGAGGCACCCCTAGAGATAACCTCAAGAGTGGACCAATTTGGAGTTGAGGAGTGTTGCTGCAGCCAGGAAAGGCCCAGGATAATGAATGAGTGTTGTAATGGCAAGTATGCCCTGAGTGAAGACAGATTCAAATGTTTTGAGATGGCATATGAGTTGCATGAGAAATGTTTGGCTGGATGTGGTTTAATTTTTTTTAACCTTGCATGAGCACCTATGTCATGCCATCGAGCACGGCTTATACAATGCTATGGACAAATAAAGCTATTTTGGACCGTGACAGCTCCAAAGCAATATAATCAAACAGAATAAGACAGGTAAAAATGAAAAAAAAAAAAAAAAGAAATAGAGTCAAGGACAAACTCCAGCACAATAAATGAAAGAGATGGAATCACATAATTAATATAGATGTATTCTGTTACCTAATGCATGTATTGTTCTTCTAAGGAAAGTTTTAATTTTGCACTGACATCTGCATTTGATTTGACAAAATATGAATTGGACATGTTGAAGTCATTAAAATGAATATATTCAAATAATTTTCTACATAGGAAAAGAACAGTCATAGATATGATAAATAGTGTGAAGATACAATAATTTTCCCTCTGGGATTTATGGTGCAACAGATGTTTTCGAATGAGGAGGCTTACTGGATCTGACTGTGTTTTTCTGTAGGCAAAGAGTTCACAATTATGATGTACAAAGGAATGTGAATATGAATGATCTCAGTATAGGCAGGTCAAATTCCACTCCCTTTGCCTGTAGGTACACTGCTAGATGTGTTTAAAAAGCAAATGTTATTGGAAATTAAGTCATTTACTCAAGGGATGTAGTGAATCTGATTGTTAATGAATGTAAAGTACTAAAATGGTTAATATATAGAGAAGATCTGGTGGTGATGTCAGGGAATTTTATTTATACAATAACTCCACCTTTGCTAAAAAAAATAAATCCCCTCTGGGTGATCAGGTTAACATACTTTATTGCAGATTCCTACCTGTTCCTGCACTGAAGAAAAAGCTGCTTGTTTTTCTATGTTTTTTGGATACTGATACTGAATGGGAGTGAGGTTTTCATTATTAATCAGTGGATGGACTAATGAGGAAAGTTGTAGTACCTGTATGCCTTTTAGAAGTGATTAACCCTTTAGGAGCATCTTATCAAAAATACATTTTTTTATGCAGGGGGTGCCTAAAATATGACTTAGTATCTTAGTGCAGACATCTGGGAAAATCAGTGAGCCAATCACCGAAGCAGGAAATTACATTGTGCGTATAGAATGCACCCAAGTTGCATGTTTCATTGAATTTTACAGAAAATTACAGTGCTACAGATTTAAAAAAAGGTAATTTTTATAAACCTTAAATTACTGTATATATTTGTTGCTATTTTTTTCCCATGAAAGTGAGGCTACCCTTTAACGAAGGTAATCTGATGACTGATCTGAATATGAATTGTTAAATAATGATATTCCATTTAAATGTTCAGATGGTCTGCATTCCCTGTTGCAAATAAGAGTGTGTGTGTGTGTGTGGGGGGGGGGGGAGGGGAGTTATTTCCAAGATATTAGGAGCAGAACTTTTCTTATAATTTTCTAGAAAGCCAATGTTGTATTTTTCCTCCAGAGCACCCAATAGTGTCTGCATGTAAATCTTTAACTGCACAAAGATCAGAGTGTTTGGATTTTATTTTAAGGTCATATTTAGATCAGTCTATTGCTTATTTTAAAGACACAAGTAATGTACTACAGGGGGTGGAGGGATGGTGATAAAGTTTTCACCATTGATGTGGTTAGTATATACTGTATATAGATGTATCACACATAATGAGGACATTAAAGCAGCAGACAAGGTGCTGCTGAACAATTAGAAGTCAAGAGAATATATTGACTATATTCATAAGGGTTTATCATTTTGTGTTTGAAAGCCATGCATTTCTCTTTTAAGGCCAGTGGTTTCATGATGTAATTGGAACCTCTATAGCCACAACCTTGGTTCTGACTTATGCAAACATTTTTATCTATGTTTGAACAGGAATAGGTTTTTTTGTGAACATAACCAGTTCTTAAAATATTTAAGAATGTGGATCAGCTACCGTATGTAGATGACATTTTTATTATATGGAGTGGTGATCAGTTTTGAACAAGAACAAACTCAGTACAATGTTCACTGCTGATTATAAGGAAGAAGTATCTTTTTTTGGACCTTTAAACATAAACTTGAAGGAAATGATTATATAACTAGCGGATGCAGAAAGGATTTAGCATCCAGTACGCTTCTCCACCATAATAGTTATCACCCATCCCATGTTAAAAAAAACAAAACAATCCTGTATGGAAGATTTATTCATTTAAAGTATAATAATATTTGAGAAGGAGATTTTTACAAGCAAGCAGCAGAACTCAGTAAAAGGTTGGAGAAGAGTGGCTATGGCAAGGAAGAGATTAAAACAGGCTTAGCTGAAAGCATGTAGCCAAGATAGGAAACATTTAATGAAGAGTAGGAGAGAAAAAGAAAAGTTGCAGGATCAGTTTTCTTTTCTTTTTAGGGTTTTCACCAATGGCAGAAAAAAAAATCAAACAATGTATTAAAAAGAGATGGCATATAATTCAGCAGGATGCAGTATTAAAAGGAAAGAGCAGAGAAATGTTGCATTATGTTAGGAAGGGTAAGACAGTTAAGGACTATTTGGTGAGGACTGCATTTAAACCAGAAAAGATGGTTATAGGACATGCACCCTAAGGGGAATTACTGTTTAGAGTCTTGTACTGTATAACCCCAAATGATAAGAGTAAATAAGCTGAAGTTGAGTGGATATGTGCCTTGTATTCAGGAACTGATCACCTGTCACACAAGATATGTGATAAGTGGTAAAACTATTAGAATGTTGAGGAATCACATTCAAGAACATCTGATATCAATTGAAAGTGGTATACAGTAGGACCTAGAATGTGTATTTACAAATGTGAGTTAGGGACCTTAGATTGTATGTTCCCTGAGGGCAATGACTTGTGTGAATGCTTAATATATATGTAAAGTTCTGAATAAATTGACAGCACTATAAAAGTATCTCTAATAAAAAAACACTGCTATTTGTTTTGATATTGAGTGACACCTGAAGGAATTCCTCACTAATAACCCTTAGCAGACTTCTTCCCAGATAAACTACTCAGCACACAAGACCTCTATCAGGGGCATCCTCATCCAACTAGCTTCCAGATATAAGAAGCACTGTGAGGCCCACATACAAAAAACAAATTAGAATCAAATAGCACAAGCAAAACCTACACCTTGACTTGTGGAGCAAAACAGAATCAGCCCGACTGGAGCTTAATTTTTTTTTTATCAGAACTTATGCAAAGAGACACATACTTTAATCTCCCACCTGCCTCTCCCCAGGCTGATGTACTCAGGCCATTAAGCAATCTAAATCCTCTAAACAGCTGGACCCAATGGGTTCACAGCCACACTCTTCTGTGATGGCCTCATTCAGAACCTGGGACCTCTGTTGTGACTTGCAGTAACTCCTCTTTCTGCACTACCTGAAATGCTGGACTGCACAATGACAGCTCCAATAGGCGATCTTGCCTTGTACCTTGTTTTTCATGATCCTTGAATGCTTCGCTCCTCTCATTAACTTCCTATTTAAGCCATGCCTTTGTTCTTTCCACCAAATATGTCACTCTTGTCACTCCTGCTGCTGTCTGTATGGTCGCTAAGACTCGTTATTGACCTTTGGCTTGTTCCTCGACTACGCTTCTGCTTAATCCCAACCTGCAGCTCCTTTTTACCAACCTTTGTCCTGTTTACTGACTATGTGTCTATTTGCTCCTCACCTTCTATATCCGCTACTGGGCCCTGGCTTACTCACCTCCTGGTGGGGTGATCTTGGAGACCGTGACCTGGTACTAACATGCATCAAAACCCATTTTCACTCCATTCTCAGGAGTTCTGGTGAATACTGTTTAGTACTTAGAGCCCACACCTTGGATGAACCCTCATCATCTGATAGGGTGGTCTACTTGTATGCCTATCCTGATGGTCAGTGGTAGTCTGTCTACTGCTATAGATTTTATTCCCTGAGCCTGACCACTCACCATGACACCTGTATTGCAGGACATTTGCTCCACTTCTGGTCCCTCACATAGTGCCATTTGGCAAGGTGATCCAAAGGACATTGTCTCCAATAGAGCTTTTAACTCAACTCACCCAAATGCATTCCAAATTTTACATGAGTAAGGCCTCTATGGTGGAAACACGTTGACTGTTTGTGCTGTTTACACCTATGTCTTAATAAAACCAATGTCTTGCTGCACTTGATAGTGATTCTGGCAATCTACCTTTCTTCAGTTCTCCGGGAGACCACAATCTGTGCCTGCACACCAGTCATCCAGCCATGGATATATAAGTAAGGAGGTACAAGTTCTGCTTTCTGTTTTTAGCTGGATTTTGAGCAGTAATAATGTATAGTGTCATGTGGATGAAAGAGAAAAAAGGAGTAGAGAAAGGGGGGAGGGAGAGAGGGGAGACAAGATGAAGTTATTGAAGGGAAATAGAGGGAGGGGAAATAAAAGAAATTGGTATATCTAACTAAATAACTGAACATTCTGGTTCATGGTTTTTCCTCGGGTCTAGTACCCCTTGCTATATTAACGTTATACCAGGAGCTGAGCGAGGAGATACAGCCCTATAATGTAAGAGTTGGTGGGAAAGAGAGAATAGCAGAAGGGCGAGCTGCATTAGGAAAAGAAAAAAAAAACTGTAGGAGGGAAAATCAGAAGGTTTTTGCATGAGTAGATGTTGGCCCTGAGTGTAGTATGCCAGTGATAGGAAAAAAATATTGTCATCTTCATTTTTTATTGCTTTGTATGATGCTGATCTACAGAATTCCTCCCATGCATTCCATGTGTGGTTAAATTGTTTCATTCTCTCAAATTTGTAACGCATTATGTACTCCAACTCAAAAAAGTAATCCAGCTGATCTATCCATTCTTTCACTGAAGACACTGTAGGTGTCCACCATAATTGGGGGATCAAGCTGTGTGGGTTGTTCTTTATTAGCATATAGCAGGTGTAGTTCAGGGGAGTATGGGTTTTGGGAACTGATTTAATTGTCTTGTAAAGTAGTGTATATTTCCCAGAACTTTTGTAGAGGTTTGCAGTTCCACAATATATGACACAGAGTGCCTCTTTCAGCTTACATCTCCAGCAGTAATGAATATAAATGTCAATAAAACTGTAAAATGACAAGTGCCAAGGTGCTGGCAACAATAAAGTGACTTAGTGGTACCATAAATTGTGTCACTCTGATCAAATATGTATATACATAAGATAAAGCAAGCAGGTATAAAAGTGACACCAGTGGTAAAGTGCTGACAAATGAATAAAGTGACTGAGTGGTAATATAAACTTTGTCACTATACAGTGACCAATGGTGTATATGGTGCTAAAAAATGTAATCAACAAACAGTCCAAATAAGGTGCATGGAAGATCGTGAAGATCTTTGATGTCTGGTGGTCTTATCCGGTAAGGTGGTGAAGTGGCGAAGACTATAAAGACTGCGCACTAACCAGATGCGCAATCAATGTGTGCATTTAGAGATAACACTCTCAGTAACCTGGAGGTCCCTTTAAGGTGGAAAAGCCTGGCTGTTTGCACAACACAGGCGGCCATTTCAAGCAGAGCCATGAGGAGAGGAGGTCGTCTGTGAACACGTTTAATACACCTTCCTGAAGATGACACCATCCTGACATCGTGAAATGTGTCATTGTTGTTGAATGCATAACCCTTTATCGATAAACATCCACTTTATGAAGATAGTCTCCAAGCACATCTTTTGCCAACAGCTTCTAACCACCCACAGAGCAGCTGAGCCTTTGCTGACAGCGGAGTTGAGCAGTAAGGGACATCAGACCAGACCTTTTCCACCTTAAAGGGACCTCCAGGTTACTGAGAGTGTTATCTCTAAATGCGCACATTGATTGCGCATCTGGTGAGTGTGCAGTCTTTATCATCTTGGCCACTTCACCACCTTACCGGATAAGACCACCAGATATCAAAGATCTTCACGATCTTCCATGCACCTTATTTGGACTGTTTGTTGATCATAATTTTTTAGCACCATATATACCATTGGTCACTGTATAGTGACAAAGTTTAAATTAACACTCAGTCACTTTATTCATTTTCAGCACTTTACCACTGGTGTCACTTTTATATAGTACCTGCTTTCTTTATCTTATGTATATACATATTTGATCAGAGTGACATGATTTATGTTACCACTAAGTCACTTTATTGTTGCCAGCACCTTGTCACTTGTCATTTTACAGTTTAATTGACATTTATATTCATAATTGTTTTCATATGAATGTGGTTATTTTTGGGCTACACCCAATTTTATACTGACATTTTGGAGGTTTTTTGGTACCTTTCTGTGTTTTAGCGGCTGTATTGACTTTTAGCGCTTACTTACCTCTTTTGTGCTATTACATCTCCAGCAGGTTGAACAAATGTTAGGGTCAATTTTTTGTAACCACGATGGGGTCCTGTACCAAAAAGACAACATTTTATTATTTTCTCTTGTATCGTTGCACTAAACAAGTTCTGGTGGGTTAGTTAACAGATGGTGTGCCAATGCTTATCAGTTAAAGAGATCTTCAGCTCTTTTCCATTGTTGTTTAAAGGGATATTCATCAGCATTGGGGGAAATTCTCTAATGTGGAATAGATCCAGGTGATCAAGTGGGTCTTGTTACCTTTATTCATGCATGTTTTTTCAAAAAGCAAGAGAGGACATACATTCAAATGTACTAATGGTGAGTGCCACACATCTACTTTACTTGCATTGATGGATGAGGCAACTTAAACAAAGACTAGAAAGGAGAGGATCTCCTGGTTCAATACATTGACATACATCTCTAGGGGGGAAGTTTGTTGAATAATAGAACAAAATAAATATAAACTTGTGCCACAGAAAAATATATAAACTTGAGAAATGTAAATGCTGCTGTTCTAAAAATCAATAAAATAAAATTATAAACACTCCACAGAGCAAATAAATTAAGTATATATAAAAATTACAATACTGTAAATAAAAATCCAAAAAATAAATAAATATAAAGTCCACACACAAAAAAATATTTTTTTTCCAAAAATATATGAATTGTGCTCAATTCCAAAAAAAGTGCTCCAAAATTCTTCAAATAAAATGTGCTCACACCATCCGTGATTAATGCTCTATCCCCACTCACCAGATGGAATGGACTCTTTGCTGATATGGCTAAAGAGTCAAACAAGCTTAAAGTGACTGTGCATGTCCTCCCAGATAACTCTGTACTCAATATCCTCCAGAAACAACTCCCACGATTGGATGATGATTAACATGAAGGGTTGACTTCTGGGACCAACTGCTGTCTCGTTTTCACAACTGTTTTGTCCTTCAGGTGGAGTGGTGGGCTTCGGGTGTCCTGTGTGTCAGCTGGCTGTGTCTTCTCTCTAGCAGGAAGGAAGAAGGGAATGAGTCACGGCTGATGTGAATGGATGCAAAACAGCTCCTCCTAAGCCTGTGTGTGAGAGAGAAGGAGAGACAGAAACCGAAAGAGAGAGAGAGAGAAGAGCTCCCTTGGTGGTTTGACTCTTTTGCCATATCAGCAAAGAGTCCATTCCATCTGGTGAGTGGGGATAGAGCATTAAACACGGATGGTGTGAGCACATTTGTTTGAAGAACTTTGGAGCACGTTTTTTTTGGGATTGAGCACAATTCATATATTTTTTGAAGAAAACATTTTTTGTGTGGACTTTATATATTTTTGTTGGACTTTTATTTATAGTGTTGTAATTTTTATATATAACTTATTTGCTCTGTGGAGTGTTTATAATTTTATTTGTTGGATAATAGGACCACAAGGAAGCAAGGAGTCAGTGATGGCCAAGAGAGATATTGGAGTGGGTTGCAGTATGAGTCTCATCCCTACTAGACCCTCTCTAAGACATATTAGACTTGAGTGTTTTCTGGTTGCTGGGGACACTGGTTGAGAAAATGCTCATTTTCTCCATAGTATATGCAGAGCCTGAAGGTACAGTGCCTGCATAACTATATAAACCTGCACCATGCCACATCCAAAAACTAATGCAAATAGCTTAGGAACAATATGTTCCTCAAAAGGCAGACTATCGGCACAACACAAAGCAACTTATAAAATCACAATTTTTATTTCCAAACAATTGACATAAAAATATAATAAAATCAATACAGCATCATCTCATTAATTACATTTAGGGTGACACAATACCCAACCATGAGAAAGAGTACTGGACTACGCATACCAGTAATACATGCCAAAATAGCATCAAAATGTAGAATTGGTGATCATAAATATAATTAACATTAATAAAGATATCACCAGCATCTACATACTCATATACATGAAAGCATTTCTTTATCTACTTCTTCAGGATAAGATTGGGTAGATATTGTCAAAAACTGATGAGGGCATCTTGTAAAACACAGATGATCAGATGGTAACAAGTCTCAAGGTTTATAATATAGATATATAGACTAGACCATCCCCAGATTCGCTTGTATCCCTACAGTTCAAAATGGTATCCTTATGGAAGACAGGGAATCCCCAAAAGTGTCACAGAGATATTGTTACAGCATATCCACCCGCCATGTGGACCAGGGTTACAAGTGAACCTGGGCATGGTCTAGCCTATATTTCTAGATTGTAACCCTTGAGGCTAATATGAAGGCAATTGGTAGGAACTGCTGAATGATTTAATACGTTGATTCCCTCCCCTTCCATTTGGATCTAGGAGATACATCATATCTGATAATAGTGCACATAAGTGTTGCCTGTTATAGTGTGGCATATGGTATCTGTACCCCTTGAAATGTGAATTGCCCAGTAGTCCATGTGGGAGAGGCTCTGTGGGGTAGTTTGTCCTCCTTGTATGCTCCTGCATTCGCCACCAAGACTTGTTACCATCTGATCCTTTTTGTTTTACAGGATGCCCTCATCAGTTTTTGATATCTACCCAATCTTATTCTGAAGAAGCAGATAAAGTTCATAAAACACATTGATGTATATGAGTATGGAGATCCTGATGATATCTTTATTAATGTTAATCATATTTATGATCACCAATTCTAAATTTTGATGCTATTTTTGGAATGTAATACTGATATGCGTAGTGCAGTATTCCTTCTCATGGTTGGGCATTGTGTCACCTTAAATGTAATTAATGAGATGGTGCTGTAATGATATTAATATATTTTTGGTCAGTTGTTTGGAAATAAAAAGTGTGATTTTATAAGTTGCCTAGTGTTGGGTCAATAAAGTCTGCCTTTTTGGGGGACATATATTCCTAAGCTATTTGCAACAGTGGCTGGATAGTCCAAACTGCAAATTTTTCTTTACAGGAGCCATTTACCTCTTTAAATGTAGATGGGCATTTTAGGACACAGGCCACCTCTGTCCTTCTTGTGGCACTTCAGCAAACAAAAATTTTTCAAATTCATTTGGGACATTAAAGGCCACAGATTGGCCCGTGCAACGATTTATGCCCCTAAAGAATCAGGTGGATTTGGAGTCCCTGACTTCAGAAAATATTATGTAGCTGCACAACATGCACATGCTACCAGGAAGGAGTCCATACAAGTAAATGTGGGCATGGTGAAATTTACATCTTGTTTTAAAGAGACATCAGTATTGGAATTTGTTAACTGCAATATTAGGTAGGTCACTACTGTTTCATAGTGGACTAGAGTTGTGAGTGTAACAGGAGGTGGTGGTAATTCTTTGTATATCATATTCAGATGAAAAATATTTATACTAATAGGAGGAATTATTTATATATTTATGTATTAATGTAGCGCAGTACTCCAGGTTATGGTTTATATACAGTGCAAGCAGCCTTATGATAAGCCACTGATGTGGAAAGAGGAACTCCAGCTCCCTCAAGCCTGTTCTTGCACCATATTCACACATATACTCATTTATGACCTGCTGGTGCATGTGTAGCTGCTGCAGTGTGGCAAAGGTGGAGTTCCACCAGGTGGGCATTCCATTAACAAAATAGGAACACCACAAAATTTCACCTAGCCATACACTGGCCAAATATGAAAATATTAAGATCCTAGAAGCCAGGGTACCTAGCCAGGAAGCACCACACCACCAGGCTGAAGATTTGTATCAGTCAAGGGGATTAATGACCTCTGAGCCTGCCCCTGAAGAACTGACAGGTTATATGCCCCAGTGTGTCTTCTTTTTCCTAGGCATCTACCAACAGAGTTGCCCAGAGAGTTATGAACAATATATACGGTACCTGCTCATTCTTTGTGGACCACTGTTGTAGTGTCTGTAGTCAGGTGGACCATCCTGCTGACTTCTAGGTTCCAGTGACACAGAAACATTACCTTCCACATGATGTGAAGAAAAGGAATGGCTGTACGGTATCACATGATCATTTGTTTTGTTTTTTCTTTCTTTTCTGAGCCTGTGCATGAAGTTCTTGAAATTCAGTTTGGAAGATTGCGCTGTTGAGGTTATATATCTGCAGAGTATTGCTCTCAAAGAGGATAAATAAGTATCTGGATATATTGGTCTCCCTGGCCTGCAGAATATTACATCAACAAGCTGAGAGAGGAATAATTTGAAAAGGTGGTGACCACTGAGTCTGCCTGCAGAGTATTGCTCCCAGAGCAAAGAAGTGCAATTGCTGGTTTACAATTTAACTGGCAATTTGCTCTGGTGAGTTTATTCATTTCTGTTGGTGGAGGATTTGCACAAATCTGTTCTTGTGGTGATGGACGTTGTTCACTATTGATGGAAAGAAAAAATTCTTCAAGACAATTTTGGTCACATAAAATAACCTTTTCACTGTTTAATTTTACCACCATTTAATTTGTACATTTAATTTGATAGTGCTACCTTTTTTTGTTTTATTATTGTAACCTTTATTTTAAGAGTAAGGTTTAGCAGCTTGTGTTAATTGATTATATGAGAAGATTTTTTGGCGCTATTTCCACTTATATTGTTTTCAGGAATGGCAGTATGGATGAAGAAATGGCAGCCTGGGAACCTGCCATTGCAGTGGAGCACAGGCCATACATTTATGAAAGGTAGCTGAATCCAACAGCTGTAAAGCCAGTAATTTTGACAAGCTGTTATTGAGCCACTTGGCTTGAAGGTGACTGGAGATGCATTTCTTCTTCTGTTCCAGTTGCTGGGGCAGAGAAACTTGCCTGCTCAATGCTACAGCTAGAAATGGCAGGTTGGGTTTGTCAGACTCAAAGCAAGGATGTAGGTTGTGTTTGCCCCTACTCTTCATGACACCATACTGACCCTCTTCCCTAGTAGAGGAGCCATAAGGTAAATCCCTGACACAACTTAAAAGACTTTCTCCCTCATCGCTGGAGGCTTCTGATGGGGAATCTTGTACAAAGAGGGAAGATGACTATAATCATAATACCTGGGTGTGTGGGTTGGCAAAACATAATCACAGCAACAGGAAAACTAAGAAAGAAATAACATGCACCGGTGTATAACTAAGAGGCATGTAAACAAATGCTAGGAGCCCAGCTATAAAAATGGAAGAGCTGGAGCTGCCGATACACGAGGAGGATTTTGACTTCCTGGGAATATCATAAACTTGGTTTGACAACTCACATGTTTGGTCAGCATCTATCCAGGGGTATTCCTTGTATAGTAGGGATAGGGAGAATAGAAAAGGAGGAGGGGTTTGCTTGCTTATCAAAAAAGATTTGCTAGTGAATGTGAGGGATGGCATTGCAAATAGGGCATTGGGGAGGTAGAATCCCTGTGGGTGGAACGCCAAAGGGAAGAGACAAGTGGGAAAATAATAGTGGGGGTATGCTACAGGTCCTGTAACCTGAGTTGGATCTCCTATCACAGTAAGAAATAGCAGAGAGGCAGGGCAATGTTATCACAATGTGGGATTTCAACTATCCAGATATAAAATCCAGATATTGATTGGGCAGAAGGAACAGTCAATTCAAGGCTTGTCATTTCTTAAATGTCTTGCAGGACAATTTCATGTGCCAATTGGTGGATGCTCCAACTAGAAAACATGCATTGCTAGATCTACTAATTACAAATAACACAGATCAGATTGCAGATGTGGAAAAATGTGCTAACTTTGGAACCAGTGAACACAGAATAATTACATTTAGCATAAATTATAGGAAGAGGAGGCACATGGGTAGTAAAAAAATACTAAACTTCAAAAGAGCCAACTTTTCTAAACTGCACTCAGTACAACAAAATATTAAATAGGAACGTATCATTAAAACACTGAACACTGAGGAAAAATGGGAATACTTTAGGAACATATTAAATAAAGGTATTATCCAATGTATTCCAATGGGCAATAAATATAAATAAGCAAAGGTTAAGTCTGGGTGGCTAAACTTTAATATAAAAGAACATATTAAAGAGAAAATAAATGGTCTTTAAGAAATATAAAGCAGAGGGGTCATTGTCACTGCATCATTAGTGATGTATCACAGAATATACTCTGGTGGCTAACAGAAGCCAGTGTCCAAGAAAGACTAGCAAATGTTAACAAAAATAAATCACCAACACCAGATGGCCTACACCCAAGAGTCCTCAAAGAACTAAGTCAGGTCATAGCCAGACCACTATTCCTAGTCTTTATGGACAACATACTGACAGGAATGATAGCAGCTGATTGGCAAAATGCCAACATGGTACCACTATTCAAAAAAGGGCAGAGACATATACCTGGATATTACAGACCAGTCAGTCTAACATCAATAGTATGTCAACTATTGGAGGGGATGATAAGGGACTATATCCAAGAATTTGCATAAGAAAACAGTATAATTAGTAGTCTCCAGCACAGATTTCTGAAAGGTCTTTCTTGCCAAACCAATCTGTTAACATGATAGCTGCCATCTAGATAAAGGAAGGCCAGTGGATGTGGTGTATCTGGATTTTGCAAAAGCATTCGATACAGTCCCCATAAATGCTTAATTCACAAACTGAGGTCTGTTGGCATGGATCAAAAGGTTTGTTAATGGATAGAAAACTGTTTACAGGGGCGTGTCCAATGGGTGGTGATACTCAGACTGGTCTGAAGTGGTAAGAGGGGTACCACAAGTCTCTGTTCTGGAACAAATTCTGTTTAAATGTTTTTCATAAATGATTTAGAGTTTGGTATAAATAGCTCAATCTCAGTGTTTGCTGACAATACAAAGCTAAGTAGAGAAATAATTTCACAGCAAGATATAGAAATCTTACAAGAAGACCTCAATAAAATAAAGGGGTGGGCAAATACATGGCAAATGAAGTTTAATGTTGAAAAATGTAAAGTAATGCACTTTGGGGGCTAAACATATGAACTCAAATTACTCGCTAGGGTACCTCTGGAGGAATCTAGGATGGAAAAAGATCTGGGGGTCCTAGTAAATGACAGGCTCAGCAATGTCATGCAATGTGAAGCTGCAGCAAGCAAATCTAACAAAATATTAGCATTAATTAAAAAGGGAATTTACCCCAAAGACAAAACAATAATTCTGCTACTTTATAAAACTGGAGAGAGTCCAGAGAAGGACAACTAAGTTATTAAGGGGCCTGGAGGATCTCACTTACAAGGAACAGCTACAAACATTAAACCTATTCTCCCTGGAGAGGAGATGCTAAAGAGGAAATATGATAGCAATATACCAATACCTCAATGAAGATTCTAGCTATGGAATAAACTATTCTGTCTCAGAGAGTGTAAGAAGTCATGTGGCCACGCAATGAAATTGGGGGAGAAGTGGTTTAAACTTAAACTGTGTAGGGGGTTTTTCACTATCAGGGCTTTAAGCATGTGGAACTCACTTCCACAATTGGTGGTGTCATAGGGGAAGTATTGATAGTTTTAAAAAAACTCTTGGATGGGTATCTTAATGAACACAGTATACAGGAATATGGCAATGTTTTGTTTTACATGAATACTCACATACTAATACAGGTTGAACTGGACTGACTGGTGTCTTTATTCAGCCTTACCAACTATGTAACAATGAAACTCTGGGGAGTGAACCAGTGATAACAGTGCCCTGCTGATGAAGCTTTGCCATCTAGTGGAATAGGAAGGCTGCTCCCTCCACCCTTCTGTGAGCTGCCCTGGGTGCCATCACTAATTTTGTGCCCCTTCCTAACTTTCTACCTAACTATGGTTGGAAACCTCATTGCCACCTCCCTCCTCATCATTGAAAACAATTAGGAACCAATTTGGAAGCAGACTGTAGCTGCAGGAACATCTGTGCCAGTTGGTTTCCCCTGCCTGTTGTCACCTTTCAAACCTTAGATGTAATGTATGGATGCATATCCTCTTGCAGACACTGTGCTCAAATAATTCAGCAAACTTCTTTGAGCCAGTTGGGAGGGGACAAAAAAAGGAGCAGTTGTGGATAAGAAGACAAAATAGGATACTTAACAGCTAATGTTGAGTGAGGAGGGAGAAGAGGATGGAAGCTTGGTGAGCTACTCTACAACCTCTTCCACATGCTTTGGGTGTATAACATTGCCACTGCCAAACAAAGTACCTTGCTTCTAGATGCTGCACCTCAACAACAGCTTTGGCTATGGATATGGTTTGCACCCTGATAGCTGCACTGGAACAACTGCTGCCTCTCCTATTGGGCCCCTTAGACATGGGGGCTTATTTACTAAAACTGGAGAGCACAAAATCTGGTGCAGCTCTGTGCAGAAACCAATCAACTTCCAGGTTTTATTGTCAAAGCTTAATCAAACAAGCTGATCAAACAAATTGATTAGCTACCATGCATAGTTGCACCAGATTCTGAGTAATCCAGTTTTAGTAAATCTCCCCCATGACGTTTTTAACTTGGAGCTTATTTACTTCAATTTATCAGTAGCTATGGAAAGAGCTATATGTCTGAGATGGGGCACTTAGGTGAACTGGAAAATGTGGTGTTTTTGTGGACTAAACTGCATCAAAATATTATATGGTGCTCTGCTACAAAATAAACAGCTTTTTTGGTGTCAACAATAACTTTATGCCACTGTTGATGCTGACCCCATTAAAATAAATAACCCTAACAACATTAAACACAAATAAAATAAAGCTTGAGGACAAAATAGTAAAATAACAAAAAATTGCAACCACAAAACTATGCTAAACACTAAAACAAATCTCTACCCCCGCAAAAAAATAAATAAATAAATAACGGGCAAACAAAATAAAAAATCAACAGTAGTTGTTTCTGACACACACATAATAAAGCTAAAAATAAAAATTGTAGTCCTAAAAAGAACTGTTCAGTCTTATGAAATAACAGAGAATGCAGGTGGGCTTGCACTCCACTCTTCCTAACCACACAAACTGCAATTTATTGCAAAGTGCCCATGCAAATATACAGCACTAAATATAGTACCACACTACACTGCCAACTATCTCTCCCTGCAATATTGTCAGCTGTTCCTCACTGAACACCTACACAATGAGCCAGTGACAGTGTGTGCGTTGAAACTTTGTAAAACAAATGTCATTGTCTAAAGTGTTGTCCCTGACTAGAGGTCAGTGGTTAGGACTTTGGCCAATGACACTTGTTTGCAATGAAATATGGGACATCCAGTGGAGTAGTTCCTGACAAACATTTCTACAGTTAGGAATTTACCTGAACATCCTAACAGCCTTTTTGTTTCAGTTTTTGGAGAAAAAAATCCAGGAGGATCAGTTGCTTCAATTCAACAAAACATAATCTGCAATCAAATAAGGAAATTCCCAATAGGATAAGTTTTAAAAAGTTTGCTTGTATCTAGTGGTGAACTGTGGGCAGACAAACAGTTTTGCAAAATCTTATTCATTATTAGATTATATTATTAACACTCAAGCATGTATTTACTGCTGTAATATCTGCAGTTCAACTTAATTATAGCATCCATAAATCAAGTTTTAATTAGTCACTTGGAATTTAAGTTATATGAGATTTCTGAGAGAACCATACACAAGACACAGAGTAATACAAAAAAGGCCACATGCTAATACAATCAGTGAAGGTGCAATTAGAAAGCAAGCCAAAAAGGCCAAGCAAAATAATTAATTGTGAAACATGCACTGTGCAGAATATGGAAATTAAAGCTGTATTAAGAAAACACAGTACTCTCTTTAATTGGATTTATAAGTCTGGTCGAACAAATAGTTTTCCCTATAGCATCTAACATTTTACAGCATTTTAAAATAAAACTATGAATTCAAGTAATTTTCATTTATAGCTTAAATGGGTCATATGAGAGAATATTTTCTTAGCATATGTACAGCCTTGACTGCTGGAATACAAAGCAAAGTCAGGTATGACTTATATATAATACCCTATATTTCCTTATGTGATCAATCCTTTTTCTTTTGTAAGAAAAAGATGTGAACATTTTCTTTTTTAGAGGGTATTTTAACCACTTGCCTACTGGGCACTTTTACCCCCTTCCTGCCCCGGCCAATTTTCAGCTTTCAGCGCTGTTGCACGTTAAATGACAATTGCTCAATCATGCAACACTGTACCCATATGCAATTTTTATCATCTTTTTCACACAAATAGAGCTTTGTTTTGGTGGTAAATAAGCACCACTGTATTTTTTTATTTATTGCACTATAAATGAAAAAAGCAAAACATTTTGGAAAAAAAAGTTTTTCTTTGTTCTTATTATAACATTTTGCAAACAGGTAATTTTTCTCCTTCACTGATGTACGTTGATGAGGCTGCACTGATAGGCAGCACTGATAGGCAGCAAAGATGGGCACTGATAGGCAACAGTGATGGTCTCTAATAAGTAGCACTGAAGGGCACTCACTGGAATTGACAAGCAGCACTTACTGATGGCTCTGACTAACAGCACTGATAGGTGGCACAAATTGGCAGCACCGAAGGGCACAGATTGGCAACACTGCTGAGAAGCACTGTTGGGCACTGCTGGGCAGCACTGTTGGGCACTGATGGGAAGCACTGTTGGGCACTGATGGGAAGCACTGTTGGGCACTGATGGGTACTTTTGGGGCTGCACTGATAATCAGGACACTGATAATCAGTGCCCTGATTATTAGTGCAGACGTCTGCTTTGACATTTGCCAGTTAACGGCAGTACTTTCCTCACGCTGTGACAGTGTGAGGAAAGTACTGCCAATAACCGTCAAGTGTATTTATATAGTGGTCAGCTGTTATTGGACACAGCTGATCATGTAGTAAAAGGCCGCTGTGATTGGCCTTTTACTGTGTCATGTGATCAGCTGTGTCCAAAAGACACGGCGGTCACAGACAGAGCTGGAACCTCCCAGAA
Source organism: Staurois parvus (assembly GCF_062004578.1). Lineage (NCBI taxonomy): Eukaryota > Metazoa > Chordata > Amphibia > Anura > Ranidae > Staurois > Staurois parvus. The sequence goes on from NW_028317951.1 coordinate 8,461,096, forward strand.
CAGGACGACCATGCTGTAGCCATCATTTGGTTATAGCACGGTATTAAAGTGGTAATAATATCATGTACTTACTATGGAGAACTTCATACCAGTGGCTGTTTTTTCACAGAAAGTGAAATTTGACTGGGATTCTGGGGCCCACAGGGAGATTTTAAGTCTGTGGGCCCACCTTCACCAAACCATTAATATTTTCAACATAACACAACTACAGTCTTCATCTAGCAACATTGTCTTTATTTATGATGCCATGGCTCAATACAAAAGAATAGAAATGTGCATTGTATTTGTAACATAATCATGCAAATATAATCAAACAAATGAACCATCTTCCAATTCCATATTTTTATGCTTGGTGCACAAGATACAACAGCAAAGAAACAAAATAGAGGAAAATTGTATACACAACAAACTTACATTGATCAAGTATTAGTGTTGCTAAGTATGATGAGGATGACCAATAATTGATCAATAAAGCCTTGCTAAGTATGATTAGGATGACAAGTAATTGAACAATCAAGTTTTTGTAAGGATGATGAAGATGACCTTTAGTACAGAGCCGAAATCACTGCATTTCTCAAACTTTTCTCAGACATTAGTTAAGTAGACCTTAGCAATTTCTCTCTAGTTAGAGTGAAAGAGAATGAGTGCATTTAACAAGGATGTCAGCATAAACTAATACTTGGCTGATCTCCTGCTCAGGGTTTAGTAAAATGGGAAATTCTAGAAGTTCCTGTTCACTTAATGGCCTATATTTTTTAATTTTTGTTATTTTGAAGTTTTTTTACAAGACACTTAAGTGTATGCAAGTGTACCCAATACATTAAGGTTGAGTTACTAAAGGATTTGAAAATGTTATTATTGCTTTCAATTATCCAATCACATGAAAAGAAAATCCCTGTTTACGTATTTCATCTGCACATAACTGGATAATTGAAGTGCATATTCACACATTTTAATGTATAAACATTCTCAAAACCTTTAGTACATTGGCCTCTTTATGTATTGCCAAACGTTTTGTATATGTAGCAGACTGATCATAAGTGAGTTCATCATTCAACTAAATCATCATTTATATATTTTAATTTCAATATTTCTTTATTGTGTTTTTTCATATAAACAGAGAACAAAATCAAATAAGGTTTAACAGTAACCAACTGAGACATAATCGCATATCTATAAAACATTTTCAGAAGTAGATTACTATGTCTTGAGTAGACTATATCCTTTACTTTCAAATATATCAACTATGTCTTTGACCCACAGTTGTTGTAAAAAAAATATATTATAAAAGCATACAAAATAAAGAAAGTATTCTAATGACACATAGACCGAGAACCCGGACCCGCTCCAGTTAACTTAATAAAGTTGCAAGATATCACAGGAAGTATTTTTACTCTTGTTATTTCCTATAAGATGAGTACCATTGATTACAAATCTGCCAGGATGCACCAAATGGAATATTTACTAGTATTAGGGGCAAGCATATTTTCGTATGTGTAGTGGGTATGGAGTATTTGTACAGTTTCAGTTATACTTGGGGAGATCGGGGATCTCCATATGCGCAGGATTGCCAGTTTTGCTACCAAGAATAAATGGGTCGTAAATTGTCTATAGGAAGGAGGAATATCCTCTATCCCTAGATTCAAAATGGCTAATGATGGAGAAAGTGGAGTATGTAAGCCAATGATCTGGTTGAGAATATAAAACACTGATAACCAGAAGCGGTCCAATTTACTACATGACCAAAGAATATGGTATAAAGTTCCAGTGTGTTGGTAACCCCTCTAGCACAGAGGGAAGTGTGTGAATTGAAATTTAGATAGCCAGTGCAGAGTAAGATACCATCTTAAGGTGATCTTACAAGTGATTTCCCACAAGCTAGCTCATTTAGTCGTGGTAGATGTATACCGTGAAGCTTTTTGCCATTGTACATCTGAATAAGAGCTATTGAGGTTTCTTTACCAGGTTAATACGGAAGGTGTCTTAACAAATATTGTTTTAGCTCTAAGATAACTGTAAAATGTCAATAGCCCACCTTTATTTATAGTTTTGGACGTAACAAAGCATCCAACTGCCCATGGAAGTTCATATTTAATGGGGATATTTTTCCGGGTGAAAGAGGCTAGTCTGAGACACACATAGCTTTCTGAATCCTGTAAATGGAATTCTTCCTGTAAGGAAGCAAAAGTGTTCAGAGAGGAGTCTACCATTAAGTCTGACACTTGCTGTATACCATGTTTTTCCCATTGTCCTAAATCTAGATCCTTTAGTAAAATAGCATATATAGAAACTGGAACGAACAGATACGAACAATATATACATATTTGGAGATGACAGTGGTGTACCGAAAGAGAGGGTCAATGTTTTCCATGCTCTCAGTTTTGCTAGGATTTGTGGCGATAGGTTTTTTGGTTCATTTTTAAGGTAGGGATAAGCTAGTAGGTACATGTATAGGTTCCCACCTGAGATTTGTGTTTGTTCAAGCTCCCCCCAGATAGAGGTAGGCACATTGGGAAAACAATACCGCAAATTAGCCAAAATTGCAGCTAAGTGATAGTCAGAGATGACTGGAAATCCCATCCCCCCTGCAGATCTTGTTTTAATCAATTTAGTAATGCACAATGTGCTTTTTTCCCTTCCCAGAGGAATCTATGTAGGATAGACTGTAATGTGTGAAATAATTTCTTATTGGCTGGGATGGGTACAGAACGAAATTTGAGGTAATAACTGCATTTTAAATGCTGTCAATATCCCTGACCATGATAATGTATGCTTGTTTAAAGATAAAAGACCCTCCATTAGTCTAGTTTTTAGAGGTAAATCGTTTGCTTTAAATAATTGCTCAGGGCGAATGGTAAGTGTGTTTCCCAAATATGTGATACCTGAATCGTGCTATAGGTAAGGAAAATTAGATTGTAATTTATCTTTATGCTTCGAAGTTACCCCTAGGTCAAGTATATGGGATTTAGTATCGCAACTTTATAATAGGATACCTTCCCATATTGAAGAAGTATTTGTGCAACATTACTTAAAAAGGACAGGGGGTTAGTCAACATTAATATAACGTCGTCTGCAAATAAGCTTATAACATGTTTACTGCTTTTATATTGGAAACCAGTTATATCAGGGTGTGGTCTAATACTAGAGGCCAAGGGCTTCATCATAAGGTTAAAAATCAGTGGAGATAAGTGGCATCCCTGGCGAGTGCCGTTTGTTATTTGGAAGGGTTTTGGTAACACACCGGAAGTGAACACCCTTGCTGATGGGAGGGTATACAAGGCCAAGATTGCCGAAAGCATATGTCCCCGAAATCCAAATTTACAGAGTACTCTTTGCAGAAACAACCATGGTGTCTAACGCCAGCAGAAGAGAAGGCGTCCGATGCTTCCAGGCCAAATGAATGATATTAATCACTCTCCTAGTAGCATCATAAGCCTGCCTCCCCTTAGTCAAACCTGACTGATCCGGGTGAATCAAGGTGGATAAGATATATACCAGTCGCTGCGCCAACATTTTTGTGTATGTTTTTATATCTCTATTCAGAAGAGATATTGGCCTACAGTTAAGGGGAGTTTCAAGTGGTTTTCCTGGTTTATGTAATGTCACTATCATAGCTTCCAACATCTCTGGTGGGAAGTATTCCGTTAATGCCGCCTCGTCGTAGACTCTTAAGATATGGAGATAAAATATTTTTAAATTTCTTATAATATTCCCCAGTCAGTCCATCCGGACCAGGGGATTTATTGCTGGGTAGTGTTTCTATAGTTTGGAGAACTTTGGGTAAGGAAAATATAATGTTCAAATTTTGAAACTGTGAATTAGAAAGCCTCGGCATCTTTAAGTTGGTCAAAACATTATCTATATCGAGTAGGGAAGGGAGATAGGTTTGGGTGTCTTGACCCAAATTGTATAGAGAACCATAGTACTCAATAAAGAGGTCTGCAATATGTTGAGGGTCATAGACCTTGTTATGGGATTTAGGGTTGATTAGAAATGGTATTCTTGTTTGAAAGCACTGGCCTTGTCTCGTACATGCTAGTACCTTGTACGCTTTATTACCAGAAGAGTAAAACTGCATTTTTACTCCTTTGACCTGTTTTGCATAAATATACATGCCAACCGCAAATCATGCCTTAATTGAGATAACTTAACAGTTAATTGTTGAGAAGGTGATATTTTGTTTTGATCCTCAATGGAGTGTATATCCGAGATAAGATCATTCAACCTACGCTGTCTCTGTTTCTTTTCATTCGCACCCAGTTTGATAAAAATACCTCGGATGTACGCTTTGTGAGCGTTCCACAGGGTAAACGGGTTATCCGTGTGTCAGGGCTCCGGGTATGACCAGAGGTGTGTGGACCGACACAGGGAAACACAGACTTCCGGTATAGCGTGTAAAACAATATAATTTATTAAGGGCAACACAAACATAAACGCAGTGCAACAAACCAAACCCAAAACTAACACAAATACATACAACAAGGTGCAACAAACCCAAACCTTAACTGATATATATATATATTTATATATATATATATCTATATATATCTATATATATATATATATATTTATGGAGCACAACGTAGTCAGGCGGGCCAGGTCGGTAGCTGACGGGCAGACAAGGTACAAGGAGTAGGCAGAAGATTAGTCAGGAGTAGCCGAGGTCGGTGCAGGCAGAGTTCAAGCAGAGTCAGGATCAAGCAGAGTCAGGATCAGGCAGGAAGCAGACAGGATGCAGTTACAGGGGCTCATGGGAACAATACACCAAGGCCCTGACTGCAGGCCTGGCCATTCCTTAAATACACCTCCTGCAATCAGCCTCAGGTAATGGCTGCTGAGAGCACCCGCTGGCCAACCCTGGTACTGCAGCCCACAAGGGAGGTGAGTCCCACCACCATTGGCGAGTCCATTCCTGACACCGTGGAAGGGGACTTAATTTCGAAGTAGTCAGTCAGGTGGCTCGCAAGAATTTTTTGAGCAGTAGGATTATGTATAAGATGTGAGTTAGCACGCCACACCGTGGTCGATGTTTTTGGATATGCATCAGCCACTGTGAGAAGTATTGATGCATGGTCCGACCATGTGATGTCATTAATTTTAGCTTAAGTGATTTTTTTGAAGGAGCCACCTGTCTGTCAAGAACAAATCAATTCTTGAATATGTACAATGTCTATTAGACAAAAAAGTATAATCGCTTTCATTTTCATTTACATAATGCCATGTATCATATAAATCATGAGAACGCATAAAGGGTAACAGAGACGGTGCCCTAACAGAAGCATCCGTTGTGGAGTTTATATGCGGATCTGGGGCCATGTTAAAGTCACCACAAAGAAGGATGGATCCTTGCTGTGTTTTCTTAACCCTTCTCATCAGGCTATTCAAATAACGAATTTTATGTGTATTTGGTGCATATATAGCTACTAGTGTGAATCTTGTGTTATTTATATCACAAATTATGATCAAATATTGCCCTGGTGGATGTTTCAATTCCTTGTGTAGTTGGAATGAGACAGAGTCCCTTACCGCTATCATCACACCTCTCTTTTTCGCAGGCATATTCGCAGTAAAGTAGTGTTTAAAATTTTTTGGGGTACATCTAGGTGCCGATTCTTAATGAAAGTGTGTTTCCTGGACACACAAGATATCACAATGCGATCGGTCCGCCTCTTTCGAAAGGGAAGCTCTTTTGGCGGGATGATTCAAACCATGTGCATTAACAGATAAAATGGTAATTGGCATATTGGTAATTTCTTAATTACACTTCTCAAGTAAGCATGGAGGCCTCTGGAGACGTACGATCGTTGCTGTAGAGTTGGGTATAAATGAAGGCCTTATATTGGTATCTGAGTACATATTTTTGTTATCTCCAGAGGGGACAGGTCAGGCATTAGGGATGAAAACATGGTAGTACCATAAGAATGGAGTGATACAGGTTGTACTGTTTCTGGGATCCTTCTGATTTTAACATTGTTCCACCTGGACCTGTCTTCTAGGTCAGCAAGCTTCACCTTCACCCACACCTGTTCTTCTTCATTAGAATCATGTGCATCTAATAATTCATTAATTGTGGTGGCGTATTCCCCCATCTTAGTTTCGATATCGTTTACTCTGTCTCCTACAGCCGTAAGCTCGTTGTTAAATTTTCGCATACAAGCCATCATGTCAGTATGAATAGTGCTTCTGAGGGAAATTAACATATCTTTTAGAGTGGTATCTAAAATTGGTTGGTTTGAGGTGGTAAATGATGTAATGATCTCTGGTAATCCTCTAGTGTCCTCCTGTGAATCAGGGTTTGAGCTCACCTCTCATTGCTGCGGATTTGAATTGTTCATCCTGATCCTGGACTTTTCAGGGCTTCTGACAGATTGGGTAGAGGCTTGTGATGTTGCAGCCAACCCTGTGTTGTTCCTATAGAATCCATTCTGATCCCTGTGTGGGGAACGAGGGATGCTGGAGAAGAGGAATGTGAGCCGGCGCTATCTTGGCCACGCAGCTGCTGAGGCTGGGAGAAGTATGCCATACGTTTCTGGGGTTTATGACCCTATTTTCATTTTCCAGGCAAGTTGCCAGAAGGTAGGGGAATCGAACCACAAGGTTGGGGTAAGTGGACAAAGTCCCTGTAAGCTGCGAGCCACTGTTATTCTCCACCAGGTGCCAGAGCTCCGGTATTAAGCTTCCATCTTGGCTGAGGTCAAGCCACGTCCCCATCATTTTATTTATTTTGATTAGGGCAGGGTTTCTTTAGAAATTGATAAATCATCCTCTAAAAAAAATTAAAAGTCAGCAGCTACAAATACTGTAGCAGTTGATTTTTAAGAAATGGACATACCTATCCAGGGATCCAGCTCTGTCCTCACCAGAACCAGTTCTTCACCTACCTTCAGGTTCCTGGCACCATCAACTTGGATGTGGGCTCCAACTGTGCATATGCATATGCAAGTTGCGCTGTGCTTTGTGAATGGACCTGCAGCTTCCTGGAACCTTTGATGTGTCCCAAGACATTTTGGGCCAGGGCAATTTCCGCTCCAATCACTTAAGTGGTACCTGCCAGAAATAGGTACCCACTACCCCCCCCCCCCCAAAAAAAAAGGGGGAGGATTTAAAAAAGTGGAACTTCCATTTTAAGGTGATGTTCTACTTTAACTAGATTTATGTAGAACAATTTTAACATCAGCCCCTTCAAAAGGGGTCTAATTATATATATCAATATAAGTAAAAATCGAAGCACTACCCAGACCAGAAGTGATTTTTTTTTTTTATGCTATACATTTTTTAAATTAGTTTATGCTTTTTTGGTTAACTTACTAAAGAAGATGGCAGCCCAAACCCAACAAATACCAGCTGACCAGTTCAGAAGTGACCCCAAATAAATGATACCATTCTTACTGTGCCTCATCCACAGGACTTTCTATATTTATTGAATCAGTTATTGAGATTAGTTTATTTTTTCTGGTTCATTTACTAAATAATACTGGTAGCCAATTCACACAAATCCAAACATCAGCAGTTCCGATAAAGCATTCTTTCTGCAGCTGGATAAACAGGTAAAAAACTGTTACAGAAACTGCTGTGTTCATGCTATTGAGGAATATATGTATTCTTTTTTACCTATAGTTCAACTTTAGATTTGCCGTGGATAATGTGCATAAACAGCATATGGATAATGTTCACATCTAGTTCTCACATGTAAATCACAAAAGGAAAGTTAAATCATTATTTTGCAATTAAATATACTACATTCTATTTAGAGAGTAGGCATTACTTGCATGCTTCCCTTGCATTCTGTGCCATAACTGGCATGCATACTATTCCATACACAATTTGAGTTGTTCAATTTCAGTCAGATGACTGAGATCATTTGTGTATAATTTACAGTACAGTTATCTTTAGCATGGCCTTATCTTTACTAAAATTAGCCTGAAAAAGGACACTCCTAAGGGCAGAAACAGAAATGTCACTCACCAAAATTAAAATATTCTAAAGTCCCTTCTGTCCCAGGGCCTTGAGTATTTATACTCACTCATTAAAAAACAAATTATACAAATTACACAGGATTATTAATATTTTGGGATAAACATTGCTCTATACTGAGTAAAAAACAAATAACATCAAACTGACAGGTACTGTACGATTAGACAGTTGGGCATTGTCTATTGTACAGTAATTAGTTTGAAATATATAACATTCCCTCCTTTGGCATAATTTCACAATGTTTGTATTCAGGTAATTCATAATCAAAACAATAAAAAATAAATATGCAGAATACTGACTACAGTTTAAGAATGTCTAACAGGTATACAAAAAGAGTGGAGGAGACAAGAAAGAAATTGAAGGTCAGATCCTACAATTAATACACATCTCGATCTAGCACCATAAATAACAGGGCAATTCATTCACCTTCCAGGCAAATACAAGCATAATTGGTACTCACATAAGGATGCACTCCAACGCCACCTGGTTTTGTAGCCCACACACCCCAAGTTGCTCTGTGAATGTGGCAATGAGTTTGGGGTAATATAAGAAAGATAGCTTTTCCAATCAAGAGCAGCAAAAACAAATAGTTTATTGGCATGGCAGTGTTTATTATGCATTCATTTATTTGAAGTGCCTATGTCATAGGCACCACCTTTAACTGGTTTAACAAATTATGGGGCACTAAATGGTAGCATACAGATCTGCAAAACAATGTGGTAGTTGAAGGCATACTGACAAACAATATTCCAGTGCAAATATATCTTGATGGGAAGGACAGAAAATAAAAATAGGGTGGGATGTAAGGTAACACTAGCAGTAGCTGCCATTCTTCTTTGCAGTACCTCTCAAACTCCATCAAGTTTGATGGGGAGCGTTAGTGCACGGCCATTTTAAGATCTCTCCAGAGATGTTCAATCTGGTTCAAGTCTGGGCTCTGGCTGGGCCACTCCAGGACATTCAAGAGTGGGCCCGTAGCCACTCCTTTTTTATGTGGGCTGTGTGCTTAGGGTCATTGTCCTGTTGAAAGATGAACCGTCACCTCAGTCTAAGGTCTAGAGCGCTCTGGAACAAGTTTTCATCAAGGATGTCTCTGTACATTGCTGCATTCATCTTTCCTTCGATCCTGACTAGTCTACCAGTCCCTGCCACTGAAAAACATCCCAACAGCATGATGATGCCACTACCATGCTTCACTGTAGGGATGGTATTGGCCAGGTGGTGAGCGGTGCTTGGTTTCCTCCAGACATGATGCTTGGCATTCTGGACAAAGAGTTCAATCATTGTTTCATCAGACCAGAGAGTTTTGTTTCTCATGGTCTTAGAGTCCCTCAGGTGCTTTTTGGCAAACTTCAGGCGGGCTGATTTTTGCCTTTTACTGAGGAGTGGCTTCCGTCTGGCCACTCTACCATACAGGCCTGATTGGTGGAGTGCTGCAGAGATGGTTGTTCTTTTGGAAGGTTCTCCTCTCTCCACAGAGAAATGCTGGAGCTCTTTCAGAGTGACCATCGGGTGCTTGGTTACCTCCCTGGCTAAGGCCCTTCTCCCTCGATCATTCATTTTGGAAGGGAAGCCCGCATTAGGAAGATTCCTGGTGGTTCCAAACTTTTTCCATTTACGGATGATGGAGGACACTGTGCTCATTGGAACCTTCGATGCTGCAGAAATGTATCTGTACCCTTCCCCAGATCCTGTCTCCGAGATCTACAGACAATTCCTTGGACTTCATGGCTTGGTTTGTGCTCTGACATGCACTGTTAACTGTGGGACCTTATATAGACAGGTTTTATGCCTTTCCTAATCATGTCCAATCAACTGAATTTCGCACAGGTGGACTCCAATCAAGTTGTGGAAACATCTCAAGGATGATCAGTGGGAACAGGATACACCAGAGCTCAATTTTGAGTGTCATGGCAAAGGCTGTAAATACTTATGTACAGTTGTTTTTTTTTGTTTTTTATTTTGTAATAAATTGCAAAGATTTCAAAACAAACTTCTTTCACATTGTCATTATGGGGTATTGTTTGTAGAATTTTGACGAAAAAATGTATTTAATCCATTTTGGAATAAGGCTGTAACATAATAAAATGTGGCAAAAGTTAAGCGCTGTGAATACTTTTTGGATGCACTATATATATATATATATATATATATATATATATATATATATATATACACACACACACACACTATATTGCCAAAAGTATTGGGACACCCCTCCAAATCATAGGATTCAAGTGTTCCAATCACCTCCATGGCCACAGGTGTATAAATTCAAGCATCTATGCATGCAGACTGCAAACTTTTACATACATTTGTAAAGATATGGGTTGCTCTCAGGAGCTCAGTGAATTCAAGCGTGATACCATGATAGGTCGTCACCCGTGCAATAAGTCCATCCGTGAAATGTCCTTGCTACTAAATATGTCACGGTCAACTGTTAGTGGTAATATAAAAAAGTGGAAGCAACTGGGAACAGCAGCAACAACACTTCAGCCATGAAGTGGTAAGCCACGTAAAATGACAAAGCCGGGTCAACACATGCTGAAGCGCACCGTGCTCAGAAGTCACCACCTGTCTGCAGAGTCAATAGCTAAAGACCTCCAAACTTCATATGGCCTTCAGATTAGCACAACAGTGCATATAGAGCTTCGTGGAATGGGATTCCATGGCCAACATTATTTGCGATTCTGAACATGTATGGACATATAGCATGTATGGACAATAGGAAGGGAATGTACCAGGGTACCTACAAGGGTCCCCTTGACTGTCCCCTTTGAATTTGTGTTGTACCAACTTATCCTTCAAAGAAGAAGAAATATGTTAGCTGGTGTCTCACTGATAAATTGTTTAATGATAGGGTCCTCTACTAGGAATAACCAATGTTTTTTTAGAATTCTTTTAACTGTTGGCTACTTTAATTAGCTTAAAGGAAGACGTGAAGTCTCAAACTTTCCATCTTCTCTAGATTCCCATTTTCTCTTTCTCACCTTGAGTTTCAGTGCTTTAAACTACAAATTTGGCATGTGAGTTGAGCTGGCAATATTTCCAAACTGAGCTACAAGATTTCTAAGCTAAATCCTGTCATTCTTTTTAAACATGATTTGTAATTAATAATTATTATATAATAGATGTAGTTGTGCTTTTATATACCAACTTTGAAACTTACAGCTTTCGTAAATAAAATTTGGTGTGGTTGATTTACGAAAAGTGAAACATGCAAAATCTGGTGCAGCTATGCATACTGTAGAAACCAACCAGCTTCCAGGTTTTTTTTTTGTCAAATCTTAATTGAACAAGCTAAATTTAGAAGCTGATTAGCTACCATGCACAACTGCATCAGATTTTGCACTCTCTAGTTTTGGTAAATGAAACCCCAGCGTGTTATTTGTACGTTTGTAAAGTGATAATGCGGTATTCTGTGACCTACTACTATAAATGTAGCCAGCTTAAAAAGACAAAAAGGAAATATCATCTGTCTTCTAATTTTATCATCAGTGCTAGAAAACTGTGAGAAATAGGGAAATCTGTCACTTCAAATAACACAAGTGAAAAGAATTAATAATAGATGTATCACTGAACATTTTGGATGAGAGAATACATGATTTCTTTATAGGGTTAGGAGAGGTTTTTCCCAGCCTTCTGCTAGAAGAATTTACTGATATTCCAATGTCAAATAGAAAAATAAAACAGGTTTTGACACATTCTATATGACAGTTGCAAGTTTTGTATTTTATTTTATAAATGTAGTGCTTTACTAGTTAGGCTGCTAGGTACATTTTGTTTTTGGCTTCATTGTATTGAACAGAGCAGTGATTGATTGTTTTTGCCTGTTCAGGGTTTCTTAAGCTGGGTGTTTGATTTCTCCCACCTGTCTTTGGAAGCAGCTTTCAGAATATAAAGCAGAGAGACACAGATGACCAATATAAATATTTATCAGTCCCCAGCTAACACCCTAATTTGGTAAAGAACTTCTTTTCCCTTTTTTTTCACTGTTGTTAGTGAAACATTTTCTTCCAGGTGTCAAATAACAGTATATCCATGGAGTATTAAGCTGTGAATGCTCCTTTCTAATTTTTAATATATTTAAAACAATTTCTGTGTGCCCAACTCGTATGTTCCACAGGTCTCCTTTTGAGCTGATTCTTTAATGCCTCCATTTTGGTGTCCATTAATCTTGACCAAAATGAAAGCGGGAGCAAATGAACTAGAGAAGCTCCTCTTCTGTACTGAAATTGCTTTGTTTGTGTTATGTACCTGGTTGGGGAGCCTGACGTGGAGAGAGAGATGGCGTCCTCTTACGACTCCCGCTCGGAGCCCCTGATAGTGGGAACAGAGGGCGCAGAGTCAGGAGTGGCATGAGTGCCGGGCGGATCTGGAGCTGGCGGCAGGTAGCGGAAGACCTGGATGCAGGCCAGGTGCAGATGCAGGAACGTAGGTGCAGCAGCAGGCAGGTGTGGTGGCAGTCAGGATGCAGACTGGGGCTGGACACTAGAGCGTGGGTGCGGTAGCAGACTGGTATGGCAGTGACCAGGATGCAGGCCAGGTGCAGATATGTGGGTGCAGCGGCAGGCAAGTATGGCACACGTCAGGATACAAGCCAGATACAGGACCGTGGGCGCAGCGGCAGGTAAGTATGGCAGCCGTCAGGATACAAGCCAGGTGCAGATGCTGGTACGTAGATACAGCAGAGTCAGACAAGCCGGGTCAGTATTAAGCAGGCAGATCAAGTATAAGGGAGCAGGCAAGTGGATGGTCAGGGATAGCCGAGGTCGGTGCAGGCGGAGTTCTTTCTTAGTCAGGCAAATCAGAATACAGGCAACAGGATCAGGTATTACGTGCAGGAACGTTGTAGACCAGAAGGCATTGATTGTACTGTATTGCAGGTTTAAATAGCCCGCCTAGCGGTGACGCGGACTCTACTGCGCATGTGAGCACTTCCGCGCTTCTGCGCATGCGAACCCGCACGCTCCTGCGCCTGCGCACTCGCACCGCCGTGACCCAAAGGGACCTGACAGTTTGTGTCTTACAGTATGCATTAAAAGCTGCAGGAAGTTAGGTAGCACCCACCCTTTAATAATCTAACCCTTTCTTCACCAAACCTGGCTGTACTTTGATTTTCCATAGTAAGGAAAGTGTAATTATTTCCCTAAAACATTAGAAATACACACAAACCTGAATTACTCCAATAAATACCATTTACAAAATATATTTCTTACTTTAGTATTTTGCAATAGAGGACTAATCATAAAGGTGGAGATGTGCTTTATGCTAGTGCAGGGGTGGACTGACCATTTGGAAATTCAGGCACTGCCCGAGGGCCTGGGGTTAGTGGGGGACCCCATGAGATGCCCCTAGTACCTTTTTCATAGGCTTTTTTGAGTTTGGGCAAGGACACAGGGGCTCCATGATCCCCTGTTGCCCGGGGGCCCCATGAGTTGTCAGTCCGCCCCTGTGCCAGTGTCATTTTATCTTTAACTATTTTTTTTTTATTCAACCACTTGCCCTCCTGAGGATTTACCCCCCCTTCCTGACCAGGTCTTTTTTGGCTATTCGGCACTACACTATTTCAACTGGTGATTGTGCGGTCATGCAATGCTGTACCCAAATTAAATGTATGTCCTTTTTTTCACACAAATAGAGCTTTCTTTTGGTGGTATTAGATCACCTGTGTGATTTTTATTTTGTGCGCTATAAACAAAAAACGACTGAATATTTTGAAAAAAAATAGATATTTTTACTTTTGGCTATAAAAATATATACAGTTGCAAGAAAAAGTATGTGAACCCCTTGGGATTACGTGGAGTTTTGCATGAATTGGGCATAAAATGTGCTCTGAACTTCATCTAAGTCACAACAATAGAAGAACACAGTCTGCTGAACATAATACTACACAAACATTAGATGTTGCCATGGTTTAATTGCACATAACATGTAAACATTCACAGTGCAGGGAGGAAAAAGTATGTGAACCTTTGGACTTAATAACTGGTTGACCCTCCTTTGGCAGCAATAACCTCAACCAAACGTTTCCTGTAGTTGCAGATCAGACCTGCACAACGATCTGGAGTAATTTTGGACCACTCCTCTTCACAAAACTGTTTCAGTGTAGCAATATTCTTGGGATGTCTGGTGTGAATTGCTCTCCTAAGGTCATGCCACAGCATTTCAATCGGGTTGAGGTCCGCACTCTGACTGGGCCACTCCAGAAGGCATATTCTGTGCTGTTGCAGCCATTGTTTTGTTGAATTACTTGTATGCTTTGGGTCATTGTCCTGTTGCATCACCCATCCTCTGCGGAGCTTCAGTTGGCGGACAGATGGTTGCACGTTTTCCTGCAAAATGTCTGGATAAACTCTGGAATTCATTTTCCCATCAATGACAACAATCCGTCCAGGTCCTGAGGCAGAAAAGCAGCCCCAAACCATGTTGCTCCCTCCGCCATGTTTTACAGTAGGGATGAGGTTTTGATGTTGGTGTGCTGTGCTTTTTTTTCTCCACACAGTGTTGTGTGTTCTTCCCAAACAACTCAATCTTGGTTTCATCTGTCCACAATATATTTTGCCAGTAGTGCTGTGGAACATCCAGGTGCTCTTTTGCAAACTTCAAACGTGCTGCAATATTCTTTTTGGACAGCAATGACTTCCTCCGTGGTGTCCTCCCATGTACTCCATTCTTGTTTAATGTTTTCCTTATTGTAGATGTGTCAACAAAAATGTTAGCATGTGCCAGAGATTTCTGTAGGTCTTTAGCTGACACTCTGGGATTCTTCTTTACCTCATGCAGCATTCTGCGCTGTGCTCTTGCAGTAATTTTTACAGGATGACCACGCCTAGGGAGAGTAGCAACAGGGCTAAACTTTCTCCATTTGTAGATAGTCTGTCTTACCGTGGAAACATGAACATCAAGGCTTTTGGAGATACTTTTGTAACCCTTTCCAGCTTCATGCAAGTCAACAATTCTTGATCGTCTTCTGAGAGCTCTTTTCTGTGAGGCATGGTTCACATCAGACAGTGCTTCTTGAAACCAGTAAACCCAAAACAGGTGTGTGTTTATTAAGGGCAGGACAGCTGTCAGCAACACATCCAATATCATCACACTGATTGGAGTCAAGGTTGGCTCACTCCTGGCTCCAATTAGCTCTGGGAGAAGTCATTAAGCTAGGGCCTCACATACTTTTTCCTCCCTGCACTGTGAATGTTTACATGTTATGTGCAATTAAACCATGGAAACATCTAATGTTTGTGTAGTATTATGTTCAGCAGACTGTGTTCTTCTATTGTTGTGACTTAGATGACGTTCAGAGCACATTTTATGCCCAATTCATGCAAAACTCCACGTAATCCCAAGGGGTTCACATACTTTTTCTTGCAACTGTAGTAAACTCAAAGTTAGTCATAAATTTAGGCCAAAATGTATTCTGCAACATGTTTTTGGTAAAAAAAAATCCCAATAAGTGTATATTGATTGCTTTGTGTTAAGTTATAACATCTGCAAACTATGGTATAGATACTGCAATTTATTTCATTTGTTGCTATACAGTGCTGCACTAGTTTAACTGACAATTGCATGGTCATGCAATACTGTACATAAATTGAATTTATGTCCTTTTTTCACACAAATAGAGCCTTCTTTCGGTGGTGTTTGATCACCTCTGTTTTTTTTGCATTATAAACATAAAAAGACCTAAAATTTTGAAAAAAATATATTTTCTCATTTCTGTCATAAAAAATATCCAACAAAACTCAAATTCATCATAAATGTAGGCCAAAATGTATTTTGATACATGTCGTTAATAAACAAAAACCCAATAATTGCATATTAATTGGTTTGTGTGAAAGTTATAGCATCTACAAAACTATGGCATAGATCAGGGGTCTCCAAGCTTTTAAAATAAAGGGCCAGTTTACTGTCCTGCAGACTTTGGGGAGGCCGGACTGTGACCAGTAAGAGTAGAAAATGCTCTGGCATCAGTAGACGTAAACTATGCCCCATAATTGGTGTCAGTGGGAGGAATATTGCCCCATTGTTGGTACCATGGAAAGGAATAGTGCCCCATCATCACTATTAATCACAGTTTTGGAGGCCCTGAAATGCCAGGATAGCAACAACCCCCCCCCCCCTCAAATGACCCTTTTTTGGAAAGTAGACACCCCATGGAATTTAAAAAGAGGCATGGCAAGTATTTTTCAGATCTAATTTTTTCTAGTCACCTGAAGACCAAGCCTTCTTTGACACTTTTTGTTCACATGAAAAAAATCTGTATTTTTTTGCTAGGAAATTACTTTGACCCCCCAAACATTATATTTTTTTAAAGCAGACACCCTAGTGAATATTTTTTGAAAAAATATGCTCTTTTTACTTTTAATGCACAAGAACACAATATATTGGCCAATTATTTGGTAAAATATAAAAGATGATGGCATGCCAAGTAAATAGATACCAAACATGACATGCTTTAAAAGTGTGCACGCCCCGTGCAATGGCGACAACCTGCATACATTTTTAATATCCATAGGTAATGCTTTAAAAGTATTTACAAGCTACCATTTTAGATTGACAGAGGAGGTCTAGTGCTAGAATTACTGTTCTTGAACTGACATTCGTGGCGATACCTCAAATGCATGGTGCAACCGCTGTTGACATACTGGCACGGGGTCAACACTCGCTCATGTATCTCCTCTACCCTTACATTATCTAATCTCACCAAGATAGGTGTGATAAGATGCTTTCCCAATTTAGAAATGGTGATCTTTATATTCTGAAAAACTGAAGTGATGAAATTCTTATAGCTTCCGATTTCCTAGACTATAGAGATGATTGGCACCATTTGAGTCTCCAATCAGCTCTATGGTCAGTTGGCAGAAATATCGGCAGCATTCTCAGGAAGGCAGTGGGGGAGGGGGGAATCTTCTCCCGCTGCTTTTAAAAGCAATCCTGCAGGTAATTAACCACTAGGATTGCTTTTACATGAAAGCCGATCGCCGGCTTAAAAAAACAATACCTGCAGCTGCAGGCATCATCCTGGTATAACCACTTAGAGAAGAAATCTCTGCCAGAAAAAGCGTGTGGTATGCCCACCATTAGAATATACCACCCTGCATCCACCCATTTCTAATGGTGGGCACACATGAAACCTAACAGATTCCTCTATGCACATCGGTCAATGTAGATAAAGAAATCTCTGCCAAGTTTTTTTTTTTAAATATATACTGAAGCATAGTGGCCATCCACCCACTGGCCACCCCATGGATGTGAAAAATCACATCCAACAGCACTGCACACACATACTTGTGTATATTCTGAGAACATGACCTGTTGCTGTCAGAATAAACAAGTCGGTGCTGCAGCTGAATGACATTCCTGCAAAGAAAACAGCAATGGTTAACAATAAAACAGTAACTCAATAAAACAACTTTTTTATTGAAATATGTGCCAAAAAATATTATTTAATATTATAAAATATGTATTCCGTAGCATAGGGGCCATCCCAGGCCCCCATGCTTTGGCATATATGCAGCTGAATGGTATTCCTGCAAACAAAACAGCAATGGTTAACAATAAAACAGTAGCAATAAAACAGTAGAACAGTAACTCGACAACAAAAAAAGCAACTATTTTTGGTTTATATAATTTTAAAAAAATTTTTGTACTTGTACTTTTTATTTTTTATGTTTTTTTTTTTCACTTGAACTTGACCAGACTGTAGGGTCTCTCAAAAGGCGATAGCCGAGGTCAGTGCAGGCGACTACCTAACATCTTTCGAGACCCTGTGCAAATATGTGCCCTGAACTGTGTGAGGGGCCAAAAAAAGTGGTTGTCACGCCTAATTCTATGTCTGCTACAGACACAACATCTTTTTTGGGGTGTCCTTTGGGTTTGGGTACCAGGAATGGCATCGGGAAATTGCCTCTCATGCAGCCAGCTAACTGCATCTGGGTTGGGGGTTTGGGCCACAGCACCTTCTGGATACAAAAATGGCCAAGATTATTTCTTTCTGGATTTTTAGGAAGGATCCACTGCTTTGTAAAGCACAAAAGCATTATATAGAGCTAATTGAAATTAAATAAAGACACTTTTTTCCCAAAAAGCCAGCGTCTGGCTTTTTGGGAAACTAAGTAAGGCTTCATCGTTTGGTCGTTGAAGTTCACCACTCTCATGTTAAGGTTATAGTCATGGACACAGAGGGGCTTCTCAACAACACCAGCTACCATGGCAATTTGGATGGCCATGTCTGCATGAATGGAAGACAAGACAAAAACATCCCATTTGTCCTTCCACTTCACTGCGAGCAATTCCTCATTTCTCATGCAGGCTTTTCCCCCGTCTAAGACGGGTATTTACAAGCCGTTGGGGGAAGCCCCGGCGATTTGGTGGCACGGTGCCACATGCGCCAATTCCAAGATTGCATAAATGTCTAAATAGTGACACGTTTAAATAAAAATTGTCCACATATAAGTGGTACCCCATATGTTAAAAGGATGACACCAAGTCCCAAACTATCTTGTCACTGCTCCCCATGTAGTCTGGGCATCTGGGGGGCTCCACATGACTATCTTATCCCTCGTAAATCCAAGACTTATATGTATAGCCTGTTGTCCTCTGACAGGTCTTATACACCTTGACCCCATATCTGGCATGCTTGCTGAGGAGAAATTGTTTGGATGCAAGGCTGCCAGAAAATTTAGTGAGGCACTCATCAATACGTATGTTTTGCTGGGCAGTATAGACATCTGCAAATTTTTGGTTAAGGTGATTTTTGAGGGGCCGAATTTTGTGGAGCTGATCAAATTCAGGGTTACCCCGAGGATGACAGAGTGTACTATTGTTGAAATGCATAAAACACATTATACTCTCATATCTATACCTGGTCATGGCAGCAGAGAACACGGGCATATAATGAATTGGGTCTGTGGACCAATACAGCCACAATAACTTTTTTTTAGTAATGCCCATGTTGAGGGTTAGGCCCAAAAATCTTTAAATTCAGAAACCGTAATGGGTTTCCATGCGAATGGTCTGGCAAGGTTTGAATCTGCATATAAATTGCTTTGATCCACAATCAATGCATACAGATATTCCATGAAAAACAGCTCCAAATAATCAAGGGGAGTTTTTAAATTTGCTGTTTCCACCTGAATTCCGGGTTAGGCAGTGAATGGGGGATGTACGGGTGCTGCAGAATTTGTGGGCTGCCAGTTGGGATTTGCAAGCACATCCAGAAGGATACTAAGGGCTCTACAGGCCTGTGTGTGAATTCTTGGTGGCTGCAGGACACTACTTGTGCTCGCCACCACACCAGCTTGACCTACAAACCAAATTGGTGCAGCGCTGAAAAAAATATTATAATACGGTGCAAAACTAAAAATATTATTAATGATATATAGATAATGAATATAAGTGATAACACAAAATTACATGAAGCGCTACAATCAGCACAATGAAACAAGTGTGGCTGTGAAAGTTTTAAACAAAATAAGTGTTCATATGATGGTGAGGGTCTGACAAACATCAGTCAGAAAGTCATGCTGCAAACGGATCCTATTGCACAGGTTGTATCAGATTATTTCATGTGACTTTATCTGTGCAGGGAATTGATAAAAATACGCACTCACCAGATATGCATAGTAAAAGCGCAATGTGTTGAATCATATATTGACCAAGGATTTGCAGGAAGCCCCCTTTAGATGGACCAGAAAGACAACATGGGAAGAGACTCCCTCCTCTTGATCTGAGACTGCTCTGCAACCGTAATCCAACTGCAGCTTCATACTCCAGCATCAAACACACTGCTGTGTTCAAGTGCAGCTTCACACTCCAGCATCAAACACACTCACATAGAGAACTGCACCCCCCATCTGACTGTACCCCCTGTCTATAACCTCCCCCATGAGCTGATCTAAATTTATAGGGAGATGGTCAAATGAGCAACTGTTCCCCAATTAGGAATTGATAAGGATCACATGAATTGGGGGGGTGTTTCTCAAAGACAGACCAGCCACAGACACAGGCCAAAGTCATAAAAGAAATTCAAGAGGAGTTGAGAATCAATCACCACAAACAGACCAAAATATATACACTAATTGTTCTGAGTTTTGCAGAAATTACAGTTTAAAGTGGAGATGAGAGCAAATGAGAGCAGCATTTACCCAGAGTAGCAGAAGTCTATGCTCAGAATCCTGTAGGCCTCTCCACTAGAGTACGTTTCATTTGACATTTTGACCACTAAATGTATAGGTACCTAGTGTGACTCACGGGAAAAAGAGTACCTGGCTGTCAGGGACTGCTTGAACCGCTACAAAAAAATTTACTGGCAAGTGCTAACAGAGATCAGGCCTGATTCTGCAAACACTGCTGTTTGTGTGCAATGTATCAAATGACAGTGATCTACTGACACTGCACTTGCTGGGGGAGGGGCGGTAAGAGTAGGGGCTAAATACAGGTGCTGGGGCTGATCCCTCTAACTCTGCATTTTTGGGGACACTATACTAATGTGAACGCTGGTATAGTGCTGATCTGGTCAAAGATATTGATTCGTTCAGTCTCTATACTAGAAATGGAGGTTTATTGTATATGTGAGCCTGTTCCTGGCAATCAAGGGGCTAATGTGATGACTGGTGTACTGATGGGCAATCTGATGCTATCTGGGAGGGAAGGTAACTGACGCTAATGATATCTGAAGTCACCAGCTACACTAATACAGTGATCAGCAAAAAATCTGTACACTGTACTAAGGACACTGGTGACAGGGCAGTGAAGGGCTTAACTGGGGGGGGGGGGCGATCAAGGGGTTAAATGTGTCCTAAAATGTGTTATAATTGTCTGTGTGCTGCTTGTACTCACTGTGTCTTGTTTCTTCTCATTTCATCATTTCTTATACCTGTGTAAGTGTAAACACAGGTACAGGAAGATCCCTGATAGGGCAAGGATCAATCATCTGATTTAGGCCAAACATCACTAAATTGGATGATTGATCCCTTCGGGATCAAATCACGGCACCCGTGGGTAAGCGGGGGCCCCCCATTAACCCCCCAGTCCACGAACACCGTAGGAGTGCGAATCACATATATATACATGATTTTGTGCACCTGTGCTGTCCTGTAACAGTATTTCTGCTATAGGGTGGTCGGGAAGTGGTTAAAAAACAGATTCAGCCATAACAATAACATTAAACAAGGAAAAGGTTAACAGCATGAAAGATAGTTATATTGGTTACAACTGGCTGATTTTCTATTAGTTATGGCAAGAGAGTGAAAATTCAACTTACCAGAATAAACATAGGTTGTGTGGCTAGTAAGAAAACACTAATGGGTGAGAACAGGTAGGATATAGATTGTGATAATCCATGTTGCTGATATTAGTTTATCTATGTTAGATGCTGAGGTCAAACAATGAAATCTTAGTTTTACAAAAATAAATTATTATGTTCCATTTATTGTTCGAGATAGCATTATGTGATTATAATAATGCAGGTTGCTTTTACAGAGATATTTGTTTACCTGTACTAGATATTGATGTCACAAAAACGAAAAAAATTGGCATAGTAATTTGCATTGTGAAAGTGCATGAACATCCATTCTGTATGAATGGGAACAATGAATGTTGTTAGCCACTTAAAGACTGGTATGGTAACCCCAGTCCTGTCCAAACCATTTTGTACCCCATTTCATATGGGCATGCAGTCTAGATCCAGACATGTCAGATAGGTCCAGACTGAACCACAATGTATGTCTATGGGTGGGCAGATGTAAAAAGATGATCATTGGAACAGCCAATATCCAGATCCATTAACATTTAACAGATTTAAACAGATGTTATCCATTTATATCCATTCTGTTTATGCCCATTTTTAGGCAAGAAACGTTTTTATACTTTTGTCACTTCTGATTGGTCTCTACAACAACTAAGAAAAAATGGATATAAAAGTGCAAATTGGTGTAAACTGAGGCAAACTGAACTGAACTGAAGACAGATGTGGAAACTGATGTAAACAGAATCTATTTTAGTCTGTGTGAAAGGGGCCTTACTCAGGTATGCAACACTTTACTCAAATGAACTTTATATCACTTTTTTTTAGACAGATATGGCATTCTGTTGTTGGTATTTAATCACTACTGGGTTTTTATTTTTTACTATATAAAGGACAAAAAGACAACATTTTGAAAAAAAAAAAGTTTTTTTTTTGTTTCCGTTATGATATTTTACAAAAGAACAATCTTTCTTCATACATTTAGGCCAAAATGTATCTGTATTCTGCTAAATTTCTTTGATAAAATGAAAAACAAATCAGTGTATATGTTTAGTCTGTGTGAAAATGGGGGTGTCTACAAACTATAGTATATATACAGTATTTAAAAATGTATTAGTTAAGATGAACTGAATATCATCTAATTTCTTGAGGCCCTAAAATGCCAGGACAGTACAAACACCCTCAAATGAAGTATAGGAAAAGCTATTAGTAAGTGACATGAAGAGTTTTTTTAAGTCATTTTTTGCCAAATTTTTTTTGAAAATGAAAAAAGTACATAAAATGTGATTTTATTTCACAAATTTTTCATTTAACTAAGCTTTTCTTACACCCAGTATAGGCATGCTTACAATTACACCCCACATTTTTCTACTTCTCCCCAGACAGGGATGCCACATGGGTGAGCCTTTTTCACTTTAGTTGCATAGAGATGCCTGAGGGGCATAACATGCATCTGATTTCCTAAATACCTATCACATTTCTTGAGGCCCTAAAATGACAGGAAAATCAGCCACAAATGACCCTATATTCCAAAAAAGACCCTCCAAAATATTAATTACAGGCATGGTGAGTCTTTTTTAAGATCACATTTTTGCCACACATTTTTGAAAAATGAAAAAGAAAGTTAAATTATATATTTTTTTACACACAACTGTCAATGTTTAGAGATATATGTCACACACAGCATGGGAATACTTAGAAATACAGTCCAAAACACATTCTGCTATTCTTTCTGAGTATGGGAATACCACATATGGGAGACTTTTTCGCAGCCTATCCACACAGAGGGGCCCAAAAGCAGCACCTTCAAGCAGCACCTTCAAGCTTTCAAGGGGCATAAATCAAGCATCTAATTTTCTGACTACCTATCATGTGTTTGAAGGCCCTGGAGTGCTAGAACAATAAAAAAAAAAATTACCATATTTTACAGGGTAAAATAAAAGGTATTTTGTAAGGGGCATGGTGAGTCTTTTGAAAATGTAATTTTTTTGCCACAAGCTTTTGGAAAATGCAGAAAGAAAATAAAAATGTATTTTTTTTAAAAAAAAAGTTAGAAATTAATAAGAAGATGCTACAACACAGCATAGGAATACTTAGAATTGCACCCCAAAACACATACTACTACTGCTACTCCTCCTTTGTATGAGGATACCACATGTGTGTGACTTTATAGGAGCCTAACTGAATAATGGGGTCCAAAATCCAAGCATCCAAACATCAATAAAATAGAGTGGGGAGGTATAAATTTCTACCTAAGCTAAGAAAATGTAAAGGAAGCTAAAGAGGGATAGATGACAACTGGTATTACCACATACACCAAATGTATAATAAAAACATCAGTATTTTATTGCTCCTGTGTATGAGGATATTACATGTGTGGGACTTTTTAAGAGCTTAATTGCATAGAGGGGTCTAAAATCTGAGCAGCATCTTCAGGTTTACAAGAGGCATAAATTAAGCATCTAATTTCCTCACTGTCTATCACATTTTGGAGGCATTTCTTGTTCAATACATTTGAGATACAGTACGTGGGGGAATGGGTGAGAGACAATATTTTGCTATTAATTTCCTGGCAAAGTGTAGAAGTCATGTAAGTGCTATATAAACTGCAGAGGTGTATGATTTCTCATTCAATGCCCCAAGGAAACATACCAATGGGTCAAATGGAATTTGAACCATATAGGTCTGATAGGTCTGATCAACAATGGCAACAACATTCTTCCAATATTGTACCGCTTTAGGACACTTGCATAGAATGTGCAACATTCTCAACATTGAATTTGGGACATAATAGGGAGTCCTGCCTGCCCCAAGCAAAAAGTTGTAACAGAGTCCTATATGACCAGCGCAAAATATAATGTTGGGACAATTTTTTGTGCGACAGAGACCACTATACAGATGCCAGGACCAGCTCCCATTGTTCCCCATCTATCTTCCCCAGGTCCGGTGTCCACTTTTCTCTGCAAGGCAGCTTTACGAAGTTATGTGAAAGTGAAAGTAGATGTGAACATATGAGTAAGATAATGCCTTTTTTATCTTTCACTAATACAATAGATGTAACAAACTGAGACTCCACTTGCTGCAAACTGGAGTATCTAGCTTGAGTTTGGAGGGCATGGCACAGTTGTAGAAATGGATAAAGGTGCTTTCTGCGGAGAGAAAACTCCACCTGCAGTTGATCAAAAGATTTCAACACATTTCCAGTGCAAAGCTGGAAAATATATTTAACACCAGCCACAAACCACTGCTGAAATTCTGTCAATTTAGTTCATTTCTGTCATGCTTCCATGATAACTGTGACTGGTGGAAATTTTGCAAAAGGCAGCAAATGTGTGACTGGCAAATGTTATATACAGCATTCACCAGCTAATGTGCCAACAAATGTTGCAAAATATGTATCACGTGCTGATTCTTATTGCAGAATTGCACTTGCAGTTTTAAAAATAGAAGTTACACTGAGAGTCCCTGGAACAGCAAAGCAGCAGTTTCTCCAACTTTTCTACACTGATGCTAAAGCTAAACTTTATAGCAACCACTACCCTCTCCCATCCTTCTATTCCCATGATAGATGAAATTACAGCCTACTCTTGCATACAAATATATACTTTTTTTTAGTGAGGACAGTTTCTGTTGTCTTCATTGCTATTCATTGGCTGCAACTTAGGATAGGAAAATTGTTTGCTGGGTCAGCAGGTCAGCAAAATGGCAGTGATACATTGCACTTTGCCAGGGAATTTTCCCCAGAGCTTAGTGAACAAGGTGAAACGCTGCTAACTTCCACCATTAATCATGTGCAAGCAAAAATTATGTTTTTTTTATTATCCGTGCACTTGATTGAGTATTTATTGTAAAGTGGCATTTCATTTTCATGAGTCTGGATATTCTTTGGCACTGTCCTACTAGTTTATATTGTTGTACTAACAGTTTTGTCTTTCAAGGAGCTTTAAAGTCTTTTTTTATGTGTGCCATTTTGATGCAGTTTATGTTGGAATATTTTTTTTACATTCTGGGGTCTGATTGCATAGCACTGTTCTCATCTATGTGTTTTTATGATGTTCACTTGAAAAAAATTTGCAAACATCGCTCTCGCTGTAAACCTAAATCTCAATGGAGTACAGTGTTCACTGTATGTTTTACAAATATTAACTTGCAGGAAAGAAAGAGGAAACTGTGTAGAGTAGTGATGCATTTTATGCATTCTTTACTAAATAAACTTACGGTGGCAGCTGCAAGCTCTGTTCATGCATCTACACTAATGATGTCTGCTAATTACAGTAGGGATATGGAATTAGAATCTGTGTGCTACATTAAAACTGGATAAATTAAAACAACCATTTTACAGAACTATTATGTTCTTTGGGGGACCGCAGTTCCTATTGATGCATTGGCTAATTAAAAACACCAGGATATATCCTGAACAAACCATTAAAGCTAAAGGTTACTTTCACACTTGAGTGGTATATGTCAAAACACCATACTTCTCTGCAATTTGTATTATTGTAGCAAAACATAAAGCATAATACCAAGTGTTAAAAGCATATCATATACACAGATAATGATACTATTTACTGGTTTAATTTCATACATAATGTTCATTTTGAAGACTAATTTTATCATGCTCTGTGAACATTATCAATTATTTTCAATCATGAATGTGAGTTAAGAAAATAATAATTTAATTGATGTATATGATCTGTGAAATTGACACCTTGCCTAAACGCTGTTATTATAAAATGGATGCTAACTGTAGGTTATTTGACAGTTTAATTAACTATGATCAAATTCACGAATGTACATGTAGATGATTTTGATGAATATTTACATTTAGGCGATAACAGCAAAATCAGAAAATAATGATATATTTATCTCAATCTGTCTGTCTATCTGACCATTCATCTTTCTGCATCTGTCAAAGCCCAACCACTCCTACCAATTCCTAATTAAAAATAAGAGATAAAAAAACCCTCAAAAGTAATTTTTTACTTACTTAAATCCACCATCATATGACCTCTCAGCATCATTTCTTCTGGTAATGGAGACTGAAGTTTAACTGTTGCATTCCAGGTCTGTCAAATGGTCTTGTTGACATCCCTCAAGTCATGATGAAACTCATTTATAAGGATAAAGGACTCTGCACAGACCTTGGCATTGTGAGCAGTAAATAAAGAACCCTAACACACTAGACCAAAGGAATCCAAACCTGTCCTGTGATGAGATCAGAGTTTCACATACAAAAAGTGGTGGGATGAGGGGTGCAGATCAGCTTTAATGTATTATTTGTCTAAAAGAGATACATATCATAATTTCGATAAAAGTGTATAGTGTTTTGTGTGCCTACTCAGTCAGGAATTGTTACTCCAGGCAAATATTAGTAATTGTGTAATAAATATTAGTTCTGTAATTTTAAAGCAAAACTTTGGTCAACGTTCATAAATCGTATTTTATCTTTTTCTCTTGAGATTATATAACCTATGCTGTTTACAAAATTGAATTTCTGTTTTAATATCTTTTACTTTCAGTTTTTCAGCTATAGTTTATGTTTTGTGACATGTTTAAGCAATTTGTTTTATAAATGTAAATTATTTAAGTTATTTTGTAGCTATTACAATTAAAAAACACTTAAGCCACCTGTAAACCATCTGCCGATTTCCACTTTCTGAAAGTCAAAGCTTACCTAGGGATAAATACTCCCTCCCTGTCAAGGTCCTACCTTTCCTCAGAGCTTGTGCATCCCATGTGCTGGTGTCCATCTTGGGTTTCTGCAAAGCATGGTGGGAACCTTTATGCCTTCAGGCTTCTGCGGCTCCTCCTCAGAAGGGTGTGGTTCATCACATTTAAGCCTGCTGTCTGCAAATGCTCTCTGCATTTGTGTCTTGTGTGTTAGTGTTGCAATAGCTCTGTTTATACTCTCGTGACTCTCCTGGAATCTGACTCGGCTTTTGACTAGACCATTCTCTGCGTTTTCCTTTGATCTGACCTCCCGTTGCTGAACCAGGCCTGTGACCTGTTATTCTTGTCTACTGTTCTGTACCGTTTGTCCCATTGTTGTCGACCCGGCCTGCCTGACTACGCTATTGTCTGATCTGGTTCCTACCAGCTACATGCCATTGGCGGTGGCCATTACCGCAGCTGGGGTGTCTCGGGGGCCGCGACCTGGTTCCTGGCTAAGTCAAGTCCATCCCCACCATCAGGGGCCCTGGTGAAGGGCAGCCTGGGACTTAGACTCCGAGCCCTGAGGGATTCTGATGCAGGTATGCCTTTGCTTCCAATGTTAGTCGCCAGACTTGATCAACAGGATTTCCTGTTGGCTCAGTTCGCTCAGGCATTGCAAACCTTGCTTGCACGCACCGCGCACCTTACTCCTGGTGCTATTAGGCACGTGGTTGCTCCCGCTGCTGCTCCGGTGGTTGCACCCACCGCCGCGGCTGCTGCGGTAACCGCTGTGCCCATAGGTATGACTGGTTCAGCCCCTCTTCCACAGCGCTTTGGGGGTGAGTGAGTCAGTGTCGTGGATTCCTCAACCAGGTGGGCATTTATTTTGAGTTAATACCCCACACTTTTCCGACTGAGAGGTCAAAGGTGGGCTTCCTCATCTCGCTGCTCTCAGATAAGGCCTTGGCCTGGGCAAATCCCTTATGGGAGAGGAATGACCCGGTGATTCAGGAGTTTTCCGGTTTTGTCGACGCCTCAGCTGCCAAACCGCTCATGTCCATGCATCAGGGTTCCCGGACCATTGCCAAATACGCCATAGAGTTTTGTAACCTGGCGGCAGAGGTGGGCTGAAACAATGAGGCTCTGGTGGCTGCTTTTTCTCATGGTCTTTCAGATGCGTTGAAGGACGAGATTGCAGCCAAGGAACTGCCTGTGGAGCTGGAAGCACTCATTTCCTTCCTAATTCTGATTGACACCAGGCTCAGGGAGAGGCCTTCACTCAAGGAATGCCTGCAGAGGCCTCCCAACCGACTGGCGGCTGCATTTTCTGTCCCACCCGTGCCTCCCTCTCCTCTCATGCCTCCTGGGGATGGGTTGTCGGGTAGTGAGCCCATGCAGCTGGGATTTGCTCATCTTTCCAAGGGGGAGCGGGTCTCTCGGCGTTGGGATGGTCGCAGCCTGTACTGTGGTCTCGGGGGGCATTTTCGGAAGTCCTGTCCGGTCCGTCTGGGAAACGACCGCACCTGAGATCCTGTCGGGGGCAGATCTTGGGTGGAGTTTCCTCGTCCCCGGTTTCCCGTAAAGGTAAACCGCTTATCACCGTTGTCTTCTCTTGGGCAGAAGGCTCGGTGATGGCCCAGGCGTTAGTAGACTCTGGGGCTGGCGGGTTGTTTATGGACAGTTCGTTTGCTGCTCAGTACTCCATTCCTCTGCAGGCTCGAGAGACTCCATTGGTCCTCGAGGCGATAGATGGCAGGCCCTTGCAACCGTCACAGGTTACTCACAAGACCCTGCTGGTGGAAGTAGCTATTGGGGCTGTTCGCAGGGAGTTGGCCTGTTTCCAGGTAATTGTTTCTCCACACTACTCTGTGGTTTTGGGCTATCCCTGGCTTCAGAAGCACAATCCGACCTTTGATTGGCGATCGGCCGAGATTCTCTCATGGTCACCACATTGTGGGGCTGGTTGCATCCATGGTCCGGTTAAGGTGTTGTGCACCTCCTCGGACTCTGTGTTGTCCACTGAATATGGGGAGTACCTGGACGTGTTTGACAAAGTGCGTGCCGGTGCTCTGCCTCCTCACCGTCCATACGATTGTGCCATAACCTTACAACCCGGTGCCACACCTCCGCGTGGCAGGGTGTATCCTCTTTTGGTGGCAGATAATGAGGCCATGGAGGAGTACGTTGCGGATGCGCTTTCCCGGGGGCACATTCGCAAGTCTACTTCTCCAGCAGGAGCTGGGGTTTTTTTCGGGAAAAAGAAGGGCGGTGAGTTGAGACCTTGCATTGATTTTAGGGGTCTCAATCGAATCACGATTAAAAATGCTTATCCTATTCCGTTGATTACTGAGTTGTTTGACCACCTCAAGGGAGCAGCGGTCTTTACTAAGCTCAACTTTAGGGCTGCCTACAACCTCGTACGGATTAAGGAGGGCTACGAGTGGAAGACCGCGTTCAACACCAGAAACGGCCACAATGAATACCTGGTTATGCCCTTCGGGTTGTGTAACGCACCCACGGTCTTTCAGGAGTTTATCAATGATGTCTTTCGTGACTTGTTGCAGCAGTGCGTGGTGGTTTACTTGGACGACATCCTGGTTTACTCTGCGTCTATGGAGTCCCACATCCAGGATGTCAAGCAGGTGCTGCAACGGTTGCGTGAGAACTAGCTCTTCTGTAAGCTCGAGAAGTGTGAATTTCATCGATCCCAGGTTGCCTTTTTGGGCTACATCATTTCCGCGGTGGGTTTTTCCATGGACCCTGAGAAGGTTTTGGCGGTTCTGCAGTGGCCTCGTCCCAGTGATCTTCGGTCCATTCAGCGCTTTTTGGGATTCGCCGACTATTATCGGAAGTTTATCAGGAACTTCTCCACACTGGCCAAGCCTCTCTCAGATCTGACCAAGAAGGGCAGTAATCCTTGAGTGGCTATCCGAGGCCATCTCAGCGTCCGAGGCTCTAAAATCCGCCTTCGCTTTGGCCCCGATTCTGTCTCATCCCAATCCTGGGTTTCCTTTTGTCCTCGAGGTTGATGCATCTGAGACGGGAGTAGGCGCCCTCTTGTCTCAGCGTTGATCACTCGAGGGACCCCTACTTCCTTGTGGGTTCTACTCCAAGAAGCTTTCCTCCGCAGAGTGCAACTACCAGATTGGAGACAGGGAGTTGTTGGCCATTATTCTGGCTCTCAAGGAGTGGAGGCACCTGCTTGAGGGTTCTGTGGTTCCGGTTCTCATTTTCACTGACCACAAGAACCTGACGTATCTCTCGGGGCTAAGAGGTTGACGCCCCGTCAGGCTAAATGGGCTCTGTTCTTGTCGCGTTTCAACTATGTGGTTTCCTATTTGCCTGGTTCCAAAAATGTCAGGGCTGATGCAATGTCGCAGCAATACTCTCAGTTGTCCAGGGAGGACTCTGAGCCAACCTCGGTCATACCTCTGGATCAGATCCTGGCTGCCATTCGCACCAGTCTGACTTCTCCCCTTGGGGAGCAGATTTTGGTGGCTCAAACTGACGCTCCTCCTGAGAGACCAGATGGTAGATGTTTTGTACTTGAGGGATTGCGCACGCGCCTGCTGCGTACCTACCATAACTCCAAGACTGCCGGGCACCTGGGGAGGAACCAGTTGTCCTTGGCCGCCTCTCGGTTATTCTGGTGGCCAACTCTCCATGCCGATATAGCCTCTTATGTAGCGGCATGTTCGGTCTGTGCCCAGAATAAATCTCCACGGCATCTTCCATTGGGCCTTCTGCAACCCTTTCACAATGGGGAGCATCCTTGGACACACCTGGGCATGGATTTTATTGTAGACCTCCCTGTGTCTCGGGGTCATACGGTAATTCTCATAGTCATCGATCGTTTTTCCAAAATGTGCCATTGTGTTCTGTTCAAGAGATTACCAATGGCACAAGAACTGGCCACGGTTTTTGCCAGGGAGATTTTTCGCCTGCATGGGTTGCCCAGGGTGATTGTCTCAGACCGAGGGAGTCAGTTCGTGTCCAGGTTCTGGCGCGCCTTCTGCTCCCAGTTGGGTATCAGGCTCTCCTTCTCTTCGGCCTACCACCCGCAGTCTAACGGGGCCACGGAGCGTTCCAACCAGGCCCTGGAACAATTCCTTCGCTGTTACATCTCGGACCATCAGGACGATTGGGCCGATCTCCTGACATGGGTGGAGTTTACCAGGAACTCGGCTGTCAACCCCTCCTCCGGAATGTCTCCCTTCATGGCCAACTATGGGTTCCAACCTGCGGTATTACCTGAGAGGTTCTCACCACAGGACATTCCGGCTGTGGAGAACCATCTTGCTGCCCTGCGTTCTTCATGGGGGCAGATCCAGAAGTCCTTGAAGGACTCAGCACGGCGCCAGAAGTTCCAGGCTGATCGCAGACGGCTGCCCGCTCCTTCGTACCAGGTCGGAGATAGGGTGTGGTTGTCTACTCGCAACCTCAATCTTCGGGTGCCCGCACCAAAACTGGCCCCCCTTTTTGTTGGTCCTTTCCGCATTCTCCGCAGGGTGAACCCAGTTGCCTATGCCCTTGCTCTTCCTCCTGGGATGCGTATCTCCAATGTCTTCCACGTATCCCTGTTGAAACTCTTGGTCTGTAATCGTTTTACTGCCTCTCCGCCTCTGCCTCGTCCTATCCAGGTTGACAGTCATGAGGAGTATGAGGTGAGCCGCATCTTGGATTCTCGGTTGGTCCGCAGTCGGGTGCAGTTTCTGGTCCATTGGCGTGGTTATGGTCCCGAGGAACGTTCCTGGGTTCCCTCCACGGATGTTCATGCTCCTGCCCTCCTCCGCGCTTTTCACGCCCGATTTCCTCAGAAACCTTTTGTTGAGCCGTCAAGGGGAAGGGGGAGGGGCCCTTGAGGAGGAGGTACTGTCAAGGTCCTACCTTTCCTCAGAGCTTGTGCATCCCATGTGCTGGTGTCCATCTTGGGTTTCTGCAAAGCATGGTGGGAACCTTTATGCCTTCAGGCTTCTGCGGCTCCTCCTCAGAAGGGTGTGGTTTATCACATTTAAGCCTGCTGTCTGCAAATGCTCTCTGCATTCATGTCTTGTGTGTTAGTGTTGCAATAGCTCTGTTTATACTCTCGTGACTCTCCTGGAATCTGACTCGGCTTTTGACTAGACCATTCTCTGCGTTTTCCTTTGATCTGCCACTAGGCCTGCCTGTCCGTTCCACAGCTCCTGCCCTGACACTCCTCCATTTGCTCCGTGGGACACTGCTTGGAACTGGAAATTGGCACCAATCACTGTATTTTGAAAGGTGGGGATGCTGTACTAGTGTTCCCCATATCTAAAAGTATTGGATATTTGCAGAGGCTCTGCTTGTGGATCTCTCAGAAAAAAAAGGTTATGGTAAGACAGGCAACTCATGGTGTCTATAATGCAGTGTCATTTCTTTTCCTACAAATTTAATTTATTATTATCATCTGTTTTAATGATCAGAATCAGCACTCTATTTGAAAAAGTTGTAAGTACACAAACAAAAATTATGTAATTATGTTCCCATATTATCGAATAAATTTTTTAGTAAACTTGATTTACCCTCTAATCAAATATTAGTGTATACAATTAAAGTCAAAAACCGAAAAAATAAAGAAACAGAAAAACAAAAAACAAAAAAAACCATCCAAAAGAAAAACAAAAAGTCCAAAATAAAGTCCCAAAATATTATTTCAAGAAAGATCTTTATCTGTAATTATTAATTCTTCATATCTTCCAAAATCTTTGTGATATACTTCAAACCAAATCTACATATACCTCAAAGAAAAAAAACTCAACATGTGTATTATCTTCAAAAAAAGGGGTATATAAAACGTGCCACACGTGTTTCATGCACATAAAAAATTGACGTGCCACCACAACCGTGAAGGGAAATCCCTCAGCCTTAGGAGTCAATCCACTGCATACCACTAGAGGAAGTGCATAGTTACCCTCAGAATGGTATCAAGGGTCTGAATACTTCTTTCCAACCTTTTGGTATTCCTTCAGCCTTTCCAGCCACTTCCCACAGACCTCATGAACAGACCAGGGATCAATATGTATCATAAAAGCTTATAGCACTTTATTGTAGCAACTTACATTCAAATAAGATGACATCAGCTTCCACACCAAAAACGATATGTTCACAATCCTGCCTCTCCTCATAAGTGTGTAGGTATCCACACCATCCCACTCCCGAGGGGGAACCGATTGCCTGTGGTAAGTACCCAGTACCTCAAAGCCCCATGAGGATTCCAGGAAGCCACAGCCGCATGTACCAGGATCAAAAATGGCCGTCGCCGCACTTCCGGAAGAGCGTCACTACGTCACCATGTCACGTGCCCCGGACGCGTTTCGTCACATCCGGACTTTGTCAACAGGGATCCCTGTTGACAAAGTCCGGATGTGACGAAACGCGTCCGGGGCACGTGACGTGGTGACGTAGTGACGCTCTTCCGGAAGTGCGGCGACGGCCATTTTTGATCCTGGTACATGCGGCTGTGGCTTCCTGGAATCCTCATGGGGCTTTGAGGTACTGGGTACTTACCACAGGCAATCGGTTCCCCCTCGGGAGTGGGATGGTGTGGATACCTACACACTTATGAGGAGAGGCAGGATTGTGAACATATCGTTTTTGGTGTGGAAGCTGATGTCATCTTATTTGAATGTAAGTTGCTACAATAAAGTGCTATAAGCTTTTATGATACATATTGATCCCTGGTCTGTTCATGAGGTCTGTGGGAAGTGGCTGGAAAGGCTGAAGGAATACCAAAAGGTTGGAAAGAGGTATTCAGACCCTTGATACCATTCTGAGGGTAACTATGCACTTCCTCTAGTGGTATGCAGTGGATTGACTCCTAAGGCTGAGGGATTTCCCTTCATGGTTGTGGTGGCACGTCAATTTTTTATGTGCATGAAACACGTGTGGCACGTTTTATATACCCCTTTTTTTGAAGATAATACACATGTTGAGTTTTTTTTCTTTGAGGTATATGAAGATTTGGTTTGAAGTATATCACAAAGATTTTGGAAGATATGAAGAATTAAGATATTACAGATAAAGATCTTTCTTGAAATAATATTTTGGGACTTTATTTTGGACTTTTTGTTTTTCTTTTGGATGGTTTTTTTTGTTTTTTGTTTTTGTTTTTCTGTTTCTTTATTTTTTCGGTTTTGGACTTTAATTGTGTACACTAATATTTGATTAGAGGGTAAATCAAGTTTACTAAAAAATTTATTCGATGATATTTGTACTTCAGGGGAAGGATTGTGATAGTTACTTGGTGGGGATTCTACTTGTGAAAGGATAGTGCTATATGTAGAATATGTTCCCATATTGTCACAATTTTTTACATTACTTATGCGTACCTTTTAGTACCTCTGCATTTATGTACTTCCTCTATCAATAAGTCCTCTAAGTCAACCACTAACCTTTCCACAATCCACAGATATGTACAATAGTTGTGATGCCACTGGATATTGGTGGATGCTTCAAACCATCCTCACAGAAAGTTTCCTGGCCTGGCTGTGCATTAAAAGTTGAATTCTGTTCTTTCCAATGGTAAGCTCATCTATAGTTGAGTTATCCTTTCAAAATAAAATATAATTAAAAGAAAGCTGCTTCTTGAAAATCAATAAAATGTAGTGTATTGGAAAGTGCTTCTAAAAGTAAATGTCCTAATGTATATTGGATAGGATATCTAAAATAAGAATGCTCTCACCTTATGTAGTGGCTGAATGTTAGGCTTTTCAAAACGGATGTAATACATCCACTTAATGGTTGGTAGACGTACAATATCATAACACATAATTCTATTTGTATGATTTCCATTTTTGACAATACATCTGTTGGATACTTCATATCACATGTCAGTTCATCAGTGTGTGTTATCCAGTTTGGTGTCTCATGACCTATAGAAGTGGAAAGTTAATATTGCCTCTTTCAGAAGAGAATAAAGCAGGGTATACAGGAAGAGGTTTTTATGGTTCAACCAGCAGGTTGAACCGAAAAAAACCTCACAGATCCCCTCATCCACAGGAGCAATGTGGATGCATAATTGTAATCCACTGTGCTTATGTATCCTGAAATCCCCCCCCCCCCCCCATCACAATACACAGAGGAGAACTGCAGTCATTGGCTGCAGAATGCTGTTTTTTCAGCAAGACCATTCAACAGGAGCTGGTCTAATGACCAGATTTTGTTTAATAGATGGAATATACAGACACTGAAATTCAATACGTATGTACCCAGCTTAAGGAACAATATATCTATTTATTGATACCTATGTTTATTCAGACATTAGGGTTTGTATTGTGCATCCTACAAAATGAATGTGGCCAGTTAATTCTATAATAAACTACAAAATGTGATCAACACTCTAGATTGGCCAGGTTGTATTATTTCTCTTGAATGCTATGATTGTCTGGCCATATGTAAATAAGTTGCAAAAATAATTTCCTATTCCATATTTTACTGGGTTCAATATAGTTTCCTCATGTCTTTGATCTTCTAAATAGTTTATTGAGGTTCTTGGAAGTTGCTTTTTCAAGTGGGAATCTTGTTCAGGAATATACCAGAACTTTAAAATGGTTCTGATTTCTCTCATTATTTACGTGTATAGCATATTTTACTTTATTGTATTTTGCTTTTGTTTTAATCTTACAAAATCTTCTCATTCCAGGTTCCTTTTTTCTTTAATGCATATTATATCATCAATATATCCTCTATGGAGGCAAGGTTCACACCAAATGGGCTGTTTGAGTAGATGAACTCCTCCTCAAACATTCCTATCAATAGATTAGCATAACTCATTCTGATCCTTGTCCCCCATAGCTGTGCCTTTAACCTGCAAAAATAATTTATTGTGAAACAGAAAAATATTTATAGCTAGGATAAATTGAATTACCTCTAGCGGAAATTGTGCTTGTTGTACTGTATATATTGATCCGTTTCTCAATAGTGCTTAATGATTTTTATGCCTAAATCATGTGTGTGAAATATTTGAATATAGAGTCATAACATCCAGTGTATACCAATTGTAAGACTTATTCCACCTGACATGATTCAATGTATTTATAGTCTGGTGTATAGGATGGGAGATTATTTTAGTATTTTGTAGATGAATATCTGTGAGGAAAAAAAATATCATTATAGAAATAATTAGAATTATTACAAATAGAAATGTGTACATAGTTTAGTTGGACTTTGGTGATCAGCCCATTTGTATAGACTTTCTTTATCAGCATCATCAATTCTCATACAAACGTTGTGACTCACCAATTACCTTATCTGCTTTCCATATAATTATATGAGAATAGTCTTGTAGACTACTTATTTAAGTTCAATTAATCTAATAGTATTTGCAGGAGTTTTATAACCAGGAAACTGAAGGTTTCCGTAAAGGGCTCTCTATAGTGTGTTGGGTTAAATGTAAACTTCATTTTCAGGTCTGTGGTGATAGGTGAACAGAATAGATATGTTACAAAGGAGCCCAGATCTTTTGATAATGGTGTAGTAATTATTGGTGGATTATTTTTTTTTTTTTTTTGCATGGGCAGTGCAGTGGCTTAGTGGTTTGCATTCTTGCCTTGCAGCAATGGGGTCCTTGGTTTAAACCTCAATCAGAACACTATGTGCATGGAGTTTTCATGTTCTTCCTGAGTGTCCTCCTATGCTGCAAGATATGCTCGTAGGTAGTTTGGCCCTAGTAGGTGTATATATACATGTGAGGTGAGCTTAGATTGTTAGCTTCTTGAGGGCAGAAACAGATGTGAATATACAATATTTAAAGTACTGCATACATTTTTGGCATTATATGAATTGTGAAAAAAAGACAAGGCGTGACTTGAGTATGAACAATGTGCCAACATCCCCAATCACATAGTGTATATAGCATAGAAACAGTATTTTGGGTGTGTGAGACTATCAGGGCACTATCATTCACAAGTTTTTTTCTTTTTATATAAAATGTCAAAACTTTTATTATTCCAGTAACAAAACATATTAAATCTTTAGTGGATTCACTGATGACAGAGGTATATTCTCAGTAATATGTTCATCATAACACAGATAGGTACATATGCTTTAATGTCCAACAGGTTGAAAAGAAAGTTGATACAATTTTACTGACACATTTCAAATTTCTATTCTCCATGGACAAAGATAGACTTATATGAACATGTACAGTTTCCTTTTGGGTATTGTCTGGCTTGGGGGGTGTTAATATTGGTAGTGTGTGTGGTGTCTCCTGGCCCCTCCCACCACTCTTTCAACCACTTTAAAAAGGGGTCTACCTTAGAATCCGGCCACCTCTTCTTCTAGGACAGTTGGACCCCAAAGCACACCTCTTTATCACTCTCTACACCAGTTAGTTTGCTTGTATATATATATTAGATACATAATGTAGATATTAGAGGGAGTACATTTTTTATTATATATTTAGTCTCAGTGATTATTACTTTTTATCAGTATTACCACTGGGTCATTCTGTGTACTCTGTCCCCATGGGCTTTGTCCAACTGCTTTTCAGATCCACAGGCCAGATTGTTTTTAATTAATTTATGGATGATAAGTATACAACTCTTACTGACTCTGAAATCTTTGTCCCAAGGAAGTGAAATTCAAAACGTGTTGAAAAAATTGTATAATATTTTGTTTCCACAGTTGGACATTGAAGTATATGTACCCTTCTATAATATGATGACCATGTTAATAAGAGTAAACCTCTGCCATCAGTGAATCAGCCAATGATTTTATATGTTTTAATTCGGGAATAATAAGTTTCATTTTATATGTTTAAAGGTCCACAAAAACATTTTATGTATCTTCTTTAGTTGAAGGGCAGAAAGATAGGCCTTTTTTCTAACAATACAATGAGTCAGTTTGTGTTTAGATAAAGATTTTTATGGCATGATGGCTATTTGTCTTCTTACTATTTCAACTTCATGTTCCTCTGTTTTTTTTCTTCTATGTTTGCTTTTACCCTGGCCATTGAAAAATGTTGTGCATGGGTTTGGGTCTCCCAGTTTCTGATGTAAATTTGTTGCTGTGTTGGGGGAGGTTCTAAAAAAGAGATTGTCAAGCTGGTTGAAAATCATTGTCCTGGTGAAGCCTGCACTACATATTTGTAAGGAATCACTGCAATTCTAAAGGTTCCAGCAAATATTTGTAAATGACTTATGAAGACAATGATTACTTTTGAATTATTTGTTCAAGTTTATTTCTTTCTTTCAGAAACATTAGGAATTTGTTGTGTTTCATGTACCAAAGCAACCCTGCAAATAAGAAAGCTTTAAGAATATACAAAAGAACTTGGCTTGCCCTAATCTCAGATTTGACCTACTTTTGAATGTGTGTTGAACCTGTTGGAGCTAGAATTTGAGTTAAAATTTTAACTTTAACTTATAATTAAAACTATGCAGCACAAAAGAGTATTTGTTCATGTTTCAGTGAATTATAGTCAAACCATTCTATGAAATCAGTGTAAATTTCCAGCTTGTAAGACAAGAGTCGTTCGATACATTTCATCTTTGCATTTTGTTATAAAAACCCCAAAGGACGGTCACTAAAAATGATTCCTTTACTATAACGCCATTGAATACTCAGCCACCA
The DNA here is from genome assembly GCF_062004578.1 of Staurois parvus. NCBI lineage: Eukaryota > Metazoa > Chordata > Amphibia > Anura > Ranidae > Staurois > Staurois parvus. The sequence continues at coordinate 8,499,563 of NW_028317951.1, forward strand.
TGTCTGTATAAAATGTTCAGGCTAGTCCAGATGGCCAATGACCCCTTTTATTATTGTTCTAGCAGTGTCATAATAATAATGGCAGAAACAGCTTGCAGGAACATTTTTTTCTTCATAACGAGGCACTTTAATGTGCTATCTCAAATAAGAGATTGCCATGGAAATTGCTCCACTGTTTCCTATAAAAAGTAATGATTTTATGTTGGATATACCTTCTGTTCCTTACAACTTAGAATAAGAGTATAATTTGAATCATGTATCTTAATATGAACTACAGTAGCTAGCTATTTGATTATATGATACTGGGATAGAACTTACCTAATTAAAAAGTGGTCATTTTATTGGCTTGTCCTGTCTGGCATTTTTAAATGGCCATTCTATATAAATCTCTTCTATAATCTTGACTATGCATGGTACCAGCTAGTTTCCTATAATTCTTAAGTACTCCTATATCAAAATTTGTTTAACTAAGGTTCCAGCATCACCCCTATAAAAAAGGGTAGAATTAAACATTATCATAATAATTGATGGAGATTTCTGTTTTACATTATGGGGGATGGAGCAGAGAGAGCGATAATCCCTTGTTAGTGGTTTAATTGGTAGGAAGAACCAGGGACTGTATCAAAACAGACTACTCTAAGACCTGTTTAAAGTTGTTCTTACACAGATTTATTTGTACCCTACAGGTCCTAATGGAGGCAGTGTCAAACTTGTCCAAACATAGCAGTTGCTCACTGTTGCATAGATTTTTCTTGTTGCAGGTGTGTCACTACATGTTTTTTAAAGATCTGCCCATATGTTTGGCTACCAATATATTATGCAGTTCTAAGCATGAAAAATAAAAACAAGTCTCTATTAATAATAAAGGAAACCTGAATCAGGAAATATGTTGGTGGTGTCAATAAAATTCTATGGGAAATGTCCTGGTCTGGACGGTTTCATGGCAGTCTACTGTAAAACCTTTTGAGATGTCCTTCCAGGGCCATTCCTGAGAGTATATAACATGATCTCGTCTACAGCACTGCTGACCTTACAGCTATTAGAGGCCCATATCACAGTCATTCCAAAAGAGGGAAAAGATGCCATGGCCATGGCCAAATCTTGACCTATCTTACTACTAAACACCGATATCAAGCTTATTGCCAAAATCCTAGCTAAATGTCTCCTTCCTCTACTTAATTCACTAATAGCAAAATACCAGGTGGTATTTATCCCTGGCAGGGAAGTCAGGGATAATACTATTAAAGCCATTAATCTGCACCATTGACTGACCTCTTCTAACCATCATGGATTTTTTATTATCCCAAGAAACGGAGAAGGCATTCGAAAGGGTGGCCTGGGACTACAGGGGTGCAGTTTTTTTACACAATAGGATGTTCAACTTTATCATGTCCCTGTATACTATGCCTACTGTGAGAGTCTATTTCAATGACTACCCATTGAATGCCTTCCCAATCTGCAATGGCACCCATCAAGGGTATCCTCTTAAACTGATACTTTTTGCATTAATTGATGCACCATCTCTGAGCCAATGTGGACATTAAAGACCTCACTGTTGCTAACCACATATACAAATTGGCAGCTTTTGGTGATGATATTCTACTATTCCTTATTGAACCACAGGTCACCATCCTTAACCTACTGAAGGATTTTGAACATTTTCATCCCCTTTCTTACCTGAAAATCAACTTCTCGAAATCCCACACGCTGAACGTGAACCTACCAGTGATGGTGATGACCCAATGCCAGCACAACTTCCCATTCTTATGGATGACTAAGTCTATCCCTTACCCCCTACCTGGATATCCATCTTCCAACCAAACTACAAGACATTTACTCAGATAATTATAAACCCCTGCTGCACACGATCTCATCTGACCTTAATAACTGGGACAAATCTCTTTTTTCCTGGTTTGGTAGAGTGTCCATCTTAAAGATGAACGTTCTTCTAAGGCTACTTTACATCATGCAGGCAGTCCCTATCCAAATGCCTCCTATATTTCTCACAACCCTTAGAAGGAAATCCACTGCCTTCCTATGGAATAAGAATCACCCAAGGATAAGCTATCGACAGCTGACTTTGTCCATGTTAAAAAAGGGCATTCCCCTCCCAGACCCCCACAGTTACTATTTGTCCTGGCATCTATCTCAAATCGTAGACTGGAATGTCAACACTGGCATCAAAGACTGGGTGAAAGTGGAGGAGTCCTTCACCTCCCTACCCCTAGCATTGCTGCCCTGGATCCCTTCCTTCTATAATCCAGGCCCTCTTATGGAACACCCTGTCATTGGCTCAACCCTGTACGCTTAGAGGTGTCTAAGCAAACATAGCTCTCATCTCTGCCAGGCCCCTTAACCCTTATCAGACGTAATCCTGAGTTCCCCCCAGGGATGTCTTCAAATTCATGATAGATGCTTGGCCCTACCCCACCATGCAGGAACAACATTTTTTCCAAAGAGGCTGTATTCCTTCCCATGACACTGTCCTCTCAAACACAGGGGACCCCTTGCACTCCCTGGACATACCTATAGGTGAGGCATTTCCTCCGAGAACAGACAGGGCAGTTGCTTTCTCCAGACCCCTCACTCCCTTCAAGTCCTTGCATTCTAAATCATCGCCCCAACAACATCTGATTACCATTGTACATGGCTTGCTCTTTGCTGATATAAAACCCCACATCGGTAAGGCATGCAAGGCTTGGGAAAAGGACTTATTCCTAGACCTTTCCCTGGAGCAATTGGAGCATATCTTTATTACTATGCACAAAGGTGTGGTGAACGTTACCACCCAGGAGAATAATTACAAGATTTTATCTTTAATCCAACGCACCTCCATGAATTTAATCCAGCTGCTTCCAACATGTGCTGGAGATGCAATTCAAAAACTGGCACCCTACTACACAAATGCTGGACCTGCCCAAATTTATTGGAACACAATCCATGACATTATCTCCCAAGTCACTACCTACACCCTGGACCACACACCAGCTCAATTTCTTTTGCATCATACATGCCTACTAAAACATATCTCAAATCATTGCCCATGCATATAATCAATGCTGCAATGCTCTGCATCCCGATCCATTGGGGAATGCCATGCGTTCCGTCTATATCTGAATGGCTCTCTCACCTAGGTAAAGTTGCAGAGATGGAAGAACTGATCCATAACGCATGCAAATCTCCTTCCAAATACATGGACATTTGGGCCTGTTGGATCCATTTCCGAATGACCAATGCTCAAGGTTTCTTTGCAAACTCTGCACCATGTAAGACAAGGCAGAGATTGATTGACAGATGTCCCCCATTGCAGAGGCCTCCCTTTCAGACTCCATCACTGGCTGACTGGTACTGTCACGTACCTGATTGGAGACTGAAATGATGAGGTCGGCCTCACTTGTCACTAGCCCTGACCTCACTGGAAGTGGAACAGAGGGTGTCTAGGTACCAGGGGGACAAGCGCGCCAGCAGATGTTGTTTGCAGCTCTTGCAGCTGGAGACTTTGGAAGACTGATAAACCTCCGATTCAGGAACATTAGTGATATGTAGAGCTGGTATGGTAGGTCGCCAGGTGTACACCAGAGCAAGGCAGGAAGCTGGGATGGGAGACAGGAGCAATGTCATAGGAATAGCCAGGGTCATCAATGGGTGGACAGCGAGGTACTAAATCATAAGCAAGCCAAAGTCAGGAGCAGAGCCGAAGTCAGGAACAAGTATCAAGCAGGAGAGTAATCAGAGTCAGGTAAGGAACAAGCCGGGTCAGCAACAAGGAAATCACACAGGAATGAGCAGGAAACGGGGAACAGCTGAAGACCAGTCAGAACTCAGCACAGGCAAAAGCACCTTTTAAATAGTCCGTCTGGTCCCAATCTTCACCATGCATGTCCTTGAGGAATTGGCACCTTTGGGAAGTGGGGGGGAGTGGATACCCAATTTTGACAGGTTCGCACTCCCGCTTTCACCCGGATTGCCTATGCGATCAGAAGTGGACGTTGTCCTCCTCTCCCTTCCCATAGTCTTCTGGAACATGAGACAGGTCCCAGAAGACTACTGGACCATTCACAAGTTCCAGCACTGCTCATGCATGGACAGTGGGCACCCAGAAGCCGCAAGCTGTCACAGCCAGGTGCTCATAGTTAGGATGCTGGCACCGGGGAGCAAGGATGGCTGCTGAAACCTGCTGTGGTGAGTACACCACTGGATCGTGGGACAGGTGAGTGGCTGTTTTTAAAAAAGTCAGCAACTACAGTTTTTAAAGCTGCTGACTTTTATTTTTTGTAGGTTTGACTGGCGCTCTGCTTTGATTAAATAATGTTAATGCATGTACTTCTTAACAGTCATGAGCCTGACATTGGTTCACACTTCAAAACATAACTACTGTAAATAGTAATAAAGACAAATTATACTATAGAAAAAAATTGTAAGGAAAAGTTGCAAACAAAACTGATCAAAATACTAAGAAAAAAAATAATCACATCCAGCACATAAATATGTTTTTTTGTCAGATACATTTTTATCAACCCATGAGCATAGACATTTTGCTAATAACTTTGCAGGTCAGCTAAGCAACTTTTTAATTTATTTATTTATTGTTAACAAAAAAAATATACTCCATTTTTGTATCTGACAGTATGCTCAAATCAGTGTTTTCAATTTTCTAGTTATTGTCTGATTGATGACAGAGCCATAGCTAGAGCATATGGCAAGACCGTTATCAAATGTACACCTAGAAGATTTATGAGTACATTACTGAAGGAATGATAAAAGTGATCTACTGTTCAAAAGTTTAAAGTCACTTTTTTGATGAACTGGTCATGAGTACAGATTCTGCATGAGGGCATCAATCAATAATGAGACAATGCACAATGCTATTTGTTTCTGTGCTCATCCATAGAGTGTTTATACAACACATTATCTTCTTTTCATTGATGTTTCTTTGATCACAAAATGCTAGAAACATGTTATTATGAGGGGTTGGCTTTTAGATGTTGAGCAACAATTTGAAAGCATTTCTATGGGAACCTAGGGGGGGAAAAAATCACAATAAATAAAATACTTGTCTCCAGAAGCGTAACGTTAACTTTTATCATACACATGACATGACATTAAGGACTTTAAAACAGACGTGGGCAAACTCTTAGCTTTTTTTTGGGGAGCTTTAGATTTGCAGATCCAATATTCTTAATTGCAGAAGTGATAATATATTATAGTGATATTATTTCTGATTTTGCTCAGCAGTAAAAACAAAAATGAAAAGTTTTGTTTTAATATTACTGATCCTTGTTTCAAAGGCCAGTTCTGTATTGGGGCAGTTGCAGTTTGATTGTACATTGGTGAGGGGTGCACTGGACACCTTGGCTGCCATTGTGCTATATGCTGGGTGCCCAGTGTGCCTTTAAGGAGGGGTGGGCTCCCTCCAGGCTTACCTGCCTTCATTCTATCCATTATTATACAAGAGCTTCTACTATGGAGGCTCTTAAAATGTATTGAGTTAGGGCTGCAGAAAATACTGGGATGCTCCACAGCTTTTGCATGTGTTTGCAAATGTGTGAAACTAAACCCTTGTTTTTAATGCAAACTGTTAGACAGGACAATTTGGTTGGTTGCAGACTGTTGACATGTGTCACCCTTCCATGTGCTCCTTGCCAAAAAGGCCAGTTATAGATTGGTGCAGTTGCCGTTTATTTGTACTGCTAATATAGGACCAGCCTGCACCCAGCCTGGCAGTCAATGATTTTATTTGAACTGTGCTCAAATTAGCATTCTTGTCCGAGTAAGGGTCATGCACATGTCGCTGAGCCCTGCACTTTGTGTCTACCTGGAAGTTGTTCTGTGCATTTTGCTTACTTGTCACTATAAATCCTGCATACGAAGCATTCCCTTTTCCTATTCTGCTTACTTGTCTTTGGAAACCCTGTACATTGAGCCAAATCCTATTCCTAGAAATCCCGTACACCATAAAATCTCCAATCCTTTGGGACCCCTGTATGCTGTGCTGTACTCAGTCCTTTAGCTTGTGTATGGTTCTGATTCACTGTTCCTGATTCCAATGGCTAGTACCTTGCTCATTTTGCCTTTGCTGGTAGTAACTGGGGTAGCACTTTGGACCAGAAAGCAGCCAACCCATCTCCACTATCAGAAGTAGACTCTGCTCCTCAGTGAACCTGTAGTGGTCATGGTAGGCTCTCTTCAGCAGTGGTCACCAAATCTGGTTTCTCTTTCTTGCACTTCCATGGCCCCAGCTACTTTACTCTTCACATACCACCTCCACAACAGTATTTCAGTGATCCATTTTTTCTTCAGAGGGTTTTTGAATCAATGTGGCAAGGGCTGCTAATAAGGTAATACAGCCAGCCCTCTTGTACTGGCCCCAGGAAGAGAATGCAGGACAGCAGACTGTACTGCCTTATTGCGGAGAGTTGTAACTTTTGTGGCTCCTCCTACAGTGCTGCTGGCTTCTACTCCTCTTTCTCTCTTTAGCTGCCCTGCTGGGGATCAGTTCTTTGATCTGCTTCCCCTTTTACCTGTTGTTTGTCCTCCCTGTGTGCTCCCACTCCCCCACAGTGCTTCTGGATTCTCTCCTCTCCCACCAGCAGCTAAAAGGCACAAATGGAAATTGTTTCAGGATGGACAGCGAGGTGGAGGAGGGTTGGTTAACCGCTTCCCGACCACACTATAGTAAAAATACTGCTACAGTGTGGCACGGCTGTGCAAAATCACATATATACACGTGATTTTGCATTTCAGGGTAGGGCATTCGTAGCAGGGGCTGTCATTCACCGGGTCCCGGCCGGTGATTGCTCTCTGGAGCCCGGTGATTACTGAGGATCTCCAATGAGGAGAACTGTTTTGTTTACTAACAGTTCTCCTCCCTGTTAGCTTGGGCACACTGCTTTGAATGGCAGTGCACAGCACAACCATCCAAAGCAGTGTGCTTACAGTGAAGCACACAGACACCACCCCATAGTAAAACACACCAAGCACACAGTTAACCCTTTGATCGCCCCTCATGTTAACCCTTTCCTGCCCGGTGCCATTAGTACAGTGTCAGTGCATTTTTTTAGCACTGATCACTGTATTGGCGTAAAAATCCCAGTATATATACACTGCCATTTGTAAACGCTATAACTTTCACATAAACCAATTAATTTACATGTATTGGGATTTATTTTAACAAAGACATGTAGCAGAATACATTTTGGCCAAAATTTATGACGAAATTAGATTTTTAATTTTTTTTTACTGGAAATGTTTAATAGCAAAAAGTAAAAAATATTATTTTTTTCCTAAAATTGTTGGTCTTTTTTTTTTATAGCACAAAAAATAAAAACGCACAGGCAATCATATATCCCCAAAAGAAAGGTTAATGCGTGGGAAAAAAGAATGTAAATTTAATTTGGGTGTAGCTTTGCTTGATCATGCAATTGTTAAAGTAGCACTGTAAAGCAAAAAATGGCCTGGTCAGGAAGGGGGGTAAATCCTCAGGAGGGCAAGTGGTTAAATGTATTTTATTTGCCAGTCCTTCCTTTACTGAACACATTGAACAATAGGTACCAATTACTTTTATGTGCATTCATTCAACCCTGAATGTGGCATACACTTTGAGCTTCACCCTGATAATTTTCTCTCTACTTGGAAAAAGGTGGCATATGTAATTTTGCTTTTATCTAATGATGGCTTGGCCTGGGGCTCACCCTTTGGGAATGTGGATAACCCATTACCTCAGATATTGATCAGTTCCTGTCCACATTCCAATGCACTTTTTATGAGCCCAGCTGAACATCCTCTACTGTTGCTGTCCTACTGTGCTTATGCCAGGGCCCCACTACTGTGGTCCTGTGTGCAACTTATTTTTGTACTTTTTCCACAGAACTGTCGTTGAACAATGAGGTAATTCTGGATACTTTTGGCAAGGTCTAATGGATAGTATCAGGATACATTGGCAGGTAGAACATTGCCATCTGGCTTGCATGATCTCATTTCCTTCATTGCCAAGATCGATATCTGCTTCTGTGAAATGGCCTCGGAGCATTCTCGGCAACCTAGACACCCTATATTTCTGCAGTTGTTTGAATCTTCCCAATTTCTTAATGCACTTCCAGGGTCCTCCATTTCCCAGGATTAGCCTAAGCATTTAGGCAGGACTAGACTCACACCAGAGGAGCATTCAAGTAGACAAACCTAAGGCTTATGCATTTTCTTTAGGGATAAGGGTCATTTCCTATGTGCCCTCATCGCTCACAGAACCCCAAAAGTCTAGTTCCTTCATGGGCTGTGGTTCTAGAAGACCGTTATTATTATATGATCACCTCAGCTTTGTCAGTCCCATTCTCACTCTGATTCCCTGTCAAGTATTATCCGATGTAGGGAAGGGTTTACTAAGAGACAGACTATACCGGAGGTGGAAGTAGAATCACTATCCCACCTAAATCTAAAAGAAAAAGCTCCTGGAGATCAACAATCACCACAAGGACTTGCTATAGGGGGATAGGGGAAAGACTAAGTCAAACAAGAGGCTGCACAAACGGGGAATATTAGTTGTAGTAGTTCTGTAGTCCAGCCGAATTCCGTACAAACATATCAACTTCTGTATTCTAGAACAATCTTATCAATTAAACATACAACTGAAATGTTCTTGCAATAAGAGATAACAGTGTATTTATATATTATAAGCCTAAGTTTGGCTAGCTTTAACCTTCCTGTAGTAGAAAGTAGGCATGATTTTTTCCTGAACATGCTTCGTTAAAACCTAGGTGGAGCTCTGCTGGATAGGATCAAACCCCTTTCCCACCCTCTATTTCTGAATAGGCCAAGCATACAAAATATCTCTACTGCTCGTAGGGTATCTTGAAAGATGAAAGACAGATATACAGTAAATCGCCTCTTTATATAGCTGTAAGCATTTCAGTAGAAAATGCCAAGCTAATAATGTAACCATCAGGGCACTTTGCAGGAGGCAAGGCCTCTGCATGACTTTGTATAATAAGTATGTTACAGTACCTGGTAATGACCGCTTATAACTCTTCAGAGTAAGAAGGAAATGCAGACAGGATCCCTGCAAAATGAGGGTCAAAACTCCACAATAGGTGAGGTTGTGAGAAAATGCAGGATCTCCTCACAGCATGGAGTCCAGCGTACATGGGGTCTATAGCCACTAAGCAAATGCTCACATTTCTTTAGTCTAGGATCCTATGTGCAACTTCCATTTGCATAATAACAAGTAGAAATTTAATAACAAAAAAAGGGGGAGGGATTGGGGTTGGGAAAGGGAGGGGAAGTTGGGGGAGATAAGGGGAAGGGGGGGTTGAAATAAGATGAGAAGTGAACTGAGCTGGGATAGATCTTGAAAAAGTTTTATCTCAGAGTCATTGTATGTAATGAAGCCTCTCTCCATGGCTTTTTGCATGATTTCCTCTTTTAGTAGCATATAATATCCCTTGGGGGTTCTGAGTCTCAGGGTCGGGGTCACAGGGCTCTATGAGCCCTTTCCACTTCTATGGGGGTATCCAGTGGTCAATCCATTACATCATTAAAGATTGTGCACAGCGTAGGTTGTAAGGTCTCCGGGTCCACTGCCTTTGGTATCCCCTAAATTCTAATGTTATGGCATCTGCCTCTATTATCCAGATCTTCAATGTGTCTGTGCATGAGATGTGATAACTGGGTATCATAGGTACTCTGAACTTGTCGGATAGCATCTGTGTGAAGATGTGAGGCCCTTTCAACTTCATCAAGCCTGGAGGCAATAACTTGTATGTCTGCTCTCAGGTTGCGCCATTGTGACTGTGTTCTTGATATCAGAGGCCACTTTTTGGAGGTCAGTGAGGTTCACACACAGTCAGGTCCATAAATATTGGGACATCGACACAATTCACATTTTTGGCTCTATACACCACCACAATGGATTTTAAATGAAACAAACAAGATGTGCTTTAACTGCAGACTGTCAGATTTAATTTGAGGGTATTTACATCTAAATCAGGTGAACGGTGTAGGAATTACAACAGTTTGCATATGTGCCTCCCACTTGTTAAGGGACCAGAAGTAATGGGACAATTGGCTTCTCAGCTGTTCCATGGCCAGGTGTGTGTTATTCCCTCATTATCCCAATTACAATGAGCAGATAAAAGGTCCAGAGTTCATTTCAAGTGTGCTATTTGCATTTGGAATCTGTTGCTGTCAACTCTTAAGATGAGATCCAAAGAGCTGTCACTATAAGTGAAGCAAGCCATCATAAGGCTGAAAAAACACAACAAACCCATCAGAGAGATAGCAAAAACATTAGGCGTGGTCAAAACAACTGTTTGGAACATTCTTAAAAAGAAGGAACGCACCGGTGAGCTCAGCAACACCAAAAGACCCGGAAGACCATGGAAAACAACTGTGGTGGATGACCGATGAATTATTTCCCTGGTGAAGAAAACACCCTTCACAACAGTTGGCCAGATCAAGAACACTCTCCAGGATGTAGGTGTATGTGTGTCAAAGTCAACAATCAAGAGAAGACTTCACCAGAGTGAATACAGTGGGTTCAACACAAGATGTAAACCATTGGTGAGCCTCAAAAACAGGAAGGCCAGATTCAGGGGTGGACTGACAACTCATGGGGCCCCCAAGCAATAGGGGATCATGGGGCCCCTGTGTCCTTGCCCAAACTCAAAAAAGCCTATGAAAAAGGTACCAGGGGCATCTCATGGGGCCCCCTACTGACCCCGGGCCCTCAGGCAATGCCCGAGTTTCCTAATGGTCAGTCCACCCCTGGCCAGATTAGAGTTTGCCAAACAACATCTAAAAAAGCCTTCACAGTTCTGGAACAGCATCCTATGGACAGATGAGACCAAGATCAACTTGTACCAGAGTGATGGGAAGAGAAGAGTATGGAGAAGGAAAGGAACTGCTCATGATCCTAAGCATACCACCTCATCAGTGAAGCATGGTGGTGGTAGTGTCATGGCGTGGGCATGTATGGCTGCCAATGGAACTGGTTCTCTTGTATTTGATGATGATGTGACTGCTGACAAAAGCAGCAGGATGAATTCTGAAGTGTTTCGGGCAATATTATCTGCTCATATTCAGCCAAATGCTTCAGAACTCATTGGACGCTGCTTCACAGTGCAGATGGACAATGACCCAAAGCATACTGCAAAAGCAACCAAAGAGTTTTTTAAGGGAAAGAAGTGGAATGTATGCAATGGCCAAGTCAATCACCTGACCTGAATCCGATTGAGCATGCATTTCACTTGCTGAAGACAAAACTGAAGGGAAAATGCCCCAAGAACAAGCAGGAACTGAAGACAGTTGCAGTAGAAGCCTGGCAGAGCATCACCAGGGATGAAACCCAGCGTCTGGTGATGTCTATGCTTTCCAGACTTCAGGCTGTAATTTAATGCAAAGGATTTGCAACCAAGTATTAAAAAGTGAAAGTTTGATTTATGATTATTATTCTGTCCCATTATTTTTGGTCCCTTAACAAGTGGGAGGCACATATGCAAACTTGTAATTCCTACACCGTTCACCTGATTTGGATGTAAATACCCTCAAATTAAAGCTGACAGTCTGCAGTTAAATCACATCTTGTTCATTTCATTTCAAATCCATTGTGGTGGTGTATAGAGCCACAAAATGTTAGAATTGTGTCAATGTCCCAATATTTATGGACCTGACTGTATTCAGGGGAGCATGGGGTGCATTGCCTATAATTTCTGGCAAGTCCGAGAAGTTACTCGGGGAGCGGGAGGTCCCGGTTTGAGAGGCCACATGGCCGTCTGAGGTCTGTGTGCGGAAAAGCTCCGGGATATGTCTGGTGAGTTGCGTACTTGGGTCATTTGGTGTCCGGGAGGTTGGGGCACGCTGCCCAATCTTTCCCTTGCTCAGTTGATATGTAGTGTGATGATTGTGCGCAATAGAGGCATGGACACTGTAAATGACAGCCATCTTGTTAGGTCGCAGCCATGTTGTCTCTCCTGTCCTCCCTCCTCCCTTTTGAATGGAATGTGAGGCTGTAAGTGAACGGAGGTCAAAAGGGCCTCTTATCCTAAATAAAACACAGCTAGATTAAATCTATGGCTGTAAACAACTAATTAGTCTGGTTTCAGGGGGTCTGCTTGAAAACCACTTTGCTCTGCCTGATCGTAAAACAATAACTTAATCAGTCATGACCAGTTAGGCCATTAGAGCTAGAGTGTGCCATAAAAAGTACATTCTACAGTTGCAAGAAAAAGTATGTGAACCCCTTGGGATTACGTGGAGTTTTGCATGAATTGGGCATAAAATGTGCTCTGAACGTCATCTAAGTCAAAACAATAGAAGAACACAGTCTGCTGAACATAATACTACACAAACATTAGATGTTGCCATGGTTTAATTGCACATAACATGTAAACATTCACAGTGCAGGGAGGAAAAAGTATGTGAGGCCCTAGCTTAATGACTTCTCCCAGAGCTAATTGGAGCCAGGAGTGAGCCAACCTTGACTCCAATCAGTGTGATGATATTGGATGTGTTGCTGACAGCTGTCCTGCCCTTAAAAAACACACACCTGTTTTGGGTTTACTGGTTTCAAGAAGCACTATCTGATGTGAACCATGCCTCGCAGAAAAGAGCTCTCAGAAGACCTACGGTCAAGAATTGTTGACTTGCATGAAGCTGGAAAGGGTTACAAAAGTATCTCCAAAAGCCTTGATGTTCATGTGTCCATGGTAAGACAGACTGTCTACAAATGGAGAAAGTTTAGCACTGTTGCTTCTCTCCCTAGGCGTGGTCGTCCTGTAAAAATGACTGCAACAGCACAGCGCAGAATGCTGCATAAGGTAAAGAAGAATCCCAGAGTGTCAGCTAAAGACCTACAGAAATATCTGGCACATGCTAACATTTTTGTTGACACATCTACAATAAGGAAAACATTAAACAAGAATGGAGTACATGGGAGGACACCACGGAGGAAGCCATTGCTGTCCAAAAAGAATATTGCAGCACGTTTGAAGTTTGCAAAAGAGCACCTGGATGTTCCACAGCACTACTGGCAAAATATACTGTGGACAGATGAAACCAAGATTGAGTTGTTTGGGAAGAACACACAACACTATGTGTGGAGAAAAAAAGGCACAGCACACCAACATCAAAACCTCATCCCCACTGTAAAACATGGTGGAGGGAGCATCATGGCTTGGGGCTGCTTTGCTGCCTCAGGGCCTGGACGGATTGTTGTCATTGATGGGAAAATGAATTCCAGAGTTTATCAAGACATTTTGCAGGAAAACGTACGACCATCTGTCCACCAACTGAAGCTCCGCAGAGGATGGGTGATGCAACAGGACAATGACCCAAAGCATACAAGTCATTCAACAAAACAATGGCTGCACCAGCACAGAATACGCCTTCTGGAGTGGCCCAGTCAGAGTCCTGACCTCAACCCGATTGAAATGCTGTGGCATGACCTTAAGAGAATGATTCACACCAGACATCCCAAGAATATTGCTACACTGAAACAGTTTTGTGAAAAGGAGTGGTCCAAAATTACTCCAGATCGTTGTGCAGGTCTGATCTGCAACTACAGGAAACGTTTGGTTGAGGTTATTGCTGCCAAAGCAGGGTCAACCAGTTAATAAGTCCAAAGGTTCACATACTTTTTCCTCCCTGCACTGTGAATGTTTACATGTTATGTGCAATTAAACCATGGCAACATCTAATGTTTGTGTAGTATTATGTTCAGCAGACTGTGTTCTTCTATTGTTGTGACTTAGATGACGTTCAGAGCACATTTTATGCCCAATTCATGCAAAACTCCACGTAATCCCAAGGGGTTCACATACTTTTTCTTGCAACTGTATATGAGTCCTTTTTCAAATAAAAGCACACAAGGGTACACTCTCATTGTGCATTACCATGGTACACCACAAATTTATTTGAAAAACATATAGATGTATACCAGGGGCAGACTGACCATTTGGAAATACGGGCACTGCTCGAGGGCCCGGGGTCAGTAGGGGGTCCCATGAGATGCCCCTGGTACCTTTTTCATAGGCTTTTTTGAGTTTGGGCAAGGACACAGGGGCCCCATGATCCCCTATTGCCCGGGGACCCCATGAGTTGTCAGTCCGCCCCTGATGTATACTCACAAACCAAAGAGAATAAAAACACAGCAGATAATCTGTAATGTCAGTCCAATGGAATACTAAACCCTTGAAGAAGGGAGTTTGTCTCCCGAAACATGTTAGCCTATCCCTACAAGGGTTTAGTATTCCATTGGACTGATATTACGGATTATCTGCTCTGTTTTTATTCTCTTTGGTTTGTGAGTATACATCTATATGTTTTTCAAATAAATTTGTGGTGTACCATGGTATTGCACGATGAGAGTGCGCCCTTGTTTGCTTTTGTTTAACAGTACCAAGATTTCCCGATCTTTGAAGGGATGCACCTCAATGTTTGACATTCAAAATGCCTTCTAGTCTGCATGAAGATTTGAGCGCTGGTTTCGTTTGTATTTTTTTATGAGTCATTTTTCATATAAATTCATAAACTTCAGCAGAAACTGGGCACATTAATATGAAGTAAATATTTGTATAGGTCATTTTAATATGAGTCACACAAGACCTTACATCACTATATTAGCACCTACAAGAGAGTAGAAAGCAATTTCGTTTATCCAGAGTGGCAAGGATATGCTATGTTTGATATCTTTGCGTTTGAAATATAATTCTAAATATTAATCCGCCAGTTGCTAGGATGCTATCTGTACCTATTGAAGGTTATTGACCTTAGTATGAAATTGTAAGGGATTTGGTCATAACCTTGGTTACTGCCTAACACCCATCCCCAAACTGGATGATTGGTCATTTGTTCTCAGGAGACACCCCTTTGAGATGATAGAAAAAGACTGACAGCCTGGAGAAAAATGAGCTCTCTTTTAATATCGATCAGGAACCATCTAAGAGACTTGAGAGCCAAAGCAGCCTTTTGTTCGGACAATTGGACTCTGCTCAAACCAAGGACTTTTGCAAGTATTCTGCCTTCTGAACTTCTTTCTGTTATTTCTCTGTTGTTTTATTGTTCTCTTTATATCTTTGTTACATCTTTTTCTGTAAATATTTTATTTGCACCATTTTGACCTTTTTAGTAATAAATCCTATTTTCTGAAAAGTGTCGAACTGTCTCTAAAGCTTCCTGCTATGGGGAACCCTTACTATCCTCTTAAAAAAATAGCACATACTTGAGTAATAACCCAGGAGCATGTCTTCTACACCTAATAGAGAGACCCATCACAAAATAAAAGTATTCTCTGATGAACATCCTAATCAATGCAGTGAAGACATGTATTCCTATTCTGTGGAAACAGGCTTGTTCCCCTACTAAAGCATTATGGTTTTCTATAGTTAACAATATTCTGAACATAGAGGATCTCACCGCCACCCTACACAACACTGAAAAATTCAGACTGACTTGAAGGCTCTCACAACACTTCATATTCACAGAAACTTATGCAAATACTCTCTGACAGATGATAAACCACCAAGCGTAATTGCCATATTATTAACAACTGTGTCTGGAGGCCAGTTCCCCTCCTACTCACCCTTCCAGGGAAAAAATTTCACTTGCCCCCACCAAGATCTTCTTGATAGTTTACTGTATTTCCATTTATTTTACTCCATAATAGGATGTCAGCTTTGTTTTCTTCAGCCAACTTGATCCCTATGACTTGCCTATATCATATTAGTTACTATTATAACCATCATTTTACCCCATCAGTGATGCCCCCTTATCTTCCTAGCTGTTTTTCCAGTTCAGGCAACTTGAGTGACATTGCAGCTTTGTTTATATTTATATTCTATCTCCTATTGCTGGATTGACCTTGTCAATTAATATACATGTATTCCATGAACTATGCTTGTATGGGCCTCTGGAAAACTGTTGTCACGCTGTACAGGAATGCTATATGCCCCTTGATTCCATTTTTGAGATTCTACATTTTTCTTAGTTATTGCCTGTATCAATACAGTTTATAACGTGACAATCTACATTATTAATAACAAAAAATTACATAAATGGTTAAAAAAAGACTTATGAGGGAAAAATGGCTCTCTCCTCCCCTTGATGCTGGTTAAGATATTTTTCAGGAATTGCCTATTATCTTTTTGTTGGAATAATTGCAACCAGACCCAGTAAGACTCCAAGCATATCAGTCTAAATCATTAACAAAATTTGCATATACTTACAGCATTATAGCAACCTACTTTGTAAGGTACATACATTTCCTTTGCTTATACTGCTGCCCTAATTTTCACCTATAGCCATTACCTTCCAGCTACCATTTATACCTGGTCTGGTTGTTATGTGGAAGATTATAACCCTTGGGCAGATGGCTGTTTACTAATAGAGCATCAAGCAAAAACTATTGGGCAGTAAAATAGTTCAAGATTAAAGTAGGATGAGCAGAACAATACCAAAGCTTTAAACCAGTCAAGTCATGATTGTGCTAATGGTAGAGACAAATTTAAAGAGAAAGTTGTGTTATAGGTCATAGCAAGTAAACTATAAAAATGTGCATCTAAGTTAAAATGTGGAGGAAAGTAAAAGTCAGGAGTTAAGGCCAAGGGAGACATAGTTTTAGCAAGACCAAAAAAGGAGAATTTTGTGATCTACTGTGCATAATTGTACCAATAAGTAATAAGCACTATAAAAGGGCAACAAAAGTATGAATTTAAATGCCCTTAAGAGAATATAGGCCCCTCAAGACACATGCTGACCAGGGTGAGCTCAGGCTTGTTTGGCCTCAAGTCTGAACCCACCTGAGCTATCCAGGCAGGGTGCTGTCAAAGCGGACAGCCAATAATAGGTGGCAGAAGGTATTCCTCACCATGTAGCCACACATATAAAGTACATGGCCCCTATGTTTAGCTGCCTTCTCAGAAAGATCTCTGGCTGGATAGCAGGAATGTGCTTGGACTTGTCCACTCCCATGGCTGACCTGAGGGTGATATAGATTTAGGGACCCTGCCTTAAGCAGTGTCCCCAGTATAAATTTAGTGATGCTATACTGTGATCAGCCTAAGTATGAATTGATTGATTGCTATCAGTTCTTCCGTTTTTTTTTAAACTCAAGTGTAATTGTTTGCTTCTGTATGCTGTTGGGGAGTGTCTCTGGCAATAGTGTGAGAAGTTACAATAATGTAAAATATGAATATTTATGTCTTGCTGGCTGCCTGGTTGGTACATGCTGGAGAAGGATGTAAATATCTGGAGGGACCTTGGAAAGCGATCATGTCTCCCATGCTTTGCATGGGAAGGAGGGGTTTGTTGCTTGAGTTCTCCCTAAAGAGGGGCCCAAGCTTGGGACCTGAATTTTCCTGCTGTCCTCTTGGAGGGTATATACCCAGGGAAAGTGTTGCAGGAAGGTGATTACCTGAATTGGAGCCATGCTTTGCCTGCCTAAGCGTATCCAGAAGAACTAGTTACAAACTCTAGACATTGGAAGGAGTTTTGGTGGCTCATTCAGAGAACACATATTGTGTCTTAACAGTGCAGTCTGAAAAATCATAGTGCTGTTCTGGCTTAAAAGGTTTTCTTCTGTGTTGGCTGTGAGTAAAGATTTAGAGTTTTGTCTTTTTGTGCAGTCTGTGCCATAACCTCTCTCTCCCTGAGTAAACTGGTACTATCATAAACTCTGTTATACTTCTTAAGGAAAGCAGCATCCAATTTGTTTCACCCCAAAAAGAGTAAAGGATTCTGCCGTAAAATCAAATGTTAGCCCACCAAGTCACCTGGAGGTCCTCCACTGCCTAGGAGTAAAGGGGCCCAAATAGTTACACAGTGGGTGTTCTTATTCTAAAGCAAAAAGGTGAGGGTGGAATGCAGGAGGGCATGGAGATGACCACAGGCTGAGAAGCAGTGGGAGCATTAGGTGGGCAGTAGGATTAAAGGGAGCAGGAAGAGTTGCAGAAAAAGTGGCAGGAATTTATGTTTTACACTATCCCTTTTTGTATTTCTTACAAAAAAAAAACTACAAAATGTAGGGACTTCAGTTATCTAGTAAAATTGATGAGTTTCTCACTATTATGGAGGGAGACACTAATGCATGAAATCACTCTAAGCAGAAATTGAGTTTTAAATTTCATACCTGCAGAATTATTTTCAGTCGAATATTTCATCCATACATGTACCGAGGCCAGCCCATAGAACCAGAATGGGCTGCGGCATAATGTGCAATCTCACCATGGGTTATGCTAGTGACTAATGTGTACTTTTGTTTATAACTTTAATGAATGTTGCAATCATTTCATGTACAGTATTACATATATTTTATATTAATTTATTTGGATTCTAATGAGGCTAACATCCTGCAAAAACTCTTAACGGAAAAAGGTCATTTCCTGCCACTAGCAGATAAAGGGTATACTTTACAATTAATCAATACTGAATAACTCAAATTAAATCCCTGGCTAATCATTACAGGGAATAAGTTTGGGAGGAGATATAAGTGGAATGCATATACTAATTGCGTATCTAATTTGCTGTCCTCGGTTTACTCTTTTGCCTTTCAGCATGCATTGCCTGGAAATCTGAAATTTAAACACTCTGATATGGAAGTCTCCTAAATGTACTATACGGTTGTATACAGTATGTTGGATAGAGTATCTTGACAGGTTTTTACACATGAGATATGTCTTCATGTCTTGTTTGCTTTCATTGTCTATGCATAAAAATCATACTTACTCACTGCTACAAAGTATGCTTTATAATTGAAAATGCACTATTTGGATAAAGATAATAAATATTGGATCACTGAAGAGCATTACCTATACCAAAAAAAGAACAAAAATTAAACTACAAGTTATAAATTCATCTATCTGCAGTAATAAAGGATACTAGTTAATTGCACAACTGATATTCACAGAAATTATTACAACTATTGTTGCCATTAAACTAAAAGGAGAGTTCCCTAAAATCTGTTTTGTAGGAGGTAAGTTTCATGATCAAATTATATTTACTGTACCTGTGTGGGATACTTCAGGAACTAAGATATTACATTACAGAATGGAAGAAAAAATCATCTTGAACTCACAGATTTCTGGCACTAATCTGTGAAACAACATGAAAAGATGAAGCCCTGGCCCCTAAGCAGGAAGGCTGTGATCTATTCTTCTTAGTACAGAAGGATTATGTCCAGTAACAGAATCTGCTTTCCCCATCTCATGTCTTTGCTAATGTTTGGCTTTTTAATGTTTATCATACATTCTATGATTGTCACAACCCACCTACAGTTGTGTCCAAAATTATTCAACCCCCACTGAAATTGAGTGTTTTGGCCAGTTTGACATTGCTTTTGATCATTCAGTCATCTTGCTTACATTTACATTAAAGAGGCACTTGTAGGTCAGACAAATATAACATAACAGTTATAATGAAATAACCACAAATGTCTTTTCTGTGCTCACAGCATTATCAGTTTTATTCAACCCCCAAGTGACATTCAATCTTAGTACTTAGTACAGCATCCTTTTACAGTTATAACAGCTTTTAAACGTGAAGCATAGCTTGACACAAGTGTCTTGCAGCGATCTACGGGTATCTTCGCCCATTCTTCATGGGCAAAGGCCTCCAGTTCAGTCACATTCTTAGGCTTGCGCACTGCAACTGCTTTCTTTAAGTCCCACCAGAGGTTCTCAATCGGATTTAAGTCTGGTGACTGCGATGGCCACTCCAAAATGTTCCAGCCTTTCCTCTGCAACCATGCTCTAGTGGACTTGGAGGTATGCTTGGGATCATTGTCCTGTTGAAAGGTCCAACGTCTCCCAAGCCTCAGGTGTGTGACGGACTGCATCACGTTTCCATCCAATATCTCCTGGTACTGAAGAGAATTCATGGTACCTTGCACACGCTGAAGCTTCCCTGTACCTGCAGAAGCAAAACAGCCCCAAAGCATGATTGACCCTCCACCATGCTTCACAGTAGGCAAGGTGTTCTTTTCATCATAGGCCTTGTTCTTCCTCCTCCAAACATAGCGTTGATCCATGGGCCCAAACAGTTCTAATTTTGTTTCATCAGTCCACAGAACACTATCCCACAACTTTTGTGGTTTGTCCACATGGCTTTTGGCATACTGCAGTCGACTCTTCTTATTCTTTGGAGACAGCAAGGGGGTACGCCTGGGAGTTCTGGCACGGAGGCCTTCATTACGCAGTGTGCGTCTTATTGTCTGGGCTGAAACTTCTGTACCCACATCTGACAAATCTTTTCTCAGTTCCTCAGCAGTCACACGGGGACTTCTCTCCACTCTACGCTTCAGGTAGCGCACAGCAGTCGAAGTCAGCATCTTCTTTCTGCCACGACCAGGTAGCGTTTCAACAGTGCCCTTTGCCTTGAATTTGCGAATGATGCTTCCTAAGGTGTCTCTTGGTATGTTTAACATCTTTGCAATCTTCTTATAGCCATTGCCCTTCCTGTGAAGAGAAATCACCTCTTCTCTTGTCTTCCTGGACCATTCTCTTGCCTTCACCATGTTTGTAACCACACCAGTAAATGTCTAGAAGGAGCTGAGTATCACAGTCATTTTAAAGCTGCCTAATTGGTGCTTATTATGCTTGATTGCTGCTCGGTGACATCCACAGGTGTTTTCAATACCTGATGGAAAGCACCTGTATGAACCTCTGTTCTTCAGAGTGGTAGTCTTTAAGGGGTTGAATAATTGTGGCAATGAAGAAACCACATAAGAACCATTTACTACTGTATTACATAAACAATTGATGTCATTTTAGTTGCATTTGGGTAGTTACAACGTCCTTGTAGGATTTGATTCTGAATACAATTCCAAATGTACACTATAGTCCCTAAACCCCTTTACAGCATTGGGGGTTGAATAATTTTGGACACAACTGTAGTTCACATACTGCTGGTTCCATGCTTCAGTAATGACAGCTTGCGGTTGCATCTGGTAACACTTGTCTCTCTATAGAATTTGCTCCTCTGACAAAAAATAATCGCAGAACAAAAAAGAACAAGTAACATACTTTTAAATAAAAAGAATAAAATACAAGTGCATGCAAAGCAAAAACATAACAATAATCAGGGCAGGGAAAAGTATAGATTATAATATTCAAGCAGGTGGGAACAAAGCAGGACCGGGACCAATCATCATGGGGAAAATGGGCATCAAAGTTAGAGGCAAGAGTAAGGTGGGACTGTACAAATGTCCAGTACACAGGTTCAGGTAGTGAATAACCTAAATAACCAGAATATTATAATCTACCTGAACCTGTCTACTGGACATTTGTACAGTCCCAACTTACTCTTGCCTCTAACTTTGCCCATGATGCCCATTTTTCCCATGATGACTGGTCCAGGTAGTGCTTTGTTCCCACCTGCTTGAATATTATAATCTATAGTTTTTCCTGTCCTGATTATTGTTATGTTTTTGCTTTGCATGCACTTGTATTTTATTTAATAGTCTGTTACTTGTTATTTTTTTGTTCAGCCTACTCACTAAACTTGATTTTTTTTTACTTTGCTGTGGTTACATATCTGATCATTACCTGCTCACAAATGACTCCTGCACAGACTTTCTATCATTGATGCTTTCTGGCTGTAACATTTATTGATAGCATTATAAACTTTGTCAATGTTGCTAGTAAATATGAGGCAATTCTCAACAAATCCCTACAGAAATATGCAATATATGTTTTCAAAAGACTGCATGTTCTATACTACTGTATACAGAGCAGAACAAACAAATGTAAACATATGTTAGTGTGCCTTTAAAATATTTAACTATTATTTTATATATGTGGGTATCATTTATTTTTTAATAAAAGATTCACTAATTTTTGCATCAATATAAATGTATGCCATAAAGTATCTTGTTATGTTAACATAACTGAATATCACCCTATAATTTCCTAATATATGACAACTCAAAATAATCAGCATTCACTTTATATGATTAAATGTAAAGATATCCAGTGCATCACTAGGGGGAAAATGTTTTATGTCAGATTATCAGAGAGAATTTGAGAACAACTCAACCTTCTGAGTTTCATCTTTCTTGCAGACAAGGTCACCAAGACATTTATTTTCCCAGGTATAAAGCACCAGTAGCAGATTTAGCAGTTTTGATTTACGAAAGTAGACTATTATCATGTGTCCAAATTTTATTTTTCCATTCTACACCCAGAATGAATAAATCATAAGAAGCCAAATTTCAGTAAAAACAAAATTATATAAATATATACACACACTGTATTACATGATATATGTATAAATATACCGGTATTATAGAAAAGGATGCAGTTCACTTATCTATTCTTATTTTTATGACATTCATTTAAAAAAAGTTTATTTTATTAAAAAATAAAAGGTTAAAAAAAGGGGTTTCCCATGCAGGATTTTCTTCCAGCAATCCACAATGAGCAAACACTACATACCAGCCTAATGCCTTGTTCTTGTAGTTCTGTTGCTCTGGCCTCAAGCATAGGTCCTTGACAATTCCTCCAGACAGTACTCTTAAAGTATTTGTAACCCCTCACCTTGTAAAACAACTCATTCATTGTTTTCTAAATGATCACATACCCTCTAAATTCCTTATTCAGCCAAGAACAGAGAGCTGGGGGAGGAGAACCCCTCAGCACACTAAAATTCTCAGTGAATGGCTGTGCTGGGGGTCAGGGTGGAGCCCTGAACTATTGTAAACACCTAATGCATAAGGGCTGTGCACAACTGCCAAGTTAACTGCTTGAAAACATGGGCCTGAGATTGGAAGCTTTATCCTTCCTCAGTCTCTACAAAACCTGTGAGTTCCAGAACCCCTACCAGCATTTACTAATCCCAGAGGACACTGAACAGCAGTTTCCTCTGTTCCAATGATGCATCCTAAGGCCCTTCAACTTTTTTGGATGAGAACCCTGGGTGCCTTTTAACCCTTCTCACATTGTTGCAGGACAATTTACTGTCACATATACACAGATCAACACAGGGTCAGGAACCTGGCCACAGACAAAAAAAAAAATTCTGTCTAACATGGGTTAAAGTTTATGGTGTGCGTTCTGAAAAGCAATACCTATAGATATCTCATGCAAAGTAATTAAAGAACAGAATTAAAGGAGACGTACAGCCAAAGATATTTTGGCTATGCTTCACCTGTAAGTCACAGGAGTGCAGTTTGTTCTGCACTCCTGCAGCCCATTTTCAGCTGACAGCATCACAGAGCTGGTCCAGGCTTTGTGATCCACCCAGAAGCTTGGATCAGCACCTGGCTCAACGATCCGCTGAGAGCCTGAGCCAGCCCCTCCCGCCCCCACCACAGTCCAGCTCTCCAGTGAGCACTGGAGGGGAAGAGCAGAGAGCAGAAGACTGACAGTCCCAGCTCTCTGCTAAGAGCAGAGGGGGAGAACTGAGTGATTGCAGTGTTTAATCGTTCAGCTCTCACTGCAGAGCTGGTGGGGGGTAGATGCAGCATTGGATCGATGCTGCATCCAACTCAGTGAGTATTAATGTTTTGGTTTTTTTTCGAGAAGTCCATACTTCTCTTTTGATGACACAAATTCTTTAATGGTTCTAATTTAAAAAATAAGTTCCAGTAAAATCGTATTTTTTTATTTTATTTTTTTTTTAAGATGAAGGATTTTTACTTTTCTCAACTTTGTATTGGAGTTCAGACAGCACATGAAGTAAGGGAAAATCTTTCCATGTCTATTTGATAGTTTTAGACCTGGTTCAAACCAATGCGCTTTTTTTTGCTTTTTGCAGAAACGCACTACAGTCTATTTAACATGGTTTCCCCTGGGACATATTCACATCTATGCTTTTTTGAGCAGCTGAATTTTTGGAAAGGGTCAGGAACTTTTTTTAAATGCAAAATATTAGGTTTTCAATAGACTTCAATGGAGATGCTGCAGTAAATGCATGTAGTTTTGACATGTTTTTGATGCACTTTTTACACGGTTTGCATTATTAATCCAGACTGCAACAAGTTAGGCCCCCCTAAAAAAATGCATCAAAAACACGTCAAAATCGCATGTGGGAAAAAAAAAAACACAAAAAGCACTGCAAAACAGACAAAACACAAAATGCATTGGTGGGCACCAGGTTTTAAGACAGAACAAGAAATGAGGGTAAATCCCCCCCAACAAGAAATCACATAAGCACTAAAAGCAAATTTACTGGTAAAATGAGAAGAGGTTTAGAACCTCTTAAGGTTGCATTGCTGTCTATGTCCCCATTAGGAGATTTCCCCTCATTTCCTTGCCAGGTGGTGATTATTAATCAGAATACAGAGGGAGGTACAAGCTACTTAATTAGTAACAGAGAGCATTCAAAACTACCAAAAAGAAAATGTTCAATGGGATCACAAACCGCATTTAAAACATGACAGAGGCTTTCTACAGTACATGCTTACAATGTATTGGCTGGAGTTGGGCTGTAATTTAGATCCGATTTACATTCTATAAAAATAACTAAAATCAAGTTTTAAGCAAATTCCCCTACAATAGTCAAACATTTTTATTTTAATACTTGAACACAAGTAGTGTACTGCATCTGGGCTCAAGTATTGTGTAGGAATATTGGTCAAATGTTTCAGTTGTTCCAACTAGGGATGAGCTCAAGGTTCAGTCCAAATACATGTTCCGAGTTGTTTAAGTGAATGTCTGAACCTTTACTGGGACAGACTAAAACATTTAATGTGAAAATGGCTTAATGTAACTGTTAGGGACCGACCGGTCGTATCCTCTAGCGTCCCTCAGACCGGGGTTTCCCAGGGCGCGGAATCTAAGCTCCGACCTGCTTGTTCACCAGAGCCCCTAATAGTGGGGATGGACTTGGAGCAAGCCGAAAACCAGGTCGCTGCCCCTGGGTGCAACCAGCCGTGGTAGAGACACTTGCCGGTGCTACGTAGCAGGTGAGAGCCTGATGTGAGGAGGTAGAGTGAGCGAAGTCAGACAGGCCGGGTCGGTAACAGTGGAGGCGGAACGGTACAAGTGGCAGGCAGAAGAATAAACGGGTCACAGGCCAGGTTCAGCAACAGGAGGTCAATGTACAGGATGAGGCAGGAGAATGGTCAGACAAGCCGGGGATCAGAGCAGGAGACAGTCAACGGATCAGGGTCAGGCAGGCTCGGCAACAAGGCAATCTCTCAGAACACAGGATAACAGGAAAAGACCATACGGCAATTTGAGCATAGTCAGAGCCTATTTAAATAGGGCGCCCTGCACTCTCATTGGTGCGCATGTGCGACCACTGTTGCTGTCGAGGGTGCCCAGGTCCTAGTGCCCGCACGCTAGTGCGCCCCGGCATACCGCGCATGCGCAGACTCGCGTGCCGCGGTAAAGCCTGGGGTCCCTGACAGTAACTTAACGTGTAATAAACTGCCTAAATCTCAATAAATTGACTTGAAACTTTGCACAGGCCAAGTTCTCAACATCCCAAACATGTCCTAGACGTTTCATAGATTTTGCTTTTCCACAAAGAAAATGGGGGACATTAAGCTTGTTTTTTGGGAAGCTTAATGTGGCTTAACATACAAAAAAGAGCTTAGATGTTTATCAAGTTTCCCCAAACTTCACACAATAGAAGACTCTATCAATGGCAACATATTCTGAAAATTTCAGATCATTTGGTAAATCACACCAAAAGTTATTCACATTAAGCTATATTTTACAGTGCTAAAACATTTAGGTGTCCGTTTATGACACACAGAATAGCTGAGATTCAGAGGATCACAGCTATTCTCTGGCCATTCACAGTTTATGACACCCAGGAGAATATGTTCAGCCCTTCTCTGGAGATCTGTGTTCTCCCTCCAGATTCTCCAGCCCAGAGCTGGAGAATCGGAGGGACCATAAACTAAGCAGCGATAATTTACCTCTGTTTAGTAAACTGATCTTTTACTGTAATCTCGCGAGATTATAGTAAAATCAGCCATTTTCCAG
This sequence comes from Staurois parvus, assembly GCF_062004578.1. Taxonomy (NCBI): domain Eukaryota; kingdom Metazoa; phylum Chordata; class Amphibia; order Anura; family Ranidae; genus Staurois; species Staurois parvus. The sequence goes on from NW_028317951.1 coordinate 8,525,476, forward strand.
CGTTTGTAGACCGTTCTCCCTTCATTTAGAGAACTGATCTACATATGCTTCATAAACAGCATTCCCAGGAGAACTGTGTTCTCCGAGAATGCCGGAGAATTGAGCAGCGATCTATTACTGCTGGTTCATAAACCACCTACAGTTGCAAGAAAAAGTATGTGAACCCCTTGGGATTACGTGGAGTTTTGCATGAATTGGGCTTAAAATGTGCTCTGAACGTCATCTAAGTCACAACAATAGAAGAACACAGTCTGCTGAACATAATACTACACAAACATTAGATGTTGCCATGGTTTAATTGCACATAACATGTAAACATTCACAGTGCAGGGAGGAAAAAGTATGTGAGGCCCTAGCTTAATGACTTCTCCCAGAGCTAATTGGAGCCAGGAGTGAGCCAACCTTGACTCCAATCAGTGTGATGATATTGGATGTGTTGCTGACAGCTGTCCTGCCCTTAAAAAACACACACCTGTTTTGGGTTTACTGGTTTCAAGAAGCACTGTCTGATGAGAACCATGCCTCGCAGAAAAGAGCTCTCAGAAGACCTACGATCAAGAATTGTTGACTTGCATGAAGCTGGAAAGGGTTACAAAAGTATCTCCAAAAGCCTTGATGTTCATGTGTCCACGGTAAGACAGACTGTCTACAATTGGAGAAAGTTTAGCACTGTTGCTACTCTCCCTAGGAGTGGTCATCCTGTAAAAATGAGTGCAAGAGCACAGCGCAGAATGCTGCATCATGTAAAGAAGAATCCCAGAGTGTCAGCTAAAGACCTACAGAAATCTCTGGCACATGCTAACATTTTTGTTGACACATCTACAATAAGGAAAACATTAAACAAGAATGGAGTACATGGGAGGACACCACGGAGGAAGCCATTGCTGTCCAAAAAGAATACTGCAGCACGTTTGAAGTTTGCAAAAGAGCACCTGGATGTTCCACAGCACTACTGGCAAAATATACTGTGGACAGATGAAACCAAGATTGAGTTGTTTGGGAAGAACACACAATACTATGAGTGGAGAAAAAAAGGCACAGCACACCAACATCAAAACCTCATCCCCACTGTAAAACATGGCGGAGGGAGCATCATGGTTTGGGGCTGCTTTGCTACCTCAGGGCCTGGACGGATTGTTGTCATTGATGGGAAAATGAATTCCAGAGTTTATCAAGACATTTTGCAGGAAAACGTACGACCATCTGTCCGCCAACTGAAGCTCTGCAGAGGATGGGTGATGCAACAGGACAATGACCCAAAGCATACAAGTAATTCAACAAAACAATGGCTGCAACAGCACAAAATACGCCTTCTGGAGTGGCCCAGTCAGATTCCTGACCTCAACCCGATTGAAATGCTGTGGCATGACCTTAAGAGAGCGATTCACACCAGACATCCCAAGAATATTGCTACACCGAAACAGTTTTGTGAAGAGGAGTGGTCAAAATTACTCCAGATCGTTGTGCAGGTCTGATCTGCAACTACAGGAAACGTTTGGTTGAGGTTATTGCTGCCAAAGGAGGGTCAACCAGTTATTAAGTCCAAAGGATCACATACTTTTTCCTCCCTGCACTGTGAATGTTTACATGTTATGTGCAATTAATCCATGGCAACATCTAATGTTTGTGTAGTATTATGTTTAGCAGACTGTGTTCTATTGTTGTGACTTAGATGACGTTCAGAGCACATTTTATGCCCAATTCATGCAAAACGCCACGTAATCCCAAGGGGTTCACATACTTTTTCTTGCAACTGTATATGTGAACAGCTTAATGTAAAAAGAGCTTAACGTACCATAATGTGCCTAAATCTTAATCAATTGCCTTGAAACTTTGCACAGCCCAAGTTCTCAACTTCCCAAACTTGTCCTAGAAGTTCCATGGGTTTTGATCTCCCACAAAACAAGTGAGTGACATTAAGCTTGTGTAGCCCCTACCCCTTGTTTTAGTAAATAATCTCCATAGATACCAATGACAATATTAGAGGAAGATGGAGCATTCTAAAAAATATTCTAGGGACTTAAGAGCTACATATAGGAAATAGGCTCACAACAGGAAATAGAAACTTTACAAGACCTTGATAAAATAAAGGTGTGAGCAACTACATGGCACATGAGCTTTAATATTGATAAATGTAAAGTAATGCACTTGGGAGCAAAAATAAGAATGCAAGTTACTCCCATGGGGGGAACATCTGGGAGAAGGAAGGAAAAGGATCTGGGGGTCTTAATAGATCATAAATTTAGCAATAGCATGCAATGCCAAACTGCAGCAAGCAAAGCCCTCAATGAAGTTGGATCAAAAGCAGGTTCATCTTAACCCCTTGGCACCGGCGCCTCCTGGCCCTTTAAGGGATTTGTGATACCAGGAGGCGGGGCAAGGTTTAGGGTCATGTGACCACCTTGATTGCCTAAAACGGCAGTCACATAATCAGAAAGCTCCCGACCGCAAGTAGTGATCAGAACCTAAGTATTGGCCGTAGCATGGGACAGCCAATGGGGGAATATTATGAGTGTGTGTTTGTGGCTCACCAGCCAATCACTGAGGGTTTCTTGGCTTGTGGTGCATGCTTGGGAAGTGCATACTTCCAAGTTCCAAATACCAGTCAATATTGGCACAAAACCTTCAGGCTTCTGCTAGAAAGCTGAACATGAAGAGGAACGTCATCTTTCAGCATGACAATGACCCAAGCATGCATCCAAATCAACAAAGGAATGGCTTCACCAGAAGATGATTAAAGTTTTAGAATGGCCCAGCCAGAGCCCAGACCTGAATCCGATGGAAAATCTGTGACGTGATCTGAAGAGGACTGTGCACAGGAGATGCCTTTGCAATCTGACAGATTTGAAGAGTTTTTGTAAAGAAGAGTGGGCAAATATTGCAAAGTCAAGATGTGCCATGCTGATAGACTCATGCCCAAAAAGACTGAGTGTTGTAATAACATGAAAAGGTGCTTTAACAAAGTATTAGTTTGATGGTGTGCACACTTATACAACCATAGTATTTTAGTCTTTTATTTTTACTTCCCTCCACCGAAAAGATTTCAGTATGTTTTTCAACTGAGTTGTACAGTTTATAGGTCACATTAAAGATGGAAATTTTTCTGAAACCTGACTTTTTAAACAGTGGTATGTCGACTGTTTATATCCACTGAATATATTCATGAGAATTGCTATGTGCTCAATCTTAGTACAGTCTACCTCCAGGCTTGGCCTGGGGAGGTAATGTTTATGTGCGGGAAATGTTTGACTAAGCCTCAAGCCTAGAAGCGGCCTCACATGCTGATTGAGGAGGAGAATGAGAGAAGTTGGATGGCTACTGGAGATACCTGGTACTCAAATGGACCTAAGGGGTAAGTCTGTCTGACCTATTAAAGATCACATGACTATCCATATTCAGCTGTCCCTCTAATAACCAGTGCCGTTATGTGCTCCTATTGATTCTGCACTGGGAAATACTAAAAGTGTCTGGTGAGTCTGGAGTTCTTTTCTAATATAGTTTTGACATGGATGTTCTAAACCCTATGCCCTATCTCCCAGTTATGGAGTTCCCCAATAAAGCGTTCAAAGATGTATTTAAACTGACTGGCGCCCAATATTTCTATAATTGCACATCCTTTCACAGGCCTAGGATCTGCCCGAAAGCAAAATATCAGCCTTCCCTGCCTTTGAGGGTCCACGCTATGTCCCTGGGGGTCAGGGGGGTGCTGTACTTATTTTTAGGGGAACTTATTGTGGCTTAAAGTACAAAAGAGAGCTTGGATGTTATCCAATTTCCTCAAAATGTATACAATAGAAGACTCTATGCCAACATATTATAAAAATCTCCTGTTGTTTGGTAAAACAGACTAAAGATTATTCACATTTAAAGGAGAACTCTGGGCAAAACCTTTTTTTTTACATGTTCTTGTTTCTTATCTCCTGCCTTCACGGAATATGTAATCCATCTTCTTGTTATCTGAGTAGTTGTTCTGAAATAGCCTGAGGATTTTTAAATCAAACCCTTAATTCCCAGTGGTTTCCTTCTACTAAGACCTATTGCTGCTATGCCTCCTATTCCCACAGACACTGGTCTTGGTACGTCCCATCTGTAGTTCTGTTCTCCAGCAAGCAGGGATGTATTTCCATCCCTGCATGTTGCAGTGGGCAGACCAGGATACACAGAATGCCTGTCTGTAGCGGCCACAGAGGTGGTGTCCTAAGAATGACAACCCCCCTGGGCTGCTCTGAAAGGTTGCATCCAAGGGAGTCTGTAACCCATGCTGCCTGCACATTGGGGTAGCATCACAGCTGTCTCAGAATCCTGTTTGCTGTACCATCCGAAGACCAGCTTTCAGAAGACCAGATTTCTGGTTCTGCTAGCCGCTGCCCAGTGTCAACTAGTGAAATCACTGGTTGCTAGGACCTCCTGGTGTCTAGCAACCAGTGATGTATATGCAAAGCCGCAGAATTCACAGGCAGGAGGCTTCAACTTTATTCTACTGAGTTGCTCCACCTCTTCCATTGTCCACCCTGCTTACCATGCCTATGGAAGAGTCTGAGAGCTGTGAGTGATTTGGGGAGCCAGGAAGAGAGAGATAGAGGATGGCATTCTGTGCTGGAGGAACAAGAGAGTGTAACTAGAGATGGGGGGGAGCCTGAGCAGAGCAAGCAGCTGGAGGAAGCAGCTGAACATCCTACACTGGCAGACCTGCAATCTCCTCCGTGAAAATGTTTCCTCCTCTGCTGCTCTGCACCAACAGCCTTCTCTGCCTTTACTGACAACTGAGAGTACGGGAAAGGCTGACAGGATTTAGTGATCGCTTTGCTTCGTCACCTTGTGCTGCAAGCTGAGCAATTGGAGCCTGTCATGCCTTGATATGTTGTGACATTGAGAGTCTTATTCCCCCCTCTCTCCTTCTTTTTCTCTCCCTCTTTCTCTTTCTCCTCTCTCTCTCCCCCTTCCTCTCTCTCTCTCCCTTCCTCCATCTCTCTCCCTCTCTCTTTCCCTCTCTCTCCCCCTCTCTTCCCTCTCTCTCTTCCCCTCTCCCCCCCTCTCTCTCTCTCATCCCTCTCTCTCATCCCTCTCTCTCTTTCCCCCTCTCTCTTTCCCCCTCTCTCTCTTTCCCTCTCTCTCTCTCTCTTTCCCTCTCTCTCCCTCTCCCCCTTCTCTTTCTTTCATCAGCCTCATTGAATTGGTTCTGGGCTTACCGATGACTCCGGAAAGCTTGTAAATGACCCAATCCTTTGCTGGAACCACTTTTAACCAATGCAGAATTATTGTAGTAGTATTTTATTGTTTTTGTCCATTATTTCTGTGGTGATATGGATTAGAACATACATACTTACTACCCTCACTACCTCCTGTGTAATGGAATTGCCATGTGTTCTTTCTTCCAGATGGTGATTTCTATCATATATATAAGGACTGTGACAGACTCAACTGGGAAAGGGCTTTTGGAGGGGACTGTAGGTTAGCCTCTTGCCCACTGACTATGGGTCCTGGCATTGGATACAGACTGAAGTTTTCCTCCAAGATCACTATCATGTTTTGGTTTATATAGTTGCATAGTTAAATGTCTTCTTGCAAACTAACTTGTTGCAATATGAAGGTAATATTGACAGAAATTAAGACATATGAAGTCATGTCCCCAATGTCATATTTAAAAAATTGTGAATGTTCACTCCTTTTTTTAGAAAAAGTACTGCATTTTTCAGGATATAGTTGAATAAATGGTGCTTTGTGCTTTTGTGTTGTGTGAGGTTGTTTGAGGGATGGAATAAAATAGTTACATTAGATTAATTTTTGTTATGTTTTATCAAATGACCTGCAATTTTCAGGATATGTTGTAATAGATAGAGTCTTGTATTGTGTAAAGTTTAAGGGAAATTGGTTAACATCATCAAATTCTTTTTTGTACGTTAAACCACATTAAGCTCCCCAAAAATCAAGCTTAATGTCATTCATTTTTGTTGGGAGAAATCAAAATCCATTAAACTTCCAGAATACTTTTGGGAAACTGAAAACTTACAAAGAAGTTCCAGTCTCCTGTGAAAAAGATAGCAGCAGATACAAAAACTGTAGTTGCTGACTTATAAAAAAAACAACCACTTACCTGTCCCATGATCCAGCGGTGTACTCACTCTAGCCGGTTTCACCCACAGTCTTCTTTCATCAGTGCTGGCATCTTAACCAAGAGCACCTGGCTGTAACAGCTTGTGGCTTCACAGCCTGGTGCCCAGTGCACATGCATGAAGAGTACTGCTCATTGTGAATGGTCAAGCAGTCTTCTGGGACCTGCTATGTGTTTCACTGAAGACTGCAGGGGGGAGAGAAGGAGGAGAACTTCTGCTTTCCATGTCTAGGCAGTCGGAGTGGAAGTGTGAGCAGTTATCTGTCAAAATCAGGTGCCTGCTCCCCCCGCTTGTGAAAAGTGCCAACAGGAGTGGGAGACAAATCCTTAAAGTGGAACTTTCTCTTTTGGGTGCAACTCTGCTTCATGTTGTGCTAAGTTTTAAGTCAATTGATAAAGGTCTAGAAACATTATGGCACATAAAGCTATTTTTACAATAAGCTGTTTACATTAATTTGGAAAAAAATAATTACATCTGAATAACTTTTGGCATGTTTTATGAAACAACCTGAAATTTTCACAATCTGTTGGTACATGTAGAACAGGCTTCACTAATTGGTGGACTGCGGTCCGCAAATGGACCAAGTGATAGTTCAGTGCGGACCTCAGCCGCACCACCCAGCAGCCTAAGCGGACTCCTCTCCTTCCACCACTGCAGATGTTAAGGATTACTCCCCTGCAGAGGGTGGGAGAAATGGCAAGGTGGATGGGGACCTGGACCCATGTACCTGCCCACCGCAGCAGAGCAGGCAGAAGGAATGGAAGGTCTACAGGGGGAGCAGCAGCTGCCCGACCCCTCCTGCTGAATACACTCGTCGCCACTGAACCCACAGCAAGGAGGACCCGAATCCCCTCCCCCCCCCCACATTCACCCTCCTGCCACAGCTGGTCACAGCAGAGTGGGCTGGAGGAAAGGAAGGTCTACAGGAGTATGCTCAACCTCTTCCCCCAATGCACTCGTCCACCACTGAACCCACAGTAAGGAGGAGGGCTGGAGGCACGGAGCCTAGTGGCAGCAGCAGGTGTGCGCACCCCGAAAGAGGAGTCTACCCTGCCACTCTCCCCACCCTCCACAGCACTGATTTAATATGTGATGTCAGAGAGGGAGCTGTGATATGGGGGACTGGGAAGTGAGAGGGGGGAGCTGTGAGGGGTGAGCTGTGATATGAGTGGCTGTGAAAGAGGGGAATTGTAATACTTGGGGAGCTGTGATGTGATATGGGGGGCTGTGAAGTAATATAGGGGGCTGTGATGTGAGAATGGGGAGCCATGATATAAGGGGCTGTGATGAGAAGGGGGTGGCGCTGTGATATGAAGGTTTGTGAGAGGGGGCAATAATGTGAGAGGGAGAAGCTGTGGTATGGGGGGCTGTGATGTGAGAAGGGGGAGCTGTGATGCAGGAGGGGGAGATGTGATATGTCAGGCTGTGATGTGAGAAGGGAGAGCTGTGATGTGGGAGGGGGAGCTGTGATATGTCGGGCTGTGATGTGAGAAGAGGGAGCTGTGATCCGAGATGCAGAGAGCTGTGATATGGCAGGCTGTGATGTAAGATGGGGGAGCTGTGATATGGGCAGACTGTGATGTGATATGGGTGGCTGGGATGTGAAATGTGTAAAATGTAGTGCTTTTACTTTGTGCGGTGTTCTCTCTTTCTTCTCTACCAGGACCATCCGGGGGGGGGCAGCGGTGGGTGCAGGCATGTTCACACCCTGAAATAGGGAATGATGTAAGATTACGTCGCTTTGCCCACAAGCCCCTGCTTGCCCGAAAAATGCAGGTGAGCGGTTGGCTAGTAGTTAAAAAAAAAACCTTAAAATTTTTTTTTTTAATTCTCAATAATGTATTTTTAATTTATTTTTTTTTCAATACTTTTAGCAGAATAGTACAATGTTATCATAGTAACATTGTATTACTGTAGGCCGCTGATCAGGGATTTTGTTTTCTTTTACACTTTGCTTTGCAGGAGAAATAAAGATCATTTCTCCTGCAAAGCAAAGCATGCTGTCAGGAACCTAACTCATTTATGAACTGTCATGAATCAGTTAGGTTTTTAACAGCTCAAGATAGTGATATGTGATTGTCTGGAGCTGGTCACATGGTATAGGGCACTATGACTGGCCTCATGTATCATATGACAGCTGTGACCCAATCACATCTCACTAGGAAGAGAAGCAGAGCTGTTGTGAATCAGATTGATTCATAACAGCTTTGTAAACATTGTGATCATGTGATTGCATAGAGGTCACTTGAACATCGGGATCTTCATTCCTCTGTATCCACCAGACACAGCAGACGCAGGTGGGGAGTTCCCCCCTGTGTTAGTACAGTCAGAACGACATACCCGTACGTCGCCTTGCCTGTAGCTGCCGCCCTGCCACAGTAAATTGTGGGCGGGAAACAATTAAAATAAATATAGCCAATCTCCCAAAATAACAAAATAATAATAGAACTTCAGAAAATATTAATCGATTTGGAACAACGAATATGTCAGGAATCAGCAGCTGAGATGACCAGATTTACATTGAATGACAAAAGCAAGCAAACTGAGTGCAGAACATGAGTAACTAAAACACTGATGAACTATGTACTCATGGGAAAGGTATTAAGTCTACGGTCACATCAAGCCTGACTTTGAAATCATGCGACTTAAAGTGAAGCCATGTGATTTCAAAATCGGGCGACTGCCCATTTTAGGTGAAATTAGCAAGACATCTGACACAAATGTCTATGCAAATCACATGAAAAGTAGTGCATGTACTACTTTAGAAATCTATGCAGCTCCGACCAAGTCGGAACCGCACGCATTTGACTGCCGTATTTGTGGACAATATGATGTGACTTGGCATACGATTTGCAAGTCGCATGGCATGAAAATCGCATGCCAAGTCGCATCCAGTGTGACCGGGGTGTAAATGTCTTCACCACAGCTGGGACAAGATGGCACTAATTACTGGAACCTGCTGGCTTCTGGGAGACACCTGTTAGTGGACATTGAGACTGCAGCTATCAGCCCAGAGAACCAGTGGCAAAAGCAGGTGAATTTGATCCTTACAGAATATATAGTCTCCTGAAATAACATATCATTCCAAAAAAGAATCATCCTTACAAAGCAAAATTATTTACTTATTGAATGAAACCGAAACAAAACAGATTTTTCCATCATGCACATCTCTAGCAGGAAATGAAAAGCCTTATTGCCCAAACAGCCAAGATTTTATCTGAACTTGTGTCCAGACTGAACCTTAAAGCGGAGCTCCACCCAAAAGAGGAAGTTTTGTTTAGGGCTTTGTCCCCCACTCCCCATTAAGGATTGGCAATTTTTGGGAGCAGGGTGGAGGGGGTACCCAAATTTACAGGTACCCACTTCCACTTCCGCTGCGATTGCCTAGGTGATCGGAAGTGGAAGTTGTCCTCCCCCCTCTCCCTCCCCATAGTCTTCTGGGACACGTGACGAGTCCAAGAAGAAAACGGGACCATTAACAACCACAGTGCTACTCAAGCATGCGCAGTGGGCACCTGGCTGTGAAGCCACAAGCTGTCACAGCTTGGTGCCCACATTGAAGATGCCAGCACCAAGGAGACAGGACGGTGGGTCAACCGGGCCGGTGTGAGGACACTGTGGGATCGAGGGACGGGTGAGTGTCCGTTTTTTAAAAATCAGCAGCTACAGTTTTTGTGTCCGCTAACTTTTATTTTTTTTTTAATTCCAACTGCACATCCGCTTTAAGCTTATCCCTAATGACAACATTGTCATTTATTTTATTCTTCTCAGTGGAGTTTTTTTTTTATAGGGAGATCACCTAGTCATGGTATGATATATTAATGTTTTGCAATAAAGGGTGATTTGGCTTCTCCTTACACCTTTTTTTCCTTGTTGTTCTATGTTCACTTTGCTCGGAGTAGCTTGCACACCTTTGCCTTTAATCACAATAACATAAGGATTGTTAGTAAAATTAAAAAAAAAACATTTTAGCTTTATTTTATTTTATCCTGAATTACCTGGTGGGGTATTTGTAGACTCACTCAATATATCAAAATCCCTTCCATTAATGATTCTCTTATTTACAACTTCTACTACCATTGTTGAGACATGTCAACAAGGTCAAACAAGACATTCTGCATGGCTGATATGCAGAATATAGGAAAGGGCAGGCACATAGACAGGGTTATAGTAATTTACCATAGATTCTTATGCTACTAAAAAGTATAGGGACACCTGACCCATATATTTGTTCCAGGGCGGTATTTAAGGAGTGTATCAAGGAGCAAGATAACTGCCCCTCTCTCAGCAATTCCAGCTCCCCAATTTCTGTCTATTGACTGGAGCACAACAATATATAATTAATACCGTAACACTCAAACTCTTTTGACGCACTTGTAAATTTGTTAAAAAATACATATTATATTCTTTTTAATTGTAAAAGCCCGGTTACTGAACAACTCACCTGGCCCAGTAATCAACTCCTAGTTTTGAGAGGATGGTGTATGACAGCACTTCCTCCAAAGGCATAGTAGAAATGTAATACACCTGCACTTGTTAGATTCCAGTGACTCTATCTTGGCAACACATCAGGAAAAAGCAAGCATCCCTGCTAAATAGTTTTGGACAATCCTAGCCTTAGTCATAGCACACTTTGACTAAAGCCAGGATTGTCTGAATAATATTAGTAGGGATGCTTGTTTTTAAATGCACACTTTCCAAAATGTGGATTCTAGTTGTAACCATTGTATTATATTTTTTTCATCAATTGACAAGGATAATATTACACTATATATCTGTAATGAATACCTTCATGATTACATTTGGCCGGTTTGATTTCTAACAATAAATAAATAAATAAAATGCACAACATCCAAAGTACATCTGTGCTTTTCTTTGATTAGTTGAGTAATTAGTAAATTGGAACAGCACTTGTGAATTTAACCACTTAAACCGAACGCTAGCCTGGGAAACCACATACAGGGGTTAGTACTTGCAATTATTTTCATAAGTGACTATTTGTAAAAGTGATTGGTTTATTGCAATTACATAAAACATTTCAACAAAGCAACAACAAGGATTTGAAGATGCCAGAAACGTGTTCATAAATGTTCTTAAAGGTAGGGTTGCCTATATAATAAAAAAAATATAAGTGGAAAAAGCGCCAAAAATTAAACCCAAATTAACAAAAGCTGCTAAACCTTACCCTAAAATCAAAGGTCATAATAGTAAAACAACAAAAGGTATCGCTATTTTCAAATTAAATATAGAACTTATATTGTGATATAAAATAAATGTGAACAAAAATGTCTGTGAGATTTTTCATTTTATCAATTGTGAAAAAACATCCATCACCAAAAATAATTGTGCAACTCCACCACCAACAGAAATGAATATACCCACCAGAGCATATTGCCAGTTAAAGTATAAACCAGCAATTACACTTCTTTGCTCTGGGAGCAATACTCTGCAGGCAGACTCGGCGGTGACCAGATTTTCCAATCAATTCACTCTCATTTAATAATGCAATACTCTGCAGGCCAGGGAAACCCAGATATCCAGACACTTATTATATATATCCTCTTTAGGAGCAATACGCTGCAGATCTATGAAGTCGGCAGAGAAATCCTCCAAAAGATATTCCAAGTACTTTATGCACAGGCTTAGAAGAAAAAGAGAGAACAAAGTAGACGATCATGTGATACTGTATGAAACATTTATTCTTAAAAGCTCGTCAAAATCTACTCACATGGAAAAGTGTCTAGCCGACACTAGCAACAAACACATTTTGTTAAAATCATCACAGAAAGCCAGGCACACCAACCCCTTATGGAACGTAGTGACGTCAGTCCGAAGCTCCACCTACGTGTTTCGTCACCTGACATAATCACTGAGCAGAAGGATGAACGTCAATACATACACAGCACAGCAATTTATACCCTGCTGACAAGCATGGAAGCAAATTACCAGTATCAATATTTTACAATTCATTATACTCAAATACTCCTGATGTATAATATACATATAACAAATATATGCAACATAAAACTTGAAAGTATACTCGCATTTGGGAATTTGGCCTGCAGAGTATTGCATCATTAGCTGAGAGTGAATTGATTGAAAAATCTGGTCACCGCCTGGTCTGCCTGCAGAGTATTGCTCCCAGAGCAAATAAGTGCAATTGCTGGTTTATAATTTAACTGGCAATATGCTCTGGTGAGTTTATTCATTTCTGCTGGTGGTGGAGTCGCACATTTTTCACAACTAATAAAAAAAAAAAAACAAGGGTTGCCTATATGCCTGGAATTGTACTCTATTGTTTTTTTTTTTGCTATTAAACCTTTTATTTTTAAATTAGCAGCAAAGTATTGTAATTCATCATTGAACAAAAAGAATGTTTGGAGTTAAAGTGATGCTATTGGATAACTCAATAGTCCAGCCTTTCTCAACTTTTTTAACACAGGGGAACCTTTGAAATAACTTTAGGGTCTCAGAGAACCCCTGCTAAAAATTACTGTATCTACAACTCATGATACATTAGTGTGATGGTCAGTGGGAAGAATGCTACTGACAGTCATGGTAATTGGGAAGAATTACCCTCTTACAGATAGCTGAAAGATTAGAGAAGTCAGAGGGAATTTATCTATGAGATAGAACTTTTGATTGTTCAAGGAATCCCTAGCAACCTCTGGAAGAACCCTAGCGTTCAACGGAACCCTGGTTGAGAAACCCTGCAATACACTGCACTGAAAATTCAATTTTTGAAACACGTCTAAATTCTTTGTTATACATTATGCCTAATGAGGAAACTTAAAGTGTTACTAAACCCGGACCCTGCATTCACTCTATATGGTCTCCCACAGTACACACAACATGGAAATGCAGTTAGAGCAGTCTTGTGACTTCAGCAGAACACTGGTTAAAGCTTGTAGGAGGAGTTTTCTTTCTGCTCTAGGAGGATGAAAAACCTCTTACCCTCTGTCTGGACAGTGCTGATTGGCCCTGTGCTGATCACATGCACTCTCTCAAGAAAACAAAAACCTATCTAGCAAAACACACGAAACTGAGCATGTGCAGGTGATTACGGGTTCAGTCTGTCTTATCAGGTGGACATTTGAACAAGAGAAGGGACAGAGAAAACAGGTCCAAACAGCGTTTTTACACAATACAGAGGATTAACCCCTCAGGTTCCACAGTGAGTATAACAAGTATGCTTTACTGCATATACAGACCGACTTTACTGTTGTGGGTTTCAGAAGTTTACATTTTCAATCTATCAAGTTAATAAATGGTATCATATTACTCCATACTTTTGTGTTAGAGATCTCATGGTCAATAACATAACAGATTTAGCATGATATGTGGTCACCACATTTCCTCTATGTTTTATATCGAAAGTAAGTAAAACATATATGTTTTACTTGCACCTATATGTTTATATAGTTAAGTAATGTGTCCTGAGATGCACAAGAGGATTCAGAATAGTTGTACTAACTGCATTTGGGATTACATTGTAACATTAATCCAGACACTGACAGACTAGGTGCTATGTACCTCTCTGGTAACTATCCTTAAAAAAACACAGTTTTGATATACAGTCTACTCTAGAATTCATTCTTACTGAGGGTTGTGCATTAGTCCTAAGCAGTATTTATGCCGAAATACAAATTTTTCCAAAAGCTGGATTTCATCCTACACATTTTCTAAAGCACCCAAGTGCATATATAACATTGAGTTAATCTAGCCACCCCGCTTCAAGCTAAGTTTTGTTCATGCAAAAGCAGTGGTTCACTTTGCAGATGTCAAGGAGTTCAATGGACCCTCTGTGTCTCAGACATATAGCCAGGGAAAAATGCAGACAGCAGCAAAGTCAGCTGGTAGATGGCCAGAACAGATGCAGATGAACCAGTCAAAAACAGAATCCAGGTTCCAGATAATCTGACAGAGCACAGTGACAAGGACACTTACGGTAGGAGAGGTAACAGGCCCATAATGAAGTACAGACAAGTTGGCTACAAACACAGTCCATACAATTCTCAGGAATAATCCAGAGCATAAACAGAAAGACATCAGACATACCTGAATTCAGGCTATGTGTAGCCAAACTAATCAAGCTTTCTTGATTAAAGAATGTGTGCTTACAATCGGGCAGACTGACAACTCATGGGGCCCCCGGGCAATAGGGGATCATGGGGCCCCTGTGTCCTTGTCCAAACTCAAAAAAGCCTATAAAAAAGGTACCAGGGGCATCTCATGGGGCCCCTACTGACCCCGGGTCCTCGGGCAGTGCCCGAATTTCCAAATGGTCAGTCCTCCCCTGCTTACAACACTGATGTCGTCCAAGTCTCTATTTGACATAAAAGTAGGACTTCCACTTGATCCAGACAGTTGAATGGAGGTCAACCAGTGATAAGGAGCCTGCACTCTCTTCACCAGTAGGGCGGCTTTTTCATGTTTTGTGCATGTCAAAATGTTACACACACAGTTAATGCAGGTGGTTCGGTAAATGATTTCTGCAATTTACATAGAATCAGGAGCTAATAAATGTTTTTTTTCATTTAATAAAAGAACACATGGTGTTTAAACAGCCGTAACATTCTTTTAAATTTTTTGAGTATGTGTGTATATATATATATATATATACTGTATACACACGCATTATAGCATTACTATGTATATTACTTTATTCTTCTTTTGTTTTACACTTTTTTGTAAAGCGAAGACCAGATCAGTGGAGAGCAGATCCAGAACCCCCCCCACACACACACACAAACCCGTGGAGCTGTGAAAGTGCCTTCATATCACTACACTCTCAATGTAAGTGTATTGTGGTTACATTTTACAGTGTGCTCTTATGGAACAATCTGTAGAAGGAGTAAAAGTGCAAAAGATAACCATTTTAACTTCTGAGCTTGGTGCTGGACTAGGTTCAATACTGCAAGTTATTGCTGGGTCCAAAAAGAGAACCATTGAGTCTGTGTACTGTTTAAAGGATAAGTTTGCCTTTCCTAACATGTTACATGGTAAATATGGCAGGAGTTATTGTGATTGAGTTGTCTGCTGCCTCCAAAGAAATATATGAAGCTAGGTTCTGGTTATCTCACAGAACTGTACCTATAGCTAAATGAACACTTTAGAGAGACTATTCTTTTAAAGGTTTTTTCTTTAGTGTGATTAAAGATTTTTCCCATTTACAATGAGTGATGATGATCCAGTAGGTGAATGAATGTGTCAACATGAAATAATACTGTGTTATTATTTTCTTACCATTCTGTCCATATGATGAAAATATCATCAATATAGTAATAGTACATATATATGACTTTTGTTGTATGTTGCTAAGAAATTTGCCTTCCAGGTCTGTCATAAATAAATTAGCATACTGTTATGACATTTTACTTCCTATAGCAGTACCTATCCACTGGAGATAAATGGAATTAGTGTAAGTGAACTAGCTGTACAATTAATTCAATGAGTTGTGTAACATCATCGACACTGTATTTGTGGTTTGGTGTAGACGATAAGAAGTTGTCACATGTAGCAACCCCATCCTTTTGAGGGATGTTGTTGTACATTCTACATCCACAGGCACCAGGACTGTATCAATGGCTCTTCTGCTTATCTCCTTATCTGACTAACTTTCTCTTTTTTGTTAAAATGGGTTTGTATGTGGGTTATTTTTCTCAGGCATTGTTGTTCCTAACATTCTGTAAATTCCGTGGGGTTGATTTGCTACAACTGGAGAGTGCAAAATCTGGTGCAGCTCTGCAAAGAAACCAATAAGCTTCCAGTTTTTTTGTTAAAGCTGATTGAACAAGCTAAAGTTAGATGCTGATTGGCTACCATGCAGTCGTACCAGATTTTGAACTCCTTAAGTTTTATACTGTGCAATCTGTGCCACAATATGGGTCATTATTCTGCTTTGATGCTCCTTTACATTTCTAGCTGGAGATTGATCTTGAGTTGTATGTGACATTATATACCTATATTTCTTGAGCGACGTGCGGTTTCTATGTAATATCTAAATAAACTTCTAAAATCTGCTTAACAAAATATCCACACAATAGTCACATTAGTGTTTCTGATGTAATAAACTAATCATATTAAGTTTCTCTAATCCTGTTACACCATAAAGATGACATAAAATGTAATTTTGTCTTTGCAACATTTACGGTATAATGAGGCACAAGATAAAATTAATCATAAATTATTAATCATTCTAAGTGATTGATGCACACTGTGACATTTTCTTAAAAATGAAGAAAAAAATAAGTGATTAGCAAGAATACAATACAAATAAAGAGACAATTAATCTGAATGAGATTAATTTGTGCTTAATGTAGTGTTATTAAAAGTCTAAAGGGTATACAGAAGTTCACACTGCTTGCATACTGGTACACTAATGATATTTTGTTAGATTTACTCTAAGATCTTACTCAGAAGAATCAATAATTTTATTGATTGCTAAGTATAGATTTTATAATTCATATGTATAAATAACATGTTAAAATAGTCCTTGAAAATACAAAGTTTAAGGCTCCTGATTGAATAGACAGCTCTATCCTCGGATAGCTTAAAACACTTAACCCATTTATTTAATGTGGTTTTGCAATAATGTCAAAATACAGCTGTAGGTTAGTATAAAGTGCTTTTTTGACTAAAGTCCAGGAGCTTTTTGCATTATAAATTGGCTTATATTTCTAAAACAGACAATAGCATGAAAAATAGAGCAGAACAAAGTTAAATTAAATTAGACATACAAAAGAAAAAACATTATTTTTTTTAATAAGCAAGATGCTATAGTATGGAAATGAAACATTTTCCCCCATTTAGTATATAGAATGGGAAAATATAAACAGGGTGAGTGCATAAAGAATAGCTTAATACAATACAATAGGGATACGGGGTGTGGGTGGAGACACCTAAAGTGTAAATCTTTTTTTAAGATAAAATTAGTCAAAAATGATTAATCATTCTACGTGATTGATGCATACTGTGATATTTTCTTAAAAATGAAGAAAAAAGTAAGTGAGTAGCAAGAATACAACACAAATAAAGAGATAATAAAGCTGAATGAGATAATATGAATGAGATGTGGGTGGAGAGACCTAAAGTGTAAATCTTTTTTTTTCGAACAAAATTCGAAATTCAAATGAAAATTCATAGAAAAAATTTTCGAATTACATTTTTTTCGCAATTTGACCAGCTTAAGAGTGTGTTGCGGTGTACACATGGTGGACAGATATCACTATAGGGTGATTATGTTTTGCCCTATAATGCAGTATATATTGAAATTTGCTTGGAACATGAATAGAATTTAAAGAGGTATTACACTATTGTGGTGATTTTGTATTTTTGACTTGGACATTGGTTACTGAGGACGCTGTTGGGAAAAGTCTTGATAGTAACTATATGATATATGTAAGATTTCATTTTGGATGGGGTAAGAGTAGATGAACAAGAGGGAGAGTGTTTTGCACAAAGGAGCACAGGGTTTGTGGCACATGTCACCTATTTCAATGTGAGTACAATTCAAGATTATGTGTGGCATAATTATTGGAGCATGCTGCCCTATATATCACTTTTTAATTTACTTTGGATGAGAGAATTGTTTAAGTAAGAGATGAAGCATATGGAATAAAGACAAGACACACATTTTATTAAAACACACTTTATTTGACCCAGTTGTGAGAAGGGTCTTTACATTTGGTGATAACATTACAAAAATGTATGGACTGTATTATAGATTGGTATTATTGAAATAGTACTGCTTTTTTAATTGGGTATTGTTTCTCCCAGGATGAGTAAGGCATTTACAGCTGCTGGGGAGATTGACTGTATCTCTAGTGTGCTGATGAATATAACAAAGTCAGAGCAGATGGCAGTAGAGTTGGTGTACTGTGAGGTTGCTATGGGAGGTAGCCACGCTGCTGTGTAAAGCCCCTCTGCCAACATTACCCTGCCAAACACATGAGTTCTGACATGTTTAATAACATTATTGACAATGAGGAGGTGTAATACTTTGCTGAACATTGCTGTCAATGGTGAACAGAGTAATGCGTTGTTTTTATCTGATGATTTGTTTGTCATGGGAAACAGCAAAGGGAATGTAAACCAGGAGATCAGTTGGATGTGAAGGCTGAAACATGTAACAAGATGGATGAAAGCACAGATAAAAAGTGCCACGGACATCAGCCCCCTACAGTTTGAGGAGGGTAATTTGAGGAAGCGTGTCCAACAATTTTGAAAACTCCAGGAGAGTATAATTGGGTTTTGTAGTTCAAAGGCTGAGGAGGTTAACCAAAGATCTGTAACAGAAACACCCAAAAGTGCAGAAACCATTCCCTTGTCAACATTGCTAGTGGCAGTGGACAAAATGAAAGCATGCTAAATCATGGTTCAGAATATGTTAACCACACATTTATCCTGCAAAAACTCTGTAGAAATATGGTTAAATAAATCTGTAAGTATCTTGACAGAGTAGTGATAGGCCTTAGTAAAAGGTACCTTTGGAGGTATAGTGAAGAGATCCCCTTTGGAGATAAGGGTAGAGGTGGATCCAAGCAGGATGGAATATGTGACAGAATAGCACAAACTGTAAGCAAGGGTTGTTTAAGCATGGTTGTGAGTGTAAAGAGTACCTAACCTCCTGTTAAACTGATTAGCAGGTGGGTGCTGGCCAACAAAAGGCAGTTTCTCTGTCTGGTTAGGGCTCTTCCCTTAAAGACAAACTGTTGCATAAGAAGCATGCATGTGAACAGACTCTGGGAGAGGTACTGTAACTACAAATTTAATGAAAATAATACTTTCAGCATCCCTATGTATCCTACCTACCAAAAATGTTTGATGGAAGTTAAATTAATGTATAAATACATAGGTATTTGTCCAGCTAAAACATACAGTAAATGTTTACCATTACTTTATCCATCATTTTTGTTATCAAGATAACAAAAAATATGTTAAATGCCTACTTTGAACTTTTTCATAATGGTACAATTTCCTCAGCGTGGTACAATTTCCTCAACATGGTGATAGCACATCAAATTATCTGCATAGCTTCACTTTATCAGTTCAAAGTCTGTTCAAGAGAAAAAAGAGACTTAGGAATTAATTGTTGATTAAATGACTGATATCTTGCCAACATGAACAGTAAATTTTCTGTGTCTTGGTAATAATTTTTAATGCAAGATTTGTACTATTAGACTGACCTTCCATAATATCAAATTACAGTAAATGGTCGAAATGTGATGTACTTCATACTGCTGGGCATTTTAAAAACTACTGATAACAGAAATGTAAACTGTAAAGAGACTTTGAGGTTTCTTTTTGATTAACTTTTTGTAAAAGCAATTTAAAGATGATCTTCAGTTTTTAGTGAAGTTTAAATAATTCATTTATGCCAAGCTGGTCCATTTTTATTTATTTCACTAAGATATGCAGCAGTTGTGTTTGCTGTGTAAACTGTATGTAGTCTCAGCTGCATACAGTATACAGTACTGTGTTCCTGGAACAGGAAGGGAACTTCTCATCTCGCTCCCTGTACAAATTCAAGTCAAGTTGACCACTGCTCAGCCATTCACAGAAAGCTTTGTATTTTCCAAATGAATACAAACTGCATCTCTTAGTGAACTATAAGCTATACTAAGAGAAAAAAGAAAAAATGAGGGTCAGAGCAGTTCTATAAGATACAGATACTCACTTCTTGAGTGCTGCTGTAATAACCCTAATAGCTTAAGAAAAGAAAAAATATTATCCTGCCCATGGAGTAAAGCCCCAAGGATAGATAAAATGATGGCAAGCAAGGCCTACTGTATATTCTTTGATACTTTATTAAAGTATCAAAGAATATACATTAGGCCTTGCTTTCCATCATTTTATCTATCCTTGGGGCTTTACTCCATGGGCAGGATAATATGTTTTCTTTTCTTAAGCTATTAGGGTTATTACAGCAGCACTCAAGAAGTGAGTATCTGTATCTTATATTAAAAGTACTCTTTACATTAAAAAGTACAAAAGATGTTTTCAAAAATTACTTCTATGAAATAAGCACACAGTGTATAGTTCACCACAATACAACCACACTATCCCACTATCCCACTATGCTAGTGCATTCAAAACAATGTCACCTATTAAAACGTGTGGACAGCTAATGAACTTACATGTGTTGCAGGATTCCAGAATAAGCTAATGCCATGTTTTGCTAAAACTCAACTGCAATACAGCTGGCTTTGCAGGACATCTATGCCTCAGGACCTGTAATTATAATCAGATCCTGGCTATTATTTATTGAGGGTTCTATCTATATACCCATGTGTCACCCTGGTGTAAAGTACACCAAGACTGGTGTCTCATCCACTATGTAGGCAATTAATTTACAAACGTACAGTTAGTTTGGTGCAGCTTGGTCCAAATGAACTGTTTAAACTTCACTAAAAGATGGAGATCAGATTTAATTTGACAGAGCCCACCAGGCATTAGATTGTATTTTGTTAAGGTTGGGATTTAGGTTCATGTTTTGAGTTCATCATCAAGTACTTCCTACCTAAATATTAACAAGAAATAATTACCAATCACCAATAAATAGATGAATGGGGCAAACATAGTAGGAGTGAATTGGTTGAAACTTGAACATTAGTCAAATCTCGCCTGCTTATTGGGTATTTTCAGCTGCACCCTCTGTTCAGCTCTGGGGCAAATTCACAGATATATTATTGTTGTTATTATTATTATTATTATACATGATTTATATAGCGCCAACAGTTTGCTCAGCACTTTACAATATAATGGGAGACAATACAGCAACAACACAGTTCAAAACAAAAGGGTTAGGAGGGCCCTGCTCCTTGCAGTTTACAATCTAAGAGGGAGGGTGGTGCAACTTCCCTTGCAAAGTGAACAACCTATTTGCTTTATTAAATTAACCCTCTTGAGTGTGTTTGAGAAAGTTTCATAGGGAATTCTGTAGGATGTAGAGGGTGTGATGTCTTTAAGTGGCATGGCTTTTCTAAAGAATCAGAAATATTGGCAGCCATGTTTTAATGTATAACAAATAGAAGCGGTCCAGCTTTTCAGTGTTGATATGAGATAATAAGGACATATGCAGTGATGGGCCGAACACCCCCCTGTTCGGTTCGCGGATGAACATTTGAACCTCAGTTTGACTGCAAACTTGGAACCTAGAGGACAATTCACTTACCTGAGTAATCTGAGTATGTGATAAGATACAACACAGCATTTTTTTAAAAAAAGTTGGCATTAACTAAAAAAAGCTACTGAAATACCGCATTTTATTAAGTCATTCAGGATTTTAGTAGTGAAAACATGCAGTAATGTTTCAGCTGTTAGTGGGTTCTCCACTGACAGCTTAATGTAAAAAGAATTGCTTGCAATTCAAAATTTAGCAAAAAAAGGCGTGGGGTCTCCCCCTATCCATACCAAGCCCTTCGGGTCTGGTATGAATTTTGAGGGGAAATCCCAAACTAATATTGTTTTAAAAAATGGAATGGGTTCCCCCAAAATCCATACCAGACCCTTATCAAAATATGCAGCCCAGTAGGTCAGGAAAGGAGGGGGGACAAGCAAGCATCCCCCCTTCCTGAACCATACTAGGCCACATGCCCTCAACATGGGGGGTGCTTTGGGGCAAGGGGGCTCTCTCCTCAAAGCACCTTGTCCCCATGTTGATAGGGATAAGGGCCTCTTTCACACAACCCTGGCCTGTTGTTGTGGGGGTCTGCGGGTGGAGGGCTTATCCAAATCTGGAAGCTCCCTTTAACAAGGGAGCCCCCAGATCCCAACTCTCCCCATGTGAATGAGTATGAATTATATGGTACAACTACTCATTCACGAAAAAAGTATAGAGTAAAAAATGACAGTAGACAGTCTTTGACAAGTACTTCATTAAAACAACAAAAAATTTAAAAAATGTTCCCAAAAGTAGATCCACCGCTGTGCCAAAAAAAGAAAAAAAGGCTCCACTCTTGATGCTGGCGTTCGTTGTCTGACAGCTAAGCTGACCTTACAGTTCTTACATATCTAAGGAGCGGGGCCACCCGGGTGACCCGATCCCTTGTGACATCATCAACCCAGCATGCTCCGGTCAATGACATCACAAGGGGGCAGGGTCACCTGGTGTTGAGGGCATGTTGCCTCATTTGGTTTAGGAGGGGGGGTACTCACTCGTCCCACTCTTTCCTGACCTGCCGGGCTGCATGCTTGGATAGCCTATTATGGATTTTGGGGGGACCCCACACAATTTAAAAAAAATGTTGGTGCAGGGGTTCCGCTCTAAATCTATACCAGACCCAAAGGCCTTGGTGTGAATGAGGGGGGAGTCCCCACACCATTTTTTAGCTAATTTTTTAACATTTATTTATTATTATTGTCATTTTTATTGAAAATTATCAGACACAGATAAAATTAAGAGATTCAGCAACCAGAACCCAACAGTAGCCAAACAGCAGCGACAAAGGGTTGAACAATCATAAAAACACAGTATATACCATACATCTAACAAAGCTCAAAGTGGGAAATATCCCACTCCATTATCAGTAGACCACAGTAAATTGAAAAATGTATGTCTAATAAAGGAGATGAGCTATATCTCAGAGATAAAAGGGGAATGAGAAAGAAAACTAGAAAAAGATGAAGAGGAGAGACGCAGGAAAGAAAAAAAACCTACACTTCAATACACAAAAAGAGCTAAGGTTTGTGTGAGGAATGGGTAGCACTTTCAGACGTTCCAAAAACTGAAGTATCCCAAACATCCCATATTGTAGAAAATGTAGCAGTGTTATCACATGAGATAGTAGTGAGATGCTCCATAAATCTTATTTCTGCTACCGCTGAGATGAAATGATTTTTCATAGAAATCTCATTGGATTTCCAGTAACAAGAAATTAGTCTTCTAGCAGCTGTTAATATATATTTTTATATATATATACTAAGTTTTTTACAATGTTTAGGAATTCCAGAAACAGGTAACCCTAGGAGGTAATGTAAAGGATCTAATGGTAGGGAGACCTCCAAAACCAACTCTAGGACATTTTGCACTGAGGACCAAAATTCTTTAATTTTGGGTCAATACCAGAAAATATGAACAACTGTTCCTCTTTCACCTTTGCATCTCCAGCAAACCACTGAAATAGCCTTATTATAAGAGTGTAATATAACAGGAGTTTTATACCAATACATCATGATTTTATAAATATATTCTTTATGTATGATACAACGAGACGTCTTAGAAGGTGCCTCCAAAATTTTCCCCAGTAGGTCAAAGGAAAGGGTCTCAGTCCATTTCCGCATATAAAGGTGGGTTTCCTCAATCAAGGTAGAGGACTCCTGCAATATCTTATATATAGTGGTAATTAATTAACCTTGTCTCAGCAGGACCCAACAGACATGTATGTTCAAAACTGGTAAGTCTATCCATTGAAAGTGGGGACCTTTGGGTAGAGAAAAAGTGTTGAAATTGTAGATGTGTATAAAAGACTCTCGGAGATATGGTTTTGTATCTGCTTCTGAGTTCTTCAAAAGGAAGAGGTTTTCGGGTCGCAGGATTTAGTAAATGGCGTATCTGAAACACACCAGCTTGAGCTCACAGGAGCATTTGAGATTAGATTAAGCTATCAGGTAGCGCAGGATTGTATAATACATTAGTCAGATGAGAGCACAAAGGAGATAAAAACAATTTTTATTACAGCTGCGCCAGATTTTTACCATGATAACATGGCATTTAGAAGTGGGATGAGTAAAGATGATTTAGGCTTAGTATGTGAGGACCAGACAAGAGAGGATGGATGTATAGGGAAGCTATATGTTATCTCAATTTCAGACCACCTATTACTAGGTGATCTAACTGACCATGACAATATATGCCGTAAATGAGTAGCCCAATAGTATTTAAGTAGGTCAGGTGCCCCTAACCCACACTGGGAACACGGAGCAAGTAGAACAGAGTGAGAAATTCTGTGAGCCTTATTATGCCATATAAAATTAAGGAAAGCATTCTGGAGAGATCAGAGTTGTACCATTGGTACATAGACTGGAATAGTCTCAAATAGATATAATAACTTTGGTAATATGGACATCTTCAACACATTTATTCTACCTAGGAAAGAGATAGTATAGCTGTCCTATTTTGTCAATGAATTCCATATATCTATAAACAAAGGCACAAAATTGTCCTAATATAGGGAGGAATATGTTGCCATAATATGGATGCCAAGGTATTTTAAGCAATCAGAACACCAATGATAGTGATAATTATGCTGAAGAAGGGCAAGGTGATCAGGAAAAAGATTGAGAGGGAGGGCTTGGGTTTTGGATGTATTAATTTTATAGC
Organism: Staurois parvus; assembly: GCF_062004578.1. Classification (NCBI taxonomy): domain Eukaryota; kingdom Metazoa; phylum Chordata; class Amphibia; order Anura; family Ranidae; genus Staurois; species Staurois parvus. The sequence continues at coordinate 8,549,911 of NW_028317951.1, forward strand.
CCAACCCTGACAGGTCACTAAAATTTTTAAGTAATTTGTGTGGGGCTGGAAAGGAAACATGATGATCAGTAATGGTCAATAAGATGTCATCAGCAAACAAGAATAATTTAAACTCTTTTTGTCTGACCTTGCCCCCCCCTAATATCAGGGTGTAACCAGATTGCTGCTGCCAAAGGTCCTATACATAAAACAAAAAGGGGGGGAATAAGGGACACCCCTGTCTGGTCCCATTGTACATTTGGAAGGAATCAAATGTGGCACATGGAAGTTTAACCTGTGCCGTGGGCAAAGAGTATAGAGTGGTGACAGCGTTAAAAAATGGACTACACAATCCAAGGCTGCCCAGGAGCGCTAACATATAAGGCCAAATCAATCTATCGAATGCCTTTTGGGCATCTAAACTTAAGAGTAAGGTGTTTTAGTGTTTTTTTTTTTTAAAGCTGTTTAGAAGGCAGGTGACCCCGAAGGGATATTTGATCTTTGGTAGGGGACATGATCAAATTAAAGTCTCCTCCTACAACCATGAATGGATGTGAGAACGTAAAAGGGGGGAGATTATGTCATGTAGAAAACACAGTTGGCCAGCATTCAGCGCATACAGATTGAGAATGGTAAGAGGTTTTCCACCTAAATGACAGTCAAGATATACAAATGGACCATGGGGGTCTAATTTGGAGGAGTGGACCCAGAGCGGGTACTTACGTTTAATAAGGAAGGCAACTCCCAATTTTCCTGTTGAATCTGGACCTACATATACTGAAGGGAAATATTTGAGTGCAAAATTAAAGGAGCTACCTTTCCGGAAATGTGTTTCTTGAATCAGGATAACATTCGTGTGGGAGTTTCTAAATTCCCTCAGGACCAGCCACCTCTTGCTCACAGAGTTCAAACCTTTCACGTTACAAGATAAAATATGTAAAGACATTGCACTTTAAAAAAACATAGCATGACAGTGCAGGTCAAGTAAACAATAACATCATTTAGAACAACCAGAAAAAACTGTAATAACCAAGAATCATGGTTAAAAAAATAGAAAAGTCTCAGAAAAAAGACACAGCAGAAACCAAAGTAAACTGAGAAGGTCTAGGAGAGACTTAAAACACCAGGTGAATAGTGTCAGCACAAAGGGAAAACCTGAAAGACATAGCTTTCTCAGGTGACCCCAGCAAGTGCCCACGGTAGTGGGGGATGGCATTGCAATGTCGAAAACAGGGAGCCTTCCGCATTTTCCCCAAGTCCAACAGAACTACTAAAAAAAACAAGGGTGAGCATTAAAATGTTCTGTAATGTGATCCACAAAGGTAGGCTGAGGCATCCATTCATGGATACAGGAATGTTATCAGGGTGACTAGGTTAGAGTCACTGGGCAGAGTCCAGGGCATGTGGGCATTCTCCTGAGGTAGCTGGAGACCGGGAGATAGGTTTACACTGAGAGACTAGGATACGTGTCTTCCCTTTGGATTTATCCAGAGTCCAGTAGCTACGTTTTTTAATTGTCGGCAATTTTTCAATTCCACTGTCAGCAGGGAACCCCACTGACAGCTGATGACTCATAGGTTGTTAAGGACTCAGTGACTACCCACTTCTTAACCCATGACAGTTACTGACAGATACCAGTACATACCTCATGCCTGAACCACTACTTAATTACTGCATGCATTTAATTATTTATTTCCTTTAGTGAATTTACTTTTAGGTCTTTTTATGCAGTATTTACCAAGCATTTTTGCTATTTTCGGTAAATACTGTACACTGCAATAGTGAATTGACATTTTCAGTGTCACATGCAATGTGTGGTCACATGACTGACATAATGCATGTGATAACCTTTAGTGAATTGTGCCCCCAATGCGAGTCTATGGGACTCAAACTTATAATTTCAAAAGTGCCCATTTTGAAGGCTTATATGCAAGTTATTGGCCATAAAAGTGGTATGGAGACTCGGGTACTGCCCTGAGAGACATGAATCAGTGAAAGAAAAATTTCAAAAAGTACCGTTTTTAAAGAGGAAGTCATTTTTCATTGCTTAAAGTAAAAAATAAAACAAAACAAAACATCCCTTTAAATATCATGCCTGGGGGGTAACCTTAAACTACCTGTAAAGTTGCACATCTGTACAATGTACAGAACCTGCTGCAGCAGGACTGACATTTTTTTTAAATTGACATTTTAAAAAAAAAAACAGAGTGGGACCCTCCCCCCCAATCTATACCAGATCCTTTAGTAAAACAATGTTTAAAAAAGTGCATGTGGTTCCCCTAAAAGCCTTACCAGGCCCTTTAGGCCTGGTAGGACTTTTAAGGGAAACCCCTTCCTCAAAATATGGGGGGGGGAGCATGGGTTCCCACTAAATTTCTACCAGACCCTTGATCCGAGCACAGGCAAAATTTTTTTTTTTTTTAAAGTGCATGGGGTTCCCCTTAAAAGCCATACCAGGCCCTTTAGGCCTGGTAGCTTTTTTTAATGGAAACCCCACCCCCAAAAATGGGAAAAAAATTCCTAACAGACCCTTGATCTGAGCACAGGCCTGGCAAGCCAGGAAAGGGGGGGGGGTGAATGACCACCCCCCAAACTGTATTAGGCCACATGCCCCCAACATGGGGGGTGCTTTGGAGTAGGGGGGCTCCCCCCCAAAGTACCTTGCCCCCATGTTGATGACAATGGCCTCCTACCCACAACCCTGGGCTGTGGTTGTAGGGGTCTCAGGGGAATTACTTATCAGAATCTGGAAGCCCCCTTTAAGAAGGAGGCCCCCAGATCCTGGCCCACCCATTTGAATGAGTATGGGGTACACAGTACCCCTACCCATTCACCACAAAAGTGTACAACATGAATAAAAACACTCCTTTATTTAAAAAAAAGGCAAAAAAATGGTTCCATTGATGTAATCCATCGTCAGTCATGATGTCCAGCACAATGACACCGACTCATCGAAATAAAAAAAAAAAAACAGACCCGTCCACACCCACCGAGCACTCGCCACCTGGTTTATCTTAGCGCAGTGAATATTTTTGTATTTTAATTGTTTACGTCTGACCGGCAAATGTCAGATAGAGGTGAGTGCTCGGTGGGTGTGGACGGGTCTGTTTTTTTTTTTTTGATTTCGATGAGTCGACGTTGTTGTGCTGGACACCATGAGGACTAGTTTTTTAGCTACTGATAAGTATTCCCCTAATTGGAGAGGAAATTATATTCGGAGGGAGATCTCTAAGATAGAGACCAGATGGATATATGAGTTGAAATCTTATACCTCCCATGGCATGAATATAGAGTGGGATGTTAATAGTATTATTCATAATGGGTAGATTGTTTCAGGTTTCCTCTTCATTTATTTTTTATGTATGATGTATTCAGTTCATTTTTAATAGGTGGCACTGTCTGATTTAGAGTGGTAGGCACATCATGGTTTATGTTGATGTGTGAGCGTTTTTATAATATCCACACACTTTTTATATATTTGTAAATGTTTATATGTTTTTTTCATTTAATAGTGAATATTGCAATGTGTTATAGCTTATGTCATCCCAAGAGGGAGGTATATTTATTAGTGGTGGGAGGTGATTCAGTTCAAACCTCTATCACTTCCTCCCAATGGCACACAAGCCGGTTTCATGGTTTTGGTATATTTATAGCACGCTGCCGTCTGTTCACCGTGCCCCTGATGACATTTACTTGCAACAAAACACATTGGTTGGACCAGCGTCGTATGACATCAGCACACGGAATGCCGTGGCCATTGGATGGTTTGTTCACAGGCACTTGTACATCAGTTTTATGTGAGTGCATTACTTTTAATAAACTTGTATACATACTTCACTATGGTTGTCTACTCTGCATTATTTGTATGAGGGGTTCGTTTCATCACTGCCTCTGGAGTGATGGTATCTGGCCACAGTGCATGATTGATTCTGGTAGAACTCTTATGGTGACTGATATGGAGGCTGGTTTTCCATGGAGATATTGAGCTTTCTTGACCACTCTATAATTTGAGGGTCATACCTATCTGGTAAGCTGCTTGGCTCTATCACCTGAGGTGCAGTGTGTTACATCTCCTCACAGAATTGGTGTTGGGATCTTAACCTTTTGAAGAAGATTTGGCATTTATTTTTCTATCATTTATAGACTTTATATATGGATTTTATTAATACCAATTAAGCACTGCATCAGATGTAAACAATTGAGCGGAGCTAGTGGTGACATCAACACTAGCTCTGCCCAATTGTGCTGCGGTCAGGTGCATTGCTTTTGCCAATCACAATGCACTGTCAAAGTGCAATGCATTCAGGGGGTGCGGCAGAACACATAAACGGCCGATGTTCAAATCGAACATACGTTTGACTCGAACATCAAGCCCATCACTAGATATATGCAATGATGTGACATTCTGTGGGCAACGATAGATAATTAGATGTGTGTCAACATTTCTCTCATGGATAAATTAAGAACTAGTGCAGGTATAAGAGAGCAAAAAACATGTTTTATGCTTTTTAAGGATTGTAGTAAATCAGGAGTTGGACCTAGCAATATAACTGGAATTACATTTATATGCAAATTTAAGTAGAAAGGCAATGTTTCTCAATGTAGCTTATCAGTTCATTTATAACATATGGGCACTGTTACATGATGTAATAATGAATATTTGATTTTCTTTGCATAATTATACAGCTTTAAGATCCCTACAATGTAATTGAATAATTGATTGAAATCACAGTGATTTTCACATTTTGTCAATAGAACATCCTCCAATATATTGGACACATAGGTCAAGCTCATATTTTCAAACAGATGAACTCTGATGGAAAACTAAAACTGAAATTACTTTTGTGAATTATTTAAGACAAAGACAGGAGGTGAAACTGCTTAATCGTTTCCACGAATTGAGTAATGTTGTAATCAATAAAGGCTGCTTGTTGGTTATAAGGTGAGTTTTATGGCCATAGTGTTAAAAATAAGTCAATTTACAGGTATGATTGCTAATTTAAATGTTCTAAAATATTTAAAAATAAATGCTCCTAAATACTGAAATACAGGGCGATTGCAGTTAATACTGGGAGAGAAGGTTAGTGGCATCAACATCTGTTATTTATAAATAGTAACCAATAAATGGTTACTATTAAAATTTAACCGTAACCTTTTATTACAGGTCTTGACAATAAAAGTGATGCATAAAACTTAATTGAGCATATTTTTTTCTACCAAAAAAAGTATGTGTTCTCATAATTTCCTCATATCATTTACTCAGAGTAGTTCTAAAAAATCCATTATTTATGGTTTTAAGTTCTGTAACAAATCCTGTTAACTTGAAGGTGTAATTATCTCAATTCAAGTCCACTCTGTTTTTTTAAAGCTGAATTGCCTGTGCATTATAGAGAAATAAAAACTTAGCTATGTTTCTTTTGTTCACATTAGTGGTAAGAAAAAATGATTGGTAATTAGTGGTAATGCCAGAATCTTACAAACAGTTCAGCACTCCATAGGGAGGAGCCAGGGTGGTGACATCACGCCGCACAGGCCACGTGTAAGACCGGTGGCCATCTTTAGTTCTGTCACACCATACTGTGAGTGCTTTTTCCATTGTGATCTGTTTTTACCTGGATAATAATAAACATACTGCACTATCAGCACTTTTTTGTTTGGGCTCGTTTGATTGCGAGCCCCCCCTTAGGGTGGATTCTTTTCCTGATTCTGCATCTATTACTGAGAGTGACCCCCCTGGTGGTTGTGCATGGTACCTGGTACCTGTTACCTGGAGAGTGATCCCCCTGCTGGATGGATGAGTGTTTATGCTCCCTGGAGACTGATGACCATTTGATACCTGTCCTTTGGTTGGTTGGCCAGATGATCCTTGGATTTTCATCTTTCCATATCCAGAGGACCAGGAGTGGTTTAATTACTCAAAAGCGCATTACATTGTGCTATCTGGTTATTGCAATTGACACTCATTTTCACATCACTGGAGTCACAGTTTTCACCTAAATTTGGGACTTATGTGCTTATTTGTATTATTAAAGTCACTACCTGCACAGGAAACGTCCGCAGATGTTCATCGCACTGTAATATAGCGTTAGAGCTCCACAACGCATAATATATCTGTTTATTCAATATGTTTTCAGCGCTGCATATATTTATTAGGTCAGCACTGGTCCTGATGGGAGTTCATAGCAGGATACTGAACTACCTTGGATTGGACCAACTAAAGACCCTCTGTATGGCCAGGAAAAGAGACCATGTTAATGTACACTTTGGCATTAAATTTTAATTATATGAGAAGTTTACAATGTACATAAGGCACCTATCAAATAAAAAGAAAAGCATTTGAAATCTTGTTTTGTTCATAATGAAGACTAAAATTCATGGGTATACTTCTGCAGGATAACATGAAAATATATGATTTCTAGTGCATTTTATTCAGGGAGAAAATAACTTCAAATGCAATGATTAACCAGTCTAGTTTTTAAAGAAAGTCACAGTTTACTTATCAGAGAGTATGTCCTTTTCATATACTTCACAAGACTCTAAAACATTGCGAAGTATTGCATACTGGAGTGTTCATAGAAGTCACTGCCATTTATTTACAGTTGCGAGAAAAAGTATGTGAACCCCTTGGGATTACGTGGAGTTTTGCATGAAATGGGAATACAATGTGCTCTGAACGTCATCTAAGTCACAACAATAGAAGACCACAGTCTGCTGAACATAATACTACACAAACATTAGATGTTGCCATGGTTTAATTGCACATAACATGTAAACATTCACAGTGCAGGGAGGAAAAAGTATGTGAGGCCCTAGCTTAATGACTTCTCCCAGAGATAATTGGAGCCAGGAGTGAGCCAACCTTGACTCCAATCAGTGTGATGATATTGGATGTGTTGCTGACAGCTGTCCTGCCCTTAAAAAACACACACCTGTTTTAGGTTTACTGGTTTCAAGAAGCACTGTCTGATGTGAACCATGCCTCGCAGAAAAGAGCTTGCAGAAAAGAGCTCTCAGAAGACCTACGATAAAGAATTGTTAACTTGCATAAAGCTGGAAAAGGTTACAAAAGTATCTCCAAAAGCCTTGATGTTCATGTGTCCACGGTAAGACAGACTGTCTACAAATGGAGAAAGTTTAGCGTTGTTGCTACTCTCCCTAGGTGTGGTCATCCTGTAAAAATGACTGCAAGAGCACAGCGCAGAATGCTACATGAGGTAAAGAAGAATCCCAGAGTGTCAGCTAAAGACCTACAGAAATCTCTGGCACATGCTAACATTTTTGTTGACACATCTACAATAAGGAAAATATTAAACAAGAATGGAGTACATGGGAGGACACCACAGAGGAAGCCATTGCTGCCCAAAAAGAATATTGCAGCACGTTTGAAGTTTGCAAAAGAGCACCTGGATGTTCCACAGCACTACTGGCAAAATATACTGTGGACAGATGAAACCAAGATTGAGTTGTTTGGGAAGAACACACAACACTATGTGTGGAGAAAAAAAGACACAGCACACCAACATCAAACCCTTATCCCCACTGCAAAACATGGCGGAGGGAGCATCATGGTTTGGGTCTGCTTTGCTGCCTCAGGGCCTGGATGGATTGTTGTCATTGATGGGAAAATGAATTCCAGAGTTTATCAAGACATTTTGCAGGAAAACGTACGACCATCTGTCCGCCAACTGAAGCTCCGCAGAGGATAGGTGATGCAACAGGACAATGACCCAAAGCATACAAGTAATTCAACAAAACAATGGAGGCAACAGCACAGAATACGCCTTCTGGAGTGTCCCAGTCAGAGTCCTGACCTCAACCCGATTGAAATGCTGTGGCATGACCTTAAGAGAGCGATTCACACCAGACATCCCAAGAATATTGCTACACTGAAACAGTTTTGTGAAGAGGAGTGGTCCAAAATTACTCCAGATCGTTGTGCAGGTCTGATCTGCAACTACAGGAAACATTTGGTTGAGGTTATTGCTGCCAAAGGAGGGTCAACCAGTTATTAAGTCCAAAGGTTCACATACTTTTTCCTCCCTGCACTGTGAATGTTTACATGTTATGTGCAATTAAACCATGGCAACATCTAATGTTTGTGTAGTATTATGTTCAGCAGACTGTGTTCTTCTATTGAATGAGGAAAGAAAAAACAGAGGGCGCACAGGCCTAGTGCATTACCATAAAAAATGTTTAATAAAAAATAAAGTATGTGTTGTACTCACAAACGACAATATAGTCAAGGCACATCATAAAGAACAGCTGGGTCAATACCGCGCTGAGTAACAGTCCGCAATAGGGAGCTCTGAGGAAGAGGCAAGTCCGCAATAGGGAGCTCTGAGGAAGAGGCAAGTCCTCGAAATGCGTCAGTATTTTCGATGTCTATACTCCCTATTGCGGACTGTTACTCAGCGCGGTCTTGACCCAGCTGTTCTTTATGATGTGCCTTGACTATATTGTCGTTTGTGAGTACATCACATACTTTATTTTTTATTAAACATTTTTTATGGTAATGCAATAGGCCTGTGCGCCCTCTGTTTTTTCTTTCCTCATTCAGTATATTTGGATTTCCCCGGTCTGAAGAGGGCAGCAAGGTGTGCATGTTCCAGGACATTCTTAATGTGGTTGTAGCCTGCATCGAGTCCATTCCCAAGCGCAGGAGCATTTGTGTTTGCTGGTTCTGTGTTCTTCTATTGTTGTGACTTAGATGACGTTCAGAGCACATTTTATGCCCAATTCATGCAAAACTCCACATAACCCCAAGGGGTTCACATACTTTTTCTTGCAACTGTACATAAGTAGCTACACGACTGACCTGCATCTGGAAGGACCCAACAGATACAGCTGTGATTGTATCTCGTGCTTCCTCCCAATAATAATTGATAATTCGATATGTATAGTCAAGCCCACTTCTGTGACCTAGATTACTGTATATTTTCTTTATTTTATGGACCTTATATGCTTACTTTTATGAATTTATATTTATGAACTAATCACAATTAATATATGTGTTTTATAGGAATAAGAATGCCATCTGTACCAATACTGTATGTAGTCTGCTACAGTTTTGCTAGTGAATGATAACTGACAGACTTTCAAGGGGTTTCCAATGATACCTTAGTAAGTAGTAGCAACTGTTTTTGAACACGAGAGCAGCATTGAAATAAAATCTTACCATTATGCAAGATCATTTCTGCCATGACATTTCCTGCTGTATTGAAAAAAAAAGTCTACCAATTTTCTGACTGTTATTCATGCAAAGAGGCTAAACTATGTTTTAGAGAAGTAAGTTTTATGTATGTATCCTCTTAATTTGTTTGTGTTTTTTGTTTTACTTTGATTTGTTTTTACCATTTTACATTTTTAGTAAATATGTTTTTAAATTTTTAATCTGTGTCATCTTCTCTTTCCTTTGCAATTACTACAATAACCTTTAAAATGATCCAATAACTACACTTTTGTAATTAACAAGACTTACCATGATAACATAAACCTTTATGCATGAAGGATGGGGTTGGCTTGAGATCCCAAGAGAGGATTTTGAGTAGATGATGTCATAACCTACACTTTCTATGCTAGGTTCCAAGGATACCATTTTAATTTTGTAGTTTTATTTTTCTGACGCCCCCTTAAAATCTGCAACAGACCATCATCTAGGATAGGGTTCCGGAATGGATGAAGGAAATTCCATTTACATTGTACACACTGTAAGAAGGAAAATGTCATTTATCAGCTGGCAATTTAAAGGGTATTTTTTTCTTTGTAAATATCATGTTTGCTGGTGTTCCTCATACATGTTTTTGGCATCCCCTAAAGCATGCTATTTAACCTTTTCACTGCCAGTGATGTTTGGCATACCACTTTCAGCTGTCCAGGTCAGTATGCCATATGTCACTTTCATTCCCCCTTTTGTTATAAGCTCATGGTCACTTCAGTGATCATGAAGTTATAGTAGAACAATTCAGCAGACTCTCCTTAATATAAGATTAGCTGTGATTAGCAGCTAATAAGCCACTGATCACAGCTATTCATCTAAAATGTTACAAACCCCCCCCCCCACACACACCACCACCACCACCACTGCTCCTATTCTATCTCCTTTGCTTCTGCAGATGCTCCATGATCCCCAGCCTGGATCATTTTTACTAGATAATCATCAATGACACCAAGATAATGCCTGCAAGGTTAACTTTTCTATTAAGTTTAAACACTATGCAACATTCTGTAAAAATGTATTTTTAAATACTCTCATAGTTGAACATATATTGGGCCAAATATTTGTGGGCTTTAAATTTTATACAAGTACAAGAACACATTTTCCAATTTTCTCTTTTTCATTCAAGTTTTTAAATTTGTTTCAAAAAGCTTTACTGCACAAAAACATGTATAACATGTTAGGATAGACTTCATGTACAAAACGTTACTGAGGTAGAAACACATCTACAAAACCAAAATAAGTAAAATGTACAACTGGGGTGAAGGGGATTGTTAAGGATTTCTTTTTGCATATACTGTATACAGTACAGTTACATAGGTTGAAAAAAGACACAGGTCCATTTAGTTCAACCAATATCATGTCTTTGCAAGTTGTAGGGCCAACAATTCTCCATAATAGATGTAAAAAGTATTTAAAAATGTAAATTACTAGTGTATTTAAATAAAACATATGTATTTATGATGTGTTTTTTAAACATGTGACCTCACAGTATCAGCCACATTAGCTGTAAAGCATGAACATTATCCTATAAAGCAAACAATTTTAATCAGCATTTTTATTTGTTACTAATTTCACATCCAAGATGCAAACAAAAAAAACTAATAAACCCATGCTGTTGAGTAATATACTGTAATGTAACTAAGCATAGTTCTTTTTCTGTTGATTGATGGTTATGACCTTTTAAATCTAGAAATATTATTTTCTCAAGGCTATGAATGATCCTAAGCAAGCTCATGGTATTCCACTGTCTTGCCAGCATGATTTATGGTATGAATCGTGTGTCTTAAAAATGCTACAGTTTTCTCAATACCTTTGCTTCTTACATGGTGCAGTCAAAGATTAAAGATTTGTCTCTATCTGTGAACAATATCATTTATTAAGTACCACTATTCCTTTATTTTCCTTTTTTTTAATTATTTTCAATGGAAACTGGTTTAGTCAAATTTCTTACATTCATTTCCAATAATTAAACCATATAGAAAACATTTTTTGTGCATGGATTGTTGTCTGTATAATATGAATTATCAGTGCTTGAGTGGTAAATGGGCACAAGCCAGTTATTTGACTATTTTCATCCAGAGTTCATTCAGCTATTCCCACAGAAGTGAATAATGATGCCATGCCATTGTAGCCTTCAGATGAGGAAATACTTGCACAATACTACAAAACAGACAGAAAGTACACTGGCATCCTGAGATATTCTCAACAAAACTTTATTATGAAAAATGATATCTTATACTCACAAAAGCACTCGGCAAAAGAACCTACAACAGAAAATCTATTCAAAGAGAGATGTCCACATTTTAAGGGCAAACCCTATTCTTCAGAGCTCAAAAGAAAAAGGCTCAAAGCGGTTCACTTTCTAACTGTGTTAGATAAGATGCACACTTGAGACAGGGACTATGTGCTGTTAAACAGGGTAAACAGTTTGAAATCTCTCTTGGAGTGTTAGATATTTTTTTACATTAAAATGTTGTTGATGATATAACACAATGCAGCTTCTGTTCTGTATTGATTTTTCTCTGATGAATTGTTAAATTTTTTTCAGATCCTTCATCACAACCAGCTATTTGTAACTAATTGGTCACATAAATTTGTTTTATGTATTATAATAGTGTCAATTCACTAAGAAATAGGCACACTTTGTGTGCTTTGGCGTGCTCTATTGATGTATTTTACCAGCTCCTTGAATTTACAGAATATTGAAGATCAGTGGTAGGACAAGATCCTCTGGCACCCATAGGGAAGATGACAAAGTGCATTTCAACCTCCTCCCCCAAAGCTATGATTGCTGAAACTTTCACATCCACACATATAGTAGGTGGGCTAATGCAAGATACAGAAACAGCTGTTCACTGGTTCTAGGGTTACCACATTTTAGGTCTCATTCACACTAGTAATGTATAGCACAAATGGGTTGTTTTTTGCACCATCTCTAACTTCCAGATGCTGCATTCAGACATCTCATTGAAGTCTTTTGGGATATAGAAGCTGCATGGACCCATCCACTTGTACTACTGTGGACAGACATTATGCAATTGATGTCACTCATCTGCACTCTGTACACCTGTTACATTAAAACAAAACACTGCGACTGTGAAGTTGCTGCAACCTGGAAGTTAAAGAAGCTGCAAAAAATGTCCTGTTAACGCCATGTAGTCATCATCACTTGTGTAATGAGGCCTTATGCTATGTATTACCAAGTGATTTAAGAGAAGGTGTTGCAACTGCCATTAACATTATCATAACCAAAATTTGTTTTTCCATCTGGGAAATAAAGTAGGTAATAACCTATCAATAGTGCATAATTGAATCTATGGTTTGTTCCTGCACTACAAGGCAGACTACAGTGAGGAATCACTTTCAGTGACAGAGGAATCGGTAAGCCATGCTCCTCCAGCTAATCTCCCTCTCACTTATGCAGACATGACTACCATCGCTGCTGATATTTAAAATACATTCTCTACAGCCATGATGGACTTGAAGGCTGATTTATTAGTTCTCACGGAGAAAATGACCTCAGTATAGTGGGCTAGAAAACAAAGAGAGCCACCCTGCGGCTTGAGCAAATGGCTGATACAAATGCCCACCATCTCATAGAGATGAATAGACATATTGAAGACTTATATAATCCTGGTAGATGTAATAACATCAGACTGAAAGGCATCCCTGAGGTGATCTCCTCTGAACAAATCAAACAGGTACTTCAAAAGGTTTTCAATACTTTATTGGAAAGGCCTGATGATATTTTATAAGTTTATAAGAGCTCACTGAGCTCTGAGACCAAAAGGCTCAGAATCCTTGTCTCCAAGAAATATTATATGTTGTTTACAAAGCTTCACTCCTTCACTCTGAAAGAGGATATCTTAGTAAAGGCAAGAGAAAATGATCAAATTGTCTTTAATGGTGACAATATTATTCTATTCCAAGACCTGCCCCCCATCACTCTCAAAAATAAGTGAGCCTTATGCCCCCTACTGGAAGAGCTAAGAGAGAAGGGGCATACTTACCGCTTGAAGTATCCATTTGCACTAAATGTCATTCACAACAGCAACTCGCTTTTACTAAGTACTCCAGCAGACCTGCCCTCCCTTTGCGATTCTTCAATTACCATCTATCGAACTGCCTGCATGATACATGGAATTGTAACTTCCAGCACTAACTCGGAGTTCTCCACTCAGTTCTCCATCCAAACCCCCTTAAATGAAAAACAAACTACCAAAACATCAGGGATTGATACCAAGCAGAATTTCCTACCAATTCAAATTGTCCAGGACTCCGGGACCAAGGGATCCTTTCTAAACTATATTTGACTTCACTCCTGGTTCTACCCACTGACCTTGGGATAGGCCTAACCTATCACAACCTTTATACAATTCTTTTGGCATCCTAAAACCCTAGATTTGCCCATGAGACTGGGATAGAAATACCTGCTGATGTACTCTTATGGGCATTGCTTGCCCCCCAGGAATGGATTATACATTTTTTCCAGCCACAACACCTGATAAATTCCTTTCAGCCACCCATTGCTTCCAGAAGGAAACACTTTAAACTAGGGCCACAATGATGGAGGACCTACAGCTGGAAGTGTTTCCATTTATCAACATTCCATTCCCATTATCTACAGTTCTGTAGTTGCCTAACATCATATAGATACAAACAATTATTTAATATACCTCCAAAGACATTTTAATATTTATGTTTAAAAGGCAACAGAATTGACAAAACTACTTCTCTTTCTTACTCCTGGTTACAACAGGGACATGATCTGATTTTGGATAGATTTAAGGAACAATGGACAAAGACACTACATATTGATATTTCAGATCAACAATGACTCACAACCTGTATATTAGCACATATATGCTCTAGCACCAGAACCCAAGAAACTTCCTACAAGATTTTGGCCCAATGGCATATGACTCCTGATAAGTTGAGACGCTTATTCCCCAATACCTCTGACATATGCTGGAGCTGTGGACAAGCACGTGGTACAATGTACCACATATAGTGGAAGTGTCCAACTATTGCACAGTATTGGACATTTAATTGTCCACATCACTGAAACACAAATCAATATTACCCCTGAATGCTGCTTTCTACATATTAATCACCGCCCTTTGAAAAAATATAAACATTCTCTTACTAAACACATGCTAAATGCAGCAAAAACACTCATTCCCTTACACTGGAAATCCAGCTCTATACCTACAGTTAAGGACTGGATTTTAAAAATAGATGAAATTTATGAAATGGAGAGGTCAATTGCCATAGTACATGATTCTACACCCAGATTCCACAAAACATGGACACCATGGTCCATGTTTCAACTATCTGTGGAATATTCTGCCATTTTGCAGGGCTGAATATATAATTGTAGCTGAGTGTATGTACATTACTACACTGGATGAACAACTGTCTCCTGATATCTCCCCCCCCCCCATTTTGTTTCTCTTCTTCTTCTTCTTTCTCTCTTTATCTTACATATCTCACAAACTCATTATTATGATTTTAGTTTTATCTATATATTCAAGATATCATACTGAGAAAATTATTCTACTGTGTTCTAATATCAATAAAACATTTAGGAAGTACTATTGTGATTTAAAGATTTTGATACCAAATATCACAAACTATTTTATTATGATATCTACATTTTACAGTAATACCTGGCTATATATAACTATCTCACTCACTGGCATATAACCTTAAATATGGTAATGTATACAGATATTACAATTATATATAATTATTAACGCTTGCCCTATTTGACCTGACTGATGTTGCACACCAAATGCTATGTATTATGTTGATATACCTGCTACCAGTTACATACAACATATTGATATGCTTGTTGCTATATTGTAACATGAATGTTTTTCCAATAAACCTTTTCTTGTTTAAAAAATAAATAAATAAATAAATAAAAACAAAAAAAAACATAACTAATGGAAGAAGGGGATGACGGCCTTGATAAAAAAAAAAACTAATGAGAGTTAACTAAGTGGTAATAAATGACTACAATTTTGGTTAACAAAATGTACACATAAATGTGTGATTGAAGGCTAGGACAGCAGCTTTAATTTATAAAGGAATAGAGAGCACAGCTGAGTTGTGACACTGACAGCTCAGTTCTGCCAATTACAATTGAAGAGCTGCTATCCCAGTATACCCTGGAATAGCTCTGCGTTCAGTGTAACAACCATTCCCTGTTTAATTAAATTGTCTGCAGTGATTCTAATTAACTGATACATTGCAACATCACTGACACATTTTAACATGTGTTTAGCAATTTCATAATGGATTAATGGAAATTTTCCTGCAACTTTGTTTAACCTCCCTAGTGGTCTGATTATATCCATATTTCTGTGCTCAAAGCGGTACATTTTTTGCATGGAAATATGTATTTTTTTTATTGTAGGCCTGTAATTTTTTGGAATAACTCACTGAAATCTGTCTGAACCTGAGTCTAGTAAACATTCCAGGTATGTTAAAATTTTAAACACGAAATCATAAATTATATTTTAATAAATGATCATAAAAAATAATAATATAATAGTAATACATTTAATTAAATAATATAATCAAACCAAAAACACTGAAATTTGAAATATAGCGCCAAGTTTGCACATCACCGAGCACAGTCGCAAAATAGTTTTCAGTGTCTGATGACGAATTTCCCCACAAATCATTATCACTCAGTTCTGCAAGTGGTTCTAATTTACTATCGCTGTTCTCTAGCTGGTCTAAAACCGCTTTTGACCTAAAGGGACGCTTTTTGGACGCCATGGACATTTCTCAGTTTCCAGGTAGAAAGAACAGTAAAAATGCAGGCAGGGCACAGGACAAAGCACTAGGGACAAAATGTATGTGAAATGCTTTGATACAGTAATGTTTTACTATGTGATTTTAGTGAATGTCACTTTTACAACTTTCCAATTTCCCACCAATTCCATCCCCCGTACGTCCCGACGTCACAAGAAACGGAACCCAGAAGACAGATTTCGGCATCGGCCTGAGGACATTGCCGGGGACACTGCAGGGGGGACATCGCGGGAGCGCAGGACAAGGTAAGTGAAGAAGAGATCCTGGAGCAGCACTGCAGGGTATTCCCAAGTGTAGCTCGGGGTTACTGCTTGTGGTGCTGAAACTTTACCCAAGTGTAGCTCGGGAATACCGCCAGGGAGGTTAAACGGGGCTAGTTCATGGACCTTCACGCTATTGGGGGACCGGACTATAGTTTGAAAAAAATATGAACAAATTCCTATGCACACCACACATATCTTATTTGTTGTGCAAAAAACAGGAAAAACAATACGATATTTAAAATGCACTGTACTCTGTAGAGCACTGGACACCATAATGCACTGTAACGCACTGGACACCACCATGCATTGCACACTGTAATGCATTGGACAAAAATGCACTATACACTGTAATTCACTGGACACCGCAATGCACTGTACTCTAATGCACTGTAAACTGACACATTGGGCACCGCAATGCACTGTACCTGGTGCCTGGTGTGCGCTCCTCCTCTCCTGTTTCTCCTCTGTCTGCAGCAGGTGAAATCCTGGGCTTCCAGGTTGTTGCTCACTGGGTCCTCATGGATGAGGACCCAGCCAGCAGCCTAGTTACAGTATTTGCCTGCCAGTGCCAGGTTTTTGGGGGTTTTTTTCCCCAATTTTATTCAATTTTTTCCGGCTGGCCTGCCGGGCTGGATAAACGTCTTTGGTGGACCATATCTGGCCCACAGGCCATAGTTTGAGGACCCCTGCCCTAGATGTACATTCCACTTAACCTAGAGTTTTCAAACACCCTTGCCTTCTGTGTCAAAGTATATTATGTTCATTTCATGGGACTCCTTATGCTGAGAGCATCCTTAATTCATTTGCAGTAGAAATTATGTCTTTTCCAGTCTCCTATAAAAATGCATGAGATGTTTAAAGATACAGTATTGTACAGTGTCAATCAGAGTTGAACAAATGCAGTAGGAGTGCAAGATGTTAATTTAAATACAGTACAGTATTTCATAGTAACTGGAAGTGGGAAAAGTGGGTTAAAGGGGTTTAAAACATTTTTATTGCTTAGTCCTACATGGGCCTTTTTGCAGAGAGTAAATGACACATTCCACCTGGTGATTTACACTTGGGATACGCAAAGTATTTCTGACAAACACAGAGACACTTTGCCATTTGTCTATTTGTATATTGAGCTGTAGTGAAGAGAAAGAGAAAACACAGAAGGGTAGTTGATATCTGAAAAAAAATATTTAAAAACAAACAGAAAGCTGATCAAGGTAAGCCCGCACCACAGGACTCTGCATCCAGCACACAAAGGGTGCCAGTCCAGCTTGCATCAAGTAAAGAAATAACAATCCAATTCTCTTAAAAGCCATGTTTATTTCATATAATAATCTATAAAAGCAGTGACCTCACAGTGGGGAAAGAGAGAGATACAGTCTCTCTCTCCCACTACTGTTTGTTCACCATTTTTATGGATTATTATGTGAAATAAAGTATCAAGTATCTCATAATCTCATAATAATAACCCAACAACTGTGCAGAATATATGGAAAAAAACGGTTTGAGTTTCAAACTCTCACCCAATTGATTACCTTCTCTATGGAATTTCTGTAGTTTGTTTTGACTGGTTCTTCTGCCAGCCTGTGAGGCTTGATCCTTCAAGTTGTACCTCTGTGCAATTGCTTTAGACCATCTGGAAATCATTGCAGGTTGCAAGATCAGGCTTGCTGCAAAAGTCCTGCAACTTATATGTTTCCAATACCTTTTCATGATATTGAATGAAAGCACACTTATCTGTTGGGGATTACACTTTTAAATCTATACCAGACGAGGGTGTGTGTCTCTACACACCATCTGGCCAATTGATTAATCTAAAGTATAACCTTTATTCAGATATATATATATATATATATATAAAATGTATGTTAACCTGTAATTAATGCCTGTTGGAGTGGGATGTACTGTGCACAACAACATGACTGGATGCCATTACAATTATTTACCTTACATCCAAATGGTTAATAACACCAGACCAGATCAAATACCATACCATTTTAGATGAAGTGACGGCATTAAAAAGACACTGTAGTTTGATCATAAGCCTATCATCTTGAATATACTGTATGCTGTCTGGATTAAATGGATCACAATTATCATACAATGCCTACCTCTAAACCCTGTTTGTACTAGACATACTGCCTGCAAGAAATTCCTGTCAGCATATCCTTCTCCTTTCACCATCCACAGTAATGTCCAGAGCTATCCATAGACTACACTTGTCCCAAATCATCATAGCACATGTAATTTCAGGAAATTATGTGGCCAGCAAACAGAAACTTCCTCCAGGTGTCCAAGACTTCTAAACAGCATTGGAGAGAAGCTATGATATCACAGTTTTTTTGAATGTATATATGCTACAAGAATAATAAAAGGAGAAAATTACAGTGTGGGTGTGCTGGCAGTTCAGAGATACAACATATCTTGCAGAAAGCTGATGAAGAGGAGGGCATACAGAAGAAGATGGACTTGCTTATTTGGGCGCACTCTCATTCAACCTCTGAAGTGTATCAATTGAGAATTAAATGGATATCTTAAACTATTCAGATCTGTTTATCTAGCAATTTACATGTATTGCTTACATGTCTTTACTTGTTTGGCCCAGCAATGTATTAGAAGTGCTTGCTCATTGAAAACAAAAATCTACAGAAAATGCTGAGGTTGCCCTTTGTGGCTGACATGATGTAATAATATTATGAGGAAGTAGCATAAAGTACACAAACATTTTTAGACACATTTTTAGAGAAAAAAAAAACCTCTAAAGAATTAGAAGGTATAAGGCAAACTTTATAGGCACCACATGAGACCACACATAATTGGAATAAAAATTGTATATATTTATTTAAAAAGTATTATAAAATTGGACACGTGAAAATATATGCCTTAATAAAAGATTATGGGGAATACACCCAGAAATATAACTTCCTCCTAGCACGTGATTAACATGAGTACATGTTCATATTTTATCCATCTTCTATGGTCAACGCGTTTTGCATTAAGCTTCTTCAGGATCGTATGTTTGAGGAGATAAAGCACTAATACTGTAGAAGACATAACATACATTAATATTCAATTTCTCATTAATAATGTGCACGTATATAATAAAAAACACATTAAAAAAGGCTCACATGGGTGGGGCACATTGCCAAAGAATCCAAAAAGAGGGTCTTACAGGCAAACATAGGGGAAACCAAAGGAGACTACCAGTAGTTGAAGAGGCAGACACCGATACTGAAGCCAGTCAACATCACTATAGAAATAAATTAGGTCATAATCCCATCTACCAAAAATTAGGAATATTAAGCACTATTAACTTCAATGTATATGTGGAAATCCACACCCATTGGTAGACCCTACATAAGGGTCTCACCTGGTGACAGAGAAGATACAACCGCAAGCTGCAACTCCCCAATCAGGGGGGATGAATGCCCCCTATTCCGTTTATTCCTTCTGTTTCCTTTTTCTATATGTAAATTTGGATTTGGCACATTGAAAGCTTCTATGGTTTATATTTTTAGACACAGCTGTGTTTACCATTGTAAACTTTCAGCAAATACAGTACTTTTGAAAAAAGAATGTCATGAAATTAATTGAATGCTCTATAACTGGTTCCAGACTTTAGGATAATTTGTTATGACTCATCTAGTGATTTGTCATGCAATAAATGAAGGATAGATAGAACACTGATAAGAAAAACAAAACTTATAGTTTTACATATTGTTCTGTTTATAGACCAACTAAACTTCTAATTAATATATCTACTTTAAAATGAACTTTAAGGTTGAACTAAAGAAGACATGAAGTGAAAAATAAGCTTAGAACAGTACTTTCTAAATACATTTTGCCTTTAGCTCTGCTCACAGAGGCAAAGAAGGGCATCAAGTATTGGAAATTGCAAGGATTAATGATTTAAGTTAGCACTTCGCACTGTGAAAAAGGTATAGCTATCTAATTACCAAACAATACTTGAATATTTCACTTTACAATGGAAACTAAATGCATTTTTAAAGTCTTTTATGGTAATTGGCTGCATAAAGAAACAGTTATTAGAGGTATAAGGAAGTAAATGTCTTCAAATAATAGAATTGCATTTACTCCATTTATCCTGACTAATAAAAATCTGCTATGAGAAATTAACAGTTTCTGGTACTTACAGAATGACTATTTTCCTTCCGTTCTATTTGCCCGTGTTCATAATTTTAATAACTGTAGTGAAGAGGACACTGATTATCAGGACCATTAGGAGTTGGATATCAGAGAATGAACATGGAGACTTCTATTATTGTGGATAAGGAGATTGCAGTTAAGAACATGATGGGTTAACAGCAGCTATTTCAAATTAGTTTCTCAAGTGTACATACAGTACCAGTCTTTACTTTGAATTTTTCCTTTGGTCTAATAGGGTTGATTTAACATGGTAACCACTACAAAAGTTTAAATCAGGTCTGTAAATAGAATGTACAGTGTACAAACTGATCATGGTTTAACTGCCATTATTATAATGTATCTATGCATATTATATTTATTATTAATGTATCCTGATTATACTGATGTAGTTTCATTAATTGTGCTTATTCACAAACTGTGTAGTAATAATCTTGGTACTTGGTGCCAATTCTTGGCCTAAATATTTTAAACAAGCCTGTGCTCAAACTAAGGTTGGAGGATGGTCAGCCATGTATCCATGAACCAGTTACCCCTAGGATATTGTATCTACTAAATGTACAGTACATGTTTATGTAATAGAGAGTAAATGGAGCATACATTGTCAGACAGCTATTGCATTATCAAGAAGGAAACAATAATAATTGTCCCATTAGTAGTTCTCCCAGCCATGGATGTCTACCACTGTCAACTGACATGAAATGTGTCTCCGGATCCTTCCAAATTGGTCTGTTCTTCAAAGCTTGTTGCTATCTTAAGTCTGAGTACACACAAAAATATTCTTTTGTTCAACCAAGGGGCTGAAAGAAAAGAAAAAACCTGAGAGATTGTTTTACTAACACAACGATGATGGTGTGGCAATCTACCCCACTGTGCCTTTTGGTTCTGCCAGGATTACTGCCCCCCCCTCCATAACACACTGACTTGCAGCCAACAGATGCAGAATTTGATGCTGTTTTTTCAGCAAATGTCCTCTACTAAAGCCGGTCATTCTGTCCCATAGACAGCTGTACAGACTGACTGAACGTCTGCAGTTTTTTGTTGATATTCAGCCCATGTGTATTCATTCTCATGTAGAAGAGTGTATTTATAGTATGTTTTTATTTCCAAATGGATAAGCAGCAAAGCCAATTTTTCTCTGCTTTGAACTACAGGTGTTGTGTGATGGCAGTAGCTCTCAAATGTTAGTCGCTGAAAGCATTGCTATATAGAAACTCTGCTTTATATTAATACAGCTAGGACACAATTTCATCTTAAAATGTATGCAAATCCATTCTGCAAGTTTTCAATGATTCTTTCCAGTAACGAGGGCCCCTTGACTCAAACACACTTCTTTCCACTACCTGAACAGATCTGTTTGTTCTTTATGTTCTTTGTTTGATTTACCTTTCTTTTTAGTATAGAATTCTTAAGTTGCATTTATATAGCTGTACTGTTCCTGAATATATTATCTTTCTCTTATACAGACATGTGTACTTTCTAAACTGAAATGTGTACAAATGCTTTGTTTTTGTAATCAATGGACTGTTCTCAGGATGCCTCAAGTGTAATGTATATTTGAAACCGAATAAAAAATGTTATGCTTAAAAAAAAATGTTTGTAAAGCCTACACTTTTTTTCATTTTAGTAGGGAAGGGTTAAAACACATTGGATTATTGCTTGATGTCTGTACCCTGTTGGGAACATTTCAATGTACTTTCTGTACCAGAAATGTAAAAAGAAGTAAGAGAAAATCTCTAAATATGAGAGGAATTCTCCTCATTGACTAGAACAGGTGTTCCATTGGAAGCATTCCCTTCTGTTCATCTGTTGTTCCTAACAACTGAAAAATGTTTGGTTCCCCATTAGTTCTGTACCAGACCAATAGGAAAGTTAAGTCTCCCCAGTGGGGACACAGACAGCAATAAAAGCTGTACAAGGTCCTGACCATTCAACACTCATTCAAAAAACATGGCTTTACATTTACTTAGGGCAAACATTTTGCCTACTTTGCAAGGAAAGTTTTTGTTTTGTGAGGGAAGCTCTGCTGACTTTTTTTTTCCTTGCACGTCACAGATATTCTTTGCAAAATGAATTTCAACCACATTCACAAACCTAAGGGAAAAATCTCTGTGCAAAGTTAAAGTTTTTTTTTCAAAATTTTCAGTTGTTTTTGGTTTGTTTAGCAAAAAATAAAAACCCAGAAGTGATTAAATACCACCAAAAGAAAGCTCTACCTGTCTCACAAAATTATAAAAAATTTCATACGGGTACAGTGTTGCATGACTGCACAATTGTCATTCAAAATGCGACAGAACTGAAAGCTGAAAACTGGCCTGAGCAGGAATGGGGTATAAGTGCCCTGTAGGCAAGTGGTTAAAATTCCCTTCAAAGGGAACAGTCTATTTGCCTTTAATAAATTGACTGTTATATCTTCTGCTATCTAACTACAAAAATATTTGCTCCCACTGAAGAGACTCTTCACTTCCTGTCCAAAAGATAAAGTTGTTAGGATAGGAAGTGAGAAAGGATCTGACCCTTCCCAAATCTAAAAACAAAAGATTGTTGCTTTGTAATGATTTTCTATTGCTCTATTTCCTTCCATACTACATTGGCAGTTTACTCAGATTTCATGCAAATAGGTTTGTTCCTATGACTTTAGTACATTATGTTTACTGAAATATAATGTAAACTCCAACTGGACAGGTCTTTGTGGAATTGTTTTGGGTAAAGTTTTGTGGAATTTCTACACACTTTATAAATAAAGATTGGTTGCTATTGGTTAATATACTTTGGTTTATTAAAGAAACTTGTGTTAAAAAATCACTTGTAAACCACTTAACATTTTCTGAAAACAGAGATGTACTGTTTACAGATTGGTTTCTTTGTAATAAATACAATTTTGCAATCAGATGTTTTTGATTGAAGAGTTATGTACAAGTATGTACAGTAAAAAACACCAAGATTTATTAGCTTGTATATTTTCCTGGGTTTAATGTAATAAAAGTTACACTGGAGTAAGAAGATTGATGTATCATTTTGAACTATAATGTCAACAGGTGCAAAATATCAGACATATAACTGTTTATATCTGATTATTAGACTACTTATGTTGTCATTCCAGGAAGGCTCCTTTCAGGGGAATTCATTTGGCAGAAGAAATACATTCAGAGCCAAAATGAAATAAAGCTGCAATTTCACAATGACAATTATAATTACTCAATGCTATTCAGTTATAAAAAGCTTTTACAAAAGTTGCTTTCAACTGTTATTTTAATACACACAAATCAAGCATGCAGTCAATGCAAATCTGGGTATGTGCAAACATTAAAATGGAGAATTCTTATTGTATCAATCCATCAGAAATACATTGCCATTATCTTAAAAATGGCAAAACAGAAAATACAGTTGCTAGAAAAAGAACTATGTATAATAAAGCAAAACAAGCATACATTGAAATACTCACAAGTTACAAATTATTAAAATACATCTCAGTATACAGAATTTCTCCTATATTTTACAGAAATAGTAGTTGTCCTGACTATAGGGGACTGACAAGGCTTTATATCTCCAAATGATGAAGACTAATGATGAATGTTAATTATGATGATTATATTATACAAGTGACAATGACTAATGAAGTATTAAAAATGATTAGGTTAATAATGATTATTATCATACTGTTCTATCTATGGAATATAAAGCAAAAAAAACTCTAATTAGCACATTTGCAGAGCTATAAGTTAGTCCATGTCCAGGATGCATCTGTGTGGCTGTACATGTTCAGACTGATTTTAATAAACCCAATGTACAGTTTATTACCCTGTAAATACCCTGTATTACCCTCTAAATCTCAATATTGTCCCATCACATGGGATAGTACAAAGGGCCAGTTATTCATTGAAATGCATAGTTATGTTGCTATTGGCTGTTGCAGGAATTCTCCCCAGCAACAAGCCATAATTGGTCTGCAAAAATGGCAGACATTTGTCCTGCGCTTTCTGCCCCTGTATGTACCCACTGCCTGCCTCTGTAAGTTGCCCCAGCTCCTCTGGACCGGCTGCAGAATGTCAGACCCGACACACCTCAGGATTGAAAGCCTGCTCCATCACTTGATACAGTGAACTGAAGGCCCGCGAGGGGAGGAGTCGCTACAGCACTGCCTTCAAGAGGACTCCGGTCCATCTTCTGCTGAATCAGTACATGCGCAGTCTGCCCCGCTGGTCTTCCAGGAAAAGAAGAAGACCTAGAGAAGATTCATCACCTCCACCATGCAACAGCTACATCTTGTATCCATCGGGAGGTACTACAGAACCTATTCTTCACACAGCTACTCAACAGCCCATTCAGGCTGCTGTGAGTGGGCAACAGGCTTCAGTTACTGGTGAGAACACTAGTAATTCTATGTTAATGAATTGAAAATATTGGTTAACTCTTTATATCTTTTACTGAATAAATTTCAAGGGGCACAGCAGTTTGGTACAATTAATAATTATTTACGTGCACATATGGATGGTGCTTCTCTTACCCATGTTATTGAGAAGAAAAATTCTAAAATTAATCCTAATAGGCTCAGCATCCCTAAAGTTAGTTCAGTATGGTATGGCTTTTTTAACCCTTCACATGCTGAGTCTGATAAATTAATTTCGAATAATTTGCACTGAATATTAAACAATACTGTAGATTTACCTTAATTAATTTATCTACTGTGAATCCTACTGCTAAACCTTCGGTGGTCTTGAACCCAGTTACAACCATTAAAATGTCAAATCCTGAAAATTGTATGAAAGAAATTCTTCCATATGAGCTCACAACTTTATTTTTTCATTTGTCTGCTTCAGTCAAAGATAAAATATGGAGAGGTGAATTTATAGATATATTATCTTTACTTCCAGCCTCCAAAGAATTTCTAGCTAAAACCAAAAAGAAATCAGAAGACGGGAGAGTGGCAATCCCTAGAACTTTCCAGATTTGGCTTCAAGCATGAATATACGCAGCTGTTCTAGGTGAGCGTCTTCCAGAAAAATGCTCTGGCCTCTTCCAACACTTGGATATAGTGGCTGAAGCTTTTGCCATTTTGGTGGCACAGGTTGGTCCACTTATGATGAAATATTTAGACAAAAATTAGCAGACCATTCTTAATTATACTGGGGGTTTAAAGACTTTGGACTCTGGTTGAATCTAATGTTACCCCAGAGATCCCAGTTTTCACAGAAGTTACATAATAATCTTCAGAATTCCTTTTGTAAAGGCTTCTGCTTTGCCTTCAATGAAGGACAATGTAAATTCTTATCTAATTGGTGGTACAAACATAAATGCCCCTGTTGCACTGGTTCACACCCTGAAGTTTGATGCTTTCATAAGACCTCTGCCTCAGCTGTTCAACCCCAACCTTGTGACAATATTATCAAAAACAAAGACACCAGTGAAAATTTAAAAAATGCTTCCTTGGCTCGACCGCTATCCAAACACTGAAGGATCTTGTGTGTAATGGTTTTCAGGTTTCCTAGTACCCACCTTTATGGCTAAGGGCTGTTGTTTAGTGAACAAATTGCATTCAGTCGTTACTCATCTAAATATTGTTTATTAAAAGAGAACTTAAAGAGGATAGAAATGCTGGCCCCTTTTCTTTCCCTCCATTTGCAAATTTTGTGAAACCAGGCTCCTTTTCGTTTAATACAACATTTGTCATATCCAATAGGTAATTCTCTTAACAATGAATTATCTGATTTTGAGTGCACTGTGTCTTATGCATCATTTGACGATGCTCTTATGTTATTAAGACATTTTGGCAGACTTGCATTGCTTTCTAAAGCTGACATTAAGTCAGCTTTCCATTTACTTCCAGTTCACCCGCAAGGTTTTAACTCACTGGGTTTCCACTTTAATCATTATTTATTTTTTGATAAATGTATGCCCATGGGGTTTTCTTTATCCTGCTTTTACTTTGAAGCATTTTCTACCTTTCTTTAATGGGTGGTCTCCGACCTCTACCCAGAATGAGGTTTTTTACATTATCTTGACGATTTTCTTTTTGCTGGCCCTGCTGATTTGGCTATCTGCTATAATTCCTTACTATGCTTTTATAACATTTGAAATCTGTTTGGAATTCCTCTTGCAGAAGAAAAAGCTGTTCTCCCAAGAACCTCACTAGAATTTTTAGGTAACACAATGGATTCTGTCAAGATGGAATTCAGACTGCCTACCAGTAAGATAAGTCGTAGGAGGTTTTTTATTTCTTCTTTTCTATCTAAAAGAAAAGCTTTGCTGAAAGAAGTTGAGTCACCCTTTGGCCATTTTGCCTTTGTGGCAAGGGTTATTCCTATAGCAAGAATATTTTCAAGATGTTTATCCTTAACAACTAAGGGCTTAAAATATCCCTATTTCCATATTTACCTTTCCAAACAAATCAGGAAGAGTTAAAAATGTGGGATTCTTTCTTAAGCACCTTTAATGGCTCAACCACATGGCAGTTAGATTTCATTGATGATTCTGCTTCAGGTTTCTTTACAGATGCCTCAGGGTCATTTGGTTTCGCTGCCTTTCTAGCAGGCCATTGGTGTGCCTCAGAATGGCATATCAAGTCTTGCATGATTTAATTTTTTTATAGCACTTAGTTTATTTGAAAGGACATATTTAAAAACCGTCTAGTCCTGCTACATACAGACAATAAAGGTGTATTATTTGCAATAAATTGTTTATCACCAAATCTGAGT
The DNA here is from genome assembly GCF_062004578.1 of Staurois parvus. Classification (NCBI taxonomy): domain Eukaryota; kingdom Metazoa; phylum Chordata; class Amphibia; order Anura; family Ranidae; genus Staurois; species Staurois parvus. The sequence goes on from NW_028317951.1 coordinate 8,577,048, forward strand.
TAGTTTTTAAACTCTGTACTTCATTGCATGAAAAACAATATTTGGTTGAAAGCAAAGCATATAGCTGGAGTTAATAACGTAATTGCGGATGCTTTATCTCGTTCATAGTTCACAAGATTTCGGGAATTAGCTCCGGAAGCAGATCCAGCTTCTCTTGCCCAGCTTTCCTCTGCGGCTTGATCTGGGACTGATTTCATTTGCTCTCAAGAATGTGGTTTCCTCTAAGACTTGGGGAGATTATCTTAGTTCTTGGGATAAATGGTTTTCTTTTGTTCTACCTGAAATATTGATTGTATGGCTGTTGATTCTTATGTTGCCTTCTCTTTTGTTTCATATCTAATTAATTCAAATTTTAGTCCTACTTCTGTTTACAACATTTTTTCAGAAGTCTCATTCTTTCTGAGGTTTTCAGGCCTACCTGCATTATCATCCTTTCACCAGGTTAAACAAATTCTTAAATGATGTTATAAGATTCGGCCAACAATGGATAAATGTTGTCCCATTTCTACTGACCTTCTAATCTGAAATCTGGCAGTTTTAGTACTCCCAATTCAGATATTTTCCCCTCATCCAAGTTTAGATCTGTATGACCATTGTTTAAAACAGTTCATATTTTATTCATTTTGATTTAACTCCTTTAACCAGATTTCAGTTTCCAACTGTCCTCTCTTCATGCCTTAAAAAACTCAATCTTCATGGTTTTTTAATCTTCCCCACATTCATTTAGGATAAATGCAGCTACTACTGCTGGGTATTTAGTTTTTCTTGCTGAAAGAACTAAAGAGGGTTGGTAGGTGGGACACTGATCATTATAACATTTATATTCACCCTAAATTGATCATTAGTTAATTATTTTTCTTTCAGGTACTTCTAAATACATTATTTGGATAGTGGGCCATTTGTTCATTTATTTGGCAGAATCCAGGATTTACTCTACTAATTTAAGTTTGGACAGTAACAAATTCCAAGTTCTTTGGTATGGTATCGGGGGTCTAAGATGGAAAAATGTTAGCGATCATCTCATTTATTTATCAGGTTTTTTGCTACACTGGATATCTTGATTATTCAGGCTGGGGCCAACAATTTAGGTAAAGTTAAAACATGGGACCTCATGGGCAAAATCAAAAGAGATTTGTATTCTTTTAAAATGTTATTTACTCAGGCTTGTATTTTCAAAAATTATTCCTAGACTATTGTGGTCTCCAGTGGGAAAGTTGTTTTACATTAATAAGATTCAGAGAGTCTTAATTGCACAATTCGCAATTTTTCGGTTTTGTCTGGAGGTCTTTCATACCGCCATGTTGATTTGGTAGGTTTTCACTGGGTCTATTCAAAATGACTTGGTACACCTTTCTAAGTTTGGCCTGGACATTTTCAATGTAGGTTTACAAAACAGTATTGAATTGGCCATGGTGTTGGTGAGGCCTCAGCCATCTGGTTTACGTTTGTCTTCGGTTGGTGGGGTTTAGTCATCCAGTATATTTGGATGGACAATGTGATTGTATTGATAATTGTTACTTTGGTTTCAGCCAGGATAGCTAGATATTTTTGTTTATGTATTTATTAATCATTTAAAGTTACCTTTTAAACGGCTAATTAAATATCCAATAAATATTTAAGAGTTAAATTTTTTGATATGTGCAGTTTTATTTCACAAATGTACATTGCCTCCTTTCTACTATCCCATGCAAGGTCACTAGCAGTCATCAGGACTCCCACGGGATAGTACAAAGGGACGGTTATTCATTAAAATGAGTAGTTATGTTGCTATTGGCTGTTGCAGGGGATTCTCCCCTAGCAACAAGCCATAATTGGTCTGTGAAAATGGCGGCATTTGTACAATGCTTTCTGCCCCTGTACAGTGAGGAACAGAAGTATTTGAACACCCTGCGATTTTGCAAGTTCTCCCACTTAGAAATCATGGAGGGGTCTGAAATTCACACTGTAGGAGCATTCCCACTCTGAGAGACAGAATTTTAAAAAATAAATTCAGGAAATCACATTGTATGATTTTTAAAGAAAGAAACCACCCTGCACCTTCATAGGCTCGGGAAATATCGTCCAAATTCTCTCAGAAGAGGCAGACACCAGCTATTGTCACTCCAGAGCTGATGATTATCTATCCTAAAGTGACTTCTTGCCAATTTCCTGTCCCCTAAGAGGTTTTAGTTACCCCTCCACAGCCTCTCGGAATGATGGGCACTTACACCAAGCCCTAGAATGAAAAGCACCAACAGCCCCTTAACATTTTTTTCACTCACACTTACACAAGACACATTACCATCCACCTAGTCTATGTCCTGGTTCACAATGTTGCATGGCAGTAATGCGCACAATATTGCGATGTACAAAAAATGCACGCTATACATGTTGATGCACTGCAGTGCCATTTATTCTTAATGGTACCCTAACACACTTTGATAATGCATTTGTGTTGCAGTGCACCACAAGAGATGGTAATGAACTACCGCACATTGTGGGTGCCCTGTGTTACAAAAAAAGTACATACATAAAGAGAAACAATATTCCACATAATACAAACCAACACAGAAACATACAAGTGAAAAAAAGGCATTCTTAATTTTACAAATTGACAAACTGTATGTATTGTTCAAATGTTTGACCTTCGTAAACCTATTCCCTTCATGGTAAAGTTAATGATTTCTTCTTAATTAATAAATTAAAAAATGCTCTCTCAACACTAAAGAGAAAAAAACCCTGAAGCTATCCCCATGAACAATGCACTGAGAATAAGCACATGCTTATGTTTTTATTAAAAATATATCTATTTTATGTCATATTATACCATGCAGGCTCTATATTGCCCATACTAGCTTTGTATACACAATTGTATTTTCAAAGCTTATGAGCCTAATGTTCATATTTCTGTTTACACATTTATGGTAAAGATATGAATGTATTGGGCTGGTATTTGCTTAGGTATGCATATACCCTCATCTGTATATGTGAAAATTGCATTGAAGTGGTAAACTTTAATTGTTCCATCAACAATTTGCTCTGAGATCATTAACATACTGGAAAAGCTGTGTCTTTTTTTTCTTTCAGGCTTCTTTAAATATTAACTTGTTAATTTATGTTTATCTCTTTCATACATCTAAAAGCCAGCAAATAGAAATGCTATTTTGATTTTCTCAACAACTTTGATAAAAGAATTTCACATTGCTTAGCAACAGATAAGAAAGGTGCCTTCCATTTCAAGGAACATCTGCTTTCACATTCCCATGTATTAAGCCAATCTGTAAGTAATTATTAAATTAGATATAGCTGTCCAATCAACTCTTCTTATGCTGTCAGTGTTAACAAACTTAAAGCAAACCTGTACTGAGAAAAACATGCAGTATGTCGCCAGTCATCTCTTCTGAAAATGTTTTTTCCTGACTGCCATGATGGTCCAATGGCTTAAATGCTTTCTAGATCACTAATCAGGAATTAGTATGCAGATTAATAGTTCTGAATTTAAAATGACCTTACTTGCTACATATTTATGCTCTATTTAGCCATTTTAGTACCTTCTTAAAATGGAGCTGGGAATGTGGCAAATCCTTAGGATCCCAGTGACAGATCAGCCTAGAACCTCTGGCTGTCAGTGAAAGCCAGCGTGCAGCACTAAGACCAGTAGCCGATTGACTCCTGAGCTTCTGATGCTTCTACAGATCACTCTATAGGTGTGCACTGTAGAAGCAAATGTCAGCACTATCCTATACTATAGCATTTAAATCAGGTGTGTAGTCCCATGAGAAGTGATCTTACAACATATTTTGTCAGTAGCAAGGTTAGCACAGAGCTGTTGCAGCACTGTCCAGCCTCTCCCTATAAAAGTAGATCACTGCTATAATGATTGCAACCAGCACTAGATCACTAGCAGAAGTGATTTTATGCTGAACAGCTGCATTTCTTTATTTTTCTATTTTCAAAGCTTTTAAGTAAGATAGCTTTCATGGTTTAACATTAACAATCGAACAATAAATAAATATACATTGAGAAATATTTACTAAAACTGCTGCACACAGAATCTGTGCAACTGCGCATAGTAACCAATCATCTTCTAGGTTTAAGGCCTCTTTCAGGTGGATGTTCTGATTGAGTCCGCCAGCCCGTTTTTCAGGTGGACCCGATTGGAACCTCCGGTCTCCTCTGTGGAGCAGCAGGTGTAAACGGACATGTGTCCATTTACACCAACCAACATCCAATCCGATGTGCAAAAAAGGGATGGATGGGGATTCAATTTCCCTTCTATCCGTCAGATCAGGTCAGATGATAATGGACAGGTGGCCTATTTTCATCCGACTTCCCATTGAGGAGAGCGAGCAGCTCTGTGTCTGCTTTGCTTGATCAGCGAGGATCAGCAGAGAGATTTGCTTGCTCAGCAGATCCACTAAACAGGTCCGCCCCGGGTGAAAGGATCCTTGTTTTAAAAGTTTAATTGAACAATCAAGGTAAAAGCTGAATGGTTACTATGCACAACTGCACCAGAGTCTGTGTGTGCCAGTTTCATTAAATTTGCCTCAAAGAAGAATACAGTAAAATATGATTTTGGTTTTACCTTAGTGTCAGGTTAAATATTTGAATGTATGGTCATAATAAAAAAGAGATAAGACGTGGGCCAGTTAGTAAGAAATATCTTTTTTTTAGTTTAAAGTGCATTTCTACATTTGCAGTCACATTTGAGAAAATCCCACTTCCTGTTTGTTATGTGCTCACTTTCCCATGCCTAAATATAATTTTAAACAATCCATTCTATATCTTGCTAAGTATTTGTTGGGATCAGGCCTCAGAAGACTGCAAGCTTCTCTGAATAATTTGAAATTAGAGGAAACTCAATCTGTCCCCACTGAAAAAGGGGAAGACACTGAGTTTTCCCTCATTAAAATATAATTCAGAAGGTCAGCTTTTAGATCTTTAACCCTCCGTTAGGACAGACAGTGTTCAAACCTGATCTTTTACATTGCCTTTTTAATTACCTGACAGCTTGAGCAGCTTACCATACATTTATCCAATTATTTACAACATGGACATTTTTTAAATTAGATCCATGAGATCAGCTATCTCAGAGGACGTCTTTACTGTTAAGAAGGACACAGATGACCTGAGGGGCTTATTTTTACATTTACAAAATGTATCCTTATCCAAAATCAGAACACTGTGGGACATATCATTCTTAGAAAAATACATCAAAGAAAATATGGTCCCAAGATCCCTTAGGTGGGATATTCCCCCGGAGACGGAAGATATACTGTAAATAGTGAGTCTGAATGGCAACCATTTTTTACCAACATGGGGTTGGATCTCTTAAAATTTGTTTTTTAAAAGAAAAAACGTATACACCTAGATAATGAGATCAATAAAGTTAGAGAAAAATTGATCCCTTACAAAGGTTTGGAAGACTACACTACAGAATCTAATAGATTAAAAAGCTACCTGGAAGGAGTCGAAAGAGATCAAAAAATAAAAAAGAGAAAAAAATACACCAGAGACTCCAGGGACTACCAGGAGAAGTGTATTTTCAAGTGGCAAACCCCCAAACTGGATCAGACTAATAACGGAACATATGCAACTAGCACTATCCCTATCAATAATTTTGGTGCCCCACAGAGGAAACCCGCATAGGACTCATTTAGGGGTAATCAATTTGACCATAGGTCCCCAGGGAGAGTACGCTCTAACAATAGAGCTCCTATCCCTCTACATAATAGATATGAAGATTTACCCCAGGTATCTGATGATAATATAGGTTCAAGAGATATGAGGTGGTACCCTGTACATAACAAAAGGAGGAATCCGCAGAAGAAAGCTCAACACCTAACACATAATGGAAAAACAACTATTACCAAAATTGGGGGACTCAGAACCAGCACAGACCCTATTCAAATAATACAACCCGTAATTTTAACCGGAACAATCAGCACAGTAATTTTTATAACCATTCGCACAGAAACGAGAATAACCAGGATAATGATTATGACCATAGGCCACATGATAATTGAGATGGGCCTCTTGTACAGCCCCATTTTTTAGGGGGAGGGAAGACACGCAAAAGAAGCGTCCAAACAGAGGAAGCAGAGGAGGGAAGAGGATCCATAGATCCAAAAAAGAGGAGGATATAACAGATAAAGGGATTTTTAACCTTAAGCATAACCACTTTATCACAACCTGAATTAAAAGTCCTCAATAAGGGCTTAAAATATGCACCAAAAGCTAAACTTAACAAATTTCAGATGTATATTGATATACATAAGTTTACCAGGCGACTGGCAATAAAAGGGTATTTTCTGAATAAACCTTTATCGACAGACCCAAATATGCATAGAGCATCAGGTTCTAATTTAGGAAATGCCTCCCTTTTCAACCCACCCACAGAAGCAATCACATATTAATATTTTTAAAGAAATGGTACTGAAAGACATGGAGTCGATCAAAATAAAATGGCCATATACCCATAACGATATAGAGGCAGGATTGAATATTTTATTAGAGAAGAAGGATCTTGTGATAACACCTGCCGACAAAGGGGGTGGGGTGGTTGTCCTAAATAAAATAAACTATATGAAACAAGTCCATAGAATCCTGAACGATAAGGATACATATTTGGTACTACCGAAGGACTCACTTGTCACATACAAACATTCCCTGAAAAATCTAATTAATAAAGGTTATGATAGTAACATCATTAGCAAGAAAGAAAAAGATTTCCTGTGCCCAAAGGCTCCCAGATTCCTAGTTCTATATTGTCTCCCCAAGGTTCTCAAGGACCCCATCAACCCACCCGGATGACCCATAGTTAGCGGGATAGAGTCTTTGTGTTCCAGAATTGGTCAGTACATAGATCATTATTTACAGCCACTAGTCCTAACTACACCTTCATACCTCAGGGATACAAAGCAGGTGTTAAATGAAACTAAGACCCTTACATGGTATTCTGACCGATTAACTTTTCTGGTAACTGCAGACGTTACCTCTTTGTATAGCAATATAAATCATGAGGATGGCATGTCTGCAGTTAAATACTATCTTAACACGAAAGGCAATATCTCTATAGCTCATAAGTCTTTCATTTTAGACTTACTCAACTTTGCAATGCGAAAGAACTATTTTTGGTTCGACCAAAAATTTTATCTGCAAACCAGGGGAGTTGCCATGGGAGCGAAATTTGCTCCCAGCCTGGCCAATCTTTTTATGGCCAGGTGGGAGGAGGATATCATCTATTCTAGGGAGTGGCCGGAGCTCCTATTCTATAAAATATATATAGACGACATCCTCCTCCTATGGCAAGGTGATGAAGAGGCACTAGTTAATTTCTTTGGGTCATTGAACAATAATAACCTTAATATCGAACTTTTGTATACTTACAGTACAGCTGAAATGAACTTTTTAGATAATTTAGATTGGTTAATAAAGAGGGTTATCTAATAACAGAGGCATTTTTCAAGACGACAGACAGGAGCAGCTACATCCCCATTGATAGCTGTCACCATCCCTTATGGCTGGCCAACATACCGAAGGGCCAGTTCATGAGGGTGAGAAGAAATTGTGCAGACATTAATGCTTATCATAGTAAAGCTACCATCCTCAAATAAAGATTTGTTGAAAAGGGATATAACAAAGACACTCTAGATTTAGAGATGGATAATGTAGCCAATATGAACCGTGATTCCATGTTATCTAATCCCATCACTCATAAGGATAATAAGTTTTGAACTTTCATTACATCATTTAATATACAGCACAAGACCATTAGTAATATTATTAAGAGAAACTGGGATATTCTGAAAGCTTACCCTGTCTTGTCGAGAGCCTTGCCAGACAGACCAGAGATTGTGTTCAGAAAGGCTCCCACACTCAGGAATAAGATCTCCCCCAACATCATTGATCCCCCTCTGAAAACTAAATTTTTTGTGAATATGAAAGGCTTTTATCCATGCAATAAGTGCGTCATATGCAGACAAAGTGGTACACACAACAGAAAAATTGAGTCATTCACATCCTCCAAGACTGGGAGAAAATATGACATTACCACATTTTTAACGTGCAATAGTCGCTACGCAGTGTACCTTTTAGAATGCCCTTGCAAAAAACAATACATTGGCCGCACTACAAGGAGACTCAGAGATCGGTTCAGGGAACATGTCAACAATATCAAAAAAGGATTGAAGGAACATTCACTATCCAAACATTTCAGATACTGTCACAATAGAGACCTGACAATGTTAAAATTCACTACATTGACATTGCCCAGGGTCATTGGCGAGGCACTAATAAGTGTAGATTGGTCTCGCAAATAGAAATGAGATGGATATATGAGATGAGAACCCTGACTCCTGATGGCCATAATGTTGAAGTGGACATTAATTGTTTTATAGATAACAGTTAATTTTATCCATCTTTTTTTATATTCTGCTTTGACGTTTCCATTACACTTATATTTAGCCTTGTTAGTACTTACTTCACTTGCTTTTTTTTAGTTATCCTGGTCTATATTTTTATCCTGGTCTATATATATATATATATATATATTTTTTATATTATTCATATTATTTTTTATACATTATTTGTGAGCATTTATTCTTCAGTTTGTCAGTTTGCATTGTTCTTATTGTTTTTTTCTATATCCGTTCATGTGGCACTGAATTTGGTTAATCCATTTCTGCTACAGGGCTCACAGTGAATTTAAGGTCCATTATCCCTTTTATTTTTATTTTTTCTTACAATTATATGTTAGTTTTTATGCATTTTTGATGGATATCTTAATGGTTTTCAGTTTTTATCTTGATGCTTTTATTATACGTTTATTATGTGTATTTGATTTTAGCATTGAACCAGCTAACGGCCTATCTCTATTTTATTGCTTATTTTTTATTAAGAATTTCCTTTTAGTTTACTCAATGGTCCCTTTATTTTGCACATGCTTTTAGTGTGCTTTGGCACTAGCGGATTCAATTACACCAATATTTTATTCATACCAGTTTTAATAAGTACTATATATATTTTTGTCAACTTTTTGGTTGTTTATGTCTCCTATTGGGACTCTTCACATTTAGTTTACACAATCGCCTAAATTTTATTAATGGTTCGTATCACGTTACGTATTACCTCCCGTTGATACATATCGAATTGTAACCCCAGAGACAAAACGCTCCACGAAAGTATGACAGCTACTTTCGTGTACACATGCACTTTATATTGACAGAATCATGAGGTTACATTCATATGACATGATTGTGATCATTAATAGTTTCAAGAGCAACTCACTTTTTAATATACGTCCCTTTATTGTATATTTTTTACACTTTATCTATTTTTATTTTCATGTTTCTGGCCCTGTAGAAAAGGGCTCCCGCGTGCTTCGCGCATGCGCATTTAGCTGTGGATCGGGTAACATGATCTCACACATTTTTTGGGACACAGACTATATATATGATGATTCTTCTCATCGGTGGAGATGGGTCATTTCTGTGTTGGAGGCTGTTACCTCGTTCATTGTTATTAGCTCCTTTTCGGTTGCAGTAACCCACAAGAAAATGGTGCCTGTGTTTTTGCGCATGCGCGGTTAGTACAGATCGCCGGGAAAATGGCGCCCGCGATTCCGCGCATGCGCGGTTAGCCCGGATCGCCAGCAAAATGGCACCCGCGATCCCGCACATGTGCAATTAGCGCTAATCACTGGCAAAATGGCGCTTGTTTAATCAATAACAGCGCCCAGCCACTATAAAGCGGTCCAAATTGACGTCCGGCTGCTATGGCGCACACCCCTTTTGAAAATGTACGTTTGGTACAAAATGCATGCATTAAGGAGGAGCCCCGCACACCAAGACGTCACACCGCCGGATCACGGAGGTCCGGCAGCCATCTTTATAACCAGCTGGTTAGTGCACCCAGCAGCTTTTAGGCTGCATGCTACCTATTTGCAGATTTTTACTTCATACTGCTACTTGTTACTGACCCATGAGTACTATTTGAATGTGTGTTAATTTATCTTTTACACTACTTAATAAAACATAATATATGTGAAATACTACACTATGGGCAACATTTTGCGTACAGAGCACTTAATCCCTCAGGAACCCAAGGTGACCATCCCAGGGCCCAGAGGAGAGACACCTGTTGCAGACCCTCACCGCAGACCTAAAGGGGACCTCTAGAAGCTATAGAAGAGGTTGTCTATTCCAGGCTGCATCTTTCCCAGAACTGAGGGGACCTCGGGCTTATCTGACTGAAATGCACATTTATATTGTGCCTCTGGTGAGTGTGCAATCTTATCATTTCTTCCCGCACATCACCGGACTACAGTTATCACTGGGATTAAGAAAAGTCACCTATTGGTACACCTGTTGAAATTTAATATTGGAGTTATTTACACTATTGTGGGACAATCACCATTCTTTCTTATATATGGTTATATGGACATTATCCATATCCACATGCCTTAATAATTCTTTATATAGTGATTTATATTGTGTGTTATTAGTATTAATGATTAAGATTACGTATATTTTAGCGTTGCACTACATGTTTTATATGGTTTTATAGAAGGTTTTATGGTTTCCCTTTGTAGTGTTCTAGCTGTTTTTTCAATTCTAAGCGCTCACTGAACCTGATCTTTTCAAACCTAATTCACAACTGACAATGAGATCAGCCAGCACATTACAGACATGATTATTTATGGTAAACATTAAAGTGTTACTAAACCCACAACAGTAAAATCAGCCTGCTTATGCAGTAAAGCATTACTGTTATACTCACTATGGAACCTAAAGGAATAATTCTCTGAATTGTGTAAAAACGCAGTTTAATCCTGTCTTCTCTGATCCCCCCTTCTTCTACTGTCCACAATCCATCTGCTGATAGTACAGAGTTCTAGGAGGCATTCTGAACTTTCTCAGTTTAGTGTGTATTGCTAGAGAGTTTTGTTGTCTTTGAGAGGGTGCATGTGATCAGCACAGAACCAATCAGCACTGTCCATACAGAGGGACAAGGGTTATGCAGCCTCATGGGACAGTCAGAGCAGAATGAAAACTCCTCCTACAAGATTAACCAGTACTCAGCATTACACTGATAGAAGTCACAAGACTGCTCTAACTGCTGAAGAGAAAGGGTATTTAGCAGTTTTTATGTACTACAATAATTTAATTTCCATGTATTACAGTATGTACTGTGGGAGACCAGGTATAGTGAATGAAGGGTCTTGGGATTAATAACACTTTAACTCCCCAACCCTGTCTGCACTGCAGAAAAAAATTCAGTTTTGGAGTTTTCAGAAATGAGCAAGTAAAACATAAGCAGCATTTTTTTTTAAGTTATGCTGTTTGAATGAGACTATGTACCAAGTATAAAGTAGCTGTTATGCCAATTTGGCTACAAAAGAGGAAATCTACTTAATAAACCCAATAATTTTTTTTTTGTATACAAAGGGTCTTAAAGGGAGTCCTATAGTCAAAGCATCTACTTTCATTTTGTAAGATCTGTATTGTAAAAGCAATAGAAACAAAAGTTATTTTTGAAGATTCAAATTAAGCTTATTTGTAAAATCTCATTTCATGTTATTCTGCCTGTCTGCTGGCCATCTCTTTCCACACATTTTTACATTCCCTGCATACTTTGCAGCTTCTCCTCTGCTGTTTATTCTCATTGTCAAGGACTACATAACCCATAGTGCCCTGCTTTCTGCAAGCAGCTGACTCTGCCTCCTGAAACTCCTCCTCTGAGCACCTCTGTAGTTCAGAAGGGAGGCTTTGCAAATGCATGACACAGCAGCGCCTACACATTGGGCATAGGGAATATACTGTATGTTGCAAAATTCAAGGATGCAAATGTGTGGAGATATGCACAAAGAAACTTTACAAACTTCCTGATTTCAAGTTAATAGTTGTAGGCTAAAAATGACTGAAAAACAATGTAGCATTAAATGTATGATTTTAAATGTTGACCCTGGATACATTTTAAAACTTAAGTTTTTCCCCTTGCAAAATGCCTTCACGTTTCTGTCTATCATTATGGCAGCTTTGTCACACAGAATGGTGCTTACGTTCCCAGGAGACTTTGCCCTGATGCAATATAATCCTGTATATGTGTGTTGTTTATCTGAGCTATAAGCCAGATGTAACCCCTGCACATTAGAAAGTTTGTGACCATGCATGCAATACCAATATGGTATTTTTAGTGAAAATGTGAGTTAAAGTTTTACTCCCATGCTCCCACGAAAGGTCACCAGTAATATGGTGCTGAAATCCCACATGTGCAAGTTAGTGGTTAGTAGTGATGGGCCGAACACCCCCGCGTTCAGTTCATGGTCAAATATTCAAACTTAATGGACATTCGACCACAAACTTTGAACTCAATGCAAGTCTATTGGACTCAAACTCGTAAATTAAAAAGTGCCCATTTTAAAGGCTTATATGCAAGTTATTGGTCATAAAAGCGGTATGAGGACTCACGTACTGCCCTTAGGGACATGAATCAGTGAAATAAAAACTTTTAAAAAGTACTGTTTTTAAAGGGGCAATTGTTTTTCACTGCTTAAAGTAAAAAAAAAAAGTTTAAATATCATGCCTGCGGGGTCCTCGTAAACTACCTGCAAAGTTGCATATCTGTACAATATAAAGAACCTACTTCAGCAGGATTGACATTTAAATGTATATTATATAGGGCACGCTTGTTAGAGTCTTTTTAACTATTTATCTTGTACGTGCAATTTATATATTGTTTACTAATAATTTGTCAATACTGCACTTAGAGGCACCTTCCTCTCTTTTTTATCTCCTCTGTCTTTGGCAGTGTCCAGCAACACACTGCATAAGGCTGCAGTGTAAGCAGCTTTATATAGTGTGGGGTGGAGACTGTGTGCTGTGAGAGCACAGTACATTGTGGGATGTTTGGAGGGAGAACAGTTGGTGGTGTTTTCACACTGTTACTCTCCAGAATTTTTCTTGACGAGTGCAGGATTGGACCCTGCTCTAAAAATTCTAATTATATGCACCTCTCACACAATGTGTTGAAAAAATGGGCCTTGGGTGTTGGTGCCTCTGCACTGTAATCCCTTACAGTTACTCTTGATGAGTTCAGGAATTGGCACTGCTCTGCAAAACTGAAATTGTATGCACCTGTCACACAGGTGTGGAAAAATTGGGCCTTGGGTGTTCATAGTGCCTGAACACTGTAACCCCTCACAGTTACTCTTGCTGGGTGCTGGAATGAGCCCTGCTGTAAAAGATTATTAATAATTGTTTGAAAAAATTTTTAATTACATACACCTGTCACATATGGGTGGGTGTTGGTGGTGCCTGAACACTGTAAAACCTCATAATTACTCTTCGTGAGTGAAGGAATGGGCCCTGCTGGTAAAAATTGTAAAAAATTGGGAAAAATGGAAATAATGGAAATTACATGCACCTTTCAAACAGATGCAGAAAAATTGGGCCTTGGGTGTTGGTGATGCCTGAACACTGCTGTTAAAAATTAGAAAACAATTGTAAAAAAATTCAAATTATATGCTCCTGTCAAGCAGGGGCAGAAAAATTGGGCCTTGGGTGTTGGTGGTGCCCTAAACCAAAAACATTGTTGGAAGCTGACATTATCAGCAATAGGATAGGAAGCATAGGCAGTCTTCAAGGGATCCCAGATCCCTAACAAATTTAATCAGTTACATCAGCATCAGGGCTTGATAGCTGCTGTTTATCCAGGACTGATTCATTTTGAAAAATTTCAGCCGGTTAATGGAATATGTGGACAGATACACTCTTATCTGTCACAAAACCTCCAGCAGCAATGAATGTCAGTTCGAAAAACATGCTGGATGCAGGACAGGCCAGTAGCTCGATTGCATATTGAGCAAGTTCTGGCCAGTGATCCATCCTCAAGACCCAGTAACCCAGTGGATCCTCAGCTGGAAAGGATTCCAAGTCTGCCCTTGCCCCTAGATAATCCTGCACCATATGATGCAGACATAGTTGAAGACTAAAGAATTATTTAAAGGCAGCCTTCTCCATTGCCCTTCCTTTGACTGAACTAAGCCTCAGAAACACGATGTCCAGGAAATGGTAACCTCCTAGAGTCTGGATAAGTGTTACACAAATTTTTCTTCCAGGCGTCCTCAAGATATTTCATCCTCTGCTCGATCTGTGAAGGCAGGATGAGCTCTGCAACATTACCCTTGTAACATGGATCAAGAAGGGTTGCCAACCAGTAATGATCCCTCTCGTTGATACCACGAATCCTGAGGTCTTTTCACAGGCTTTGCAGAATCAGGGAGCCCATGCAGTGTACGTTTGAGGAGACATGAGATTCTGAGTCCTCTGGGTCACTGAGGATGACACTGTCAGGAACTACCTCCTTCCAGCCCTGTATTACTCCTGGGGTTTCTGGGGACTGGAAACCATCCCTTGAAGACTGCCATATGTTATCCTCTATTTTCATGCTGTCACAATCATCCTCCTCTTCCTCCTACTGTGAGGAATGGTATCTGTATAAACGGAGCCTTGAGGATAAAGGAAGTCCTCCTCTTACTGTTCTGTCTTAAGTGCCCTGTCCATGATTCCAAGCAGCGTGTGTTCCAGCAGGAAGACTAGAGAGATAGTGTCACTGATAAATGCATTGTCTCAGCTTACCATACTTGTGGCCTCATCAGATGGTGATAGGACAGTGCATGCATCTTTTATCAGCTGCCACTGCCATGGTGAAAAGAAGCCAAGCTTACCTGCCCTTGTGCCATACTTACACAAGTATCCATTTATGGCCTTCTGCTGCATGTGCAGCTGCTGGAGAATTGCCAATGTTGAGTTCCACCTGGTGGGCATGTCACAAATGTGGTGGTTGGTGGGTAGGTTGAAGTCCCGTTAAATGTCAGCCAGCCGAACAGTGGCTGTGTATGACCACCAGAAATGGCCACAGACTTTTCTGGCCTGCCTCAGAAGATCTTGTAAGCCTGGGTACCTGTTCAAGAAATGCTGCACCACCAAATTCGGGATGTGTGCCAGGCATGGAACATGTGTCAAGTGTCCCTGTCAGAGGGAGGAGAGAAGGTTGGTGCCATTGTCACATACAACCATTCCTGACTCAATCTCTGCCCTCGGTGTGGCTCCTGTCCCCTAGACAGACCAGCTGAAGCACTGCATAGCATATTTCAGCCTGAATGCTTGTGTAGCCCCTTGAAAGCTTAGGGAGCACTGCTGAAAGAGGAAGAGGAGGGGGTGGGGCAGACAGATGTGGCAGAATCACCACCAGCTTTTTGGAGGCGTGGTGGCAGAACAAGCTCCAGTACTGAACCTTGTCCTACATCCTTCCCAGCTGCCAGCAGAGTTACCCAGTGCACTGTGAAGGAAATGTTACGTCCCTGATCATGCCTGCTAGACTATGTCTCAGCAGTAATGTGGACCTGGCAGCTGACTGCCCTATCCAACTAAGCCAAAACATTGCCTTCCACATGATGGTACAGAGCTGGAATGGCCTTACATGAAAAGAAATTTGTAAATAGAAAATTCAGTGCATAATGCATATACAGTATATACACGAATACACTGAATATGCCTTTACATGACTTAGCAGTGACAATGTTATGTAAAACAATAATCCACAAATCCACTGAATGTGCACTTACAAACCTTAAAAGTGATAGTCACGCAGGGGTGGCCAACCTGCGGCTCTCCAGCTGCTGCAGGACTACAAGTTCCATCATGCCTCTGCAAGTCAGTAACTTCCCATCTTTGCAATGCCTCATGGGAAATGTAGTTCCACAACAGCTGGAGAGCCACAGGTTAGCCACCCCTGTAATATAAAACAATGATCCACAGTGCTTGTGAACACGTAATAATGATCAAACATAATGCAAAGTCCCATGTATTCCACATTGGCTGTATATGGACAGATATATTCACAATTATATCCTCAGTGTTTGTGACCACTTTTGAACAACATCAAACGTGATGGAAGTCCCATATGATCCACGATGCTTTATGTGAGCAAGTGTATTCACACCGTTATATTCTAGTGTACAGTGCTTCTGTGACACCCCTTTGTGCTCCTCCACCTTTCAGCACACTTATGAGCTCACTTAGCATTTGACCCACAATGACAGGTCAAACTATGCTTATAATGAATCCACTACACTCCGCAGTTATGTAGAGAAAGAACGCTGAATATAGTGTAGTATGTTCAACAAAACCAGCCTTTATTTGAAAAAAAAATGCACTCACATTAAAATATGTCCTCCTGGGACACCACAGTGTAAAATTCACTGACACAGTGATCTCCAGTGTATTTGGTTGCTGTTATCCGATTTGCAAAATGGCGGCACATAGACTTCCAGTTTGTGGCTTGACGTCATCGGTCCACCCTACGCATTACGTCACAACACGTGACTTCATCAGGAGTAGCCTATTGGATGTCAAGCCCTCTATTTATACTCATTAGTAAGATGCTGATAATATACATCTGTGCCAGCACCATTTTGTTGTAGATCAACACATGATTTTGGGCGCCATTTTCTTGTAGATTTTTTTAATCAAACAGTGTATACTAGCCACAGCTTGCAAGGATATACTGCCACAGTGCTGACTGGCATTCACCGTGCATTATTCTGTGATTAGGCAAAGCATTGCACCTGACCCGTGGTCATGTGCAGTGCTTTAACCTGTCATGGCTCTCACAATGCATTATGAGTGCGCGGTGCATTGTGGTGTGCACTGCGAGCGAAAAGCCGCCAAACACTCTTACCGTTCATGTGTCCGGCAAACACACAAATGGCTGATTGAGCTGAAGTTACGTTCGACTTAAACATCAAGCCCAAAACTAGTGGACAGTATGTACAGCCACTTCTGTGCATGCACAGGACCTTTCCACCATAGTTTTGATGTAAGAAACAAAGCCGTGAGATCCCATTCATTCACAATAGTGGTAGTGCTTAGCAGCCACTATTGCACATGGGGAAACTTGGTGGCTTTTCAGGGGTGAAAGCAACTCTCATGCTCTCAATTTTCGCTATGCATGTGTGGGGAACCATTCAGGTGTGTGGGAGTCAAGGTCACTAAAACAAAATGCCCTACAACCTTCAACACACAACTCTGCCACCTCTTACATCAACATTCTGCTGTCTCTCCCACACCACTCAACTTCTCTGTTCAAAATTCCATTTCTCCCACCACCACTCTGCCACAGACCCACTGATTTACTCCTGTTCTCACCATTATTTCCTTCCCCCCAACTCTGAACATTCTCCCTCCCGTCCCATTCCCTCCACATTGCTCCCACCACCCCTCAGGCTGCCTTCCTTAAAAATCTGATGCATTCCCCCTTAACACTTGACCCTGTTCCCCTCTCCCTCCACTCTGCTGCACTACCCCTGCTTTACACTTTTTCCTGACCCACCCCTTCCCTCACCACCTCCCCCTGGTTCTCCACCCATTCATCTCTGCTCTCACTACTGTTCCCCATGCCATTTTAAACTCCTCTAACATGACTGGGCCTGCACCCATCCCAGACCTACTGTCTACGCTGCACTTACCACCAACTCAATCACCTGCTCTCACCACCACAGCTGGCACAATTCAACTATATATCTAGGTCACACATAACTCTGTCAGTTGATCAGGTGACATTTATGTTCATTGCATCAAATGCTTCCATATGTAAAGGCATTAGCCTTTCAATTTACAGAGATCACTAACCTGTTAAAAGTTACCATCATGCTAATGTATGTGAGAGGACAGACGCTCTCTTAAAGTAAAACTCATGCCTTTGAGCTTTACCATTCCACCACAATACATAAAGGTTGCCCTAAATTATTTTAATTACAAGGTTTGGTAGATTATATTTTGAAATAAATAAAGGCGGGTACACAAATTATGTAAAAATCACAGGAAATTTTCTTTTTCAAATATTGTGCTATTTATTACCAGTGAAAGCAAACAGCTAACAAGAATGTATTCAAATTTGCTACCAAATACCAAATCAAAGTCTTATCTTTGCCCCCCTCCCCCCATACTCAGGGACTCAAGGAGATTTAGGTATAAAAAGGCCTAAGGAGTGAAGTAGTTAATAATAAAACAGTCATTTAACATTTTCAAAAAGAGATCATCAATGGCAACCTACAACTTATTACCATTGTTTTAACGATAAAAAAAAGAATATTGTAATACTTTAACCACCACACCATTCACTCTTGATTTATTTAAATTCCATTAGAGTGAATTTCTATTTATGTACATAATTTCTGCATCAAACTTTTTAATTACACAAACTAGGTTTCAAACAGTTTTATCCCTTGATACATTAGTAGGGTCACACTGGAGGTCATAATGCTTACAGTCTGTGATGGGAGTCCCCCATTAATAAATAAACATGACTTATGTGAATAAGTTGGGTAATAGCAAGGCCATCATTTTATTCTTATTAATAAATAAAACTACTAAAAGCATATTGCCAGATAGAGAACCAGGCCCCAAAAGCTACTAAAATATATCATTTATAATAAATGTCTACAATTATACTGTATGTCTGTAATAACTGTCTATAAAAAAATGTTGCTGGTTCATTTCTTGATGGCATAGTATCTAGCCTTCATTCCTTTTGCCAATAACTTATATAATGATAATGGAATACTGATAATAGATTATGTGTATTTTGTCCTCCTTTCAACAAAGCTAATGTGCCAATAAATGACACTAATATGAAATCTCACATAAGGCAGGAGAGGCTCCCTCCTTTGAAGTTGTAATTGGGAAATGTGGGGGGATAAGTGCAACTCGAAAAAAGGGTTCTGGAGATCTACCAGAAGCTTACATTGAGAGATTGATGGAGGATTGAGGACTATTAGGCCTCATTCACACTGCCAAATTGGCCATGGTGTGGCAAGTATCTTGAGGAAAACTGCAGCTGGGAACCCAAGTGTGTGCAGACAAGCCACAACTTGTGGGCAGAGCTTAGGTGTGGCTATGTTACAGAGGGATCAGATGATAATACATTTCTTAGATTTTCTGGTTTACAGTTTCAATCTATCCCAGGAAACACTGCCAAAACTCTTCTAGCTGTATTCCCAGGTCCTTTTCCGATCCTTTTTTAATAGGCATGGTAAAGCCTTCTAGATGACTTCCCAAAAGCTCTTGACCGTTTTCACAAATGAATTTATGAATAGGGTCTTAGTCAGGGGCATCTCATTAATTTTGGCTTGCTATGTAAGTGCATGGCAGAGTTGGAGATCTTGAAATAATCTTTGATTAGGTTTATTATACTCCTCCTGTAAATCAAAAAATGCCTTCATGAGTGTTTCCAATGTACATTTAATGAACAAATTAAATCCAAATTAAATATGATGAGGTGGCACTGGTGGGCATTGATGAGGAGGCATTGATGATGCTACACTGATATAATGCCATTAATCTTAATGCCAGCCCTCTGGGTGGAATATAACAATTGAACCCGTCTTATAAAATTTTCTCCCAAATAAAACAAGCACAAAACCTTCCAAAGGTAGGACCACTGTACACTGTCAAACACCTTAGCAGTGTCTTATGTAATAATGGCATATTAAGTAAGAGTCTACATACATTAGTTACTGTAATCCTAGTGGGTATAATTCTCATTTGGTCTAGATGTACTAGGTGCAGTGGGCGAACGTTAGGAGTGGCTGAACTGCACCTTTGAGGGATTTTGGCCAAGGGGCCAGGACAAACCTTAAATATGAGAGAGCCTGCTCAGCAGCAGGAGAGCTTCAAGGATAGTGCGTTTGGAAGAGGATGTGAAGACTGGATATATAGGTGATTTTGCACACCCGTGCCACCCTTTAGCAGTATTTCTGCTATAGTGCGGATGGAAAGCAGTTAAGGAAATAAAACAGAGGCATCTAGTGGTGAAAAAGGAGAACTTCATGCAAAACACTGCTAAAAGCTGTCTGCAGGTGTTCAGATGCAATTGCACATGTTGTAATTACATGCAGTTTGGGATAGATGATGAACATCCAGGGACGAGCAACAGTCTCTAACAGGTATTCACTCCCTGTGTGATTACCTTCAAACAGGCAGCTGCAGCAGCTGTCAGCCTGTCATTTCTTTGTACAGGTTCCCCTGCCATTGCTGTCTGCACGCATCTGGACTCCCATCCACTGTTTTATGCAGGATATGTGCCACACCATGGTAGATTTGTCCAAGTGAATGAGGCCTTATTGCTGATCCCTGCAGCACCTTGCGGCCTTATTGCCGATCCCTGCAACATCTTGAGGCCTTATTGCTGATCCCTGCAGCATCTTGAGGCCTTATTGCTGATCCCTGCAGCATCTTGACAGTTAAAGTATAAGTTCACCTTTACTAACATTTTACATGTTACACCTGTATTCAGGTATTTAGCGCTGCAGCTGCTCTTGTGCCCCCCCCACCCCCACTTCCCGATCCCCCACTGTGACAGCAGACCGGGGATCTGCTCCCTGTGTCTGCTGCCACAATTCTAAAATAGTGTTCTGTCTGTTGTAGTTCCCAATGAACTACCATGGCGCTGTGGTAGTTCATTGAGGTTACCTGTCAGTGTGTAACTGACTGCTTGTACAAGGTATGAGCAGACAGCTTACATAGATAGTCTACAATAGCCCAGTATAACATCCACAATCTGCTGATCATGGGTGCAATGCTGTACAGGCTCCCAATAAAAAAAATATTCAAAGCACTTTTTTTTTACCTGCAAAAAGATGTGTATTTATTTATTTATTTTTTAAAGGTATGAACTTATCCTTTAAGGACTGTTACCTAGATCCCAGTGCAGGACTGTTCTCAAGTTGTTTTTTTTTCTTTATGAGATGTGGCCAGTTACCTTGTTTCACCATCAGCATGATTTTCTATTAAATAATCTGTTTCAGAAAGGAAAAAAAATATTTCCACTTTTGTGACGTGTGCAGTGCTCAGATTTCATGTTTTGCATTTTAAACACCTACTTAAATTAGACTTGCATTACATTACTTCATTGGACTGATACTTATTTTTTTGTTTACAGTTTTAAAATAATACTCATTGGAGAACAGCAAGGATAACAACTAGAGATGAGCGAATTATTCAAAAATTTGGTTCGGCTGATTCGCCGAATTCGCCGAATAAATTCGCTTCGAGCCGAATATATTCGCTGCGAATTTAACTTATAAAAAGGGTGTTTCTAGGCTTCAGAGAGCCTTTATATTAGTGCAGAACACTGTACCTTTAATTTAAATGCCCTTGGAGTCTGCTGGGGAAGAGAAATAATACTGTCAGTCAGTATGACATGCAGATGAGTGCCGTCGATCTTAGAATCACCGCACACTTCACTCATTTGGGCAGTCACGGGGCCAAAACCAGAGTGTGGAGCCACAGTGTGGCGGTGGAGGCAGCAGCAATGGGAGGCCATACAGCACCCTATGACAAAATGGAACCCACCAGCAGTGTGAGGAGACCTGAAAGTGGCACATGGCAGAGTGTGGCGATGGAGACAGCAGCACTGGGAGGCCGTACAGGGACCCATGACACACTCTGGACCTGGCAGCAGCATGAGGAGGCAGTACAGGGGCCCATGACAGATTACGGGCCTGGCAGCAGCATGAGGAGTCGGTACGGGGGCCCATGGCAGATTACGGGCCTGGCAGCAGCATGAGGAGGCGGTACAGGGGCCCATGGCAGAGTGGCGGAGCGTAAGCAGCTAAAATTGAAGGCCATACAGAGGCCTATGTTAAAAAGTCCCCCCAGCAGCAGCGTGGGGATACGACTATCAAGAGTCCAATGGCAGAGTGGCGGAGCAGAAGCAGCTTCAATTGAAGGCCATACACAGGCCTAGGTTTAAAAGTCCCTCACAGTTAATTCCAATAACGAACTCTACTCCTCCGTGCAATCTACTTACGAGACCCTGGGCAGGTCTGGGTCCAATTTGTGGTAGAGACTGGTTTTGTTCAGCCATGCTTGAGCGAGTAATAACAGGTCTGTGCTACACTGAACGTCCCAGCGTTTGTCAACGATTTGCCGTTAAGTGATGCAAACCCGCTGAACCACGTTCATGAGGAGCCGGTACAGGGGGCCATGAATCAGTATGGACCTGGCAGCAGCATGAGCAGACGACAGAGGCACATGGCGCAGGGTGGCGGTGTAGGCAGCATTATTCTGAAGCCATACACAGGCTTAGGTTAAAAAGCGGAAGCCGTCAGCAGCGTGAGCAGACAACAGAGACACATGGCGCAGGGTGGCGGTGGATGCAGCAGTATTCGGAAGCCAAACACAGGCCTCGGTTAAAAAGCGGAAGCCGTCAGCAGCGTGAGCAGACGACAGAGGCACATGGCGCAGGGTGACGGTGGAGGCAGCAGCAATGGAAGGCCATACAGCACCCTATCACAAAATGGAACCCACCAACAGTGTAAGGAGACCTGAAAGTGGCACATGGCAGAGTCTGGCGATGAAGTCAGCAGCAATGGGAGGCCATACAGGGACCCATGACACACTCTGGACCTGGCAGCAGCAAGAGGAGGCGGTACAGGGGCCCATGGCAGAGTGGCGAAGCGTAAGCAGCTTAAATTGAAGGCCATACAGAGGCCTATGTTAAAAAGTCCCCCCAGCAGCAGTGTGGGGAGACGACTATCAAGAGTCCAATGGCAGAGTGGTGGAGCAGAAGCAGCTTCAATTGAAGGCCATACACAGGCCTAGGTTAAAAAGTCCCCCCAGCAGCAGGGTGGGGAGACGACTATCAAGAGTCCAATGGCAGAGTGGCGGAGCGGAAGCAGCTTCAATTGAAGGCCATACACAGGCCTAGGTTAAAAAGTCCCCCCAGCAGCAGTGTGGGGAGACGACTATCAAGAGTCCAATGGCTGAGTGGCGATCCGGGAAGTCAGCGTTGTGATTGCAGATGCAATGCAGAAATTCTACGAAGTAATGCCGTGGGTGCGAAGAAGATCATATACCGTCGTACTTCCATCCATAAGACGGAACAACCTGCGAACCGGGAGCTTTATTGCCCTGACCCGCTGAGCAGCTTCTGGGATACCCAAGAGGCCCATGGCAGAGTGGCGGAGCGTAAGCAGCTTCAATTGAAGGCCATACACAGGCCTAGGTTAAAAAGTCCCCCCAGCAGCAGTGTGGGGAGACGACTATCAAGAGTCCAATGGCTGAGTGGCGATCCGGGAAGTCAGCGTTGTGATTGCAGATGCAATGCAGAAATTTTATGAGGTAATGCCGTGGGTGCGAAGAAGATCATATACCGTCGTACTTCCATCCATAAGACGGAACAACCTGCGAACCGGGAGCTTTATTGCCCTGACCCGCTGAGCAGCTTCTGGGATACCCAAGAGTTTGGCTTCTGTGGGGAATATGGTTGAAAACTGAAACTTAAAGGCATGTTGACGGAAGGGCACCAGTGTCAGTGCTCCGGAGGGAATATAGCTTCAAAGCTGACACTTAAAGGTATATCGACGGTCAGAGACCACAGGAAGTGGAGCTTGCGTCTTAAATCGACTGAATGTGGCAGACGTGAAACGTCTACGGGCCGTATATGAAACGGGTTGTTCCTCTTTCTGGAATAAGTGTTGGAAATGGCCACTCTTTTTGGTGTGGCGTTTTGTCTATTTAATTCTGATAACGGACTCTACTCCTCCGTGCAATCTACTTACGAGACCCTGGGCAGGTCTGGGTCCAATTTGTGGTAGAGACTGGTTTTGTTCAGCCATGCTTGAGCGAGTAATAACAGGTCTGTGCTGCCCTTTGGTGTCTGGCTTAATGCGCACAACACTGAACGTCCCAGCATTTGTCAACGATTTGCCGTTAAGTGATGCAAACCCGCTGAACCACGTTCATGAGGAGCCGGTACAGGGGGCCATGAATCAGTATGGACCTGGCAGCAGTGTGAGGAGACCCGAAAGTGGCACATGGCGCAGGGTGGCGGTGGAGGCAGCAGTATTCGGAAGACATACACAGGACTAGTTTAAAAAGCGGAAGCTGTCAGCAGCGTGAGCAGACGACAGAGGCACATGGCGCAGGGTGGCGGTGGAGGCAGCAGTATTCGGAAGCCATACACAGGCCTAGGTTAAAAAGCGGAAGCCGTCAGCAGCGTGAGCAGACGACAGAGGCACATGGCGCAGGGTGGCGGTGGAGGCAGCAGTATTCGGAAGCCATACACAGGCCTAGGTTTAAAACTGGAACCCAGCAGCGTGAGCAGACGACAAAGACGCACATGGCAGAGGATGGATCTGGCAGCAGTATGAGAAGGCGGTACAGGGGCCCGTGGCACAGTGTGGTGATGGGGGCTACAGCAACTGGATGCCAGAAAGTGGCCGATAGGGCTATATACTGCATGGAATTATAAAGTTGTAAAGACAGCGGCCTATAAGGCTATACACACTATAACAATCATGACTTGATTGACCATTGGCCTATAAGGCTATACACAGCATGAATATCATGACTTATTCTGAGAGTGGTTTGGAAGGCTATATACAAAAAGTAATTCATGAGCTGTCCGGACAGCGGACAATAAGTACATATATACAAATCAATTCCTCAGCTGTCGGGGGCGGAGCCTGAGTATGGCGGCGGAGGAGAGCTCAATGTAGGAGCTCTCGGACGGAGCTCCGTGTCCTGACCTCCCTAGGTCCCCTGTGATCCCCCCGAGACATGTGGATAGTCTGGTGACTTGCCTCTTACCCTGGCCTGGCGGCTCCCCGGGACGGAAAGTGGAGGTGTGCGGGGGGAGTGAGGAGAGTGGCTGGTGAATAGCGGTGAGAGAGCGGTTGGATGCTGGGAAGTCGGCACGAGCACGTGACCGGCCGCAAAGCACTCCTGGGAGTTCGGGAAGCCGGCCGGCCGGCGTTCTGCGGTGAGAGAGCAGAACGGATCTGTCGGCTGGGGATCGGTGCATTCTCCCTCTATTCCCCTGAGACCCCCAGGGCATAAAGCAAGCTAAGAAGATATCCACTGAGCCCTGGTCAATAGAAGATTAAAGAGACTCTGAAGGGTCCCCCCCCCCCTCCCTCCTTGAATAAAGACCCTATGTGACCTGAAGGAGAGAGCACTCAGCGGGGCCATTGGATGAAATAAACGAGGAGGGTGAGTGACTTTAAGTTGAAACCTTCTATACCCTAACTGTGATGCATTACATGGCCCCCTAAAGGGTAGCAGGGGGTAAGTGAAAGGGGGGACCCCCGGCGACTGCAAAAAAGGTGGAAAAGATTTGAGGACAGAACAGCCCAAAAAGACCAGCCGGGGAATAGTGCAGAGACTAGTATACAAGAACTTTGATTCTCTCCCCCCCAAATCCATGAATTTTATAATAGAAGAACAAAGAATAAAAGTTACAGAGAAAATGAAAAATAAAAGTGTAAAAGGAAGTGGGCTTAAAGGGTCCCAGACTGGTACAATTAAAAAATATACCTCCCAAGGAAACGTAACCCCAGAAAGATCCCAGAATAGGTCTGAAAGAGGAGAAGTTGACCTTAGCATGGAAAATAGCCCAAGAGTATCACTAGGCGTGGACACCAGCAATCAGCAAGCATTAGGAAATACAGAGACGGAAAAAGATTTACAAATACCTAATAAAAAAGAAATGGCAGAAATGTTTAAAGAACTGGAGAAAACAATAAAACAAGAAATGGTAAATATCCGAAGTGACCTGGGACACCTGCTGGTGAGAGTTGAGGAAACGGAGGAGAAAGTTAAAAATCAGACCCAGGCTATCTCTGAGCTTGAAAAAGTAATAATTAGCATAGGGAAAGCCCAAGAAAAATTGAAATATAAAGCTGAGATACAAGAAAATAGAGACAGGAGGAGAAACGTCATGATACGTGGGGTCCCAGAGAACTCTAAGGGAGAAAACCTGCAAGAAGTGGTTTGTAAAATATTAAATATTATAACAGACAGCACTGAAATGGAAAAGACTAAAATAGAAGGAATTTTCAGAAAAGGAAACATCCAGAGATATCTGGGGAAAGAAAGCCCGAGAGACATCATAGTTAAATTTTATGAGTTTCGAGATAAAGAAAAAATTTGGAAGAAGATAAAAGGGAAACCAGCTATTAAGTATGAAGGTGGTGATATACAGATATATGCGGACTTGGCCCCAGAGACTCTGTGGAGAAGGAGAACTTTGAGGCCCCTATTGGAAAGGTTAAAAGAATATAATGTGCAATACAGATGGGGGTCTCCTGAATGTTTAATAGGATGGAAAAATGGGGTTACGGCGCACCTCAGGTTCCCAGAAGATCTGAAACATTTTTGTGACAGTTTAAAAATACAAAGAATGGAGATTCCAGGCTGGGAAGAAGATCAATGGGAATGTAGAATGAAGAGAAAAGAGGATTGGCAACTTGTGGGGGGGAGGGGGCGGGGGGAGAGGGGGAGGGGGAGAGAGGTGGTGGAGGAAAGATAAGGCTTTTTTTTTTTTTTTTTTTTTTTTTTTGCTCTTTCCTCTACACTGGTCAGCCCTCACCCTACTGCCCCTGCCTTATGGTGCTGGAGATGAACTTAGGAGGGACCAGGGGAGCTATGAGGAGGCCGGACAAGGGGAAGGTCGTCCATGCCCAGAGTTTTTAGCCCAAGGACTAGATCAAAAGTGGAAGTTTCTTCCATAAATGATCAATAGGCAAAAGATGGGCCTAAAAAGAGGGGGGGGGGAGGGGGGTGGGGGGGAGGGGGAAAGCTGGGGGGGGTGGGCAAGTGGGGAGGGGGGGTATTTTTCCTGCAAAAAAAAAAAAAAAAAAGGATACAAAAGCAAGTGAGAAGGGAGAAGAAGGGGAAGAGAAGATTTATGGAAGATGGAGGAGATTCAGTTTATAACATATAACGTAAATGGGTTGAACTCCCCTGGGAAAAGATTTAGACTGTTTAAAGAATTACATCATAGAGCAGCCTCAGTAGTATTCCTACAGGAGACACATCTTGAGATAGAATCGAACGTTAGGCTGAGATCCAGAAATCACCCAACATGGTATTATGCTGATTCCCCGGTTAAGAGAGCGAAGGGTGTTGCAATAGGTATGGCAAAGAATATTAGGTTTGAGCTGGAAGATAGAATGACAGACCCAGAGGGGAGATTCTTGTTCTTAAAGGGAAAACTACAGGAGATCGAATGTACACTGGCCAATATTTATTGTCCTAATAAAAGTCCAGAGATATATCTGAAAAAAGTGCTGAGGAAGTTGATGGACTTTAAAAAAGGCTGTTTGATTCTCGCAGGGGATTTTAATTTTTGTATGGACCCACAAAAAGATGCTACCTCCCATGTACAGAGAGAAGGAAGTAGGGCTCTGAAACTCTTGAAGAAAGAACTACATATAAGTCAACTAGTAGATGCCTGGAGAATTACACACA
Organism: Staurois parvus; assembly: GCF_062004578.1. Taxonomy (NCBI): domain Eukaryota; kingdom Metazoa; phylum Chordata; class Amphibia; order Anura; family Ranidae; genus Staurois; species Staurois parvus. The sequence goes on from NW_028317951.1 coordinate 8,604,344, forward strand.
TGCAAGATAGAGATTATACCTTTTTTTCAAACATGCATAAGAGGTATTCAAGATTAGACCACATATTAATAGAACATCAATTAATTGACCACCTAGTTCAAATTGAAATAGAGACAATCTCTTTATCGGATCATGCCCCAGTTAGAATGAAATTGGAATGGGGGAAGGGGAAAACAGGAGGGCTGGGTTGGAAACTGAATGAGACACTATTAGTAGAAAACGAAATAGCCCAGAAAATAGGGGAAGAGATTGAACGGTATTTCCAGGAAAACGAGACAGGTGATGTGTCCATAGCTACAGTGTGGGAATCTCATAAGGCATACATAAGAGGAATATTGATAGCGATTGGGGCAAGAAAGAAAAAAGAAAGAAGAGAGAAAATGAGCAGACTCTTAGAAGAAATAAGTATGCTAGAACAACAACATAAGAATAGAATAATAAAGGAAATAGAGTTGAAGTTAAAAAAAAAGAAAGAAGAATTGGAAGGTGTAATAGAAGAGGAGAGGAGAAAAGCATATAATAGGGTTTTGAGTGAGAGATATAGATGGGGAGAAAGACCGGGAAAATACTTAATGAGGGCCCTAAGGAAAAAGAAAAATAGAAATTATATAGAAAAAATAAAAGATGTTAAGGGGAACCTGAAACACTCAAATAGAGAAATCACCAAAGTTTTTATGGAATATTATAGAGATCTGTATAATATAAATCCCCTGCGGGAATCTGAAAACATAGAAAGTGAGAAGAATCAAAAGAGAAAGAAATATCTAGAGAAGGCTGGGTTACTAAAATTAAGCGAAGCCCAAATGAACTCCCTGGATGCAGATATCTCACAAGAGGAAATAAAATTAGCTCTGAAGGGTACAGTGTCTGGGAAAAGTCCAGGACCAGATGGTTATACTGTGAGATATTATAAAAAATATAGTGAAATCTTAGTACCAAAACTTAGAAAATATATGAATGCATTAGGTGGAGAGATGGAAATAAGAAAAGAATCGCTACAAGCTCAAATGGTGCTTATCCAAAAAGAGGGAAAAGATGCTACACAGTGTTCGAATTATAGACCTATTTCATTATTAAACACTGACACTAAGCTATATGCAAAGGTCTTGGCAAATAGATTGAAAGAGCTAATGCCGGAATGGATACATCAGGACCAGGTGGGCTTCGTTCCCGGGAGGGAGGGTAGAGATAATGGGTTACGATCATTGATGCTGATCCAAAAAAGTAAAAAGGGAAAAGAACCGGTGATTCTACTCTCTATAGACGCTGAAAAAGCGTTTGATAGAGTGAACTGGAGATTCATGATGGATACGTTGGAAGTCATGGGAATCGGGCCCAGGATGAGAGAGTGGATAGGAAAGTTGTATAGATACCCCTCTGCAGTTGTTGTGGTGAACGGTGAGAGGTCAGAACCCATTGAGATGTCAAACGGTACAAGACAGGGATGTCCACTGTCCCCATTGTTGTATGTTGTATTACTAGAACCACTTCTGTCAACACTACGGCTAAATAGAGATATAAAGGGAATTCAGATAGGGGACACGGAACATAAAGTCGCCGCTTTTGCTGACGACTTGCTGTTCTATGTGAGAAACCCCAGGATGACACTGCCAAACCTAATGAAGCTATTGAAGGAATATGGAGAATTGTCAAATTTGAAGATTAATCCAACAAAAACGGAGATTCTAAATATAAATATTTCAAAAAATGAAAAAGAAAAAATACAAAAGGAATTTCCCTTTAAATGGAAAGATAGAGATATAAAATACTTAGGAGTAAATCTCACAGCTTCATATAAACACCTTTACAAATTAAACTATATTTCACTGATTAATGAGATTAGAGAGGAGCTAAAAATATTGCAAGAGGGAACCCCGACATTGATAGGTCGTATTAACCTAGTAAAAATGATAATAGTACCAAAAATCATGTATAGATATCAAATGATACCAATTAAACTCCCAGAGACCTTTTTTAAGTTAATTAAGAAACTGATAACAAAATACATATGGAGGAATAAAAAACCAAGATTGTCATATGAGTTGTTGAGTAGGAGGAAAGAAAGAGGTGGTTTAGGGCTTCCAGACTTTAAAAGATACTACAAAGCTGTAATATTGGCAAGAACTATAGATTGGACACAGAACTATAAAAAAAGCTGGGTGAGGATAGAGAATGAACTTAGTGGAACAGATTTGGGTAAGGCGATATGGATACCAACACTGTATAGGGGCTTAAACGATAATGTAAATACATACACATTGAATGTTTTAAAAATTTGGGATAATTTACACAAAAGTTTGAAATGGTCTTTTAATTCAACACTGATTTCACTAAAAAACACGGAGTTTTTCCCCCCTGGTAGAGAAGAAATAGGAGGTAGGTGGTTTAAAAAGGAAGAGGTTCAATTAAGAGATATTTTGGTGGGGGATAAAATAGGATCATTTGTGGAATTGAAAAAAAAAGAGGGTGAGATTTTCACTAAATTAGATAAGTGGCGGTATTTTCAATTGAGGAGTTTTGTTGGAAGTTTGCCAAAACCTTTAAGGACAAGAGACAACTGGAACTTGTTTGAAAAGGTTTTGGGTACACAAGGTGATGGGAAACACGGGATTGCTAAGGTATATAAAATACTCACAGAACTAGATATAAATACAAAGCCAACATATATAATAAAATGGGAAACTGACATGGGAAGTGTGATAGATGAGGAGAAGCAGAGGAGAATATATAGATTAACCCACGAAAACATTTCTATGAGAGAGGTAGAGATGAACTATAAGTGTTTGACAAGATGGCACATTACACCAACTGTTGAAAATAAGATGTGTAAAGAGAGTTCACCGTGGTGTTGGAGGGGATGTGGTGAAATAGGTACAACATATCACATATGGTGGGGCTGCCCAAAAATTCAGGTATTCTGGAAAACAATAACCCAATTGATAAGAAAAATAACAGAAATAGATATTGGATTAGACCCAGAAGTGTGTATTTTGCATAACATGGACATATCAGTCAATAAATATAAAAAATCAGGGATATGGTGCTACATTAACGCTGCAAAAGCTCTGATACCCAGGTTTTGGAAGCAAATAGAAGTTCCGAGGGTAGAAGACTGGATAGAAGGGGTTGAGCAGATTAAAAAGATGGAAAGGTTGTGCCATGTCCAGGAAGATAGGATGGAGATTTATAATAGGAAATGGGAGAATTGGGAAAAAGCTAAGTTATACATGAAATATAGGAAAGATTAAAGAAAATAATAGGAAAACTGCACTTGCTGAGATAAAATGATGTAGAGAATAGGAAAAGCAGGAAGATGGGATTTGGGTGAGGGTGGAGGAGGGGGGGGGAAATTTGGAATAAAGTAAATAAAGTAGAAATGTTGGATACTATGGTGTATAGATATATATATAAGTTTGTATATCATGATGTTGAAAAGTATTTAAAATGAAAATCAATAAATATTTAAATTATAAAAAAAAAAATTCCTCAGCTGTCCAGCCAGCGGCCTCAAAGGCGACACATATAGAAAGCAATTCATGAGCTGTTCAGACAGCGGCCTCTAAGGCGACAGATATACAAAGCAATTCCCGAGGTGTTCAGGGAGCGGCCTGAACGGCTAGGTTATTACTAAATATATTTTTGTGGCCAAACATCGGCCTATAAATAGATGTCTACACAGTGACAAAAAATTATGTCGCCAGACAGAGGCCCCTAAGGCGACAGATATACAAAGCAATTCCCGAGGTGTTCAGTGAGCGGCTTGAACGGCTAGGTTATTACTAAATATATCTTTCTGGCCAAACATCGGCCTATAAATAGATGTCTACACAGTGACAAAAAAGTAGGTCGCCTTACAGCGGCATATCCTACAAATTGACATTATAAGAAATGGTTTAGACCAAAAAAAAAAACTTTGATGCGATGCTATACCTTAGTAGATTGTGGAAAGTCGACAAGTCAAGCGTAACTGTGTACATTACAGAAAATCTTAACAAGACAACCAAACATGTGGCCAAACCGTGACCGATAAAACAAGTTAACAATGTAAGAAACAGGAGGGGGCCAAACCGTGGCCAATAAATAAACAGTCCACCTCATTGATGAGATGGACAACACGTGTCAAATAAATATTTAAAAAAATTGCTATTCCATCGGTCTGGAACTGGTCGACTATAAATAATTAAAAAGTTTAAATTCATGTGACAGTCGTCCAGCGACGTATAAATAATTTAAAAACACCAATTCATGAGGGGCCCGACCAGCAGAGTATAAGTCATTAAAAAGGTTCAATTCATGTGACGGTCGTCCAGCGAAGTATAAATAATTTAAAAACCCCAATTCATGAGGGGCCCGACCTGCAGAGTATAAGTCATTAAAAATGTGCAAAACATGAGTCGGCCGACCAGCAGCCTCTCAATAAAATATATATACAAATGTACGGATCAGGTGGAGGTCTTCCATTTGTCCCTAATAACATGTTTGGGGCATGATTCATGGCGGATTTAGTCAGTTGTGTCAGGAACTGGTGGTTTGAAATCCAGACTAATCCACGCCTGATTCATTTTCACAAACGTGAGTCTCTCCACACTTTGGGTGGACAGTCGTGTCCTCCGCGGAGTTACAATACCTCCTGCCGCACTAAACACGCGTTCCGATGCCACGCTACTGGCCGGGCATGACAGCCTTTCAAGGGCAAATTCAGCTAGTTGGGGCCAAAGGTCAAGTTTCGTTGCCCAGTAGTCAAGGGGATTGTCTACCTCGGTTGGCAGGGTGCTGTCCAAGTAGGCCCAAGCCTGTTGTTTGAGGTCCTGCTCCAGGTCCACCTGATGCTGCTGCTGCTGCAGCTGGTTAGTAGTTTCCTCACTGCGCTGGTGAAGAAAGCTACTCATCATCGACTGCAGACTGAGGCTGCCACTGCTCCTACCACCCCACCCCTCCCCTGCTGCCATGGCAGCGGAACGCGATCGCACAGGGCCCACAGTGTCTGAGGATGGACGTTGGCGCAGAAAGGCAGAGACCAACTGACTACATAGGTGGTTTTTATAGTACTTTATTTTGGCCTCCCTCTCAGCAGGTGTGAAAAAGGCCACCATTTTTGAACGGTAGCGAGGGTCCAACAAGGTGGACAGCCAAAAGTCATCCCTCTGTCTGATGGTTATTATTCGGCTGTCGCTACGCAAGCAACCGAGCATGCTATGGGCCATTTGTGCCAAGGAATGCGAGGGACTCCCTGCCTCCATCTCCACAGCATACTGCCACGGTGCGTCTGGGTCCTCTGTCTCCTCCTCCTCCTCTACCAGATGCTCCTGCTCCTCCACTCCTGTCCGCTGAGTGGAAAAACCACCCATTTCACTCAATAATTCCTGAGCACCAATGTCCTCCTCTACCTCCTCCTCTTCTTCCTGACCTGCCCCCACAGGGGTCATGTGGCGTTGAGATCTGTGCGCCATGTCTACCGCACCCTGACCAGCCATTGTTAACAGCATTTGTTCCAGGACGTGCAACAGAGGAATGACGTCGTTCATCCCATAGTCCTGCCGACTCACGAATAGCGTGGCCTCCTCAAAGGGCCTGAGCAAGCGGCAGGTGTCACGCATGAGCTGCCAATGGCTGACATCTAAGTTACACAGGGGAGTACCTTTATCCGCTTGTAACATCAGGAAATCGGTGATGGCCTTTCGCTGTTCGTAAAGGCGGTCTAACATGTGTAGGGTTGAATTCCACCTTGTTGCAACGTCGCAGATCAGGCGATGCTGTGGAATTCCGTTCTGCCGCTGCAGCTCAAGGAGGGTGTGCTTTGCGGTGTAGGAATGGCTGAAATGCATGCAAAGTTTACGTGACATTTTAAGGATGTCTTGCAGTGGGATGGTGGATTTTAGGAACCGCTTGACAACCAGATTGAACACGTGAGCCATGCATGGCGCATGGCACAACCTTCCTTGACGCAGAGCAGACACCATGTTCTTTCCGTTGTCGGTCAACATGGTTCCGATTTTCAGTTTGCGCGGAGACAGCCATCTGTCGATTTCTCTGTTCATTACACTCAGAAGTTCCTCCCCTGTGTGACTACATTCGCCAAGGCATACCAGGTGCAGCACAGCGTGACACCGTTGCGCCCTGCACATGTGATATGCCGGTCGGGTAATGGGACTTGGCACGGGGGTGGCGGCTGAGGACACGAAGGAAGAAGAGGTGGTAGAGGCGGACATCTTTGCTGGACCAAGGACGTGTAAACGTGGAGGCAAAAGCGGCGTGACCTGTCCAAGTTGCTGGTGCGGCTGTGCCGGCACCACGTTCACACAGTGGGCCGTAAATGACATGTACTGTCTCTGACCGTAGTTACAGCTCCACACGTCGGCGCTGCTGTGCACTTTGGCAGAGACCGACATGCTCAAAGACTGGCCCACCATCTCTTCTACATGTGAATGCAGGGCTGGCACTGCCTTTTTGGCGAAGAATGCCGGCTTGGCACTCTCCACCGCGGCTCGGCACAAGCCATCATTTCTCGGAAAGGTGCTGAGTCCACCACTTGGAAAGGGAGGGACTGCAGCACCAGCAACTTGGACAGGAGGACGTTCAGCTTCTGCACCGTCGGGTGCATGCTCGCAAACTGTTGTCTCTTGGAAACGGATTCCAAGAAAGACTGCTGACGGAATCCGTGAACAGGAGTAGCAGGAGAAGGAGCATCTGAACGAGCGGAAGATGCCAACGAGGGACAACTCCCCTCAGCAGAGGTGTTGGAGTCTTGACTGGCTGATAGAGGGCGATTGACGTCGGGTGACGGAGCAAGTAACGGAGCGGGTGATGGAGCGGGGGCTGGGGCAGGCAGAACCGCCGTATCTTTATCACGGTTTTCCCAGGCCACCGAATGGCGACGCTGCATATGCTGACGCAACGCTGTAGTCCCAACATTGGCCCCCTGGCCACGCTTGACTTTCTGGCCACATAGTCGACATACGGCTACGTTTACTTCCTCGGGCGTCTTGACGAAAAATTGCCACACCGCCGAGTAGAAAACGTTGCCCCCGCTACTCCTCACTGGCTGACTGCTACTTCCTCCGTGCACACCGGCACCACTACTGGCCGTGGTGGTAGGCTGCAGTGGAGCTGGTGCTCTACTCCATGGCCGTTTGGCTCCACTGACACTGCTGCGACCCTGCTGCCTCCTGGGCAACCCACCGACTGTTTTGCTCGCTGGCAAGCTGGCACCCTCTTCTCCTGATGATGCGGAAGCAATAGCCTGATGATGACGAGGCTGCCAAGTGCGATCAGCCTCATCATCATCAATAAGGGTCTCCGCGTCACTACTAGCCCCCTCGGCTGCGTGTGGGTCAGGAGACAGACCTGTCTCTAGACCGGCTACCGAGCCACTCTCCTCGCCAGTACTTCTTCGCCTGGCTGCTGAAGAGGCGGATGTCTCCCCCCGTTCCTGACCGCCCTCTGTTAGCTCTTCCTCACTGTACAGTGGGGCTGAGCCCACAGCATGCGATACTTCGCTTGGTGAGGGAACACCAAAGGACAGGGGCAGGTAGAGGACATGTGATTTCAGTGGGCTTGCTCCCGGGCCATGCCAACTAACGGTTGTGTCTGACGTACCCACCGACCGTTGGCTGTAGGTGTCAGAGGTGACCTGGGAAGAGGAAGACGACCGAGTCAACCAATCGATGATGGCAGGGTTGTCGGTGGAGACACGACCGCTGGATGACACCGGGAGCACTGGCCTCTGGCTGCGACTAGTGCTGCCTCGACCCCTTCCTCTGCTGCCACGTCTGCTCACTCCTGAAACATTGCCTCCTCTGCCACTCCTCTGCGTGTTGTCTGACATACTCTTTAATTCAATAAGCACCCCAAAAATAAAACCGGATTTAACTCTTTGAACGTACAATAGTGGTTGTGAAGCAGAAAGTCAGTTTATTTAGCACAATTGGTCAATTGCAGCTTGCCGTTGGCTGGAAACTGTACGTTTCTGTCACTGGAATGCACTAATCACCCAAAAAATATTACCGCCAGCCGGCGTGTAAATGGATTTAACTCTTTGAACGTACAATAGTGGTTGTGAAGCAGAAAGTCAGTTTATTTAGCACAATCGGTCAATTGCAGCTTGCCGTTGGCTGGAAACTGTACGTTTCTGTCACTGGAATGCACTAATCACCCAAAAAATATTACCGCCAGCCGGTGTGTAAATGGATTTAACTCTTTGAACGTACAATAGTGGTTGTGAAGCAGAAAGTCAGTTTATTTAGCACAATCGGTCAATTGCAGCTTGCCGTTGGCTGGAAACTGTACGTTTCTGTCACTGGAATGCACTAATCACCCAAAAAATATTACCGCCAGCCGGCGTGTAAATGGATTTAACTCTTTGAACGTACAATAGTGGTTGTGAAGCAGAAAGTCAGTTTATTTAGCACAATCGGTCAATTGCAGCTTGCCGTTGGCTGGAAACTGTACGTTTCTGTCACTGGAATGCACTAATCACCCAAAAAATATTACCGCCAGCCGGCGTGTAAATGGATTTAACTCTTTGAACGTACAATAGTGGTTGTGAAGCAGAAAGTCAGTTTATTTTGCACAATCGGCAAACTGCAGCACCAACTGTGCACGACAGCCACCAAAAAAAAAAAGGGTGTATGTCACTTTAAATTTTCGATTCTTTGATAGCTGTGGCCCTAAGTAACGATTCTGTGTCCCTGAGTAACGATTCTGTGTCCCTGAGTAACGATTCTGTGGCCCTAAAGTCTCTGTGGCCCTAACTCTGTCCCTTAATACAGACAGGTCTGTCTCTCTTGAATGACCGGAGGCTAATGGAGAATTCTAAGATGGCCGCGATTTATAGTGCTGGCTGGCTGCTGATTGGCTAATGCGATCACATGTCATGAATGCATTATGGGTCAGCGTGCCTTGTCTGCGCGCCTTCCCAGAGATCCCCGCCCCATCTTCTCTGTCCATTTTCTCCGTGGCCACACATGTCGCCGCCATTTTTGGGAAAATTCGATTCGTGCATCCGAAGTTTGCTAATCTTCGGATTCGTCGCGAATAGAATTTTTCCAAATCTTCGGAACGAATTCCACTTCGTCATGTTCGATTCGCTCATCTCTAATAACAACAATAAACATGATTTAACAAACAAGATAAAATAAAAAATAGACTTTTGGCTGAACTGAGAGTTGTCAGTTTTGCTTATTGCTAAATCGAAAACATGTTGCACAAAAGAAATACCACCCTTAACTGATTATTGTGTTTCAGAAACTTACCAGCTTCAGGGTTTTATCCTCTGAAATTAACCATAAGGGATAAAAACATAAATAATATTAGCTAGTGAAAACCCTTTCCCTGAATCCCTTGAAGCTTCTGGGATCTAATAAACAAAGTTGCACAGATTCTAAAGATCTTACAAATGTACCACTCCACCAGGCTTAACCACCATCTTTTTTTCTGCACCGAAAACTGACTGGAACCGACTGCACTGGTGTGAACTGGGGACATTGGAATACATGGAAAACACTGTGCATGCATTTTTTATGCAGGAGAAAAATTTCACTGAACTGCATCTAGTGTGAACTAACCCTAAGGGTTTATTCACCCTGTGTACAGTGACTGGCATTTTACTGCACTAGATATTTGTCAGTCACCACAAAAGCACATAGAAAGCAACTGTTTCATATGTGCCCTTTTCACGCCACAATGCTGTGGTGAAGTGTTTTTATTGTGCATGCTAGTATAAGCAAGCCCCCACTGTGAAAAAAAAACACAAAACGTTTGTTTACATAAAATACAACATTTTTCACATTCTCCTGCTCAATTCAGGCCATAAATGCAACTATGTGTCTCCCCAACCACAGTTCTGCAATACCTTGTGGCAATATAAACAAAAAACAGCTTAAATGAAATTATCAATAAAGAAGAGGGTGAGTGGTAACTTTTTCTGTTGCATCTAGTGATGGATTGGAGTCATGACCAATCCCCCAGGTGGTAATGTTGCTCATCATCCAGCTTAACACTTAGGGCTGGTTTACACCAGAGGGTTCACACCATGCATGTTTCTGCTCTCAAAATGTACTGACTTTGCAATCTTCTGAGGGTGCAAATACATTGTTAATGGCACTACAAACGTAGGTTGCAAATGCAGTGTGTTTGTAGGCACCAGATCTCATGGCACTGCAGTACCATGCAATTTGGTATGGCGTGTTTTTGAAGAGTAGTTCCTGTGCAATTCTGGTGTAACCCATCCTTTAGATCTGAAGTGTTTTATTATAAAGCACCAAAGATGTTGGTTTATTACCTGCAGGTGGCTGCTCCTGGCAAAACTCTTCCCGGCAGTGCCTCATTCATAGTCACAGGATACTACACTAAATGGCTGTCTTCCAGTGCTATGAAGTGAAATGAACAGTAGCTGTTGCTCGTGTGAAAAGCTGAGCCACTCACCTGCCCCATTCTGCCCTTTCCACCATTGATATTTAACAAAAAAGTGCAGAGCTAAATAGTGTTGAAGTCCATTAACAATATACAAAAGTCCATGCTCAAAAAACCTCAGGGATCCCTGGAACAGCATCTCTCTAATCTGGAGGCCAATCTGAAGCAGGAGAACTGGGAGGCCAGGAGGAGGATCTATCTGGAGATCAGGCCACAGCGCACACAGCCTAGATTTAGGTGGAAAAACAGAGTTAGTGCGGAGCCACGGGGAGAATCATCTCTACACTACGCACTGGGGAATTCTTTGGGGTTAACCCCTAAAACACATTTATCTTTTCAATATGAAAGCCAAATAGCTCTGGTAGGAGCTCTTATATGTCTGTTGTCTTCCTCCTTTTTTGATTCACTGAATGTGGGTTTCTCCATCTCTTGTGATGGTTTGGTTTCGCCATTTAAGAAGTTTTTTGAGCACAGACGTTGGTATATAATTGATGGACTTCAACACTATTTAGCACTGTACTTTTTTTGTTATATATTGTTTGAGGGATTGTATATATTCCTGTGTTAGCCGCTTTTCATGTATTATTTAATCTGAGCACAAAGATTTATTTGAATTTAGAGTTTTGACTGTGATACACCACTGATATTGCTTATATTACTACTCTTACACATATATTGTGTTCTCTGAATGGGGGAGGAGTAGCTGAAGGAACACCACCCTGTCACAGAATAAAATATATTGTTCAAGAGTAGTAAGATAGAAATATGAATGGCAGATATTGCAGAAGTGAGAGAGTGCCACATTTGTTCTAAATAGCACTAGAAGACAGCTACTCAGGGCAATATCCAGCAGTTGTGAAGAAGGCACTGCAGCAGATTTTCACCAGAAGCAGCCACCTACAGACAATGGGACACACAGAATTACACATAACTGTTGTGTTTGGTGCGGTATCCCCCCAAAAAAGTTGGAAACTAACTCCAATGATGTTATACTATGCTTAAGCAAAGTATTATCACAACGGTCAAGCCTAGACATCTACATTTGGTGTGTCCTGAGCTGGGTCCATAATCATTGTTTAAGATTTGCTTAATAGCATTGTATTATGGTGGCCACTGCACCACTGCTTAAAGGCCTCATGCACACTGGACTCCTTTGCAGCTGTTTCAAGGTGCATCAGGTGGTTTTTTTTTCTGTTTTTAAACTTCCCTGCACATCAGCCTATGTGTCGTAGGATTAGGACACAAAGGCATAGGATTTTAGCAGCATTTAGTTGCATGAGGTTTTAGAGGCAGGAAAAAAAACACTCTTTGGTGTGTCCAGGAGCAGCAGAGTTTTGGCAGAAAAAACACTTGACGTTGCTAAATGTTGCTAAATGCTGCTTAATGCGCCTAAACGCTAGGCGTGTTTAGCACTTGAGGGCTTATTCATTTTAGTAGCCAGAATAAATTATTATTCTTGCCAATAAAATGAATTAACATCCAAGCTCTTGACAACTGTAAATGTGCCTAAAAGCTTGTAAAAGCTTTAGGCATTTTTACAAGCTTCAGGGTTTTTTCTGCTAAAACACTGCTGTCAGGAGAAAAGACTTCTAGGAGAATTTGCAAAACATCCTGTGTGCATGAGGCCTAAGAATACCCAGACAGTGACTGCCTCTGATTGGCTGCCGTTCCTGTTCAGCCAAGAATTTTCAACCTCCTTCTTCAATTTTAAGATCGATGCTTGTGGTGTCAGTTGGTGCCAACAGAACCACCCATGGCTCGAATTTCAGGCCAATTCCTAAGAATTTGGTGGATATTTCAGCCCTGTATTACCAACATATGTAAATCCTCTCCATGTTGATTTGAAAGTTGTTATAAAATTCTTGTTTCATCAAGCCTTATACTACAGAAAAAATAAGCCTTTTTTTCTTTTTTTTAGCATTGTGAGAAATATATAATTTGATGAGACTGGGCACTATTAGAAACCTCATTTGTTTTACAGAAATTATCATTTTTAATTGCAGATACCTGGATGGGTGTGTAGTGTTGCTACTCAACTTACTGTCTTTGAGCTCCCAGGTTGTAGGTAATGAGGGCTCAGTTCTCTTCATTATTCTAGCCACACAGCCTGATAATTTTAATCAATGTAAGCGAACATTACATGTGACTGCTAAACAGTATACAGGTTAAATCATGAATGATAAACAGCATGTAATGTAAATGTTCTGGAAAAACAGGATTGATCAGCAAGGTTCTCCATTTCCCAAGAAAAGGTCAGCAGTGACAGCCTCCATATTTCTGTGTAGTACAATAATGCAAATTAGGCCCAAAAGTTCCAGACCATACAACAGCTCTACAGTGACATCAAATTATCCATAATTAAAAAGAAGAAAGAACATACTGCACTTAGAATTATACAATCTGTATGCTTTTTATATCACCAAGGTACTTTTGGAAAAAATGGATTTAAGAGGTGCTATACCTCCTTCATCAGCAACTAAATGTATTACACCTCTGAAATGTGCATACCTTTTACAATTGTCATACAGTTGTGATAGGGATTAATATCTATTTAAAGTTCTATCTTTTTTATTGTGGGAGCCCTCATATTTTTCTCATGACGTGTTCTTTAAATATTAGGTGCTCTAGAATGATCCATCTGATGTTGCCCTCACTATGTTTCTGTTTCTTGTCTTGAGTGACTGTCAGTGATCTTAAACAATTTAAAAGACTAATCAAGTGAGTATGTTTAAAATGAAAGTAAAAATACCACTCTAATATGCCCTGTGAATGTTAAATAAACATCAAATAATGCCGCTGTACTCCAGACAATCCCCCTGAATAAGTCACATGTGTGGATGACAAAACGCCTAGAGGCGGGACCTTTGAATATCGTCACAACATTCGGAAATCATGGTGGTGAGAGCGGTATTGTACAGGATCGCTGTATCTTATGTACACGCTGTGTATCCAGGTGCGATTGGGCGCCCTGTGCATGTGAGTGAAACTATTTCTGTTTTTTTTTTAATAAAATGCTTTTAAGGATAAAGCACTGTTTTACGTTTCAATTTGCATGAGATGGAGTGGTGTTTTGGGAGAAGGCGCGTGGAGCACAGAGCCAAATACATGGGGCATCCATGATGTCCATGGAAAGGGCAAAAACCGTTTTATGACTGAGCATAATGTGTGAGGTCATAAACAGGAGGTGAGCAGACATCTGGTGGCAGTGTGGTCACTTTTAATTGCTGGACGTAGCACAGATGGTGACGCTCATGTTTTGCATTGGATTATGCTAGAGGGATTGATATTGCAAATAGTGTTGTACAGTGTTTTATAATTTTTAATCTTAAACAGTTGCATTAGTACAGCCAAAAGGGCACAGCCAGGATTAAAAAAAAATAAAAAAAAAATAATATGTTCTAGAATTTATTAGAACAAGTGACCGCATGGAAAATCACACTGCAATGTGAGCCTAAAATATAGAAATGTGGTTTAATTGAGGATATCATAGCTAAGCTGATGTCCAATTGAATGCATAGTCTACAGCACATGTGTCAAACACAGGGCCCGAAAGCCAAATCTAGCCCGCCAGGCCATTCAATGTGGCCCTTGCATGCTTCCTGCAGCTGCGGCACACTCCTAATCTCCACCCCCCACTTTGTCTAAGCAGTCAGAAGCAGATAGGAGAACAGAACTCCTCTGTTAGATCCTGTGCTTCTCCATACAGCAGCAGAGAGGCTCATCTCTGCCACCTCCTGTCTCAGCAGTTGGCAGCAGAGAGGAGGACTGTCAGGAATGGACTCACCACTGGTGGTGCTGTGGCTCACTTGCTCTGTGGGCTGCAGTACCAGCTCCTACCAGAGGGTGCTTTCAGCAGCCAGGGTCTCACTCCTGCAATCAAGCCATCACCTGAGGCTGATTGCAGGAGGTCTATTTAAGCAGGACCAGGCCTGCAATCAGTGCCTTGGTGTTTGTTTCCCATGAGCCCCTGTACCTGGTATCCTGTGAATCTTCTGTTGCCGACCTCTGCATTGTTCCTGACCCTGCTGACCATCTCCTGTTTAACCCCTGGCTTGCCTGACCATCCTTCTGCCTGATCCTCTGTACCGCACTGCCCGTGAGTTACTGAACCCGGCTTGTGACCCTGACCATTCTCTGCCTGCTCCTCTGGTACCTCGCTGCCTGCACGTTGCTGACCTGGCCTGCCTGACTACGCCTTATGCTACCCAGACGATCCATCCATCCCGCACGGATCTGTCCCTGTTACCAGGTCTGCCAGCCTCTTCACGTCAGGCTCCTTTCCCCGCACACCTCTGACAACGCTCTTTACCATTGCAGGATGCACTCAGGGGTCGCGACCTGGTCTCAGTCTGCTCCAAGTCCATCCCCACCATCAGGGGCCCTGGTGAACAAGCAGATTGGGACTTAGACCCCACGCCCTGAGGAACCCCGTGCTGTAGGCTGCTAGAGACGCCGCCAGGCGGTGCTTTACAGTACCAAATGGCCTGCCTGACCATTCCACCTCTCCAGCCCTGACTACACCTGTGTTCCCACACATTTCTGGTCATACCCCGGATCCCTAACAAGGACAGAACTCTTCCTGCAGATCTTGCACCTCTCTGTGCAGCTTCAGTACCCCTTTGTCTTTGCCTCCCCTAGTTTGAGCATTCAGCAGACTCCAGCTGCTAAATCCAGCCCTCGTCTGGTTCTCCTCCAGACCCTGCACTTTCTGCTTCCCCATCTCCATCCCCAGCCTCTTCCCAGCAGCAGCATAAGGTAAGGGGGTGCACTGTGATGTAAAGGACAGTAGGGGGTTCTTTATATCTGATATAAGCGGGGGTGGGGTGCTCTGGACATCTAGTCTTATAGATACACCCAGCCTTTTAAGGGCAACTATAATGCCGATGCGACCCACAATGAAATTGAGTTTGACACTCCTGGTCTACAGTATAGCAAATAGTAGCATGTATACAGAGCAAGAAAACATGTCTAAAAATTAAAATGTAAACATATAGGTCAAACCACAGGACAGCTCATTCCAGCGACCATTCTTTTGGATTTATCAAGGTCTAGTTCTAAGATTTCTTATTACTAAAGACTACTTATTACTATAGCTTTTGTCCATAAATTATTTACACATCAATTATTACTATATTTTCTACTGTGTGTGTCCACTCCTTGTAGTGTCTTGAAAAAAAAAATGTTAATCTCTCATGAGAAAATAAATCCACTTCTACCCTCAAGATGCATTAACTATATCAGGTACAGCCACATAGCTTGCAAGGATTTCTTCTTTATCTTTCATGTTTTTCTATTGCAAGGAAAATAGGTAACAGTGTTTATTTTTTTCTACTATTATATTTTCCTGCTCTGTGCATTGGTATTGCACAAAGCAGTCCCTAACTGCTCCTCTTCTGAGGTCCCCCACCAGTCTTCCTGGTTAAGCAGCACTTAAAAATGTATTTTCAAAATGTCTGAACATTTGTGAACTATTATTGTTCTTAAGATGTTTAAACTCTTACCAGATTCAATGACACTCAAAATAAAGCTTGATTTCAAAAACTTTGAAAGTCAACCAGTGAAACGCATCAGGAAGTGACATCAGATGCACGCTGTAACTAGCAGTACCCAGTCTGCCATCTTGGAATCTGTCTTGTGTATCTCCCTGTAAATGTAAGCATACAGTGGAGATCGAAAGTTTGGGCACCCCAGCTAAAAATTTGTATTAATGTGCATAAAGAAGCCAAGGAAAGATGGAAAAATCTCCAAAAGGCATCAAATTACACATTAGACATTCTTATAATATGTCAACAAAAGTTAGATTTTATTTCCATCATTTACACTTTCAAAATAACAGAAAACAAAAAAATGGCGTCTGCAAAACTTTGGGCACCCTGCAGAATTTATAGCATGCACTGCCCCCTTTGCCAAGCTGAGACCTGCCAGTGTCATGGATTGTTCTCAATCATCATCTGGGAAGACCAGGTGATGTCAATCTCAAAGGTTTTAAATGCCCAGACTCATCTGACCTTGCCCCAACAATCAGCACCATGGGTTCTTCTAAGCAGTTGTCTAGAAAACTGAAACTGAAAATAGTTGACGCTCACAAAGCTGGAGAAGGCTATAAGAAGATAGCAAAGCGTTTTCAGATGTCAATATCCTCTGTTCGGAATGTAATTAAGAAATGGCAGTCATCAGGAACAGTGGAAGTTAAAGCAACATCTGGAAGACCAAGAAAAATATCAGACAGAACAGCTTGCAGGATTGTGAGAAAAACAATTCAAAACCCACGTTTGACTGCACGATCCCTCCAGAAAGATCTGGCAGACACTGGAGTTGTGGTACACTATTCCACTATAAAGAGATACTTGTACAAATATGGTCTTCATGGAAGAGTCATCAGAAGAAAACCTCTTCTACATCCTCACCACAAAAATCATCGTTTGAACTTTGCAAATGAACATATAGACAAGCCTGATGCATTTTGGAAACAAGTTCTGTGGACCAATGAGGTTAAAATTGAACTTTTTGGCCGGAACGAACAAAGGTACGTTTGGAGAAGAAGGGGCACAGAATTTAATGAAAAGAACCTCTGTCCAACTGTTAAGCATGGGGTTGGATCAATCATGCTTTGGGGTTGTGTTGCAGCCAGTGGCACAGGGAACATCTTACAAGTAGAAGGAAAAATGGATTCAATAAAATTTCAGCAAATTTTGGATGGTAACTTGATGCCATCTGTGAAAAGGCTGAAGTTAAAGAGAGGATGGCTTCTACAAATGGATAATGATCCTAAACACACCTCGAAATCCGTGGGGGATTACATCAAGAGGCGTAAACTGAAGGTTTTGCCATGGCCTTCACAATCTCCTGACCTCATCATAATTGAAAATCTATGGATAGACCTTAAAAGAGCAGTGCGTGACAGACAGCCCAGAAATCTCAAAGAACTGGAAGACTTTTGTAAGGAAGAATGGGCAAAGATACCTCAAACAAGAATTGAAAGACTCTTGGCTGGCTACAAAAAGCGTTTACAAGCTGTGATACTTGGCAAAGGGGGCAGTACAAGATATAAATTCTGCAGGGTGCCCAAACTTTTGCAGGCGCCATTTTTTTGTTTTCTGTTATTTTGAAAGTGTAAATGATGGAAATAAAATCTAACTTTTGTTGACATATTATAAGAATGTCTAATGTGTAACTTGATGCCTTTTGGAGATTTTTCCATCTTTCCTTGGCTTCTTTATGCACATTAATACAAATTTGTATTAATTGCCCAAACTTTCGATCCCCACTGTATAGGAGGTAAATAAATGGTTTCAAATGTGAAATTGTTCACTATGGTTCTTTTATATTTTTGCGTGGCAATCATCTATTATATTTACTGAGAACATCAAACCTGGATGGGGTGGCGGAGACTGAGGAATGAACTGAAAGCGCAGTTTTAGCCCTGTGATTGGTGGGCAGTTCTTTTGGTAAGGTATACCATCATAGTGGAGTGGATGCATTTAAATCACATGGGCATTTAAAGCAAAGTTCCACCCTTTAAGATACTCTATTCACAATGTCACTGTGATGTACTGTCTGAAATGGTTATATGTTTTATTCTTTAAAGTTTCTACATTCTTTAAATTAAGATATAAGGGTGGCGCTTCCAGTCCCAGCCGCCTAGGCAATGATGTCATTAGGCGATATGCAAGGTCTCCTGGTATATCCTTTGATTGACAGGTTACCATAACAATGGGGCAGGAAATTCCACCATTGCCACCATTGCTGTGGCGACCTGTTAGCGAACAAACTGCACCACTCAATGTTGGTACTGCGCAGGTGCAAGATCAGGAGGTGCATGCTGGGATAGCCAGCAACACCTAATCTGGGAAACATACACTAGCAGACTTTAGATGCCCACATAATTCATTGCATCTGCCTGCCTCCAAGTTCAAGGTAAAATATTAAATATATACAACTAACGAGCAGGATATCAGATAGACCAGTATTCAATTAATGTGCAAATTGTAACAATCACCGGGGAGCGTTTCAAAAAACCATGGGGGTGTGTGGCCAGTGTCCAAGCTGAATGGCAGCCTTCACACACAGCTCCACTGCACACATGGTGCCCGATCTCCACAGCGGCGGTCCTCACACAAAAATCAGGTGTCCAGAGAGAGACCTGGAGACCCTCTGGACCATGAAAAAAAAGAAAAGCAGAGAGAAAACTCCAGAAAATACCAGAGTTTCTCATCTGGCCAGAGAATAACACACAGTGTCATGGCGGCGGTTCTGGATCCTCCGCCTCCCGCTCAGCACCCAGGCAAGTCACAGCCGCTCCTCCTGAGACACCTGTAAAACACAACAACCATGCTATAACAATGCAGCCTGCCTCTCTTACCTCTTCTATATCTTCCATAGCAAGTCCAGCTAAATCTAAATCTAGAATGGCAGCTGTTAATGCACCTGAAGCTGAAGTAAGCTCTCACATTAGCAATCCATATTCTGCAAACAATCTGACTGATCCAATTGCTAATTTTCCTGCTACCAGCCAGCCCATCTCTGACACATTAAAGAAAGAGATGCTTCTCTTGCTGAGATCTTCTATTCAATCAGATATTATGAACTCTATTCAACAGATTAAACTAGAGATCAATGACCTCGGTGAAAGAGTGGATCATGTGAAATTAAAAATGGGGGAGTAGACCGCTTCTTTTAATACCCTGGTAGACGCTCATAATGAAAAAGATGAGGAAATAGAATGGCTCAAAAATAAAGTCGCAGATCTAGAAGACAGAATCCGGAGCAACAATATCAAGATAAAGGGTATCTGTACAATCTTATCAACTAAGATCTTACGCACAGGAGCTTTTTCATGTCCTTTTACCTGATGCCAGAAACACAGATCTGATCATTGATAGAATACATCGTGTTCCAAAACCCTCTTGTCTTCCAGAAAAAATCCCACGCGATGTCCTCATGAGAATCCATTTTTTCCACATGAAAGGAAAAAATCATGGAATTACTCGCAAGCCCCAAAACCTACCTACCCAATATTGATCTATCCAGCTCTTTACAGATCTGTCCAAACACACCATGCAACTCAGGAAAATATTCCAATAACAAAGCCGCTACGTAATCATAAAATCATCTGCCACTGGGGTCACCCAACTAAACTGATCGTCATCAGAAATGGCACAACTACTATAATCAACAATTTAGAAGAAGGATTGCAACATCTGAGAGAGAGGGACATTCTCCCAGAAATTTTAACACCAGCATTCTCCTGCTACTAGGATATCTTCAGAATGAAACCTGGTTACTCACAAACGTCAAGTCAAACACTGACTGTATAGTCGCATTTTGGTTCCACAACTTCCGTGTATACATAAAATCAACATCCTAAGCAGAGCAAGGAGTGTTCTACGAATACTATGCAATACTATGCAATTTTTATTGCATTCGGATCTTGGCTAAGATCCTATTTTTTATCAGTTTGTTATTTGTTCAATTATTTTTTTCCATCTCTCCCACTGTGTAATTCACAACAGTCTAAATGGAATAACCACCATCAACACAAAGTTTTGTTACCAACCTAGGGGCCTCTTGTTTATGCCCCATTAAGTCATTAAGTATACTTTCTCAATGGATCTAAAAATTATCTCAATTAATGCTAATGGATTGAATCATCCTGCTAAACGTACAACATGTGGAAACAAGCACTTAAAGATAAGTGTGATATAATCTGTGTCCAAGAGACCCATTTTATAGATTCAGCCCCGCCGAAGTGCACACATAAATATTTTCCGCATGTTTATACAGCTAACACTTCTGAAAAAAAAAGAGGCATACTCATTGCTGTCAGAAATACACTAAACTTTGCTGTGCACAAAAGCATTTCAGATCCTGAAGGTCGATACTTGATTCTTATTTGTACTGTGGATAATATTATCTATGCCATTTTGAATTCATATGTACCTAATACTCACCAAAAATTATATTTTACTAAGCTCTTTAAATTGATCTACAAAAATCATTCTGGCTCTCTTATAATATGTGTAGACTTCAAACTTATAGTAGACAGAAACCTAGATTCCACAAAGTCTGCAAAAAAAATTACCCCAAGTCTATACCCCTTTCTTATAAAAGAAGACGTATATGACGCCTGGAGGTGTCAACATGCTGGTGTAAGGGATTATACCTTCTTTTCTGCCAGGCATCAATCATATTCAAGAATAGACCTCATATTAGTGGATAAATGGCTTTTACAGAATGTCATTGTATCAAGCATAGGCAATATAACATGGAAGGATCATGCACCTGTTTCAATCACTATTTCAGAAAAACATTTATTGAAATCCCATAGTCTTTGGCACATAAATTTTTCCATTATAAAAATACACAACAATACTTCAATACTCAAAAAACATCTTGATGAGTTCTTTCATATGAATTCACAATCTGTATCAAATCCTAATGTTCTTTGGTGTGCCCACAAAGCATATGTACGTGGTATCATTATACAAATGTGTGCTAGAGCTAAAAAACAAAGAAACAAACATCTTAATGATATACTATTGAATATTCAAAAATTAGAGGCACAAAACTAAACTAATCTTAACCAGAGTATTTCAAACACACTCCCCAATCTCAGAAATTAGTTACGTTCCTTATTAATAACTCAATTTGATAAAAACACACAAAGATTATTACTCAAATAGAATAAAGCAGGAAAATACCTAGCAAATAAAATGCAATCACTTCAGGTTAAAACTAAAATACCATATTTTACCAACGCAAAAGATAAACCTAAAATTACTAATCCTCAAGAAATAGCAGATTAATTTGCTCAATACTATGAATCACTTTATAATCTAAACCAAGATGCATCTACTCTCCAACCTTCCATTAAAACTATACAAAATTTTCTATCTCAAATTCAACTACCCACTCTTTCAGAAGATCAATTAAATTTCTTAAATTCCCTTATTACACTGAATGAGATATACAAAACAATAGAATCATTACCCAAAAGTCTGGGACCAGACGGTTTTTCAAGTGAATTCTACAAAAGTTTTAAAAACACCTTAAGTCCCTACCTAAACCAAATCTATACCAATGCATTTTCTTCCGCATCCTTACCTTCCCAAACGTTCATTCATTAATTGTCACAATTTACAAACCAGGGAAGGAACCAGATAGTCCACAAAATTTCCTGCCTATTTCCGTATTGAATATCGATATAAAGATTTATGCCAAAATAATTGCTTGTAGATTAGCAGATATACTTCCGGATTTGATCAAGCCTGACCAACAAGGTTTCACAAAAGGTAGACGAACATCTGATGCAACGCGAAGACTAATCAATATAATTCATCATGCTGAATCTCAAAAAATCCCTTCATTATTTCTTGCTCTAGAAGCCAAAAAGGCATTCGATAGGATACACTGGACATACATGTTCCAAGTACTTCTCAAATTTAGATTTTCTGGCACGATCATTAACGCTATTCTAGCACTCTATTCAAATTCTTCCACTCAAGTATATGTCTCTAATATGTTATCAAAAATATTTTTAATCACTAACGGTTCCAGGCAAGGATGTCCACTGCCTCCATTAATATTTAACCTATTAATTGAACCTCTTGCTGAAACCATCAGAAATAACTCAGATATTCATGGCATCTTTTTAGGTAAAACTCATCACAAAATAACTCTCTTTGCAGACGACATCATTCTCATGTTAACTAGTCCCAACACTTCCTTATAAACGCAAATAAAGCAGCGCTCTTCAATTTAATATATCTCTAAATAATATAAATGTGTGAACACAAACCATAAAATGATGTGAAAAAAAATAGTACCAAAATCAGTAATAAATACTATGAACCAATCAGTGAACAACTTAAATCAAAATATAAATATATACAAAAAACAGTGTCCAACAAAAATATATATAATTAATCATGAAAATATGTATCAAATATTATAACGATTATAAAAAGGTGGACACTTTTTGGCTGTTGGCTACTCCATTTCTGGGTGTACCACCAGGGGCATACGAGTGGGCTTGCTTTTGAGCCAGGCTCTGTGTGTCCATTGACACACAGCACAGTGTAATGTCAGTATTCCCATCGCACAATTTCCTGGTTAAGGCTTATGAGTAGCAGGTGCTGCAGCAACAACCAGCTGGAACTGGAAACATCACAAATCAAATGTACATATTCGCCAGCACACCACGGATCATCAAAACATCCAGATATTTATTGACGAATGATCACATCACAAAAGACATAGTGCAACATTTCAGAGCAGGACCCCTTCGTCAGGCATGTGATATTGTGCATCTGCCGTTTCCAAAATGCTACAATATGTCTTTTGTGATGTGATCATTCTTCAGTAAATGTCTGGATGTTTTGATGATCTGACATACAGCACAACTTGGCCCTGCCCCTGCTTCCTCTGAATTGGACTGACAGCAGCAGGAACCAATGGCTGGAAGCCAAGCCTGTGAGAGAGCAGAGAGAAGTCCTTCAGGCAAGCAAAGCGATGAATACAAAAATCAGAAAAAGGTCAGCGTTAATCCAAGAACAATATTAAATAAAGCTGCATGCAATGGATAAAGATATACCAAAATCCTAAAGTGCTGTAAACAAAAATTGCAGCGCTATAACAATTCAAAAGTATAGTGTACCCCACATATAAATATTGATTCAATATTGTGCAATGATACAAACAAACAATATAACACTAACATTCTAACAGTGATTTAATCAGTAATGTAGACTCTATGAGGATGATGGTATAATGAACCACACATGTAGTCTCACTGTCCTCTATGAGCAGTCTTGACCCGCTGATCCAAGACAATCAAACATGTCACCTCCACCAACGGCTGAAATAAAAACTCATCAAAAGATGTTGCTGTATAATTATAGAACAGCAATAAACACCTGTATAATGATTCACTCTCAGGATGCAATCCTCCAATATATCAGGAAACAATTTGCGTTCCACCAGATGTCAGTATGTTCACTTTAATCCTCAAAAAAACATCAACAAAAACTTCTCATAGTGTAGTAGTTTTAATGATAAATGATAATGATGGATAGTACAGATAAAATTCGTAATGCCAAATAAACATAGAAGTAAAAGCCACTGTGTGTCCACTTACATAAGGGGCTGCCAGACACTAGAAATAGTGGCACAACCTCTAGCAATAACGCCACAAGCCAACATCGTTTCGCACACACCCTCCTCTGCAGAGACTTCATCATTGTACCAGATACCTCCATTGAGATCAAAGGCTCTACACCAAAATATCAATGCCTGTCTACTTTGGCATCATTTCTACACTCAAATGATCTCTTTGACATATGGAGGTGCCAACACTTCCTGGAAGGAGATTTCTTTTCAAAACCCCACTGCACTTCCAGGATAGATTCCAGAATAGACCTATTCGTAGGGAACAAATCCACACCATAACGTGGTCAGATCACGCACCTATCTCAATCTAGATTGGGGAAACACTCAACAAACCATTGATGTCCATGTGGCATAATGATCCCCAGACAATGTCTACTCCCTCAAATGCTTCATATCCACAAAGACCTAAGATACTTTTTTGTAACTCAATACCTCTTTGGACCTTGGCCCCTTTCTCTTATGGTCTACACACAAGGCCTACACGAGGCATCTTAATTAAAATAAGTTCAAGCCAAACTAAAAAGCAGCTACATGATCTGTTAGACACTTGACTAAGATATTGCTATGTATTGTGGCTGTGTAACCTTTACTATGCACCACAATCAATCAAATCCCCCTTACTTAAAAGCAATTAACTGCAACATTAGTTTGGGGTTGAAAGACTATAGCAGCCATTTATTCAATAATAACATACAAAAATACAACATACAACCTTTTATCAAGACATTTTCAATAATGACAACCATCCTAACAAAGACTGACCTACTTTTCTGGTCTAGGGTCTTGGTAGGCACCTTTATTTTATCAGTCGGCTGTATTTGCCACAGTTCTACTTAAAGGCCCTCAGCAGCAACTACGCCAGCTCGAGGACAATTTAACTATCAATCTATCCTCGATACAACTCCATAACCATTAGTACCTTAACACCTTAACTGATATAGAAAAGGTACACCTATACCTGTGATGGGCCCCACCCATTATTGTTCAAATTTACCAACCATCTACCGCCTTCAAAGACCCTGCGACCCCTGCCAGCTGCTATGACAATGCCAGCAGGAAAAAGAAGTTGAGCACTCAGAACAAAATCCAAGTCACACCAAGGTCAACACAGTATAACATAAAGCATGATACTAAATAAAAAATAGACACAAAATTTAGGGAAAAACAGGAAGTCCAACCTATACAACCCGTAGGGGGGGGGGGTTGGGAAAAGCTCATCCCTCACTGTCCAGACACCGCTCCAAATGACCATGAGGCAAGGTCACCACCCCTTCTAACTCCCGCTTTGATCACACCCTGTCCACCCTGCCTCCACATCTGCTGTCTCCAATCAGGTAGGCTCCTTAAACTTTAAGAAAATTGCCATATTAACCCTCCACTGTCTCAGCCTACAGCAAACCTAGTCAAGTCAGCCTTTCACTTAAGCTTAGCCTCCAGCTCCAGGCCTTCCTCTATCAATACACCAGAAATTGAAAGCAAAACAATTCCTACACCAAAAGTTAGTAATCAAATTTACCAGGCCAGGAATGAGCTCAGAACCCTCTTCACTACAAAGCATGCTAAAATGTTACAGAAACTACATTTAAATGTTTATGCATCAGACAACAAAGCCAGAAAGTTGCTTGAGACAAAAATCAAACAGCGCAGGGCCAAACAAACAACACCTTACATTCTCCACTCTATTCATGGAGGCAAATTATATACACCTTTAGAGAATGCTATAACAATCTTTACAACTTTAAAGAAGACTACTCCATACCTCAACCTACCGATTCTGCAATCTCTTACTTTTTGAAGTCATTACACTTACCAATATTATCTAAACACCATCTGGATAGTCTCAATGCTCCTATCACCACTAAGGAGGTTGAACATGTTTTTTTATCACTCCCCAATTGTAAGGCCTTTCGTCCGAATATTATAAACTGTTCTCTAACACTCTAGCTCCATACATGTGTCAAACCTTCAAAGCTGATGTGTCCTCTGGTAGATTTCCAAATAAGATGCGCAATATCATAACGTTTCCAAAACCAACATTTTACTCCAATCTCACTATTGAATACAGATTTTAAACATTATGCAAAACGTGTGGCAGAGAGACTAGCCCCCCAGTTAATACATCCAGACCAAGTAGGTTTCACGATGGGCAGACTGGCATCTGATGACACCCATAAAATCAGCAACCTATTATACTACACTGAATCTACAAGAAACCCAGCCTTGTTCCTAACTCTCGATGCAGAAAAAGCATTTGTTAGGATTCACTGGGGTTATCTACAGCAAACCCTATTAACTTTTGGTTTCCATGGTAATATTCTATCTGTGATACGGCTCTATATTCAAATTCATCAGCTCACGTTTTTGCACTCTCAAACAAATTTAACATCACCAATGGCACAAGACAAGGATGCGCTCTTTCCCCCTTGAAATTCTCCCTATTACTGGAACCCTTAGCACAAAAATTTCACAACCATAATTCCATTTCAGTCATAAACATCACGGACCAGGAATACAAAATCACTTTATTAACAGACAACATTATTTTAACTTTTGATGGACCCAGCTTTTTCCTTGCCAGTGGTTTATGATGTACTCACAATTCATAATGTGTTCATATTATAAGGTCAGTGAATCTAAGTTGAATATTCTCAATATGGGTATACAGGTGTTCACTAAAACTCTCTTACAATCTAAGTTCCCCTTTCAGTGGGTAACTTCCTCAATGCCAAATCTAGGAAACTCCCTAACATCACCCTCATCTAATTTATATTCTCATAACTATGTCCTGTTCTTGACCTCATACAAGCAGTATCTCCAAAATATTAGCACACAATACCTATCTTGGGCTGGTAGAACGGCAGCCTTCAAAATGTCAATCCTACCTAAGCTGCTATATATCTACAGAGCTTTACCAATTAAAGCACTATTAAACAAATACTATGCACACATGTCTGGCTGAATAAGAAAACATGCTGCCAATACCCTGTTCTCATCCGCCTTAAGCTGGCAGGTGGTATGGGCTTTCCTGACATGCAGGATTATTATTCTGCGGTAATACTGGGCCAACTTAGACATTGGTTCAAACCCATCTTTAATAAACAATGGAGAGCCATAGAGCAAGCCTAAGAACACCTAAGTGCCCTTTTATATACTCATTCCCTGTAAAAACATACAATCTAAACTAACACACCTAAACATTTCAGCAGCATTATCAGTGTGAAAATACTTTTCAAAGGTTACTACAGGTGAATTACTTAACACAAATATCACCACCCCTTTAGAAATATTTAACTTCATTCTACCCAGTGTGTCTCTTAAAAATGGACACTACTCAGACATACTCCCTTAGCAATGCTTGTACATAACAATAACATCCCCTATTTTCCGTTCTGCAAGAACTCTAGTCATTCATATTTTGTTTGCTGCTAGATTACCGATCATGCGTAAATGGAGATGCTCCTTAGTTTCAAGCATCTCAGATGTCAAAATTAAAGTTACCCTGCAAAGCAGTGTGCAGTAGCTGACAGGGGAGAGAACCGTATTGTTTACAAACAGTTCTCCCCCGCGTCAAAGATGCTTGGCAATCACTAGGTGTAATAGTAGTCACCAGCTAGGACCCAGTAATTGACAGCCACGAATGGTGGTAGGGCGCACGTGCCTCGCACACGCCCGCTACCCGTGAATGCAAAATCACATATATATATGTGTGTGTGTGTGATTTTGCGCACCTGTGCCTCCCTGTAGCAGTGCTCCTGCTATGGGGCAGATGGGAAGCTGTTAACCACTTGGCAACAGCATGACGGCTACAGCTCGGTTGTCCAGTGCTGGGAGGGTGTCGTATGATGTCTTCCCAGAATTCTCCCTCCCCCGTGCCCCCAGTGGCACTCACCCAGAGATTTACATGATCACTGTGTACTACTGACAGAGCTGATCACGTGATGTGGTAAAAGGCCAAACACAGCAGTCTTTTACCTCGTGATCAGCTGTGTCCAATAACACAGCAGATCACTGTGTAAATACAGTTGCCGTTTATCGGCTGCACTTTCCTCACGCTGTCACAGTGTGAGGAAAGTACTGCCAATAACCAGCAATTGTCAGAGAACAGATTGGCACTGATCATCAGGGCACTGATGATCAGTGCCCTGATCATCAGTGCCCAGAAGTTCCACCCAGCAGTGCCACCCACCAGTGCCCAGCAGTTCCACCCACCTGTGCCCAGCAGTACCTAGCAGTGCCACCCATCTGTGCCCATTAGTGCCTAGCAGTGCCACCCACCTGTGCCAAGCAGTGCCTAACATTGCCATTCATCTTTTTCCAGCAGTGCCACCCACCAGTGCCCATCAGTGCTGCCAGTCAGTGCCGCCCATCAGTGCCTATCAGTTCCGCCTATCAGTGCCCATCATTGCTGCATATCAGTGCTGCCTATAAGGGACACTTATCAGTGCTGCCTATCAGTGCCCATCAGTGCCGCCTATCTGTGCTGCCTCATCAGTGCCCATCAGTGCTGCCTATCAGTGTCCATCAGTGCAGCCTCATCAATGCGCATCAGTGAAGGAGAAAAATTACCTGTTTGCAAAATTTTATAATAGAAACAAAGAGAAACTTTTTTTTTACATTTTTTCCCGCACAAAAAATAAAACACCCAGTAGCGATTAAATAACACCAAAAGAAAGCTCTATTTATGTGAATTTTTTTTTTTTTTTACAAATTTCATATGGGTACAATGTTGCATGACCATGCAATTGTCATTCAAAGTGCAACAGTGATGAAAGCTAAAAATTGGCCTGGGCACAAAGGGTGTAAAAGTGCTCAGGTAGGCAAGTGGTTAATATTAAAAAAATGAAAAATTCCTTTACATATGCTTGGGGGGTCCTCTCAAACTACCTGCAAAGTTGCACATCTGTACAATGTGTAGAACCTGCTGCAGGACTGACATTTTTTTTTAAATGTCATTTTTATTAAAAAAAAAAAAAAAAAAAGCAGCGTGGGCCCCCCAGTTATCTATACCAGACCCTCTGGTCTGGTAGGAAGGTTAGGAGGGATCCCACAGTATTTTTTTTTTTTTAAAGTGCAGGGGTTCCCCCTAAAAGCCATGCCAGGCCCTTTAGGTCTGATAGGATTTTTAAGTAGAACCCCACCCCCCACAAAATGGGGAGGAATAAGCATGGGGTCCCCCTAAATTGCTATCATTGCCTTGATCTGATCACAGGCTTGGCAGGTCAGGAAAGGGGGGTAATGACCAAGCGCCCCCCCCAGGCCTTACCAGGCCACATGTCCTTGACATTGGGACAGTGTTCCCATGCCGATGAGGACAAGGGCCTCTTCACCACAACCCTGAGCTGTGGTTGTGGGGGTCTGTGGGCAAGGGGCTTATTGGAATCTGGAAAATCCCTTTAACAAGATGGCCCCTGGATACTGCCCCCCTCCCATGTGAATGAGTATGCAGTACATGGTACCACTGCCCATTCACAAAACAAACGAGTAGTGTAATAAAGACAGGAGACAGTCTTTGACAAGTTCTTTATTAAAACATTTTTAAAAAAGTCCCCCGAAGTAGATCCAACATCGATCACGTTGCATTCCTCCAGGCCCGGACTGGCCATAGGGCACACCGGGCATTTGCCTAGTGGGCCAGGGCTGCTGGGCTTAAGATGACTGGGTGCACAGCAGGAGGTAAGCTGGAGGGGCTGTCTCTTTGCTGGATGAGCTGCCTATTTGATGGAAGAGCTGTCTCTTTGCTGCATGGGCTATCTCTTTGCTGGAGACTGCTGTTTCTTTGCTGGAGGAGCTGTCTGTTTGCTGGATGGGCTGTCTCTTTGTTGGAGGGGCTGCCTCTTTGCTGGAGGGGCTGTATATTTGCTGGATGGGCTGTCTATTTGCTGGATGGGCTGTCTCTTTGCTGGACGGGCTGTTTCTTTGATGGACGGGATGTCTCTTTGCTGGACGGGCTGTCTCTTTGCTGGATGGGCTGTCTCTTTGCTGGAGGGACTGCCTATTTGCTGGCTCTTGCCATCTGACAGCTGTGCAGGGATGACATTTCTTAAATAGGGTAATGGTGTCACAAGAGGGCAGGATCAACCCCTCCCCCTGTGACATCATCATGACCTATGATTGGCCAAAGCATAGCACCTGACCACAGGTACTATGCTTTAGCCGATCACAATGCACTGTCAGGGCGCAGTGCGTTGTGGGGCATGGTGGGCGAACAGCCTGCCGAATGCCCATGCCATTCGTGTGTTCACAGAACACACAAATGGCTCATGTTTGAGTCGAACTAACGTTTGACTCGAACATGTAGACCATCACTACTAGTTATACATTAATGCACAAACCGCTTGTTCAGCCTTTCTTAAGAAAATCCAATATACAATATATTTGAAAACAAAATCCACTTAGCACAGAGTGTTTTTTTTTTACTGTGGCCTAAAGTGGTTATAAAATGCATTCTCTGCATTAATGTAAAAAAAACAACCTTTCATTACCTGTTCCCCTCTCCCCTCCCTAAACACCTGAGTCCTCTCTCAATCCAATGCTGACCCTGTGAGGGCAGTGGGAGTCAAGTCCTGTGAGGAGAT
Organism: Staurois parvus; assembly: GCF_062004578.1. Lineage (NCBI taxonomy): Eukaryota > Metazoa > Chordata > Amphibia > Anura > Ranidae > Staurois > Staurois parvus. Next base: position 8,634,496 of record NW_028317951.1, read on the forward strand.
AGCAGGGGACATGGCTGAACTGCAATGTGCATGTCTATGGCTGCACATAGCCCAGATTGGGAGCACTGCTGAGGATTCAGAAGAGGAGGTAAGGGACCACTCTTTGCAATACCATTGATTGGATTTGAAGAAGTTCTTATTTTTAAATTAAATGAGAATGAAAACTGAATTTAAGAAGAGATCAAATTTTTTCTACCAATGTCAACTGTGAAAATTATGCTTTAAAAATAGATCATTAAGGACACAGTCTATTTGTCAAACTTGCATTTAAAGGCTTTTCTGCCCACTTTTATTAGAAGAATGATTCTTGACAGCAGATTTGATACATAGGGGTTTCAGCACAACAGAAATTGTTAATCCTCCAGGCTAACTTTGGCACACTCAGGCCTTCATTCTGTCTCTTACAAACAAGTGTGACTCAGTCATCTGGCTATTGAAATGCCCAGATTGAGCTGTACAAGCACTCTGCCTCTTTAGAACTGTATCTCCCTGATCAAGACAGTGTCCCACACTCATCAAATGACAGTCTGGATCAAATGTCTGTCTTTGAGGATGCACAGGCCAGCTCATGGACACGCTACATTTTTCTAATACGTCTGTTCCCATACATACAGCGGATCCCTGCAGCCTAGTGTGTCACATTGCAAACACTTAGTTGCTCCCTGCAGTTAACCCTCCTTAGGAGGAAGGAGCCCTGCTCAGAATTCTTACCAACAAAAATTTGTATAAAAAAAATACCAGCTTCTATGATCTCTAGCTTTCAAAAAGAATAATATTAGATTATAGATTAGGCCCTAAAACACAAGATTATACCTAAGCAAACATGGGAAATGTTATATAATGATATGCCCTGATCCCCTAATTTTTGCACTTTGCACAACATCCTTACTGTCCCACAGGGAGACCTATTGTCTGCAGTTAATCAATTTAACAAAAAAATGCTGGTAGGCTTATTAATAGTTATTTAAGAATACATTTATTGGCCTACCCTTGTATATTAGGGACATAATCCATCTGTTACAATTTTTTGAAGGGATGCATGTCCCTGAGAACATTTTGTTTATTACTGTGGACGTTGAAACAATTTATATCAGCCTACCATACACAAAAGGCTAGAAAGATGTTGGAATGTTCCTCTAAAGCTGTCCCTTCATGAATTAGTCTTTTTTCATTAAGACAGCAGGTTGAATTAAAAATAATGATCTTATTCCCTCATCCACACATTCAATGTGAATGCAGGAATGATTGCCACTGTGCCATTGTATTCTGACAGTGGGACTCCCCCACCATCAGAATAAAACTGATCAGTGCTGCAGCCTATTGGCAAATTTTGGCAAACTTTGTAGCAGGACTGTTCACGAGAAGTTGATCAATAAACCGATTTCTCATGAACAGAAAAGACCATGGATCAAAATTTTGCCAGTTCTTGCTGAACCAGCCAAATTTCAAACCATGTATGGTCATCTTAAAAGAGAACACAAAATTAATGGGAACACAACTTTTTCATATATACCTCTTGGTCAAAATATCTCTTGTTTTGAATCACAACATGTTTTTATTTGCAGCTTTCACTACCTACAGCTGCAGGGAGTAGCAATGGGCATTTGTTGTGCCTCTTCAAAGACAATTTATACCTACAGAGGGTGAAAATAGCAGATTTTTGCAGATGATGTTTTGTTAATGTACATGTGTCATGTTGTCTTGTGCCATGAATACATTGACAATGTGTTCATCCTATGGGACAGCAGTAAATCTGAGTTGGAAGAATTCATTATATGTTTGAATCCTAATATATTTAATTTTGGATATACCATCACATGTGGTCTACAAAAAAATATTCATTTTGAATGTTAAAATGTTTGCTAATAAGGGCGGGATGCTGGTGAACACTCTTTTTTGCATGTTTACAGGGAACACCATTTAGCAAGCTGAAAGAGTATACCCAGCTCCTTTGGTGAAATCAATCCATTATAGGAAATATTTGTGCATCAGACATAATTGCTTTAAAAAGGATGATTTTAAAAAGGAATTTTTGTCCAGGTGTTATAGCAATACAGTATTGAAAAAAACATTAAGAAAGGTTATACGTAGACCCCAGAAGTTGTTACTGTTTCATAAAAAAAAGGTTGAAAAACAAAAAAAAAGTCAAAATAATTATGTTGTTTAATCACCAGCACAAAGAAAATTGACAAATAATCAACAATTACAAGCCAATCCACGAGTAAGTACATTCAGTAGGAAGTCACCAGCAATTGTATTCAGAAGGGCTGTCTCTATTAAAGACCAAATGGCTTATAACCATTGTGTCTTCCTCTCCTGTAGGGATGGCAGGGAGTGATTAATGGAAGTGTTCTCCTCCAAACACCTGAGTGTTTCTGTTATGACCAGGAGGCTGGTTGCTTTGCAACAAGCCTACAATTGACTTTATATTTAAGTATGTTATTACTCTGATGGCACATTTAGGGACATTTTAGACATAATATCCTGAAGTTCATTAAATGGACCTTTTATTTATTTATTTATTTTAATTTGTAGATACAGACCTGGACTGATTGTCTGGCAGAGAGGTGAATCTATTATTGTTGTCCCTTGTTTCTTGGATTCAGTAGGGTGATCATTAAGCTCCATACATGGTGGGTTATGTACCAGGGGCTGATGGTGGGTGATATTTACCAGTCAGCACATGTTTTTCTTATTTGGTTCTTTTATGGGACCTGTCGAAACTGTTCTGGGATCACAGATTTAAACCAGAAGGCCTGAACTTATCATTTCTACATAAACATGCTGGAAGTCATTTTGTTCTTTATATTCTATTTTCATGGTTTCTGAACAAAGGTTTTAATAGCAGACATCCCAAGTTTCTTTCAGTATACATTCCCAGGTTATAAATTTGGGGGGGGGGACAACACATTACAAGACAAGACAGGAGGCAAGGGATAACAGACTGAAATACACACACTGAAGTGAGCTGACTGAAAGCTGACATCATTGACACTATAGAGTCCGTATTGATAACTATAACTTTCATTTTTCTTTAGCTAGCTCGTGTTCGCCTTATATCTCCAGCTAAACTGTTAAGTCCAGCTAAGTCTGATAAGGGTTATGGTTAGCACAGGAGTTGATGTGACATAATTTTAACTGCAGCATAAATTAATTTCATTTCAATTCTCTGGGGGAAAGATTTTATTTTAAATATTCCTAAAGCTAATTTTAGCTTCTACTCAATGGTTTAGCTGGGTATATCTGACAAAATAGACCACTTAGTGTAACCGTTGATCTTAACCTCAGATAGATTCTAAGCTGATTGGATTGGCCTGTGTATGGTATTTTAAACCAATTCATGTTACACTTTGTGTTTTGAATATCTGGTTGTAGTGAGATCACATGGTTGATTTGCATAGCAATTGTCATTTGTTACTGAGCTACTGAGAGCTCTTACCTTGCATTTTTAGACAGTTAGTACTAATTTCATTAATATGTGAAAATAACTGCTGGTTAAAATTTCTAACCATTATTTGTAATTAGATCATTGTACTGTTAACTTGAGTTGGTTGTTATTTATCATCACCTATTATATTATATTACCATTTTGCACTGATTTTATTATAAATAAATATATATATTTGCATATTATTGCTTTTTATTTCATCTTCAAATTAGCGCAAATAAAGAACTTGGATATCAGTTGATTTGAGAAAATTAGTAGGGAATCTAGTTAATTCCAGATCCTCGCCTGTTTTCATAATTTACATACTGATTATTTTCTCAGAGCTAATGTTCTGACAGACCATCTTTATGGATGGAGTTTTCATAATGTTTTCAGTGAACCGGTGAAAATTCTATGTGACCTGCTTCCTGTTCTGAGATACAGTTCTGTCTGTGTATGCAAATGCTGATCATTATTTTATGGATCTATATTATGCTATTATGGTGATTTTCCTTTTTTTCCTTTTCCCCTTGGAGACCTTCATACATGTATGGTTTATTGGCCATTTTTTTTTTGCAATACAGCCTGCACTGCCCCTTCCAGATATTGTCTTTGTTATAACTGTAATCAATAGTATAGAAATGCACTACCCATATTTCTTATGAAGATGTGGAACATTGGTCTAATGCATAGAGAGAATCTTCTGTTGAATTTCTTATTGAATACTATGACATTTTTAATATTAATATAATATGTTAGAGGAATGCTTTATCTGATGCATAGAATATAATGTAAATTTGTATGCATGGTGAATGGAATTTACAATGTTTACATTTTTTATTTTTTTTTATTGGGCCCCAACCCAGTACATTTATACATGCATTTTGGGAATGTGAAAAATAGTCCTGTTTTGGCAAGATATATTTAACCTAACTGCTAAATTAGCTGATGCACCGATCACTCTACCTCAGGCGAATTGCTTGCTGTTCTCTACTATTCCAGACCCTCCAAGGCCTTTGGGACAACTAATACATACACTCTGTGTAGCTATGCATTGAGTTATCACATACCACTGGAAATACATGAATTCTCACAAATAATCTCTACAATGGTTTCAATTATGTTGATGGAACAAATATTTTACACCATTCAGGATTCTAAACCTCATTTTGATGCCAAGTGGAATCCCTGTTTTTTGTATCGCCTACACACTGTAGACTAGCTGTGATTACTCTTTTTGCACTCTATCTATCTAATGATAGCCTTGCCTTTCTATAAGAGGTTATCTTTGTTTATCTATTATTTGATACAAAAGATATACCTGTAATTCCACTTCTCCATTATTTGAAGATTATGATTGTGCCGTTTGACAACTTTTCATATTTTTGAAATATGCAAGTCTCAGATTTACAGTATAAGGGATTATAGGTTTATTCATACTATTGCAGTATACTACACTTGTATTTAAATAAAGAAAAGATATGAAGGTTACAAGTCTATAAATATATATTTTTTACAGAATACCATATTACATGTGCAAATATACATATGTGATTGTGATTACATTCAGTCCACTGATGGGGACCACTAGTATAGCATGTTTTCCAAGCTACTTTATTGAATCACAATTGAAAGAATTGATGTGCTCATTATCACAACTACTTTACAACCTGGAAGTCTGAACATGTGGCTTATGCCATTGGCCATACTATTGTTATGGCACTATTGGAGCTTTCCAACTACACTGAACCACAGCAATCTGCCACCCACAGTTTCATTTGCTTCCCAGTTTTTAATGACCATGCTATGGAAACTGTGGTGGAAATCATTGGAAAGCACTTTAATGTCATTCAAAACTAATTTTCAATCAATTTAATTTTTTCTTGGAAAAGAGAAACAAATTAATCTGTGAGTGGAAGACTGTTGTTTGTAAAGCTTCAAAATTATCAGTTGTAGGGCCAGTATAAATGCTTATGCTTACAAACTCCTGATAATACACACCACCATTTTATCGTTACTGTTTTATTGATAATCATTGCTGTTTTCTTTGCAGGAATTACATTCACCTGCAGCACTGATCTGTTTATTCTGAAAGCAACAGGGGGTCTTGCTCTCAGAATATACATAAGTGTGTGCAGCGCTGTTGGATGAGATTTTTCATCCGAAGTTAAAAAAGAGCATATATGCCCAAGCATGTGGGTGGCCAGTAGGTGGATGGCCTCTATGCTGTGGCATATATATTTTATAAAATTTTTGCACATATTTCAATAAAAAAGTTGTTTTATTGAGTTACTGTTTTATTGACACTGTTTTATTGTTAATCGTTGCTGTTTTCTTTGCAGGAATACCATTCAGCTACAGCACTGGTCAGATTATTCTGACAGCAACAGGGTCTTGCTCTCAGAATATATGTCAGTGCGTGCAGCACTGTTGGATGGGATTTTTCAATCACAGTTAAAAAAAAGCATATATGCCCAAGCATGGGGGCCTGGGGTGGCCAGTGGGTGGATGGCCCCTGTGCTTCGCCATAATTAAAAAAAAAAATTGGAGCAGAGATTTATTCATCCACATCGATCGATGTGAATAGAGGAATCTGTTAGGTTCTTTTTTTTTCATTCAACCCCCATTTCATGTGTGCCCACCATTAGAAGTGGGTGGATGCAGGGCGGTATAATCTAATGGTGGGCATGTCACACACTTTTTCTGACGGAGATTTCTTCTCTTTTTTTCATTCAGCATTCAGGCTGCGTAAAAAAAACATAGCATATATATCCAGCAAGAACCAGCAACGTACTGGTACATCACTGGACTTTGAGTGGTTATACCAGGATCATGCCTACCAGAATGGCACCAATCATCTCTATAGTCTAAGAAATAGGAAGCTATGAGCATTTCATCACTTCAGTTTCACAGGATAGAAACAGCACCATTTTAAATTGGGATAGCATCAAATCACACCAATCTTGGTGAGATCAGATTATGTAAGGGCAGAGGAGGTATCTAGAGTCTAATAGATCCCAGATTTCTCAGAAAAGAATACCTGTTAATGCATATTGCTGTCACAGGGGATATTTAAATTCCCTGTGATAACAATAAAAGTGATTAAAAAAAAAAGAATGGGAAAGTGTTAAAATAATTTAAAACATCCAAAAAACTAAAAAAAAAAAAAAAAAAGCACTTTCGCCCCCCTGCACATGTGGGCAACTGCGTGCTCAAACATTGATCCCGTGTCGATATGTAAACAGCAGTTGCACCATGTATGGTATCGCCGCAAACATCAGATCGATTGCAGTAATTCTAGTACTAAACCTCCTGTGTAAATCTAAAATTGTAGCCTGTAAAGGATTTTAAAGCGTCACCTATGGATATTAAAAATGTTTGCAGTTTGTCGCGTTTGCACAGGGTGCATGCAGTTTTAAAGCATGTTATGTTTGGTATCTATTTACTCGACAAATCATCATCTTTTATATTTTACCAACAACTGGACAATATATTGTGTTTTTGTGCATTAAAAGTGCATTTTTTTTATTTTGCGTATGAGAAATCGCTGTGCGAGTATTGTGCGACATAAAAAAATTGCAGCACCCACCAATTTATTCACTAGGATGTCTGCTTTAAAAAAAAAAATATATATATATATATATTTATATATATACAGTATATTTATATATATATATATATATATAGTGTTTGGGGGTTCAAAGTAATTTTCTAGCAACAAATACAGATTTTTTCATGTGAACAAAAGTGTCAGAAAAGGCTTGGTCTTCAGGTGGTTAGAAGAGTGATTGATGTGTAGCATAAACTTCTAATGCTGGGCATAACATGCCCCCCCCCCCATATGACCCCTTTTTGGAAAATAAACACCCCAAACTATTTGCTGAGAGGCATGTTGTGTTTAATAGAAGAATTAATTTTTTTACCACAAGTTTTTGGAAAATGACAAAAAAATATATATTTTACACAAATTTGCCACTTAAATGATATAATGCTCACACATGCCATGGATGTATGTGGAATTACTCCCCAAAATACATTCTGCTACTTCTCCCAAGTATGGCAATACCACACGTGTGAGACTTTATGGGGCAGTCTAGCCGCATACAGGACCCCAAAATCCAATAAGCATCTTAAGGCTTTTAAAGGGCTTCATTTCCTCATTACACTTCCTGACTAACTATCACAATTTCAGAGGCCCTGAAATGCCAGAAAAGTAACCCCATCTTCCCAAATGACCCCTTTTTATTGAAAGCAGATGCCACAAGGAATTTTATAAGAAGCATTGTGAGTATTTTTCAGATCTCGTTTGTTGCCACAAGTTTTTGGAAAATGAAGAAAGAAAACAAAAACATATTTTTTATTTTTTTATTTTTCAAAACCTTGTGAGAAAAAATTAGATCTGCAAAACTCAAAAAGGAGTCATTTGGGGGGCGAGGTGCTATCTTGCCATTTCAGGTCCTCCAAAACTGTGATAGGTAGTCAGGAAGTGAAGTGAGGAAGTTATGCACCGTCAAGCTTTCAAAGTGGTTATTGGATTTCGGGCTCCTGTTCGTGGCTAGGCTTCCAAAAAGTCTCACACTTGTGGTATCCCCACACTCAGTCAAAGTATCAAAATCTATTTTGGGGTGCAATTCCACATATACCCATGGCATATATCATTTACTGTAAATGACAACTTTGTGTAAAACAAAATGTTTTGTCATTTTCAAAAAGCTTGTGGTAAAAAATAAAGTATTCTGTTGACTCAACATGCCTCTTGGCAAATAGTCTAAGGTGTCTACTTTCCAAAAAGGGGTCATTTGTGGGCGAATTGTGTTATCCTGGAATTTCAGAGCCTCTGAAACTGTAATCAGGCTTTCATAGGGTCATTGCATTTTGGGCTCCTGTATGTGGCTAGGCTCTCAAAAAGTCTCACACTTGTGGCATCCACATACTCAGGATAAGTAGAAGAATATATTTTGGGGTGTAATTCTAAATATATCCATGGCATACCCATGACATGTGTGAGCAATATACCATTTAAATGACAAAATTGTGTAAAACACACACACACACATATATATATTATATATATATTTTATTTATTTATTTATTTTTAATCATTTTCCAAAAACTTGTGGAAAAAATGAATCTTCCATGGACTCAACATGCTTCTCAACAGATATCTTCAGGTGTCTACTTTCTGAAAAGGGGTCATTTGGGGCTGTATGTACTGCCTGGCATTTTAGCACTTCAAGAAATGAGGCAGTCAGAAAGTAAAGGCTGCGTAAAGTCATCTATCTCTACCGTAGTTTGTAGATGCTTTAACTTTCACACAAACCAATTAATATGCAATTAATGGGATTTTTTTTTACCAAAGACATGTAGCAAAATACATTTTTGGCCTAAATTTATGAGGAAATTTGAGCTCATTGGCTAGTTTTTATGACATAAATGAGAAAGCATCTTTTTTTTCCCCACAATTTTCAGTCTTTTTTTGTTTATAACACCAAAAAATTGTTACCTAGAATTGACCAAATACCACCAAAAGAAATCTATATTTGTGTGAAAAAAGGACATACATTTTGTTTGAGTACATCATTGCATGATCGTGCAATTACCAGTTGAAATAACGCAGTTCCGTCACACAAAAATTGGCCTGGTCACGAAGGGATGTAAATCCTTTGGAGGGCAAGTGGTTAACATACAAGATACTACCAGGCCTTGATATCCTTATGCTTTTATTAGGAAAGAAAGTAGGGAAGATTTACTAAAACTGGAGCACTCAGAATATGGTGCATCTGTGCATGGTAGCCAGTCAACTTTTAACTTCAGCTTGTTCAAATAAGCTTTGGCAATAAAACCTGGATGCTGATTCGTTTCTATGCAGAGCTGCACCAGATTTTGCACTCTCCAGTTTTAGTAAACAACCCCTACAGTGCCAATCTAGTTTACCACTGTTAAAAAAAATCTTTCATTATTATTGCTATGTGATTAGAAACATTTAACACTTTTAAAAAGTAGGTATTATCCCAACTTGACTGGAAAATTAGAAATAAACGGTAAGTTACAGATATATACATTTTGGCCTTATGACCCACTGTCATCTTTTTTTGAGAATTCCAGGGGGTTGACTTCTTAAGGAAAATAGATTGTTCACTTTTCAAGAGAAGTGATGGTGAAATGTAACTTTTCAAAATTACAGAGTATATATATATATATATATATATATATATATATATATATAAACAGTATTTTTGCATATGACTGGCTGATCAAAGTCAGCAGAGCTTCACTTCATTCAGTAAGCTCTGGGGAGAATTCCTTTGCAAAGTGAACAGTCTATTTGCGTTTAATAAATTAACATCCAAATGGTTGAATTGCTATAACACTAAATTAGTGCCTTCTGTACTTTCAGAGTAACTGGCTTGGGACAAGCATGCAGATATGTTATGACTGCACTCATGAGTCATGACTTTCCAAATTTGCTTAACCGCTTGCCCACCGCCCTATAGTATAAATACTGCTACAGGGCGGCAGGTCTGCACAAAATCACACACACATATATATATATATATATATATATATATATATATATATATATATGATTTGCATTTCCTCATAGGGGGCACACACGTGCGTGTCGCCTTACCCGCACCATCCTTGGCAGCTATGGGTGTCAATCACCAGAGATTCCCCGCCGGCACCCGGTGCTTGTTGAGTAACACTGACAGGGGAAAGGCTTGAGTGTAAACAACACAGATCTCTCTCCTGCCAGCAAGAACAGCAGAGAAATACACAGCAGCATGTTTCCCTAGTAAAACACACACAGAACATTATGTAAAACAGCACACAGTTAACCATTTGATTGCCCCAGATGTTAGCCCCTTCCTGCCCAGTGTCATTAGTACAGTGTCAGTGAATTCGCACTGATCACTATATTAGTGTCATTGGGATGTCAGTGGCAGCTATTCAGTTCCCACCCAGTGTCAAAATGCCCGCCACAGTCCCGATATAAGTCACTGATCACCACCATTACCAGTATAAAAAAAAAAATTCCAGTACATATACCGCCATTTGTGGAAGCTATAACTTTCACATAAACCAATTACTTTACATGTATTGAGATTTTGTTTAGCAAAGATATGTAGCAGAATACATTTTGGCCTAAATTTATGACGTAATTTGATTTTTTACATTGTATACTGGATATGTTTTATAGCAAAAAGTTAAATATATATATATATATTTTTTTTTTAAATTGTCAGCATTTTTTTGTTTATAGCGGAAAAAAAATAAAAACCGCACAGGTGATCAAATACCACCGAAAGAAAGCTTTATTTTGGGAAAAAAATGTAATCCATGCACAGTGTAGTATGACCGTGCAATTGTCAGTTAAAGTAACACAGTGCCGTATCGCAAAAAATGGCCTGGCCGGGAAGGGGGGTAAAACCTCTAGAGGGCAAGTATTGCCCCTGGTTACCCAGCCAGGCTGCTAGCATTTTAAGAAAGAGAACTGCAATGTCCCTATACTATCTCATCACCAGTTCACTTAAAAAGTTTGACCATTTACAAATGTGGATAAGTGCTTAAAGATGAACTTTCTTCAGAAGATGGAAAGGCTTGCTAAATCCACCAGGGGGCTCAGTGCAGTTCACACTCTCCTATTAAAGGCAAAAGTTTGAAATAAAATGACTTTTTTAATATTGCCAGCGTTGACTGTAGCTCTACCCCAGACGGAGGCTCAAGTTATGGTTGTTCTTGTAAGGTAGCTACTAGAGATGAGCGAAGTATTCAAAAATTCGATTCGGCTGATTCGGCGAATTCGAGGAATAAATTTGATTCGAGTCGAATATATTCGCTGCGAATTTAACTTATAAAAAGGGTGTTTCTAGGCTTCAGAGAGCCTTTATATTAGTGCAGAACACTGTACCTTTCATTTAAATGCCCTTGGAGTCTGCTGGGGAAGAGAAATAATACTGTCAGTCAGTATGACATGCAGATGAGTGCCGTCGATCTTAGAATCACCGCACACTTCACTCATTTGGGCAGTCACGGGGCCAAAACCAGAGTGTGGAGCCACAGTGTGGCGGTGGAGGCAGCAGCAATGGGAGGCCATACAGCACCCTATGACAAAATAGAACCCACCAGCAGTGTGAGGAGACCTGAAAGTGGCACATGGCAGAGTGTGGCGATGGAGACAGCAGCAATGGGAGGCCGTACAGGGACCCATGAGAAACGCTGGACCTGGCAGCAGCATGAGGAGGCGGTACAGGGGCCCATGACAGATTACGGGCCTGGCAGCAGCATGAGGAGTCGGTACGGGGCCCATGGCAGATTACGGGCCTGGCAGCAGCAATGGGAGGCCCGTAATCTGCCAGCACCCTATGACAAAATGGAACCCACCAGCAGTGTGAGGAGACCTGAAAGTGGCACATGGCAGAGTGTGGCAATGGAGACAGCAGCAATGGGAGGCCGTACAGGGACCCATGAGACACTCTGGACCTGGCAGCAGCATGAGGAGGCGGTACGGGGGCCCATGGCGGATTACGGGCCTGGCAGCAGCAATGGAAGGCCCGTAATCTGCCAGCACCCTATGACAAAATGGAACCCACCAGCAGTGTGAGGAGACCTGAAAGTGGCACATGGCAGAGTGTGGCGATGGAGACAGCAGCAATGGGAGGCCGTACAGGGACCCATGAGACACTCTGGACCTGGCAGCAGCATGAGGAGGTGGTACAGGGACCCATGACACACTCTGGACCTGGCAGCAGCATGAGGAGGCGGTACAGGGGCCCATGACAGATTACGGGCCTGGCAGCAGCAATGGGAGGCCCGTAATCTGCCAGCACCCTATGACAAAATGGAACCCTCCAGCAGTGTGAGGAGACCTGAAAGTGGCACATGGCAGAGTGTGGCAATGGAGACAGCAGCAATGGGAGGCCGTACAGGGACCCATGAGACACTCTGGACCTGGCAGCAGCAAGAGGAGGCGGTACGGGGGCCCATGGCAGATTACGGGCCTGGCAGCAGCAATGGGAGGCCCGTAATCTGCCAGCACCCTATGACAAAATGGAACCCACCAGCAGTGTGAGGAGACCTGAAAGTGGCACATGGCAGAGTGTGGCGATGAAGACAGCAGCAATGGGAGGCCGTACAGGGACCCATGAGACACTCTGGACCTGGCAGCAGCATGAGGAGGCGGTACGGGGGCCCATGGCAGATTACGGGTCTGGCAGCAGCAATGGGAGACCCGTAATCTGCCAGCACCCTATGATAAAATGGAACCCACCAGCAGTGTGAGGAGACCTGAAAGTGGCACATGGCAGAGTGTGGCGATGGAGACAGCAGCAATGGGAGGCCGTACAGGGACCCATGAGACACTCTGGACCTGGCAGCAGCATGAGGAGGCGGTACAGGGACCCATGACACACTCTGGACCTGGCAGCAGCATGAGGAGGCGGTACAGGGGCCCATGACAGATTACGGGCCTGGCAGCAGCAATGGGAGGCCCGTAATCTGCCAGCACCCTATGACAAAATGGAACCCACCAGCAGTGTGAGGAGACCTGAAAGTGGTACATGGCAGAGTGTGGCGATGGAGACAGCAGCATGAGGAGGCGGTACAGGGACCCATGACACACTCTGGACCTGGCAGCAGCATGAGGAGTCGGTACAGGGGCCCATGACAGATTACGGGCCTGGCAGCAGCAATGGGAGGCCCGTAATCTGCCAGCACCCTATGACAAAATGGAACCCACCAGCAGTGTGAGGAGACCTGAAAGTGGCACATGGCAGAGTGTGGCGATGGAGACAGCAGCAATGGGAGGCCGTACAGGGACCCATGAGACACTCTGGACCTGGCAGCAGCATGAGGAGGCGGTACGGGGGCCCATGGCAGATTACAGGCCTGGCAGCAACAATGGGAGGCCCGTAATCTGCCAGCACCCTATGACAAAATGGAACCCACCAGCAGTGTGAGGAGACCTGAAAGTGGCACATGGCAGAGTGTGGCGATGGAGACAGCAGCAATGGGAGGCCGTACAGGGACCCATGAGACACTCTGGACCTGGCAGCAGCATGAGGAGGCGGTACGGGGGCCCATAGCAGATTACGGGCCTGGCAGCAGCAATGGGAGGCCCGTAATCTGCCAGCACCCTATGACAAAATGGAACCCACCAGCAGTGTGAGGAGACCTGAAAGTGGCACATGGCAGAGTGTGGCGATGAAGACAGCAGCAATGGGAGGCCGTACAGGGACCCATGAGACACTCTGGACCTGGCAGCAGCATGAGAAGGTGGTACGGGGGCCCATGGCAGATTACGGGCCTGGCAGCAGCAATGGGAGGCCCGCAATCTGCCAGCACCCTATGACAAACTGGAACCCACCAGCAGTGTGAGGAGACCTGAAAGTGGCACATGGCAGAGTGTGGCGATGGAGACAGCAGCAATGGGAGGCCGTACAGGGACCCATGAGACACTCTGGACCTGGCAGCAGCATGAGGAGGCGGTACAGGAGCCCATGGCAGATTACGGGCCTGGCAGCAGCAATGGGAGGCCCGTAATCTGCCAGCACCCTATGACAAAATGGAACCCACCAGCAGTGTTAGGAGACCTGAAAGTGGCACATGGCAGAGTGTGGCGATGGAGACAGCAGCATGAGGAGGCGGTACAGGGACCCATGACACACTCTGGACCTGGCAGCAGCATGAGGAGGCGGTACGGGGGCCCATGGCAGATTACGGGCCTGGCAGCAGCAATGGGAGGCCCGTAATCTGCCAGCACCCTATGACAAAATGGAACCCACCAGTAGCGTGAGGAGACCTGAAAGTGGCACATTGAAGAGTGTGGCAATGGAGACAGCAGCAATGGGAGGCCGTACAGGGACCCATGAGACACTCTGGACCTGGCAGCAGCATGAGGAGGCGGTACGGGGGCCCATGGCAGATTACGGGCCTGGCAGCAACAATGGGAGGCCCGCAATCTGCCAGCACCCTATGACAAAATGGAACCCACCAGCAGTGTGAGGAGACCTGAAAGTGGCACATGGCAGAGTGTGGCGATGGAGACAGCAGCAATGGGAGGCCGTACAGGGACCCATGAGACACTCTGGACCTGGCAGCAGCATGAGGAGGCGGTACAGGGACCCATGAGACACTCTTGACCTGGCAGCAGCATGAGGAGGCGGTACGGGGGCCCATGGCAGATTACAGGCCTGGCAGCAGCAATGGGAGGCCCATAATCTGCCAGCACCCTAGGACAAAATGGAACCCACCAGCAGTGTGAGGAGACCTGAAAGTGGCACATGGCAGAGTGTGGCGATGAAGACAGCAGCAATGGGAGGTCGTACAGGGACCCATGAGACACTCTGGACCTGGCAGCAGCATGAGGAGGCGGTACGGGGGCACATGGCAGATTACGGGCCTGGCAGCAACAATGGGAGGCCGGCAATCTGCCAGCACCCTATGACAAAATGGAACCCACCAGCAGTGTGAGGAGACCTGAAAGTGGCACATGGCAGAGTGTGGCGATGAAGACAGCAGCAATGGGAGGCCGTACAGGGACCCATGAGAGACTCTGGACCTGGCAGCAGCATGAGGAGGCGGTACAGGGGCCCATGACAGATTACGGGCCTGGCAGCAGCATGAGGAGTCGGTACAGGGGCCCATGACAGATTACGGGCCTGGCAGCAGCAATGGGAGGCCCGTAATCTGCCAGCACCCTATGACAAAATGGAACCCACCAGCAGTGTGAGGAGACCTGAAAGTGGCACATGGCAGAGTGTGGCGATGGAGACAGCAGCAATGGGAGGCCGTACAGGGACCCATGAGACACTCTGGACCTGGCAGCAGCATGAGGAGGCGGTACGGGGGCCCATAGCAGATTACGGGCCTGGCAGCAGCAATGGGAGGCCCGTAATCTGCCAGCACCCTATGACAAAATGGAACCCACCAGCAGTGTGAGGAGACCTGAAAGTGGCACATGGCAGAGTGTGGCGATGAAGACAGCAGCAATGGGAGGCCGTACAGGGACCCATGAGACACTCTGGACCTGGCAGCAGCATGAGGAGGTGGTACGGGGGCCCATGGCAGATTACGGGCCTGGCAGCAGCAATGGGAGGCCCGCAATCTGCCAGCACCCTATGACAAACTGGAACCCACCAGCAGTGTGAGGAGACCTGAAAGTGGCACATGGCAGAGTGTGGCGATGGAGACAGCAGCAATGGGAGGCCGTACAGGGACCCATGAGACACTCTGGACCTGGCAGCAGCATGAGGAGGCGGTACGGGGGCCCATGGCAGATTACGGGCCTGGCAGCAGCAATGGGAGGCCCGTAATCTGCCAGCACCCTATGACAAAATGGAACCCACCAGCAGTGTGAGGAGACCTGAAAGTGGCACATGGCAGAGTGTGGCGATGGAGACAGCAGCATTGGGAGGCCGTACAGGGACCCATGAGACACTCTGGACCTGGCAGCAGCATGAGGAGGCGGTACAGGGACCCATGACACACTCTGGACCTGGCAGCAGCATGAGGAGGCGGTACAGGGGCCCATGACAGATTACAGGCCTGGTAGCAGCAATGGGAGGCCCGCAATCTGCCAGCACCCTATGACAAAATGGAACCCACCAGCAGTGTGAGGAGACCTGAAAGTGGCACATGGCAGAGTGTGGCGATGGAGACAGCAGCAATGGGAGGCCGTACAGGGACCCATGAGACACTCTGGACCTGGCAGCAGCATGAGGAGGCGGTACAGGGACCCATGACACACTCTGGACCTGGCAGCAGCATGAGGAGGCGGTACAGGGGCCCATGACAGATTACGGGCCTGGCAGCAGCAATGGGAGGCCCGTAATCTGCCAGCACCCTATGACAAAATGGAACCCACCAGCAGTGTGAGTAGACCTGAAAGTGGTACATGGCAGAGTGTGGCGATGGAGACAGCAGCATGAGGAGGCGGTACAGGGACCCATGACACACTCTGGACCTGGCAGCAGCATGAGGAGGCGGTACAGGGGCCCATGACAGATTATGGGCCTGGCAGCAGCAATGGGAGGCCCGTAATCTGCCAGCACCCTATGACAAAATGGAACCCACCAGTAGTGTGAGGAGACCTGAAAGTGGCACATGGCAGAGTGTGGCGATGGAGACAGCAGCAATGGGAGGCCGTACAGGGACCCATGAGACACTCTGGACCTGGCAGCAGCATGAGGAGGCGGTACGGGGGCCCATGGCAGATTACGGGCCTGGCAGCAGCAATGGGAGGCCCGCAATCTGCCAGCACCCTATGACAAACTGGAACCCACCAGCAGTGTGAGGAGACCTGAAAGTGGCACATGGCAGAGTGTGGCGATGGAGACAGCAGCAATGGGAGGCTGTACAGGGACCCATGAGACACTCTGGACCTGGCAGCAGCATGAGGAGGCGGTACGGGGGCCCATGGCAGATTACGGGCCTGGCAGCAGCAATGGGAGGCCCGCAATCTGCCAGCACCCTATGACAAACTGGAACCCACCAGCAGTGTGAGGAGACCTGAAAGTGGCACATGGCAGAGTGTGGCGATGGAGACAGCAGCAATGGGAGGCCGTACAGGGACCCATGAGACACTCTGGACCTGGCAGCAGCATGAGGAGGCGGTACAGGAGCCCATGGCAGATTACGGGCCTGGCAGCAGCAATGGGAGGCCCGTAATCTGCCAGCACCCTATGACAAAATGGAACACACCAGCAGTGTTAGGAGACCTGAAAGTGGCACATGGCAGAATGTGGCGATGGAGACAGCAGCATGAGGAGGCGGTACAGGGACCCATGACACACTCTGGACCTGGCAGCAGCATGAGGAGGCGGTACGGGGGCCCATGGCAGATTACGGGCCTGGCAGCAGCAATGGGAGGCCCGTAATCTGCCAGCACCCTATGACAAAATGGAACCCACCAGTAGCGTGAGGAGACCTGAAAGTGGCACATGGCAGAGTGTGGCGATGGAGACAGCAGCAATGGGAGGCCGTACAGGGACCCATGAGACACTCTGGACCTGGCAGCAGCATGAGGCGGCGGTACGGGGGACCATGGCAGATTATGGGCCTGGCAGCAGCAATGGGAGGCCCGTAATCTGCCAGCACCCTATGACAAAATGGAACCCACCAGCAGTGTGAGGAGACCTGAAAGTGGCACATGGCAGAGTGTGGCGATGGAGACAGCAGCAATGGGAGGCCGTACAGGGACCCATGAGACACTCTGGACCTGGCAGCAGCATGAGGCGGCGGTACGGGGGCCCATGGCAGATTATGGGCCTGGCAGCAGCAATGGGAGGCCCGTAATCTGCCAGCACCCTATGACAAAATGGAACCAACCAGCAGTGTGAGGAGACCTGAAAGTGGCACATGGCAGAGTGTGGCGATGGAGACAGCAGCAATGGGAGGCCGTACAGGGACCCATGACAGATTACGGGCCTGGCAGCAGCATGAGGAGGCGGTACAGGGGCCCATGGCAGATTACGGGCCTGGCAGCAGCAATGGGAGGCCCGTAATCTGCCAGCACCCTATGACAAAATGGAACCCACCAGCAGTGTGAGGAGACCTGAAAGTGGCACATGGCAGAGTGTGGCGATGGAGACAGCAGCAATGGGAGGCCGTACAGGGACCCATGAGACACTCTGGACCTGGCAGCAGCATGAGGAGGCGGTACGGGGGCCTATGGCAGATTACGGGCCTGGCAGCAGCAATGGGAGGCCCGTAATCTGCCAGCACCCTATGACAAAATGGAACCCACCAGCAGTGTGAGGAGACCTGAAAGTGGCACATGGCAGAGTGTGGCGATGGAGACAGCAGCAATGGGAGGCCGTACAGGGACCCATGAGACACTCTGGACCTGGCAGCAGCATGAGGAGGCGGTACGGGGGCCCATGGCAGATTACGGGCCTGGCAGCAGCAATGGGAGGCCCGTAATCTGCCAGCACCCTATGACAAAATGGAACCCACCAGCAGTGTGAGGAGACCTGAAAGTGGCACATGGCAGAGTGTGGCGATGGAGACAGCAGCAATGGGAGGCCGTACAGGGACCCATGAGACACTCTGGACCTGGCAGCAGCATGAGGAGGCGGTACGGGGGCCCATGGCAGATTACGGGCCTGGCAGCAGCAATGGGAGGCCCGTAATCTGCCAGCACCCTATGACAAAATGGAACCCACCAGCAGTGTGAGGAGACCTGAAAGTGGCACATGGCAGAGTGTGGCGATGGAGACAGCAGCAATGGGAGGCCGTACAGGGGCCCATGACAGATTACGGGCCTGGCAGCAGCATGAGGAGGCGGTACAGGGGCCCGTGGCAGATTACGGGCCTGGCAGCAGCAATGGGAGGCCCGTAATCTGCCAGCACCCTATGACAAAATGGAACCCACCAGCAGTGTGAGGAGACCTGAAAATGGCACATGGCAGAGTGTGGCGATGGAGACAGCAGCAATGGGAGGCCGTACAAGGACCCATGACAGATTACGGGCCTGGCAGCAGCAAGAGGAGGCGGTACAGGGGCCCATGGCAGATTACGGGCCTGGCAGCAGCAATGGGAGGCCCGTAATCTGCCAGCACCCTATGACAAAATGGAACCCACCAGCAGTGTGAGGAGACCTGAAAGTGGCACATGGCAGAGTGTGGCGATGGAGACAGCAGCAATGGGAGGCCGTACAGGGACCCATGACACACTCTGGACCTGGCAGCAGCAAGAGGAGGCGGTACAGGGGCCCATGGCAGAGTGGCGAAGCGTAAGCAGCTTAAATTGAAGGCCATACAGAGGCCTATGTTAAAAATAATAACATGTTTTGGGCATGATTCATGGCGGATTTAGTCAGTTGTGTCAGGAACTGGTGGTTTGAAATCCAGACTAATCCACGCCTGATTCATTTTCACAAACGTGAGTCTCTCCACACTTTGGGTGGACAGTCGTGTCCTCCGCGGAGTTACAATACCTCCTGCCGCACTAAACACGTGCTCCGATGCCACGCTACTGGCCGTGCATGACAGCCTTTCAAGGGCAAATTCAGCTAGTTGGGGCCAAAGGTCAAGTTTCGTTGCCCAGTAGTCAAGGGGATTGTCTACCTCGGTTGGCAGGGTGCTGTCCAAGTAGGCCCAAGCCTGTTGTTTGAGGTGCTGCTCCAGGTCCACCTGATGCTGCTGCTGCTGTGGCTGGTTAGTAGTTTCCTCACTGCGCTGGTGAAGAAAGCTACTCATCATCGACTGCAGACTGAGGCAGCCGCTGCTGGTGGAGCTGCCACTGCTCCTACCACCCCACCCCTCCCCTGCTGCCATGGCAGCGGAACGCGAGCGCACAGGGCCCACAGTGTCTGAGGATGGACGTTGGCGCAGAAAGGCAGAGACCAACTGACTACATAGGTGGTTTTTATAGTACGTTATTTTGGCCTCCCTCTCAGCAGGTGTGAAAAAGGCCACCATTTTTGAACGGTAGCGAGGGTCCAACAAGGTGGACAGCCAAAAGTCATCCCTCTGTCTGATGGTTATTATTCGGCTGTCGCTACGCAAGCAAGCGAGCATGCTATGGGCCATTTGTGCCAAGGAATGCGAGGGACTCCCTGCCTCCATCTCCACAGCACACTGCCACGGTGCGTCTGGGTCCTCTGTCTCCTCTTCCTCCTCCTCTACCAGATGCTCCTGCTCCTCCACTCCTGTCCGCTGAGTGGAAAAACCACCCATTTCACTCAATAATTCCTGAGCACCAATGTCCTCCTCTACCTCCTCCTCTTCTTCCTGTCCTGCCCCCACAGGGGTCATGTGGCGTTGAGATCTGTGCGCCACGTCTACCGCACCCTGACCAGCCATTGTTAACAGCATTTGTTCCAGGACGTGCAACAGAGGAATGACGTCGTTCATCCCATAGTCCTGCCGACTCACGAATAGCGTGGCCTCCTCAAAGGGCCTGAGCAAGCGGCAGGTGTCACGCATGAGCTGCCAATGGCTGACATCGAAGTTACACAGGGGAGTACGTTTATCCGCTTGTAACATCAGGAAATCGGTGATGGCCTTTCGCTGTTCGTAAAGGCGGTCTAACATATGTAGGGTTGAATTCCACCTTGTTGCAACGTCCCAGATCAGGCGATGCTGTGGAATTCCGTTCTGCCGCTGCAGCTCAAGGAGGGTGTGCTTTGCGGTGTAGGAATGGCTGAAATGCATGCAAAGTTTACGTGACATTTTAAGGATGTCTTGCAGTGGGATGGTGGATTTTAGGAACCGCTTGACAACCAGATTGAACACGTGAGCCATGCATGGCGCATGGCACAACCTTCCTTGACGCAGAGCAGACACCATGTTCTTTCCGTTGTCGGTCAACATGGTTCCGATTTTCAGTTTGCCATCTGTCGATTTCTCTGTTCATTACACTCAGAAGTTCCTCCCCTGTGTGACTACGTTCGCCAAGGCATACCAGGTGCAGCACAGCGAGACACCATTGCGCCCTGCACATGTGATATGCCGGACGGGTAATGGGACTTGGCACGGGGGTGGCGGCTGAGGACACGGCAGAAGAAGAGGTGGTAGAGGCGGACATCTTTGCTGGACCAAGGACGTGCAAACGTGGAGGCAAAAGCGGCGTGACCTGTCCAAGTTGCTGGTGCGGCTGTGCCGGCACCACGTTCACCCAGTGGGCCGTAAATGACATGTACTGTCCCTGACCGTAGTTACAGCTCCACATGTTGGCGCTGCCGTGCACTTTGGCAGAGACCGACATGCTCAAAGACTGGCCCACCATCTTTTCTACATGTGAATGCAGGGCTGGCACTGCCTTTTTGGCGAAGAAATGCCGGCTTGGCACTCTCCACCGCGGCGCGGCACAAGCCATCATTTCTCGGAAAGGTGCTGAGTCCACCATTTGGAAAGGGAGGGACTGCAGCACCAGCAACTTGGACAGGAGGACGTTCAGCTTCTGCACCGTCGGGTGCGTGCTCGCAAACTGTTGTCTCTTGGAAACGGATTGCAAGAAAGACTGCTGACGGAATCCGTGAAGAGGAGTAGCAGGAGAAGGAGCATCTGAACGAGCGGAAGATGCCAACGAGCGACAACTCCCCTCAGCAGAGGTGTTGGAGCCTTGACTGGCTGATAGAGGGCGATTGACGTCGGGTGACGGAGCAAGTAACGGAGTGGGTGATGGAGCGGGGGCTGGGGCAGGCAGAACCACCGTATCTTTATCACGGTTTTCCCAGGCCACCGAATGGCGACGCTGCATATGCTGACGCAACGCTGTAGTCCCAACATGGGCCCCCTGGCCACGCTTGACTTTCTGGCCACATAGTCGACATACGGCTACGTTTACTTCCTCGGGCGGCTTGACGAAAAATTGCCACACCACCGAGTAGGAAACTTTGCCCCCACTACTCCTCACTGGCTGACTGCTACTTCCTCCGTGCACACCGGCACCACTACTGGCCGTGTTGTTAGGCTGCAGTGGAGCTGGTGCTCTACTCCATGGCCGTTTGCCTCCACTGACACTGCTGAGACCCTGCTGCCTCCTGGGCAACCCACCGACTGTTTTGCTCGCTGCCAAGCTGGCACCCTCTTCTCCTGATGATGCGGAAGCAATAGCCTGATGACGACGAGGCTGCCAAGTGCGATCAGCCTCATCATCATCAATTAGGGTCTCCGCCTCACTACTAGCCCCCTCGGCTGCGTGTGGGTCAGGAGACAGACCTGTCTCTAGACCGGCTACCGAGCCACTCTCCTCGCCAGTACTTCTTCGCCTGGCTGCTGAAGAGGCGGATGTCTCCCCCCGTTCCTGACCGCCCTCTGTTAGCTCTTCCTCACTGTACAGTGGGGCTGAGCCCACAGCATGCGATACTTCGCTTGGTGAGGGAACACCAAAGGACAGGGGCAGGTAGAGGACACGTGATTTCAGTGGGCTTGCTCCCGGGCCATGCCAACTAACGGTTCTGTCTGACGTACCCACCGACCATTGGCTGTAGGTGTCAGAGGTGACCTGGGAAGAGGAAGACGACCGAGCCAACCAATCGATGACGGCAGGGTTGTCGGTGGAGACACGACCGCTGGATGACACCGGGAGCACTGGCCTCTGGCTGCGACTAGTGCTGCCTCAACCCCTTCCTCTGCTGCCACGTCTGCTCGCTCCTGAAACATTGCCTCCTCTGCCACTCCTCTGCGTGTTGTCTGACATACTCTTTAATTCAACGATTCTGTGTCACTGAGTAACGATTCTGTGTCCCTGAGTAACAATTCTGTGTCCCTCAGTAACAATTCTGTGTCCCTCAGTAACAATTCTGTGTCCCTCAGTAACAATTCTGTGTCTGTCCCTGAGTAACAATTTTGTCCCTGAGTAACAGTTCTGTGTCCCTGAATAACAATTCTATGTCCCTGAGTAACAGTTCTGTGTCCCTAAGTAACAATTCTGTGTCCCTGAGTAACAATTCTGTGTCCCTGAGTAACAATTCTGTGTCCCTGAGTAACAATTCTGTGTCCCTCAGTAACAATTCTGTGTCCCTCAGTAACAATTCTGTGTCTGTCCCTGAGTAACAATTCTGTGTCCCTCAGTAACAATTCTGTGTCCCTCAGTAACAATTCTGTGTCTGTCCCTGAGTAACAATTCTGTGTCCCTGAGTAACAGTTCTGTGTCCCTGAGTAACAATTCTGTGTCCCTGAGTAACAGTTCTGTGTCCCTGAGTAACAATTCTGTGTCCCTGAGTAACAATTCTGAGTCCCTCAGTAACAATTCTGTGTCCCTCAGTAACAATTCTGTGTCCCTCAGTAACAATTCTGTGTCTGTCCCTGAGTAACAATTCTGTGTCCCTCAGTAACAATTCTGTGTCCCTCAGTAACAATTCTGTGTCCCTCAGTAACAATTCTGTGTCTGTCCCTGAGTAACAATTCTGTGTCCCTCAGTAACAATTCTGTGTCCCTCAGTAACAATTCTGTGTCCCTCAGTAACAATTCTGTGTCTGTCCCTCAGTAACAATTCTGTGTCTGTCCCTGAGTAACAGTTCTGTGTCCCTGAGTAACAATTCTGTGTCCCTGAGTAACAGTTCTGTGTTCCTGAGTAACAATTCTGTGTCCCTCAGTAACAATTCTGTGTCCCTCAGTAACAATTCTGTGTCCCTCAGTAACAATTCTGTGTCTGTCCCTGAGTAACAATTCTGTGTCCCTCAGTAACAATTCTGTGTCCCTCAGTAACAATTCTGTGTCCCTCAGTAACAATTCTGTGTCTGTCCCTGAGTAACAATTCTGTGTCCCTCAGTAACAATTCTGTGTCCCTCAGTAACAATTTTGTGTCTGTCCCTGAGTAACAATTCTGTGTCTGTCCCTGAGTAACAGTTCTGTGTCCCTGAGTAACAATTCTGTGTCCCTGAGTAACAGTTCTGTGTCCCTGAGTAACAATTCTGTGTCCCTGAGTAACAATTCTGAGTCCCTCAGTAACAATTCTGTGTCCCTCAGTAACAATTCTGTGTCCCTCAGTAACAATTCTGTGTCCCTCAGTAACAATTCTGTGTCTGTCCCTGAGTAACAATTCTGTGTCTGTCCCTGAGTAACAATTCTGTGTCCCTGAGTAACAATTCTGAGTCCCTCAGTAACAATTCTGTGTCCCTCAGTAACAATTCTGTGTCCCTCAGTAACAATTCTGTGTCCCTCAGTAACAATTCTGTGTCTGTCCCTGAGTAACAATTCTGTGTCTGTCCCTGAGTAACAATTCTGTGTCCCTCAGTAACAATTCTGTGTCCCTCAGTAACAATTCTGTGTCTGTCCCTGAGTAACAATTCTGTGTCTGTCCCTGAGTAACAATTCTGTGTCCCTCAGTAACAATTCTGTGTCCCTCAGTAACAATTCTGTGTCTGTCCCTGAGTAACAATTCTGTGTCTGTCCCTGAGTAACAGTTCTGTGTCCCTGAGTAACAATTCTGTGTCCCTGAGTAACAGTTCTGTGTCCCTCAGTAACAATTCTGTGTCCCTCAGTAACAATTCTGTGTCCCTCAGTAACAATTCTGTGTCTGTCCCTGAGTAACAATTCTGTGTCCCTCAGTAACAATTCTGTGTCCCTCAGTAACAATTCTGTGTCCCTCAGTAACAATTCTGTGTCTGTCCCTGAGTAACAATTCTGTGTCCCTCAGTAACAATTCTGTGTCCCTCAGTAACAATTCTGTGTCCCTCAGTAACAATTCTGTGTCTGTCCCTGAGTAACAATTCTGTGTCTGTCCCTGAGTAACAGTTCTGTGTCCCTGAGTAACAATTCTGTGTCCCTGAGTAACAGTTCTGTGTCCCTGAGTAACAATTCTGTGTCCCTGAGTAACAATTCTGTGTCCCTGAGTAACAATTCTGTGTCCCTCAGTAACAATTCTGTGTCTGTCCCTGAGTAACAATTCTGTGTCCCTCAGTAACAATTCTGTGTCCCTCAGTAACAATTCTGTGTCCCTCAGTAACAATTCTGTGTCTGTCCCTGAGTAACAATTCTGTGTCCCTGAGTAACAATTCTGTGTCCCTCAGTAACAATTCTGTGTCTGTCCCTGAGTAACAATTCTGTGTCCCTGAGTAACAGTTCTGTGTCCCTGAGTAACAATTCTGTGTCCCTGAGTAACAGTTCTGTGTCCCTCAGTAACAATTCTGTGTCCCTCAGTAACAATTCTGTGTCTGTCCCTGAGTAACAATTCTGTGTCCCTGAGTAACAGTTCTGTGTCCCTGAGTAACAATTCTGTGTCCCTGAGTAACAATTCTGTGTCCCTAAGTAACGATTCTGTGGCCCTAAAGTCTCTTTGGCCCTAACTCTGTCCCTAATACAGAGAGGTCTGTCTCTCTTGAATGACCGGAGGCTAATGGAGAATTCTAAGATGGCCACAATTTATAGCTCGACCATTACACAGTGCTGGCTGGCTGGCTGCTGATTGGCTAATGCGATCACATGTCATGAATGAATGCATTATGGGTCAGCGCGCCTTGTCTGCGCGCCTTCCCAGAGATCCCCGCTCCGTCGCCACACATGTCGCCGCCATTT
This sequence comes from Staurois parvus, assembly GCF_062004578.1. Classification (NCBI taxonomy): domain Eukaryota; kingdom Metazoa; phylum Chordata; class Amphibia; order Anura; family Ranidae; genus Staurois; species Staurois parvus. Next base: position 8,659,888 of record NW_028317951.1, read on the forward strand.
TTGGAAAATTTCAATTCGCGCATCCGAAGTCTGCTAATTTTTGGATTCGGCGCGAATCAAATTTTTCCTAATCTTCGAAACGAATTCCACTTCGCCAAGTTCGATTCGCTCATCTCTAGTAGCTACATTCAGAACTGAGCACCCACACCACAGTGTACACAAAGCCCATTTAACCTCTATCCTTTCTTCTTCTGAAAATGTAATCAGTAGCTTTCTTTGCTGTAACAAAAGAAGATTGCAAAGGCAGCACAGGAATTTACTATTAGACAGAAGAGCTGTAGATTATCCCTTCTTTTCTGACAACTTTCAGAGGATGAAGGGTCGAGGGATGTGTGGGCTTTATGTACACTGCCTATCATACCCCCACTCTTCTGTGGCACCAGCCAGAGCTCCATCTCCTTCCTCCAGAATTGTTGGATAGTGTTGGTTGCAGGAACATGGGGGTGGGGGGGAATTCTTTCTGATAATGCTGCTCAACACCCCCTGCATAAAGTATGTGTAAATGGGACCAAATGTGATGCCATTCCACTGAGGGGTTTACCAAGCTTTTTAATTTTTTTGGCAAGACTTCTTTAAATCAGGATTTTAGTGTTGCAGTAGTGAATGGTTAAACTGTTTTTATGAGTGGCAGTGCTGAAATGTTTTACAATAAAATATTGATCGAAGCTGTTTATCTCAGTCATTCTGACAAATCCTGTAAGTTTCAGTTTACAGTCAGGGTTTAAATATATCTCATTGATATTAGTACAAAACAATAATCACTGTAATGTTTTAATTGAATAAACTCAATATTGTCATGTCTCATTCTATGTTGGAGCTTCTGTATTTCCAAAACCTAACAGCAATGTAGATAGTTGACCATAAGCGCTAATTAGGAAAAAAACAATTTTACTGGTTGCTAGGTATGAGGAACAAGTACTTATGTTCGAATGAAAGTGTTTTGGGGTACCCTGTACCCCAGCACTCTTTCATCTAAATGTTGAGCTAATACATTTTGCAAAAAAAGATTGATGGAGTGGGTGTATGTAATTTGTTTGCTGCTGGTAGGTGTTTCAGTACAGCTGTAGGACAAATCACAAGTAGAAAGGCTAGGAGGGTCCATAAAATCCAATAGCTTTTTCCAGGGGTGATCACAACAGTGCCATGTGAAGTCAAGTGAAGTTGGCATGTATCACTTTAATAACATTTTATAAATTCTTCATTGTAAAAATCTATCCCACCTTTAGGTTCAATAGATTAGGTCTAAACTCACTAAGGCTTTTTCAGAGTTTATTCCTAGTTGTGAGTTTCATTGCAGTTTCCTCCAAGGGAGTGCACACTCTATGCACAACTATCTCTAATTTTCTCAAGTTGGAATTTTGAACTTTAGCTATGTCACTAGAGTTGCTCCCAATGGTAGGACTAGATTTGAAACATCATTCTAATTAGCTACTATTGTGTTTTCTGTTAGTTTCTGCTTTTATCTCAGTGCATGATCCAACACCTCCTTCTCAGTGGTATTGCCCCTGTTTATTACATAATGCCTAAAGCTGCCCATACACTTAGTAAATATTGGCCGTATCCTAATATACCATCTTAAATTCGATCAGTGGGTGGCCCAGTTGGCACCACTCTGTCTGTTGTCCTTCTATTGAAAAATAAAGGATCTGATCTAAAATTGTCAAATGTGCCAAACAGCACAAGCATTCCAATTAGATGGTACTCTGACAGCTGCTGCTGCTTGCTCTCACAATACAATGGCTGTAGCAAAGGATTTGTTCATTTGTGCTATTTAATGTGCAGCCTGAACTAAAAAATCTATGTGTGTATGACCAGATTTAGGCATTAAAATATTACGTGGATTGGACCATGTTGCCAAATTCAAGCAGTCAGCTTTAGTTCTTTTTCCCAATCCTTACAGCACCTTGGAACATGTTATGTGACTGACACTTGAAAGAAATTCTTACTTTGGTTTTAGAATTTTCTATTGAATGTCTTTTTTTTTAATCATCATTGCTGAGGAAATTATTTTTCTAGAGCAAGGTTAACTTAAAAGTATAGATCTTTAAAATATTGTAAAAAGTTGTAATTGTTATTTACACTAGAATATTTCTAAATCCTAATAAGTTGCCACATTATATATATATTTTCTTCTCTTCTTTTTTTCATTGTTCATATTTGGTTTAATGATGTTTCATAATATGGGGGAAAAATACAGTGCAATATCTTGTAGCATCCAGATTGTGTCATTGTATTAAAATTACAGAGATCTCACTACCTGAAAAACACTTTGCTATAGAAAACGTTTCATTTTCATCCACATTCCAAAAAATGAAAAGTCTTGACTGAACCAAAACACTCCCTAGCCATAAAGCATACATTCCCTAATTACCTAACTCTCCTCTGCCTAATGACTAAGTCCTACTAGCAGCCATTTTTCTCTTGCTAGCGGTCAGTCATATATCATATACATACTTTGTATAATGTTCAACGTTCGAGACATGACTTTCAATACATAGCCTAAATCTTATATCCTAAACAATGATCCCTTTACTAGTTCAGTACAACAAAATACCATATATAACAGGCCTCACACACATGGGCGGTTTCTGGCATAAATTATGGGTGTATTTCCATGGCCAGGAAAAGCAGTTTCAGCATATGACCACACATAATAATGGATGACTGTTCTCTATGTGTACATAGATATATGCTGTGCTTGCATTAACTTGAGCATGGGAATACAGTATATCCCTGAACATGCAAAAGCCATAGTTCAGGATTTAAGGCACACAGAGATTCAAGGCACACGGTTTGGAGGAGAAAGTAGAGAAAATGAAAGAACAGCACAGTTTTCTACCAAGCATCAGAGGCAGAAGCAGATGAGACAGAATGAGAGAGCCACCTGTTTTAGGGTGGAACATGTAAAATGTACCCATAGCTGCAGCCGCCTCCCACCGCCCCCACTCCTTCTGACAGATAGTATGGGGAGAAGTTTCCCCATACTATCAGACTTGAAAACAATGTGGCCATGCGGGGCTCCACCCACACGGCCGCGTCATTCATTCACAGAGTTCTGTGAATGAGTGCCTACAAGTCCCAGCAGCCTTAGCAGCTGTCGGCTTGTAGTTTTCAATGAACTACCATGGTGCTGTGGAGCACCATGGTAGTTCATTGAAGCTTCCTGTCAGAATATCTGCTTGCTCTTACATCAATATGGCAAGCAGGCATTCTGATAAGTCTGCAGGAGACTTGCATGGCATCAGCAATCTACTGATCGCTGGTGCAATGCTTTCCAGACAAAAATAATAAATGCACATTTTTTACCTGCAAAAAATGTGCATTTATTATTTTTGTCAAAAAGGTGAACTTATCCTTTAAATTAATTTAGGGGGCAAAAACATTGCCTTGGTCTATAATGGCCTTAGGAGCTGTGAGATATTGGAAACAGTGGCAGAGATTCCTCATTAATACAAAGAAAGATGTAGCATGGAAACGTGCCATCCAACTGGCTTTTAACCCTTTCATGATGAGAGGTTATTAAAACCTTAAAGTGGTTGTAAAACCTTAAATATACCTATTGAAGTGACTGTCCTCAGGTAATACACAGAGATGGAACAAATCCTCCTACACATGTTGTACCTATTTATCTGTAGTCTTCTCTTCTCTACATTTGTTAGGACCAAAAGTCCAGAATTTATAAAGCTTATCTGAACTGTCAGAAAAAACAGGAAGGAAAGCTGAAATTACACACTAATGAGCTCAGTGAGGAGAACTCTGAGAGCTGATTGGAGGGAAGGGACACACCTCCCCTTCATACAGCACACAGGAACAGAGCTGAGGCTGTCAATCTGCTGGAGCTCCCTCTCCGGTCACCTTTTTTCTCATGGTTTCAGGGAAACTTGTCAGAAGTGACTCATGCAGATAGCAGAGGAATAACTGACAGAAATGACACTTAGTGCTATTATTTGAAACAAATATACACTATAGAGTGATGTGTTTTTTTCATATTTCCTGTTTGAGAACCACTTTTATTCCCAGACCAATTTTAGAAGTATCAACTTGACAATAATTCTGTGACTAATTTGCCTACCTAAATAATATTACATTTCTTAACCCTTTCATTTGATTGAATGTTTAATAAATACCTATTATAAGCTGGCAAGTGGAAAACGTATGTATTATTTTAAATATGTACTTTTTTAATTAGTGAATTACTTGCTTATACTGTAACTGAATCTGACAATTACAGCATTAAATAGAAGCACACAGCCATCCTCAGACTGCAGGGGTTTTTTCCTGAATGAACTCCAGTCTGAATTGGATCACCATGATTGGCTGTCATGGTGATCACTTGACCAGAGACTATGCTCATTTGTTCCCAAACCTCAGGGAGATTCAGAGCTGTCATTTTACTGTGGGCTCTGAGAACTAGGAAAGGTCACATGCTGTATATGCATTCCTAGTTCTCATCTAAAATGTTACCTTTCTTATAGTACAATGCACCATTTAATAGCCAGATAATAGATGCCACATGTTTAAGCAAAATTAAAAAGAGGCAATACACATTTTAAAAAGTTTTAGCAAAACTTAAAAGAAGTCATCTAACAACTGGTATTTTATGAATGTGCCAAAATACAGGATAGCTTATGCTCCTGAAAAAGTAATGTTAAAGTCCTGCCTGTGAATATATTACCATTGTGAGCATTGTCTAAGTTGAAAATGGTAAATTGTAGTTCCATTTCTGCTCTAGAAGGTACATTAGACAGCTAATTTAGCAATGGACCTTTAATATTTCATCTCATTGATTGCCATTAAAATATATCATGCATTGACTTACTTGGTGTCATTTCAGCTCATGGGGGACAGGAATTATAGAGGACATAACCAAGAGCAGGAAATAGAAAAGAACACATGGATGGTTTTAATTGAATATTACACCTATTCAGTTCAGCTTTATCCTCTCTTGTACTGTCTTTTCCTAATGGTTACACACATACTAACTTTGTTTTACATTGTAGTGGCAGACACCAGATTTTTTTTCCTTTCTTAATCTTTGTTAATTTGTTTTTAAGAGATTCACTTGTAATATACAGTATGGCTGGATAATCATTTTTAAAGAAGAAACCACTTAAGCATCAATGAATTGGTAAACAGTTTTTTTTCTCCCTAAAATATGCAGGGAGAATTGTGCTGTCTATGTAATACATTACAATTCAAAAATAATAATGATTGCCTAGATCCCTAACTTGTATGATTATAAGCAGAACAGACATATTTACATATAAATATTTAGGTAAATAAAAAACTAATTATGAATCAGAAGTTCACATAATGTGACTATCACTTCTTAAAGGAAATAAATATGGGTTTTGTACATACTTTATTTATTATTGTCTGTACTAAGAAATAAATTAATATATTTACATTGATATTTTCTTAATAATTTGTTAGTGAGGTAGATATGGACTATTGAATATTATTATTGTAAACTCCATGAGCAGGACCCTCCTATTCCTTCTGTATTGCACTGTATCATAATTGTACTGTCCCCCTTTATATTGTAAAGTGCTGTATAAACTGTTAGGCAACATATATCCTGTATTATATTAATAATAATAATAATAAAAGGTGTATGAGTCTTCAATTAGACAAACAGAGCCACTGCATATACAGTATATACTGTACTTTGCAAAAGTTTTAAGTAGGTGTGGAAAAAATGCTGTAAATTAGGAATTCTTTCCGAAATAAAAGTGTTAATAGTTTATTTTTAGCAATTAACAAAAAGGAACTATCGGACCTTAGTCATCGTGGATGTCCATGTGTTGTTTTAATTTGAATTTTAAAATGATTTTTGCACAACGCAGCACTCTTACTGTACTGATGACATATGTGGATAACCTCTGCTCTGTAAGCTGAGACTACACACACTGTTAGGCTCTGCCCCAAAGGGCATTTCATTGCTATGATGACTTTATCAAGAGAGTGGCCCTTGTTAGCAAGGCCAGCTGTATTATCAGTGTGGCGAGAGTGCCTCTGTTGTACTGGGGAAGCTGACAGCATATGTTGATGATTGAATACTTTTGTTAACATGTAAATGTATTGCTGTTTCTAATAAATTATAGTACTTTTACTTGCTTTCTGAGAAAACATGACTGGGGGCAACCCAAGCACATGCGAGTTGGCCTTCACCTGATTGTATGCTTTTTGAATCAATATACCTGTGGCCAGGTTTTTCCAAAGCAATTTTGCCTTTCTTGAGAAAGATAGGCAATAAAAGTTGGAGACTGCGTCCAACAGATGGTGGAGGAAAGCGCTGCTGTGGTCACTTTTTTCTGTCTAATAAGGGCTTTTGTGAACACTACTGGGTGGAAATCATATGTGTTTGTTTTAAGAATTGTATTGTTATCTGTTTGGACACTGAGTGTACTGGTGTCATAGGATATTATTTATTTATTTATTCATTTATTTATTTAATGTTTGATTGATACTTGCTTGGGAGCATTGTGTATGGAAATTGTTTTTATTGTTGTAATAAGTCAGTATCTAATCACATCAGCACTTTGTATAGATCTTTATATTGTTGAGGTGAAGCACTGCATTGAGGATTGTTATTGATTCTCTGTTTACATTTATCATCTCTAAATTGCAAGTGATCTCTCTGCATGTCTGTGAATGCTTGCGTCTGGCAGATCTAGTTACTATGTAGCTCTCATCTGTAGCAGTGCTAGACTGAGATACTCAGGGATTAGGAGATTTTCTTGGGATTGGGAGTAGTTTCTTCATAGGAAATGTCAGCTGTCACACCACAGACAGAGGCCATGCATTAACATGTGCAGTGTCATGATTCAACTCAAACTGAAACTGCTGCAGAAATCTGAAGACTTACTCTACTATAGGCTGTGTGTAGAGGGCAAAAACAGACACCATGAAGCTACATGGTCAATTCACATTTTATGCAGGGGAAAACACAACATGCAGGTAGGAATGTTTGCTATGCTTTTTAGTGTTTATTATTACATTCAGAATTGCCTATTAGCTACTCTTAGATGGCAAGGAAAGTTGGTTAATGTGTTGTTTTTAGTTAAATCAAATTTGTAACTAGTCTGGTGTTCTTCAGTGACATACAGAAGGTCATTGTGGTCATACCTATAATGACAAATATGTTAATTAAAACCAGTCATAAATGGGAATTGTAATAATGTTAATATGAACTCATCTTTTATAGTATTACAGCCTGTCTCTGAGCAGATGTGCTAATTCATTTTCAGCTGAAATCCCTACAGAGGCTGTTTTATTTTCTTTCTTGGCCTAAGTTAATTCTAAGTGTAAAAATGTATTATCAACATTAGCAGTACATATTACAAATAAAGTAATCCATGCATCACTTTATTTTCCTTACCTTTATAAACATCTGCTTTTCACTTGTGAATATATTTGTGATATCTTAAGGTTTTTTTGTCACCAGAAATGACAGCTTACAAAATATTTCTATCATGTATGTCAGATTCAATATTAGCAAGGTCTCTAGTTATCAGCTTATCTGATGAAGCCACTTTTGGGGGAGGTTATGAGAAATGACTCTCCCCAAATATGATAATACACTAAACTTGTAGGTAAATAAGAGAACCAGAACCTTTGGTTTGAATAGTGGGTTTGATAATAAAGTTGTCTCCACCTAGGACCAAGCCTCTGTGAACAGAGGGGACTCCCTTCCTGGAAAATTAACCAGTAATAGCTTTTTTGGGCAATAATGTTTTACAAAAATTATTTTCTAGTTTGACAAGTGTTGGCTTTAACCACTTACCAACCGCGCTATAGCTGAATGAAGGCTACAGCGCGGTTGTCCAGTTCAGGGAGGATGTCATATGACATCCTCCCAGAACGTGTCCTCCCATGCACCCCCAGGGGTGCACACTCAGCGATCTCCATGATCGCTGTGTCCTTTGGACACAGCTGGTCAAGTGATGTGGTAAAAGGCCAATCACAGCGGCCTTTTACCATGTGATCAGCTGTGTCTAATGACACATCAGATCACCAGGAAAATACAGTTGCTGGTTATCGGCTGCAATTTCCTCACGCTGTCACAGTGTGAGGAAAGTACTGACGAGAACTGGCAATTGTCAGCAAACAGATCAGCACTAATGATCAGTGCCCTGACAATCAGTGCCCAGCTGTGCCACCCATCAGTGCCGCCCACCTGTACCCATCAGTGCCACCCACCTGTGCCCATCAGTGCCCAGCAGTGCCACCCACCTGTGCACAGCAGTGCCACCCACCTGTGCCCAGCAGTGCCCTCCATCAGTGCCACCCAGCAGTGCTGCCAGTCAGTGCAGACTCATCAATGCACATCACTGAAGGAGAAAAATTATCTGTTTGCAAAATTGTATAATTGAACCAAAGAAAAACTGGGGTTTTTTTTCAAATTTTTTGCTATTTTTTTGGTTTATGGCGCAAAAAATAAAACACTCAGTGGTGATTAAATAGCACCAAAAGAAAGCTGTATTTGTGTGAAACAAATGATAAAAATGTCATATGCGTGCAGTGTTGCATGACCGCACAATTGTGATTCAAAATGCGACAGCACTGAAAGCTGAAACTTGGCCTGGGCAGGAAGGGGGTATAAGTGCCCAGTAGGCAAGTAGTTAAAACAAGTAATGCAACTAAAGATCAAAAATATTCATTACAATTCATATAAAAATTCCCATGCCACAAATTAACGCAATCTCTTATTGCAAAACTTCTTTCAAGTGCAAATCTTGTCATGCTCCTCACCAGTGCTCCCCTGCACTCACTGACAATTATGGACTCTTAGATGTATATATAAGAGTCATAAGTGCTCATATGTATCCTGGTGATGCTGGTGTTTGTAGTCTTCCTTTCAGTGGCAATGTGTCACCATATGTGGAAATGTTCACAGGGCTGTATGTTGCTCACATATATTGGAAGTAGAAGGGACAATATAGTTTAAAACCGTTTATTGCATAATGTGATTAGAATTAGTTACACTCACAGCATTGTGAAGATTACAAGCCAAAATCGCCAGACCAGAAGTGATGCACCTGTGTGCGTTCCATCGGCCTGATATGACACCACCAATGCACTCCATCTGATGTGTTTCACCCCTCTCATTGAGTGTGTTCAGAGGTTGGAGCCATTGGTGACTGCCAATACTTTTACACTGGTTGTGCACTCCCTATAGCCATGATGTAATATCCACTTTCTTTGCTGGCCATCTTATGTATCTGAGGAGTATCAGCTTCAAGCACAATTGCAAACTATTAATCTTCCCTAGCACTGCGCCCAATATCAGCCTGAATATAACTAAAACCCCTCAAAACTGTAATACCCATAAACAAATTTCATAAACACATACTGTATTTCCTATACCCCCAAAACATAAGCATAAATGTACTAACAAAATAATTAAAATCCAGTCATAGCATAATAATCCCAATCAGATTACTTACATCCTCTAATGACTCAATATTAATACTACCACTAAAACCAGTATGTCATTGCTAATAATAATGACCATATATAAGTGGAAACTTCTATATGGAATTAGCCAGTACTAATATATTAATGTAACCAATCCCTCTACTAATAAACCATGAAAAATAAAAATATATAAATATATAAAACATTACAAATTAGAAATAAAACAAATTAAGTCTATTTCTACATTCAATCCCTTAGGAGTCATAGTTGCTAGCTGATAAATCCATTTTGACTCATTTTGTGATATGGCTTTCTTGATATTGGTTCCCCGCCAATGTCATTCAATCTTATCTATGCCAGAAAATTTGTTGGGTCTCTATTGTAGTGAAATCTGAAATGGTTGGACAGACCATGCTGGCAAAAGCCTTTTCTTATATTGGAGATGTGTTCCCTGACTGACGTTTAATTCCCTTATGGTTCTTCCTAGATATTGCAGACCACAACTGCATTCCAGTAGGTAGGTAACATATGTTCTACTGCATGTAATAACCTCTATTTTGCACCTTTTTTTGTGGTTATAGGTTGTAAATGGGTGATTTTCCTATTATTTTTTACGCAGGTTCTACATGCCGTACATTAACCACAGCTAAAAAAAAACAACCTGATACAAAAAGGTTATTGTTTTTTTGGATGAGTCAGGTATACTTTTAACTAGTCTATCTTTCAACGTGGGTGGTCTTCTATATACAAATTTTGGTCGCTTTGGGAGTACCTTGGCCAGTATCTGGAACATGCCAATGCCTATTCCTTGCTTTTTCTACCTGTCTGTATTGCCTATTATATTCCATACTGAAAACTACTTCATACTCTTTTTGCTCTTTTTGTTTTGTTTTCAATAACTCCTCTCTCTTCATTCCTCTCACGTGTTCTTTAACGCTTTATTTATTTATTTCAGGTACTTATATGCGCTGTCAATTTACACAGCGCTTTACATATATATTGTACATTCACATCAGTCCCTAACCCTCAAGGGGTGTACAATCTACGGTCCCTAACTCACATTCATATACAAGGGCCAATTTAGACAGGATCCAATTAACCTACCAGCATGTCTTTGGAGTGTGGGAGGAAACCGGAGTACCCAGAGGAAATCCACGCAGGCACAGGGAGAACATGCAAACTCCAGGCAGGAGGTGCCATGGCTGGGATTCGAACTAATGACCCTAGTACTGCCAGGCAGAAGTGCTAACCATTTAGCCACTGTGCTGCTTTCCAAACTCTATCTCGTAAAATCTTTTTCCACAAATCTACCCACCTGTGTGTCATCTTGTTTTTCAAGGTCTTGATCCTGATAAATCAATTTCTTTTTATCCTCATTATCTGGCCTTTAGGTACAGTTGCAAGAAAAAGTATGTGAACCCCTTGGGATTACGTGGAGTTTTGCATGAATTGGGCATAAAATATGCTCTGAACGTCATCTAAGTCACAACAATAGAAAAACACAGTCTGCTGAACATAATACTACACAAACATTAGATGTTGCCTTGGTTTAATTGCACATAACATGTAAACATTCACAATGCAGGGAGGAAAAAGTATGTGAGGCCCTAGCTTAATGACATCTCCCAGAGCTAATTGGAGCCAGGAGTGAGCCAACCTTGACTCCAATCAGTGTGATGATATTGGATGTGTTGCTGACAGCTGTCCTGCCCTTAAAAAGCACACACCTCTTTTGGGTTTACTGGTTTCAAGAAGCACTGTCTGATGTGAACCATGCCTCGCAGAAAAGAGCTCTCAGAAGACCTACGATCAAGAATTGTTGACTTGCATGAAGCTGGAAAGGGTTACAAAAGTATCTCCAAAAGCCTTGATGTTCATGTGTCCACGGTAAGACAGACTGTCTACAAATGGAGAAAGTTTAGCACTGTTGCTACTCCCCCTAGGCGTGGTCGTCCTGTAAAAATGACTGCAAGAGCACAGCGCAGAATGCTACATGAGGTAAAGAAGAATCCCAGAGTGTCAGCTAAAGACCTACAGAAATCTCTGGCACATGCTAACATTTTTGTTGACACATCTACAATAAGGAAAACATTAAACAAGAATGGAGTACATGGGAGGACACCACGGAGGAAGCCATTGCTGTCCAAAAAGAATATTGCAGCACGTTTGAAGTTTGCAAAAGAGCACCTGGATGTTCCACAGCACTACTGGCAAAATATACTGTGGACAGAAGAAACCAAGATTGAGTTGTTTGGAAAGAACACACAACACTATGTGTGGAGAAAAAAAGGCACAGCACACCAACATCAAAACCTCATCCCCACTGTAAAACATGGCGGAGGGAGCATCATGGTTTAGGGCTGCTTTGCTGCCACAGGGCATGGACGGATTGTTGTCATTGATGGGAAAATGAATTCCAGAGTTTATCAAGACATTTTTCAGGAAAACGTACGACCATCTGTCCGCCAACTGAAGCTCCACAGAGGATGGGTGATGCAACAGGACAATGACCAAAAGCATACAAGTAATTCAACAAAACAATGGCTGCAACAGCACAGAATACGCCTTCTGGAGTGGCCCAGTCAGAGTCCTGACCTCAACCCGATTGAAATGCTGTGGCATGACCTTAAGAGAGCGATTCACACCAGACATCTCAAGAATATTGCTACACTGAAACAGTTTTGTGAAGAGGAGTGGTCCAAATTTACTCCAGATCATTGTGGAGGTCTGATCTGCAACTACAGGAAACGTTTGGTTGAGGTTATTGCTGCCACAGGAGGGTCAACCAGCTATTAAGTCCAAAGGTTCACATACTTTTTCCTCCCTGCGCTGTGAATGTTTACATGTTATGTGCAATTAAACCATGGCAACATCTAATGTTTTTTGTAGTATTATGTTCAGCATACTGTGTTCTTCTATTGTTGTGACTTAGATGACGTTCAGAGCACATTTTATGCCCAATTCATGCAAAACTCCACGTAATCCCAAGGGGTTCACATACTTTTTCTTGCAACTGTATAGCTCCAAACCACTTGAGGTATAGCTCCAAACCACTTTGGGTGATGTCTGCTTGTTTTTTTAAAATATGTGTGTGTGCGCACAATCTCTCTCCTGTGTACATGTCCACAAATCCAAGTAATTAACCATTATATTGCTATACTTAGATAACAAAGTGATCTCACAATTGTTAATATTCACCTTTTGCAAAATGGTGAAAATCAAACTTACTGAAATGCAGACAGTGTGAGTTCAGGGACATACACCCACATGGATGTGAAGTTAGAAGCAGTGGCTGTCTTGATGCCACTGTGTCCCAATTGATATAGATGGGACTGCCTGCACAGGAATGCATGGAAAACCTGTGCATTCCCATGCAACCGCTTCATCCCAATTGACATCAATGGGGCTGCTTGCATGGGGATGCACAGAACATCCCTGTGCTGCTAAACTTGGCCTCAGTGTAGTATGGCCTGCATGAACGAGGCCTTTGGCCTTGTTTAGACTTGCGGTTGGGGGTGGTAAAATGCGTGGTTGAGCTGCGTTTTTGCCACCTGCCAAACACCCCCTCTAAGTTGCAATAGGCAGTGGACAGGGTGGGGAATGACCATGAGCTTATAGCAGAGGAGGAATGCAGGTCTGTAAGGTGTACAGACCTGGCCAGCTAGAAGCAGTGCTGTAGGTCCATAGCCATATGGAACTGCCAGTGAAAGGGTTAATCCATTTAATCCCCTATTATTAAAGAAAGAATACTATTCTTCCTCCAATTCTTTGCCATCATTGCCATCCATCATTAATCTTAACCCCATCTTATTCTCCTGGAAGGGATCCCATCCTATACTGTATATATTCCTCCAGTGTGCTAGTATCACACAAAGTTCTTATTTGTCCATCAAGTGTGTTTTTCAGTTGCTTTGAATTAAATTTCATTTCAGTGTCTATATTAGATTGGGAAAATATTTCCTCTGTGTTAACCTTTTTGTCATTAATAAAATAAAAATATCCATAACTGCTGAGTCATGCTACAATGTGTAAAAATACCACAAACCAGTGTTATATACTCATACTAGGATCTATTGACACTGAGAGGAGGACTACAAATCCCAGTATCACCAGGACACATATGAGTGCCTATGACTCTTATATACATCTAAGAGTCCATAATTGTCACTGAGTGTGGGGGAGCACAGCACAAAGATTTTATTATTCTATTTTTGCACTTGGATCCATTTATGTGAAGAAATAAGTTGAAATGGATTAACTGATTTTGTAGTTGTAAAAAATGTTTTGTGACCAGGCAGTGCTTGATTTGTGTAACTATTTATTTTAAGAGGTTTAGAACCTTATAACCACTTGCCTTCTGGGCATGTCTACCCCATTCCTTCCCAGGCCAATTTTCAGCTATCAGTACTGTCACACTTTGAATGACAATTGCGTGGATACTGTACACATATGAAATTTGTATTACATTACATCGAGTTTATATAGCGCCGAAGGGTTTGCTCAGCGCTGTACAATAGAGGGGGGAACAAATCATTTATTTTTCATTTATCATTTTATGCACACAAATAGAGCTTTCTTTTGGTGGTATTTAATCACCGCTGGCTTTTTTATTTGTTGCTAAACAAACAAATAGCTACAGATTTTGAAAAAAAAAAAGTTTTTCTTCGTTTTCTGTTATAAAATTTTGCAAACAGGAACTGTAATCTTTCTCATTCGCTGATGTGCACTGATGAGGCTGCGCTGATGGCTGCTGATAGGCAGCACTGATGGGCAAGTTCTTTCATTGTGCCCTTGTACCTATGGACTTATTATCACTAACTTTGCCTAAAGTGACTGCTTTTCATATTCACTTTCACCTGGAATAGCTGAGTACTTGAATATTTTCTGACTACTTTTGATTGTGATGTGATGCCTTGCTACTATGCACCTTTGGAACAATATTTCTGTATTTTTCCAAAATTCATACATTTACGTCACAGAAAAAAAACATGTACTATATATATATATATATACAGTTGCAAGAAAAAGTTTGTGAACCCCTTGGGATTACGTGGAGTTTTGCATGAATTGGGCATGAAATGTGCTCTGAAAGTCATCTAAGTCACAACAATAGAAGAACACAGTCTGCTGAACATAATACTACACAAACATTAGATGTTGCCATGGTTTAATTGCACATAACATGTAAACATTCACAGTGCAGGGAGGAAAAAGTATGTGAGGCCCTAGCTTAATGACTTCTCCCAGAGCTAATTGGAGCCAGGAGTGAGCCAACCTTGACTCCAATCAGTGTGATGATATTGGATGTGTTGCTGACAGCTGTCCTGCCCTTAAAAAACACACACCTGTTTTGGGTTTACTGGTTTCAAGAAGCACATGCCTCGCAGAAAAAAGCTCTCAGAAGACCTACGATCAAGAATTGTTGACTTGCATGAAGCTGGAAAGGGTTACAAAAGTATCTCCTTGAGCCTTGATGTTCATGTGTCCACGGTAAGACAGACTGTCTACAAATGGAGAAAGTTTAGCACTGTTGCTACTCTCCCTAGGCGTGGTTGTCCTGTAAAAATGACTGCAAGAGCACAGCACAGAATGCTGCATGAAGTAAAGAAGAATCCCAGAGTGTCAGCTAAAGACCTACAGAAATCTCTGGCACATGCTAACATTTTTGTTGACACATCTACAATAAGGGAAACATTAAACAGGAATGGAGTACATGGGAGGACACCACGGAGGAAGCCATTGCTGTCCAAAAAGAAGATTGCAGCACGTTTGAAGTTTGCAAAAGAGCACCTGGATGTTCCACAGCACTACTGGCAAAATATACTGTGGACAGATGAAACCAAGATTGAGTTGTTTGGGAAGAACACACAACACTATGTGTGGAGAAAAAAAGGCGCAGCACACCAACATCAAAACCTCATCCCCACTGTGAAACATGGCGGAGGGAGCATCATGGTTTGGGGCTGCTTTGCTGCCTCAGGGCCTGGACGGATTGTTGTCATTGATGGGAAAATGAATTCCAGAGTTTATCAAGACATTTTGCAGGAAAACGTACGACCATCTGTCCGCCAACTGAAGCTCCGCAGAGGATGGGTGATGCAACAGGACAATGACCCAAAGCATACAAGTCATTCAACAAAACAATGGCTGCAACAGCACAGAATACGCCTTCTGGAGTGGCCCAGTCAGAGTCCTGACCTCAACCCCATTGAAATGCTGTGGCATGACCTTAAGAGAGCGATTCACACCAGACATCCCAAGAATATTGCTACACTGAAACAGTTTTGTGAAGAGGAGTGGTCCAAAATGACTCCAGATCGTTGTGCAGGTCTGATCTGCAACTACAGGAAATGTTTGGTTGAGGTTATTGCTGCCAAAGGAGGGTCAACCAGTTATTAAGTCCAAAGGTTCACATACTTTTTCCTCCCTGCACTGTGAATGTTTACATGTTATGTGCAATTAAACCATGGCAACATCTAATGTTTGTGTAGTATTATGTTCAGCAGACTGTGTTCTTCTATTGGTGTGACTTAGATGACGTTCAGAGCACATTTTATGCCCAATTCATGCAAAACTCCACGTAATCCCAAGGGGTTCACATACTTTTTCTTGCAACTGTATATATATATATATATATATATATATATATATAAAGCCAATTTTAAAAAAAATTGCACATTTGTGAAAATCCTTCCCCCCCAGAAGAAGAAAGAATGTTTAAAAGTAGTAAAGAAGTTAAAAGCACAGTTACTTGCTGGTTAGCACTCCTTGCAGTGTTAGGATCATCATTTCAAATTCTATCTATATAGAGTTTGCATATTCTTCTTTTGTTTGTATGGGTCTTCTCCAGATGCTCTGGTTTCCTCCTACACAGTAAAGACATGCTGGTCGGTTAACTGGCTGTCTAAATTGGCCCTAGTATGCGTATTTATGCAAGTGAGATAGAGGACAAGGGAGTAATGTTATTGTACAACATGTGCTGAGTGAATTGACAGTGCAATGAAAAATACTTATATATACATAATAGCAGTAAAAAAAAAATTAAGAAAATAAAAAGCAGAAAAAATAGTGAAGGAGAAAAATGAGATTATTACGGCAAATTCAGTTTAACAATACAATAATAATAAAATACAGTTAGCTCCATATATATTTGGACACAGGAACAATTTTCATACTTTTGGCTCTGTATGCCACCAGCATAAATTAAAACGAAACAATCCAAATGAATTTGAAGTGCGGACATTCAGCTTTAATTCAAAGGGTTTAACATAAATATCAAGTACAAATTTTAGCAACTGCAACCATTTTTATACACAGTCCCTCCATTTTCAAGGGCTCAAAATTTAATTGGACAAATGAATATAATCATAAATAAAATGTTCTTCAGTTGCTCTTTATTTGTGGGTCTGCCTTTAGTTTTCCTTCAGCAAGTGAAAAGCATGCTCAAGTTGGTTGAGATCAGGTGATCGCGGAATATTCCACTTCTTTTCCTTCAAAAGCTCCTGGGTTGCTTTTGCAGTGTGTTTTGAATCATTGTCGATCTGTACTGTGAAGCGCCATCCAATCAACTTTGCTGCATTTGGCTGAATCTTGGCTGACAATATATCTCTGAACACTGCAGAATTAATCCAGCTGCTCCTGTCTTCTGTCACATCATCAATAAATACCAATGACTCAGTGCCACTGGAAGCCATGCATGCCCATGCCATCACACTGCCTCCACCATGTTTTGCAGATGACATTATGTGCTTTGGATCATGAACTTTTCCAAGCCTTCTCCAAACATTTTTCTTCTGGTACAGATTAATCTTAGTTTCATCCGTCCAAAGAATGCTTTTCCAGGACTGGTCTGGCTTTTTTAGATGTTTTTTGGCAAAGTCTAATCTGGCATTTCTATTCTTCAGGCTTATGAATGGTTTGCACCTTGTGGTGAACCCTCTTTATTTGGTCTTGTGAAGTCTTCTCTTGATTGTAGACTTTGACAATGATACGCTTACCTCCTGGAGAGTGTCCTTCACTTGTCTGGATTATGGGGTTTTCTGAACCATAGAGAGGATCCTACGATCATCCACCATTGTTGTCTTCTGTGGACATCCATGCCTTTTTATGTTGCTGAGCTATCCAGTGTGTTCTTCTTTCCTCCAAAGATACCAAACTGTTGATTTAGCCACTATTAATGTTGCTGCTATCTCTCTGATGGATTTAATTCATTTTTGAAGCCTTACAATGGCCTGTTTCACTTGCATGGACAGCTGCTTTGAACGCATGATGTAGGTTCACAGCAATAGATTCCAAATGCAAATACCACACTTAGAATCAACTCCAGACCTTTTACCTGCTTAATTGATAAAAAAATAACGAAGGAAGTAGCCTTCACCTGGCCATGAAACAGCTTTTGATTCAATTATCCAATTACTTTTGGTCCCTTGAAAAAGGGGGGGCTATTCTTAAGAGCTATAATTCCTAAAACCCTTCCTCCAATTTGGATGTACATGCCCTCAAATTAAACCTGAGAGTGTGCACTTTCAGCCCATGTCCAATATATACTGTAACTTTACCTTGAATATGTTTTGGTAAATACCTGAAAAAAACTAAAATTGTGCCTGTGTCCAGATATATATAAACCTAACTGTAGGTTAATAAAGTGATAAATAGAAACTCGTTTTTTTTACTGGTTGAGTTGCTTTAACTGATGCCATTTGCAGAACAGTGGTGCTCTTTTAATCCTTAAGGACTTATGAAAAGATTCCTAGAGATCCTCTGCCAGAATACAAAGAGTCCTTAAGAGAGTTATTAGATGAAGCTCTTGCGAACAAGGTTTTATCAAAAAACAAATATTCGTTTCTGTTCAAACAACATCCATTGACTCTGTATTTTTACCATATACCAAAGACTTACAAGGATTTGGAGAATCCTCCAGGCAGACCGATTTTAGTTGATATTGACAGCATTACCCGTAATCTAGGATGCTATATTGATCATTTCCTTCAAGATCTAGTTACCAGGCTACCTTCATATGTCAGAGATTCTGGACATATGTTAGACATTTTATCTTCATCCACATGGTCTCCTGAATTTAAATGGCTTTCTTTAGATGTCACATCTCTTTACATGTCCATAGACCATCAGTATGGAATGCTAGAGAATTCAACATTTCCTAACGAGCAGCAACATCTCTCCCGTTCAGGCTATTTCCTGCAGATAGCAATTTATTACACCCTTACGCAAAATTATTTTTCCTTTATGAGCACCTTCTATAGACAAACTGGAGGCACAGCTATGGGGGCTAGGTTTGCCCCCCGTTATGCCAATTTGTTTATGGGGTACTGGGAACAAGAGTCTATATGGAACAACAATCCTTTTTGGGCGAATCTGGTGAATTATGCCAGATACATTGATGATGTTCTCATCATCTGGCATGAATCAGATAATAAACTTGAAGGGTTCTTACAACACTGTAACAACAATCCCTTTAATATTGGGTTCACGCATGTAGTATATGAGAGAAATTTAGTTTTTCTAGACCTAGAATTACAGTCTGATATGGATGGAAACATCCGTTCTAAGACTCATTTTAAGCCTAGTGCTGGCAATTCGTACTTACATGCCAATGGCCATCATCACCCCAGATGGATACACAATGTCCCCTTTGGACAATATTGTAGATGAAGGAGAACTTGCACCACCAGGACTGATTACGAGGAACAAAGTTCCGTCCTGAGAACAAAATTCTTTGAGAAAGGGTACAGTGAGGCCCTTGTAGATGAAGCCTATCTTAAATACTGGGTACAGTACGGGGAAGACTACCCCCTCAATAAATTACAACCACTTTCTACATATATCAGACATACTAAAGGGGACATAAACAACAAATACATCAATCAAGTCAGATTCTGTACCAGGTATAACACCAAGGCGTTTGATATACAAAGGATCCTACAGAAAAATTGTGGCATTTTAAGACAAGACCCAGTTTTGAAACATTGTCTTGCCCCTAAACCAGAGATCTCATTTAGGAAACCCAGAGACCTAAGGAGGTACATTGCACCCAGTATGATAAGGAAATGTAGCACTGGGGGTTGCTAATAATGCCAGCCCTTGGACAGTCCTTTTTGATCAGGAGGGTTGCTATAGATGTGGAGTGACCAAATGTGGAGCCTGTAGGTAGATATGGCGTAGAAAAAAAGTTGTGGTGGGCAGACGGTCATGCACATAAGATCAAACAATTTATTAATTGTAGCACTTCATTTGTCATTTATGGTATAATTTGTCCATGTGGCCTTCTATATATAGGTCGGACCACAAGACCATTGAGAGTGAGGTTCAGTGAACACAAGTATAACATCATTAACTTTAAGGATAATAACAAAAACAAAAGCAACTATTCTGTCCCACGACATTTCTAAGAATCACACAACAATGACTTATCGGGTTTGAAATTATTCGGGATTAAATCTATCACATGCCATTTAGATCGTGGCAGAAAATTCCAGAGGTTGTGTAGGAGAGAAACCTATTGGATTTTTTTTTGGATAGTCCATATCATATATTTTGGTTGTATCAAAAGTGAAAATTTTGACCTTTTATCTTTCAAGGCACATTTGATTTACTGGTCAGAAATAGACTTTGTATTACACACAGAAAATTTTTCATAAATCAAGAACTCTTTAAACCTAATTAGCTTTTACAAATTAAATGTAGTAATAAACTATTTCCATATCACATGCACCTGCACACTTAATAACCTAACACATATTTGCTCTGCTCTAGGAGCCTAAAGGTGACACTATCGTATTCCTTTTTGCTTTTCATAGAAATGTTTAAACGTTCTTTAATTTAGATTTAGATTTATTTATTTTAGAGCAATATTAGCAAAGCTACTATGTTTTTGAAGGTGTATACAATATGTGGTATATTCCATCTTGTCTCCTATGAACAAACACTTCCTGAATAGAGAACTTGTCTAAAAGATAATTTGTGAATATAATTTGTGGCAACAAAAGGGAACTGATTTGTATGAAAGATGAATGTTTTTTCATATCTCTACTGTTGTTAATTAGAGATGGCGGAATCTGCCCAGGTTCAGTTGGTGGGTAGTACCCACAAATTATGTTTGAAATATATAAAACCTGAACTTAGCAGTGAATCTCATGAAGTCTAAGAGAGGTACATACCATTGATATCAAATGTTGGCTATTTTCAAGGCTAATAGGCAAGCCATTGTCAAAAAAGCATGGAAAGGTGGGCACTGCCTTGAAGGACATTTAAGAAGCATAACTTTTTTTTAATACTGTACAGTGGGCAGAGTATCCTTTTAATTTGACTTTAACCACTTCTGCGCCGCCCTATATCAGACATACTAAATCATGCAAAAAATCACGTACATTCCCACGCCGCCATTCACAGCCTTGGCTGTCAATCACTGGGTCCCAGCCAGTGATTACTCGCCGACACCCGGTGATCGCCAAGTATCTCCGACTAAGGAAAAAGCTGTGTATAAACAACACAGATCTCTCCCCTGTCAGCTTCTGCATACTGCTTTGTATGACTCTGCATAGCAGAGCCATACAAAGCAGTGTGCTTACAGTGAAGCACACACACCGCCCCAATAGTGAAACAGCACACAGTTACCCTTTTGATCACCCCAGCTGTTAACCCCTTCCTGCCCAGTGCCATTAGTACAGTCTCAGTGCATCTTATTAGCACTGATCACAGTATTGTGTCATTGGGGATGTCAGTGACACCAAGTCAGTTCCCCCCAGTGTCAGAGTGCCCACCACAGTCCTGCAGTCCTGCTATAAGTTGCTGATCGCTGCCATTACTAGTAAAAAAAAAACTCAGTATATATACCACCATTTGTAAACGCTATAACTTTCACGTAAACCAATTAATTTACACGTATTGGGATTTTTTTTTTAGCAAAGACATGTAGCACAATACATTTTGGGCTAAATTTATAATGAAATTTGATTTTTTAATTTTTTTTTACTGGACATGTTTAATAGCAAAAAGTCAAAAATATTGTTTTTTTTCTTAAAATTTTCTTTTTTTTTATAGTGCAAAAATAGAAAATGTACAGGCGATCAAATACTACTGAAAGAAAGCTCTATCTGTGGGGAAAAAAAGGCCGTAAATTTCATTTGGGTTCAGTATTGCATGACCATGCTATTGTCAATTAAATTAACTCAGCATCTATATTCCCTTAATTACTTACCCTTGCTTTCACGTATTCGAAAAGATCTGGCCTCATGGGACGCTTCAGCTATGCCCTGGTTCGGTCGCATCAATACCCTCAAGATGGATACCTTACCCAAGTTACTCTATGTCTTTCAGACAGTGCCAATTGCTGTCCCTAAGAGTTTCTTTCTTTCTCTATGCTCCCTTTCAATTAGATTTATTTGGCACCTGGGGTTATCTAGGTTAAAATCTAGGTTACTTACTTAACTGAAACTCGGAGGTGGAGTGGGTTTACCAGACTTTGAGCTTTATTATAGAGCTACATTACTAGCCAGGATATTTGATTGGTTTCCCAGACCCTTTCGTAGAGCCTCTTGTATGATAGAACAAGATTTGGCATGAGATGATCTTCGGGCTTTACCTTGGGGTTATAGCTGGGACCTTAAGCATTCTCCCAGCCTGTCCCCATTGACTGTGGCTCTGCTGTACTATGCTTGTGGTATCAACGGGGCATCATTGCTTTATTATCTTCATATCCTTCTCCCTTATCATCCCTATTTGATAACCCCGCTCTTCCACAGGGGCTAGGCTCTTCTATTCTTGGTCCCCTTATGCGTGCCTCCT
Source organism: Staurois parvus (assembly GCF_062004578.1). NCBI lineage: Eukaryota > Metazoa > Chordata > Amphibia > Anura > Ranidae > Staurois > Staurois parvus. The sequence goes on from NW_028317951.1 coordinate 8,682,109, forward strand.
GGCCCGTAGCCCAAAATTTTATTTGCTCCCAATAGGGTCTCCCGCTCCTTCAAGATGGGCCTAAGGACTGGTTGACCACTTTACATCTATCCTCATTTTGCAAACATTTACACTCTTCCTCCTCTACGCACCTCCCACTCACTGAGTTTGAGCGGTTGTGCTCCCTCTCTAAACTGCAGAGACATGTCCTAGCTTCCCTCTATATAGTGTTACATACTTCCCTTCATTCCAAACTCCCTCCCTACACTAAGGCATAGGTTCGGGACATAGGTAAAGACATATCAGCTGTGGACTGGTCCACGTTGCAAGTAGGTAGGTGGTCTTTTTCCTGTTCCTTGGGGCCCCCTCAAGATACCAACGGTCACACCTGGACACAGCTACGAGATCTCGGAAAGTGAATGCACTCATGTCACCTCAGTTGCGATTGCAAAACACTTCAGTTTTATTGGCATAACATCAGGGTTTTTATACTGTAGTCTTTGGGCAAACACACCCTCAGACCATCCAATCAAATACATGTACATTTTTTTACCTTAACTCAACAATTATTTGTATGAGGTTTGCATTTTCACTCTTCTGCTTTATCTGTAACGCCATATCTGGTCTAACGCCCAGAGCATGGCTGTAATCTGACCCAACGCCCAGACCATGGCTGTAATCTGACCCAACGCCCAAGCTGTGGTTACAACCTTTCAGAAATGAGAGTAAACCTTATCTGCTTTTTTGTAAAGTTTGCAAAAACACTTATTTTTACATGAAGCTGGCATAAACAGTTTTGTTAGTGTGTACATATTTCATATATATGTATGTTAAACTAGCATCTTGTATTAGTGTATACAAAATGGATTCAGTTATATTCCATTTAATCCTTTCAGTCCCTCTTTTATCACATAATGATAACATTTTTCATTGACTCACTCTCCCTATCATCTCAATCCCATGCATTTCCTCATATTGTTGAAGCAAAAACATTTCTTCCCTTTCCTTCTCATTAATTCTCATTTTGATACACATGATCATTCGGTATAACAGATATCCCATAAAAATCAGTAAGAAAAACATAATCATGAGGGAGATCAATTTTCTAAAGCTACTGAATATGTTCCTAAACCAGGATCCATCTCCTAAGCGCTTAAAGGGATTCTACCCATCCTCGGCTATATCTCTAGCTTCAGCCTGGAGATCCTCCACCTTTTCCCTATGCTTCTTAATAATTTCATAGTAATCTGGTATTTCGGGGGTCGTATTGTGTACCCAGGTACAGCACTTATAATCAGTGGTGGATTCACAAAGCCCAGTCAGTGCTGCACCAATTTGTTCTACCTTCATCTCATTAATAAGCACTTGTTTTCTTAAGGCCCGTAATTCTATGTTAATAAGACTTATTTCAGCTTGTGTTTGATTTATTATTTGATCCATAATAAGTGAGTAGTTATTTAGTCTCCTCATTAATTCTATTCCCCATCCAGTCCATGTAGGAAACCATGACCAAGCCTGGTCTTCTACCTTGAACAAATCTATCTTATATCTATGTTTCAGAGGATACCAGGGGTGATTACTGGCCAACAGGGCATCACTATGTTCTCCTCCCATAACATCCATCACTGGTACCAAAGTGGCCAAATAGCACCAACCCTCCTGATCCCAGGGAATCCATGGGTAACAAACTTTCCCACAGCACACCTGGACTCCCTGAGTAAAAGCTACTGATTGGCTTTTCCATCCTTTGCTTACATTGGAGTCAGGGTAACCCACTAGTGCTAAATTAATAAAAACTTGTCCTAATCCATAATGTTTCGGGTGATCTTTTTGGTCAATTATTTTTTTAATATAATTCTCCCTCAGTTGTATTTATTTGTATAAAATGACCACCTGTAGGTTCCTTCCCAGTAATATTTAATTCAGATTTACTGCAAAACTCTTCCCCTTCTCTCGACCCTTTACCCAGATGAAAACACCATTTGGGTTTCATAACGACCCCCAATACCTCAAATTTAGGTTGGGTGGTAACATTAGTTAATATAATACTCAGGTTACCCTCCAACATAGTTGTGACATTTACGGGTACTGCATATATGGGTATGCTCATAGTTTCAGGGTGGAGCATGCTACAAACCCAACAACTTTTAAACCCTGAGAATTTAGCATACTTATATTTAAACTTCAGTAATGATATATTTTCAGTTGTAGACCTCTTCTGTCTTTTTACAGGTGTGGTACACCCAAAATTAGCAACCACTTTGCTTCCCTTTTGAACATGTAACAGAAAACCCTCATTCCATTTACAAGTTAGTGCCTGACTACACTCATCCATAATGCAACATGTAAAGTTATGTGTAGTACTAATGTCTATTTTACATTGACCTTTAAAAGGTATCAGATGGGTATATGTTTGGTTAGCTCCTTACCAGATGTGATTCAGATGGGCTATTCCATGTTAATGTAGTACATGACTTATTCTCATCCGGTTGTCATGAGGTACAACCCCCCACCCATCCTGAACTCCCAGAGGGTTTCTGAACCACTGGCATCTTTCTATCATATGAAATCTCCAATAGAAACCAAAGTGGGACAATGATAATAGTCACTATTGATAAGATAATAATCAGGTTCTTCCAGTCCTCATGGGGATCCAATAGGTTGGGTAGCAGAGTTCTTGGCTCCTTCTTCTGTTGGTTGATCAGCTTGATTGTGTCTCTCATCTTGGGAAATCCTTTTGACTCTTGATGCATGGATCCAGGTGCCTGATCTTTCAGTAAGAACAGCTGTACGTGTAATGGCCACAATCACCGGGGTCTAACCCTTGGATCCAGTCTTCGGATCACCACTTGATCACCTACCTCGAAGGGGTGGGTTGGTTGATCTGCGGGTAAAGGAAAAAAGGCGGCAACATCACCATATTCCCTATTCAACTTTTCACACAATGCTTTTACATATTCTGCCTGTATCATCTCTAAATCTCCTTTCTGCCACAGAGGTGGTTGCTGTCTAGTCCAAGGGGTAGGGAATGGTCTGCCTATCAGTATCTCAAAGGGAGACAACTTACTCCATTTATGAGGTGTCATCCTTATTTCAGCTAGTATAGCAGGTAACACAGCTGGCCAATTCTTCAGAGTCTCTCCCGTGGCTTTCACTAATTTTTCCTTAATTGTCCTATTCATTCTTTCCACTAGTCCAGAACTCTGAGGGTGGTAAGGAATATGGAGCTTTCATTGAATACTCAAAGCCTTTGAGACTCCCTGAGTCACTGCTGCAGTAAAAGCTGGTCCCTGAACGCTTTCTATGAACAAAGGACAACCCCATCTAGGGATGATTTCCTTACACAAAACCTTGACCGCTGTCTCTGCTGTTTCATTCCTATATGGGAAAGCTTCCGGCCAACCTGAAAATCTGTCTACTACCACCAACAGCTTATCTCCTTCTTTTGATTTAGGGAGATGTGTAAAATCTATCTGTAGATGTGTGAATGGTGCCTCAGGGGGTGTTAAATGTTCATGTTTCCCATGCTGGCCATGCCCAGGGTTGTTTTGTAAACAAGTAAGGCACCTTCCCAATGTTTCCTTCACTAGATCATGGAGAAACCATACACAAAATCGTTTGCGCATTTCTTTTTCCACTAACTGTTTTCCCTTATGCCCCACACCGTGAACATTTTGAATGAATAATACGGCAGCTGCCTGTGGAAGTTCTACAATCCCCTCTTTTGACATAAGACCATGTTTGTCTTGTGTCAAACCTCTGCTAGTCCAAAAATCAACTTCACTCTCAGAGGCTTGTGCCTGCAGTGTATCTAAAAGCTCATTTGACAGTAGGGATGGAGTGGACAACATTACCATAGATAGATCTGCTCGATTATGCAGTTGCCCTGCAGTTTTTGCAGATGCATCTGCCATAGCATTGCCTTTTGTGACTGGGTCTTTGGCGTTAGTATGTACCTGCACTTTAATGACCGCTATCCTTCTTGGAAGTTGGAGTGCAGCAAGCAAATCCTGGATGATAGAGGCGGGGGAGTGGCCGCCATCAAAGAATGATGGGATATTGACTTTCCATCGGTTGTAGTGAAACCACAGCATTGCCAAATACGGCCAAAATCATGCACAAACCCAAAGACATATTTAGAATCTGTGTATATGTTAACATCTCGATCTTGATAAAGAGTGCAAGCTCATGTTAGGGACACTAATTCAGCTGCTTGTGCACTGGGGTAGGGGATGGAACCTGTTTCAATAATAAGAGATGGTTCTACTACTGCATAGCCTGTGATGTATGTAGCATCACTAGGGCGTGTGCAGGATCCATTGACAAACACATCAGGGGCTCCAGGAATCGGAGTCTCCAACATATCTAGTGTCAGCTTGGATAACATCCAGGCAATTGTGTTCCTTCTGCAATTCTGGTGACCTTGTGTTGTGAAGATTAAGCAGGGAGAACAATAAAAGAGATGGTCCCGATGTAGATGGGCTGTATTTAACTGTGAGGTTAGTGGTGGATGTCAAAATTACTTCACATCCCGCCAGGCATTGTGCTGACATGTGTTGAGTGTTAATGTTTTTCAGTACATATAGGACATGATGAGATGTGTGTAATATCAATGGGTTCCCCAAAACTATATTAGATGCCATTTCCACATCCTCCAACCAGACTTTCTTAAACCTTTTAATAAAGTCAGTAGTAGTCTCTGTGACATTTTGTCGACATGCTATTATTTGAGCAAATGATCTCCTTTGTTTGTACAGCCTAAACAATTCACATGTCACCTCCTCCCATGCAGCGTCCCATTGTGCTCTAGTACGTAAAGGATACTGATCTACTCCCTGTGATGGGTCCCACTTTTTGTAAGCAACTCCATCTTCATTGTTAAAAATCTTACAATTTTCCCATTCAAACTCTCCTGTAATATCTCCCAATACTTTCTCAATTATCAAGATGCAATCTTCCATCGTATAGTTCCTTCCTACACATGTCCTCTTTAGCCAGGATACCGCCCCACCTAGAGATTTCCTTGGGTTAGGGCATCCCTGTACTATAGCATCCAGCTCCTTGGGATCTATTGCCTTTAAAATCAGCTGCTCCCCAATCATCATGAATGGAAAGGCTGAATTCATCATATCTAGCTCAGCTGTCTCATCTTTAACTTCCCCCTTGTTACTTTCTGCTGACCTAAGAATTCTATCACTCTTATCTACCTTCTTTATCTTCCTCTTTACTTTCCTTTTACCCCTCTTAGTATCCCTTTAACTAACATTTGACTTTCCCCATCTGAGCCAGATTCTTCTGACTCCCCTGTATGTATCTGGGAAGCAGCAATAAGAACCTCTTCTTCTTCATCTACTTGTTTTAACTGTGGGAGTGCTGGGTATAATGGGGCTGCACATGGAGCTGTAGGGGCAGGACGTGCCTTGCTGTGTTTGTATGTCGGTGGTGGTGTGAAATTATTTGCTACAATTAGAGTCTTATAGCCTGGTGCATACTTCAACCAATTCTTACCCCCTTCATACATATAATTCTTGTCCCAATCTGGATTTCCAGTCCCCCAGATACCTACAGTACCTGAGGCTGTTCATGCAAACACATTCCTCTAATCATATCCATACACATAGTGTCATTTCCCCTTCACAAGGAAAACTAGCTCCACTCAGTCTTTCTGACCATCCCATTAAATTATCCACCCAGGGATTAACATAATAAATATCATAAGGGGATAACCTTACTACATATTCTTTACAAGTTTCATTTGAGGTAGATGTGTTCTTTCCCCTCAGCTTTCTAGTTTTTCTTAATAACTTAATCAACTTTTGTGGCGGCACATGACGGCGTCCTTCCTCCTTACCTGAGGAATTGCCCATAGCAGTAAATTAGTAAACTAACAAACAAGACAAAAAACAACAATAACACACTTTTTACAAATTATACAAAGTGCTGTGCCAGGTGTGTCCTGGTATTATTCCCCGAGCCGAGAATCCCTTAGTCTCGTTCCTAAAACTCCACCCATCAAATTTCCCTTACGTTCAGAATAATTACTTTGGTAAAGAAAGCAATTAAAAAATAAAACTCTCACTTACCTTGGCAATTATCCCACTTTCTGACACCACTGCAAGTAGGTAGGTGGTCTTTTTCCTATTCCTTGGGGGCCCCCTCAAGATACCAACGGTCACAACTGGACACAGCTACGAGATCTCGGAAAGTGAATGCACTCAAGTCACCTCAATTGCGATTGCAAAACACTTCAGTTTTACTGGCATAACATCAGGGTTTTTTCCAATCAAATACATGTACATTTTTTTACCTTAACTCAACAATTATTTGTATAAGGTTTGCATTTTCACTCTTCTGCTCTATCTGTCACACCATATCTGGTCTAATGCCCAGACCATGGCTGTAATCTGACCCAACGCCCAAGCTGTGGTTACAACTTTCAGAAATGAGAGTAAACCTTATCTGCTTTTTTGTAAAGTTTGCAAAAACACTTATTTCTACATGAAGCTGGCATAAACAGTTTTGTTAGTGTGTACATATCTCATATATATGTATGTTAAACTAGCATCTTGTATTAGTGTATACAAAATGGATTCAGTTATATTCCATTTAATCCTTTCACACGTCATTCCACTTCACTCATAAATCGTCCATTTCTTGCTATTCCCAAGTTAAGAACTTTAAGCTCCTTTCTCGATGATACCGGGACCCCCTCTCCCTGCACAATATATTTCCTTCTACAACTAATCTTTTTTTGTACTAAAGTTGTTGGTACACAGCTCCATATTTGGTAGGATTGTGACCTAATACAACCCTTCTGGCGGCAGGACTTTGCTGTTTACGACAAAATCTATGGTGAGTCCTTGGCCCCATTCGCCGGAGATTGCTGTTCTCTCTATATTATCGGGCTCAATGGCTGCACAGAAGAAAAGTCTGTTACGTTTCTTTCTATCCGCAGCCCAACAATTGATACCCCTCTTTTGGAAAACGGCCACTCCCCGCCTCTATTGATGTTGGTTTCTGTGCTCAATGATACCTTACGTATGGAGGAGATGCTGGCATTTGCCAATGATACCTATGATAAACATAAGTTTTTGTGGTCGGTCTGGCTTCATTTCTCCTCCTCTTCAACTCTCCAAGATATGTGTTCCCCTGCAGTGTCCTAGGGGAGTTGAGCCTAGCTCCTCTGATGCATTCTCGTTTTGGTTGTCGGTTTGCCCCGTGGCCCATACTGGGTGCGGGTGGTGGGGTCACTCTGGCGGGATGCTGGTGTGGGGCTGCCTTGGCTTTGCTTTCTGCCGCATCTGTCCTCTTCTTTTTTCCATTTGTGTTTATACTTTTGGTTTCACAGAGTTTCCACATTTTGTCTCGTATATTTTGTCTGGGGATGCACCCCATGAACTTATGTTCTTTTTTTGTTTCTCTCTATAATTCCGCAATATGTGTTATTAAAACACCTCTATTTCATTGGTGTTTAGATTTATTTTTATTCACCCACATGGACCATTGACACACCTATGATGTTTTTCTATCCATTTATTTGTCCATGCTCTTATTATTTCTCATGTTTTGTATTGTTACTGTTGCTGTAAAATATAATAAAGACTAATTTGCCTTTAAATTAACGCAGTGCTGTATCGCAAAAAATGGCCTGGTCAGGAAGGGGGGTAAATCCTCTGAATGGAAAGTGGTTAAGGATGACATGAAAAAAATAACATCAATCCTTTCAATGACATGCTTGGCATATAGCCTCAGGCGATGTATCTGATATTTCAGAAAAGTGCAATTCACAGATAGCAACAGCGACACCATATTTTGGCATCACATATTTTGGATATGTCATTTATTTTGTTTTTTACATTAGCTTGTCTTAAAAACAGCAACATCACCCCAGTTTGATTAATTTCAACCCCAAAAAAAGGCTTTTTTAGTTAGTTCTGGCTGCAACATGTGATTTTTTTTACATGGTAATAGGCCTGAATTGACTGGTGGAAGTAGCAGCCACAACAGATTTTAAAGCTATAGGAAAGTTTCCTCTTAAAAAAAGCTAAAGCCTTCAACTTCATACTAATTGTCCAGTGGCAAAACAATTTAATAGTATAGTTTGCAAATTTCTTTTTTTACAGTACCACACTGCTTTGTTTAAAAGTTTATATTTAATAATTTTTATTACTTTTTACAGAATAACATAGTACAGACATTGTCAGGTGTTGCAGGGATACCTCCATGCTACTTTTTCTTAGTACAAATCGAAAAATAAGGTTAATACAAGATGGGATTTAGAAGGCAGGAATAGAGAAGTAGGTGGGTAATGTTGAAAGTAGGACTGTAATGCGGCGTAAAGTAGAAATTCTGTAGGGGGAAATGATAGTGAATTTATTAAATATTGTAATGACTGGATACCTTGATCATAAGTAATGTCATCAATTTATAGATCTTTCATTTTGGGCCAATGTTGAAATTATATATGTTGAAGTAAAAATTGTAATATAGCAAGAGGTAGAGTCATGCGCTTTTAGGAAACGTTTCTATGTGTATAATCTGGCTAAAATGAAAGGGTGAGATGTGGAGAACATGAAATGAGTGGTTGAGTGAGCCAAAAGTAGGTGTTTCAAAGATCCTTTGTCTACATAATTTTGTTTGATGCAGCACTATAATTAATCAGCATGCGGGGTAAATCAGAATTTAGCCTGAGACTATAAGACTGCTGCAATAAAATAATCTTTGAGGTCTGGTAGGCCCATTCCCCCTACATTCCTATGTTTAGTAGGAGTTTATGAGAACACCTAGCTCTTTTACCTTGCCATATAAATTTAAACAGTATGTGTTGCAAAGCAGTAAACAAAGAGCCTGGTAGTAATATTGGAAAGGCCTGGAAGAGATATAGTATTTTAGGAAGAACAAGCATCTTGAACACTGCTAAATGTCCCGAATAGGATAAATAAAATGTAGATATCTTATCCAGTTCTTTTTACACCTGTGTTAATAAAGGAACATAATTTGTGTTATATAATTTTAACAAGAGTGTAGTAATTTTAATCCCAAGATATACCAGGTATAAGGCATCTGGTTCTGCAATCTCGAAGATACTGCATTATTTATACCAATACTCACGATGTGTGATTTAGTTTCCTTTATTTTATAATAGCTCTTATAATAAAAGATGTGATTAAATAGTTGCAGGACTTTGTGTGCTGCAGGAAGTGATATCTTCGGTACTAATAATGTCAAAATGACATTGTCTGCAAATAATGATATAATATGAGTGTGGTCATTAATTGAGATTCCAAATATTTTATAGTGAGCTCTGAGTTTTTCAGCCAATGGCTCCATAAGAAGAGCAAAAATTAAGGGTGATAAAGGGCAACCTTGGCGAGTGCCATTAGTTATGGGAAAGCTATTGGCTAACATTATTTCTGTGAAAACTTTAGCTGATGGTTTAGTATATAGTGCCATGATAGCTGAATGAATATTGCCGGTTAAGTCAAATTTGGTCAAGGTTTGGGATAAATATCCCCAATGTATGCGGCCAAATGCCTTCTCTGCATTCAGTGTCAGAAGCAAAGAAGGCACTTTATTTTGCAAGACATTATGTAGGATATTTATGATCCTACAAGGAGCTTGCCATCCCACCACAAACCCAACTTGATGTGCCTTAATTAATGAGAAAAGACATTTTTCTATGCATTTGGCTAAGGTTTCAGCATAGATTTTCAAGTCTGTATTCAATAATGATATGGGGCAAAAGTTTTGTGGGTGGTTAGGTTCTTTCCCTGGTTTTGGGATGGTAATGACAGCTGTAAACCTCTCTGTGGGAAAGTAGGTAGAGGTCGCAGCAGTGTTAAATACTTTTTCTAAATATGGGCTCAGTTCCGTCAAGTAGATGGTAGTATTTTGCTGAAAGCCCAGAGAAATAAGGACTTAATGGTATTTTCCATTTTAGTTTTAGAAATAGGTTGGTTTAGTGAGGTCAGCTGAGATGGGGACAATTTAGGTAAGTCCACTGATTCTAAAAATTCATTGATATCTAATATATTAGGCTAGGGAATTTGGTGGTCATCCTTTAAATTGTATAGCATTGCATAATAAGCGCTAAATGAATCCGCAATGTTTTGCGGATCATATACACATTTTTTAGTGAGTGAGTGAATGATGTATGCTAATTTTTGCTTGTAGACTCTTTTTCCTTAATTTGATATGCTAAGAGCTTGCCCTCTTTGATGCCATGGTAATAGGAGTTGGCGTTAAGGGAGATAAGATACAAGGAGTGTATGAAGTTGGTGTCATACTTGCATCAGTTGAGAACTGATATTAGGAGAGGGAAAAGATTTATTTACCTTTTCTAGGTCAGATATTTTGGTCATAAGGATGTCTATCTGCTGTGATCTCTGCCTTCTATGAATGGCGCTACATTTAATAAGATGACCTCTGACATATGCTTTATGAACATTCCAGAGGGTGAAGGGGTTTCCCACGGATGGCTCATTAATAGATAAATATTCTTTAAGGATGGAAGATATTTTGTGCACATTGTATGGTTTAGACATCAAGTGGGTATTGTTGTGCCACATATATTATGAGCCCTTTTATGGTCCCTGCCACTGTCATGGAAATCGTAGCGTGATCCGACCATGTACTAGGGTATATTTCAGTACTGGAAACATTTTGTAGTAAAAATTTGTCTACAAGCAATAAATCAATCCTTGAGTAGTTTAAATGAGAATGATAAAAAAAAGGTATGGTCCTTTTCAGTTGCGTGTTGACATCTCCATACATCATATAGGTTAGAGTTGATTATAAATTTTGGTAGCGCGACCTTAGTGGAGGTGTCCATAGACACAGAGGGCACTGCATTGAAGTCCCCGCACATTATCACATACCCTTGTTGGAGTCTGTTGGCTTTCTTCCAGATTTTTCATAGAAAGGAGAGCTGCCTGTTGTTTGGCAGATATACATTGACAAAGGTATATTTGGAATGGTTAATCTCGCAAATCAGTTTCACATACCTGCAAAAAATCATCTGTATGTATAGAAATATGGGAGAAAGTAACTAAATCTTTAACTGCTATTAAGCCCTTCACGTCGGCGCCTCCCGGCCCTTTAAGAGTTTCAGAAGGCGAGAGGCGGGACGGGCTGGGTTTAGCGTCATGTGACTGCTGTGACACGTCACCACGGTGGTCACATGATCAGGAAAGGTCCCGAAAATGTGGGGAATGTGTCTATGGCTTAGGTGAAGCAGTTTGTCTCTGTGAAGATGCGTTTCCTGAAGACATAAGATGTCACTTTTATACTTTCTAGCTTTGTGCCATAGCATAGAATGCTTTGCTGGGCTGTTTAATCCCTTTACATTCAATTAAGTAATTCTAAATTGCATGTAAGTGAAGTGATGCATAAAGTAAGGAACGAAGAGGAGGTCATACTTTTGTAGGGCTGCTCCCACTGAGCTCTGTGGCACATAGACATTTTTTTTTGCTCATGCGTGTCATATCCAAATTGCTGGTACTTTTACCATGACTGATATGCTGCAGGCAGAGGCTGCTGACCACAATAGCACTATCTGCAAAAGAACCAAACTGCAGAGCTCTTTCCATTTTCTGCCTATTCAGGAGCTTGCATACTGCCCTGATGCTAGCTAATTTCTACCAAACACATACCTGAAGTTCATATTTTTAATATATTTGAATTATTGGGATATGGAGGTTCATGGTCTCATGGTCAGGGGTAAGATCCTCTGGGAATGCAGCTTAAGATCTAGTGAGCCAGTGTAGACAAGTGCGCCTGGGTAACGATTCTCGCAGATGCAGAAGCAGTGAAGATGCACTCAAATGGTGGTGTGTCGCAGGATCTAAGGAGCCACCAGAAGCTGGGAAGGGACTGCAGGGTAAACTAACAACAAGAAACAATGCTTGGATGGACACACACAGCAACAGGGAAGGAAGGGATCCATGGACAGGAAGCAAGGGCTACAACTGCATATCCAAGGTAAAACAATGGGAACAATGTCAGAATCAAACACATAACAAAATGAAAATAATTTGCGCTAGTAAATAAATAAATGTTCCAAAAAACAATTATACCTGTGAACATAAAAATAAAAATATTATCAATGTGGGTAATGAATATAAATACATAATTGAAAAAATTATATATATAAAAGTGTCCAAAAAAAGTCCAAATTAAGATGTGTAATACAAGTCCAAAGAAAGGTGCACAAAAAAGTGACAATCCACCACCAAAAGCACTAAATAAACTCACCAGAGCTATAAAAAACTGAAGCATATATTACTCTGGGGGCGATGGTATTAGCAGAGTAATGAACCACTCATGGATGTGTCTTCAGGTGTCAGGGCAGGAGCTGTGGAACGGACAGGCAGGCCTAATGGCCTAACCGACTGAAGACAACCACTACCCACAGACCGGAGTCCCTCAGGACGCGGAGTCTAAGTCCCAGGCTGTCCTTCACCAGGGCCCCTGATGGTGGGGATGGACTTGACACAGCCAGGGACCAGGTCGCGGCCCCCGAGACACCCCAGCTGCGGTAATGGCCGCCGCCAATGGCGTGTAGTTGGTAGGAACCAGATAAGACAATAGCGTAGTCGGGCAGGCCGGGTCGATAACAATGGGACAGACAGTACAGAACAGTAGACAAGAATAACAGGTCACAAGCCGGGTTCAGCAACGGGAGGTCAGATAAATGGATAACGCAGAGAATGGTCTAGTCAAAAGCCGAGTCAGTTTCCAGGAGAGCCACGAGAGTAGAAACAGAGCTTGTTGCAACACGAACATACAAGACACGAATGCAAAAAGCACGTGCGGACAACAGGCTTATATGTGATCAACCACACCCCTCTGAGGGATGGACCGCAGAGGCCTGAAGGCATAAAAGACTCCCACCATGCTCTGCAGAAACCCAAGATGGATGCCAGCACATGGAGCAGCTTAACCTCTGGGAAAAGGTAGGACCTTGACAGTACCTCCTCCTCAAGGACCCCTCCCCCTCCGCAGCTCAACAAAAGGCTTCTGAGGAAAGCGGGCATGAAAAGGAGGGCAGGAGCAGGAACATCTGCGGAAGGAACCCAGGAACGCTCCTCGGGACCATAACCGCACCAATGAACCAGGAACTGCACCCGACCGCGCACCAATCGAGAGTCCAGGATCCGGCTCACCTCATACTCCTCATGACCGTCAACCCGGATGGGACGGGGCCAAGGCAGAGAGGTAGTGAAGCGATTGCAGACCAGAGGCTTCAACAGGGATACATGGAAGACATTGGAGATCAGCATCCCAGGAGGAAGGGCAAGGGCATAGACAACCGAATTCACCTTGCAGAGGATGCGAAAAAGGCCAACAATACGGGGGGCCAGTTTGGGTGCAGGCACCCGAAGATTGAGGTTGCGAGTGGACAACCACACCCGATCTACGACCTTGTATGAAGGAACGGGCACTCGTCTGCGATCAGCCTGCAACTTCTGGCGCCGTGCTGAGTCCTTCAAGGACTTCTGGATCTGCCCCCATGAAGAACACAGGGCAGCAAGATGGTTCTCCACAGCCGGAATGTCCTGTGGTGAGAACCTCTCAGGTAATACCGCAGGTTGGAACCCATAGTTGGCCATGAAGGGAGACATCCCGGAGGAGGAGTTGACAGCCAAGTTCCTGGCAAACTCCGCCCATGGCAGGAGATCGGCCCAATCGTCCTGATGGTCCGAGATATAGCAGCGAAGGAATTGTTCCAGAGCCTGGTTGGAACGCTCCGCAGCCCCATTGGACTGCGGGTGGTAGGCCGAAAAGAAGGAAAGCCTGACACCCAACTGTGAACAGAAGGCGCGCCAGAACCTGGACACGAACTGACTCCCGCGGTCTGAGACAATCATCCTGGGCAACCCATGCAGGCGAAATTATCCCTGGCAAAAACCGTGGCCAGTTCTTGCGCCGTTGGTAATCTCTTGAGCGGAACACAATGGCACATTTTGGAAAAACGATCGACGACCATGAGAATGACCGTATGACCCCGAGACACAGGGAGGTCTACAATAAAATCCATGCCCAGGTGTGACCAAGGACGCTCCACATTGGGAATGGGTTGCAGAAGGCCCAATGGAAGATGCCGTGGAGATTTATTCTGGGCACAGACCGAACATGCCGCTACATAAGAGGCGAAATCGGCATGGAGAGTTGGCCACCAGAATAAACGAGAGACGACTCAGGACAACTGGTTCAAATTGTCCAATGGTGGGACATACTATTGTTGCAAAAATATCTAGAAACCCACAGGACCCCTAGAGGCCTTAGAATCACTAAACTATGTAGCTTCTTAGATGAAGATCTAGATAGCAGTTGGAAGGATGAACTCCGCAAATGCAACAGAATTTGGATGAATCTTATAATCCAACAAAGAGAAAGGAATCTACTAAACATTAAATCAGACATCGCCGGTTTACAAGAAGAACTGGCTGCATACACTGATATCCCTACCTTCAATGAATGGGACACCAAGGTCAATGATCAGATTATGCATTTTGAAACTAACACTATTAGTAATAAATCAGACAAATTTGAAAGGGATAGACTAGATTACTCACATGGGTGTGAGTTCAATTGGAAACAGAAGTCTTCCAGTGCACCTGCTCCACAGTCCAATACCCTATGGAACAATACATACCCACCCAGACCTCAAACCTCAAACAATGTATCAGGTCACAATTCACAAGGGCCCTCCAAATTAAAAAATTTGTATAAAGGCTCCAAACCCACCTATAATCAGTCTAAAACTCATTATCATAACTCCTACACACATAATAGAAATCAACATGCTACTAACAAGGGACATCATTCCACCAAGCAGTCATATAAATCCACACACCACAAAACTCATTCATTACACACTAATCACCCCAATGGCCCAGCATCATCATCCACTAGGAACCACACGGGCACCCATTACAAGGGGTCACTAGCCCATGAAAACATAACATTGGAACCACTATCTCCTTACAACTATAGAACAGCTCAGAACTGTCCCAGTTTTCACCAAGATTCCAACCATGTGTCCAGTCACCTAAACTATATGGGCCCAAAGGGACCATTGGATACTGATGGTCATGGTCATATACATTCAGACCAAAATCAATTTCATTTTTTAAGGGAAGCGGCTGCGAACCATTCATTGTCTGCAGCCCCATTAGATCAAACATTACCATCAATTCCCCCAAGGAAAAAGAGAGAAAGCGGACGAGACGAGAAAAGAGAGGGGGAAAGAGACACCAAAAGAGGAAGGAGATAAATAGTAAAGTTCCCCTCTCTACTATTAAAATCTACAACCTATCAAAATCGATCTTTTCTGACTCAGAACTTGAACTCCTGAAAAAGGGTCTCAATTTTGCACCTCCCAACCCACCTAACTTGTTTGAACTGTTTGTGGACCTAAACAAGTTCATTCGGAATCTGACAGTTAAGAGATTTTTTCTCCTCAAAAATGATATTACCACGGACAGTGCCAACAGTGTACACCTTCCACCTAATTCTCCCGTGTTAGACATTTCACTTGAAAAGCCTATCATAAACATCCTAGAAGACCTTTATACGGAAGGTGCATCTACGGACAGTGATTTAGAATATCTCACCCTCACAGAGATGGCGACTGCCTCCCAGGGAGAAATCATACATACGGGGTTCAAATCCACGTTCTATCCGCATTGGGTTAAAGGTCATTTTGTACCTACCTTCTATGAGACAGTACTAACGGATTTTAAGAAAATCTGTAACACGAACGCATTCACACGGAGACATTACCTACAGCAGGACCCATTAAAAACCTCACTTAAGATCCTCAAAGAGAACAAGGATGTAGTAATTAGGCAAGCTGATAAAGGAGGAGGTCTGGTCATTCAAGACCGGGATACTTACATTACCGAAGCCCTGAGACTCCTTAATGACCGTCAAACCTATGAAGTCCTATCCAATGACCCCACAGTTCAATATCAATCTAAATACAAATCACTTTTAGAAACAGCACTAACAGAAGAAATACTAACCAAAGAAGAATTTCTCTTTCTATTTGTTAAACATCCTACCACCCCATTCTTTTATCACATTCCCAAAATACATAAGAATAAAGACAATCCCCCTGGTAGACCCATTGTCTCTGGCATAGGTAGCCTGACAAGCAATCTAGGCAGCTATATCGATCACTTCCTTAAAGATATAGTGTCAAATCTTTCATCCTATGTCAAAGATTCCAGTCACATACTGGATATACTGGCAGGTTATAAGTGGGAAGAGGGGTACAGATGGCTTTCCTTGGATGTGGTATCATTATACACATCCATTAAACATGATCATGGTCTCCGAGCCATTCAGTATTTTCTAGCCAAAAATTCACCACTCCATCACACACAAATCCAATTTCTATACAACTGCATTGAATTTGCCCTAGAGCACAATCATTTTTCCTTTCTGGACAAACACTATCGCCAGATTCAGGGCACCGCTATGGGCGCAAGATTTGCTCCAAGCTATGCAAATATCTTTATGGGATACTGGGAAAACAACTATATCTGGACGAATAATCCCTACAGTGCAAACCTTATCCTATATGGAAGGTATATTGATGATATCATCATCTGGAATGGTACAGATTCCCAGCTGGATGGGTTCCTTAAACACTGTGGAAACAATCCGTATGATATCTCATTCACTCATGTGATTGACGATGACAATCTAGTGTTTTTAGACCTAGAACTAAGACATGATATCAATGGCCAGATATGCTCAAAAACACATTTCAAACCTACAGCGGGTAACTCATACTTACACGCCAAGAGCAACCACCATCCCCAATGGATCCGTAATGTTCCCTTTGGACAGTTTTGTAGGTTACAACGCACATGTACTATGGAAAAAGACTACATAGAACAAAGTCTGATCCTTAAAAAGAAATTTGAGGAGAAAGGGTATGATGTACATCTTATTGAAACAGCTTTTAATAAATATCTAGCCCTTTATGATTGCAATCCCACAGACTCTATTGACACGGAAACTGGCCCTAACTCTAAGACCACCACTGGCACTTACAATAAGAACGAAGTATGTTTTTGTACTAGATTTAGCAACAAAGCCTGGGACATCAAACACATTCTGTCCAAAAATTGGAACATTTTAAAAAACGATCCAACTCTAGGAAACGCACTCCCTGATAAACCTACACTAATCTTCAGGAAACCTAGAGACCTTAGGAGCATAATAGCGCCAAGTAGAGTACGCAAAACTAATTACCAGCCGACATCTAACCCGAGTCCATGGTCAGTGTTATTTGATCAAAAGGGTAGCTACAGATGCAGTGTTCCCAACTGTGGTACATGTGGAGTCATATGGCATCGAAAAAAAGATTTCCTGAGCACGGACGGCAAAAAATATCCCATTAAACTGTTTATAAACTGTGGGACGTCTTTTGTCATCTATGGCCTAATCTGCCCTTGTGGCCTACTATATGTAGGCCGGACCTTGCGGTGCCTAAGGACACGCATCAGCGAGCATAAAAGCAACATAAAATTGGTAAAAGATAAATACTCAGTCCCCCGCCATTTTAAAGAAAAACATCAGAGTAGTTACGATGGATTGAAAGTCTTCGGAATTGAGGCAATTACAAAGGACTTAGATAGTGGGAGGAGATACCAAGAGCTCTGCAGAAGAGAAAGTTTTTGGATCTTTACATTGGGTACCCTGTCTCCTAGAGGTTTAAACGATGACCTTGAGATTCATACTCTCATCTAGCCACTAGGTAGTGCAAATACAATTAGTTCATCTCTACTTTTGTTCACACTATTTTCATTCTGCGATTTATTATATTAATCATATCTACTAATACATATACTGCTGGTATCAGTAATCTGTTGAGTGTAAGGAATGTGGTCACCTATTACTAGCCCTGACAATAATAATCTCTCATCCTACTATACCATACTACAAGTATACATATGGTCCCTTCAGTAGTTTGGTGCAAACTAGTGACTCCCTAAGACTGTTAACATACTGCAAGCCCACGGTTCATCAATCTTTTTAAATGTATAGATATGAAGTCTATCATATCTTTATATATTTTGTTGTATATATATTATTCTATATGGTTACACCTAATATATACATCTTCCACACAGGGTCTCGATACATATGCTGTTATTACTATTCACCCTATTAAGAAACAAAACCAAAAACCAAAAATAATAGATTGCTTTAGGTTTGAGGTGTAAGTGATGGCCTTGTATGCTGGATCATAGTATCCTAATATTAGACTTTTTCACTATCAGTAGTATTATCATTGGATCATTTTAATGTCTTTTATCAGTACTAGGGTGCTTAAGCGCCTAATATCGTGGTTTTTACCTCTATATCTAATGTGCAATTATGTGTATAGAGTCTTAGTTGTATTATATCTTATATCATATTATTATTTTATCTTATTGTATTTATCATTATATATTATATATGTCCTATACATGATGCATGGATGGCGTTCATGTGAACACATACCTATATGTCTCATATTTTATACCCACCGGCAACACTACTGTCATATCCACCTAAGGAGATACACGCATGTGTATGTAGTGTATACACATGTATACATATGCTCATGCTGATGTCTTTCACTTTATTACACCTCTGGAGTGCGGCAGCCAGGGCCTTCTGACCACCCCATTTGATTGGACATGACGTGGACTCAACAGCAAGTTCGTCAGAGGGGAATCCCCAGACAGTTCCCCCAACTAGAGCCTCGTCAGAGGATGGGGGCGGGGTGGCAGGTCTGGTATCTTGCCCAATAGAGCGGTGTTGGTGTACGCGCACAGAGTGGCCGTCAGATGCGCGTGATGCGTGATCACGCCGACGGACCTGTCCTCCTCATACTGCGCATGTGCATGTTAGTCCACGCATGCGCAGTCATGCCATACTAGCGTGCGTTCCACACACAGGGTAAGCCTGCAGCTATAGAGGGAAGCATAAGATCTCCCTCTGCTGCTGACTACACAATATTACGGATCCAAGATTACTGATCCAATCCTATCCATCAAAGACATGGATTCTCCATCATCCGATCATGAAGCACATGCAGCTGCCTGGTAGCACACATCACACAGCTTCTGGTTGAAGGTTTGTGTGTGGGTTTATATGTCTACATATATATATACATGTGTTTGTGTCACTATGGACACCTATCCATTAAGACATCCATTGACTAACAACTTAAGTCTATTTTACATTATTTGCTATACACTCATCCAGCATCATGACAAGCCCTCTGGATGAATTGTCCACTTGATACATCGCTCACTAATGAATCATGGAATAAGACTAAGTATTTACTATATATTATGTTTCATCATGTATTATCTATCATCATCATTTCCATTGGTGTCATCGCTAAGTTGATATATTACATGCATACTAAGTGGTGTATGCAAAATGTGGTTTTATATATTTTATATTTTATATTTTATGTTTGTCTATATCATTTCTCTCTGATGGCATTACAAATAGTGATTGTCTGTTGACGATATCTTGGCCCCTCCTACTAACCTGAGACTGCCCAACCCAGTGGGGAGGGCCTAGGTTCAGTCCAGGAGTATATATAGGAGAGAGCACTCACAGTTCAGTTAGCTCTGAGGAAGAAGGGACCCCCTTCGAAACGCATCAGTGGTACTGAACACCCACTCCCCTGATGGGACTCATGTTATCTTCAAGTCCCTGTGAGGACTTACATGCCTGATTTTATTCGCTATTTGTGAGTATATTTTTTACAATTAATAAATTTTGGGTACTGAGGTAATGTGCAAGGTTGGTGCGCTTCTCGTTTTCATTTCATTCTGCAACTGGTTCCTCCCCGGATGCCCGGCAGTCTTGGAGTTATGGTAGGTATGCAGCAGGCGGGTGCGCAATCCCTCAGGTACGAAACATCTGCCATCCGGTCTCTCGTGGGGAGCGTCAGTTTGAGCCGCCAAAATCTGCTCCCCAAGGGGAGAAGTCAGACTGGTGCGAATGGCAGCCAGGATTTGATCCGGAGGTATGACCGAGGTCGGCTCAGAGTCCTCCCTGGACAACTCAGAGTATTGCTGCGACAATGCATCAGCCCTGACATTCTTGGAACCAGGCAAAGAGGAAACCACATTGTTGAAACGCAACAAGAATAAGGTCCATCTGGCCTGATGGGGCATCAATCTCTTGGCCTCCGAAAGATACGTCAGGTTCTTGTAATCGGTAAGAATGAGGACCGGAACCGCGGAGCCCTCGAGCAAGTGCCTCCATTCCTTGAGAGCCAGAATGATGACCAACAACTCCCTATCTCCAATCTGGTAGTTGCATTCTGCAGAGGAAAGCTTCCTGGAGTAGAACCCACAGGGAAGTAGGGGTCCATCGGGCGACCGACACTGAGACAGGAGAGTGCCTACTCCCATCTCGGATGCATCAACCTCGAGGATGAAGGGCAACCCAGGATTGGGATGAGACAGTATCGGAGCCGAAGCGAAGGCGGATTTCAGAGCCTCGAAAGCTACGATGGCCTCAGATGGCCACTAGTGAGGATTACTGCCCTTCTTGGTCAGATCTGAGAGAGGCTTTGCCAACGTGGTGAAATTCCTGATGAACTTCCAATAATAGTTGGTGAAACCCAAAAAGCGCTGAATGGGCCGAAGACCATTGGGACGAGGCCATTGCAGAACCGCCGCAACCTTCTGAGGGTCCATGAAGAATCCCACCGCAGAAATGATGTAGCCCAAAAAGGCAACCTGGGATCGGTGGAATTCACACTTCTCGAGCTTACAAAAAAGTTTGTTCTCACGTAATCGTTGCAGCACCCGCTTGACATCAAGGATATGAGACTCCATGGACGCAGAATAAACCAGGATGTCATTCAAGTAAACCACCACGCACTGCTGCAACAAGTCATGAAAGACATAATTTATGAACTCCTGAAAGACCGCGGGCGCATTACACAACCCAAAGGGCATCACCAGGGATTCATAGTGACCGGTTCTGGTGTTAAACGTGGTCTTCCACTCGTCCCCCTGCTTGATCCGTACAAGGTTGTATGCCGCCCTAAGGTCGAGTTTGGTAAAGACCGTGGCTCCCTTGAGGCGGTCGAACAACTCGGTAATCAACGGGATAGGGTAGGTATTCTTGATGATGATACGATTGAGACCCCTATAATCGATGCAAGGCCTCAATTCACCACCCTTCTTCTTTACGAAGAAAAAGCCCGCTCCTGCTGGGGAAGTAGACTTATGAATGTGCCCCTGGGAAAGTGCATCTGCAACGTACTCCTCCATGGCCTGATTCTCCACAACCGAAAGAGGATACACCCTGCCACGCGGAGGAGTGGCACTGGGTTGCAAGGGTATGGCGCAGTCATAAGAACGATGGGGAGGTAAGGCACCAGCACGCACCTTGTCAAACACATCCAGGTACTCCCCATAGTCGGTGGGCAACGCAGAGTCAGAGGCGGCACACAACACCTTAACCAGTCCACGGATGCACCCGGCCCCACACTGTGGAGACCACGAGAGAATCTCGGCTGTTCGCCAATTAAAGGTTGGATTGTGCTTCTGGAGCCAGGGATACCCCAAAACCACAGAATAGTGCGAGGAAGAAATTACCTGAAAACAGGCCAACTCCCTGTGAACAGCCTCAATAGCTATTTCAACCGGCAGAATCTCATGGGTAACCTGCGGCGGTTGCAGGGGCCTGCCATCTATCGCCTCGAGAACCAATGGGGTAACTCGAGCCTGCAGGGGAATGGAGTGCTGGGCGGCAAACGAGCTGTCCACAAACAACCCGCCGGCCCCAGAGTCTACCAACGCCTGGGCCGTCACCGAGCCCTCCGCCCATGAGAGGACAACGTTGATCAGTGGTTTATCTTTGTGGAACGCTGGGGATGAGGAGACTCCACCCAAGATCTGTCCCCGACAGGATCTCAGGTGCGAGCGTTTCCCGGACGGACCGGACAGGACTGCCAAAAGTGCCCATCAAGGCCACAGTACAGGCAGCGACCCTTCTGACGCCGAGCGGCCCGCTCTCCCTCGGAAAGGCAAGCATACCCCAGCTACATGCGCTCACCACCAGACAAGCCATCCCCAGGAGGCGTGGGAGGAGAGGGAGGAACGGGTGGGACAGAAAACGCAGGCGCCCGTCAGTTGGGAGGCCTCCGCAGGTGTTCCTTGAGTGAAGGCCTCTCCCTGAGCCTGGTGTTAATCAGGATTAGGAAGGAAATGAGTGCTTCCAGCTCCACAGGCAGTTCCTTGGCTGCAATCTTGTCCTTCAACGCATCTGAAAGACCATGAGAAAAAGCAGCCACCAGAGCCTCATTGTTCCAGCCCACCTCTACCGCCAGGGTACGAAACTCTATGGCGTACTCGGCAACGGTCCGTGAACCCTGATGCATGGACATGAGCAGCTTGGTAGCCGAGGCAGAGCGAGCCAGCACGTTGAATACCCTACGGAAGGCGTCAACAAAACTGGAAAACTCGTGAATCACCGGGTCATTCCTCTCCCATAAGGGATTTGCCCAGGCCAAGGCCTTGTCTGAGAGCAGCGAGATGAGGAAACTCACCTTTGACCTCTCAGTCGGAAAAGCGTGGGGTATTAACTCGAAATAAATGCCCACCTGGTTGAGGAATCCACGACACTGACTCGGCTCACCCCCAAAGCGCTGTGAAAGAGGGGTTGAACCAGTCATACCTCTGGGCACCGCAGGTACCGCAGCTGCGGCAGTGGGCGCAACCACCGGAGTGACAACCGGCCTAATAGCACCAGGAGTAAGGTGCGCGGTGCGTGCAAGCAGAGTTTGCAAGGCCTGAGCGAACTGAGCCAACAAGAGATCCTGTTGATCAAGTTTGGCGACTACCATGGGAAGTGAAGGCGTACCTGCACCGTCAGGATTCATGACATTCGTGTAAGGAAAGGACAGGCAGCCTATTGGCAGGGTCACGCACCGACTGATGACAACCACCACCCACAGACCGGAGTCCCTCAGAGTGCGGAGTCTAAGTCCCAGGCTGCCCTTCACCAGGGCCCCTAATGGTGGGGATGGACTTGACACAGCCAGGGACCAGGTCGCGGCCCCCGAGACACCCCAGCTGCGGTAATGGCCGCCGCCAATGGCGTGTAGCTGGTAGGAACCAGATAAGACAATAGCGTAGTCGGGCAGGCCGGGTCGATAACAATGGGACAGACAGTACAGAACGGTAGACAAGAATAACAGGTCACAAGCCGGGTTCAGCAACGGGAGGTCAGATAAATGAATAACGCAGAGAATAGTTTAGTCAAAAGCCGAGTCAGTTTCCAGGAGAGCCACGAGAGTAGAAACAGAGCTTGTTGCAACACGAACACAGAAGACACGAATGCAAAGAGCACGTGCGGACAACAGGCTTATATGTGATCAACCACACCCCTCTGGGGGATGGACCGCAGAGGCCTGAAGGCATAAAAGACTCCCACCATGCTCTGCAGAAACCCAAGATGGATGCCAGCACATGGAGCAGCTTAACCTCTGGGAAAAGGTAGGACCTTGACATCAGGGAGTAATATTCTGCAGAACCCAGCTCCAAGCAGACCAATTTAAAAGAAGCAATGCTCTGTAATTAAATACCACTGAGGAAATACACTTCTCCAAGAGATCACCTTATTTGTATCCAAAGGGGTTATGCCAGACACTCGGAAGAAATAACAAAAACTTCATAGTGCAATATTCTTAAAAACAGCATCATTTATTATGCACTCATTGCACTTAACTCAAAAGGTGTCCCAGCCGACACCAGCGTTAACAGCATATAGGAAACACAATAGAATGAACCCAGCCACTCGGCACATGTGCAGTAGATCGCTGGGAAACGTAATGACGTCACATCAATCAAGCCCCACCCTACGCGTTTCGTCATCGACGCCCTCACGGCTCTTAAATATGTTGTGGCTCCTACTTCCTCTGTTCAATTCAGGCCTCTTACTGCTGGATTAAAAAATAGCAGAAGTTGCAACCAAAACTAAAAAAACAGACTTTTTATAAGTTGAAATATATTATATTAGGGTGCTGTTGCTGTCTTTAAACCAAGCTAAATGTTAAAAATCAATAACACGTCCATTTTGTTTACTGTATTTAATGCTGTCCGTTATTATTATACAGTGCCCCAACACTTTGCGAAGCACTTGACAATTTAAAGAAAAACAGTACAATTACAATAAAATAAAAAAACAAGAAGATTAGAAGGGCACTGCTCATAAATGCTTACAATCTAATATGGTACAAAAGGTTTAAACTGTGGGGGATGAGCTGATAGAAGTGATAAATGTTTAGTTATAGGAGTGATAAGCTTCCCTGAAGAGATGAGTTTTCAGGGATTGCCTAAAGACAACCAGAGTTGGGGACAGCTAGACAGATTAAGGTAGAGAGTTCCAAAAGATGGTAGAGGCTCTGGTGAAGTCCTGGAGATGAGCATGGGTGGAGGAGACAAGGGAGCTTGAGAGCAGGATATCATAAAGGGGGCAGAGAAGACAGTTTGGGTGATATTTGAAATAGCAGCAGCATTCCTAATAGACTGAAGAGGGGATAGCCTACGGAGAGGTAGGCCTATGAGAAGGGAGTTGCAATAGTCAAGGCAAGAGATAACAAGACATTGAATGAGTAGCTTGGTGGTTTCATTAGTTAAATAGGGGCGAATTTTAGAGATGTTACAGAAGTGAAGTCTACAAGCTTTTGAAATCGATTGGATTTTAGGCAGAAAGGATAGGTCAGAGTCCAGGATTACACCTAGAACCTTGGCTTAAGGGTAGGGACTGATAGTTGCATTATTGATCTTGATGGAAAAGTCATGGAGGAGGGCATAAGCGGGGGGAACATTATCAGCTCGGTTTTAGAAAGATTTACTTTAAGGAAGTGATGTGACATCCATGCTGATATGTCAGTTAGTAAGTTGGTAATGTGAGAGGAGACTGAAGGAGAGAGGCGAGGAGTAGAGAAATAGGTTTGGGTATCATCGGCATAGTGATGGCATTGCAAGCCATGGGAGGTTATCAGGTGACCAAGAGAGGAGGTGTAGATAGAGAAAAGAAGGGTTACAAGAACAGAGCCTTGAGGGACCCCTACAGAAAGAGGAAGTGGAGAGGAGGAGACAGAGTTATAGGTAACACTAAAGGAGTGCTGTGATAAGTAAGGGGAGAACCAGGATAAAGCAGAATCTTGGAGGCCAAGGCAATGGGGTTTATTGAGAAGGAGTGGGTGATCAACAGTATCAAAGGCTGCAGAGAGGTCTAGTAGTAAGAGTACAGAGTAGTGGTGATTGGTTTTAGCAATTAGCAAATCGTTAGTGAGTTTTAGTAGGGCAGTTTATGTGGAGAGCTGTGAGTGAAAGCCAGACTGTAAGGGGTCAATAAGGTTGTTTACAGTGAGATAGGAGCTAAGACAGTTGTAGACTAAGCGTTCTATAAGTTTAGAGGTGTATGGGAGCAGTGAGATGAGTCCTAAGTTGTTTAGGTTGGTGGGATACTGTGATGATTTTTAAGTATGGGAGTGATCTGTGCATGTTTATGGGGTGAGGGAAAAGTGCAGGTAGATAGGGAGAGATTGAAGATGTGAGAGCATAGGATAGAAGAAGAGGGTTACCATAGTAGTTGCAAGGGAACAGGATCCAGAGGACAGTTGTTTAGGTGGACATCTGAGAAAAGTTTGGTAATCTCTTCAGTAGTAGCCAGTTCAAAAGAGGAAAGTGATGACTGGGCAGTTAGGAAAGGTATGTTAAGTGGAGAAGATATCTGTATAGTGGATGTGTCTTCATGTATTTTATTAATCTTGCTTTTGAAGTGATTGGCAATCTCTTGGACAGTGAGTGAGTTAGTGGATAAAGGGGGTGGAGGACAAAACAGAGAGTTAAAGGTAGGGAAGAGCCGACAAGGACTGGATGACAAGGTATTAATAATAGAGATGAAGTAGGTTTGTTTGGCAGCATGAAGGCAGGAATTGTATTTTAGAAGGGCAGATTTATATATGGTGAAGGTTTGCAGTGATTTGGTTTTACACTACAATCGTTCAAGAGCACGACAACGTCTCTTGAGATTTCTGGTGTTGACAGTTTACCAAGGTTGTAATAGTCTGGGCAATTTGTGTAGTTGGAGGAGCAAGTGCATCCAGTGAGGATGAAAGTGAACTGCTGTAGACAGTGGAGGCTAGGTTAGGTCAGGAAAGGGGAGAGATTATGTCACTGAGGTGGTCAGTAGCAAAATAGAGAAGAGAAATGTTAAAATGGTGAAAGTTTCTACAAGTAATTGTTTTCAGTTTGGAGGTGTAGGTGGTCAGAGACAAGGATACTCTGAAAGTGATGAGGTTTTGATCAGAGAGAGGAAAGGGGGCATTGGTGAGGTTTCCAGGAGTGCAAAGACAGGAGAATACAAGGTCAAGGGTTTTTCCATTGGAATGAGTGGAAGTGTGTGTCCATTGCGTTAGGTCAAAAGATGAGGTTAAGTTGAGAAGTTGAGCTGTAGTGGGGCTGTTAACATTAACAGGGATGTTAAAGTCACCAAGGATGATAGTGGGTATATCAGAGTAGAGAAAGCAGGGTAGCCAGGCAGAGAAGTCATCAAAAAAGCATTATACTGGTCTAGGAGGCCAATAAATCACTGCAATCCTCAGAGAAATTCGAGAAAACAAATACAGTGTGACTTGAAAGAAGAGAGGGACCGAAAGGGAGGGGTATGAAGGTGCTCTGTGGAGATAGAAGGAATCCAACTTCACCTCCTTTCCATCCACTAGGTCTGGGTGAGTGAGTCCAGTGTAGGCCACCATGGGAGTGGGCAGCAGGAGAAGCCGAGTCAGAATCTCAAAGCCAGGTTTCAGTTATGACAAGTATGTTAAAGCAATGTGAGATAAAAAGGTCATGCAGAGATGAGAGCTTATTACAGACTGACCTGGCATTCAAGGGGGCACATTAGATTGGGGGCTGTTTTTTGGAAGCTGGGAATAGAATTTAAACTGAATAGACTGTGGCTGTTGCCAGAGGAGAAAGGGTGCCAGATCTGGGGTTTGCAGTTAGAAAATGGAGGGCTAGGATTGGGGGAAATGTCCCCAGAGATTAGGAGAAGAAGGAGGGTAAGGAAAGTAAGATGGAAGCAGGATGTATATAAGCCCACATGAGCTGGTGTTTGTGTCAGCATGTGGGTTTAGTATTTGCAAGAAGTGATAGGTAGAGTAAAAGGGAGAGGGTAGGAGTGAGGGTGATATGTATAAGTTGTGGGTAGGGGTTAAATAAATAAATCAGTTTGATTGAGAGCCTACACAAATACACTAGTAACTATCAATTATCATTCAAGACATGCATTTAATGTAACCATTTTGGGAAAATGTTAAAGCGGAACTAAAGGCATAACTTCTT
The DNA here is from genome assembly GCF_062004578.1 of Staurois parvus. Lineage (NCBI taxonomy): Eukaryota > Metazoa > Chordata > Amphibia > Anura > Ranidae > Staurois > Staurois parvus. Next base: position 8,709,486 of record NW_028317951.1, read on the forward strand.
ACTGTAATTTAAACAATCCAACAACTACAAGGTCCCTTGCCAGTATTGGCATCTTCTCCTCAATTTCTTGATTTGCTGGTGTGGGAAGGCATCACTCCCGCACATGCATGGGACTGCAGCCATCCCGGCACACTGGCAGTGTGCTGGAATGTACACCAATCTGAGCATGCGAAACGTAGTATACATTTCTCAGAGGATTATGAATAGGCAGGAATTGTATTTTAGAAGGGCAGATTTATATATGGTGAAGGTTTGCAGTGATTTGGTTTTACACTACAATCGTTCAAGAGCACGACAACGTCTCTTGAGATTTCTGGTGTTGATAGTTTACCAAGGTTGTAATAGTCTGGGCAATTTGTGTAGTTGGAGGAGCAAGTGCATCCAGTGAGGATGAAAGTGAACTGCTGTAGACGGTGGAGGCTAGGTTAGGTCAGGAAAGGGGAGAGATTATGTCACTGAGGTGGTCAGTAGCAAAATAGAGAAGAGAAATGTTAAAATGGTGAAAGTAATTGTACCTTATTGCAGAAGAGACATTGCATGTCTCTTCTGAAAAAAAAGCTTACCTGTTCACAATTTGTTATTTTTTATATTTACTTCTGCTTTAAATTAGTGGGATTAGTTCTGATTTAAGCTTTTGTTAGGCGGACAAATGGAAAAGGTACTGTCTCATGACATCATATACAGCTTAAACATTTCTTCCAAATAGGTAATGCAAATGATTGTTTTTTCTTCAAAATGTCACCATTGAAGAAACATTAAATAAAATAAATAAATAAATAAAATGAGGCATTAGTACAAGCTCCCCATAACAGTGCACAGCTCCTCCTTGCCATTTTTGATAATACTTTGCCTAGTAGCCTTGAAAAAAGCCAGAATGTATATTCAAGGTCCCACCCCCCAGATTTCAGTTGGATTTCATTTTAAATTCTGATTTTTCAGGCTTCAAACAGCCACTTAACCCCCCAGCAAACCAAGTCATCATCAATGAGCCATAAGGGGTTTGTTTTAATGAATTGTGTTGAGTTTCTTCCATGCTGCATTTGCTTTTATTTATAGTTTGGTACAGTGAGCACAAATACCCACATTATTCATTCAAGAATATTGTGGCCATGTTTTGAGCAAGTTATTTATCTTCATGCAGAATACTACATTTAAAAAAAAATCTATCCTAAAATGTTTGTACAGTTTTTGTAATCAACCACTATAAAAAATTTCATTCATGAACCTTGTTTTTTATCTCTTTGAATAGCGAGACATAGCTTATACTTTATTCAAAGTATCTATAAATACAGCATTGATTGAAGCTAATTATAAAACAGTATTGTTTCAGGTGGGCTGGAGATCAGCTAGCACCTCATCCTATATAATGAATATCCAACATTGTACAGAGTAAAGGGAATTTTTAAGGTGCTAAACAGACTTCAAACACTTAATATTATACTAAAATCATACAAGGCTTTATTCCATATTGTCATGTAAAAAACTACATCACATTAATAGTTGTAAGAAGTTTAAAACCAACATGATACTTCTTATTGCTTTAAGTTCACAAAGTTCACAATTCAAACTCAACATGTTTTGCCAAATTTCTGTCTTCTTCAGGAGATTTACAAATATTTGCATATAATTGCCACTACAACCCACCAATATGGAACTCCCTACTGACAAACATCAACATCTCAATACAGCATGAACAAAAATAATTTTCTCTGGCCCCTTGTGGTCTGGGTTAGTGATTTGCTTACCTACTGTTGATTATTATCATTCTTAATATTTATAAGATTTATATCTGAGCCTATAGCACTTGCCTGATTGTTCGTGTACCTAAAGGTTTTTCTAGGATTCTCTTTGACTAGACACCTGCCTTCCTGTTCCATTGTTTTTTTTGTGTGTGCAAAGCTGTTGGTTTGACTGTTCGATTTGTACTTCTGCAATCTTTAATTAAAAACATTTGAATAAAAAAAGAGCATTCAAACAGCTAATAGGGGCTAATGTTTATATTGCATTATGTAGCTTGTATTTATATCAACTTGTGAACTGCTTCTCCCTGAATGCTTCTTGCCATTGTATTTTGTGTTATTTTAACAGAAAACTTGCATAACCTTACATGAGTCCAACAAGCCATCTGTGAATTATTTCCTAGTATGTGATAATTGTTACTGGAAATAAGTCAATTAATTCATCTAGACATATTTAGCACTATCAGTGTTGCACTTATTATTCTATCCACAGGGTGCTATGCTCAGTGCTGCCCTTTCTTGGAAGATGTTAAGATACAAACATTACGGAGCACCTGTAATACATCTGGTCAAATATCTTTTCACTACTTAAAAGCTTTGACAGCAGACAGGACCATACTGATTTTTGAGTGGCAGGGTACATTCATTAAGTTTGATTTTAATATTCATTTAGTTTACAAAGATGCAACATTTCAGTGCTTATCATAACTCCCATCACAGACAATTATTTAAAATAAATTGTATTTCAATTCACATTGATCAGTTCGAATGTGTTTGTTTTTCTCATAGATGAACTGGTATAACAACATAATAATTTCTAAATCCTCTAATTAGGCTCCTGACAGAACACATTGTTTTGTTGAAAAACATACAATTAGCAAAGTCATTCAATGGACATGCATACGTGTTCTTCAATAATGTGAGTTGTTTTTTTTCTGGTGTTTTAGGGGTTGTGATACTTTAGACACTATAATAAGTTTAGAAGAAAAGTATTTAACTAATTAAAAGTGTCCACTCCCTGTAAAAATAGACATTTGTAGATACTCAAACCCAGATAAGCCCCATAACATAATTATCCTCTTGAATAGTTCCCTTAGCTTTTAGACCCAATATCAGCTCCCCTTGACATATTCAATCCCAAGATAAGCCCACCTTAACATTCAGACCTTAGATCAGCCTCCCTTATCATACTCAGATTCCAGATAAGTCCCTTAGCATATTTAGCCCCCCTGAACATCCCTTCTTAACATTCAGATCCAAGATCAGTCTGCTTTAACATATTCAGACTCAAGATAAGCCCCACTTAACATTCTCAGACCTAAGATAAGCCCCACTTAACATTTAGACCCCAAATATACCTTTCTTAACATTCAGATCCAGATTAGCCCCCTTACCATATTCAAACCCCATATAAGTTCCCTTAACATTGAGACTTCAGATCAGCCTCCATTAACATAGTCAGACCTTAGATAAGCCCCCTTAATTATGATCACCCCCTGATAAGCCACTTTAACATATCCAGACCCCAGATAAGCCCCCTCCCTTCACATTCAGGTCCAAGTTAAGCCCTTCTTAACAGTTACATCCCAGATAAGCCTCCCTTAATACAGTATATTTAGAGCACAGATAAGCCCCCCCTGTACTTACCACCAAAAATCCCTTTTTAACATACTCAGACCCCAGATAAGCCCTCTTAATATTGCCATTAGAGATGAGCGAATCGAACATGACGAAGTGGAATTCGCTTCGAATATTAGGAAAAATTCGATTCGCGCCGAATCCGAAAATTAGCAAACTTCGGATGCACGAATCGAATTTTCCCCGATCGGCCGATTTTCATCCCTTCTACAGCCGGCAAAAAGTGTCCCTGCAGAGAGCTCCGCTATTTCTGACAGTTCTCTGACAGTTCCTTCACATTTACAGCGGTTGAAACATTGTATCTATTTGTTTCCATTTAGGATACAGATGTTTTTATTCGGAAACAAATAGATACAATGTTTCAACCGCTGTAAATGTGAAGGAACTGTCAGAGAACTGTCAGAAATAGCCGAGCTCTCTGCAGATACACTTTTTGCTGGACTGGAATTCTTCTTATTTTCATCCTACTTCTTCTTCTTCTTCTTCTTCATCCTCATCCTCATCCTCTTCTTCTTCTTCTTCTTCTTCTTCATCCTCATCCTCTTCTTCTTCTTCTTCTTCTTCATCATCCTCATCCTCTTCCTCTTCTTCTTCTTCTTCTTCATCCTCATCCTCTTCTTCATCCTCATTCTCTTCTTCTTCATCCTCATCCTCTTCTTCTTCATCCTTATCCTCTTCTTCTTCTTCATCCTCATCCTCTTCTTCTTCTTCTTCTTCTTCTTCTTCTTCCTCTTCTTCATCCTCATCCGCCTCTTCTTCTTCTTCTTCTTCTTCTTCATCATCCTCTTCTTCTTCTTCTTCTTCTTCTTCTTCTTCTTCTTCTTCTTCCTCACCATCATCCTCTTCTTCTTCTTCATCCTCATCCTCTTCTTCATCCTCATCCTCCTCTTCTTCTTCTTCTTCTTCTTCTTCATCCTCATCCTCTTCTTCTTCTTCATCCTCATCCTCTTCTTCTTCTTCTTCTTCTTCTTCTTCTTCTTCTTCATCATCCTCATCCTCTTCTTCTTCTTCCTCATCCTCTTCTTCTTCATCCTCATCCTCATCCTCTTCTTCTTCTTCTTCATCCTCATCTTCTTCTTCATCCTCATCCTCTTCTTCTTCTTCTTCTTCTTCTTCTTCATCCTCATCCTCTTCTTCTTCTTCTTCATCCTCATCCTCTTCTTCTTCTTCTTATTCTTCCTCATCCTCTTCTTCTTCCTCTTCTTCTTCTTCTTCTTCTTCTTCATCCTCATCCTCTTCTTCTTCATCATCCTCATCCTTTTCTTCTTCTTCTTCTTCTTCTTCTTCTTCATCCTCATCCTCCTCCTCTTCTTCTTCTTCTTCTTCTTCTTCTTCATCATCCTCATCCTCTTCTTCTTCTTCTTCTTCTTCTTCTTCCTCACCATCATCCTCTTCTTCTTCTTCATCCTCATCCTCTTCTTCATCCTCATCCTCTTCTTCTTATTCATCCTCATCCTCTTCTTCTTCTTCCTCATCCTCATCCTCTTCTTCTTCATCATCATCCTCATCCTCCTCTTCTTCTTCTTCTTCTTCTTCTTCTTCTTCTTCTTCTTCTTCTTCTTCTTCCTCATCCTCTTCTTCTTCTTCTTCTTCTTCTTCTTCATCCTCATCCTCTTCTTCTTCTTCTTCTTCTTCTTCCTCTTCCTCATCCTGTTCTTTTTCATCCTCTTCTTCTTCTTCATCCTCTTCTTCATCCTCTTCCTCTTCTTCTTTTTCTTCTTTTTGTCTTCCTCTTGCAGGTCACTGCTCATGCGCAGATTTTTTATCGGCAAAAAATCGTCCGATTTGCCCACTATTGCCGCGAAAATCGGCCAATCGGCAAAATCGGACGATTTTTTTTCCAACTTTACAGAAAAAAAAACGGCCAAAATACCGAAAAACGGCCGACCAAATAGCCCACTAACGATCCGAAAATCGGCCGATTTTATTTTCGGCTGAACAATCGGCCGATTTTCGACCCATCTATGGCCTGCATTAGGGCCACAGAGACTTTAGGGCCACAGAATCGTTACTCAGGGACACAGAATTGTTACTCAGGGACACAGAATTGTTACTCAGGGACACAGAATCGTTACTCAGGGACACAGAATCATTACTCAGGGACACAGAATCGTTACTTAGGGCCACAGCTATCAAAGAATTGAAAATTTAAAGTGACATACACCCTTTTTTTTTTTGGTGGCTGTCGTGCACAGTTGGTGCTGCAGTTTGCCGATTGTGCAAAATAAACTGACTTTCTGCTTCACAACCACTATTGTACGTTCAAAGAGTTAAATCCATTTACACGCCGGCTGGCGGTAATATTTTTTGGGTGATTAGTGCATTCCAGTGACACAAACGTACAGTTTCCAGCCAATGGCAAGCTGCAATTGACCGATTGTGTACAATAAACTGACTTTCTGCTTCACAACCACTATTGGCCTTCAATTGAAGCTGCTTCCGCTCCGCCACTCTGCCATTGGACTCTTGATAGTCGTCTCCCCACGCTGCTGCTGGGGGGACTTTTTAACCTAGGCCTGTGTATGGCCTTCAATTGAAGCTGCTTCTGCTCCGCCACTCTGCCATTGGACTCTTGATAGTCGTCTCCCCACACTGCTGCTGGGGGGACTTTTTAACATAGGCCTCTGTATGGCCTTCAATTTAAGCTGCTTACGCTTCGCCACTCTGCCATGGGCCCCTGTACCGCCTCCTCATGCTGCTGCCAGGTCCAGAGTGTGTCATGGGTCCCTGTACGGCCTCCCATTGCTGCTGTCTCCATCGCCACACTCTGCCATGTGCCACTTTCAGGTCTCCTCACACTGCTGGTGGGTTCCATTTTGTCATAGGGTGCTGTATGGCCTTCCATTGCTGCTGCCTCCACTGCCACACTGTGGCTCCACACTCTGGTTTTGGCCCCGTGACTGCCCAAATGAGTGAAGTGTGCGGTGATTCTAAGATCGACGGCACTCATCTGCATGTCATACTGACTGACAGTATTATTTCTCTTCCCCAGCAGACTCCAAGGGCATTTAAATTAAAGGTACAGTGTTCTGCACTAATATAAAGGCTCTCTGAAGCCTAGAAACCCTTTTAATAAGTTAAATTCGCAGCGAATAAATTCGCATCGAATCGAATTTATTCCGCAAATTCGGCGAATCAGCCGAATCGAATTTTTGAATAATTCGCTCATCTCTAATTGCCATCTTAAAACCTCAGATCATATGATCACTAAATTGAATGAAAAGGAATAGCTTACCTTCAGAAAATGAAACAATGAAGAAAGTATATATGGACACAATGTTCAGCATGAGGTTTGATGTCTGGAAGAAGAAGAAAATAACAATCCATTTGTCAATAAAAGGCTTAGATGATTAAAGCACTGGAAGTGCATGAGAAACCTCTTACTATTGGAGTGTTGTCAATTTGTCCATTAACCACTGAGGGGTTATGTGTCTGTATGTATATAAAATTGGAGCAGGTAATTCCTGTTGTGTTGTAGATCTTATCTGTTGAAGATCTAATTAACGATGGCCTCCCATAATTCCATCCATATAAACCATCCAAAAACAAATGAGAAAGAAGTGTATTTTCATACAAAAATTAGCATAACACTACTCTTCATCAAGCTACAATTGTAATGATATACATTATAGAATCACTCTATATACCTAAACACAGGGTGTGGTTGCACAGGTGCATCTCATCTACACCACTCTAGCAGCATTATAGCTTTACTCTCATATTAGGAAATACCTTTATATAACAAAATTAAAACAAAAATAAACATAAATAATTCTCATATATTACAATCAACATGTTGTAATTCCAACTGTACAAAAACAAAACCTGAAGAATTAACCATCACTATAAATCCAAACAAACTGATACAAAAATCCATTATTTCACCACGGCTGTTCCATTCCATTCCTCATGAGTCTAAAAGAAATAATGGACAAAATATAAATATACTAAATTACAAAAATAGATACAAATCATAATGCCTATTCAAGTTAAAAGGGTGCAAAGAATTTAGCTGATTGATCCACCATACATCCGTTTGGAGTTATATATATATATATATATATATATATTATAAATAATAATAAATAATGAACTTTATTTTATATAGGGCATTTAACCACTTTCCGACCACCTGCCCTCAATGTACTGCGGCTGGGCAACAGCTACAGGCAAACTGACGTACGGGTACGTCACTCTGGCTGTACTAACACAGCGGGCACTGCACTCCCCACCCTGTGGGCACAACGGAATGAAGATCCTGGTGATCATGTGACCACTATGCAATCACATGATCACAATGTAAGCAAAGCTGTTATGAATCAACCTAATTCATAACAGCTCTGCTTCTCATCCTAGTGAGCTGTGAGTGGCCGGCAGCTGTCACATGATACATAAATGGGCCAATCACAGCACCCTGTACTATATGACCAGCTCCAGTCAATCACAGATCACTATCTTGAGCTGTCAAAAACCTAACTCATTCATGACAGTTCATGAATGAGTTAGGTTCATGACAGCAAGCTTTGCATTGCAGGAGAAATGATATTTATTTCTCCTGCAAAGCAAAGTGTAAAAATATTTTTTAAAAATCCCTGATCACCCCCCCCCCCCACCACCACCACCACCACCACCACAGTAGTACAGTTACAGTGTTACTATGGTAACATTGTACTATTCTGAGAAAAGTATTAAATAAATAATAATATTAAAAATGTTTAAAATAATAAAATAAAAAATATCATATTGAGAATTAACCAAAAAAAATTGTAAGATTTTTTTTTAAACTACTTGCCGAGCACTTACCAGCATTTTGCGGGTGAGCAGCAGCTCTGGGCAAAGCAATGTAATATTACGTTGCTTCCTATGTCAGGGTGTGAATTTAACCCTTTGATAGCCCCTATTAACCTTTTGATCACCCCATCACCCAGACAGTGCCATTAGTACAGTGTCAGTATATAGAATGTTTCACTGATCACTGTATTTCTGGCACTAGCAACATCAGATAGCATCTGTAAGCTCCCCTCCTAGCTAGGGTCAGCTAGCGTTAGATTGCCTGCAGATTATCGCTATAGGTCACTGACCACCACCATTATTAGTATAGTGTTTGTACAGATCAATATAATGATCATGAACTCAACTATACTAGTTCCTGCTTTGTATAGTGTTCTAAAAAATGCAGTGTTAGCAGGATCGGCCCCGTTTGCTGCCAACACTAGCATTTAGCCCCTACGTTTTTCTTCGGGGAAGATGTGTACCAATTGATTGTGGGCCAAGGCAATTTATATGCACAACAATACATGGCCGCCCACCCAAATTCAGCTCTTGCCAGACAATTCACATGGAAACCTATCACGGTTTCTGAATTTAACACAGTACAGAGTCATTTAAAGTACAGAGCCATTGATAGATAAGCTACCAGGCTGGCCTTACATAATTGATGAGGGGTGCCAATAAGCATGACTTCAGTCTTGTCACAGTTTAATTGAAGGAAATTGTGTGTCATCCAAGTTTTATTTTTTTATCACACATACAGATAGGAGAGAAGCAGCCAAAGTAGAATCAAGTTTAGTGTGGATGAGTATCTGAGTGTCATCAGCGTAGAAGTGATAATTGAGCCCATGTGATCTAAGCAGTTGGCCAAGTGGAAACATGTAAATGCTAAAAAGTAAGGGACCCAAGACTGAGCCCTGAGGAACACTGTACTTGATTGGACCAACATCAGACTGAAATCCACCTAGAGAAATAAAGTGTCAGCGATCAGTAAGATATGACTTAATCCCTTTCAGAGCCAATTCTGATACTCCAAATATGGTTTCAATGTGAGAGAGTAAAATATTGTGGTCTACAATATCAGAGACAAAACTAAGATCCAGTAGAACAAGAATAATTTGTGAGCTGGAATCAGAAGCTAACAGAAGGTCGTTAGTGACTTTGACCGAGGTGGTTTCTGTGCTGTGCAATGTAAGAAAATACTCCTGTGCTAAATGGAAGACCTATTGATAAGCAGCTCACACTCACCTCAACCACAAGGAAAAAACATAAAAATTACAAACAATAGTGCAGCGCTAGCAACCTATACTATAACACAAATTATATAAATGGAAATTTCACAGTAAATATTATCACAATATCTGGTGTTAAGTGCTCATAGAATAGATACTATGTGCAACAGTCCATAAATTCAAATGATGGTGAGAAATCACAGCAAACTCCATGAGGTGATCACAGTGAAACTCAGTGTGCAGTCAATCCACAGATGGCCAAGATGGCCCCTCACTTCCTTAATGCGACCCAATGGGCCAAACAGCTATATAGGTGACCTTATACACCAAATAAGGTATCATCAAAGGATGGAACGTTTGGATAGATCCCTCCAATATCTTCTCCTATCTCCTAGGTACTCGATTCCACAGAGCCATTTATAGGATAACATTAAAAACAAAAATATTTACTGTGAAATTTCCATTTATATAATTTGTGTTTTAGTATAGGTTGCTAGCGCTGCACTATTTTTTGGAATTTTTTTCTGTGCTGTGCAGTTGCCGAAAACCAGATTGGAGGGGTTCAAATAAGTTATTTAAAGTCAGGTGATTATGTAACTGAGATATCATAGCCTGCTCAAGGATCTTGGCAAGGAGCGGTAAGTTAGATATTAGACGAAAGTTGTATAAGTTATCCAGAGTAATGTCAGGTTTTTAGGTAACTAGGTGATGACAGCAGTTTTGAGGATTGTTGGTACAAAACAGGTGCTAAGGGAGTCATGTATGATATTGAGAATAATGGGGCATAGATAACTAAAACAGGATTTATATAAATGGGTGAGAATAGGATCAAGTATGCATGTGGGAGATTTCATATTAGTAAACAGTTTATTCAAAGATACAGAGTCAAGTAGAGAGAAGTGGGAGAGAGAAGAACCAGTAAAACTGGGTAGGTCAAGAAGTGATATGGAAGAAACATATGGTATAGTAAGAATTTTATGCCTTATTTGTAAATTTTTAAAGAGAAAAAAGAATGTGTTACAGAGCTGTGTTGAAGCTGGTAATGTGGAGGGATAGTGAGATTTTAATAATCTGTCATCAGTGCAGAAGAGCTGTCTAGAGGTCCTAAGATTTCCTCCAAGATGGCATGGGAGAAATTGGTAAATCTAGCAGTCTCAATTTGACCCTTTAGACACACAAATGGTCCTATAAAACCTGATAATTAACAGTCAGGCCAGAATGGCACATCCTTTGCTCCAGTCTCCGCGCTTCATTAAAGATAGGTGAGAGATTTACCAAGGAGCTGGACAGGAGAATGAGACAGTTTGAGTTTTTAATGGGGCAAAGGTGTCAAGGGAAGGTGAAAGCACATGCTTAAGGGTATCTATTTTGTCAACAAAGTTGTCAGAGAAGGTTCAGGATAGAGAGAAAGTTACAGAATTTGGGCTGATCAACAGTTGCTATAATTTACAGATCAAGACTGGGAGGTGTTAGAAACGGCTAATTCCAGATTGAAAAGAATAGCTAGGTGGTCAGACAGTCCGAAATCAAGAGAACAGCAGTCATAGACAAAAGAGCCATTAGCAATGATAAGGTCCAGTGTGTGTTCATGGGGGTGCTAACAAATTGAGTTAAGTCAAGGAATTATAGAAAGCCAAGGAGTCTTTAACAAAACTGGAAGACTCTGAGTCAGTGTGTAAATTAAAATCCTAAAGGAAAAGGATTCTCTAAAAACTAAGGCATAAAAATGAACTCAAATCAACAAATTCACTTAAGAAATCTCTACAAGACTTGGGTGGTCAATAAACAGTAGCAATAACAGATGAGGGGGGAACACAGACGTTGAGAACAAGGCATTCAAATGAGCAGAAAGAGGATATGATAATAGGGGATAAAGTACACAGCAAGCTATAAATAACAATTCCTGCACCTTTGCTCAAGAGACGCAGGAGGTCAAACAATTTTGCCAGGTTTCAGTTAAGCACAGAAATTCCAACTTATTTTCTGCAATAAAGTGTGAAAGAAGTAGTGCCTTGTTGTTAGCACAGCGAATGTTCAGGAGAGCTGATCTGGCCTTCCATGGAGGATCCATGGGAATGAGAGTGGAGTAAGGGCATGTCAGTGAAAGTAGGCTTTTGAGGTTGGCACCAGTGTGGGTTTTGCAGCCTTATGCTGATCAAAAGGCATTTGGTCAGCACAGGTACTTGAAGAGAGGAGATGGCATTCAGTGCCACAATGCTCTTTGGTCGTAACATCCCAATATTCCAGCAGAGATCATAAGTAGAGATGAGCGAATTATTCAAAAATTCGATTCGGCTGATTCGCCGAATTCGCGGAATAAATTTGATTCGAGGCGAATATATTCGCTGCGAATTTAACTTATAAAAAGGGTGTTTCTAGGCTTCAGAGAGCCTTTATATTAGTGCAGAACACTGTACCTTTAATTTAAATGCCCTTGGAGTCTGCTGGGGAAGAGAACTAATACTGTCAGTCAGTATGACATGCAGATGAGTGCCGTCGATCTTAGAATCACCGCACACTTCACTCATTTGGGCAGTCACGGGGCCAAAACCAGAGTGTGGAGCCACAGTGTGGCGGTGGAGGCAGCAGCAATGGGAGGCCATACAGCACCCTATGACAAAATGGAACCCACCAGCAGTGTGAGGAGACCTGAAAGTGGCACATGGCAGAGTGTGGCGATGGAGACAGCAGCAATGGGAGGCCGTACAGGGACCCATGACACACTCTGGACCTGGCAGCAGCATGAGGAGGCGGTACAGGGGCCCATGACAGATTACGGGCCTGGCAGCAGCAGTGGGCGGGCGGTGGATGCAGCAGTATTCGGAAGCCAAACACAGGCCTCGGTTAAAAAGCGGAAGCCGTCAGCAGCGTGAGCAGACGACAAAGGCACATGGCGCAGGGTGGCGGTGGAGGCAGCAGTATTCGGAAGCCATACACAGGCCTAGGTTAAAAAGCGGAAGCCGTCAGCAGCGTGAGCAGACGACAGAGACACATGGCGCAGGGTGGCGGTGGATGCAGCAATATTCGGAAGCCAAACACAGGCCTCGGTTAAAAAGCGGAAGCCGTCAGCAGCGTGAGCAGACGACAGAGGCACATGGCGCAGGGTGGCGGTGGAGGCAGCAGCAATGGAAGGCCATACAGCACCCTATCACAAAATGGAACCCACCAACAGTGTAAGGAGACCTGAAAGTGGCACATGGCGCAGGGTGGCGGTGGAGGCAGCAGTATTCGGAAGACATACACAGGACTAGGTTAAAAAGCGGAAGCCGTCAGCAGCGTGAGCAGATGACAGAGGCACATGGCGCAGGGTGGCGGTGGATGCAGCAGTATTCGGAAGCCAAACACAGGCCTCGGTTAAAAAGCGGAAGCCGTCAGCAGCGTGAGCAGACGACAGGCACATGGCGCAGGGTGGCGGTGGAGGCAGCAGCAATGGGAGGCCATACAGCACCCTATGACAAAATGGAACCCACCAGCAGTGTGAGGAGACCTGAAAGTGGCACATGGCAGAGTGTGGCGATGGAGACAGCAGCAATGGGAGGCCGTACAGGGACCCATGACACACTCTGGACCTGGCAGCAGCATGAGGAGGCGGTACAGGGGCCCATGACAGATTACGGGCCTGGCAGCAGCATGAGGAGTCGGTACGGGGGCCCATGGCAGATTATGGGCCTGGCAGCAGCATGAGGAGGCGGTACAGGGGCCCATGGCAGAGTGGCGGAGCGTAAGCAGCTAAAATTGAAGGCCATACAGAGGCCTATGTTAAAAAGTCCCCCCAGCAGCAGCGTGGGGAGACGACTAATAGACCTGAAAGTGGCACATGGCAGAGTCTGGCGATGAAGTCAGCAGCAATGGGAGGCCGTACAGGGACCCATGACACACTCTGGACCTGGCAGCAGCAAGAGGAGGCGGTACAGGGGCCCATGGCAGAGTGGCGAAGCGTAAGCAGCTTAAATTGAAGGCCATACAGAGGCCTATGTTAAAAATAATAACATGTTTGGGGCATGATTCATGGCGGATTTAGTCAGTTGTGTCAGGAACTGGTGGTTTGAAATCCAGACTAATCCACGCCTGATTCATTTTCACAAACGTGAGTCTCTCCACACTTTGGGTGGACAGTCGTGTCCTCCGCGGAGTTACAATACCTCCTGCCGCACTAAACACGCGCTCCGATGCCACGCTACTGGCCGGGCATGACAGCCTTTCAAGGGCAAATTCAGCTAGTTGGGGCCAAAGGTCAAGTTTCGTTGCCCAGTAGTCAAGGGGATTGTCTACCTCGGTTGGCAGGGTGAAGTCCAATTAGGCCCGAGCCTGTTGTTTGAGGTCCTGCTCCAGGTCCACCTGATGCTGCTGCTGCTGCGGCTGGTTAGTAGTTTCCTCACTGCGCTGGTGAAGAAAGCTACTCATCATCGACTGCAGACTGAGGCAGCCGCTGCTGGTGGAGCTTCCACTGCTCCTACCACCCCACCCCTCCCCTGCTGCCATGGCAGCGGAACGCGAGCGCACAGGGCCCACAGTGTCTGAGGATGGACATTGGCGCAGAAAGGCAGAGACCAACTGACTACATAGGTGGTTTTTATAGTACTTTATTTTGGCCTCCCTCTCAGCAGGTGTGAAAAAGGCCACCATTTTTGAACGGTAGCGAGGGTCCAACAAGGTGGACAGCCAAAAGTCATCCCTCTGTCTGATGGTTATTATACGGCTGTCGCTACGCAAGCAACCGAGCATGCTATGGGCCATTTGTGCCAAGGAATGCGAGGGACTCCCTGCCTCCATCTCCACAGCATACTGCCACGGTGCGTCTGGGTCCTCTGTCTCCTCCTCCTCCTCTACCAGATGCTCCTGCTCCTCCACTCCTGTCCGCTGAGTGGAAAAACCACCCATTTCACTCAATAATTCCTGAGCACCAATGTCCTCCTCTACCTCCTCCTCTTCTTCCTGTCCTGCCCCCACAGGGGTCATGTGGTGTTGAGATCTGTGCGCCACGTCTACCGCACCCTGACCAGCCATTGTTAACAGCATTTGTTCCAGGACGTGCAACAGAGGAATGACGTCGTTCATCCCATAGTCCTGCCGACTCACGAATAGCGTGGCCTCCTCAAAGGGCCTGAGCAAGCGGCAGGTGTCACGCATGAGCTGCCAATGGCTGACATCTAAGTTACACAGGGGAGTACCTTTATCCGCTTGTAACATCAGGAAATCGGTGATGGCCTTTCGCTGTTCGTAAAGGCGGTCTAACATATGTAGGGTTGAATTCCACCTTGTTGCAACGTCGCAGATCAGGCGATGCTGTGGAATTCCGTTCTGCCGCTGCAGCTCAAGGAGGGTGTGCTTTGCGGTGTAGGAATGGCTGAAATGCATGCAAAGTTTACGTGACATTTTAAGGATGTCTTGCAGTGGGATGGTGGATTTTAGGAACCGCTTGACAACCAGATTGAACACGTGAGCCATGCATGGCGCATGGCACAACCTTCCTTGACGCAGAGCAGACACCATGTTCTTTCCGTTGTCGGTCAACATGGTTCCGATTTTCAGTTTGCGCGGAGACAGCCATCTGTCGATTTCTCTGTTCATTACACTCAGAAGTTCCTCCCCTGTGTGACTACGTTCGCCAAGGCATACCAGGTGCAGCACAGCATGACACCGTTGCGCCCTGCACATGTGATATGCCGGTCGGGTAATGGGACTTGGCACGGGGGTGGCGGCTGAGGACACGGCGGAAGAAGAGGTGGTAGAGGCGGACATCTTTGCTGGACCAAGGACGTGCAAACGTGGAGGCAAAAGCGGCGTGACCTGTCCAAGTTGCTGGTGCGGCTGTGCCGGCACCACGTTCACCCAGTGGGCCGTAAATGACATGTACTGTCCCTGACCGTAGTTACAGCTCTACACGTCGGCGCTGCCGTGCACTTTGGCAGAGACCGACATGCTCAAAGACTGGCCCACCATCTCTTCTACATGTGAATGCAGGGCTGGCACTGCCTTTTTGGCGAAGAAATGACGGCTTGGCACTCTCCACCGCGGCTCGGCACAAGCCATCATTTCTCGGAAAGGTGCTGAGTCCACCACTTGGAAAGGGAGGGACTGCAGCACCAGCAACTTGGACAGGAGGACGTTCAGCTTCTGCACCGTCGGGTGCGTGCTCGCAAACTGTTGTCTCTTGGAAACGGATTCCAAGAAAGACTGCTGACGGAATCCGTGAAGAGGAGTAGCAGGAGAAGGAGCATCTGAACGAGCGGAAGATGCCAACGAGCGACAACTCCCCTCAGCAGAGGTGTTGGAGCCTTGACTGGCTGATAGAGGGCGATTGACGTCGGGTGACGGAGCAAGTAACGGAGCGGGTGATGGAGCGGGGGCTGGGGCAGGCAGAACCGCCGTATCTTTATCACGGTTTTCCCAGGTCACCGAATGGCGACGCTGCATATGCTGACGCAACGCTGTAGTCCCAACATGGGCCCCCTGGCCACGCTTGACTTTCTGGCCACATAGTCGACATACGGCTACGTTTACTTCCTCGGGCGGCTTGACAAAAACTTGCCACACCGCCGAGTAGGAAACTTTGCCCCCGCTACTCCTCACTGGCTGACAGCTACTTCCTCCGTGCACACCGGCACCACTACTGGCCGTGGTGGTAGGCTGCAGTGGAGCTGGTGCTCTACTCCGTGGCCGTTTGCCTCCACTGACACTGCTGCGACCCTGCTGCCTCCTGGGCAACCCACTGACTGTTTTGCTCGCTGCCAAGCTGGCACCCTCTTCTCCTGATGATGCGGAAGCAATAGCCTGATGACGACGAGGCTGCCAAGTGCGATCAGCCTCATCATCATCAATTAGGGTCTCCGCCTCACTACTAGCCCCCTCGGCTGCGTGTGGGTCAGGAGACAGACCTGTCTCTAGACCGGCTACTGAGCCACTCTCCTCGCCTCGATTCTGTGTCCCTCAGTAACGATTCTGTGTCCCTGAGTAACAATTCTGTGTCCCTGAGTAACGATTCTGTGTCCCTGAGTAACAATTCTGTGTCCCTGAGTAACGATTCTGTGTCCCTGAGTAACGATTCTGTGTCCCTGAGTAACGATTCTGTGGCCCTAAAGTCTCTCTGGCCCTAACTCTGTCCCTAATACAGACAGGTCTGTCTCTCTTGAATGACCGGAGGCTAATGAAGAATTCTAAGATGGCCGCGATTTATAGCTCCACCATTACACAGTGCTGGCTGGCTGCTGATTGGCTAATGCGATCACATGTCATGAATGAATGCATTATGGGTCAGCGCGCCTTGTCTGCGCGCCTTCCCAGAGATCCCCGCTCCGTCGCCACACATGTCGCCGCCATTTTTGGGAAAATTCGATTCGTGCATCCGAAGTTTGCTAATTTTCGGATTCGGCGCGAATCGAATTTTTCCTAATCTTCTAAACGAATTCCACTTCGTCATGTTCGATTCGCTCATCTCTAATCATAAGCCTTTGTCAAGAAATAGTTCTGTTTTAATTACAGGAGTTGCAGTGCAGTGTACCTAAGCAGCATAACTGAGAGATCTGGGTACAGTAGGGGAGAAAAAAGGCCAGTTGTTCACAGTGCAGTGCAGTGCAAGGAAGTAGATCTAGTGCAGGGCAAGGAAAGAGGATCAGTGATCAAGGGAAGACTTGGAGGAGAGTCAGCAGCACACTGGGGCATAATGTGAAACAGGGAGCAGTCACTAAAAATCTGGACTGAATCCGAGGAATCTAAAAATCGGATAAATCAATCCTTGTGTTCAGAAAATAGAGAAAATGGAAAAAGCTGAAAGGGAAAAAAAATTTAAATTTGTAAAACTGTCTAAGGGAGTCTAGGGAACTGAAGGAATCTGTAAGTTTCAGGGAAATGAGAAAGCCCAGGGTGCTAGGAGATCCTCCATTGAGAGGTCAGGCAGTGGACCCCTGCCCCAGGTTGCTGAAATTAAACACACTAAAAGAGTAATGATATCTCACAGAAAGGGGACTTAATGGAGGAATCTGAGGAAAAGGAAGTGTTTGGAGGTAGTCTGTACTGTATAGGAATAAAAGTTATGTGGATGGAGGGCACCATAAAGGGATATGACTTGTGTGCAGCTTTGGATGGTTTGAAGGCATAAATAAGCAAGCACCATGCTCCTGTTTCTTTTATGTGATTTTGCTCTAGAATGCTTGATTTTGGCTGGTCTGAGTCAGGCAAAAAAAAGCATAAACTGTGGCATGACATGTTTCCCTTGCAACATGAACAGGTTTTTTCTTCAGTAATGAGAAAATTATGCAGTGTACACACACTTTTAGGATCTCCAGCACAAGTAGATAAACACTATAGTAAAAAAAGATGCTAAAGTTTAAGAATTTACATAATTTTCTTTTTATTCCTAAACTCATACACTAGATTATTAGATGTTTGTAACGTTAACCAGAGAAACTTATTTTATATTTGGGACTTTACTGAAAAGTCTTCTGCATGTTTTATAACTGTAAACTCTAAATAAATGTTTACTATATACCAATGAACATAGTTTATTTTTTTTATATATTTTGGAAAAAATAGCTATTCATCCAGTCCAAAATGTTTTGAACTGATAACTTCCTGTGCTCTCTTCATATGGACTGTTATCAGTTAACATTGTTCCCTGCTATCTCAGTGGATTACAAAACACCTCTCTGTTATTCAGAAGAAAGGGAAGTGTTATGTAGTCCTAACACAATCCCTGTCCTAGGGTGGCAATATTGCTCCGTACAGTTGTCACCCTAGGAAAGGAAGTGTGTTAATGGAAGAGTTACCAGATGAAAATAAAGGTAAAAATGTGTGAAAAAAGAAAACTAATGCAGACACCACATCTAAGGACTGGTACAGGTACGCTTCAACACTATCAATTATTATTTTTGAGTTTAGGTAAACTTTAAGGGCCAGTTCAAACCATATGCAGTTCTGTGTGTTTTTTTTTCTGCACCAAAAATGCATTGATAGTAGGTTACATGGTTTCCAATGGTATATTTTACACCAGTGTGGTCAGTTCCAGTTCCAGAAAAAAAAGTAGAACATGTTGCATTTTTTCTGCACTGAACTGTACTGGAACGCAGTAAAATGCATGCAAAATGCACAAAAAATGCACCAAAAACACACCTAAACACATCAAAAATGCACCGGAACACATATGTCCTTAAGTTGAAGAAAAAGGAGGTGGAAAAATTAACCAGAACTATCAAAAACACATACAAAATGCAGTGGAGTGCATCAAAAATGCACACACAGAAACATATCCAGACTGCATTTCTATGGTGTGAACCAGCCTGAAGTTCTAAAACTGATAAATCTAAGTGTACCTATCTTTATCTTGCAAAGAACCTCATGAACTGCTAAACTGGGAGCATTCAGGAAGCCAAGTTCCGATTCCAACTTTGTGGTTAAGTTCTAGCATGTCCCCAGTTTCTTGTGTTTTTCTGCACCATATAACATTGCATCACACACCAAGAAGTGACCAGTAAAGTCTACTGAATAACATTAGGTAAAGACAAAACAAGCAATGTTAACAGAAGTGCTATATTGCCAGAATATGACATGAGCCTTTCAGGGGGCGGAGCCTAAACATGGCGGCGATGGAGAGCACGATGTGAGTGCTCTCCGACAACCCCCGATCTGACCACCCTGAGAACCCTCAGGACTTAATTTGCGGTGCCCTACCTGAGTGGGGTCTCCTGGAGGTGGGAATCCGGCGCGGTGAAGGAGGAGGAGAGCGGGAGCGGGCACGGAGCTCCGAGAGGGGATCACGCTGCAGAGACCCGAGATCAGCTGACGGGTTGCCGGGGAAACCAAGCAGTGCGGCGGGAGCACGCTGGTGGCCGCAAAGGAGCTCTGGGAAGCTGAGACGCCGGCCGGTTCCCTGACAGGAGAGGGGAGAGGCCGGAAGAGTCCCTAAACCTGCTGCACAGAAGAGGACACATTATTATTATTATTATTATTATACAGTATTTATAAAGCGCCAATAGTTCGCTCAGCGCTGTACATTGTAAGGGGGGCAGAACATGTGACAGAACAATACCAATACAATGTGATACACGAGGGGTTCGAGGGCCCTGCTCTTTCGATCTTACAATCTAGGAGGGAGGGGGTGGTGGCACAGGAGGAGATAGCTGTGGGGGATGGAGTGGTAGGAAGAGTGGAGGAGGTCGGCAAGTTAGCAGGGGGTGGGGTAGGCTTCCCTGAAGAGATGGGTTTTCAGGGTGCGCCTAAAGGAGAGGAGAGTAGGTGATAATCTGATGGGTTGGGGCAGGGAGTTCCAGAGGATGAGTGACACCCTGGAGAAGTCCTGGAGGCGGGCATGGGAGGAGGAGACCAGGGAACTAGAGAGAAGGAGGTCTTGTGAGGAGCGGAGTGTGCGTGCTGGGCGGTACTTGGATATTAGGTCAGTGATGTAGTTCGGGGCAGTATGGTGGACAGCTTTGTACGTCAGCGTTAGGATTTTGAATTTGATCCGTTGCGCAATCGGAAGCCAGTGGAGGGATTGGCAGAGGGGGGCGGCGGAGACAGAGCGGTTGGAAAGGTGAATGAGTCTGGCAGCCGTATTCAGGATCGACTGAAGCGGGGATAGCCAGCGGCGAGGCAGGCCAGTGAGGAGGGAGTTGCAGTAGTTGAGTCGTGATATGATGAGAGAGTGGATGACACATAGCTCCAAGCAACAGGAGACCCTGCAGGAATCCCCCAGAGTCACAATCCAGGAGAAACAAATGGACGGCTGTGGATCTGGGTCGTCTCATTTGATGAGCAAGTGAAGGAGGATGAGTGAAGAAGCCATATGTAATTATATATGTGTCCTGGACTGTGGGAAATGAGCTGCTTATAAAAGAGGGGGATTCCCAAGGAGTTCTGGAAAGTGAAAAGAAAATAAAAGAAAGAAGAGAGAAAGAGAAATTGCTAAGTGGCATTAGAGAGATTTGACCAAAATCAATACCCCAATATACAGCCTAAAGTTTCCCTCTGGTTAAAGAGTACAGCTTGCACAGGAGGTATGAAGAATAAAAGCGTTAAAGGAAGTGGGCTTAAAGGGTCCCAGACGGGTACAATTAAAAAATATACCTCCCAGGGGAATGTGACTCCAGAAAGGGCCCATAGTGGCAATGAAAAAGGGGAAATGGAAACCAGTCTGGAAAATAGCCCCAGATTGTCACTGGGCCTGAATTGTAGCAGCCGACAGTCGATAGAAAACCCAGAGAGGAAAGATCTTGAAAAGGATTTACAAGTGCCGAATAAAAGAGATTGCCGAAATGTTTAAAAATTTGGAAAAAACTTTTAAGCAAGAAATGACAAATATTCGACAGGATCTAGGGCACCTGCTAAAGAGAATGGAAGAAATGGAGGAAAAAATTAATAAACACACCCAAATTATTTCAGGCCTAAAAAAAGGGCTGCTATGATGAGGAATACGCAGAAACAATTGCTGTATAAAATAGAAGTACAAGAGAACAGGAATAGGAGAAGCAACTTGAGGATAAGAGGAATCCCAGAAAATTTGAAAGGGAGAGAACTTCAAGAAATAGTCTGTAAAATGTCAAACTCCATTATGGACAGACCTGAAACAGATGTAATTAAACTGGATGGAGTATATAGAACAGGAAAGTTCCATCATGGTAATGAGAAGGCAAAACCAAGAGATGTAATTGTTAAGCTGCATAATTATGGAGATAAGGAAGAGATTTGGAAAACGACTAAAGGAAGAACAACTATTAAGTATGGAGATATAAATATTCAGATATTTGCGGACTTATCGTATGAGACATTGTGGAGAAGGAGATCCTTGAAACCCCTATTAGAGCAGATGAGAACACGGAATGTTCAATATAGATGGGGTAACCCAGAGTGTTTAATCGGATGGAAGAATGGTGTAACAGCATATCTGAGATTTCCTGAGGACTTGAGAGACTTCTGCGATAGACTGGAATTGCATAGAATAAGGATTACTGGGTGGGAAACAGAGGAAGAGACAGGCAATGGGGGAAAAGAGGAATGGCAGACAGTAGGTAGGGGGGAGGTAGGGAGGAGTTAGAGGGGATAATGTGAATTTTTTTTTTCTTATATATTCCTCTCTATCTCTTTCAACCGCACCACAAAAGTGGAAAGATGTGGAGAGAACGAGGGAAATCGGGGGTGGTTGGAGGTGGGAAAGCTGTACATGGGAGGAGTTCAACCCCAAGGTTTTAAAAAAAAAAAAATCAAAGGTGGTCTTATACCCACAAATGATTGATAGGCAATTTGAAGGCCTAAAAAATGGGGGGTGGGGGGGGTGGAGGGAAAGGAGAGGGAGGGAGGGGGGCGGGTTGGGAGAATGGGAGGGAGGGGGGAGGGGACGGGAGTTGGGTGGGAGGGAGGGAGGGAGGGGAGGAGGTTTTGGGTCAACACTCTGCATGACAGAAGGGATAAAGAGGAAGAGGCAATTTGGAAGAGAGATGGAGTTAATTGGGAAAGATGGAAGAAATACAGTTAATAACCTATAATGTGAACGGGCTGAGTTGTCCAGGGAAGAGATTTAGGTTGTTTAATGAGTTACATCATAGGGCTACGTCAGTGGTATTTTTACAGGAGACGCACTTTGAGATAGAGGCAAACGTGAAATTGAAATCCAAACACTACCCAACATGGTACTATGCAGATTCTCCAATTAAAAGAGCAAAAGGGGTTGCAATAGGTTTGGCAAAGAATATGAGATTTGAGCTGGAGGATAGAAGAACCGATCCGGAGGGGAGGTTTTTATTCTTAAAAGGTAGACTTCAAGGGATTGAGTGTACTTTAGCCAATATATACTGCCCTAATAAAAACCCGGAGATGTATATGAAGGGTCTGTTGAAAAAATTAATGGAATTTAAAAAAGGGCGCTTGATAGTAGCAGGAGACCTAAATTTCTGTATGGACCCACAAAAGGATAATACCTCTTCCGTGCAAAGAGAGGGGAGTAGGTCTCTGAGATCTTTGAAAAAAGTGATGCATGGATATCAACTAGTGGACATCTGGAGAATAATGCATATGGAAGACAGAGACTATACCTTCTTCTCTAATGCACATGAGATATACTCGAGATTAGATTACATCTTAATAGACCATCAACTTATAGATCATCTGGCTAAAATTGACATAGAGACAAGGACGTTCTCGGATCATGTTCCGGTCGTAATGAAAATGGGATGGGGAAGAAGGTGGACTGGAGGATTAGGGTGGAGGTTAAATGAGGTTCTTCTTCTGGATGAGGATTTAGTTCAGAAATTCGAGAAAGAGATTAAGGTATACTTTAAGGAGAATGAAACAGAGGAAGTATCGATAGCTACAGTCTGGGAAAGCCACAAGGTATTCATAAGAGGAATCTTGATTGTGGCAGGAGCAAGGAAGAAAAAGGAAAGAAGAGAGAGGGTCAGTGGGCTTTTAAAAGAAATATTGGACTTGGAGCAGATCCATAAGAAGAAAATAACAAAAGACACGAGACAGAAGTTATTGGACAAAAAAGATGAGCTAGAGAGGTTGATGGATGAGGAGAAGAGAAGAGAATACAACAGGGTTTTGAACGAGAGATATAGATGGGGAGACAGACCAGGAAGATATCTAATGAGAGCTTTGAATAAAAAGAAAAATAGGAACTATATAGAAAAGATAAAAAGTTCAAAGGGGGAGTTGGTCCACTCAAATAAAGAGATTATTAAAGTGTTTACGGAGTATTACAAAAAGTTATATAATATTAATCCCCAAGGCCCTCTAAAAGAAGCTCAAGAGGGAATTAATGAAAAAAAGATGATATACTTAAAAAATGCGGGATTACCAAAACTAAGTGAAGCACAGTTGAACTCCTTAGACGCAGAAATTTCCCAGGAAGAAATTAAAATAGCATTAAGAAGCACAGGGGGGGGAAAAAGCCCAGGCCCGGATGGCTATACAGTTAAGTACTATAAGAAATTTAGTGAAGTACTGTTACCCAAGTTGGAGAAATCTATGAATGCTCTGGGAGGTGGGATGGAAGTGAGGAGAGAATCCCTACAGGCCCATGTAGTACTTATTCATGAGGAGGGAAAAGATCCATCTCAGTGCTCCAGCTATAGACCTATCTCATTATTGAACACAGATACTAAACTGTATACAAAGGTGTTAGCAAACAGGTTGAGGGATCTGATGCCTGAATGGATCCATGGAGACCAGGTGGGCTTTGTACCGGGGAGAGAAGGTAGAGATAACGGCTTGAGAACCCTGATGCTTATTCAGAAAAGTAGAAAAGGGAAAGCCCCGGTGGTGCTCTTGTCAATTGATGCAGAGAAGGCATGTGATAGAGTGGACTGGGGCTTTATGATGGACAACTTAAAAATGCTGGGGATAGGCGATAGAATGCAAGAGTGGATAAGTAAATTATATAGGGAGCCTACTGCAATCATCACGGTAAATGGGGAGAGATCAGAACCTATTGGAATGTCTAATGGTACAAGACAGGGCTGCCCACTGTCCCCTCTACTATATGTGTTGTCACTCGAAACTCTGTTGTCAATAATAAGGAACAGTGGATCGGTAAAGGGAATTCAGATAGAAACCATAGAACATAGAGTAGCGCCCTTTGCGGACGACTTATTCTTCTATGTGGGGAATCCCCGAATAACTCTCCCAAATATAATGAAGATTCTGAAGGAGTACGGTGAACTATTAAATTTAAAAATTAATCCAACGAAAACAGAGATCCTGAATATTAATATATCAAAGAATGAAAAAGAAAAACTACAAAAAGAATTCCCCTTTATATGGAGAGAAAAAGAGATAAAATACCTAGGAATAAAACTCACTGCCTCATCTAAGCATTTGTATAGATTAAACTATATCTCTTTGATAAATGAGATCAGGGAAGATTTAAAAAGACTAGAAGGAGGAAACCCATCCTGGATAGGATGTATAAACCTAGTCAAAATGGTAATTATGCCTAAAATGCTGTATAGATTTCAAATGGTACCAATTAAAATTCCAGAAGCCTTCTTTAAGATAATGAAAAAAATGTTAACAAGATACATATGGAAGAATAAAAAACCTAGAATAGCATATGAAACATTGAGTAGGACTAAAGAGAAAGGGGGATTGGGTCTACCAGATGTCAAGAGATACTATAAAGCAGTGGTTTTAGCAAGAATATATGACTGGACATTTAACCATAAGGGGAAAAGCTGGGTAACAATTGAAAATGATCTTAGTGGCATTAGATTGAGTCAGATGATATGGGTTCCACCACAGTTCAGGGGAATTAAAGAAAGCACAAGTATCTACACTTTAAATGTCTTTAGGGTATGGGACAATTTACACAAAAACATGAAATGGGAATTTAATTCTATATTAATGCCTCTCACAAACACTGAGTACTTTCCCCCGGGAAAGAATAAGATATCAGGGAGATGGTTTAGAAAGGAGGATACCCAACTGAGAGATGTTTTGGTGGAGGGGGAATTGAGATCACTTAAAGATTTAATAGAGAAGAAGGGAGATATTTTTATTAGAATAGATGAGTAGAAATATCATCAATTGAAATGTTTTATTGGAAATCTACCGAAACCCCTGAGATTAAAACAGGAGTGGAATATGTTTGAAAGGTTGTTAGAGACACGAAGGGATGGGAAGCACGGTGTTTCAAAAGTGTATAGAATACTCACAGAATTAGACACAAACACAAAGTTAATTTTTATAACAAAATGGGAAAGGGATATGGGAGTTGGGTTTGATGAGGATAGACAGAGAAAGATGTTTAGATTGATACACGATAATGTTAGTATGAGAGAGGTTGAGATTAATTATAAGTGTGTGACACGATGGCACATTACACCGAGTGTAGAGCACAAGATGAATGGGGAAAATTCAAATATGTGTTGGAGAGGATGTGGAGAGATAGGCACGGTGTTTCACATATGGTGGGAATGTCCGAAAATCCAGGTTTTTTGGAAGATAATAGTCAAATTGATTGAAGAAATAACTGAAATTGACATAGGGTTAGACCCAACGACGCGCCTCCTACACAATGTGGAGACATCTGTAAATAAATATAAAGATTCAGGTATATGGTACTTCTTGAATGCGGTGAAAGGGTTGATACCCAAGTTTTGGCAGAAATCTGAGGTACCAAAGGAGGAAGACTGGATTAATAGAGTAAACCAGATAGGTAGAATGGAAAGATCATACCATATGCAGGAAGATAGGATGAGAGTTTATTATAGGAGATGGGAAAAGTGGGAAAGAGCAGGATTGAAAGAGAAATATAGGAAAATATGAACTAGGATGTTAGCAAAAAATTAATAAGCCTCAAGAGATTAGAATGGGCTAGAGTCTGCAGAGGGGGAGGAGGGGGGATGAGGGGCGGGAAGGGGGGGTAGTGGGATGGGAAAGAAAAGAGTTTTTAGTAAGGGAAAGGTAGAAATGTTATAAATGTCTATTTGTATGAGAATTATTTCCCTTTTTGGGTATTTGTATTAACATGAAAAATTTAATAAATATTTAAATTAAAAAAAAAAAATCAGGAGTGCTATATTACAAGGAAACTTCCAGGGACAGACTGCACTGCTGTACATCAGCAAATGCCCTTTGAGGATAAGGCTCAGATTTGCATTTCCATACACATATATATCATCTGCCTTGGGGTTATTTGAACTGGTTATTGACTAATTTTGGACTCCCTACCACCCCCAAGGACTTAACTGGCCTATTGCTGAAATAAATAATGTATAACATATAACCAAAATATTGGCTTAACTCTGAAATGTCCAAGCACTAAAACCTTTAAACTATGCTCTTAATATTTTACTGATTAGCACACTAAACCTATCCTCTAGGGAGAGTCATTCACGCGTTTTAAATTTCCCTCAACTCCTAATTTTTAACTTATACTTTAAATTGTAACCCATAATATTTAACTTGATCTTACATCTTATCCTACTTACATACTACTTTCAGCATAGCTGAAGTTTAACTTTAACGTACTTTATTTATATTTTGCTTTTCCTGGTAGATTTCCCCCCTCATCAATATGCTAATGAAATTATCAAATAAAACCTTTCTGTTTTCATGTTCATACCTAATGTAAGACCAAGTTCTTTCATCAGGCAGATCATGGCTAGTGTGAGGGGCTATGAGGGTGCTGTATATAGCTTCCTGAAAACAAGAAGATGTGATAATGACCATATGTGTTGCAGAGACTACATGATGGAAAGAATTGAAGTCCCATGAATAGAAAAAATTGACCCGGGGCCGTAAGGAAGGGCTAGATGATGCTGTACATTCTTAAGCCATGAAATATCGAAGACTCTATCTGACTTGTTGCAGCTTCTAAATATACACTGCTTACAGTGTGCAGTAAAATCAATGTAAGTAATTTCAGTACAGGAGAAGAAGTTGGTAACCTATGTTAGAGTGAAGGTAAAGCTGGTGTTCAGCCTTAAAACTCCCCCAAATTAAATCTAACCTGTAGCACTTTGTGCCGTTTTGATAGGTGCTGCTGATGTTGAGCAAGCATAGTCAGCAACATGTCCCCTAGCCACCTCTGGTCAACCATGTTGTTCAATTGGAGCTGAAAAGCTAACTAGGTGTAATTGACAGCACTTGTCTACAGTATCAAGTGCACATCAGACTAACACCATTAGTACTAATGGAAGTGTAGGGGGAGAGTCAGCTCAGCACTGCCTGGAATACATACACAAGAGTACTTATGACACCAGCGCACCAGATAAGAAAGCCTGATATGTGCATTCCCAATAGAAGGGGCAAAAGCATGGAAAGGGAATTGGAAAATTCAAACGACCGACCAAGGCAAAACATTGTGAATTTTATTAGAACAATATAAATTAGGTAAGAGTAAAGCTACATGGGGTAGATTTACAAGAAGTCTGAAACCTATTTTACTCCAACATACATATTAAGCTGGCTAGTGAAAAAAAATCTGACACTAAAATGCCACTATTGCTCAATAATGTATGTAATAAACAAAGTGTGAAGAAAATATTTCAATTTATTATAATACATATTATCACTATTTATACATGTTGCCAGCAGCTGATTTGGGCAAAACACATAACTTACTGTTTCAGTTCACAAATGATAAAATAATGTCACCTTTTGTCATTACCATTAACAGGGTTAATTTGTCTACTTGTTATACCTCTTGAAGAATTGGAAAGTGCAATAAAAACAACTTAATGTGACTATGTGCATTAGCCATGGTTGAGTTTACTGTAATATGGATTCTGGGTTATGTCTTAGGGGAAGTGACCTATTCTTAATTGGCTTGCTCTCTATTGCTATGTAAGGCACTTTCTTTTTCTACATGTGGAATGGATTCTTCACAAGTGGAAAAACCAGATGGAGGGAGGAATAGAGATAGCAGGAGACATTAAGCCTGAAAGGTTTTATTAGCAGGATACTGCTTTTAAACTTTGAGGTGCTTTTTGGGATTCATATTGTCTCTATTACTTAAGTGATGTAGCCACACGAAGTGGCAATATATCTCAATGGGGGTGTTCCGCCTTAATTAAAAATGATTTTTTCATCCTGTGGTGTTTTCTCTCCAGCCGAGTCCTTCATCAAAGAAGATTGTGTTTGTGTGTATATGTGACATAGATAGGTTTGAACATCACAGGGACTTTGATAAACTACTTGTTAAGACTGCTGCCCAGAGACAACTTTTGCTAGACTTTACGAGAATGCAATTGTTTAACTTGCCAATAAAATTAATTTAAGTACAGCATTTGAAAGATACATAAACCATGAAATGATAACTATACATGCTTGAATATTGTGTGAGGAATTAGCTCAGTAGTCGGTTGTGCTTGATCCCCTGGATGAGTCAGAGCACGTTGAAAGAGGCACAGAAAGACAGCAGAATCTTGGTAAAACAAATTGTGATTTATTTACAAAGTCTGTTAGCACAAAGCGCAGATATAAAAACAGCGAAATAAAACAAAAACAGAAATTAAACTCTTGTTGTGTTGGGCGTCTAACTGCAAACAAAGGAACCTAACTACTTGTCCAGAAACAGCCTACCGCTGCTCAGACACTTGGCTTTTACAAAGAGTATGTCAGAGTCCATAGTCACACAGACTTAATCTCACCATACCAGTAAATGGTCTGGTGACCAGTCTGTCCTGCACAGAAACCTGGTTGCAGGATGGAGCTTTCTCCCTAAGCAGCATTGGAGTTGTATAGAGCCCAGAGCACTCAACCAGCTACAGCTGAGCTTGTTAACCCCTCAGTAAGCTGAACAGGCTCACTATACAGCACAAAAACAGTCTGTATATCTGAATATTCCTCCCATCCTGGGCACAACCCCTAGTTCTTCCTGGCTTCCTGTCACATACCCCCCCCTCTTGTTTCAACACTGGGGTGGGAACACAGGTTGCCAAGCATGCGTGCATTCGAGACAGGGCATCTGCATTCCCCATTCTAACACCAGGTGATGGTTCACTGTAAAACTAACTTCTTGAAGGGCCAGGAACCAGCTATTCACCCTCCTATTGGTCTCTTTGTTTTGTGCAATCCACTTTAATGGAGCATGGACAGACTCCTTCCCTTCAGTCAAATTGGTCTGGGGAGCAGTCTGTGAGGCAAAAAGAGGAATAAAGCACCAATAATAAGCAGTGAATCCCAAAAACGCTTGTACCTGCTTCTTGTTGGTGGGGTGTGGCCAACTTTGAATAGCCTCAACTTTGTTACTTGGGGCATTATCAGACCTCTCCCGAAGGTATATCCTAGATATTTGGCCTCCTCTAGCCCAATGGCACTTTTTTTTATTGGCTGTAAACCCAGCTTTTTAGATAGAATCTAATACAGCCTGAACTTTCTGTAAATGTGAGTCCCAATCCTCAATATGGATGACCATGTCATCTAAGTAAGCAGCAGCAGAGGCTCAATGCGGCTCGAGAGTCTTATCCATCACCCGTTGAAATGTTGCCGGAGCATTCTGCAACCCAAAAGATATCCTCTGATACTGGAAAGACCCCTCTGGAGTTACAAATGAATTTTTTTCCTTGGCTGATTCTGAAAGAGGGATCTACTAATACCTTTTGGTCAGGTCTAACATCGTCATATACATCGTCATATATCAGGTTTTCATCTTTTTGGTTGGCTAATTTTATAATTCATGTCACCCATTTTTCCACCACTTCTTATGGGCCCTGCCATTTGACCAGGAATTTACTTTCAACCATGGGGAGCAACACTAGGACCCTATCATCGGTGAAAAAGAACAGACTTGGACCCCACGACTGTAAATCCTGCTGAGCCAAATGGGCTTGAATCATATGTTCTTTTGCAATAGGCATTAAATTATCTTTCTAGTCACCTCCTGTGTATTTGGCTTTCTGGGCAACTCTTCCCAGACATTCGAACCAGTCATCAAAGTACCTTTAGTTCCCCCTTTTCCATTCTCTGCACTCCAATCCCTTGGTGCAGTCTTACACACAGCTGGGGATAGTCTGGTCTTGGGGTGGAAAGTCCATGAGTTTTTGAGGGAAGACGAAAGATTCTTGGATGCTAGGAATCTTTCCACAAGTTTGTCCACTGTTTCCAGATCTCCATGGCTCACCCATTTCTGCAAGGTAGTAAGGAGAGACCTCAGAAACTTATCCATAACCACATAATTTGTGGTTCAGACAGAGTTTCTGGCTGCAACCACTCCTGGTGAAATGAATCAGGTCATACGTTTGGGATCGGGGTGGTTGTCCCAGCTGATAACTCACTGTGCACATGCTGAGCCCGGACAGTCAGAGTTACACCAAGCCGTGCCAAAATTTCAATTTTTAAATGATCATAGTTCTTGGCCTCCACAGGCTCAAGGTCAAAGTACGTCTTTCGGGACTCCCCAGATAGTGGGGTGGGGCAACTAGTAAAGCCCACTGTTTTTAGGCCAACTTTCTTTTTCAGTTATCCTTTAAAAGGTCAGAAACATCTCAGGGTCATCATTCGCAGTCATCTGTGGCAACAGGTGGCTTACTCGAAAAGATTATATGTTACTGGAATCACTCCCAGCCTCGGTCTGCTGCCTCTGCTGAAACTGTTTTATGATGGCCACAATTTTCTGCTGGTGTTTCTGTTCCTTCAGTTCTAACGACTCCCTATGGCGGGCCTCCACCTTTTCCAGGGCTTGCTGCTGGGCTGCAAGGCTCTGTAGCAAAACTTGCTGCTGGACTGCAAGGCTCTGTTGTACACTTGCATTTGTCTGCTGCTGATTTGCATTTGACAGAGCAAGCTGTCTCAGCATCTCCTCCATGTTGGCCTTACTTCACCTGCCCTCATCCTCCAACACATGTGAGGAATTAGCTCAGCAGCGGGTTGTGCTTGACCCCCTGGATGAGTCAGAGCACAGTGAAAGAGGCACATCAAGACATCAGAATCTTGGTAAAACAAATTTTGATTTATTTACAAAGTCAATGAGCACAAAGTGCAGATATAAAAACAGCAAAGTAAAACAAAAACAGAAAATAAAGCCTTGCCACTTTGGGCGTCTTTCTGCAAACAAAGGTACCTATCTACCTACAGCAGTCTACCACTGCTCAGACACTTGGCTTTTACACAGAGTATGTCAGAGTCCATAGTCACACAGACTTAATCTCACCTTACCAGTAAATGGTTGTGCCCCAGTCTGTCCTGCACAGAAAGCTGGTTCCAGGATGGAGCATTCTCCCCAAGCATCCTGGGAGTATTATAGAGCCCAGAGCACTCATCTTGCTACAGCTGAGTGAGCCAAACAGGCTCACTACACAGCAGAAAAAGAAAAAGAGTCTGTATACAGTATGAATCTGGGAAAAATATACTTCCCATCCTGGACACAATCCTTAGTTCTTCCTGGCTTCCTGTCACAATTGTTACTGTGTAAAACAAACTGAACTCTGCATTAATATCACATTTATTTAGACATGTTTTGTCTCATGTTGTATAGAACTTACTTAAACTATGTTACATACAGTAGTTAGTAAGGTTGAATAAATACAACAGTCCATTCAATTCAAGTGTGTGTGTATTTATATCACTGCCATTTTCAATATCCCCGTACATTGTGTTTGCTGGGAAACACATTGAAAGGTTTTTTGAATTTATCTACACTCCCCACTGACACCATCAACTGAGGAAGTTAGTTCCCCATTCGTTCTGCGCTAACAGTAACAATGCAACTTCATGTCCTTATTAAAAACGTACGATTTTAGAGCAAATAGTTTTATAACAAACGTTGCAGTCAACATTTTAAGATTTGTCTATTGTTATCATATCCTCTCCTAAAGTATGTGTGAACCTATACCTTGAGCTGAGTTACAAATGAAGGCAAAAAGTTTATGTATAATAGATAGATAGATAGATAGATAGATAGATAGATAGATAGAGTATATACTGTACAAATTGTGAATACTTTTCTTTCTTTTTTTTGATCACGTAATCCCTGTTCTCAAGCTGCATAAGGGGCTTAGAGAGGCATGGGTGGAGAAACAGCAGTATTCTCATCTTCCAAGTGAATGGCTGTGCAGGGGGGCATAGCAACACAAGTCTTGGCCATTGGCAGACAGGCAGGCTGTTCTTACAGCACAGCCAGAAAACCAACCACACTAATATGGATGTGCCCTCATGCCTAGCATGGACAGTTTGAAATAGGAAAGCAAGGGACCTGGAGAGATCACCAATTATTTCACACAAAGGATGCAATGCAAAATAAATAGGACAGTTTTTAACACAAGTACATGATACAACAGACACATATCAGAGTAATTACCTTTTTTAATGCATGATAATAGCTTGCTAGCATTGCTAGCTGTCACTTGGCATTGCATGCTGTTACTGAGTCTGTCATCTATCAGGACCCCAAGATCCTTTTCCACTCTCGATTCCTTCATAGGTACTATCCCTATCTCCCTAATAAGTAGTTTGCATGCATATTATAAGCTCCCAAGGCTCATTTCCCTGATAAGGAGAGCTGGATTGCGGCTGCACAGCAAAATATTTTTAAAGGAGCTTTTACCATTTTATTGAAGTAAGTGCAATATTTTGAATAAATGCTGGAGATTTGAAATATTACACTATGAAAGGCAATTATATGTTTCTTTGAGCTCATTGACAGCAGAGGATGAAGAGGCTGGGAGCCTCTTAAAGAAACACTTACCAAGTGCTATAGTGAGAAGACCAATATGAGGCTAAGAAAGGAGGGAGCTGATGCCATACGTATATCTCCTGAGGGCAAAATGTTCATATAGACCTAATAATACCATATTTTAGGTCCACATTCTGAGGTGAGCGTATTGGAAGAAAGGTGATGGGTTCCACATTGTGTGCCAGTGTATAATGTGTATCTAATAGAGCACTGAGTGGAGGAAGATACATGACAATATTGATATCACAGAAATTGGATTGGGACTATTTGAAATATTATCACAAGAAATGAAAAAACGTTTTATTCATGCATTTGGATTAGATTCTTACTGTTATTCACAGATGCTTGTTATGTGAACTTTATCTATGATATCTGTACACACATTTGGTTTTATGGGTTTTAAATGAGTTGGATATAGGGAGCACCGCATGTCTATTACGAATCATTTATCTGTTATGCCCGGGAAAGCATTATGATGTGAGAAGCACCCTTAATACTTGTTTATTAATTTTATGACATATTTTGTTATATTTTAAGTTTTTTGTTTTTTTGGGTGATTGCTAGTTTAGGCAATGCTTTTCAGCACACACAGTAGGTAGCGCAAACATTTCACTGATATATACAGTATATATATATTCACATGCTGTTACTGAGTCTGTCATCTATTAGGACCCTCAGATCCTTTTCCATCCTTGCTTCTTTCAGAAGTACTCTCCCTAGCTCCCTAGTAAGTAGCTTGCATGCATAGTGTAAGCTCCCAAGTACATTAATATATATTTCTCAGTATTAAACCTCATCTGCCATATAGCCACTCACCCCTCTGTTTTAGTTAGGTCTTCTTGTATAGTTGATGTATCCTGTTGTGGAGTTATTGCCCTGTTTGGCTTTGCATCATCAGAAAACACAGAGATGGTAGACTTTCTCAAGACAAAGTCTACACAACGAAAAACATCAAGGAAGTGACATCATTATGCCAAAAACTGAGGTTGTGTTATCATGACCGGAAGTCATGGAGCCACCATTTTTGTTTTTACCAAAGTGTCATTTGGATTATCCTTTACGTGTAAGCATATATTTTAATAAAGAATCAATGGTTTTAGAATAACTAAACTATAGAGCTGCTTCTTTTGGGAGGTACATTGATGGCCTAAAGAAAACATTCCCAATGACCAAGAAGGACTTTATGTCATGCTGTAAAGGACCCAATGAGGTCACTTTTATCTGGTGAAACTTCATTTCATGTGGTTGAATCATGGTGGTGGAAGGAAAACTGCATAGCACACTGATGATTTAGAAGTTTCAGCACTTGCACATTTAATGTGAGCACAGTTGACATTGTTTTAAGCAATTTATTTTTACAGTATTGCACTCTGATTGTTTTATTTTGTACTTATATACTTATAATAGTAATTGAGATGTGAAGGACTCTGGATTCTGAGACACCGAAGAGAAGGAGCAACACCTGGTAGTTATCTCTATTATTGCACAGGCTTGATATGACCCATTGGTTTATAAGGGTCTAATTTTCTGTTGAGCGTTTATTAAGTTTCTTTGGAGCACTACATGGAGGTTTATTTGAAGAGTGAATTTTACAGTTACATATATTTTTTAGTTAGTTGATTGGGACTCTTAATGCTGGGAATATATATGTGTATGTTTTCTATAGGCCCCAAAACCATAAGAATAATGAGGAGACCCATCTCCTTCCACAGTTAGAAATAGGGAGGGCAATGTTATAATTAAAGGGGACTTTAACTATCCTTATAGTGATTGGAAAGATGGAACTACACACTCACTTAAAGCTTGTTGTTTCTTTTTACTGTCGAAGAAGGTAAAGACTAAATGAATGATATATGTGAGGCCAAAGGGGTGATTAACTCATAAACCTGTGTTTACATTTAAAGTCCAATTTATACCTTTTTTTTCTTTTAGAAGTGTCAGAATACAATAATGTATTTACCTGATGTTCACTTAGAAATGTCTTCCAGCTCTCTCCCTCCAGTGCTCTATACTAGCATAGATGAGAAATGGCTACACCCCTCATCACAAGTCTCTTCACATAGATTTGTAGTGCTTAGAAAGACTGGGGGGTGTTTGACCAGATTGGTTAGATTATGGCATGCCCTTTATTAAAATGTAAAGATAAAACAAAAGGTTGTTTTTGTTTTTCTCCTGGGTCTTTGAAAGTAGAAATGTATCACTGGTCTAATGTATAACTTGTACTTTTTATAGTCTGACAACAAAATTGACACTGAACTCTCTTTTGAGTCTATAGTTTAGGAAGAAGCAGTGTTAATCCCATAGAGTAGTTTGACAAATTCTTTAGGTGTTGAGTGAAAAGAATTAGAAGAAGACAACTTACTTTTCTTTCATGGGAGTGGTTATACTGTAAGCGCATATGGCCATAAAATGGTCAGGTGGTGTTGAAGTTCCCACCCCTGTTCAGGGATGGTTGTGTAACATAGCATGGCTCTTTAATTCCACTTCGAACCAGCTGTCCTCTATCTCCAAAATGTGCACCTCAGTTTCCTCAAAAGAATCCTGATGTGTAGAATGTTCCCTCTTATGTTGGGCCATTTGTTTCCTGAGAGGTTGCGCAGGACCTTGGATCCATCACTACACTGCATTTCAAATACCAAGTTAAATTTATTGTGTTTGAGTGTTGGATCCTTTTTATGCAAGCTTCTGCCTTAGTGTATTGCTGAGCTAGGAAAGCACAAGGTAGTGAAGTCTATCAAAGATCCTTCTGAATTTTTACAAAACTCCAGCTATATGAAATGACTATATTACTTCATTGGTTCTGCTTCCCTCTTCTATTCGATGGTCTTTTTTTTTTTTTTTGCTTGATCTTGTAAATGTTTTAACAAAAGCTCAGTCTGGGAAGCCCCAAACTTTTAAACCACCCCTGAGATCTCTGTGTTCTTTGTCTTTAAACAATGTTTGTTGTTATCATCTCATCCTGTTGTTCCAGAGTTCCAGTAACCAAGAATTTGTGCTCTAGTCAGTGGTGGGAGTCAAAAAGTAGATACTGGTTGGTTTCTCTTAAACCTAAATGTCAAAGTCACCCCCTCCTTAACATGTAACACATTCAAAAGGATCATTTTTTATTCTGTGACTCTTCCCTTGTAAATGTGATGTATGTGTATGTGTTCACTAAAAGTTTGTGTTTCCAATGTTTACATTTTGACTCTGTATTGTCCACATACCTCAGTTCAGTTATGGACCTCTGGGGACAACTGATGTGTCTATGTCAAACTAGAGCAATGATCATTGAACAGTCACTTTAACATCTCTACCTCAGCGTTTTGACAACAATGCACACTTTCAGTCATGTAAATCAAAGGATTAACATTTATGAAGTTTTATTGATACCTCAATTTTTCACACCTCCTGTCCTGTCCTTAGAAAATAGCATCTGCCTTTCCACTGTACTTGGATCAAGGTGTTGGTGCTACCCAACTGGCTTTAATATTGTGTTTTCCTGTCACTCATTAGAACAGAGGAAGTGGCTTGCACAAGTTACAAAATTTCATCAACATTGCTGAACAAGTCCAGTTAAATGTGACAAACTACAATGAGATGTACCATTTAATATACTTACCTGACTAAAAATTCCTTACTAACATGCTTTTTTGTCTTTGATTCTCGCTTGCTTGCTTTCTTCTACTTTACGACCTCTTAGAGCTTTTGTTCTTTTATTTCTAAGGCTCCTTTTTTTCTCAACTTTATGTCTTTTCAAGCTTTTTCCAACCTGAAATGGAATTTCCCATCTTTAATTTTAAAAATGGTTTGTTTAAACTGTAACTTAAGTGTCACAACTAGAAATACGCTTGCATATGAAATATAACATCAATAGTATGAATGTATGAATAGTATGAATACATAAAAGACGAAATACAAATCATATTCCATTGTACATTCCTAAATCTTTTGTATTCATTTCTACAATATGCTATAATAATAAGCAATAAAATAATTAAATATCTTGGGGTTTTGAATAATATTCAATATGTGCTTGAATACTTCTAAAATAAAAATGACTAAAACAAAATAAAAGAAACATGATATAATTTTGCCAATTCAAGTGAGTTCAGTTGAATAATTTCATAGCAACATAGTT
Organism: Staurois parvus; assembly: GCF_062004578.1. Lineage (NCBI taxonomy): Eukaryota > Metazoa > Chordata > Amphibia > Anura > Ranidae > Staurois > Staurois parvus. The sequence goes on from NW_028317951.1 coordinate 8,746,086, forward strand.
TTGAGATTCTCTATTCTACTGTTAAAAATGTGAATAGCTTTGTAACAAACAAGATACAATTTACATTAAAAACCTATATGTTTATGTAACAACAAGAGTTTTTAGAAACCGTGGTGTGCATATTTATTTTTATATTCACTGAACACAGTATATTTTTTCCTTATAAATATTTATTAGATTTCAATCAGATATAATTAACAAACATTTTCTTCATAAAATAATCATTATATTCCTCATGATTTATTTAATTCCCACAACCCGAGTCCCCCCCTAAGCCCCTCCCCACCCACACCTATCCCCGTATCCCCCCTCCCCCCTCCATCCCGCTCTGCCATTTCTTTTCAAGTCCGAAAGAGAGAGAAAGAATAAATAAATATATAGCACTATCCCCTTTTTATTTTTTTTTCTAAAACTCATTTCTAAAAAAATCATTGTTCGTCAAGAGGTGTAAATCAACTACATTTCACTTTCTTGTCTAAATACTTCCCATTTTCCCCACTTTTTATGGTACATCTCCATCCCATCTATGTGTGTATAATAAAGTCTTTCCATCTCACATAACTGACTCGTTCTAATCAACCAATCTTCTTCCGTCGGGACCTCCCTTTTTTTCCAAAACTTAGGAATCAAGCTTTTAGCTGCACTCAGAAAGTGCCAAATCCCTGAGTCCTTATATGATCTTACTGTGAGCTCAGAGATATGAAGGAGACATAACTCTGGGTCCAATCTAATATTGATCTTAGTAATTTTCCTCATTAAATGGACGATTTTCCCCCAGAACACCTGTATCTTTGAACATTCCCACCAAATGTGATATAGTGTACCCACTTCTCCACAGCCTCTCCAACATAGTGGAGAGTTCTCCCCGTTCATCTTGTGCTCCACACTCGGTGCAATGTGCCATCTAACTAAACACTTATAATTTAATTCCACTTCTCTCATACTAATATTTTCGTGAATTAATCTAAGCATTTTCCTCTGTTGCTCCTCACTAATCTCCCTCCCCATATCTTTTCCCCATTTCTCTATATAAATTAATTTTGTGTCAGTGTCTAGTGCCGTTAAGATTCTATATATTTTAGCAACACCATGTCTCCCATCTCCCCTTGTGTCTAATAAACTTTCAAATAGATTCCAATCCTTTTTTGTTCTCACCGGTTTTGGGAGACTCTCAAAAAAGTGTTGTAATTGGTGGTATCGAACCTCGTCCATTCTACTAAAAACCTCTCCCTTTAATTTCTCCATCTCTCTATAAGATCTTAATTCCTCACCCACCATTATATCTCTCAGTTGCACGTCCTGTTTAATAATCCAATTCCCCGTGATATCTTCCTTCCCCGGTGCAAAGTAATCTGTATTTTTAAGTGGCATTAACTGTGAATTAAAAACCCAGCCCCTTTGTCTGTGTAACATCTGCCAAACTTTTAAAACAATAGAAGTGTATGTACTTGTGTTAACATCTAGTCCGCGATGATGTATAGGTAACCATATAATTCTATTCAGATTGGACCCACTCAGTATATTTTCAATTTTGACCCAACTTTTCCCTGGGTTATGAGTCCAGTCAAAGATTCTCGCGATCAAGGTTGCTTTATAATATCTCTTAAAATCTGGGAGCCCTAAGCCTCCTCTCTCTTTAATTCTAATCAGTATTTCATAGCATATCCTCGGTTTTTTTTTCCTCCATATATACCCCAAGAGCATTTTCCTTAGTGTCCTAAAAAAAACCTCTGGAAGTTTAATTGGGATCATTTGAAACTTGTATAGGACTTTGGGCAAAATTATCATTTTTATCAGATTTATACGGCCTATCCAAGACGGATTTCCAGTTCCCAACCTCTTCAATTCCTCTTTTATCTCATTTAAAAGTGAAATGTAATTAATCTTATACATATTATTAATTGAGGCAGACAATTTTACCCCAAGATACTTTAGTTCTTTCTCTCTCCACCAAAGGGGAATTCTTCTTGTATTTTTTCTTTTTCACTATTTTTAAGATTTATATTTAAAATTTCTGATTTTGCTGGATTAATTTTTAAGTTTGATATTTCCCCATACTCTTTCAGTGTTTTCATTAAGTTTGGTAGAGAAATACGAGGGTTTCCAACGAAGAACAATAAGTCGTCCGCATAGGCCGCTACCTTATGTTCTCTATCACCTATCTTTATTCCTTTTATATTGATGTTCTTTCTTATCATTGACAACAATGGTTCCAGGGACAAAACAAACAATAATGGGGATAGGGGGCATCCCTGTCTAGTTCCATTTGACATCCTAAAGAGCTCCGATCTTCCTCCATTTACCAAGACAGTGGCTGTGGGGCCTTTATATAAATTACCAATCCACTTCCTAATTCTATCCCCCAACCCCAACTCCACCAAGGTGTCCATCATAAAGCTCCAATTCACTCTATCAAATGCTTTCTCTGCATCAATTGACAATAATATTACTGGGGTCTTCCCTTTTTTCCCCTCTTGTAATAGCAACAATGATCTTAATCCGTTGTCTCTACCCTCCCTTCCCGGGACAAATCCCACCTGATCCCCATGTATCCATTCTGGCAACAAGACCTTAAGCCTGTTTGCCAGAACTTTCGCAAACAATTTTGTGTCTACATTCAGCAGCGCAATAGGTCTATAGCTTGCACACTGAGAAGGGTCTTTATCTGCCTTGTGAATTAAAACTATATTGGCCTGTAAGGACTCTCCCCTAATTTCCAACTTATCTCCAAGGGCGTTCATATATGTCTTCAATCTAGGTATTAATAACTCTTTATATTTTTTATATAGGGGAGGGGGGTGGAGCCTGAACATGGCGGCAATGGAGAGTGTAGAGTGAACACTCTCCGTTAACCTCCCCCGACTATCTCCTCCTCAAGTGTCCCTGTTTGTGGACCTGCTGCCCCGGAGATATGTGGACCCACCTGCTTGGCTGAGGAAGCTCTCTGGAGACGGTGGGGAGCCGAGCCTGGACTGTGACAGCGAGCAACAGCGAGCGCCCGCTTCCCTGGGGATCATCTCGCGGTAGTGGCGAGAGAAGGAGAGCGGTTGCCGGGAGACAGGAAGGCACAGTCACGTGTGCAGCCGCGGAGGATCACTGGGAGACAGAGTTGCCGGCCGGCCGGCGTTTTGGGAAGCCGAAGGCCGGAGCAAAGCCGGCTGTTGATCGGAAGGCTCCGCGGTGGTCTGGGTAAGTGCATCCCTAGCACCCCATACCAGTTTCCCCCGGACTCAGTGAATCTCCAGGCTTCCCCTAGAGGCTTTGGAGAAGGCTCCTGCTCCCTTGGGGTTATTGGCGGTGACGGAGCGACGAGGAGTGCGGCTGTCAGGAGACGGCTAGGATGGCGTAGCCACACGAGAGAGATGCCGTTCCCCCGGCTTATACCCTGGGAGACAGATACAGTAAGAGTGGAGAAGCCCAGCTAGCCCAGTGAGGAGAGAAACCCGTGACCGGGTACCCCGAGGGTGGAGCACAGATATACTGCCTCTGTATTGCCTCCATATCGCTACTGTTTCCGTGGGATTATATATTATATATATCATCGAACTATAATACTATACTCCTTACCTCCCTCCTCCATACCTCTATATCACCCCATATGATTATTCTACCCTGTTAACAAATTATACTATCTTTATGCTACTATAGATACATCTCTAGCCTTTATTTCCACACCATTGGGAAATCACATATTGTTCCTAGAAGAAGAAGTTAACCCCACAAAGAGCAACCCCCCAGGAGAAGATCGCCGCAGAAGAGATTCGCACCCTGAAGGACATTACAACTTGGAGGGTGAGTGATAACAGTAGTTCTACTGCAGAGTGGGTTTTTTTTTTTTTTTTTTTTTCTCCTCGCTCTGCACCTGCTGTTTAAGGAATTTGGACTTTGAATTCGGAGAGTCCTAGGGTGGGTTCAAGGATCCGATAGAGTATAAGGAAAGGAGGAGGGATAAAACTTCAAAAATAATTATGAAAGGTAAAAACACCAAAGGGGTTGGGTCTAGGAACCCCCAATCTGGCACGATCAAAAAATTTACGACACAGGGAAATCTCACGCCAGATAGACCCCAGGGAATCAGTGAAAAAAGTGAATTGGAAATAAGTCTGGATAACAGCCCGAGACTTTCCCTGGGACCGGTGTACAACAGCCAACAATTAATGGAAGGCATTGAGTTGAGAGAAATTGAAAGGGACCTTCAAATACCAAATAAAAAGGAAATGGCGGAGATGTTTAAAGGTCTGGAAATATCAATAAAGCAGGAGATGGGTATAATTCGGGAAGATCTGGAGCAATTGTTAACCAGGGTTGAGGAAACGGAGGAGAAAGTTCAAAAGCATGCCCAAGGGATAATAGACAATAGAAAGGACCTAAAAATACTGCTTTATATGATGGAACAACAAGAAAACAGAGCAAGGAGGAACAATCTAAGAGTGAGAGGTGTCCCAGAGTTGACCATGGGGGAAGATTTAAAAGAGTTAATTGGCAAAATTTTGACCTTCATAATGGATAATCAGGACATGGCGATATGTAAACTGGATGAAGTATATAGGATAGGGAGGTTTCAACGAGAAAAAGGAGTAGAGAAACCAAGAGACATAATTGTTAAATTTCATAATTACGGTGATAAAGAAGAGATATGGAAAAAGGTGAAAGGAAGAACAAGTATTGTATTTGAAGGGAAAAACATCCAAATTTTTGCGGACTTAACAGCAGAGAATTTGCGGAAAAAGAGATCACTGAAACCCCTATTGGAAGTATTGAAAAAGCATAATGTGAACTATAGATGGGGTCGTACAGCGGGTTTAATTGGCTGGAGGGAAGGAATTACAGCGGTCCTGAGGTTCCCAGAAGATGTGGGGGATTTCTGTGATAAATTTGGCATACAGAAACTAGAGATCCTGGGTTGGGAAGGGGAGGAGGGAGAGTTATATAATCTGGAGGAAGAAAATTGGCAGCCGGTTAGAAAAAGAAATAGAGAAGCAATGGATAAAGGGACACGGGGGAGGAGGGGGGGGGGAGTGCGGTCATGGGAGGAGTTGAACCCCTGAGGTAGGGATGTAAGGTGGATAAAGATCCATAGGCAGAGGAGGCCTGGAGGAGAGGGGGAGGGTGGGAGGGGGGGGATGTGGGGGGGAGGAGGGGGGGGGAGATGGGGAGTGGGGGGGATGGATGGGTAATACTCTGCATAGGAGGGGTAAGGGTAAGAGAACGGGTAGAGGAAAGAGAGAGAAAAGAAAGAGGAGGCTAACATGGAAGAAGTTCAGTTTGTAACCTTTAATGTAAAGGGACTAAGCTGCCCCGGAAAGAGATTTAGATTATTGAAGGAGTTACAACACAGGACAGCCTCAGTGGTTTTTTTGCAGGAGACACATTTGGATTTGGAATCTAAGATTGGGCTGCGCTCAAGATATTTTCCGACATGGTATTATGCGGACTCACCAATTAGAAGAGCAAAAGGGGTAGCTATAGGGTTTGCAAAAAATATTAGGTTTGATGTGGAGAAGAGAATAACAGACCCAGAGGGCAGGTTTTTGTTCCTAAGGGGTAAGTTGCAGGATATTGATTGTACAGTGGCTAGTATATATTGCCCAAATAAGAAACCAGAGATATTCCTAAGGGAAGTATTGCAGAGGCTGATGGACTTTAAAAGAGGTCGATTGATAGTAGCGGGGGATTTTAATCTTTGTATGGATCCACGGCTGGATACTACCTCCCAAGTGAGGAAAGAGGAGTATAGGTCCTTGAGATTATTAAAGAAATCATTAAATGAGTGTCAGCTGGTGGATATATGGAGAATTAGGCATATGAAGGATAGAGATTATACATTTTATTCACATGTTCACGAGACTTACTCCAGATTGGATTATGTATTGGTAGAACATCAATTTATAGACTCCGTGGCAGAGGTTATGATTGGAGGGAGTTCTATCTCAGACCACTCTACGGTTGCAATGAAGTTAAGATGGGGTAGTGAAGACAGAGGTGGTTTTGAGTGGCGGATGAATGAAGCACTTCTTTTGGATGAGGAGGTCGACCAAAAGATTAAAACAGAAATTGAAAGATATTTTGAAGAGAATGACACTGAGGAAGTTTCGGTCGCAACATTGTGGGAAGCCCATAAAGCCTATATCAGAGGATTACTTATTGCAATAGGGGCAAAAAAGAAAAGAGAAAGGAGAGAAAAGATCAATAGACTTTTAAATAAAATAGCTGATCTGGAACAGGCCCATAAAAGGAATATCTTGAAAGAACTAAGGCAGAAGATAACAAAAAAGAAAGATGAATTAGAGAGGGTAATGGAGGAGGAAAAAAGAAGAGTCTTTAATAAATTATCAAGTGAAAGGTATAGATGGGGAGATAGACCGGGAAAACACCTAATGAGGGCATTGAGAGAAAAGAAAAATAGGAATTATATAGAAAAAATAAGAAACTCTAAGGATGAAATGGTCCACTCAACTAAAAGAATCGCTAGAGTATTTAAAGATTATTATAGTGAATTATACAACATAATACCCCAGGACACCCCCAATAACATTGATACAGTAAATAAAGAAAAAAGAAGTATATTTCTAAAAAATGCAGGTCTAACAAAATTAAGTAAAATTCAACTGAATTCTTTGGATTCAGAAATCACGTCAGAAGAAATAGAAATAGCATTGAAGGATACAGTGGTGGGGAAAAGTTCGGGCCCAGACGGGTTTACTGTAAAATATTATAAAAAATATAAAGAGTTATTAATACCTAGATTGAACACAGTATATTAATGAAAATGTATACTAGTTTTGTGCATAGTTTCTTTATTTATAGTCAGGACTTAAAAATGCATTTTTATAAAAATATTTTTGGTCAAATTAATATAAATGGTTTCTGTTGTCTCCTTTTCTTATTTATTGTAAGCAACCTGTTGCTTTCAGAGATCAGAGCTCAAGCTGAAATGTTCTTACATGACAGAGTAGTCACTTATCCTCTCCCCAAACATCACCCTCCCTTTTCCTATGTTCGTTTCTATGAAAAACACAAGTGCCTAAAAGGAGATAAACCAATTTCTATAGAAAATCCATAGTGATAAGAAGCCTTTGTTGTGTATTAAATGTTTATTTTGGAAAGTGTGGGATGTCTGATTGAACATCCCTGGTCTAGCTTCCGTAGACCTGATGTTAGTGTAATATAAACTAACTTCTTCTGCCACTGTTTCTTTAATCACAGTATTGCACTATAGGTCGACATTATTGACTGCTCTCTAGAATTGTACTTAATTCTGTATATGCCCATTTTTAAGATATTTTATGTTTTGCCATGGCTATTTGTCTGCTCTGGAACATTTTCAATAAGTTTAGTAACCTTTCTTTCTGAATTAAAAAAAAAGTGAAAAACATAATTAAAAAAATAAATAAATATATATATATATATATATATATATATATATCTATTTCTGCACTTGTTTTAACATATACAGTGGGGCAAAAAAGTATTTAGTCAGCCACCAATTGTGCAAGTTCTCCCACTTAAAAATATGAGAGAGGCCTGTAATTAGCATCATAGGTAGACCTCAACTATGAGAGACAAAATGAGAAAAAAAATCCAGACAATCACACGTTCATCTCAATACTTTGTTATATATCCTTTGTTAGCAATGACAGAGGTCAAATGTTTCCTGTAAGTCTTCACAAGGTTGGCACACACTGTTGCTGGTATGTTGGCCCATTCCTCCATGCAGATCCCCTCTAGAGCAGTGATGTTTTGGGGCTGTCGCTGGGCAACACGGACTTTCAACTCCCTCCAAAGGTTTTTTATGGGGTTGAGATCTGGAGACTGGCTAGGCCACTCCAGGACCTTGAAATGCTTCTTACGAAGCCACTCCTTTGTTGCCCGGGCGGTATGTTTGGGATCATTGTCATGTTGGAAGACCCAGCCACGTTTCATCTTCAATGCCCTTGCTGATGGAAGGAGGTTTGCACTCAAAATCTCACGATACATAACCCCATTCATTCTGTCCTGTACATGGATCAGTCGTCCTGGTCCCTTTGTGGAGAAACAGCCCCAGAGCATGATGTTGCCATCCCCATGCTTCACAGTAGGTATGGTGTTCTTTGGATGCAACTCAGCATTCTCTCTCCTCCAAACACGACGAGTTGTGTTTCTACCAAACAGTTCTATTTTGGTTTCATCTGACCATATGACATTCTCCCAATCCTCTTCTGGATCATGCAAATGCTCTCTAGCAAACTTCAGACGGGCCCGGACACGTCTGGCACTGCAGGATCTGAGTCCCTGGCGGCGTAGTGTTTTACTGATGGTAGCCTTTGTTATGTTGGTCCCAGCTCTCTGCAGGTCATTCACTAGGTCCCCCCGTGTGGACCTGGGATTTTTGCTCACTGTTCTTGTGATCATTTTGACCCCATGGGGTGAGATCTTGCGTGGAGCCCCAGATCAAGGGAGATTATCAGTGGTCTTGTATGTCTTCCATTTTCTAATTATTGCTCCCACAGTTGATTTGTTAACACCAAGCTGCTTGCCTATTGCAGATTCAGTCTTCTGGTGCAGGTCTACAATTTTGTTTCTGGTGTCCTTCGACGGCTCTTTGGTCTTCACCATAGTGGAGTTTGGAGTGTGACTGTTTGAGGTTGTGGACAGGTGTCTTTTATACTGATAACAAGTTCAAACAGGTGCCATTGATACAGGTAATGAGTGAAGGACAGAGGAGCCTCTTAAAGAAGAAGGTACGGGTCTGTGAGAGCCAGAAATATTGCTTGTTTGCAGGTGACCAAAAACTTATTTTCCACCATAATTTGCAAATAAATTCTTTCCAAATCAGCCAATGTGATTGTCTGGATTTTTTTTCTCATTTTGTCTCTCATAGTTGAGGTCTACCTATGATGCCAATTACAGACCTCTCTCATCTTTTTAAGTGGGAGAACTTGCACAATTGGTGGCTGACTAAATACTTTTTTGCCCCACTGTATATGTGTATAAAAGTGTAGAAACTTTATATAGTGAATATATTAGGGAAAGTAGTATTCCATACTTAAAGTAATTTTCCTTTCCTGGATCCTCCCCATGTCAGTCTACCACAGGTCAGCTCCATCCTCTCTGACCCCTCCAGGACAACCTCTTTCCTAGCCTATAAGTGCAGCTGTCTCCCCTCACTCAGCTTTCAACATATTTCTCCTTGTGACGGAGAATGGGTGGAAATCCCCAGCTGACATGGGGAGGATCCAGGAAAGGAAAATTACTGTGGCCCAGTCACCGAAGGGAGGGGATCTTGCTCTGCTTCAGTATGTCACAGTACATGTTGGCATTCATAGTTCCCACAATGAACTGTAGCTCTCCAGTGCCAGCAGCACTCATTCAGCCCCAGACCATGACACTCCCACCACCATGCTTGACTGTAGGCAAGACACATTTGTCTTTGTACTCCTCACCTGGTTGCCACCACACACACTTGACACTATCTGAACCAAATAGGTTTATCCTGGTATCATCAGACCACAGGACATGGTTCCAATAATCCATGTCCTTAGTCTGCTTGTCTTCAGCAAACTGCAGACTTTCTTATGCATCATCTTTAGAAGAGGCTTCTTTGTGAGATGACGGTCATGCAGACCAATTTGATGCAATGTGCAGCGTAGGGTCTGAGCACTGACAGGCTGACCCCCCACCCCACCCCACCTTCAACCTCTGCAGCAATGCTGGCTCACTTATACATCTATTTCCCAAAGACAGCTTTGAGATATGATGCTGAGCATGTGCAGTCAACTTCTTTTGTCAACCATGGCGAGGCCTGTTCTGAATGGAACCTGTTCCATCTCAGTTTCAGTGTCTTGCCAATCTTCTTATAGCCTAGGCCATCTTAATGTAGAACAACAAATCTTTTTTTCAGATCCTCTGAGAGTTCTTTGCCATGAGGTGCCATGTTGAACTTCCAGTGACCAGTATGAGAGAGTGAGAGCGATAACACCATGCTCCCCATTCACACCTGAGACCTTGTAACACAAACAAGTCACATGACCCCGGGGAGGGAAAATGGCTAATTGGGCCCAATTTTCACTTAGGGGTGTACTCACTTTTGTTGCCAGTGGTTTAGATATTAATGGCTGTGTGTTGAGTTATTTTGAGGGGACAAATTCACACTGTGATACAAGCTGTAAGCTCACCACTTTACATTGTAGCAAAGAAGAAAGTGTCATTTCTTCAGTGTCGTCACATGAAAAGATAGAATAAAATATTTACAAAAACGTGAAGGGGTGTACTCACTTCTGTGAGATATTATATATATATATATATATATATATATATATATATTTAGAGAGAGAGAGAGAGAGAAAGAGAGAGAGAGATTAGATAAACAAAGTGCACAACAGTGATCAATCACAGTGCATAGCAATCAGGCCCTCCCGAAGGCCATATATACAGAAAAAAAGGATAATGGGTTGCTGCACATAAAAGGACTTTTAATGTAGAAAAATCACCATACAAAATAGTGATCAAAAATGGATAAAGCCATATATAATAGTGTTCAACAAACAGTTCTGGGCTATTATGTTAACACCCTTCTTCCGATCAAAACACATATTAAAGTGAGAAATGCCCCTATAATCAATTTACACAAACATCATGATTGGAATCAATCATGTAATTAACCACAGATTGGCTACAAATCAGGTAAACATCTCCTAATAAATGTGGCTATTTGAGAGTGAAAATTCTGTCAAGAAGAAACGTCCCCATATCAAAGATGTGGAATGCAGGCATAAGTACCTGTTATAAAAAACACATATATACATTTAGAAAAGAAAATGTTTTTTTTCTTTTCTAAATATACATATGCCTGAAATAGCCCAAAACTGTATGTTAAACACTAATATGTATGGCTTTGTCCATTTTTGATCATTCTTTTGTATGGTGATTTCTCTACATTAAAAGTCCTTTTATGTGCAGCAATCCATGTTCCTTTTTATATATATATATATATATATATATATATATATATATATATATATATATTTATTTATTTATTGCAAAGCGGCTTTGCACTGAAACACTGAATCCCCAAGATACTGTATATATATATATATATATTTGTAGCTGCTTGTATGCTAACTTTATATATATGTGTATATATATATATATATATATATATATATATATATATATTTGTAGCTGCTTGTATGCTAACTTCAACACGCTAGAAGGTCACTGGATTTCTGGCAGATTAGCTGGTTTTTATCTGTACTTTTTAATAAACCAAACAAGTGGAAATGTGCACTCAGCGGCGGAAAGGAAATGTTAGCGTATTGCCCACAGTAACAAATTATATTCTAGCTGTCTACAGTTGAGATTAGAAAATTATTTGCATCATATACACCCTAATGTAGAAAATTTTGGTGAAAGAAATTTGTTCTATTCAGCTTCCTATAAAAATAAAATATCAGATCTACAAACAGGTTTACAAACAGTTACTCTGTCAGCACAGGGTCACTTGTTACGGATTACACATCTGACCTTTCCAGCTGTCCATTTTATACTTTTGAGTGTGTGGAACAACTACTCCCACACAGCATGCTGTGATTTTTCCTGTCACCTGTTATGTTGCTTCAGAATGTATAAGTCAGCAATGAGGAATCATGCAATGGGCAAAACAGGTATATGACCCATCCAGACGGTGAAATGCCTGCAGAGGCCAGCGACCAGTGCCGAGGTGGTGTTTTAACAAACAGACTACTGGAAAGGTAAGCATAGAGCCTCCTTTATTACAGGTATGTGATTTTTTTACATGTGAACCTGTGTTTACAGAGTCCCTTTAAGATAGTGTGAGCAAAGCGATAGAGGCTCTTGCAAACATTTTGCTACAGGGTCCCTTCGTTCAAAGTTACTGTATGTCACTGGTTCTACTGTTTGAATCTCATTTTAATATCTGACCCAGCAACACAAAATTTCACTTTTACATTTGGGAGCTGTATGAAACTCATTACCATTCAACAGTGGATGCCCTCTACTTAATGAGAATGTCGCTATCAGTCAGAATGATCACATTGCATTAAGCTTCAGTGCATTGTCTACAGAGGTCTTCATGTTCCACAGTTTATTTTTATTTGCATGTATTATTTTTCTTTTAGACCGCGTTTAAATTCCCACTTCCTATAACTGTTAAATAACATACTAAAAGGTACTGTTTATATTGAATGCCTCCAGAATTCCTTAAGACAACATGGTGCTATACAACTATACAGAAAGCTATTTATTTTTTGTAATTATTTCTGGAGGCTCTTACCCAAAGATGTTGTTTGTTGTTAAACACTATTCCTGACAGCAGAATTTGTGAGTCAAATAAAGGCAGTTTATTAAAGCAGGAGTACAAAATGATGATCCATCTGAGGTACATAGAACACAGCAGCTGCTCTGCTCAGTGCACTGTGGAAGTGAGATCAATTAAAGAAAGAAATTCATCAAGACTAATAAAAAAAAAAACTATTTCTGCTGGCTGCTTTGTTTTATCTCGTTCCTCTTTCACATCTGTTTGCTCTTCATTTGTGCAGCAGTACAGAATATCAATGAAAATGTATTTGTTTCAGCAGAGGCAATCGTTTGAATAGAAATAATTATATTTCTAGAAACAAGCGGCACAGCTTATTTGAAGGAGAATTTGCAGGTTGAAAGCACAGCTAGAGAAGGGCATGAAGAGGGGCTGGAAATTCTAGAACTTTCCATTTCCTGTTTAGAAGCATGGCTGTGCATGTAACTAAACATTTTATTAGATAGAATGGAATGTACATTTAGAAAAAAAAAGTGCAAGCTCTCTCAAAGTTTACTGGATTCAGTTTTAAATTCCTGTCACTGTAAAGTTATTTAAAAGCCTCCTGCTAAGCAACCACTAAGATCAGACATTCTTTTTTTAATGCCTTTGCCATGTGAAAATGTGTTACTTTGAATTATAGTCATACCTCACCTAATTGCCAGTCAGAGGAGTCTGGTGCCTTTTGAGCATGCTGCAATATGAGGAATCCAGAGATGAATGTTAATAAAAATAAATTCTAGCCAATGGACAGAATAATCCTTTTGCTTTTCCTTTGCTTTCCTTGTCATGGCCATCCTTATACAACAGTGGACATAGAGATTGCTAAAATGTAAAGTGCGGGGAAGTGAAGCTATTATCAATTCAAACGTTTAGTCATGCAGTGGGAAAAAAGCATTATGTAATTGGGTGTTTGGTATTATAGATTCATTTAATTTCAACCCTTCTTCCTCAAGGTAGTGCATAGAACATAATACTTTTGTAAAAAAACAATATTTTCTACTTTCTGCTATGAAATATCCAATAAAAAATTTAAAAAAATCTAATTTGTTCATACATTTTGGCCAAAATATATTTTTTGCAACATTCTGCTAAATCCCACTACCTCGCTCCCCTACTCACTCCCCCCCCCTTTTTTCCCCCTTCTTTTTTCTTTCCTTATTTCCCCTCTCTTCCCACCTTCCCACACATGACTGGTGGTGTGGATACTGAGGAGTGAACTGTACGTAATAAAGGGGCAGGTTTGTTTTGGTCAGGATTCTTGGGACTGAGCTGGAGTACAGATTTCGCTGGTGACATGGATACTGGGGAGTGAGCTGTGTGCACTTAGGGGGCAAACCTCACTGGTGGTGTGGATTCTTTGGAGTGAACTGTATGTACTGGAGAATAGATCTCACTGGTGGTGTGGATACTTGGTGGTAAGCTGTATGTACTTTGGGAGAGAGGGTGGATGCAAATGTCACTGATGCTGTGGATACTGGGAAGTGATGTAATGACATGTTATGTAATGAGGGGAAAGCTATTTGATTGTCTCGCCTTCGGTATTTCATTTCTTATGTGTGCAGGAGATCAGTGACATCTAGAAATATATGTGCACGCTCTCTCTCTCATATATATATATATATATATATACACACACACACAGTGTGGAAAATAATTATTTGATCCCCTGCAGATTTTATAAGTTTGCCCTCTTACAAAGCAATTAAGGGTCTATCATTTTTATCATAGGTGTATTTTAAATGATAGAGACAGAATATCAACCAAAAAGACCCCAGAGTGTCTACTTTCCAGCTATAAAAAGCTGTGCTAATACACTATTACGAGCATTATTTCTATGTTGGTAACACTGAGGACTGATCAGAAGAGAAGAATGACTAAGGCAGTCCTATGACAGCAGACCTAACAGCATGTGGACCCAAAGAGAAAGACGCCACCCTACCTGGAGAGCTGATCAACAGCTGTGTGTCAGCAGAGAAATCTCCGGAGTCATGTCGTGGCCAGAAAGTTTCTCCCTTTAAATATTAGATCAGAGAAATATTGTAAGCATGAACAGAAGGAATAAACGTGTAACATTAAAAATGCTGACAACATACAAAGCCACTTTAAAATATTCTGAACAGATGACTGTTTGTATCTTTTTTCTATAAATATAGAAATATAACTATTTTTTTCTGGTCTGCCTATATGAAATCTAGAATTCTTTTAGTTGAATCCCATGGTCAAAAATTAAACTGCCCAGAGACAATAGATTCTTTCTCCAGTTTTGACATTTTTAACCACAAGATGACAAGCCTGCCCACCACGACAAGGTAGACTCTTTTAGGGCAGGACCTATGCTAAACTACACTACGCTAACCTACTCCATGCCAGTCATCATATTTTTAGTGTTAGATGCCTGTTTGCAATAAGCCTCATCCTAGAACCTGCCTTCTTCCTTTCCAGACTTGTTTACTAAGATCCACATAAGAACAACCCTTTTCATTCACAAAACAGAGAACAGATTTAAAATGGTTGTTGCTCTTATCTTATGGCGGGTGATGCAGTGGTCAGCAAAGATCACCTGTAATGTGCCAACACATTTCCCCTTCTTTAATCAATGCAGAGCTCTCTTCCACATAGATGCCTTAAGTCTGAAAGTTCTAAAGTGTTTTAATTGCAGTGAAGTTTGTTTTACAGAGAAATGCCTTTGTCACCCTACTCATCCTACCAGTCCTCAGGTTTTCTGACATAGAAAAATACTCACAATAGTGTGTTACAATAAATAATTGCATGTTAAATAAAAAATTAGGGCTTTTTTAGAATGACAATTCCAAAACATCTCAATGGAGCCCATGGCAGCAACAGGGGGAATGACAACCCTCAGGATACTATGGTCACCCCCTGAAGGAGGACACCCCACCCACATTCCACCTATCAGGCCATGCACAACACCCCAGTTATCCCACCAGACCGCACCCAACTGGGAGGAGGTGCAATCAATCCTGTACTTCGTGAACCCTTCAGGAAGGCCGAGGCTTCCTGAGAACTATGTGCCACCAACGTTCCTGACCTGCCACAGTTTCAGAGCTCCCCCAAGATGTAGCCTCCCTCCATTCATCTAGGTGCAGAGTGTCTACCTTTTGCCTAAAAAAAACCTGTGCTAATACACTATTACGAGCATTATTTCTATGTTGGTAACATTGAGGACTGATCAGAAGAGAAGAATGACCAAAACAGTCCTATGACAGCAGACCTAACAGCATGAGGACCCACAGAGAAAGGTACCACCCTACCTGGAGAGCAGATCAACAACTGTGGGTCAGCAGAGAAATGTCCAGAGTCATGTCGTGGCCAGCATGTTTCCGCCTTTAAACATTAGATCAGAGAAATGTTGCCAGCATGAAATAGAAGGAATAAACGTGTAACATTAAAAATTACTGTCTGTATTTTTTTTCTATAAATATAAACATATAACATTTTTTCTGGTCTGCCTATATGAAATCTAGGAGTCTTTTAGTTGAATCCAATGGTCAAAAATGAAACTGTCCGGAGACAATAGATTCTTTTTCCAGTTTTGACATTTTTAACCAAAAAGTGACAAGCCTGCCTACCACGACAAGGTAGACTCGTTTAGGGCAGGGCCTACACTAAACTAAACTTCCCTAACCTACTCCATGCTAGTCATCCTATTTTTAGTGTTAGATGCCTGTTTGTAATAAGCCTCATCCTAGAACCTGCCTTCTTCCTTTCCAGACTTGTTTACTAAGATCTACATAAGAATAACCCTTTTCAGTCACAAAACAGAGAACATATTTAAAATGGTTGTTGCTCCTATCTTATGGCAGGTGATGCAGTGGTCAGCAATTATCACCTGTAATGTCCCAACACATTTCACCTTCTTTAATCAATGCACAGTTCTCTTCCACTTAGATGTCTTCAGTCTGAAAGTTCTAAAGCGTTTTAATTGCAGTAAAGTTTGTTTTACAAAGAAATGCCTTTGTCAACAGTCCTCATACTCCAGTAATTCACACAGGCAGCAGGGAAGAGACTCACACCTGACATATTACAACAACTCTAAAGCTCATGTCACAAGGTCACACTTGATGCTGATAACAACTCACCACCAGCAGTGTCGCCCTTGTGACATTGCAAGACTGCATTGTCACTAATCAGTGACATGCCTGTGCCATGCAGGTGGATTCTCTTTTAGCCCGTCACACATTCTACCCTTTAAAAAATCTCAAACATGCTTGTTCTGGAAAATACACCTATACACATAAATTGAACTCATAATCATCATGAACGTTGGTGTTTCAGGTTAACAGGTCCTGCTGACTGCCCGCCATAAAGAAGTATACCTTCTTCCCCCTTATACAGTCGTCACGCTCGTGTAATCAGCACAGGCAGCAGGGAAGAGACTCACACCTGACATATTACAACAACTCTAAAGCTCATGTCACAAGGTCACAGTGGATGTTGATGATGATGATGATGATGATGACAACTCACCATCAGCGCAGTCGCCCTTGTGACATTGCAAAACTGCATTGTCCCTAATCAGCGACATGTCTGTGGCATGCAGATGGATTCTCTTTTAGCCCGTCACACATTCTACCCTTTATAAAATCTCAAACATACTTGTCCTGGAAAAATACACATATAGATATAAATCGAAGTCATAATCATCACGAACGTTGATGTTTCAGGTTAACAGGTCCTTCTGACTGCCCGCCATAAAGGAGTAAACTTTCTTCCCCCTTATACAGTCGTCACACTCGTGTAATCCGCAAAGGCAGCAGTGAAAAGTCTCACACCTGACATATTACAACAACTCAAAAGCTCATGTCACAAGGTAACAGTTGGTGATGATGACAACTCACCACCAGCAGAGTTGCCCTTGTGACATTGCAAGACTGCATTGTCAATAATCAGCGACATGTCTGAGCCATGCAGGTGGATTCTCTTTTAGCCCGTCACACATTCTACCCTTTATAAAATCTCAAACATGCTTGTTCTGGAAAATACACCTATACACATAAATTGAACTCATAATCATCATGAACGTTGGTGTTTCAGGTTAACAGGTCCTGCTGACTGCCCGCCATAAAGGAGTATACCTTCTTCCCCCTTATACAGTCGTCACGCTCGTGTAATCAGCACAGGCAGCAGGGAAGAGACTCACACCTGACATATTACAATAACTTGGTAAAGAATACCCAATTACAAGCATGAAAATTAAAAAGAAGAGCATTTTTTCTTGCACATGATTGGGTTATGGATGTCAGCAGTGTTTCCCCTTATTAAGCTGTGGAGCAACTGCAGTTGCAAAGTGGACAGTCTATTTATGTATAATAGATTCACCCCTTGGTTTTATTTTGTTGCTTTAAATTTTATTATGTTATAGATTTCTTTATGAGTTCACCTAGACACTTTCACTAATGTGTTGGCGTGCCCCTTTACATGCACTGTTTCCATCGGAGTGCCCCTTACATGGACTCTTCCCAACGGAGTGCCCCCTTACATGGACTGTTCCCATATGAGTGCCCCATTACATGCACTTTTCCCATCAGAGTGCTCCTTACATGCAGTGTTCCCAACGGAATGCCTCCTTACATGGACTCTTCCTACTGGAGTGCCCCCTTACATGGACTTTTCCCATCTGAGTGCCCCTTTACATGGACTGCTCAAATCGGAATGCCCCCTTACATGGACTGTTCCCATCAGGGTGCCCCCTTAATCTGTTGTCCCCATCACAGCTCCTGTTAAATCACGTGTCCCTATTGGAGTGCCCCCTTACATGGACTGTCCTCATCGGAGTGCCCCCCTTACATGGACTGTTCCCATCAGAGTGCCCCTTTACATGAACTGTTCCCATCGGAGTGCCCCCTTACATGCAGTGTTCCCATCGGAGTGCCCCCTTACATGGACTATTCCCATTAGAGTGCTCCTTACATGGACTGTTCCCATCAGAGTGCTCCCTTACATGGACTGTTCCCATCGGAGTGCCCCTTACATGGACTGTTCCCATCGGAGTGCCCCCTTACATGCAGTGTTCCCATCAGAGTGCCCCCTTACATGGACTGTTCCCATCGGAGTGCCCCCTTACATGCAGTGTTCCCATCGGAGTGCCCCCTTACATGGACAGATCCCATCGGAGTGCCCCCATTACATGGATTGGTCCTATTGCAGGACCCCTTTACATGCAGTGTTCCCATCAGAGTGCCCCTTTTCATGGACTGTTCCCATCGGAGTGCCCCCTTACATGGATCGTTCCCATCGGAGTGCCCCATTTACATGGACTGTTGCCATCGGAGTGCCCCCCTTACATGAACTGTTCCCATCGGAGTGCCCCTTTACATGGACTGTTCCCATCGGAGTGCCCCCTTACCTGCAGTGTTTCCATCGGAGTGCCCCCTTACATGCAGTGCTACTATTGGAGTGTCCCCTTACATGGACTGTTACCATCGGAGTGCCCCCATTACATGGACTGTTCCCAACAGAGTGCCCCCTTACACGGACTGTTAACATCAGAGTGACCATTTACATGGATTGTTCCCATCAGAGTGCCCGCTTACATGAACTGTTCCCATCGGAGTACACCCTTACATGAATTGTTCCCATCAGAGTGCCCCCTTACATAGACTGTTCCCATCGGAGTGCCCCCTTACATGCAGTGTTCCCATCAGAGTGCCTCCTTACATGCAATGTTCCCATCGGAGTGCTCCCTTACATGGACTATTCCCATTAGAGTGCCCCTTACATGGACTGTTCCCATCAGAGTGCCCCCTTACCTGCAGTGTTCCCATCAGAGTGCCCCCTTACATGCAGTGTTCCCATCAGAGTGCCCCCTTACATGGACAGATCCCATTGGAGTGCCCCCTTACCTGGATTTTATTTTTTTGCTAAATTAACAAAAAAAGACTGAATTTTTTTTAAAAAAAACACATTTTTCTTTGTTTCTGTTATAAAAGTTTGCAAATAAATAATTGTTCTTCATAAATTTAGGCCAAGATGTATTCTGCTACATGTCTTTGGTGAAAATAACCCAAATTAGGATGTATTTTTTAGTTTGTAGGAAAGTTATAGAGTTCACAAACTATGGTATAGATCTGAATATTGATCAATCTAATTTCTTGAGGTCCAAGAATGTCAGAACAGTACAGATATCCCCCAAATGACCCCTTTTTGCAAAATAGACAGTCCAACGAACTTCATAAGAGGCATGGCGAGTTTTTTGAAGTTGTAATTTTTTTGTCATGATTTTTCGGAAAATGAAAAAAATAAAAAAATTATTTTCACTATTTTTTTTTACATACTGTCACCAATGCAGTACAGAATCATCATATAACTGGCATGACAGTGATCAGGGACACTGACTGGTGACAGTATGAGAAAAAAAATAATACATTTTTTTTAATTTTTTTTATTATTTTGAATTTTGTATTACATTTTTTTTCTTTTTTTCAAGATTTTTTTTTTCATATTTCACTATGACCAAAGTAGTACAATCTTACCATAGTAACATTGTACTACTTTGGGGAAGTGATCAGTATTTTTTTTTTTTTTTACACAATTTGCTTATTGCAAAGAAATACTTTGCTATAAGCAAGCCTTTACCTGAATGACATCGATTCATTCAGGGTTTTTTTTTAGTGCTTAGCTGTGATTTGGCCATGGCTAATCACATGACACAGCTGGGCTGTGATTGGCCCAGCTTCTGCCTGTGATTGCTGTGACCATTCACAGCTAGACACTAGTATACAATGGATGGCATGAAAGGAAGCCATCCATTGTAGACAACTGTCATGTGACCTGCTGTGTTTGGTCACAGCAGGTCACATGGTACCGGCAATGGGGCCAGTGCTCAGATCTGTCATCAGCCGAGTCCTAGGTACACGGCCAATGATAGATCACACTGCTGCGTGGCTCTGCAGGCATGCAAACTGCGCATGCCCAAAAAGACGCCATATGGCATCAACCCGGAGGGACGAGGGGTTTTGCAGGCCGCCATCTGGCTATAGGCCGGGCGAGAACCTGTTAAAGTTCATTTGATGAAAAAAGGGGGAGTGGAGGTCATGTGTTTCTTGTCAAAATTGGAGCTCCATTCTACAACCGAATTTGCTTGTCTGAATAGAGCTCCGCCTCAGTCTAGACCCCTCCTTCCAATGAGGCAATAAGAAATGGGCAGAGCAACTGTGAGCAGCCAGGAGGCGGAGCTGAGGAGCACGCAGGAGGTGTTAGCTGCTCTGTAGTGTTTACATCAGTTGATGGGAGACCAGCCCTGTGCTTGAAGCAGCAGTCTGCAGGGTGCTGAGTGGAGTGTGATTGGCTGAGGTAGAGGTGGCTTCATGTCGGTCAATCAGATTACAAATGGCTGAGGGTCCAGGCAGTCTGTTTTTTTTATCAGAGGGGTCACCTCTACGCTACAGATCCAAAGCAGTTAGCCGGCCTGTGCAGGTTGCCAGTGACCTCTGACCTCCCAGGTCCCATTAAGGGAACCCCCCCTACAATACAGCCCCCATTACTAGGTGGTCCAGGATGTAATAGAACAAATTTTGGAGGATTGTATGAGCATAGCACACATTGTCAGATCAAATTGGTGGAGATCGCTGCTCAATCATATCTGGCTTTCGCCCCACACCATGATGGTCACATGATTGCTTGGGTGGGCGTGAAAGATGGCAGATCCTCATACAACTCACTGTTTATGTCTTACAGAACCCCTCCCCCATACTTGTAAGTCTGATTGGACATGAAGTATCATCAGCCTAATACTGGAAGAGCTGTAAGCCGCCAACATAGACGACAAATACATAAAGGTGGTGGAACGATGTCAGCACATGAAGGGTGAGGGGACGGACATGAAGTATCAGATGGTGGGTGCAGTGAGCAGCAGGTGCTGTCAGTACTTCATCCAGAAGACAGGTGGGTGGGTGAGGATGGGACAACAGGGGACCTCACAGGGGAAGAAATGGTGTGTCACCAATATACAGACAGGGCTCCCCATCCCCCATACCCATGTATGAGCCGTGAGTGGCATCAGTGCAGGTAGTATCCATCACAGACAACACTGTCCCACCCTCCCATCCACCACATACTGACCCATCCCTGTAATCCCAGCACCGGTCCTCCTCACCACCACTAACACTGCCCCACCCTCCTGTCCACCACATACTGACCCATCCCTACAATCCCAGCACCTATCCTCCTCACCACCCCCAACACTGCCCCACCCTCCTGCCCACCACATACTGGCCCATCCCTACAATCCCAGCACCAATCCTCCTCACCAACCCAACACTGCCCCACCCTCCCATCCACAACATACTGACCCATCCCTGCAATCCAAAAATCGATCCTCCTCAACACCCCCAACACTAACACTGCCCCTCCCTCCCGTCCACCACATACTGACCCATCCCTACAATCCCAGCACCGATCCTCCTCACCACCCCCAACACTGCCCCACCCTCCTGTCCACCACATACTGGACCATCCCTACAATCCCAGCACCGATCCTCCTCACCAACCCAACACTGCCCCACCCTCCCATCCACCACATACTGACCCATCCCTGCAATTCCAGCACCAATCCTCCTCAACACCCCCAACACTAAGACTGCCCCACCCTCCCATCCACAACATACTGACCCATCCCTGCAATCTCAGCACTGATCCTCCTCAACACCCCCAGCACTAACAATGCCCCACCCTCCCGTCCACCACATACTGACCCATCTCTGCAAACCCAGCACCGATCCTTCTCACCACCCCCAACACTGCCCAACCCTCCCGTCCACCACATGCTGACCCATCCCTACAATCCCAGCACCGATCCTCCTCACCAACCCAACACTGCCCCACCCTCCTGTCCACCACATACTGGCCCATCCTTGCAATCCCAGCACTTATCCTCCTCACCAACCCCCAACACTAAGGCTACGTTCACACTAGCGTTGTCAGCAGGCGGCAGACAGGCATTTGGGAAGAGTTTTTACGGCTTTCCAAACGCCTCTGAAAATTCTGCACATTGCAGCACATAGTGCTGTTCACACGGGAGCGTTAGCGTTGCGTCGCACTGTGGCAAATCGGACACCTCTGGTTGAGTGAGGAGGAATTGAAGCCTCCTATTCAAGTCTATGGTGCCGCTCCACAAATGCCTGGCCGGCGTTTGCGGTGTGGCTGCGACGCAGTGAATGACAGAAAAGTCTTCCGGGTCCAAATGGCATACGCAAGAAAACCCAAAAGCCACGATGTACAGGTAAGTTTTTGTGCCTGTGCAAGCCAAGCTGCCCCAGTAAATATACTGTGGTGGGTCAGCAAGCTGTTAAATGTCTTCAATACTATACATGCTTGGATAGTGGCAAAGTGCTACCAATATATTAAAGCTTAGTTTTAACTACAGTAAAACAACATATGCACAAAGGACGTTATTTACCTTCATTGTGATGGTCCCCTTGTGTTTCTGCCTTCTAGTTTCTTAAATATCATCCATTCTCTGATGCTCCCCCCACCTCCACCACCCTAATGATCTGATGTTGTGGAGGTAAATAGAACTGAAGAGCTGTCACAGGCTTTCATCAAGAGTACCTGACTATGCCCACCATTTCCACCCAGCTCCTCCATTCATAGAAAGATGTTACAACTGTTGCTATAAATGAAACTGGATAGGCGGGACCTTTCAATCATCTGTACGTTCTTGATGAATGGAGGAACAGGGCAGAAAGGGCATACATAGTCAAGCACTCTTGATGAGAGCCTGTGAAAGCTCCTCAGTTCTAATAACCCTCGCAATATCAAAAGATTATGACAGTGGGGGTGGGGGGTGGGGGGGCATCAGAGGATGGAAGATTTCTACTGAAATACTCACCCAACAAATAAAATTCAAGATGCTTACAACAACTTATAAAGCCTTCCACAACTCAGCCCAGCTACATTGCTAACCTGGTCTCAAAATACCAACCAAATCATTCTCTTAGTTCCTCCCAAGACTTCCTGCTCTCTAGCTCCCTTGTCACCTCCTCCCATGCTCACCTCCAGGATTTCTCCAGAGCCTCTCCCATCCTCTGGAACTCCCTTCCCCAATGTATCAAACTATTTCCATCTCTGTCAACTTTGAAACTGAAAACCTTGAAAACTCATCTCTTCAGAGAGGCCTACCCTGCCCCTACCTAACAACTGTATTTTGTCAATCAGCCCATCCCCCACAGTTATCACCTTTTGTACCTCTCAACCCTCCCTCTTAGATTGTAAGCTCTAACGAGCAGGCCCCCCTAAATCCTCCTGTATTAATTTGTATTGTAATTGTACTGTCTTCCCTTATGCTGTAAAGCGTTGCGTAAACTGTTGGCACTATATAAATCCTGTATAATAATAATATAACAAGACTAGAAGTCAGATGCACATCACCCTGAAGGTAAGTAATGTCCCTTGTGTTAAACCATTGCACACCCTGCCCCGAGGCTTAACCTCCATGACTAAGCCCTGGGGCAGGGCTGGGTAAAACATGTTAAGGGCATGGCTTGGAAGAATCGAGCTGAGGCTGCTATTACCTGCTAATCACTCAGGCCAGGTGAGATGTAAAGAGGTCAGGCTATCTCTTTCTTTCTATTTCTACAGCATGCTTTGGGTGTGAACAAAACTTTCCCCAGCCTGCACCCTCACTAGTCAATGGCATCCAATTCATTGGACCTTGCTAGCATGAGCAGTGGCCACTAAGCATTTATCATGGATCCCGTGTGCTTAGTTTGTATTTTTATATGCAGATGCAGATTTTTATATGAAATGTTTACTGGGTGCAATGTTGGGGATTTTTGAACATGATGATCCTGAACAGTATATCTACAAAGTTAAGTTAAAAAGCGAAGTTCACCCAGTAAAATTAAATGATAGAGTTAAAGAGGAGGATGCTGTGAACAGACTTTAATATACCCCTTTTGCTATTGAATGACCTGCTGAGCACACAAGGCTTAATATGGAGGTAATTACCTCCCACAAGACTATAACCAGAGCTCCCAACTGCCCCTCATTTTGGAACCAAAGTTTTCTGTCACTTTTTTCTTCTCCATTGTCCCTCTTTCTTGACTGAGGAAAATATCTCTAATAAAAAATGTGCTATTTAACTATCAAAGGGGTTGATTTATTAAATGTATTTATTTATTAATAGACTAGACATGCTTGATTTGTTTCATTATAGATTGAAATTCGGACAACATTTTCGTTATTCAAAGATCCAGATGTATTCAGATCACAGAATCACAATAGTAACAAGTTTATTTGAATCTGAAATAAATGATAAAATTAAACAAATTAATTCATATTCATTCATTTCATTTGTTTGTGACTTCAGAGAGTTTTGTAAGTTCAATAATATGTCTCACACTCTGTATTATTATGATTGGCCAAAGTTGCAAATAAGTTGCATTGCAATTGCAAGCAAGTCACATGGCATCCAAGTCGCAAGCAAGTCACAAACAAAGTCACACTGGAAATATAACAAATTAATCTGAATCTTCCGATATAACTTCAGAAAATACAAATTGATTCAGAACAATGAATATACAAAACAAATTAGAATATGCAAAACTAATTCCAAAAACATAACAAATTTGACACAACAAAATAAGTGACTTAACGAATGAATCTACAACAAAACAAAACAAATGTTTTTCATCATGTACATCTCTAAAATAGACTGTGCACTTTTCATTTCAATTGCACTCTGCAAGTACAGTTGCTCCAGAGCTTAGTAAATGAGAGGGAGCTCTGCTGACTTCCATTCATTTTCCTTGTACATGTTTGGGTATTCTTTGCAAAGTGAATCTTCACTTTGGTTACTTAGCTCTGAAGCAAATGCACTTGCAAAGTGTACAGTCTATTTGCCTTTAGTAAATCAACCCCAGTGTGTTCCACTATACTAAACCTTTCATCCAGCTTCTAAAGTTGATTAAATTAAATGATACACAATTGCATTTGCCATTTTGAAAAAAATAGTAAAGGAAATGTAGTGAAGAAAAATAATTGTGGGATTAATCAATCATTTTGTGTGTATTAATTCTTCATGATCCATGTAATAGGGACGTGGCAGGGCGTATCCTTTACTTTTGTACTTTGCATTTTAATGTGCCCCTCTTTCCCAGCTCAGAAATTTGGGAGGTATGTATAACAAATGCATAGTCATAAGAGAGCTGGTCACAGAAGACATTTAGAATAGGAACCTTTGGCAGCTTTGGATCTGCTTCACAGTTCAGTTCACCCATGCCTTATAAATTTGATACAGTGAAATTGGGTGGGAGGGTAATGAAATATTGTGATAAAGTTCATTTCACAGAGAAATAAGAATTCATGTGTTATTACTAATTTTTTAACACACTGGAATCTCATCATGACAGGCTAGTTATAATTACGCATGTCACATAGAGAATTTCTGTGACAGGAAGTTTCTTAATTAAATGCTATGATATTGGTGGTTTGTTAAAGATAAGCAGGAAAATTATTATTTAGAAGAATCACTGGCACTGAGAAACAATTAATCATCTCAGACTTGTTCTGCCTTTTCGGTAGGGAGAGTGAATACATTATTACCAAGAATCTTCAAGACATTAGTAAAATCCTGGCCATAGTATATGACAGAGTTTCTGATAAAACTGATCCATGTATTAATGTTCAGCTGCATAAACCAGTTGTTCTTTCACTGATAGTTTCATTGTTGTCAGCAAGCTTGAGCTTAAAAGACAGGATCCGTATCTTTTAGTGTCAGAATAATATACATGCTGTTATTTGGACGTACGGTATATGGGCTTATTTACTAAACTGTCATGTGCAGTAAAGCACAGTGGGCCAGATTTGTTAAAGCAGTATTAAATTCAAAAGCACATTTTATTATATTGCAGCTTACTAATTCTTAGATGTGATGGCTGCATTCATTATCTTTTTTTCTTTCTTCTATTTTCATCCTTATCCTGTCAGTAAGTTTGTTATTTTATAAAAGCTCAAACTCTCCAGAAGAATGTATCAGTTACAGGGATGAGACAAATCATTAACCACTGACAAGGGTGCTTACAATGATTTATTTATGCAAAACCATTGTCCTAAAAGCAAATAAAATGTTTGCTGTAACTACTTATAAAGTGTGAGCTGTAGTTTGGCTTCAATTTGTTAGTGTATTTAAATCTGCTAGTCCCTCTAACACTCCCCTCCCCCTAGACTGGCAGTGCTGCTGTACAACGGTGCCGCCTGTGCTCCTTCATTCAGAAGGGGGGGGGGCACTTTAAAACAGGAGATGTGTTACTGGACAAATCACCAGGTGAAAACAGAGGGAAGAGCCTACTAAAAGAGAACTAATGCAGCTGCATGTCTAATATTACATTTTTGGTTTTGTGCTTGATACTGATTTAACAGGGAAAATATGAAAATGTACAATCTTATAAGGAAAGAAAAATTGATTGGGGGCAGTGCTTTGAGGATCACATAGGGGTTGATTTATTAAAGGCAAATAGACTGTGCACTTTGCAAGTGAATTTGCTCCAGAGCTTAATATATAAAGAACAGCTCTGCTGACTTACACCAATCAATCAAGTGCAAGTAAAAATGTTATTTTTTGTTTTTTTCCTCGCTTGTGATTTGGTAATATTTTCAAATTAATCTTTGCCTCGTTTGCTAAGCTCTGAAGAAAGTACACTTGCAAAATGCACAGTCTATTTGCCGTTAGGCAATTAACCACAGTGGCTCGGTACATGAGAAATGGTTCAGTTAACCTGCATACAGGCGAAACTCGAAAAATTAGAATATCGTGCAAAAGTTCATTTATTTCAGTAATGCAACTTAAAAGGTGAAAGTAATATATTAGATAGACGCATTACATGCAAACCAAGATAGTTCAAGCCGTGATTTGTCATAATTGTGATGATTATGGCTTACAGCTCATGAAAACCCCAAATCCACAATCTCAGAAAATTAGAATATTACATGCAATCAATAAAACAAGGATTGTACATAGAACAATATCGGACCTCTGAAAAGTATAAGCATGCATATGTACTCAGTACTTGGTTTGGGCCCCTTTGCAGCAATTACTGCCTCAATGCGGCGTGGCATGGAAGCTATCAGCCTGTGGCACTGCTGAGGTGTTATGGAAGACCAGGATGCTTCAATAGCAGCCTTCAGCTCTTCTGCATTGTTCGGTCTCATGTCTCTCATCTTTCTCTTGGCAATGCCCCATAGATTCTCTATGGGGTTTAGGTCAGGCGAGTTTGCTGGCCAATCAAGCACAGTAATCCCACGGTCATTGAACCAGGTTTTGGTGCTTTTGGCAGTGTGGGCAGGTGCCAAGTCCTGCTGGAAAATGAAGTCAGCATCCCCATAAAGCTTGTCTTCGGAAGGAAGCATGAAGTGCTCCAAAATCTCCTGGTAGACGGCTGCGTTGACCCTGGACTTAATGAAGCACAGTGGACCAACACCAGCAGATGACATGGCTCCCCAAATCAACACAGACTGTGGAAACTTCACACTGGACTTCAAGCATCTTGCAGTGTGTGCCTCTGCATTCTTCCTCCGTACTCTTGGTTTCCAAATGAGATGCAAAAGTTGCTCTCATCAGAAAAGAGGACTTTGGACCACTGAGCAACAGACCAGGTCTGTTTTTCTTTAGCCCAGGTAAGACGCTTCTGACGTTGTTTGTTGTTCAGGAGCGGCTTGACAAGAGGAAAACAACATTTGAAGCCCATGTCCAGGATCCGTCTGTGTGTGGTGGCTCTTGATGCACTGACTCCAGCCTCAGTCCACTCCTTATGAAAGTCCCCAACACTTTTGAATGGCCTTTTCCTGGCAATCCTCTCCAGGCTGCGGTCATCCCTGCTGCTTGTGCACCATTTTCTTCCACACTTTTCCCTTCCACATAACTTTCTATTAATGTGCTTTGATACAGCACTTTGGGAACATCCAACTTCTTTTGCAATTACCTTTTGAGGCTTTCCCTCCTTATAGAGGGTGTCAATGATGGTTTTCTGTACAACTGTCAGGTCAGCAGTCTTTCCCATGATTGTGATTTCTACTGAACCAGACTGAGAGACTATTTAAAGGCTCAGGAACCCTTTGCAGGTGTTATGTCTTAATTAGCTGATTAGAGTGGGACACTTTGAGCCTAGAATATTGCACCTTTTCACAATATTCTAATTTTCTGAGATTGTGGATTTGGGGTTTTCATGAGCTGTAAGCCATAATCATCACAATTATGACAAATCACGGCTTGAACTATCTTGCTTTGCATGTAATAAGTCTATCTCATATACAGTTGCAAGAAAAAGTATGTGAACCCCTTGGGATTACGTGGAGTTTTGCATGAATTGGGCATAAAATGTGCTCTGAAAGTCATCTAAGTCACAACAATAGAAGAACACAGTCTGCTGAACATAATACTACACAAACATTAGATGTTGCCATGATTTAATTGCACATAACATGTAAACATTCACAGTGCAGGGAGGAAAAAGTATGTGAGGCCCTAACTTAATGACTTCTCCCAGAGCTAATTGGAGCCAGGAGTGAGCCAACCTTGACTCCAATCAGTGTGATGATATTGGATGTGTTGCTGACAGCTGTCCTGCCCTTAAAAAACACACACCTGTTTTGGGTTTACTGGTTTCAAGAAGCACTGTCTGATGTGAACCATGCCTCACAGAAAAGAGCTCTCAGAAGACCTACGATCAAGAATTGTTGACTTGCATGAAGCCGGAAAGGGTTACAAAAGTATCTCCAAAAGCCTTGATGTTCATGTGTCCACGGTAAGACAGACTGTCTACAAATGGAGAAAGTTTAGCACTGTTGCTACTCTCCCTAGGTGTGGAAGTCCTGTAAAAATGACTGCAAGAGCACAGCGCAGAATGCTGCATGAGGTAAAGAAGAATCCCAGAGTGTCAGCTAAAGACCTACAGAAATCTCTGGCACATGCTAACATTTTTGTTGACACATCTACAATAAGGAAAACATTAAACAAGAATGGAGTACATGGGAGGACACCACGGAGGAAGCCATTGCTGTCCAAAAAGAATATTGCAGCACGTTTGAAGTTTGCAAAAGAGCACCTGGATGTTCCACAGCACTACTGGCAGAATATACTGTGGACAGATGAAACCAAGATTGAGTTGTTTGGGAAGAACACACAACACTATGTGTGGAGAAAAAAAAGGCACAGCACACCAACATCAAAACCTCATCCCCACTGTAAAACATGGCGGAGGGAGCATCATGGTTTGGGGCTGCTTTGCTGCCTCAGGGCCTGGGCGGATTGCTGTCATTGATGGGAAAATGAATTCCAGAGTTTATCAAGACATTTTGCAGGAAAACGTACGACCATCTGTCCGCCAACTGAAGCTCCGCAGAGGATGGGTGATGCAACAGCACAATGACCCAAAGCATACAAGTAATTCAACAAAACAATGGCTGCAACAGCACAGAATACACCTTCTGGAGTGGTCCAGTCAGAGTCCTGACCTTAACCCGATTGAAATGCTGTGGCATGACCTTAAGAGAGCGATTCACACCAGACATCCCAAGAATATTGCTACACTGAAACAGTTTTGTGAAGAGGAGTGGTCCAAAATTACTGCAGATCATTGTGCAGGTCTTATCTGCAACTACAGGAAACGTTTGGTTGAGGTTATTGCTGCCAAAGGAGGGTCAACCAGTTATTAAGTCCAAAGGTTCACATACTTTTTCCTCCCTGCACTGTGAATGTTTACATGTTATGTGCAATTAAACCATGGCAACATCTAATGTTTGTGTAGTATTATGTTCAGCAGACTGTGTTCTTCTATTGTTGTGATTTAGATGACGTTCAGAGCACATTTTATGCCCAATTCATGCAAAACTCCACGTAATCCCACAGGGTTCACATACTTTTTCTTGCAACTGTATTAGTTTCACCTTTTAACTTGCATTACTGAAATAAATGAACTTTTCCACGATATTCTAATTTTTTGAGTTTCACCTGTACATACAAATAAAATATACAGGAATTTGAAATAACCACTTCTTGAAATTCAAACCTACAGTATATACAGTATGATATAGTAATGCTAAAAATATGTTTAGTGTATTGAAAATTAATTACACAGAAAACTATGAAGAGTAAGCCCAGTCAAGTGTAGTCCATCATTGAAAACTATACTGATGGTCTGCAGGTATAGATTTTAGGATTGAGTTGAACATGGGTTCACAGCTTGACAAACAAACTGGGCATATAAAGCCACATCACCCACTGGAAGTCCCAGTTGATCAGCCACAAGTCTGTTATTTTGCAGCAGTACCTGGAGGCCTGTAAGGGTACCTTACAGGACTGGGAGGGTGCCTTAAAGGCATGTGGCATGATATGATTAAGGAGGGAGAGGTTTCATGCTGGCTGCCCCTCTCTTTCCTTGCAAAATAGGCTGCATATCTGGATAGAGGGTCTTTTACGAATACTAAGAGGGACCTCTTACAGTTTTTTTTTTAAGTGCCAGTATGATACAAAAATGGCATGTAAATACTATAAATGAGACACAAATAAAATTAAGATATTAACCATTTCCATACCGGGCACTTTTACACCCTTCCTGCCCAGGCCATTTTTCAGGTTTCAGTGCTCTCACACTTTCAATGACAATTGCACGGTCATACAACACTGTACCCAAAGTAAAATTTTATAATTTTCTTCACACAACTAGAGCTTTCTTTTGGTGGTATTTAATCACCGCCAGGGTTTTTATTTTTTGCTAAATTAACAAAAAAAGACCGAAAATGTTGAAAAAAAACCCCACGTTTTTCTTTGTTTCTGTTATAAAAGTTTGCAAATAAATAATTGTTCTTCATAAATTTAGGCTAAGATGTATTCTACTACGTCTTTGGTGAAAATAACCCAAGTTAGGATGTATTTTTTAGTTTGTAGGAAAGTTCACAAACTATGGTATATATCTGAAAATTGATCAATCCTGAAGTACTGACAGCCAATCTAATTTCCTGAGGTCCAAGAATGTGAGAACAGTACAGATATCCCCCAAATTACCCCTTTTTGCAAAGTAGACAGTCTGACGTACTTCATAAGAGGCATGGCGAGTTTTTTGAAGTTGAACTTTTTTTGTCATAATTTTTCGGAAAATGAAAAAATTAAAAAAATTATTTTCGCTATTTGTTTTTACATACTGTCACCAGTGCAGTACAGCGTCATCATATAACTGACATGGCGGTGATCAGGGACATTGATTGGTGACAGTATGAGAAAAAAAAATATATATTTTTTTATTACTATTTTTAAATTTTTATTGCATTTTTTTTCTTTTTTTTAAGATTTTTTTTTCATATTTCACTATGTCCAAAATAGTACAATGTTACCATAGTAACATTGTACTACTTTGGGGAAGTGATCAGTATTTTGTTTTTCTTTTTACACAATTTGCTTATAGCAAAGAATTACTTTGCTATAAGCAAGCATTTACCTGAATGACATCGATTCATTCAGGGTTTTTTTTTTTTGTGCATAGCTGTGATTTGGCCACAGCTAATCACATGACATGTGCATGTGATCGCTGTGACCATTCACAGCTAGACACTAGTATACAATGGATGGCATGAATGAAGCCATCCATTGTATACAACTGTAATGTGACCTGCTGTGATTGGTCACAGCAGGTCACATGGTACCAGCAAGGGGGGCCGGACTCAGATCTGTCATCAGCCGTGTCCGAGGTACACGGCCGGTGACAGATCTCGCCGCTGCGTGGCTCTGCAAGCACAAAGACTTTTCCTGGCCGCCAACTGGCTATTGGCCAAGCGGCTATTGGTTAAGTTATTCTAAAACAAATATTGCCTGATCTCCTTCTTGCAAACATTGTGGTGTAATTTAATTGTAACTACACTGTAGGCAGATAAAAAATAAACAAATTAAATTTGCTCTGAAATCATTATTATGCAATTAACCACTTGTCCTCCAGAAGATTTACCCCCCTTCCTGACCATGCTATTTTTTGCTATTTGGCATTCCGCTATTTCAACTAATAATTGCACGGTCATGCAATGCTTTACCCAAACTAAATTTATGTCCTTTTTTTCACACAAATAGAACTTTCTTTTGGTGGTATTTGATCACCACTGGGTTTTTTTATTTTTTGCACTATAAACAAAAAAAGACAGAACATTTTGGGAAAAAAAATCCAATATTTTTTTACCTTTATTTTACTTTATAACAAATACAGTTAGGCCCATATATATTTGGACACAGGCACAATTTTAGATTTTTTCAGGTATTTAACAAAACATATTCAAGCTATAGTTATATAATGGATATGGGCTGAAAGTGCACACTCTCAGGTTTAATTTGAGGGTATGAACATCCAAATTGGAGGAAGAGTTTAGGCATTACATCTCTTAAGAATAGCCATCCCCCCTTTTTCAAGGGACCAAAAGAAATTGGACAGTTGAATCAAACACTGTTTCATGGCCAGGTGTGGGCTACTCCTTCATTATTTTTTCATCAATTAAGCAGGTATAAGGTCTGGAGTTGATTGTGGTATTTTCATTTGGAATCTATTATTGTGAACCTACATCATGCATGCAAAGGAGCTGTCCATTCAAGTGAAACAGGCCATTGTAAGGCTTCAAAAACAAAACAAATCCATCAGAGAGATAGCAGCAACATTAGGAGTGGCCAGATCAACAGTTTGGTACATTGTGAGTAGAGATGAGCGAATTTCTCAAAAATTCAATTCGGCTGATTCGGCGAATTCCAGTATGAAATTCGATTCGATGCGAATTAATTCGCTACGAAGTTAACTTATTAAAAGGGTTTCTAGGCTTCAGAGAGCCTTTAAATTAGTGCAGAACACTGTACCTTTAATTTAAATGCCCTTGGAGATGAAAACAAATGGAAACAAATAGATACAATGTTTCAACCGCTGTATGGAGTGAGTGTCCCAGAACTGTCAGAAATAGTCTATTTCTGACAGTTCTATGACATTCCCTCCATACAGCGGTTTCAACCGCTGTATGGAGTGAATGTCCCAGAACTGTCATAAATAGTCTATTTCTGACAGTTATGGGACATTCACTCCATACAGCGGTTGAAACATTGTATCTATTTTTTTCCATAAATGACATTCTGCAGATACACTTAGAGGAGCGCTGCAGATACACTTTTTGCCGGCTTGGAATTATTCTTATTTTCATCCTACTTCTTCTTCTTCATCCTCATCCTCTTCTTCTTCTTATGAGGATGAGGATGAAGAAGAAGAAGATGAAGAAGAAGTAGGATGAAAATAAGATTAATTCCAAGCTGGCAAAAAGTGTATCTGCAGCGCTCCTCTAAGTGTATTTGCAGAATGTCATTTATGGAAAAAAATAGATACAATGTTTCAACCGCTGTATGGAGTGAATGTCCCAGAACTGTCATAAATAGTCTATTTCTGACAGTTCTGGGACATTCACTCCATACAGCGGTTTCAACCGCTGTATGGAGGGAATGTCATAGAACTGTCTGAAATAGACTATTTCTAACAGTTCTGGGACACTCACTCCATACAGCGGTTGAAACATTGTATCTATTTGTTTCCATAAATGGATCCATTTATGGAAACAAATAGATACAATGTTTCAACCGCTGTATGGAAGGAATGTCCCAGAACTGTCAGAAATAGTCTATTTCTGACAGTTCTGGGACATTCACTCAATACAGCGGTTTCAACCGCTGTATGGAGGGAATGTCCCAGAACTGTCAGAAATAGTCTATTTCTGACAGTTCTGGGACATTCCCTCCATACAGCGGTTTCCGGCAAAAAGTGTATGTGCAGAGTTCCTCTATTCTGCAGATACACTTAGAGGAGCTCTGCAGATACAAATAGAGGAGCTCTGCACATACACTTTTTGCCGGCTTGGAATTATTCTTATTTTCATCCTACTTCTTCTTCTTCTTCATCCTCATCCTCTTCTTCTTCTTCTGAGGATGAGGATGAGGATGAAGAAGAAGAAGAAGTAGGATGAAAATAAGATTAATTCCAAGCCGGCAAAAAGTGTATGTGCAGAGCTCCTCTAAGTGTATCTGCAGAGCTCCTCTAAGTGTATCTGCAGAATAGAGGAACTCTGCACATACACTTTTTGCCGGCTTGGAATTATTCTTATTTTCATCCTACTTCTTCTTCTTCTTCTTCTTCATCCTCATCCTCAGAAGAAGAGGATGAGGATGAGGATGAAGAAGAAGAAGAAGAAGAAGAAGTAGGATGAAAATAAGAATAATTCCAAGCCGGCAAAAAGTGTATGTGCAGAGTTCCTCTATTTCTGACAGTTCTCTGACAGCTTCTTCACATGTACAGCGGTTGAAACATCTGTATCCTAAATGGAAACTAATAGATACAATGTTTCAACCGCTAAACATGTGTTCCTTCTGTCAGAGAACTGTCAGAAATAGCGGAGCTCACTGCAGGGACACTTTTGCCGGCTGATCGGGAAATATTCGATTCGCGCACCCAAAGTAGGCAAAATTTCGGATTCGACGCGAATCGAATATTTCCTGAAATTCGACTCGAATTCCGGTTCGCCTGGTTCGATTCGCTCATCTCTAATTGTGAGGAAAGAAGAATGCACTGGTGAGCTCAGCAACATAAAAAGGCATGAACATCCACGGAAGACAACAGTGGTGGATGATCACAGGATCCTCTCTATGGTAAAAAAAAATCCATTCACAACATCCAGACAAGTGGAGGACACTCTCCAGGAGGTGGGCGTATCATTGTCAAAGTCTGCAATCAAGAGAAGACTTCACGAGAGGAAATACAGAGGGTTCACCACAAGGTGCAAACCATTCATAAGCCTGAAGAATAGAAAAGCCAGATTAGACTTTGCCAAAAAACATCTAAAAAAGCCAGACCAGTTCTGGAAAAGCATTCTTTGGACGGATGAAACTAAGATTAATCTGTACCAGAATGACGGGAAGAAAAAAGTGTTGAGATGGCTTGGAACAGCTCATGATCCAAAGCACACAACGCCATCTGTAAAACATGGTATTGGCAGTATGATGGCATGGACATGCATGGCTTCCAGTGGCACTGGGTCATTGGTGGTCATTGATGATGTGACAGAAGACAGAAGCAGCTGGATGAATTGCAGTGTTTAGAGATATACTGTCAGCCCAGATTCAGCAATATGCAGCAAAATTGATTGGATGGCTCTTCACAGTACAGATGGACAATGATCCAAAACATACTGCAAAAGCAAACCAGGGGATTTTGAAGGAAAAGAAGTGGAATATTCTGCAATGGCCGAATCAATCACCTGTTCTCAACCCAATTGAGCATGCGTTCACTTGCTGAAGGCAAAACTAAAGGCAAAAAGACCCACAAACAAAGAACAACTGAAGACAGCTGCAGTTAGAGCCTGTCAAAGCATTAGAAAGGAGGAAACCCAGTCTTTAGTAATGTCCATGGGTTCCAGACTTCCGGCAGTCATTGCCAGTAAAGGATTCTAAACAAAATATTATTCGGGGAGTGTCCCCTTCTTCAAGGTCCAAGCAGTACTATACAAATCACAAAGTTTAGCAGAATGTTAGAAGAGATGAAAAAAAGAGGCTAGAGATAAGACACAGCAAAAGCAAAGGGAGGGGGGGAATACAACAATCACACAGAGGGAGTCAAGCTTGAGCTGATAG
Organism: Staurois parvus; assembly: GCF_062004578.1. Classification (NCBI taxonomy): domain Eukaryota; kingdom Metazoa; phylum Chordata; class Amphibia; order Anura; family Ranidae; genus Staurois; species Staurois parvus. The sequence goes on from NW_028317951.1 coordinate 8,782,025, forward strand.
TCATAAAACTGTTGGATAATGATTGAGCAATCCCATGTCCAAATTCAGGCCGTTATCTCTTGTGTCAAATAGAATTTTTATTCTTAGTTCAAAAGTTTTTCTTTCCTGAATGGATTTGAAATTTCCTTTAAGAACTAAAACATTGAGGTCTCCCATTGTGTGGCCTGGTTGTGTGAAATGGTGTCCTACAGGTGTGCAGAGGTCATCTTCTTCATGTTCCTTGATGGTATGTCTGTGCAAATTCATCCTTGTTTGCAACTTCTGTCCTGTTTCGCCAACATATGATCCTTTGCTGCGTTTTCTGCACTGGATAAGGTACACAACATTACTAGAGGTGCATCTGTATGATCCGGAAATATTGAAGATCCCTTTTGAGTGTCTGACACTTTTTGATGGATTGATTTGGTTGCACAGTTTACAGCGTTTTTTATTGCAGGGTTTGCTTCCATTATTTGTGACATCTTGATCAGAAGGAAGTTTCCTACTGATTAGTTTATTTCTGAGGTTGGGGGGTTGTCTGAAAGCCAGTATTGGGGGTTGGTGGAATATTTCTTTCAGAGTTCCATCCTCTGGTATGATGGGTTGTAAATCTTTGATTATTTTTCTTATCCCTTCTAGTGCTGGGTTGTATGTGGTTACTAGCGGTACACGGTTGTTTGTTTTTTTTCTCTTTGTACTGAAGTAGATTTTCTCTTTGGGTTCTCAAGGCTGTGTTTACACCCGTGTTGATAGTTTTGTCCTTGTAACCTTTCTTATGGAAGGAGTTTGCTAGTGTCCCGAGATGTTTATCTCTGTCTCTTGGGTCAGAACATATTCAGTGGTATCTAATGGCCTGACTGTGTATGATGGCACGTTTCGTGTGTTGGGGGTGGAAGCTGGAACTGTGGAGGTAGTTGCATCTGTCAGTGGGTTTCCTGTATATTGTGGTGTGAAGCGTATCATCCCTGATATATACTGTGGTGTCTAAAAAGTTGACGTGTGTGTTTGAGTATTCCATTTTTAGTTTGATTGATGGATGAAAAGTGTTGATCAATGAGTAAAATTGTTTTAGGTTTTCTTCCCTTTCTGTCCATATGATGAAAATATCATCAATACAGCGATAGTATCTGTATGATTTTTGTTCCATGCTGTTCAGGAATTTTTCCTCCAGGTCAGCCATAAATAAATTGGCATATTGGGGTGCCATTTTACTTCCCATCGCAGTATCCATACATTGAAGATAGATGTCTTTATTGAAGAGTAAGTAGTTGTGTGTAAGTATGAATTCAATGAGCTGTGTAAAATCCTCAGCAGTGTATTTGTGGTTTGGTGAGGATGATAAGGATCTGTGATATGCAGCTAATCCATCCTTGTGAGGGATATTACTATACAGGGATGCTACATCCATAGTCATTAGAAGTGTATTAGATGGTAATTGCTGTATATTGTTGATCTTGTTCAGAAAGTCAGTTGTGTTTTGCAGGAAACTAGCAGTATTCTTGAACAGTTTTAAAATGTTTTCTACAGAGCCTGAGATTTGTTCAGTGAGTGTATTCATACCTGTTATGATGAGTCTGCCTGGATTTCCTGGCTTGTGGATTTTGGGCAGCATGTAGAAGTCCCCAATTTCTGGATGATCCGGAATCGCATTTCTAAGTTCGGAATGTAGACGGGCTGGAAGTGTTTTAATGAGACCTTTTAGTTGCTTTGTAAAGTCCTGGGTCGGATCATAATCCAGTTTTTTATAGTAGATGGCATTTTCCAGCTGCCTCTGGCCTTCTTGTATGTATTCGTTTGTATCCATCATAACAACTGCTCCCCCTTTATCCGCTGGTTTGATGGTGATGGCCTGATTATTGTGCAAATCGTGTACAACCCTTCGCTCTAGTGGTGAAAGATTGTACAGAATTTTCTTTTGCTGGGTGGATATCAGGGATGTAGCTCACAATCTGAAGCTATCAATATAGGTGTCCAGTTTGGGGTTGCGTCCTTGTGGAGGTGTGAAGCAGCTGTTCTTTTTCTTTGTGTAGCACTCCATTGTCCTAGGATTCCTTTCATTATTGTGGAAATATTCTTTGAGCCTTAGTGTCCTGAAGAAATCCTCCATATCTGACAATAATTGTAAATGATCCCAGTAACCACATACAACCCAGCACTGGAAGGGATAAGAAAAATAATCAAAGATTTACAACCCATAACAGAGAATGGAACTCTGAAAGAAGTATTCCAGCAACCCCCAATACTGGCCTTCAGACAACCCCCCAACCTCAGAAATAAACTAATCAGTAGGAAACTTCCTTCTGATCAAGATGTCACAAATAATGGAAGCAAACCCTGCAATAAAAAACGCTGTAAACTGTGCAACCAAATCAATCCATCAAAAAGTGTCAGACACTCAAAAGGGATCTTCAATATTTCCGGATCATACAGCTGCACCTCTAGTAATGTTGTGTACCTTATCCAGTGCAGAAAACGCAGCGAAGGATCATATGTTGGCGAAACAGGACAGAAGTTGCAAACAAGGATGAATTTGCACAGACATACCATCAAGGAACATAAAGAAGATGACCTCTGCACACCTGTGGGACACCATTTCGCACAACCAGACCACACAATGGGAGACCTCAATGTTTTAGTTCTTAAAGGAAATTTCAAATCCATTCAGGAAAGAAAAACTTTTGAACTAAGAATAATAATTCTATTTGACACAAGAGATAACGGCCTGAATATGGACATGGGATTCCTCAATCATTATCCAACAGTTTTATGACTATCAGCTCAAGCTTGACTCCCTCTGTGTGAGTGTTGTATCCCCCCCCCCTTTGCTTTTGCTGTGTCTTATCTCTAGCCTCTTTTTTTTTCTTTCTTTTTTTTTCATCTCTTCTAACATTCTGCTAAACTTTGTGATTTGTATAGTACTGCTTGGACCTTGAAGAAGGGAACACTCCCCGAAAGCTTGTCCTCAAAATTGTATGTTAGTGCAAATAAAAAAAGTATCACGGACAGTACTCAATTGTTTCTGTTGCAAATGCACTAATACGGCTACAATCACCTCAAGCAACAAAATATTAAAAATGAACATTTTATTTATGATTATATTCATTTGTCCAATTACATTTGAGCCCCTGAAAATGGAAGAACTATGTATAAAAATGGTTGCAGTTCCTAAAATTTGCACTTGATATTCAACCCCTTGAATTAAAGCTGAAAGTCTGTACTTCAAATTCATTTGGATTGTTTTTGTTTTAATTTATTCTGGTGGCATACAGAGCCAATAGTATGAAAATTGTTCCCGTGTCCAAATATATATGGACCTAACTGTATATAGTAAACTCAAAGTTAGGCCAAAATGTATTCTGCTACATGTCTTTGGTAAAAAAAAAAAAAGCCCAATAAGTCCATATTATTTGGTTTATAGTGTCTACAAACTATGGCATAGATACTGGAATTTATGTCATTTTTGCTACACGGTGCTTCGCTAGTTTAACTGAGAATTGTGTCATCATGCAATGCTGTACATAAATAAAATTTATGTAATTTTTTTCCCATAAATAGAGATTTCTTTTGGTGGTATTTGATCACCTCTGGGTTTTTTAGTTTTTGTGCTATAAACAAAAAAAGACCAAACATTTTGAAAAAATAAACGGTATTTTCGCATTTCTGTTATAAAAAACATCTAATAAACTCAAAGTTAGTCATAAATTTATGGAAAATGTATCTTGCTATATGTCTTTGGTAAAAAAAATTCCCAGTTAGTGTATATTAATTGATTTGTGAAAAAGTTATAGCATCTACAAACTATGGTATGGATACTGGAATTTACACAGCTTTTACTATGGCAGCCGAGATTTTATATATTTGCCTTTATATCCTTTGTAATCTGTGCCGCCATGGGATAGGCTGTGGTCTAAAAGCTCTGAGAACTTACTAAACATGAGAGGTGTGTCCATATGGTGCCCTTCTGGGAATTGTTGTGCAGACAACAGGTTAGTAGGGCTGGAGGGAGTCCCTGGTAATACCGTATTTTTCGCCGTATAAGACGCACCTGACCATAAGACGCACCTAGGTTTTAGAGGCAGAAAACAGGAAAAAAAAATTCTGAACTAATGGACAGCAGACACAGTACAGGAGATGACCAGAGACTGCGGACAGCACAGGGATGACCAGAGACTGCGGACAGCACAGGGATGACCAGAGACTGCGGACAGCACAGGGATGACCAGAGACTGCGGACAGCACAGGGATGACCAGAGACTGCGGACAGCACAGGGATGACCAGAGACTGCGGACAGCACAGGAGATGACCAGAGACTGCGGATAGCACAGGGGATGATCAGAGACTGCAGACAGCACAGGAGATGACCAGAGACTGCGGACAGCACAGGGATGACCAGAGACTGCGGACAGCACAGGGATGACCAGAGACTGCGGACAGCACAGGGATGACCAGAGACTGCAGACAGCACAGGGATGACCAGAGACTGCGGACAGTACAGATGACTGCTGACCTTTGGGGAGGTGGAGAGCGGGTACCTGAATTTGACAGGTACCCGATCTTACCTGTTCCTCGATCTAGACGCGCGCTGTCTTCCCGGCTTCTGTAATGGCGCTCGGCATGACAGCCGGGTGCCCAGTGCGCATGAGCGAGAAGCACTTGCGATTTGTGATTGGTCCGGCGGCTTCTGGGATCTGTCATGTGTCCCAGGTGCCGCCTTACCATTCACAAAGCGCACCGCTTCTTGCGCATGCGCACTTGGCACCCGGCTGTCATGCCCAGTGCCCACACTACAGAAGCCGGGAAGACAGCACGCCGCTGGATAGAGGAACAGGTAAGGTCCCGCAGCAGAGCTGAGCGGCCGGCCCAGTATTCTGACATGGCCGCGGTGGAAATACCGCGGCCGCTCCATATTCGCCTTATAAGACGCACTGACATTTCCCCCCCAGTTTTGGGGAAGAAAAAGTGTGTCTTATACGGCGAAAAATACGGTAATGGAGGTGTGGTGTGGATTTGGTCTTCAGACGATAAAGTTTGATATATACATATTCTACACTTTATGGTGAATTGACCTTTGAACACCAAAGACTTTTCACTGATTATTATTTTTCATGGACACTGGGGACATTTGTGTGGTTTATTTTGATGTGGTTTGGTTTGTGTGTGGTTTATTCTTTATGAGTTGAAAAAATAACTGCAATATTTTCATTGTAATAATTTAGTATTATTTTTTTATTGATTGATGAATTGCATATATTGGATAATGAGGATATTTTTTTAGCATTGTTTTTTATATATGAAGGAGTTATTCCCTTTTTTGCACATTAGATTTAATTACACTTTGAATAGGAATATTTTAATTTTTCAATGGTTTGATGGATTGCACAGATTGAACGTGATTTATTGATTGATTTTTTTTATACAAGTACATTGTTCACTAGCACTTTTCCTGCTATATTCTACACCTTTTAAGTGACTTCAGTTTTTATTTACCCACAAACATTGGCGTGGCACAGACCATTTTACTATTATGACATAGGTGGAACATGTTGAGGTGAGTAGTATCCTGTAGCAGGAGCCTCCCTCTCTCTCAATTTTCTACTTTGTTTCTGTTCACTTGGAAGTTTTGGGTGTTTTCCAATCTTTGTATTGTTCTGCAAGGACTTACCTTTTGAGAAACTTACAGAAAAAGAACTAGTTGTGGACTCAACCGGAATAGAAAATTTGTGAATACTCAAGAAAAATAATTCAAGCAAAGGAGAAGGTGATCAGTGGCGCATGAAAACTTCTTTATTACAGACAAAATTAAAAGTATAAAACAAACACAAACAATCGTACCACACTCCACAGGTCCCAAGTAGGTAAATCCCTGTCAGGGGAAAACTCATTAGTAGAAAGATAATTGTATGGATGACTCATATGTAAGACTCATTTGTAAGCTATAACATGTTTCATGCAGGAAAGAGTGCGACGGCATAATAACAAAAAAAAGCTCCTATACTCAGAACTGACCAGCCATAAGCGCCAAGATAAACCCAGCACCAGACCAATCATACAGTGAGACTGGTGTAAATGTTAGTGTAATACAGAGAGGGATGTAGGAAAGGTAGCAAACTCTTTGAGCCTACCTCTGAGGTAGCCGGTTGTACCGGCGGAAACGGTCAGGAATGGCCCAATAAGTTTCTTGTTGGCTTGGTGTACAGGGACTCCTGGAATACGTATTTTCGTTTGACCATAAATATATTTTTAGGTACCTTGAGGCTTCTTTTTGGAGGTTTTGCAAGGACTTACCCTTTGAAGAACCTGAGAGAACTCACACTAGGCTGAGCGTCAGTTTACAAGTCATCTGTTTTTTCTACACTACTCAAAAAAATTAAAGGAACACTCTCAAAACACATCAGATCTCAATGGGAAAAATATCATGCTGGATATCTATACTGATATGGACTGGGTAATGTATTAGGAACATAAGGATGCCCCATCATTTGATGGAAATTAAATTATCAGCCTACAGGCGACTGAATTTAAAGACACCCTGAAAATCAAAGTGAAAAAATGATGCAGCAGGCTAGTCCATTTTTCTGAAATTTCAGCAAATCAAAATGGTACTTAGTTTTTTGGCCCCCCACGTGCTTGTATGCATGTCTGACAATGTTGGGGCATGCTCCTAATGAGACGACTGATAGTGTCCTGGGATATTTCCTCCCAGATCTGGACCAAGGCATCACTGAGCTCCTGGACAGTCTGAGGTGCAACATGGCGTCATCGGATGGATCAAAACATGATATCCCAGAGGTGTTCTATTGGATTTAGGTCATGCAAGCATGGGGACCATTCAAGACCTGGCATTGTCATGCACCAGGAGGGACCCAGTACCCACTGCACCAGTGTATGGTCTGACAATGGTTCCAAGAACTTCATCCAGATACCTAATGGCAGTCAGGTTGCCATATTCTAGCTGTAGAGGTCTGTGCACCCCTCCATGGATATGCCTTCTGCAGACCATCACTGACCCACCACCAAAATAGTCATGCTGTAGAATATAACGGGAAAATTGTGACAGTGTTCAAATGCCAATAAAGCTCTATGGTGCTGGGCAGTGAGCACAGAGCACACTAGAGGACATTGGGCCTTCATGCCACCCTCATGAAGTCTGTTTCTGATTGTTTGGCTGGAGGTCATTTTGTAGGGCTCTGGCAGTGCTCATCCTGTTCCTCCTTGCACAAAGGAGCAGATACTGGTCCTGCTGAGGGGTTAAGGACCTTCAACATCCCTGTCCAACTCTCCTAGGGTAACTGCCTGTCTCTTAGAATCTCCTCCATGCTCTTCAGACTGTGCTGGGAGACACAGAAAACATTCTGGAAATGGCACGTATTGATGTGCCATCCTGGAGGAGTTGGACTGCCTGTGCAACCTCTTTAGGGGCCAGATATCGCCTCATGCTGCCAGTAGTGACACTGACCCTAGCCAATGCAAAACTAGTGAAAGATAGTCAGAAAAGATGAGTAGGGAAAAGAATGTTAATGGCCTTCACCTGTAAAACCATACCTGTTTTGAAGGTGGTCTCATTGTTGCCCATCTAGTGTACCTGTTGTTAATTTCATTTTCATTTCAACCCCAAAGCAGCTGAAACTGATTAGCAACCCCATCTGCTGCTTAACTGACCAGATCAATATCAAAGGAGTTTAATTGACTTGGTGCTATATTCTGATTAAAAAGTGTTCCTTTAATTTTTTTAAGCAGTGTATATCTAGTTACATTTTCAAAGGGTCGTTATTTATAGTATCAAATTGTGCTAGCAAATTTCAAATAATATGGAAGAGTTCTTCTAGTAAGATGTGCAAGAAAAGAGTGTAGAAAGTAAGAGTTTAATTGACTTGGTGCTATATTCTGATTAAAAAGTGTTCCTTTAATTTTTTTAAGCAGTGTATATCTAGTTACATTTTCAAAGGGTCGTTATTTGTAGTATCAAATTGTGCTAGCAAATTTCAAATAATATGGAAGAGTTCTTCTAGTAAGATGTGCAAGAAAAGAGTGTAGAAAGTAAGACAGCAGGTGAGTGTATTGTGCAGGACATGTATAGGGTATGATAGCAGGTAGTATGTGCAGGAGTAAAGTGGAAAGGGTATTACTGTGTACACTATGTGCAGAAAATTAGTCAGGGCAGTTTTTGTGAATCCAAAATCAGCAATTTCGTTGAGAAATCATAGTAAAATCTGCATCTCATCCTAATGAGGATAGAAGACATTGTGATGTGAACACTGGATGGACTGTGTAAAAGTAACATTTCAGATTGTTCAGTGTCTAGTATGGACTAGAAGAGGGGGTAATGATACAGCTGTGTACGTATTTGAATCCTATAGTGAAGGAAGCTTGAATGGCAAGCTAGGCTGCAGTAGGTGCCATAAAGGTTTTTTTTTTGGAGGCTCCATCTGCCCTTCCTCTGACCCACTAGCAACTGCTGAAGACTTGTGTAATGTGGCCAAGGATGGGTGTCTATAATGTGTAGGTGAAATCTGTGGGTGAAATGGAGGTGTCAGGGTGAGGTGGTTTGGCAGCGATTTGTGCCTGCAGGGAAAGTGAGATAGGTATGGGTGTTGGTAAGTGGATCGAATAAGATTGTCATAGAAGGATGTCTGCCAGTGAGATGTATGAGGTGGCAGAAATGGATATCAGTCTGTGGGAGATAGTGAGATGATCAGAAAGGGATGGTGGTAGGGTCATTGAGGTCAGTGGAAAAGTGGTAGCCAAGGAGATTAAGGTGTGTAGTGGCTAGAAAGGGATGTGTGTCTGTTGGGTGTAAGAGTCAGCCTGGGAGGAATGTCTATCCCTGCCAGCAGGGGACATGAGGTGGCTGGGTAAGATATTTGCCAGTGATGAGGTGGTCCAGGAGCCATTTGTGTGAGGGAGTGTGTGGTGGCTGGGGACAAATGTCTGTAAGTGAAGAGTGTAGGGTGGCATGATTGACAATAAAGGGGATGCATTTGATGGGTGAGGTGAGGTGGCCAGGGTATGAAGATACATATAAGGAGTGTACATATAAGGAGTGTAAAGGCTGCTGTCAGGTACCTTAGAGCTCCTACATTCAGCCTTTCCCCTTACAAAGGGGCACTGCAAATTGGGCATGGGTTAGCTGGATCTCCCCAAGAGAGCAGGGAGGTGTAGAGTGGTGATGGAGCTGAGTGCAACTCAGTTATGTAGGTCCATGTGTGCCAGGAGCTGGTCTGATGACTTGGAAGGGATTCTCTGCAAAGCTTAGTGAGCTGCTGGGTAGTGAACCAAAAGAGTTGCTGAGAATCTGGGGATGTTACTTGAAGGGACTGGGAGAGGTGAGTCAGAGGAACTGTTAAAAAAGTCAAGGATGTGAGTCACGGGGATCAGGGAGCAGTTACCATCAGAAGGGAATCCATGCGGGTTGCTAGGTATCCAGGAATATGACCTGCAGGTTGGGAAGATGCCATGAGAGGTTTAGCTGTGGGAATCATTAAGGAGCCAGAGATGTGAGCTGCAGGGACCTGGGGATTAGTGTACTTGGGAGGTGAGCCACTGGGATTGTTAAGGAGCTGACATGAAAGTTTTTTCAGATAGTAGCCTTAGCCACATTCCTTTGGAGGATTGGGGACTGATTGGGGCCTGACATGTTATGGTTATTTGGAACAAGGGAATCCAGGAATATGTGCATAGCGAAAGGGGTGAGTGATTAGGCAATACAACAAAAGAGAAAGTGAGTGTGATTGCAACTATGGTAGAATCCCCCACTGACAAAATGGAAGTGGGACTAAGGATTTTCATTAAAAAAATAATGCAAACATTAAAATAGCAATTTATATAACAGCAATTGCCATTAAAAATGTATAAACATATATTATACATATATAATAATTTATTTACTAAATCTGTGAATATGTTAACATACATTACTGTATGTTAACATACTTTGTAAATAAATAAATTATAATAAATAATTAAACTAAAACAGCTTTTAAGTTTTACAACAGTAGCACCTGCAGTTGCAATTTGCCTTTACAGCAACTATACATCTGAAAACATAAATTCCCACTATATTATCTCTTTTTTATACCAAAACACTTAGTTTTATCCCTCCTAAACAAAGTTGTTATACCAAAACACTTCTCACAGTATATAAGCATTTTAATAAATATGCTTATTCCTACAAATCAGTGGGATAGTAAAGGTCCAGTTTGGAGTGCAGCAATGCTTCCAACGCCTTCAAACAATTCAACTGGTAAATTGTTTAATTATCTGTTGGCACATCTATGAGAGTGTGATAATGTGTGATCTGAAAGAAAGAAAAATTGATTGAAGTTAACTGTGTGGGATAATCCCCGGTTGTTTGTTTCATATTTTTTTCCTATGCCCTATCCATTGATCACTGTCTAGTACATACATCCAGCATCAGAGTATTGACGGAAATGCATTACGCAGTTTCTGCAATTCCTTATTGAGAAATGAAGTATTGAATTCCATTTAATAGATGACCATCTGGTTCTGATAATCAATTGGTAATTTAGGTTTAATTTACTGAGACAGATCATCTGTAGGCAGGCATTTCCTTTCACATTCCTAATGGATAGTTCTAGGTATATTGTTCCAACATTTGACAAATGGGAAGCTTCTGGGACATTTATAAGCCTTCCAAATGGTGGCATTTGTATGGTCAAATCCAATGGATAACAAATATCAATGAATCATTTCACAGATCTCTAACAAGACACCATTGCAATCTTAGGGACAAGAAAAAAGAGGTGTAGACAAGCAGTTTTTTTTAAAAACCAGCACCAGTGTTGTCTCCCAAGTCACAGGAATGTAGACCCCAGATGAAAAAGATAACTGAGACAAAATGTCATTTTTTTGGTGATTTTTATCATTACGTTAGTCATAAGAATAAAACAAAATCTGGTAGACTTGTGCATCCTATTTTTCTGACCAGTTCTAATTAGTGTGTGAACCGCTGTGGCTCACTGTTGCTAAAAAGTTAGCAGGGTCAATTACATAAGCAGTAGAGAGTTTGTATTTAGCAAAGTGTCAAATTGCTTTCTAATGTAATGCTGTGTTCATTTTAAGAGATTCAAAATACAAACATTGTCATTAAAAAAAAAATAAAAAGTACTCTACTCCCTTTGTAAACTTGTCTCAGTGAGTCAGTGGTGCTTTCTGCTTCTCTTCCTGCTTCTTCTTTCACCAACTTAAAAGGTTAAACACAAGTGTTGCAAAATGTAAAGGAAATGATTTAGGATACACTCATGTCTGTAGCCATTGCAAACCCAATTCTAAAAATGCTAGTTTTAACACTTTCTGAGTCAATTACTGATTTATAACAAATGAAAAGAAGGCAGAAACTCTACATACTGAGTCATTGACCTGATTTTCCAAAGGAGTAGAGCTGGTTCAATTTCAATTAATTTTTCACTTTGCAAAGTGAATTTTCATTCATCTTAGTGAATGAGGTGAAGCAAAATGAAATTTCACCTAGCAAAATAAACTCAGTCATGTGCAAGTAAAATTAAGACCTCCCTATGATGGAGTATTCTTCCAGCCAAATGGAACAGTCCATGTCACCAGGCTACTGCTACTCAAAGCAGGACCTTCCCATACTGCAATCCAGAAGAAAGAAGACTAGGGTCCTGTTCTCTCAGATGACGGTGAATTCATGTAAGAAACCAGGGCTTTTAGCTTAGTTGTTTTAATAACCCAGTGGTTAGTTAGAGGGCACGGGGTTAAAGAAAAGTGAAGAGGGAAGTCAAAGATGAACTTTAAACTGTATGATTAAAAAATGTCAGTTCAGCAAACATTTACTAGGCTCCCTATAGACACAGTAATCAGTTTATATTGACTCCTAAAACATTTATATTATTTTCTGAATGTTATAAAATCTAATGAAAATGCAGTTACTGTTTTTGGAGATCCATCAACATAATGCTGAAATATGTTCAATATTCATATAGAAAATAATTAATACTCTTGCACATGTTTAAAATTACCTGTAATCTTTATTATTATTTTTATTATTTATAGGATTTATATAGCGCCGACAGTTTGCGCAGCGCTTTACAATATGGTGGGAGACAGTACTTGAGACAGTACAGTAACAATACTATTCAATACAAGAGGGGTTCGAGGGCCCTGTTCCTTGGAGCTTACAATCTAGGAGGGAGGCGATAGTGGTACAGGAGGAAATAGCTGTGGGGGATGGAGTGGCTGGAAGAGTAGAAGAGTTCAGTATTAGCTGAGGGCGGGGTAGGCTTCCCTAAAGAGATAGGTTTTCAGAGTGCGCCTAAAGGTGAGCAGAGTAGGTGATAGTCTGATGGATTAGGGTAGGCAGTTCCAGAGAATGGGGGAAGCCCTGGAGAAGTCCTGGAGACAAGCATGGGAGGAGGAGACAAGGGAGCTAGAGAGTAGGAGGTCTTGTGAGGAGCGGAGAGTACGGTTTGGGTGATATTTGGAGACAAGATCGGTGATATAGTTTGGGGCAGTATTATGAATGGCTTTATACGTCAGCTTTGTTAGCGTTTTGAGTTTTATCCATTGGGCAATTGGAAGCCAGTGGAGGGATTGGCAGAGGGGGGTGGCAGATACGGAACGGTTAGTAAGGTGGATGAGTCTGGCTGCAGCATTCATGATAGACTGAAGTGGGGATAGCCTGCGGTGAGGTAGGCCAGAGAGGAGGGAGTTACAGTAGTCGAGGCGTGATATAATAAGAGAGTGAATGAGTTGCTTAGTGGTTTCCGAGGTTAGGAACAGTTGTATCTTGGAGATGTTGCAGAGGTGAAGTCTACATGAGTTTGTCAGTGATTGGACCTGGGGCTGGAAGGACATATTGGAGTCTAGGATGACACCTAGTACTCTGGCTTGAGGGGTGGTACAGATGATAGTGTTGTTGGTCTTGATAGAGAAGTCGGGGGGGGGTTCAGCGGGCTTGGGGGAAATCTAGGAGCTCAGTTTTGGAAAGATTTAGTTTGAGGAAGTGAAGTGACATCCAATCCGATATGTCGCTTAGTAGGCTTGTGATATGGGCGGAGACTGAAGGGGTGAGGTGAGGGGTAGAGAGATAGATTTGCGAATGGTCGGCATAGAGATGGTGATTGAAGCCGTGGGAATGTATCAATTGGCCAAGGGAGGAGGTGTAGATGGAGAAGAAAAGGGGTCCAAGGACAGAACCTTGAGGGACCCCAACAGAGAGGGGGAGTGAAGAGGAGGTGGCAGCGTTATAGGGAACACTCAAGGAGTGCTGTGATAGATAGGAAGAGAGCCAGGAGAGAGCGGAGTCTCTGAGGCCAAGAGAGTGTAGTTTTTTGAGGAGGAGGGGGTGGTCAACCGTGTCAAAAGCCGCAGAGAGGTCGAGGAGTAGGAGTACTGAATAGTGGCCATTAGTTTTGGCTGTTAGCAGTTTCGGTGGATTGTAGGGGGTGGAAGCCAGACTGTAGGGAATTGAGGAGGTTGTTGTCAGTGAGGTGGGAACTCAGGCGATTATAGACTAAGCACTCAAGGAGTTTGGATGTAAATGGCAGCAGGGAGATGGGTCTTAGGTTTATAATTTTACTTCAAAGTATCCAGTGGCCTCTCAGATGTCTCATAAAAGATCTTCTCTTCTTCCATCATTCCCTGATGGGAGTGCAAACAAGCTTTACCTCCCACTGTTCTTAACCTGTAAGAAGTCAAGGGGATTGCTGGTGAATAACAGTTTTAAAAATGTTTTATGATGTTAACACCATATTTGATACTAGTCCAAATATAATTTTGTACATTTATGCAAAATAAAGTTTTTAAGGGAAACCTGTTCTGAAAAAGTTTGCAGGCTGCGATTGATGAATTCTCTGCTTTAAAAAAATGGTTGCTAGGCTGTTAGTCCAGCAAATTAATTAATTAATTTTCAATGACGAGAACCCAAAGACAGATCATAAGTGCAGGATTTCATCTAAGTTTTTTCCAATTCAGTGATTTCGAAAGTATTTTGGGTAGTCCAGGCCAAAGAAGCTGAGCAATTGTAACCTCCATATTTCTCTTAGGCCCTATTCCAATGCAATACTTTAATGTACACAGGTGCACCAATGGGGCTGCTATCACACCACAATGGATGAAAAAATTATGCATTATTATTCTTTTTTTTAAAACACAGTGATCCCCACACACAATATATGCACTTCATTTCTGGAATCAGGTATAGATTAAATAAATAAGTGTCAAATCAAGGACACCGTCCAGGCCTTAAGTCCCACTTAGGAGCTAGTGATCAAACTAAAAGGTCAGTAACAAGAGATTATCTATAGGCAGTTCTAGGATATTGGCTTGACCCTATCAGATGTACTAGTATATTCTTTTTTTGTAATCATTCTTAATCCTATTCCATAAACTCAGAAAAGAGTGCAATGTCCAGCAGTCCATAGCAATCAATTGAAGTAAAGTTGAATTACTTGACTGTAATAAAGTGAAATGTTGTTGCTACATATACATGCAATTGGCACTTTAGTGGTGTGCTTTGCACCAGCATACTGAATGCCTGATTATTTTGCTTTTAGTGATCACAGCTTCCTATAGAAATGCATTGTGAAAGCATCCAGATTAGTTGAGCTAATATCTCAAGTCTGTTCTAGTCAAAGTTCTAGGGGTAATTGCAAGCATGATTGTCACTTGTGAAAAGGTTTGTGGTGCTGCTCAAAACAAAGAAACAAGAGGAGATAACCCCGCCGGTATTGGAAGAGGGAGCAGCATACATAAAAAGGTTCTAGTAATATCTATGTGGTGGAGGAATGGACGCTGCTCAGACCAGCCTGAGGAGTATGGTGTGTGGGATGTTTTCAGTCGCTGCTCCGGCCATACCATCTGACACATTTCACCCTGCCCATCAGGGCTTGATCACAGTGTTGCCTCTGTGGGGGATGAAACTTGTCAGGGGGTGTGGCCAGAGTGGCAGCTAAGGCCATCCTACACACCAGACTCCTCAGGCTGGTCTGAGCGACATCCATTCCTTCACCATGATAGTCACAAATCACATTATACATATATAAAATATTTATTACTCCTAAATCTATAAAAGGTTGCTGCACCATTGGTATTTACTCTATGACCCTTTAATTTGTTAACCAAAGCTATTTTGGCTATGCTTCCCCTATGGATAACAGGAGTGCAGTTCATCCTGCACTCCTGTGACTCCTTTTCAGCTGGTAATAATAACATTTGGAACACAGTGAAACCTTTTTCAGCTGAAAATTGGCTAAAGACCCCTGTTAGCATATGTCACTCAGCTTGTCCAGGCTAGGGAAAGATCCAACTTTAAAGTCAATATCCACCCAGATGCCTGGATTAGCAGCTGGCTCAGCCCTTTCAGTGAGCTGCTGAGAGCCTGAGCCAGCCTCTCCCGCCCCCTCCGCAGCCTGTTACTCCAGTGAGCACTGGAGTGGCAGAGCAGAAGGCTGGTGACTAACAATCACTGCTCTCTGCAGGCTGAAGACTGAGAGCTGAGTGAACAGCAGTGTAAGGAAATATGTCTTTTTAACTGGCATCAATTTTGTATAATGCCTCCATTTCTAGATGCTTAAACAGTTAGTTTCATTTTGAGTTTTGCTTGTAACTTCTCTCTCGTTTCCTGAGAATAGTTTCTTTTTCACTGTAAACAGATTCATCTTATATGGTATCCCTTAGCCATTTGTAGTTTCTGTTCTTCACGTAACAGTACTGATAAGAGTGGCATGTTTCATTGGTCATCCTGAATTGAGCAATGCCTATTGAGTTCTGTATAACAGTTCTTGTCTTGTATTAAACTTTCAGAGATACAGCTTTTACACTTCGGTGTCTGGAGCTTTATTTCTCCTGGATCCAGAGGTTAAAAATATTGTCTCATGCTCAGTTGGTGTCTATTTTTGGCATTTCCAAAAATATAGCTGCTGATCTGCTTACAAAGATTTACTGCTGCTCAGGTGCTCTGGGCTTCAGCAGAATGACAGCCTCCAGCAAGAAGACACAGGAACAATGCTGGATGCAATTTCCAACACACACTAATTTTGTTAGCATAATTATTAGTGTGGAATGTATTATTTTTTATCAAGTTGTTATGGTTAAAGTTTCACTTTAAAGAGTTAAAGGTTAATCTGGTAAAGGAGAAATCAACTTCTGCATAAATGCAAACACATCTACTAATGTATATATTAAAATCTTTGACAAACACTTTTTATTGAAGGAGATATACATAATGGGAAAATAAAAAACATACTGTATTTCAAAACAAAGCTGTGACTAGCAACACTGCATTAAACTAAGTAGTAAACGGTGAATTATTTTTCCAGAAGCAAAAATAAAAAAGATGATAGACATATTCCTTCAGAACAATAGTCTTCAAATAAATTGATACTCTAAACTCATGAAACATAGTGGTTATCAAAACAAAGAGAACATCAATAATGCTATACCCTCAGCTTACTGGATGATTCTTTGTAAATGATGTAATAAATAAAAGGTGCAAATGTATTTGTTCCAGAGGCATAAGTCGCAACAGATTTTGTTTTACTGTTTGTAGTTGCCATGGATAAGCCATTTTCTGTTCTTGCCTGTGGGTGAATAATATCATGTATATGATTTACAGCTACAGTTTTTTTTCTCAGGGAAATTTAAAAATGCAACAGAAATGTGCTGCATGTGATAACATTAAAGAACTGTTAAATTATGTGGCTAAACAAAATTACATCAGGTCATGAATCTTGCTGTAGAAGATAAAGCCTCTGTTTTTATTGAAATGTTAAAATCTAGTTTAATTAGGTCTGACTGCTAGCTTGCAAGCTTAAGTACTGGGAAATTTTTGTATTGTATAATTGTTGTTTTTCTGTACTTGTATGGGCATGTTAGCTATTTATAAACTGATTTTCTGTGTTGGTGCTCCCATACATTATAATAGGAGAGCAATATTTGGTGGCATCTGGATATATTTACAAAGAAATGTAGCTAAAAAGTCTGTTTTTATACCACAAAAAGGTTTTAAACAGCAAACAGTAAAAATAAATAAATAAATCTATTTGTGTGTATATATATATATATATATATATATATATATATATATGTGTATACACACACGTTTAGGAGCAGCAGTGTACATGAGGCCTTAGAGAGGTGGCTCTTTTTATTAGACAAAAAAAATGTGTGTTCTAAACATCAGCAAGCACTTCCCACTGTTTGTTATTTTTTATCCTATTGATCCTGGTGAGGTAAATGTTGCCTATGCAAATGTAAGCCTTTTCTGTGCAACAGGTTCACCTCACAATAGTTTGAGTGTTTTACTTTTACAATGGAAACCACTGTGTTTATGAGTTAATTTGGATAGAGCCTCCAGTTAGCACACATTCAAGTTCTACCAATTTACAGATGTATTATAAACATTGTAAATATGTTACCAGTCATGAAGAATGGTCTCCTGAAGTCTTCCAGCAAATGACACTTCAAGATACGTAGATCTCCTTGGTCTCCTGCAGCTCTCACCCATTCTTTATTCCAAGCATCACATCACTGTAGGATATAGGATTAATTTGGATCTGATTAGAAATGGATTGGCAGGATTTACAGCAATAGCCTTCCTTGCTTAGAAAGTTAACTATAGTGACAGGGTCACCTTAAAGTGTTGTGGCGTTTGTGTTTCCTTTCTGATGGAAAGAGCCACCTTTCCAAGTCTATGTTGTCCTGGAAGATTCCTGGATATTGAGTTAACAATTTTTCCTCCTCTAGTAGCCTAAGTACATGAATCTTGGGAAAAATTAAAATTTGAATCAACAAAGTGTAATTATAAAATATTTGAAAATGTTTAATATTTTTATTAAAAGTATAATGTAAAACTATGAAGTGAAAATGTTCATTTTATTTTACCAGCAATAAACTGGGAACTGAAACTGACTATGCCAACACAGATCTGCTTCTGTGCTTAGTGCAGTCAGTTTGAAGAAGGAACTGATAGGATCACCAGGCATGTAGCAGCCAAATGCCAAATTAAAGGCTTTTGTTTTGGTAAAAATATATTGTATGTTGTAATCCAATGCATAGATTTAATCTGCATTCTTAGGGCAACATACACTTTAATACTATTACCTTGAGGAAGGCAGAAGGTACATGAATTGATTTTACTTTTAATGTGTGGATTCTGAAGATATAATAAAGTATCTGATGCATGTGGTTAATGCATACTTCTATATCTTTGAAAAGACTATATGACTTCTCTTTTGTATTTTAGAAATATGTATTAAGGCAGGGTTGTGTTGCAATAGATAAGGTTGAGAAAGGAACAGCTCTAATAAATGATTAGACAAAAGAGACGTTTTTAATGTTTGCAGGTTGAAAAATGGCAAATGTCAGTGCTTTATTGAAGGCACCAAAAATTGTTCTTTTATTTCGTCCAGTTATGTGTCCTGATTTTTAGTCATCTTGAACTTTTCTTATCTTCAGAATTAGAGTGGTTGGAGATATGGTAGAAAGCATTTAGAAATTAAAAATTGGACTGATGTAATAAAAATGTGTATATGAAAATGTTCAAGCATTTCTTAAGTAACACAGAAATTGACCATCAAGAACACAGAGCAAATAACTTGAAAGTTCCAGCATCCTTAGCCAGACCCTGCATGCTCTTATTTTGTACTTTTCCCTCTTTGTTAACAAAAATGTGAAGCACAGATTTAACATGCAACCTCTAGAATACTTACCATGGATTTGCAGGTCTGAGGCATTTTGTAACAGGAGATTAAGGGTCTGTCAATCTTTGGTCATTAAAATACTTCCATTGTCATAGGACTGTACCCTGCAAACAACAACCCTAATTCCACCCCACCGTAACTGTTTGATCACTCATGATGGTAAAGAAGACCATGAAACTGAAGTATGTTAAATTATGGCCACAGCCCCTTTATTTGGTTTTAAAACAAATATGTTAACCTTTAACCTTTATTGTACCACACTTTTAACATTAAACACACAGACCAATACACCTTTAAAACTTTAACCAAATCACCTGCTCAGTCTTTCAGGACTCGAGCACCAAGTACCTGTACCCACCATCAGGCAGCACCATAAACAATGTCCACTCACAACTGTGGGCCAACGTTATCCTGCTTAGTCTTTAAGGACTCAAGCACAAAATAAGCGTACCAACCACCAGGTACCACCATAAACAGTGTCCACCCACACCTATGCAGGGACATTACCCCAATAAAGTTAGAGGCATAATAAGGGGAGGGGAGATGACAGTTTGATTGAAGATTCAGACTTCTGTACCAGACCACAGATGTTGGTACCTATAAAGGAAAACATTACATCTCCATTGGTTGCTTAATTGACGTTTAAATTTTGTTTCTAAGCATTTTGTTTTTAAACTGTCCAGGATTCAGCAGTGATTAACTTCTGGCAATAGCTGTCTTCTGTGTCTTTTTATCAGTGACTAGCATGTGAGGTGGGGAGGGGAGAGATGTCCCAGGACTTGAAAAATAAACAGAGAAAGCCATCAGAAATATTCTGTACCTTTTATTGTGATAATTCAATTAAAGCTGTGAACCGTAGAAGACCATACAGGAAGGAAAGGAGAGCTTGGTTGTAGAGGGTGATAAGTCCCATGGGGACCCTTGGTTAGCCTTGTGTCCCTCGCATTGGAAAAGGTGCAATTCCAAGGCATCCTGGACAATTGAATACTGTATTCTAATAACAGTTAGATCTATGTGATTTTTGCCTACACTCCTCTATTAGTTAGTGCAACAAATGGTGGAGAAAGAAGACTGTTCAGAGAAAAATAAATAAAAATATTAAGCAGCTTAATTTGGCATGAAAATTTTACCCTGAAAAAAGGAAAAACATGTCTTACTTATAACATAAGTAACATATAGTTAACAACAGTGGCCCTTTAACTGTATCATATAGACAATGGTTTTACAGGCATGCCTGTATAGGGGGCTTCATTTCCTCAAAAATGAAGCCCCCTACCAAATTAGCAATTGTTGCAGGGGACTGCCATATTGCCCCATAGTGGGCATGTAAAATAATCTTTTTCCTGGTGAACTGATAAACAGGCCCTTGAGCAGACTAATAGCATTTGTAGAATTTAGAGCTACTCCATGACTGATCCCAACAACAAATGAATGTGATAGCTGGATGCTGTCATAGTTTATCAATCTATTTCTTTAATAGTTTTAACTATTGTGTTTATAGTATTATTAATATTATTACACAGGATTTGTATAATGCTAACAATTTGTGTAGCGCTTTGAAAAATATAGCAACCAATATAATCATGACTGTTCCTATTCACTCAGTTACCTAATTAACCAGGTAAAACTTAGAAACCTTCCATGAGCCGATGGCAAATGTTACTATGCTGTTCCAGGCTGCTATCTTTAGTGGGGGGCATAAATCAAACTGACAGGTAAAAATCATAAATTGCTGTTGAAGCAGATTTCAGTTGTTTGTTCCTTTCTAGATAAGAAAAATCAGAATAAGATAAGATAACTGATTTCTCTGGATTACCATTAGTACAGTTTGCCTAATTAAATAATCTGTTTTGGTTTTTTTACATAGGTAGGTCTTGATTTTTAATTTTCTAGATTAATAAACTAGATTAATGTGTAAAAATTCCAGGAATATTTTTTTTTATTTTTTTATTTTGAGAATTTCAGAGCAGCATAATAGACTTTGAGTTGAATACCCCTATTACAAGGGTCATCAGTTCAATAAATATTCAAATGAAACACTTCCAAATCCAAAGGTGTAAAACACAAAAAATTCTGTTGTTTCAAAAATGAAATAAATAAATTCACACATTTATCATTTTAAATATATGAAAATATACCCACACCCTATCTTTACATGCAAAAGCAATCAGTCTATAAACGTTGTAGCTGAAAAACTGGTCTGACAAGGGATTTGTTAATGTGAAATGTGCCTGGCAGGTGAAATCAATATTCACAGATTCCTGCAGAACAGCTGGTGATGCTCACACATATGTTGCCAAATATTTTACTTGTCTCCCAAGAAGGTAATGAAGAAAGTAAGTACGATGGCATATACATAACGTGATGCTATATTAAGAAAATGTGATAAAATAATACTGCTGATGTGCATTTTATTTACAAAAATTAGATGCAAAATTCTTAACCTAACTGTGAGCCACATTTATAAAGAAATTAAAAATAATAGCTTTTAGAGTCTTTGTACTCTACCACTATTTAGCTACGTTTCTTTTTAAAGTGATTTTTGCTGCAAAAAATACAGCGCCCCTTCAAACAAGACATGGAATACTCATCTCTCCTGCCCTCTGCACTGATGAGACATTCTGGTAACTGGAAGAGTGGCTGGAAAAAGCAAAACCTTTATGGTACTCCTCCAAGGAGTAAATAAAAAAAAAACAAGTAACAACCTTTACCAAACATTGACTGCAGGTTTGTCTTCTTAGTGGATGGGTTTTACATTACAGTGATTTAATATTCTGTAGTAATAAACATTTGGTGACAGCCAAATTCACTGCTCCATAAATATGCTTCTCAGATTAAATTTTTTCCTCATCCATTGGGCATACTGGAACTTGACTTCTCTTATCATATTCAAGGCTATAATCAGAGATGAAGCTACCCCAGCCATGGGTAAATGTTGCGTCTTACAAATCACAGCTCCATAATCACATTAAAACAACAATGTGTACAGTATATTCTGTTTGTTATTATCACTGTATTACTGCAGGTATATTGGTTCTTTTGTATATCTTTTTAAGTGTTATAGTTCCTTAAAGAACCTGAAAAGATTAGTCTGTATCACCTAATATATAGAGAATTTTAAAAATCCTTCTGCAGCCCAAATTGTGACACTGATTCATGTTCCCTTCAAATATCAAAAACTGAGAGTAATCTTCTATTTTGCTTTTTTTTTTTAAACCTCTATATTTACTGGGTACTTTAACCACTTGCCCTCCAGAAGATTTATCAAGCTTCCTGACCAGGCTATTTTTTGCGATATGGCACTGCATTACTTCAACTGACAATTGTGCGGTCATGCAATGCTGCACCCAAATTAAATTTATGCCCTTTTTTCCTCACAAATAGAGCTTTCTTTCAGTGGTATTTGATGACCTATGTGTTTTTTATTTTTTGAGCTACAAACAAAAAAATGCCTATAATTTTGAAAAAACCCAATATTTTTGACTTGCATATGGAAAGACCTCTTGCGCTGCCACTATACCCCAACAAAAGTGCTAAACTAAACACCCCACAACCAAGAATAGCTGCTAGCACCCAACTATATAGTGAAGAACAACAGGAGAAATGGTGTTGCGATAATCTGATCTATAAACAAAACAGTCTATATAACACTGATCCACAAAGAAAAGTGAGAAAAGGTTGTTCCCACAAATCTGCAATAATAAATGGAATATCAGCACAAATACAAACACACACCCAATAAAAAATGGTGAACACACAAAAAGAAAGTGTGGTACTACTCCTGTACAGAGACTATAACATATGAGAAGAAATATATATGGGAATAAATAAAACATACAAGATGTAAAAGCATATGACTGTATAACAGTGGAACTGTGACCAAATCAATTGCGATGAACACATAAAGTCAACTGATGGCACATGAAACAACAACAAAAAAAAAAACAAATGAATAATAGTGAATATATCAAGAAATAAATAATATTAAATGCATGTGAAAAATATCAGATACAAACGCATGGACATACGTGGCTAGTAGTGCCACAAAAAATGTGAACTAACACAAAATGGTGTAAAGTCCAAAAAAAACTTTGTGCAAAGTCCAATAATATATTTCCGTGTAAACTTGATTGGTGACAGTAAGAGTGACCCCCGGGGCCAACACACATCAAAGGTGCTCAGTGCCAAAGATCAAGATCTCGTAAGGGCCTTAAGCAATAATCCAGGAACCATCAGCCACAGTGGTGATATCCCCCTCCTAGTGACAATGCACTGGACAGCATAGATGAAAAGGGTCTGCAGACCCACAAGCTCAAAAACAGCATGTAACACACAAGGTGTACTTGCATGGGTGTAGCAAGATGGTGGCTGCCATCCACACCGGAACTGACGTCACCATGCTTCCGTCCAACGCATTGCGTCATGGGTCACGTGACTTCCCAATATGTGTAAAGTAATTGGTTTACATAAAAGTTATAGCATCTACAAATGGCGGAATATATACTGGTCAGCGATCAGCAACTTGTAGCGGGACTGGGACGGGCAGTCAGGGCTAAAAAAAAGCACTGACTCTGTACTAATGACACTGAGCAGGAAGGGGTTAACATCTGGGACGATCAATGGGTTAACTGTGTGCTGTTTTACAGTACAGTAATGCTGCTTTGTATTGTTATGCTGTGCACAGCAATACAAAGCAGCATGCCAGTGCTGACAGGGGAAAGATCTGTATTGTTTACATACAGACCTCTCCCCTGTCAGTGTTCCTCAGTGATCGCCAGGTTCTGGTGGGGAATCTCCGCCCGGGACCCAGTAATCAACAGCTAAAGCCACCAATGGTGGTGTGGGTAAGCTGGCGCTCGCCCCTACCCGAAGATACAAAATCACGTATACATACATGATTTTGCACAGCCCTGCCACCTTGTAACAGTAGTTCAGCTATAGAGTGGTCGGGAAGCGGTTGAATAAACACAAGGATGAAAAAAAGTTAACTATTGATCCCCAAATTTTACATTTTGAGTTCCGTGCTAAATAAAAGCTAAAATACATATAAGGGAGTTACATTATAAATACCACACACACAATGATGTGTTATCTTTCATATTTACCAACTTAAACAATTATCAACATTATTCTTAAAAAAAAAAAAAAAAAAAGTAAAGAGATGCACTTCAACCTAATACTAGAGCAAAGTCAACTTATTTGAAAGTCACCAACAAGGACAGCAAAATTGCATGCTAACAAACATAATATTGTTAGCATCAGGGGTGGACTGACAACTCATGGGGCTCCCGGGCAATAGGGGATCATGGGGCCCCTGTGTCCTTGCCCAAACTCAAAAGAGCCTATGAAAAAGGTACCAGGGGCATCTCATGGGGCCCCCTACTGACCCCGGGCCCTTGGGCAGTGCCCGAGTTTCCAAATGGTCAGTCCGCCCCTGGTTAGCATATTGTTTTTTCCAAGTTCCAAGCTTACTTGATTTTATTCATACAGCTGGCCATGTACAATAAGATTTTAATTGTTTTGCTCGACCAGTTTTAATAATAATTTTTTAAGTAAATAGCTTTTTAAGCCTGGTCGATGTATTACAAAGCTGTCAATATGTAAAAATGGACAGTCGCTATGCTAGTGTGTCATGGTATGACCAGCTTGTTTTATGTAATTAACTCATTTGGGATCAAAAGTTACTAACGTTAAAACATTTTTTGTTACCTGTCAAATGTTTGCATTCTACTTTAATATTGCAATGCTAACTATATTCCTAAAGGTTTAAACACACTTCTTTTTTTTACCAGTGAACCACCATAAACAAACTACAGTCTAACATTTTTAAAATAATTTTTACTAACATTTTAGCTTCTTAACAACAGATGTTTTGTGGATTTGCCCTGCCTGGTACAAATCGGTATTGATTTTTGGATTATTTCCATTTAATATATGGGAAATATCTCCTCGTACATTCTTTGCACCTGTTCCCGTATTACTCTTTCCAGCAGGGCTAACTTTGTTAAAACTGTCTTCTCTTCTTTTGACATCTGGCTCATCTGATCCAAATCATTACTTGCATGTTCATAATATTAAATTTAGATTTATCAAGCCAGCATCTCAAAGCAACTGCTCTAAGCAAAACTTACATTTATTTGTACTTTTACAGATGCAAACCATTAAGTAGCATGTTTTAAACCTATGTGCCAATATTGATTTGTTATATTATTTATTTTTTCCTTTCAAACATGTTTTTTCTTACAGAACATTTTCTCAAATCTAAATCCACTTTTACCATTTCCTGATTATGATATTTTGTCCACTTGCAAAAATAATTAATTAGTTGCTTTATTTATTAACGTATTACCTTATTAGCAATTAGAGTGGATGTGTAGGCAAAAGATGAGAACATTCTCAGTAGATTGCAAAGAAGTAGATCATTTTTGCTTACTCAAACACTGTAATTATTGCCAGAGGTGTGTTTTAGTTTTTGGAGCTTGTTACACTGTTAACTTCCATTCCTGCCAAATACTGAACTCCCATACTGCTGGGCCCGCTGCAGGCAGTGATATATTGTTATATTGCAAAAGACTTATGGGGAGGGAAGAATAGGCTTTAAGAAAACACTGCAGTCTACACAGAGAAGCTAGTTAAATAGAGGTTTGATTCCACTGGACAGGTCCAGGAATTAACCTTATTCATTGTTTCTTTTTCTCTTAGCCAAAGAATTGCATAAAATTATACACATAAGTATATCTGGCCATCCAATGTTCCAAAGCTAGAATACAGTGATCTTCTGTTGTGAGCCAATAGTCTGTAACATTGTATGACCCTTTAAAACTTAATTCCCTTCATAATTAATTTTTCCAAATTGATGTGTAATTTGATAAACTTAAAACACGTATCTAACTCTCTGAATTAAAAACTAAAATCAACCTTTATAAAATTACATGTTTATGCATTTTATCGAGATCATTAAAAGTCTGTTTTGTGCCAAGGCTACAGGACTTCTAAGTGATCCAATTCTTGTAATATACTGACAACCATTTGTGTTCAGCCAACTCCCTTAATAAACTGAACACATGAATTTTTGACATTAAGGATTTTTTGTATTGTGTATGGTCTTCAGTGCTTGTTAATGTGAAAACATATGTCTACAAGTCCTTTTTTATATCTGAAAAGCAAAAAAAATACATTTATTTAAAAGTGAATTTGATTTGACAATTTGCACTTGGGGAACATGATATATACTTTATTTTACTTTTGTGCAATGACTTTTAGAACTGACCTTTAATTTACCTATACCTAAGACCCACGTGGCATTTATGGTCCCTCTAGCTTGACATGAATAATAAATTAAAAGGCTAGCTGTCAGCAATTCAACTCTCCTAGTATCTCCACACATTCCATAGTAGTTGTATACAGTATGTTATCCTTAAAAAGATATAAAAGCCCCTCTTCCCTTATATAGTTTTCCTAGGAAGGCTGTGTCCTACAGTTCAAAACAATGAACAATACAAAAAAATGTGCTATTATTCATAGCTCTTTAAAGAAAAATAACACAGAAATGTAAATGTGTTAGCAGAGAGCCATTTTGCTCACTTTTCTCAGAGTTGGGCATTGCCTTCTTTAACTCCAATCTATCCCCTGGACTCCTGGACAAGCTCAGTGGATATTAATTCCAGCTATTCCAGCTCTTCCTGCCCTCTAGTTCTTGGAGGGACCATACGTGATGGGACAGCAGTAAATAGGCATGTGAGCAGTCATCAGGTGCTGGACATTTCAATGTTGTATTCAGCATGCCCTTTAGCATAGGAGCATGCAGCTTTCTTGTAAGCCCCAATCATGGTGGACACTGTGCCAGCCTGCTTTGGAATGATGATTTTCAAGTGGGTGGCACAACCCCCAGACCAAAGATTCCTCCAGCCTTACCTTAGGGGCCTGCCTAGTGACCTAGCTACAGTCAGCTTCTAACTTGTGCCAGACTGTTGTTGTTTTTTTTTTTTTTTTCAAGTGTGGAAACTATACCCAAGCATCCTGGTTATTGAGATAGTTTAAATGACTTTTATTCTCTGTTCAACATTACTGCAAACATTCTTACCATTCCATCTGTATTTTAAATTCATTATGTAATTACCATTGAATTTCCATAAACAAATAGCTAGATTTGTTATAATAAAAACACTACAGTGATATTTTTTAATTCAAATACAGAACATAATTATCTGTTGAAGAAGCATTACAGCACATTTTCCTTTGTCTCAAAAAAAAGTGTGTATTATTAATTTATGAGAAAGTGAGGCTTATGGGAGATCATACCTGTTGTCCTGTAGACATATTCACAATGTTAAAGTAACAGCTCTGTGTAATACAATAAAACCTAACTGGCTCGCATTGTGGGCCCTCTCCTAGCTGAGTTCTGCTCTATCAGGAAATACAAAAAATAATATGAAAGCAAATCTTTGGATAGGTGAACACTTGAAATCCTCTTATAATGCACTCATGCTCATTGCAGAGGTGTATTATTAGGGGATTTCAAGTGTTTAGCTATCCCAGGAGGCAGTTGTGGCACACACAATGTCACCCATGCCTCCTGAAAGCATTATTTTCATGAAAGCTGTGATTAAAATAGGCTTTCCCAGTGATAATATCATGTTAAGGCTTATATGAGATTTTAGTGGTTCAGTTTACATTTACTTATGCAACTTGCCCTTGGCTAAGTACACATATCTGTACACCCAAAAATTATTTAAAAGACCAATATAACTAACTCTTCAGTTGTCAATACCTACTACTCGTTTTCTATTATCTATTTACCTTTTTTTGTCCAGAGTTCCAGTTCAGATGAGGATATTGTTTTTGAATGGCCTAGAATATATAGTATAACAGATTTAGACAATACTAGAAAGCAGATCTCCTTTTGCTGCAATAGTCCAACATACAACACTACAGAGGAAGTCTGAGCATAGATGGGGATACAGTGGAGCTATCAACAGTAAACACAGATATGAGGGATGCCTAGATAATTAGAAAATACCCAATTCAGAAACCAAGTGCTGTTCAATGAAGTTTCCAGAGGCTCTGGAATCAAAGTATGTGAAACGTTGATAAGTGTTGAGGTAAGGTAAGATGAGGGTAGCTGGAGGTAATGACTAATAGGTGTAGGTCGCCTCCTCCAAGAAGAATTATATTCAAGAGTTTCCCAGGAGGTCAGGACAGTCTTCAGCAGGTGGACTTTGGCACCACTGCAAAGGCATAGCCCCAAATTGTAACATCATGTGCACTCCTCAGACATGAAAGGTGTTTTCTGTGGTTTCATTAGTTCTCCCATAGCTAGAATGAAGATGGAGGAGGTCAAGAGCATTTTGAAAAAGTATACGTCAGTAAGGAAGGTGTGGACCAAAAGAATTAATGAACCACTGATTTATTAGGCCTTACAAGCCTTAGGGTCACTAGAGGAAAGTGGTGGTGAAGGAAAATGAAGACTGGAGGTTCCACCTGCCAGCTGGTGCAGTGACTGTTGGGGATTGAGTTGGAGATGACAGAGTGGTGGTAACTACAGCTTGCAGCTTGGCAAAGCAAGTGGAATAGTCCTGCAGAATAAGTATAATGCACTCTTGTTTGCTCTGTTGGGAGATAATATTCTGAGTCATCAGATGAATGGGATGGGTGCCAGGCAGCAGGGTCTTCATTAGGTCAATTGCTTGAGAAATCTGTCATTGTCATGAATATAGTGGACTTACATGTGAGCAGGTGATGCAGAATTCCCCAGGCTGAAAATCTTAGAGCTACTCAATGTTTCACCAGGGACCTCCTCACAGAGGTTTGGACTTTGGTCAGTTCATGGCCACTAGGTACACACTGTTCTAATATGTGACAATTAACCCACACTTGCAGGGAAAGGGGTGTAAGACTGCAGACCACACTGAAGCAGCCTGGAAAGTGGTCATAAGTGAACCAAGCAGGAGCATGAGTCTGAAGCATACAAAACTAACCGATAACTGACCCAGGCAATATGACTGTGGATCACACCAGAGCAGGGTGGAACATGAGTCTGGAATGCACTGGAGAAACTGCAGAATGAACCAGGCAGCGTTGCCCTGATGCAAGAAATTTCTACCAAACACATACCTGAAGTCTATATTTTGAACATTTGGGGAATAATTGGGGATATGGAAACTGGAGGGGATTCAAGGAATGTGGGGTTGTGGTTTTAAAGTCTTTTTATGCATACTGTTTTGACATTCTATTAAACATTTGCGTTTTTAGGATGCAATCTGGAACTATGAAAAAAGAACTTCACAACTATACTATTTAACAGTTTTACAAGTCGATTCAGGCCTGTTATTGCTGGATTTAAAAAAATCAGGTATTACAGCCAAACGTTAAATTAAAATAAATCTGATTGGTGTGCTGCTGATGTTGTACTTTTTTTTTTTTTATAAATATTTATTAATTTTTCATATCATATACAAATTTTCTCAACATTTCTATTAAAACAGTCATCAGAACCATATTCTCTCCTTATATAATTTATTTATATATAACTTCCTTTTCCAACCATCCCCCCCTCCCATACCCCCCCTCTAACCCCTTATCCCCTCCCCCCTCCCTCTCCCACGCTCTACTTTTTCTCTTCTCTGATTAAATCCATATTATTCCATTATTCCTAAACCCAATTCTAACCCCACTTCCAGGTATATTATCTCTTCATATATTTCATCTTTCCTCTATATTCTTCCCAGCCTTTCCATTTTTTATTATACATCTCCAACTTGTCCTCATGCGTATAGTACAGTTTTTCTGTCCCTGAAATCTGATTTACTCTACCTATCCAATCCTCCTCAGTTGGCACCTCTTTTTTCTTCCAGAACCTGGGTATCAGACTCTTTGCTGCGGTCAAATAATGCCATATCCCAGAACTCTTATATGCTTTCACTGAGAGCTCTGAGATATGGAGGAGACATAGTTCTGGATTTAATCCTATATTGATGTTAGTAATTTTCCCTATCAAATAAACTATCCTCCGCCAGAACACCTGTATTTCCGAACATTCCCACCACATATGATACCACGTGCCCACTTCCCCACATCCTCTCCAACACATCCGTGAAATTTCCGTGTTCATCTTGTGCTCCACATCGGGGGTGATATGCCATCTATTCAAACACTTATAATTAATTTCTACTTTCCGCATACTAATATTTTTGTGAATTAATGTGAACATTTTCCTCTGCTCCTCCTCCTCTATTATTCTTCCCATATCTCTTTCCCATTTCTCTATGTGAATTAATTTTGTGTTTATATCAAGTTCCGTTAATATCTTGTGTATTTTTGCCATTCCGTGTCTACCATTTCCCCGTGACTCAAATATTTTTTCAAATGGATTCCAGTCTTTTCTAGTTCTTATAGGCTTTGGAAGGCTCTCAAAAAAGTTCTTTAGTTGGTAATATCTTAGTCTATCCATCTTATTAAAGACTTCTCCTTTTCTTTCCTCCATATCCTTATATGTCCCAATTTCCTCTCCTACCATTATATCTCTCAGTTGCGCCTCCTGTTTTATAATCCATTTCCCTGCTATACTATCCTTACCCGGCATGAAGTATTTTGTGTTCCTCAGTGGTATTAATTGTGAATTAAAAACCCACCCCTTTTGTCTATGTAGTAAATCCCATTCTTTTAAAACATTAAGAGTGTACGTGCTAGTGCTCTCCTCTAATTCCCTGTATTGTGAAGGTACCCAAATATTTTTACTTAAACTTATTCCACTCAGTACTTTCTCAATCTTAACCCAACTTTTCTCCGGATTATGAATCCAGTCGAAGATTCTCGCAATAATCCCCGCTTTATAATATCTCCTAAAATCTGGTACCCCTAATCCTCCTCTTTCTTTACTTCTGGTCAACATTTCATAACCTATTCTAGGCTTTTATTCCTCCATATACATTTTATTATCATTTTCCTAAGTTCTTTAAAATATGCCTCTGGTAGTCTGATTGGGATCATCTGGAATTTGTATAATACTTTAGGGAGAATTACCATCTTTATCAAGTTTATGCGGCCTATCCACGATGGATTTCCATTTCCCACTTTCCTCAGCTCCTCCTTAATCTCATTTAATAAGGCTATATAATTAGCCTTATATAAGTTCTTAATTGAGGCTGATAATTTTATTCCTAGATATTTTAATTCTTTGTCTCTCCAAAGGAATGGGAATTCCTCTTGTAGTTTTTCCTTTTCGCTGTTTTTAAGGTTTAAATTTAAGATTTCGGTCTTTGTCGGGTTAATTTTCAGATTCGACAGTTCTCCATACTCCCTCAGTGCTTTCATTAAATTTGGAAGTGATGTTCTGGGGTTTCCAACATAAAACATCAGATCGTCCGCATAAGCCACTACCTGTTCTCTATCTCCTATCCTTATTCCTTTTATGTCTATGTTCTTCTTAATCATGGACAGTAAGGGCTCCAGTGATAACACATATAACAATGGAGACAATGGACATCCCTGTCTTGTACCGTTTGACATCTTAAAATACTCTGATCTTCCTCCATTTACTATTATGGTAGCGGTCGGCCCTCTATATAACTCTCCAATCCACCCTCTCATTCTATTTCCAATTCCCAGCACTTCCAGGGTGTCCATCATAAAACCCCAACTCACTCTGTCGAAAGCCTTCTCAGCATCTATCGACATCAGTATCATTGGGGTTTTCCCTTTTTTACCCTCCTGTATAATCAACAATGATCTTAAAGCATTATCTCTACCCTCTCTTCCCGAGACAAACCCCACCTGGTCTCCATGTATCCACTTCGGCATCAACTCTTTCAGTCTATTTGCCAGCACCTTTGCATATATTTTAGTGTCTACATTCAGCAGCGCTATTGGTCGAGAACTCGCACATTGCGAGGGGTCTTTATCTTCCTTCTGTATCAATACTATGTTAGCCTGTAAAGATTCTCCCCTTATCTCCATCCCATTCCCCAAGGCGTTCATATAGATCTTCTTCATCTTGGGTATTAAAAGCTCTTTATATTTTTTATAGTATTTAACTGTATATCCATCCGTCCCGCCATGCTTTTTAGCGTTGTTTTTATTTCCTCTGAAGTTATTTCTGCCTCTAAAGAGTTTAGTTGTGATTCTTTTAATTTTGGAAGGCCTGCATCCTCTAGATATAACTTTCTTTTCCCTCTATTTGCTGTTTCTGTTTTCTTAAACGTATCCTGAGGAATAATATTATACAACTCGTTATAATACTCTTTAAATATTCTAGCAATATCCTTGGTTGAGTGTACAAATTCCCCCTTGGGATTTCTTATTTTCTCAATATAATTTCTATTTTTCTTCTTTCTTAAAGTTCTCATTAAATACTTTCCCGGCCTATCTCCCCATCTGTACCTTTCACATGTTACTTTATTGAAGACTCTTCTTTTTTCCTCCTCCATTACATTCTCTAATTCTTCTTTCTTCTTTATTAACAACTGCATTGTCTCCTTAGCTCTTTCCTTTTTATGCACCTGTTCAAGATCATATATTTCATTTAATAATCTATCTATCTTTTCTCTCCTTTCTTTTTTCCTTTTTGTCCCCATTGCAATGAGTAGACCTCTAATGTAGGCTTTATGTGCTTCCCATACCGTTGCTACCGACACATCCTCGGTTTCATTCTCTTCAAAAAACCATTCAATTTCCCTCTCAATTCTTTGACCGATCTCTTCATCCATGAGAAGTGCCTCATTCAATCGCCATACATATCCTTCTCTCCCCTCTCTACCCCATCTTAACTTCATTGCAACTGGGGCGTGATCCGACAGGGTACTTTCTCCAATTTTTACTTCCACCACCATCTCTATCATTCGATGTTCTACTAATATGTAATCTAATCTAGAATAAGTCTCATGTACATGTGAAAAGAAAGTATAATCTCTCTCCTTCATATTCCTAATTCTCCAAATATCTACCAATTGACACTCATGCAACAATTTCTTTAACATTCTCAAGGACTTGCTTTCTTCCCTCCTCACACAGGAATTAGTATCCATCCGCGGGTCCATACAGATGTTAAAGTCTCCCGCTACTATCATACACCCTCTTTTAAAATCCATCAATCTCTTCAATACTTCTCTCATAAACTTCTCTGGTCTCTTATTTGGACTGTATATGTTTGCTATAGTACACTCAGTTCCCTGTAATTTACCTCTCAAAAATAAAAACCTTCCCTCCAAATCCGTTAATCTCTCCTCCACCTCAAACCTTATATTTTTTGCAAAGCCTATAGCAACTCCTTTTGCTCTTTTAATTGCTGAATCCGCATAAAACCATGTTGGAAAATGTCTGGTCCTCAATCTGACCTTCGACTCTATCTCTAAGTGTGTTTCCTGCAAAAATATCACTGAGGATTTTCTATGTTGTAGTTCTTTAAATAACCTAAATCTCTTTCCTGGACAGCTTAACCCTTTTACATTGTAGGTTATATACTGGATTTCTTCCATCTTACTCTTTTCCTACTGACTCCTTTCTTCCCTTCCTCTTTCTCATTCCTATAGAGCGTCCCAATAGTCCCCTCTCCCCCCCCCATCCCCCCGCCCCATCCCTTATCCCTTCCCCCCTCTCCCAGTGATTCCCTCAACCCCTCTCCTTCCCCTCCCCATCCGCCCCCCTTCCCCCCTCCCCGTCCACCCCCCCTCCATCCCTCCCCATGCACCCCCCTCTTTTTAGGCCTTCAAATTGCCTGACAATCATTTGTGGAGATACAATCCACCTTTGATTTAATCCTTAGGGCTACACTCCTCCTATGGACGACTTCCCCTCTATCCAGATCCCCCCCTGACCCCCACTTCTTATAAATACATCTCAAAAAAGGGACATAAGCCGGAAGTGTAAGGGAAGATAAGAGGGAAAGAGAGGAGAGAGAGAGAGAAAAAAAAACAAACACCCAAGCCCTCTCCCCTTCTCACACAAGCTACCAGTCCACTTTTCCTTTAAATCTGACTTCCCCCGGTTCTTCTTCCCAACCAATAATTTCTGTTCTTTGCAGTTCAAGTCTATCACAGAAAATTCTCAAGTCCTCTGGGAACCTTAAATAAGCTGTAATTCCGTTCTTCCATCCTATTAGGCACTCCGGTATCCCCCATCTATATTGCACATTCTGTTTTTTCATCTGTTCTAACAAAGGTCTCAGAGCTCTTCTCCTCCACAAAGTCTCCGGTGCTAGATCCGCATATATCTGAATATTCATTTCTCCATATTTAATTACTGATTTTCCCTTAATTTTCCTCCAGATTTTTTCTTTATCCTGAAGCTCATAGAATTTAACCAGTATATCTCTCGGCCTATCTTCTCAAGATTCTCATGGAGTTTCCCTTTTCTAAAAATTCCTTCTTTCCATTTTCATTCCTACTCTGAGGCCTTTCTGGGGTCACGTTTCCCTGGGACGTGTATTTTTTGATTGTGCCAGTTTGGGTCCCTTTAGGCCCACTCCCTTTTACACTTTTATTTTTCATTTCATCTGTGACTTTTCTTTTCCCCTCTGAATACTCATAATTAGAAAGAGCCAACCATTAATATGCCAGTCCCAGCCCTGTCTATTTGCTTTTCTTTTAGCTTTTTCCTTCACCGATCTTCTCCTTATTTATATTCTCTGGGAGTCCCCCTTTTCTCTCGCACTCTGCTTCCCCACAAACTCGATACAAAATTTATATATGAAGCCACAGCCAGACTCACTCACCCCTTTGCAAGAAACCTTGAGATCATGTTCTGATCGGCTAAGTGGTTAACACTTCTGCCTAGCGGGGGCGGAGCCTGACTATGGCGGCTGAGGAGAGCTCGAGGTAGGAGCTCCCGGATTAGCTCCTCTGTTTGATCCCCCCCAGGTCCCCAAGCCCCCATGGAAAGGTGAAAACCAGCAGTGTGAGTCCTACCTCTGCCTGGTGGGCACCCTGGGAAGAGTGGCGGTCTGTGAGAGGGGAGACTCTGGAGCTGGAGATTAGCTGGTGTGCAGCCCTGCAGTGACGGCGTGTCTGGATGCCGGGAGGTGAGGGGGCGTGGCTCGAGTGCGTGGCCGGCTGCTATGCATCTCTGGGAGCCGAGGAAGCCGGCCGGTGTCTGACAGGAGGAGGGAGAGACGCTGAACTGTGAGTCGGCCAGCTGCCCCAGAGTCCTGAAGTGTTGTGGTGAGGTGAGAGACAGTGTGGCTTGCAGAGAGAGCAGAGGAAACAACAGCCCTCTGCTCTACAAACCCCTCCACCACAATTCCCAGAGTTTAGTGTTCTAAAGCCCCCTCCACCATAACTCCCAGTGTGATCACAGCCCCCTGCACTACAACTCCCAGCGTTTTACAGCCCCCTGCACCACAACTCCCAGCGTTTCACAGCGCCCTGCACCACAACTCCTAGTGTGCCACAGCCCCCTGCACTACATCTCCCAGCGCTCCACAGCCCCCTCGTACTACAACTCCCAGAGTTATACAGCCTCCTCCATCATTACAACTTCCAGTGTTATTCAGGGGAGTCCCCCTGAAAAGAGAGGAAGAAAAGCTGACTTGCTGGTTGGATTAAAGGAGAGAGCCTGGAGTCGTCTCATGAGAAGAGAAGTGCAAAGGGGTGCTGATGTTGTACTTAGCCAAGTTAAATGTAAAAATAAAAATAAATGACACACCTAAAATATGTAATGCCAGAATAAGGTGTCACTGGTGCTATAGATTCTCTATATGGAGGCGAACCTTGAGGATGTGGAATGATGAAACGCGTAGGGATGAGCTAGGATGTGACATCACCTCACACATTGAGAATGCCCGTGGTAGAGTATGATGGCTGGAGCAAGGTTTCGATACACACAAATGCTGTTTATACCAATGTCGGTGGTGACACTGTAAAATGTGAGTGTTTTATATGACTTTTTTAATAAAGATATTTTTGATGATTTTTGCGGGTTCCTCTTCCCTTCCTGTTCTGGGCAACATGATGGAGCATATATCCTCGTGTCCTTAGAAATTCTGGAATAGATCGGAGATCTGACATACTTATTGATAATCACCAGGTGGGAACACTTGGTGGGCTGGTTTATTATCTTACCAGCAACATCTTTTGGTGAGTTGAGGCTAGTAGAATTGGTGATGAATGCACATCTTGGCAATAATTTAAGGTGCAACACAGAAGATTCATTGCAGATGAAGAAAATTTAGTTTATTTTTTGAGAACATTATACATGGTGGTGGTGTACTCAAAGAAAGAAGATTTAGGAATTATGGACTTTGCACACTGATTTAATTTGTTTAAGATATTTTGGGATTGTTATATTGCATATATTTAATTTATGCAATATTGATTAGAGTGACAAAGTTATATATATACCTGCACTTTATTTTTGAGGTACATAATTTTGCATTGTCACTTTATGTTATAGTATGTTATATATGCAATATATGTATAAGCACTTTATGAGTATGTTATATACGTAAAGGCACTTTATGAGTATGTTATATATGCACTATATGTAAAGGAACTTTATTTATGATACTTTTTGAACAAAATGCCAAAGCACCTGGCATGGTAGGTTCATGCTATTTTTGCACACAATGCCAATGCACCTGACATTTTGAGTTTATAATCTTTATTATCAAATATGGTCTGATAGGATAGATAGTAATATATTTATTAGTGTCCCCTCTGTGAAAAGAGAGTAACTAGAAAATGCTCATGCACCTGACATAATGCATTTAAATTACATAGCGCTGTCTAGTTTTTTCATATGTTACTGATACTGTACCTGAAAATCATAATGTTCAATAACATCACATAAAGCTGCAAGGCATTGCCCAAGCATGCAATTTAATGAATTGGTGTTTTTACTATATCACTCTCGAAGTCACATTAAAAGGACCTTCTCCAGACTGTACAACATTCTTTGAAAATGTCCCAATATCAGTGTCGGGCTCCCCGTGCCCTTTTTGATAGTAGCTTGCCTTCTAGCCTTGAAAATGGCCAATATTCAGTGCTAAGATCCCCCCATAGACTTTAATAGAGTTCACTCTTAAGTTTAGGTTTTAAGGATTTCAATCTGGATTCAATGAAACCCTTGCAAATCTAAACCTGGATGAAATCGTTTATCCCTAGCCACAACAAAAAATGCAAAAATATGTAAATAGTGAGTTTCTCAGAAAGCATACAGTACATGTGAAGTTTGCATAGAGTTCTGACTGGGATGAACTCCTTTGTTCATCTACAGTCACAAACATGGGCAATTCTAACTAAGCATAATCATAAGAAGAGCCTTTTATGCCATTATTAATAATTTTTATTTGTGACTTTAAAGTTGAATTCCAAGCGAGGTTATTTTTTGCTTACTTACATTGATATTCCTAGATTGTAAGCTCGTAAGAGCAGGGCCCTCGATCCCCTCATGTTTTGCATTGTATTGTTATTGTTCTGTCACATGTTCTGTCCCCCTTTGTAATGTACAGCACTGAGCGAACCATTGGCGCTTTATAAATACTGTATAATAATAATAATTTAAGAATTTGTTGGTTTAGGAATTCCCTTTAGCTACTTTTTCTTACCACAAATTATTATACAAAATGTACGTCACCTGAATGCTATATTGTTCTTTATCCATGTCATCTTAAACATGTACACATTCAATTAAACTTGCACAATAGGAAACATCTGGAGTGCCTTGGCTTTTTCTTGTTTTACTTTCAGACAAACAGCATTGTTCTTAGCTAGTCTTGTGACATAAATGCTTAAAAGGTTACTTAAACCCAGCCAATTGACTCACTTATAAATTTATAACTGCAATGTCTTCCACTTGAAGTAAAATGTTAAGATTTTCCCTAAGCACACAAGTAAAGAGATGCGTTTTGAAAAGACCAGCACTATTGTAGTTTGTAAGGAGTCCTTGGGGTATTAATTAGTGATCTTCATATAACTATACATTACTTAAGGGCTTTCTAGTTTAAAATAGATTTCATTTCTTTTCTCTATTGATTAGGTGAACTGGAAATCAAGAGATGATGAAACTATCCTTTATGTAATACTTATATTCTCCAAAATATACAATGAAAAATTGATAGTTTGTTCTTTTCATAACTTCTGTATTTTCAGAAGAGAATCCTAGGGGTAGACAGCATATTCACTATATTGCACCTGAAGTAACCAACAAATAAAATGACCTTTTTACATTTTTGCTAAAGCCAAAAAGTAGTTCTGCAACACATGTAATTTTATGCTCAACACTGCACACCAAATTAGTTATTCCTCTCTACAACCTATCTTGAACTTACAGTAAAGTGTATCTAAACCCAAGAAAAAAAAATTAATATATTGCAACCTAACAGTCTTTACTTGTGGTGGCTGCATTAGTTTTCTTTTTCAGGCTTTTTTACACCTGGCAATCCTGCCAGTACCACACTTCTTTTCCTAGGGTGACAATGTACATTCACCATACTATTATCTAGTGTTGTACCCCTAGCATATTTACTTATTTTATTACAGGTATTTATTTGGCGCCGTCAATTAACGCAGCACTTTACATATATATATATATATATATATATATAGTACATTCACATCAGTCCCTAACCCTCAAGGGGCATACAATATAAGGTCCCTAACTCTCATTCATACATACACATACTAGAGCCAATTTAGACAGGATCCAATTAACCTACCAGCATATCTTTGGAGTGTGGGAAGAAACTGGAGTACCCGGAGGAAACCCACACAGGCACAGGGAGAACATGCAAACTCCAGGCAGGTGGTGCCATGGTTGGGATATGAAATGTTTTGAACTATAGAACATATTCCCACTTCTTAAGATACTGTACGTTGGTGGTGTTTTGTTGTCAACAGAGAGCTAGAAACAATAGAAAGTAATAAGAAAGCAGCACGATAAGAGACGTTCCCTGTTGGGGTGTACTTTATTTACTGAGGCTTGCTCACAATGACCTGAGATAATAGCTAAACTTATTAACAAATAGAAATAAACTTCCACTAAGCAGCAGTAGTGAAACATCCACAACTTTTTTTAGCCAGCATGCTTTTGTGACTGAAAAGTCAATTTCAATATTTTTTTTAGATCAAAGACTTGGAACTCTACTTTACAAAGGTCAGGAATCAACAATGAATGTGAGTCAATACTGTAATTCTGAGTTTCCTTAGTGAGCGTGATTCTTGAGAGAAGGCAAGTTTGCCAAGCACAATCTGAGACATTAAGCTTTCAGAAGTGCAGTGACAAGTGGATCTCATTGTAAAGCAAGAAACACTAGCTGCAAAAGGTGTTTATGGAGGAGAAGCTTGTTATTCATCTGAATGCAGCACTTGCAAAGTCCAAGCAATCTGTTAAGACTGTTTTAACACTTTGCAAATTGAATGAAACAATGAATACACTTGTAACTTGGTTACACTTATAGAATCACCCTTTTGCTTACATTTCCATTTTGTTTTATGTATAATGAAAGTCACAGTAGTGTAAAAATAAATTAATTTTATTATACTTAAGATTTTATTTTGTAAAAAAAAAAAAGGAATTACATCAGTTTCCCTGTGACAGGCAAATTCATAGGCAAATGTGCAAATTTAGATGCAGAAGATGTGTTTTATAATTAAGAAAAAAAAAGATAAATTGTGTGGGATCGTCTTAAAATTACACATAGACATTTGTCAGCCACACAGCCTTGTTGGCCAGGAAAGAGAGGGCAGCAAGTATGTGCCCCCACACCAAACCAGGCTACACGCATTTTAACATTGGGGAACCTTTTCGAAGGGTACAGGGGTTGCTTCCTAACATCCAATGCCCTAAGAAGGAGGAGGGTGTAATACGAGGGGACTTTCTGCAGAATCTGTAAACCCTCTTTATATCAATGGGGAACCCAGTGTCTGCTACCTCCAAGGGAAATTAGTTCAGGGTTACATTAGTGCTCCTTATTAACCACTTGCCTACCAGGCACTTATACCCCCTTCCTTACCAGGCCAATTTTCAGCTTTCAGCGCTGCCGCACTTTGATTGACAATTGCGCGGTCATGCAACATTGTACCCATATGAAATTTTGATCATTTTTTTTCTCACAAATAGAGCTTTCTTTTGGTGGTATTTAATCGCCACTGGGCGCTTTACTTTTTGCACTATAAATTAAAAAATGTGCAAAAAATTTGAAAAAAAAAAAAAGTTTATTTGTTTCTTTTATAAAATTTTTCAAACAGGTATTTTTTCTCCTTCACTGATTTGCGTTGATGAGGCGGCACTGATGGGCACTGATAGGCGGCACTGATGGGCACTGATAGGCAGCACTAAAGGGCACTGATAGGCAGTACTAATGAGGTGGCACGGATAGGCGACACTGATAGACAGCACTAATTAGGGGTCACGGATAGGCGGCACTGATATGCAGCACTGATAGGCGGCACTGATAGGTGACACTGATGATGGGTACTGATAGACGGCACTGACTGGCATCACTTCTGGGCACTGACTGGCGGCACTGACTGGCACAACCCCTGGGCACTGACTGGTGGCACTGACTGGCAGCACTGCTGGGCTGCACTGGTGGGTGGCACTGGTGGGCAGCACTGGTGGGTGGGCACAGGTGGGTGGCACTGGTGGGCACAGGTGGGTGGCACTGGTGGGCACAGGTGGGTGGGCACAGGTTGGTGGCACTGCTGGGCACATGTAGGTGGCACTTCTGGGCACAGGTAGGTGGCACTGCAGAGTGGCACAGGTAGGTGCACTGCTGGGCACAGGTGGGGGCACTGCTGGGCACAGGTGGGGGCACTGCTGGGAACGGGTGGGCGGGGCTAGTGGGCGCACTGCTGGGCGGAACTTGCGGGTGTCACTGCTGGGCACCGATCATCAGGGCACTGATCATCAGTGCCCTGATGATCGGTGCCGATCCCTGCTCTGACAACTGCCGGTTCTCGGCAGTACTTTCCTCACGATCTGACAGCGTGAGGAAAGTGCAGCCGAGAACCGGCACTTGCATTTCCCTGTGATCAGCGTGTCATTGGACACCGCTGATCACGTGGTAAAAGGCCGGTGGGATCGGCCTTTCACCACATCACGTGATCAGCTGTGTCCGTAGGACACAGCGATCACGGAGATCGCCGGGTGCGCGCCCCCTGGGGCGCGCAGGAGAGCGCGTTCTGGGAGGACGTCATATGACGTCCACTCAGAACTGGCCGGCCGCGGTGAAGCCGTCATTCGGCTATGCGCGGTCGGCAAGAGGTTAAATCCCACAAAGAGTTAAAAGTAAATAAACACACACACATACCTATTCAACAAGTGTAGAGGATTGTAGGACGTTTGTGGCACTACACAACAACAAATATTTCATAAAATCACTTTATTTTTAAATTAACCTAGTGTTCTATCTCCTGTTAGAAGCAACACAATAGTAAGACATCAGGAGCCAATACAATGTATTGCCCAATGCACCCAATACATTGGTTATACAGTTCCATTTGATGGTTTATAATAGGCAACTTGAAATCCTGAAGTGAGGGAAATGCGTTGAACCCTAAGGTCCCTATCGTAATGCACCCAAAGGAACTGTATAAACAATGGGGGTGTGGCTTTTAAGGTGTTTCTGTGCACTCTGTGTGGTATTGCACTGAAGGAAGACTGTATGCTATGCCATGAAATATGTTTTGCCACTATGTAACAATTAATAAGAAATTGAGATATTTAGCTTTATTTTTTTTTTTCCTTTTTTTTTTTTAGACAGAGCAAAAAGTTTTGAATCCAATACTGTGGACTGTGCTGCTCTCCCTGCATGCAGGTCTAATTGCATGCTTGTATAATAAATACATCTCATTTTCAATCTGGCTTCAGCAGATTGAAAAGCAAATAGAGAGATTTAACAGAAGGTTTGAAGGCATTCTTTTGACTGCTCATTTTGCAGGGACTCCTTGGAAAGTTTTTACTACAGAGTTCTTACATATCTACAGAGTGACTAGACATGCAACTTCACTAGCTGAACTACTACATGGCAAACAAATACATACCATACTACAGCATATGCTGCAGTCATACCACTTCCACAAAGTCCAGTGCCTCAATTGCAAAGACTGTTAATATTCAACATGATAAAAACATGGTGCTCTTTCAGCTTTGATTTCTAGTTAGAAGAAACCAGGCTTATTGAAACAAGGACAGTGCTAATTTTCCAATCCTCTTAGAGCACCTCCCGACCCTTTAAGGGGTTTCTTAAGCCGAGAGGTGGGGCGGGGTTTCTGTTCATGTGACCGCCATGATTGGTTGTCACAGTGGTCACATGATCGGAAACCTCACAATCGCAAGTAGAGTTTGGTAGCTTTCCATTAGCCGCTGGTAACTGTATTGGGAGCATTCAGGGCACACATTCTCGGCACATCTGTGTTTATATTCTTTTACACATATATGCGGCCTCTCGGAGTTAAGGCCCACCCACCTAGAGGCTGCATATATGCATACTGACGGCGCAAAGAGGTTAAACATATGAACTGTCTAATGGAAGCATTTGGAATGCCAATCATCTTGCACCGTTAGGCAAGGCTTTTCAGAAGTTTCAGTAGTTGAAAGAATTTTCCCATTCCGGTGACTAACAATCAGATGGTAGTCCGGGAACCCAAACTATGTAGACACATTCAAAGAAACAGAAGGTCTACCGTGTTGATCAAGGATTATGTGAAGTAAAAAAATGTTGTTTGTGTTTTCCAATATTAAGGGAAAAATACTCTTGGGTACTATGAGAGGAATGTGTTCATACCATTGACGCATAAATGTCACTCTTTACTAGCAATGAGCTGAACTTGATTGGGTTCAGTTTGGGTGCACTACTGAAGTTTTGGTGCTCAATCCAAACCCAATTAAAGTCAATGTGAATCAAATCTTAGAAATCACTGATAGCCATTCTCTAAGCTATTAGCCAGTGAACTGTAAAGCAAATGACATGGGGGGCTGAGCACTACCCTTCTGAATTTTTTTTTAATTGTGATTGGCAAGGAGCAGCATTTTAATTAGTTCTGAAAGTAAGACATTTTGCACAATTCCTTTAAATAACTAAATAACCTGTCTGGGGGATTCCCTTAACATGACTGTGAAGTGGTGCAACTGTACGATGTATACAATGAACTCCAATCGTTTTTTGTTTGGTTTTCTTTTTTAGCCATTCAGCCCTTGTTATGTAGTATGTATCTATGCATCTATTTGACATCAGAATTGTATGCATTTTATTTGTTGGACACTGAGTGGCATGTTCTGGTGCCCCTGCAGTGACCTACAGCCACAGTTGGCTGGGAAGTTGGGTCTTTTACCCTGATGTTGGCAGCTTCCTCTGTGACACTGGACGTTCTTGACTTGTTCCACACATGCGCAGTTGGAGAATAGGTTCAGTGTTGCCACCCACAGCTGTGATTGGCTGGTGGGGGCATTCCGTGCAGATAGCAGACTATTTAAAGAGAGCCTGTGGCTTGCTTCCTATGGACATGGATATCTCTGTGAATATCAGATGGGCTGGCAGTGGCTGTTGAGTTTTAGTAGGGATTGCAATCGTTTTTTGTTTGGTTTTCTTTTTTAGCCATTCAGCCCTTGTTATGTAGTATGTATGTATGCATCTATTTGACTGGATTGTCTGGTGGTTGGACCTTTTTTCTTTCCCCTTGTTATGGATCTTTTTTGTGTTGGTTTTGCAGATAGAAGGCAACTAATAGAGGCTTTCTTAAGACCTTTTGTTCTATTTTATATGTGTCCATGTGATAAAGGTGCTATACCTGTTTATATTATGTATAATGCATGATTTTTATATTCAAATGGTTTTTATTGAAAAATTTTGTCAACATACAAAAGGGTAAACATATTAACATATTAACATGAAACTAGAAGGGTTCACTCGAAGGATCATAATGCATGAGTAAAGAAGTAGGAGTGGAAGATCCCCACCAATAGGCCGGGGATACTTT
This sequence comes from Staurois parvus, assembly GCF_062004578.1. Classification (NCBI taxonomy): domain Eukaryota; kingdom Metazoa; phylum Chordata; class Amphibia; order Anura; family Ranidae; genus Staurois; species Staurois parvus. The sequence goes on from NW_028317951.1 coordinate 8,825,590, forward strand.
AGGTTCCAATTGTGTACATGAGAGGTATGCTCATTGTCATGTGAACCAGTCTAGAGAATGGTAGAGCGCCATAGTCTGGTAATATTGGTTTTTGCTGCTGCTAAAGTATGTATAACAATGGTACGTGTATTTGTAGGAAACTTATCTACGCCAATATGCAGGAGAGCTAAAGCGGGGTTTGGTGTTACTAACGTACCTGTAATTGAGGAAATTATTTGAAAAATTTTGTTCCAGTAAGATTTAATTGACCTACAATTCCAGAGTATATGTGATAGCGTACCAGACTCTCCGCAGTGTCTCCAGCAGGCTCGCGAGTGTTGTGGATAAAATAGTGATAATTTAGTGGGAGTTAAGTACCATTCATGTAAGATTTTTAAATATGTTTCCCAGTGGGAGGAACATTTCGAGGCCTTGTACGTAATGGTAAATGTTTTTTCCCATATGCTTGGGGATATTGATTGGTGGAAATTTTTCTCCCAGTTGGTTAAAGAGGAAGTATATGTTGTAAATTGTCTATCGGTTATAAGTGTGTAAAAGACAGAGATTCTTTTTTTTGGGTATTTGGTTCTATGAAAGAAATGATGCGCAGTTGCAGGAATTTCTGTTGTGTGCGGGATACTTGTTTTGTGGAGTGCATGGGCTATGCGCATATATGTAAATTGTTCATTGTCAGGAAGGTGAAATTTGCTTTGAGTGGTGTAGAAGGAGTCCAATTTGCTTGAGGTAAATATGTCTTGAATGTGATGTATGCCAAGGGTCGTCCACTTTGTTAAATTTAGATGAGGTATGATGTGATGCAAGGACGAAAGTAGGGGTTTGAACATTGTTTTTCCCTAATTTATTGTAGTCAACAAAATCGTGCCATACCATTAAGGAGGCCTGTATGCATGGGTGTTTGTGAAACGCTTGAATCTGAGCCGCTCGAGGTAGACATAGTATGTCCGTTATCACGTATGGAAGGTACAAAGATGTTTCCAAGGTGGTCCATATTTTTTCCGGGGAGGGGTGCCACCAGAAGAAGAGCTGGTCTAATAGAACAGCTTGGTAGTAGGATTTCATATGTGGGAGGCCTGCTCCACCTCTGGCGGTTGGACGTATTAGGAGATTCGTGGTGCATCTGGGTTTTTTTGAGTTCCATAGGAATTTGTTTAATATGGCCTGGAGTTTAATGAAGAAAGAATATGGGACTGGGATGGGGAGTGTTCGGAAAATGTATAGTATCTTAGGAAGAATACACATTTTTAGTGTTGCTATTCTACCTAATGTCGATAGATTAGATGTGCGAAAGCTCTTGAGATCCCGTGGGATAGTTTCAAGTAGCGATCTGTAATTAGTTGGGTAAAGGTGAGTAGTAGTAGGGGTGAGTCTAATCCCCAAATAAGGAATGCTGTGTTTTTCCCAGGTAAAAGGGAACTGTTTAGATAGTAAGTCCTGGGTAATAGAAGGCGTATATAAATTTAATATTGATGATTTGGATTCATTAAGTTTGTAATATGAGACCACTGAGTAGTCTTGAATGTGCGTATGAATCGTCTGGAGTGATTTATATGGATTTGTAACCATCAGTATAATGTCGTCTGCGAAGAGACTGATTTTGTGTTCAGTGGTGAGGTATTTGACTCCCGTGAAGTTTGGATCGTTTCTAAGGTTAGTCGCTAGTGGTTCTATAAGTAAGGCAAAAATGATGGGGGACAGAGGGCAACCTTGTCTGGTTCCATTGGATATACAAAAGGGCTGTGAGAGCGTGCCATTAGTTAAGACTCTAGCAGAGGGTTTAGAGTAAAGGGCGAGGATCGCCGACAATATCCAATCCGTAAAGCCAAACTTTCGTAATGTAAGTGTCATAAATTTCCAGTGAATTCGGTCGAAAGCCTTTTCCGCGTCTAGTGATAAAAAAAGGGAGGGACGTTTGTCAGTTTCAAGGTGGTGGAGTAGAGAAATAATTCGCCTGGTGGCGTCAGGAGCCTGTCTACCAGGTATAAAACCCACTTGGTCTGGATGGATCAATGTAGGTAGGAATGGGAGTAATCTTTGAGCAATTATCTTGGCGTATATTTTTATGTCTGTATTAAGTAGCGAGATTGGTCTGTAATTTTGAGCGAGTTGGGGGTCTTTACCTGGTTTCGGGATGGTTGTGATAATTGATTGTAGCATGTCAGGGGGAAATTCCCCGTCAGATGCCACGTGATTGTAGAGGGCAGAGAGATGTGTCTTAAGGTCGGATGTAAATGTTTTGTAGTATTCATTAGTGAAGCCATCGTTCCCTGGTGATTTATTTAAAGGTAGAGTGGTTATGACTTTTTCAATTTCTAAGGCTGAAATTGGTACCGATAGAGATTCGAGTTGAGAAGGGGTGACGTGGGCGAGATTGGTTTTATGCAGGAAGCGTTCAATGGAGGGGATCGTTGGTTGGGTTGTATTAGTCGTCTTTTATGTTATATAGCTTCTGATAGTATGTTGCAAAAGCGTTAGCAATATCTAGTGGATTTGTAAGAGGAGAACGTGTGATTGGATGCTGGATCATAGATATTTTGGTCTTAAGTCGTTTTTGTTTAATGGTCTTAGCAAGAAGAGAGCTAGCTTTATTTCCGAGCGCATAAAATTTGGTCTTTGTTTTTTGGAGGTTGGTGTCATAAGAGTGGAGTAAAAGGGTGCGTAATTTGTTTCTATCTTGGTTTAGAATTGCCGAAATAGTAGGGTTAGGGTATTTTTTGTTAATTTCCTCATTTAGGTTAATGGAGGTTAAAAGCTGGTCAATTTGTTGAGTGCGCTGTCTGTTTATACGGGAGTTTAATTGTATGAGGATACCTCTCATGTAGGCCTTGTAAGTTTGCCAAAGTGTAGTAATTGAGATATCCGGAGTAGTGTTGGTATCAAAAAACAATTTGTGGGCTTCTAAAATATGTTTCTGATTGTCCGGATGTTTCAGGAGCGAAGAGTTGAGTCTCCAAATCGGTGGAAGCGCCGAGCGTCGATCGTCATTTAAGGATATACTTATTGGTGCGTGGTCTGACCAGGAAATGGTTCCAATGTTAGAGGAAGTCACTTGTTGTAATGTCCATTTGTCAGTGAGAAACATATCTATTCTGGAGTATGAGAGATGCGCTGGGGAGTAGTAGGTATAGTCTCTCTCAGAGCCATGTTGGCATCTCCATATGTCATACAAGTCGTGATCATGTAGAAATTGATTGAAGGTATATTTAGTGGGTGGCTTCTTAGAGGTTGAGTCCACGAGTGGGTTGCACATAACGTTGAGGTCTCCGCCAATTATGAGTTTGCCTTGTTTATGATCCGAGATGGTCTTATAGAGCATTCGAAAAAATTGCATTTGGTTGTTGTTTGGGCCATATACATTCACCAATGTGTGGGTTATGTCATTTATCTGGCAAATGAGGATATAAAAGCGTCCATGTGGGTCGGCCATTTTCGAGATGAATCGGAAAGGGAGAGAGTCATTAATGGCTATAATTACTCCGTTTTTCTTTTTGAGATTGGTTGCCATAAATATTTGTGAGAAATGGTGCAGGTGTAGTTTAGGCGTTTTTTCCGTGGCGAAGTGAGTCTCTTGTATAAAGAGAATGTCGGCTCGGGATTTTCGGGTTTCTTTAAGGAGCAGCGATCTCTTGAAAGGAGAGTTTAGGCCTCTAACGTTAAGAGATGTTATATTAATCATTTATATAAGTTTCTGCGTTGAAAATATAATGTCGGGTTGTTGTTTCGGTAATCTCCTGAGAAAGGACAGTAATAGGATAGTCATGGTACCCGTAAGGCTCGAGTGAAGGTTTAGAGGAAGTGGTCCATGTAGCCTCAAAGACAAGACGATTGGAAGTAAGGAGGGTTAGCTGACGGTGCCGTAGGAAAAAAGGAGAGGAAGCACAAGGGATACTAAAAATAGTTTTGCAAAAAATGCAAATAGGCCAAGTAGCCAACATCGCTACTTTAGAGCTGGGGGGTATAAACAGGCTTTGACCGCCGAGAGGGTCATGCCACACGTAAACTTGGAGGGTGAACTTCATTATATGTAGGCCGATCGCCAGAAGTGTAAGCATTGAAAAATAACCCCCGAAAAGGAAAGATGTCAGCACCTGGAATGCTCTATGTAACAGCTTGAGATGTCTCCATGCGTTGGGCAGAGTTAGAGGTGGTGTCATGCGTATCTGCAGGGAGAATGTTCCATGTCCTGAGCAGGTCTAAGCCTGCTTCCAGGTTCCTGACGGTGAATATTCTGCCTTGTCGTCGCACTATTAATTTAGTTGGGAACCCCCATTGGTAGGCTATGCCATGATTCCTTAGGGCCTTAGTGATGGAAATCATTTTTTTTCTATTAAGGAGCGTGGTTTTGGATAGGTCCGCATAGAGGCGTAGATTTGCGTGTGATGGCGGGAGAGGTGGTGGGTTTCTAGCCGCAATCATAATTTTTTCTTTAATGTGGTAAAAATGCACCCGTATCAGCACATCTCTTGGAATAGAAGCCGGCAGAAACGCCGGTTTAGGCAGTCGGTGGGCTCGATCAATCGTGAGCTCTAGATCTGGAAGTGTTGGTAGGAGTAGTTTGAAGTATTGCTGTATGTAGGGTAGCAGATTTTTGCTCGGCACTGATTCAGGGATCCCTCTGAATTTAATGTTGTTGCGACGCGAGCGATCTTCTAAGTCTGCTAATTTTAAATTGATTTGCTCGATATCAGTCGAGTGATCTGCATGGGTGTCAATCAAATCGTTATGCGCTGTTATGATGTCACCTAGACTGCTTTCAATATGGCAAATTCTACGTTCTTGGTGCTGTACCACATTAGTTATTTGGTTTAAAGACGCAAAAATGTCATTTTGTAGAGATTGACGGAGTGACGTCAGCAGGTGTTTCATGGACACCTCTGTTAGCGGCTGATCTGCTGCTGGGAATGCGTCTATATCTGGCAAGTTTAAAGTAGCGGGTGGAGGTGTGATATTTAGGGCTTGGTAGGATGTGTTAGGGTCCTGGTCTAAACGTGGCCTAGATTTGGCAGGGCTGCTAGTTGTGGGTGACAGAGGGGGTGAGAACTCACCAGGGTCCCCTGGGTAAAGCGATTCTTGCAGCCTCGGATCCCTGTGCTGAGCCCTGTAGTCCTCCTCGTGGCTGCTGTCTCCCTGTGTGTCTCTGCTGTGGCCGCCATCTTGGATTCCCTGTACAATAGCAGGGAAGAAGTTAGTGAGCTTCCCTGGATGATCAGGGGCTCTCCTCCTGCGGGGCATGTTGGTCGGGATGCGGGCAGAGGTCGGTGACACTGTGGGGTGATTTATGTCCCCCGGGGCCGGTGAGTGCCGCGTTGTAGGTGGCGGGTGGACGGAGCTGTATTCAAAGCGCGTCCATCCCGTAGCCGGCCGCGCATGCGCCCCCTGATTTTTATAGTGTTGTTTTCTTTTGCTTAAAATTTGAATTGCATCCCCTTGGTTGGTTTGCACCATTAAACATGTAGAGGAAAACACCATATCTGGAGGCCATTGTTCCTGTTCTACTGTTGCTTTTTATTTACTTATTGTTTTGAGATAGTATATATTTTTGTATTATAGAACAACAATCTCCAGTACGTTTTGAGAGGTTATGATGTATGTTTTAGTCAACTGGATGTGTTTTTAATGTTTTATTTTTATACTACATGTGTGTGGTCTTGTTCATGGGGTATCAAGAAAGTACATATAAATATTACTTTTTGATTTTGGATATGTCTACAACCAACTGCAGAAAAACTAAAACATACAAAAAAATGTAAATTCCTGGTAAATGACAGCTCCTTGCTGCTATGTACTGCTTGTAAACAAGACAGCCAGGGATTTCCTTAACTGCTTTCCTGCCACCCTATAGTAGAACTACTGCTACTGGGCAACATGGCTGTGAAAAATCATGTATATATACATGATTTGCTTTTCTGGGTAGGGGGTGTTTGTGCCGCCCTACCTGCACCGCCATTGGTGGCTAGGGATGTCAATCACCGGGACCCGGCTGGAGATTCCCCACTGACACCCGGCAATCATCAGGGAAAGCTGACAGGGGAGAGGCCTGTGTGTAAAGAACACAGATCTCTCTCCTGCCAGCAATGACATGCTGCTTTGTATTTCTCTGCACAGCAAAGAAATACAAAGCAGCATGTCTCCCTAGTAAAACACAAGGCACATAATGTAAAACAGCACACAGTTAACCCTTTGATCGCCCCAGATGTTAATCCCGTCCTGGCCAGTGTCATTAGTACAGTGTCAGTGCTTTTTATTAGCACTGATCATGGTATTAGTGTCATTGGGATGTCAGTGGCAGTTAGTCAGTTCTCCCCCAGTGTCAGAATGCCCACTACAGTCCCGCTATAAGTCACTGATCGCCACCATTACAAAAAAAAATTCCATAAAATATACCGTCATTTGTAGACGCTATAACTTTCACATAAACCAATTCATTTACATGAATTGGGATTTTATTTATCAAAGACATGTAGCAGAATACATTTTGGCCTAAATTTATGATGAAATTTGATTTTTTTAATTTTTTTTACTGGATATGTTTTATAGCAAAAAGTCAAAAATATTGTTTTTTTTTTCAAAATTGTTGGTCTTTTTTTGTTTATAGCGCAAAAAATAAAAAATGCAGAGGTGATCAAATACCACCAAAAGAAATCTCTATTTGTGGGAAAAAAGGACATACATTTCATTTATGTACAGCGTAGCATGATCGCGCAATTGTCAGTTAAAGTGATGCAGCGCCATGTCGCAAAAAATGGCCTGGTCAGGAAGGAGGGTAAATCTTCTGGAGGGCAAGTGGTTAATCTACAGCCAGATGAGAGTCCGGTGTATATATTAGTAGGGGATCTCAACACATAAATGTGTGTGATCTCCCTAAAATACATCTCAGAATCTTCTTGTTGATGAGATCTGATGTGGATTTTAAGAGGAAAGCCCACATAAAAAAAAAACAAAAAACAAAAGCATAGAGTCCCCCCAAAATTCATACCACAGCCTTATCTGAGCATGCACTTTTTATGTTTCTTTATGTGCAGGGTTCCCCTTGACATCTGTACCAGACCTGAAGGGCCTGTTATACATTTTTTGGGGGGATGACCCTTTTATGCTATCCCCATCCTTTTTTTTTACATGCACCTGTGGACTGGAAATCCTAGGCAACAGCTGAATGGATTGGGGGGATACGGCATGATCGTTATGATGCCAACAGAAGTCTGAGTAGGAACCTATCACATAATAATACCCCTGGTAAATGTTTCACTTCCTATTACAGCCAGACGTTCAGCTGAGCTGAACTAAATAGGTACTTGCCAAACCTCAGAATAGGCAAAATTCAGTCTGAATATGGGTGCTGACCGAACCAGCAGCTCAACCGTTGTAGTTACATTTATAATACTTTCTATACTCTATACCTGTTAGTTCCACTTCCTGTTCTTGTTATGAAATACTTAGAAAGCGTGTGTTTTATGGATGCCTGAATTGGTTCATAAATCACTGTATACTTACTCTGCCTTCCAAACTACAGGACACAAGATGGCATTGTTTTTTTTGCAGTCTTTTCAGCTCACAAGAACATTGCATGTCTGGAAACATCAACAAGTATGTTCTACACTTACCAAAATGAAACCTAATGCAGACACCACATCTAGGGACTGCAATATTGTGCATTTGATCATTGGGTCTTGATTACACTTTAACCTCCCTAACAGTATTCCCGAGTGTAGCTCGGGGTAAAATGTCTGTACCAAAAGCGGTAACCCCGAGCTACACTCAGGCTTACCATGCAGCGCTGTATATGGAGTCCCTGCAGCACTTACCTTGTCCTTCGCTCCCGCGATGTGTCCCCTGCAGCGTCCCCGGCCATCTCCTCCGGCTGATGCCGGCATCCGGCTCCTGTGTTCCGGTCCCTGTGACGTCGGGATGTATGGGCGCTGCTGGCAGTGGGAAATTTGAAAATTTAAAAAAAAAGTCATTTTTTTCAAAACGATTTTACATGGTAAAACATTGCTGTTTCAACCCATTTCACATACATTTTGTCCCTAGTGCTTTGTCCTGTCCCCTGTCTGCATTTTGATTGTTCTTTCTGCCTGGAAACGTAGAAAAGTCCATGGCGTCCAAAAAGTGTCCCTTTAGGTCAAAAGCGGGTTTAGATCAGCTAGAGAACAGCGATAGTAAATCAGAACCACTTGCAGAATTGAGTGATAATGATTTGTGGGGAAATTCGTCATCAGACACTGAAAACGATTCTGCAACTTTGCTCAGCGATGTGCGAACTTGGCCCTATATTTCAAATTTCAGTGTTTTTGGTTTGATTATATTATTGAATTAAATGTATGATTTAGAATCTTGTTCAGACAGATTTCAGTGAGTTATTCCTAAAAATTACAGCCTACAATAAAAAAACTACATATTTCCATGCAAAATAATTGTACCGCTTTCAGCACCAAAAATATGAAATAATTATACCGCTAGGGAGGTTAACTGAGCATCCAGCTTAAAATAAAAATGTTATTTCATACCAGGTCATGTGGGTGAGCAAAAAGGATAAGTGCACTTTGTCTGAAAGTACACTTTTCTACTACAGTGTAAAGTGTAGCTTAGTAAAGTGAACTTGTGGTCATTTCATACATCCAATCACATGCTATTTGGCACATCCTTTAGTAACTGTGCCATAATATAGATAGACATATAGATAGAGAGAGATAGATAGATAGATAGATAGATAGATAGATAGATAGATAGATAGATAGATAGATAGATAGATAGATAGATAGATTTTTTTTCTGACAACGATTCTAGCATCTGGCTCATTTTACTTTGTTCTCTGATTATTTTGTCTGGGGACCAAGAGAACAATCTAAATGGTTGGAATTACATTTTTACTATTTTTTTTTTTTGGTGGATTGTGTATGATTCTTCCCCAAATTTGTTGAAATAGTGGTGGTGTATGCTGAACGTTTAACAGAGCTCATGAAGTGCACAGTTATTAATTTAAATCATATTACACTAATTCACTGTTGCCCTAAGCAGAATGATCTCTAAATGCATCTATTTAAAGGCCAGTTTAAGAGTCCTCTGGAGAATTTTCCATAATTAGGAAACCTGAGGGCTAAAGGTTATGTAATCTCTTGAGGTTAATAAAAAAAAGACCATGTCACACTACAGGCTTCTAAAGTAGAAACAGTATGTGACGATTATGTATTAAGTGAGGAAAATTATGCAATTTTTTAATGTAGCAGAAACAATATTAGAAATGTCTTATTATATGTTTATAATCAAATTTTCTGTTTACCTTCCCATGTTCTAAAAAAAGATGTATGATAATTGCACCCGGTGCAAATGGCCTGTGTGCTGTATGGCAAATTTAAATAAATATAGGTTGATTTTAAATGTTAATGATCAAGTGCAAATGTACAATTCTCTTGAAAATTAGGGTAAATATACACAGTATCTCACAGACGTGAGTACACCCCTTACATTTTTGTAAATATTTTATTCTATCTTTTCATGTGACACTACTGAAGAAATGACACTTTACTGCAATGTAAAGTAGTGAGTGTACAGCTTGTATAACAGTGTAAATTTGCTTTCCCCTCAAAATAACTCAACACACAGCCATTAATGTCTAAACCCTGGCAACAAAAGTGCGACAGCCCTAAGTGAAAATGTCCACATTGGGCTCAAAGTGTCTATATTTGTGTGGCCACCATTATTTTCCAGCATTGCCTTAACCCTCTTGGGCATGGAATTCACTAGAGCTTCACAGGTTGCCACTGGAGTTCTCTTCCACTTCTCCATGATGACATCACGGAGCTGGTGGATGTTAGAGACTTTGCATTCCTCCACCTTCCATTTGAGGATGCCCCACAGATGCTCAATAGGGTTTAGGTCTGAAGACATGCTTGGCCAGTCCATCACCTTTACCCTCAGCTTCTTTAGCAAGTCATTGGTTGTCTTGGAAGTGTGTATGGGGTCATTATCATGTTGGAATACTGCCCTGGGGCCCAGTCTCTGAAGGGAGAGGATCATGCGCTGCTTCAGTATGCCACAGTACATATTGGCATTCATGGTTCCCTCAATGAACTGTAGCTCCCCAGTGCCGGCAGCACTCATGCAGCCCCAGACCATGACACTCCCACCACCATGCTTGACTTTAGGCAAGACACACATGGCTTTGTAGTCCTCACCTATTTGCCGCCACACACGCTTGACACCATCTGAACCAAATAAGTTTATCTTGGTCTCATCAGACCACAGGGCATGGTTCCAGTAATCCATGTCCTTAGTCTGCTTGTCTTCAGCAAACTGTTTGCGGGCTTTCTTGTGCATCATCTTGCAGACCAATTTGATGGAGTGTGGGGCGTATGGTCTGAGCACTGACAGGCTGACCCCCCACCCCTTCAGCCTTTGTAGCAATGCTGGCAGCACTCATACGTCTATTTCCCAAAGACAACCTCTGGATATGATGCTGAGCACGTGCACCCAACTTCTTTGGTCGACCATGGTGAGGCCTGTTCTGAGTGGAACCTATCCTGCTAAACTGCTGTATGGTCTTGGCCACTGTGCTGCAGCTCAGTTTCAGGGTCTTGGAAATCTTCTTATAGCCTAGGCCATCTTTATGTAGAGCAACAATTCTTTTTTTCAGATCCTGAGAGAGTTCTTTGCTATGAGGTGCCATGTTGAACTTCCAGGAATCAGTATGAGAGAGTGAGAGCGATAACACCAAATTTAACACACCTGCTCCCCATTCACACCTGAGACCTTGTAACACTAACGAGTCACATGACAGCGGAGAGGAAAAATGGCTAATTGGGCCCAATTTGGACATTTTCACTTAGGGGTGTACTCGCTTTTGTTGCCAGCGGTTTAGACATTAATGGCTGTGTGTTGAGTTATTTTGAGGGGACAGCAAATTTACACTGTTTTACAAGCTGTACACTCACTACTTTACAGTAAGTAAAGTGTCATTTCTTCAGTGTTGTCACATGAAAAGATAGAATAAAATATTTACAAAAATGTGAGGGGGGTGTACTCACTTCTGTGAGATAATATATATATATGTGTGTGTGTTTTTTGGATCACAAGTGTCAGAGATGTCATCTTAAGTGATTATAAAGCTTTAATACTAAACACCAATCCTCCTCTTCTGGGGTCCCTCGCTGGCTACATGCTGCATGTGTACTTTTTCAGGAACAATATTCACAAGACGTGTTCATGGTTACTACTAAACGTAACTTAAAAAAACTAACAGGAAAAAAGTCAAAATGTATGCTTTGTACAATGTACCTTTACCTACATGAACACTTTGGCTATGGCACGCATGCAGTCAGGATTTTACTGTATATGCTGCTGCTTACAAATGTATGATGTAATGACAAATACCTGTATATGTACTGTATATGCTTTATTTATTATCATGACAGGATGTTACACTTTACTTAATTACTTTATTTGCATATAAGGTGCAAAACAGAATCATTCCAATGTTCAATACACAGTGATTGATACATTTCAGACAGATATCACAACATACATATGAAAATATGTGTATGCTTTAGTTTTTGATAGAGTAGGGAAAGGTTAAAGAGTAACTGATCTCTGGAAGCTAACCAAAAAATACAGGCAGATGGCAAAAGACTAGGTAGCAGTACGGCATACCCATGCATATTATCATGCCTTGGTCTGCACCGTCTCTGTGTAAATGCAGCCATCTTAGTAGAGGCAGAATTTTGCTTCTTGGTTAGAGCCTCTAGAAGGAGAATAGTGAGCAACATGGGGGTGATTTAGATCTCCTACTGCAGATAGACAGCAAATATGATTTTTTTTCACAGCATTGCCTAGGTGCCCCCATATAACAGGAAGTGTGTGCAAGACAAAAAGAAAAAAATGAGGGTACTGCTTAGTCACAATAAACATTTCTAAATGATTTACTTTTTGAATTCAGTTTTATCATCAGTTTATTTTTTCTGTGTATGGTTTGCATAGTGATTTCCCCTTACTTCTTGTTCCAGAGATGCAACACAAAGTAATCATAAGCCTCTTATCGTTTCTTATACAGTTGCTTCCAGAATAGGTGTACTTATTGCAAGGTATACCCTTACTTCTTATTCACGTGATTCTATAATGTCAGATTTCCCATATGCTTCAGCTTTGATGAGAGCAGTAAACTGGACAAATAGTACAAGTTAATCTCCCTAGATAGAACAAAGACATCAATACAATTTTGGCAAGACTTCTAATCTTTACCTACTCTGTTCAGAAAAGAAAGGCTATACATACACTTTAAGGTATTGTTTCTTAACCTTTTTTCAGTCAAGGCACTCTTTAAAATTATGGACAGGCTCGAGGCACCCCATTCTAAAATGTAAAAATCTATTCTAATAGTTTTACATAATGCATCAACATCCACACATGAAAGACACCCAAAGTTAGAGGTGATTTATTCTTCCAAATCAAATACACTTTTGCACTGGTACATACTAGTATTCCAGTGTTTTTCTTTTCCCTCAGTTTTTTCCATCACTCACCTAATGTGACCCCAGTGCTGATGGAGACCCCAGTGCTGTTAATATGGAATAAAGCTTTGTATTGATTTTAGTACATACTAAGTGTCAAATTTGTTGAGCACCTAAAAAATCCCTTTTCTTCTCATATAATGCTGAATATTCACAATATGGGATGTAGTGCTAGCTGATCTCCAGCCCACCTTAAATAAATATGGAGAGATGAAGTATATCGGCAAGGCTTTGTAAAACACTGCAAACATAAGAGTGGATGTGACAGGTAACTAATAACTGTAAATTTAGCTGGACTGGAAGGGAAGCTTCTTTGGACACTGCTAAACACGCCACACCTAAGCACAGCACTGTAAAGCTCCTGATAAAGACCCTGACATTTGCATCTTCAACTTCAGGTATTTCTTAGTTAAAAAATAATAAGTCCTACAGTAAAACATTGCTAGGAGTCAGAGGTTTTTTTGGCAGAAGAGACATACAAAGTCTCTTTTTGCCAAATAAGCTTCTTGGCTCATTTCTGCCATTTCTAAAATGTCAAGAATAGAGGGGGGTGTTGGGGATGATGTAACTCCTGGTTATGTAATCAGTGGCTCCCAAAAGGCTGAAGAAAAGCAATGTGGGAGCTGAAATAAATAATGTGAAATATAGTGAAGGACAGATCAGTGAATGGAGCCTAAACATGTTATCAGTAAAGGAGGTAACACTAGGGGGTAAGTGTACTATAATATGCAATTATGCTGTGCATGATTGCTCATTAGAAATAGAACCCTCCTCCAGCAAGATACATTTATTTAACTTTAAAATATTCTTCTCAACAATTCACTATAACAGTATGTTCTTTGTATTTAGTTTTATATTATGTAACCTTTACTTTGTCACTTTCATGTATATTATATTGGAAAGGAGAAACAATGTCATTTAAAACTACATGTTTGATCTCGTCCACTTCAATTTTTTTGGATTTATGTGTACATGTAAAAATGTCCCTGCTCTTTGCATGCCATTTTCTTCTAAGTCCAAATATATTTGGATGCATAGTAAAGGCTGCAGGAGCTATTATGACAGATGGGATTGGGTGAACAGTTTCATGTGAAATGACTGATTTCACACACCGTTGGGCAAAAGTTAAGAAATATTTTCTTCATTAAATCCTTCTTTTCAAATTGGTATATAATCTTTGGCTCTGGGCTGCTGTCAGATACAAAATTATAAAACATAAAGTTTAAAAATAGTAAAGAATCATAGTAAGGAAAACAATTCTATTAAAAATTATGAAACTTTTGATGTGATGTAGATTGTACTCTCAAACTTCTTGAAGCTTTGCAAAAGGGAAAAAAATCAATGCCTACAGTTTGAAATGCAATAGTAGTTTAAGATGTGAAAGGTTTAATGTGATGCTGCAAAATATTTTATTCTAATCAAATTTTTGTTTTACTTGTATTTAATAAAGTAACAGCTGTGGGGATTGTCAACCTTATAGGTATATAGAAATGTTTTTCTACATTCACATTCTGCATTTTTTAACTTCAATAAATAGTTCCTTTTTTTACATTTTAATTCTTAATGTCAGTAATGTGGCAAACAGGAATCAATGTGAATGCACTATGTTGAAGACATACCAGTATAAGATCAACTCTGATTGGCTGCTCTGATAGGCTGGGGCACCCTGGACAGGTCACTGATTTGAGATATGTCAGGAGAGGTAAATGTATCATAGGGAGGTATGTGTACAATATGGAGGATGGGTGGGACTTGTAGTGTCAAGTTATATATAAAGGACTGTTATCCTTTAAAGAGACACCTTTGTTTATGAAAAAGGGAATTGTAATGCTTTGGAATGTAATATTAAATTATTATTTTATTTTCATATTAGGGTATGAGCTTACACTGCAGTATAGCCAGGAATAGAATTCAAAGTGCAAACAGTTTGCCTGCCACATAGAAGCAGTAGCTGACCAAACAGCTTAGTGTTATATTAAAAGGGAAAGATAAAACCTTTTTTAGCTATTTTTATCTTCTGAGTCACAGAAGTACTAATTCCTGTGACCCAACGATAGGTGATAGAAGACAACTGACCTTTATCAGCTGTTGGGGCAGAGCTGTGTCAAGCTTGAGAAGGATTCTGACATTTTGACAGCTGTCTTCACTTTTCAGCACCCAGCTGAAAGCCAGAGCCAGCTGCACCTCCTGCTTGTCACTCCAGGGAGACCTAAAAAAGCAGAGCAGCGGGCAGTGACTAAAGGTGGATACACAAAGTTAAAAATTGTGGCTGGTTCAGTGGGGACTGGACAAATTTTGATCTGTGTGTGGCCCTACCTATATGACAGGTGTCAATTGGTAGAATGGCTTCTGTCAAACAGGACTGTTGGAAAAATTTCATTCAATAAGCCACTGCAGCCAATGTGTTGAAGTGCTGATCAGTGTATTCTGACAGAGGAGTTTCTACTGTCAGAATACAATAGCACAGTGGGGAGGATTCCTCCATCTACCTCACTTGTGTGGATAGTTCAGTCCATTTTTTTTTCATCCCACCAGCTGAATGCAATAAAACCATGAAGCATGTATACCCAGCTTGACAGTAACTGTCAATTTTATTAACCTTGCAATTCTCCTTTAAACTTCTGGAATGACTTTGAAGCCTCCAAAGTTGGAAGCCACAGTATATTGCTGAGCTGTTGCATTTAACACTATAAAACCAGACTCAAAAGTGTGCTGGGAGGGGTTCTGTGATTGGAGAAATTCCATAATGACTATAAAAACTCACTGACCTTCATTGCAAGGTGACTGCAGTTTAGGCCCTTGATGAAAAATGGTGTTCTGTTTCTGTGACCCATCAACTATAATCAAGTATAAAATTGTTTTTTCATTATTTTTAATTGAGTGTTATTATACAGTATATTAGACCCATATATAGAAGAAGAATTTTTCCCCTCCCACTGGTCCTACTGCTGAATACGCCCAGTGGGAAGGGCAAAACATGGCAGCTGGAGACTATTGGTGATGTCGCATTTGGCCGGTGGTACCCACGTCGGTGTAATACTTCAAGTCCAGTGATAACACCAGAAATCTCTATTGTAATGTGAGTTTAATTGCGTTTATCTTTTTTAACTTAATAAATGGAATCACACTGTGGGGCCCCCTTTATTATTTCCTATGCCAATGAGAGCTGCACATCCCTCGAGAGCATTGATACTGAAATAAGACATTTCACTGCTGAACCAAGACATCATCAAAAGAGTCCACAGCTGTTGGTGAGTGAGTGGGATCACAGGTGGGTAGCACAGCACGGAAAGCTTAAGAAATAGTGCACAGTTCGGATAAAAGACTGCACCATTAGTTTTGCCTGAAGAAATATGTGGCTATTGACTAATTAATAAACAATTTTGTTTGTTATTTTATTTTTTTCATATTGACTGAGCAGAGCTTATACAGTTTATTACTTCTTAAAAATGTGCTATTGTGTCAGGACAATATGTGAGTACTGGAAAAGGCATTAAATAAAAAGAGACAAAGTTTATCTTGCAATAAAAGTTAGGTTGTATTATCTGAGAGACAACAGCAACAAATATTGTTTAGTGGCTGGACAATATGTAAGCTGTTTGGTTGGGCTGCAATATAAGTGGGAGAGATGAGGCAGGTTTTATCTTGCTATCCAAATTATAGTAATAGCTGACAGACAATAGCCAAAAATATTGTTTACTGGCCGGACATTATGTAAGCAGGTTGGTACAGCCGCCATGAAAGAGGAAAAGACTAGGTAGGTTTTCACTGACTCCTGATTGCCTGTTTGCAAGGCTATGATGGGATTAGCAGAAGAGGGAGAGGATAAAGAAAGGGGTGCATTCATAGCAGTTGCAGACAACAGAAAAAAAAGACACGTGTAATGACTCCAAATGGTACAACCCAACCACAGCTTTCTCCTGTAGATCCTGTTTTCCACACATTATGGTTAAAAAAGCCAAATTCGGGGGCGCTCGTGAGCAGTGCACGATGATGGCTGACTGCTGATCCTGCTCCTCCACCACCGGGTACATTACCTTAAGAAATGCATAATATGACACCATAGCATATAAAGAAAATGTAAACAGGTACACAGGCATATCAGCATAATAGAAATGAGGCATTCCCGGGTCACGGCCCCATTCGATCGGAAGCCGGCACCAACCATATAAGGCAGGCATGTCCAAAGTCCGGCCATTTACGGCCCGAGGGTCGGTTTAATATGGCCCTCCATGTCAGTGTGTCAGTGTGTCTTATGTAGCGAATATGGAGCGGCCGGTCCGGTATTTCCACCGCTGCCGTGTCAGAATACCGGGCCGGCCACTCAGCTCTGCAGCGGGATCTTACCTGTTCCTTTATCCAGCGGCGCGCTGTCTTCCCGGCTTCTGTAGTGTCAGCGCTCGGCATGACAGCCGGGTGCCAAGTGCACATGCGCAAGAAGCGGTGCTTTTTGTGAATGGTAAGGCGGTACCTGGGACACATGACAGATCCCAGAAGCCGCCGGACCAATCACAAAGCGCAAGTGCTTCTCGCTCATGCGCACTGGGCACGCAGCTGTCATGCCGAGCGCCATTACAGAAGCCGGGAAGACAGCGAGCGGCTGGATCGAGGAACAGGTAAGATCAAAGAACAACTGCGGAAGTAAGAGCGGGTACCTGTCAAATTCAGGTACCCGCTCCCCCCCCTCCCCAAAGGTCAGCAGTCATCTGTACTGTCCACAGTCTCTGGTCATCCCTGTGCTGTCCGCAGTCTCTGGTCATCCCTGTGCTGTCCGCAGTCTCTGGTCATCCCTGTGCTGGCTGCAGTCTCTGGTCATCTCTTGTACTGTGTCCGCAGTCTCTGGTCATCTCCTGTACTGTGTCTGCAGTCTCTGGTCATCTCCTGTACTGTCCGCAGTCTCTGGTCATCCCTGTGCTGTCCGCAGTCTCTGGTCATCTCCTGTACTGTGTCTGCAGTCTCTGGTCATCCCTGTGCTGTCCGCAGTCTCTGGTCATCTCCTGTACTGTGTCCGCAGTCTCTGGTCATCCCTGTGCTGTCCGCAGTCTCTGGTCATCTCCTGTACTGTGTCTGCAGTCTCTGGTCATCTCCTGTACTGTCCGCAGTCTCTGGTCATCTCCTGTACTGTGTCCGCAGTCTCTGGTCATCTCCTGTACTGTGTCCGCAGTCTCTGGTCATCTCCTGTACTATGTCCGCAGTCTCTGGTCATCCCTGTGCTGTCCGCAGTCTCTGGTCATCTCCTGTACTGTTTCTGCAGTCTCTGGTCATCCCTGTGCTGTCCGCAGTCTCTGGTCATCTCCTGTACTATGTCCGCAGTCTCTGGTCATCCCTGTGCTGTCCGCAGTCTCTGGTCATCTCCTGTACTGTGTCTGCAGTCTCTGGTCATCCCTGTGCTGTCCGCAGTCTCTGGTCATCTCCTGTACTGTGTCCGCAGTCTCTGGTCATTTCCTGTACTGTGTCCGCAGTCTCTGGTCATCTCCTGTACTGTGTCTGCAGTCTCTGGTCATCTCCTGTACTATGTCCGCAGTCTCTGGTCATCTCCTGTACTGTGTCCGCAGTCTCTGGTCATCTCCTGTACTGTGTCCGCAGTCTCTGGTCATCTCCTGTACTGTGTCTGCAGTCTCTGGTCATCCCTGTGCTGTCCACAGTCTCTGGTCATCTCCTGTACTATGTCCGCAGTCTCTGGTCATCCCTGTGCTGTCCGCAGTCTCTGGTCATCTCCTGTACTGTGTCCGCAGTCTCTGGTCATCTCCTGTACTGTGTCTGCAGTCTCTGGTCATCTCCTGTACTGTGTCCGCAGTCTCTGGTCATCTCCTGTACTGTGTCTGCAGTCTCTGGTCATCTCCTGTACTGTGTCCGCAGTCTCTGGTCATCTCCTGTACTGTGTCTGCAGTCCATTAGTTCAGAATTTTTTTTTCCTGTTTTCTGCCTCTAAAACCTAGGTGCGTCTTATGGTCAGGTGCGTCTTATACGGCGAAAAATACGGTAACTTGGCATAAAATAATTTATTTGCATTTAATTGTAATGGTTCAAAGAATGTTTGGAAAAATGTTCGGCCCTCCACCATGTTCACTTCATCCAATCTGGCCCTCTTTGAAAAAAGTTTGGACACCCCTGATATAAGGTATAGGACCACGAGCCAGGAAGACTCCCGGTATATATAAAAAGGCACAATAACCCCCCCAAAAAAACAAGGCTTTGACGGGAGCCGAGGATCCACAAACAAAATCCTAGTATAACAGTAAAATTAGCGGATAGTAAAATTAGGGGATAGGACACAAAGCTTACAAACATATCGCCTACCCCAAAAAAAAAAAAAAACAAGGAGCCGGCGGGAGCCGAGGATCCACATAAACAAAATCCTGGTATAACAGTAAAATTAGGGGGTAGTAAAATTAGGGGATAGGACACAAAGCTTACAAACATATTGCCTACCCCCCCCAAAAAAAAAATTCAGCTAAAAGTGGGACCGCGAGGAGCCGGCGGGGGCTGAGGATCCTGTGACAATTACTCATAGATTTGCAGATTTTTTTGTCCTCTCTTTACCAAAAACCGAACACCTTTCTCGCTGAACATGCTAATGGTTTTTTCACTGAACTGCATTTACCCTCTTTATCCGCTGCAGCCCGTGATGCCCTGAATGCGGATATCTCTGAATCTGAACTTTATCAAGCCATTAAATCTTTGAAGGCCATCAAGGCTCCAGGCCCTGATGGGTTTTCTGGGCTCTATTATAAAAAAATTGCCACCGTTCTGGTTCCTCACTTGACGGCCTTTTTTAATTCTTTGAAGCAGGGTTCCTGGCTTTCTTTGGAGTCTCTTCAGACGCATATTACTATGATCCCTAAGAAATCTGGAGATGCCTTTGAACCGCAAGCTTTTAGACCGATCTCGCTGCTAAATGTGGACTTGAAGATTCTGGGAAAGGTTCTGAGCACCCGAATTAACAAGTATCTACCCTCCATTGAGATCACGTTGGTTTCGTTCTGGGATGACAAGCTGCTGATAACATCCGTAAAGTCATCCATCTCATTCATATTTTGCATCGCCTCAGGATACTTCCTTCTATCCATGGACATTTATAAAACGTTTGATTCGCTTTCTTGGGAGTATTTGACATATACGCTGTATTGATGGGTTTTACTGACGCGTTTCTGGCTTGGATCTTAGCTTTATATTCATCTCCCTCGTCCTCTGTTATATATGCAGGTTTCTTTTCCTCATATTTCCCTATTTTCAGGGGCACGAGACAGGGATGCCCATTATCACCTGCTCTTTTTGTTCTCACTCTTGAACCTCTTGCGGCAGCCATTCAAAATCTCCCTGATATTTTTGGTGTCCCCTATGCCGGCACTCAATACAAAGACAACTTTTATGCGGATGATGCTCTTTTGGTTTTAACCAATCTTCTCATCACTCTCCCCAATCTCCAGGTCATATTGGACCGTTTTTAGACTATATCGGTCCTTCGCATCAATTTTTCTAAAACCACGGCATTGAATATCACGCTCCCTGCCTACCTGGTTGAACTGTTGCAGACAAAATTTCCCTATCATTGGGCATCCCATTCCCAGGCTTATCTTGGCGTTACACTTACTCCCTCCTACTCTGCATTATTTTTGGCCAATTATTACCCCTTATTGCGCTCTGTTACTTCCCTGCTTCATTCTTGGCAGTTTCCCTTTTAATCTTGGATTGGCCGGATACATGCTGTCAAGATGACTATCTTGCCGAAGATCCTGTACTTTTTCCGCACTCTCCCTATTCAGGTCCCTGCGTCTTTTCTTTGTGTACTGCAAAGCCGGATTCTGCATTTCATTTGGGCTCATAAATGTCCCAGAGTGCCTAGAGCCACTCTGTATACTCATAGATTACAGGGAGGTTTGGGAGTTCCACATGTTTCTAGATACTACTTGGCGGCTCAGATTTCCCGGCTGTCTATGCTTCATGCCAAGACAGATATCCCGTTATGGGTACTCTTGGAATTACTCAACTGTGCTCTGCTTTCTTTAACTACATTGCTTTGGCTCCCACCTAAGTTGCGCCCTCCGGATTTGAGCCCTATCATGCTTCACAGTTTACGAACCTGGGCTTCTTTTAAACATTCGGATAATTTGATATCATCGTTTCTACCTCTTTTGCCGATTACACATAATCCTCTATTTCCGCCAGGCCTAGAACATCCCCCTTCTTTCTCTTGGTGGACCTCCCATGGCTTTGTCATTGTTTATGATTTTCTGAACGCTCATACGTTTCCATCATGGGAATCTCTTCGAGAATCAAGAGGGGTCCCACCACGGGAATATTATCAATATTTGCAGTTGCGCCACTGGGTCATATCCCTCCATCGTACCTCTACATATCCTTACCGCAAAACGCCCTTTCAACACGTCTGTCAGCATTCCCCAGGGTCCCCTTGTCTCACTTCTGTAATTTATGCCTCCTTAACAGCAGGTCCTCCTCACCACCCCTGTCTTATGTCTCTCAATGGGAGCGAGATCTGGGTGTCTCGATTGCGGCGGAGGACTGGTGTAGAGCCTGGGGATGGTGGCGAAATGTTCACTCAATACATTCACTTTGGAGGCAGCCTACAAAGTTCTTCTGCGGTGGTACTGGGCCCTGGCTCGGACTGCTCACTTTAATCTGACTGGCGGAGATAGGTGTTTCCGGAACTGTGGTCTACGTGGGGACATATTGCACATTTGGTGGTCATGCCCGCGATTGATAGGCTTCTGGTCTAGGGTTTTTGGTTTGCTACAAACGCTATTTCATATTGTGGTCCATAGGGATGCAAGGGTGGCCCTCCTGCACTGCCCAATTTTGGGTCTGTCTAGGTCTCAGCAGAAATTGACATCCTACCTATTTATTTTGGCTGTTGTCTTCCAGGGGGTGAATGCAATGTTGATCAATGAACAGATGTCTAGCATTATTCATGATTCTCATCCGAGATTCCTTAAGGTTTGGGAACCTTGGATGCGTTATTCCTTGCCATCCCTGCCTCCTACCAGTTATGACCTCTTATATTCGCTGCCTGTGCTAGCCCTGGATCCGTGACTCTTCTAGTTTTCCCTTCCTCCATGTTTTCTTTCTGATTCTTTTTTTTCCTCTTCTTCTTTCCTCTTCTTTTTCCGGTAATGTGATGGATTGCTGCTGCTATTATTTGGTTCAGGTTTTTGCCGTCCCTCCTTGATGTCATTGGACATTCCTCTATTTGGCTAATACAAGTAAGCAGGTTGTATCTAATTATGTGTTACTGTTCTGCTCTGCCCCTGCGTGGGCATATCTTGAGCTTGTTGTATTCTTAAAACAAAACTCTCTTAATAAAAATATTGAAACAGAAAAAGGCCAAATTCAATATAAATTCAATAGGACCACAAACTTCAAATGTGCAGGGTTCTCCTTGACCCCATGGTAGTGATGAACCTGAAACTCATCCCTAATCACAAGTTGAATACAATGGGAAATATGCCTGATAAAAAAAACCAAAACAAATGCAGTCACCACATCTAAAGCTGTCCATACACTAGAAGTATTTTATTAAAAAACCTTTATTTCATGAACATTTGTTCACTTTTGTTCACTTTTGTTAGTGTGTCAGATCAATGCCAGATTTTGACCATAATGATGAGGAATTTCGTAGAAACACGACAAACAAATTCTACCAGTGAATGTGGCTTTCATTCAGGGGAATTGCATTCAATCCAAAATTGAGTTTTAATGAAAATGAAAATTTTTTATGTATTTTCGAACGACATTCATTAAGTCATTGATCATACTGTGAGAATGTGTCGTGCCTACCCCTAGCATTGGTGATCAGGCACTATAGCTGGCTCTGTGTTCATCACCTATAGCAGAACCCTTTCCCACAAGATAAGCAGGCCTGCTGGTACTCAGTTGCCCCCAGGTCTTATACATAATGCTATGTTGCCTGGCTACCACTCAGGGGCAAGCACAAGCTAAGCACAGCAAACAGCTACTTGCAATTGGCAGACAGACAGAGTAATTTAATATCAGTCCAGTGTCAGGGCAGGAGCGGTGGAATGGGCAGGCAGGCCTAATGGTAAGGTCACGCAGCGACTGACAGCCGCTACTCACAGACCAAAGTCCCTCAGGGCACGGAGTCTAAGCCCCGAGTAACCCCAGCTGCGGTAACGACTGCCACCAATGGCGTACAGCTGGTGGGAGCCAGATGGAAAACGTATAGCGCGGTCAGACAGGCTGGGTCGATAACAATGGAGCAAACAGTACAAGACGGTAGACAAGAATAATCAGGTCACGGGCCGGGTTCAGCAACGGGAGGTTAGTTAATGGGATAAAGCAGAGAATAGTCTTGTCCAAGCCGAGTCGGTTACCAGGAGAGCAACGAGAACAGAACAAGAGCTTGCTGCAAAGGAACATACAGGACATGAATGCAAAGAGCAACTGCAGACAGCAGGCTCAAATGTGATCAGCCACACCCTTCTGGAGGAGGAGCCGCAGAGGCCTGAAAGCATAAAGGCTCCCACCATGCTTTGCAGGAACTTAAGATGGATGCCAGCACATGGA
Organism: Staurois parvus; assembly: GCF_062004578.1. Classification (NCBI taxonomy): domain Eukaryota; kingdom Metazoa; phylum Chordata; class Amphibia; order Anura; family Ranidae; genus Staurois; species Staurois parvus. Next base: position 8,848,629 of record NW_028317951.1, read on the forward strand.
GCAACACAATCTCTGAGGAAAGTTAGGACCTTGACATCTAGGTTCGGGGCTGGCAATGTTCAGAGAGTAGCCAAAGCCAAATTTGGGCTCAAAAGGCAGAGTTCAGCGTATAGTCTAAAGTCTAATCAGAGGTCAATAACAAGGCACAGGAACATGGCCAGTAGACAGGAAGCATGTATTGCAAACACTATCACAAGCATGATGCCAAGGGCTTGGCAGACTTAAAACAGGTTTGGACTCCACACAGAGGCTGTGTTTACACCAGCCTGCAGGTAGACAGTCAGACAGGGAGAGTGCAACTCAGCCAAACCCAGGATGCTGGAATGAGACCAGCAGATGCCATAGAACAAGTGCTTTACACACTCCTGACAGAATTCTGGTAGGAATGTTATTACAAATGGCTGATCGGAAATCTGCTATAATATGTTCTAGGTTGAAAGTCCTTAAGCTGGCTATATTATATTTCTTGTTCTTGGGTTTAGATGAACTTTGAGGCCCCATGACTAGTTAATAGGGTGAAAAGAATTGGGTGCACAAAAGCAACACTGTTTATGCATTTGTGTGTCCATATGTGTCGATGTGTGTACATGTGTGTTTGTCAGCTGTTTTATAACACAAAAGGGGAGTCACTTTTGATTTTACTTTAAACACCTGAATATCAGAAAGTCTTGCACAAACATTTCTGTTCTTTCATTAGCAAGCACCAATTGATTAAAAAAAAATCTGTATACTGTTCTATTTGAAAAACAAAACTTGAATTACATGCGTATAATGTTCTTCAATGTGGAAGCATAGCCTTAGAGATTTGGTGACATTACAATGACTTGTACACTAAATCTCTATGACAATGATATAAACAGAGGAAAGGACACATTAATATTACAACTAGAAATATTTTAACTAGATAAATTAAATTAGAAAGGGTTAAATAAAAAGTGTCAAAGAAATATCATTACAATTGTTTGACATTATTATGCCCCTATGGGACAAAGTGCACGTAGTAATCTCCCATGTAGCTAGGTGATTATTAAAGCCCACACTACTTGGGTTAACTGCTTGTTTTGTCCAGGGAGAGGAGAAAACTGTATACGCACCCAATCTTCTGCTGCACAGCCCCGCTGCATGAGAAAACTTTTTTCTGTCTGGAGTTGGGCTTTAATTCTAATTATGGTGGTCTGGCCTGCTCCCTGCCTCCAGATCTGACACAGCTTGGAAGAGATGGACTCATCATAATTGCAGCTTGACTCAGCCCCTAGCTCTCAAGACAATAGGTAAAGGAAAGGGGTGTCAGCCTTCTGTCTCTTTGCATTTCTCTTGGCACAGCTTGTTTGGGGAAAGTGCTCTGAGCCAAGAAAAGCTGCAATGTTGATGGATCTCCTACTTAGCTATTGTTAACCATGAGGAGTGGAGACAGGTTGAACCACATTACTAGACTTAGGAAGCATCTCCTTACATGGGACTAAGAACTGCATGTACTTTTTCTCATGGAAGGCAGAACAATGTAAAAAAAATAATGATAGTTCTATCTATCTGTCTATCTTCTATCTTTTTTATGAATAACTTTTTATTAAATTTTCCACATGTATATACATACATGACATTTTAAAAAGAAATAAAGATAAAGAAAAACAAAGGGATCATCGATGCTAGTAACATGGGTAGAAAAATAACAGTATGCAATGACAATAGGGCAACATTGGAAGGATGATCAAGTCCACACAAGTCAAGCAGGTTGACCAGAGGTGTAAACATCCCACGGGTTCCACACAGCTTCAAATGAGATTATAGAATCGGCATGTGAAGCGGTTAGATATTCCATTTTGCTGATATCTGCAATAATCTTAAATAATGTCAACATTGAGGGAGGTGTAGGGGAGAGCCAGCTCATTGGAATGCTTCTCCTGGCCGCCGTCAAAATATGCACAGAGAGTCTCCTTGATGGTCTAGAGAGACCTGAAAAGGGCAGGCCCAATAAAAAATAAAGAGGCTCAAAAGGGAGAGAGGAATGTAATACCAGTTGTAATAAGGCCAAAACCTCTTCCCAAAAGGGAGTGATAAGCCTACAATCCCAAAAAATGTGAAAAAGGGAGCCGGTTTCCCTTCCGCAGCGCCAGCAAGCAGGAGAAGCACTCAAGTTACAAGAATGGAGCACATCAGGGGTTCGATACCACAACATTATGATTTTGTAAGCATTTTCCTTATAAACTACACACATAGAGGATTTGGATGCGTTCTCCCATATTTTCTTCCACTGCAACAAGTCAATGTCACAGTGGAGAAACTGGGACCACTTACGCATAAAGCGATGGGTATCAATAGTTAAGGGAGGGACATCCAGCAGGAGCTTATATGTATTGGAGACTGTGCCCTTTTGATGTGGGCCCTGAATACACAGGCGCTCAAAGGGTGTAGGCTTCTGCAAAGTCAATGAGGGTGACAGGGTGGAGAAAAAATGGCGTATCTGCAAATAAACATAGAAGTGCTGAGGAGGTATTTGGGTATTTTTTTGGATGTCGGAAAATGATTTAAATTTCCGAGTTACGGGATGGACCAGATGACGCAGTTGGAAAAGATCGGCTGAGGCCCATGGGAGCATTCGGTGTAAGGACAAACTATCTGGAAGGGAGGGATTAAAGAGAACATTAGTCAGAGGGGAGCACTCGGAGGACAAAGCGAATTTAGCCCTGCAACTCTTCCAGATAGACAAGGAGAATTGCATGGGTCCAAGTAAAAGGTGTTGGTGAGAAGCGATGGCCACCGCTGACATATCCCAAAGCAGAGAGCATAAATGGGTCGGAGTAAGTTGTAAGGTTTCAATCTCAGTCCATTTGTTAGAAGGGCGTCTGGTGGACCAGGAGATTAAAAAACGAAGGTGGGTGGCATAGTAATAGGTCACAATATCCGGTACTCCCAAGCCTCCTCTAGAGCGTAAAGAAAGGAGTACAGTACGTGCAATTCTATGTTGTTTGTTGTGCCAAATAAAACGTAAGAGAGATTTTTGGATAGAATTTAGCTTGGACATAGGGATGGGGACGGGGAGAGTTGCAAATAGATACAGAAGTTTGGGCAGTACGTCCAAGAAAGGAAATAGGTAGGGTGTCCCAAACTTTTAAGGAACGGGAAATAGCGACAAATAGGGGGGAAAATTAGCCTCATATATGGAATGGTAGGAGGAAGTAAGGTTGGTACCCAAATACTTCAGTGAGTGGGTACACCAACGATATTGGTAAGATGCTTGGAGAGAGGTTAACATGTCGGGTGGGATATGAAGTGGGAGTGCTTCGGTTTTGGATGTATTTACCTTGTAGCCTGATAGGGTCCCAAATAATTGTAAGGTTTTATGAAGAACCGGAAGAGAGGTGCAAGGACTAGTTAGAGTAAGAAGGATATCGTCTCCAAATAGGGACAATTTATATTCACGCCCATGGGAATGTATCCCTCGTCTGTCAGGGTTAGATCGAATGGCAGTGGCCAGCGGCTCTAGGCAGAGGATAAACAGTAAAGGGGAAAGTGGGCACCCCTGCCTTGTACCGTTCGACATCCTGAAAGAAGGTGAAAGAAACGAAGACAATCTGACCTCTGAGGACGGGGAGGAGTAAAGGACCTTCAGGGGCCCCGGAAACCATATCTCTCCAAGATCATAAACATATAGGGCTAGCTAAGGCGATCAAAAGCTTTTTGAGCATCCAAACTCAGCAATATAGCAGGGGATGAAGTTCTGTTAATCAGGTCGATCAGGTCAATAGACCTCCTGGTATTGTCTGCAGCGTGTCTGGTGGGCACAAAGCCCACTTGGTCCCTGTGTATGAGCTTGGAGAGGAATCGGGAAAGCCTATTGGCCAAAATCTTAGTAAATATTTTATAATCAGAGTTTAACAGGGCAATGGGGCGATAATTGTCCGGAATAGAAGGATCCTTATCAGGCTTGGGGATAACGGAAATATAGGCACGTGAAAAATCAGCCTGAGGGGGGACACCTCTTAAGAGATCCTGAAACAAAGAGAGAAGATGGGGGGCCAAAATGCCTATGAACGTCTTGTAATAAGAATAAGGCAAGCCATCAGGTCCTGGTGATTTGTGAGAAGGGAGCTGCTTAATTGTATCATACAGCTCCTCAGATGAGATATCAGCATTAAGGGCCGAAAGGTCAGAAGGTGATATCTGCGGCAAAGAGAATGACTCAAAGAAGGCATCGAATGACGTTTTACAAAAAGGAGGATGGAGATCTGGGGTTAAACAGTTGTAGAGAGTCCTATAATATGATCCAAAAAGTGAGGCCATTACATGAGGGTCATATGTAGGTGTACCATCTGATTGAACAAGATGGTCTGGTAACGAGGGAGAAAATTGCGTTTTAAGCCTGTTGACTAGCATACGGTGGGGCTTATTGGAAAATTCATAAAATTTCTGTTTGACCCAAAGAAGTGATTGCACAGCTCTATGTGAGTCAAGAGCTTTGATTTGGTCGCGTAGAGAAGTAACCCTACGAAGATGGGTCATGGACGGCTTGATTAGTAGTTGACGCTCAGCCGAGGATAATTGGTGGATGAGAGAAGCCTTGGCACTGGCTGAGGACTTTTTCAAACGGGAGCCTATAGAGATACATATTCCCCGAAAAACGGCCTTGTGGGCTTCCCAAAGTGTCGAGGAAGAAGTCACCGAGCCAACGTTGTGTTGGAAGTACATATCCAATCCCCGAGAGAGTTCTTCACGGAAACAGGCAGTAGTGAGAAAGGTCTCATTGAGACGCCAATGACAAGCTTTCGGTAAAGAATCAGGGAAGAAAAGATTCAGAGACAAAGAGGCGTGATCGGACCATGTACTGGGATTGATTTCGGATGAAACCAAGAGAGGGAGTAAGGGGGAAGAGATAAAAAAGTGGTCCAAGCGGGAGAAACTCCGATGAGGGATGGAGTAGAAAGTATACTGTTTATGAAGGGGATGTTTGATCCACCAAGCATCAAAGAGACGATGTTCCCTTATCAATTTGCGAAAAGATTTTGAAGAGGAACACTGCCGCTTCGAGGGGGTGGATTCAAATAGTACTTTCCTATCCTTGTGGGGGGACATGATTAAATTAAAATCACCTCCAATGATCATATGTGGTGTGGTAAAGGCATTCAGTCTAGCAAGGGTTTGGGAGAGGAAATGTAATTGACCTGCGTTCGGGGCATACAAGTTTAACAGGATAAGGGGGGAACCAGCAAACATACATTCCAAAATGATATAACGACCCCGTGGGTCGACTTTGGAGGAAATGACCCGAAGGGAGCAGTGTGTCCGAATCAAAATAGCCACTCCGGCTTTCCCAGTGGGATCAAAAGCCGAGTAGGAGTGGGAGAAAAACCTTGAGGCAAAACGAAAAGAGCCAGTCGACTTGAAATGGGTCTCCTGGACAAAAATAATATCTGCTCCTGAGGATCGAAATTCCTTCAAAGCCATCCACCGTTTTTGGATGGAGTTAAGACCTTTGACATTGTACGATAATAACCATAAAGCCATCCCTAGATAAACATACAAATAGCAAATGTACCCAGATAAAGAATAATGGAGATAGCATTGATGAGGCAAATCTAAGAACAGTAGGGACATGAAACATTAGAACTAATAACATTAATAGACAAACCAAAAAAATTACAATAAAGAACATAGATATCCATATGGATATGAACTTGGGAAAGACATCGGCACCCAAGTCGTCCAGGCAAATGTCTGGACGTGATCGGGGGCAACATGACAACCGGAACATAGAAATCGGCAAACCCGGCCAAAAAGATACAGCATAAAAAGGCACCCAGCGCAAAAATAAAATGAAAAAAGGGAGGAAGAAGGGAGGGTGAGGAAAAGAAGGGAGAGGGGGAAAGGGGGGAAGAAAAGGAGGGGGGATGGAAAGGGAAGAGGGGAGGAGATAGGGATACAACCTTGAAGAACACCTCAAAAAAACATCAAGCAGGATCATCACTACAACGAGCAGGGCGAGGGCGTTGTGGAGTACGGGAAGGACGCTTCCGGCCCCTACGAACTGGTGTCCAGATCTTGCTGGGGGTAGCGGAAGGACGAGATGGAGTAGATGGTAGTGAGGCATTGTCGTCCGGCAGGGGGGTAGTCCCAGTTGCTTCAGGAAGGAGTCCGCTTCAAAAAGATCACGTAGAATAACTTGGGCGTTATCTTTGGAGACGACCAGCTTGAAGGGAAAACCCCAGCGGTAAGGGATACGAAGATGTTGAAGATGCGTGGTGAGTGGTTTCAGCGCTCGTCGTTTAGCCAGGGTAATAGGAGAAAGATCACAAAAGAGTTGAAGCCGGTCCCCTTTAAATTCCAGGGAGGGAACGTTGCGTACAGAGACCAACAAGGCTTCCTTGCTCTCAAAAAAATGAAAGCGGACGATGACATCACGTGGTCTGGTGCCGTCAGCAGGTCTGGGACCTAAAGAACGATGAGCCCTGTCCATGCGCCACTCCGCTTCTGGGACCAAGGGTGCGGTTGTGGTGAAGAAAGACAGGAGGTGTCGGCGAAGTTGGGAATCGGCAATGGATTCAGATATACCTCGAATACGGACGTTTTGTCGGCGTTCCCTGTTTTCCAAATCTTCTTGCTGGAGCTGAATTTGGGACATGGTGTGTTTCAGGTACGCATTGTCTTCTTCCAAGACATGAACGTATTGCACCAGTTCATCAAATTTATTCTCCAGTTGATCTGCACGCTCCCCAATCTGCTCTATTTCTCCACGAAGATCCAAGGCTAATTTGCCCACTTCAGCGGCAATAGTGGCGGTAATATTGCGCAAGAATACCTGCAATTATTCTTCTAGCGTAGATATCGTGAGGGCAGGTGACACACGGAGATTTGTGAGAGCGGATGAGGAAAGGCTCATCAAAGGATGCTCTGCTGTCCCCTCTATAGGGATTTGGGATTCAGATTCATCTATATGTTGGTGCTGAGGGAGTGAGGAGATTAGCTGCATTGTGGAGGCAGCAGGTGTAGTACCTCCTGCCGCCACTGGGGGCCCGTCAGAGCTCATCCCTGGGAGTGAGGAGGTTGGCTGCATTGTGGAGGCATTGTGGAGGAAGCTGGAGGCAGCTGGTGTAGTACCTCCGACCGCCACTGGGGGCCCGTCGGAGCTCGTCTGTGGGATCCCTGTTGTAATTGAGGCCGAGAATTGTGGCCTGTGAAGAAACCGCTGCATCTGTGACGGCCGCGGCTCACGTGGCGGAGGGGAGGGGGGCTTCCAGCGCCCTATCTTCCCCATTATAGGACTGAGGTCTGGCGCGCTGGGTGCCCTGCTACTGTGACTCACCCAGGGACGAATATGGAGCAGCGGTGCGCCGTGGGTGAGTCTCTTAGTTCGGGGGATGTACGGAGCTCACAGGAATGCGGCCATCAAAGTTCCCAGCCGTGCATGTCTATCTTCTATCTTAAAAAAGTTGTAAGAGGTACTACTATTACTACGAGTATTACTGAATCGGTTACTAATATTTATCATTAACTAGTTTTTTTAATCTATCTACTATATCTATCGGGGGCATTCAAGTCAAACCAGGTACTACACGCAGTAGTAAGTGGCAAGTGTGTCCTATTACTGATAGGCGGCGCACATGTCATGGGCCAGTCCAGAGACTATTATTCAAGATGGCAGACAACAGTGTTAGTGCATGCATGGAACAGAATGTGGTGAAGATGTTTCTTGTGAACGAAGATGTAAAACCCTTGGCTTCAAGCACAGTACAGTGATGAGATGAATGGTGTAAACATTTCAAAGATGGTTGTGATGATCCAGACCGTGGTGGTTCCAGCCCACAGCAATCATTCCTGTAAATGTTCAGCGTGTGGAACTCATGATCATGGATAATCAATGCAAGGTGTACTGACAAATCTCTCTATGCCAAAGCTAACCAGGCATTAGTTAAATGTTGGATATGTGTATAGATGTAGCAGGGGAGTATGTTGAAAAATAAATGCAGTTTACACTCCTGGAAATTTGTTCTTTTATTATATAAGCTCAAATGTCCAGATTTGACTTGCATGTCCCTTGTATCTATCTATCTATCTATCTATCTATCTATCTATCTATCTATCTATCTATCTATCTATCTATCTATCTCTCTATCTATCTCATTCAATTTCTATTGCTTTACATAAATAAATAACTGCATATACTTGCAGAAGCCTCTAAGCCCTGCCATTATTTGACTGACGGGGCTGTTCCAAGAGGCAAATGCATACACTTCCTGGTACTATCAAAGCCACTCATTACTCCATCCCAGGGGTGAACTGACAACTCATGGGGCCCCCAGGCAATTGGGGATCATGGGGCCCCTATGTCCTTGACCAAACTCAAAAAAGCCTATGAAAAAGGTACCAGGAGCATTTCATGGGGGCCCCCTACTGACCCCGAGTTTCCAAATGGTCAGTCCACCCATGCTCTATCCCACATATTCCTGTTGGCTAAGAAGGAAGAGGATGAAGGAGGGAGGATGGGACATTTTTACAGAAGCTCAGTCTATAGTCCAAAGCTATTAACCCCTGCATGCTGGAAGTTCAAACAGAAAGAGGAAGAGACATTCCTGCAGTGAAGATTTCTCCAGGGTCTGCCTATATGATGTGGTACATCCTTTATTGCTGGTAACTAAAGTAACTAAAGCTGTAGGGTAAAAATGTGCTAGAATTAGTAGCTAACTGAGTAGCAACACATTTTGACTAGAATTGTTACACATACACCTTTCTAAAACAGACATTGTATATGATACTTGCTATGATACAAATGACTTGTAATACTGACTGCCATGAAATAGTAATGAAATATTATGTTTAGCTAAAATAAAGTAAATATTTTAAGTGAAGATGCCAAAATTAAAAAAATATTCACTGCCTGACCTTTGACCTAATGGTGTTTGTTGTGAACAAATCTTTAAATCATGACGGAATGAATCCTTCTGACAACATACCTGCCTCAATTCAAAACCTGTTCCTTTCACGCTCTGTTTAAACTGAATCATTGTGTCAGAGATTAAAGATGCTCATAACAAGGTAGAAGATCAGAGGTTACTTAAACCTTTACCTCTTTGATTTGGAAGGCTGGTGCTTCCATCAGTGAGATAGGACACACCACTGTCACAGAAAACAGGAAGGAAAACAAACCATCCAAAAGAGATTACACATACGTTACTAGAGCAGAAAATAAACTGTCAAATTCAAGACACTTCTTACTGTTTAGTAAAGGAATCATTGCACTGCATTGTACTGTATCTTCCTTTTCAAATAGCTTAATGTTGCCTTAGAAAGCTATTGATCTCTCATTGTTTTGCATGCTTTGTTGTTTCGTATGTGTGACAAGAACAAACAAAATTGGTTTAGCTCTTATTGACTTTCAAAGTTGGATACTTAGTTACTTTCAAAGTAAAGTAACTTTAAATTCATATACACTTTCTTTTTATCTTATTTTTCTTAGATAGACGTGATTGGACACTGAGTGAACAAACCCTCAAACTTCTGGAGCATACAGTATACTGTAGAACAGGTAGAAAAGGCGAAGATGAAAGACAATTTTACCCAAACCATATAACATCTTGTGCACAATCAAACTAGTAGGCAAGGATTAGCCAACTGGAAAATGTGGAAAAAATCCCAAAAGGGATGGTGTGTCCAAGAGCATAGGAAAGTTTATCTGAGCTCACAAAAATTTAATTGTTGTGCTTACCATAATTTATTTTTTTGTAAGTTCACTGAGGGACACAGAAATGTAGAACTTATTAGATGTATGGATAATACTGCCGATTTCAGAGGTTTTGTACTGTTCCAAATAAAAAAGTTAGGCTAGACCCTGTATAACCCTGTCTACAACCATCATGTCTGAGTTTTGTGAGCTAGAAGACTATAAAAACAGAGGGTGGGATCTGTGTCTCTCAATGTACCTCAAGAAAAAGATTTTATGGTAAGTAAAAAAAAAACAAAACTTATTTTGGGGGCAAAGAAAAGTAGAAATTCTTGAATATATGGGACATCCAAAATCAATCTAACTTATCTATCTAACAGCCACTCATAAATCTAACTGATGTGAAAATCTACTAGAATAACATCCAAATTAATCAAACCTTGTAGCAATCGTACCCACAGAGATGGACGCGGTTCAACCATGTTGCTCCAACCCTCCATTTTGTTAAGAATTCCCCATGTTGTCCCATCATCCCCCTCCCTCTCTGAGAGCCACAGTGACATTTGGTCGGTGTGTGTGTTCGAAGTGTCACAGGAGGCCAGAGCACAGCAGGGATCTCCGAGCTATAAAACCCCCATGGGAGCTGAGGCCTCACTGTCTAAAGAACCTGTGCAATCTGGCACATCGTAAAAGGATAACCCAAGCCATCCCCTGAGTTCAAAGACATTCCAGAGGAGTAAGAAACTAGATAACACTTTTAAAATCCATTTTTCCCGTATGTCTTATGTCTTGGAATATGAGAGACTTACATAAAAAACAGGCATATCTTCAGAATGGCCACGAGAAGACAAACAGTTTGATATGTCACTCTCCTTGGCTGGAATATATAGGAAAGCAGAAAATTACATCTCTTGAACCATTCAAGTCTGTATTTTATTTTTCATATCTAACCGTTCTGCAGATGCGTCTGCATATTAATCTACCTGCGGGTGGAATGTTACTTGTGCCTAGGAAAAGTTATGAGCCAAAATATAAGCTAAGAGGGATTTTGGTTCTAGCTTGGGTCTCCGTCCAGACAACCCCTCCCCAAATGAGGCATTGGTCCTTGGCTTCAGAGACACCCCCTGCTGGGGGACTACAAAATAGGCTGTCAGGCCTAAGAGTGGTAGTTGAAGAATTCTTCCGTTTAACATCAGAACCAACTTGGGAGACGGTGCCCTTTTGCTCTGAAACTTGATCTGCTTAACCCAAGGCTGATTGGCAAGTACTTTAACCCTTTAACCTCCTTTCTGTTACCTCTTTGCTATGCTATTGTTCTCTGTATATTTATATATATATTGGTTACATATTTTTTCTGTAAATATTTTTATTGCACCCTTTTGACCTTTTAGTAATAAATCTTTCTTTCTGAAAGTGTTGAACTGTTTCTAAATCTCCTTATTGCAACTTACGAATCCCTGCCTCTAAAAGAGCGCTACTGTGTGTGTTTAACCCTCTGTATAACCTGACTGCGGCGACAGTGCTATACAGACGATTATCTCAACCATCATAGTGTTATTGCTGATAATGCCGAGTTTCCTCTTTTTCTGTACAAAAAAGGAGGTGGTGGCAGTGTGAAGGGTTAATTGCATAATTAACCTGACCCAGTAACAATCGCTCCCAGGCTGCCAGTACATCGATTTGTGGTCCATTAGCTAGAAAATCTTTGTGCAGGGTACAGCTGGGCATGGCATTGTTACGCATGTGACATCGCGGTTTTAGATTGGCTAGTCCTTCGGTCACGAGTTTGGTGAGAAGGGCTGGGGTCTGACGCATGATCGTCACAAACCTGAACAAGGCTAGATGAAAAGGGGGAGTAATGAGAATGTCACTACTAATAAGGGCAGCTGGCACTACCTGCCTGGAGTTTGCATGTTCTCCCTGTGTCTGCATGTGTTTCCTCCCATAATCCAAAGGCATGCTGGTAGGTTAATTGGTCCTTTCTAAATTGGCCCCAGTGTGTATGTATAAATGTGAGTTAGGGACCTTAGATTGTAAGCTCCTTAAGGACAGGGACTGGTGTGAATGCATGACATAGATGTAAAGCGCTGTGCAAATTGTCAGCGCTATATAAGTACCTGTAAAAAAATAAATCCATAAAAACAAGGAAAGGCACCAAGAAGGAAAGTCTTGTTGCAAGGCTGGAAGTGTCACTAAGGATATACTGCTATCTGGAAAAATGCAAAGGACAACTAATCAACCTGGATGAGCCAGCAGTTTGGGCCAAACCCAGGTTTGGACTGAACTGTGATCCAGCCGAAAATTATCTATAGAAGTGTCCATGTTAAAAGTATTTTTTTTGTGAAGAAGTAGGCATACTGCGTACCCCATACCTATCCTCCTAGGGAAGAAAGGTATCTAGGGCCCCTTTAAAGGGGCGTCCACCCACAGGCTCCCACAACCACTGGAAAGGGTTGTGCGAATAAGGCCCTTGTCCTCATCAACATCCTCTGGCAAAGCACCCATTTATATTCAGGGAGTGTGGCCTGGTATGGTTTAGGAGGGGGGTGCATTCTGTTCCCCTCTTTTCTTGGCCAGCCAGGCCACATGCTCAGAATAGGGGTCATACTTTATGTTTTGTTTTTTAATGGATTCCCCCTTAAAATGCATACCAGACCCCAAGGATCTTGAATCTATTTTGGGGGGAAACAACACATTTCTTTCTTAACTCTTGCTGTAGAAGATGCTACAGTAAAAATTACATTTACAAAAAAAAAATAAAATAAAACAGTTGAAATTGCTGACAGTTTACATTCATTGCCACCTCCTTTTATTATTTTAAAAAAGCACACAGATCCCTCTGAATGTCCCCAAAATACACAGCAGACACCTGGAGGAGTCTGCATGCTGTTTGTTTTTTAAGGGTCATTGTTTTTCAGCTATTTGTGGCTTGCCTGAGCTTTAATAATTGTGTTGTGCTAGCGTCCGTAGATTGTACAAACACATATTATTATTAGAGATGAGCGAATTATTCAAAAATTCGATTCGGCTGATTCGCCAAATTTGCGGCAGAAATTCGATTCGATGCAAATTTATTCGCTGCGAATTTAACTTATTAAAAGGGTTTCTAGGCTTCAGAGAGCCTTTATATTAGTGCAGAACACTGTACCTTTAATTTAAATGCCCTTGGAGTCTGCTGGGGAAGAGAAATAATACTGTCAGTCAGTATGACATGCAGATGAGTGCCGTCGATCTTAGAATCACCGCACACTTCACTCATTTGGGCAGTCACGGGGCACGACGAAGAAGATGAAGAAGAAGATGAAGAAGAAGAAGAAGAATGAAAAGAAGAAGAAGAAGAATGAAAAGAAGAATGAAAAGAAGAAGAATGAAAAGAAGAATGAAAAGAAGAAGAAGAAGAATGAAAAGAAGAAGAATGAAAAGAAGAATGAAAAGAAGAAGAATGAAAAGAAGAAGAATGAAAAGAAGAAGAAGAATGAAAAGAAGAATGGAAAGAAGAAGAAGAAGAATGAAAAGAAGAAGAAGAAGAATGAAAAGAAGAATGAAAAGAAGAAGAAGAAGAATGAAAAGAAGAAGAATAAGAACGAAAAGAAAAATAATGAAATGAAGAATGAAAAGAAGAAGAAGAAGAATGAAAAGAAGAAGAAGAAGAATGAAAAGAAGGATGAAAAGAAGTAGAATGAAAAGAAGAAGAAGAAGAATGAAAAGAAGAATGAAAAGAAGAAGAAGAAGAATGAAAAGAAGAAGAATGAAAAGAAGAATGGAAATAAGAAGAAGAAGAATGAAAAGAAGAAGAAGAAGAATGAAAAGAAGAATGAGAAGAAGAATGAAAAGAAGAATGAAAAGAAGAAGAAGAAGAATTAAAAGAAGAAGGATGAAAAGAAGAAGAAGAAGAATGAAAAGAAGAAGAAGAAGAATGAAAAGAAGAATGAAAAGAAGAAGAAGAAGAATGAAAAGAAGAAGAAGAATGAAAAGAAGATGAAAAGAAGAAGAAGAAGAATGAAAAGAAGAATGAAAAGAAGAAGAAGAAGAATGAAAAGAAGAAGAAGAATGAAAAGAAGAAGAAGAAGAATGAAAAGAAGAAGAAGAATGAAAAGAAGAAGAAGAATGAGAAGAAGAAGAAGAATGAGAAGAAGAAGAAGAAGAAGTAGGATGAGGATGATGAAGAAGAAGAAGAAGAAGAAGGATGAGGATGAAGAAGAAGAAGAAGAAGAAGTAGGATGAGGATGAAGAAGAAGAGGAAGAAGAAGAAGAAGAAGTAGGATGAGGATGAAGAAGAATTCCATTCCAGCAAAAAGTGTATCTGCAGAGAGCTCCTGTCAGGAATGGACTGGCCAGCAATGGTGGGACTCACCTGCCTTTTGATCTGCAGTACCAGGGCTGGCCAGCGGGTGCTCCCAGCAATCAGAGACTCAACTTTGCAGCCAGCTAACACCTGGAACTGATTATGCTGGGGTATTTAAGGGATGGCCAGACCCACAGACTCTGCCTTGGTGTGTGTTTGTCCTGGGCCCTGTATCTGTCCTGCAACCTGTTTCTGTTCCTTTGCTGACCCTCTGTACTACGCTGCTTGCTACCTGTTCTGATCCCTGGCTTGTGACCCTGACCATCCCTCTGCTTGACCCTCTGTACTACGCTGCTTGCTACCTGCTGAACCTGGCCTGTGACCCCGACCATTCTCCGCTTGCTCCCCCTGTACCTACCTGCCCAATTGATATTGACCCGGCCTGCCTGACGACGCTTGCTTGTATGTACTGTTATCTGTGGGTGGTTGGTTGGGTTTGTTTGCACTGTGTTATGTTTTAGTATTGCACTGCGTTTATGTTTGTATTGTTAGTGTTAATAAATTATATTGTTTATCCCATATCTGAAGTCTGCGTTTCCCTGCGTCAGTCACACATCTCTGGTCATACCTGGGAGCCCTGACATTACACCAAGGCCAATCCTGACCAGAAGTGGCTGCACAGGGAAGCCATCTTGGTTTGTTGATGGGAAGGATGGATCTGGATGAGGTTGAGTATTTATCTCTGCTAGTGTTTGATGACAGGGAGTATGCTTATCAAACTCTGAAGGAGTATCCCCGGGATGAACTGCTAGAATGTATACGGCTCGCTCATGTTCTAGTAGATCAGGGCACAGAGTTCTCTGAGGTGCAGCCTTTGATTGAGGTTTGTGCAGAGTTGGCTTCATCTGGTTCCCCCGAATGCAGGGATGAATTTTTGCCACCATTTAGTGCAGACCAGGTAGAGTCCCTGGTGTGGTTATTAGAGGATGATGTGGGTTACTTTCTGGAGCGTTATTCCACATGTTCACCACAGACACTAAGAGTTTGTATAAACGCAGTGCAGTCATTGACCAGACAGGCTTTGTGTAAGCTCAGCTTTGTTCAACCCCTACTGCAGACATGGACAGACTTGTTGCACCCAGCCTCAGTCAGCTTACAAAAACCCAGTCCTGCTTCTAACTCTTCTCCTGTATTCCCAACAGCTCCTCCAGTTACAGCCCAGTATACTTGGCTATCTACCACATGTCAGTACCCTGTTCCCACTCGCTGCACCTATCCTGCCTTTAACCCTGTAAAAAAGCCCTCTGTAGCAACTGCTCCCTCTCCTGTTCCATCCTCCAGTTCTTCTCTGTCTCCAGCTGCTCCATTCGTTTGCAGACCTGCGTTTACTTGCAGTGCTCCAGTAGTTAAAACCAGAAAAAAGCGAAAATTCTTTCCAACCAATACCATCCTGCCAGTATCCAAACTGGTGAACCTGCCTTCCGTGGTTCAGCCTGAAGCCTCTACTCGGCCTGAATCCTCTACTCGGCCTGAATCCTCTACTCGGCCTGATGCCTCTACTCGGCCTGAAGCCTCTACTCGGCCTGAAGCCTCTACTCAGCCGGACGCCGGCATTCAGCCTGATGCCTCTACCCAGCATGATGAACTGATCCAGCCTGATGATCCTATTAGGCCAGTTGACTCGATGCCCGCTGTTGATCCAGATGATCCGGTACCTGATCCGGTGCTCGCTGTCGTGCCAATTGACTCTGAGCCCGCTGTCATACCTGGTGACCCGATGCCCGCTGTCCAGTCAGACGATCCAATGTCTGACCCAGTGCCCGCGGTCATACCAGTTGACTCGGAGCCCACTGCCTTGCCAGATGACGCGGTGCCCGCTGTTGAGCCAAATGACCTGATGCCTGGTGACCCGATGCCCGCTGTCCAGTCAGACGATTCAATGTCTGGCCCAGTGCCCGCGGTCATACCAGTTGACTCGGAGCCCACTGCCTTGCCAGATGATGCGGTGCCCGCGGTCGAACCAAATGACCTGATGCCGGGTGACCCGATGCCCGCTGTCCAGCCAGATGATCCAATGTCTGACCCAGTGCCAGCGGTCATGCCAGTTGACTCGGAGCCCACTGTCGTGCCAGATGACTCGGCGCCCGCCGCTCTGCCTGAGGGCCCGAGACCTGTCGCTCCACCTGGGGGTCCGGCGCCTGCCGCTCCGCCTGAGGGCCCGAGACCTGTCGCTCCGCCTGGGGGCCCGAGACCTGTCGCTCCACCTGGGGGTCCGGCGCCCGCCGCTCTGCCTGAGGGCCCGAGACCTGTCACTCCACCTGGGGATCCGGCGCCCGCCGCTCCGCCTGAGGGCCCGAGACCTGTCGCTCCACCTGGGGGTCCGGCGCCCGCCGCTCCGCCTGAGGGCCCGAGACCTGTCGCTCCACCTGGGGGTCCGGCGCCCGCCGCTCCGCCTGAGGGCCCGAGACCTGTCGCTCCACCTGGGGGTCCGGCGCCCGCCGCTCCTCCTGAGGGCCCGAGACCTGTCGCTCCATCTGGGGGTCCGGCACCCGCCGCTCCGCCTGGGGGCCCGAGACCTGTCGCTCCGCCTGGGGGCCCGAGACCTGTCGCTCCACCTGGGGGTCCGGCACCCGCCGCTCCGCCTGAGGGCCCGAGACCTGTCGCTCCACCTGGGGGTCCGGCGCCCACCGCTCCGCCTGAGGGCCCGAGACCTGTCGCTCCACCTGGGGGTCCGGCGCCCGCAGCTCCGCCTGAGGGCCCGAGACCTGTCGCACCGCCTGGGGGCCCGATGCCTGTCGCCCCGCCTGGGGGCCCGATGCCTGTCGCCCCTCCTGGGGGCCCGGCGCCCGCCGCTCCGCCTGGGGGCCTGATGCCGGTCGCCCCGCCTGGGGGCCCGATGCCTGTCGCCCCGCCTGGGGGCCCGATGCCTGTCGCCCCTCCTGGGGGCCCGATGCCTGTCGCCCCTCCTGGGGGCCCGGCGCCCGCCGCTCCGCCTGGGGGCCCGATGCCGGTCGCCCCACCCGGGGGCCCGGTGCCTGCTGCTCCGCCCGGGGGCCCGGTGCCTGCTGCTCCGCCCGGGGGCCCGCTGCCTGCTGCTCCGCCCGGTGACCCGCTGCCTGCTGCTTCGCCTGGTAATCCGATGTGCCTCTGCCCGGAGTCCAGCCCGATGTGCCTCTGCCCGGAGTCCAGCCCGATGTGCCTCTGCCCGGAGTCCAGCCCGATGTGCCTCTGCCCGGAGTCCAGCCCGATGTGCCTCTGCCCGGAGTCCAGCCCGATGTGCCTCTGCCCGGAGTCCAGCCCGATGTGCCTCTGCCCGGAGTCCAGCCCGATGTGCCTCTGCCCGGAGTCCTGCCCGATGTGCCTCTGCCCGGAGTCCTGCCCGATGTGCCTTTGCCCGGAGTCCAGCCCGATGTGCCTCTGCCCGGAGTCCAGCCCGATGTGCCTCTGCCCGGAGTCCAGCCCGATGTGCCTCTGCCCGGAGTCCAGCCCGATGTGCCTCTGCCCGGAGTCCAGCCCGATGTGCCTCTGCCCGGAGTCCAGCCCGATGTGCCTCTGCCCGGAGTCCAGCCCGATGTGCCTCTGCCTGATGTGCCTCTGCCCGGTGTGCCTCTGCCCGGAGTCCAGCCCGGTGTGCCTCTGCCCGATGTGCTTCTGCCCGGAGTCCAGCCCAATGTGCCTCTGCCTGGTGTACCGCTGCCCGGAGTCCTGCCAGCTGTGCCAGTCTTTGATATCCCGCCAGTTACCAGACCCGGGCGGTGGAACATTTTTCCCAGCTAGGACTGTTTGGAGCATCCTGAGGCCGCTCCTTGAGGGGGGGGTACTGTCAGGAATGGACTGGCCAGCAATGGTGGGACTCACCTGCCTTTTGATCTGCAGTACCAGGGCTGGCCAGCGGGTGCTCCCAGCAATCAGAGACTCAACTTTGCAGCCAGCTAACACCTGGAACTGATTATGCTGGGGTATTTAAGGGATGGCCAGACCCACAGACTCTGCCTTGGTGTGTGTTTGTCCTGGGCCCTGTATCTGTCCTGCAACCTGTTTCTGTTCCTTTGCTGACCCTCTGTACTACGCTGCTTGCTACCTGTTCTGATCCCTGGCTTGTGACCCTGACCATCCCTCTGCTTGACCCTCTGTACTACGCTGCTTGCTACCTGCTGAACCTGGCCTGTGACCCCGACCATTCTCCGTTTGCTCCCCCTGTACCTACCTGCCCAATTGATATTGACCCGGCCTGCCTGACGACGCTTGCTTGTATGTACTGTTATCTGTGGGTGGTTGGTTGGGTTTGTTTGCACTGTGTTATGTTTTAGTATTGCACTGCGTTTATGTTTGTATTGTTAGTGTTAATAAATTATATTGTTTATCCCATATCTGAAGTCTGCGTTTCCCTGCGTCAGTCACACATCTCTGGTCATACCTGGGAGCCCTGACAGCTCCGCTATTTCTGACAGTTCTCTGACAGTTCCTTCACATTTACAGCGGTTGAAACATTGTATCTATTTGTTTCCGAATAAAAACATCTGTATCCTAAATGGAAACAAATAGATACAATGTTTCAACCACTGTAAATGTGAAGGAACTGTCAGAAATAGCGGAGCTCTCTGCAGGGACACTTTTTGCCGGCTGTAGAAGGGATGAAAATCGGCAGATCGGGAAAAATTCGATTCGCGCATCCGAAGTTTGCTAATATTCGGATTCGATGCGAATCAAATTTTTCCTAAAATTCGAAACAAATTCCACTTCGCCAGGTTCGATTCGCTCATCTCTAATTATTATCTTTGACATTAAGAGAGGATTGGCTGGTAATGGATATGTTTTTCCTTCTACCCTAATTGGGAAAGGTTTTTATTTTGATATCTGGTGGAATATTGAGTCTAAACCAGGTTTGTACATATGTTTTGGATCATTTTTAAGTTGACAGATTTAGCTTAGTGGAGTTCGAGCTCAGCATCCAAACTTCTTTGATGTTCAGGGAACCATGCTTGAACCAAACCCAGGACAGTTCAGTGCATCACTACTAGTCAACCACTGTAAAGGAAAAAAAGGAGCAAGAAAACTTATAACAACAGCTAAAGGGGTCAGCAAATACAGAATGCTTTTCAAAGTGATGGCCTATATAGTCTATAATAGCTAACCATTCAACTCAGGGAACAAAAAAGTAGAAACAAAACAAATATGTCCCAAACAAGAAAAAAACAATGAACAGCTGGGTATGTTATGATTTAAGCGCATTCTAGTATGAAACACATGAACATTTGTTCCCAGCTCTTGTGACTGTGCTGTTGATGGATTTTACTACAATAAAGTTTTTATTTTGATTTACAGTGTGCAGCCATCCCATATGCTTCTCAGTGATTTTCAGTGGTGAGCCAGGCTTTAATGTTTTTTGGGTATGTTGACAAAAGCTTAACTTATAGCGGAGGTGTGTTGGTATATGCATATGCATTTTCGCCAACATCAAAGGTCACTTTTTGAGTAAACAGGTTTTACTGACCCCTGGCCCTCGGGCAGTACCCGGGTTTCTAAATGGTCAGTCCGCCCCTGTCCAGCATACAATCACTTACATCACTGTAGCTTATGTCCAGGCTAGCGGAGGCAATCAGTGGACAAGGGGTGCAGAAAGGAGCTGTGGATGAGGGATGCAGAGCCAAGCAAACACTGGTTGAGGGGTGCAGAGACAAGCTGTAGATGGGGGATACAGAGGTAAGCTGTGGATGAGGGTTATAAAGATGCACTGTGGATAAGTGTGCAGAGCTGGTGGAAAAGGAAAGCTTGGTTAACAATGAAAAAGGATCTAGAAGGTGAACAGTGGAATAGTGTGCAGGAGTAAATGGTGGAAGAAGGGTGTAGAGGCTAGTGATAGGTTAGGTTTTAGAGGGCTGGCCTAATATTTTTTTTCCCAATGTCCAAACCTCCTGAAGGCAGCAGCATAACCCAAATGTCAAATAATGTCTACCTGCCGGTAAAAATAAAATGTATGCAAAAAAGTTAAAAACAAAATACCTCCAGCTTCAGATGCTTACTGAAAAAAGCAGATTATTTCACCATACCTAGCAGAAGAACTGGACACTCTAAATCCCACGGGAATGCATTTCTAATCATTGCAGGGGGTGTGGTGATATCATCCTCCTCCTGGACGTATAAGAAGCCAGGCTGAATTTTCTTTTTTTGTATGACATTATATAATAATCAGCAGTCCATAGAATGCAGTATGAGTCACTCGCAAATTGTCCAGCACCAGGGGTGGACTGACAACTCATGGGGCCCCCAGGCAATAGGGGATCATGGGGCCCCTGTGTCCTTGCCCAAACTCAAAAAAGCCTATGAAAAAGGTACCGGGGCATCTCATGGGGCCCCCTACTGACCCCTGGCCCTCGGGCAGTACCCGGGTTTCTAAATGGTCAGTCCGCCCCTGTCCAGCATACAATCACTTACATCACTGTAGCTTATGTCCAGGCTAGCGGAGGAAATCAGTGGACAAGGGGTGCAGAAAGGAGCTGTGGATGAGGGATGCAGAGCCAAGCAAACACTGGTTGAGGGGTGCAGAGACAAGCTGTAGATGGGGGATACAGAGGTAAGCTGTAGATGAGGGTTATAAAGATGCACTGTGGATAAGTGTGCAGAGCTGGTGGAAAAGGAAAGCTTGGTTAACAATGAAAAAGGACCTAGAAGGTGAACAGTGGAATAGTGTGCAGGAGTAAATGGTGGAAGAAGGGTGTAGAGGTTAGTGATAGAAAGGTGGTGCAGAGCTGAAAGATGAAAGACTGCTGTAGGGAGTTTGTTGTGAGGGGGAGTTTTGCTTAAGGGAGGTGAGATTTTCATTGACGGTAGGGATTTTGCTTGGGAAGAAAGGAAAGAGATTTGTATTTGGGGTGGGGGGAATTTTTTCTTCTAAGGTAGTTTCTGCTGGGGTAGCTTACTTGACAGAGATCAAGTTGTTTTTTTTGGTGGGTTTGCTGGGGTGGTATCTTTTACTGAAGAACATTTTTCCGTGGGGGGGGGAGGAGGGGCTTTAAAAAGGCCAGTAGTCTGTTGAATATGTGCACCCTCTGCACTCTTTATGTTTGCACTCTATATATGTACAGCATACAGAGGATTATGTATTGTATGGCACAGAGCACAATGGTCAGTAGTACCTATTGTGCATCCCAGTATACAGAATGCAGTGGTCAGGAGTGGGTAATGCACAGCCCAGCTAGACATATAAAATTTCCAGAAATTTTGAAGATATGGGGAAAAAGAAAATTCCCTTGGCGGACCTGCCAATACTGGTGTTGAATGACAAATGCTAATTAGGCTCTAAGGTGCCAGGCAGTAAGCACAGGGTCCACTAGACATCGGGCCCTCAGGCCACCCTCATGAAGTCTATTTCTGATTGTTTGGTCAGAGACATTCACACCAGTGGCCTTCTGGAGGTCATTTTGTAGGGCTCTGGCAGTGCTCATCCTGCTCCTCTTTGCACAAAGGAGCAGATACCGGTCCTGCTGGTGGGTTAAGGACCTTCTACGGCCCTGTCCAGCTCTCCTAGAGTAACTTCCTGTCTCCTGGAATCTCCTCTATGCTCTTGAGACTGTGCTGGGAGACACAGCAAACCTTCTGGCAATGGCATGTATTGATGTGCCATCCTGGAGGAGTTCGACTGCCTGTGCAACCTCTGTAGGGTCCAAGTATCTAAAACTAGTGAAAAACTGTCAGAAAAGATGAGTAGGGAAAACATTTCAATGGCCTCCCCTGTGAAATCCATTTCTGTTTTGGGGGTCGTCTCATTTTTGTCTATCCGGTACACCTGTTGTTAATTTCAATTACACCAAAGCAGCTGAAACTGGTTAACAACCCCCTCTGCTACTTAACTGACCAGATCAATATCTCAGGCGTTTAATTGGCTTGAGACTATACTCTGATTAAAAAGTGTTCCTTTAATTTTTTTTAGCAGTGTATTTAATGTGCTGATCCCCATCTGCCCTCCTCTCTCTCCCTCCCAAGTGATGTCATACACAGACACCTGGGACAGACAGGAGGAGAGGTTCAGCTGGAATCGGTGCAGGACAGTGATGCAAGTTGTTTTCCTCTGTGGCTCTACAGCTTGACTGTCAGCTATGTGGAGATGCAATCTACCCATCTTTTGCTTGTGATGAATGAGCAGACCATGGGGGAACCCCTGAGGACCTCTTGCAGAACCTTGGTTGAGAAACACTGCTCTAGATATTGGTCTCACCATTTTACTGAGAGGAGGAAGAAAAAAATATTTACTGACCATTATGCTGTGATGGTGGAGAACATTAAAAAGATGTTTTAAAGATAAACTATTTTGTAATATTTACTGTTTTATCTGTTAATTAAGGTCTGAGAGGAGGACAGAAACTATCATCTACTGTATCCCAATTATCACTCAACTGTAGGAGGTACAAGATGGAGACCACAAGTAAATAAACTGGAGCCTTTCCTCTGCAGTGCCCCCTAGTGGCAGAAATGCAAATTTATCTTGTCTGAGAAATGCATTAAGAAGTACAGTGTTACTTGAATTGTATTCCAGGATTTGCTTTTCTGCAGTTGAGGGAACTTTACACGAAGTCTCAGAAATCTTTTTCTAAGGTCTTCATGTTATATAGTTTGAATACCATGTCATAGATATATTATTTATCATTTTAAAAGAACATATTCCACACTTTTGTTCCAATTTCCAGAAAAAAAAAATGGCTTTTCAAAAAAACTAAAAAAAAATGTGTTTTTTCCAACTTTTCCATTTTTTTCAGGGCTTCCCATCTCTCAGCACAGCATACACACTGCAGTGGTCAAAATTATGTAGTGTACATTTCATACACCCGACTGCCACAGTTTTTATGTTGGACTGTATGTTACATTCTTCTGACCACTGCACACTTTATACTGGCCTGTATTTAACATAATCGTTACTACTGCACTTTGTACGTTGTATACGTTGTATACCCTATAGTTTTCTTACTTACTCCTCGCCAAAGTTTTCATTGTTTCAGTTGCTGGTTGCTAGGTAATCCCTGAATATTTCAATTTGTTTTTAATTAAGATAGACTCAGACAACATGTGTAGACTCAGACAACAATGACGTCGGGTAGAGGGGTTATTTCCGTAAAACCAGAATGGACATACGTAGTAATATACATACTTAAAGAATCTATATTTTAAAAAAATGCTCCGAAATATGAACTTTTTATCGTACAGTTTAAACAATTTTCAGTGCATAATCAGTGAAAAAGAAATGTCTTCAGCCTGTTTCAATAGCAACATGGGTTGAAACTTGTTGAAAATTATTTAGAATAAATAATTATTGTTAGGTCTATCACTTACAAAAATATGCACTTGTGGAGAATTTAACTGTAAACATATTGATAAAAAACCTCTAATACTGCTCTTTTTTAAAATATTGAGTTAAAAGAATAGAAAAGACAATGCTTGCAAATATAATTCCCCACAGGTTTTAAAAGATCTTTCTTAGTTATATAAAGCACTATTATTAGCACTGAATTATTAGCAAAATGCATATTAAACCACTGTTTAAGATTAGCTATACAGCAACATGTATAGTACATAGCTCAGAACTGCATATCAAGCATTGGATATACTGATATAGTCAATATGCTCCTTGGTAATCAATCTTTTGCATAAGTATGTTGTCTTCTATAATTACAGATTTAACATAATTGTAGCAATTAACCTCTGAGGTGAAGGGACCTGGCCAAAAGCTTTGTATTAGCATGCCCCCTCAATATGATATAATATGTCGTGATTTGATGTAAATTTTCCTGCAGAAAAGGTATATGTCAAATTTGTCACCATTTAGTTAAATTAATTATTTTGCATTAGTAAATCTGAACCTTTAATCTGCTCCCATGAGTGTAATTAAAAAAAATGACTAAATAAATCATGAACAGTCAATAAGTCACAAACTTCCCTTAGTTAAAAAAAAAATTGCTGAGCTACAGAAATCTGATTTTGAAAAAGAAAACAAAAATCCCCCACTCACAAAAGATACTAAATGTATCCAAACTTGATTCTATTTTATTTTTATTATAGTTGTTAATATTTTATATAATTTTTATTTTATTATTAATATTATTATTTTATTTCTATTTATTTTTAATATAGTGTTTCCATGCTCTGTAAGGTTCCATGCACACTGGGCTTAAAAAAAACATGTCAGTTTTGTTGGCAGAAAAAATGCTGATATAGAGTGTTTTTGTAGGTGAGCTTAGGAGAGTTTAGCATTTTTTCTGCCAGAAAGTTCCAATCAAATATGCAAACCAGAAGGGTTCTAAACGTTGAGCTTAAAATATGCCTCTAATCATCCTAACATGCATGGATACATATGATAACACAGAACCGCTTCTACAGGCAAAACACAAAACGTCTGTAGAAGCAGATATTTTTAATCCAGTGTGCATGGAGCCTTAAACTTTACAGTGATCAGGCATAAATCATTCACAATACCTGTACATATTAGCAGGGCCATCTTTAATATTGATTGGACCCTGGGCAAACATTTTCTTGCACCCCCCCCCCCTCCGCATGCAATTTTGCTCTCCATCTGATCTGAGACATACAATAATTAGCTAATTAGCAGCTAGACTCAAAATCAGTTTACTGCAGCAGATCAGACAGCAATTGTGATTGGTTGCTAGAAGTTACAGCACAACATTACTGCTCATTGATTAGTTGCTAGAGGTTACAGCACATCATTTCTTCTTGCTGATTGGTTGCTAGAGGTTACTGCACGTCATTACCGCTCTCAATCCTAGTGGCCCTCGATGTTCGCCTTCCCCCTGCTCCCACCAGGACCGGGGGTACATTAGGTAACATTTTTAGTTTTAATAGTTTTTATTGAGTGTTTTCCAAAAAACTTACAACAACAAAGGTATCAGAAAACAATGTCAGACTCATCTGTTTTGCATCACTGGTACAATGCTGTGGTACAGATATCTGTTTTATCCTTGACTGTCATTTCATTTACTTATCAGCAATGTGGAAAATATGCTTCCCATTTACAATGGCATATCTAGTCTTAGTTTCCAGTATACGGTAAGTCTTGACCCCCCCCCTCAAAAAAAAAACATATTATTCATATTGTCAAATCTTCCCACCCCACATGTTCACAGGTTGGTAGACTAGGCTTTGGTAAACATATAATATGTAGTAAACCTTTAAATATAAGAATAAAGAAAAGGAACACAAAACAAACTAAAATAGGGTACATTGTCTAATTAGTGTAAGGCACACTAACAGAAGAAAGAAAAGAAAAATGATGTAGCCATTTATTTTTTATTTATTCATTGGTGTAGGGAGAGTATGGATATTACTTAGCCTTGTACTTTTCCCATAAGGCCCAGTTTTTATGCAATGTATGTATTTGAAACAGAGTAAACCAAGTGCTTTTCATATTCATACATTATATCTAGGTGTCGTTTGATCTGTGTCACGTCTGTGGATTCCTTGGATTTCCTTTTTTTTAAAACAGTGAGTCTTGCTGCTAATAGAATATGGATGACTAGAAATACCTATTCTACAGGTATAATATTTTTACCAATGGAAAGTAAAGATAGTTTAAATGTTGGCCGTATTGAGAGTTTGGAGATTTGGTTTATCAATTTAAAAATTGTTTCTCAAACTTTCCTCAGGTGTGGGCAAGACCAGAGCATGTGTATTAATAACCACATCCCCTTCAGCATCAATCCCCTAGTGATGGTGCAATTTTTGCTATAATATGAGTGGTAATATACCAGTGCAAGTGTATTTTTTGGGACATTTCCTAATATGCCAAACACTTGGAAAATGTATAGTTACTAGTATTAGCCTTCCGCCACTGTTCTTCTGTAAAAGAGGTTTGAAGAACTGATTCCCATTTAATAATGGGAGATGATTTGATGAAGTTTAATTTATCCTGCAATAGATTATAGATGGTGATAATACCTTTTTTTTTAGCTAGAGCTCCTGTCCAGTATAATCAGGCTTGAAGGGACAATTTCATATAAGGGACTGGATAATGGATAAAGTATGCACACAATGTTGCATATGATAGGAATTCTGTATTCGGTAAGAATAGGTGTGTGTGAAAGTAGTTGAAGAGTTTGATAGTTCCTTTATGAAATATATCAGAGATATTTTATATTGCATGCGTTGGGCCATTTTTTGAACAAAATATGTGGGGGAAGAAAAGTAAATATTGATATGGGGATAGGGATAGCAAGTGACTTTTCCCGTCTGCTGCAAGTCCACAGAAATTGTCTCTACTCTCAGAGAGTGGCCTCGATAGTTGGATGGGCAGTTGGATAATTGTAGTTAGGGGCTAAATGAGCTAATAAAAGATGCTCTAGAGATCCCTTAGTAACACAGTGTTGCTCTATCATAGACCTATTTAGATGTGGTGGGGCAGAACCAGGATTTAGCTTGATCTAACATTGAAGCGATATAGTAATCTTTCAAGTCCAGAAGGCCCATACCGTCTACACTTTTTTGTTTAACTAAGTTTTTATGGTCACATCTGTTTATTGTGCCTCTCCAAAAGGTATTTGTATGCTGAAAGTAAACTTTGCAGTGAAGCAAAGGTACTGGTATGGGAAGAGCATGCAAGATGTATAAAATTTTTGGAAGGCTGATCGTTTTAAATGTGGCCAATTTCCCCAACCAAGACAAGTAAAATTTGCTGAATCTGGCTAATTCTTGTTGTAGCTGATCAAAAGAGGGCTATTTGATATAGCTTAGATAGGGAATGTAAGCTTGATAACAAGGTACGAGAGCGGGCCTACAGACCACACAAAATGCACTTTGCAGTACTGTCTATGCCTGCATTCAACACTGTCAATATAGACTCATTCATTTTAAAATATGATACTGTATTAAATTCCTGTAGTATTGTATGTGTACCTGGCAGTGATGTTTCTGAGTCAGAAAGTGTTAGTATAACATCCTCTGCAAATAGTGCTGTGACATGCAAATGAGATCCCATTGTTATACCTGATATATTTGTCGAGTTCTTATTTTTTTGCTAAGGGAACCATCAGTAAGGCGAATATCAGGGGCGACAATGGACAACCCTGTAGGGTGCCATTAGTAATAGGAAAGCTTTGAGAAAGCATGCTATCTGAATATACAGTACTTTGGCTGATGGTGAGATGTAAGGGGCCATGATCACAGAATGAATGGGGGCTATCAAACAAAATTTATGTGAAGTTTGAGACAAGTATCCCCAGTGAATGTGGTCAAAGGCCTTCTACGCGTCAAGGGTTAACAATGAAGCGGGCACTTTGTGTTGGGAGACATGATATAAAATGTCAATAATGTGCCTCGTGGCACCTGGGGCTTGTCTCCCTGTAACAAAGCCAAGTTGATCTGATTGGATGAGTGATGGGAGAAACTGAGCTATTCGAGTAGCCAACATCTTAGCATACAGTTTTAAATTGGTGTTTAGTAATATTTTAAGGTTGATTTGGTTCTTTACCAGGCTTAGGGAGAGTAATTGTCATGAGTCAGCACAAGAGATGACTGAATAAATAAAGCTACACAAAGAAACTGTGACCAAACAATGTATAATGAAGTAAATGTATTATCAGTAAGCAAAAAGACATGCACACAGCAGTAAATAGCAAGCATAAACAAGTGACCCACAACCCAAAATTTCTAAGCAACAGAAACCTAGCAAACTAACTATATATAACATATTCAGCAGATGAACTCAATCCTATCAGTGATGACCATTGCCTTTAGCAGAGGCCAAAGCAGCATTATACATCTTCTCAAGGTAAGGGTGTAGAGTGGCTGAATGTAGACGATAATATTCTGCTGATAGTCCGTCAGGACCTGGAGATTTGTTGGAGGGCATCAATTTAATTGTTTCTATTTTCAGCTCTTACAGATGAACTGGAAGCTTGGGTGAGGGATCAGAGGGTCATCTTTTAAATGATATAGTTTTTCATATTATGAACTAAAAGTGTTACCTATGTCTTGTGGGTTATATAATTTTTTTGTGTGGGGGTGTAGAATAAATAGTAGTCTCTGTTTATAAAATGTGTCTTTAAGATGGGATGCTAACAATTTCTCTGCTTTGTTTCCATGTTGGTAAAAATTAGCCTTTAGGGCTTTAAGGTATCTGGTGTGATATGTAAGCAAGAGGGTCCGGAGTTGATGTTGTGCTTGTGCTAGTTTAGAGCTATTGATAGGATTTGGTAGCTGTTTGTTAGTGTTCTCCAGGTTGTTGATAGTGTCGAGAAGTGCATCTATCTGCTGCAACCTCTGCATTTTAGCTATAGCACTCATCTTTATAAGTTGCCCTCTGACAAATGCTCTATGCGCATTCCATAAAGTGAACTGGTCAGTAAGACTCACTGAAGGTGAAAAATTTGCCTAAGGCATTAGAAATACTTTAAATGTTTTCCAGTTGAGACATTCTAAGTGCAGAATGCAATAAAAATGGTATCAAGCCACAGTTAAAAACACTCACAGGATATAACCAAGTAAATCACTCATCACAGCATAATGGGTGGAGGACTGGGGATGTTCCGGCACTCTTCCATGTCCTACAGCAGGGTCCGCCAGTTGGTGTATGTCAGCCCTGAAAGTAATGGATGATTCCAACTTCCACCACTAGGTGCCATTAGATGTACTTTGTAAGGAGAAGTTAGGAAATTACTATTACCTGGTGTGATCTTCATTATGATGGATGTAATTCTTTTGCCAGCGGCTTGTCTTGAAGCAATAAGGGATGATTGAACTTTGCGTTGAGATGTCTTAGAAGTAGACTCAGTACCCAAAAAAAGAAAGAAAGTTAGTAGACCACAAAAAGAAGAATATTTAAAAGCGAACAACATGTCCAGTAATACAGATGTATATAGAACAATGAACGTTAATTCTGCATTTTCAGTGCAAGGGTGGCTATTGCCACAAATTGTAGGGGGCATTTCTAGAAGAGGTGTTTTAACTGCTAGGTCCAGGATCCGCAGGAGCTACTATAGAGTAGGGCTCAAGGCCTCAAGTGTTCAGCCAGCGTCGACATTTGCACCAGTCATGTTGGGCTTTTTTTTGGAGAGGAAGATTTCCATGGAGCTTGTTCCACTGCTTCCAAGATCTGCCTTTCTATAAGGAGGGTGATGCCCAGTCCAGATTCGTGTACTCTTTGCCATCCTTGGTGATGGCAAGTTTAGTAGGGTATACCCAGCAGTATGGAATTTGGTGATTATGCAGTGGATTTCTTATTGTAGACAAGTTGAGTCACTTTTGTAAGCTGTATTGGGAAAGATCAGCAAATAGTTGCAAGCCTTGCAGGCGCTCAGGAAGCTTGTCAGTGCCAGGAATTTTACCTTGATATGGTAAAAGTGAATTTGACAGAAGTCTTTCAGAGAGATGTGGAAGCTTTGGGAGGCAATGAATGCGATCAATAGGCCATTCTTCAATTGAAAAGTCAAGCAGGGCCTCCACCAGCAAGTTAGCAAAGTAGGCTCTCGGATCTCCGGGTTTAACAGATTCTAGAATTCCTCTTATTTGTACATTGTTTCACCTAGAACAATCTTCCAGATCTGCTAGTTTAACCTTTATTCCTTTCCAGATCATCTTCCCGTTAATTGTGGGCATCTACAGGTTCATTGAAAGTTCCAGTAAACTCCCCCATCTTGTGTTCTATGTGGAATGCTCGATCTCCTATTCCTTGCATATCTAAATTGCTGGATACACTGCATGAGATCAGATTGAATGGGACTCCTCAACGAGACCAGCATATCCTTAAGAGTTGTATCCATTACAGGCTGGTTAATAGTTGGATAGGCAAGGATAGAATCAGGCATTTCTCTAGTACATCAATGATCAGAGACAAACACCTCTGAGGCTGCAGCATGTGCCTGTATCATTATTTGCTTTGATTTGGCTTGGCTGTGTGAGGGAGAAGAATCTTGAGATAGTGAGCTTGTGAAGCAGTGTGGAGAGCGTTGTGTATTGTGTCCTAAGGACCACGTGTTACCTTCTTGAGGCTGCTGACTCCGGGAAGAAGAGGAAGGACTAACTTCTAACTTCAGCTTGTTCAATTAAGCTTCAGCAATAAAACCTGGAAGCTGATTGGTTTCTTTGCAGAGTTGCACCAGATTTTGCACTCCCAAGTTTTAGTAAATAACCCCTACACTGTATTTTTTTAAGACATTAAGGAGTTGACTTACTAAAGGCAAATAGACTGTGCACTTTGCAAAATGTGGTTGCACTCTACAAGTGCAGTGGCTCCAGAGCTTAGTAAATGAGGTAAAGCTTCACTTTGCAAAGAATACCCAGTCACGTGCAAGGAAATTTAAAAACAGCATTTTGCTTGCACATGATTGGCTGATGGAAGGCAGCAGAGCTTCTGCCTATTTGCTAAGCTCTGAAGCAACTGCTCTTGCAGAGTGCAACTGCACTTTGCAAAGTACACAGTCTATTTGCCTTTAGTAAATCAATCCCTGAAGATGGAATAATGTTACAGTTTTGCACCACAGCACTTAAGCCTGAATGAACATACCATCATTTCGGAACAATTATGCCTTTTTTTTTGAAGACTGAAGTATTCAGTTTCAAAAACAGATACTAATTCTTGTAGCTTTTATTTTTAATCTAAAGATGAGAAAACTAAGGCCATCATTTCTGAGCAACTAAGTATTTTGTTTTGAAGACCAAAGTCTTCAGTTTACAAAACGGATGCTAATTTTTAATTTTAATTTGTATTTTTAGTCCAATGATGGAGAACATTACCACATTTGCAGCACAGCTACTAAGCCTTTTTAGATAGGACGCTATTTCTGAAAGATAGAGCAGGCATTTTGCATATGAAAAAAAACTATTTTTTTTTATTGAAAGACAAACTTTATACAGAGCTGCACCACTCCTTTGAAGCCTTTATTGGATAGGCCACACTTTCTGAAAGAGAAAGCAAGCAGCTTGCATCTGGAAATATGTTTTAGAAAATGGATGTCTTTTTATGGAGACCAAAAATAGCAAACATTTTAAAAAAGAAAAAACTGAATAGATTTGTAGCACACTGTTGAAGCCTTTATCAAATAAGCAATTTATGAGGGAGAGTGTAAGCAGATTACATCTTGCAATAAAAAATAGGTTCCTGCTTCACCAACTGAACAAGGAGAAATTTTACATATTTTCTGCACAGCTTTTAATCACAATTGTTTAGGAAGAGAACAAGTAGATTGCAGCTGGAAATAAAAGAAATTGTCTTTTTCCCAAGACAAAACATACAGACAGTATATTTTACACATTTGCACCATAGTTATTAAGCCTGTATGGACAGGCTGCAATTTCTGAATATTGCATCCTTGAAAAAAAATGTATTTTTCTTTTCAATTGCCTTTTTTTCTCCAAGACTAAATGAAGATGATAAATTTTAACAGATGTGCAACGTAGTGTTTAGCTTGTTGAGAGGAGCAATAAAGAACATGTGTGACATATATAGAAAGGTGCATGGTAAATATAACTGAATCCACATTCCTTTATACTTGATAGATATGGTATCTTTAAGGAGAGCGCTTTCATGACCCTGCTTTAAAGATCTGGAAATCCTATGTTTAGTACCCAATATAGGGATGGGGGTATAGGATATGACTCTGTATGCTCTGCAACATAAATCCAGTATTCAAACAACAAACTATTCTTGTTTCTTTTTTGAGGCTGGTGTGCCTCCTCCTGTATTCCCACTTAGCTTCCTTCCTTCCTGCTGGCACGGAGAATATGAATATACTGTTATTGTGAATAGGTTATGGCACATTAATGTTATGATTACTGTGACGGAGGTGTGGGTGGGACAGAACATACGTGGAAAACTGTGGAACACAAGGCTTTTATTGAGTGATTTGAGGGGCACTTGATAGGTATAGCACGGGTTAAGTCCGGGGGCACACAGCAGAAGGGCAGTTCAGGCAGGCAATGGGTAAAGTCCGGGCACACAGCAGAGGACAATTCAGGCAAGCAATGGGTTAGGTCCAGGCGCACAGCAGAGGGACAGGCTAGCAGGCAACGAGTAAGTCTGGGCACATAGCAGAGGGCAGTTCAGGCAGGCAATGGGTAAAGTCCAGGCACACAGCAGAGGGCAGGCTGGCAGGCAATGAATAAGTCCAGGCACACAGCAGAGGGCAGTTCAGGCAGGCAATGGGTAAAGTCCGGGCACACAGCAGAGGGCAGGCTGGCAGGCAATGAGTAAGTCCGGGGTCACAGCAGAGGGCAAGCTGGCAGGCAATGAGTAAAGTCCAGGCACACAGCAGAGGGCAGGCTGGCAGGCAATGAATAAGTCCAGGCACACAGCAGAGGGCAGTTCAGGCAGGCAATGGGTAAAGTCCGGGCACACAGCAGAGGGCAGGCTGGCAGGCAATGAGTAAGTCCGGGCACACAGCAGAGGGCAGTTCAGGCAGGCAATGGGTAAAGTCCGGGCACACAGCAGAGGGCAGGCTGACAGGCAATGAGTAAGTCCGGGCACACAGCAGAGGGCAGTTCAGGCAAGCAATGGGTAAAGTCCAGGCACAGAGCAGAGGGCAGGCTGGCAGGTGATGAGTAAGTCCAGGCACACAGCACACAGCAGAGGGCTGTTCACAGGGTAGTAATTCAGGGACTCACCATCCAGCAGTGGCCTCAGCAGAGGAAGTCTAGGCACCAACTCCTCATGGGTCTTTAGAGGGCTGTGTGTCTTGACCACAGCTTCAAGATTACACAGACAATGTAGAACCACAAGTCCCAACAGTGCATAAAGCAAAGCACAGTTCAATGCATCTCCTAATTAGGCCTGCAGCCTGGAGCGGCTCTGTGCATTCTGACTCAAGCTCTGCCCATTCTAAGAGACCTTCTCCCCACATAGGACAGTATATGGCCCTTTCAATTGACCAAGCCACAAGCTCCCGATGCCGACACGTCTGGCTTTTCACAGCCACAAGACATGATGCTGTCTGCTCTCCCTGCTGGGATAACTCTCACCTCTCACTCCCTGAGGGGCACAGGATCTTGTAATTTTAAACAAATCAGACAAGCTGACTGTTGGCCACATGTGTTAACAAAATAACACAAAAATAAAAGAATATTTCTGCTGTCCATCGCAGTCACCAACCCGCATGCCTAAGTTGACTTTTCCAATGAATTATGAGTTATTGCTCATGTAACTCATGCTTTTGGTGCACACTGTTGTTGCACAACAATGAAATGGCATGTTGCATGCAAAAAGCATCTCTGAAAACAGTTCAGCAACAATTTAAAAAGACCCTAGTGACACAAACTTAAAAATAATATATATTGCACCTCTATAAAATAGAAAAAAGAGGATTTTATATTGATGGGACAGCAGAAAGAACTGCTCCACCTAAAAATAAAGAAGAAAAAAGTACCCAATAAGAACACGTATAAAAAATGCCAAGGATGGAGGGTCAACAGTTGTCAAGATATAACACTTGTTGGTAATACAGAAATAGTAGTTTCAATGAGGGGTAATTCCGCAATCTAAGGTTAAATCTGGGTAGCATGGTGGCTAAATGGTTAGCACTTCTGCCTGGCAGTATAAAGGTCATTGGTTAGAATCCCAACCACGGCTCCACCTGCCTGGAGTTTGCATGTTCTCCCTCTGCCTGTGTGGGTTTCCTCTAGGTACTTCGGTTTCCTCCCACGCTCCAAAGACAGGCTGGTAGGTTAATTGGATCCTGTCTAAATCAGCCCTAGTATGTATACATATGAATGTGAGGTATGCGATAAAGAATAAATATAATTTGTAAAATATGCTGTGCTACCACTTTAAATTTATATTGTGAACAGGGGCGGACTGACCATTTGGAAACTCGGGCACTGCCCGAGGGCCCGGGGTCAGTAGGGGGCCCCATGAGATGCCCCTAGTACCTTTTTCATAGGCTTTTATGAGTTTGGGCAAGGACACAGGGGCCCCATGATCCCCTATTGCCCAGGGGCCCCATGAATTGTCAGTCCGCCCCTGATTGTGAATAAAGCAAAATAATCAATTTATCACATAATAATACATGAAAAACAAAGGGGCCCTGATGTTGCCATTTTTGGTAAAGCATGTTGGGTGGAGTATGGCTAACTGATGTTCTGTATGAGACAGCAGGACAGTAAGAAAGTGGATTTACTTGTTGCAAGCTTGTTCACTTACTTTTGCTAGTTTTTACAATTTGCTTTTATTAATAAATGTGAAATTGTTTATCTGCACTTTGTGGAGCACTCTTTTTTACATGGTAAGAGTGAATGTTGATGGTTTGAGGAGGCATCTTTATTTGATGATCGGCTTACAGTGTCCTGTTCCCTTGCTAGACGGCTTACCTTTAAAGCAGTATTAAACCCAAAAGGAAACATTTATTATATTGCAGCTTACCAGTTCTTAGATGTGATGGCTGGAAAGTTTCTTTTTTAGGCTTTTTTTCTTCTATTTTCACCTTGTGATCTAGCCAGTAAGTTTGTTGTTTTTCAACAGAACAAGTTGTCCTGCAGATGTGCAGTAAGGTTGGTCTGACAAGAATGGTCTTTTCAAATCCATTCTGGTTGTCACTTATGATCCATCATTACAGACACATTTCTGCATAGACTCCTTACAATTCCCTCAAATACCTTGCATACTATTGATGTTAGGCTGACTGGTCTGTAGTTTCCTGGTATACATCTTGATTTTTTTTTCCAAATTGGTACCACATTTGCTCCACACCAATCGGTTAGTACCACTCCAGTCAGTAAGAAATTAAAAATTAGAAATAGCATCTTGGCTAAGTTCTCTAAGGATTCATGGGTGTATGCCATCTAGACCTAGTGATTTGTTCACATTACATTTTTCTAATCTCTCTTGTACCTAGTTTTCAGTCAACCACAGAGGTACTTTTTGTGAAACATGAATAAAATTACTATTAAGATTATCAAACCCAATATTTTCATCCTGTAAAAACTGAAGAAAATGATTTAATGTGTCTTCCTTTTCCCAGTCATTTGTGATTAGCTTCCATGTTCATCTGTTAGGGGGCTTATCTATTCTTCCATTAACATTTTTACCATTGATATACTGTATTTGGAAAAAAACAGATTTGTTTTATTTGCATTAGCAATGTGTTTATCATATTCTATTTAGCCACCCAGATTCCCTCATCTGCATTTCTTGTTGAATTCCTTGTAAATTTGAATTGCCAATTTTGTACTTTTTATTTTTCACATATTTACATTTTTTACTGTTTAATTCATCTTTAAAACACTCACATTTGCCTTGTGTGCTATTTGTTGAAAATATTTGGTATCAATCAAAAATTATAATACATAATCAAAATTATTCTGAAAAACCATCAGTGAAAATTGCAAAATGAAACACAATCCTATTTCATATTGAAACTTAAAACCACTTAAAATAATTTAAGAACCTTTATATTTTCCACAGACCACTAACTAAAGCCAGAAATGCCAATGAATGACTACATGTTGGGAGTGGAGGAGTTCTTATAATGATGTATTTGCTTGGTGTCTGGGTAGGTTTTATTCTGACATTGATATATTGATGATTTTCTTTCTTTTTTTGAACTGGAACATTAGTTGAATTAAAAATATATTTGTTCTAAAACTAAACAGTAATGACCACAGCTTGAAAATTACATTTAAAAGTTTGTTTTTCTTGAGTTGATGATCGAGATAACCAAACAGGGGATCTGTTAAAATACAATTATACAGGAAGCCTTCCACATCCAATAGTTTATTGGCAGTGTATAGCTTCAGTTTAGGTTCCTGATCAAGGTAATATTGATAGTACAGTACCTGTGGTTTTGCAGAAACTGTTCTAGTTACATGGATTTTGAACAGAGGTTTTGAATTTGCAAAAAAAAAAAAGGTTTCAGCAAAGGGGATATAAAGGAAGAAGCTTGGCTAAAGAATATAACAGAACAAAGCAGAGTGAGAGGGAAAGGTTATTTGAAAAAAAAAAAAGAAAAATCAACATGGAGGCATTTTAAGGTTGAGTTCTCAATATACTTGAGCCTTTAAAGTGGTAGGTGTGAATGAAAGAAAATGAGTTATTGCAATTATTACACAATTTAAATGATTTGTCTGAATGCATGTCAAGTATCTGGTGGAATGTGTTTGTCTTAGAAAAGCACTTTAAGAGGAGATTTGCCTTGGGACTGATAATATATTTCAGCAGGTCTGGAAGTGTTCAGGCAGGTCCAATTATACAAACACAAAAAGAAACACATTCAACTTTTTATAAGAATCTCTACTACATCTAGGAGAATTTGAGGGAAAGGTTGTTATTTGAGAAATGAATACACTCTTGGTCATATCTTTTCCAAATCCTGTCTCAATGGATTTTTGGTCCTATACTCCTCTCTTGCATGCATACCTTGTACAGTACCCCATCTAATCAAAATATAATGATAGATTATCAATATCATCCTATTAATATAGCCTTGGGAAATAGGCAGGGATGTCCCCTTTCCCCTCTTCTGTTTCTTATCGCTATCAAAAACCAACATACTTGGTATAGAGAGTGGGGGGCACATATTATAATTAGAGATGAGCGAATCGAAGTATCCGAAGTGGAATTCGAGTCGAATATCGGAAAAATTTCGATTCGTGCCGAATCCGAAAAATAGCCTAATTCGGACGCGCGAATCGAAATTTTTCAGAAAATGGCGGCTGACATGTGCGGCGACGGAGCGGGGATGTCTGGGAAGGCGCGCAGACAAGGCGCGCTGACCCATAATGCATTCCTCAACTACATGTGATCGCATTAGCCAATCAGCAGCCAGCCAGCCAGCACTGTGTAATGGTCGAGCTATAAATAGCGGCCATTTTGGAATTCTTCATTTGCCTGCAGTTATTGAACAGAGGCAGACCGCTCTGTACTAGGGACAGGGACAGAGTTAGGGCCACAGAAACGATAATTGGGGACAGAGAAAAGTTACTTAGGGACAGAGAACCATTACTCAGGGACACAGACTTGTTAATGAGGGCCACAGAATCGTTATTTAGGGACAAAGAAACGCTAGTTAGGGCCACAGAATTCATAATCAGGGACAGACAGAATTGTTACTCAGTGCCAGAGAATTGTTACTTAGGGCCACAGAAACGTTATTAGGGCCACAGAATTTTTACTCAGGGACAGACAGAATTGTTACTGAGTGCAAGAGAATTGTTACTCAGGGACAGACAGATTTGTTACTGAGTGCCAGAGAATTGTTACTTAGGGCCACAGAAACTTTAATTAGGGCCACAGAATTTTTACTCAGGGACAGACAGAATTGTTACTGAGTGCCAGAGAATTGTTACTCAGGGACAGACAGAATTGTTACTGAGTGCCAGAGAATTGTTACTTAGGGCCACAGAAACTTTACTTAGGGCCACAGAATTTTTACTCAGGGACAGACAGAATTGTTACTGAGTGCCAGAGAATTGTTACTCAGGGACAGACAGAATTGTTACTGAGTGCCAGAGAATTGTTACTCAGGGCCCCAGAAACTTTACTTAGGGCCACAGAATTTTTACTCAGGGACAGACAGAATTGTTACTGAGTGCCAGAGAATTGTTACTCAGGGACAGACAGAATTGTTACTGAGTGCCAGAGAATTGTTACTTAGGGCCACAGAAACTTTACTTAGGGCCACAGAATTGTTACTCGCACAGACACAGAATTGTTACTCGCACAGACACAGAATTGTTACTGAAGGCCACAGAACTGTTACTTAGGGCCACAGAATTGTTACTCGCACAGACACAGAATTGTTACTCGCACAGACACAGAACTGTTACTGAGGGCCACAGAACTGTTACTTAGGGCCACAGAATTGTTACTCGCACAGACACAGAATTGTTACTCAGGGCCACAGAACTGTTACTTAGGGACAAAGAAACGCTAGTTAGGGCCACAGAATTCATACTCAGGGACAGACAGAATTGTTACGGAGTGCCAGAGAATTGTTACTCTGGGCCACAGAAACTTTACTTAGGGCCACAGAATTTTTACTCAGGGACAGACAGAATTGTTACTGAGTGCCAGAGAATTGTTACTCAGGGACAGACAGAATTGTTACGGAGTGCCAGAGAATTGTTACTCAGGGCCACAGAAACTTTACTT
Source organism: Staurois parvus (assembly GCF_062004578.1). NCBI lineage: Eukaryota > Metazoa > Chordata > Amphibia > Anura > Ranidae > Staurois > Staurois parvus. The sequence continues at coordinate 8,886,639 of NW_028317951.1, forward strand.
AGGGCCACAGAATTTTTACTCAGGGACAGACAGAATTGTTACTGAGTGCCAGAGAATTGTTACTCAGGGACAGACAGAATTGTTACTGAGTGCCAGAGAATTGTTACTTAGGGCCACAGAAACTTTACTTAGGGCCACAGAATTGTTACTCGCACAGACACAGAATTGTTACTCGCACAGACACAGAACTGTTACTGAGGGCCACAGAAACTTTACTTAGGGCCACAGAATTGTTACTCGCACAGACACAGAATTGTTACTCGCACAGACACAGAACTGTTACTGAGGGCCACAGAACTGTTACTTAGGGCCACAGAATTGTTACTCGCACAGACACAGAATTGTTACTCAGGGCAACAGAACTGTTACTTAGGGACAAAGAAACGCTAGTTAGGGCCACAGAATTCATACTCAGGGACAGACAGAATTGTTACGGAGTGCCAGAGAATTGTTACTCAGGGCCACAGAAACTTTACTTAGGGCCACAGAATTTTTACTCAGGGACAGACAGAATTGTTACTGAGTGCCAGAGAATTGTTACTCAGGGACAGACAGAATTGTTACGGAGTGCCAGAGAATTGTTACTCAGGGACAGACAGAATTGTTACTGAGTGCCAGAGAATTGTTACTTAGGGCCACAGAAACTTTAATTAGGGCCACAGAATTTTTACTCAGGGACAGACAGAATTGTTACTGAGTGCCAGAGAATTGTTACTCAGGGACAGACAGAATTGTTACGGAGTGCCAGAGAATTGTTACTCAGGGCCACAGAAACTTTACTTAGGGCCACAGAATTTTTACTCAGGGACAGACAGAATTGTTACTGAGTGCCAGAGAATTGTTACTCAGGGACAGACAGAATTGTTACTGAGTGCCAGATAATTGTTACTCAGGGCCCCAGAAACTTTACTTAGGGCCACAGAATTTTTACTCGCACAGACACAGAATTGTTACTCAGGGCCACAGAACTGTTACTTAGGGACAAAGAAACGCTAGTTAGGGCCACAGAATTCATACTCAGGGACAGACAGAATTGTTACGGAGTGCCAGAGAATTGTTACTCAGGGCCACAGAAACTTTACTTAGGGCCACAGAATTTTTACTCAGGGACAGACAGAATTGTTACTGAGTGCCAGAGAATTGTTACTCAGGGACAGACAGAATTGTTACGGAGTGCCAGAGAATTGTTACTCAGGGACAGACAGAATTGTTACTGAGTGCCAGAGAATTGTTACTTAGGGCCACAGAAACTTTAATTAGGGCCACAGAATTTTTACTCAGGGACAGACAGAATTGTTACTGAGTGCCAGAGAATTGTTACTCAGGGACAGACAGAATTGTTACGGAGTGCCAGAGAATTGTTACTCAGGGCCACAGAAACTTTACTTAGGGCCACAGAATTTTTACTCAGGGACAGACAGAATTGTTACTGAGTGCCAGAGAATTGTTACTCAGGGACAGACAGAATTGTTACGGAGTGCCAGAGAATTGTTACTCACGGCCACAGAAACTTTACTTAGGGCCACAGAATTTTTACTCAGGGACAGACAGAATTGTTACTGAGTGCCAGAGAATTGTTACTCAGGGACAGACAGAATTGTTACTGAGTGCCAGATAATTGTTACTTAGGGCCACAGAAACGTTATTAGGGCCACAGAATTGTTACTCAGGGACAGACAGAATTGTTACTGAGTGCCAGAGAATTGTTACTTAGGGCCACAGAAACTTTAGTTAGGGCCACAGAATTGTTACTCAGGGACAGACACAGAATTGTTACTGAGGGCCACAGAACTGTTACTTAGGGCCACAGAATTGTTACTCGCACAGACACAGAATTGTTACTGAGGACCACAGAACTGTTACTTAGGGCCACAGAATTGTTACTCGCACAGACACAGAATTGTTACACAGGGACACAGAACTGTTACTGAGGGCCACAGAACCGTTACTTAGGGCCACAGAATTGTTACTCGCACAGACACAGAATTGTTACTCGCACAGACACAGAATTGTTACTGAGGGCCACAGAACTGTTACTTGGGGCCACAGAAATGTTAATCAGGGACACAGAATTGTTACTGAGGGCCACAGAACTGTTACTTAGGGCCACAGAATTGTTACTCGCACAGACACAGAATTGTTACACAGGGACACAGAACTGTTACTGAGGGCCACAGAACCGTTACTTAGGGCCACAGAATTGTTACTCGCACAGACAGAATTGTTACTCGCACAGACACAGAATTGTTACTCGCACAGACACAGAATTGTTACTCAGGGACACAGAACTGTTACTGAGGGCCACAGAACTGTTACTTAGGGCCACAGAATTGTTACTCGCACAGACACAGAATTCTTACTCGCACAGACACAGAATTGTTACTCAGGGAAACAGAACTGTTACTGAGGGCCACAGAACTGTTACTTAGGGCCACAGAATTGTTTCTCGCAGACACAGAATTGTTACTCGCACAGACACACAATTGTTACTGAGGGCCACAGAACTGTTACTTGGGGCCACAGAAACGTTAATCAGGGACACAGAATTGTTACTGAGGGCCACAGAACTGTTACTTAGGGCCACAGAATTGTTACTCGCACAGACACAGAATTGTTACTCAGGGACACAGAATTGTTACTCAGGGACACATAATCGTTTAATTAAAGAGTATGTCAGACAACATGCAGAGGAGTGGCAGAGGAGGCAATGTTTTAGGAGCGAGCAGACGTGGCAGCAGAGGAAGGGGTCGAGGCAGCACTATTCGCAGCCAGAGGCCAGTGCTCCCGGTGTCATCCAGCGGTCGTGTCTCCACCGACAACCCTGCCGTCATCGATTGGTTGGCTCGGTCGTCTTCCTCTTCCCAGGTCACCTCTGACACCTACAGCCAACGGTCGGTGGGTACGTCAGACACAACCGTTAGTTGGCATGGCCCGGGACCAAGCCCACTGAAATCACGTGTCCTCTACCTGCCCCTGTCCTTTGGTGTTCCCTCACCAAGCGAAGTATCGCATGCTGTGGGCTCAGCCCCACTGTACAGTGAGGAAGAGCTAACAGAGGGCGGTCAGGAACGGGGGGAGACATCCGCCTTTTCAGCAGCTAGGCGAAGAAGTAGTGGCGAGGAGAGTGGCCCGGTAGCCGGTCTAGAGACAGGTCTGTCTCCTGACCCAGACGCAGCCGAGGGGGCTAGTAGTGAGGCGGAGACCCTACTTGATGATGAGGAGGTTGATCGCACTTGGCAGCCTCGTCGTCATCAGGCAATTTCTTCCGCATCATCAGGAGAAGAGGGTGGCAGCTTGGCAGTGAGCGAAACAGTCGGTGGGTTGCCCAGGAGACAGCAGCAGGGTCGCAGCAGTGTCAGTGGAAGCAGTGTCAGTGGAGCCAAACGGCCACGGAGTAGAGCACCAGCTCCACTGCAGCCTACCACCACGGCCAGTAGTGGTGCCGGTGTGCACGGAGGAAGCAGCAGTCAGCCAGTGAGGAGTATCGGGGGCAAAGTTTCCTACTCGGCGGTGTGGCAATTTTTCGTCAAGCCGCCCGAGGAAGTAAACGTAGCCGTATGTCGACTATGTGGCCAGAAAGTCAAGCGTGGCCAGGGGGCCCATGTTGGGACTACAGCGTTGCGGCAGCATATGCAGCGTCGCCATTTGGTGGCCTGGGAAAACCGTGATAAAGATACGGCGGTTCTGCCCGCCCCAGCCCCCGCTCCATCACCCGCTCCGTTACTTGCTCCGTCACCCGACGTCAATCGCCCTCCATCAGCCAGTCAAGGCTCCAACACCTCTGCTGAGGGGAGTTGTCGCTCGTTGGCATCTTCCGCTCGTTCAGATGCTCCTTCTCCTGCTACTCCTCTTCACGGATTCCGTCAGCAGTCTTTCTTGGAATCCGTTTCCAAGAGACAACAGTTTGCGAGCACGCACCCGACGGTGCAAAAGCTGAACGTCCTCCTGTCCAAGTTGCTGGTGCTGCAGTCCCTCCCTTTCCAAGTGGTGGACTCAGCACCTTTCCGAGAAATGATGGCTTGTGCCGCGCCGCGGTGGAGAGTGCCAAGCCGTCATTTCTTCGCCAAAAAGGCAGTGCCAGCCCTGCATTCACATGTAGAAGACATGGTGGGCCAGTCTTTGAGCATGTCAGCGCCGACGTGTGGAGCTGTAACTATGGTCAGGGACAGTACATGTCATTTACGGCCCACTGGGTGAACGTGGTGCCATCACAGCCGCACCAGCAACTTGGACAGGTCACGCCGCTTTTGCCTCCACGTTTGCACGTCCTTGGTCCGGCAAAGATGTCCGCCTCTACCACCTCTTCTTCCGCCGTGTCCTCAGCCGCCACCCCCGTGCCAAGTCCCATTACCCGACCGGCATATCACATGTGCAGGGCGCAACAGTGTCACGCTGTTCTGCACCTGGTATGCCTTGGCGAACGTAGTCACACAGGGGAGGAACTTCTGAGTGTAATGAACAGAGAAATCGACAGATGGCTGTCTCCGCGCAAACTGAAAATCGGAACCATGTTGACCGACAACGGAAAGAACATGGTGTCTGCTCTGCGTCAAGGAAGGTTGTGCCATGCGCCATGCATGGCTCACGTGTTCAATCTGGTTGTCAAGCGGTTCCTAAAATCCACCATCCCACTGCAAGACATCCTTAAAATGTCACGTAAACTTTGCATGCATTTCAGCCATTCCTACACCGCAAAGCACACCCTCCTTGAGCTGCAGCGGCAGAACGGAATTCCACAGCATCGCCTGATCTGCGACGTTGCAACAAGGTGGAATTCAACCCTACACATGTTAGACCGCATTTACGAACAGCGAAAGGCCATCACCGATTTCCTGATGTTACAAGCGGATAAAGGTACTCCCCTGTGTAACTTCGATGTCAGCCATTGGCAGCTCATGCGTGACACCTGCCGCTTGCTCAGGCCCTTTGAGGAGGCCACGCTATTCGTGAGTCGGCAGGACTATGGGATGAACGACGTCATTCCTCTGTTGCACGTCCTTGAACAAATGCTGTTAACAATGGCTGGTCAGGGTGCGGTAGACGTGGCGCACAGATCTCAACGCCACATGACCCCTGTGGGGGCAGGACAGGAAGAAGAGGAGGAGGTAGAGGAGGACATTTGTGCTCAGGAATTATTGAGTGAAATGGGTGGTTTTTCCACTCAGCGGACAGGAGTGGAGGAGCAGGAGCATCTGGTAGAGGAGGAGGAGGAGGAGACAGAGGACCCAGACGCACCGTGGCAGTATGCTGTGGAGATGGAGGCAGGGAGTCCCTCGCATTCCTTGTCACAAATGGCCCATAGCATGCTCGGTTGCTTGCGTAGCGACAGCCGAATAATAACCATCAGACAGAGGGATGACTTTTGGCTGTCCACCTTGTTGGACCCTCGCTACCGTTCCAAAATGGTGGCCTTTTTCACACCTGCTGAGAGGGAGGCCAAAATAACGTACTATAAAAACCACCTATGTAGTCAGTTGGTCTCTGCCTTTGTGCGCCAACGTCCATCCTCAGACACTGTGGGCCCTGTGCGCTCGCGTTCCGCTGCCATGGCAGCAGGGGAGGGGTGGGGTGGTAGGAGCAGTGGCAGCTCCACCAGCAGCGGCTGCCTCAGTCTGCAGTCGATGATTAGTAGCTTTCTTCACCAGCGCAGTGAGGAAACTACTAACCAGCCGCAGCAGCAGCAGCAGCAGCAGCAGCATCAGGTGGACCTGGAGCAGGACCTCAAACAACAGGCTTGGGCCTACTTGGACAGCACCCTGCCAACCGAGGTAGACAATCCCCTTGACTACTGGTCAACGAAACTTGACCTTTGGCCCCAACTAGCTGAATTTGCCCTTGAAAGGCTGTCATGCCCGGCCAGTAGCGTGGCATCGGAGCGCGTGTTTAGTGCGGCAGGAGGTATTGTAACTCCGCGGAGGACACGACTGTCCACCCAAAGTGTGGAGAGACTGACGTTTGTGAAAATGAATCAGGCGTGGATTAGTCTGGATTTCAAACCACCAGTTCCTGACACAACTGACTAAATCCGCCATGAATCATGCCTCAAACATGTGCCACTTTGAGGTCTCCTCACACACTGCTGGTGTGTAGAATTTTTTGACATAGGGTGCTGGCAGATTACGGGCCTCCCATAGCTGCTGCCAGGCCCCTAATCTGCCATAGGCCCCTATATACCGCTTCCTCATGCTGCTGCCAGGTCCAGAGTCTCTCATGGGTCCCTGTACGGCCTCCCATTGCTGCTGTCTCCATCGCCACACTCTGCCATGTGCCACTTTCAGGTCTCCTCACACACTGCTGGTGTGTAGAATTTTTTGACATAGGGTGCTGGCAGATTACGGGCCTCCCATAGCTGCTGCAAGGCCCCTAATCTGCCATAGGCCCCTATATACCGCCTCCTCATGCTGCTGCCAGGTCCAGAGTCTCTCATGGGTCCCTGTACGGCCTCCCATTGCTGCTGTCTCCATCGCCACACTCTGCCATGTGCCACTTTCAGGTCTCCTCACACACTGCTGGTGTGTTGAATTTTTTGACATAGGGTGCTGGCAGATTACGGGCCTCCCATTGCTGCTGCCAGGCCCCTAATCTGCCATAGGCCCCTATATACCGCCTCCTCATGCTGCTGCCAGGTCCAGAGTCTCTCATGGGTCCCTGTACGGCCTCCCATTGCTGCTGTCTCCATCGCCACACTCTGCCATGTGCCACTTTCAGGTCTCCTCACACACTGCTGGTGTGTAGAATTTTTTGACATAGGGTGCTGGCAGATTACGGGCCTCCCATAGCTGCTGCCAGGCCCCTAATCTGCCATAGGCCCCTATATACCGCCTCCTCATGCTGCTGCCAGGTCCAGAGTCTCTCATGGGTCCCTGTACGGCCTCCCATTGCTGCTGTCTCCATCGCCACACTCTGCCATGTGCCACTTTCAGGTCTCCTCACACACTGCTGGTGTGTAGAATTTTTTGACATAGGGTGCTGGCAGATTACGGGCCTCCCATAGCTGCTGCCAGGCCCCTAATCTGCCATAGGCCCCTATATACCGCCTCCTCATGCTGCTGCCAGGTCCAGAGTCTCTCATGGGTCCCTGTACGGCCTCCCATTGCTGCTGTCTCCATCGCCACACTCTGCCATGTGCCACTTTCAGGTCTCCTCACACACTGCTGGTGTGTAGAATTTTTTGACATAGGGTGCTGGCAGATTACGGGCCTCCCATAGCTGCTGCCAGGCCCCTAATCTGCCATAGGCCCCTATATACCACCTCCTCATGCTGCTGCCAGGTCCAGAGTCTCTCATGGGTCCCTGTACGGCCTCCCATTGCTGCTGTCTCCATCGCCACACTCTGCCATGTGCCACTTTCAGGTCTCCTCACACACTGCTGGTGTGTTGAATTTTTTGACATAGGGTGCTGGCAGATTACGGGCCTCCCATTGCTGCTGCCAGGCCCCTAATCTGCCATAGGCCCCTATATACCGCCTCCTCATGCTGCTGCCAGGTCCAGAGTCTCTCATGGGTCCCTGTACGGCCTCCCATTGCTGCTGTCCCCATCGCCACACTCTGCCATGTGCCACTTTCAGGTCTCCTCACACACTGCTGGTGTGTAGAATTTTTTGACATAGGGTGCTGGCAGATTACGGGCCTCCCATAGCTGCTGCCAGGCCCCTAATCTGCCATAGGCCCCTATATACCGCCTCCTCATGCTGCTGCCAGGTCCAGAGTCTCTCATGGGTCCCTGTACGGCCTCCCATTGCTGCTGTCTCCATCGCCACACTCTGCCATGTGCCACTTTCAGGTCTCCTCACACACTGCTGGTGTGTAGAATTTTTTGACATAGGGTGCTGGCAGATTACGGGCCTCCCATAGCTGCTGCCAGGCCCCTAATCTGCCATAGGCCCCTATATACCGCCTCCTCATGCTGCTGCCAGGTCCAGAGTCTCTCATGGGTCCCTGTACGGCCTCCCATTGCTGCTGTCTCCATCGCCACACTCTGCCATGTGCCACTTTCAGGTCTCCTCACACACTGCTGGTGTGTAGAATTTTTTGACATAGGGTGTTGGCAGATTACGGGCCTCCCTTTGCTGCTGCCAGGCCCCTAATCTGCCATGGGCCCCTATATACCGCCTCCTCATGCTGCTGCCAGGTCCAGAGTCTCTCATGGGTCCCTGTACGGTCTCCCATTGCTGCTGTCTCCATCGCCACACTCTGCCATGTGCCACTTTCAGGTCTCCTCACACACTGCTGGTGTGTAGAATTTTTTGACATAGGGTGCTGGCAGATTATGGGCCTCCTATAGCTGCTGCCAGGCCCCTAATCTGCCATAGGCCCCTATATACCGCCTCCTCATGCTGCTGCCAGGTCCAGAGTCTCTCATGGGTCCCTGTACGGCCTCCCATTGCTGCTGTCTCCATCGCCACACTCTGCCATGTGCCACTTTCAGGTCTCCTCACACACTGCTGGTGTGTAGAATTTTTTGACATAGGGTGCTGGCAGATTACGGGCCTCCCATAGCTGCTGCCAGGCCCCTAATCTGCCATAGGCCCCTATATACCGCCTCCTCATGCTGCTGCCAGGTCCAGAGTCTCTCATGGGTCCCTGTACGGCCTCCCATTGCTGCTGTCTCCATCGCCACACTCTGCCATGTGCCACTTTCAGGTCTCCTCACACACTGCTGGTGTGTAGAATTTTTTGACATAGGGTGCTGGCAGATTACGGGCCTCCTATAGCTGCTGCCAGGCCCCTAATCTGCCATAGGCCCCTATATACCGCCTCCTCATGCTGCTGCCAGGTCCAGAGTCTCTCATGGGTCCCTGTACGGCCTCCCATTGCTGCAGTCTCCATCGCCACACTCTGCCATGTGCCACTTTCAGGTCTCCTCACACACTGCTGGTGTGTTGAATTTTTTGACATAGGGTGCTGGCAGATTACGGGCCTCCTATAGCTGCTGCCAGGCCCCTAATCTGCCATAGGCCCCTATATACCGCCTCCTCATGCTGCTGCCAAGTCCAGAGTCTGTCATGGGTCCCTGTACGGCCTCCCATTGCTGCTGTCTCCATCGCCACACTCTGCCATGTGCCACTTTCAGGTCTCCTCACACACTGCTGGTGTGTTGAATTTTTTGACATAGGGTGCTGGCAGATTACGGGCCTCCCATAGCTGCTGCCAGGCCCCTAATCTGCCATGGGCCCCTATATACTGCCTCCTCATGCTGCTGCCAGGTCCACAGTGTCTCATGCCATGTGCCACTTTCAGGTCTCCTCACACTGCTGGTGTGTTGAATTTTTTGACATAGGGTGCTGGCAGATTATGGGCCTCCTATAGCTGCTGCCAGGCCCCTAATCTGCCATAGGCCCCTATATACCGCCTCCTCATGCTGCTGCCAGGTCCAGAGTCTCTCATGGGTCCCTGTACGGCCTCCCATTGCTGCTGTCTCCATCGCCACACTCTGCCATGTGCCACTTTCAGGTCTCCTCACACACTGATGGTGTGTAGAATTTTTTGACATAGGGTGCTGGCAGATTACGGGCCTCCCATAGCTGCTGCCAGGCCCCTAATCTGCCATAGGCCCCTATATACCGCCTCCTCATGCTGCTGCCAGGTCCAGAGTCTCTCATGGGTCCCTGTACGGCCTCCCATTGCTGCTGTCTCCATCGCCACACTCTGCCATGTGCCACTTTCAGGTCTCCTCACACACTGCTGGTGTGTAGAATTTTTTGACATAGGGTGCTGGCAGATTACGGGCCTCCCATAGCTGCTGCCAGGCCCCTAATCTGCCATAGGCCCCTATATACCGCCTCCTCATGCTGCTGCCAGGTCCAGAGTCTCTCATGGGTCCCTGTACGGCCTCCCATTGCTGCTGTCTCCATCGCCACACTCTGCCATGTGCCACTTTCAGGTCTCCTCACACACTGCTGGTGTGTAGAATTTTTTGACATAGGGTGCTGGCAGATTACGGGCCTCCTATAGCTGCTGCCAGGCCCCTAATCTGCCATAGGCCCCTATATACCGCCTCCTCATGCTGCTGCCAGGTCCAGAGTCTGTCATGGGTCCCTGTACGGCCTCCCATTGCTGCTGTCTCCATCGCCACACTCTGCCATGTGCCACTTTCAGGTCTCCTCACACTGCTGGTGTGTTGAATTTTTTGACATAGGGTGCTGGCAGATTACGGGCCTCCTATAGCTGCTGCCAGGCCCCTAATCTGCCATAGGCCCCTATATACTGCCTCCTCATGCTGCTGCCAAGTCCAGAGTCTGTCATGGGTCCCTGTACGGCCTCCCATTGCTGCTGTCTCCATCGCCACACTCTGCCATGTGCCACTTTCAGGTCTCCTCACACACTGCTGGTGTGTTGAATTTTTTGACATAGGGTGCTGGCAGATTACGGGCCTCCCATAGCTGCTGCCAGGCCCCTAATCTGCCATGGGCCCCTATATACCGCCTCCTCATGCTGCTGCCAGGTCCACAGTGTCTCATGCCATGTGCCACTTTCAGGTCTCCTCACACTGCTGGTGTGTTGAATTTTTTGACATAGGGTGCTGGCAGATTATGGGCCTCCTATAGCTGCTGCCAGGCCCCTAATCTGCCATAGGCCCCTATATACCGCCTCCTCATGCTGCTGCCAGGTCCAGAGTCTCTCATGGGTCCCTGTACGGCCTCCCATTGCTGCTGTCTCCATCGCCACACTCTGCCATGTGCCACTTTCAGGTCTCCTCACACTGCTGGTGTGTAGAATTTTTTGACATAGGGTGCTGGCAGATTACGGGCCTCCCATTGCTGCTGCCAGGCCCCTAATCTGCCATAGGCCCCTATATACCGCCTCCTCATGCTGCTGCCAGGTCCAGAGTCTCTCATGGGTCCCTGTACGGCCTCCCATTGCTGCTGTCTCCATCGCCACACTCTGCCATGTGCCACTTTCAGGTCTCCTCACACACTGCTGGTGTGTAGAATTTTTTGACATAGGGTGCTGGCAGATTACGGGCCTCCCATAGCTGCTGCCAGGCCCCTAATCTGCCATAGGCCCCTATATACCGCCTCCTCATGCTGCTGCCAGGTCCAGAGTCTCTCATGGGTCCCTGTACGGCCTCCCATTGCTGCTGTCTCCATCGCCACACTCTGCCATGTGCCACTTTCAGGTCTCCTCACACACTGCTGGTGTGTAGAATTTTTTGACATAGGGTGCTGGCAGATTATGGGCCTCCTATAGCTGCTGCCATGCCCCTAATCTGCCATAGGCCCCTATATACCGCCTCCTCATGCTGCTGCCAGGTCCAGAGTCTCTCATGGGTCCCTGTACGGCCTCCCATTGCTGCTGTCTCCATCGCCACACTCTGCCATGTGCCACTTTCAGGTCTCCTCACACACTGCTGGTGTGTAGAATTTTTTGACATAGGGTGCTGGCAGATTATGGGCCTCCTATAGCTGCTGCCAGGCCCCTAATCTGCCATAGGCCCCTATATACCGCCTCCTCATGCTGCTGCCAGGTCCAGAGTCTCTCATGGGTCCCTGTACGGCCTCCCATTGCTGCTGTCTCCATCGCCACACTCTGCCATGTGCCACTTTCAGGTCTCCTCACACACTGCTGGTGTGTAGAATTTTTTGACATAGGGTGCTGGCAGATTACGGGCCTCCTATAGCTGCTGCCAGGCCCCTAATCTGCCATAGGCCCCTATATACCGCCTCCTCATGCTGCTGCCAGGTCCAGAGTCTCTCATGGGTCCCTGTACGGCCTCCCATTGCTGCTGTCTCCATCGCCACACTCTGCCATGTGCCACTTTCAGGTCTCCTCACACACTGCTGGTGTGTAGAATTTTTTGACATAGGGTGCTGGCAGATTACGGGCCTCCCATAGCTGCTGCTAGGCCCCTAATCTGCCATAGGCCCCTATATACCGCCTCCTCATGCTGCTGCCAGGTCCAGAGTCTCTCATGGGTCCCTGTACGGCCTCCCATTGCTGCTGTCTCCATCGCCACACTCTGCCATGTGCCACTTTCAGGTCTCCTCACACACTGCTGGTGTGTAGAATTTTTTGACATAGGGTGCTGGCAGATTACGGGCCTCCTATAGCTGCTGCCAGGCCCCTAATCTGCCATAGGCCCCTATATACCGCCTCCTCATGCTGCTGCCAGGTCCAGAGTCTGTCATGGGTCCCTGTACGGCCTCCCATTGCTGCTGTCTCCATCGCCACACTCTGCCATGTGCCACTTTCAGGTCTCCTCACACTGCTGGTGTGTTGAATTTTTTGACATAGGGTGCTGGCAGATTACGGGCCTCCTATAGCTGCTGCCAGGCCCCTAATCTGCCATAGGCCCCTATATACCGCCTCCTCATGCTGCTGCCAAGTCCAGAGTCTGTCATGGGTCCCTGTACGGCCTCCCATTGCTGCTGTCTCCATCGCCACACTCTGCCATGTGCCACTTTCAGGTCTCCTCACACACTGCTGGTGTGTTGAATTTTTTGACATAGGGTGCTGGCAGATTACGGGCCTCCCATAGCTGCTGCCAGGCCCCTAATCTGCCATGGGCCCCTATATACCGCCTCCTCATGCTGCTGCCAGGTCCACAGTGTCTCATGCCATGTGCCACTTTCAGGTCTCCTCACACTGCTGGTGTGTTGAATTTTTTGACATAGGGTGCTGGCAGATTATGGGCCTCCTATAGCTGCTGCCAGGCCCCTAATCTGCCATAGGCCCCTATATACCGCCTCCTCATGCTGCTGCCAGGTCCAGAGTCTCTCATGGGTCACTGTACGACCTCCCATTGCTGCTGTCTCCATCGCCACACTCTGCCATGTGCCACTTTCAGGTCTCCTCACACTGCTGGTGTGTAGAATTTTTTGACATAGGGTGCTGGCAGATTACGGGCCTCCTATAGCTGCTGCCAGGCCCCTAATCTGCCATAGGCCCCTATATACCGCCTCCTCATGCTGCTGCCAGGTCCAGAGTCTGTCATGGGTCCCTGTACGGCCTCCCATTGCTGCTGTCTCCATCGCCACACTCTGCCATGTGCCACTTTCAGGTCTCCTCACACTGCTGGTGTGTAGAATTTTTTGACATAGGGTGCTGGCAGATTACGGGCCTCCCATAGCTGCTGCCAGGCCCCTAATCTGCCATAGGCCCCTATATACCGCCTCCTCATGCTGCTGCCAGGTCCAGAGTCTGTCATGGGTCCCTGTACGGCCTCCCATTGCTGCTGTCTCCATCGCCACACTCTGCCATGTGCCACTTTCAGGTCTCCTCACACACTGCTGGTGTGTAGAATTTTTTGACATAGGGTGCTGGCAGATTACGGGCCTCCCATAGCTGCTGCCAGGCCCCTAATCTGCCATAGGCCCCTATATACCGCCTCCTCATGCTGCTGCCAGGTCCAGAGTCTGTCATGGGTCCCTGTACGGCCTCACATTGCTGCTGTCTCCATCGCCACACTCTGCCATGTGCCACTTTCAGGTCTCCTCACACACTGCTGGTGTGTAGAATTTTTTGACATAGGGTGCTGGCAGATTACGGGCCTCCCATAGCTGCTGCCAGGCCCCTAATCTGCCATAGGCCCCTATATACCGCCTCCTCATGCTGCTGCCTGGTCCAGAGTCTCTCATGGGTCCCTGTACGGCCTCCCATTGCTGCTGTCTCCATCGCCACACTCTGCCATGTGCCACTTTCAGGTCTCCTCACACACTGCTGGTGTGTTGAATTTTTTGACATAGGGTGCTGGCAGATTACGGGCCTCCCATTGCTGCTGCCAGGCCCCTAATCTGCCATAGGCCCCTATATACCGCCTCCTCATGCTGCTGCCAGGTCCAGAGTCTGTCATGGGTCCCTGTACGGCCTCCCATTGCTGCTGTCTCCATCGCCACACTCTGCCATGTGCCACTTTCAGGTCTCCTCACACACTGCTGGTGTGTAGAATTTTTTGACATAGGGTGCTGGCAGATTACGGGCCTCCCATAGCTGCTGCCAGGCCCCTAATCTGCCATAGGCCCCTATATACCGCCTCCTCATGCTGCTGCCAGGTCCAGAGTCTCTCATGGGTCCCTGTACGGCCTCCCATTGCTGCTGTCTCCATCACCACACTCTGCCATGTGCCACTTTCAGGTCTCCTCACACACTGCTGGTGTGTAGAATTTTTTGACATAGGGTGTTGGCAGATTACGGGCCTCCCATTGCTGCTGCCAGGCCCCTAATCTGCCATGGGCCCCTATATACCGCCTCCTCATGCTGCTGCCAGGTCCAGAGTCTCTCATGGGTCCCTGTACGGCCTCCCATTGCTGCTGTCTCCATCGCCACACTCTGCCATGTGCCACTTTCAGGTCTCCTCACACACTGCTGGTGTGTAGAATTTTTTGACATAGGGTGCTGGCAGATTACGGGCCTCCCATAGCTGCTGCCAGGCCCCTAATCTGCCATAGGCCCCTATATACCGCCTCCTCATGCTGCTGCCAGGTCCAGAGTCTCTCATGGGTCCCTGTACGGCCTCCCATTGCTGCTGTCTCCATCGCCACACTCTGCCATGTGCCACTTTCAGGTCTCCTCACACACTGCTGGTGTGTAGAATTTTTTGACATGGGTGCTGGCAGATTACAGGCCTCCCATAGCTGCTGCCAGGCCCCTAATCTGCCATAGGCCCCTATATACCGCCTCCTCATGCTGCTGCCAGGTCCAGAGTCTCTCATGGGTCCCTGTACGGCCTCCCATTGCTGCTGTCTCCATCGCCACACTCTGCCATGTGCCACTTTCAGGTCTCCTCACACACTGCTGGTGTGTAGAATTTTTTGACATAGGGTGCTGGCAGATTACGGGCCTCCCATAGCTGCTGCCAGGCCCCTAATCTGCCATAGGCCCCTATATACCGCCTCCTCATGCTGCTGCCAGGTCCAGAGTCTCTCATGGGTCCCTGTACGGCCTCCCATTGCTGCTGTCTCCATCGCCACACTCTGCCATGTGCCACTTTCAGGTCTCCTCACACACTGCTGGTGTGTAGAATTTTTTGACATAGGGTGCTGGCAGATTACGGGCCTCCTATAGCTGCTGCCAGGCCCCTAATCTGCCATAGGCCCCTATATACCGCCTCCTCATGCTGCTGCCAGGTCCACAGTGTCTCATGCCATGTGCCACTTTCAGGTCTCCTCACACTGCTGGTGTGTTGAATTTTTTGACATAGGGTGCTGGCAGATTATGGGCCTCCTATAGCTGCTGCCAGGCCCCTAATCTGCCATAGGCCCCTATATACCGCCTCCTCATGCTGCTGCCAGGTCCAGAGTCTCTCATGGTTCCCTGTACGGCCTCCCATTGCTGCTGTCTCCATCGCCACACTCTGCCATGTGCCACTTTCAGGTCTCCTCACACACTGCTGGTGTGTAGAATTTTTTGACATAGGGTGCTGGCAGATTACGGGCCTCCCATAGCTGCTGCCAGGCCCCTAATCTGCCATAGGCCCCTATATACCGCCTCCTCATGCTGCTGCCAGGTCCACAGTCTCTCATGGGTCCCTGTACGGCCTCCCATTGCTGCTGTCTCCATCGCCACACTCTGCCATGTGCCACTTTCAGGTCTCCTCACACACTGCTGGTGTGTTGAATTTTTTGACATAGGGTGCTGGCAGATTACTGGCCTCCCATAGCTGCTGCCAGGCCCCTAATCTGCCATGGGCCCCTATATACCGCCTCCTCATGCTGCTGCCAGGTCCACAGTGTCTCATGCCATGTGCCACTTTCAGGTCTCCTCACACTGCTGGTGTGTTGAATTTTTTGACATAGGGTGCTGGCAGATTATGGGCCTCCTATAGCTGCTGCCAGGCCCCTAATCTGCCATAGGCCCCTATATACCGCCTCCTCATGCTGCTGCCAGGTCCAGAGTCTCTCATGGGTCCCTGTACGGCCTCCCATTGCTGCTGTCTCCATCGCCACACTCTGCCATGTGCCACTTTCAGGTCTCCTCACACTGCTGGTGTGTAGAATTTTTTGACATAGGGTGCTGGCAGATTACGGGCCTCCCATAGCTGCTGCCAGGCCCCTAATCTGCCATAGGCCCCTATATACCGCCTCCTCATGCTGCTGCCAGGTCCAGAGTCTCTCATGGGTCCCTGTACGGCCTCCCATTGCTGCTGTCTCCATCGCCACACTCTGCCATGTGCCACTTTCAGGTCTCCTCACACTGCTGGTGTGTAGAATTTTTTGACATAGGGTGCTGGCAGATTACGGGCCTCCTATAGCTGCTGCCAGGCCCCTAATCTGCCATAGGCCCCTATATACCGCCTTCTCATGCTGCTGCCAGGTCCAGAGTCTCTCATGGGTCCCTGTACGGCCTCCCATTGCTGCTGTCTCCATCGCCACACTCTGCCATGTGCCACTTTCAGGTCTCCTCACACTGCTGGTGTGTAGAATTTTTTGACATAGGGTGCTGGCAGATTACGGGCCTCCTATAGCTGCTGCCAGGCCCCTAATCTGCCATAGGCCCCTATATACCGCCTCCTCATGCTGCTGCCAGGTCCAGAGTCTGTCATGGGTCCCTGTACGGCCTCCCATTGCTGCTGTCTCCATCGCCACACTCTGCCATGTGCCACTTTCAGGTCTCCTCACACTGCTGGTGTGTAGAATTTTTTGACATAGGGTGCTGGCAGATTACGGGCCTCCCATAGCTGCTGCCAGGCCCCTAATCTGCCATAGGCCCCTATATACCGCCTCCTCATGCTGCTGCCAGGTCCAGAGTCTGTCATGGGTCCCTGTACGGCCTCCCATTGCTGCTGTCTCCATCGCCACACTCTGCCATGTGCCACTTTCAGGTCTCCTCACACTGCTGGTGTGTAGAATTTTTTGACATAGGGTGCTGGCAGATTACGGGCCTCCCATAGCTGCTGCCAGGCCCCTAATCTGCCATAGGCCCCTATATACCGCCTCCTCATGCTGCTGCCAGGTCCAGAGTCTGTCATGGGTCCCTGTACGGCCTCCCATTGCTGCTGTCTCCATCGCCACACTCTGCCATGTGCCACTTTCAGGTCTCCTCACACACTGCTGGTGTGTAGAATATTTTGACATAGGGTGCTGGCAGATTACGGGCCTCCCATAGCTGCTGCCAGGCCCCTAATCTGCCATAGGCCCCTATATACCGCCTCCTCATGCTGCTGCCAGGTCCAGAGTCTCTCATGGGTCCCTGTACGGCCTCCCATTGCTGCTGTCTCCATCACCACACTCTGCCATGTGCCACTTTCAGGTCTCCTCACACACTGCTGGTGTGTAGAATTTTTTGACATAGGGTGTTGGCAGATTACGGGCCTCCCATTGCTGCTGCCAGGCCCCTAAGCTGCCATGGGCCCCTATATACCGCCTCCTCATGCTGCTGCCAGGTCCAGAGTCTCTCATGGGTCCCTGTACGGCCTCCCATTGCTGCTGTCTCCATCGCCACACTCTGCCATGTGCCACTTTCAGGTCTCCTCACACACTGCTGGTGTGTAGAATTTTTTGACATAGGGTGCTGGCAGATTACGGGCCTCCCATAGCTGCTGCCAGGCCCCTAATCTGCCATAGGCCCCTATATACCGCCTCCTCATGCTGCTGCCAGGTCCAGAGTCTCTCATGGGTCCCTGTACGGCCTCCCATTGCTGCTGTCTCCATCGCCACACTCTGCCATGTGCCACTTTCAGGTCTCCTCACACACTGCTGGTGTGTAGAATTTTTTGACATAGGGTGCTGGCAGATTACGGGCCTCCCATAGCTGCTGCCAGGCCCCTAATCTGCCATAGGCCCCTATATACCGCCTCCTCATGCTGCTGCCAGGTCCAGAGTCTCTCATGGGTCCCTGTACGGCCTCCCATTGCTGCTGTCTCCATCGCCACACTCTGCCATGTGCCACTTTCAGGTCTCCTCACACACTGCTGGTGTGTAGAATTTTTTGACATAGGGTGCTGGCAGATTACGGGCCTCCCATAGCTGCTGCCAGGCCCCTAATCTGCCATAGGCCCCTATATACCGCCTCCTCATGCTGCTGCCAGGTCCAGAGTCTCTCATGGGTCCCTGTACGGCCTCCCATTGCTGCTGTCTCCATCGCCACACTCTGCCATGTGCCACTTTCAGGTCTCCTCACACACTGCTGGTGTGTAGAATTTTTTGACATAGGGTGCTGGCAGATTACGGGCCTCCTATAGCTGCTGCCAGGCCCCTAATCTGCCATAGGCCCCTATATACCGCCTCCTCATGCTGCTGCCAGGTCCACAGTGTCTCATGCCATGTGCCACTTTCAGGTCTCCTCACACTGCTGGTGTGTTGAATTTTTTGACATAGGGTGCTGGCAGATTATGGGCCTCCTATAGCTGCTGCCAGGCCCCTAATCTGCCATAGGCCCCTATATACCGCCTCCTCATGCTGCTGCCAGGTCCAGAGTCTCTCATGGTTCCCTGTACGGCCTCCCATTGCTGCTGTCTCCATCGCCACACTCTGCCATGTGCCACTTTCAGGTCTCCTCACACACTGCTGGTGTGTAGAATTTTTTGACATAGGGTGCTGGCAGATTACGGGCCTCCCATAGCTGCTGCCAGGCCCCTAATCTGCCATAGGCCCCTATATACCGCCTCCTCATGCTGCTGCCAGGTCCACAGTCTCTCATGGGTCCCTGTACGGCCTCCCATTGCTGCTGTCTCCATCGCCACACTCTGCCATGTGCCACTTTCAGGTCTCCTCACACACTGCTGGTGTGTTGAATTTTTTGACATAGGGTGCTGGCAGATTACGGGCCTCCCATAGCTGCTGCCAGGCCCCTAATCTGCCATGGGCCCCTATATACCGCCTCCTCATGCTGCTGCCAGGTCCACAGTGTCTCATGCCATGTGCCACTTTCAGGTCTCCTCACACTGCTGGTGTGTTGAATTTTTTGACATAGGGTGCTGGCAGATTATGGGCCTCCTATAGCTGCTGCCAGGCCCCTAATCTGCCATAGGCCCCTATATACCGCCTCCTCATGCTGCTGCCAGGTCCAGAGTCTCTCATGGGTCCCTGTACGGCCTCCCATTGCTGCTGTCTCCATCGCCACACTCTGCCATGTGCCACTTTCAGGTCTCCTCACACTGCTGGTGTGTAGAATTTTTTGACATAGGGTGCTGGCAGATTACGGGCCTCCCATAGCTGCTGCCAGGCCCCTAATCTGCCATAGGCCCCTATATACCGCCTCCTCATGCTGCTGCCAGGTCCAGAGTCTCTCATGGGTCCCTGTACGGCCTCCCATTGCTGCTGTCTCCATCGCCACACTCTGCCATGTGCCACTTTCAGGTCTCCTCACACTGCTGGTGTGTAGAATTTTTTGACATAGGGTGCTGGCAGATTACGGGCCTCCTATAGCTGCTGCCAGGCCCCTAATCTGCCATAGGCCCCTATATACCGCCTTCTCATGCTGCTGCCAGGTCCAGAGTCTCTCATGGGTCCCTGTACGGCCTCCCATTGCTGCTGTCTCCATCGCCACACTCTGCCATGTGCCACTTTCAGGTCTCCTCACACTGCTGGTGTGTAGAATTTTTTGACATAGGGTGCTGGCAGATTACGGGCCTCCTATAGCTGCTGCCAGGCCCCTAATCTGCCATAGGCCCCTATATACCGCCTCCTCATGCTGCTGCCAGGTCCAGAGTCTGTCATGGGTCCCTGTACGGCCTCCCATTGCTGCTGTCTCCATTGCCACACTCTGCCATGTGCCACTTTCAGGTCTCCTCACACTGCTGGTGTGTAGAATTTTTTGACATAGGGTGCTGGCAGATTACGGGCCTCCCATAGCTGCTGCCAGGCCCCTAATCTGCCATAGGCCCCTATATACCGCCTCCTCATGCTGCTGCCAGGTCCAGAGTCTGTCATGGGTCCCTGTACGGCCTCCCATTGCTGCTGTCTCCATCGCCACACTCTGCCATGTGCCACTTTCAGGTCTCCTCACACACTGCTGGTGTGTAGAATTTTTTGACATAGGGTGCTGGCAGATTACGGGCCTCCCATTGCTGCTGCCAGGCCCCTAATCTGCCATGGGCCCCTATACCGCCTCCTCATGCTGCTGCCAAGTCCAGAGTGTGTCATGGGTCCCTGTACGGCCTCCCATTGCTGCTGTCTCCATAGCCACACTCTGCCATGTGCCACTTTCAGGTCTCCTCACACTGCTGGTGTGTTGAATTTTTTGACATAGGGTGCTGGCAGATTACGGGCCTCCCATTGCTGCTGCCAGGCACGTAATCTGCCATGGGCCCCCGTACCGACTCCTCATGCTGTGACGTTGCAACAAGGTGGAATTCAACCCTACATATGTTAGACCGCCTTTACGAACAGCGAAAGGCCATCACCGATTTCCTGATGTTAAAAGCGGATAAAGGTACTCCCTGTGTAACTTAGATGTCAGCCATTGGCAGCTCATGCGTGACACCTGCGCTTGCTCAGGCCCTTTGAGGAGGCCACGCTATTCGTGAGTCGCCAGGACTATGGGATGAACGACGTCATTCCTCTGTTGCACGTCCTGGAACAAATGCTGTTAACAATGGCTGGTCAGGGTGCGGTAGACGTGGTGCACAGATCTCAACGCCACATGACCCCTGTGGGGGCAGGACAGGAAGAAGAGGAGGAGGTAGAGGAGGACATTGGTGCTCAGGAATTATTGAGTGAAATGGGTGGTTTTTCCACTCAGCGGACAGGAGTGGAGGAGCAGGAGCATCTGGTAGAGGAGGAGGAGGAGGAGACAGAGGACCCAGACGCACCGTGGCAGTATGCTGTGGAGATGGAGGCAGGGAGTCCCTCGCATTCCTTGGCACAAATGGCCCATAGCATGCTCGGATGCTTGCGTAGCGACAGCCGAATAATAACCATCAGACAGAGGGATGACTTTTGGCTGTCCACCTTGTTGGACCCTCGCTACCGTTCAAAAATGGTGGCCTTTTTCACACCTGCTGAGAGGGAGGCCAAAATAACGTACTATAAAAACCACCTATGTAGTCAGCTGGTCTCTGCCTGTCTGCGCCAACGTCCATCCTCAGACACTGTGGGCCCTGTGCGCTCGCGTTCCGCTGCCATGGCAGCAGGGGAGGGGTGGGGTGGTAGGAGCAGTGGCAGCTCCACCAGCAGCGGCTGCCTCAGTCTGCAGTCGATGATGAGTAGCTTTCTTCACCAGCGCAGTGAGGAAACTACTAACCAGCCGCAGCAGCAGCAGCATCAGGTGGACCTGGAGCAGGACCTCAAACAACAGGCTTAGGCCTACTTGGACAGCACCCTGCCAACCGAGGTAGACAATCCCCTTGACTACTGGGCAACGAAACTTGACCTTTGGCCCCAACTAGCTGAATTTGCCCTTGAAAGGCTGTCATGCCCGGCCAGTAGCGTGGCATCGGAGCGCGTGTTTAGTGCGGCAGGAGGTATTGCAACTCCGCGGAGGACACGACTGTCCACCCAAAGTGTGGAGAGACTGACGTTTGTGAAAATGAATCAGGCGTGGATTAGTCTGGATTTCAAACCACCAGTTCCTGACACAACTGACTAAATCCGCCATGAATCATGCCCCAAACATGTGCCACTTTCAGGTCTCCTCACACTGCTGGTGTGTTCCATTTTTTGTCATAGGGTGCTGGCAGATTACGGGCCTCCCATAGCTGCTGCCAGGCCCCTAATCTGCCATGGGCCCCTATACCGCCTCCTCATGCTGCTGCCAGGTCCAGAGTCTGTCATGGGTCCCTGTACGGCCTCCCATTGCTGCTGTCTCCATCGCCACACTCTGCCTTGTGCCACTTTCAGGTCTCCTCACACTGCTGGTGGGTTCCATTTTTTGTCATAGGGTGCTGGCAGATTACGGGCCTCCCATAGCTGCTGCCAGGCCCCTAATCTGCCATGGGCCCCCGTACCGACTCCTCATGCTGCTGCCAGGCCCGTAATCTGTCATGGGCCCCTGTTGTCGCTTGTTGGCATATTCCGCTCGTTCAGATGCTCCTTCTCCTGCTACTCCTCTTCACGGATTCCGTCAGCAGTCTTTCTTGGAATCCGTTTCCAAGAGACAACAGTTTGCGAGCACGCACCAGACGGTGCAGAAACTGAACGTCCTCCTGTCCAAGTTGCTGCTGCCAGGCTCGTAATCTGTCATGCGCCCCTGTACCGCCTCCTCATGCTGCTGCCAGGTCCAGAGTGTGTCATGGGCCCCCGTACCGACTCCAAATGCTGCTGCCAGGCCCGTAATCTGTCATGGGCCCCTGTACCGCCTCCCCATGCTGCTGCCGGCTCCAGATTGTGTCATGGGTCCCTGTACGGCCTCCCATTGCTGCTGCCAGGCCTGTAATCTGCCATGGGCCCCCGTACCGACTCCTCATGCTGCTGCCAGGCCCGTAATCTGCCATGGGCCCCTGTACCGCCTCCTCATGCTGCTGCCAGGTCCAGAGTGTGTCATGGGTCCCTGTACGGCCTCCCATTGCTGCTGTCTCTATCGCCACACTCTGCCATGTGCCACTTTCAGGTCTCCTCACACTGCTGGTGGTTTCCATTTTTGTCATAGGGTGCTGTATGGCCTCCCATTGCTGCTGCCTCCACCGCCACACTGTGGCTCCACACTCTGGTTTTGGCCCCGTGACTGGCCAAATGAGTGAAGTGTGCGGTGATTCTAAGATCGACGGCACTCATCTGCATGTCATACTGCCTGACAGTATTATTTCTCTTCCCCAGCAGACTCCAAGGGCATTTAAATTAAAGGTACAGTGTTCAGCACTAATATTAAGTCTCTCTGAAGCCTAGAAACACCCTTTTTTAAGTTAAATTCACAGCGAATATATTCGACTCGAATCAAAATTTTTCCACGAATTCGCCGAATCAGTCGAATCGAATTTTTGAATACTTCGCTCATCTCTAATTATAATTATGTCCTTTTTGTTGATGGTTTGCTTCTTTTTATCACCTCCCCACATACTGCTGTCCCAAATCTGTTCAAATTTTTTAGACAAATTTAAAATGAAAAAAAAAAAATCTGGCCTCAAAGTTATTCTAAAGGCTGAAGGGTTTAAAAAACAAGGGAGTAGGGAGGGAGTAGTTAACAAGCTTTGGTTTTTGTTAGATAATGCGTTTATGTAAAATCTCCATTAACAGATGTAAATAATATTATAATTACAAGTATATTTTAGTTGAGTGTTTTCCAGCATCAAACTATTCCTAGCTTCCATACTGGTGTAAATGTATATAGTTTTCCACTATAGACATTCTGGTCTTTTGTTGTCTTTTATCACATCTCACATGAGTTGTAAACAGCAGCCTTCTTTGAATCCTCCAGTCAGGCTGTGAGTATAGACATATGTGTGTCTCCAAGCTTTTCTAAAGTTACTTACTGTTGATGGGCTCATTGCCTCTGCTGGAAGTCAGTTCCAAGCATTCACAACTAGCTTAGTCATTGGGAACCTCTCAGGGAGGTTGAGTGAGGTGTTATTAATGGTTTCTAAGTTTTCTATTTTAGGAAAGATACTAGAACATCGGTGGATAATCCAGATTTGACCCAGCCTAAGCAAAATACTTAAAACAAAAAAAAAAAAATACTATGCTTTAACCTCCCTGGCGGTATGATTATTTCAGATTTTTGGTGCTGAAAGCGGTACCATTTTTTTGCATGGAAATATGTATTTTTTTTTATTGTAGGCTGTAATTTTTAGGAAAAACTCACTGAAATCTGTCTGAACAAGAGTCTAGTAAACATCCCGGGTATGATAAAATTTGAAACACAAAATCATAAATTATAATTTAATAAATAATCATAAAAATAATATAAAAATAATAAAAAATTTAATTCAATAATATAATCAAACCAAAAACACTGAAATGTGAAATAGAGCGCCAAGTTCGCACATTGCTGAGCTCAGTCGCAAAATCGTTTTCAGTTTCTGATGACGAATTTCCCCCACGAATCATTATCACTCAATTCTGTAAGTGGTTCTGATTTACTATCGCTGTTCTCTAGCTGATCTAAACCGCTTTTGACCTAAAGGGACACTTTTTGGACGCCATGGACATTTCTCAGTTTCCAGGCAGAAAGAACAGACAAAATGCAGGCAGGGCGCAGGACAAAGCACTAGGGACAATATGTATGTGAAATAGGTTGAAACAGCAATGTTTTACTGTGTAAAATGAAAAAAAAAAAAAATGACATTTTTTAATATTTTTAAATTTCCCGCCGCCGGCGGCGCCCGTACGTCCCGACGTCACAGGGACAGGACACAGAAGCCGGATGCCGGCATCGGCCGGAGGAGATGGCCGGGGACGCTGCAGGGGACACATCGTGGGAGCGCAGGGTAAGGTAAGTGAAGAACACATGCCGGAGCAGCGCCGCATGGTATTCCCGAGTGTAGCTCGGGGTTACCGCTTTTGGTACTGAAATGTTACCCCGAGCTACACTCGGGAATACCGCCAAGGAGGTTAAGGTCCTTATATTAAAGGAGAAGCCTCTGAATGGGTTCAATTAATGGCAGTTGGGATGAACTAAAACTGAAAAAACAGTAGGTTTTTTTTCCTCTCTCTACATTTTATTTTATTTTTTTGTGCCCTTTCCTTGCAAAGTTGGTTTAAAAATGGATCAATATACTCACTATAGGAGAGGAGTGGCTTGTGATAAGTCACCATATAACAGCAATTTTTTTTAATGTAGTTTGCATTTTGTTTTTGGAGACTGAATACAGAATCAATGCTCTTTAACAAGTTAAAAAGAAAGGTGTAGGATAAATGTCATGCTGAGGCAGCATTAAATCTGTACCTTTTTTTTTGTTTTGTTTTGTTTTTGTTTTTTCTTCCTCTTTTTCTGTCTATCCTTTTAGCTCCATTTTTCTTCCTGGGTGCTTCTTAAGTTGTTTGGCTTTGCTATAGTGAAATAAAAAAAAAAGAGGGCAATATGGACAACATTATATAAGACAATTTCAAAATTTCACATAGAGAACTTTTTTTTTAATGTTTGATATAGAATATTAAAGATCCCTTACAGCATTTTGTGTTTAAGCAAATTTCCAACACTTTTTTTTTCTCTCTTCCAACATTGAAAAATTGTTTTTATTTAAATTTATTGAAGCTCCCTTATGTTGTTTATCTTTTGCCAACTACAACAGTAAAAGTGACACCAGGTTTCAGAAACAGTTGTGTATCCATTCTACTTCTACATGTCACAAGTCCGCTCTACAGTCCGAAAAGGTGTCAGTCCTTAGATGTGTTTTTTTTTTCTTTTGCCATAACTTAAGTCAAAAGGCATTGCTTTGCTCTCATATAGATATGCTGGGACCTTTGAGACTCATAGTGTTTGGCAATTAACAGGTATAGTATAGTACAATTGTACTTAAGGGTAATTTAGTTTGATTATTCCTGAAGCCACAAGTAACTGGTGACATCACACTTCTCTGTATTCTGAAATTAAGTTATTTTGTCTGCTCATTTGACACTGCCTACTCTGCTATGGGACCTCTTCCTTAGCCTGCTAAAGGCATGGCTCATACAGTAGCTACACCAGGTAGCCAAGGATGGAATTCAGTGCACAAATGTTGGCACCACCCAAGGCTTTAACCCATCAGGGTTTATACAGTATAACTGGACACAGATTACAGTAAAAGTATTTAGTAGTGAGTTGCGATGACAAGATCCCCAATGGAGACTTGAAGGGTCACACACACATCATCAGCAGAAGGCGGGGCATTATTTGCAGGCTTATGACAATGGATGAAGATAGAGGGTGTTTTCAAACCAGACAATCTGGCTGAAGGTGATAATCATCCAAATTGTTAATGTGGCAATGTAAAAGGGTCTTATGAGTATTTCACAGTACATCTATAGCAATTGGCAACAACGGTCCATAATAATCAGAAGTATTAGATAAACATCACTTTGAATGAATCTGTCTTAAAAGTAATCATCAGGAAACCTGTGTTTTCTTTTATTTTTTGTGCCCATAATAATAAAGTATACTTTCAAAAAGGCAGGAAAGTTGATCCACAGGCATCTGCTGAATACACTACCATATTAAAATGGCCATGGAACGATGTCCCAGAAGCAAGTACAACAGCATCAAATCTGCATTATGGACTTTATTATTCTTGTTATTTGATTGTTGACAATCAAGATTCTCATTTTTTTTTGTTTTTGATTTTGTCTCTTATTATTATTATTATTATGGACCTATTACATCCAGAACAAGTGAAATACAGGTATTGATCCAGAAATGTGGACTGTAGAGATGGAGAGTTTTAAAGAGTCTTTTCAAAGAGTTTTTTTCTTTTAGAAGTCAACAGCAAAAGCTCTGAACATAAAGCACATTACACATAAATCATTATTTTAGGTGTGGCTTAGTTTCACTGTCCACAAGGGGTGGACTGTTAGATAATCAGTTTAGGTGAAATCTCCACTGACAGATGTAAATAATATTATAATTACAAGTATATTTTAGTTAGATGGAAATATAAAGTATTTAAACCATTGAGTGTTTCCCAGCATCAAACTATTCCTAGCTTCCATACTGGTGTAAATGTATACAGTTTTCCACTATATAAGTTCTGGTCATTTGTTGTCTTTTATCACATCTCACTGAGTTGTAAACAGCAGGCTTCTTTGAATTCTCCAACCAGGCTGTGCATAATATACATTTGCTAGGTACAGTGATCAATTAGGAAGCATTATATTAGCCACAGTACAGAAAAGGGGGGGAATATAATGTTTTTTCACCAAGCTGTGGGTCTCTCTTTGTGTTGGCATAACATAAAATTAGTGCAGCGCTAAAAGTAGTGATAATAAAGATATAAGTCCACTGAAAGTCTTGGTCATATGTACGTGTCCAGTGACAAATGAGGATTCAGAATTGGTGATCCGTGTGGAAACGGCTGAAAAACGCACTCACCAGAAGTAAGACACATAAACGCAGTGTGCATCTAGAGCTCATGGATCCTCAATCCAGAAGGGGATAAAGCTGGTCCGGTTACAGGAATGGTGGATCCCTCCTCTGTGGATGCAGCAACAGATCCGCCTTTTCCCAATTAGGTGTAGGATTCCAAGATCAAGATTCTGCAAGCAAAAGCTCCTCAGGGGAGTTTTAGGGAAGGACACCCATAGTGTAGTAGGTTATAAAAAGCAGCATTATTAAAAATTATAGTATCCAATTCAAAGTAGGCAGGTATCATAAAGATGTGTCAGCAAGACAAACTAACCCTGACACTCTGAATAATGGCCGCCGGGCCTCCACGTGGCTCCGGCGGCGTAGCGTCTCGACGTCCAGGCTCCTCCTTACGCGTTACGTGCGCACGCACATCTTCAGAGGTATGGTTAGTTTGTTGCTGCATCCACAGAGGAGGGATCCACCATTCCTGTAACCGGACCAGCTTTATCCCCTTCTGGATTGAGGATCCATGAGCTCTAGATGCACACTGCGTTTATGTGTCTTACTTCTGGTGAGTGCGTTTTTCAGCCGTTTCCACACGGATCACCAATTCTGAATCCTCATTTGTCACTGGACACGTACATATGACCAAGACTTTCAGTGGACTTATATCTTTATTATCACTACTTTTAGCGCTGCACTAATTTTATGTTATTCCATTTAAGTACATATTGGTTGCTTAGAGTGCTTAGCCGCTTTCAGGATTAGCGCTCACTGTTGTTTTTTTCTGTTTGATTCTCTTTGTGTAATAACTCTCAGATCTAGCTGTGTATATGTAAATACTCCTACAGGAGTTAGGGAGTATCTACAAAAACACGCAACCTAGGTAACATTTTTTAGCAGCTGAAGATCAGAAATTTGCAGGCCATTCTCCACAAATTACCTTTAGACATACCACCTCTTTAGAAGACCTTTTAGTTTAACTTTGCAATGTGGCATGGAGAAATAAAAAGTTAACTCTGATTTATTTACAGACCAAAAGCTAGCATAACCTGAAGTAAAACTAAATAGATGCCTTAAGCTGGGCATACATTAGTAGATTTTCCAGCAAAATTTACTTGACAAATGTTATTTAAAAGTACATTTAGAAAATGTTTGTTTATAACATTCAATTCAGGAGTGTACAGGGTTTCCTAAATGAAAACCACATTTACTGTTAGAAATGTGATCGATTGAGAAAAAAAATGTAATTAATTATTAGGAACATATATTCTTAAAGTGAAAAATGTAAAAGTTACATAGTTGGTAATGTTGAATAAAGACATCAGTCCATCCAGTTCAACCTGTGTGGGTGTGTGTATGTATTTATGTCTCTAACACTTCCCATATCTCTGTATATTGGTTACACTAAGATGCCGATGTAAATGTTTTTTAAAATTGAAAACACTTTTCACTGACACCACCGATTGCGGAAGGGAGTTCCACATCCTTACTGTTCTAACAGTAAAGAACCCCTTACACAGTTTAAGGTTTACCACTTCTTGTCCAATTTCATTGAGGGGTGGGGGGAATCTAAAAGGGAATATCTGTTCAAGTAAAAAATTAACCACATTTGTGAAACTTTCCTCCCACTACCTTTTCTGTCTCTGGGATAGGAAGTGGAAGTGAAGTAAAGACTGGAAAGAATAATCTGACAGGAATGGCAATCTTTCCCTACTCTATCACAATCAATAAAATGTTTTGAACATACATACACTTTACTTTCTGTTATATTTTACCTTGAGTAAATAATCATGTTCTTTCCTATTAATTTTATCATAATTATATGATAATTATATCATTAGATATAAATATATCAGAAATGGTTCCTTTTACATTTAAATGCAATTTAAATTCAATTTCTTCTCAAATACATTAGACATCTGAAGTGAATACAATACCTAACAACATTGGTATATTTTATTTTTGTATGACTGAAATTACTCACAATTTTTATTTGTATGATTGTCATGGTAAGCCACGTAATCAATTAAATTTGATTTTTTAAATTGGAGATTGACAATGTCTCACTGGTTGCTATGAAAATACAGCATCTCATTAGCAAGACAGAAAAAAAAATGAAAGAAAATTATTTTTTCTACCAACACAGTGTGATATGTTTGAATGAGATGTAATTATTTTATTGTATTTATTTTGCTGCTTGTAGATCTGTCAGGAAAGATAGGTTTTGTTTGAAGCCGTCATTGCATACCTTCTGCAATTTTATCAAATACACAGTAAATCCTCTAAAAATGTGAATCTTTACATGATGTCCACTAATAAACAGTTTTAAAGCTCTAACAATGTGTTTGTTTTCTATCTGATAGACCTACTTTTTACAGGATTACATCAAAGCAGATGTGTATTTTCAACTTATCAGCAAACTACTTTTTCTGACAGACCTTATTCACTGGAGGAATCTCATAATATTCTTCTTTGAAGTGTTTGTACCCTTGGTTGTCAATTAGCTGCAGAAACTGTCATTCTTTTTTACCAACATCTTTTTTGATGGGATGTTTTCAAGGAAAAAATATTTGTCAAAAATGTCACTTTTCCAGGGGTGCTTTATGTTTCTGAAATATTCTTTAAATATGTTATTTCAGTATCTAATGCATATTTAGGTCAAGAACATATGTTGGTTCGGGATTCATCTTGCTGACAAATAGAAAGCACTGCAGGCAGAACACTTTGATTTTGCAAAACAGTTGCATTTCCTTTTAAAATAGTTTTTTTTATTGGCCTTGTAAATAAGTAATCATTTTTATGTACACCTTTGATATGATAACACATCCCTACTTGAAAGAGCAAATGTATCTTGCAGTCAGATAATATTGATGTGGTACCATTTGTTGTACACATTCAAATTGTTTATTAACATACCTAGAGAGGAGCATATACTATGTATAGCAGGGGTCCGGTCAGCAAAATTTCCTTCCAGCAGAGGTCCGAACCTCACTACCAACATACACATCACAGTCCCCCAGTACATTATGATCTTTAGCGTACCTTTCACACTGTAGTCCCCTCTACATCACAGTCCTCTCTTTAAAGAAATCCCACACTGTCCTCTTTTCCCTTCACATCACTGCTCCCCTTTACATCACAGCGCTCCTTAACAAAACACAGTGTCTCCTAACACAACACAGCGCCCCTAACACAACACAGTGCCCCTAACACAATACAGCACCCCTAACACAACACAGTGCCCCTAGCAACACATCAAATATATATCCATCCAGCAAAGAGACAGCCTGTCCAGCAAAGAGACATCTGTCCAGCAAAAAGACAGCCCAGTCCAGAAAAAGAGACAGCCCGTCCAGCAAAGAGACAGCCCATCCAGCAGAGACAGCTCATCCAGCAAAGAGACAGCCTGTCCAGCAAAGACACATCGCCGCCCAGCAAAGAGACAAACCGCCCACCCAACAAAAACAGTTCATCCAGCAAAGAGACAGCCCATCCAGCAAAGAGACAGGCCATCCAGAAAAGAGACAGCCCAGTCCAGGAAAGAGAGAGCCCAGTCCAGGAAAGAGACAGCCCACCAAGCAAAAAGACAGCTGTCCAGAAAAGAGACAGCCCATTCCAGCAAAGAGACAGCTGTCCAGAAAAGAGACAGCCCATCCAGCAAAGAGATAGCCCATCCAGCAGAGACAGCCCCATCTACCACCGCTACGGACCTGTCACAGTGTCCCGGCGGGTGAAGAAGAAAGGCCGACATTGTCCCTTCAGTGCAGTGGCTGGCCGAGGAGGTGTCCCTGTGTCAGCGGCGCTTCCTGCTTGATACTGGAGCCATCACGTCCGCTCCTCCTTTTGGCCCTCCTTTTGCCGCACAGCAGGAGGTGAGCGGTGGCCGCGGTATGTATTAACCGTGTCCAGACCGCAGTCGCCGCTTGCCTCCCGCTGTGTGGGTGGGTCATCTTAAGCCTGATGGCCCCGAGGGCATGCACCTGGCAGTTCCGGTGGCGTGGCTGCAGTCCGGATGACACTATCTCTCGGTTCAGTTCTGGACCGCGGTCCGCCATTTAGTGGCCACTGATGTATAGGGTTTTTTTTGTAATATTTTAATATTTGGTATTATTTAATATTTGAGCTTTTTTATGTCTTTTGTATTTAATAATGTTTATAGAAAGTTTTTAATGTTATCTTCATAGATATAGCCAATGGCACATTTTATACTTGTATTTAAGTTTATTTAGCAAAAAATAAAAAAAAACAGTGGTGACCAAATACCACCAAAATAAAGTTCTATCTGTCTCGCAAAATGGTTAAAATTTAATTTGGGTACAGTGTTGCATGACTGAGTAATTTTCAAAGTGCGACAAGGCTGAAAAGTTAAAATTAGCCTAGGTAGGAAGGGGATGAAAGTGTCCAATATTGAGAGGGTTAACCACTTGCCCTCCTGAGGATTTACCCCCCTTAATGACCAGGCCTCTTTTTGCTACTCGGCGCTGCACTAATTCAACTGATAATTGCACAGTCATGCAATGCTGCACCCAAACAAATTTATGTCCTTTTTTTCACACAAATAGAGCTTTCTTTCGGTGGTATATTATCACCTGTGCGCTTTTTATTTTTCACGCTATAAACCAAAAAAGACCAAACATTTTGAAGAAAAATGATATTTTTTACTTTCAGCTATAAAAAATATATAGTAAACTCAAAGTTAGTTATAAATTTAGGCCAAAATGTATTCTGCTACATGTTTTTGGTAAAAAAAAAAATCCCAATAAGTGTATATTGATTGCTTTGTGTGAAAGTTATAGTGTCTACAAACTATGGTATAGATACTGCAATTTTCGCCATTTTTTTGCTATACAGCGCTGCGCTAGTTTAACGGACAATTGCGCGGTCATGCAATATGGTACATAAATGAAATTTACATCCTTTTTTTCCCACAAATTGATCTTTCTTTTGGTGGTATTTGATCGCCTGTGCGGTTTTTATTTTTTGCGCTATATAAAAAAAGGCTTACAATTTTGAGGAAAAAAAATATATTTTGGACTTTTTGCTATAAAACATGTCCAGTAAAAAAAAATTTAAAAATCAAATTTAGTCATAAATTTCTGCCAAAATGCGTTCTGTGACATGTCTTTGCTAAAAAAAAAAACCCCAATATGTGTAAATTAATTGGTTTATGTGAAAGTTATAGCATTTACAAATGGCGGGAAAGATACTGGGATTTTTAACTTTTTTTTATACTAATAATGGTGGCGATCAGCGACTTATGGCGGTGATCAGTGACTTATGGCGGCGATCAGCAACTTATGGCGGGATTGCGGGACTGCGGTGGACATTGTGACACTGGGGGGGAACTGACTTGGGGTCACTGACAGCCAGTGACACCAATATATTGATCAGTGCAAAAAAAACACTGACACTGTACTAATGGCACTGGAGAGGAAGGGGTTAACTTTATTATTCAGTGAAAGGGTTAACTGTGTGAGGGGAGTGTTTTACTAGAGGGCGGGGGTGTGTACTGCAAAGAGACACACTGATCTGGACAGATAAACTCTTCTGTCCCGATCAGCATGTCAGGAGCTGTCAGGGAACTGACAGAGAGCAGAGCTACTGCAGCCCTGCTCTCTGTCAGTGATTGCGCTAATCACCGGGACACAGCCGGTAACGATCGGCTGTGACCCGGCAACTGATATTCGCGGCTGTGATCGGCGGGACAGGTAGGGCGGCGGCGCGCCCCCTACCTGTTTTGAAAACAGACATTTTAAAACGTGGTTTTCCCCAGCCGTGCCGCCCTGCCAACGTATTTCTACAGTGGCTGGGCGGCATGTGGTTAAAAAAGTAGAACTGGAGACCACAAGGGACCATCTATATGTGCATTTCAGAATGTAAGGATTCCAGCTCTAAAGCAGATTACATGTATTACTGAATCAAAATGGTAACTTTTCAGGATGTTTTTTTGTTCCCATAATCTTACAATACAAAGGTTACTTTCCCTGTTCATGATACCTTACAATGGGGTTGGGAATGAAGGCAGTATTGGATACAGTAAGATCCCATATACAGTCTGTTGAGTTGTGCACAACAAATGTCAGTGGTTTACTTATTAACCTTTGATTTTTTTTGATTGGTAAATATGCTTACTTATATAACTTTTCACAAAAATAATTATAACAAAAGAAAAATAGGTTCAATAAGGGCAAGTATTTATCCCATAAAACCAATCTGAGATTCTATCAATATTGATCCAGAATAAATCAAAAGATCAGGGCCATTTATGATGCCTAAAAGAGTGTTACAAAGCATGTGATATTTTCATCCTGCCGTCCGGGCCAATTTTCACATTTCTCACATCTAAAAATATGCACTTGTTTACTAAAATAATACCTAGAACCCCCAAACATTATATATTCTGTACCAGTTGAAAACCTTCCATGAGCCTTTATGTGTCACGACAACCAAGTGCAGTACATCCAGAAAAAATTCACAGTGCTTAACTTTTGCCACATTTTGTTATGCTATAGCCTTATTTCAAAATGGATTCAATTCATTATTTTCCTCAACATTCTACAAATAATACCCCATAATGACAATGTGAAAGAAGTTCATTTTTAAATCTTTGCAATTTATTAAAAATAAAAAATGAAAAAAATATGCATGTACATAAGTATTCACAGCCTTTGCCATGACACTCAAAATTGAGCTCTGGTGCATCCTGTTCCCACTGATCATCCTTGAGATGTTCCCACAACTTGATTGGAGTCCACCTATGGGAAATTCAGTTGATTGGACATGCTTAGGAAGGCATAAACCTGTCTATATAAGGCCCCACAGTTAACAGTGCATGTCAGAGCACAAACCAAGCCATGAAGACCAAGGAATTGTCCGTAGACCTTTGAAACAGGGTTGTATAAAGGCACAGATATGGGGAAGGATACAGAAACATTTCTGCAGCATTGACGGTGCCAATGAGCACAGTGGCCTCCATCATCCATAAATGGAAGAAGTTTGGAAGCACCAGGAATCTTCCTAGAGCGGGCCACCAGGCCAAAATGAGCGATCAAGGGAGAAGGGCCTTAGCCAGGGAGGTAACCAAGCACCCGATGGTCACTCTGAAAGAGCTCCAGCATTGAACTCTTTGGCCTGAATGCCAAGTGTCATGTCTGGAGGAAACCAGGCAAAGCTCACCACCTGGACAACACCATCCCTACAGTGAAACATGGTGGTGGCAGCATCATGCTGTGGGATGTTTTTCAGCAGAAGGAACTGGGAGACTAGTCAGGATCAAAGGAATGATGAATGCAGCAATGTACAGAGACATCTTTGATGAAAACCTGTTCTAGAGCACTCTGGACTTTAGACTGGGGCAACGGTTCATCTTTCAACTGGACAATCCTAAGTGCACAGCCCACATAACAAAGGACTGGCTACGGGCCAACTCTGTGAATATCCTGGAGTGGCCCAGCCAGAGCCCAGACTTGAACTTGATTGAACATCTTTGGAGAGATCTGAAAATGGCTGTGCACCGACGCTCCCCATCCAACCTGATGGAGCTTGAAAGGTACTGCAAAGAAGAATGGGAGAAATTACCCAAAAATAGGTGTGCCAAGCTTGTAGCATCATACTCAAAATGACTTGAGGCTGTAATTGGTGCTAAAGGTGCTTTAACAAAATATTGAGCAAAAGTTGTGACTACTTATGTACATGTGTTTTTTTCATTTTATATTTTTAATAAATTGAAAAGATTTCAAAACGAATTTCTTTCACATTGTAATTAGGGGTATTGTTTGTAGAGTGTTGAGGAAAAAATGAATTTAATCCATTTTTGAATAAAGCTGTAACATAACAAAATGTGGCAAAAGTTAAGCGCTGTGAATACTTTCTGGATGCAGTGTATGTATAAAAGTAAAAATGTTATTATAAACAACAATTAAACAAATTTCATGAAAGTCACACACTTTTTAAAAGTCACATAAGGAAAAGGAAAGTTTATATATAAAGGGCAGGGAATTTCATCATACACCCCATACAAGGACTTCTTGATAGGATGAGTACTCGCGCAGATTTCAATTTAAATACTGTACTTATCCTCATCAGAGAAAAGTTTTCCACTCCAAGACGACTCAGTACCCAAAGATATGTTCCCCGTCAATTTGTACTTGGGACTTTTAAGGCAACTCAAAACAAATGGTATCAATATGTGAATAATTTTATTACAAATTTGTTATGAAACATCATAATTTAACACAATACACAAATGTTGAAGTAATACATAGAAGGAAATAGTGAGAATGCCTGTAAACTTGCTGTAGACTGAGAATTGGTGTTCACCCTCTCCTGTAAAAAGTGAAGGGCAAGTAAACTTCAGATGAAAAGACCCAACGTGTTTCAGAACAAAGTCTTTCTTCAGGGGTGAGCTGAAGGGGAAAGATGGCTAAAAAACATTCTACAGAATATAGTGGACATGAGTAAGGATTAGCCATAGCATCACTAAAGATTATACAGTCAAAACAAATATAAATATATATAGATATATATACTGTTGTGTTCAAAATAATAGCAGTGTGTTGAAAAAAGTGAATAAAGCTCAAAATCCTTCTAATAGTTTTTATTTCCATACACACAAATGCATTGGAAACACTACACATTCTATTCCAAATCAAAACATGAAGAAAAATATATCAAATTTGTGTTGTTCATCTAAACAATTTGAAGAAAAGTGAACATTAGACTGTTCAAAAAAATAGCAGCATTTGTATTCTTCTTTACAAACTCAAACATTCACAATATAAACCGAAAAATGTTTGAAGATTTTGCTTTCCTTTGAATCACTTAATTAATATTTAGTTGTATAAGCACTGTTTCTGAGAACTGCTGTACATCTGTGTTGCATGGAGTCAATCAACTTCTGGCACCTGTGAACAGGTATTCCAGCCCAGGATGATTGGACTACATTCCACAGTTCTTCTCTATTTCTTGGTTTTGCCTCAGAAACTGCATTTTTGATGTCACCCCACAAGTTTTCTATTGGATTAAGATCTGGGGATTGGGCTGGCCACTCCATAACGTCAATCTTGTTGGTCTGGAACTAAGGTGTTGCACGTTTACTCTTGTGTTTGGGGTCGTTGTTTTGTTGGAACACCCATTTCAAGGGCATTTGCTCTTCAGCATAAGGCAGCATGACCTCTTCAAGTATTCTGATGTATTCAAACTGATCCATGATCCCTGGTATGCGATAAATAGGCCCAACACCGTAGTATGAGACACATCCCCATATCATGATACTTGCGCAACCATGCTTCACTGTCTTCACAGTGTACTGTGGCTTGAATTCAGTGTTTGGGGGTCATCTGACAGACTGTCTCCGGCCACTAGACCCAAAAAGAACAATCTGGCTTTCATCAGTCCACAAAATGTTGCCCCATATCTCTTTAGGCCAGTCAATGTGCTCTTTGGCAAATTATAACCTCTTCAGCACATGTCTTTTTTTCAACAGTGGAACTTTGCGGGGGGCTTCTTGCAGATAGCTTGGCTTCACATAGGCTTCTTCTAATTGTAACAGTACTCACAGGTAACTTTAGACCTTCTTTGATCTTCCTGGAGCTGATTCTTGGCTGAGTCCTTGCCATTTTGGCTATCCTTCTATCCATTCGAATGGTAGTTTTTCGCTTTCTTCCACATCTTTCAGGTTTTGGTTGCCATTTTAAAGCATTTGTGATCATTTTAGCTGAGCAGCTTATCATTTTCTGCACTTCTTTATATGTTTTCCCCTCTCCAATCAACGTTTTAATCAAGGTACGCTGTTCTTCTGGAACAACCTATTTTCCTCAGAATTTCAGAGAGAAATGCACTGTAACCAGCATGGACAACATTTGCTGCCTTCCTTCCTTCCTTAAATAAGGGCGATAATTGCCACCTGTTTTTCAAAGAATGAATGACCTCACTAATAGAACTCAACACTGCTATTATTTTTGAACATGCCCCTTTCAATTAGTGATTCAACTACACAGAATCAGCAGCATGCATGTCATGATTGTTGGATTTCTATTACTCTACTACACCTGCTAGTAAATTATTTGCCATGTAGAAATATAATTTCTACCAAAAACAGTGATTGATCAGGTTAGTGATGTCTGACTGCTATTATTTTGAACACAACTGTATATCCTACAAACCATCCAATTTTCTTTTGTAATTTAACTCGCCATAATTGTAGAGAAAAAACAAAGAATAATCTTCTCTTGATGTGCTTACCATCAACACCTCGATGCACCAAGACTAGATGGAAGATAGGCTCAGGAGGGAGCTCTCTGTGTGAGAAATTCACCTGGGGGTTGTTCCCTCTCCCTCCCTCCCTCCTGAGCCTATTTTCCATCTAGCCTTGGTGCATTGAGGTGTCAATGGTGAGCACTAGAGATGAGCGAATCGAACTTGGTGAAGTAGAATTCCTTTCGAATTTTAGGAAAAATTCGATTCGCATCGAATCCGAATTTTAGCAAACTTCAGATGCACGAATCGAATTTTCCCCGATCAGCCGGCAAAAGTGTCACTGCAGAGAGCTCCGCTATTTCTGACAGTTCTCTGACAGTTCTGACAGTTCATTTACAGCGGTTGAAACATTGTATCTATTTGTTTCCATTTAGGATACAGATGTTTTTATTCGGAAATAAATAGATACAATGTTTCAACCGCTGTAAATGAACTGTCAGAACTGTCAGAGAACTGTCAGAAATAGCGGAGCTCTCTGCAGATACACTTTTTGCTGTACTGGAATTCTTCTTTTCATTCTTCTTCTTCTTCTTTTCATTCTTCTTTTCATTCTTCTTCTTCTTCTTTTCATTCTTCTTCTTCTTTTCATTCTTCTTCTTTTCATTCTTCTTTTCATTCTTCTTCTTCTTCTTTTCATTCTTCTTCTTTTCATTCTTCTTTTCATTCTTCTTCTTCTTTTCATTCTTCTTCTTCTTCTTTTCATTCTTCTTTTCATTCTTCTTCTTCTTCTTTTCATTCTTCTTTTCATTCTTCTTCTTCTTTTCATTCTTCTTTTCATTCTTCTTTTCATTCTTCTTCTCATTCTTCTTTTCATTCTTCTTCTTCTTCTTCTTTTCATTCTTCTTCTTCTTCTTTTCATTCTTCTTCTTCTTTTCATTCTTCTTCTTCTTTTCATTCTTCTTTTCATTCTTCTTCTTCTTCTTTTCATTCTTCTTCTTCTTCTTTTCATTCTTCTTTTCATTCTTCTTCTTCTTCTTTTCATTCTTCTTTTCATTCTTCTTTTCATTCTTCTTCTTCTTCTTTTCATTCTTCTTCTTCTTCTTTTCATTCTTCTTTTTATTCTTCTTCTTCTTTTCATTCTTCTTCTTCTTTTCATTCTTCTTTTCATTCTTCTTCTTCTTCTTTTCATTCTTCTTTTCATTCTTCTTCTTCTTCTTTTCATTCTTCTTCTTCTTTTCATTCTTCTTTTCATTCTTCTTCTTCTTCTTTTCATTCTTCTTCTTTTCATTCTTCTTTTCATTCTTCTTCTTCTTCTTTTCATTCTTCTTCTTCTTTTCATTCTTCTTTTCATTCTTCTTCTTCTTCTTCTTTTCATTCTTCTTCTTCTTCTTTTCATTCTTCTTTTCATTCTTCTTCTTCTTCTTTTCATTATTCTTCTTCTTCTTTTCATTCTTCTTCTTCTTCTTTTCATTCTTCTTCTTCTTCTTCTTCTTTTCATTCTTCTTCTTCTTTTCATTCTTCTTTTCATTCTTCTTCTTCTTCTTCTTTTCATTCTTCTTTTCATTCTTCTCATTCTTCTTTTAATTCTTCTTTTCATTCTTCTTCTCATTCTTCTTTTCATTCTTCTTCTTTTCATTCTTCTTCTTCTTCTTTTCATTCTTTCTCTTCTTTTCATTCTTCTTCTTCTTCTTTTCATTCTTCTTTTCATTCTTCTTCTTTTCATTCTTCTTTTCATTCTTCTTCTTCTTCTTCTTTTCATTCTTCTTCTTCTTCTTCGTCGTGCCCCGTGACTGCCCAAATGAGTGAAGTGTGCGGTGATTCTAAGATCGACGGCACTCATCTGCATGTCATACTGACTGACAGTATTATTTCTCTTCCCCAGCAGACTCCAAGGGCATTTAAATTAAAGGTACAGTGTTCTGCACTAATATAAAGGCTCTCTGAAGCCTAGAAACCCTTTAAATAAGTTAAATTTGCGGCGAATAAATTTGCATCGAATCGAATTTCTCCCGCAAATTCGGCGAATCAGCCGAATCGAATTTTTGAATAATTCGCTCATCTCTAGTGAGCACATCAAGAGAATATTATTCTCTGTTTTTTCTCTACAATTATGTGCTGGATCCACATACTCATAAAGAACTCATATGCATTCAAAAAGTGCACCGCGGAAAATACAATATTGTATCCAATAGTGCTGTTACTATAAATAGTGCAAATAATTCATAAAGTGCAAAGTTTGTATATATAGTGAGATTATATAGCATAAATATATGCAGTAAATAATATGTATATATAAAATTATAAATAAAAGTCCATATGAGAGTGATATTCTGTCCTCAATTAGTGATGTAAAGTGAAGATCCTGTGCTCAGGTGAAAATACATTCCATGTGATATTTATTTCATTTGGTGAAGTGCAAGGAATATGGTAAAATGCACACTCACCAGATGCGCATTGTAAATATGCAGTATAGTATACAAGATGTAATCTGCCAGAGGTCCCCTTTAACCTCCCTGGCGGTATGATTATTTCAGATTTTTGGTGCTGAAAGCGGTACCATTTTTTTGCATGGAAATATGTATTTTTTTAATTGTAGGCCTGTAATTTTTAGGAAAAACTCACTGAAATCTGTCCGAACAAGAGTCTAGTAAACATCCCGGGTATGATAAAATTTGAAACACAAAATCATAAATTATAATTTAATAAATAATCATAAAAATAATATAAAAATAATAAAAAATGTAATTCAATAATATAATCAAACCAAAAACACTGAAATTTGAAATATAGCGCCAAGTTCGCACATTGCTGAGCTCAGTCGCAGAATCGTTTTCAGTGTCTGATGACGAATTTCCCCACGAATCATTATCACTCAATTCTGCAAGTGGTTCTGATTTACTATCGCTGTTCTCTAGCTGATCTAAACCCGCTTTTGACGTAAAGGGACACTTTTTGGACGCCATGGACTTTTCTCAGTTTCCAGGCAGAAAGAACAGACAAAATGCAGGCAGGGCGCCGGACAAAGCACTCGGGACAAAATGTATGTGAAATTGGTTGAGACAGCAATGTTTTACTATGTAAAATGTAAAAAAAAAAAAAATGACATTTCTTTAAATTTTTAAATTTCCCGCCGCCTGCGGCGGCGGCGCCGGTACGTCCCGACGTCACAGGGACAGGACACAGAAGCCGGATGCCGGCATCGGCCGGAGGAGATGGCCGGGGACGCTGCAGGGGACACATCGTGGGAGCGCAGGGTAAGGTAAGTGAAGAACACATGCCGGAGCAGTGCCGCATGGTATTCCCGAGTGTAGCTCGGGGTTACCGCTTTTGGTACTGAAATATTACCCCGAGCTACACTCGGGAATACCGCCAAGGAGGTTAAGGTGGAATGGGTATACAGCCTGGAAAGGATCTCCCTCCTCTGGGTCCTGGAGCTGCCCTGCAGCTTTGTTCCACATGGGACACTGTGAATTAATAGCTCAATTTATCAGTTTTACAATCTATCACTACACAGATACCACATCCAGAAAGCCTGAACCTTCATAAAAATCTGTCCTACAACACAACAGAACTAATCCCTTTGAATGTATATGCTATTGAGAGTTTAGGTTTCCTTATAGTGCATTTTGCTTCTGGTTTTAATTTGAGTGCTCTCTGATTTCTCCAACACATGTCATAAAGAACTCAGCCAAGGGTCAAAAACACGTGCTTCATATTTTGGTCAGAGGTCCCCTGAAGTTGTCCAAGAGTGGCGTATGCACACACAAGGGAATGTGGACATACCCAAAATCGACCCGAAGAAGAAGGCACACATATGACATCAATAATTCTGCCAAGTAGTTATGATAATCAACCTAATTGTAGTAGAATCAAAAAGGTATATGAGCTTATATACGTGAATCCTTGCATGGGGTGTATGGTGAAAGTTCCTGCCCTTGGTATTTGAGTGTTGCCCTTTCCTTTGTGACCCTGTCAAGAAATGTGACTTATGAGATTTGTTTTTTTGTTCTATATAATAACATTTGTACTTTTACATATTATTGTCATGCCAAATAAAGTCTCATAGGAGGTGTTCAAATGGTATAGAATGTGAATAGGGATGGTGTAAATTCATAGCCTTGTATAGGAACCATTAATGTAGTGACAGTATATATTTTCTGAAAGCAAAACTCCTGGAAAATGGTGGTTGTTGAAATGTTTCATGTCACACAATATTTGCATAGTGGTTTATCAAATGCAAATTTTCAGGAAAAATACACTTACATGAATTTTAGTGCCCACAAACCCAATATAATACC
This sequence comes from Staurois parvus, assembly GCF_062004578.1. Lineage (NCBI taxonomy): Eukaryota > Metazoa > Chordata > Amphibia > Anura > Ranidae > Staurois > Staurois parvus. Next base: position 8,927,927 of record NW_028317951.1, read on the forward strand.
CATTTTTTTGTAAAATATAAAAGATGATGTTACACCGAGTAAATAGATGCTTAATATGTCAAGTTTGAAAATTTCACATGCCCCTGGAATAGTGAAAACCATAGTATAATAAATTATCCATAGGTGAGTCAAACAAGAGGCCTGGCACAAGAATTATTGCTCTAACTCTGACATTCATGGCAATACTTCACATGTGTGGTACGATCACCATTTACATTCATGAGGGACCTATGTGCATGCTTGCTCTTGCACAATAGCACAGGGAGATGGGATCACTTAATTTTTTTTTTAATCTATTGATTTTATTTAATTTTTTTACACCTTCTCTTTAAATTTTTTGGATCAACTTTATTGCTATCACAAGGGATGAATAACATCCCTGTTGTAAGCATGGGTAGTGACAAATCTAAAAGATCTCTCCTTTGCTCTCAAAAGCATCTGATTACAGCAAGATCAGTGTTATTAGATGGTTTTTTAGCCAGAAACAGCTTGTAAACACAAACCAAAACTGTAAGTGATAAAATCCTTGTCACTTCTGGCTTTATCTGTGACAGTGGAAGGGGAGGAAAGGAATGGATGCACTTCTCCTCTGTACTCAACTGGCCTGACAGAGAGCAGTGGTCCTGGGCTCCCTGCTCACACTGGAGAGCCCAGGAATGGCAGTGGGCAGCGGGCAGAAGGGGGGGCTCCCTTCCACGCCCTGCAAAAAAGTGATTTGGCAGCTGTAGAGACGCTTAGATCACTTTTATAGGAAAGCCCATTGCCAGCCTCCAAATTTTGATACCATGAGTATGGCTGTGTACCTGGTATCATTGTTTCTTGATTAGGATGCATATGTACGGTAGGAAGTGGTTATATAAAAGTGCTAATGTTTTACTGCCTAATATCTATATAGTTATAATTTTCTAGAATTCAGAATTACATATTTATTTTTTTTTTTATTTCAAATAATTTTTATTGAAAGATTTTGATACAATACAAAATAATATATATCAGTGCGGTTCACAATCAGGTGCATACATACTTATATGAAAAAGAAAATCCCCCACCAATTGGCTGGGGGTATATGAACAAATATCTAGTGTTTCAGAAGGTATTATTTGTTTAGTGTGAACCCGTTAAGTGTAAAAACGTTGTATAAGGTGGAACGGGATAGGGGAGGGGGACACCAGTCTAGGACATAGGGTCACAGTATTGTTTATTTATGAATATATTATCATCTTATAGAGTAGTTGGGGTTTTGTAACCATAGAGACCATTGGTTATTGAATTTGTGATGGGAATAATTAATTTTAAGGGCTGATCTTCTTTCCTGTCACATTGGAAATTTAGGTCCACTATAAGGGCAGAGAGAGAAGGGGTTTTGGAAGAATTCCATAGTTTAGTGATGTTAAGTTTTGCGGCTGCTAATATGTGGATAATGATGGTACGGGATATGTTACTGAATTTGTCAGTTCCTATATGGAGGAAAGCGAGAGCAGGATTTGGAGCCACTTGGGCTCCAACAACTGTTGAGATCAACTGGAATATACTATTTTAGTATGATCTTAGAGATTTGCAGGTCCAGAGTATATGTAGGGTTGATCCTGTTTCTCCGCATTGTCTCCAGCAAGTGGATGAGTGGTAAGGGTAAAATAAAGCGAGTTTGACAGGTGTAAAGTACCACTGGTGTAAGATGCTTTGTTTGGGATGTTAAAGGTTCTTTCCCATGTGTGGGGTTGTATTGATTGAGAGAGAAGTTTCTCCCAGTTAGATAGGTGGATTGCAGGGTAAACAGTGATCTGGTTATAAGTGTGTAAAAGGTCGATATCCCTTTCTTAGGGTATTGCGGTTTATTAAGAAAAAGGTATGCGGTTGTAGGAACCTTCAAAAGATGTGGAACATTCATCTCTTGTAAGGAGTGAGCTATCCTCAAATATGTGAAGATTTCACTGTCAGGAAGGTGAAACATCTGTTTGATTGTCGGGAAGGAGTCTAGTTTGTGGTTTGTATACAGGTCTTGTATACAGAATATATCTTGTTTTTCCCAATGTAGGAGGTTCAAGGAAGGGGTAAGAAAGTGTAGTACGGTGATCGGGGTAGGAATTGCTTTTGACTCTGGAGAGTTAGATGATAAAAGGTCATATCAAGCTTGTGTGGAAGCCCGGATTCAAGGGTGTTTGGGTAGATTTCTGGATTGAGAATTTTGTGGTAGGAATAGAATGTCACGTAGTGTTGGTGGAAGGTGAGGGAGTGTTTCCATAGTGGTCCACGTTTTTTCGATAGCTGGGTGCCACCAAAAGTAGAGTTGGTCTATAAGTACTGCATTATAGTATGATTTTAAGTGCGGGAGACCTGCCCCTCCTCTAGAGGTTGGGCGTATAAGAAGGTTTGTTGTACATCTGGGTTTCTTCGAGTTCCAGAGGAATTTGGCAAGTAATGCTTGAAGTTTGGAGAAGAAAGCATTGAGGACAGGTATGGGGAGTGTGCGAAAGATGTAAAGGATTTTAGGTAGTATGCAAATTTTTAGAGCAGCTACTCTTCACAGCTTTGATAATGTGGATGTGCGTAGGTTTTTAAGTTTTTGAGGGATGGATTCGAGTAGTCGCTTATGATTTGAGGTGTAAAGTTGGTCTGTTGAGGTGGTGAGTTTAATTCCCAGATAAGGGATGCTATGGTGTTCCCAGGAGAAGGGAAAGTGCTGGAGGAGTATTTTCTGGAGCTTAGTGGGTATATTTATGTTTAAGATAGAGGTTCTGGGCGCATTGAGTTTATAGTATGATACTTCTGAGTATTTTTGAAGATGTGTCTGGATCATTTAGAGTGATTTGTGTGGATTGGTAATCATTAGTATGATGTCATCTGCAAATAGACTAATTTTGTGTTCTCTTTTGAGATGGGTGATTCCTATGAATGCTGGGTCCTCTCTGAGTTTTGAGGCTAGTGGTTCAATGAGAAGGGTGAAGATTATGGGTGATAGGGGACAACCTTGTCTGGTACCGTTGGAGATGTGGAAAATCTGTGATAGCGTACCCTTGGTTAGTACTCTCGCTGAAGGGTTGGAATAGAGGGCAAGGATTGTCGATAGCATCCAGTCTGTGATTCCAAACTTTTGAAGTGTGAGTTTCATAAAGTGCCAGTGTATTCGGTCAAATGCTTTCTCAGCATCAAGGGATAAAAGTAGGGAGGGTCGTTTGGTGGTTTCTAATGTGTGTAAGAGAGAAATTAGTCTTTTTGTTGCATCTGGCGCTTGGCGACCAGGAACAAATCCTACATGGTCTGGGTGGATTAGTGTAGGTAGGTGGAGAAGCAATCTTTGGGCAACTAATTTGGCATAAAGTTTTATATCTGTATTTAGTAGTGAAATTGGTCTGTAATTCTGAACAAGTTGGGAGTCTTTGCCGGGCTTTGGGATAGTTGTGATTATGGATTGCAGCATTTCGTTAGGGAATGTACCTGTAGAAGCGGCATGGTTAAAGAGAGTGGTTAGATGTGGCGTAAGGTTAGGTGCAAGTGTTTTATAAAATTCGTTGGTAAAACCATCATTCCCTGGAGATTTGTTCAGGGGTAAGGTTTTTATAGTGTTCTCTATTTCTATGGGAGAGAATGGGATAGATATAGAGGTGAGTTGTGATGGAGTAAGCTGGGGTAGATTGGTGGTAGTTAAGAAGTTTTGTATGGACAATGTCGTTGGTTGGTGTGTATCTGGATCATCTTTGATATTGTACAGGGTTTGGTAGTAAGTTGCAAAGGCGTCAGCTATGTCCTTAGGGTTTGTAAGCGAAGTACGGGTAGTTGGGTGTAGAATTGAGGACATTTTTGATTTGAGGCGTCTTTGTTTGATTATTTTTGTTAGAAGTGAGTTTGCTTTATTACCTAGGGAGTAAAATTGTGATTTAGTTTTTTGAAGGTTGAGGTCATATTTGTATAGTAAAAGGGTTCGGAGCTGGTTTCTCTCTGAGGTGAGGGATGCAGATCTGGAGGTGTTGGGGCTTTGTTTCTTAATTTCTTTGTTTAGTTTTATGGAAGCTAGAAGTTGGTCGATTTGTTGAGATCTCTGGTTATTGATTCGTGAGTTGAGTTGTATAATACCTCGCATATAAGCTTTGTAAGTGGGCCAGAGTGTGGTTATAGAGATATCAGGTGTAGTATTCAGGTCAAAAAATAAGTTATGAGCTTCTAATAAATGTTTTTGATTCTCTGGATTCTTTAATATGGTAGAATTCAGTCTCCATATGGGGGGGAGTGCTGAGCGTTGAGAGTTGTCCAGGAGTATGTTGATTGGAGCGTGGTCTGACCATGTGATGGTGCCAATGTTGGATGGCGTTACGTGTTGTAGAGTCCATTTATCTGTAATGAAGAAATCGATTCTGGAGTAGGACAGGTGGGAAGGGGAGTAGTAGGTGTAGTCTTTTTCGGTGCTGTGTTGACATCTCCAGATATCATAGAGGTCGTGATCGTGCAGGAAACGATTGAAGTTCTGTTTGTTGGATCTTTTTTTGGAGGACGAGTCTAGGAGTGGGTTGCCGATGACATTGAAGTCCCTGCTGATGATGAGTCTGTCTTGTTTTTGGGAAGAGATAATGGTGTGGGGTTTACAATGGAATTGGGTCTGATTGTTGTTTGGACCGTAAACATTCACTAGAGTGTAGAGGGTGTCATTAAGTTTGCAGATCAGGATATGATAGCGACCTTGAGGGTCAGCTATTTCTGAAACATGACTGAATTGTATAATATCCTTTATAGCTGTAAGAACGTCATTACGTTTCTTAGGATTGGTGGCCATATAGATGTGGGAGAATCGATGTAGTTGTAGTTTGGGGGTCTTGGATGTTGCGAAATGTGTTTCCTGTATGAAAAGAATGTCCGCATGGGATGTCCGAATTTCCTTTTGGAGCATCGATCTTTTGAAAGGGGAGTTTAGGCCATGAACATTTAGAGATGTTATGTTAATCATAATGTAGATCTTTGGTACGGTGTATGGGGTAGTCGAGTTGGTGTTTAAGGCGTTGATCCAGGTTGGACGGATACGGTTGTGAGAAGGAGAATTTTATGGTCTGGGCAGTGCGGAAATGGCTCATTCGGAGATTCAGAAGCCTTGTTCCATGTTCAGTTGGAAGATTTAGTTGAGCTGGTGAGGTGTTCGGTTGACTGGTGAGGCAGGAAGGGAGGGATGCGGATAGGGGTAAAAAAGGCTTGCAAAAAAATGCAAGAAACATGAGTAGCTTAGTACGCTACTTCTAAACTGGGGGGTGTGAACAAGCAATGACCATAGGTAAGGTCATGCCAAACAATGTTCTGTAACAAGAGAATTTTCTAATTGGCCGATCGCCAGATCTTAGTAGGGTGGGATATAGTGGAGTAGAGCGTCAGAGGTGTGGAGTTTGAGGTGGATTGAGAGTATAATATGTCAGAGTTATTCTGCTTTCATCTGATGCGTATCAGTAGAGGTGGATTGTTGGGGGTTCGCGGGTATTATGTTCCATTCCTTCAATAAGTCTTTGCCCGCTTCTAGGTTTCTAATTGTGTAGATTCTTCCCTGGTGTCTGACAGTTATTTTTGTGGGGAATCCCCAATTGGTAAGCAATGCCATGGTTCCATAAGGCTTTGGTGATGGAAACCAATTTTTTACGGTTAAGGAGTGTAGCTTTTGATAGGTCTGCGTATAATTTGATGTTTGCATGTGATGACGGGAGTGGAGGAGGGTTTCCGGCTGCTGTCATTATCTTCTCCTTTATGTGGTAACAATGAATACGTGCCAAGACATCTCTAGGGATTGATGCTGACAGGAAAAACGGTTTGGGTATTCTATGGGTGCGGTCTATGGCAAGCTCTACATCTGAGAGAGACGGAATAAGGTGTTTCATATATTGCTGAATGTAGGGTAGCAGTGCCTCGTTGGTGATATTTTCAGGAATATTCCTAAATTTGATGTTGTTGCGTCTGGAACAATCCTCCAGGTCCGCTAGTTTCAAATTAATTTGTTCGATGTCAGAAGTGTGGTCAGCATGTGAGTCAATCAAGTTGTTGTGTTATTTTTTCCCCCATCTTTGTCTCAATATGGCATAATCTGTGATCCTGTTTTTGAATCACGGTAGTGATTTGGGCGAGTGAGGATGTCAGGTCGCTGTGTAGCGTCTGCCTGAGTGAGAGGAGCATGTTTTTCATGCAGATTTCCGAGATAGGTTGGTCAGACACAGGGAACGATTCTATCACTGGGAAATCTTTGGCATGTTGAGGGGATGGATAGATGAGGGTTTGGCAGGTGGCTGCAGTGTCTGTGTCCAGGCGTGGTCTGGACATAGCTGGGCTACTTGTTGTGGGGGACAGGGGAGGAGATGACTCACCAGGGTCCCCTGGGTAGAGCGGGTACTGCAGCCTGGGATCTGTCTGCTGGATCCTGTCATCCTCCTCATGCCTGCCTGCTCTTTTCTGACAGCCGGCGCCATCTTGGATCCCTGCTTGAACAGCAGGGAAGAAATGTGTAAGTTTTCCCGGCTGTCCCAGGGTTTTTCAACGGTGGGGCATTGCTGGGGAGGGTTGTGCACCTCTGCCCTTGCTCACTGAGCGGTTTAAATCCCCTGGGGCCGGTGTGTGCCGTGTCAGGTCTCGCGGATGGACGGAGCGGGTTTCACTGCACGTCCATTCAGGAGCCGGCCACGCATGCGCCCCCATATTTATTTATTTAAAATCATGTTGCTAATCAATATTTGGTAATTGTAGATTGTACAGGTACAATGCTGCAAGAAGCTTAATGACAATGTTGATTGTTTCTTTTGTTAGGGCTGTTCACTACATGAATTTTGGGTGTATTTTAATGATGAACATGGAGATTTATATTACTGACAAGTTCATGCTCAATATAGGTGAACTGGGTAGTTCATGTTTTATTCTAGTTTGTTCTCTGCTATTATCTAAAATACTGGTTAATCTTGCACAACTGCCATTTGTTTTCCAATCGAATCATCATTAAAATACTTTAGGATCAGTCAGATTTGTTTGTTGAAAAATATAGCCAAATCTTCCAAGCATTCAATTGAATGTCCAGCTAAGCTGCCTAGTATTTACTGGTGGGGCTAACTCAACACAAGCTACATGCAGGGAAATCTCTAAGAATGAACAGAAGTTGTCATATTGGTGGCTTTTGTTGTGGTACAAGCATGGTGAAAAGCATATTCATCTTTTTAAAGAGAAAATAAAATCATTGTTAAAGTGGTTGTAAACCTCTGACATGAAAAATGAACAAAGCATATCCTTCTATAGTGTGTACTTACTTCAATCCAAAGCACTGAGTATGATTTCTGTTTGCAGCCTGATTCTTTTGTTATCTGCATGAGTCATTTCTGACAGGCTGTATGGACTCCAAGAGATGGAATGGAGGAGGGGGGCTCCAATACACATCCTTTCATTGACAGCTTTAGCTGTGCATGTTTCCTTATGAGGTTATTTTTTGGGGTGGTGTTTTCTTCCCTCCACTCAGGTCTCAGATTACACTGAGCTCTCATCTCTGGGCTTTGCAGTGTGTGACATCAGATCTCCACTCCCTGCCTCTGGAAGCTTAGAAAAGCTGTTTAAACTATGTATTTAAACAGATGTGGAGAAAAGATGACTGCAGATAAATAAGTACAACTTATGCAAGAGGATTTGTTTGGTCTCTGTGTATTACCGGAGTCTAGTTACTTGGGTAAGGTTACTTGGGTAAGGGTTTACCACCACTTTAGGTATTCAAAATAAAACACTTAACAAATCCCTAAAATGCTTGCAATCAATTGGGCTTTAATGCCTATATGACCCTGTTGTCAATTGGTCATGTTATTTGCAATTATCAGACATATAAAGGAAATCTTAGAGCAAAAAATTAAAACTATGTGAAAAATTTCACTGAAAAGGAAAAGGAGGTTACTGAAATAAGTGTGTCAGAGTATTTATTAAAGAAGCCTACTTACTGACAAGGTATATTGGCTCTTGGATTTTGATTACTCCGGAGTCAGAAAGTTAGGAATTTTGGCTTACCTGTAAAATCTTTTGTTTTGGAGTACATCACAGGACACAGAGTACTTCATATTTATGACTACTTGAGTTATGCTGAAACCCTCAGGTGAATAGACAATGGCCACAAAGGTAGGAATTCCCTCCCCAGGCATAAGCCATCCAACTCAGCTAAGCCTCAGTTTTATAGCACGCAGATAGCAAAGGACAAAAAGGGAGGGATCCCTGTATCCAGAAAAGAAAATTACTTTACAGGTACACCAAAAATCCTAATGTCTTAATCAATAATCAGACACAAGGTACTTCATACCTTCATAGGACTAAACATAAGGCATGGGAAACAGAGCAACAATGCCAAAACACCCAAAAACCAAAGCAAAATAGGGGAAACCCCCATACAAAGCTGCCTCCAAAACCTGTAGTCCAAAACTCTCATTCGCATCTACCTGGTAGAATGTAGTAAATGCATTAAGAGAATACAGTCTATAAAAATTGAAAAAACGGCTTTTGATGAAGTTTTCTATTGAGCAATATTTCTGCTTGAACTGGATAATTAATATGAGATCAGAATTGGAGTTTTTGTTTCTTCTCATGTTTCCTGCAGTAGTTTTTATAGACTTAAAACTTGGCCATCAAAATATCAATACAACATCTGTTAACCATGTCAAACCCACCACAGAGAATGCTTACTTGCTCTCCCAGGAAAAAGAACACCCCTAAGAGCCAGCTCTGCCAAACTACTTAAAACTGCTTGTTAATCGAACACTTACAAACTAACATCCTTAAGAAAAAATTTACTGAAAAAAGAAATCCTGTAGAAGTCATATAGGAGGCTGATCAAACATATTTATCAATCAGTTCAATCAAAAATATGCTCTATAGAAACATCATGAAGAGACATACGTACATTCTTTCACTGCACCGGAACTATGTCGGTACTGTGATCAGGAGCTGCTGATTGCATGTGTTTGCATGCCCAGGGGAAATGGAAATTTAATATGTGCATGATGACATCATGTCACCATGCATGCCACACTTGATCCACTCCACTTGATTAATACTATTGTGGCAGGTCACTCCAGTACTGCACAGTTACTAGCCTGCACTACCCCAAAGCACCTGGGAACACAAGGGAAACTTCAACAAAATCCATCACAGAGGAACTCACTATTCCTTGACCCAGGGCAATGTCACAAGTTAGCCTGCAGTTTCTTGTTTGTGTATTCTTACCTCCTTGCTGCAGTGCTGTTCCTGATCCCTTTCATACGTGTGGTTTGTCTGTGCTCACCTATGGGCATTGTCTGTTGTTCTCTGGGTTTTATTTCCTTCCCTTCCATCACTTCTATTCCTCATTGTTTGCCTGTCTATTTAAGATATGCTCAGTCTAGATCACTTTGCCTGAGCAACTGCTTAGTTGTCTGAACTCCTGTGTGTTGATAACTCATGTATCCTGCATTTGACTACTCGTGTACCGACCCTGGCTTCGTTCACTGACTGTGCTTGTTTTCTGCCCATCCTGACCTTGGCTAGTTTATCGGATTTCCATTTGTCTCCTCCCATTGTACTCTGCTCCCACGAGCGGTCTCCACATCCTCAGCTGGGCGTACCTGGGGGCCGCGACCTGGTCCCAGCTTGCTGCAAGTCCATCCCCACCATCAAGGGCTTTGGTGAAGAAGCAAGCTTGGGCTTAGACTCCGTGCCCTGGGGAACCCCAAGTTAACTATCTACAAAGGCTCACTACCACAGGTGCTTGACAGCCAAAGGTTCAATCTTTACCCCTCACCATGGATGCGCCCCACAGGGCCTTCAAGAATTCTACCTCAAGGGGATCACTGCCTTGGAAACCATCCTGACAGCAAAGATACTAGATACTGAGTACCCCAGAGATCGCTGCCTACAGGATCCAGCGCTGAACAGCAAAATTACAGGCCATTCCTGTTTTTTTATGTGTGCTCCAGGCACAGTTCCTCTTGGTCTCAGGGCAACAGGTGAACGATCCAAATGAAGCCTTTCCTTTCCCCAGCAGGGGTCTGCAGAAGAGGTCATGAAATAGGGGACTTACGCCCACTTTAAAGGTCTTCAGAAAGACGGATGCAGATGCATCCATCATCTAAAGACACTCTTTAAAACCTGAGGCTTAGCTTTGTTGGGAAGGGTAATGTCTCAGAAGAGTATTCATGATTTTTTTTTTTGACCACTATTCATTCACCCGAAGGTAGCAGCATGCATAAATATGAAGTACCCTGTGTCCTGTGGTGTACAGAAAGCATCTCTGTAACCACTTCTCTATTATATTCCACCTTTATTTTCACATGGATAATGTAAGACTCTTTTGATATGAGTTTTAAATTTAGGACTTCCATAGCAAAGGTGTTTACTGCTTTTAACTGAATTCAGTCAGTGCTTCACAGTGCTTTATACTCAATTTATATAAAGAATAAAAAAGCAGACATATTCAGTCAATAATTTTAATTGAATAGGAAGTAGAGCAATATAAATTTAGTTAAAGAAAATGTAAGAAATCTGTGGTATAAAAATCTGTTGAGATTAGCTAAAAAAGCTATATTCTTGGATGTTCTTTTCAAATGAAGATTTTAAGAAATAAGAGTTCATTCAAGTTAGGTCTGCCATGTAACACTAATTGGTTGTGCCAAGTTATATTGCTTGCTTGTGAGATGGATTTGTAAAACCTGGAAGAGAGTAAAGAATAGAACTTGTGTTACATTTCAAAATTCATATTGCTGATTTAAATGCCTCTAATCCTAGTAGAACACTCTTATCAGTTAAAGGAACACTACAATTATATTGTTCAGACTGGGTATACAGTATATACTTATGACAAGTTCATGCAAGTGCAGGCTCTATAATTTTTATCATAGGTATATTTTAAATGATAGAGACAGAATATCAACCAAAAATCCAGAAAAAACACACAATACAAATGTTATAAATTGAGTTGCAGTTCAGTGAGTAAAATAAGTATTTGATCCCCAAGCAAAGCATGGTACTTGGTGGAGAAACCCTTCTTGGCAAGCACAGAGGTACGTCGTTTCTTGTAGTTGGTTAGCAGGTTTGCACACATCTCAGGAGGGATTTTAGTTCACTCTTCTTTATAGATCTTCTCTAAATCCTTAGGGTTTCTTGGCTGTTACTTGGCAACTCGAAGTTTCAGCTCTCTCAAAATTTTCTACTCCATGACCTTAATGTGCTTCTTCTTGAGCTACTCCTTTGTTGCCTTAGTGGTATGTTTTGGGTCACTGTCATGCTGGAAGACCCACCCATCTTCAGTGTTCTGGATGAGGGAAGAAGTTTCTCATTCAAGATTTTACAATACATAGCCCCGTCCATTGATGGGTCAATGCGGAAAAGTGGGCCTGTACCTTTAGCAGAGAAACAGCCCCAAAGCATAATGTTTCTAACTCTGTGCTTGACTTTAGGGATGGTGTTCTTAGGGTCATAGTCAGCATTTTTCTACCTCCAAACACGGCGAGTCAGGTTAATGCAAAGAGCACAATTTTGGTTTCAGCTGACCACAGCACTTTCTCAAAATCCTTTTCTGAATCATTTCGATTTTCATTGGCAAGCTTCAGATGGACCTGTACATGTGCCTTCTTAAGGAAATGGACTTTGTGGGCGCTGCAGGATTTCAATCCATGGCAGCGTATTGTGTTACCAATGGTTTGTTTGGTGACTGTGGTCCCAACTGCCTTGTGATCATTCACAAGCTCCTCCCGTGTAGTTCTGGGCTGATCTCTCACTTTTCTAATGATCATCCTTACCCCATAAGGCAAAATCTTGCATGGAGCTCCAGATCAAGGGTGATTAATGGTTATTTTGTATTTCTTCCATTTGCTAATTTTCCCTCCAACAGTTGTCTCCTTCCCATCAAGCTTCTTGCTGATGGTCTTGTAGCTCATTCCAGCATTGTGCACATCTACAATCTTGTCCCTGATGTCCTTTGACAGCTCTTTGATCTTGCCCATGGTGGGGCCCAAGAAAGAGATTCTGAGGACAGGTGTCTTTAATACACAAAACAAGTTTTCTTTAGACGCACCCTCTTAAATTGACAGGACTAATCAGTGTACTACATGAGCACATAGCCAGTCTGTGGGAGCCAGAATTATTGCTGGTTGGTAGGGGATTAAATACTTATTTTACTCACTGAACTGCAATTCAATTTGTAATATTTGTTTCATGTGTTTTTTCTGGATTTTTGGTTGATATTCTGTCTATATATATAGATGTATCGCTCTCTCTCTCTCTCGAAAGGATAAGTTCACCTTTAAACAAAAGATAATATATGCACATTTTTTGCAGGTAAAAAAAATTAGCATTTATTATTTTTGTTTGTGGAGTCTCTAAAGCATTGCAACAGTGATCAGCAGATTGCTGGTGCCGTGCAGGTCTCCCCCTGTCCTGTCAGTATATCTGTTTGCTCGTACAATCCTTATGGGCAAGCGGATACTTATTGACAGAAAGACTCAATGAACTACCAAGGTGCTGTGGAGCACCCTGGTAGTTCATTGAAAACTACAAGCTGACAGCTGCAAAGGCTGTCAGAAATTGTACTTTTCCCATTCAGAGAATAGCCGCATTTAAAAACAATTGTGACAACTAGCAGGGAGGAGAATACCCCCCTCTACCTGTCACAATGGGGATCGGAGGGGTGCAGAGGCCGTTCCAATCGTAGCATGTTACATGTTATACCCTGAATATGTATGTAACATGTTACGGGATTTGAACTTATCCTTTAAATGATATTTAAAAATGTTCAAAATAGAACACTCACATGTATACACATATGAACTTTTAAAGCACCTGTATAATTGTATACGCAAGGTCTTTAAGAACATAACTTGAATTTTTTTCTCAGATCTTTATGCCAGCAAGATCCTGCATATAAACATTGGTAAATGATTATGTCCATGTACAAGAGGTCTTAGTGTTAGAAAGGGCCAAAGCTTAGTGACTATTGGGCAGAAGTCAAGGACACATTTACAACCTGGGCCTGAGCTTCAAGGAGGTTACTCAGAGACACAGGAATTGATTGGAAGAAGAACACGAGCATTTCAGCACTATTACTGCATCATGTTTTAGGCCAGGTTACATTTACTTAATACAATATTTGAAGCCCAGTGTGTATGTGTGCAGTAGGCAGATTATTATTAAGTTAAATTTAACATTATAATACTACCTATTAGTTGTACATACTTGTAGTGCAAAACCATAATAATGACCACACTTTAAAAATGTTTTCAGACTATCCACATATATGTTGTATCTAGGAAAATCCATTACACATATGCATACATTTCACTAATTCAGGGCTTTCTTGGCACAGCAAGAGTTACTTTTCTCCGCTCTGCCATTCCGTGAGTTTTCTATCAGATGTCAGTATTTCTTATATATTATACATTATACATATAATCAATGCCACCAACTAATAATTAAGTGCTCTCATTATTTCAATTTTCTCAGATAGTCTTTACCTCATTAACGGCTGTAAAACTGGTAATCACATCTGTATTGCTACCATATGTAACCGACACAGATTTGGCATTCGTTCCAGGGCCCCAAATATAAACATGTCCAAGTAATAAAGGATTTGTTAAGGATAAGTAATTATTTGTTGTTATTGCACTTGACACTGTGTTCTATGGAAAGACAAATAGATATAGAGAAAAAAATAGGATAAATTGCATACTAATTGCGTATCTATAGACTTATTTTCAGTTATCAAAAAAAGTTTTTTAAAGTTGTAATTTGTCACAATTTTGGGAAATGAAAGACATTAATTAAATTTAGTTTTTTTTCTATATGTCATGACTTTTAATAATGAGTCATTGTTTGCTATTGTGATGCTGTTATTGGTCCCCAACTACCATGGTACAGGGTGCTGTGATTGGCCCAGGGACCATGTGCTCACTGGTGACCAATTACAGATCACATACAGAAGTATACATTGATGTCTCAAATGGATTTTATTCCTGACTCTTACTTACCAGGTGTAAGCTGTACCGGAAGTACGTCACCGCAACCAGATGCTGCGTCACCACGTATGGACGCGTTGCGTCACTGTCACGTGACTCCGTGAGGATATCCTGACAAAGTCACTTGACGGTGACACAATGCGTCGATACGTGGTGACGCAGCATCCGGTGGTGGTGACGTACTTCCGGTATGGCCGACATTTTTGTACACCTTGAGTCTATCTTAATTACCCATGCAGTACACCCATACATCCCTATGAAGTTGTGGATCGCTTTTTAGCATCTGAGTTGCTTATTGTTTTACCTTAATAAAAGCACATAGTTTCGTGGCATATTAGAGAGAGATTCTTCCTGTGTTTATATCATCCGGGTGAGAGGTATATCCTGCTGAGACCAAGAGCCAGGCTATCCTGAATCTACCTTACCGGATGAGAGGTCCATAGGAAAGCAGCTAGTGATATCTCTCATTGTGTGGATCAAGATCCCGATTGATCTTAAAGGCGTGTAGGTCCTTTTGGGCCGCAGAGTGGAGGTGAGGGGGCAATTTAGCCACAGGAGGATTATCACTCACCATTACTTGAAGTGTATTGTGTGATCACTTGCATTATTTTTATCGCATGGAGTCGAGCACCATTATCTTATGTATGGACTTTTTTCACTTGTGATACTGATTTAATGCTCACTATTCACATTAGTGAGTGGGATTGGGGTCACGTCTAGTTTACTGTGATTCATTCCATCTTATGATCTCATGATTGGGTCACCCTATTGCACCATTGGATGTGTGATTTTTATATTGTGATTATTGAGATTATTATCATTAATCAGAGTTGTATATTTCTTCTCATCATGATGTTATATAGTTAGTGCTGCACTATTTTTATTTTTGATTATCTACTGTTGGGTATCAGGTTGAGTGTTAGCGGCTTTCTGACCTTTTTAGGGATTCCATTGAGCGCAGGAGGATTTTTATTGTTAGTATTGGATGCAATTGTAGACATTAAATCTCAGCCCATTTATTAGGGGGGCACTGAGAGGACCATGAAACAAGAATATGGAGGTGAGTAGCCAAATAATACGACACAAGCTCTGGGGTCCCCAGACCTCACCTAGAGTGAGATGAGAGAAGGACAGTACGGGCAATTTGGTGAGATTTATTATGCCAGATAAAGTGGAGGAAGGATTTCTGAAGGGAACGAACTTGGACATGGGATTAGAAACAGGAAGTTTCTCAAACAGATACAAAAGCTTGGGCAATATGGTCATTTTCAACACAATAATCCTGCCAAGGAAGGAGATGGCAAGGTTGTCCCAAGATTTTAAGGATTGAGAAATAGCATGAAACAGGGGGGAAAAATTAGCTTTATAGAGAGAGTGGTAAGAGGTAAAGTTGGTACCTAAATACCACAAGGCAGGGGGGCACCAGTGATAAGGATAATGTGACTGAAGAGAAGATAAAATGGTAGATGGTATGTGGAGCATTAATGCTTCAGTTTTAGATGCGTTAACCTTATAACTTGACAGGGCACCAAAAAGTTGTAGAATACGATGTAAAACAGGCAGGGTAGTGTGGGGCTCCGTCAGTGTCAGCAATATATCATCAGTGAACAAAGACAGCTTAAAGTCACTATTGTGGGTGCGTATCCCATGGACATCCGGGTTGTATCTGATAGCTATAGCCAGGGGTTCCAAACAGAGGATAAACAATAAGGGGGAAAGGGAGCATCCCTGGCATGTACCATTGGACATCCGAAAAGAAGGGGATAAGAACAATGCTAATTTGATCTGGGAAGAGGGAGTGGAGTAAAGGGCTTTCAAAGCAGCTACAAACAGACCGTTAAACCCAAATCTCTCTAAGACTAGAAACATATATGGCCAACTTAATCAGTCGAATGCTTTTTGGGCGTCCAAGCTCAACAAGAGCGTAGGGTTAGGGGACTTATTGACAAGATCAATCAGGTCAATGGTCCTCCTGGTGTTATCTGCGTCGTGTCTAGCCGGGACAAAGCCCGCCTGGTCTCTGTGTATAAGCTTGGAGATATATTTGGCCAGTCTATTAGCTAGTATTTTCATAAAAATCTTGTAGTCAGAATTCAATAAGGCTATAGGGTGATAATTATCTGGAAGGGAATGGTCCTGAATCAGCTTGGGGATCACAGAAATGTATGTGCTTGTAAAATCATCATGTGGGTGCGACCCCTTCAGAAGATCCCAAAACAAAGTCAGAAATGGGGGGCTAAGATGCCAATAAAGGACTTGTAATATGAGTAAGGGAGACTGTCCGGTCCTGGGGACTTGTGAGTATTAAGGTGTTTAACAACATCCAATAATTATACAATTAAATTGCCTGCATTCAGAGCTGTAACACTGGAAGGTGATAAACACGGCAAATGTAAGGAGTCAAAAAAAGCATCAAAAGCAGCCATCTGAAGGGGAGGGTGAATATCAGGGGCTAGGCAATTATAAAGCTCATATTATTCCCCAAATATTGTAGCCATAACATGTGGGTCATATGTAGGTTTGCCATCGGACTGGAGTACGTGGCCCGGTAGTGAGGGGGACGTTTGAGATTTAAGTCTATTCACGAGCATGCTATTTGGTTAATTAGAAAACTCATAAAAGTTTTGCCTAGCCCAGGTGAGAGACTAGCCCTAATTTATATGGGAAACTTTCTGGAGCTGAGATATAGATGGGTTATTTAGCAATCGATGTGTCAGCACCTGTGGTAGTGAGCTCTTGTTGATACTCAACTTGGGGTTCCCCAGGGCACGGAGTCTAAGCCCCAGCCTGCTTCTTCACCAAAGCCCCATATGGTGGGGATGGACTTACAGCAAGCTGGGACCAGGTCGTGGTCCCCAAGTACGCCCAGCTGAGGTTGAGGAGACCGCTCGTGGGAGCAGAATATAATGGGAGGAGACAAATGGAATCCAATAGGCTAGCCGAGGTCAGGACTGGCAGAAAGCAAGCCAGGTCAGAACAAAATCGGGGTCAGTACACAAGTAGTCAATGTAGGATTCAGACAGTAGCAACACACAGGAGCTCCGACAAATAGGAAGTTGCTCAGTCATAGTGGCCTAGTCTGAGCATGTCTTATATAGACAGGCAAACCAGGAGGCGGGCCAGGAAGTGATGGAAGGGAAGGAAATAAAACCCAGAGAACAGCAGACGATGCCCATAGATGAGCAAAAACACATGAGAAGGGATCAGGTACAGGACTGCAGCAAGGAGGTAAGAACACAAACAAAAAACTGCAGGCTAACTTGTGAGAGTACCCCCCCCCCTTTACGAGGTGTCCCCACTTTTTTAGGGCCAGGCTTAAGGAGAAATTTTTGATGAAAAAATTACACCAGACGGGGTGCAGAAACATCAGTGGAAGGAATCCAACACCTCTCCTCAGGGCCATAGCCCTTCCAGTCAATTAGATACAAGAGCTTCCCTCTGATGAATTTAGAATCCAAGATTTGCTTAACTTCATACTGATCCGAAGTACTCACTATTGGGGAAGGATGACGATGAGGATGGGAAAACCTGTTGATGATATGCGGTCTCAGAAGAGAAACATGGAAAACATTAGGGATTCTCAAATGTGAAGGGAAACAAAGTTTAAAAGCAACAGGATTGACCTGACGAAGGATGGTAAAGGGACCAATGAACCGAGGAGCAAATTTCATAGAGGGATCTTGTAGATGGATATTCTTGATAGAGCCAAACCTTGTCACCAGGGAAAAATTTGGGACCACCTGGCAATGACAATCTGCAGCTATTTTGTACTTGGAAGCTGACAGATGTAAGTTCTTGGAAACATTTGCCTCAGAAGGGGTAAGAATGGGAGAACATAAGACAGGAAGCTGGGCTGGAACAGACACCAATAACCAGGATGAAAGGTCTGGTGAGGAGGCTGCCAGGAAGCACACAGGAGTAGGCGTGAAGGCTTTGATTTATACAGTGGGCAAAACAGGCTGTGCAGAACAGGAACCTGGGGTATTACAGGGGACAGAGGGCACCATAGGGTGTATGGGGGCGGGACAGGGGACAGAAGGCACAGTAGCTACTAATGTGGAAACCGCGGCTGGGTCCAAAGCAGCTGAAGGGAGTTTTGGGGTCTCTGCAGGCAGGGCACACGAAGCTGGGAACTCAGATGGTACAGAGGTCACAGATGTTGGGGTCTCCACCCATCCAGAAAGTAGTGAAATAGGAGCTCTGAGCTGCACAGTATGTAAAGGGACCGATGGTTTGGGCAGCAAAGAGGGTAAGGAACTAGAGGTGGACAGCACCGGAAGGGGCCCGCAATAGAAGTAGGCAGGGGAGCAGGTTTACTACAAGAAACATCTTGTAAGGCCTGGCAATGTTAAGGGAGCATTGGAGAGGTGGTGGCCTCAGCCACGGGTACAGTGCGTACAGTGCAAGGTGGGAGCACCTTAGGGAGACAAGTCCGATTGCATTTTGACCCCCAGGACAATACTTGGCCAGAGTTCCAGTCAAGATTGGGTGAGTGTTTCTGCAACCATGGAAGTCCAAGAATGATGGGACTAGAAGACTTAGGGAAGATCATGAAGGAGATTTCCTCAAGATGAAGAGCGCCAACATGCATAGTTATGGAGGTGGTTCAGAAGCGTAGAGGTCCTAAGGCCAAGGTAGAGCCATCAACTGTAGATACTGATTGGGGTGTCATCAAGGGGACAAGAGGAATGCCTAATTCAGTGGCCAAAGATTGCTTGATGAAGTTCCCGGCTGCCCCAGAGTCCACATAAGCAGAAACCTGGTACGAGTTCAGTGCCCAATGAATGGAGACAGGTATGATAAATTGAGGGAAGGTGGCGGTATTCAGGTTCTGGTCTAGATCACCTCCCTCAGAGTGACCTAGACCTGAGTTTCCCAGACGGACAGAACAGGACTTAATTATATGACCTTCAGACCCACAGTAAAGGCATAGACCAAATCTTAGGCAATACAATCACTCTTGTGGAGTGAGGTGTGTACGGCCTAACTGCATAGGCTCTTCAGATGTCGGTACAATTGCAGAGGTAAGTTGATCAGGGGTTTTCTGGAAAACAGGAGCAAATGAACCCACTGGGGGTGACGTGGACGATCCCTTTCCAGATCTTGCTCCTGGAAGTGGATATTGATTTGGATGCTAAGAGCAATCAAGTCATCCAGGGTGGTGGGTATGGTTCTTCCACCTAGTTCATTCTTAATATGGTCTGCTAGACCCTGCCAAAAGGTTGCAGAAAGGGCCTCATTATTCCATGCCAGTACCAAAGCTAAGGCGCGAAACTGAACTGCATATTGTCCAACAGTCATGCTACCTTGACAAAGCCGAAGAAGAGCTCCTGTGGCAGATGAATTCTTGCCGGGCACATCAAAGGTTTTACAGAAAGCTTGCAGGAAGGCTGAGAGGCTGAAAACAGTTGGATCTTGACACTCCCACAGTGGTGAGGCCCAAGCCAGTGCTTCACCATAAAGGAGAGAAATCATGTACGCCACCTTGGAACGGTCAATAGAAAAATGGTGGGCTGCTGGCTCAAAGTGAATTGAGCACAGATTGATGAACCCCCGACAAGCTTTGGGATCACCAGAGAAGCAAGGCAGTGGAGGCAGCTGGCATTTCGAAAGACTGTATTCCACTGGAGGAACAGTGGGGGTTGGAACAGCAGGAACCAGAGCAGGAGCCGGGACAGGAGCAAAAACAGAGGAGGAGGAAGTGGACACAGCCTGCAGCTGATCCAACCGGGAGGAGAGTTCCTGCGGACAGTGCATAATTTGTTCTTGATAGGCCTGATGGACATCGACTCTCTGTGCCAAGCACTGAAGTTGTTCCAGGAGAGGCTGTGGTGTCTCCAAGGAGCTCATGGCCTGAGCAAATTATCAGCACCTGTGGTAGTGAGCTCCTTTTGATACTCAATTTGGGGATCCCCAGAGCGCAGAGTCTAAGCCCCAGCCTGCTTCTTCACCAAAGCCCATGATGGTGGGGATGGACTTGCAGCAAGCTGGGACCAGGTTGCCGCCCCCAGGTATGCCCAGCTGTGGTTGAGGAGACCGCTCGTAGGAGCAAAGTATAATGGGAGGAGATAAACGGAATCCAATAGGCTAGCCGAGGTCAGGACAGGCGGAAAAGTAGCAAGGTCAGAGAACGAAGCCGGGGTCGGTACACAAGTAGTCAATGTAGGATTCATACAGTAGCAACACACAGGAGCTCCAACAACTAGGAAGTTGCTCAGGCAAAGTGGCCTAGTCTGAGCATGTCTTATATAGGCATGCAAACCAGGAGGCGGGCCAGGAAGTGATGGAAGGGAAGGAAATAAAACCCAGAGGACAGCAGCCGATGCCCATAGATGAGCACAAACACATGAGAAGGAATCAGGAACAGGACTGCAGCAAGCAGGTAAGAACACAAACAAGAAACTGCAGGCTAACTTGTGACACAATGTTTGGCTAAGGATAATTGGCGTAAGAGGGATTGTCTGGCACAAACAGAGCCCTTCTTTAAATGAGCGCCCATGGAAATACAGAGGCCTCTAATGACGGCCTTATGGTCCTCCCAGAGGATTGAGGATGAAGATACCAAGCCAACATTGAGATGAAAGTAAGCATCCAAGCTCCTAGTGAGCTCCTTTCGAAGTTGTTCCAAGCGCAGAAAGCTCTTATTGAAGCGCCACTGGCAGACCTTAGGGGAGGAGTTAGGGAGAAGGAAATCAAGTGACAATGAGGCATGGTCTGAACAAGTCATCGGGTTCATCCCCAAAGAAACCAAAACAGGGATTAGGGGAGCGATAACAAAAAAATTATCCAATGGAGAAAACATGCGATGTGGAGTAGACTAAAATGTGAATTGCCCATGGAGAGGATGTTTGACCTGCCAGGTGTCAAAGATACGATGCTCCCGAATCAGTTTGCGGAAAGATGTTGAGGAGGAGCATAGCCTCTTCGATGGAGTGGGGGCAAAGAGCACTTTCCTATCCTTATGGGGGGACATAACTAAGTTAAAATCCCCCCCAACAATTATGCATGGAGTAGTTAGGGAACATTACTTATCTAGAGTTTGAGAAAGAAATAACAACTGACCAGAGTTGGGTGCATACAGATTCAAAAGTACAAATGGAGAGCCCTTGTACATACATTCCAACAAGATATAGCGACAAAGTAGGTCAACCCGAGAGGAGGAGACCCTCAGGAAGCATCTTTTCCAGATCAAAAGAGCTACTCTGGCTTTCCCGTGGGGATCAAAAGCTGAACAGGATTGTGGAAAGCTCTAGGAGGCAAAGCAAAAAGAGCCATCCTGTTTGAAATGGGTGTCCTGAATGAATATATCTGCTCCCAAGGATCTGAACCCCTCCAGAGCCATCCACCGTTTTTGGACTGAATGTCCTTTGACATTTTATGACAGCAGCCTTAAAGCCATCATGAGACAGTAATGGGTGTGGCAGCTGTGCAACCTGAGCATGCAGAAAAATTATCATCCATGAGACAAGACACAAAACAACAGAAATAGACAATCAGGTGATTAGCATGGCAACAGGCCTAGTACAAACAAATGTATCACACAGAACAGAAGCTGCAAGGGTTACGGCTGGAAAAAAAGATATCATCAGAGATATGTACCTGGGATATTGGAGATATCCTGAGTGCTCAGAGCTGAAAGCCTGACGAACAAGGGGGCAACACGGCAGCTGACCCTAAATGACAGGTGCCTACCTCAGTAATCCACATAACAGCTGTAATCAGGACATACTAATTAGGGAGATATAATGGAAGTTTTTAAGGGACACAGGGGTGCATAGACGCTCAATTAACATGGCAGAAAACCTGACACTTAAAAGAGTCAGGTGGTGGAGCCCACTGAACCAGGAAGTCGAGGTCCTTGGGGAGTGCGTGGAAACCTCTTCTTCCCGGGTTTAGCGGGTGTCCAGATCTTGCGTGGAGTAGCAGAGGACCTGGATAGTGTAGGAGGTTGCAGAAAGGCCTCTTCCGGCAGGGGAGGGAGTCCCAACTGTTTAAAGAAGGAGTCCGCTTCATGCAAGTCATGGAGTAAGACTTAAGCATTATCTATGGAGACAACAAGCTTAAAAGGAAATCCCAACCGGACAAATCTTTTTGCCAAAGTGAGCAAGGTTTCTTTGCTGTCTAAGTAGTGAAAACGAATGATAACATCTCTGGGCCTAGTGCCCTCAGGAGGCTTCGGGCCTAATAATCTATGGGCCCGGTCCATGCGCCAATCAACATCTGGGACTTTGGGGGCCAGAGTAGAAAACAGAGACAGCAAGTAATGCTGAAGTTGGGAGGCAGGGACCATTTCAGAGATGCAATGAACACGAATATTCTGGCAGTGTTCCCTGTTTTACAGGTCTTCCTGCTGAAGCTGTAATTGAGTCATGTAATGTTTCAAATTCATATTATCCTCTTCCAGGACATGTTCATATTGCACCAATTTGTCAAACTTTGATTCAAGGTGGTCTGTGCAATCTCTCAATTGGGTAATCTCCCCCCTAAGCTCCTGAGTCAGTTTCCCAATTTCAGCAGAGATAGTGCGGGTAATATTGTGTTAAAACACTTGCAGTTTGTCCTCCAGGATATCCACTGTTAGAGAGGGGACCACTGAAATAGGAAGCAATGCAGCAGGGGCATCTGTGTCTGTCCCCTCCATTTCAGCAGACCCTCCAGAGTACTCATTCGGACCGCCACAACTACTCGAGGAAGGGGATGCAGACCTAGTAAAGAAGTGATCCAGCATGGAAGGTCTCGGATCTGGAGGAGGAGGCGTGGGTGGCTTCCAATGCCCGATTTTGCCCATGGGTGTGCCTGAAGGTGACCTGACTTGGTGGAGAGCACTCCAGGGTCTGTGGCTGCTGCAGAAGAGTAACGGGAGGTCTCTGAAGGCTGAGGATCGGCAGAGCTCACCCTTCACACATCCGCCATCTTGGGATAACGTGCATGCACCCCCTCTATTATGACACATTTAATTGCTAGTGTGCCCTCCAGAAATCACAGATCCAGACTCCAGTCCCTGCCACATTCATTGCACCATCATCTTTGCTGCTGCTGCTTCTTCTGGGTTCTCAGTGCTTGTGTTCAGCCATTAAGCAACCACTTTTTATTTAACTCCTGCACAACTGTGCATAAGTTACATTGTCTCAGATGCCCACATCTATTGCGGAGAATGATCTGGGATGTACAATGCACAGTGAATGTTCCTCGAGAATCAACAAACACCAGAAGCATGGAAGCAAGGATTCTTTTAAAAGATTTTGCATGACTTTTCTGTCAAGAAACTCTCAACAAATATTTTACTTTATGGTTTTGTAGGAGGTTTATAGCTCTTCCCTGCCAACAGACTCTACTAGCAGATTTGTAATACTGCTAGGTTTAACTAAGAAAATAAACAGAATGTATTATAATTTGTTTAACATTCAAATGTGTATCACTTAAGCAACTATTTCTGTGCTGATAACTGCCAAAAAAACAATTTTATAGTAACATGAGTATATACCTTATCAGCAGTGAATGTTCCCAGGAAATAGTCCTTATTCTCTATTGAATCTGCAAGAGAACATATTACCAGTCAGGCTACATTATAACATATATCTTGCCTTTGTTTTGCCTTATTGACATTTACCACTTCTGAATTTTAAATCCCACAATAAACTGCTGCCACAACTCATAAAGGCTGATTTTAAGGCAAACTAGAAATAGTAGAATATTATTTCTCTTCTATTTCCAGTAAGTATCTTCTATTGTTTTATATTCAGCATTTGCTCTTACCTATGTTTTCTCCATCATCCCAGAAAAGATTGCCATGTGCTTTTCCATAATCATCCAAGGCTACCAGAAGTCCCATAAACTTCTTACGACTGCAAATATAACAGAGAAATAACATGAGATATCATTGCTGAAGTTTTTATC
This sequence comes from Staurois parvus, assembly GCF_062004578.1. Classification (NCBI taxonomy): domain Eukaryota; kingdom Metazoa; phylum Chordata; class Amphibia; order Anura; family Ranidae; genus Staurois; species Staurois parvus. The sequence continues at coordinate 8,951,782 of NW_028317951.1, forward strand.
AGCTTTAAATCATATTTTCCTATTACATAGGTCTTCACTTTAGGTGTATTATGAAATAATGTCCCGGTGTGCAAATGTTTACATTTTATTTAATATGGTCACATGCTCACTTCCTCACCTACAACATATCCCCAGACTGTGTTTGATAATGCTGAGGAACTGTCAACATCCCAAAGCCTAAGGACAGCGATAAAGCCTTTCTATATTGAGGGATAAGGTAAGGAATAGACTTCATCCCTGCACCCCTAGACTACTAACCACTTCAAGACCGAAATTTTATATATATATATATATATATATATATATATATATATATATATAGCAGTTTTCAGGTGGAATACTGGGGTTATGGCTGCAACTGGATGCCATAACCTTTGTATTAAAATTTACAGCAGCCGCTGCTGTTTCTACTAAAAGTGATCTGAGAGGCTGATTTTCCACTGGATTGCTTCTTTAAGCAGAGGGAGGAATCACTTCATTCCCCTTCACCTGCCACTTTCCGATGGTTATTCGGCTTACCTACCTGATCGGTGAGCAGTGGAACCAATCTGGTGATCGCGGTGGCAGGGCATAGAGATTAGCTGAGGAAAGATGGCCTCAGCTAATCTCTATGATCTAGGAGGACCAGAGCAACATCATGACTTCACTTGCAGTTCCAGCCAAATGTAAAGAAGGCCATTTTTTTTAGGAAAGCATTAGATCAATGTTTTTTTTTTTCGGATCTAATGCTTTCCATTGTAGAGGAGAGATGTGTATAGACTCCAGATCGCTCCAAAAAGAGGACCAGTCATAATTTGTTATCACAAGGGATATTTACATTTGTTGCGATAGCAATAAAAGTTATTAAAAAAAACCCAAATTTAAAGGGAAAGTGTAAAAAAATAAAAAAATAAAAAAAATGTAAAGTGTCCCTATCCCCCCGTGCTCACACCCCACATGTGAGGTATCACCGTGCAAGCGAGAGCAATAATTCTAGCACTAGATCTCCTCTAACTCTAAACTGGTAACCTGTAAAGGCTTTTAAAGTATCGCCTATGAATATTTTTAAGTGCCGTTTGGCACCATTTCATGAGTGTGCGCAATTTTAAAGCATGCAAGTTAGGTATCTATTTACTCGGTGTGACATCATCTTTCAAATTTGACAAAAAATTGGGTCATATATTGTGTTTCTTTTAAATAAATATTTTCCAAAAAAACTGAGTTTGAAAAACTGCAAATACCATGTGACATAAAAAATTGCAACGGTCGCTATTTTATTCTCTAGAGTCTCTGCTCATATTAATGTATATACATTTATATTATAGTTTTGGGGGTTCTAAGTAGTTTTCTAGCAAAAAAATACATATTTTTACTTGTAAACAAAAAGTGCCAGAAAATACTTGGTCTTTAAGTGGCTAAATAAGCATTTAACCCTTTCAGTGTAGAAGGGAGGGGGGGAAGGGAGCCACTGCAAGGGTAGATTTTGTCTTATTCTCTGAGTTCAATCAAAGCTTAACATAAAAGTCTGAAGAAGAAAAAAAAAGCATGGTTTAAAAAGAAAAAACATCCTCAAAAGAAGGGGTCTATTACCTAAGGACACTAGCAAAAAAGAAGTCTCATTGATGTGTGGGGTTATATGAGTGTGCACTAAGAGCGGCCCTAGCAAAGTTCTTTGCCAGTGTCCAATGACCCGAAAGTAGCCTGTATATAACGCATGGTCTATGACTACAATCCTGTAGTTTATGATTAAGATACACTTTTTTATTTTCCTTGCATGTGATTGGGTATTCTTTGCAAAGAAAATTTTCACCAAAGCTAAGGAAAATGCCCTTGCTGAGTGAACAGTCTACAGTCAGGTCCATAAATATTGGGACATTGACACAATTCTAACATTTTTGGCTCTATACACCACCACAATGGATTTTAAATGAAACAAACAAGATGTGCTTTAACTGCAGACTGTCAGCTTTAATTTGAGGGTATTTACATCCAAATCAGGTGAACGGTGTAGGAATTACAACAGTTTGCATATGTGCCTCCCACTTCTTAAGGGACCAAAAGTAATGGGACAGAATAATAATCCTAAATCAAACTTTCACTTTTTAATACTTGGTTGCAAATCCTTTGCCGTCAATTACAGCCTGAAGTGTGGAACGCATAGACATCACCAGACGCTGGGTTTCATCCCTGGTGATGCTCTGCCAGGCCTCTACTACAACTGTCTTCAGTTCCTGCTTGTTCTTGGGGCATTTTGCTTCAGTTTTGTCTTCAGCAAGTGAAATGCATGCTCAATCGGATTCAGGTCAGGTGATTGACTTGGCCATTGCATAACATTCCACTTCTTTCCCTTAAAAAACTCTTTGGTTGCTTTTGAAGTATGCTTTGGGTCATTGTCCATCTGCACGGTGAAGCGGCGTCCAATGAGTTCTGAAGCATTTGGCTGAATATGAGCAGATAATATTGCCCGAAACACTTCAGAATTCATCCTGCTGCTTTTGTCAGCAGTCACATCATCAATAAATACAAGAGAACCAGTTCCATTGGCAGCCATACATGCCCATGCCATGACACTACCACCACCATGCTTCACTGATGAGGTGGTATGCTTAGGATCATGAGCAGTTCCTTTCCTTCTCCATACTCTTCTCTTCCCATCACTCTGGTACAAGTTGATCTTGGTCTCATCTGTCCATAGGATGTTGTTCCAGAACTGTGAAGGCTTTTTAGATGTCGTTTGGCAAACTGTAATCTGGCCTTCCTGTTTTTGAGGCTCATCAATGGTTTACATCTTGTGGTGAACCCTCTGTATTCCCTCTGATGAAGTCTTCTCTTGATTGTTGACTTTGACACACATACACCTACCTCCTGGAGAGTGTTCTTGATCTGGCCAACTGTTGTGAAGGGTGTTTTCTTCACCAGAGAGAATTCTTCGGTCATCCACCACAGTTGTTTTCCGTGGTCTTCCGGGTGTTTTGGTGTTGCTGAGCTCACCGGTGCGTTCCTTCTTTTTAAGAATGTTTTTGCTATCTCTCTGATGGGTTTGTTTTGTTTTTTCAGCCTAATGATGGCTTGCTTTACTGATAGTGACAGCTCTTTGGATCTCATCTTGAGAGTTGACAGCAACTGATTCCAAATGCAAATAGCACACTTGAAATTAACTCTGGACCTTTTATCTGCTCATTGTAATTGGGTTAATGAGGGAATAACACACACCTGGCCATGGAACAGCTGAGAAGCCAATTGTCCTATTACTTTTGGTCTCTTAACAAGTGGGAGGCACATATGAAAACTGTTGTAATTCCTACACTGTTCACCTGATTTGGATGTAAATACCCTCAAATTAAAGCTGACCGTCTGCAGTTAAAGCACATCTTGTTCGTTTCATTTCAAATCCATTGTAGTGGTGTATAGAGCCAAAAATGTTAGAATTGTGTCGATGTCCCAATATTTATGGACCTGACTGTATATGCCTTTTGTAAATCAACCCAGGTATGTATAACGATCAAGGTGAGTGGCTCAATTAGTCAGAGACGCATATGGATTCCTGCACTCCAGGCTGCAGCAAATTTATAGCATTAAAATGGAAGTTAAGTAAATTTTTACACAATTGCTGAAATGCAGGGTAATTATGACAGAAGAGACACTATTGGTCTCTTCTTATATAAATGCATCCTCCTGCCTGTCAACCTTCATGTACATTGTGCCATGCATGCGCAGCTCAGCAAACATTTATGGGCCCGAACCAAGTCGGGGCAACGTGACTCCCATGCACGGGAGTGATGTCATCGTGGTCTGGCCTATTGAAAGGCACGGGACCTGGAGGAAAGACCGGGGGCGAAGATGGAAGTGCCAGGGGACCCACTGGATCAATCCCACCACAGCCAGGGGCGGACTGACAACTCCTGGGGCCCCCGGGCAATAGGGGATCATGGGGCCCCTGTGTCCTTGCCCAAACTCAAAAAAGCCTATGAAAAAGGTACCAGGGGCATCTCATGGGGCCCCCTACTGACCCCGGGCCCTCGGGCAGTGCCAGAGTTTTCAAATGGTCAGTCCGCCCCTGACCACAGTGCTGGAGGGCACAACTTGACAGGTAAGTCTGCCATAATGTACGAATATGCCATGCATACTAGCACATTATGGCATAACCCACCTAAGGGGTCCTAAAAATGTTTACAGTGGAGTTTACTACCGTTTTAAAAAGGTGACCCCAGCTGGTTTTTAATAAGAAGAATGATCAGCCGCACACCAGAAGATTGATGAAAATAGTGTATATTTATTGATCCATAGGACACACAAATCACCAGGACATGAATACAGGACCTGTTAATGCGTTTCACACAATCTCGTGCTTGATAAAGCATGAGATCATGTGAAGCGCGTTAACAGTTTCTGTATTCATGTCTTGGTGTTTTGTGTGTCCTATGGATCAATAAATACACACTATATTCATCAATCCTCCAGTGTGCAGCTGACCATTCTTCCTGTTGCATTGTGTGTGGTGGCGAGCCAAAGCCTGCACCTATCGAGGATTGATCTGGATTGTTTGCCTCAGTGGTATATGTCTGTTCTTTGCTTTTTAATAAACAATAAAATATGCTGCAGCCCAAAGTGTGGTAATTAATTTTATTTCTGTCATGGTATAACTAGTAGTAGTTTTCACATTCAGCTGACCTTGATCTGTAATGTCGACAATGTTTTTCAGCGTATCCAAGTAGCTTTTTTGTGGCCCTATAATTAACAGGAACATACTCCAGCATTTATAGCCACACTGCAGCCAGTATTTCAGTCACCTTAATCCAATCACAATGGAATGTTTCAAGGCATTTTGTATTAAGGAACCCGAATTACCTACGAGGCTCTAAATGATAGTATGTTTTTGACACTTACTGTTTTTGCTAATTACTAGAACTGGAAAAGTTACTTAGACAAGCCATGTAATGGCTAACATTACAGAAGAAGCCCGGTTAAAGAAGCCCGGAGAATAGACCAGACCACATTCCAGAGGGTTTCCTGGATTCAAACCTTAAGAGGGGTTATCTCTTACATGCTTATATTGATTGCGCATTTGGTGAGTGCGTAGTCTTATATCATTTTGGATATCACCACGTTTATATTCGTCATAAGAGATCCTCATGATCCTCTCAACACTGGGATATTGTGGACTGGGCACTCACGAATATTACTGAATAGTCACGATACAGTGACCTATATCAATTATGTGTGGACTTTACACTTTGCACTTTAATGTGTTTTGCACCATAGTGTGTTATTCATAATTAATCTATGCACACAGAGACACTTGTTTTTACAGTGTTTTTAGCATTTTATTCAGTTTTATTTGATGTATTATTTATGATTCCATAGCACTGCACCCCCTGCTTATTTATTGATTTTTGAGGTTGTTTGGTACCTTTGGTGTTCAGCGGCTCCAGCGACTTTTTAGCGCTCACCTATTCATTACTTGTGTTATATAGAAACTGTGGTTTTCACTCACCTGTAAACAGTGTTGTTGGCTGTTTCCTGCCATGGTATGATGTATCCACCTCTAACATGGAGAGGTATGTATTCCAGTGGAGCTGACAAATTCACCCAAGCTCCTCGTGCTTCAACTACTGCACCCTATGATGGAAAATACGTATGTTAAAAAAGATGGAGGTGTTTTAGTTTGTATGTCAATTTCTTAGTACAACACGTAATCTTTTAAATTTCTAAACCATTCTTTTTAGAAAAGGAATCTCTATGGTACCTTTTAAACCCCTTTTTTCCCATTTTTTGCACACATTGAAATGCACATTTTAGGCCCAAAATTTGGAACCCCCCACCCCCCTTCCCCAAGACATAATATATATTTTCTGAAAGCAGAAACCCTGTAAAATAAAATGGTGGTAGTTGCAATTTTTATTGCCACATGATATTGGCATACATGTTTATTAAACCTAAATTGCAGACAGCTTTTATTAAAGAGATACCTTGCAATTTTACTTTTAAAAGAGGGGTGGAGAATTACTGTTGTAAAAATAAATGTAATGGCACGAAATTGGGTGGTTATATGTTGTTTGGGCATTAGGTTCAAGAATCCCCACGGTTTTTAAAAAAAGCCTTTCCCCAAGGCAATCATTATTTTCATGTGTAGGCACACCTGATTCATACATTTATGCATGTATGTGCATGTATGTGGGGTAAGAGATTTTATAACTCATGGGCCCACAGGAGCTGCTCCATAGCTTGGAATATATAGCCTGGGGTAGTCAGGTGGGGGGTTGTTATCTTTGGTGGTGTGTGGAAGTTTTTGGGTGGCTCTATAACTATCAGAATCACTTTCAACAAAAAGGGACAGTGAGTTTGCTAAATATACAGCAGTCAGGAGTGAGTTTAAAAGCTCATGCTGCTGCCAACGTAAGCTTTACTTTGCAGCAAAAGGTTTAATAGAAAATAGAGATATAAAAATTCTCAGGATCATTTTCGACATTGGTTGTTTTCTGGATATTATGAACTTGTCCTACATTACATCATACATTTAAAGTGGGAGTAAGCTCCATTTTTTGCTTTGTACCTACAGGTAAGCCTATAATAAAGCTTACCTGTATGTACCGTGAATATCTCCTAAACATGCATTGTTTAGGAGATATTTACATATGAAGCAACTGGCACATGTGCACTGCACTCTCAATGAACATCAAGTCATCCATTAAAAGCAGTGGAGCGGCTGTGACTCCCATGCACAAGAGTGACGTCATTGCTGCTTGCCCATTCAAGCAGCTGGAGGCGGAGAACCTGGAAGGAAGACCAGGTGAGGAAGGATTCCCTGCAGTGACAGGGTGCTGCTGGAGGGTTCAGTTTCACAGATAAATCTGTCATAATGTGCTAGTATGTGGTGCATACTAGCACATTATGACTTTACCTTGCAGGGATTTTTTTTCTCAAATGCGGTTTACTACTTTAGGAATGAACAGAGGACCTTGTGTAGATTTTATTGTGTAATACCATCCTAAACTTTAATAAATGTATAGAACAGCCAGGGTTTATATTTAGATATTATTTTTCATAAAAGTAACAAATAATTAAAAAAACCAGGGGAAAGACCCCTATTTTTAGAGATCTGAAAGGAAGAACTGTATCAAAGTGTGGGGGCACCTTAGTGAGATCTCAACGTTTTGTCATCTGCTTCTGTCTTTTTTTTTTCTGCTTATGATTTACATTACATATTTTGCATTTGTTGCTGTATATTTAGATTTGTGATGGTTGTTTATTGCTCTTGTGGTTTGTTAAAAGTGCAACAGAATTTTCACTGCTAAATTGATAATCTCTAAATAGCTGCAATAGACTCAAATCTCCCAGTTTTAACAAATGGGTCAAAGAAACAAATCCAGTTCAGCAATACCATAAACATTATGGCTACTAACTTACTGATCATAAGCACCATCTAGTGGTCATAATGCTGTATTATTCCCAAAATACCATATTCAGGAGAATACTGCATTATGGCCACTAGATGGCAATAGCAATCACTGGAAATAATTGAATTAGACAAAATATGGTGATTTATTTATTTTTTTTGCTACAGCTGTGCAAAATGTTTGTCACATTCACACAGCAGATTTTTATACAAACAGACCCCCTTAATCTGAAAGGTCTTTTCTTCAAGAGCAGTCTGAGGCCTGTTCACACTAGTCCATTTGAATGGGCTGCTGTGCCCACATTTCACGCATCCACATGCAAACCATGTCATCTTTTCAACCATGTAGATTCCTTGCGATTCCCAAAGCCGCAATCGCACGGCGGGATGAGATGCATCGGGGTACCATTCAGAATGAATGGCACTCCCTGCGTCTTGCAAAAGAAATGCGATGCCACTGTAGGTGGTTGCAGGAACAGGTGCAATTCCTCCACCCACAACAAGCCCACATCCATGGGGCTAGTGTGAATCAGGGGTTAAAGAGGGGTTAAAGAGGAGCAACTCATTAACTTGTTCCACAAGGGGGACTGCAAAATCCCTTAAAACTGCTAGTATTAGCTTAAGTCTGCATTGTCCCAAATACCAAACAATTTTGAGCATTCATTTTAGCAGCTTTAAAAGTTTGTAAACAGCTACTCAGCAAGGATGTGAATGGGGATTTCTATGCAGGACTGTTTTAAGAGTGACGTAGAAAAATTTATATTTTTTTGCCAATATTTTTTTTTTCTTTTAGCAGAAAGGACAGTTTTACAGGAGGCTAAGTAATTATTTAAGGCTTACCGTGTGATAGTCGTACCAGCGAGTGTTTGGTATATATGCGTCAACTGATCTTTGTTTCTAAAATGTATAAACATATAGTATTAGCAGAGGAATGAATGTGAACCACATTCAGATTGAACACCATTTTATTATATGTATCCAGTAAGTTTAAACAAAATTATATAACTTGATTTTATTTCTATAACTTGATTTTATTTGTACCTGACAAAATAAAGAATGTTATCCACACCTACAGTACACACTATGGCCTTTTACTGAGTAACAGTGTCTTATATCATAATGAAACCACATATTTCTTTAAGTGTATGTCTCAAAACCAAAGGGTATTGCTACCTTAGTTCTTCATACTCCATACATCCTAATTACTTCACCACCAAAGTGCACCTCCACTAGTAGACATCTTTCTGATGAAGGAATTTTTTTTTAAGTGACTACATTGAATTGTTTTTTTATTGATATCCTTGCATTTTTTGTACACTTACACAGCTGGGGTTAAGGATGGATGAGCAACCCTGGGTGAAGACAGATGCATCCAGAGTGAATGTTAGATAATACAGTGAAGCTGTTTTTGAACACTGAAAACCCAGTCGTGTGTGTGTGTGTGTGTGGGGGGGGGGGTTGTTGATATGACAATAGATACCCCTAGGCCAATAAGCTTATTGGACATCCACTTTACCAAATGAACAGTATCTGTTCTTTTATTTTATAAACCCCATTGTCTAAGCATGATAAAACATACACTTATTGCTTTGCCTATGTGCATTATCCGAACAGTCATTTATAGGGCCTCGGGGCCTGTGCAGGATTTACCTGTAATGTCATGCATAATAATGGCAATGTGTACTTACATCCTCTAGAACAGGGCTGATCATAAATGCTGGCCCCCATAAGAATTGCTTGTGAATATCCCAGGTTACTTTATCAGATGTAAACCTAACAAGAGGTATAACAGAAAAAAATTATGTAGGAATTGTTTCATACCTGTAAAATTTATTTCTTAGCGTACACTACAGCATACTGGATTGTATTCAGTGAATACAACTTCTTGAGATGGAGATGTGGATACTAACAAACAAAGCTGTAGGCCTGCTCAGTAAAATGTATTTCTTAGCTTACACTACAGATTACTGGATTGTATTCAGTGAATACAACTTCTTGAGATGGAGATGTGGACACTAACAAACAAAGCTGTAGGCCAGCTCAGTATAACCCCCCCCCCCCACTCCTACTAAGCCTATTTTGTGTTAGCAAGCAATAGTATGCATTGACCATGAGCAGAAAAAAGGGGTAGGAATTGTGTCCTTAAATGTACTCTAAGAAAAAGTTTTTATAGGTAATACAAATTTCCATTTTCTTCATTTGTACATTACAGGGATGGCATTCAGAGATGTTGGGATTTACAGTCTGGCATACAGAATGAGATGGTGTGGAAGAGGGAACATACAGCATGGCATATGGAATAAGGAGAGTGGAATAGGGAATATACAGCTTGGTATATTGAAATGAACCAGAGTGAAATATAAAATGTACAGCAAGGCATACAGAATGAGGTGGTGCAGAATGGGGAACATACAGCATGGCATATAGAATAATGTTGTGTAGAATAGGGAACATAGAGTATGACATGGCATATGAAACAAAGCAGTGTGGAATAGAGAATATACAATATGGCAAACAGAATGAGGTGGCATGGAAAAGCAAATATATAGCATGGCATATGGTGTGAGGTGTTTTAGACAGTAAATGTACAGCATGGTGCAAGTATAATTTTTGTCTTACCTGTAAAATCTATTTCTTGGAGTACACTACAAGGATGGTATTCAGAGACAATATCTCCTTTATGAGATGTAGACACTGGCAACTGAAGCTGTAAGGCAGTCCAGTATAACCAGACCTGATCCTTGATGAGGCAAAAGAGTCAACAGTCATCTCATGGACTGCAAATGTTTTTGCTTTGCACCAAAAGAGATACACCTTCCAATGTGATGGTAGAGCTTCAACAGTGTAGGGTTAACTGAAATGAGAACCCTTTTAGAGTTTGTCAGAATTCTGACATGGTACATGTACCATGTCTGCCTAATCCAGTTCTGTGCAATAAAAATCACAGAAATGCCCTCCACCTAAATTGTGCAGAGCAGATGAGTGGGAAAGGCAAAGATCTGGCTGAACTGATCACACAGAGTCACAGAGGCATCCACTGAGAAGACATGGGGATCCTCAGACCTGGCAACAAACCTTTCCAGTTTGCTCTTGAACCTTAAAGCCAGGAGGTTCACCTCCATGTCCCCCATCTGTGAAAGAAGTCATGCAACACCTCTGGGTGAAGAGACCACTCTCCAGAATCCAGGTTTTGACAACTAAAGAAGTCATTCTGCCAATTTTCCAAGCCTGGAATGTGTACCATGGACAGGGTTGGTATGTGTAAGTCCACACAAGTCAGAATCTGATCCACCTGTGCTGCAGCACTTCTGGTTTTCCACTGCTGATTGATGTGATTGTTTTCTGAATGAATCATGATCAAATGACCCTGTAATCAAGAGGTCCATCATTTAGGGATAACCAAACTGCTCTGAGTTTCAGAATGTTGATCAGGAGGCATGCTTTCTTCAGTGACGAATTCCCTTGCACAGAAAGAGTTAAGGACTCTTCCCCAGCCTGACAGTCTAACATTCATTTTGAGGATCTTCCAGATGCAGAATAAGACTGAGGGTAAGCTCCTAAGACCACATCTTCTTGTCCACGCAGCCAGAATATTGAGTTATGAGAAACAGTGAGGAAGCTGCACACTGAAATCAAAGCCACTGTTAAACATTTAAAAATGTATTGTTCCATCTGACGCTATGTAAGTTCACTTGTACCTCTGTCGTCTAACATGTTTCACTTGGCAATGGGCTTTTACATAGACTCTATAAATAACCAATTTGCTGATTGAAACTTGCTAAAGGATGGAGGTGCAGGGGAACCTGTATAGCATGGGATAGAATAATCAATGTTTAACTTTGCAACCATTGGGCTTTGGGACTGTAAATAGGTTTCATTAAAAACTCTGAAATGTTCTTCTTCTGAAACTAGAGCCATTACTACTTGAGAGAGCTGTGCCAGAGCAGAGTGGAGATCTGATCTTTGTGGGGATGGTGGCAGGTTGGACATCAATTGATGGCCCAAGGTAACCACACTCTAGACCCAAATGTCTGGAATGTCCTGGGTCCAAATGGTGTCCTTTCATTGTACGAAGGACCTGGCTGCAGGTGTAGTGGATTTTAGATTTCCGGGCCTGAGACTGAACTGAACAAAAAACTAGACTGCAAGCACTAACAGGTTGGATGCTGGTTTTACAGTATGCCCGCTTGGCAGAAACCAGTCATGAGACCAGCTTCTGTAGAACAGACAGCTGTATGCACGGGATGAACACTGGCCAGTTTCTGCAGAAACAAAGCCACCTGATGTGCATACTGATATCCGTTAGAAGCAGCAAACAAATGTCATTGTGCACAATTTTCCAGGGGTATCACAGTGCACAGGCACAGATAAGTCCACTGCAGCCAGGGTTTATACCCGATTTTCTACTTTGATAAATGAACGCTAAATTCACATGCTCATGTGAGCCCACAAATGCAAACAATAATGATTTATCAATGCTTTTGTTCCTTCCTACAGTAAATTATGCCAGATTTGTCTCCAGACTTGCACAGAAATCTCACAATATACATAATGTAAAAGCAGGCACTCAAAGGTCACACACCATTAGATATGTTTGTGTTTCTCTGCAGTTCAGGGACTCTCTGAACCTGTCTGTACATTTTATACAAACCTTCTATGAAATAATGTTGTATATTTAGCATTATGGCATGTTGCAATATTGATATACAGTATAATTACATTGAATATATGCTGTGCCTAGCATGCACAAAAAGACTCATCACCAAAGTATATTTTTAGGCATGCTTAACCAGACAAGAAAATTTGTAAAAGGAGAGATGCAAATGTGTTCAATGTTTGTAACTGATATAAAATATTCCATATGTAAAAGTAAATTGCTTACTAAGTAAAACCTCTTCAGACGATTTTATGAACATACTGTGTTTACAACAAAATCTTTTATTTTCAACCAAAGAGTCACTTTGAGGGACTGCTGCTAAAGAATGCAAGAATATTGGGTTTCTGAAACCTACAACAGCACTCAGACATGATCCATATAGGTGATATATAGACACCTAGGATCAAAGAGTCATATATTTTATTACTCTCTAACATTTACACGTCCTTCTTAATATTAATGATCCATTCCTCTTCCCCATATACACATCAATTTCAACATAAAACCTGGATATTGACTTCAATACTCAATTTAAAAAGAAGGAACAATTGACATATTTTGCCTTTTAGGTATATATGATGATAGGGCATGTAAGGAAAAAGGTAAAGCTTCATGGTCTCTTGCTATGTAAAATAAATCATACTTTTTGTATGTATGTTCATTCAAAAATCCACTCGTGTATGGCCAGTTTTAGAAATGTTCATAAAAAAAGCTCAAGCATCTGTGTACCCATGCACTAGAAGGGTAATGGGAGGTATAATAATTTTAAATAGAACAATATGAACAATAAAGTGTATAAAAGTTATAATACATTAAAATGTGACTTTTGTAAGACTTTGTAAAAAATGTGTTTGTTGGTTCAAATCTTATTATAGCTATATTATAGTCAGAGAGACTGAAAAAAAGGGGGGAGGGTGTGACTTCTTCACACACTTTCATAAATGTCCTAATCTAGAATGCAAGGTGGAGATGCTAGAAATGGATGCCCAAACCCTGAATCCATAGCCACCAACCAACCATACATGTATAGGTAGGCCAGTATAAGAAACCTTACAAAAATCATAGGTTTGTCATATATATATACAAACGCACAGTTTATTATTGCCAAAGAAATTCAGAAAAATACAACTTACTCATGCAGCAAGGGGCGGATAACAGTGGTACCTTGGGTGTGTGCTTCAAACATCAGAGTATATAGATATGGAAGAAGCATGTATCTGATGTTCAGGACATTTCTGGAAAGGGTTTTAAAGTTTTCATCAAAACTAACAGGATCTTGCCTCTAAATGAAATAAATGTAAATCCATAAATACATTTTAAATAGAAGAAATTATACATTTTAAAACATATTACTTCCACTTTATGTCACTGATTCCAATTCTAGTAATAATTTTGCAGGGCTACAAAGGTGACAAACAAAACAATATCAGGTAATGAGTCATTATGAGATAATGTATTTTGGAAGAAAGTAGAATGGATTCAGCAGAAGAGTTATTTAAATATAGGTATCCATGTATCATAAGAGAAGGCCACTTGAACTTTGTGCAGCCAAATCTATCACTGAAAGGTTACTTATGTTGAAAGGTTTTTACTACACACGGTCCAGCTATTTTTGTTAAGTTCATTCAAATAAAAAAAAATCTAAAAATGCTAGATGCTATACTCTGATTAAAATGCGTTCCTTTAATTTCTTTGAGCAGTGTATATACACACATGAAGTATATATATATATATATATATATATATATATATATATATATATGTATATATAATATTTTGTAAAATCAGCAAAGTGCGCTACGTTATAGTTTGAAAAAATCAGACTGGCTGCAGGTAGATTGGGAATTTAAAATCTCAAACTGTCAACACAATAAAATATTTCTTTTTGCTAATCTGTCAATATGGCAACCTGGGGGGCATTCTGTACCCTGCTTATATGCAAAACACTCTAAGGAGTCTCATTTGCAGTTAATGTAACTGGCACACCTTTTACAGCCGTGAAGTCTGCAGAGAGACTGTCTGTAAAAATGTTTGCTAAAAATCCATAAATAAATTGTCTAAATTGGATTGCTTTTTCCGTACAAAAGCAAAAATTCATTGCAAGAAAAGTGAAGGAAGATTTTAAAATATGGGCCTAAAAGTATAAATTGCAATACCAGATTACACATTGTTAAACAAATCACATACTGTACATATTCAGATTGATGTTACCAGTTTTCAATAGTTATGTGACGTACAATATAACCTTTCCCGTTATGATTTCTAGAATATGGATAGAATGCACCCAGCTCCATCCAGCGAGCACACAGTTCATATGTCGTGTCTCCAAAGAAGCCACAAATATCTGCACCAGTCTACAAAAATAAATACATATATACACATCAATTGGTAGTATTTTCAAGAGATTATTATTTATAATTGAGAAAAATAAAATGTTCTTACATAGGATAGTCCAAAAAGACTGAACTCCATCATGCCTGTAAAAAAAAGAGGACTATTTGTATAATATACTGATTAACTACAGGTATATGTTATTCATAAAAGTATCTGAATATACCGTATGCCATGCTTTTTGCCTTTCTTGAATAAAACATAATGAGTTTACATTATATGTGCCTTTAAGCCTTACGTCCAGGTTTGATAAAACTTGCTTGCTAAACAAACTATTTTACCATTTACCATGTTTTTTTTCTTTTAGAAAATACTATTTGGATATTTTCTTATCCTGTTTTGTATATCAGTACCGATTATCCCTTTTAGCTCTTTCAGCCACTTCCTGTCTACATGCATTCCAACGTCAGCGGCACATCATTGCTGTAAGCCTGCTTCCTTAGGCTCCTTTCATACAGGGCAGACCCACTGAGGGATCTGTCTGCTGATCTCCACTGAGCAAGTGGATGACAGGTCCATGTCCGCTCCACTTATGCACAGCGGACATGGACATAGCCTGCTGTCCTCTATGGACGGTTGGATGGAAATGGACCACCTATCCGTTTCCATTTGACTGCCATCTGATCTGATGGACCGAAGGGGAATGGATGCCCATCCTCCTCTTTTTGGATTGAATCGGCTTGGAGGTCGGCAGGTGTAAATGGACACATGTCCGTGAGAGGCATCAAATTGCAAACTGGAGGGAATGTGCATGGACTACGAGCGTGCTGACAGCATGCCCATTCAAACTAAAAGTCCTTCTGCTGCAGTGGCAGACAGGACATGTCATTTTTTCATTCACGGATTCCTGTGCATGAATGACACCTCTGTGTGAGCGGAGTCTGGCACAGCTGTGCTCTTTTCAAAATGTGACAGTGGGTGGAGGGAGAGGTTCCCCAGCAGGGGGGCATTGGGGGTGCGGGAGGCAGGTCTAGAGCATGCTACATGTTACACACTAAATATAGGTGTAACATGCTCCAAAAGGTGAACTTATCCTGTATTGAAAATTACATTTTAACATGGTAAAGCTATTGTGGGATTTTATATGTGACAGGGTTTACATATAATTACAGGTAACAGTTTGTTGTCTTTAGGCCTTACCAACTACAGATGTCTACAGATAAGATTTTTGTACTAATAATGCGTGTGCAACGTTATTTAGGTGTTTTATTTAGTTTATTTTCCTTTGCTGTTATTACCTATTATTATTCCTGTCATTACCCAGTATTACATTATGAAAATGTTGTTTACCAATAATAGATTTATCTATCTGATTCCAGGCAGCAGTGTTATCTCCAAGCCAGTGTCCTATCCATTGCCCAACAGTCGGAAAGGTGGAGCGGCTAACAACAATTCCTCTTCTTCCTGTTACATTGCGCACAATCCTATTTGCACAGAATGTGACTCAATTTAGCATAAGAGTAAAGCAATTAGTCATTAACAAATTAAAAGGACAGTATATTTGTTTTTCAGCTGGCAATTTTTATTAATACGCCTTAAATAAATCTGCAGTTTACTCAGCGTTTGGAGGTATACTGTATGTAAAAATGTCCTAAGTCAAATAAGTATACAGCAGTACATATAAAATATCAGTGTAATATTTAGAAGTAGAGTTTGGTTTCATCAACAGAAAACTTACACAAGGTCAAGTTTTGTTTCAGGTCCATTAAACTTAGATTTGTATTTTCCTTTATTAAATTGTTCTTAAATCAGAAGGAACATTTTGTGCACTTATTTTTTCAAATTTTTACTTATTAGTTCCACCGATGCAAACAAATCATGGAGTAACACAGTATAGCTACAGGTTCAGCAGTCGCCATTGTAAATGGTATGAATGACAAAGTCATAAGTAGGTATATGCATCAATTTACAAAGCAGTTCCTTTGAACTTGTTCCTAATATGAATCACTACCTAGGTAGTTGTGTAATCTGTGACCACATACTGACTAAATATTGACAAATTCATGTGAAATGAAATGTATAGTGGAAACAATCTTTTATATTTTTAGAAATGGCCAGTGAGTAGGGGAATAATTTAGTTAATGGGACAGGGCAAAATTTAGAGGCCTGGTTAGGATTTATCAAGAAACTCTATTTCTTTCTTACAAACATATTTCGCTCATTTGGGCAGTGAAACTTACAGTATGTACAAAACATCTAGAAAGATCATTCATAATCTATTCATGCAAGAGATGTTCCCAGTGCAAGCACAGACTGATTATTTAAAGAAAATTAACCACTTGCTCTATGGAAGATTAACCCCCCTTCATGACCGAGCAATTTTTTTCTATTCGGCTCTGCGCTATTTTAACTGACAATTGCTTGGTCATGAAACACTGTACACAAATTAAATTTATATAATTTGTTTCACACAAATAGAGATTTATTTTGGATGGTATTTGATCATCACTAGGTTTTTTAGTTTTTGTGCTATAAACGAAAGAAGACCGAAAATAAAAAAAAAACAGTATTCTTTACTTTTTGCTATAAAACATATCCAATAAAAAAAATGCTTCATACATTTAAGCCAAAATGTATTCTACTACATCCCATTAAGTGTATACAAACTATGATATATATATATATATATATATATATATATATATACATACATACATACACACACACGCACTATATTGACAAAAGTATTGGGACACCCCTCCAAATCATTGGATTCAGGTGTTTCAATCACCTCCATGGCCACAGGTGTATAAAATCAAGCATCTAGGCATGCAGACTGCTTCTACAAACATTTGTGAAAGAATGGGTCACTCTCAGGAGCTCAGTGAATTCAATTGTGGTACTGTTGCCACCTGTGCCATAAGTCCATCCATTAAATTTCCTTGCTACTAAATATTCTACAGTCAACTGTTAGTGGTATTATAACAAAGTGAAAGCAACTGGGAACAACAGCAACTCAGCCACGAAGTGGTAGGCCACATAAAATAACAGAGCATGCTGAAGCGTACAGTGCACAGAAGTCACCAACTGTCTGCAGAGTCAATAGCTAAAAACCTCCAAACTTTGTGTCGCCTTCAGATTAGCACAACCCTAGTGCATAGAGAGCTTCATGGAATGGGTTTCCATGGCCGAGCAGCTGCATGCAAGCCCCACATCACCAAGTGCATAGCAAAGCGTTGGATACAGTGGTGTAATGCACACCGCCATTGGTATCTAGAGCAGTGGAGACATGTTCTCTGGAGTGATGAATCATGCTTCTCTGTGTAGCAATCCGATGGATGTGTGTGGGTTTGGTGGTTGCCAGGAGAACGGTACTTGCCTGACTGTACTATGTCAAGTGTAAAGTTTGGTGGAGGGGAGGATTATGGAGTGGGGCTGTTTTTCAGGGGTTGGGCTTGGCCCCTTATTTCCAGTGAAGGGAACTCTTAATGCATCAGCATCCAAGACATTTTGGACAATTTCATGCTCCCAACTTTGTGGGAACAGTTTGGGGATGGCCCCTTCCTGTTCCAACATGACTGCACACCAGCGCACAAAGCAAGGTCTATAAAGACACGGATGCATGAGTTTGGGGTGGAGGAACTTGACCAGCCTGCACAGAGTTCTGACCTCAACCCGATAGAACACATCACACTTGGGATGAATCAGAATGGAGACTATGAGTCAGGCTTTCCTGTCCAACTTCAGTGCCTGACCTCACAAATGTGCTTCTGGAAGAATGGTCAAATATTCCCATAGACACACTTCTAAACCTTGTGGACAGCCTTCCCAGAAGAGTTGAACTTGTTATAGCTGCAAAGGGTGGGCCAACTCAAAATTGAACCCTATGGACTAAGACTGGGATGTCATTAACCACTTGCCCTCCAGAGGATTTGCTCACCTTCCTGACCAGGTCTTTTGCGATATGGTGCTGCATATCTTTAACTGACAATCATGCAACGCTGTACATAAATGAAATGTATGTCCTTTTTTCCGCACAAATAGAGATTTCTTTCCATGGTAATTGATCACCTGTACGTTTTTAATTTTTTGCACTATAAACAAAAAAAGACCAACAATTTTGAAAAGAAAAAATATTTTTCTCTTTTTGCTATAAAACATATCCAATAAAAAAATTAAAAAAAATCAAATTTCATCATAAATTAAGGTCAAAATGTATTCTCCCTCATGTCTTTGCTAAAAAGATCCCAATATGTGTAAATTAATTGGTTTACGTGCAAGTTATAGCATCTACAAATGGCGGTATATATACTGGAATTTTAATTTTTCTTATACTAGTAATGGTGGCGAACAGCGACTTATAGAGGGACTGTGGGACTATGGCAGGCATTCTGACACTGGGTGGGAACTGACTAACTGCCACTGACATCCCAATGACACTAATACAGTGATCAGTGCTAATAAAAAGCTCTGACACTGTACTAATGGCACAGGGCAGGAAGAAGTTAACATCTGGGGCAATTAAAGGGTTAACTGTGTGCTGTTTTACTGTACATTATGTGCTGTGTGTGTTTTACTAGGGAGACATGCTGCTTTGCATTTCTTTGCTGTGCAAAGCAATACAAAGTAGCATGTTCTTGCTGGCAGGAGAGAGACCTGTGCTGTTTACACACAGGTCTCTCCCTGTCAGCTTTACACGGCGATCACCGGGTGCCAATGGAAAATCTCCAGCTGGGACCCTTGATTGACATCCCCAGCTACCAATGGCGGCGTGGGTAGGGTGGCATGTGCCTCCTACCTGGAAATGCAAATCATTTATATATACAAGATTTTGCGCAGCCCTGCCGCCCTGTAGCAGTAGTTCTACTATATGGTGGAGGTTAAGGTTTATGTGCATGTAAAGGCAGACATCCCAATACTTTTGACAATATAGTGTGTGTGTGTGTATATATACATATATATTGGAATTTTTATGAAAACATTTTAATACTAGTAATGACAGCAATTAGCGAGTTCTAGCAGGACAGCAATAGTATGGTGGGCATTCTGACACTAACTGACACGGGGTGGGAACTGACCAACTGCCACTTACATTTCCAGTGACACTAATACAGTTATCAGTGCTAATAACACTGTACTAATGACACTGGGCAGGAAGGGGTTAACATCTGGGGTGATCAAAGGGTTAAGTGTGTGTTAGGGCAGTAATTTAACTTTGTACTTTGTGTTGTTTTACTAGGGGGTGTGCTGGATTTTCCCCGTTTTACTGTGGTAGATATTGTTTTAACATATGTGAGTCTTGAACATGTGCTGTCTCATTTTGCTACGGTCACTGTTGTTTGTTAATGAGGTTATGTTTTCCATTTGAATTGCCTAGATAGCTAGGCCAGGCTAGGTGTATTGTAATCCTCAGCCCTATACTCTTACCAAGGCTTGTTTTACCCTCATCAGGAGCTTGCTCTTGGTTGTATTTAGTTTGGGCATACTCATCTGAGATATACACAGTCTGGCAGGGATTTATCTTTACCTTTAGCTTAATGGTTAGTTATTGGTCATTATCTTTTTCATTGTTGCTCTACATGTCTTTTGGTACCCAGTCAGCAACTCTGGGATGACCATCCCTTGATCCTGATAGCTCTATGTCCTGGTCCCTCATTTCTGGTCCTTTCCTGTGTTAAGCCAAATCCCTCTCAGAGGCTGTGTCTTCTAC
Organism: Staurois parvus; assembly: GCF_062004578.1. Classification (NCBI taxonomy): domain Eukaryota; kingdom Metazoa; phylum Chordata; class Amphibia; order Anura; family Ranidae; genus Staurois; species Staurois parvus. Next base: position 8,971,855 of record NW_028317951.1, read on the forward strand.
TACTACTCCCCTTGTGTGCAGACCTCTAGCAGGCAGGACCTTGACATACTAAATATCCACAAACCCCCGCACCCCCAGAGCAGACTCTGAGTGCCTACTGACTAGACCTGACCTTTTTCTGTTTAGGTGGACTGGTTGGTCTGTTTCCACCTCTGGATTCTCTTAGTTAGCTCCTCCTCTCCCATTTTTTTCCCTTTATCGCTCTCCTACCCCCCCTGCACCCCTTGCACTAGCCCATTGGCTCCTAATTGAAAACCACCTATTTCCTCCGTAACTCTCAGTTACCTTGTTTAACCATATCTCCCCAAAAGCCACGATCCTCTCCTCTATTTTAAAAACTGGTATTTTTGAATGCAAAAGATCTGAACATCCCAGAAAAATGCTCCCAATTTTTGTACGAATTTTGTAGGTTAAAAGCACAAATTGTTCTTCAAGAAACAATAGGTGTCTCAATTTTGTTTTATAAACATGTATCTTTCAATTGCATGACAAAATGGAATCCCCTAGTGGACATTACCTATTCCTCAGGAGTATATCTGCAGCACAATCCATCACGGTAGTGAATATCTATGCCCCAAATGAAAAGCAAGTGGTGTTTTTTTGCTTGATTGGAGACCTCTTGACCTCTTTCTCTTCTGGTGTTTTAATCCTAGGACTTCAACGTCCCCCTCAACCACTTTTGGATACCTCCTCTGGGACGTTGGTATAACATATAGAGTGCTCCATCAAATCAAGTCACAGCTGTATGGTCCTATGCTACAGGATACTGAGTGTATGCTAAATTCACACAACAAAGCCTACACTTACTTTTCTGTCATTCACCAAAAGCACTCCAGGATTGAAAATTTCTTCCTCTTCCAGGCTGACCTTCCATTTTTGCAATAGGGACAAACGAGCCCATGGTGCCGTATGACCACAACCCTATCACCATCACATTACTGTTCCCTGAGAACAAATATATGAAGTCTTAATGCAGCCTTATTTAAGGACTCTATTGAGGTGCAACACCTCACTTCTTGTTGTAGCAATCATGCACACAGAGATGGATGCGGTCATCCATTTTGCTCCAAACCCCTCCATTTTGTATCTCTCTCTCCCAAATCAGCTTTCCTCATCCCCCCTCCCTCTCTATTGAGTGACACGTGGTCTGTTTGATGCAGATCACAGGCAGCAAACTCATTGGGAGGGTGTGATGGTTATAAATCTCACAACTAGCTGGTGCCCCTCTGCCTACGAGACTCTTGCTGGAGAAGGGGCCATAACGCCATAAACCGAGCCCTCGCTGAGCTTCAAAAAACATTCCAGGGGGTCGTAAAAACAGACTTACATTTTAATACCCAGTTTTCCATATAATTTTATATCTCCAAATAGGAAATAATTACACAAACATGGAACACATATTCGGATGGCTCCCGTTAAGGCAAGTTGCCTGGTATATTACACCCCCTATCTGACATACACAGAAGAGCAGAAAATCAAATCTCCTTAACCATTCAAGCAGATATTTCATATCTAACCATTCAGCAGATGATTCTAGGTATTAATCTACTCGTGGATAGAATGTTATATGTACCTAGGAAATGTTATTGGCCATAGTATAATTTGGGAAGGCTTTGGTCAAAGCCTGAGCTCCCCGCCTACACAACCCCCTGCCCAAATGAGGCGATTGGTTCTCTGTTTCAGGGAGACACCCTGTGGAGTTCCTAGAAAAGCTAAGCTGAGTTGAGTGAGTTGAAGAATTCTATCTTCTAGACAAGCTGATCCTTTGCAGCCACATACATTCTATCTTGAGCGTTTCTGACAGGGTACGGTTTTACAAAGCACTGTTTTATGCTTACTTTTGTAGTTCAGCATGTATGTACTTATTTGTACTTACTGTCTAGCTTTGTTTGGCATGTGAACTCTTGGACTAGTGTATAATGCCACTGTTAAAAGTAATGTTGTTTGTTTAGTAAAATACTTATGGAGCAAAATAAAAAACAAAAACACAACTATCCAGTCTAGCTTGTGAAAAGCTAGAAAAAAAAATTGTCATTAAAATTATATTCAGCATATTGCTATTTAAAAGACAAGTTTTGGTTAGTGCATATAGGTTTCAATTTTGAAACTTGCATTTGCATAAATGCTGCTTAGATAAGTAAAACAAACCATAGAGTTTCAAATCTGTCAGAACTTCCACCAATTTATAATGACTGACCTGCATTGGAGCTCATTTTAAAAGATTACCTTAGTTGCACCAAAAACTGACTATAGATCAATGTTAAAATTACTAAATGTACTTTTTTTTTATTAATAGAAAGCAACTCAATATTCATCTATGGTTGAAATAATGAGGCTGATATTGCACTCTCATCGTTTCTAAATCTTGGCTGATAATGGAACATTGGTTCTGTGCCAGATATAACCTTCTTTCAATCAAGAAAGGGAAGTGACCTTGATATTTTCTTTTATTACAGTTATATTTAAATTAGCAAAGATTTTCAGGTCATGGATACCCATAAAATGCTCCTTTTTTCAGCTCTTGTTGATTGGAGTGAAAATTAAACATCCCTAATGTATGGTCATTAAATCTTATATTAACTGCCAAAATACTAATTTTAGAAATGAAAATTAGCAGCAACTCAAAATTTCAATGGAATTAAAGGCTTATGAATAATTGAATGAATCACTGTACAATAAATGCATATGTGCATAGAGCAATTTAAAGGTAGTTTGTGTATTTATTCTGCAGTCAAAAACTTATTGTGCCCAGTGAAAAAAAAATGGAATGAGCCAAATGACTTGGAAGAAATTAAGTTATATTATTAATGTTTCTAATTATCACACTACCTGAGGCAAAATGTTTTAGTGATTGATTGTTTTGATTACTTGAAGTAATCAGAAGGTAATCAGGAGGTTGTTTTACCAGGAGAACACTCTAAGAGTACCAATATTTGACTGTAAGTTGGGATTACATAATGTGATGAGATATGATGGTCGAACACTTTGTCATAATATAATTTACTTGTAGGCTGCAAGATTTTATTATTTCATGATTGGATTGATTAAATATAGCTGAAATCTAATTATGCCTTTTTTAAGCAATCAGGAAGATAAATTTATTCTGGAAAAGATACTGGGAATTTTGGATTTGTTATGTAAGTAGATAGATACAAGTCAAATAGCTCTAAACAGCTTTTCAGACATTTAAATACTCCAATAAGATCCAAAGATGTCAGACACTTATGAAAGCGTGTGATGAATGATCATTGTAATTTTCAAAATGATTATGAAGATTTACCTGAACATCTTAGGGCTCATTGTCATGGGCAACAAGACTCACCAGTGTGTGCTTATGCTTTTGGGAGTGGCAGATTTTCCATGTAGCCACAACTAGCAGCCTGTTAAAAATCAGTGAAAGGAGAGGGTCTTTCCACATATTCCACAGGGAAGAATACATGTCCTTGGATACTATGGGGTTTATTTACTAAAGCTGGAGAGTCCAAAATCAGACTCCCTTCTGCATAGAAACCAATCAGCTTCCAGGTTTCATTGCCAAAGCTTCATTGAACAAGCTGAGGTTAGAAGCTGATTGGTTTCTATGCAGAAGGGAGTCTGATTTTGGACTCTCCAGCTTTAGTAAATAAACCCCTATATGTCTGTGTTCAGCATAATGCATTATCATGTTACACATGCATTGATGTTTGTTTGCCTTTAAATAATTTGTTCTTTCTTTAAAACATAGCTAGGGGATGCTCTATGTAGTTAGTCCTGCCTTTCTTTTTCATGCTTTAGTCTTCATTCATCATGTGTGCTGGAGCTAAACACACTATGATTTTTTTGACCTATCTGATGTTCATCTGTTATTATCTACAAAAGTTTTTGGATTAAAGCTTTCGATGATCTGCAAGATGTCATTTGGATTGAGTCACTGTCTGCCAAGCTACTAGAATGTACATTAAGCTATCTCACCATAACTGGATCAGTTATAGAGATCACACTTTCAGTTGTAGGTTACTGAAGCAGAACAGTCAAAATAATCTCATTTAGCTCCAGTCAAGGAATCTTTTATAGATCCAGTCAAAAAAATAATCTATAGATCTGGAATACATTATGAAATGTGATATCACTCTGCATATACAGCAGTTTAGGACAGTGCATTCATTATCAAACAAGTCTGTGCATGCCTGCAAGCTAATCACAGCAGGTTACAGCCTATCAGAGAGCAATAATCCAGTGTTTTTCTAACTGATACAGCCTATCAGAGAGCAATTATCCAGTGTTTTAGTCTGGGACTGTCATACAAATCAATGTGTGCATTATTTTACTAAATACATATACATGTATTCAGAAGAAGCTGCTTGCATTGCCACATGCCATTATGATTTCTGCTTATAATACCTTCTCAATCAAGTGACACAGAAGGCTGGGTTCTCTATGTGCTGAATGTATCAAAAGACTCAAAGCTGTTCATATTGACAACCCTACTGCAGGTCTTAATGATGCTTGGGACAGACCTGAACATACCGTCGGCAGCCCAGAGGTCATTGAGGATGCTTTATTTAAAAGGTTGCAAACCTTTCCACAAATATCTGGCAGAAGCATCCTGAAATTTCAAAAGCACAGTGACCTTCTGTTGGAGCTTCAACTGAAGTTATAAGGAAGAAAATAAAGTTTCCTCTCCTTCCTTTTCTGACTTCAGTGAGTTCATTAGGATAACTAAGAATGATACAAGTTTCTCCTTTGGGAAGTTCAACCCTCTCAGTCCAATTTCTCCAAGGTTTGTAAACCCACACATTACACGTAGAGATGTGAGAGGTCCAGGGTCTGTGAAAAGGACTGATATTCTACCCAAATGAACTCCAGTCCCTGAAAAGACTGATCAGAAAAGAAAATCAAGAACCCAAATCACCAATGTCCTCATACATAACAGACCATACTGGCTTAGGACATGTATTGACTTTAGAAATAAACCTTCATAAGAATGCAAAGAGATTTTAAAGAAATTTGGGGTTTGCTTCAAATGCTGTACTTACACAGAACACCATGCTAAAGACTGTAAGGCCACTAATAAGTGCATGGAATATGACAGTGATGATCATGTGCAAACGCTTCATCCCACTCTGTCCATAGCCTTCTTACGGCAAAGCATGGTGCGGATGAGCAAACACCAAGCAGTGCCTCATACTCCAGTTTTCTCTACATGTTCAGATGTCTGTGGAGAAGGGCTCAAACAACTGGCTTAAATCTCTGCCTACAGAAGAAGCAATTTATCTTAAGAGAACTCAGGGTATGCCAACCTCAGACTTCACAAAATTGTCTCTAACAGTGACAAAGTAATGAAAGCCTTTCCTCCTGATGATCATACTGTTAGTGAAAAGAGATTCAATCTAGGAATGGATCTTTTCCTTACACAACAAGCCCTCCACAAAACAAGGAATTCTGTCTGCTGTAAATAGCACCCATGATTCTCTGGGTTTCATAGCGCCCTTTACCATTCAGGGTAAGATATTTCTAAGACAGCTTAGTTTTGAAAACACAGATTGGGATACCCCATTACTCACAGAGAAACAACAAAGATGAAAATCATGGAAAGAGTTCCTGAAAGCACTCAAACACTTCAGATACCATGCTCTTACATTTCTGCATCCCTAACAAGTGCCACCAGAAGAGAGATCAATGTTACCTCTGATGCTTCAATTGATACAATAGCTGTGGGAGCCTAACTCAAAGTTATAGATCCAAGAGACAAAGTGTTGGTTTTGTCCACAGTAAGACCAAGCTGACTGCAAAACCAGCACATACTATTCCAAGTCTTGAACGTTGTGCAGCCGTATTAGCCATTGGAATTGGTAAGCTTATAAAATAGACTTTGAAATAGGCTCTCTTCATTTTTACACAGACAGCAAGATAGTGTCAGGATACATGCATAACCAAACAAAACAGTTCTATGTGTATGTCAGTAACAGAGTAGAATGCATTGGAAGGTTCTCCAATTCCTATCATCATATACCTATAGACCTCAACCCAGCTTATCGCAGCATCCATGCAGGAGCAACTACTGCATTTCTAGGGTCTTTTAATTGGCTTAAAAGGCAACGTTAAAAATAAAGTGACAAAAAATCAAAGTGACAAAAAATCAGAGAAATCCCAGAAAATATATATATATATATATAATTAAAGTCCCGTGACAAAATTAATCAAATTAATTTATAATATATTTTCCATTTGATTCTTCCGTGTTACGGATCCCTTCACCATCCACCAGTGCAGAAATCAACATTAACCGCACTCACCAGATAATGGTGAGTCACACGCCTTTCAGGATTGTTAAGGGCTCCTGGACCCCCTTTACTTTCTCTGAGACCTCCAAGTGCTGTTTCCTCTCATGTCTAGGTACCTCTTCTGCTTACTCCTCTCACCGAATCCCCCAAAGGAAAATCAGGAAGAAGAAAAGACCATAGCGTGATACCGCAGTAACTTCTCCTTAAATTAATCTCTCCAGACCACTCACATTCTTTTGCGGGATATAGCCCGCTTTTTATTCAAAACAACAGCGATTCTCTTCAAAATTAATCCACTTTTCATGTACATCGATTATATAAGGATTATATAAGGACCCCACAGTTTAGTGTGCAGCAGGATGGCAGACCTCAGCTACAGACTCTTCTCCTTAGACTAAGATGGCCCCTTGGAACGCACCGCTCGGCGTGCGCTCCACTCACCGGAAATGACGTCAGACGACGGACCAGGCAACCGGAAGTGCGTCAACGCGTTTCGCCCCACCCACAGGGCGTTATCAAGGTCTTGATAACGCCCTGTGGGTGGGGCGAAACGCGTTGACGCACTTCCGGTTGCCTGGTCCGTCGTCTGACGTCATTTCCGGTGAGTGGAGCGCACGCCGAGCGGTGCGTTCCAAGGGGCCATCTTAGTCTAAGGAGAAGAGTCTGTAGCTGAGGTCTGCCATCCTGCTGCACACTAAACTGTGGGGTCCTTATATAATCCTTATATAATCGATGTACATGAAAAGTGGATTAATTTTGAAGAGAATCGCTGTTGTTTTGAATAAAAAGCGGGCTATATCCCGCAAAAGAATGTGAGTGGTCTGGAGAGATTAATTTAAGGAGAAGTTACTGCGGTATCACGCTATGGTCTTTTCTTCTTCCTGATTTTCCTTTGGGGGATTCGGTGAGAGGAGTAAGCAGAAGAGGTACCTAGACATGAGAGGAAACAGCACTTGGAGGTCTCAGAGAAAGTAAAGGGGGTCCAGGAGCCCTTAACAATCCTGAAAGGCGTGTGACTCACCATTATCTGGTGAGTGCGGTTAATGTTGATTTCTGCACTGGTGGATGGTGAAGGGATCCGTAACACGGAAGAATCAAATGGAAAATATATTATAAATTAATTTGATTAATTTTGTCACGGGACTTTAATTATATATATATATATATATATTTTCTGGGATTTCTCTGATTTTTTGTCACTTTGATTTTTTGTCACTTTGTTTTTTCACTGGACTCATAATTTTATATATATATATTTTTGTATCAACATAATTTATATATAATTTATTATATATAATTTTATTAGCACATTTATGTTTTTTTACACTGAGTAATGTAATTGATCATGTGGGTTTGCGCTGGTTTTCATTGTTAAAAGTTTTTGGTCCTTTGTACCTGTGCACAGCTGCATCTCACGGGGTTTTGTATGGTAAATAGGAAGTCCTGAGCGCTGAGGTTTTGTTTTTTTACAACGTTAAAAATACACTGATCCTTTAAATACCAAGCTTTGTGAAGCCATACATGAAATTGCTGTAAAATGAAAGTTGTTTATTTTTATTTATTTTTTTACAAACATCTGCTGAGCATCGGTGGTAGCGATGGAAATGATAATGGGTAAATATCTACAGGGGAAGGGTCAGACTCATTGCACCTGTAGGTTGTAATTGATGTGGATGTACATCATTGGATGAGATGACTGACTTCCCTTGGAAAATGAACAGACTTTTGCCTTTAGCAAACGAACCACACTGTGCTAAGAGATCCATTTTTGATAACAGCAGTTAGTACAGTTGCTGTATGATAGGGGAGCAGCAGTAAGGCAAAAGTACAGGGCATACTACACATACAATACTGTGTACTTCAATTAACGTGTTTCATTATTCATGTGTAGCATACTCACAAATGCTTAAGCAACATATAGCAAAAAATAGCAAACTGAAAGTATATAGAATTTAGTAAAATAAACTTGCCACAAACACAAGTAGCTTTAACACAGCATATGAAGATAATTACCTGTACCCATATATATATTTAGCATTTTTTTCACACAAATAGAGCTTTCTTTTGGTGGTATTTAATCACCACTGGGTTTTTTATTTTTGCACTATAAAAGAAAAAACAGCAAACTTTTTGAAAAAAAAAGGTTTTCTTTGTTTCTATTATAAAATTGAGGCTGCAATATTAGGCAGCACTGATGGGCACTGTAAGGCAGCACTGATGAGTGCTGATAGGCTGCACTGATGAGGCAGCACTGATGAGGCGGCACTGGTAGGCATTGATGAGTAGGCACTAATGATGCTACACTGATATGAGGTACTGATGGGCACTGATAGGCGTCAATGATGGGCACTGATAGGCAGCACTGAAGGGCATTAATAGGTAGCACTGAAGGGAACTGACTGACGGCACTGATGGGCACAGATTGGTAGCATTTCGGGGCAGCACTGTTGGGAACTAATGGGCAGCACTGTTTGGCACTTATGGGTAGCACTGTTAGGCAACACTGCTAAGCATTGATGGGCATCCCTGTTTGGCACTGATGGGCAACACTGTTGGCCACTATTGGGGCTGCCCTGATTATCAGTGCAGATGTCTGCTTTGACAGTTGCCAGTTACTGAAAGTACTGCTGATAGCCGGTACGTTTATTTACACAGTGGTCAGCTGTGATAGGACCCAGCTGATCAGGTGGAAAAAGGCAGCTGTAATTGGCTTTTTACCATGTCATGTGGTCAGCCGTGTCCAAATGACGCAGCGATCACAGAAAGCGCCTGGTGCGTGCTGCTGGGGGCATGCGGGGGGGGAAACATTCTAGGAGGATGTCATATGACACCCTCCCAGAACTGGACTACCGTGCTGTAGCCGACATTCGGCTATAGCACGGCTGTAAAGTGGTTAAAGATAATAAAAAAAAAATATCAGGTGAATACATCTCTGGATCTGCTAATTTTTGGGGAGCCATGGACAATGAGAAAGGTGAGTATTCCCAGATTTTTCATTTTTTCATGGGCATTTTACTAATTATATTTCTCAACAGATTTACTTTAATTCTAACAATTAACAGGTACTTCTGTTGGTGGCAGTGATGGTGGGCTGAACTTAAATGAGAAATAGGAAGGCAAAGATCACAAATAATTAAAAATAAAAAAAGAATACAAAGAAGCATAAATAGGATTATTGATAAAATTAAACTAATTTGACTTACTCAAGTGTTGGCCGTGCATGTGACCATCCATACAGATTGTGCACATCGTAGTGCCTCACTGGGGTGCCATCAGGAAGGAATTGTTGACTGTCCATGCATATTGTCTTGTGATTTAATCCCATATTTTTTGAGTCCAAAACTGCAAAACAACAAATGTTGAGCCAATATCTGTATTTACTTCTATTATTTTACATCAACACTTACTTAAGCTTACTAAAGTTAGTTTGTTTTAGGTTCAGTAGAGATAAGTTTTAACCCTTGTTCCAAAGGCACATCAGAAACTGAGAGGAAATCTCTCTCCTTGTAGATGGCTATTACCAGAACAGATGTCCAAAAGGCAAAAAAGGTGTTTTTTCTGCTTCTAGAAGCTGAAGCTTGTATAAAAAAAAAAACTTCTAGCCTACAATACTGTGCATGGACACATAATTTAACACTATTTGCTTCTAGGGGCAAAAAAGAAAAAAAAACACTCATAACCAACTGCTAAGAGCTTAAACATAAGCTAGTGTGCATGAAGCCCAAATCTGTAGATACTGTTGACTTTTATATCACATTTCAATACCCAATCATGTAATCATAAATAAATAAACAGCAAAAAAACAGGATCCTTGCATGCCAATGATTGGATAGTTGAACAGAATTTTACCTTTCACTTTGATAGATTCACTCAACTATTTTAGTAAATTAGTTTCTATATATGATCACCCCTAAACTTAAATTTTTTAAGATACAATATTTGCCAAATTCTTCTTTAAATACCTGCTGAACATTCATGTATGCATTTTGGAGAATACATTTATACAAGCCATACAGTATCAAACCATTTCTATATTTTGATTTTCAGAAAAATGTTAAAATACTGATAGCAGCCTCAAGCTCTCTTTCACAACATGCTGGAAGATGTACACACCTAAACATACACAGTATACATAATAAAAACATATGCAGCGCTAAAAAAGACTCATAAATACATCATGCGTTTGATAAAATTAAAATTAAAAATAAGTGGTGGCTAAAGTGCTTAAAGTGAAAACAATGTTGTCGACTCCGTGCTCATAGGTGGATAAACTTTATGCACTCACCAGAAAGCGCATTGTATGCGCATTTGAGTTGTCAGCCCTCCTGCTGGTTAGAGGAAGGAGCATCTCCATCAGAGTGACAGCCTGCTAGATGATCTACATTGCCTCAGCCTTCTAGTACCAGGAGTGGTCTGACAACTCAAATGCGCATACAATGCGCTTTCTAGTGAGTGCATAAAGTTTACCCACCTATGAGCACGGAGTCGACAGCATTTGCATCTATTACTGGGACGATTGATATATCACCTGAGGACGTTGTTTTCACTTTAAGCACTTTAGCCACCACTTATTTTTAATTTTAATTTTATCAAACGCATGATGTATTTATGAGTCTTTTTTAGCGCTGCATATGTTTTTATTATCTATATTGTGAAGGTTTGGGGTTTGTACCTTTATGCCAGCTGCTTACTATTCATCTCCAAGCGCTCGTTAATGTTTTACTGTTTTGATTACACGCAGTATATATACATTGGATATAAAAAGTCTACACACCCCTGTTAAAATGTCTGGTTCCTGTGATGTGAAAAATGAGACAAAGGTAAATAATTTCAGAACTTTTTACACCTTTAATGTAAGCTATAAAACTGTACAACCCGAATGACAAACTGAATGCTTTAAGGTGAAGGGAAGCAAAAATAAAAAATTAAAAAAATATGGTTGCATAAGTGTGCACACCCTTAAACTAATACTTTGTTGAAGCACCTTTTGATTTTATTACAGCACTCAGTCTTTTTTGGGTATGTGTTTATCAGCATGGCACATCTTGACTTGACAATATTTGCCAACTCTTCCTTGCCGTCGCAATCTGACAGATTTGGAGTGTTTTTGTATCTCCTGTGCATAGCCCTCTTCAGATCACCCCACAGATTTGCGATCGGATTCAGGCCTGGGCTCTGGCTGGGCCATTCTAAAACTTACATCTTCTTCTGGTGAAACCATTCCTTTGTTGATTTGGATGTATGCTTTGGGTTGTTGTCATGCTGTAAGATGAAGTTCTTCTTCATGTTCAGCTTTCTAGCAGAAGCCTGAAGGTTTTTGTCAATATTGACTGGTATTTGGAACTGTTCCAGAAGAAGAAAAACAGCCCCAAGCATGTTGCTGCCACCACCATGCTTCACTCTGGGCATGGTGTTCTTTTGGTGATGTGAAGTGTTGTTTTTATGCCAAACATATCTTTTGGAATTATGGCCAAAAAGGTCAACCTTGGTTTCATCAGACCATAACAGATTTTCCCACATGCTTTCGGGAGACTTCAGATGTGTTTTTGCTAAATTTAGCCGGGCTTGCATGTTTTTTTCATAAGAAAAGGCTTTCGTCTTGCTACTGTACCCAACAGCCAAGACATATGAAGAATACCGGAGATTGTTGTCACATGTACCACACAGCCAGTACTTGTCAGATATTTCTGCAGCTCCTTTATTGTTGCTGTAGGCCTCTTGGCAGCCTCCCAGACCAGTTTACTTCTCATCTTTTCATCAATTTTGGAGGGACGTTCAGTTCTTGGTAATGTCACTGTTGCGCCATATTTTCTTCACTTGATGATGACTGTCTTCACTGTGTTCCATGGTGTATCTAATGCCCTGGAAATTCATTTGTACCCTTCACCTGACTGATACTTTTTAACAATGAGATCCCTCTGATGCTTTGGAAGCTCTCTGCGCACCATGGCTTTTGCTGTAGGATGCAACTAAACAAATTGTCAGGAAAAACCGACTAGAACAGCTGAACTTTATTTGGGGTTAATAAGAGGAACTTTAAATGATGGCAGGTGTATACTGACCAATACTTAACCCCCCTGGTGGTATTCCCGAGTGTAGCTAGGGGTAAAGTTTCAGCACCACATGCGGTAACCCCGAGCTACACTCGGGATTACCCTGCAGCGTTGCTCCGGGAACCCTTCTGCACTTACCTTGTCCTTCGCTCCCGCGATGTCCCCCCTGCAGCGTCCCCGGCCATCTCCTCCGGCCGATGCTGGCATCTGTCTTCCGGGTCCCATTCCCTGCGATGTCGGGACGTAAGGGGACGGAACTGGGGGGAAATTTAAAAATGTAAAAAAGTGCCATTCACTAAATACACTAAAATCACACAATATAACAATACTGTATCAAAGCATTTCACATACATTTTGTCCTGAGTGCTTTGTCCTGTACCCTGCCTGCATTTTTACAGTTTTTTCTGCCTGTAAAATGAGAAATGTCCATGGCGTCCAAAAAGCATTCCTTTATGTCAAAAGCGGTTTTAGACCAGCTAGAGAACAGCGATAGTAAATTAGAACTACTTACAGAATTGAGTGATAATGATTCGTGGGGAAATTCGTCATCAGACACTGAAAAGGATTTTGCGACTTTGCTCAGTGATCTGCGAACTTTGCACTCTATTTCAAATTTCAGTGTTTTTGGTTTGATTATATTATTGAAATAAATGTATTAATATTATATTATTATTTTTTATGATAATTTATTAAATTATAATTTATGATTTTGTGTTTCAAATTTTAACATACCCGGGATGTTTACTAGACTCTTGTTCGGACAGATTTCAGTGAGTTATTCCTAAAAATTACAATTAAAAAACAACATATTTCCATGCAAAAAAATGTACCGCTTTGAGCACAGAAATACTGACATAATCAGACCACTAGGGAGGTTAACAGGATTTTGAATGTGATTGTTTAATTCTGAACACAGCTACATCCCCAGTTATAAGAGGGTGTGCACACTTATGCAACCGCATTATTTTAGTTTTTTTGTTTACTCCCCCCCTAAAAGATTTCAGTTTGTTTTTCAATTGAGTTGTACAGTTTATAGGTCACATTAAAGGTGGATAAAGTTCTAAAATGATTTATCTTTGTCTCATTTTTTTACATTACACAAACCTGACATTTTAACAGGGGTGTGTAGACTTTTTATATCCACTGTATGCACCAAAGCCACAGGCATAGAGTTATAAACATAAAGAACAGTCAGTCCAGACAGTCACCTTGCCTCTTGGATCACATGCAGCCATAACAGAAGAGCAATGGAGGATCAAGGGTGGAGTTCCAGTGCTGGCTAATCCAGTGGAAAATGAACAACAATCACACAAGGTTTTTAATCCATCCCATGCCCTCTCTTTTCTAACAAGGAGAGCAGGCTTGTTGCAGTCTACCCCATTCACATAAGATTTTGCTCAGGTGATGGCTACTGCCAGATCACTAACAGGTAAGATATTTAAAGCAAGTGCAAACTAAATATCCAATATGAAAACAAAGATTTTACATGGCATGTAAGGGGGGAAATTCAAGGTTTGGTTTCGGCAACCAGTGACTGATCCATGAACAAAGCTTGCTGGTTCATTCATGTCCTGTAAACAAAATATACAAAAAATACATAAACTCACTAGAACATAGGAGCTCCCATTCAGAAATATATGCAAAATATACATAGAATATCAATCTATTTGAACTTCTTAAAGAGTAGAGGATATTCATTTAGCAAAGTAAGTGTTGCTGAATAAGATTCCCACATTCATTAGAATTTACTTTTACAAAGTGAACATTCACTTTGCTAAGGGAACAGCCTCTACTTGTTTAGTAAGTCAAAACTATTAAATATGTGTAACACATGCATAACACCACATCAGTGTTCCATTTCAAGTGTACTGATTTATCATTGACTTGGATGGATGGATTGATGGTAAGGTGCACATTTTTTTTTTTACTGGGCAAGCAAAAACAGTGACTGATGCTACTTCCTATCTACTTTCAATCACATCAACATTTTCTACAATAATTATAACATTGCTATATAAAGTAAAAAAAAAAAAAGAAACTGAATTTCCATAATTTCTAGTGATAAGTGCACCTCGGAAATCTAGCACATATGATTTGTAAACCTGAATGAAGCAGCCAAACTTACTGGATAATTGCTACATTTTATAAGTAATAACAAAGAGAATCAAACTTTTACATGTTTAGCTCTGGTTTCTTAGTTTAAAAGCATGCACAGAATAAGCCATATGAAGCTCTAGTTTCATGAGTATTAAAGAATATATCTGTGCATTATCTACCTCTGCTTTCTGCAACTTCTGCTGAACTACTATGGGGTTCTGAAAATAGACTGCTTTTCTGGTGGAGTGAGCGATCAACAGTGATAAATATCCATTACTATGGAACAACCCAACAGCCTTCTGACTTTGAAAACGAATTTGATAAGCATTGCTAGGGAATTCCTTTAATCGTATTATCAAACAATGCAAATACCTGTATACTAAATAAAATCAAGACTTACAATCCATATTCCATCAAACCGAATATATTTTTCTCGGAATTCTCGCACTTCTTGTTTCCACCATTCTGCAGTGACATTTTTGAAAAAATCTGGGAATGCTGTGTGGGCTCTAAATCGCTAAAAACAACAAAAAAAATCATTACCCTAAACCTATTCGATATACACAATATGTAATGTAGGTTACAAATCTCTTTGAAAAAGGAGAAGAATCTTCTAACATATATATACATATATATATATACACATACACACTATATTGCCAAAAGTATTGGGTTGCCTGCTTTTACACGCACTTGAACTATAATGGCATCCCAGTCTTAGTCCGTAGGGTTCAATATTGAGTTGGCCCAATCTTTGCATCTATAACAGCTTCAACTCTTTTGGGAAGGCTGTTCACAAGATTTAGGGGTGTGTCTATGGAAATGTTTGGCCATTTGTGAGGTCAGGCACTGATGTCGGATGAGAAGGCCTGGTTCGCAGTCTCCACTCTAATTCATCCCAAAGGTGTTCTATCAGGTTGAGGTCAGGACTCTGTGCAGGCCAATCAAGTTCCTCCACCCCAAACTCACTTATTCATATCTTTATGAACCTTGCCTTGTGCACTGGTGCACAGTCTTGTTGGAACAGGAAGTGGTCATCCCCAAACTGTTCCCACAAAGTTGGGAGCAGGAGATTGTCCAAAATGTCTTGGTATGCTGACACCTTAGGAGTTCCCTTCACTGGAACTAAGGGGCCAAGCCCAACCCCTGAAAATCAACCCCATACCATAATCCCCCCTCCAACAAATTTTATACTTGGACAATGCAGTCAGGCAAGTACCATTTTATTGGGCAACTGCCAAACCCAAACACATCCATCTGATTGCTAGAGAGAGAAGTGTGATTCAACACTCCAGAGAACACATCTCCACTGCTCTAGAGTCCAGTGGCAGTGTGCTTTACACCACTGTATTCAATGCTTTGCATTGCACTTGGTGATGTAAGACTTGGATGCAGCTGCTCTGCCATGGAATCCCATTCCATGAAGCTATCTGTGCACTGTTGTTGTACTAATCTGAAGGCCACATGAAGTTTGGAGGTCTTTAGCTATTGACTCTGCAGACAGTTGATGACTTCTGCACAGTGTGCGCTTCAGCATGCTCTGTCATTTTACATGGCCTACCACTTTGTGGCTGAGTTGCTGTTGTTCCCAGTTGCTTCCACTTTGTTATAATACCACTAACAGTTGACTAGAATATTTAGTAGCAAGGAAATTTCACGGATGGACTTATTGGACAGGTGGCAAACCATGGTACCACAATTGAATTCACTGAGCTCCTGAGATCGACCTATTCTTTCACAAATGTTTGTAGAAGCAGTCTGCATGCCTAGGTGCTTGATGTTATACACCTGTGGCCATGGAGGTGATTGGAACACCTAAATCTAATGATTTGGAGGGGTGTCCCAATACTTTTGGCAATATATATATATATATATATATATATATATATATATATACACACACTATAATGCCAAAAGTATCCACGGCGCCATGATAGTTCATTGAAAATTACAAGCTGACAGTCACAAAGGCTGCCTGGACTTGTAGGGACTCATTCACAGAACTCCGTGAATGAGTGATGCAGCTGTGTGGGCGGAGCCCCACATGGCCACGCTGTTTTCAAATCTGACAGATAGTACGGGGACATCTCTATAAGGGTGGCTATATTGGTCGCTGATTTTTTTTTTGTTTGAAATGTCAGAAATGCTTATTTGTAAATTGTGGGTTGTTTGTTTATGATTACTGATCTGTTTACATTAACAGATGAAAATAAACAAGTGAGATAGGAAATGTTTCATTTTTCAATTAGCTGCATAATACTTCAGCACACCAATAGTTGCCCAATAATTGTGCACACATACATATTCTCTTTTTTTTTCCATTAATATTTTATTGAATTTTTCATTTTATCTCTTCCATCAGTTAAAATTTCAACATAACATTATTCCATTATTTTCCCCCAACATACAAAAAATACAAAACTCCCCTTTCCCCCCACGCTATTCCAACCTTTACCTTACCCCTACCACCCACCCCCACCTCTCAGCATCTTTTCTCTCTCTTTTTGGAGTCCTGGGGAATACATATATTTTCCCTCTATACAATTTCAATTAACTTAACCTTCTTAAACGCCTCCCAGTATTTCCAGTTCTCACGGAAACACTCCACTTTATCCTCGTCTATATAGTACAGTTCTTCCATCCTATATATCTGGTCTACCGAATGGGGAAAGAACAAAAAGAGGGCGCACAGGCCTAGTGCATTACCATAAAAAATGTTTAATAAAAAATAAAGTAGGTGTTGTACTCACAAACGACAATATAGTCAAGGCACATCATAAAAGAACAGCTGGATCAACACCGCGCTGAGTAACAGTCCGCAATTGGGAGTTTAGACATCCAAAAGGCTGACGCGTTTCGAGGACTTGCCTCTTCCTCAGAGCCCCCTAAACTCCCAATTGCGGACTGTTACTCAGCGCGGTGTTGATCCAGCTGTTCTTTTATGATGTGCCTTGACTATATTGTCGTTTGTGAGTACAACACCTACTTTATTTTTTATTAAACATTTTTTATGGTAATGCACTAGGCCTGTGCGCCCTCTTTTTGTTCTTTCCCCATTCAGTATATTTGGATTCCCCCGGTCCATTTGAGG
Source organism: Staurois parvus (assembly GCF_062004578.1). Lineage (NCBI taxonomy): Eukaryota > Metazoa > Chordata > Amphibia > Anura > Ranidae > Staurois > Staurois parvus. Next base: position 8,989,359 of record NW_028317951.1, read on the forward strand.
GCAGCAAGGTGTGCATGTTCCAGGACATTCTTAATGTGGTTGTAGCATCGAGTCCATCCCCAAGCGCAGGAGCATTTGTGTTTGCTGGTTCTTTGATATCTGGTCTACCCTCCTAATCCAATCAGATATTTTTGGTGCTTCTTGTTCCATCCAGAATTTAGTAATCAAACCCTTTTGCACTATATTAATTCAGCATAGCCCAGAATTTTTATACCTGTCAACCGTTAACTCTGTGCCATATAAGAGACATACACTGGGTTCCTTTAATATTTTTATCCCAGTTATTTCTTGTATCAAATGAATTACTTCTTCCCAGAATTTTTGAATTTTTTGACATTCCAACCAAATGTGACCTACTGTGCCATTCCCCACATCCCCTCCAACATAAAGGTGATTTATCCCTATTTTGTTTGTGTACTATATTTGGTGTCATGTACCACCTCGCCAAACATTTATAATTCATCTCTACCTCTTTCATGCTCACATTACCGTGTGTTAGCTTGTAAATCTTTTTTTGTTTATCCTCCTCTATTTGTATTCCTAATTCCCTCTCCCATCTCTCCATGTATGCCGATGCCATTTTTGTTGTTAACTTAGTGAGAATTTTATATATTTTCAAAATTCCATGTTTCCCATCTCCCCATGTATTAAACAAATTTTCAAATGGGTTCCATTGTTCTTTCTTTCTTAAGGGCCTAGGAAGTTTTTCTATAAAATGTTTTATCTGTAGATACCACCACTCATCTACTGTAATGAGCAACACCCTCCTCCTCTTCAGTTCTGATAGGGGCAAATTTCCTCACCATTCATTAGATCTCTTAATTGGGCATCTCCCTTCCTAATCCATCTCCCTGAAATCTTTTCATCCCCTGGTGGAAAAAAAATCGGTATTTACAATAGGCATCAACATAGAGTTAAATTCCCATCCCATCTGTCCGTGCATTGTGTCCCAAGCTCTCAAAACAATTCTTGTGGATACACTTGTACTTTCTTCCACTCCACGAAAGTAAGGTGGCAACCATATTACCCTATCCAAATGTGTTTTACTTAAAGTGTTTTCTATATTTATCCAACTTTTCCCCTGTGAATTGGGTGTCCAATCAAAAATACGTGCTATCAATACTGCATTATAATATCTTCTAAAGTCAAGTACACCTAAACCCCTGTTTTCTTTGTCTCTAATTAGAACATCATAACTTATTTTAGGTTTTTTATTTCTCCATATGAACTTTAGCATAATTTTTTTCATTATCCTAAAATACAATCCTGGAAGCTTTATTTTGATCATCTGGAATTTATATAAAATTTTTGGGACGATTACCGTTTTAATTAACTTTATTCGTCCTATCCATGATATACCACCTATCTCGAACTTTCTCATTTCCTCTTTAATTTCATTTTAATAATGGAATATAATTAACTTTGTATAGGTTCTTCCAGGAGACAGCCAAATTTATTCCCAAATATTTTAGTTCTTTCTCCTTCCAAGAGAAATAAAATTCCCTTTGCAAGGCCTCTCTCTCTCCTCTTGGGAGATTTATATTCAAAATTTTTGTTTTAGTTGGATTAATTTTCAAATTAGACATTTCCCCATATTCTTTCAGTGTCTTCATTAATTGGGTAATGTTATCCCTGGGTTACCTACGTAGAAGAGCATATCGTCAGCATACGCTGCAACTTTATGCTCTGTCTCTCCTATCCTAATTCCCTTAATATATATGTTTTTCCTTATTTTCGCTAAAATGGATTCTAAGGACAGTACAAAGGGCAGCGGTGACAAAGGACAACCCTGATGTGTCCCATTATTCATCTTAAAACTTTCTGATGTTTCCTCATTAACCTTTATTGCAGCCAATGGTTGACTGTACAATTTCCCTATCTATATTCTCATTCTAGGGCCCACCCCCAGGACTTTCAGTGTATCCAACATATACCCCCAATCTACTCTGTCAAACGGTTTTTCAGCATCTAGTAACAATACCGGGAATTTTTCTCTTTTACTTTTTTGTATAAGCATTATTAATCTTAATCCATTATCCCTGCCCTCTCTCCCAGGGAAAAACCCCGCTTGGTCCATATGGATCCACTCCGGCATTAACTCCTTCAGCCTATTTGCCAGCACTTTTGCATACAGTTTGGTATCTATATTTAGTAGGGATATCGGCCTATAACTAGAGCACTGTGTATTATCCTTCCCTTCTTTTGGTATTATTATTATTATTATACAGTATTTATAAAGCGCCAATAGTTCACTCAGCGCTCTACATTACAGAGGGGGACAGAACATGTGACAGAACAATACCAATACAATGGAAAACATGAGGGGATTGAGGGCCCTGCTCTTTCGAGCTTACAATCTAGGAGGGAGGGGATGGTGGCACAGGAGGAGATAGCTGTAGGGGATGGAGTGGTAGGAAGAGTGGAGAAGGTCGGCAAGTTAGCAGAGGGTGGGGTAGGCTTCCCTGAAGAGATGGGTTTTCAGGGTGCGCCTAAAGGAGAGGAGAGTAGGTGATAATCTGATGGGTTGGGGCAGGGAGTTCCAGAGGATGGGTGACACCCTGGAGAAGTCCTGGAGGCGGGCATGGGAGGAGGAGACCAGGGAACTAGAGAGAAGGAGGTCTTGTGAGGAGCGGAGTGTCCGTGCTGGGCGGTACTTGGATATTAGGTCAGTGATGTAGTTCGGGGCAGTATGGTGGACAGCTTTGTAGGTCAGTGTTAGGATTTTGAATTTGATCCGTTGCGCAATCGGAAGCCAGTGGAGGGATTGACAGAGGGGGGTGGCAGAGATGGAGCGGTTGGAAAGGTGAATGAGTCTGGCAGCCGTATTCGGGATCGACTGAAGTGGGGATAGCCAGCGGCGAGGCAGGCCAGTGAGGAGGGAGTTGCAGTAGTCGAGTCGTGATATGATGAGGGAGTGGATGAGCTGTTTAGTGGTTTCTGGGGTTAGGAACGTGCGTATTTTGGCGATGTTGCGGAGGTGGAGTCTGCACGAGTTTGTTAAAGATTGGACTTGGGGCTGAAAGGATAGGTTGGAGTCCAGAATGACACCAAGTACTCTGGCCTGCGGGGCGGGTTTGATGGTAGCGTTGTTCGATGTGATAGAGAATTCAATGGGGGGTGGTGTCCGGGCTGGGGGGAAGACAAGAAACTCTGTTTTGGAGAGGTTCAGTTTAAGGAAGTGGAGAGACATCCAGTCTGATATGTCACTCAGCAGGTGTGTGATTCGGGCGGAGACCGAGGGGGTGAGGTGGGGGGGTTGAGAGATAGATTTGTGTGTCGTCGGCATAGAGGTGGTAGTTGAAGCCGTGAGAGTGTATGAGTTGGCCAAGGGAGGAGGTGTAGATGGAGAAGAGAAGGGGCCCGAGGACAGAGCCTTGAGGGACCCCAACAGAGAGGGGGAGTGAGGGGGAGGTGGTAGCATTATAGGTAACGCTGAAGGAGCGTTGTGACAGGTAGGATGAAAGCCAGGAGAGAGTCCAATTTAGGCGTCTCTGATATCGATCTGTCCATTATATTATTCAGAATTTTGCATATTATTTCCATTAGGTCTTTCCCGTGTGAGATCTCTGGCACTCCTCTTATCCTTAGATTACATCTCCTATCCCTATTTTCTTGCTCTTCTATCCTATATGGCAGCTTTCTTTGTTCTCGTCTCATTTCTATCATCCATTTTTCTAGTTTCAAAATATGTTGGGCCTGTTCTTCCAATTTTCCCTTTGTTTCTTCCACTCTTGCTATCATTTGCCCCAGCTCTTTCTGAATTAGCGTCATTTCTTGTTTTATTGATTTTTCCAGATTTTGAAACATTTCTGCTATTTGTCTTTTATTTGGCATTTGTAGTTCCTTTTCTTGTTCTACCACCTCCCCTCTCCTTTTTTGACTACTATTGTCCATTTCTAGGGATAGTCTAGGATTTTCTTCCATATTGATTTCCAACACACTCCTTTCACTTAATCCTTGTTGTCTTTCTGGGGTCAGGTTTTCCTGTGAGGGTATATATTTTCTAATTGTGCCTGTTTGGGAACTCTTGAGTCCACCTCCTTTAGCTATTTTGTTTTTCATTCCGTCAAAACTTTTGAGTCACTTATCCAAACCCTGTGGGGAGGATTAATTATTATACGATCCCAAGTATCGTTTTAAATTCTCCACCAACAAGCTCTTATTACTTTTTTGTACCTTCTTCTACACCCGTGGGTAATCTCCCCCTGTATGTTCACCTTAAATACAGTTCATTCAATTATTTACTTCACGCAACACATTTCATTACTCCGTACAGCTCTCTCACTCACCCTCTTCCCATCCTCTTCTTCCAAATGGGGTGGCTTCCAGCTCTTCCTTCCGTGGGTTGTGAGCTTATTTCTCTCCAGCCCCTCCATCTGTATTGCGCCTTTACTTTAGTTTTTTAGGGGGATATTCCCCTGCAGGGTTGCTTTTCTTACGGTCTGCACTCTGGCTTATCAGTGGGAGAGCCGGCATCTCCCTCTGCTTGGGAATGCCGGCCGGCTTCTCCTTCTCCCATTACTCCCTTGCAAGGGCTCACATGACCACTTCACGTCTTCTGGCCTCCCGGCAACCAGCTGGCCCAAAAGGGGAGCTAAACCGTCCCGCAGCAGCGGTCCCCAGCCGCCTCGTCCTCCTCACCGACCGTACCGCCTCGGCTTGTCTCTCCTCACTCTCGGGTCTCCAAGAGGCACACACCCAGAGGTAGGCTTTACTGGCACATCACATTTCCCTCCAGGGCTTGATAAAGGACAGGTGGCTGCCTTTACAGAGAGTGCTTACATTGCGCTCTCCTTCACCACCATGACCAGGCTCCTCCCTCACATACATAATCTCTTAAGAAACCTTACTTTTATGTTCCTAAATATTCAGGTTTGAGGTTTATTAACATTTTGGATTGACCAAGAGCACTGTAATTGTTTAATAATGAAATTAATCTTCCAAAATACAACTTGCCTAATAATTGTGCACACAGTGTAGTGGCGCCACTTTCTAAGGCCTTGCTCACTTTCAGCATCATTGGTTGCTAGGAGCAGGGACCTTGATAATTTTGACTTGGTCTTATTTACCTCCAGTTTTGTTATCTAAGGACTGCAGGTACCGTAACTCTTTTTTAAATCAGTGCAGCTATAGTGCCACTTTGTAAGTTGTGCTATTAAAACAAAGATGAATCTTCTACATGTTTTGGTAAAGCTACGGAAATTGGTGACAAAGATATTTGAATCTGGAGTAGGCAATTAAAGGGCAATGCTACCAGGAAAGCGTTGTAAGTGCTTTACTAAATGCACCTGATTGTGTGTTAATCTATTCTGTCATCTTTACTAAAGGAGTATTTTTTCCTTTGCAAAGAAATTTTCACTAAGCTAAGTGAATGAGGTGATTCTGTGCTGACTTCAATCATCCAGTCGTGTGCAAAAAAAATCCATTTTTCCCCTCGTTTTTTTCTTATTTTTATAATGGGTATTCCTTGCAAAGTTAATTTTAAAAACATTTATTAAGCTAATTGAAAGTTCCCTGCAATACTACTTGTAGTAAATCAACCCCACTGAATGTTCATGCATACAAATAATAAAAGAAGGATGAGGAAGCAGGGATTCCTTTTCAGCCTTCAGTGTCACCAAACAAATATACTTGCAAAAATAAACATCAACTTTAGCATATGAATTTAAAAACAATGTTGAGCAAGCAGATCTGATTTTTATGCCACAATTGTTTTCCAGAACAAATACAAGTTCAGCTATTCAGCTCTCAGATAAGCTGGGTGTTTACATTGATCACATTGGTATGTTACTATATTTAGGATGAACAATGTTAGGATATATACCTGAACCTGTGTGTCCCAGTCAAGTGAATTATCAACTTCAACATTAGGTAAATCTGGCCAGACCTGAAAAGAAAATAAGACATAATCAAAATGAGACAACCTCCTTGTTTTTCATGTAACTGGAGTACCTACTTCTTTTTCTAACATTTTTCCTCTATATTCTCTCCTTCTGTGGAGTTTATTTACTAAAGGAGAAGAACACGATTACTTTGCAAGGGCATTTTCACTTTGCAGGGGAGTTCTCACTTAGTGAGTGAATAGTTAGTGAAAATGTAGTTGTGCCAACTTCAATCATTCAACTGTGTAAATAAAATGACTTTTTTTCCATTGTCCTTGCAAATGATGGAGTACTCTTTGTAAAGCAAATTATACTATAATCACTAAGCTAAATGGAAATTCCCTTAGTAAAAATTCAACTGCAGAGTGAACATGCTTTATTTCTTTAGAAAATTAACCTATATCTCTCTGTTTAACCACTGATTTGTCTAACATTTTCTTTCACCCAAAACATTTGAAATAATTAATTTTATGGTGGGATTTCAACTGTGAGTTATTCACAACTTTCTTGCAATATGCCACTTTGGAACTTAATGAAGAAACGCAAACATCCACTAAAACTCATATTTCAGGTTGGTGAAGATGAATATGAGTTGATATCCTTTCCAATTTGTAAGAAACTGAAGGATGCCAAATAAATTCATGCCAGATCAGGCGAAATTCCCAAATATGTGGGAATCTGTAAATCTGCCAAGTCTTGACTAATTTTTGTTTGGTTGAACATATTTGTTTTCAGATGATAAGCTGAGTGGTACTTTTAGGGCCCGTTGACACTGTTGAATTCTAATGCACGTGTTTCAATGTCCTAAAATGCATGGTTCCAACTTTCTACAATAAAACTAATTTTTTCCTGTGATCTGGTTACCAATCTTACAAACTAACAGAAGCAGCCAGCACAACAATTTGTTGATATCACATGCAATAAACCAGAAAAGCGCGGCACTTATCAATGAAATTGCACAATGTGAAAAACAATACCAGTGAAAATACATATATAAATATACAAAAAATTATTTGTGCCAAAACAATGAGTGTATATATGGTATCCGTGACAAACACACAGTAAGTGCTAAGTATAATATAATATTAATACGCACACAACAGTCTGTGAGCAATCGCAACGTGCCCAAGAACAAATCCAATATTGAACATGTTAACACCCTGAAAGCAAGTGCTATTGACCCCAGTTCTTCAGTGCAAAAATACAGGATTATTTACTAAAGCTGGATAGTGCAAAATCAGGCTTAGTACTGCATAGAAACCAATCAGCTTCTAACCTCAACTTGTTCAATTAAAATTTGACAATAAAACATTGAGGCTGATTGGTTTCTTTGCAGAAGTGAGCTTGATTTTGCACTCTCCTGTCTTAAAGAAACCCCAGTCTCTTGGTAGTAAACATCTCCACCTGGGACAAGACAGCCCACATATACTGCTTACCAGACTGACATGATCCCCCCAAAATGAGTGGGCATTAGAACTTGTGGAATCAGCCCCAAGCATCCATGGCAAACTTAATTTTTTCCTATATGGATACCAGACTCACAAACAGCAGAAACAAAAAGGGAAGCATAGGCTCATAGTATAGTAAGCAAGAAACCTCCTTCGTTAAAAATCTTAAAATATGCACTCATATTAATTTAGGTGCTGTTTTTTCCATAACATGCAAAAAAAAAAAGTTTCTAACTTTTGCATTAAAAAATATTGTGTGATTCCATCTCACTGCTGTAGTGCAGTTCATTTTGAAAAAGATAACATCTTCATTTTTCTATGTTTGTTGGAACACAGAAGTCAATGAAGTCAATGTCCGTTCATCAAAAGGCATATAACATGTTTTATTTGTTTGTTAGCAAAATGTATTAACAAATTTGGGGCAATAGCTGTTAACACAGTCCACTCAAAATTCTAACTTCAAAAATGCATTGAAAACACAGAACACCACAAAAGCATATCATTACACAAAGGAAATACATGTTGACAGCTGACAATGCACTTGGCTAACCGTAAAAAAAAAGAAAAAAAAAAGCACTTATGTGCACAAGCTTAGATCTGAATGGGCCCAAAAGACTTCAAGCTCCGTTTAAGTGGTCATTTTGTGTCACTGGTTGTAGAGATTTAAATATTCATCTAGAAATTATAGTTACAGTTGCAAGAAAAAGTATGTGAACCCCTTGGGATTACATGGAGTTTTGCATGAATTGGGCATAAAATGTGCTCTGAACGTCATCTAAGTCACAACAACAGAAGAACACAGTCTGCTGAACATAATACTACACAAACATTAGATGTTGCCATGGTTTAATTGCACATAACATGTAAACATTCACAGTGCAGGGAGGAAAAAGTATGTGAACCTTTGGACTTAATAATTGGTTGACCCTCCTTTGGCAGCAATAACCTCAACCAAACGTTTCCTGTAGTTGCAGATCAGACCTGCACAATGATCTGGAGTAATTTTGGACCACTCCTCTTCACAAAACTGTTTCAGTGTAGCAATATTCTTGGGATGTCTGGTGTGAATCGCTCTCTTAAGGTCATGCCACAGCATTTCAATCGGGTTGAGGTCAGGACTCTGACTGGGCCACTCCAGAAGGCATATTCTGTGCTGTTGCAGCCATTGTTTTGTTGAATTACTTGTATGCTTTGGGTCATTGCCCTGTTGCATCACCCATCCTCTGCGGAGCTTCAGTTGGCGGACAGATGGTCATACGTTTTCCTGCAAAATGTCTTGATAAACTCTGGAATTCATTTTCCCATCAATGACAACAATCCATCCAGGCCCTGAGGCAGCAAAGCAGCCCCAAACCATGATGCTCCCTCCTCCATGTTTTACAGTGGGGATGAGGTTTTGATGTTGGTGTGCTGTGCCTTTTTTTCTCCACACATAGTGTTGTGTGTTCTTCCCAAACAACTCAATCTTGCTTTCATCTGTCCACAGTATATTTTCCCAGTAGTGCTGTGGAACATCCAGGTGCACTTTTGCAAACTTCAAATGTGCTGCAATATTCTTTTTGGACAGCAATGGCTTCCTCCATGGTGTCCTCCCATGTACTCCATTCTTTTTTAATGTTTTCCTTATTGTAGATGTGTCAACAAAAATGTTAGCATGTGCCAGAGATTTCTGTAGGTCTTTAGTGGACACTCTGGGATTCTTCTTTACCTCATGCAGCATTCTGCGCTGTGCTCTTGCAGTCATTTTTACAGGACGACCACGCCTAGGGAGAGTAGCAACAGTGCTAAACTTTCTCCATTTGTAGACAGTCTGTCTTACTGTGGACACATGAACATCAAGGCTTTTGGAGATACTTTTGTAACCCTTTCCAGCTTCATGCAAGTCAACAGTTCTTGATCATAGGTCTTCTGAGAGCTCTTTTCTGCGAGGCATGGTTCACATCAGACAGTGCTTCTTGAAACCAGTAAACCCAAAACAGGTGTGTGTTTTAAGAGCAGGACAGCTGTCAGCAACACATCTAATATCATCACACCAATTGGAGTCAAGGTTGGCTCACTCCTGGCTCCAATTAGCTCTGGGAGAAGTCATTAAGCTAGGGCCTCACATACTGTTTCTGCCCAATTCATGCAAAACTCCACGTAATCCCAATGGCTTCACATACTTTTTCTTGCAACTGTATATAAGGTGCAGTAAAACCTTGGTGGTTGAAAAAGCCTTTGATTGGGATTCGTATGAAGAAACTATACAAGCAGTGTGTGAAAATAATGAAATCACAGTGCATTTAAAAAAACATGCACTTAATTTATGAGAAAAGGTAGCAGAAATGTACTTTTAATTGTAATTTATGCAATTAGAATTTTTCGACTAAAAGTATAACATTGCATATTTGCTGGAGTTTCACCTTATATAACTGGCAATTGGCATTAAAGATATGTGAACATCTACCTGGCAAAACGTAGTAAAACAGCCTAACTAACTTGAACACAGAAGACTGATACTCCAAATGGAATGGCCATTGAGTGGGAAAGGAGGGACATTAATGCTATAGTCCTTTGAAATAAGCAGATTAATCCACCCAGAAATAATGGATTGAGAGGCAGATTCATCCTTCTGAGTACCCTTGGGTAGTGCAAACAGATTGTCAAAACAAAATTGTAGACTTTGGGTTAGTTTGAACAGCCTGAACATCCAAAGAGTGAAGTACCTTCTCCTTAGCGTGCTTAGGATTAGGACAAAGCATGACAATACAATGTAGTAATCAGTTGGAATGGAGAAATCACCTTATGTAGGAAAGAGTACTGAGGCCTCAACATCTACCTACACATCCTGGTTTTCTGATCTCACCAACAGTTCTGCAATTTTCTGTGGATAATAGCCATTATCAGTTGGTGACATTGCCTTTCAGCCTGTCCACAGTTCTCAGAATGTTTACGAAGGTGTTGACTCTAGTTCTGGGGTTGTCCAGCACTCAAGGTATCCCTATCATGGGGCACCTATACTACCAACTTCTCACAAAGCAATTGGCTCAGAAGCTGGCATCAAATGTCCAACAGTTGGTACAGGTCCTGAAAAGGTTCAGTTGAGCAATGAACCTTCAAAAGTCTGCTTTAGTTCCAAAACAGCATCTTTATTTTTTAGTTCTAATCTTTTACATGGCTCAGGGGATGGGTGGGGAAAACGATTGCCGGATTGCCGCGTTCAATGCAGTCCCTTATGCCCAGTTTTACTCCAGAGCTCTTCAAATCCATCAATATGATAGATGCCAGCCTAGACTGGCTAGGAAGGTGTCTTAGGAAGGTGTCTTAGAGAACCTCTTGGCTTGGGGAATGTAGTCATCAGAGGAACATAATATGCAATCGATATCCTGAAAGTTCTGCCTCTCCTACACTGGTCTGTCTACTTAAGGGTCTCCCATCATTGTGCAGTCAGAAAACACCACAGTTGTGGCACACATGAATTTATTTTGAATAGGCTGTCAACAAACAAGTACAGAAATACAGTGCAGGACAGTAGTGTATTACCATGCACTGTGGTGCACTGCAATGTATGTGCAGCAGAGCTGTGTTGAGTTGAGAGTGTCATTTAAAATGCTTACACAATACAATACAGTGTTCCTTTAAGCTGATTCAGCCCTAAGACATGCTTCAAACCTACATTTTTCTTTTTTTTTAACTTAGAATACTGAACATAACCCTTTATCAATGTGTTTTCATAAATACCTTGCCCCATACAATGTCACTCTTGTCATCCCATTTAATAAAAACATCTTGATCTCTTCCTCTTGTAAAAGCTGGATAAGGCTCAGTCTCATTTCCTGCAATTGCTGGATCCTAAAACGTGGTTAAAAAATATGAGATGTTTTATTTATGAACCATAAAGTCAGAATGTTCACTAGTTCTATTTTCTTCCATAAAACAAGGCCATTGGTCAAGAAACCTCTGATTCATTCATATTCCACCTTTAGGATTTGTTTACACATCTATATTTTAGAAGTCCTATACCAAGTCATATAATTGTTCTTTACAAGATTTTTTTTGTCACCAACCCTGCTGACCCCTACTTCTAAAAATGACAAAATCCTGGTTCTCATGCCAGTCTCCTAGCGTAAATACTTACCAATGACCTGATACAAGTATGCAGATAAAATGTTTTAACTTTTCTCTGACCCTCCTGATTTGCATACTTGTTTAAGGCTAGTTATTCAGATTTGTTAGCATAATGGTCAGGCTAAACTTTCACAAGGAAGTCAGCTGTAGCGGCCTCTACATTTCTCATATGGCAGGTCTACTATAAAAAGAGCATGTAACCAAATTAGAAAGTAGAAACATATTTGAAAATAAAAAATATAAAAAATAAAAAGGCAATATTAACAACACAACTACTGTATGCCATCTTGCCTGAAATGTGAAAGCTTTCTGGAAGAGATTACAAACTCACATATAATTATGTGAATACATGTGTTTTTTTGTCTAATGTTAAATTATTTCATTTAAGTGCTGTAATTAGGTTTCTTTGGTGCTTGGATAAATGTCAGGGTTGAGAGTTAAAGGTTATATAGCTGTGTAAACAGTATTGCTACAAATCTTGGCTAAGTAATCCAACAATACTTCACATATGTCATACCAGCATGATGATAACTCTCATTCCATCTAATCGGATATTATCGAAGATTTCAGGGAGTCTTGAAAAATTTTTGCCCAAGGTGAAATCCATTTGCCTCTCCATGTAATCAATGTCAGCATACTGCACATCCTGAGAGAATACAATACATATTCAGTGCACAACAATGTGCTTTTACAGTAAATGCAAGGATTGTGATAAATTGTAAACTACAAATGAGAATGCACAGGTTGGAAAAAAACTAAAATATACAGACAATACAATCTGCAAGAACTCATTAAACAGTTAGCCCACAATGAGTTACATTAGTTTGCCCACAATACATTACTGAAAGGTCACACAGTAAAATACTATACAGTAGATGCCAGCAAGTATTAAAATACTTAATGTAGTAATGCGTAGAGATGGTTGAATGTGCCCAGGTTAAACTTCTTTAGGGAAAGGGGGAGGGGGGGATTGAATTCTGTAGGAAATTTTGTGGAAAGCAAGTTTAGTAGAAATCCTACTGAAAAAAAACTGGTAAATCTTGATATTAAATTCTTGCTATTTTGAAGGATAATAGGCAAGCTATTGTAAAAGATATTCTATACCGATGCCAATGAAAAAGAAAAAAACAGTGCAGACGGGGTCCTGTTTGTGTTGCTTTAAGGACAAGATGAAAAATGCACAATACTTACAAATATGTTTGAGGGATACTTTAAAGCTGTATGTTGTATTTCATTACAGACATGTTTTTTAGTCTCATTTTCCATTACAGTGTACTTTGACAGCTTATTTTTGACTGAGGAATTACTGACAGTAGTAGCACCATAATCTTCATTCATTTGATTGATATTAGTTAAAGATAAAAAACTAAAAGCCTATTAGCTGGCGGACATGGAGAAGTAATATTTCCAAAGTGTAGGGTTTTTTCAGAAAAAAATGGTATTGCTGATGTACCCTATTCATCCTTCTTTATTAATCCCCAAAGAACCCTTGAAACTGACAACAAAGGGATCCAGAAGAACTGTTTGAGCACTTTTTTTCTAGCTTGCTGTAGTGGTTGCAAGGAAAATTATAGCTATACAAGGCTCTTCTTTGATTCTCTAGCTCTCCTTGACCCCTCTGCATATCTATCTATCTATCTATCTTGTCTATTAATCTCAATTATACCCCCTGCCCCTCCCAGATCAGTTGCGGGAGCCTGCAGAGGAATATGACCCCTGTCGTCTGTTCTGCGACATAACATGTTGGGCTAAGCATAGAGAATAGTGACCTTGTATTATACATCGTAAAGAACTGGTGAAATTAGCCTCTTTCCTTAAATTCAAATTATCTGCTTTAAGGACCGCCCGCAATGTACTGTGGTCTGTGCAGGCAAATCAATCTACTGGTATGTCACTGCCTGCTTCTGGGTTTAGGGTGCACACATACCCCCCTCGCTGACCCCCGCTGTGAGTCTGTCAGTAAGTACTGGCCAATGATTCATGGCCAGGACCTGCTGATCGGCTATGCAAAGAAAGAATAAGAAACAAAAAGATCTGTTTGTAAATGCAGCACTTAATACACACATCACACATTGTTATGCACACATTTAATCCCTTGATCACCCTAGATACTAACCCCTTCCCAGCCAGTGTCAATAGTACAGTGACAGTGTATAGTATTATCAATGATCACTGTATTAGTGTCACTGGTTATGTCAGTAGCAGCTAGTCAGCTCTCCCCCCTCGTCAGTTAGTGTCAGATTGTCCATCGCACTATCGCAGTCCCATTATAAGTCGCCGATCACAGTCATTAGCAGTATATAAAACAAAAACAATACAGTGGGGCAAAAAAGTATTTAGTCAGCCACCAATTGTGCAAGTTCTCTCACTTAAAAAGATGAGAGAGGCCTGTAATTGGCATCATAAGTAGACCTCAACTATGAGAGACAAAATGAGAAAAAAAATCCAGACAATCACATTGGCTGATTTGGAAAGAATTTATTTGCAAATTATGGTGGAAAATAAGTATTTGGTCACCTACAAACAAGCAAGATTTCTGGCTCTCACAGACCTGTACCTTCTTCTTTAAGAGGCTCCTCTGTCCTGCACTCATTACCTGTATCAATGGCACCTGTTTGAACTTGTTATCAGTATAAAAGACACCTGTCCACAACCTCAAACAGTCACACTCCAAACTCTACTATGGTGAAGACCAAAGAGCTGTCGAAGGACACCAGAAACAAAATTGTAGACCTGCACCAGGCTGGGAAGACTGAATCTGCAATAGGCAAGCAGCTTGGTGTGAACAAATGAACGGTGAGAGCAATAATTAGAAAATGGAAGACATACAAAACCACTGATAATCTCCCTCGATCTGGGGCTCCACGCAATATCTCACCCCGTGGGGTCAAAATGATCACAAGAATGGTGAGCAAAAATCCCAGGACCACATGGGGGGGACCTAGTGAATGACCTGCAGAGAGCTGGGACCAACGTAACAAAGGCTACCATCAGTAACACACTACGCCGCCAGGGACTCAGATCCTGCAGTACCAGATGTGTCCCCCTGCTTAAGCCAGTACATGTCCGGGCCTGTCTGAAGTTTTCTAGAGAGCATTTGGATGATCCAGAAGAGGATTGGGAGAATGTCATATGGTCAGATGAAACCAAAATAGAACTGTTTGGTAGAAACACAACTCGTCGTGTCTGGAGGAGAGAGAATGCTGAGTTGCATCCAAAGAACACCATACCTACTGTGAAGCATGGGGGTGGCAACATCATGCTTTGGGGCTGTTTCTCCGCAAAGGGACCAGGACCTGGTTTTGATGATTATGGCTGTACACTTGTGTCAGTGGTGGCACATGTAAATATGAGCTCATTAATTGTTTTTTACATAATAAAGATTTTAAATGGTTTCATGCTATGGGAGCTCCCCTCTTCTTTTTTCCTCCCCATGTGACTTTTTGAGCTAGAGTGAATATCTTTTCTTAGAGGTCTCTTAAGAGGAGGATCGTTGAAGCAGCGGCCTGTTACTCCCATGTGTCACACGCTGTTAGCTGGTTTATAATATTACCAGCATGGAGCTCTGGTGAGTTTATTTAGTATATTTGGTGGTGGAAGAGGACAGATGGTGACCGTTATGAAGATACATGGATTCATTTATGTTTATGGTGGACATTATTAGCCTCTATGTGGATGGTGGACATCACATACACGGGGAATATAGATACACATTTTATATTTTTTATGTTTTGCTTTTTTTTTTGCAGATACTACACATTATTATGCATATAAACTATTATTATATGAACTTTATATGAACTTGCATGTTTGCACATTGCATGTGATACTTTATCATTGGATGAGATTTTTAAAGAAATCTTTCTGCACAATTTGCACATGGCACTTTAATATACATATGTTTACAGGAACTGGATATGATTGTTTAGTTTATAGGTTGGGAGCAGGGTAGTGCTGTTCTTTTTGCCCATTATTGTCAGAAACAACTGCCTGATGCATTCTAATCACCCCAAGCTCACAGTTATAGGCTTAAAAAACAGGAATAGAATCCAATTAATTAAAAAAAAAATATAGCTACAGTGTTGACAATTAAAGCGCTAGCTATTAATAGGTTTTTGCAGACAGAAATTGGTCCTTAATAGAATTTGTAGGTGAACAGATCTGTGCACGCAGGCAGGGCATATAAAAAATACTTCCAGCACTGCAAATCAAAGAACTCAAGCATAGTTTGTTAAAGTAGATATAAAACTATTCACTAAAATTTCATATAAGCTTTAACATGATCATATCACTTGGACAGTTTTTTTTTTAATTGCTAGCTTTCATGAAGATAACAGCTGGTGATATTGATATATAAGGTAATTGTTGGGGCACGTTGTTTTATGAGATGACAACATTTTGCTTGTCTCCCACAATACCCTATCGATATAAATCACCCTGTCACAGATTTTCCCAAAGGAAACTATAAGATGCTGTAATGAGATGCATTGCTCAGGCATATTTAAAAATTGTCACCAAAAAAAAAGCCTGTGAAAAAACTGTTACAACCAGCAACAATTAGGAAATTTGCCATGTGCAAAATTAGGCAGAGGCATAGGCAGGGACGTGCATGTGGACAAGTGTATATCACCACGTTATAGATTTTAAAAGGCTGCAGACAGCAGGGCTAGAAAATGTACCTGCGCTTTTCATGATAATGAAAACACTGGTATTTGATGCACAGTGTCTTCACAAGGCCCTATGGTTACAAAGGATTAGATTCGGCAAATGTCCACATTATTAGTTGCGACCAAAAATGCTGAACCTGTTGCAGCCACAAACCTGAACCTCATCTCTACTAATGATCTGTCCCACAACAGAAAAAATAGTAATTCTTATATAAAATATTGGCATTTGAATAACATACCGAAAAGCAAACTGACGATGCATATTATATCAATTTTACATGTGTCATGGCATGACTGTAATTACTGATTTTTACTTGGTGGAGATGTGAGTATGTTTATACAGTACCTAGGAGATAGGTGCTTGAATTTCCCAGACCTAAAACAGAGTTAAGCAGTATTAACCAATTCAATACGGGGCGCTTACACCCCTTTCCTGCCCAGGCCAATGTTCAGCTTTCAGAATTGTCACATTTCCAATGACAATTGCACGGTCATGCAACACTGTAAACAAACTAGATTTTTATAATTTTTTTTGACACAGATAGAGCTTTCTTTTGGTGGTATTGAATCACCAATGGGTTTTTGATATTTTTTGCTAAACAAATGAAAAAATACCAAACATTTTGAAAAAAAACCCACACACAACCTTTTTCTTTGTTTCTGTTACAAAATGTTGCAAATAAGTTATTTTTCTTCTTCACTGATGTGCGCTGATGAGGCTGCACTGATGGGCACTGTTGAGGCAGCACTGATGGACACAGATGAAGAGGCACTGATGGGCACTGATATGCGGCACTGATGAGGCTATACTAATGGGCACTTACATGCTGCACTGAGGAGGCTGTACTGATGGGCACTGATATGCTACACTGAGGGAGCTGCACTGATGGGCACTGATATGCTGAACTGATAATCAGAGCAATGATGATCAGTGCCCTGATTATCTGTGTAAATGTTCCTGTCACAGGAAAGCAGTTTATCGGTAGTGACAGCGCTGAGGAAAGGAAATGCAGATAACTTGCATTTGTTTACATGTGATCAGCTGTGATTGGACATAGCTGATCACATGGAAAAGAAACAACTTTATTGGCTCTTTACTCTGATCGGTGATTCACTGTACATGAGGGACAAAGCTTACCACCAATCGGGCGTGAATGGGTGGCAAGAATGGGAGGACGTCATATGATGCCCTCCAAGAATGAGAGTGGTACCCCCTGGCCATCATTCTATAATAGGCCAGGCGGGAACCAGTTAAACTCAAAAACAAAATGTAATATATTGCAGCTTACCAATTTTTAGAAGCTGCCTTCATTCTAAGCTTTTTTCCTTTTTTCCCAGTAAGTCTGTTATGTTTAACATCTGCTAACAGACCAAGCTGTCCAGGAAAAGTGTCAGTTAGAGGCTGAGGCAATGCATTTAACATGAGGGTGCTAATAATTGTCAGCTTTTATTCATTTATGTAAAACCTTCGTGTTATTTAGAGGTTGGCTTTAATTTGTTATGCAAGTCCATCAAAATCCCATAGTGTATCTAATACTACCCTCTCCACAGATTGACAACGCTGCTGTTCAAATATGTCTCCCCTGCTCTGACATTTAGAGTGGATTCACCCTAATACAGGAAGTGTGTTACAGGCCAGATTACCAGAAGAAAAAGAAAACTAATGCAGCCACCACATTTAAGATATGGTGAGCTGCAATATATGACAATTTACCTTTTTTTATATCATACTACTTTAAATATGTCCTTTTGTTTGTTGTGACAGTTTTCATTAGCTGAGCATCAATCACATTTTATTTCCTGCAATAATCACTTTATCAGAAAATGGACGTTTTGCTACTATAAAATTCCCTTCTCTGAGTCATTGAAGGACACAGCTCCTCCTATTCTTGACCATGGGGTTTATAGCACCTCCTACAGGAGTAGGGCACTAGGCAGAAAAATAGCACAGCACAGCCTATGGACAGTTCTAGCTGGAATAAACCCCCTCTCTGCTATAGAAAAGCCAGTTAGTCACAAAGCAGAATCAGAAGTATAAACTCTACATAATAGCGTGGGTGCTGTGCCCGTCGATATAGTAGCAGAGGAGGACGCCATGACTTTTCTATGACCGTCTGTGAGCACCAAAGGAGAATCCGACCTCTGAAAAGAGGCCGTAGCAGACAGGCACACATGTACCACCCGGACCTTATCCAAGGAGTGCAATGCAACCTCCATTGATGCGATGACCATAGACACAAGGAAAAGTGACAATGTCCTCATTCAGTTGAAAATCCAACACCACCATGGGCCCATGAAGCAGTGAAGACAACCCCCCCCCCATCCTGGAAATGAGTAGCAGCAAACCTACAGACTGAAGAGAAATTGTCTATAGGCTTGGTGGTCTAGTGTGGCCAGGAGTGCTTGGCATTATCCAAATAGGTCTTGAAGGGTTTGGAGTCCTTGTCAGAGGAGCCAGGAAAGAAAAGCCTGGACTTCCGACATGGTTCAATCCCCTTCTTGGTCTGTAGGAGGAAGGTACTTGTGCCTCCTGTGATACTAGGAGACTATTGATTATGTCATCCAAGGTAGCACCAAAGAGATGTTCTCCCTGAAAGGGCAGATCACCAAGGCATTTATTGAAGGCTGATCAGCAGCCCCTGCATTTGAGCCAAAACACCCTTCTAAGCACCACCACCGAGACAGAAAGCTTGGAAGGAGTGGAGCAGCATCCAAGGATGCATCCCAAACGTACTTCAGGCTCTGGACCAACTGGTCCACCCAATCCACGTAAACCAGATTCACTTGCCCAGTGGACAAACTCTGCCACAGAACCCGCAACACCAACCCCGCAGTGGTAAACATAAAGTAACCGCTTCTGCCCAGCAGTCTTTGTCCGTCCCAGCAGAGTCCTCAATTTTAAGTGTAGCTCACACAGAAGTAATCAATGAGGTCACTGGTGCTTTCTCCTGTGCGATTACAGAAGCAGATGACTCAACCTCACTTTCCAAGGATTTATATGAGGAATCTTCAGGATGCACATAAAGCGTAGAGCCCCCAGTGGAAATGTCCAACTGTTATATCAGTATTATGGAATAAGCACACCCATGGATCTTTTAATATACCCTCTCTCGTGATCTCAACTATCTGTTGTATTATCTCCTGCCAAAATTCCTGTATTTTGGAACAATCTCACCATACGTGTACTATTGTACCCTGCATCCCACACACCCGCCAACAATACAAGGAATTCTCCGGGTGTTGCTTATGAGCTCTACTGGGGGTAACATACCATCTTGCTAAAAATGAATAATTCATCTCCACTGTATTCATATCAATTGCGCCATGTGCAAATCTAAATACTTTCCTTCTCTGTTGTTCACTTAACTGCATTCTCAACTCTTTTTCCCATTTACCCATATATGTTGGAAGTACCGGTTCAGATATCGAAGTCAGTATCTTATAAATGCGTCACGTGCCATGTTTTTGTATTCCATCTGAGTTGAACAATTGCTCAAATGGGTACATATCTTCAACCCCTCTCAATGGCTTTGGAAGTGATGCTACAAAATGCCTTAATTGACGGTACCGCCAATCATCTAACACATAAAACATATGCTTTTTTTTTCAATTCTTGTAAAGTACCTATTTCCCTATCCTACATAATATCCTTTAACTGTGCATTCCTATCCTTAATACAAACTCCTGCTATAGTGCTCTTGCACGGTGAGAAACAATGTGTTCCCTCCAGTGGTAATAGTGGTGAATTAAATCCCCATCCATTTTGTTTTTTAATTAAATCTCATGTCCTATATGTTTCTTGTTAAAATAGTGTTTTCAGACAACGTCAGGTACTGTTGTGGAACCCAAATCATTTTATCCAGTTGTGCTGCACCCAGTGTTTGTTCAATCCCTACCCAACTTTTCCCCCATGCATTATTTACCCAATCCATTATTCGTGTTATTAATACTGCAAAATAATATCTTTTAAACTCTGGCCCATTTAAACCCACATTTATTTTATCTTTACATAAAACCTCATATTTCACCCTTGGATTTTTATTTGCCCATATACAGTTGCCAGAAAAAGTATGTGAACCCCTTGGGATTACGTGGAGTTTTGCATGACTTGGGCATAAAATGTGCTCTGAACGTCATCTAATTCACGACAATAGAAGAACACAGTCTGCTGAACATAATACTACACAAACATTAGATGTTGCCATGGTTTAATTGCACATAACATGTAAACATTCACAGTGCAGGGAGGAAAAAGTATGTGAACCTTTGGACTTAATAACTGGTTGACCCTCCTTTGGCAGCAATAACCTCAACCAAACGTTTCCTGTAGTTGCAGATCAGACCTGCACAACAATCTGGAGTAATTTTGGACCACTCCTCTTCACAAAACTGTTTCAGTGTAGCAATATTCTTGGGATGTCTGGTGTGAATCGCTCTCTTAAGGTCATGCCACAGCATTTCGATCGGGTTGAGGTCAGGACTCTGACTGGGACACTCCAGAAGGCGTATTCTGTGCCGTTGCAGCCATTGTTTTGTTGAATTACTTGTATGCTTAGGGTCATTGTCCTGTTGCATCACCCATCCTCTGCGGAGCTTCAGTTGGCGGACAGATGGTCGTACGTTTTCCTGCAAAATGTCTTGATAAACTCTGGAATTCATTTTCCCATCAATGACAACAATCCGTCCAGGCCCTGAGGCAGCAAAGCAGCCCCAAACCATGATGCTCCCTCCGCCATGTTTTACAGTGGGGATGAGGTTTTGATGTTGGTGTGCTGTGCCTTTTTTTCTCCACACATAGTGTTGTGTGTTCTTCTCAAACAACTCAATCTTGGTTTCATCTGTCCACAGTATATTCTGCCAGTAGTGCTGTGGAACATCCAGGTGCTCTTTTGCAAACTTCAAACGTGCTGCAATCTTCTTTTTGGACAGCAATGGCTTCCTCCGTGGTGTCCTCCCATGTACTCCATTCTTGTTTCATGTTTTCCTTATTGTAGATGTGTCAACAAAAATGTTAGCATGTGCCAGAGATTTCTGTAGGTCTTTAGCTGACACTCTGGGATTCTTCTTTACCTCATGCAGCATTCTGCGCTGTGCCTCTGCAGTCATTTTTACAGGACGACCACGCCTAGGGAGAGTAGCAACAGTGCTAAACTTCCTCCATTTGTAGACAGTCTGTCTTACCGTGGACACATGAACATCAAGGCTTTTGGAGATACTTTTGTAACCCTTTCCAGCTTCATGCAAGTCAACAATTCTTGATCGTAGGTCTTCTGAACGCTCTTTTCTGCGAGGCATGGTTCACATCAGACAGTGCTTCTTGAAACCAGTAAACCCAAAACAGGTGTGTGTTTTTTAAGGGCAGGACAGCTGTCAACAACACATCTAATATCATCACACTGATTGGAGTCAAGGTTGGCTCACTCCTGGCTCCAATTAGCTCTGGGAGAAGTCATTAAGCTAGGTCCTCACATACTTTTTCCTCCCAGCACTGTGAATGTTTACATGTTATGTGCAATTAAACCATGGCAACATCTAATGTTTTTGTAGTATTATGTTCAGCAGACTGTGTTCTTCTATTGTTGTGACTTTCTATTGTTGTGACGTTCAGAGCACATTTTATGCCCAATTCATGCAAAACTCCACGTAATCCCAAGGGGTTCACATACTTTTTCTTGCAACTGTATATCTCATTATCGATCCTTTCAAAGCCCTAAAATACATTAGCGGTAGATATATTGGGAGCATTTGAAGTTTATATAAGATTTTAGGCACTATCAACATCTTCACCAAGTTTATTCGTCCTATCCAGGAAAGTAGTCCTTTTGAGATTTTTCTCAACTCCTCCTTTATCTCATATAATGGTGGTATGAAGTTTGTCTGATATATACTCCTAAGTGATGAGGTCAACTTTACTCCCATGTAATTTAGTTCTTTATCTCTCCAGATAAAGGGAAATTTTTCTTTTAATATCTGTCTTTCTGCTTTCGATATAAATCTAAAATCTCAAATTTTGAAAGGTTAATTTTAAAATTTGATAATTCTCTGTATACTTTTAACATTCTCATAGGATTTGGTAATGTTACTTTAGGATGTACTACATAAAACAACATATCATCTGCATAAGCTGCCACCTTATGTTCCACTTCTCCAATTTTAATTCCTTTTATATCTGTACTCTGTCATAGTTGCTAATAAGAGTTCCAATGATAATATAAACAGGAAAGGTGAAAGTGGACATCCTTGTCTTGTTCCATTATACATTTCAAAAGGTTTTGACAATAGGCCATTGACCTTTACCACTGCAGAGGAATGACTATATAAAGAATTTATCCACTGCATCATTTAGGTCCTAATCCTATCGCTTCTAAGGTACTCCCCATTCTACGCTGTAAAATGTTTTTTCAAAGTCTATCGACAGAAATAGAACTGGGGATTTCTCCTTCTTACTTTTTTTCCAATTAGAAGCAATGATCTCAGGCCATTATTTCTTCATTCTCTCCCTGGTATAAACCCTACTTGTTCTACGTGTATCCATTCTGGCACTAGGTCTTTCAACCTGCTGGCAATAACTTTTGCTTATAGCTTCGTGTCTATGTTTAGTAATGTTATTGGTCTATAGCTGGCACACTTCTTGTGAAATTGGTCTAACATTGACACTCAGTCTTTCTTCTTCTAGCCTGGGTAGTGCTGCTGTTTCTAGATATGCCTGGATTTTTTTACTTCTATCTCCCTCCAACTCTCTTGGGTTCTTAGATGTAACCGCATATAGAGAACTATAATATTTTTGGAATACACTAGCTATTGTTTTGGTTGAATATACAATTTCACCTGTTTTATCTCTAATATTCTCAATAAAATTTACTGATTTCTTTGTCACTACCATCCTTGCCAAATATTTTCCCGGTCTATTCCCCCATTGATATCTCTCCCTTGACACTATATTGAAAGCCCTATTTGTCTCCTGTTCCATTAGATTTCGTAATTCTTCTCTTTTTAATATTATCCTTTGTTGTACTTCAGTTTCTATTCTTTTTTTATGTATTTGCTCTAATTCATATAATTCCTCTGTTATTATTTTTATCTTTAACAACCTTTTTTCTTTTTTCCGACCCCATGGAAATCAGGATACCTCTTATATACGCCTTATGGGCTTCCTATGCCATATCTATTGAGACTCCTGTTTCATTTAACTGACAGTATTGGTCAATTTATTTTTGTAGTCTTACTTCCGTCTCCTGATCTTGTATAAGTGTCTCATTTAATTTCCATGCATATGTTTTATTCTGCCCCCCCTCCCCACCTTCAACCTCATTGTGACAGGTGTGTGATCTGATAATGATGTAAACTCGATACTGGATTTAATCAATGAATCCAATAATCTGTGTTCTATCATTATATAGTCCAATCTAGAACATGTTGCATGTACTGAGAAATAGAACGTAGAGTCTCTTAGTCCTAGATGTTTAATTCTCCACACATCTACCAATTGGCATTGATATCATTTCTTTTTTGTCGACCTTAAACTCTTACCTTCATCCCTCTGCACATGCGATGAAGTATCAAACTTAGGATCCATGCAGAAATTAAAATCCCCTGCCACAATCAGTTTACCTCTCTTGAAATTCATTAGATCCCTTAACGTATCCTCTAAATAGGTCATTGGTTCCTTATTTGGACAATATATATTTGCTAGTTTATATTCCATTTCATACAATTTCCCCTTCAAAAACAAGAACAGCCCTTCTGGATGCTTCATTCTATCTTCTATAGTAAATCTCACATTTTTTGCTACCCCTTTGGCTCGTTTTATTGGTGAATCAGCATAGTACCATACCAGAAAGTTTTTTGATTGTAACCTAATTCTTGTATCGTGAGTTAAATGTGTTTCTTGCAGAAATACTAAATCAATTGAACGTTGATAAATTTCTTTTAAGATCTTATGTCTTTTTACCTGAGTATTCAAACCTTTTACATTGTAAGTCATAAAATTAACTAACTTTTTATCTGCCATCTCTATTATATTGATTCCTTTTTTCTTCCAATCCACACCAAGGTACGCCTTAATATAGTAAGTCTAAAACATTGGGTAACTACTAGGTAGGCTTTCTCTCCTTTCCCTTCCACCCATCCCCCCCCCCTCTTCATTCTTCCCCCTCCCTTTTTCTCACTTTTACCAGACCTTAACAATACTTACATAAGGAATCTGGGCTGCCACCATGTCCTTATATAGTTGTTCTATTTCACTGTCATTGTTATATCCATAGCGGCATAATTGGAAACCAAGAGACCAATAGGCTGGCATTACAGGGTGTCCTATGAGCTTTAAAAAAAAAAAAAGTTAGAGCCTTACATGGATAATGAGCTGCACAAAAATGTTTTTATTCTTACTTTGGTGTATTGCTGAACTACACTTTCTGGAGTTGTACCCAGTATAATGAAAAAGTCTAAAATTCCACCAATTGTACGATATGTTATAGCTGGGGTTGGCTGCAGGGTCACATCTGAAAAGGAATACAATATTAAATGGATGCTTTTGAAGGTAAGATTGCAAATTAGTCATAAAAATAAAATATAGGGCATCTTGCACAATGTAGTTTGAAAGAACATATATTCTACTGATTTAAAATGCAGCCCATTGTCCACAATGTGCCTGTACACACCGGCAGGTAAACAAGCGCTGCGCATTCTTGAGTAAAAAAAATTTTACCAACTCACACAAATACAAACATGTATGTGTGAATGCGCAGACTCGCAAATACAGGTCAATATCCGCAAATACTTGCTACACAAACGCCTGAAATTACATCCAAAAATGCTGATTCTCAAACATTAGTACAGTGTGCAAGAGGCCTTAGGATAGATTTTAATATGCAAAGTGGAGAAAATCATGTCAGCGGTTTGATCATTATACAGTATATAGCAACTAATGTGGCCATATGTGACAAATTCCATCTTTCTGATATGTGACAAGACATTAACCATCTAAAATCATCTGAACCCCATGTATTTAGCAATGATCAATAATTCAGGTCTAATTCACCTAAAGGCTAACCTTTGTGTATGTGCATATTTGAGAAACAAACATTAGTTCACTTTTCCAATGTAAAGTACATGTGGAAAACTGAAAACTGTGTATGGGTAATATGTTTCAAAATCATAATTCTCTCTTGTGACTGTTTTTCTAAATTTGAACGTGGAAACCCTTTTAAATTATTATTTAATTATATGTGTTTCTAAACAATAGCAACAAACTCTGAGCATGGGACATTAATAAAAATTAAATAACTACAAAAGTATATAGGAAGTGAGTGTTATCAAACTTACCCATTGCATTGCTATTAAGCAAGAACACTCCGTAAGCATTTCCATCTTCTTCAAGTCCCATGTAGAAGGGATGAAATCCATATGCATTGCTTTTGTACTGCAAACAGAAGCATCAGAAGTGAAGTATGTGTTATACAATTAGTCTATAAAATACACAATAAATATACTTTCCTTCAAATGAACCTGAGAAAATGCTAATTTTAAATATTATTGGTTTACATGGTACCAGGATAGGGGCTATACAAAGGTACAGTTACAGGGATTAAAGGAGAAATAATGCCAAAGCTCTTTTGGCCCTAGTTCTCCTTTGGGTCATAGGAGTGCACTTAGTTTTGTACTCCTGTGACTTTTATTCAGCTGACAGCAGGCTAAAGTCGACTGTTGGCTGAGATTCTTCACCCGCTCTAGACTCTGGAGGGATCCTGACTTTAATTTTGGGATCTATCAAGATTTCTGAGTGGCAGCTGGCTCAGCCCCTCAGTGCTCCTTTGAGGGCCTGAACCTAAGGCAGCATCTCCTCACCCCTCCATAGTCCAGCTCTCCATTGTCCAGCACTCCATTGACCACTGGAGGGCCAGAGCAGAGAGATGGTGACTGACAGTCACGGGCATTCTGCTCACTGAAAATTGGGAGCTGAGTGATAAGTGGTCTTTAATCACTCAGTTCTTGGTCTTAGAGGTGGAGGGCTCCATTGAGCTGCCAGTTTGTTTAGCTTTACAAAGTGACACTATGGCTGCACTAAATTAAAGAATAATTGCCTCCAGTTTAATATAAGTATAATAACTAATGTGCTGCTACCACCATAATCAAAGAACTCATGCAATAATAAGACACCAAATGTATTCCTATATCAAACAATAAAATAAATAACAAATTATATCATAAGCAAATTTTATAGCAATTTTGTTAACAATACATGCCTAATATGCAAACATAAAGGTATCAAATGCACCATCAATGTGGTAAATAATGAAACTGGAAGTAATTATTATTTACTATATTGATATGGTTAATAATAATACTTCAACAGCCCCCAAATAGGTGTGGTGCATTTTGTCACTATTGCAGTGCTGTGATTTGGAATCGCAGGCAGAATTGTGGTGATTCTGCACACTATCCTAAATTGCCAGATGTGAATGAGCCTAAGCAAAGCTGATGGCTGCTACTACAGCCATCAGCTTGTGTAAGTTTTCCTTTGCCGGCTCCTTGCTGCAAAGTAAAAATGACCTGGGTGGCTGTCAATCCTTTTGCAGTGTGGGCGACAGTCACCCTTTCTGCCAAGAGACCACCCACTTATTTCCCAGGATCTCCCACTCTTACCAGGAGCCTGGAACCGCAACAACTGTCTTAAGTACAGTTAATTACAACAACGAGCAGCACAGTTCTCCCTGTGCCTGTGTGGATTTCCCCCAGGTGCTTGGGTTTCCTCCCACACTCCAAAGACATGCTGGTAGGTGAGTTGGCTCCTGTCTAAATTGGCCCTAGTATGTGTATGTATGTATACATCTGAGTTAGACTGTAATCTCCTTGAAGGCAGAGGCTCATGTGAATGCACAATACATATTTAAAGAGTTGCATACATTAACAGCACTTTATAAGTACCTGTAATAAATAAAATAAATTAAAATAAATAAGTATGGTGAATGGAAGGAAACTGAGAAACATCCATTCCTTAATCTCCTCTGCAGTGACTGAAGCCAGAAGAAACAATGATTTTGTCACTTCTGGTTTTTGAGATGTCATTCCCGGGGTGTTACAGCCAGGAAAGCATCTAACCAAGCATGATCTGCACTTGGTTATTTGCTTTGGAGGGCAGGGAATGCACTGGAGTCTAATAGTCCCTCAATGTCTCCATAAAGAGTACTTGTCACCTGCTCAATGCTATTACATGGGCCTTTATTAACCCCTTGTGATAGCAATAAAAAAAAAGAAGAAAATTATGATAAACTGTATCAAAAAAAACAAAAACATCACCCTCATTGCCTTGCACATGTCTGAAAATGCAAACATAGCACAGGGAGCACACGTGTATGTAAACCGCAATTGCACCAAGTATGTGAGATGTTACCTATGGAGATTTTTTGGGTACCACAGTTTTTCACTGTATCTGGTGCACACAATTTTTAAACTTGGCATGTTTGTTATCTATTTAGTTGACACAACCTCATTTTTTATATATCTTACCAAAGTTCAGTATTATATTGTATGTTTGTACTAAAATTAATTTTATTACATTTTTTCCTGAAAATATATATTTGTAAAACAGCTGCACAATCTACGTGTGCAGGAAATGAAAAAACTGCTCCAGTGCCAACGTGGTTAATTATCTCTATTTGTACTATGGTGTACAAAACTTTTGACAGTTTTCTGCACCATTATAATGGCACCGGAAGCTTAAAAAGTGCTTACAAACTTTTAGACCCCAACTGTAAGCAGACTAAGTTACTGTTCTGATCTTCAAGGATCTATGAGAATAAATAATTTGACAGTAAAAGCAGCTAGAGAAGTCAGTTATGGCTTGTTTCAAAGGGCTTTTACTGCTTAATAATGCTATATAAATACTCCATGGTCTGGACACGGGAGCACTTCAGGAGAAAAATTGTGTTGATCCATTACATTATTCAAATATTATATATAACATAAAATATTATTTAAGCATTTTTAAAGTGTGAGGGTTCAATAATTTGCAGTAGGAAAAACTGTAGGCATCCTAAATAGATCATAGCATGAATGCACAAAAAGTATGTACAATATCATCATTGCTTTTTTTGCTGTATTATCAAAGTGTTACCAAACCCACAACAGTAAAATCTGTCTGTATATGCAGAAAAGAATGCTTGGTATACTCACTGTGGAACCTAAAGGGTTAATACACCACATTGTGTAAAAAACATGTTTAATCCTGACTTTTCTGATCCTTCCCATCTTCCAGTGTCTCCTAAATATCTCCTGATAGAACAGAGGCTCAAGGACAAGCTGCACAAGCTCAGTTTAGTGTGTATTGGTAGAGAGATTTTTTTTCTTTTCTTGGGAGAGTGCATGTGATCAGCACAGGGCCAATCAGCACTCTCCAGACAGAGTGTCAGGGGTCCTGCATCCTCCTACAGGAGAATGAAAACTCCTCTTACAAGCTGTAACAAGTACTCAGCTGAACACTGATAGACGTCACAAGATTGCTCTAACTGCTGATGAAAAAAGGTATTAGCAGTTTATATTTACT
This sequence comes from Staurois parvus, assembly GCF_062004578.1. Lineage (NCBI taxonomy): Eukaryota > Metazoa > Chordata > Amphibia > Anura > Ranidae > Staurois > Staurois parvus. The sequence goes on from NW_028317951.1 coordinate 9,018,007, forward strand.
AAAATAATTGAATTTCCATGTTCTGTGTACTGTGGGAGACCAGACAGAGTGAATGCAAGGTGCTGGGTTTACTAACACTAAACTAGAAATTTATTAGATTTTTAAATAATAAGATTTAACCTTTGGGCTGTCACAAGCCAACAGTTTTAGCTTGCCATTTTTGATCTGAAAAAGAAAAAAGGATGAAGTCTGGCTAGGTATATGTAAAATAGAAGCAGTCTAGATATGGGTGGGTCATAGGATGCCATAACCTGTAAGTTACAATAATGTGGCTTCTGGCCCATGGCTATGTCATGATCACGAGGAATGTTAGCAATCAAAGGGCATCCTTGTAGCCTTAGTTATGTAGTAGCTAAAGCTTGTTTTATTTACTGAATCACAATGAAGTTGATTTAAAACTGGAGAGTGCAAAATCTTGTGCAGCTGTGCATGGTAGTCAATCAACTTCCAACTTTTGCTTGTTCAATTAAGCTTTCAAAAAAAACAAACTGGAAGTTGGTTTCTATGTAGAGCCGCACCAGATTTTGTACTCTCCAGTTTTAGTAAATCAACCCCAATATATTTTTGCTTTCTAAAAGAACACTTTAGAAACCAATTAAACAAAAATAGCAAACTAAGTAACCAATACTACCTACAAAATGTATTGTAAAATATTTTTTTCATTGGGAATCACTGCTGGAAATGATAAAGACATTTTGCTGGAAATCCATTAGAACACAGATTATGGAAGGGAACAGCTAATGTTAACATGATTTGCAGCAAGATTGGAAAGCATAAATCTGACTGTGACTATCAGCTTGCATTCATATTGATTTGCAGTCTTAAAAATAGATGTTATAGACTTATCCTACTGTCATCAACTCCACTATGACAAAACAGGTTTACTAAGAGTTATTCCTAACCATTACACTATGGTGTAATGCTTTCATTGAATGTATACACACTGTAACAAATGTGTTAAAGCATACGCTAAATCCTTTGGATATTTCTGCATTTGGTTACAATATTTTTTTATAGTTTAGAACATAAAATGAGGATTACATATTGTAACTGTAAGACTGGGCTTTTAGATATGACACGTTGACATGGGCATGATAAAAATTCCTGTGTGTCCTACTGACTGTGGCTGATGTTGACCAATAAGAAAATATCATATTGCCTTTAAGAGAAGGATGAATCTAAAATTGTTGCACAAATACTGACCTGAAGTATCTATGAGTGGCATATTTTAAAGCCTGAGCCTTCAGGAACATTACCTCCTGATGACATCTTTTACTGTCACCTGTTACTTTGCTTGACATCAACACAAATTTAACATACTCTTATGATGAAAATAGAACATATACTGCACTGTTCCACAATATTATGGCATGTTAGGTAGTTTCTGACAGCTAAATATTTAGCAAATTTTAATTTTAATAAAAGCCATATTAGGGCATAGGACATACCATAAACAGTGATTTTATATGGATGGAACTATGGATGGATGCTTATTATTACTTACTGCAGGAGGTTGGTCTTTAGCAAAGTATCCCCAGGTATTCCAATCCAGGTTAATTCGGAATGACTCATGCTCTGTTTCTCCAAGTCCATATATATAAGAAGATGGCAAGCGATTTGAAATTTGGATAAACATGTCTGAGAAGGTGAATCCAGGGAGCTGAGAATTCCAGCTGAAGAATAAAAAGTCACTTGTAAATTATGTGCACAGAGTTCTGATAAGCTATTTCATGGGGCTCTGCATTTTTACATTGTTTTCATTATTTTGATACAAAAGTGGAATCCTTGCACAGTTTATTTCCAGATCTTTTAAACAAAAAATGGGAAATATTTATGCAAGCATTACATGAAAATATCTATGGCAACAAACAATGACAGTAATGAGAACCAAGACTTGGCATCCACTTTAAAGCATTAAAACTGGTACCATGGCCCAGTTAGAATTACGATAAATAATGCATATCTAAGATTAGAAAACTAGGCTGGTCAAATTTGTATTAAAAACTCTTATTACATGTTCTATAATAGGGCATACATGATAAAACAGAATTTAATCAGGGATGAGGTTCAGGTCTAAAATGAATCCTGTGGGTTGGAGATGCGCAGTCCTTGTGAATGTTTGTAGCAAAGCCCGTGCCTGCAGGATTTTGTTTCTAGTAAACTTGGGCCTTAAATCGCTGTTTCAAATTTTCCTGTTGCTGGCAAATTTTTACACTTAATTACTGTAGTAAAACCTGAACTGTACTCTGTCTAGTACATTTCAGCGAAATCTCCCTAACTAAAAATGTCCTTTTGCTGTATGTTAGTGCAAATAAAAAAAGTATCAAGGGCAGTACTCAATTGTTTCTGACTATATAAACTGAAAAATGTTTGAAGATTTTGCTTTCCTTTGAATCGCTTAATTAATATTTAGTTGTATAAGCACTGTTTCTGAGAACTGCTGTACATCTGTGTTTCATGGAGTCAACCAACTTCTGGCACCTGTGAACAGGTATTCCAGCCCAGGATGATTGGACCACATTACACAGTTCTTCTCTATTTCTTGGTTTTGCCTCAGAAACTGCATTTTTGATGTCACCCCACAAGTTTTCTATTGGATTAAGATCCGGGGATTGGGCTGGCCACTCCATAACGTCAATCTTGTTGGTCTGGAACCAAGATGTTGCACGTTTACTGGTGTGTTTGGAGTCGTTGTCTTGTTGGAACACCCATTTCAAGGGCATTTCCTCTTCAGCATAAGGCAGCATGACCTCTTCAAGTATTTTGATGTATTCAAACTGATCCATGATCCCTGGTATGCGATAAATAGGCCCAACACAACACCGTAGTATGAGAAACATCCCCATATCATGATGTTTGCGCAACCATGCTTCACTGTCTTCACAGTGTACTGTGGCTTGAATTCAGTGTTTGGGGGTCGTCTGACAAACTGTCTCCGGCCACTAGACCCAAAAAGAACAATCTTACTTTCATCAGTCCACAAAATGTTGCGCCATTTCTCTTTAGGCCAGTCAATGTGCTCTTTGGTAAATTGTAACCTCTTCAGCACATGTCTTTTTTTCAACAGTGGGACTTTGCGGGGGCTTCTTGCAGATAGCTTGGCTTCACCTAGGCGTCTTCTAATTGTAGCAGTACTCACAGGTAACTTTAGACCTTCTTTGATCTTCCTGGAGCTGATTGTTGGCTGAGTCCTTGCCATTTTGGCTATTCTTCTATTTATTCGAATGGTAGTTTTTTGCTTCTTCCACGTCTTTCAGATTTGGTTGCCATTTTAAAGCATTTGCGATCATTTTAGCTGAGCAGCCTATCATTTTCTGCACTTCTTTTTATGTTTTCCCCTCTCCAATCAACTTTTTAATCAAGGTACGCTGTTCTTTTGAACAATGTCTGTAACGACCCATTTTCCTCAGAATTTCAGAGAGAAATGTACTGTAACCAGCATGTACAACATTTGCTGCCTTCCTTTCTTAAATAAGGGCAATAATTGCCACCTGTTTTTCAAAGAATGAATGACCTCACTAATAGAACTCCACATTACTATTTTGAACATGCCCCTTTCAATTAGTGATTCAATTACACAGAATCAGCAGCATGCATGTCATGACTGTTGGGTCTGTTGGATTTATATTACTCTACTACACCTGCTAGTAAATTATTTGCCAGGTAGAAAAATAATTTCTACCAAAAACAGTGATTGATCAGGTTAGTGATGTCTGATTGCTATTATTTTGAACACAACTGTATATATACAGTGCTCAACATAAATGAGTACACCTTTTTTGAAAAGTAAGATATTAATCAATATACCAATGAACACAAGAACAATATCCAAAATTATGACAAAACTGAGTTTCATAGAGTATTTGTTTAGCTCATTACATGAAAGGAAGGTTAATAATATAACTTAGATTACAAAATCTTCAGTTTTACTCAAATTAGTTGATGCACAAATGAATACACCCCACAACAAAAACTACTACATCTAGTATTTTGTATGACCTTCATGATTTGTAAGGACAGCACCAAGTCTTCTAGGCATGGAATGAACAAATTGGTGACATATTGCAAAATCTATCTTTTTTCATTCTTCAAGAACGACCTCTTTTAGAGCCTGGATGCTGGATGGAGAGCGATGCTCAACTTGTCTCCTAAGAATTCTCCATAGGTGTTTTAATGGGTTCAGACCAGGAGACATATTTGGCCACTGAATCACTTTCACCCTATCCTTCTTCAGAAATGTAACAGTGGCCTAAGATGTCTGTTTTGGATCATTGTCATGTTGGAAAAGTGCACGACGACTAAGGAGTGATGGTAGCATCTTCTCTTTCAATATAGAGTAGTACATCTGTGATTTCATGATACCATCAATGAAATGCAGATCCCCAACACCAGCAGCACTCAAACAGCCCCACAGAAGCACACTGCCACCACCATGTTTCACTGAAGGCACCATGCATTTTTCTTTGTACTCCTCATCTTTGTGACACCATACAGTTTTGAATCCATCAGTTCCATAAACATTTATCTTTGTCTCCCCACTCCAGAGTACAGAGTTCCAGCAGTCTTCTTCTTTTTCAGAATGGGCCTGGCAAATTCTAGGAAAGCTTTTTTGTGCATAAGCATTAGGAGAGGCTTCCTTCGTGGACAACGCCCATGCATGCCATTCCTCTGCAGTGTACACTATACTGTGTCACATGAAACAATCACCCCAGTTTGGCTTTCTACTTCTTTACCTAACTGCAGTGAACTTGCATGCCGATTTTCTTCAACCCCTCTCATCAGAAGACACTCCTGTCGAAGTCTTAACATCCGTGGATGGCCTGGACATCTGTGAGATGATTGCAGTTCCACCTTTGTTAAATTGTTGGATCATTTTTGCTACAGTATTTTGACTGATAAGTAAAGCTTTGTGGATCTTCTTGTAGTCTTCACCTTTCTTGTGTAAAGAAATTGTTTTCTTTCTCAGGCCTTGTGACATTTCTCTTCCATATGGTGCCATTGCTGACAGTATAAAATTAGAAGGGGTTTTCTTTGTTAAGTAATGCCCTTTTATAATCAACTGTCTGCTGGACACCTGTTTAACAAATAATTAGAATCACTTATAGTTGAATTCTTCTTAATTAGGATTTTGTTGTCTAAAATTTAGCTTTGGTCCTAAGGCTGGCCATACAGTATTCATATTTCTTGTACAATGTTCCTTCAGATTTACCAAAAAGCCATATAATATGAGGTCAAACCTAAACAACACTTTTAATTGTGTCCAATTAGGCAGGTCCTTGCAATACATAACTGAAGGTAAATCTTACAGCTTGGCCAGGTATACAAAATATTAATACCTGTTTTATAATAATTCCAGAACATATTCAAAGAGGTGCTGGGAACTTTTAGGCTTTCAAGTGTACATAAAGTAAAACCGCAAAATAGCTCTGGCAGCTCCCACACAGCAAGGCTTCCTTTTATGGTTTGAGTTACTATTGGGTGCCCATCAAAGTACATAAAGGAGAACCAGATCAGAATTGAATAAAAGAGCCCAAGATAAATTTAAATATAGCTGCCAATTAAAAGCATCTTGAACTTTTTTATTTGAGTTTGGTCTGGAGCTCCGTTCTGTATTTTTATGGTTATAATAATTGAAATCAGACTTTTTACTTAATTGTTGTCAGTACACCATGAATGAATCTATGTTCACATCAAACTTAGAATAATTTACAAAGAAATTAAAAAAAAAGGAATGTTTCCTGTGCATTTGCAGCAACAAGTTAACAAAAAATGAAGTCACTCCAATTTCATAAACTGGGCTTTATATTAGGATTGTGCATTTCTTTGGGATTTCTTCTACAATGTACTGGTAGTTTACTTAGCTTCCAGGGAAACATTAAGTAATACACTTAGGAAACAGAAGTTAAATTATAAGATTCAAGCATGTGAACACTTAAAAAAACAAACCTCTAATTGCAGAATGGTGAGAAGTGCCGTTACTAACCCAAGCAGGGGGACAGCGCTCATCTGAAATGTAATTTGCCAATTTCTTGATCTCATAGTGGGCCTAATTTACTTATATGTAAAGTACATTGAAGTTAGGATGAAGCGAACTGATCCTGGACCAGACTTCCTAAAGTATAAAACATGCTCTTCTCTGAACTTCATACTTCAATAAATCAGTCTCATCTTCTGAATGCAAAGTATGTAAACAATCAGGTAGCAACTGTCAAAGTTCAGATAACCTTCGACCCGATGATGTTAAAAAGTCAAAGAAAGAAAATTTGGCGAGGGGGTACAGATAATTTATAAGACAACTATAATAAAAAAGACACGATTAACACATTAAAACACTTAAGCAAGTATGTTGCTTTTCTATACAATAACTATAATGTGTGTTTTGTAATTATAATTACTTACATAACTGTTCCAGTGCTCCGTCTTCTAATCACAACTCCAAATGGATTGTTGGCGATTTCTACATCATACAGTCTTCCTTGCTCTGTACTTGTTGGAATGCTTGGGATATTTAATGGAACTGGAACTTCATATCTTTTATTGTTTGGGTCAAATATCTGTAAAAGTTAAATATTAGATACGTTTCTTTAAATACTTGTTCAGAGATAAGACATTTAATTCCCTATATTGTTTTATTACACCTTGCCAAGAAGTAACGATATGATGAATGTCTCACTTACTGTCTGCAGTTACTGCACTTTTGCATTGATTTGGACTTAAAATATATTCCCCCATGAGCTATAGAGGAGTTTCTTAAAAGAATACCCTATGACACAATTCATAAATCATTTTGACCCAGTTTACGATATCTTAAAGCAGGCCTTTTTAATGCAAACTCACTCAAATGACAAGTTAAAATAACACATGCATGCAAAACTGTATGTATGACATTTCCAGATCTCTTAGCTATTGTCCATGTACAGTGAAAAACCTGGATTCTTCATGCCCACAGCCCAAAAGTCATTACATTTCCACACCTCTCTGTATGTCATTATTTGCATAATGGGCAGAGATTTTTCCTACAGAGAACTGCCACTGAGGGAATATTTATATCACATACACCTCAGATCGCAGTGCCCCTCCATCACCTCCCAATAATGCTAAAGAAAAAAATCAGGCGAGATGGCATATACAGAAAATGAAATACTGCAAATTCAAGTGGTAACACAAAATTTGCAAGCATGCATGCACAATTTTTAACTGACAATTTCAGAGTGTTTGCATATAAAAGAGATACTTTAGGATGAAAAGAGTAACCTAAGTTATGTATAAACACTACTGCTTTAGCCACTTCAGTACTAGAGCTTTTTTTTTTTCAAAAATGTCTCAGTCCCGCACCTTATACATTTTAGGTTTTCAAGGCTACCCTAGCTTATTATACACAGTTTTGTGTTCTTTGGGGGGAAGGGCTTTACATTTGTAAACCTTTGGATACATATATTTTATTTACTTGTTTTTAGGGGTAAGAGAATAGTTGAACATTAGAAGAAAAATACATTTTTCTGTACTTTCACCAAAAACATTATTTACACAATTTGCGCACCATCACACAGCGATTTCCAAAATATAATAAGAAAAGTTCAATAAAACAATATCACAATAGTGTGACTTTTATGTAATTGTATAGCTGAAAGTGAACGTATGCATTTTACTTTAGAAGCGCTTTATTCCCCTTTCAACGCTACATTGCTAAGCATGCAGTAAAAAAACAGCTGCATAAAGTTAGTATTACAATAATAAAAGATCAAGTCCTGTTGAACATGACATAAATTAGTTAACAGCCACTTTTTCACAGGTTTTCAATAAAAATTTGAATGACATTGTGTTCACTTACATAAGCACTGGATGCTTGCGCATCCAATGCAAATTTCATCTAATGTCATTGTTGCAACCTGGGGAGTAATTGTTTTATTTTTCTATCTTTTTTACACTTTTTTATTTTACAATTTTTTTTAATTATTACTTTTTCATCTTCTTGGGGGTTTGCATATGGTCACTGCATACCAGAAACAGACCTCCCCACTCACTTCTGAGATGTCCTGTACATAAAACCTGTTGAGGCAATATAGTTAAGACTCAGACATTTCAATTTACTGTTACTAAACATAGTTACAGCATTGGAAGCTTCATTACCTGCTTCACTAAGACTGTTGTATATCTTTTACAATGTTCTTGTAACCTGCAATATATATTGCAGGTTACAAACCAAATGGGCAGAAGGACCGTACAAACCAGAATAGGGGAGCACCTTACCAACAACATCAAAGTGTTCAAACATTGTAAGGATCCATCATGTCTAAAATTGGTAGGTAGAAAGAGTTTTTCACCACAATGGAGGGGTAGTAACAATGTCTGCGAGATTTCCAGGTGAGAAACTCGCTGAATCTACAAAGTTAATACCCATTGTCTTAATGGGCTTAATGTGGAATGGGAAATCAACTGTTTCAACAACAGCTAGGGTGCAGCTGATGCCCTATTGTTCAAATTTTATTTAAATGTTTTACTTTTTTTTTGGTTTTCCAGGTGTCATTTAAGTATTAGTCCCTAGGTGATGCTGTCACCCTTATGTCATCAGTATCAATTGTTTTTTAAATATTTTAAATATTTTTATTATGAGAGTTATTCTTCCTCTTGCATATTTATTATAATTACCGGTCAACTTGGTTTATGGTGGATCAGTGTTGCTGGTGAAATAAGTGGTGTGCATTGGTGGAGACAATGAGAGTGCATTCCATCCAAACATTTGGAAAGTGGTTGTCCATTCACCTCCTCGACAAGCACCTAAAGGGCTTGGAAGCCATCATTCATCTATCCATCCTGGATTCTTTCCCTAAGAATGTGGCTAGACCTCCTGTATTTTGAGGTCTAAGAGTCAAGTAAGCAGCTTCTGTTTGATAGCGTTCACAAGTGGTACAAAGTCTTTATGGAATCATCTGGGCTACTTTATGCACACATTATGTTCTTTGGCTACAGAAATTGTACATAGCACTTTTATGAATTGTGTTGGGACTTTGAAAGTCAAATGACGTTGTGTGCCAATGAAAAGGTGATTAGCTACACATGATTGAGTTTACAAGTCATTTTTAGGAGAGGGTGATTCTTTTTCCAACTCAGTGAATACAGCTGGATAAAACAAAAACTGTCTTCATTTCAGGCTGCAAAGTAACAAAATGTGATTTTAAAGGGGGGGCAGAGTGATTCTTTTCTCTACCAACTGTATATGAATTTTATCTATTTTATACTTATTTTATGATAAGCACATGCACTTTTCTTTATGTATGGTAATGCAATTCGATTCAGGTAATTTTTGTATACATTTTTAGGTGGGGATATAGAAAGTGCGGCTGCCATTCTGATAGTCATACACATTCACATCTTTTGTGATGACATATTAGCACAAAATTTCTGGTTTAATAAAATTGTATTATGGCAAACACATTGTGAGGGGGATTTACTAAGAATGGTGCAGAAAGAATCTGGAGCAGCTGTTCATGGCAACCACTCAGTTCTGGATCTCATTTTCAAAGCTTAACTGAACAAGCTGAAGCTAGAAGCTGATTGGTTATTAATACTATGCACATCTGCTCTAGAATCTGTCTGCTCCAGTTTTAGTATATCAACCTCATGCATTTGCCTGTGTATAATTAGACAAATAAAAAGACACTGACACTATAATATGAATTTTAAGGAGCTTACATTATACTAGCTTATAATGTAAATTTGCAAAATGTCATATGTGATGCTTCTTCCACTTGTTTCTCTAAAATAATAACAATGTAACTCAACATTACCTTAAACTGAAGCATATTATCTTCATGGAAGGTGGCAGTTAGACGAAGGTCATTTATTGATGGAGAGATATCATAACGTACAGACGCTGTTGGATTCCCTAGATTTGCTGTTATTCCAGTAGCAGTGTTTTGAATATTGCTGGCTGTATATCCAAAGTTATCTGGATAGAAGCAGTATGGTGCTTTAGGATTACTAGAAGCCTATAAGCAAAACAATAAATATTTTTAAACAGCATACTGGAACCCCTCTTTTTTTAACACAAACAATATATAGTAAACAATGATCCTTCCCTTAGCAGCTGTAGTCAATCTGTTCCTCTCACAGAAAGAGATGGTAATGATAGATGCGACCAGCACTCTCAAAAGGATAAGTTCAATATTGCCTCTGTATAACCAAAAATCAGATATCATATATCCACCAACTTCTTCCTGTGAATCTACTCTTCCCATACAGTGATCTCCAAAAAAAGAAATATATTATAGTGTAGTATGCTCAATACACCATGCCTCAAATTCTGCCCAATGTGTTCACATTTATAATAAATAACCATATATTGATTTGTTCACTAATGTTCTTCTTTATCTACCCTTATCCTTCATATACTTGGTGTATATCCAATCAATTATTCTCAGATTCACTTCAGCTTTGTCTCCTGGTATCTGGTACTTCAATGATCATCTCACATGAAGATCCACACGGTTTTACTCAAAATACAAAATACCAATATAGTGCAATACTTTTTTCTAAAAATCCCTCTCGTATAGAAAGCCACTCACATTATAATAAATTAACTGTGCATTCCTATTAATACTCAGAGAAAGATCCACCAAGTGCATCACCTCTCCAAATACACTCCAAGCTCCTTACTGAACTTCCAATAAACGGTGCTTTTAATAAACCATTCCACTTTCTTCCTGCTCTTTGCCAGCATGACTTGTGCAAATGGTCCCCAAGAAATAAAGACTAATATAGTGTTATCTTGCTTTTAAATAACATTTGAAAATAAAACTCAAAACAGGTCTGTAACCACTTCCAAAATGGCCACTGTTGCACTTCCAGTATCCGCAATTGCGTCAATTCCAGCGACTAGTTTTGTCATCAAGACTTCTTTCAAGGATTTTCATGCCAGACTTCATTCTTTCTATTTATAACTCACTCTTGCCCATAATTGCCTTACATATCTCCACTTTTTTTATGGGAAAGTGTCCATTTTCTCTATTGAGCTCAGATTGTGATGGAAAATAGGACTGACCATTTGTGGTAATCAGCATATGGGCGGAGCCATTAAGAATGGTGCACAAGGACCATCCCCTTATGCCAATTGCCATACAAACAGGAATAGGAATGCAATGCTACCATCATTAAACATAAACTTACGCCCCGCACATTTTTTATACAAAAAAAACACTATAAAACATACTTATAAAAAAATGATTATATATAATATTAAGCCTCTAAAAAAACTGTTATTTTATAAAATTCTCATTTTACAAAATGTCCCCATTTGTTAACCTTGGTATTCCCTCTAGTGTTAAGATTTTCAGCTACATACAGTACTATTTTAGTTCTCTTTTCACTACTCCCAATGGGATTTTATCTCCTAGTGTTGAAGGCTGAAATTACATTATTATATAATTAACTAAAAAAACTCACAACTATTTTCCCCCCTATTGGTGAAACTCAGAATACAATCAAACTCAATTTTAAAATAATTATATTCAAAAATCTGCAATAAAGCAATTTAAATCCAATTCCACATTAAAGCCTTTTGGGCATAAACTATCAAGTTCAAACATCCATAATGTTTCTTTTTTGGCGATATCTCTCATCTTATTAGAACCTCTCCAATGCTCAAAAATAACATAAATGCCACAGAATTTTAATTGTGATGGATTTCGGTTATGGGCCTCTCTGAGATGTCTAGATAAAGAATGACTTTTGAAACCCTTTTTCATATTTTGTACATGTTCACTTAATCTAATGTGTAGGTTCCCCGTAGTGCGGCCCACATGTTGTAGACTGCAACTACATTCCAATAGGTAAGTCACAAATGCAGTGTTGCATGAGATGAATTCCTTTAATATCTTTTTCATAATATTTGATCCAAATTATTGAGCTCTCCTTCTAGTTGTTTTAGTGGTTGGACAAATGGGAAAAAACCTTTTAAATCAAACATCATTCCAATTTTCTTTTTGGGAGGAGACACTACATTTTTTACAAGCTTAGTTTTCAGATTTCTAGCTTTGTAATATAAAAATTGTGGTTGGAGGGAATGAGAAATCCCAAAATCCAATCCTTTATTAAAATTAAAATTGGCCAGTGCTTCCTTATGATGTCTTCAACCTCCCTATATTCGCAATTGTAATCCAAAATAAAACCATAATCTTTATTCCTATTCTCATCTCTCCATTTTTTAGAAGTATTCTCCCTTTTTCCACTAATATACTTTTTACTAACCTGGAATCTTATATTTTCTAATCTCACTGAGCCTTAGCCTTTATCTATGAATCTCTGTTTGATCACATTGGATTGTATAATGTCATCTTCTAATTTTGAGCCATTACACATAATGTGGGTCAACTGCCCTTTGGGTATATTTTCCACCCACTTGGATGGTGACAAATGGATACTGGGATATACCCATTCCTATGGGTGCTTTTAAAATAAGTTTTCATGTAAAGTCTGCCTTGTTCTATAAAAATGTTTAGATCTAAAAAAATTACCCCATGCATAGCCACTGTTTGAAGAAGTAATCCCATATTAATTTATTATCAATATGCTCCAAGAATGTTTCTAAGGATTCCACACTTCCTTCACAGATTAGTAAAATGTCATCTATAAATATTTTCCATACTTTAAACTCCTCCCACCTTCAAGCAAAACTTGATTCCTACCCCCATTTTGCCATGAAGATGTTAGCCAGACTGGGGGCAAACATCCCCCATGGCAACAGCTTTCTTTTGGGTTTAATACTCTCCTTTACACCAGAAGTAATGCTTCATCATTCCAAACTCTAAAGCTTGAATGACACATTTTCTCTGCACTATTTTCAAATCACTAAACCTCCTCAGGGCGCATTTGACCACCTCTACTCCTACTTGGTTTTGTATGTTAGTATACAATGAATTTACAGCAATAGTGGGCAATATCACATTTTGCCAACTTCTATGCCTTCAATGCATTAATAACATCCTGCCCTTCTTTTAAATATACCGGCATTTGTGTAACAATGTGTTGTAGATAATTATCTACATACTCCCCTAACTTTTAATGCATTGAACGTATTCCACTTACAGTCGGACTCCCAGGAGGTTTCATGAGACTTTCGTGGATCTTTGGTAGATATTATAAAGTTGGTATTCTATACTCTAAAGACACCAAGTATTTTGTCTCTTTCTCATCCAATACACCCTTACTATTAGTTTTTTTTACAAGTATATTTTTTTTTGTAATTTCTGGGTGGGGTTACCGTTTAACTTTTCATAGGTTTCATTATCCCCCAGAATGTTTTTAATCTCCACCTCATAATCATTTCTATCATAAAGGACAACTCCTCCCCCCTTGTCAGCATTGTGCACAATGATGTCCCTCCTCTTTTCCAGTTTCTTGATGCCCCTAGTAATAATATACAAATCCTTAAACTTCACTCCCAAGTCTGAATCAACCATTTGTTTATTATGATTAGAAGCTACTTGGGGATTAAAAACAGATTTATTTCTTAGACCACTGTGTATTATACCCTGGTCAAGACCCACACCATTAGGTCCCGTTGTTGGTCCTGGCATAGCTGCAAAATAGCATTTATTATTCATTTTCCTGACATATTTATTTAAATCCATGTATGTATTAAATATATATATTTTTTTTTTTTGTAATTCCTTTATTTATGGCATTTTACAGATAAGGCATAATGGCCAGAGAAAAATAGAACAACATAGCAATGTAAAATTATTACAAAAGAAATGGCAATATACAGGTCAAAAAGACCAAACATCAATGCTATATGGGACAGAGTAGGCAGGAACAGATAGAGGACTGGTACAAATGTATTTACATTTGATTTGGGGGCATATTTCAATCCTAAATCCAGAAGTTTTATCTCATCCTTAGTTAAAGATACCGAACATAAATTATGTATGCCTTCTCCTACATCTCTCTCTTTCTTTTCCTGTGTATTTCGTCATCTACCTCTGCAGGCTCTTCTCGTTCTCTTATGGGATCCCTACTGTAATCTCTCTCTCTGCTCTCTACCTACCTGTTTTGGAAGGACCCTCTCTGTGGCCCCCCAGTGCCCCCCCCGTGTTGATACATTTTGGGGCTCCTCCACTGTTGTCCCAGAGGTCTTCCCCAATTTCCCCTAAAAAAACCCATTATTTGGCCTATTATCTTAGCCATAATTTGAATTTTCACCCCTCCATTTTGTTAAAGGGTGAAATCTGTTATAGACTGTGACATTATAATTCCCTGAATTATAATTCATTCTGGGCCTTGATGGCCCACTAGGAGGATTCCTATGGTTGCAGGGGGTTGTTGTTTGTGTATTTCTTGGTGGTCTAAATCTTTGATTTTTCACTTGCTCTATGTTTGTATATTGCTATATGTTTCTATATTGTTCCCTTTCCATCCCTCTTTGAACAGGAGTTCTGGCCTGGGAGGATTCAACAGATGTTCATGGTTGTACAACAATCTCCTGCCATTTATATACTACATCTTTCTTGGTTAATCTATCCTGCAACTGTTTCATTAGTTCATCACATTTTTTCTTATCTTTAAAAGGATCAAGTTTCCTTTAAAGAATGTTTTATTTCTTCCACCTTAATCCATTTTCTTTTCTTTCTTTCTATCAGCATGTTCAAAAACTGTTTTTCACATGATGCAAAGAAAGCTTTCCATTCTTTCAGGGAATCTTCATCTGCTAATCATTCATTAGGGGCTAGATCCCATCTGAGATATTTTGGTATAATGTTCTCTTTTAGATATCTCTCCAGTGTGACAATGTCCCACCAGAGCTTGACCTGTTTCTCCACAGTGTGACCAACCTTCTTAACCAGTTGCCGACCGCAGATAGCCGAATGACGGCTAAACTGCGGCTGGCCAGTTCTGAGTGGACGTCATATGACGTCCCCCCAGAATGCGCTCTCCTGCGCACCCCAGGGGGCGCGCACCCGGCGATCTCCGTGATCGCTGTGTCCTACGGACACAGCTGATCACGAGATGTGGTAAAAGGCCGATCATACCGGCCTTTTACCACGTGATCAGCGGTGTCCAATGACACGCTGATCACAGGGAAATGCAAGTGCCGGTTCTCGGCTGCACTTTCCTCACGCTGTCAGATCGTGAGGAAAGTACTGCCGAGAACCGGCAGTTGTCAGAGCGAGGATCGGCACCGATCATCAGGGCCACTGATGATCAGTGCCCTGATGATCGGTGCCCAGCAGTGCCACCCACAAGTTCCGCCCACCTGTGCCCAGCAGTGCGCCCACTAGCTCCGCCCACCTGTGCCCAGCAGTGCACCCACCTGTGCCCAGCAGTGCACCCACCTGTGCCACTCTGCAGTGTCACACACCTGTGCCCAGAAGTGCCACCTACCTGTGCCCAGCAGTGCCACCCACCTGTGCCCACCAGTGCCACCCACCTGTGCCCACCAGTGCCACCCACCTGTGCCCACCCACCAGTGCTGCCCATTAGTGCCACCCACCAGTGCAGCCCAGCAGTGCTGCCAGTCAGTGCCACCAGTCAGTGCCCAGCGGTTGTGCCAGTCAGTGCCGCCAGTCAGTGCCCAGCAGTGATGCCAGTCAGTGCCATCTATCAGTACCCATCATCAGTGTCACCTATCAGTGCTGCCTATCAGTGCTGCATATTAGTGCCGCCTATCCGTGACACCTCATTAGTGCTGCCTATCAGTGCCGCCTATCCGTGCCACCTCATTAGTACTGCCTATCAGTGCCCTTTAGTGCTGCCTATCAGTGCCCATCAGTGCCGCCTATCAGTGCCCATCAGTGCTGCCTCATCAACGCACATCAGTGAAGGAGAAAAAATACCTGTTTGAAAAATTTTATAATAGAAACAAAGAAACTTTTTTTTTTTTTCAAATTTTTTGCACTTTTTTAATTTATAGCGCAAAAAGTAAAGTGCCCAGTGGCGATTAAATACCACCAAAAGAAAGCTCTATTTGTGAGAAAAAAATGATCAAAATTTCATATGGGTACAATGTTGCATGACCGCACAATTGTCAATCAAAGTGCGGCAGCGCTGAAAGCTGAAAATTGGCCTGGTAAGGAAGGGGGTATAAGTGCCTGGTAGGCAAGTGGTTAAACAATCCTTTCAAATTATTCTGCATGGGGCCTTGTGTAAAATTGAATACTTCCTCCAAATTAACTTCTTTATTGCTGACAAAATGTAATACATCAATCATACACCTCTATTCCAGTTCCTTTAGGCAGCTGATTAAAATATTTTCCTCCCCAGATGGTCAAACAATAAATATTTTTAAACAGCACACTGGAACCCCCTTTTTTTAACACAAACAAAACGTAGTAAACAATGATCCTTCCCTTAGCAGCTGTAGTCAATCTGTTTCTCTCACAAAAAGAGATGGTAACGATAGAAGTGACCAGCACTCTTAAAATAATAAGTAATATTTTCTCTGTATAACCAAAAATCAGATGTCATATCTACCAACCTCTGCCTGTGAATCTACTCTTCCCATACAGTGATCTCCAAAAAAAGAAATATATTATAGTGTAGTATGCTCAATACACCATGCCTCAAATTCTGACCATTGTGTTTACATTTCTAATAAATAACCATATGTGTATTTGTTCACCAGTGATCTTCTTTATCTACCCTTACCCTTCATATACTTGGTGCATATCCAATCAATTGTTCTTAGATTCACTTCAGCTTTGTCTCCTTGGGGTTTATTTACTAAAGCTGGAGAGTCCAAAATCAGACTCCCTTCTGCATAGAAACCAATCAGCTTCCAGGTTTCATTGCCAAAGCTTCATTGAACAAGCTGAGGTTAGAAGCTGATTGGTTTCTATGCAGAAGGGAGTCTGATTTTGGACTCTCCAGCTTTAGTAAATAAACCCCCTTGTGTCTGGTACTTCAATGGTCATCTCACATGAAGATCCACACAGTTTTACCCAAATATACCAATATAGTGCAATACTATTTTCTAAAAATCTCTCTCAGATAGAAAGCCACTCACATTATATTATATTAACTTTGCATTCCTATTAATACCCATAGAAAGATCCACCCAGTGTTTCACCTAGCCAAAGACACTCCAAACTCCTAACCAAACTTCCAATGAACTGATTTTAATAAACCATTTCACCTTCTTCCTGCTCTTTACCAGTGTGACTTGTGCGAATGGCCCCAAAAAATAAAGACTAATATAGTGTGATATTGCTTATAAACAACATTTGAAAATAAAACTTAAAACCACATTACCATACCACCAAAATAGTCGTTGAAATGATACAGATTCACCGTATGCAAGTGTTTAATAGTGTCACTTCATGCACCTTACCACATCAGTGCCATTGAAATCAATTTCCAACAGTCCCTTCTTAACTCCAGCTTCTCTCAAGAATTCCCATGCAAGAGCTATCATACAGAGGCCATTGCGTAGTAAATCCTTATAAAACCATGCATTTAATAAAATCTATGTATTTACAAACATTCAGTGTAAAGCCTGGCCACATCCAAAATGGCCACTGTTGCGCTTTCAGCATCCGCAATTGCGTCGGTTCCAGCGTCTGACATCACTTTTGGTTGGTTTCATCATCAAGGCTTCTTTCAAGGATGTGCGCATCGGACTTCAGTCCTTCTATTCATACCTCACTTCGACCCATACTTGCCCTACATATCTCCAATTCAATTTTCTCTATTGAGCTCAGATGGTGATGGTAAATAGGACCATTTGTGTTAATCAGCATATGGGCAGGGCCATGCAGAATACAAGCAAAATGCTATAAAACATACATATGAATAGAGTGTTATTCATAATATTAAGCCTCTAAAATATAATTTTATAAAAATAAACTTTTTTAGAGGCTTAACATTATGTATAATAGTTTATTTATATGTATGCTTTACAGAGTTTTGTTTGTATAAAAAGTATATGTGGGTGTATGTTTATTTATGTGTAATGATGGAAGGATTGCATTCCTTCTGGGGTCTGTATGATAATTAGCATAAGGGGATGGTCCTTGGGTACTATTCTGAATGGACCCATCCATATGCTGATTAACACAAATGATCAGTTCTATTTTCCATCACAAACTAAGCTCAATAGAGAAAATGGACACTTTGCCATAAATAAAATGGAGATATGTAGGGCAAGTGAGCTATAAATATAAGGGACTGAAGTCTGACGTGCACATCCCTGGGAGAAGTCTTGATGACAAAACAGGTCAGAAGTGACATCAGACGCTGGAATTGACAATATTGCGGACACTGGAAGTGCAGCAGCGGCCATTTTGGAAGTGGTTACAGGTGTTTTTTAGACTGAATGTTTGTAAGTGCATAGATTTTAATAAATATATGGTTTTATAAAGATTTACTGCACTATGGCCTCTGTATGATATCCCCTGCATGGGAACCCTGGAGAGAAGCTGGAGTTAAGAAGGGACTGTTGAAAGTGGAGGAGTGTGGTGGAAAGTGATTTGAAATGCACCAATCTGATAAGGTGCATGAAGTGACACTATTAAACCCTTGCATGTGGTGGATCTGTATCAATGAAAGGGATATTCACTATTTTGGTGGTATTGGAATGTGAGTGGTTTTAAATGTTGTTTAAAAGCAAGGATCACACTATATTATTCTTTATTTTTTGGAGACCATTTGCACTGGTAAAAAGCACAAAGAAGGTGGAATGGTTTATTAAAAGCACAGTTTATTGGAAATTTGGTAAGGAGCTTGGAGGGTGTTTGGCGAGGAGATATACTGGTTGGATCTTTTTACGAGTATTAATAGGAAAGCACAGTTAATATATAATAATGTGAATGGCTTTCTATCTGAGAGGGATTTTAAGAAAACAGTATTTCACTATATTGGCATTTTGTATTTTGGGTAAAATGGTGTGGATCTTCATGTGAGACAGTCATTGAAGTACCAGACACAAGGAGACACAGAGCTGAAGTGAATCTGAGAATGATTGATTAGATATACACTAAGCATATGAAGGGTAAAGGTATATAAAGAAGAACACTGGTGAACAAATAGACATATGGCTATGTAACTTAAATGTGAGCACATTGGACAGGATTTGAGGCATGGTGTATTGAGCATACTACACTATATTATATTTCTTTTTTTGGAGATCACTGTATGGGAAGAGTAGATTCATAGGAAGACGTTGGTGGATATACTGTATGACATCTGATCTTCAGTTCTACAGAAACAATATTGAACTTATCATTTTGAGAGCACTGGTCACTTTTATCATTACCATCTCTTTCTGTGAGAGGAACAGATTGACTTCAGCTGCCTAAAGGAACCGGTGTAGAGGTGTATGATGGATGTATTCAATGTCAGAAATAGAGACGCTAATTTAGAGGAGGTATGCAATATTACACAACATCCCATGGAGAACATTTTGCAAGGACTGTTTAAGAAGGTTGGTCACATTATGGAGAAACAGGTACAGCGCTGGTAGGACATTGTCACATTGGAGAGATATCTAAAAGAGAATATTATACCAAGATATCTCAGAAGGGGTCTAGCCCCTAATGATGAATTACCAGAAGAAGATTCCCTTAAAGAATGGAAAACTTTCTTTGCATCATGTGAAAAACAGCTTTTGAACATAAAGATTCAAAGAAAGAAAAGAAAATTGATTATGGTGGAAGAAAAAATACTTCTTAAAGGGAAACGTGATCCTTTTAAAGATAAGAAAGAATATGATGAACAAATGAAACAGTTGCAGGATCGATTAACCAAGAAAGACTTCTATGTAAAAAAAAAACCAAAACAAAATGAATATATGGGTGATTATCAAGCAGATAAGTTATATAAAGGGAAGGAGATTGTTGTACAACCATGCACATCTGCTGAATCCTCCCCGGCCAGAATTCCTGTTCGAAGATGGATGGAAACGGAATAATATAGAAACATAGAACAAGTGAATAATCAGAATGGAAAGGTGACAATTCAAATTATGGCCAAGATAACAGACCAAAAAATTGTTTTTTTCCGAGGCAAATTTGGGGAAGACTTTTGGGACAACAATGGAGGAGCCCTAGAATGTATCAACACTGGGGGGAGGCAACAGAGAAGGTCCTTCCAAAACAGGTGGGTAGAGAACAGAGAGAAAGAGATTACAGAAGGGATCCCATAAGAGAACGAGAACAGCCTGCAGAGGTGGACGACAGAACAAACAGGAAAAGGAAAGAGATGTAAGAGAAGGCATATATAATTTAAGTTCTGTAGCTTTAACTAAAGATGAAACAAAACTTCTGAATTTAGGATTGTAATATGCCCCCAAATCAAATTAACTCCATGTATACATTAAATGTATTTAAAACAAATATTTCAGGAAACTGAATAGTAAGTGCTATCTTGCAACTATGCCAGGACCAACAACGGGAGCTAAAGGTGTGGGTCTTGACCAGGGTAAAACACACAGTGGTCTAAGAAACAAATATGTTTTTAATCTCCAGGGAGCCTCTAATCATATTATTGAAGTGTATAAACAAATGGTTGATTCAGACTTGAGAGAACGTAATGTAAGAAAGTTTAAGGATTTGGAATTTATTACTAGGGGGATGGAGGAACTGGAAAAGATCAAGGACAAATCTGAAAGGTTAAATGGTAACCACACCCAGAAAATTTAAAAAATAACTAAATATACTGGTAGAATAAGCTAAACGTAAGGGTGTATTGAATGAGAGAGACAATATACTTGGTGCCTTTGGCCTGTAGCATACCAATTCTATATTACCTACCAAAGATCCACAAAAGTCTCATGAAACCTCCTGGGAGACCGATGGTAAGTGGAATAAACTCAATACATTCAAGGTTAGGGGAGTATGTAGATAATTACTTACAACCCATTGTTACACAAATGCAGGCATATTTAAATGATTTGCAGGATGTTATTAAATTAATTGAAGGCATGTTGGCAAAATGTGATTTTGGCCACTACTAATGTAAATGTATTGTATACTAACATACAACACCAAGACGGAATAGAGGTGGTCAAATGGGTCCTGAGACGGTTTAGTGATTTGAAAAGAGTGCAGAGAAAATGTATCATTCAAGCTTTAGAGTTTGGAATGATGAAGAATTACTTCTGGAGTGGAGGCGAGTATTACATCCAAAAGAAAGGTGTTGCCATGGGGGCCAAATTTGCCCCTAGCCTGGCTAACATCTTCATGGCAAAATGGGAGCAGGAATCAATTTTTGGTTGAAGGTGGGAGGGGCCTAAATTATGGAAAAGATTTATAGACAACATTTTACTATTCTGGGAAGGAAGTAAGGAATCCTTAGAAAAAATATTGGAGCATATTGATAATAGTGAATATGGGATTACTTTTTCAGACACAGTGGATATGCATAAGGTAATTTTTTTTAGATCTAAACATTTTTATAGAACAAGGCAGACTTTACACAAAATCCTATTTTAATAGCAACCACAGGAACAGGTATATTCAGGTAACCAGTTGTCACCATCCAAGCTGGGTGGAAAATGGACTCAAAGGGAAGTTTACCCACATTATGCGTAATTACTTGAAATTTTAAGATGACATACAATCCAATGTGATCAAACAGAGGTTCATAGATAAAGGCTAAGACCAGGTGAGATTAGAAAATATAAGATTCCAGGTTAGCAAAAAGTATATTGGTGGAAAAAGGGAGAATACTTCTAAAAACGGAGAGAATGGAATAAGAATATTTTGGATTACAATTGTGAAAGTAGGGAGGTTGAAGACATCATATAGAAGTATTGGCCAATTTTAAGAAAGGATAGGATTTTGGGATCTCTCATTCCTGACCAACCACAATTTATGTATCCCAAAGCTAGGAATCTGAAAACTAAGCTTGTAAAAGTGTAGTGTCCCCACCCAAAAGAAAATTGGAATGGTGTATGATTTAAAGGTTTTTTCCCATGTGGATGATGTAATATTTGTTAAACCACCAAAACAAAACAACTATAAGGAAAGTTCAAGAGTTTGGATCACATATTTCAAAAAAGGGATATCGGATAAAGGAATTCATCTCATACTGCATTTGTGACTTATCTATTGGAATGTAGTTGTGGTCTACAATATGAGTATATGAATATAATTATTTTAGAATAAAGTTTGATGGTATTCTGAGTTTCACCACTAGGAGGAAAATAGTTGTGAGTTATTTAGCACATTATATAATAATGTAATTTCAGCCACTAGGAGGTGAAATCTCATTGGTGGTAGTGAAGAGTGAATTAAAATAGTAGTTAGAGGTTGTATGTAAATGAAAATCTTACCACTGGAGGGAATAGCAAGGTTTACAAATGGGGAATTTTTATAAAATGAGAATTTTAAAAAATAAAATTTTTTTAGAGGCCTACTATTATATATAAAATTTTATTTATATGTTTTATTGCATTTTGTTTGTATAAAAAGTATGTGTGGGGCATATGTTTATTTATATTTAATGATGGAAGCATTGCTTTCTTTCTCCTGTCTGTATGGCAATTAGCATAAAGGGATGGTCCTTGGACAGCATTCTGAATGGCCCTGCCCATATGCTAATTACCAAAAATGGTCAGCCCTATTTACCATCACAATCATAGCTCAATAGAGAAAATGGACACCTAAATAAATAAAATGGAGATATGTAGGGCAAAGATGGGTGGAAGTGAGGGGACGACAGATGCCAGAATTGACGCAATTGCAGATGCTGGAAGTGCAGCAGTAGCCAATTTGGTAGTGGTTACAGGTGTGTTTTACACTGAATATTTGTAAGTGCATTCATTTTATTAAATACAGGTGAAACTCGAAAAATTAGAATATCGTGCAAAAGTTCATTTATTTCAGTAATGCAACTTAAAAGGTGAAACTAATATATGAGATGGACTCATAACATACAAAGCAAGATAGTTCAAGCCATGATTTGTCATAATTGTGATGATTACAGCTCATGAAAACCCCAAATCCACATTCTCAGAAAATTAGAATATTACATGCAATCAATAAAACAAGGATTGTACATAGAACAATATCGGACCTCTGAAAAGTATAAGCATGCATATGTATTCAGTACTTGGTTTGGACCCCTTTTGCAGCAATTACTGCCTCAATGCGGCGTGGCATGGAAGCTATCAGCCTCTGGCACTGCTGAGGTGTTATGGAAGACCAGGATGCTTCAATAGCGGCCTTCAGCTCTTCTGCATTGTTCAGTCTCTCATCTTTCTCTTGGCAATGCCCCTTAGATTCTCTATGGGGTTCAGGTCAGGCGAGTTTGCTGGCCAATCAAGCACAGTAATTTCACGGTCATCGAACCAGGTTTTGGTGCTTTTGGCAGTGTGGGCAGGTGCCTAGTCCTGCTGGAAAATGAAGTCAGCATCCGCCTAAAGCTCCTCTGAGGAAGGAAGCATGAAGTGATGCAAAATCTCCTGATAGATGGCTGCGTTGACCCTGGAATTAATGAAGCACAGTGGACCAACACCAGCAGATGATATGGCTCCCCAAATCAACACAGACTGTGGAAACTTCACACTGGACTTCAAGCATCTTGCAGTGTGTGCCTCTCCATTCTTCCTCTATACCCTGGGTCATTGGTTTCCAAATGAGATGAAAAAGTTGCTCTCATCAGAAAAGAGGACTTTGGACCACTGAACAACAGACCAGGTCTGTTTTTCTTTAGCCCAGGTAAGACGCTTCTGACGTTGTTTGTTGTTCAGGAGCGGCTTGACAAGAGGAATACGACATTTGAAGCCCATGTCCAGGATCCGTCTGTGTGTGGTGGATCTTGATGCACTGACTTCAGCCTAAGTCCCCAACACTTTTGAATGGCCTTTTCCTGACAATTCTCTCCAGGCTGCGGTCATCCCTGCTGCTTGTGCACCTTTTTCTTCCACATTTTTCCCTTCCACATAACTTTCTATTAATGTGCTTTGATACAACACTTTGGGAACATCCAACTTCTTTTGCAATTACCTTTTGAGGCTTTCCCTCCTTATGGAGGGTGTCAATGATGGTTTTCTGCACAACTGTCAGGTTAGCGGTCTTTCCCATGATTGTGATTCCTACTGAACCAGGCCGAGAGACCATTTAAAGGCTCAGGAACCCTTTGCAGGTGTTATGGCTTAATTAGCTGATTAGAGTGGGACACTTTGAGCCTAGAATATTGCACCTTTTCACAATATTTTAATTTTCTGAGATTGTGGATTTGGGGTTTTCATGAGCTGTAAGCCATAATCATCACAATTATGACAAATCACGGCTTGAATGATCTTGCTTTGCATGTAATGAGTCTATCTCATATAATAGTTTCACCTTTTAAGTTGCATTACTGAAATAAATGGATGTTTGCACGATATTCTAATTTTTTGAGTTTCACCTGTATATGGTTTTATAAGGATTTACTGAACTATGGCCTCTGTATGATATCTCTTGCATTGGAACCCTGGAGAGATGGTGGAGTTAAGAAGGGGACTGTTGAAAGTGGAGAAGTTTGGTAGAAAGTGATTTGAAAGGCACCGATTTGGTAAGGTGCATGAAGTGACACTATTAAACACTTGCATGCGTTGGACCTGTATCATATAAAGGATATGCACTATTTTGGTGGTATTGAATGTGATTGGTTTTAAGTTTTATTTTCAAGTGTTGTTTATAAGCAATATCACACTATATTAGTCTTTATTTTTTGGAGACTATTTGCATAAGTCACGCTGATAAAGAGCAGGTAGAAGGTGGAATGGTTTATTAAAAGCACAGTTTATTGGATGTTCGTTAAGGAGCTTGGAGTGTCTTTGGCAAGGTGGTACACTTGGTGGCTCCTTCTATGGGTATTAATGAGAATGCATAGCTGATTTATTATAATGTGAGTGGCTTTCTATCTGAGAGAGATTTTTAGAAAATAGTACGGTGCTATATTGGTATTTTGTATTTTGGGAAAAACCGTGTGGATCTTCATGTGAGACGATTACTGAAATACCAGACACAAGGAGACACAGAGCTGAAGTGAATCTGAGAATAATTGATTGGATATACACCATGTATATGAAGGGTAAGGGTAGATAAAGAAGAACACTGGTGAACAATACACATATGAGAGACGATCTCTGAAATACCAGACACAAGGAGACACAGAGCTGAAGTGAATCTGAGAATAATTGATTGGATATACACCATGTATATGAAGGGTAAGGGTAGATAAAGAAGAACACTGGTGAACAATACACATATGTGAGATGATCTCTGAAATACCAGACACAAGGAGACACAGAGCTGAAGTGAATCTGAGAATAGTTGATTGGATATACAGCATGTATATGAAGGGTATAGGTAGATAAAGAAGAACACTGGTGAACAATACACGTATTGTTATTTATTATAAATGTGAGCACATTTGACAGTATTTGAGGCATAGTGTATTGAGCATACTACACTATAATATATTTCTTTCTTTGGAAATCACTGTATGGGAAGAGTGGATTCACAGGAAGAAGATGGTGGATTAACGACATCTGATCTTCGGTTCTACAGGGACAATATTGAACTTATCATTTTGAGAGTGCAGGTCACTATAAGCAAAACAGCAAAACAGAAAAAAGTGGTAAGTACACATGGGACATACTGATGACTTCCTGGCACAAGCAATGTTAAAGAGGAATCCTTGGTATGGATATTTTATACATAGTTGCATTGGTCCAACTTGGACCAATGTAACTATGTATATACCATAGCTGGCTGATGCCCCTGGAAGCTGAAAATCACTGAAGTAGACACCATTACTCCAGTAATCTTCACTTGCTTCCGCATCCTGTACAGAGTGGCTGTACTTCTACCTACTGAAAAGAGGAGGTCAGCTGCACTGCACGGGCATCATTCAGAGAAAGCTTTGCTTTTCCTGAATGAATATAAAACATTCTCTGATTGGATATTGTAGAGAGGCAGGATGGTTATGTCAATGTCTTCAGCTCATCTAATCAGAGAACGCCCTGCATTCATTTAAAGAAAGCAAAGCATTCTGGGTGTTGCCCATGTTGTGTGGCTGACCTCCTGTGTTCAGAATGCAGCAAGTTAGGCACTCATCACAGGACCTAGAAGCAAGTGTAAAAGGTAAAAACTGTATTGAGGGGTGGCGTGGCTTGATGGCGAACGGAGTGGCAGCTTAACCCGGCAGCTCCGGCTCTTTTCTTTCATATTCCAGACATCCTGCATTGAATCCTTGCACAAAGTGCACAGAGATCTTCCTTCCGGCAGCGGGCACATTTCTAGGACAGAGACATGATGAAAATAGGGCAAATTATGTCCCCTTTGGTGACTAAAAAACTGGATTGCTTCCATAGGCAAGATGGCACCAGCTCTTCTCATCTGGTCTCCTCCTGTCCTCTCCCTGACTGATTCTACTGGTCAGTAAGTGACTTTCCTCCAGAACTCTCTGACCTACATACAGCCTTCTCTCCTCCTCTGGGTCCCCACCCGCCGACACTGATACTGAAGGGGACTCGGACCAACAGCTAGCAGAACCTACACTATCACAGATTATGCAAGCCGTACAAGACTGCAAGGCTACACTGACCACACAAATAGAAACCATTTCTCCTTATTAAAACAAGATGTACAAAACCTGAAGAAGAGAATGGGGTTGCTGAAGAATACATTAGCTCCCTGGAAGACACTCTTCATCCATTGGCTGCTTCAGTATATTCAGCTACAGATGAAATGGCGGCTTTCAAGGCTAAATTAGATGACCTGGAAAATTGTTCCCGCAGAAATAACCTACAATTTGTGGGATTCCCTGAATGTTCTGAAGGGTCATCTCTTGAGCAGTTCCTTCCTTCCTGGCTGTGAGACACATTTGGAGCCGAAGCATTGCCCTCCACCTTTGTAATTGAGCGTGTCCACCACACCCACCTCCTTCTAGCTCCTCTCCATGCTCCATGATTCCGCTGATTCTTAATTTTCAAGGCCAGGTGAATATCCTTTGCCTAGCTAGAGAAAAGGGGATGATTCGATACAACAGCGATACGATATTTTTCTGCAGTAGTAGAGAAACAACGCACTTCTTATGCTGCTGAGAAAGATCAACTCAGAACCCATGGCCTACAATATGCTATACTTTTTCCAGATAAGCTGTGCATCATTCATGAAGGGAAAGCTCACTTCTATACCAATCTTAAGGAGGTGATGGCTTGTCTGGGTGACTGTTTTGTGCCGGCGCCCAGACAGATGACTTTGACCCTCCAGGACTTTTCTATATTCTGTGCTCCTCCTGGATGTCAATGTTTTTCATTCCTCTTGGAACTCTATTTCTGCACCAGCTGTGCATACTGTGTTATTCCTTGGCTCCTTTCGTGATGACAGTACCTTTGCTTACCAACATCCTTACTTACCTATCTTTGCCAAGGGCCATTCTCAGCCCTTCAGTACTTTTACTATTGAGCCTTACCTACAGTGGAGGATTCTGCTGTTCCCAGCTCCTAGTGGACATCTTCCAGGGTGCAGGGATAATCACCTGTACCTTCATTATCCTGCCTTGGGACATTTATTATCCTTTCAGAGGATCTGTTGTTCACTAAGATGAGCCAACCTGACTTCAGCACATCTTCCAACCAGTTTGTGGCGATGCCACAGGACGTTTAGGTGTTTTTCTACTTTTTTCTCATAATCTTGTTGATGGGATCCAAGCTCTCTATGTTTGGGATGGAAGAGCAGGCTGGCAAGGGATGCTCTTTTGAGGTTTATTTTGGCTACTGGTTGCTTATGTTTGCTTTTTTATCTCAAATGCTTTCTCTCCATGGTCTTATTGTCCAATTGTTTATGTCCCACCTCCGTTTTCCTAGGATTTACTGGTTAAATTGTCCCTTATGATTCTGACCCTGCCTAGTGCCCCTTTAGTTTATGTTGGGGACTTTAACGCAGTGTTAGACCATGCCATTGACCATTTAGGGGGTAGTGGTAAAATGTATCAGACACTACTTGACTGAGTACAAGTGTATAATCTTACTGAAGTATGGCGGTGGAAACTCCCAGATGCACAACAATATTGCTGCCACTCTAAGTTTTTCCATACTATGTCACATATTGATATGGATTTTGCTTCTGTAGCCACCCTCCCCCTTATCTCTGCCATTTTATATCTTCCTAGGGGCATTTCAGATCATGTGCCCCTCTCCTTGGACCTCCTTCTCATTTCACATACCGGACTTGCTTTGTGGCATTTGAATGCACACTGGTTGAAGGATGAGGAGGTACAGGGAGAATGTAAACAGGGTATTGCTGGTTATTGGAATACAAATTTGAACACTGTTAACACTTCTATGGAGTGGGAAGCATTTAAGTCTACCCTCTGTGGAACCTTTTTGTCTGTTACTGCAACGTTACTCAGTTATGTACTGAGGAACTGGAGGCAGTCATGTTACAAGCAGAAACTGATTATATTGCCAACCCTGATCACACTCTAGGGCACAGTGGTTACTTAAACATAGAGAGTTTGAGCTCCGATTGTTAGACCTTACTAAAAAAAAGATGCTGTATGCTACCCAAAAATGTTTGAACATGATAGCAAGGCTGGTCGTAACTAGCTTATTGGACTAGACCTGAATCAACCCCTACTTCTATCCCCCCATAAACACTTGCCTACTGGACTGATTGGTACTACACCACTTGATATTGATCTCTATGCTACTACAGCACGCTATTCTGCTGATTAGTTGTCAGATTATTGGAAGTGAATATTCCCTCCCTCCTTGTCTTAAAGTAAAAGGGGGGACATGGATGCACCTATTTCTGTTGAAGAGATAGACCTTGCCATCTCAGAGCTCTCTGCTCATAAAACTTCAGGCCTTGATGGCTTCCCAGCTGAGGGGTACGCTCCTTTTAAACAACTGCTAAGTCCATTTCTTCTTCAAACATTCCTTGAGGCTCTAGAGACAGGCATTTTACCTCCATCTATGCAAGAAGCATTGCTTTTTCTTATTTTGTAACCTCGCAAAGACCCTCTTAACTGCGGGTTCCTACAGGCCTATTTCCCTAATTAATGTTGATGTAAAAAATGTTGCTGAAAGTATTGGCCAATTGATTGAATGGCATAGTGAAAGGTGACCAAGGCGGTTTTATACCTGGTCACTATACTAGAATGAACATTCGCAGATTTTTTCAAAATATGCAATATCCCCATGACTGCTCTTCTAAACATGTTATTGTTTCCCTAGATACATGTAAGGCCTTTAATAATGTTGAGTGGTCCTATCTATTTCATGTACTACAACTTTATGGATGTGGCTCCCGTATGATAGCTTGGATACACCTATTCTATACTAACCCTGTAGCCAAAATTAGAGTAAATTCTCACATCACTGATGCGTTCCTGATACATTGGAGCACTAGGCAGTGATGTCCCTTATCCCTCCATTTATTTGCAATGGCAATAGAGGCACTTCAATGCTGAGTATGTCTCTGCCCTTGTTTTGAACAGTGGTCACTCAGGTGTCTAAGTCCTCTTTGGGGACATCTCCCAATAACTCTCTGTGGTTTAAACCTAAACTGCAAGAACTCTTTTCTCTACCTGACCCCCAACAATGATCTTCCCGAGGGGTCAAATATTTATGCCACCTTTTCAGTACACGAGGCTTCAAATCCTTTCAACAGTACAGGTGGACTTTAATTTGCCTTCCCATTATCTATTTTACTACTATCAGCTTCAGCATGCAGTTTGTACACAATCCCATACAAGTGATACCTCTAGAAAAACTGTTGCGATGACCTGATCCTACTAAGCAGATTTCTATCTACTACTCTGCCCTGGTGACAAACTTCAATCCTAGGCTCCTAGCTGCCCAGGCAAAATGGGTTTTAATGGACATACCATTTAAGGATGCAGATTGGTCTGAATTTAGTGATGTCTACAACAAGTCTGTTATTTCTTCTAAAACCAGAATTATTTAACTAAAGATTTTTCATCTCTCTCACCTCACTCCTGTTTGGCTACATAAAATGGGTTTACGACCCTCGGCAGACTGCTTTGGGGCTGTGGACAGGTTGCTGACTTCCTACATTGCTTCTGGACATGCCCAATAGTTTGGGAGGAAATAGATTCCTTTATATCCTCAGCATTGGGCCTACTTAATATATAACATCCCAAGAACTGTCTTTTGGGAATATTTGGAGACCTAGCGCTGTCTCAGTATGCTAAGAGATTACTGTATATTTTATACTTTTATGCTAAGAAAGTGCTTTTACTGTCCTGGAAAGGTTCGATTCAACCTACATTGACCTATTGGCTTAAACTTTTTAATGACTCCCTCCATCTGTATAAACTTACCTCTGAGCTTAGGAAAAAACCCAAAGTGTTTCATAAGATATAGGGCTGATGGGTTTCTAATGCCCTTACTTTGTCCTCTTTAGATCCAACAGATTGAAGTGATTGTTCCATGTTCTTGATAGTTGTATATCTCTTACTGGTATCCACCTCTTCTTCTGAAGCTGTTGAAGTTAACCAGCTTGTGCAGGCTACCTTAGCTATCTTTAATGATCTACTCAGCAGACATCCTGAAACTCCCATTGAGTTTGAGTGCCTTCACAGAGTCCTAAAACCCAGAGGCACAGCCCTAAAACCCAGATTAGTACAGTGCCTTTCGACTTCCAACACTGAGGCAGACTGCATCCATGGATGCTTTCTCAGTCAGAGATAATTTCCAGCTCTGCCGATGTAGGTCCACCTCCCCAATCTCAACTCCACCAGCTGCACCAAGACCCGCGAGTGGAGGTAGCCTGACAGCCTCCCCTGCACACCGGAGAGCTCGCCACAACTGCTCCGCTGATAGGTTTATTGGATCCTGTCTAAATTGGCCCTAGTATGTGTATGTATGAATGTAAGGAGGGACCTTATATTGTATGCCCCTTGAGGGTTAGGGACTGATGTGAATGTACAATATATATGTAAAGCTCTGTGTAAATTGACGGCGCTATATACGTACCTGAAATAATAATAATAACCTTCACCGTTTTGCCCTGGTCTTACATGAGATGCCACAACTATGACTCTCCATCAGTGCCCTTCTCCTTCTCTTTTCTACTTCCTCTTCATCTGGAACTAAGACGATGAGATCACCTCACTTTGTGCAACTCCACTACACTCAGTGCTTTTCTCCTCATACCGTGGAGTGAACTGCACACACCTGAACACTACATTGAGTGACCATCAGTCTACTTTCAACGGTGTCCAATGTCATGTACACTATCTTTTTCAGTGACTTTGCTACCAGGCCTAGAGAGTTGCCACAGCCTCTGCCCAGCTTTGATGCACCTCTACACTCCTGTACTCCCAGACCGGTAAATAATCTCTACTGGATAATTTGCTGGTGGACTTTTAGATCTATCTCTGCCACTTCATTACAGTAAACTTTTTGTATCTCATTTCTCTTACTTTCACGGTCACCCAGTAGTGTTACTCACCATAAATATAATATAATTTATATATATATATACAGTTGTGTCCAAAATTATTCAACCCCCACTGAAATTGAGTGTTTTGGCCAGTTTGACATTGCTTTTGATCATTCAGTCATCTTGCTTACATTTACATTAAAGAGGCACTTGTAGGTCAGACAAATATAACATAACAGTTATAATGAAATAACCACAAATGTCTTTTCTGTGCTCACAGCATTATCAGTTTTATTCAACCCCCAAGTGACATTCAATCTTAGTACTTAGTACAGCATCCTTTTACAGTTATAACAGCTTTTAAACGTGAAGCATAGCTTGACACAAGTGTCTTGCAGCGATCTACGGGTATCTTCGCCCATTCTTCATGGGCAAAGGCCTCCAGTTCAGTCACATTCTTAGGCTTGCGCACTGCAACTGCTTTCTTTAAGTCCCACCAGAGGTTCTCAATCGGATTTAAGTCTGGTGACTGCGATGGCCACTCCAAAATGTTCCAGCCTTTCCTCTGCAACCATGCTCTAGTGGACTTGGAGGTATGCTTGGGATCATTGTCCTGTTGAAAGGTCCAACGTCTCCCAAGCCTCAGGTGTGTGACGGACTGCATCACGTTTCCATCCAATATCTCCTGGTACTGAAGAGAATTCATGGTACCTTGCACACGCTGAAGCTTCCCTGTACCTGCAGAAGCAAAACAGCCCCAAAGCATGATTGACCCTCCACCATGCTTCACAGTAGGCAAGGTGTTCTTTTCATCATAGGCCTTGTTCTTCCTCCTCCAAACATAGCGTTGATCCATGGGCCCAAACAGTTCTAATTTTGTTTCATCAGTCCACAGAACACTATCCCACAACTTTTGTGGTTTGTCCACATGGCTTTTGGCATACTGCAGTCGACTCTTCTTATTCTTTGGAGACAGCAAGGGGGTACGCCTGGGAGTTCTGGCACGGAGGCCTTCATTACGCAGTGTGCGTCTTATTGTCTGGGCTGAAACTTCTGTACCCACATCTGACAAATCTTTTCTCAGTTCCTCAGCAGTCACACGGGGACTTCTCTCCACTCTACGCTTCAGGTAGCGCACAGCAGTCGAAGTCAGCATCTTCTTTCTGCCACGACCAGGTAGCGTTTCAACAGTGCCCTTTGCCTTGAATTTGCGAATGATGCTTCCTAAGGTGTCTCTTGGTATGTTTAACATCTTTGCAATCTTCTTATAGCCATTGCCCTTCCTGTGAAGAGAAATCACCTCTTCTCTTGTCTTCCTGGACCATTCTCTTGCCTTCACCATGTTTGTAACCACACCAGTAAATGTCTAGAAGGAGCTGAGTATCACAGTCATTTTAAAGCTGCCTAATTGGTGCTTATTATGCTTGATTGCTGCTCGGTGACATCCACAGGTGTTTTCAATACCTGATGGAAAGCACCTGTATGAACCTCTGTTCTTCAGAGTGGTAGTCTTTAAGGGGTTGAATAATTGTGGCAATGAAGAAACCACATAAGAACCATTTACTACTGTATTACATAAACAATTGATGTCATTTTAGTTGCATTTGGGTAGTTACAACGTCCTTGTAGGATTTGATTCTGAATACAATTCCAAATGTACACTATAGTCCCTAAACCCCTTTACAGCATTGGGGGTTGAATAATTTTGGACACAACTGTATATATATATATATATATTTGTTATTGTTATCCATACAACCTTCTAATATACTGGGCTGGAAACCTTTTCCTACATGGCTGCATTTGGGCTCATGTTAAGTATGAGGGGTTTCTGGACTGGGTCTGCTTCTCACATTGACCCTCTCCTTAAACTCACTAAGCTGACTGTTATGTTATTATATATTTGTTAGATATTTCTTAGGACTACTTAAGTTTAGCTGTTCATTACCATACTAGATGTGTCTGGCTTTGGTGTGAGGGACCTGATATCCTTACCCTGGTGTACTATCTTTGGGGCATAACTGCTTTACTAGGCTCGATACCAAGCTTTATAGACATGAGTATTCTGATATCTTTCTTTGCTACCCACATGCCTGAACCAGACACGTCCAACCCTCAAATATGTCTTGGCAGCGACACAGAGAGAAGCCTATTCCCAAATTGACCAGATAGATTTACTGTTGGCTTCTTCCTTCCAATGCACAGATAGATTTACTGTTGGCTTCTTCCTTCCAATGCACAGATAAACTATCTGCCTATTCTCCACACCATTTTTGATGGCCTACGTAAGTGACATAAACATCATGGTTCTGGTTTATGCAAGTTTCCACAGACAGGGAGTACAGTCACAGATAGGGCATTGTCCTGCATGAGTGCATTTTCTGCTGGAGTGCAAAACAGCAGTTGAACACAGCAGTTTAACTGAAGCAGGATAACTAAAGCAGAAAGAAGATATAACAAAGAACTCTACTGCACTCTGGATGGTCTGCAAGCAAAACACCCTGGTAAACATCTCTGATTCCCATTCCATCTACCTTTTAATATGCCCCATCTACTCCTCTATTTCATATTAGTATCCTTTATTCTGAAAATATAATTTCTTTACCCCTCTGCTCCACCCCAAAGCTTATACATATCACCGTCACTTCTACCATCTCCCTACTGCTGCTCTCATCATCTCCTGCTAATACTTAACTCACCTGCTAACCCAAACACCAGGACAGAAAGGCATGTGCACTTGTATACATTCCGCTCCCATCTTTCTTTCCTCACCCTCCTTCTTCTCCTAAGCTCACCTCTGTCCATGACCTTTTTGTCTCCCACTCCCTTAACCTACTAGCAATTACAGAAACCAGGCTTCAAGCATCAGGATTCTGCTTTTCCCGCAGGACTTTCCCATGGAGGCCTCCACTGGACTCACTCACCCAGAACCAGTGGTCGGAAAGGAGGTGAATCTGGTTAGCTTCTATCCCCACTGAGCACCTTTCAAGACCTCCCTACCCCTCCCTCTCTATCCTTCTCTTCTTTTGAGACTCACTGTATTCGGCTGTTTTCTCTAATTTCTTTGAGGATTGCAGTGATCTATTGTCCTCCTGGACTGGAGTCGCGCTTTCTTGATAACTTCTCTGTCTGGCTACCCTACTTTCTCTCCTCTGAAATACCCACTATCCTTCTTGGTGTTTTTAACATCCCCATTAATGTGAATAACCCAGCTACATCCCAACTCTTCAACCTAACCGCATCTTTTGCTTTGACCCAATGGACACAGTCCTCCACTCACTCTGATGGGAATACATTAGACCTTGTTTTCTCCCACTCCGTACAACCTCACGAACACCCTCTTTACTCTCTCTGATCACAATCTCATCACCTTCACAGTGTCCTCATCTTTAAAAACCTATCCCTCCAAGCAGCAAACATTTAGAAACCTTCACAACTTTAACCCTTCTCTTTTCTACTCTGCAACTGACCACCTTTATTACAGAATCTCTCCACTGTCCTGCCCTGACCTGGCCACTTCTGTCTACAACAGTTCACTTTCATACACACTAGACTCACTTGCTCCTCTAACTACACGAAGTATCATCCCCTGACCATTACAACCTTGGCAGACTGATGACATCCAGCACTCCTTCAGTGTTACCTATAACTCTGTCTCCTCCTCTCCACTTCCTCTTTCTGTAGGGCTCCTCCAAGGATCTGTCCTTGGACTCCTTATCTTCTCCATCTACACCTCCTCCCTTGGTCACTTGGTAAACTCCCATGGCTTCAAGAACTATATGTTGTTGGGACACAGATCTATCTTTCTTCTCCTCACCCTTTCAGTCTCCTCGCACATTACTAACCTACTAAGTGACATATTAGCATGGATCTCACTCCACTTTCTCAAACTAAATCTTTATAAAATGGAGCTCATACTATTCCCTCCAGGCCATGCCCCCTCCCCTGACTTCTCCTGCAAGATCAATAATACAACCATCACTCCCTCCCCTCATGCCAGTGTACTAAGTGTAAATCTGGACTCCAATCTGTCCTTTCAGACCCAAATCTTGTAGACTTCACCATCTCCAAGATACGCCTGTTTTTAACCACTGAAACCACTAAGCAACTTATTCACGCCCTTGAGACACACCAAATTGACACACACAACCCCCCTTTCTAGACATGCTACCCCTGATACACAGTAACTACTGTATCATATTACACCCCTAACTGAATTGGAGGCTGAGGAGGCTTGCCCCACCTCCTTCCATCTCTCTCCCTCTAACCTACCCCATTTCTTCTTTCTCACCCTCCCTTAATAAACCCCTCTTTTTCTTTTTCATTTTGTATTTCTTTCCTTCCTTCTTTTTCCTCTTTTAACATATGCTGGTAGAAGGCCTTATCCTCCAGAACCCTCCCCACATAGGAGATTGGTCATCTCCTTGACCCATCCTTTACCCATCTGATATCTATCCACACATTGCCACTCTTCCCTCCGTTACAGGAATAAGGCTCTGGCTTATATAAAATTTGCTCCTATAGATTGCGTTGCCGTTGGACTCGCTCCATACACACTAACATGGGTTCTCCTTGGATGATATTCCATATTACAAACATTTTGAGTTTGATGTAAATGTTCCATTTACTGGAATGTTTTTCACATACTAAAGTTGTAACGTACTTTATCCACCCAATAAATTATTGTTGGAACAAAAAAAATTAAGTTTAACAGAATAGATTTAAAAAAAAAAGATTTAAAAAAAAAACCTAAAAAAAATTTCTAAATCCCCCTGCATATACGAGCGCAAATCCACATGGCAGGTGTGCAAGCACAGAAAAAATTAAGTTTGCAACACACATATTAGGCATCATTGGGCATGCAGTTGTACAAATATCACATAATATCACATGACATAAAAAATTGCAACAGGGCTCTGTTTTTAGGATAACAGGGAACAGGAATCCAGATATAATCACACCTAGTTTAGATAAGCCTCAGTTTTGTAATGCTATAAAGCTATGAGGAACAGACAAACATGGAAGGGATCCCTATGTCACGATGTACTCAAAGAAAAGGATTGTACAAAAATCTTTTTCTTAATCTTACATGACAGGACACAGGCCACTTTATTTTCATGACTACTTGAGATGTCCCAAACCACTGAACACAAGGGGTGTGAAACACAATAAGGCCAACACACTCAAAACCCAAGAACAGAATAGAGGAGAACCCCCCTACAAAGGCACCTGCATGACTTTTTGCCCAAAAAACTGATTTCTACAAAGGATTGAACCTCTATCTGGTAGAATATAACAAATGTGTGAAGAAAAGACCTGGTAGTAGCCTTACAAACTTAAACAGAAGCTTGATGCTGAATTGCCCATAAAGAACATACACTCCTGGTGGAATTGGAATGATCAGGAAAGTAGGAAAGTTGATGCTGGTAATACAACCCCTGGCAAAAAGTATGGCATCACCACTCTTGGAAATGTTCATTCAACTGATTAATTGTGCAGAAAAAAAACTAATAACAGACATGCCTCAAAACTACTCTCATTTAACATTCCTATCTTCTGGCTTTAAGAAACACTTAAAAAAAATAAATAAGAAAACTGTAGTCAGTTGCAACTATTTTTTGCAGATCAAGCAGAGGAAAAAATATGGAATCACTCAATTCTAAGGAAAATATTATGGAATCATGAAAAAAACTCACTACATTGCACCACTAATACTTTGTCACACCACCTCTGGTGGATTTTATAACAGCTTGAATCCTCTGAGGCATGGATTTCACTATCGACAAACTGTATACTTCCTTAATCCAGCTCCAACTTTCTCTCATTGCAGTTGCCAGATCAGCTTTGCAGGTTGGAGCCTTGTTATGGACCATTTTCTTTAATTTCCACCATAGATTTTAAATTGGATTGAGGTCCGGACTATTTGTAGGCCATGCCATTGACATATGTCTTTCTTGAAGGAAAGTTTTCATGGCTTTTGCCTTATGGCAAGATGCATTATCATCCTGAAAAATTATGTCATCATCACCAAACATCCTTTCAATTGATGGAATAAGAAAAGTGTCCAAAATCTCACTATTAACTTGTGCTTTTTTTGAAGATTTAATGACTGTCATCTCCCCCGTACCTTTACCTGACATGAAACCCCCTATAATCAATGACTGTGGAAATTTGAATGTTTTCTTTAGGCAGTCATCTTTATACAGTTCATTGGAACAGCACCAAACAAAAGTTCCAGCATCATCACCCTGCCCAATGCAGATTTGTGATTCATCACTGAAAATCATTTTCATTCAGTCATCCTTAGTCCATGATTGCTTTTATTTAGCCTGCTGTAACCTTGTTTTTTTCTGTTTATGTGTTAATGATGGTTTTCGTTTGGCTCTTCTGTATGTAAATCCCATTTTCTTTAAGCAATGTCTTACAGTTCAGTGACACACATTGACTCCAGTTTCTGCCCATTTGTTCCCTTATTTGTTTTGTTGTGCATTCTCTGTTTTCCAGGCATATTGCTTTAAGTTTTCTATCTTAAAGCTTTGATATCTTCCTTGGTCTACTAGTACGCTTCCCTTTTACAACCTTCCCATTTCATATGTACTTGGTCCAGGTTTTAGACACAGCTGACTGGGAACAATCAACATATTTTGCTACATTCTGTGATGATTTACCTTCTTAAAGAGTTTTTATAACCCTCCCATTTGTTTCAACTGACATATCTCGTTTTGGAATCATGATTCATGTCAATCAGCTTGGTGCAACAGCTCCCCAAGGTGAAGAAGCACTCTTTTTTTAACTGCAGACTAATTAGCAGATGTAATCTGATGCAGATGTTTGTTTTAGAACTGCTAAGTACATGGTAATTCCTTAATATTTTCCTCATAATTGAGTGATTCCATATTTTTTTCCTCTGCTTGATCTGCAAAAACAGTTGCAATTGACTACAGTTTTCTTTCTTTTAATTTTTTGTTTATTAAAGCCAGAACGTTGGAATGTTAAATGAAAATACTTTGAGGCATGTCTGTGATTGTTTTTTTTTCTACACAATTAAACAACTGAATGAACATTTTCCAAGAGTGGTGATTCCATACTTTTTGCCAGGGGTTGTATAAGGCCTGAGGAATAAGCTGAGGAATCCATGCAAAAATAGTGTATCAAGCACTCTGAACCTTGACAAGTGCCCTCATGTAAAACAAACAGGGATTTAGACGCCATCTCTGAGACCCTACGAGCCAAAGAAATGCAACCAAAAAAGACAACCTTGTGCAAAATGAGCAACAAGGGAATTTTTTGGAAATGTGCTTTAAGAAGTGAGAAGTCTGCAAGACAGACAGACAAGACCAAATGAAGGTCCCACAGAGACAAAGCTGGCCTCAGGACTTGGGCTTCAAAATCCATGAAAATCAAAGCAAGCAATCATAAAGCAGGTTGGAAGATCAGACTCTGTGTCGGCAAAGCTGGCTGATCCAGAAGAGCTCACAGCTAGTCTGCCAAGAGATTTAGGATTTCTGCATAGCAAATTCTTCTTTGCTGAGCAGGAGTGATCATTTACACTGGAATTCCCTCCATATTTACCCTGCATGACAAGTGATGAAGAAGCTTGAGCAGAAGGAAGGCATAGATCATGGAAAACTGATCTAAAGTGTACATGTGTACTCTTTAGTGAGCTTAAAGTAAACTGTTTATTAGTTACTGGAGTAGCTTTGATAGTCTTATACTCTTTTAAACTCCTCTTCTCCAGAGTGAATAACTAATTAATCCACTGCACAAAACCAAGGTCCTCCATCACTCTTATTATGTTGTTGCCCTTTGCTGAATTTCCAATTTAATAAAATCTTTTCTGAGGATTGTGAATCAAAACTGAACTGCATATTCAAGATCACTACCCTGGACCTGTCTGTGTAACCACTTTCTTATCAGTGTACATACAATTTCACCATCTCAAACAGACCTTCTTTTATCATTAAATTTTTACGTAGTACAGTAGCAAATGCTTTAGAAAAATCCAGATAAACTACATCCATCAAACTTCCATCCAGTTTATCACTTACCTGCTCATAGAATGATAACAGATTGGTCTAACAGTACTGATCATTTATAAATCTATGCTGGTTGTCACTTATGATAACATTTTCGCAGACACATTTCTTCATATTTCCCCTACAATTCCTTCAATTACCTTACATACTATTGATGTTAGACTGACTTCTCTGCACAAATCAGTTGAAATGACTGCAGTTAGTAAGAAATAACAGCTTGGCTTAGGATCTAAGTTTCCTAAGGACTAGCTAGTGTAAGCCATCTGGACCTGGGGTTTGTTCACATTAAGTTATTCTAGTCTCCTTCTTACCTGTTTTTTTGTAGCCACAGAGGTACCTTCTGTGAAATATCATTAATATTACTGTTATGGCTATCAAAAGCTCATCGGTTTCAATTGTTATAAAGCCATCAGTTTTTCGATAACCTTTTTCTATTGATGCATTTGAAAATAAACATTGTTTTACTTGTAGCAACGTGTGTCTCATAATCTATTTTAGCTTCCCGAGTGCTCCTCTGCATTTCTAGTTGTATTCTAGTTGTATTCTCATCTTGGATTAAGTACTGGCACTTTTCAAAACAGCATCAACTGAACATCTTGTCTGTCCCCTCACAGGTAATCCATGCTGCTCTCAAAATCCACCTTGA
Organism: Staurois parvus; assembly: GCF_062004578.1. Lineage (NCBI taxonomy): Eukaryota > Metazoa > Chordata > Amphibia > Anura > Ranidae > Staurois > Staurois parvus. The sequence goes on from NW_028317951.1 coordinate 9,058,026, forward strand.
ATTGAAACAGACTCTCTGCTATCAATTTCTTTATAGTAAACTATCCTGCTCTCAACATTCAACATCCACTGAAACAGACTCATTATTATCAATTGTTTTCTGCTAATTTATTCTGCTCTTAAATATCTCTATCCCAGTCAATATTATTGTAGTGTTCACTTGTTCTCTCTCATTGTCTTACCTAAATTATGAGCTGATTGTAATCTTTACAACCCTGCCCTCTTACTCTTTTGTATTCTGACTTTAGTGTGAGAATCTTGCTCTGCTAGCCAATTGTTTTTTATGAACTCCTAAATGACAACCATCTCAGTACAAATTTAGACCACCTTTATGGGGCAAGCGTAGCCTGGGCTAGGCGCTGACAATCATCTGAGATTAAATATTGGCACACTTGTGCTAAGGAACAGAGAAACACCACAACATGCTACTTTGCAAAACACTAAATAGACTGCAAGTGACCCTGTTTCCTCATTCAGCTCTTCAATCTCATACCAAGTTTGCTTTTTCATTACTCCACTCTGTAACATGCACTGTCTAACTCTCATTTTCACAGTTGTGTCCTCTTTCATTCCTCTTCTGCAAAAACACAGTTTATAATTATCATCCCCATTTCTGTCATCTCCTCATTACTACACTCATCAATCTCAGCTAATTCTGAACCCACAAACTCTGAAACTAAATCCTCTAAGGCACTAGGGAATGGCCCTTCATATAAATCAAACTCCCATATTGCCTCCTTCACCCTTTGGTTTTTCTTAACCTCTGTAGATATATCCCCTAATCCTGGCCCTGCATCATTTAACTTTGACCTACACACCTGTAATTACCCCATCCCCTGGCAGCAGCCACAATTCACAAAATCTAGTTTCTATTTCTCTTCTTCCCAGAACCAGCCTAACCTTCTAATATGCCCTTTGAAATACATGCCCCGTCTAACAAATCCACTTTTGTCCATGACTTTTTGTCACAAATTATTTTAACCTAGTTTCTGTTACTGAAACCTGACTTTACCAATTTGACTCTCCTGCTGTCCTCTCCCATGGTGGTCTCCTCTGGACTTTTCCAGCATGGAAGGGAGGTGGAGTTGGAATCCTTTTATCCCCAAAAAACACCTTTCAGGTTCTTCACTCACCTCCCTCTCCTCATTTTAAGCCCACTGTGTTTGTCTATTTTCTTTAGTTTCTTTGACGATCACTGTGATCTATTGTGTTCCTGGCCTGGTGGCACGCTTCCTTGAATTCTCTGCCTGGCTACCCTACTTTCTTGTTTCTGAAATTCCCACAATCATTCTCATTGACTTCAACATCCCTGTTAACGTTAACATTCCAGCTACTTCTAAACCTCTCCACCTAACTTCCTCTTTTGACCTAACAATGTGGAAACACGGCTTCACCTTGTATTCTACTTTTGCATTGCTTGCAACATTTCCAACAATCATTTTCCCCTCTCTGATCACTACCTTATTAGCTTCATTCTCTGTCTTCCATCTCCTTTCCCTCAACCACTATACAGTTACTCGTGGAAACCTTTGACACTTTAACCCTTTTTTTCTGCAACAGACAACATCTATGACAAAATTCACTTCTGTCCTGCTCCAACTTAGCCACTTCTATCTAAAGCTCACCCTCATCCTCTATGGACACACCTGCCCCTTTCACTACACACAGAATCAGGTCACATCTGCTACAACCTTGGCAAACAGATGACACCAAAATTCTCAAAAAACAGTCGCTTCCTTGAGCATATGTGGTGTAAAACTAAGTCCCAGCAAGATCACTCATAAATCTTCCCTCCAAACTTACAATTCCTGTCTCTACACTGCCAAACAAACCTATTTTATTGCTGTCATTAACACACTCTCATGGATCCCTGTGAACTCTTTTCAACCTTTAACTTTCTACTTCATCCTTCACTTCCTCCACTCACTGCACACTCACTACTTCCCTCTTTTAAACCTGCTACCTAAGAGGTAATTGCTAAACTTTTTTTCTAATGCCCACCTAACCATCTGCCCTTGGACCCTGTTCTCTTGCAATTACAATGTTCACCCTTTTGCTCTATCCTATACTCACTAACTCACATCTTCAATCTTTCCCTCTATACTGACATCTTCCCCAACCTTGCAAAACAGGCACTGGTCACCTCTATACTTATAAAGCCCACACTGGAACCCACCAGTCTTAGCAACCAAAGACCCATCTCCTTGCTCTGTTTTACCTCCAAACTCATAGAATGCTTAGTCTACAACTGCCTAAACTATCAACTCAGTGTGCACCTGTGACCTTCTTGACCCCCTTCATTTTGAATTTAGCCCTCAACACTCCAAAGAAACTGTTCTCCTAAATCTCCCTATTGACTGCTAAAATCCAATGGTCACTATTCTGTACTCTTACTCTTGACCTCTCTGCTACCTTTGATACAGCTGACTATCCCCTCCTCCTTAGAAATCTCCACTCCCTTTGTATCTGTGACTCTAGTCTTCATTGGTTATCCTCTCTTACCCATCTCACTGCACCTTCAGTGTAACTTACAACTCTACCGCCTCTTCTCCTCTTCCTCTGTCCATTAGAGTCCCTCAAAGTTTTGTCCTTGGACCTCCTTTACTCTATACCTTCTCCCTGGATCAGCTAATAGCCTTGCATGGCTTCCAATACCATTTCTACGCTGATAACAGCCAAATCTATCTTTCTACCCCTCAGCTCACCCCATCAGTCTCCTCATATGTCACTAATTTACTGATAGACACATCAGTATGGATGTCACACCACTTATTCAAACTCAATATATCCAAAACTGTGCTCATAATATTTAATTCCCATCTCCCCCCCGACTTTGGTGTCGACATCAATGGCACAACTTTTGGTTCATTCCAACATGCCATGGTGTTAAGGGTAATCCTAGACTCTCCTTTCAGCCTCACATCCAATTACTGTCCAAATCTTGCAGCCTCAGCCTCCAAAATTTGCCTCTTCCTAACAGCTGACACAGCAAAGCTTCTAATTTGCTTCCTGGTTATCTCTCGGCTATTGCTATCCCCTCCTCATTGGCCTACCTTTACATAGGATACCCCACCTTCAGCACATTATGAGTGCTACTGCCAGACTCATGCACCCTACCAACCATTCAGTGTCTGCTACCCCTCTCTGCCAATCCCTTCAATGGCTTCTGCTCACCCAACAAATAAAATTCAAAATACTACTAACCACCTACAAAGCCACTCCCCCCCCCCCCCAGCTACATCACTAACACAAGTCTGCCCTCAGCTACATCACTAACCCTGTCTCAAAATACCAAACTATTCTCTTCACTCCTCCCAAGACTTCCTGTTCTCTAGCTCCCTCATCAGCTCCTCCCATGCTCACTTCAATGACTTCTCCAGAGACTCTCCCATCCCCTGGAAATCTGTACCCTAATCTGACCAAATATCTCCTATTCCACCTTTAGAAGATCCATGAAAACCCATCTCTTTAGAGAGGTCTCTAACTGTACCATCTGCTTAAATTTTGTAAAATGCTGTGCAAACTGTTGGTGCTATAAAAATCCTGTAAAATATTAATAATAAATCTGGAATGCTGAGTGTGTTACTTCTACCATTGGGAGTACGATTCTTGGCCCTGAGATTCTTCTCGATTTCTTCTGCAGAGGATTCCCAATCCTCAACAGCATTCAACTCTTCCTCACCTTGACGATGTTCCTCCTAACCCTCATCATCCCTCAAAAGGAGGGGGGATAAGAGCACCCATGCTAGAGTCCAAAGTGTTCCAAACCAGTGAGAACATCTGAGAGTTGATCCCACAAACCAGAAATAGCTGTAGAAAATTCCTCCCTGTATACAAGGAATTAGAGAATTGCGTCCCAATTAAGATATTAGAGAAGGGATTCAGAGCTAATGTTTTTTTTTGGGGGGGGGGGGGGCACTACAAGGCGAGCTGTGCAGGGGTCCTCCCTACCTGATAGAGGGATTTTTGAGTGGCCACTCAACTGAGAGGAGTGTCAGCGCAAGACATAATACTTACGTAAGTGGCAAGTCACCCCCCGACAATGTCTCAGTATTTGCTGGGCCCTGGCACTGATGCACTGTAAGCTGTTGTGCTATGCAGGGTCTGTGGCTGCATGCAGCTGAATTTCTGGAATTGTTCTGTGTTGTAAGAGTCAGAGTCTGCAATGACACATGCCCAAGGAACTGACAGAGATGCATGCAATGACATTTCTATGCTAGTCCTCTGTTATTTGAAAACCGCAACTGCAGTGCATTGCTCTGACTGTAAAAAGCAACCTACACAGCCCCAATGCAAAAAGAATACTACAGCAAAAACACTGCCACAATAGCTCTGATAAAGAATGGGTTAAAAGTTGAGAGAAATGTTATTAAAGAAAAAAAAACAACAAAAAAAACACAAAACATAGGGTAAATCTATTTGATCAGCCATCTTCATTACTTCACTTATTAAATAAATACCTACCTTCCAGGTGCAACCACGCGTTTCACAAGATTGTTGACTGGCATTTTCTTCAGGATGGCAGTTAATTCTCGCATTATCATTAAAATCTAGAGTATATGACTCTCCAAATGTCAAATTAAGTCCAGTGATATGACCAATCTGCAGAACACCCACAGACATTTTGTTATTTTCATCTCAAATTATTCTTCATTAACATAACGCAAAAATGCTACTAAAATCTATTAGCATAACAAAGGGAAAAATTAAGTAAACTACATAAATGTATGTATTCTATTTGGAGGTCTCAGATAGGTTTGAGGAATTAAAACCTTAACTCCACAGCTTCATTCAAAGTTAAACTTGTAAATTGTTATGACCAACAGAATTCTGTACAGTCTTGTGATTCAGGCACCCCTTCAAGGGAGCAAATCTGGGACAAATTTCTGTTATGCAAAATAATCCTGTCCAGGACCTCTTCCAGACTGACTGAAAAATGAGGGAAGAAGCTTCAATCTGGAGAGGGCAGTGCTGTCCTCTCCCGACAGCTCTGATCTAATGCATGCTTTAAGTGCTCCTTCCCACTGCTGTACAGCTATTACAGAAGGCTTTGACCAAGAAATATTCAAGGATTTTACTGTATATAAAAATATTTTTTTTTCATGAATACATAACCAGTTTAAAACCTAAATGAAGTCAAAGAAATAGACATGCAGACAGATAGACTTTGTATACACAGACATTTCCCATATCAAGAGAGGACCCCATATAAATTAAGGGTGATTGTCTGCACTGGTGTGGCAAGGAGAAAGGTGATTTTGCCTGGAGGCTCTGAAGATGAGATGGGGTAAGCATGTTCCAAGAGAGTAGACCAAATATTAAACTGTAATTTACCTGGCATAAAGTCATGTCCAAGTAAACATAGTTTGCAATACAGGACAGTAAATACAAAAAAAATTCTTAGGAGTTTAATTGGGTATTAAATTACATAGTTTTATATGCTTGGATTTCAGCTTTATAGTTGTTGTAAATCTCTGAAATGAAAAATGAACAAAGCATATCCTTCTATATTGTGTACTTGCTTTGATCCAAAGCATGTCTGCTCTGCTATCTGCATGAGTCATTTCTAACAGCTAACACCAAGAAGACCCGGGAGACGACCTCTGCTCCCTCCAGCACTGATCGCCTCAACTGTGCATGTTTCCCTATCAAACTGTAGAGGGAGGTGTGTCCATTCAATCCACTCAGGTGTCAGATTATACTCAGCTCCCTGCTCTGTGCTGTGTAGAGTGTGATATCAGATCCCCACCCCCTACCTTCTTGAATGCTGTGTAAAATGTGTGCGTTAGGAGACTGTAGAGGTACAACTTATTTGGATAATTTTTTTTATCTCTGTGCATTAGATGAGGCTAGTTACTTCAGTGAATATACAGTCACTGGCCACTTTATTAGGTACACCGTGCTGCTTGGTGTGGTCTTCTGCTGCTGTAGCCCATCTGCTTTAAGGTTCTATGTATTGTGTGTTCAGAGATGGTATTTGTATACCTTGGTTGTAACGAGTGGTTATTTGTTACTGTTGCCTTTCTATTACCTCAAACCAGTCTGCCCATTCTCCTCTGACCTCTGACATCAACAAGGCATTTTCATCCACACAACTGCCACTCACAAAATATTTTCTCTTTTTCAGACCATTCCCCTTAAACACTAGAGATGGTTGTGTGGGAAAATCCAATAGATCAGCAGTTTTTGAAATACTCAGACAAGCCCGTCTGGCGCCAACAACCATGGCACATTCAAAGTCACTTAATTCCCCTTTCTTCCCCATTCTGATGCTCAGTTTGAGCTTCAGCAAATGGTCTGCCATGTGATTGGCTGATTAGCAATTTGTGTTACCAAGTTGCTGCCATGTGATTGGCTGATTAGCAATTTGTGTTACCAAGCAATTGAACAGGTGTATCTATTAAAGTCGCCAATGAGTGTATGTAAGAATTTACAACCACTTTAAAGCGATTGTAAACCCTTACATACCCAGTGAAGTCACTAGCCTCAAGCAATACACAGAGAAAAAAAACAAATCCTCCTGTTTATCTGTAGTCTTCTCTTTACTACAGAAAGCAGGGGGCAAAGATCTGAAGTTAAACTCTGCCACTTTCAGTGAGAAGAGCTCTGAGAGCAGATGGAGGAAAGGGACATACAGCACACAGGAACAAAGCTGAGGCTGTCAATCACAGCATGTGTGCTAGAGCTCCCTCCCCTGTTACCTTATTTCTACTGGTGTCAGAAAAACTTATTAGAAGTGACTCATACAGACAGCAGGGGAAGGAGGCAGCCGAGAGAAATGACAGTGCTCTGGACTGAGACAAGTACACACTATAGTGAGATATGTTTTGTTCATATTTCATGTCGGAGGTTTACAACCACTTTAATGATACTCTGACTTTTAGTTCCGATACCATTGGGGGTTACAAGGCTCACTTGATCCAATCCTGATCATAACATCTGATTTAACTTTCTGTTTCCTTTAAACTTGTTTGCTAAAACCTACACCTGAGGCCAACAAGAAAATCAACTAAAAAGGTAAACTAGGATTATACTTTTTGGAAGTAACAGCAGATACATCTTAATAGAATGCTAATCCTTACACCCTAATATTTATAGCAATACATTAGCCACCATCTCTCTGAATATTAGAAGGCTCATACATGTTTTTTGTGAAGTGAATTGCAAATTTGATGAAAATACTTATAACATTTTACAGATATAACATTTCAAATGCAGAACTTTACTTGTCATTTACAAACACTTTGTTTACAAGAAATGTATGCATTGCCTGCTTTGTCATGCGACACAGAGACATATATTCCTAGCATCCAATAAATATATTAGGTTAGAAAAGTAAACATTGAAAATATATACTCACAGATTAAAAAAACATATATGTAGTACTGCCTAGAATTCATAATTTCTACTGTAATCTGCAGTACATGTTATATTTACCTTCTTGGCACTATCATAGGAAATCACATGGTTAGATGTTTGCAGAACACCGTTCTTTCTCACAACAAGTCTCTCTATTTCTTTTGGCAATCCCAATATTTTAATTTCATCAAATTTAAGATTATTTGGATCGGTATAATTTTTATGGGCTACTGTTAGTGCTATTGAATTCTATAATAAAGAAAAAACAAAGCAGACAAACCATACATAAATATATGCACAAAAACAAAAACGTCTAAAAAAAATACTGTTTGGTTTTCATTTTCACAATAATGTAATGACTGCAGACAGAAAATTCAATAGCTTTATCTGATTTTATAGCTTTTACATTTGAAAAAAATGGATTTTTGGTTTACCTGTAAAATTATTCCTTTGTAGTACATCACATGACACAATGGTGCTCATACTACTTGGGAAAGAAAGAAAGAAAGAAAGAAAGAAAGAAAGAAAGAAAGAAAGAAAGAAAGAAAGACGCCCATAGAGGCCAAGTAGAGTGCTGAACACAGTATCATTCTCAATAGGACACCCAAATACTTCTATAATATAGAATAAGCTGACTATTGTCCCACAGGTAACAGTAAATGCAAAATCCTTAGCAAAAAAATAAAAAAAGAACATGTAATGTTTATAGAGCTAGACCACGTTGCATCAAAACTTGCATAGTACATTATGAAGGATGTATGTATGTTTTCTAAACAGGGTAAATGTGTTCATTCTGGATATCCATACATTTCCAACTGGCAGAAAAGTATGTATCCATTGTAAAGCAACCAGTTTTTGTGCAATAAAGAGTGATCTTATGACCATAAAGTTAAGTTAGTGTCCAATTTAGTGGATTCAACATAACTTAGGATACATAAAATGTGATTGGGGCTAGGGTAGTACTGTATAATAATTTAAGGTTGAGATAATCCCAACTCCAGTAGCATCCAAGCTTGGGGCATCTCCACAAAAAAATTAATATGATTACCGTGTGAGTGGTTGCATCTGGAACAGTGTGAGTTCTCCCTGAGACCTATTCTATACAGAAAATCTTGTGTGCTATACTCTATGCAAAATAAAAAGCTGTGTCACTCCAAGTGTTGGAGACAGCAAAACCATCTGGCCAGTCTGCAATACTTCATCCCAAAGATCACAAGAAAGGGATCCAGATGCTCTTTCCATGTATAATTATGGAAGAGGAAATTTAAGGAAACATTTTACCAACTGTGTGTATGATGTTCAGATAAGCCCCTTAGTATATTCAGCCTGAGTAAGTGCATTATAGACTGCATATCCAACCACACAAGTACAACATCAGAGTAGTGGCCAGCACTAGAGAAAAGGTGCACTAAGAGTGCAGAAGAGAAGATCGACAAACAGCCCCCTGCCCGGAGAAAGTGGGGGAGTTTCATAGACTGACAAATCTGGTATGTTCCATTCAGCTTAAAAGAAGTAGTCCTCTGCTGTAGCAGCTATGGAACATGTTCCCAAGGAGCAAGAGATGGGATATTTCCACAGAGACAATTAAATTAAAAGATCAATAAACAGCAATATAACAGAGACGTTAAATGTAGGAGCCACAAGGAGTATAATTGGGAACAGTGTTTCACCTAAGAATGAACCAACCGTAGTAGCCTAGGCAGAGATTACTTGTTGCAATGTCTGTTCAACTAGTTGGTGACAGCCCATGGTGTTTAAAAGATGTGAGTGTCATAATTTTGCAACTCCCCACAATTTTGCTGGGTGAAGCATGGAGTATTGGGGATGCAGATGCAGTAGTCATTTTTAAACTTCCTGATATTTAGCGTGCTGCTTCTGCACCTCTGTTGAGAAATCCAGAAAATCATAATTTTTGTTCCATAGAAGGAAACATCTTTTAATTCCCTGGATTTATGAAGAATATTCTCTTTGTCTTGGTAGTTGAGGAGTCAAATAAGGAATAGTCATGGAGGAGGCAGTTGCTGGGTGGGAACACAGTGGGCCCTCTTGACCACAAATAAGAGTGAAAGATGTTCCCTCCTAATTATGTCCAACAGCTATTGTTCTGTTCTAGCCAGAGAGATTAGAACCTTCCGCATGCTCTGGAAGGCCCACTAATCTGATGTTTTTCAGCACAGGCAGTTTTCAAAAGCCTCTGATTTTTGTATGTCAGCATAAATTCTGCACATCGATACTTTCAGATCTGTATGGACAGGTTGCACTGTGTCCTCCAACTCACTCACACAGTCCTCTAGCGTTGATGTGTACTCCAGTACCTTTTGTAAATCATATCTGAGAAGAGGCAGATCCTCCCTGACACCTTGTACTTGACCAGTCAAAACATGCAGTAAAACATGATGCTGTTGCACAGCTGTAAAGACATCAGAGAGGGTGGTCTCAGAGATATTCCCCTTCTCTCTAGTTGGCTTTGGGATAGAAGTGGCAGTACTCACAGCTGTGGCAGTGGCCATTTCCAATTCCTCCTGATTAGGCTGAGAGCTGCAGATGGTGCCGTTGTGTCAGACAGTGGTTCTGGTGCAGAAGAAGCACAAGGGAGCTGGGAAGCCTCGATTCCCCTGTCAGAACTGGAAAGCAAGGTGAAATTGTCTAGATTGGCTGCCATGGTCTCTCTCATTTTCCAGGTAGTGTGGCAATAATTTAGGGTGTGTATGTTGAGGGTGCCATCTTGCTCTTTCTGTTCCAAAATGCTGGAGCCCTCTTTTCACATGGTCATGGTGCTAGAAAACACTATTGGTGCAATAAAAGGAAGAGGGTGACTGTAGAAGGCTGGTTAGTCAAATGTAGTCTGAGTACCGATGTGGCAGGGTTGTTATTATCTCACATGCACAGTGCTCGATAGCTAGGTCTGTGCTACTGTATGCATGCAGTAGACACCTTCTAGTATATTAGTATTGTAATGTGTTTATTGCAATAACATTTATATGGAGGCCTGGTTGCATGTCATATTATAAACTACTAAGGACTAAAGCACAGAGTAGATAGGCTGACTCTGAGGTTCAGTGCCGCACCATAGTTCCTGTGTGTGAGAAGCTGCATTCCAGGCCGGTTGAAGGATCTCCTCATCACCACAGATTTTGTCTTCAGGTCTCCAAACACTGTTGGATTGGCAGATCCAAGGACTGATTCTTGTCCCACACTGACAGGACATGAACTTCAGGGCTCTGGAGTGGAACCGGGCATAGTGGGCCACATCAGTGGCAACTACCATATTCTTTATTGTCTTCTAGTACCTAAGTACTCCAAACATTTTGTCAGAACCAAGGATAACTTCTGAATGTTCAGCACCCTGCCATGACCTCTGATGCTTGCTGTACATTCGGGCATCAGTTTCTGAGCCAATTACTTCCTGATATTCAGGGTTCCCAGGTACCCCACAATGTGGATACCCAGGGACTCAACAACCCCCAAACTGAAGCAAAAAACCTGGGTAAAAAGCCAGGGGGTCATGGTAGGTCTAAAGGCTACAAACTGGTATTGCATTCCTCCACTGTGAAACTGTAAGGTCATTAAATCTGGATGTGTAGGTAGGCATCCTTGATAATTACTGATGACAGGAAGTCCACCTGATGAAGCGAGGCACTGATTGGGTAGACATTATCCTGAATTTTAGGACCTTCAGGAAATTGTTGATGCCCTTAAGGTCCAAAATAAACCACATTTCTCTGTTTGACTGTTTAGGAATAAAAGAGGTGAGACCTCTCTTCTACCAGCACAGGTATGGTGACCCCAGGACTGTAGTTTTTCCAGGGCTGAAAAGAAATCCACTCTTTTTTGGTGGAACCAAAGATACTTTTGGCTGCATAAAGCATGGAGGTGGAAAGCAGCAAATCTCCAACCTGTAGTCTCTAGACACCACACTGCAGAGCCAGTCGTCTGTGACATCCTAAGTTCATGCATCCCCTCACCTGCGTGAGTGGGGCACACATTCACTCTAAGGAGGATTTGCCCACCTAACCAAAAGGCTTGTGGGTCCAGTTCTTCTAGCAAGAGTTGGACATAGGATCCTGCTTACAGCCTCAGCCTGGTTGCTTATAAAAAATAACTCTTCATAGATTCTGAAGACATCATTGGTTTCTGACCTGTCACCTTCCCCTTTTCTTTAGGGATAAGAGTGTCCTTTTACAGATGGATATGTTCTTAATGAAGGCAAGTGGACAGACATGGTGTGCATGCACATGAACTTTAAAGGCATCTCAGTCTTAGTCCGTAGGGTTCAGTATTGAGTTGGCCCACCCTTTGCAGCTATAACAGCTTCAACTCTTCTGGGAAGGCTGTCCATAAGGTTTAGGAGTGTGTCTATGAGAATATTTGACCATTCTTCCAGAAGCACATTTGTGAGGTCAGACACTGATGTCAGACGAGAAGGCCTGGCTCGCAGTCTTCGCTCTAATTAATCCGAAAAGTGTTCTTTCAGGTTGAGGTCAGGACTCTGTGCAAGTCCAGTCGAGTTCCTCCACTCCAAACTCGCTTATCCATGTCTTTATGGACATTGCTTTGTGTACTGGTGTGCAGTCATGTTGGAACAGGAAGGGGCCATCCCCAAACTGTTCCCACAAAGTTGGGAGCATGAAATTGTCCAAAATGTCTTGGTATACTGACACCTTAAGATTTCCCTTCACTGGAACTCAGGGGCTAAGCCCAACCCCCAAAAAACAACCACACACCATAATCCCCCCTCCACCAAACTACACAAAGCACTTAACACCCAGTTGTTAAGTGCTGCTCTACGTTCCTCCGCTTTGGGTTTGAATATGTATCAACATGGTTGTTGTTGTTTCACCTTAATTGATCACCTGTAAACCTTTGTTTTTTATTGCATGCTTTTAATCTTATTTGTAATGAAAATTTATTTTTATACAATTTATGTTGTTTTTCCTGCACATTCTGCTGCACTAAAAGTCCCCATTTACAGAGGGTTTATTAACATTACCATTTAACATTGGGATGATTGCCGCCTTAGATTTCCCTTATTCATTATATATATAGAAACGGCTGAAGAAAATTATTCTCTTGATACAAGGATTGTACTCACAAGACAGTGGAACTACCAGATAAGGGCAAAGATTCAGAACTAATCTTATTGTAGTGGAGTCATTGCAGGGTTAACTGTGCAAGGGCTCCTCCCTGCCTGATAGAGGCCATGGCTGGCCTGCAGTGATGGGACCCCAGCTGAGAAGCAGTCAACCCCTGGTCAGGTGCCCCCAATATTTGCTGCTCCCCAGGTGCAGCTGTTGTATCCCATAAAATTGCTGGTTGTTTGGAGATGCATCAGTCAGATGTGCTTCTTCCCTAAGGAACCAGTAAAATGGCACAACAAAAAATGTGTATGGCACACCCCTTTAGAACACCACTACTGTGGCAAAGCCCTCCACTCTAATACAGCACTCATAAACAGCACAAATGCACAGGAATACAAAAAAAAATGCCACACGCTCCACAAAGCCCAGGAGCATTCACCAATCCAGTAACAGGACCAGCAGGCCAATCTTTATCCATCAAGTTGGGGGTGCCCCGCAAGGCTTTCAGGGACATTATTTCCCTCCAGAGAGATCACTGCCCAGGACCTGGAGAGCACCTTTGTCAGTGAGTTCACCTAATATGTGGTTCTCATGAGATTGCTGCCTGCAGGATCCAATGTTAACCAGCAGTGTTACAGAATTTCCCCACTATTCCATGCGGGGTCTGGGTACATGGGTACAGTCTCTCTTGGCCTACTGGCTGTAGTGACCAATCCTGATAAATCTCACTTCTGGTCATTTACAATATTATATCCCTTTCAAGTGTATCTATCAAAAAAATAAGACTTCTTGAAAGGGAAAATAAAGGTATCTGTTCCTGTTTTAATTTGAATTTAAACACTATTAATATCTCATATACTTACAGGTCATGCATGTTTTATTCTTAATTTAAACAATATTAATATCTCATATACTTACAGGTCTTGCATGGAATTCATACAAAACATAAATGCCATGTTCAATTGAGTCTAAAAAGACAAATATAGACATCTGGACTCAAAGTGTATATTGTAAACGACAATCTTAATCTAAACAAATAAAATGAGCACAAAGAAAATGGGATAAACACTGTGGCATGGACGCAGAGCTTATGATTTTTGCAAACACTTTGGATTAAATGCCAAAATGTGTGCATTAAGCTCATTGGACTATAGTCAGTGCATGTTCTTTTATTTACATTTGAAATATTTTACTACCAAAACAAAGAAAAACATTACATAATGCATGTCAGCAGCAATGGGCAATTATGCTTTAAGACTATGTGCCCTGTCTTTTCTACTTTGTTATTTTGGTGTTATTTGAATTAGGCTATACATGGGTGGTGCACATGTGTTTCCTAGGAAAAAACACAATTTCAATGTTTTCTAATATGTACAGTATATGATACTTTTCATTATAATCTCAAATACCAGATCAGATTGAAACTTACCAATGCTGTCACCATCATCCCAGAAAAGATTTCCATGTGCAGTCTCACTGTCATCCAGAGCAATCAGAATTTTCATTGGGTTCAAACGACTTAGAAAAAAAACACAGAGAAGGGTAAATTCAGAAAAGTAATGAAGTATAGAATAGCATAAACTAGCAATTAGAATAAAGTATACTGATAAAAAAGCAACCCAAATTTTTATCAATTACCCAATGACAAGCTGAAAAGTAATTTGCAAATGTTACTGTGGATATGTATGACCTTCATAGAACTAAAGAATAATACCAGGAGCACACAGCTGGAAATAATTCTTGTTAACATGCAAAAATGTGGACCCTCTGATTCCTTTTGTACCAAGTTGTATTGTAACTGTAATGTCTGCCTTCATTTTGTATAGTGCTGCGCAAACTGTTGGCGCTATATGAATCCTGTATTTATATTTAATAATAATAACAATAATAATAATGTATATTAGGCCACAACACTGCTTTAGCGTTGGATAGAGTAGGAAATCATCCATGTTAAGTTTTTATTAATGTCTATGTCCCCATTGAGGAGATTCAACCTGTCTATTTGTTCAAGTAACCTATGTCGCTGGGACTAAAAGTAGCAGAAAGTCCAAAATTTTTACCAAAATAACTAAAAAACAAAATTTTTCCCCTCACCCAGGGGTTTCTCTCTTCCCACTTGATCCAAAATTAAAAATAAAAATAGCTTTATATACATTTTAACTGAAGTCTGTCGACCGCCCTATAGCAGTTTTACTGCTCTGCACAGAATCAAGTATATATATACGTAATTCTGCATTTCCTGGAAGGGGGGTGTGCGTGGCATCCTACCCGCACTGTCACTGACTCCTGTAAATGTCAATCATCAGGTCCTGGCCAACGATTCATGGCCAGGACTCAGTGAAGCAACTGTCAGAAGAGAGATCTGTAAGTGTAAACACAGATCTATCTGCTGTCAGCGGGATGTGCTGGTGTTTATCTCTCTGCAAAGCAGGGAGTTAAAAACCAGCACATTCCCTAGATAAACATCATGAAGTACATAGTTAAATTACTCCCTAATACACACAATTAACCCTTTGATTGCCCCAGATGTTAAACCCTTCCTGCCCAGTGTCATTAGTACAGAGTCAATGCTTTTTATTAGCACTGATCACTGCAGTTGTATCACTGGAGAGGTCAGTTGCAGTTAGTTTCTGCCCATTGTCAGTTAGTGTCAGAATGCTTGCCATACTATCACAGTCCCGCTCTAAGTCACTGATCACCATCAATACTAGCATTAAAAAAAATAAATACAAATTCTAGTATAGTTTGTAGACGTTATAAAAGCTGGTTCACTCAGAATCGGGTGCAGCTGTGCATGGTAACTCCAAACCTCAGCTTGTCCAATTAAGCTTTAGCAATAAAACCTGTAAGCTGAAGAAGTGCACAAGATTCTGAGTGAACCAGCTTTAGTAAACCAACCCCTTTAATTTTTTAACTGGATATGTTTTAAAGCAAAAGTAAATTTTTTTTTCATTTTCAGTCTTTTTTCATTTATAGCACAAACAATAAAATACCCCAGTGATGATCAAATACCACCAAAAGAAAGCTCTATTTGTGTGAAAAAAATGATAGAAATTTCATTTGTGTGCAGTGTTGCATGACCATGCAATCGTCTGTTAAAGTAGCGCAGTGCCAAATAGCAAGAAATGGCCTTGTCATGAAGGGTGGATAAATCTGCCGGAGGGCAAGTGGTTAAGAAACACATCTGAGATCAGTTGAATCTATATTTCTATGTACAATGTAAATGAACATTAAACCTGACACATTCATCTTCTAAATTTAATCACAACAGATATTTACCTGTAATTTGTGTTTAATGCAGGAGCCTGTTGTGGTAAAATGTGTCCACCACGCACATGGAGGTTAATGTGATTAAGAGGGGCTTGCAGTGTTTTCCACTGATTACTCGACGTAACTTCTTCTCTAACACCCTTTAGACAAAAATAACACTTTTGATAAATGTTCAATTTAACTCTTTGCAAAACAGTGATAATTACATGAGTGAAGATACAGAATTTCTTTTATTCCATGACCTATAAGTAGTTTCCAAAAAGTAAAAAAAAAAGTAAAATGTGTATCATTTATTGTGTAATCAACAATACTTTAGAAAATATGAACGTTTAGAGGCCCATTCACACTAAAGAGTTGCAATTATGACCTGTAAAATGCACATTTTACCAGGCATTATTGTGTAATTTTAAAGCAGGCATGCCACAGTGTTTGTATATACAGTATTTACATCACAAGATATCTCTTGTAACTTTAGGAGGCACTATACTCAGCAATTACAGTCCTGATTAAGAATCTATCTCTTGTGTAACTGAAAGGCTGTCTATGGCTGTTTACTGAGCCTCTTTACAGAGAAACATGATCTCTACTGCATAAACAGGTCATTAAACAGCATACAAGTGACTTCCCAAAAGAGACACTCAATTGGAATAGGTATACAACCTATCTGAGGATAATAAAATATATAGTAAGCGCTCTCAACAGTTAAAGCAGCTGAACATTAAAGGAAAACGCATAAAAAGCCCAAAAATCATATATATACAAAATGCAGCGCTCTTAGAAGATGATCAGAAGTATTAATGAAACACAGTCCAATGAAAAAGTGCTCCTTGATTCCCAGTGCAAATGGTAGAAATACACACTAACCAGAAAGCGTATAAGAAATACGCATGTGAATATATATCCTGAAGACTCCCCTCTCCTCTCAGGTCTGGTCAAAGATAGCTGGGAAAGATGGAAATCCTACGCCCTCATGTGGTGAAAGAATGGTCCAGCAGGTCAGAGAAGTATCAATCTGGATAAGCCTCCCCCTTCACAGGAGCTGACACAGGGATCACTTAGGGCTGTAAGGATTGAAGAAGCTCCTTTTACATCCAATTTGTAGCCAGCTATCACCTGCTATTGCTGACAGGCAACATTTTCTTTCTTGCAGCAATAAGCAATGGGTCTCTGTTTATAGACTGGACTCTCCACAATTCTCACCTTCCTTTCACACTTCTTTTATTAGAAGAGGAAGAAAATCCTGCTGTGATCCAGGGTCATAGAAGGCCACAAAATTGGGCATCAAGGCCCCAAATTCACTTCTGCAGTATGAGGAGTGGCTGTCCTTACTTTTCAAGTCCAAAAGTGGCTGTAGATCTGCTCTGTTGTGACAGAGCAGATCTACAGCCACTTTTGGACTTGAAAAGTAAGGACAGCCACTCCTCATACTGAGGAAGTGAATTTGGGGCCTTGATGCCCAATTTTGTGGCCTTCTATGACCCTGGATCACAGCAGGATTTTCTTCCTCTTCTAATAAAAGAAGTGTGAAAGGAAGGTGAGAATTGTGGAGAGTCCAGTCTATAAACAGAGACCCATTGCTTATTGCTGCAAGAAATAAAATGTTGCCTGTCAGCAATAGCAGGTGATAGCTGGCTACAAATTGGAAGTAAAAGGAGCTTCTTCAATCCTTACAGCCCTAAGTGATCCCTGTGTCAGCTCCTGTGAAGGGGGAGGCTTATCAAGATTGATACTTCTCTGACCTGCTGGACCATTCTTTCACCACATGAGGGTGTAGGATTTCCATCTTTCCCAGCTATCTTTGACCAGACCTGAGAGGAGAGGGGAGTCTTCAGGATATATATTCACATGCGTATTTCTTATACGCTTTCTGGTTAGTGTGTATTTCTACCATTTGCACTGGGAATCAAGGAGCACTTTTTCATTGGACTGTGTTTCATTAATACTTCTCATCATCTTCTAAGAGCGCTGCATTTTGTATATATATATACAACCTATCTGAGCCTTATATACGAAATCATATCTGTTTCTATGCCTTTGAATCCATGCATATGTAGAACAGACCACTGGGCTTTATTGGTACAGTATCTATATCATTGCTGGTTGAACTTACCCTTTAAAGGGTTAGTTTATATTTAAATTGAGGTTACCATGATTTAAGTGTCCTCAGTAAATTTTCAAACTCTATTCAAATTTGAAAAAAGAGTTTCTTTTAAAATGTTATACCCATATGCTGTGCGAGGCCTAATGTTTACGAGCCCCCCTGTACTGCCAAAATGGCAGGACCCCCATATGTTCAGCATGTGCTCTCAGCAACATTAAATATGAGTGCTAGTTACCTCTGCCACAGCAGTAACTAAGCTCTGTGTTGTGTGACAGAGGGAGAGAGAGTACACAATGCATGCGTAGGTTTGGAATTGGTAGAGCACTCATTCCAGAGGTGTTAGGAGTTTTTCTGACAAGCTTGATATAGGCTGCATACATCTTACAGGTATGACATTTAAAACAAGCTCCTCTTTTCAAAGCTGAAATTATTTTTTAACCTACTGGAGATTCTTGATTGCATGGTAACTTTTGATGTCCATATTTACCATATTTCCAGATCTAGCTTTAAAAGAAGATCCCATTACTCTTCCTTTCATGAAAAAGAGAGGCCTCCTTTATACTATTTTTATTTCTAAAAGTATGATATGGTGTGCACTGTTAATATTTTACTCCTGCATTTGATTTGTTGAGTCACATACAAGGTTTCTTTTACAGGTGCAGCAAAAGGAACATTTGACAACCTGATTTAAACAACCTGATCATTCTCATAATATCCATTTTTTCCCATAATACTATGGAAACAGGTTTTTTTTCCAAATCTGGCAAAACCAGGTGTACATTTTCTGCTAAAGTATACACTTACCGTGTGATAATCATACCAGACTGTGTTTGGAAAATAGACATTTACAGCTCTTGCGTTCTAGGAGCAAAGATATAGATGAATGAAGCATCTACAATATTTGAAAATACCTTGATATTTAAAATACAGAGCATTGTGCCTTTGTAGAAAAAAAGTCAGGCAATATATCCTTTCCTATCATGTCTCTTACTAGTGTTAAACTGATATTTACAGCACACATTGCACTATGTATTTGTAGGGAAAAAAGCTTAAGGCAATAAATAATTATCTAAAATGAACTACAGTTCATTAGAAGAAAAACAATTAATGATAATCTAGCTACCTGCTTTGTGTTCTCTTTAGGTGAACTGTGTTCACAATGCAGTTTGTTAAATTATATAGTGTATATCAGCCCTGAAAAATAAAGTGCACAAGCTACTTTCTAGTAATGAAGTCGACTTGCAGAGTGGTGTTTCTGCCATCTAGAGGAGTGGAATGGCACTGCACAGAGTGAGCTGTGTGCAATAGTGAGCAGTGTTCAGCATATGGAGAAATGTGACAGCTGGGGTTGTGTTCAGAATGGCTGCAGGCTGAGGAGCCAGAGAAGGAAGGGGCAAGCAGGAGCTTTGAAGAGGCAGGTGGATAACCTGGAGTTTGAACCCAGCTTGGAGGTGCCAAATGAAGATATATGTACTGGGGGTCAATGTATCAGCCAGGACAGTGCACAAAGAAGGCTGAGTAGTCGTCTGGGTATTGTCTGCAGCAGAAGGTGGCGGTGTGAGGCAAGGTAGAGATACCAGAGACCTAAGAAGCTGGACTAAAAGTAAGGCTTAGAAGCCTTGAACCTAAACTCACACCACTCCCCAGTTTGTTTCTTGCAAATGTGCAATCCCCTGAAGGAAAGATGGAGGAGCTACACATTTTCATTACCCAGCAGAGAGCCATGGGAAAGTGCTGTGCCTTTATTTTCATGGAGATTTAGTTTCACAGTGGTATGCCTGATGAGGCTGTGACCCTGGAGGAGAGATTTTTGTTTAGGTCTGATAGGACACATACATACCTAGGGAAGAGGGGAGGGGGGCTGTGCATTTATGTTCATCACACATGGAGTCAGAATGTATTCAAGGTAGATTTGCAATGTACACCAGATGTGGAGCTCTTGTCGGTTAAATGCTGCCCTTTTTATCTCCCAAGAGTATTTGTGTCATTTATTTTTGCAGTATATATTCAGTCTGATTGTAAAGTTGCCATGCAGATGGTGTATGAGTCTGTGAGTGCTCAGATGACAAAAAAAACCCTGATGGAGTTTGTATAGTAGCAGGGGATTTTAACAAGGCAGATTTGAGGTCAGTACTGCCTACATTTCAGCAGCATGTGGATGTTCCCACGCGGAGGGAGAATACCTTGGACCACATTTACACTAATGTGCATGGTGGGTACAAGACTATCTCCTACCCCCACTTGGGGTTATCAGACCATATATCACTTTTTATGGTACCAGCTTACTTACAAGTAATCAAAAAAGAAAAAAACTGTGTTAAGGACAGTCAAAGTGTGGTTGAAAGACGCAACTGTCACTTTGCAAGACTGCTTTGAGCGGACTGAGTGGCAGGTGTTTAGGGATGCAGCTACCACAGGCAATTAGCTCAATGTGGAAATGGCATATGTGAGTAAGTGTACAGAATCAACTGTTAAGAGAATTAGCACTTTCCTAATCAGAAACCCTGGATGTATAGGGAGGTGAGGATACTGGTTAGGGATAGGAATACTGCCTTTAGTTCAGGTGATAAGGCATATAGGATGGCAAGGGGAAGGTTAAGAGTAGGGATTAGAGGCCAAGCAAAGGTATAAATTAAGACTGGAGACGGATCTGTGATGTACTAGTGCTAGGACTATGTGGAAGACTATTCAGTCAGCTGCAGGTTATAAAAAAAAAAGAAAGGCTGACACAGGGGTACATGAATCCTCTTGACCAGAGGTATTGAATCAGTTTTATGCCCATTTCGATCATCAAAATAAGGATACTATCGTTAGGCTCCCTATACTATCTAGGGATATGCCTCTTAAAGTCTTTTCTCAGGATGTGTGTTTGGGGTTGCTGCATGCTGATGTGAAATCACCTAACATTAACTTAAAAAAAGGTTCATG
This sequence comes from Staurois parvus, assembly GCF_062004578.1. Taxonomy (NCBI): domain Eukaryota; kingdom Metazoa; phylum Chordata; class Amphibia; order Anura; family Ranidae; genus Staurois; species Staurois parvus. Next base: position 9,078,761 of record NW_028317951.1, read on the forward strand.
TTTTACTTCCCTTTTTTGCTTCCACTTCCTGGCCCCCCAGAAGGCAGTGATGCAGCGCTGGCCGCACAGATGCCCCCCGGGAAGACAATGTCACTGATGGCTTAAGAGAGATCCCATACTAAGCTGCAAGACCTCACAAGATTTTGCAGTATTCTAAATTTCTTGTTAAAGAAAAAATTTTCTTCCTGAGATCTTGCAAGATTACAAGGGAAGGCTTTAAAAAAAAGCAGTGCATAATTGAAGCTTATGATGTCATGTTTCCATCTTAAGTATGCACAGGACAATATGAATTTCAAAAAGGTGTGTGAGCAGGGATACCGGATGAATAGGGGCAACCTGAACAAGAATCCACAAGACAGAGAGGCAGCTAAGTAGGTAAGTGTGCTTGTATATATGTAATGTATTATATATTATTGCTGTTTTTTGCAAGAGGGGAATCCTATTTAACAGTTTGCTTCATATGCCTTTGAAATGCTCATATGAAGTGCTTCATATGTGTTTAAAGTGCATTAATTTTTTGGCCATGTTCACGTGGGCATATTTTAGCATGCACCTGTGTAAGGCCCACACAGGATGCACAGGTATTACGTGTATCAGCGTGCAGGCAGTCCCATTCACGTCAGTTGAAATGCAGCTGCTGCACAGACACTGCCACTGCTCCCAATTTGACAGCTGTGTTGGTACATGTGCATGCGGGTGAATGGAATTGTCTGCACAGAACACCTGAGCATCCCCTGCACACAAACATGGCCCTCACATTGGTCTATGCTTAAAAACATTCATGTGAATGAGGCCTTTGGATATAAAAAGAAAGCTATGAAAACTTTTCTTTAACATCTAATGATCTGAAAATCGGTATGCATTCTAAATGTGTTTAAAACTGACTAATTTAAAGTGGTTCTAAAGGCTCAAGGTTTTTTACCTTCATGCATGCAATGCATAACATTAAAAAAACCTTCTGTGTGCAGCAGACCCCCCCCCCAGTTGTCCCCCTAATACTTACCAGATCCCTTTTTCGGCTCTCCGGGAGCTCTCCCTCCTCGTGAGCCAAGACAGCAGCAGGAGCCATTGGCTTCCACTGCTGTCAATCACAGCCAGTGACCCAATGAGGAGAGAGGGGGTGGGGACGAGCCACCTTTCTGTATGTAAATTGGGAGCAAGTTTGCTTGGGTGTCCCCTTAGCAAGTTGCTTGCTGTGGGGGCACTCAGCAGGAGAGAGGTGCCAGGAGTATCTGTGGGGGACCTTGGAAGAGAAGAATCAGGCCTGCTCTGTACAAAACCACTGCACAGAGCAGGTAAGTATAACATGTTTGTTATAAAAAAAATTGCCTTTCGCATCGCTTTCGTTTAAACTCCTTTGCAAACAAGTATTTAGAAAGGTGTGTCTGCTATCAAAGTAAACTTTACATCAATGTACATTTAGCAAATAAATGTCTGTGTGAAGTATAAAGTTCTCACCTCCTCAACCACAGCACTGATCATAAATGCTGGTCCCCACAAGAACTGTTTATACACATCCCAGGTGTTCTTATCTTCGATGAATCTAATACGGAAACAGATTTTTTTCTTGTGATAACAAGTGTTCGCATATTTTCCAACAATATTATTAATATTGTCAGCAATAGATACTCACTCATGCAGAAGGGGTCTCACCACAGTGGATCCTTTAGTATGAGCATCAAATAATAATGTGTACAAATAAGGTAAAAGAGTATATCTAATGTTTAGGACATTTCTTGATAATGCTTCAAATTCTGCATCAAAGCTTACTGGATCTTGTCTCTGTAATAAAATATGTTACTAAATAAAATGAAAACATACATATATACATGTATGCATTTTGTATACAGTCCATCGGTACACCAAGTTCTCATACCATCTGTACTATATTTCTAACTTACTCTGAGCCTTTTTACCTGCATCAGAAGATAACCCATGCCATATCTGGCTATTGAGTGTCATACAATGAGCCTTGGTCTTGACAGAACTCATAGTCACTAATCAAAAATCTAATTTAATAAACTGATATTTATAAACTGACATCTGACATTTTGCATTGCTACTTTAATGCCGTCTAGCTGGACCAACAAAACAGAATTCAACTTCACTTAGGAACTTTCTGTGTTGCTCCATAACAATTTATCTGCTTCCATCTAAAATCTTTCCATTTAGACTAAATTGTTGAAAATAAGATTCTAACTATTCCTTGGCATGATTATTAGTGAATACGCCAATATGGCTATCCCAGCTAATTTGAAACCATTTATGTTATGGTAGTATATATTTTTCTGTACAAATAGGGTCCTCTGTTAAATTTTACACATTTTATTTCACATATTAAATGTCACAAATAAAGACTTAGAAGAAGTCTCCCAGCACAGCCACATTCCCCAGACACTGTAACAAGTTCTCTAGATATCAGCTATACAACCTACTATAATTACCACAAATGAAAGCAATATTTGCAGTATCATTTTACAGTCCTGTACATTTATTGTTATCCGACATTCGGTCTTGACTATTGTTTATACATCACAGAATTGTCAGCACTGAATTATTGAAATAGTGACTGCTGTCATAGATAACATTCAGTGCTTGAAAGATGATGTGATTTTTTTCATCATTTCTGAGCTGGGAAATAGTAAACGTGATCAATCTCTCTATTTATAGGAAAGAACTGAAGTTTAGTATACCTTCCATCCTATTCCATTGTGGTTCCGTGAATATGGGTAAAATGCACCAAGCTCCATCCAACGGGCACATAATTCATATGTGGTATCTTGAAAGAAACCACAAATGTCTGCTCCAGTCTACAAATATACAATTAAACTGTGTTATTTTAAACAGTTCTGCTCATTTAAGAACACATTATTATACATTTAAACAAATTACTATATTTAAACTGTGTAACTACAGTATATTCTTTAACCACTTCCAGTCCGGACACTTTTACCCCCTTCCTGTCCAGGCCTATTTTCAGCTTTCAGTGCTATCACACTTTGAGTGAAAATTGCACGGTCATGAAACACTGTACCCATATGCAATTTTTATCATTTTTTTATATTTTTTTGAGACAGATAAAAATGTATTTTGGTTGTATTTATTCACCACTGGGATTTTAATTTTTTTGCTATATAAATGAAAAAGTCCAAAGATTTTGAAAAAAAAGAATTTTTCTTATAAAATTTTGCAAATAAATAATATTTCATCATAAATCTTGGCTAAAATGTATTCAGCTATCTTTTTAGTAAAAAAAAAAAAATTAGTTTATAACCAAAAATTATAATTTTTCAAACATGTTTTTTACATTTTTCTTTTCTTTTATTTTTTTATATTATTAATGTTTTTATTTTTTTTTTAACATACTGTCACCTTAGCAGTACAGTATCACCATAGTGACACTGTACTACTTGTGGGGGCTGACGAAGGTTTTTTTTTTTTTTTTTTTTTACGCTGATTGCTTTTACATCCATAAAGGCTGTAAAAGCAATCAATTCTCCTTCTCTCTGACTGCATTCTTGCATCCATTGAGAAATACTTTGAGAGCTGTGATTGGTCACAGCTTGTCACATGGTACAAGGCTGTTGTGAATAGCCTTGAACCATGTGACCTCTGTGATAATTCACAGATTTCACTAGTAGTAAGCAATGATGTCAGGAAGTGACATCTTGCTTACTACTATTCATGTGATCACTGATATGCCAAGCAGTGATCACATGATCGGGACCTCACACAGAGGTCCCGTACAGCGATCGGTGTTCCGCTGTGTCTCTCTGGACACAGCAGCACCAGACTGCAGTGCCGCACGCTCCCAGGGAGCGCGCACTGGCAGGGAATGCGGGAAGACATTTATAAATGGCCATCTGCTCCTGCACTGCTCCCATCCAGCCGTTTATGTACATGAGCCAGACGGGAAGTTGTTAAGGCCTCGGTCACACCATATGTGCAGAAAAACTAATGGAAACTGACATGCAGATTTCACTTTCAGAAACATCAGCTTAGATCAGTATTCATGCACGCTTCAATTACTTTTATACACATTGCAGATTCCTGCGCATAAGAAATCTGCATGTGATAATAGTGTTGTGATATGAACACGGCACCTAGAGAACAACTGATTTATTTGTGGCCTTGCAGAACAAGTGCAGAAAAACTGACATCTCTGCAAAATGGTGTGAAGGAGCCCTAAAAGTGGTCGGTATGTTTGGGTACTTGGGTACATTTATCTCTCTGCATTTCAAGCTTCTTTTTTCTAGCAATTACAAACTCTTTCTATGTAGTATATAAAAAGATTTGGAGGGCTGACAACACCCAACGCTTATGTAGTTGGGATATATTATTATTAAAATGAATAATTTTCCAAGAATCCTCTACCTGCTATACACTGTGCCCATAGGACTACCACCAGTGTTCATTTCAATAGATCTTTACTCAAATTATTCATTATTATTGTACAAACAGTGTTCAACAGTTTCTAAAAGCACTGTACAAACACGTCACAATACAATAGCAAGTACAGTAGCTGAGTAAATTGCAATATTACAGTAAGGCACACACAGCAAACAGTACATTTCAACATTTCAGGGATTACACCAATTTACCCAGGGTTTCCATTTTCAAAGATGGCATGTGATGCAGATCTGAGTACAGTGACATTTTATATAGATAATTCATTTTAATTAATGCAATAGCAATTTGTGACAATGGTGAATCTGAATATGATTAGAACATGCATAACTATGGTACAGCAATTTTTCTGGAAATTTTCAATCCCTAGGTTTAGGAGAGCCAAAGCAGGACTAGGTGTTCTGAATATTCCAGTGATTTTTGGAAATAAGTGGAAAGATTTTCCATCAGAAGCTAGTCAAGCTTTTACATGACTATAGAATATTATTATTTGTATTAATAATATACAGGATTTATATAGCACCAGCAGTTTACACAGCACTTTACAATGAAAAGGGAGACAGTGCAATTACAATACAGTTCAAAACAGAAGAAATAGGAGAGCCCTGCTCATGAAACTTACAAGTGTTCCCATATGACTGCACCCCACTCACACTGAACTCCACTCACATTGAACACATGCAAAAATATGGGACAGACTGCATATATAGGGAGACCTGTCTCCACCATTTTCACCTTTAAATCCTCTAGGTGAGTTTCCTTGGTATCAACCAGGGTAAGACGTAACATTCTTTGAAACATGGGGCAGAGATTGGAAAACAAGGTTTTTTAAGCTAGTGCCTACTGGAGTCTCCTTCTAACGCAGCTAAGACAGCAGTTTGGGGGGGATTGTCATGGACCATTGGCAGATTTTATACACAAATTGACCCCAACCTATGGTCAGTGACTTCTATACCCAAATTTGAGTCTTTCTGTGTCTTACATAACCAATCCCAACACATCTTGTCCTATATTTATAAAGCTTTGCTACCTAATTGTTCGAAGCAGACCCCATACTTGGGGGGATTCATCCTAGCTTCAGAAAATCAGCACACTTTCGATTAGCTCTAGGACTTAGGAGATGTGTTACATTTTTTTCTGCTATCCCTAGATGCTGGTGGGACTGAATGCAGGATGGTGCTTTCATGCACCTCTGTTGGTTCTGTCCTATAATTCAAAAGTTCTGGAGGACAATATCACATTGGATCCAAAAAACACCCTTAGACCTATACAATTCACACCTCTACACTACCTGTTTCATGCCACTCCTTCCTCTCTCAAGGCCTATAAAAACAGTGTTACCCCACATCTTTCAAATGCTGTGAAGAGTTTGATACCCAGGTTTGAAAGCAGGAATGCTTTAAAATTAAAATACGCAAGTAGATAGGATAATGAAAGCTTAGAGATGGGTTTTTACTATTGGAGATAACCTAGAGAAATTTCCAGGCATCTGGTCGGGTTATTACTCTTTTGAAATTAGCGATAACGTATAAAACTGCCTCACCTGCCTAACTGATACATCACATGGTTCACATAGTCTATTGATTGCACCCTAAGCAACCAAAAGTTTCTAGAGTAGTGGATCATCATAATTTGTATGTATTTGCTTGTAAGGCTCTCGTGCACTGACTTACAATTACTGTGATCACTTAAATATGCGGCCGCATATTTGCCCTGCACGCTCCCAGCACAGTTACTGGTGCCTCACAGAAAGCAAAACAGTCACATGACCCTAAACCCCGACCCCTGCCTCTCGCATCAGAAACCCCTTACAGAGCTGGGAAGCATCAGCGCCAAGGGGTTAAATTTAGCTATGTACATAAGGCTTTCCTTAATTTCTTCTCCAAAATTGGATTCCTAAAAAAGAAAGCTTGTTACAGTTAAAATGTCATTAACCCTTTCACTGCTAAAGAGGTCAGAACAAAATCCTCCCAAAACAATCTTTTGTTGTGTTAGTCCTGTGCTTTCAGAAAATGTATGGTTTGGGAAAAGGGTATATTTAACAAATTCTCAAAGCTGCGGGTAAAAGAAAATGAAAAAAATAGCAAAAATGATATAGCCACTTGAAGTTAAAAGTAGAGTGCAGGACCTGGCAGCATAAAGGATTAGAGAAGAATACCAAAAAATGTTGCAGAAGGGCAGATCTGCCCTAATTTTGTTTCTGAATTTCTAGCAACACAATTGTCACTCAAATTCCTTCTAAGTACTTTTGGAATAGAAACTTTCTCTCTGGTGTCCCTTATCACACAGGCAAATCAAACATGCACCTATAATGGCATTGTTCATGTTGAGGCAATATACTATGTTATATTATAGTTTAATTATTTTCCCCTTATTAATTTACCCCATATTCATTAGTATCCTATATTTTGCCTAGGTTCAGACTAACATAGATGTATTTTTGGGATGGGTGAGCGTGGTGTACGTAAGACCCAAAAATGAACTTATCTTATTTGGTTTCCTTTGATCTCTTAAATTATTATTTAAGCATTGTGTTATATCTGCAAAAATACCTATTGATCTTGACAAAAATCCAGAGTTGTCATGTCTTAAGAAGCTTAATCAGCCTTCCCAGTTGTATTCTGTGGACCACAGACAACCTCCCTGTTATGTTATGAAGATGGTGTCTGTAGATTAGGTAGTCTGTAGCTCAGCAAAAAACAACAGGTCAGGGCTGACACCATTCCATGTGATTTCAGTGCAGCAAAGGCATTGTATGGTCAGCCCATAACAGAAAATTAGAAACTGTGTGAGTTTCTGCCAAGATCAACAGGTAGATTTTTGAAACTGCAGACTTGAAAGGAAGAAACATGGGACATGTGTATGCATTTCAAAGAGGTACTCCATACGTTTTTTTTTCCTACCCTGCACACACGTTAAGTGATCTTATCAGGCCAATGAGCCATTTTCTAAAAAAAAAGCCAAGGACCAGGACTGGTTTATACAACCAGAACCAGAATTGGTTTATACAACTCACTACTGCATAGCTGGTTTAACATGCTATGTGATTTCAAAAGCTGTGGAACAAAAACACATTATCCTGCTGGTACTCTGCCTCATCCAAAATTAATTTTTTTACTACTCACGTAAGAATATCCAAAAAGACTGAAATCCATCATTCCTACAAAAACAGAAGAAGAAATTGAGGTAATGTGCTACTATAATGCATTTTCCCTAATAATGTATTTTCAAATGAGTGCTCATTACAGTCAACAAAAATAAAACTGAATTTATTAGGTAAAAGGGTTAAGAATATAAATTTGAAAATACTAAAATTACATAAATGGTTAGGTTTTAAAAATATGTATATAAACATTTATCTATTGCCCTCAGGGTATATAACAAAAACCTAGATCTGACAGAATTCATTTTCAGGATGCTCACCAATAATAGATTTATCCATTTGATTCCAAGCAGCAGTGTTGTCCCCAAGCCAGTGTCCTACCCATCGTCCAGAGGTTGGATATGTGGACCGGCAGACAACTATTCCTCTTTGTCCTGTAATACTGCGTAGAGAGCTAGAAAATAATAAAGCTTTTAGTTTTTGTGTTTATCTAGCTGCCTAGCATAGAGCTGGACTTTGCATTTAGCAAAAAGGGTGCAGAATCATCTTCGATCGTTTAACAGCATGTGTGGGAGAAGAAAAAAACAAAATGCTACTTCAACCAGATCAATTGGTTGATTGTCACTAGATTAGCATAATATACCTCAAAAATATGTTTGGAAATAACTCAAAAAATCATGTTCGTGTGGTTGAGGATAGAAAGAAAAGATGGAAGAGGAAAAGAAGAATCTTGAAAGAGGTCTGCTACTCCAAACAGACCCAAGACTCAATCCTCAGTAGTGACAGTGGAAGAGATATTAGGGCTCTAGTAGAGAATCAACAAAACCTGGTGGAAGAAAATGATCCACCCATGGTTGCCAAATTTTAAGATGCTTAGGGATCTTGTCCTGTATGGTCTCTTCAATTTTACTACATATCATAGCTTGAATAACTCTACTTTTAGTCTCCAAACTGCATTGTGGCAGGGTCTTCCAAGCTTGCACTATTGTTTGCTTAGCTGCCGTCATAAGGTGGAGCAATAGGTGCATTTGAGCTATACTGAGATCCATGGTATTATGATTTAGTAATGCAAGGATTGGATCAGGCTCTAGGGAAATGCTAGACAGGGTGGAGGCCATCCAGAAAATCTCAGTCCAGAATTGCTCCACAAGCGAGAAGTCCTCCACCAAATATGGAAGTGTGAGCCCTCTTGCCCACAGCCACGGAGGAGTAGCCAAGTACAAATTTAGATATTGTTACTGGGACAAAATACCAGTGCATGTACTTTGAAGTTTGTTTCAACTGCTAGAATGTTGGTATAATTAAAAAATGTATATTGCTATTTGCATTATTAAGCACTCACTCAAAAGTTGGTTTGGAATGTGACCATCCATATAAACTGTGGACATCATAGTGGTTAACTGGATCTCCATTAGGAAGGTACTGTCGACTCTCCATGCATAAGGTCTTGTGTGCTAAGCCCATATGAGAGGATTCCAAACCTGAAACATAATAGCAGGTTCAATATTATTGCTTTTATTTCATAAACCTTGCTTGATTTAATTTATTTTCAACATGGAATAATGAACTGTTGTTGACACAGAAATTTGTTGACATAGAAAAAGTGAAAAGTATTGTAGATTCTTCAGATGCACTTTAAATGTAATTCAAGGGGTCAGGATGTACAAAATATATGCTTGAAATTTAGATTAATGCAGATTCAGATTTAGCAACTCTTCATATAACTCCTGAGGATTCCAAAGCTAAGATCTCTGAACATGTGCTCTTAACTGCCATGGCTATTATATTGAGTCTTGCTATCTTTTTTACATGTATTACTAATGTAAAATTAATGATATTGTCTAGAAGACTCTTTTATTGGTATATTGTACATCTTGCATTATACATACTACCAGGGTTGTATGGTAAATATAGTATATGCAGTATATGCAAAACATCAGCTACAGATTCCTTGGTCAATCCTTGAATTGTTTGTCAATCGGAAGGAATGGGGGATAGCAGGTGGCCAAGGCTTAAAGTGTTACTAAACTCACAACAGTAAAAGCAGCCTTTAAATGCAGTAAAGAATGCTTGTTATACTCACTGTGGTACCTAAGGGGTTAATCATCTGCCTTGTTTAAAAAGTCTGTTTGATCCTGACTTCTTTGCCCCTCCTCTTGTTCAAATGTCTACGCTGATAAGACAGACTGAACCCGTAGTCCTTCTGCACATGCTCAGTTTCGCGTGTATTCCTAGACAAGTTTTTTTTTTCTCGGTAGAGTGCATGTGATCAGAACAGGGCCAATCAACACTGTCCACACAGAGGTCAGGGGTTTTGCATCCTCCTAGAGCAGAAAGAAAACTCCTCCTACAATCTTTAACCAGTGCTCAGCTGAAGTCACAAAACTGCTCTAACTGCTGATAAGAAAAGGTATTTAGCAGTTTATATTTTCTAAAATAATTGTATTTCCATGTTCTGTGTGCTGTGGGAGACCAGATATAGTGAATGTCTTGGGTTTAGTAACACTTTAGATATAGAAGCCAAGGCAAATAGGAGATTCCTGCATACGAACCTGGAGCCTGAAGTTAGTACCAGAAACCACCTTAGTGGACAATATGGTTCACTTTAAGATGGACTGCATATTTTTTTGACTTGAGACTCTAAACATTTTTAGTTATACACAGCTAATATGCATTCTATAGAGAGAAGGAAATAATGAAAACTGACATGATGTGTGATAACTGGAACACTGGGCTCTCGCCAAAATATTTTCTCTAGAAATGTTTTTGAGATTGTCATTCTGTGGCTGGAAGATGAAACTTAAAGATATTGAAGCTTTGCCCCTAGATCTAACCCCTTAACGTGGAACATTACCCATAACAACTTGATAAAAAATAATGTTCTTTAGCAAGGAGCATACTGTATTAATAATTATGCTACCTAAATTAGTGCATGCTGTAAATTATCTCCATGATTGCTCCTGTATCTTCTTGCTGGAGGCTGCCAGTTTGCTGAAGCCCAGACACCCCAAGCAACAGTAAATCTTTAGGCTGTCAGCAGGCTGGCCCCTAGTGGCTCTGATTTTCGACACAGTGCCAAATTATACACAGCAACAGAGCATGTGCAGAGCAGGGTGAGACAGTGTATGAATGGATTTTAAAAAAGTATAGGCACTTATTTTTAATGTTTTACATAGCTTTACCTGCAAAAAGGGCCAGCATGAAGTGATCTATCAGACCTTCATTTTCTGACTAAAGGAGATCTTCACTTAAAGGGATAGCATGCAGAAAACCAACATATTTGTTTATAACTAGTGATGTTTTTCCTTTGGTTTTATACTGTAACAAAGGTAGGGTCTAGCAACTTACCTAACCCAATCACCTCTTTGTTGGTGCCAGTGGTTGATAACAGCCCTGTGCCTGTAATAACGGAGTTGGAATTTGCAAGAGGAGGTCATATTTTTTAACCAGATTCTGCAAGTACCAGCCCAAAATGGATTTTAATATACTACATTAACACACAGATGGTCTACACTGCTATTGCCATTTTGTTTAGTTGGGGAAAACCAAGCAATTTGGATTGCTGGATTGGAATCTAAAAAGTTTTCTCATCTTTAGACATGAAACAATCATTTGTTTAAAACTGTAACTAAGATATACACTGTATTGCAAGAATTGAAAAAAAACAAAAAAACAGGGAAGTAAATCAAATGTCATTCATACTTGGCATATATGGAGGTCTGTTCAGGGCTTCATTCCCACAACCATTAACAGATCCGTGAACAAAACTAGCAGGTTCATTCATATCCTACACAAAAAAGTAATAATAATGAAGACTGATTAACTTGACAGTTCTTTGTATCCTGGTTCCATTTTTAAGATAAATCTGCAAGCTGATTCACCCCAAACACAAAGACATTCCTTTGCATAAATTACATGTCAAATACTGTTGATATGCTGGATAACTTCTTTGCAATCTGAAATAAGGGTCTCCCCAAAGTATTTTTCAAGCTAAATTTAAATCTACAGACATTTCTACCTCTTTATATAGAGCTATGGAGACCATACCGGCTTATCCCTATGTCTAGAAACTAGGCATAAAGCAATGATATAGCTGTAAATCAGGTAATAGTATATGCCATATCAATATACTGTAGCACAGGCATAAGCAGTAGCACAAATAATATATCTTAAGCTAGTTTATATTCTTGTGATCACTTTGTTGAAAGAAGTGAAGGTGAGTTATTTAGAAGGAAGGCACATGAGTAGTCCTGTAAGTGAGCATGGGTACAGGCAACTAAGGGAAAAGGAAAAATGGACAATAAACCTTTCAGCTGAGCTCAAAAGGCATTACAAATAGGATCTCTGTAGGCCTGTTACCATCTAAAACACTGTGAGGTAGAAGTGAACTGGTAAGTGGTACTTTAAATTAAACTGGCACTTTCTAGAGAATCACGGATCACTGAGTACCAATCAAATGCCATTTGTGTCAGTGACACAGGGCAAGTTTGTGGTCAGTGAAGTCAGACCTCTGATCTGCATACATGAGTTACAGGTGTCTGACTCATAAAATACAGAAACAAGAGGGTCAACACTACAGCAATGTTTCAGAATAAAAGGTACAGCAACATGTTTATTCTTCACAGGGCAGGATTTGCTTCATATGTATAGCAGAACAGCACAGTTGTATTTCAGCTCTTCTCTAATAATTTCTACTATTTGCGTTGCAATAATCTTGCATTCTTTCTGTACTTCTTATAACTACAGACACAATAATACAAGTTACCCTAGGTTGGTGAAATCCTAAATTTCTAGTGACTGCACTGTTACCAGCATGCCTCCTCTAGAGCACATGGATGAGTCTAATGCTTCTAAACCATCAACATGGGACTCATGCTGAAAGGCTAATTTCTTGCTAGAAACTAATAAGGTCACTGAAGCTGCTCAGAAGCATGCTGTGCTGCTGATTGTCACAGGACCTAAGACTTTTTCAATTATTCACTTCCCTGTGTGCCCTGCTAAATCAAGTGTCTGATCTTTTGAGGGAATTATTAGACTTCTGAAGGCTCACTTTTACCTGCTTCTGCTGAAACCTTAAGTAGTTTCATTTTAACAAACTCAGTACATAATAACATGGCTTTAGAAAGAATAGAGCAGTAGTACATAAATAGATTTGTGTAGATTCTTCTTATCTACTTTAAGATAATGAAGATTTACACATAAACATTCTAATACTTTATTTAACATCTCAGGTTATTTTTTTTTCATCACATGATCCATTCACCCAGGTATAGGATAATTTTTTCTTGACACTAAATACCCCCCTTCTATTAAATGAAAGCATTAAAGGACACCAAAAAAATCAGGGGCTAACATTGCTGACCTCCTTATGAATATGCTTGCTGCTCGGCATTCTATGGCTTCAATACCTCTTCAAGGTCATAAGTTGCTAATCCAGATGCGGGTAAGCATGCTTGGTCTAGGCCAGTGACACACAGCCTGATACACTATGTGGCCAAAGGTATATGAGCATTAACCATCACACCTTTATGAGCTTGTTGGATATCCCATTTTAAAAACATAGGTAGTAATATGGTGTTGCCTTAAATCTTTATGGACCTGCTTTTGTGCACATGGATACAATCACGCTGGAGCAGAAAGGGCTTTGACTCAAAACCCTTCACTGGAAACACCCAATTAGTACAGTACCCCTTAATGTAAATGTGTTTGCCATGTAAATACATGGAAGGGTCAGGTTTCCACAAAGTTTTGGCCATAAAGTGTATTTGGGCAACTAACATTTTCAGAAGAAAAAGGTTATCATTGGTAGACTATGTATTTCTTTCCTCACATGGGGTTTTTAAGCATTAGCTGGGTAAGTTCAGTTTAAAATGTTACATGGTAGCCCAATCCTGTGATAAAATATTGCTTTTATGGTAAAATCACAGAACTACTTGCATTATACTCAGTATAGATCTGGTGTGATGGTACATAAGGTACAAACTATATGTGATTTTTCAAAAGTGGTTTGTTGATATCAAGTATAATTGTATTCTGTATGTGCACTGTTGCAACTTTCCACTATGTGGTTAATTCTTCATACAGTATGTTTAACATATCAGTCCAAGTAGACACTGGGAAAATTTGGTATACAATTTTAACAAAGAAATTAGTAATTAAAAATGTTTGTTCAATGTTGATTATATTTTTCTGTATTGCTTTCTTCCTCTGTGAATGCTGCCTATCTGTACCACAGGATGCTAATAGTTTTTAAATCATAAAAGACTGATGTACATAAACTATTAAGATTAATTTGCGGAAACAATAAGGTTTTTTATTTCAGTAATGGCATTTTCCTTAGTTAGTTTCTTCTAATTTAGATGTTTTCAGAGAATGTTTTCATCTGAGAATTACAGTACATCTTCACTCTCATACTCCCTTGGAACATAGTGCTAATTATAGGAAATTATACAACTGTGGGGGCGTTATGATTTATGATATAGAAAGCTCAATATGGTGACTTCTTTATTACCAAGCTTCACAGACACACACCATTTATAAGTACTGCTACCGCTCTTTCCAGTTAAAGGCCCAGTAAACTTAAAGTAAACTTTGTTTGATAACATTGTACAGTAACTGTCCAAACACCACGTTATGTTCACATGCCATACAAAAGATATATCACATGCTATATTTATATATTAGTCAAGAGATTGTTGCTATTTATATTTACTGCAGAAATATTATATAAAGAAAAAAAGAAAGATAATAAAGAAATAGTTTAATATAATAGTGTTAACATATAGTAGAAAAAATGTCAAGAGTGTATCAGAAGTGAAATGCAAATGTGTGTAAATACACACAGTTATACACACATGCACACACACACATACAGTACATACATGCATATATACACAAAGTACAGGTATTTGTAACTGGTGCATTAGATATGTATTTAACAGGTCTGTATTCTAAGTTTGCAAGTCCACTCATAGACCTAAACATGCTGGGTGTAATACTATTACAAATAACTATCATCATCACTATCAGTTTTACTTACAATCCACAGTCCGTCAAACCTAATATAATCCCTTCGATATTCCTCAATTTCACGGTGCCACCACTCTGCAGTTCGGTTAAGAAAGAAGTCAGGGAATGCAGCATAAGCTCTATAAAGCTATGATAAAAAGAAAAAACTCACATATCACCAAATTCTGCATCTCAAAAAAATCCTAAAGGTTGTTGTTCACCAAGACTGTTCCAAAAATGTACAGTTTTAAAGAGTAAGAGGAAGAAGTTGGCTTAATAGAACTGCTGGCTTGTAGCTCACTTGAGGGCTATCTACGTGTACTTGGTAAGTTCCCCATGTACTGGTTACATTTCCTCATAACGCTACACTTACATATTCAATGTACAGTATATTCAAAACACCTCAAAATATGCCAATGTTGTATAGTGTTATATAATGCATACATGAGAAAATAAATGTAAAACATTTAAATAGTCTGCACAAATTCAAATCTGTCCAGAACTGTCCTGTCAAGTGTTTCTGGATAGAGAATGTAAAAAGAAAATGAGGTCCAAACTTGATCTGGATCAAGATACAGTATTGTATATATGAGTCTTTACAACAAAAGTAGGATAGCTTTCCCCTCTATGTATGCCCCTGCTGGACTTTTCATTTATTAAGTGCCAAGGAAGTTAAGACCTGTTAACACTGGATTATAATGACCATATTCCCACCTGATCTCTCCCACCCGAGCAGAAGGTCAGCACTAGATTCCCTCCATAAGAGGATTGATATCCCATGTAAACCCATTGATTAGGGATAGGCGTGGACCCCTCATTATATAAGAAAGGAAATTTTGCAACAATTAAGCAATGGAGCCATTAATGAAAAAAATTGTAGAGATGCTATATAGGCAGTAAAGAAATGAGTTGCAAAAGTATTGAATCAAGCTTTAAGATCAGGAATCAATAAAAAAAATCCATATGACTACCTTCAGCCCACATACCCATGGATCCCAGTGCTTTATATATTACTAAAATAAATACGGACCAGAAGTTAACAGAAACTAAATAGTAGTTGTGTTATTACCATTTCCTCTGCAAAACAATTCCTTTGTTCTTTTTTTGTCATACAGAGTGCTGTACAAGTTAATATATGTTAAAAAACAAACAATTGTTACTTAAAATACATAAAATAAATAAATAAATAACTAAAGACCCTGTCTTTAGCAATGGGTTGCAAAAGTATTGAATCAAGCTTTAAGATCAGGAATCAATAAAAAAAATCCATATGACTACCTTCAGCCCACATACCCATGGATCCCAGTGCTTTATATATTACTAAAATAAATACGGACCAGAAGTTAACAGAGACTAAATAGTAGTTGTGTTATTACCATTTCCTCTGCAAAACAATTCCTTTGTTCTTTTTTTGTCATACAGAGTGCTGTACAAGTTAATATATGTTAAAAAACAAACAATTGTTACTTAAAATACATAAAATAAATAAATAAATAACTAAAGACCCTGTCTCACCTCCAGGCAGACCTATTGTATCAGGTAGGGACTATCTTTGTTCCCATAGCAACATTTTTGAATAGAGTTTTGGCACTATTTTTATAGAATACTCCAGCATATACTATGGATAAATTATTTTTCAGAAATGAAATGTTTTGCCTTAGGTGATACAGGGAACCTTGTCCTTGCTAGTAACATAGGATGTTAACAGTATTTACTCCTTGATCAATCAAGAGGGAGGTACAGAAGCTGTTCCTAAACTAATTAGAGAGTGTACACAATATACTTCTGTCACTTTGATTTGTTTAAGAAAATGTTATTTATTTGAATAAAAAATTTTGCTTCAGAAAAAGTTCTATCTACAATGCTGTAGCATTGCCATGGAATCCAATCCCTAGCTTTTGCTAGGGAATTCATAATTTTTTTTAAATTAATAGTTGTAATTCCTAATGAACCTTATGGCAAACATTATGTCACCTATTGGTGCTATGTACAGTAGATGATGTGTTTGCCCCGTGGTGGAGCAAAATTAGATCCCTACACATCTATCACAAGTTTTTGAATGCATTTAATCTTTTAATCAAATGTTTTCACTTAATCTGTTTTTATCAAGATTATATACTAAAAGTATAGGGTACAAAAAGGAAAAAAAAAGGGGGTGGGGGTAGAGGGGACATCTTAACAAATCAATATGACCTCTTGAAGTCAGTAATAGATTAACTTAACAGATATGATCAGTAACTAACAATAAAACACCTTATTTATTCAGGATTTAAATGCAATTGCACCATAGTTTAAAGGATTTACAGTATATGCAATTCTACAGCATTCCAGGAGTGGCAGGAGAGATTAAGGGTGGCATACTGAGTTGTAGAAGACAATGATAGTCACAAAAACTTGATTTTTTAACTAGAAAGGGCCAAAAATGTTTTCTGGGTGCTTTTCAGTAATTCAAGAGGTTAGGCAGGGAGAAGAGGGGAAAAGTGGAGTGAGAGAGTAAACAAGAAATGGAGGGATGGATAGAAGTAGCGTTATGTGGAGTAAAGTCACAGGAAGGTGATCGTGAATCACTTTGATGAATGCTCACCAAGAACATCTTGTTCCACCAAGCAAAAGTGCACATCTGTATATAGGTATATGAGCTCATGCTAGGGCCAGTGTCCAGAAGAGGATCTATTTGGTTCCAAAAGAAATTGGAGACCAAAAGGGGTGAACAAAAAGTAGATACATGAAAGGCTTTCAGTAATACCAGCAGGTCATTAGGAGAGTGCAGGATATGTTTCCTACAATCTCTTTTAGCTGGCTATACATGGATAAAAATTCAGTCGGTTCACCAGGAATTGGCCAAATTTTCATCAATGTATGGCCTTTTCCAATCATGATAAATCTCGACTCAACGACTTATCACGAACCAGCTTGTTAATAGATGTTCACTTGATGACATCATGCAGCCAACCAGCTGCAGTAATGATCAGTACAATCTGACGGTGGGGGAGTTCCACTGTCAGAACACAATGACACAGCAGGAAGGAATCCAGCATCCACCTTGAATGTGATAATCGGCTCAGCCAGCTTAAGTCAACGGATGGGAGGGATTTCCCCTGCTGGTGCTCCTGCCCCCCCCCCCCCACTGATTGGTACCAGAGCAAGCCGCTTGCTCTGGGGGCACGGAATGGGGCTGCATACTGAAGGTTTTTTACCTTCATGCATAGAATACACAAAGGTACAAATCTTCAACCTTTAGAACCACTTTAAGTGTCTAACAAGACGCGTTGAGAAATAGCAAAATCTATGCGTCTTCAAAGTCCAGGATTTCTTTATTCCTAATTTAAGCAAGGACATCTCCCTTTTGTTGGTAAAAGTGTACCCAACAGAGAATGCCCCTAGGTTGGGTCGTAGCTGCATTCGTGAATCCTGGGGTCCCACGTACATTATAAAATTTGATGGGGTCCATTTGTGACTTAGTACTTAACTGCATTTATCTACACAAGAAGATCCTAACATTTCTGAGTTTCAGTTAGTTTCAATTAAAACTTCTCAATCTCAGCATGAGAGATTGGTTGTCCAAGCAGATTTTAAGAGTCCAGCAGTGACAGCAACATTGATTGGACAGAAAAGTACAAGAACTTTTCTTGAAAAGGAGAAACCAGACACCGAAAGCATCAATTGGCTCAGTCAATTTTTATTCGGCCACAAAAGTTGCTTTTATTACACCATAAGTGACATCATCATAAGTGACATCGCTGTGTGACTTCTCCTTTTTTGTATCTTCGCCTGGAAAGGACAGGCTCCTTGGATGGGCACCTTATCGAATTTGCAGTAATGGAGTTTTGGAGCGGTGGCTCGAGCATGGCTCACATGGGATATTTTTTCTTGTTTATCATGTGACCAAATGTGCTTTATTATAGAAAGGAGTATGCTTATTCACTACACTACAGACAAACATGAAATCAAAGGCACAGCACTTGCCTTTAATCTTTTGTGACCTTTGCTAATTTAATGTATATGGGAAAGACAGCACGGAAGGTAAAGTACAGTGCTTACACAGCATCAGCTTTCTATTCAGGGAAAATCAGTGCAAGCTGTATTAGTCATTCATTTGGTTTTCTGAATAATTGTAAGCCCAGGGGTTTGGATCTTGCTTTGGCTGCAGCTTTGAGGCTTCAGCTGTTATTTAGTGAACTTTCTTAGTCTGCTAGTGAACCGTGCACCTGACAAGGGGCGGAAACACTTGAAACTGTAAATTTCATTTAAAATAAATTTCATTTATTGAGCAAGAACTATTTGGGAGTATGATAACTTGGATTAGTTATTATTGGACAATTTGGAGCCTTTTGGTTAACTTTCACTCTATATACAGTATATATATTGTTTATATCCATATCATAATGTATACAAACTACTCCTTTTAAAAAATATATGAGGAACTCTGAAGAATGAAAAAGCCTAAACAATTGTATTGAAAAGTAACTGTTTATCACCTTCACTTGTGTATCCCAGTCTAAAGACAGATCAACATAGACATCGGGTATATCTGGCCAAACCTTAAAGCAAATAAAATATGAATTAGTATAACAATAAAAACTGGCAGACATATTACATAATGATATATGAGCTTCTTCCCACTTTACATAATTATAAATACCTTTCCCCATACTATATCATTACTATTTGGCCATTTGATGAACACATCGTCTTGAACACCTCTGGTAAAAGCTGGGTAGGGTTTGGTTTCATTTCCTGAAATGGCAGGATCCTATAAATTATCCATAAAGAAAGAAAATGTAAAGTGAATTTAAAATAATTAAATAATATTATTTAAAATGCTTAAAGTGGCCAAATCTGCACATCTAAGGACTAACATAACTGCTGGTAATATAATATGGGTCACAGCCAAACTCAAGGCAAACAGCCAAAAAGAGAGCTCTCTTACCTGTTCAGGGATTTGTTTCTGTCCATCCACTTCTGAACTGTATAGAGGCCCTCACACATCCCTGCCCTGTCTGACAGGGTAGAAGACCTGATTTTTCTCTGTTACAGTTTAGCAAATTTCCAAAGTCTCTTCCTTACCCTTACCCTGTGACTAGACAGTGAAAGTAGAAGCAGGAGATTGATGAGCTATCTCTATCACCTGGCTCTCTCTTCCCATGAGCATGTGCCTTGCAATACAGAACAACTGATTGGTGCTTTATATTGCGTCTTCCTTTCCCAGTCTGAACTCTGCTGTGCAAGGATTGCGAGAGTCTGATCCTAGGTCAAATTCAAGTACTTATACACTTTAAATGGCTACGTTCATCTTTTTAAAAATACTGTGCAGTTAAGGTGGCCCAGTAGTGTTAAAGACATTGTCTAGCTTAGTTATATAGAGCTTAGTTTAAATTAGATATATGTAGCCTCCTCTGCTTCCCCTAAGCTGGCCAAAGAACTACCATCCTGACAGATCCATCCTGTCCTTGCATAGAAGCTGGGTCTTCTTGACCACTAAGAGTGCTCTTGTTCACAAACTGGTGCATGCACAGTGCTCTTTCTCCTGTTGTTGCAGTGCTGCAATGGGGGAAAGAGAGTGCACTGCACATGCATTGGTTTGTGAACCAGGAACGGCACTCATTCCTGCTTTGCTGTGGGCACACTGAATGGTTAAGATCTTCTATAGCAGGATGGGGCAGATTTGTCTGGATGGTACTTTTTAGTCCAGGTATAGGGAAAGGAGATATCGCCCTACAGGTATACTATATAAATTAAACTCAATTTTTCTAAGTTGCTTTTTTTATACTACTGGGACCCCTTGACTGCACAAATTTTTTTAAGGTAAATGTAGCTTTTAAAAAATAAATTTAAAGATGTATTACTGAATACAGAAATGCATTTATTTGTTACTTGTATCTGTCTTGAGTTCCACTTTAAAGTAAATGCAAATCCTAACAACAAATGTCTTGTATTTTCTTTTTGGTCTGTTAAACATACTTTAGAAAACATTTGTTGCATCTGTTCTTTAAGGGCAAAAAAACAAAAAAAAATATTGATCATGTCAACACTGCAGAGTGAACAGAATTGCTCTGAATTTCTATGATTGTAAGATCAACATGATATACATGATTTTGGGATCAGCATGGTTGAATAATTTGTACAGGAGAGAGACCAGTCTAGTTGACCTGTCAATGATTTTATTTTAGAGTTGCTTAGACACATTTTGACATGTAACATCTTTGAATGTAAATTGACAGGTACAGGGAGTGGCAATGGGGGCATGTTGTGCCCCATTGTATGCTAACCTGTAGCTGGGGGATGGGACAGAAGACTGTTCTTTGATGATTTGGCATGTACATACCTGTACCATGTATTGGCTTGGCACAGGTACATAGGCAATATTCTGATGCTTTGGACTAGGGCCAAGCATGATCTTTCTGAATTTATGTCATTCCTTAGTTATAATGATCTGAAATTCACCATGCCTGTACTAAAGAAAAATATACTTATTAGACGTTTAGATTCTAGTAAAGAGGGACTGATTTTTGGTTATCAGTCTCTATAGAAAAGAGACAGCTGCGACACCATTCTACATGCATGTTGTGTATATCAATAGCCTCTGATACATAGCATACCATACAGTCAAGCGAAAAGCATTTTGAAGGGGAGGCAAAAATTTTGATGGAGAACCTAATGGTACAAGGGTACAGCATAAAATTTCTTAAAATAACCTATCAAAGGTGAAGGGTTAGTCCTGGGTTATATGTACAGTATATTTAATTTTGAACTTTGTAGCACTCTAACACGTTGAAGCCAGTTACCAGTTTTATAGGATATCACCAACAGTTGAGGGAAATCCTGAAAAAAAACTGTCATCTACTCACCAGTGATGTTGTATTGAAATACATCCAGGACCACCCTTAGGTGGTTTACAGATGTAGCAAATCCATTAGGGGCCAGGTGCTGCACAGCCACTACACTGGGAAGGATAGGGACAAGCCATTTATGAGGAAAAGGACATATGTCTGCAATGCTCTTGGATCAGGGAAGGTGATACAATTACTCTCCCGGATGGTAGCATTTATGCCCCTCATGTACTGTGTGTGGTACATTTTATGTAGGAAAAACAAAGGCCAGTACATTCAGGGAGCGGGAACACCAGTCCATGCATGTGCAGTCTCAAGGCACACACGTCATGTGTGATGTCACCTGTCGCAGTGTCCACCGTAGAGGGAGTATAAGAGGGGATATGGGCCGCATAGATGGCACAGGTGTTGGACATGGTGCAATTTTCCTTCCAAATATGTCCAGTGTATGACACAGGTAAACAATATGGCGTGTTGAACAACATTGTGGAACACTATTGCTGGCCGATATTTTACCTAGTATGTTATTATGTATACTTATAGAGGGATTTATTGTTTTCATATACAAGACCAATGTCCACAGTCGTAGTTATCCCTATGCTATATGGGTGGGTGGTGGTAACCACCTACTATTTAGAGTAGCCACGCATAGCAATTTCTCTTATACGCCTACTTTAATGCAATTTTGTTATCCAGGTAGGAAAACGTACTTACAGATGGACTCCTGGTGGGTCCATCAAACCTTGAGACAATAAAAGTTTATTTATGTATATCGCCATGGCTCCTATATGCCAATTCTCTACAACCCTCCTATAGATTATTATATTTTATACATAGCTTCACATCTGTAAGAATACCATATGCTTTAAAATCTTTTCCTAATACATGCTATAGATTGTCTACTCTCTGCTTGTTTCTGCATGTAGTCACTGGAGCATCTCCTTTACTTGCAAATATGCATAGGAGTACATTGCCTAAGGCCAAGTAATGGGCTTTAGGGAATTCCACAACTGGGCCAGCTGTGTAATATGGTTGTGGTAAAATATCCTTGTTATTGTAGAGTCTGGCTCACAGATTGTTGTATAAATTAAACTATGTATACTGGAACTTATGCTATGCTCATGAAAAATTTCTATTTTTATGTTTTTTATAGATTTCTCCACAGAATACTACTGAGGAGGCAATCTTACTAGCCGTGAAACACGTTGGGTCTGCCACTCTGCAATAATATGGACCTTAAGCTAAAAAATTATGTTTATTGATCTTATATACAGTATTTACCATGATATAAAGTGACATTGTGACGTGAGTTCGCCATCTTGTAATACAATATATTCTGAACCTAGGAATCTATGCTCAATAGGTTCATAAGCATGCCGTATCTCGTATTTAGGTTTATTGGTCAATTTTGGTGCGTGATAAAAGATCATATATACTATGTTAAAACTAATAAGCTTTCCACGCCTATTGGTAGACATATGGCATTGTGTCGCAAGCATGACACAAGTGTCATTAAATTCTGCAGCTCTGGAATGCATATTGGTTGATCTGTGGAGTGGAGATTTTGACAAAATAATTTTCTTTTCCTAGCCTGAATGAGGCAATAAGCTTTAAGTCATTATATAGTTATGTTTTTTTTTATGCTTTAGTTCTTGGTTTTCCCCTGAACAAGCCCCGTACGTACTTGTGGCGCAAACACCTAGTACATTATCCAAGGTTTATTTGAGGAAAGGGACTTGTCCCAGAAATGCGTCACCAAGCCGACCGTACTGATAGTTGGACACCCTGCCATTTGTGTGGCCATCTCCATGGTCTTACAAGCTTTGCATACATGCTATGTTTGTGAGTATATTTTTGTCCTTTTTTCATTTCAAATAAACCTTGGATAATGCACTAGGTGTTTGTGCCACCTGTATGCTTTTTTCCAGTTGTTGATTTCCCAATCTGAGGAGGGCTGCATCTCTGAAACAGTATCCATATGCTACCTTTTGTTCTGGTTCCCCTGGCCTTCCTTTGGCATTGATTTCCTGGAGCGCCGGAGAGTATACACTGTTGCCCGTACTTACCTGTACACGGGTTAACATCTACGGGGTAAGGGGTCCTTTTGTATGTGTTCCTTAGTCCATCCTGCTGGCCTTTATGTGACTTGAAGGTTTGAATCTGTCACTTTATTAATAGTCCCCATGTTTTTCCAGTTACTCTATTGCTCAATTTGGGTGGTTGGATTGCAATGTACTGTGTATACATATTATTAAATATTACATGTGCATGTTGTTTTGGTCTTCTGCAAAATGGCTGCTTGGGAAGAGTGGACCAGTCTGGGGGTGGGCACATTCTCCCCATACTTGTCCTTTCCCCTCCTTGGTGTGGGGGTGTGAGGTTTACCTGTTGCTTATGCTTTGGGACAATCTACTGTTGTTCCATCTTGTGTGGAATGTTCCTCTAGCATTCGGGGTGCCCGTGTGTACACCATCTGCCAAGCCGGGTGCCATCTTGTGTGTTCATGGCGGTTGGGGCGCACACAACAAGATTACATCGTCCCCTGGTGCCTTATTGGGTGGGCAGGCAGGTTTGTGGGGGTATATTAGGTCCCCTCTAGGGCAGCCCTGGGAGACATTGATGATGGACAAGTCAGGCTAATATTAAGTTTGTTCAGCAGATGGTTTATTATTTAGGCCTTTGCGGGCTTGATTGGCTATTAACTTTGATACATTGTTGTTTATGGATAGATAACATGTTGACTAGTCTTAATGGGAAAAAGAGGGAAACATTTAGTTTCATTCCCCATAAATGACATACAGCCATCTCTTCTGAAGGTAATTAATGAATATAAGTCTTTGGACATATGGTGTATCTTCTTTTTGAGTATAAAATGGGGATTAGATGACTGTCTCCGGTTAATATACCATCCCCTTTATCTATTTTTATCTCAGGCTTTAGAATTCCTACATTTCAGGGCCCTTACACATTTATCCTGTTGGATGTGGTTTGGGGAACCGTAACATCTATTGATCTTTAACTAGTATACAGCTATATCCTATGGTTTTATATCATTAGGTGAGTATTTACTTCACCTAGTTTTTGTAATTGGGGACCATATTAAGCTTTTATATATATTTGCCTTATTGCTTTTTTTGTACTTTTCTAAGTTCTTTTAGGAGCATACTTATTACATATTTGGCCTGTCCGGTCATTTGAAACCTCTGTGCCCACTCCCCAGACTTATTACACATGATGCCAGGCAGCCATTTTCAGTGTAAGCATACCCTATGTGTATTCACTAATATGTATGATGAGGAGTTCAAATGTCTTATGTATCTCTATTGTTTGGTAATATTGGTTTTGTGTTTTCTGTCTATACCCCATAATTTATGGTCCTGAAGAACTACTTTCCCTGTGAAACGTGCTGACCTGCAGATTGGGACCTATCTATCTCAATTCACCTGGGTTGGGTGTACATAGTATATAGGTTAATGTGTCCTAATCTTTTTGGGGTATTGTTTTTATATCACATTGTTGTATATGAGGTGTTCATTTTTATGAATTCCTTATTTGTATGTTTTATTGAGATATTGTAATAAAAATGTTCTATATTTATATTTTGTCTGTGTAAACTACAATAATTATTGTGGGGATCTTTTCCCATATTCTTTTTGTTTGTACAAAACTGGATGTGGCACAGTAGAGGTCTTGGTTTTCAATAGATCTAGTTAGTGTCTCTGCATTTCTAATTGGATGAGTCTAAGCAAACCTCACAGTTCACAAGTGAACTACAAAACTATGCATTCTATGTTGTGGAGCTAATGTTATTGGGATGGATTCTGTAGTTAAGCAAAAGCATACTAACACCATTTCTTAAGATTTCAGTCTAGAAAAAGTACTGTATTGTCAGTCCACACCAGGAAATTAGGAACTAAGCCTTCTGTCTGGATCAACTAGTATTTCTGCATATAGTGTAGAGATTACCTATACTGCATTTTTTTTTATTATGTAGACTTTGAAGTTCCTATACAAATTAGTGCATTAATACCTGGTCTGGATAATTTGACTGAACTCTAACCACAATTGCAATGCCAATTATCTGTCAGTCAGTGAAAAATGTCTATTTGCTGCACTGGATTTTCCTTTTTTGCTATTGTATCTTTGGAATTAGCCCAGTGTTTAGGATCTCTGAACATTGCACAAACTGACCATCACATGATGTCTATAGGCAGTCTTTTACAATAAAATATATACATTCTTGAGAACAAAAAACCTAGAGATTGTACAGTAGCTGTACAGAAAGCATGCCACTTTAAATATACTGTAAATATATTTTAACCATATTTTCAAAAACAATGCAACTGTTAAATCACAGTTGATGTTACAATGATGTGTATATAAAATTATGGCCTCTTAAAGAAATCTCTACTGATACAATCGGGATACTACTGTAGAAACATTTGTTGTAGTGCCACAGAATAAGTATAACATGAATGACAAATTACTGTAACATTTTTTCAGAATCTTTCCACAAGTGTTGAAATAAACTTTAGCACTGGGCACAGTGGGATCCTAGGTCACCTACTACTGATTTTAATATCCTTTTTTTTTTTTGCCAAAAAACATTCCTATTAAATTAGTAACACATTGGATAATGTATCCCTCTACAATTTAAAAAACAAACAAATAAATACAGAAGGAAATATTAACAATATGACAGAATATGATGTTTGGAGACATACTGTATCTCTATACAGAAAGTAAAAAAAAAACATTTTAAAATGGGTGCAAGCAAATTGCAGCAGCAACAAACATACATTATTATTATGATTATTTATTTTCAAATGTAAGCTTTTCATTACTATAATGTTCTTAAGTCATTATTAATTTGGTAATTGTCAATTATTACGTCTGAGTTTAAAGATTAAATCGAGAAAAAGTTATGCCCTCATATTTTAGATTCTTTAATTATTTAAATTTTTTTAATTTTCAGCTGTCTCACTTTTCTGTTTATATGCACATCACTCACCAAGAGAATAATAAATTTCATTCCTTCTGCTCTTATTCGGTCAACCAGGGCTGGCAGTCCTGAGAAGTTGTTACCAAGTGTAAAGTCCAATTGTCTCTCCATGTAGTCTATGTCAGCATATTGTACATCCTGTAGAGGCAAACACAAGTGCACTTTATTGCAAAGCAAATATAATAACACCTCAAATTAAGAATTAAAAGGTATAATGATTTTTAATCAAATCTTCTTTTGATTAGAAAATTAACTATTAAAGCAACACAGTTAATATTCAAAATATTAACAACGACATACAAAGCCTTCCACAACTCAGCCTTCCACAACTCTACCTTCCAACTACATTACCAACCTCGTGTCAAAATATCACTGAAATAGTCTTCTTCGCTCTTCCCAAGACCTCTTGCTTTCTAGTGTGCAATGTCAATTTGTGTCATGCTTATATCCAGGACTCCTCCTGAGCCTCTTCCCTCCTTTGGAGCTACCCACTTCAATCTGTCTGGCTGATTGCTGCTTTGTCTACGTTTAGGAAATCCTTGAGAACACACCCCTTCAGTCAAGCCTATCGCACACCTTTATCTAAGGAGTGAAATTTTAATTTTTCAACAAGTCCCCACACATTTATTACCTTTCTGTATCATTTGCTCTTCCCTTTTAGATTGTAAGTTTTCATAAGCAGAGCCCTCCAAATCCCCTTGTCTTGAATTGCGTTGTAACTGCACTGTTTTTTTTTTAATCAATACTATATAATAATATTATTATTGTGTAATGAGTAATCTTGAGCTAGAAGGGACAAAATCTAGAGTTCCTAGATCCTATATCAGGACAATGTGCGGTTTCCTATAGGTAGTTGCCCAACACAAAAATTACGTTTTTCCCCGTGTGAAAGATGGAAAAGCAAATAGGTCAGTCTGTGCATAATGCAGACCACAAAACTCTTTCATTCATATTTGAACCATATATAAAATCTGCACTTGCTTTTAAATTACCAAAATCACATAGGAAATGAGATTAGAGTATTGCACGTCTGTCTGAACATATAAAGGAAAAGAGGAGCATATGGAAGCAGTGGTGTATCCTCCATGGAGAGGAAGGAGGGAGGAAGGGGCCAAACCCCCGGCTCACTTTGCTGCAGCGAACTGAGCCGGAAGTGGGAGTGGGTACCTGTCAAAACCAAATACCCGCTCCCCCTCAAAAGGTGCCAAATATGACAGTGATGGGGGGGAGGAAGCAAATAAGTGGAGCTTCCACTTTTGAGAGGAATTCCGCTTTAGGGTTTTTCTGGAACTCTAGAAATGAAGATTTTGGTTAACCAGGAAAGAGACAGTACAAATGTGATTTAAAGTTGACTATCAAAAAAACTAAATTACACACAAAATGGAGTTCCTTCTTCACAGGATATCACGTAACAACCATATTGCCTCTATAGAGCATATGAGACAGTGCGGCCTGAAAGTTCAATCACCAGGACAATATAGTTCAATAAATGCAACATTTTTAACACTGGTATGATACATTTTGTGTAGAGAATACTGAATATATTGTGTTGGGGCAGTACACCCAGATGTGATATTTCAGTTGTAGGTAGATGTCAATGGGCAGTTATCTGCTAGCTTCCTCTTTTCCTGCCTCAGTTACTGATTTTCTTCCATCAAGTTTAGAGTTATGAGTGATCCTATTATTCTTTTGTATTCTCCATAAAATAAAACTGAATATTTAACAGGATGAGTTAGACTTGCAATTGTTGTAAAATGTATATAGCCTCACGGAATCAAGCACAAACATTTCAACACTAAGTGAATGTGCTAATATCGCATATCCTTTTAAAGTTATCGGAGACTGTATATGTGACAGAGAACAACTAGGAGGAGGGGCCTCCCACAGGTGTGATAATATCGCTTGTGAGCAGTGAACAGATAATCAGCAGATATGCTCAATCAATATGAAGAGTAGATCCGCTAAGGGTGGAGGGGCAAAAACTCTGCAATCGAATGCAAACACGAGTACAATTAAGAATTATATGCCAATACAGGGAAAAAGTCCAGAGATACAATGCCCTGAGAAACAACAAGAAGAAAGCAGAAAATATGATGGGGAGCAAACTAGATGTCATTTGGAATGTGGGACCGAAATTTGATGAATGAATATATAAATAGTGACAATGTTATTACATTGAGCAAAATGTGATGAAACAACAAGGAGCTATATCTAAAATTCCAACAAAAACCAAGATGGCAGAAATGTTTGCAAAATTGGAACTTTCCATGATTCATAAAGATCTGGGATGAATGTTAACAAGAGTAGAAGAAGTAAAAGAGAAAATGGAGACCCAAGCCTAGCAGATTATCAAACTGGAAATACAGGTGGAAGAAATGAAAAGGGAACACAGGAAGCTCTCATATAAATTAGAAGACCAAGAGAACAGAGAGAGAAGAAATAATTTGAGGGTTCGGGGCCTATCAGAAGATCCAAGAGAAGAGGACCCGTGGGAAAAAATAAGGAGTGTGTTTAATCCATTGATAGGAAGATCAGACACAGACTCTCTAAAAATTGAGAGATAGCATAGAAATAGACGTCCACCAGGAATTACAGCAGAACTTCCAAGAGATGTGATTGTCTATTTTCATTATCATGAGGAAAGAGAGAGAATATGAAAAAAATTGCATGAGACATCCAAAATGAAATTTGGCGAAAAGAACTTGCAAGTTTTTGCGGATATAACTTCTACGACTCTGGCCAGAAGAAGACTGTTGAAACCGTTACTGGATCAGATGAGAGAGAAAAGAGTTCAGTATAACTGGGGGGTTCCCAGTGTGCCTGATTGGGTAAAAAGATGGGAAATCGGCAAGGTTGAGATTTCCAGAAGAATTAAGAGACTTTTGTGAAAAACTAGAATTGCAGAATGTGGATATTGTGAGGTGGTCAGAAGGGTCTAAGGAGAGAGCAGAATTAAGAAATGAGAAATGGTAGCAAGTAAATAAAAGGAGAAGATAGCCAGAGATGGGGTCGGGAGGGAGGATGGGGGGCAGGGGTGGGGAGAGGAAGGGTGAGGAAGGGGAAGCCAATTTCCAGCACTGCCGTATGGGTTGGGTAGGCGGGTAGTTTTTTCTCTCTGCCTTCTCTCTTCCATCTATCTTCCCCTTTGTTTTCCATCTGCTTTCCTTGAGGAAACCTGAAATGGCGGGACGTCTGGAGGCCAAACAGGATACAAAATCAAAAACCTCCACGCTGAGAGAGGAGGGCCAGAATAGGCGTGTATTTTCAGAGCCATACCCTAAAACAGGAATCACTAGTGGCGTAATCCTGCATCTGATTCCAGGGCAATATATAGGGGATTCTTAAGAGTAAGTTGGGTATGGGATGGGGGGTTGGATATGGGAGGATGGGAGGGAAGCAGTGCAGTGCGGGGTAGGGTAGCTGTCCATGATTTTAATAGCCTATGAATTATTACCCATAAAGGGAAATGTAGAGGAGAAGACAAATAGTAAATAGAAATGTGCTTGAATAATTTTATGACATAATGTGAAGGTCTAAATTCTCCAACTAAAAGACACAAGATACTGAGGGAGGTACACCAACATTCTACGGATGTGGTATTTCTACAAGAGACACACCTATCTTATGATACCAATGTTAAGCTATATTCAAGGTACTATCCAACCTGGCATTATGCAAATTCACCAAAAAAGAGGGCTAAAGGAGTTACAATCGGATTCTCAAAAAATATAGGTTTTGAGGATGAGGAGAAATTGGTATCTAGGTTTGAGAAGAAAAATGCAGGGACAAAAATATACATTGGTTAACATCTATTGCCCAAATTAAAATCCAGAAGTATTTCTTCGGGAAAATTATGAAATTTAAGAGGGGTAGTTTGATCATGGCAGGAGATTTTAATTTTTATTTGGATCCATGGATGGATGTGTCTTCGAGTGCGCAGAGAGAGGGAGGTAGAAAATTAAGAATGTTGAAAAGGAGGTTACATCAAAATCAATGAATAGATACATAGAGAGTGAAACACCCTAGAGATTATACCTTCTTATCTTCTGTGCACAGATCGTATTCACAACTGGACTATATTCTAATAGAGCATAGACAATTGGAATCTTTGGTTAAATCTGAGATAGAGGTTATGTCTACCTCAGATCACGCTCCTGTCACGGCGAGACTACGGTTAGGAGGTGAGTGGAATAAGAGAGCTATGTGGAGATTAAACACTTATACAAGATCCCGAAAATAGAGAAAAGTTAAAGCGGAGTTCCAGCTGGAAAAAAAAGTCAGCAGCTACAAAAACTGTAGCTGCTGACTTTTAAAATACAGCCACTTACCTGTCCCTCAGTCCAGTGGTGTCATCACCACCGCTGGTTTCACCAGCCGTCTTCCCTCCCTGGTGCCGGCATCTTTAGTGTGGGCACCCGGCTGTGACAGCTTGTGGCTTCACAGCTGGGTGCCCACTGCACATGCGCGAGAAGCGCTACACTTTGTGACTGGCCCCGTAGTCTTCTGGGACCTGTCACGTGTCCCAGAAGACTACGGGGAGGGAGGACAACTTTCCCCCCCCCCGCTCCCCAAAGGTGCCAATCCTTAATGGGGAGCGGGAGTCAATGCATTAAAGTGGAAATTCCCCTTTTGGGTGGAACTCCGCTGTAAGGGAAGAGATAGAGTAATTTTTTGCTCCGAATGAAACCGAAGACGTATCTGTGGCTACTATATGGGAGGCACATAAGGCCTACGTGAGGGGAATCTTGATAGCTGTAGGGACAAAAAAAAAGAAAGAACAAGGGAGGGAGAAAACTAAAGGGGGGTAACGGAAGAATTATACAAATTAGACATAGGCATATAAAAAAAGCAGGATATAGACTTACAACAGAAGATTACCCTCCAAAGAGAAGAACTGAAAGATCTATTGGAACACGAAACAAGGAAAGTCTTTAATAGAGTTTCAAAGGAAAGATACCAGTGGGGGAATAGACCAGGAAAATATCTTATGAAAATATTGAAGGAAAAGAAATAAAAAAAATGTATAGAAAAAATTAAATATGATAAAGGGGAATTGGTATACTCCACCACTGGTATCACTAACACATTTCAAAGGTTTCATAGTAGGCTTTATGAGGTGAATCCTATAAATCTGAAAGTAACAGAGGAAGAAAAGAGAAGGAAAAGGCAAGAAATCTTAAAGGCAGCAGATCTACCAAAAATATCAGAAGCAAAATTAGTATCCCTAGAATGAGTAATTTCCCAGGATGAAATTAGAATGGCCCTGAGGAGTACAGCAGGAGTAAAGAGCCCAGGTCTCGATGGATATACAGTGGGCTATGATAAGAAATGTAAAGAGTTACTGGTCCCTAGACTCTGTATAAACATGAACGCGTTCGGAGAGGGGATGGAAATGAGAGAAGAATCACTGCATGTGTATATAACAATTATCCTTAAAGAAGGAAAGGATAGTTCAAAATGTGCCAGTTATAGACTTATTTCACTATTAAATATAGATACAAAATTATTTGTGAAAGTGCTAGCTACCAGGATGAAAGAGCTGATGCCTGAGTAGATACATCTAGATCAAGTGGGTTTTATCCCAGGGAGTGAAGGGAGAGACAACAGTTTAAGAACACTGCTCCTTTTACAAAAAGAAAAAAGAGTAAAGCAGCCAACAATTATATTGTCGACTGACGCAGAAAAAGCTTTCGACAGGGTAGATTGGGAATTTATGATAAATTCGCTAGCGGTATTAGGAACAGGGGAAAAATGGTAAGGTGGATAAAAAGGCTTTATAATAGCCCTTCAGCAGCAGTTAAGGTAAACAGGTCCCTATCAGGGACCTTTACAATGTATAATGGCACTAGACAGAGATGTCCATTATCCCCGTTGCTATTTGTCTTATCCCTGGAACCACTTTTGTCGGTAAAAAAAAAAAGCGAAAATATTACAGGAATTAAGATAGGAGAAGTAGAGCGTAAAGTAGCAGCGTATGCAGATGACATGCTGTTTTACATTGTGAACCCTAGATTGACATTGCCTAATCTAATGGGTTTATTAAAACACTACGGAGAGCTGTCAAATCTGAAAATAAACCCTTCAAAATCTGAGATCTTAAATTTCAATGTTTCAAAGGTAAAAATGCAGTCCTTGCAAGAAGACTTTCCATTTACATGGAGGGAGAGGGAATTACATTATCTGGGAATAAATTTAACCTCCTCAATAAATAACTTGTATCAAATAAACTATATCCCATTAATAAATGAAATTAAGGATGAGTTGAGAGGACTCTCAATGTGCTGGGTCTCATGGATGGGGCGTATAAATCTGATTAAGATGGTGATAGTCCCAAAAATCCTGTATACATTCCAATTGCTCCTCTCTATGGTAAAGAAAAACCAATTCACAACATCCAGACAAGTGAAGGACACTCTCCAGGAGGTGGGCGTATCATTGTCAAAGTCTACAATCAAGAGAAGACTACACCAGAGCAAATACAGAGGGTTCACCACAAGGTGCAAACCATTCATAAGCCTGAAGAATAGAAAAGTCAGATTAGACTTTGCCAAAAAACATGTAAAAAAGCAAGACCAGTTTTCGAAAAGCATTCTTTGGACGGATGAAACTAAAATAATCTGTACCAGAATGACGGAAAGAAAAAAGTGTTGAGAAGGTTTGGAACAGCTCATGATCCAAAGCACACAATGTCACCTGTAAAACATGGTGAAGGCAGTGTAATGGCATGGGCATGCATGGCTTCCAGTGGCACTGGGTCTTTGGTGTTTATTGATGATGTGACAGAAGACAGAATCAGCATGATGGATTCTGTAGTGTTTAGAGATATACTGTTAGCCCAGATTCAGCCAAATGCAGCAAAGTTGATTGGGCGGCGTTTCACAATACAGATGAACAATGATTCAAAACACACTGCAAAAGCAACCCAGGAGTTTTTGAAAGAAAATAAGTGGAATATTCTGCAATGGACAAGTCAATCACCTAATCTCAACTCAATTGAGCATGCATTTCACTTGGTGAAGGCTAAACTAAAGGCAGAAAGACCCACAGGCAAAGAACTGAAGACAGCTGCAGTTAGAGCCTGGCAAAGCATCAGAAAGGAGGAAACCCAGTCTTTGGTAATGTCCATGGGTTCCAGACTTCAGGCAGTCATTGCCAGTAAAGGATTCTCAACAAAATATTAAAAATGAACATTTTATTTATGATAGTATTCAATTGTCCAATTACTTTTAGTCCCTTGAAAAAGGGTGGATGGTTACTCTTAGGAGCTGTAATTCCTAAACCCTTTCTTCAATTCGGATGTACATACCCTCAAATTAAACCTGAGAGTATGCACTTTCTGCCCATATCTATTATATAGCTATAGCTTGAGTATGTTTTTGTAAATACCTGAAAAAATCAAAAATTGTGCCTGTGTTCAAATATATATGGACCTAATTGTATACTGGAATTTTTATTTTTATTTTTTTATACTAGTAATGGCAGAGATTAGCAATTTATAGTGGGACTGCAAGACTTCAGCAGGCATTCTGAAACTGGGTGGGAACTAACTAACTGCCACTGACATCCCCAGTGACACTAATACAGTGATCAGTGCTAATAAAAATCACTGACACTGTACTAATGACACTGGGCAGGAAGGGGTTAACATCTGGGGCCATCAAAGGGTTAACTGTGTACTGTGTGTGTTTTACTATGTGTGCTGTTTTATAATGGAGACATGCTGCTTTGTAGTTCTCTGCTGTGCAGAGAACTACAAAGCAGCCTGTCCTTGCTGGCAGGAGAGAGGCCTATGTTGTTTACACACAGGCCTCTCCCCTGTCAGCTTTACACAGATATTCCCCACTGGCACCTGGTGATTGACATCCCTAGCCGCCAATGGCAGCATGGGTAGGCAAGCAAGCGTGCCCCTTACCTGGAAATGCACCTTGCGTATATATACACGTGATTTTGTGCAGCCCTGCCACCCTGTAGCAGTAGTTCTACTACAGGGCGGTGGGCAAGCGGTTAATGTGTAATATTTGTACTCACATAGGGAATATTGGCCCGTTTCATGTTTTCATATAAATCAGCAATTTCTGCATCATTCTTGTATCCATAACGACACAGCTGGAATCCAAGAGCCCAGTAGGATGGCATTACTGGACGTCCAACAAGCTGAGAAAATGAAAAAACAAACAAAAGACTGTATAGAAGGTTTTTTATATGTACTCAACCATTCTAGTCAAAACAAAAGGCTACTTACTGCTGTGTATTGTTGGACAACATCTTCTGGTTTGGGACCCAAAACTACATAAAAATCTAAAATTCCTCCAATAGTGCGGTATGTTAGAGCAGGTGTTTCCTGTAGTGTCAAATCTGACAGTAAAAAGGTAAATGTTACAGATACAGGAAATGATTAACACTGAATAAAAAAAATATAACTTAAGGTTCTGTTTTTGTAGGTTATGATAATGTAGAATAAATCCAGGTAGCGGGTGTTCTGGTGCATTATTGTTATGCCTGAATGAAAACCCAAAATCTTTTTCAGGTAGACCATTTAATTTGTAAGAATTTTAGGACTAAAAGCAGACCTTGCAATCCAAGCAAGTTAAACTAGAGTGTCCTCCTCCTTTTATAATGCTGCGGGGGATGCTAAGTGATCCAAATCCAACAAGACAACATGCACCACTGTGAAGTATTGTCTTTTCATGGTATTTAGGCTACTCATCATCCTTCAAGATCTGGTCAAGGATGTCATTTTTGCCTAGGCATTAGGGGCAGAAGGCAGGGAAAAGGTTAGTATAATATCCTAGGAAAACCAAGGAAAGGTAACTATAGCAGCCTAACCTTTTTGTCCCACAGGTTTTGTATCAAAGTTTATTTCATGGCTATAGCAAGTGGGGGGTACACTAAGCAAGCGGACTTTTCTATTTAGTTGCAAGGTCCCCTTTAAATTGCCAATTCAAGTAAAAATGTATTCTCAAGTTCTCTATTATATGAACTATCCATATATTCTACAGTACTCTTATGGATGTAAGCATCCTCCATTTCCACAGTTTAACACATCTCCCTTCATTTCCCCTGAAATCGTGGTAATGATACTTCCCCAAACTGATGTGTGATTTCAAGGAGTGAATTACAGCAATCTTCTAAACTACTGCAGCTTAGGTCTAATTTGTTTCATGTTTTCACTTAACCTTTGGGGTCAGTTTGCTTCAATTAAATTTTGTGAAAAAAGACTAGCACTTTTTTGGCATATCCCCTCTGGACATTCAAAGCAGACTTCTATATAATCTTACCCATAGCATTGCTGTTCAACAGAAGAACACCATGTGCATTTCCTGTGTTATCAAGCCCCATATAAAATGGTTGAACGCCATAAGAGTTTAGATGATCCTAGAGAGAGAGTAAAATTAAATATATTTGTTAATGTTTGTATATGTACTTGTACAGAAGTTCCCCTTTGGGAACATGTTACATGTTCCACCCGTTTTTAGGGTGGAATATGTAACATGTTCCCGATCCAGCAGCTGCCCCCCCCGTCACTTTTCAAAAACAGCGCAGGCGTGCAGGGCTCCACCCACACATCTGCTTCGTTCATTCACAGTCCTCTGTGAATGAATGGACTACAGGTCCTGACAGCCTTAGTTGCTGACAGCTTGTAGTCCTCAATGAACTACCACAGCACTGTGCAGCGCTGTGGTAGTTCACGAATTCTTCCTGTCAGAAGTATTGGCTTGCTCCTATGGGATGTACGAGCAAGCAGCTACATTGGCAGTCTGTAGGAGACCTGCATTTGTGTAAAGATGAACTTATACTTTAAACAAACCCTAAATGTATTTCTGTGTGTGCTTCTATACATCTATAAAATACCAAGAAGGCATTTATTACTATAAGTGCTTTTTAACCACAAGCCTACTGGGCACTTATACCCCCGTCCTGCCCAGGCCAATTTTCAGCTTTCAGCGCTGTCACACTTTGAATGACAATTGTGCGGTCATGAAACACTGTACCCATATGCAATTTTTATCATTTTTTTGAGACAGATATAGCTTTCTTTTTGGTGGTATTTAATCACCTCTGGGGCTAAACAAACCAAAAACAAATGAAGCGTTTGAAAAAAAAAATTCTCTTAGTTTAAGGTATAAAATCTTGTAAATAAGTGATTTTTCTCCTTCACTGATGTGCGCTAATGAAGCTGCAGTGATGGGCACTGATAGGCTGCACTGATAGGTGGCACTGATGGGCACTGATGAGGAGGCACTGGTAGGTGGCACTGATGGGCATTGACAGGCATCACTGATGGGCACTGAAAGGCAGCACTCATATATGGCACTGTTAGGTGGCACTGACGGGCACTGATAGCCAGCACTGATGCGCACTGATAGGTGGCACTAACTGGCAGCACTGATAGGTGGCACTGACTGGCATTGATAGGTAGCACTGACTGGCACTGATAGGTGACACTAAAAGGCAACTCAGATGGGCACTGATATGTGGCATTGATGTGCACTGGTAGGCACTGATATGTGGCATTGATGTGACACTGATGGGCACAGGCAGGTGGCATTGATGAGCACTGACAGCTGGCATTGATGGACACTGACAGGTGGCACTGATGGGGCTACACTGATCATCAGGGCACACTGATCATCAGTGCCCTGATGATCAGTGTACATGTCCCCTCTGAGGAATGCCAATTCCCGGCTCTCCTCTCCTCATGAGCTGTCAGCGTGAGAGAACCGCCTTGCGCCCATCATTTCCTTAAATGGCGGGCGGGAGGCGGTTAAATAAAACTTGTGTTTCCTGCCCACTCAATCAGAATTGCATTTTCACTCCTCCATATTTCAATGAGAAACTGATACAAATTAGATTTGTTGATCTAGCTTAAAGGCGGTGCTGCAAGTCTATCTCCAGTTTTGCTAGGAAAGAAAAATCACCTTCACGTCATTTAATTGCAGAGTTTTACCTTCTGCTGTTTAGCTAAAACTGACATTACCATTATAGTCACTTCCTACTTCCTGAGGGTTAATTGGATTATGCCCCTCATATAATCAAGCTAATCACTGCCACTGTTATAATAAGACAAAACTGCCCGGAAAAAGTTGTGTTCCAATCATATGAGCCTGAAGTTAGACAATGGGGCATCTTCCCCTCCACATTCTCACTGAATACTATGGAGGTAATGACTGAATAAAATTAAAGCCCACAGAAAACAAATTTATGTTGTTAGGTTAGAAAACCAGTAGGTCTATTTTTCAGCACAGAGTACAGTCATCCAGAACACCTCAGATTGTATGTATAACCAAAACCTTTTTTTTTTAGTAGAGTAGTTGCTGTCTGTGTACCTTTGGAGAACTTTCCATTCACTTTATCTCCCAAAGTGAGGGGAATTCCTTTCTTAGGCAACTGTCCCCAGAACAGGTGTCCCTATAAGATGAGTTCTCCTTACCTTTTGTTCAGGGGATAACTCAAAAATTTGGGATTTCCTCTTTCTTTCTAGATGACAGTATATATCTCCCCATTAGGAACACTGACTGCAATAAAACTTGACAGATGGCTAACCCATCCCCAATTTATTCAAAACTTAAAAAAAAGTTGTTCCTTTAGATACACTTTGAGTGCAGGTTTATTTCATATCACATGAAACAGTAATCCAAAATGCCTTAAGTGTTCTATCTTACTGTATTATGTGCTATTGACCACTTCCAGCCAGAGGTATGCATATATGCGGCTTCTCAGCGAGTGGACTTCAATGCAGAGGGCCGCATATATACATAAACACTTTTTTTGTCTTGCGAGCGTGTGCCCTGGGCACTTTCAGCACAGCACCAGGTGGGGACCGAAAAGCTCCTAATACAGACTTGCAATTGGGAGCTTTTCGATCATGTGACTGCTATGACAGCCAATCACAGAGGACACATGACTGAAATGACTGCCTCCTGCTCTTGGCATTTAGAAGCTCCTAAAGGCAGCGGCTGGGGAAAGGGGTTAATTAAACCTAACAGTTCTTGATTTGTACTGTGTGGGCTCATCTTCTATGAACTTTATATTGCTTAATAAGGTTGTGGGAGTCAAAGATGTTATGCAGAAGCATGCAGGAGCCCCTGGTGGTAGACATTTTCTTATTCAACATTACATTCCAAAATAATTTCTGTAGTAATGATACATTGAACACCATTTGTAAACAAAACTGGATTTTGCCTTTAACCTTATGATTGGCATGATGGAGAATATGGAGAATATGTATTTATATTCCAATGACATATATAAAAAACACCAAAGGACACAGATAAAACACTCCTCATTAATTTTTTTTTACATCTGTTTTCTATATTTCCCCCCATCACTAAAATGTAAACTTATACACTGCTGTATTGAGGATTCAACACAGTATATCCACTTACTGCTGGAGGCTGATCTTTAGAAAAAAGACCAATAGGTCTCCGTTTCATTTCTTGGCGGAATGTCTTATGTTCTGTTTCTCCAAGTCCAAAGACATAATCAGAGGGAAGTCGTGTAGAAATCTGAATAAACTGATCTTCAAAGGTCATTCCAGGCAAATCAGAGTCCCAGCTGGTGAACAAAATATGAATATTACACACTGTGTTACATATCATAGGCATATGGATGTCAATGCTTTTGCTAAACAATAAAAAAAAGTATTTGCAGACCCTAAATATAACTATGGAATGAAAGTCTGCCTATGATGTCTGCCTTCCTTTGTATCAAGGGGTGAATTTCCTATTACAGCTCTGCCTAAATCAGCAATTCGCAACCAAAAGTTAGTTTTTTGGTGGATTTTCTATATTAAATTACCTCTGCAAGGTACATGAGTGTTTCAAATGGCTCTCCATTTTGAAAAGTCTATATGAAAATTCTCTGTGGATGTCTAGGTATTGGGTGATTATTTATACATAAAATAATGCGAACAACCAATACAAAAATAGTTTTCCTTTCACTCATTAAAAAAATAAAATTAGGAATCAGATTGATGGTAATGTTAACGTCACATTCTTGCTTTGAATAATAAGCCACTGGTTAGAATTCTGGATTATTCTATATTATTTTCAAATAATACACATTCTTGAATTTTTTATATTTAATAATGATTTTATATCATTAATATTTTAGACTGGTGTTTAAGTTTATATTGTTAATATCCAATTTTTTTTATAAAAGAAAAACTAATTTAAAGTAGAGGGTGCCCTTGACATTGGTGGCACAGAGCATTATGGCTTTTCTTATGAGAAGAACAAAACAAAGGAGTTTTTTTTTTCACCCTAATTTAGAAAAAAAAAGACAAGACAGCATAGATAGATAACAGATTAGCTAGAAACAAATCTTGTACTATCTTACTGGCATTTAATGCGTCAGAAGTAAATGTTGTTTATAACGTGTATGATTCAGCTTCTTACACTGTGCTAAAAAGACTATTTCGTAAAGTATATCAGCTCTAAGCATTTCTATCAACATCTCTAATCCAAGTGTTTCAAACATTTCAGGCTCAAAGGACAGATGATACAAGCAATAATCCCCCTGGATGGAAGTCTAATTTCTTTTTGTTCTGAATTTGAGTAAAAGAGAGAGAGCCTGACATTTTGCAGAGGAATCAATTGATTTCAAAGCACAAATGAGCTTCTTAGGAAATGCTTGAAAATATTCCCTCTAGCTTACTAATGGTCCCCTAAAATAATAGACCTCTTCAAAAAATAGTAGCTTAATGAATTTACTTAAGAAAACACTTTTATTTCTGGAAAATTGTAAATAAGCTAACTAGTAAACTCCAAACGTGTATTAAATAAGTGTAAAAAACAGGTCCATGTTACCTTGATTTTGCATACATAAGTCAATGATGCTGTTAGGTTAAAAAGTAACACCCTTCATGAATTCTGTTAGTTGTTTATCTTAGAACATATGAACTTGCTAGTTAATACAATAGATGTAAAAAATGAGTATACTCAGTTAAAGAACACAAACCTCATTATTGCCAGGAAGACACTTTCCCTGGCAATAATGAACTAACAAGATATTTCTTCCTATAATTTTATACATAATGATTTGCCCATTTCAGCCCTTTGATTGCACATCGTGCATGGCTATAATATGTTATAGATATTGAGTTGTTGGAGTTGCTCTCTATCTCCATCTATTGAGAGTTCCGGGCACTGAACCACTGTCACTATGTAACCTTGAAATCTGTCCCTCATTATTTTTCAATAAAAGAAACTCTGCTTCCACATAAGCTAACAGGAAAGGGCAGTGTAAGTACTTCTATACACCCCCCCCCCCCCCAGGTCACAGAAGGGAGATTGTGGTCAGGTGCAATATCCAACTAGTTGTCAACCGGGACTACTGAACTGCAGATCTTGGAATCCCTTGACCAGGGATACGCTCAGCCGGGTGAAAGAAGATGGATTTTTCTGGAGTCTACGGAGGTACACCAAAGGGGAGCTCCTTAAAGAGACTGTTGATGATTGATTTTTGGTCCACATTTTTGTAAAGAGGTTGTCCTCAGGTTTTACAGTTCCTTAGACATCCCATATACTAGACTTCATCCAAGTTGTTAACCCTTAATAAAAACAACAAAAACAAACTCAAGGACTCTTTTACTGTCTCTGTGTGAAAATGTGGAAAATGTGTGTTGCTTGGCTGTGCAGAGCTTAGGTGGACCCAGTGAAAATCCAGTGGCTCTTAAGGTGGTTAGCGCTACATAGCGTATGGAATGCACCCTGGATATTCAACCTTGGCCTGAATTTGGATTCTGCTTTCTGTATGCTGTCTTTCTTATCCCTTTGAATGTTTGGTCACATTCATGTATTTTATTTACCTCAACCCTTTGCCTGTCTGACCATGTTTTCATCTTCTGATGTGGTACTGTTCCTGTCTTTCTGCTGGTTGGCTGTCACCACTAGATTCTCCTTAAGTTACACCTTGGGCATCAGCAGCACAACATTCGCAACACTAGTTGCCCTGGAGAAGGTCTTTAGGCGCAGGATTGCACTTTGGATAGAGTCCAGTACTTATGTGACTAAGCAGGTAGGCCAACCATATACTGAAGACATCATTTTATAAAGTTCTTGTCAACAGGTCACTCATTTTACTTACATGACAGCACCATTGCTCCTCCTTATGATGCGAAGTCCAAACCTTTTTTCTTTAACAACGACCACATCATACATTCGCTGATCTGTACTACTTGAACTGCTAGGTAGAATCAGTGGTACTGGAACTTCATATCTTTTGTTATTGGGATCAAAGATCTATGAAAATTCGATAAGGCAGCAGTATTAAAATTTATTGACATACTGTATGCCCTGACACATATCTACATCAAGTCTTATCTTTCCAAATTAAAGGTATTAAAGAATGTGTAAACCCAACATTTCATATTGCAGAGGTGTAACTGCAGTACCAATACTTATACAAAAAAAAGTATTTCTTTGTACTGCTTCCTTTGTGTGAAATCTGTGTTGATGCTGCCAGTTCTGCTTTCCTATTAAAATCTGACCACACTAGGCATGAGAACATACATATTGTGGTCAGTTCTCTAGCTTTGCTAGGATTTCAGCCTGCTCTCCTGCAATGATCAGACTTAACCTGACACCCTCCCCCCGCACAGCCATTCACTCTGAAGAACAGTGTACTGCTGTTTCTCCTCTCTAGCTCTCTAAGCAGCTGAGTGCAGCGGGTATGTGATCATTTATAAGAAGGGGAAAAAAATGTATTTATAATATTTTTTTATATCTATACACAAATGTTTACACAATTTAAACAGAATGGGTTGTTTTACAATGTGAGGGTTTACAATCACTTTAAATATATAGTTATATAGTTACATTGTGGACTTATTTTAATAAATTGTGCACATACAGTAACAGCTGTATGCAGTAATCCATTGAAACCAATCTGAAATCATCTCTCAGCAGTTTAGTAGGAGCATGTTAGAATATAAATATAGAAAGTGCAATTGTTTTCTTGTTGTTAAAGGATAACATATTGTAACTTTAGTATAGTCTATAGGTCTGATGGCTACTTTAGTTGTATTTGTTTTCAGACTAACAACATTTCCAGCACGTACAGAAAATGCCTGTTGCTCTTGCTAAACATACAATGTCCTTGTTACTTCCTGTGAGCTACTTAGAAAGCAAAACCATTTTATTTTTGTTCTGCAAACTAATAATCTTATCCTACACATAATGGAGAAACACAAAAGGCAGACAAGTGTGATATCCAGTCCATTACAGCCAGGATCAAGAAATTTTATTCACAGGATTACCAGGTAAAAATTAAGAGTATAAAGCCTGAAAAATGAAAAGGAACATAGCCACCTCATCTAAGGATTGATAAGCAGTATTCTATCAAATTTTTGTTTTGGGGTTTAGATATCCTTCCTTCACTACCATGTGACTCACTGAAGCAGAACAAGTATGTACATATTTGGTGTCCCACCATTTCATCAACTGCATAATTTGCAATTGTTTCAGGTCAGTGACCTAGCCAGTAGTAGAAAAAGGTTAAGTATAATAACTGTAATGCTTGCACCTAAAAAAAAAACAAATTCTACAGTGGTAGCTCCCGTTTATCTACAGCAGTATTTCTCAACCTTTTTTCAGTCAAAGCACCCTTTAAAATTATGGACAGCCTTGAGGCACCCCATTTTAGAATGGGGTGCCTCTAGACTGTCCATAATTTTATAAGAGCACCCCATTTTAAAATGTGAAAAACTATTCTAATAGTTGTATATAATGCAGCAACATCCACACCTGTAGGACACCTAACATTGAAAGTGATTTATTCTTCCAAAGCAAATACACTTTTGCACACTGGTACTGAGTAGTAATCCAGAGTTTCTCTTCTCCCTCAGTTTTTCTCCATCACTGAGCTAATGTTACCCAGCACTGATGGAAAAGGGCAGGGGAGTGTGAAATTAGGATGCTGTGCTGGCAGCTGACGTCCTCCTTATCAACTGGTGATGTCATTGGTTGTCAGGACGCCGGCGGCTAGAAGGTCGTAATGGTGCACAATGAAAACCTGTGGCTTTGTGTAACTAAAAGGCAGGCTCGTTCCACCTGCAGGCTTGTATACATGTTTCAGGCAATTTTTAGACATTTTGCCAAGGCACCCCTGAAGAAACTTCAAGGCACCCTGGTTGAGAAAGGCTGATCTACAGTATCCTGAGAGGCTTGCTGTAAATACATTAAGGTTTGCTTTAAATTTATGTGTGCATTAAGTTCTTTTAAACCTTAACTGGATGACAGTTTGCTAAAGCACTGTACTGCAACCAACCATTTTTAATACTGTTTTTGACCTTTTTTTTCATCCTGTCTTAGATCTGAGTACTGTTAATCTCCTCCAGCATCTTTTAGCCACTTCCTGTCTACATGCACTTACTTCTTCATCAATTTTACATCATTGATAATAAAAGGTGCAGTGCAAAAATATTAAATATTGACACTTAAAAGGATAAATAAAGGTATCAAATAGTGTGATAGTTCATGGTAAAGAGCTTGGTAAAGGGGCTGATAGTAGTTTCAAACTTCAGTGATGTGTCAAAAGTACAGTAAAAATACGCACTCACCAGATGCGTATTTTAAATACGCATGTAAATAATATAGTCAGAGGTCCCCCTCTCAGGATGGGATGGATGAGATATGCCGTTTACAGATTCTCCTCCCTCTGGGTGCTATATAGCCTTAAAGGTGTCTTCCTTGGCGGGCGTAGGTTGAATCCTGTCAGAGGCCTCCTTTTTGGATGGATGCTTATCAGCCAATATTAATGGAAAAGCTCCC
Organism: Staurois parvus; assembly: GCF_062004578.1. Taxonomy (NCBI): domain Eukaryota; kingdom Metazoa; phylum Chordata; class Amphibia; order Anura; family Ranidae; genus Staurois; species Staurois parvus. Next base: position 9,122,882 of record NW_028317951.1, read on the forward strand.
TCCTCTGGATCAATGGGACACTGCCACTCAAACCTCTGCCACTATATCATCCGGGATGGGCTCTATAAATGAATTTTAGCTCACTACCGATGCCAGGTGCACCTATCTTGAGGAGGTTTTATTTGGCTACCTTTGTGTGCATCAGCAGCTAATTTTTAAAGCGCTCACTGATCTTACTCAATTTTACATCATTGCTTTGGACCTGATATTAACAATGGTGGACTATCCCTGTTCAATGTGAATAAGCACGGCTGTTTGTAATCACCACCAGAGTTGCAAGCAACAGGTTGACAATGCAGAAGCAGAATTAGGAGATGGCTGTCACTCATAATAGAAAATATCTAAAAAAGTACATTCATAGCAGGATCACTCTTTTTTTTGTTTGTTTGTTTTAATGAAAGCTATTTCAATACTTATTTTAAAAGACTGAAAGCAACTTTTGAAATATTGTTAATATACTAAAGTTGATATGACATTTAGAGATTGGGTTTAGATCCACCTCCTATTTTTCTAGGAACTCAAAAACATGCAACCACAAAGATCTGTGGTCATAAAGGGTAGAATGGTGTGAAGAGAACATGACTAATAATGTGTCCCTACATCTCAGTATCATGTTTCCTAATGTAAACAGTTAAAAAAGTACATTTACCTTAAACTGCAACATATCATTTTGATGGAATGTTACTTGAAGACGTAGTTTATTAATTGGTGTAGAAATTGCTCTGTAGCGTTGTACAGCTCTGGGAGGCAAGGACAAGTCCACAATAATACCATCCGCGGTGGTCTGCTCACTGTCAACAATGTAGCCATAATCTTCTGGATAATAACACCATGGTATGCCAGCAACACTAGACTCCTGAAACAGAAGTATGTCATATGTTATGTTGTACCTGTATTCTCTAAAACTAAGCTCTGAGAACACTAGTTTCCTATTTACAATCAACTACAAACTCTCAGTTCTAGAAAATCTCTATTGAAAAGCATGTAGACAATTCCATGAAATTCAGAGATGTAGGATTAGGCTTCCACCTTTAAGAGATTTGAACACTGGCAAACAAAGCTGTATGTCAAATCATTGAGGGGTGCGTGAGTAAAGCTCCCTTTTTCTATAATAATAAAATACTTGATGGACTTTGTGGTACAACAACCAGTGGATTTGGAGCAAAGGGTATCTGGTAACAAAGTTTTCCAAGGGAGAGCTCACTGTTTATGTTTCCCAAGCTGTTGGGAGACTTGCTGGATGTAATAGTGCATCTCCCACTGGCTAATAAGAAACTCAAGGAATTAGTAGCCAATGCAGGTGGACTGAGAGTCCCTTTGGTTATTTAAGGATTAAATAATCTGTTAATCTACATATTCCTCCAAGTGAATGGTGTTTGTTATATATTGAATAAAAGAGAACACTACTATTATCTGATTGGCTACAATTTCTGCTGCGGCTGAGTGATCTACTCTTTGATCCCAATTGATTAACCCTTACACTTCCATGGTGATCTACGCGTTCATTTAACAGGAGAGCGTTTTATACATTGTATAAAACAGAAAGCTATTTTATATCTGATTTAGCTATAAGGAGTGTTGTTGAATGATTTACACTCTGATCTCAGGAACTGACCCCCTGCATACTCTAAAGAATATAAAGTTAGTTTGTCCCAAAGAAGCTTTAGCTGACAGGATGATATGGACAAGGAGAACTACACTCAGATATTGGAGGAAGTAGGAGGAGCAGGACAGAGAGAGAACAATGTTCTTGTTAAAATGGAAGAGAGAGACCACCTCGGGAAGGGGGGGGGGGGAGAAGTAGGCTTGAAATCCTTATGCAAAATAAGGTTGGGTTCTTTACAGGTTAAGGTCTCTAACTCATACAAAATGCCAAGGTGATAGAGACAAGGGATATTACTTTGTGCATTAGAATAGATAGGAGATAAGACTGAAAGGTGGTTTCTGGTGTATCAGGGTTACAGCAAAATGTACAGGGAGAACAATGCAAGTGAAGGATTTCACTAAAGAGTAAGAAGTGAATGGTCTTTGGCTGAGAATCACCAGGACCAAGATATGACTCTTGATGGTACTCAAAGCCAAATGCTGACGCAGCCCCAACTGAACAAAAGTCAGCATTCATCCCAAAAAGTACTTCCTTGGATAAAGATGTCTTGCTTTGCACCATGAGAAATATGCCTTTTGAATGCAATGATAGACCCTGTGTGAAGTCAACTTACTAGCTTTCAACAGTGTAGGAAAACTGAAACAGATAGGCTCCTATTCTTCTGGACCTGGGATTAAACATCCAGGCCATTAAAGACAATGACCATAAGGCATTGTGGTAAACTGGCGCATGGTATAAAATATCTGGATGATTTGGGAGGGCCCACAAAGAGTCCACCAGAAGTCCAATGACATGTCTATCTGGGCCAGTCTGGTGTAATAAGAATCAATAGAATGTCCTCTCTGTCTCAATGCTGTGGAGCTGACAAGGAAGGTGTCACAGACAGGGAAAAAATATAACAGGTTGAACTGTTCCCACGGAGATATCAATGCATCCAGTGAGAAGGTCAGAGGATCCCTGGACCTGAAACAGAAACTTTCCACTTTATTGCTGAACCTGGAATCCTGGAGGTCCACATTTAGTGTCCTCGATCTTCAAAAGGGATCATGACATACCTCTGGGTGAAGAGTCCTCACATGTAAGCCCACCTGATAAACTTTCACACCTGCAATATGCACTGCAAACAGGGCTGGTACATGTACTTCCACCCAAGTCAGAACCTGATCCTCCTTTCATAGAGTTGTGAGATTTCTGGTTTCCCCCTGGTTCCATCTGAATCCCGATTGGATGACCCTGAAGTGAAGAGGTCCAGTATTGAAGAGATAACTGAATTGCTCTAAGCTCCAAAATGTTGATTGAGGGACAAGCTTCCTCTGGTGATCAAGTCGAAGAGAGTCCAAGTTAGCATCTTTTGTGAGGACCTGCCAGTAAAGGTACAGAAATGACCTGATTTCAGAGCTGAATTTGTGGCCCACCAAGAAAGTGTAATCCCGATCATTGGTGTAGAATAATGTGTTGTCCCATGTACCCAGAATGTTGAGTTTCAATGGTCTGGAGCAAAATTGAGCATAAGAGAATGTCTTGAAGGAAGCCACCATTAAGCCCACAACTCTCATGCAAAAACAGAGGGTTGGTTGGCTCCTGAACTGAATCAAACAAGGGAGCTGAGAGTTTTGAGCTTGTTCTATGAAAGAAAATCTTGGACAAGAAGGTGTGGAGGAGCAGGCCCATATACTACAAGTGATCAGTCAGTTCCATCACAGACAATAGGATTCACTCAAATCACTGCAGGGTCTGAACAGTGTGTTTGAGATTTACAGACAGAGCCTGAGCCTAGTGCTCCCTCTGGAGAAGTTCATCCAGATAACTCACTATAGAGTGGTCTCTAAGAGTAAAGCGGGCAAGGACAGGGACTAGCACCTTGATGAAACTTGAGATTCAGTGGACACGCCAATGGGAAAGGTCAAACAAATTGGTAAAATTTGTTTTTGTTGATATGGTTGTCCAAAAAATAGTGAGTGTGGCTGCCTCAGGTTTTTTTTTTTACAGTTTGAGCACTTAGAGCACAATATTTTGGTTTACTAGGAATGCTGTATATCTACCACAAAACATACAGAAAATTCCCCTGCTGTTAGGAAACAATGGCTGACATGGATAATTATATGCACAACTTCTGAACCTGAAGGAAAATGTTGAGAACCTTTAGATGGGGTAAATGCCACTGTTGGGCTTTGGGACTGTAAATAGGTTTAGGTATAAACACTGAAGCTTTTCCTCTTCTGGGACCAGAACCATGATCCCTTGAGCGAGGAGCTGCACCAGGGCAGTGTGAAGATCTGTCAGTCCTTCTGAGGGTATTGGCAGGTTTGACAACAGAAAGCGGGGTCGAAGAAAAGAACAAAGTTGTAGCAGCTAGTCCCTGGTAACCACTTTCAAGTTTCAAATGTCTGGAATGTCCAGGTGTTCCCAAAGTCACTTTGACAAGTGGGGGTGTGTCTCTTCATTGACAGGAGGATAGGTGGATTTTGAAGTCCAGGGCTTCATCTTGGGTTTTGAAGCCTTTGACAGATGAGAGGAATGCATTATATTTAAAAAGGCAGATGATTGTTCAGATTAAGATTTCACCCCTTTTTTCTTGGGGCATAAAGGTGCTTTACCAGTTTGATTTCCTGAGTAAACTTGTCCAGGGCTACACCAAAGAGGCCTTCCCTCTGAAGGAGACAAATTCTTTAGCCAACGGGTCTTCTGTATGTGCACAGAAAGGGCACTCATTCTAACATCTGCCAGGCCATCCACACAATAGAGTCATATTGTGTAGAGTCATGCATGCATGAGTTCCAGCTGCTAAAGGATGAGAGATCCAAGAGGATCGAACCCAGGTTCTTGGACATGTCCTTAGCCTGAACACCTAAAGTTTGGCATACAAAGTTTCAATAGCAGGCTGCATGGCTGGTGGTGCAAAATGAGGAGGCTTCGAAAAAGCTTCTAGTCTTTTATCCTTTGATGCTGAAATGTCCCTTACTAGGACAGATAAATCTTATTAAGGCAAGCAATAGCTCAATCTAAACAGGAGACATTTCACTATTATAAGAGCTACTCCTCTATAAAGTATTGTTGTGTAAAATGATTAAGAGGAGCACAGTAAGAACCGCATTGGTGTCCTTAAGAATTGGAGTTATGTCAGTAGACATACTCGTCAGGTATGAAGTCATCTAACATAGATAAGATACAATCCTCAGTATTTTCAGTTGACCGCAGCAAGTACAGTAGCTTAAGGTATTGGGAATTTAGAGACAGACTCTGGAGGAGAAAGTTTGGAGACAAACGTGTAGCCCCTATGCTCTGAGTCTGCTAACATGGATACAATTTTTCAATAAATTCAGATAAAGTAACATTAAATTACTCCCTGTATAATACAGAGAAGGGAGCTGTACCTAAAAAGGGTTATGAGGAGTGCTGCAACTCAGATGAGGGACAGTGATACAGGCAATTGGCATTAGGTTCCTTTAGTGAGTACACTGCAAACCCTCCTGAAAAATGGCACCAAGTTTTTTAAATGACACAAAATGACACATCATTCAAGCTTATACACTGCAGCATGTTGCAATGCAGGTTGATACAGCTCTGTGCAGATGGCATGAACAAGAACGAAAAAAAACAGGGTGGCCTTGATGTATCAAGTTAGTTAAAAGAAAGATACATTTCTTCTCCAACGGCAATATTTATGGATCTAGTATATAAAGGCTATAAGAGACAATGGACTAAGAATGTGTTTCCATTCTATAACACAAACAAATATTACCTTTGTAGAAAAATAATGGACCGAACAAGTTGTATATTTGAACATGTGTAGGTTACGGTGCATAATAATGACCCTAACTTGAGAACATCAACTTTTTAAAAGACACAACCAAACTTGACTAGTGCTGGGCCCAATCATGTGTTGTTTCGTTGGTTCTAATGTCTCATATTTTTGGTTAATAAATGAACATATGACAATATTGCAAATGACTAACTTGTTCTGTGAATATGACTGATGACATATGTTTATTTAAATGTGAATCATCTTAGAAAAATAGATTCATTATGGTACACATATTTCAGTATGATTTTAAATATACTGCTGCTGCTAATGATGATAATGAGTAAAGCATAAATAGTCCCAACAGCAAAAATATAAAATATTGCAACTTACTAGTTCTCAGATGTTGTTTACTGCATTAGATTTCTTCAGGCTAAGAACATTGTCAGAAAGTACAAAAAAATGCCATTGTTGTTGCCAAGAGAAGGGAAGGTGTTTATAGTCCAAATTAGGAGGGCACCCTAGGGTGACAACATTGCTCCTCCATAGATACAGCACAGTGAGTGAATATTGTCATTCCAGGGCAAGACGTATATTACTGACAGGCTCACCAAGTGAAATTTAAAGAAGAAGAAGCCTGAAAAAATAAACTTAATGCAACCAACACATCTAAGGACTGGTATGCTGCAATATAATACATTTCTGGGGGTTTAAATACACACACTTTAATGTACTTGAAAGTAATAATCAATGTCTCATGCATCTAATAAATGATTAAATTTGCTAGTTTTAAACCATAGCATCGGGATCTCCTGCATGGTAGGGGTTGGGGAAAGACCTGGCAACCTACCCTATAAAATAATTATATATATTTATTTATTATACATACTTCCCAGATGCAGCCACGATCAGTACATTTTTTTGCATCAGCATTGGGTTCAGGATGGCAATCAAACTTTCCTGAATCAGTTGTAGCACCCGACTGATCCCATTCCACAGTGTATGATTCTCCCAGTGTCAGCTGGAGACCGGTTATGTGTAGAACCTACAGAGAGATATTGCAGAGTAATTTCTTATTTTAAATCTAATTCTAACATTTCTTTCACAGTTGTGCATTGTATTAAAAGACAATATTTGTTACTAACCCAGAGAAACCATGTGGTTTACTGCATGAGCTATATTAATGGGTTAATGTATATTAGGGAAGTTTGCTCAACTTTGACCCTCAAGCGTTAGCATCAGCGCATGATTTATCTAATCATCAAAATCAATAATTATTAATCTGTTTAAAACAACACTAAACATTTCCTCTGTAACTATGAAGAGAACTGAACAAACCTGGCATTGTTAGTGGGCCATGAGGATACGAGTTGAGCACCATTGTTTTAGAATGTGTTACATATCATTTAGAACAGGCATCACTAAATGGCAGACTGGGTTTCAGATGCGGACCGAGTCACTGTCTCATCCGGACCCATGCAGTCCTGCCATTTAAGAGCCTTTTCTTCCCCCAGGAGTCTTGCGGTCATCCTCACAGAACTGACAGCTGGAGGCAGGACAGTTCTGGATGGCGGGTGGGAGCTGCCCAAGGTTAAAAAGAAGGTGATTGGTTGCTAGGATGAAAGGCAGTCCTAGCAATCAATCACTGTCTGTGTAAGGTAGGACAGTGGGGGGCAAAGTTAAAGGGGCTAAGGACAATAGAGTGAAGGGGGGCTGAGGACAGTAATGTGGTGGGCTAATGACTGTGGTGTGTGGGGGCTGAGGACATTAAAGTGGTGGGGGGGCTGAGGACAGTAATGTGGGGCTGAGGACAGTAATGGGGGGGCTGAGGACAGTAACATGGGGGGCTGAGGACAGTAACATAGGGGAGGGGTCTGGGGACAGTAACATGGGGGGGTCTGGGGATAGTAATGTGGGGGATGATATAAAAGGGGTCAGAGTATTCTTCAGTGAAGGGGGCAGAGAACAGTACTGTTGGGGGGGTTTGATGTCAAGGAAGTCTGAGAACACTACTGTGAAGGGGGTGGAGGGAGGTGATGTAAAGGGGAAAGTTAGGACACTCATCAAAAGGGATCTTGCTGTAAATGAGGAGGGGACTGTGATGTGCAGTGGGGATTGAGGACACTGATGTTCAGATCTATGCACGCTTTGTGGGTAGGTCAGCACTACCTGCTAGAAACCTGAAGAAGTCCCCGACCTTTTTTTCCAAAATCGCACTGCAGCAACATGTTTCTTTGGCGCACATGAAAATGCACCACAGGGGCCTACATAAGATTCAGACCTCTGATGCATGCAAATTTTACTACCCAGACCTTGGTGAATTTTAATTCAATACCCCTGATTTAGAATAATATGCTATGCACAGAGAATGGTGTATAAATACTAAACAGGACAAGGACACTGTAAGAAGATTAAGAAAAATAGGGGAAATTTGGACAACTGAGAAAAGCTATTTGACCTGAAAATGTCAATGATTACGCTAATAAATCTAAGTATAAAAAATGAAGATTATTTCTTGCCTTGTAATTATCATATCTGAAGGTATGGCTTGAAGATTGAACGACACCACTTTTTTTTACTATGACATTTGTGGCACTCGAGGGCAATCCCATTATTTTTATTTCTTCAAACTTTAGATTGTTGGGGTCTTTATATACAGCTTGCTTTGCTTCAAGAGTTAGAACATGCTAAAAAATAAAAAAGTGAAAATGTTAAACAGGGAACGATTTTGTAAATAGTACTATATATATAAATTGTATATTCAATACATTTTTCATGCAATACTGTTAAGAAATGCAATAATTTCCAACATATTTTGTGGCTTCAAGAAGGGATGAGCAAGATGAGAGATTTTTCTTCAAATTTAAGAAAATTTAACTAATTTAGCTGAAATTTTGCCATTTCCAGAATGTATTGGAGTCAATGAAAAAGGTGAAATCAAGGACATTTTGGGTGATAATTGAGAGTGCAGTTGGTTTTAAATGATTCTAAATGGCTAAGGAATCTACTTTAACCCTTTTGCTGCCAGGCCATGTGCTCCAGTTTTAAACTCAGTTGGCCCGGCCATTTTTTAAATGTTTCCATTGCGTTTTTATTTTTCCCTTACAGCTTTGAGAGCGTGTAAAAGACCTCCCAAACCATATATTTTCTGAAAGCACATAACCAGTAGAATAAAAAAAAGGTGCTACTTATTTTTAAGGCCCCACGATATATGCACAAATGTTTATCAAAGCAATATTTTCGCTGAAAATACACTAAAAATCTTATTAGCAGATAAAAACACAGCAAAGTTTACAAAAGTCCTGTTAAATATAAACGTTTACCTTTGCTGAGTTAATAAATAACAGTATTTGTAAATTTTAAATTGCGATTTTTGCAAAACTGTGAAACGTGCGCAAAAATATAAATATCCAAATTTCTCAAATTATCTGATGGTTTTAATTTTTCACTTACAGCTTTCAAATTTTGTAAAAGACTCCCTAAACCATATATTTTCTGAAAGTTTGCATATGTGTGGGAACAAAGCGAGTGTTCACCTTTGCACACTAGCACTGGGGGATGGGGGCACTTTATTTATTAATTTTTTTATATTAGTTTATTGTTTTTATTTTTACACTGTTGTTTTCAATTTGTTTTTTTTATCACTTTTATTGCTGTCACAAGGAATGTAAACATCCCTTATTACAGCAGTAAGCACATGACAGGTACTCTTTATGGAGGAATCTGGGGTCTATAAAACCCCAAATCTCTCCTCTGCTCTCAAAAGCATTCAAAACATCAAGATCAATGGTTTGAATGCTTTTGATTGTTTGAAAATGATGATGGTGACATCCAGGTAAACTGGAAGTGATTTCAGGTCTTTGCTTACAGTTACCACTATGAAGACCCAATCCTGCCTTTGTTTGGAACTCCAGCTACCTGGCAGGTGCACTGGTGGACTGCTAAGGGGGCACTTGAGCATGCTGGCTCCTGAGCCCTGCTGTGTGTCCATAGACACACAGAGTGCTGCTCAGCCCCACTCTTTCATCACTGGCTGAGACTGACAAAAGTAGGAGCTATTGTCTTCTGCTGCTGAGTCTGAGCTAATGAGGAGGGAGAGAGCCATGAGAGCCTCTGCTCTCATGCACATCGCTGGATTAAGATTGTGGTCAGATATTTATAAGAGGGGGCATCACACTGAAGATTTTGTACCTTAATGCAGAGAATTTGGGTGGCCAGACCTGAACCTGTAGCTCTCCCCCACTATCTGCCTCACTATTGAAGTGGTATTTACCCCGGGAGCTGTTGTCTATTTGTGTATATATGTGGCATACTGTGCACAGAGCAAAATCATCAACCTTGCTAGCACCCATTAATCCAGTTAGAATAGTGTGATTACTCAAAGGAAGTTTAAAATGTTACTTATAGGTTGACTCATGTTATTTTAAACTCACGTGTTTTAAACTTCACCTAATCAAATCCATTTAGTTCACATTCCCACAGTGAGCAAGTTTAAATGTGAATTAAGCAGCTAGTTATATGACAACTGTGGATACTGAACCACTCCTTTCAAGCTAAAAATGCAAAAAAAAAGCTATCTGAATGTGACAGAAAATGAAAGAAAAAACATGTGTTTTTAAAGTGAATAGTAAAAAAAAAATGAAATGATTGTCTCAAAAACAGTTATCAAGCAGGAGAGATAGCTGAACAGAAGCACAGCTCCTGTGTTTTAGATCACTTGTTCAAATCCACTTAATTCACAATCCCACAGTGAGAACTATGATATAATGAATTCACTGAAATAAAAATCAGGGATGAATACTTACATTGTATACTGAAAAATTGTATAGAATGTAGTTGCCATTTTCAATGGTTTCTATGAAAGAAAAAAGCAATACAAATACTTCAGAAATGATGAAAGACTACTTAAAATATTAGAAACTGTATGAGGTTACTCTTTACCTTGAACAAGTTCCAACCATAAAGTCTCAACCAGCATAATGAAATAGGAGCTTTATTTATTCTATTATTTGTATAAAATATTGTCAGTTGACATGACTAATGGGAGGTGTTGCACACAGCCACACAACTTTTAGACTTCCAGGCAGTAACTCTTAGTCCCCCTTTCACACGAAGGGTCTGATCAGGTCCACTTGTCAGTTGTTCAGGTGAAACTGATCAGACGGTCCATTCACCCCTATGGATAGGCGGATGTAAACAGACTTGTATCTGTTTACACCTGTCTACCTCCAATTCAATCCGGTCTGCTAAAAATAATTTTACAGAAGGGGATCTGTTCTGCTCCGTCTAGGCAAATCAGGTTGGAAGGCAGTTGGGTGTAAATGAACAGTGTAGTTCCTTTACACCCAGCTGCCCATAGAGCACAGCAGGCTCTGCTTGTATCCGCTCTGCAAAACTGAGCGGACACAGACCTGACATCCCCCCGCTATGCTCTCATCAGCAGTGGATCAGTGGATAGATCAGTGGACAGATCCTCTAAAAAAACAGAGCTCACCCAATATGAAAGGGGCCTTATGATTCAAGGAAAGAAAACAAAATTGTATTGTGTGTTCGTTTTGTAATTATTTCAACAGCTCCTTGTTAAAAACTTTTTCTGCTTTTTCTTTAGACTGTAGTCCTTAACCTCTTCACACTGGCCACACACAAATGTGCGGCCTCCCAATGTCTGGGTCTTTCGATTGGGACCTTTCCCGATCATGTGACCGCCGTGACAGCGAATCACAACGGTCACATGACCCTAAAACCCTGCCCCGCCTCCCTGCTTCTGAAACCCTTAAAGGGCCGCGAGGCGCTGGCGCCAAGGGGTTAAGGAAAGCTTGCACAGTGCATACATCCATATGTCTGATAGCAAAAGTGAACACTAAAGCAAAAATCATAACAAAATATAAAATATAGTACAATATTTTATACTCTAGTGTAGTGTTATTGATATGACCTCCTTTGCATGCTATAAATATTAAAATTCATATGTAGCTATCTTAGGTGAATGTTAGTGAATTTAAATAAGAAGCTTACAGGTTTCCTCCCTCTGAAGTTAGTGAGACCATCATGCAATATGGGTTATCATTTAACTAAATCAAATTAATTATTCTGCTCTGTAGTGTGAAAAAAAGCAATGCTTCATACATACATAAACTGAATTACATGCACACTATACAGACTTAAAAACCCTTTGCGGATAAATATGTTCAGCTGCCTTCCTCCACACTATTAAAGTAATCAGTCAAATATGTCCTATGAACTGGCAAGAAAATAGAAGGGATAGAAAGGTAATAGTATTGTAAACAGATATTTCAAAATATTTTATTTGGAACTCTGTTGAATCATTTTTGCAGAATTATTTTTTTATGTAATTATGAATACAGCACTTTAGAAGAGTCATCTGGGACGCCAATGCAAATACTGATGATGTTTATGATTATACCACATTTTATTGTTCTAATGGGGCCTGGGAGGTAAGGGTGAGAGAGATGGGGGGAAAAATACGGAGCATCTAAATTGTTTATTGAAAAATGTTAAATAAAAAACTACCTGATTAAAAAAAACAATGAAACTTAAACGCATTGAAAAAAAAATACAAAATAATATTCTGTAGCAATGGCAAAATAGGAATAAAATACTTGTAGCCAATACTGTTTTTTTAATTATAAATCAGTGGTTCTCAAACTTTTTCTGTGATTCTCCCTTTGGAAGCAGCTAAGCTGCCATTACCTCCACCTCCACCCTTACAAATGTTTTGGATCATTCATATATATATTGGACACTTGTGACACCACCCAATATCCCTACTTACCTCTCTGACACCACATGATACCTTTCCTCATACCTGTGATACCATCTGGAAAACATCCTCACTCCTGTTACACCATCTGGTACCCTTTCTCACCCCTGTGACACAATCTGATACCCCTTCTCACTCCTGTGACACAATCCGGTACCCCTTCGCACCCCTGTGACACCATCTGGTACCCCTTCGCACCCTTGTGACAACATCTGGTAACCCTTTTCAACCATGTAACACCTACTGAAACAACTATTCAGAAACTGGGTCGTCCTGTTAAATCTGGAAAGAGCAGTCAATAATCTAAACTACTCTACATAAATTCTGTGATACATGACAACTGTAGCACCATCTCCATCCTTATGGTTCTTATTCAGTGCCATGTTGCAGATTTTGGGGGATATGCCTCTCTCCTACACACATGAACCACCAGTGAGCCAAGTGAGCCAAAACAAGCCTGACATCCTGTGCTCTAGTTGTGGGCTCATTGTTGCAATCACCAACCAATCAAAGATGCAGAGAAACTTGTGCTCAGTCAATCCATCAAAGAATAACATAGTTGGGAGCCCCACCCTCTAGCAGAAAGAGGTGTGAGCACAGCTACCCATAGTGGCATAGCACCCCGAAGCAAGAACCACTCATATAAATCTTGACTGGCATCAGAAGAATAGTGCAAGACTAAAACTGGATCCTCTCCTTCCTGAGAAACCTCATTATTTGAAGTGCAGCTGCAGGGTCAGTGATTACAAAGGTCAAGTGCCTGAACAATTAAACTAACCTGACTAGAGATTTCTGCCAATAGAAAAGACATACCTTACCCTGTGCAATTTTTAAATGTCCCTCAATTTGACACAGATGAAGTTCTGCCTAATTCAATTACCCACAAATATTTTGGCATTCACTGTAGGCGTATCAGAAGCAACAGCAGCAAAAGTCAGCTGCTCCGGTTTTTTTCTTCATTGGGTGCAATTTCTAAAATATCTATTTATATATATATATATATATATATATATATATATATATATATATATATTGTGGCAGTACGGTATCCTGCCACGGTGGAAATCATGATGGACACCCAGGATTCTCAACTATACAGGTTGAGGGGCTCCAGGCAGATCTCATAATGCAGAGGAAACTGGTTTATCAGTTTCCTCTTTGGTTTGTAAAGCCTGTTTTGGGACCTGTAGCCTGGAGATTTCTAAGAGAATTGGGAGGGATGAAGTCTCCAATCCTGGGCCCATATTTTGGGAGCAGCCAGCGTGCTGATTGCACAGGTGTGTGCAGGCCTTTTAGTGGAGGCCAGGCCATGATTCTGGGCTCCATCTTGTCGGACAGGAGTCAGGAGGGCTCCACCCCAGCAGACGGGAGGTCTCTGCCTTGGAGTCAGGTGGAAGCCAGACTAGCTGTGTGCTAGTGCCAAATTTTGGGAAGAGTCTGCAGGAGGCAGACTTAAAACTGCGTACAAGCCAGGAGGCTGAGTATTGTTTGCATTTGTGTGATGGTGGAAACCCCTGCGCGGGAAACCTGTATGTTACAGGACTTTCATTTAAATAAAAGTGGGCAAAAGGCCCTTAAAAATAAGCGAGTTGCCGTGTGCTTTGAAGAAGCTCTACCACTTGAAGCGAGTTCCCACAATATATATACATATTAGTCAATATATGAAACTTAGACATTTATCAGAAACATGTTGCTTAGCATTACTGCAAGATCCACTGTTTTACCTGGTGACTAGCCTCAGGGTAACTTTACATAACTTTAGATTAAAATGACCAATTAAGCATTTAATACATGTATGCTATGACCACAATAAAAGCAAAAATAAAAAAGGCAACTTTATTGCTGAGACTAAAAGGAACACTACATTATTTGCAGCATCTACCTCTAGATTCTAGATCATCCCAAAAGAATTCTCCTTTGGCAGTCAGTGCATCATCCAAAGCAATTAAAAGGCCAAGGGGATTTTTACGACTAAAACAAATTAATAAAAAAGGTGTTAATATTATTATTATTATTATACAGTATTTAAAAGCGCCAATAGTTCACTCAGCGCTGTACATTACAAAGGGGGACAGAACATGTGACAGAACAATAACAATATAATGCAAAACATGAGGGGATCGAGGGCCCTTCTCATAATTTGCACATTAAAAAAATAATTTTAGCAAGCAATATCGCTTTTAAATAGGATTTAAAATGGAATGAACAGAAAGTAATAAAGACATTTCTATTATATAGTTTTTGGTAAAACATATTGTACATATTGAGGTTTCTTATTCAATTAAATATGGCTTTTGTACTTACCATAAAATCCATTTCTTGGTGTTTATTGGGGGGGGACAGGAATTCAGAGACTGTTGGGTTATAATGCTGCCTATAGGAGGATTTTGACACTGGCAAACAAAAAGAAAACCAAAACAAAAAAATACAGTGGGCAGCCATGTATATTCCATTTTACACTAACCTGTGTCCCTCAACTCCAAGAAATTGATTTTACAGTAAAAAAATAAAATTTTATTTCTTGTTCTTTGAGGGACACAGGAATTCAGAAACTGTTGCGAAGTTCAAAAGCAATCCAACTGAGGTGTGCGCAACAGCAACAAAACACTAACAGGCGACAAATAAAAAGACAGAACTGAGACTGTCTGAAACTCAAATGAGCCATCTGAAGGGCCACCACCATGTAAAATTTGGGAAAATGTGTTAACCAACTATCAGGTAGCATTCTGGAAAAACTGTGAAACAGTAGCTTTTGTGCTGAAAATCCTAAAGGCCACTCATGTTTGTTACCTTAATTTTAAAACAAAATAAGGTTTATTGTTACTTTGAGCTTGAGATTAATGGTATTAATTATATTTTAATGACTTAAAAGAAGTCTCAATCAGAAGATTAAAAGGATTGTCAAATCCCCCAGGGGATTATTTGATGTCCCCACTAAATTATGTTAAAGAGTATGCTGAGCTTTGTGGTCAGATAGCTCTTCATCCATTTACATTGCTTCCCTGCCACCAACGTTCACAACACAAACCACCAGCTAGTTTGGATTAGAGGACTACTGTAATAGTTTGTGTTGCGAATGACAGGGGATGGAGAGCAGTGCTCTCATTCTCATAAACACAAGCCAGCAGCTACTATTTTTGTCTGAGAGTGAACAGTGTAATAGCTTATGACTTGCATTTTCTGAATAACAGCACTCCTCTCTAGTCTCTGCCATTCAAAACACAAGCCACCAGCTATTACTATAGTAATCTACAAAGTAGCTGACAACTGTAGGAGATTGGGGAAGTGCAAAGGGAGCAGAGAAGCGACAGAGCTAAATGGCAAGGAAGACTGCAGGACGCAGAGTGGACTGTGGCTTCAATACTGCTTGTTTTTCACTCCACAGGAACACCCTTAATTTTGGCTTTTGCCTGGGGTGGGCTACAAAGAACACTGACAAAAATAAGAACAATATTTTATTTCTAGGCCAGTGCACATTGGTTTCCTTGGGGGATTAACAAGCCTTTTTAACTTCTGGTGAGAGTTTAATGGACTCCACACCAGATAGAGTCCCTCCAGCTGAAGGCTTGGAGGCTGCTGGCAGATCAGATAAACACCCAGCAGTGGAAAGCTTAGAAGAATGTTTGAGGCCTCTACAGTCAGAGTTTGCAATCAATGTATCAATCTGACCCATAAAGTCAGGCATGACTGCAATGAAATCCTTCCAGGATAGAACTAGGGAGGGATCCACACCCAACAGAGCTACAGAAAACTCTAAAGATAGCAAAGATTCAAGCAGAGGACACAATACCAGGCTCCCAAGTGTCAGGTCCTTCATGGATGACCTGCTAGCAGCACCAAAACCATTGGTGGAGCTTGAGCTGAAGTAACTCAGTACAGCAAGACTGTTCCTCATGAGTCTGGCATATTGTACTTCAAAGTGGGGACAAAGTACTTCAAGGTACAAGACTATACCATGAATCAGTTGCTGGTACCACAAACCAGTGCCACAAAAGTGCCACAAACCAGAATCCAGTACCTGAAGGTCACATTCCAATCTAGCCCCGCAATTGTCCAGTCCAGAGGGGTCCAGGCATGGCTTCCAAAGCTATTGCTGAAGATACTCCTATCTAAGGGGCTATGTATAGAGATCAGAAGCAAAAATGGTTAGACTTTTCTCAGCAGAGCAAGCAAAAGGTGTCCATTCTCCTAGGACACTAGCAAAAAACTGAGGCATGCTGGGAATATCAGGGGCTAAACTGAGCTGGCCATTTTTGTTTACCAGTGTCCAAATTATTCTGCAGGTGTTAGTATAACCCAACAGTCTCTGAATTTATGTTTCCCTATATGAACAAGAAAGACTGATCATTCGCAGGAATTAATTCTTAAGTGTAGTAACACACAATAAACATTTTACTTGCCTAGTCTGATCTGTACAAGCTGGATCTTTTGACTGGTTTGCAATGTATTTGTACACTTAAGAATGAGCACTTACACTTGAGAATAAGTAAAAGGATACGCTAGATGAAGCTGGACACCCTCCAGTCCAGAAATGTGCTGGGCTCTGTCTGATTTGCTGCAGCATCCAATGCACATGCTGAGAAATCATACTAAACATTTTCAATACTGCAGACAAGCCTGTACAACTGCAAAACTGAGGGTAAGGTTGGAGTTCAGCTTTAAAGCACTGAAGCAACATAGCCACCATGAAATCCAGGTCATTGGTAGAATTAAACATCAGCAATGGCAGCCTCCACATTTCTCTAGCAAAAAGTTTCATTTATTAGTTTATTTTTTAAATCACCACATGCCTAGGGAAAATCATGTAATAACAGTTAAATCTCAAATAATGTAGAGCCAAAAAACATACTAGATCTGATTTAATAAACCTGATATTTATATAGACCACCTCGTGTACATGCATATTCAGGCTAATTTATTTATTTTATTTTTTTCAGGAACTTATATAGTGTCGTCAATTTACGCAGCACTTTACATATATATTGTACATTCACATCAGTCCCTAACCCTCAAGGGGTGTACAATCTAAGGTCCCCAACTCACATTCATACATACACATACTAGGGCCAATTTAGACAGGATCCAATTAACCTACCAGCATGTCTTTGGAGTGTGGGAGGAAACCGGAGTACCTGGAGGAAACCCACGCAGGCACAGGGAGAACATGCAAACTCCAGGCAGGAGGTGCTGTGGCTGGGATTTGAACCAACGACCCTAGTACTGCCAGGCGGAAGTGCTAACCATTTAACCACTGTGCTGCCCACAGCCACTGTGCTGCTAATAAAAAAAAATTACTGGTATTTAACAATTTTACACTGTATTCCATAACTACTATCTAAGTTGCTACATAAATGTATTTAGTTATGGAATATGTTTTTTCTTAAAAAAAAAAAACTAAAAGAAGACATAATAGACTTTGTGAAGTCTGTTTGCACATATATACCCTGATAAGTCTGACAGTACTGTTATATATTTTTTTTCCAGGCAAGAAAAGAAAATATTATTTGTAACAAAACCTTTTTTATGAGTATTGAGTAGTTAAGGGAGATAGTGGAAAATTCCTGAGACCACTTCCAAATCTTCCAATTACCAAACCAATGTGTTATAGGATCGTACCTAATTCTTATCTTTTCATGAACAGTAAAATGGTTTTCCACCAGGCTATGACAGGATAATAAAACTGTTCACCTTTCTTGGAGACATTTAACTCTGGCCAAATGTCAGGCTTGACACGTAACATTTCTTTTATTGTTGTGTTTTGGGATTATGCCTGGATCAAGTTCAGCTGCACAGGCAACACCAGTACGAAGAGCATGTACATTCATCTCAACAAAACTTTTCTTCTCCTTTTTACCCATTAAGTAGCTTTTTTTATTTGCAGATGCTTAACAGACCTCTGGGAATGATTAATATCAGTCTGCTTGGAAACCATCTTTTGCTGGAAAGTCACTGTGTAATGCTGAGATGTTGACATAATGCATAATGTTATGTCCATTTGAATGCTTAAAGCAATATTTTATATAACTGTAAGGGAATTATCCTCCTAACATGATTACTGATAAGATGCATTAGCACTCTACTAACTATTGAGGACTAAATTTGTAACAAGTCTGAATCATCTTTTAAACTTTTTTACAATCACTTAGGTCATTTATGAAAAAAAGGACACACTATCAAATTGAAACACTTAATAATATGCGTTTATTTCTACATTCTGCATTCTACATTTCTACATTCTGCATTTATTTCTTTTAGACTGGAAGAGAACTAGAGAAAACTGATGGCCTATTCACACCTATTCATTCACACTTTGAGCTGCAACATATAGGTGTGAATAGTTCACTTCCAACCTAAAAAGGCAACTATGCATGTGATGTGCTCTGCAATATGAAAGCAAACACTATCTGCATATTCATTTACTATGGATTTTTAAAGCTGAATTTTAGTCAGAAACTTAAATCCTGTATATCTAATGTATATCTAATGCCTTGGAAAGTCTTTTGTGCCCTTCTCCTGACTGATACCTTTTAACAATGAAATCTCCCTGATGCTGTGGAAGCTCTCTGCGCATCATGGCTTTTGTTGTAGGATGCTACTGAGAAAATGTCAGGAAATACCTACTAGAACAGCTGAACTTTATTTGGGTTAATCAGAGGTACTTTAAATGATGGCTGGTGTGTACTGCCTCCTATTTAACATGATTTTGAATGTGATTGCTTAATTCTGAACACATCTACAGCCCCAGTTAGAAGAGGGTGTGAACACTTATGCAACCATATTATTTTAGTTTTTTTATGTTTACTTATCCCCTAAAAGATTTCAGTTTGTTTTATAAATGAGGTGTACGGTTTATAGGTCGCGTTAAAGGTGCAAAAAGTTCTGAAATTATTTATCTTTGTCTCATTGTTTTACAGCACAGAAACCTGACATTTTAGACTTTTTATATCCGATATATATATATATATATATATATATATATAGACACAATATATTCATTTCTTTTTTTAATAACATACTTACTTGCACTGTGCAGTGGTTTTGAATAGAACAGCCCTGCTCCTCCTATTCTGGGATCCCCCACCTGAGTTCCTGCCTCCTCTCCCCCACTGAGTGCACACCATAGAAAGTCCCTTGTTATGGGGCACTCATGCAGGCTTGCTCCTGAGCCACCTCTGTGTATTCATAGACACAGAGTGTGTGTATTGACCCCCTCCTTCTCACTGGCTATGATTGCCATTAAGATCCTGTTGCTGTCCCTCAGCCTATGAGGAGGGAGAAAGCAGAGAGAGATATTCCTCTTGTGCACAGAGCTGGATTGAGATCGGGCTCAGATAAGTAAAAGGTGGTTCAGTTAATCAGAGGCTTTGGTTGATTTTCTAACTCTCCCTGGAAACAAGCAGATAGAATGTAAGGCCTTGTTCCCATGAGGCATACATAACCATCAACCTAGGAAGGGCCAGGTTTACTCGCATGGTTATGCACATGTGTTCTGTTCATTTCTGTGCAGGAAGTCCCATTGATGTCAACTGTGACAAAGCGGCTGCATAGACACAGCCGCTGCTTCCAATGTGACATCCACACATATGTGAATGAACACTTGGAACAGCATCTGTGTCCTTGTAGCTGCTGTGTCCCAATTTACAGCAATGGAACTGCCTGCATGGAACACCTGTGCTTTCCCATGTGGGTAAACACGGCCTTCCATGGGCTTACAGTTATGTATGCCCAATTTGAACGAGGCCTAAAATTCCACTGATGGCAAATGCTTTTGTTTCCAATTGTTTTATAAATCAACCAAATATATTGAGGATACGCTGCAGTTTTTTGTTAATGTCAGCATGCATAAAATAAAATGACTACAATCATGCTTATTTCAACACAGTCTACTTGGAAAAAATAAAGAAAAATAGTATTGCTAACTTAATGACTACAGACGGTACACTGAGAGTTCCACAAAAGGAACAGCATTTTCTGTTATAAAGAATCCATCCAGCATTTGTTCTTTCATATCTGAAATTTAAGTTACATTATGTACTTTCTTTTCTAAACAGATGAGAGCATTAAGCAATTGAATTTGGCCACAGAATGACAACAATAGTCTGTGATTAAAATGATAGAATGAGTCCAGAGGAAAGTTATATGAGGATACATAACAGACAGACTGGCAGAGCAAGCTGGTCTGAGGCCTTTCTCCTGCAGGTGCACAATTAGTACAGATGATGATTGCATCCGACAGCTACTGAATTAAGTAATAGGAGTGTTATTGCTTGAGTGTGGTGCCAATAATAGCCATCACTTGCCAATCAAGCTTGTTTTTCATACCTGTATTCTGTAGTGCGATCTGGTTTTTGAGTGGGGAATATGTAGCCTCCTCGAAGGTGAAGCCCAAGTTTGTCTGCTGGGAGATACATAGACACACGCTGCTTTCTAAATGAGGACTTTGCGCCCTGTGAAAAGATAATTTTATTATATTGTCAGTATATTAATGTATAACTTCTTTTCAACTTCACTTTTACCATAGAAATGGCAAAAGTGTGCACAAAATTGACAAAAACTCCCTTTGGGATTTATATGAATAAAATGCAATTAAATCATCATCAAAACGGCTCATTACATAAAGGGACCTAGGTTTAATGTAGGGATACTTGTGAGTCTCAGGGAAATACATAGGATCTTAATCCCAGGATTCCTTTTAGTTGTAAGTCACTTAAGGTAGTAATATTTTTTAATATTTATTTTTTTTTTAAATGCCATATCATTTACTTATTATACAGCATTGCCTCATAACCAATTGAAATTAAGGTAAAAATTATTTAAAAGAAAGCAAATATAGCCTCCACATCTAAAGATTTATAAGCTGCAATATACTACATTTTTGTTTTTTAATTTTAGATATGCTTTGTTATTGGTGTCACCGGTAGACAGAGCATTTAGCTATCAACTATTCTTAATAAGGGTCATTTTATGACTGCTGAAAAAAAATAACTAAGACTTGCTGTTTTACCTCTAGTACAATTCTAGTATTTTAGCTACCGGATTATGTTATTCTTGGAGAAAAGAATACATATCTATTTCTGTGTAATGCTGAAGTGTAGTGTGACTATACAGTGTGTTGTACATTTAGCAGGCACTAACACTTATCCTGAAACCAATGACCACACTGTATATGGGTGTGCTATTAGGGCAGCTATTGCCAGTGCTATTTTATATTCTATGCAAGAGACTATGGATTACAAATGTAATGTAATGCAAATGAGTAAAAAATGTTTGTTTACCGTCTCATAGTCATACCACACAGCATCAGGGATGTAGGCATCAGCATGTTCTGAGCTCTAAATTAGCAAAGAATAAGAATGCAGATTAATAGATATATGCTTTAGCTTTGTAAAATATATTATATTCAAATATGATTTGGTTTTGCATATTATAATATTACAGCAAATTGCATTTGTATTTACCGTACTACCCTCATGAGTCAGCAAGAGACATCAGTAAACTATTATAATGCCACTAAGCAATGTAAGTATAAATATTTAAATCCGCCATGTGATAATATTTTCTTGCATGTCTGAACAGGTCAATAAAGAGAGACTACACATGTGCTGCAAGAAACACATGCTAATTGTGTTTGCGTTCAGTTGTACTTTGCTCCAGTCTACAGATTCTATACAGTGCAGTGTTTTTAGTAGCAGGTCTGCTTTAAATATGTATGCGTTCCTTTTTCAGAGGAGATCACAGATTTCAATAAAATGGAAAGTGTAATGAAGTTCAATAGCTATATTAAACTTTTAGCAAGCAGAGTTTGACATACCGGATTAAGAATAGGTGTAATTAGAAGACCAGGTCCCCAAAGAAATTGCTGATCTATTGCCCATGTTGCGCTATCAGAATAGAATCTGGAAAAAGGACAATGGTTGAGGTGGGTTTAGTAGTCCTGTAAGGTTAATTCTATGCATGTAAAGTTTTACCAATAGCATGGCTGTAAAATCACTGTAACTTGCCCTGTGTGAGTATTTGGAGCACTTTAGACACTCTGGGACTTTCAAAGTGGCAGGGTGCATGATTCATGGCAGGTAATATACCAAAGTTATACATTAACACTTAGCACAGAAATGCCTAAAGAAGGCAAAGAAGTAGATTTACTAAAACTGGAGAGTGCTAAATCTGCAGTAGCTCTGCAGAGTAACCAATCAGCTTCCAGGTTTTATTGCAAAGCTTAATTGAACAAGCTGAAGTTAGAAGCTGATTGGCTACTGTGCACAGCTGCATCAAATTCTGAGTGCACCAATTGTAGTAAATCCACCTCATTATGTACGTTTCTATAGCTTTTACTGTATTTTCTCCCTGACATTTCCTAAGCAATACAGGAAGGCTCTGTAAATGCCCCAATTTCTGGATGAAAAGGTTTTATGGAAAATTTATATACACACACACACACCACAGATTATGGCAAATTGCCAGACTCACCACTGCAAAGTTACAGTGTTTTAGCATAACATTCACATATCATTTGAGGGCTTTGCACATTATTTCTAGCAGGTCAGTTATACAGAAATACGTAAAACCCTGCATCCATGGTCATCTTTTCAATGTAAAAACAAAACAAAAAACAGTGATTTCTGTATCTTGTACTCTTGCTTTCCCAAGGTATTGAAGACATACACTTTTCAATCCCATGGTTGTGTGTTTTGGTGGGAGAAGTAATTTGTATATTTAAGATTCAGCAGATACAAAAATGTACATATTTACAGAATGGTAATTCAAATGTATATTGCACTTTTAGCAAAATATAAAGTTTTTGAACATTGAAATGGTGCTCAAGAAGGTTTTTAATAACTTACTCATGGAGCAGAGGCCTCACCACAGTTTCTCCTCTTGTGTGAGCTTTGTAGAACAGAGTGTAAAGGTATGGTAGAAGGGTGTAGCGGATGTTTAAGTAATGCCTTGATGATTGCACAAGAAGGGAATCTGCACCATAGGAAGCAGGGTCTTGTGGCTGAAATAATAGTAGATAACCAAAACTAGTTTCATTTAAAATTCAAAAATCATAATACTAATAAAGCAAATTGACATATACAGTATGTAATACAGGGCTTTTATAGCATAATGAAGGGAAACAAAGTTTAAACCAAAAGTTACATTATTGCTTGACAAAGATTATGGTAAAGAACAGGCACAAAACCTTAATGGTTAAAAGAAAGTAAAATTAACCACTTCCCAGGCCACCCCCTAGCAGTTTTACTGCTACAAGATGGGCTCTCTGCGCAAAATCATGTAAATATACGTGCATGCGTTGCCCTACCCATATTGTCATTGGCATTCGAAGATCTGAATTGCTGGGACTCAGTGATCAGTGGAGCAGCTGACAGTGGAGAGATTTCAGTGTAAACAAAACAGATCTCCATCCTGCCAGCCAGGGTGTAGGCGGATGACCGATGTCCTGACTTTTATGGCGGAGTGCTGTTTGTTCTTTTCTGGTGAACCACAGGTTTGAAGGATAGGTTTCCAAGAATCCTCAACATAGGACTGTATACGTGAAGGTATCATTTGGACATAAACTGGACTATGACTGGTCCAACTTTAATACACTGCATCTGAGAATTCGAGGAGATGGATGACCTTGGATGGTGAATATACAGTCTGAAGCCTAATTTTCACTCCAGTGGGATGATTTATATCATTATTTCCTCTACACCCGTGGAGGTCCATATTGGCAGGATGTTAAGCCATTTCCTTTAAGGTGGAATACATCCCTTTTGACAACATTTATCCATGGTGGAGGGGGACAAGTGGAGCTATCCCTGTATGCTGTGAGGGTCCAGCGATTGATGCCTGGGGTCTTTTCCTGTGTGCTGTCATTAAGCCAGTGGAGTTCCTTTCCTGTGCCCAGATGTTCCCCGTGGAGTTCTTGGATATGATTCTATGTGCAATTTTATTGCGCTTCTGGTGAGTGCATTCATACAGCAATCCCTTATCATAGAGTCATGTGCACTGATATTTCACTGAATACTTTGGACTTTTGCTCATCAATATCTACAAGTGTATCACCATAATAATTTTTGGGGGATTACTCACTATTGTCACTATTAAATATTCCAGCCACTATTTATCTCGTCAACATCTGAGGAAACACCTTATATTCTGTGGTGACTCCAGCGCTAAACCATTTTGCGCTTCACCTTTGCATATTGTCACTTTTATAATTATAATTTTAAGAACTGCATTATTTATTTATTTTAGTCACATTTGAGGATATAGGGGTTCATCCTTTGATGCTAGATGCTTGATCTAAATTGTGCGCTCGCTTGCTACCTATTTTATGCCAGAGGGGATGTATTGCCTTCTATCTCTCTACAAAGAGAGATAGACCAAAGTCCCCCTAATGTTTTTGGACTTGCTTTCTAGCAAGCCATGTGTCTGTCAGGAGAACATCCTTGACTGTGGAGAAAAAGGCTTCCCTATCTCCAGCATAGGATTGGAAATCCACCATGTCAAGGTGGGTCTGGTTTTGGGGTGCAAACACATTGGGAAGTTTAAGGCCTGATAAGCCAGGAAGTTAACATTGCAGTGGTCTGTAATAATACTGGGCATATGGCCGCAGACCTTCATGCAAGCACTCATCAAGCTTCCCCTGGGGCCAAAGGACCCTGGCGTGACAATTAAGGAACAGATGTTTGTACCAAGTCAAAAAAGATCTGGACAAATTCATGTTCAGCATCAGACCCCGATAATCTAATCTGTGAGAGGTCCAGCAATAATGTCTGAAATTTGTTTCCTCTTGTACCAAATTGTATTGTAACTGTAATGTCTACCTTCATTTTGTAAAGCACTGCGCAAACTGTTTGCGCTATAAAAATCCTGTATGATAATAATAATAATATAATAATAATTTGAGGATTCAACTGGTGCTCTGCAGAACCTATACCATCTTTTGAATGTTGACTGACAGGGACAGTGAGAACTGATCATTTAACAGAAGATCGTCCAGGTACCCCAAAACATGAATCCCCTGAGAACATTTCATTCATTTTGGGAACCATAAAGGGGTTTCATTATAAACCTTGAAAGTATTCTCCTGTTGGTACAGGAGTAAAGATCCCTTGATTCAAAAGCTGGTGGACAACAGAGAGCATGAAGCAAGCAGGAGGATGAGTGCAAAGTTCAGTTTTTAGTCCCTGGAAACAACTCCCCCATGATCTCCTTAATATACTTAACCAAGGAGGAACCAAAAGGCATTTGCCCTCAAAGGGTAACTGCTCAAGGCATTTCTTCCAGGAGAGTTCTGCTTACTCACATTTAAACCAGAGAATCTTGAGCATGTGTTCAAAGAAAAGACTCATCTGAGAAATTTTGCAAAGTATATCCACCAAGTCATTTACTCTGTAATATAAAGCTGAAGGCAAAAGCTCAAGCTGACTATGGACATAAGGATCCATAAGGATGGAGCTAGGGTTCCAAGCCATACTTTTAGACAAGGCAGCAGTAATCTGATAGCTACTGGGTCTTTAAAACACTGGGTTATCTTTTACAGGGGCAGCAAGGGTCTTGTAAGAAGGACTGGATCCAACACAGGAATAGCCCATATACTAAGGAAACTATCCTCAATAGGAAGTTATTGGGTAACACTTTTGGAGAAGAAAGAAAAAATTCTCTGAGTGAGGCCACTTGCCACAAGGGACAGGATCAGGAACGGTATTAGCTGGCGAAGGGAAGGGAACTTTAGAGAACTGATAATGGGAACCTTTGGGCCAACAGACTCAAGCTGCTCCCATTCTAAACAAAAGGTGCACAGATTAAACCAGCCTAGCACTATTCTCTGTAAGTTTTCAAAAAAATTCTGTAGTAGGTATATCTTCGTTGATGCCCCAGAAGCTGAGGAATTTGTCTCTCATCTCCTCCTTCTGCACTGTGTCTGGCAATAAGGAAAAGTCAAAGACCAATATTTATATCAACCCTGTATAAGACAGCTCCCAAAAATGCCATTAACCCTGCCATCCTAGAATGCCTAACCACACCTCTGAATATAGGGTATATAGCAGTCTTTTTTCACCCAAAAATGGGCACTCTGGAATGAATGTTTAAACGGCTTCTACTCTGCACTCAGTAACAGGAATTAGAAGAATTTAACTCCTTCCTGGCTTTGACCTCCCCAGTGGGCATACCGCTGCCGAAAATGTTCTGAACTTGTAAAGCACCCTGTGGTTAACTCCACAAACTGCACTAGGGAGAGCATCCACAGTAGGATCCAGTGCAGAAGCAACACTACAAGTCAGAACCACATCTCTCACCAGACAGTGTCCAGGTACAGTCCCTTAAGGCTCTGCTGAGTAAGTTGATCCAAAAGTTGCATATAAATCAGCAGTATCAGCAGAAGCTATGGTGCAGCTGACTGATGAATGAATAATCTTCAAAGAAATCAGAAAATGAAAAAAACTCCATAGAAGAAAGTAGGCTTCCCTCAGAGAGAAGAAATCCATCATCTAAAAACACTAGCAAAAACTTTGGCTATCTGGGGGTTAGGGGGAGGGGTTATATGGATGGATGTCTCTGTAGCCTCTCTTTGTGTCCAGTCACCTAAAGGAGGTGGCATTTAACCGAGTCGTAATGATTTAAAGAAGCCCCTGTCCTGTACTACATGATTAAGAAATTGGTATAGTGTGCAGGGTGCATACAACCTACACAGTTATAATTATACTTATACCTTTTAGTTATAAGTTTTAATACCATATAATACTAACGTTTTCTTGTTTTGGACAGAGTGGTGAAACACAAATCTAATTTTATTGCTGTTTATTGGCCCATCAAGGAGATTTACTCCAGCTTTCTGACACCAGGATAACATGTGATAATAAATCCACCTAATGTTGAGACACTCAATAAAAACCCAATAGAAGTTCTAACCCCCCATCATTCTGTCCCCAAACAAAGCTTGACTGAAAGAATATAATTATCCAACTTAATGGTTTCAAAAGTCAGAATTACCTTGTAGGTTTCCGCATTGTGGTTCCTAGAGAAAGGATAAAAAGCACCAACTTGCATCCATCGTCTGCACAGCTCTTCAGGGCTATCATCAAAAAAGCCACAAATGTCAGCTCCAATCTAAAAAGGTAATGATAAAACACATTTATTATAGTGTAACTATTAACCTGTAACTACTCAAATATTTTCACACTTACCTTGCAATCAGGCAAAATATAAGTTCTGTGTATTAAATGCCTAATATTTACCAAGTTTTCTCAAATAGGATCACAAACTATGAATTGATTTTAAAAATTTTAATACTGGAAGACACACTTATGTACCCACATTTATCTAATTTTCTAAACAAATATTTGATGTGAAATTAAAGAAGACCTGTTAGCAGCTCCAAACCTTGGCATTGATTAATTCCTGACAATATTGCATCCAAAGTATAATTTTCCAAAGACTATCACTAAAAGCAAGCCTTGAACTCTTTAAACTTGTCGGCCTGAGTATAGCATTTTCACATGTTCACATGCTTGAATTGGGGAATGATATAAGGACAAGGCACTCTTTTCCATGCATTTTAGCATTATATGTTATAATGGGATTCATTCTAGATTGCTTAATCCACAAAAGTGCAAAAAAAAAAAAATATTTGCTGTAATCGTCTTTTTAAAAAATCTTTTCACAGCCACAACAGTAGTATAGCTAAAGTGGTCTGCATCTACTAGACCAACATCAGGCCTTCTCTTTTTGCAAAGCCTTGACAGTCATTACATTTCAGAAGGAGCAACTCCATACACCTTCACTCATGGGTGAATCTTCCAAAAACTGTCAGTTGAAATAACTTTTTTTTAATTAGAAACACAGCACTAGCAATGATTTCTGTGGAATGGATGACATATAAGGCTTACAACGGGGAAACAGAAGCATGAAATTCTACATTCCAGTGTATGTAGGACTGCCCTGAATTAATTCTAAACTCCCTTTTTAGGGTATAGCAGGGTAGTGTAATTCAAACTCTTAATGGCTAAAGGTAAAAAAAAAATCTTAAAGGATATGCTAATTGTTTACTAAAACAAATAAGTAAATGCAAATTTTTCCTCTCAATGTGCATTCATCCTTTTTTTTCTAAGGACCCTGCAGAGCATTAAACCCATGATATAGCAAACTGGTGTAATTTAACCCCTTAAAATGGTAGTAAACCTCAACATTAAAAAAACAAAATCTGCAAGGCAATTGCATACTGGCACATTATGAAGTACTTACCTTAGAACAAAGCCCTCCACTGACAGGGATTCCATCTTCACATGGTCTTCTTTCGCAGGCTCCTGCAGCTTGAATGGCCGAGCTGCGATGACGTCACTCACATGCACGCAGGAGTCATGGCCATGGCACAGAGCTCTGAAGAAACGGCACAGCTATGCCGTTCCTTCAGAGCACATGCACCAATGATGTTACCAGCTGCCAAAGGAGCGAATATCTCCTAAATGCTGCATGTTTAGGAGATATTCATTTTATCTACAGATAAGTTTTATTATAAGCTTTATTATTTACATGTAGGTAAAAAACACCAGTGGAACTTTACCAACACTTTAAGGGCTGAAGGTAAAACAAATCTTAATGTCTGAATGCAGTTTTGCAACTTTGGCAACTTCTGGCCTAAAAAAAAAAAAAAACCCCATAAAATGAATGCTACTTATGTCATTTGAGGCAATACCATTTACTGTACTTTGTGTATTATATTGTTTATCCCTATAGTAAGACCAAGAAAATCTACTGCATATTTGTTTTTTTCTTCTCTTCATCTTACCTAAAACCTACAGACCCTGACTTATCTTTATTTATTTACTTTTCACACACAGGCTTTTCTTTTTTGTTTACATTTTTTCTGCTTGCTAGGAGATAAAGATATAATGTATCTTTTTCTCCATTTAGAAGAGAAACTCAGTACAGGGTCAGGTTTTAGGGCTTGTGTTGATTATGAAGAGCAAAGCAATGCTCATTAGGGCTCATTCACACCAGATCGCAGTGCAGGAAATCAGTGTTCCATGCACATTTCCTGCACCACACTCAAAATGCAGTGGGGGTGCAATCTGCTGTGGACAGCAATGTAATCCTAACGACACTCCAAATGCAGAAAATAATTTGTTCTGTTATCATATAAGAAACATTTTCATGCTTCTCCCTTGGATAACTTCACATGAACTGTCATGCTCAGCTCTAGAAAGCTGTAAATTAATGATCATATTATTAGACGATTGCTCTGAAAGCTTTATTTTTCATCCAAATTTCTCATTGTATGTACGAGGCATTACAGTTATTCTCTGTCTGATCATTTGGCTTCTTAACCATTGTTAAACTACTTCACTGGTTAGATGAGTTTGCATAACCCTCATCACGCTTCTGCTTTTGCTCTGTTGGGGTGGAAATAAATTAAAAAAATACCAGTGTTGGTGTTTTGTACACCATAAATTGTTTGGATCCCCTCTTTCTGCAACCACCTGATGAAGGGCTGGTATTAGTACAGATGGGGGCAGAAATTCTTAGGTATGCTAGTACCATTTGATGAGGAGAAGGACAGAATTTATTTTGTTGAAGAATAGCAGAGGCACTTAAAAATGCCAAAAGTCTGGGAAAAATTTGTTGACATTTTCTGGCTACAAATATTTAAAGCCTTGACAAACCTGAGCCCAGAAGATCAATTCACTCTTTTCTAGTTTTGACTGGCTGTGCTACTTATTATTTTATGAGGTCTGCAATCTAGTTACAGGGCTTAAATATTTCTCTGTAACCGTTGCTTATTTTTCTGCTGCTCTCAATGCTGTCTGTCATAGATACATCCAATTGGCAATAAAATGGATCATGTTGTTCTACACAAATAAACACAATTTAGTGCTAATTCCCATGGATGACCATTTGTTTTACAGGCTTATTTATGTAATGTGCTTACATAAGGTATTCCAAAAAGATTGAACTCAAACATTCCTGGTATAGCCCATTTAATATCATTCCAGTTGGCAGCATTATCTCCAAGCCAGTGTCCTGAGTGTTTGCCTGATCCAGCAAAAGTAGATCGAGAAAAAATGATGCTTCTTTTTCCAGGGAAAACAGCTTTGATGGCTCTGAAATTGAAAACCCATTAGAACAATGTAGTTTCCTGCAACTGTTTGCCTAATTACATTTATGCTATAATGATGCCTTAGTTTCAATAAACCTTTGTGAAACCTACAAGTGAAGCAAAAATTCTTAGCAATTTATAATGCATGTACGGAAATTACATTCAAGGCTCCACATGGTTTACAAATTTATGAATATAGTACAATCCATCTATATTTTATTATTGCAAGCATACCTAATCCAGACAAACACTTCTTAAAGATGAATATTAAAATACATTTTTAACTCAAATGGCTTTAATTTTAGGGAACTTTGCACTGGTTGGCCAGCTAGAATTTGTATTTATTCCAAGTACATGACAGGAGGAGAACTGTATTGCAGACTGTTGTAATAAAGATGGAAGAATGAGCTGTTAAAAAAGATTACAGTATACAGGGGTTTTGGAGACCTATTAGCTGGACTACAACCTTTTTATTCTGTACGTGTGGGCTTGATAAACATGTATGTGAAGGTTCTCATTTATCCAGGTTATGGTATATCTAGTAGTAGTTAATCACATTAACCTGGACTTTTTAGCGTATCCAAGCAACGTCTTCTGTTCTAATAAGCATCAGGAAAATACCCCAACATTTATATTCAAACAGGTAGCACCAACACCTTTATCCAGTTACCATGGATAGGCAGATGTTATTGTATATGGACAGGATGGGAAGTGTGGAAATTATGCAATGACCCTGTACTAGTTACATAATCCCACTCTTGATGTCAGGAAGGCTTCACAATTGTTATTCCTTTGATTTACACAGTTGAAGATGTGCATTGTCACTGGGGTAGAGATGTTAAAATGGCATTATATGAGGAAGACAGATTGCTTTGAAGGTCCCAACCCCTGTTCGGATGTTTCAATTTGATGTAGATGGTCTCTTTAACACCTCTTGCAAATCGCATGTTTCCTCTATCAAAAATGTGCACCTCTCTGATTTCAGATCTGTCCCTTTTCCTTAAGGTATGGAAAACTGCTGAGTCTTGACTTACAGTATTTGTCCCCCTATACTGGACTATTATTTTTTGAGAGGTTGCCTTATCTCCCCAATGTACAGGTCTTTGCATTCCTCAATATGCTGCACTGCAAATACCACATTGCTATGCTTGTGTCAGAGTATTGGATCTTTTGGATGTACACTCTTCTGTCTCAGGGTATTGCTGGACTTAAAAGATGCAAAGATGCAATGTTTTGTTAAAGATCCTTCTTTACCCACTTAAAGACCGCCTGCCCGCAATGTACTGCGCACGGGCGGAAGCTAAAGTAACAGCAACGTACCCGTACATTGCTGTGTTTTTCCAGGCATCAATGTGCAGCACATGTAGTCCAAAAAGGGTAATTTGTTAATGTGTGCCTCTATCCACGTAAGCATATTTACGTGCACTGAGTTTACATATTCACTAAAAGCTTGTATTCCAGAGGTTCTAATCTTGAACCACATATCATCCATATAACTGAATTAATAACTTGGTGTTATTCCCCTGAAAGGCTCTCTTTTCCAACTCTACATACAAGCAAGTTATGATGAGATATACAGGTGATTCCATAGCACAGCCATGTTTCTATCTCTTAAGTTATCCTTGTACCTGAAATAGGTGATGCTGAGGCAGAGATCCATCAAGAAACATACTTGATCTAGCTTGAGTTCTGTTCTACTGGCAACAGTCTTATGTCATTTATGTTTGTTCGTTCTGTGAAATCCCTGGTGTTGCTGCCAGCCACTTATCCCTGGTGTTGCTTCCCTGTTAAAAAATTCTTCCTTACAACTTCTGTACAACCACCCTGTCAGGTTTTTCATGATCGATCAGTGCTGCTGGCTGTGGCAGACAGCACTCATCAGTGTATTTTGATAGCTGAAAAGTATCTCCACTGTCAGAATACAATGAGGGACCTTTGACACGTGTGATTCAGTCAGGTCCACCTTTCAGTTTTTCAGCTGGACCTGATCGAATGGCCCATGCATTCCTATAGACCAGTGGGTGTAAACGAACACAAGTCTGTTTGCACCTGCCTACTTCTGGGTCCAATCAGGCCTGCTTAAAAAATTTAAAAATAAACAATGGAAGAGAACTGCATCCCCTTCCATTTGGTTGGATTGGACTGGAGGCAGCTGGGTGCAAACAAACATTGAAAGCTATTTACTCCCGGACACCCACGGAGCAGAGCAGGGTATGCATAAACTGAAAAGACACAGACCTGTCATCCATCCTGCTCTGATCAGCAGGGAGTCAGCTCACAGATGCCCTGCTGATTGAAAAGGAAGGTGCATGTGTAAAAAGGCCCTAACCCAGTGGGAAGGATTCCCCCATCCACACACTTAATGTGAATGGGGGAGTTATTGTATTCTAACAGCGGGTGACACTGATCAGTCACGAAAAAACCCGACAGGGTGGCTGTACAGAAGTCAGGTCATTTCTTTTTTCATTCAACCCTCTGGTTGAATTAAAAAAAATATCATTATATGGGCTGCTTTAGTCTCTATCAGACGCACTCCCTCGACTTCTCTGCAATATAAATCTGTTTGAGTAAGCTTGTGAAGAGGGGGGTGTCTGTTACTCAGCAATGCCACAAAAGAGCACTGAGCAGGTTAAGCAGAAGCAACATAACATACTGTAAATCATAACTTTTAGGGGTACTGGACTTTAAGGAGAGAAAATGGTGCAAGACTTCAGCTTATCTTTAATGACTGGAACTCTTCTTTGAAGCAAATATTGGTTAATATATGTATATGTCATAATTATATATTATATATTTATATATTATATTAGTATATAAAATAATACATGTAATTGTAGTAAAATAAGTGAATAAATCTTACTCTTCAGTAGAAAGAATCATTGAATATCCATATAAATTGTGGACATCATAATGATTGCCCCAGGCTTGCTTCGCATCCATGCAGAGTGTCTTGGAATACATCACTTTGTCCAAAATTCCTTTATGGGAAATACAAAAATATGCTTAGAGAACAATAATTCGGTGCATGTTATGTTTGTCTAATTTCTACAAAGATTGTTTTCTTGGAAGAAGGAGTTACAAATGTGCTATTTCTTTGATACAGTGCCATGTAGCTTTCACAAATGCTGTTTAATGAACACCACAGTTCACAGTGATCAATAAGTCAAGCTACAAACAAACTCCGCAATTAACCTTTACGGCCACTATTAAAATATTTTGGAAACACTTGTGCTGTGACAGAAATAGTGTTTCAGTTTAAATCACGTTTAGTTGCTTTAAAATGAATTCCAATTTAAGAATGTGAGCATACATTCTAAGATCAGTTTAGATAATCTGTTTAAGTACTCCAAATTTTTACTGTGGTGAGAAGTGTGCAGTATTTTTTTAAAGTAAAATCTCATAAAGAAAGGACATGGTATTCTGGCATTATTTTCATACTTGCTTTGCCTTGCTGTTTTTATTGCATTTAAAAAATTAGTGAACCAATGCTAAAAAGAATCCATCTAATGTACTAAGGGTCTACAACCTATGTACTAAGGGTCTACAACCCTCTGGGCCCTAAAGTGGGTATTCACACATTGGTACTGTGTTAGTGAAGGGTCAAGATGCCAATATCCACTGTCATGAGTATGTTACATAGGTACCTGAGTGGGAGCTAGTAATTCAAGTCTGCAATAAGCCAGGTACGTTGGGGTTGATTAAAGGAGCAGAGATTGTGAATGTTCACTTAGCTTATTAAAGAAAGTGAAAATATGTTCACCTTAAAGACCTGTTCATGCACAAGAAATAAAAATGAAAGAAAAGAAAAAAAAAACATAAACTAGTAACTGGACTGAACCCTTCTTCAGCATATTCACTAATCTGACTGAACAAATATGAACATTCTCTAGTCCTTTTATAATCAGCTTTTCATAATAATCAAATAATTTGATGCAGATGTATTCTCATACTTTTTTTATATGTGGTATGTTGATAATCACATAGTAATTTACCAGGAAAGAATGTTTGTACACAGGCCATTAATAAAATAAAGTGACACTAAATGATATCCTTATTCTCCAAAAATAATCTATATACATCCACAAACTAATGACTTTGTAAATCCATTTTCCATTATTGTGTTTTTCTGCCTCCTTGTAACTTCTCCCTGAACACGTTGTCAATTGTTGCACACTTTGGAAGATGCTTACGTTCATTGCTCTAGATATACTTTCTGACTGTCCATGGAAATGGTAGGATTAAAAATAAAGAAGAAAAACTGAATGTAAGAAGGTCTACAACCCTCTGGGCCTTAAAGTGGGTATTCACACATTGGTACTGTGTTAGTGGAGGGTCAGGATACCAATATCCACTGTCCTGAGCATGTTTCATAGGTACCTGTTTGGAAGCTAGTAATTCAAGTCTGCAATGAGCCAGGTAAAAGGTAGGTTGGGGTTGATTAAAGGAGCAGAGATTGTGAATGTTCACTTAGCTTATTAAATAAAGCGAAAATATGTTCACTTTAAAGACCTGTTCATGCACAAGAAAAAAAAATGAAAGAAAAGAAAAAAAAACATAAACTAGTAACTGGACTGAACCCTTCTTCAGCATATTCGCTAATCTGACCGAACAAATATGAATATTCTCTAGTCCTTTTATAATCAGCTATTCATAATAATCAAATAATTTGATGCAGATGTATTCTCATACTATTTGTATATGTGGTATGTTGATAATCACATAGTAATTTACCAGGAAAGAATGTTTGTACACAGGCCATTAATAAAATAAAGTGACACTAAATGATATCCTTATTCTCCAAACATAATCCATATACATCCACTAGCTAATGGCCTTGTAAATCCATTTTCGATTACTGTGTTCTTCAGCCTCCTTGTAACTTCTCCCTGAACACCGGAACCTCTACACCCTCCCACTTCTGCTTGTTTGAAACAAGAGGTGTGCGTGAAACTTATTATTGTTTCTGACATTTTGGATTTGGGACTTTTTTGCGCTAATTTGTTGTTTTTGTTTCATACACTGCTCTATGCATACTACACATGCCATAGTCCATAGGCCCATAGCCCATAGCCTATAGTCCATCTCAGGAGTAAGACTATGTTTTCACAAACAGTAGAACCAGATATGGTTGTTTTTTGCAATTAGCACAGTTTTAACAAATGAACTCAGAGTAAAATACCAGTTATTATTTTCTATGGTGTGTTTTTAAACTGGTTGTAGAGGCTCAGGGTCTTTTTACCTTCATGCATTCTATGAAGAGAGGATCTGGGATGCTCGGTACAAAAGCACTGCACACAGCAGGTAATTATACTGTTTTTGTTATTTTTAGAAAAAAAATGTAAGCCTTTAGTATCGCTTTAACATATACTTATTGATAGATTGAGAGGGTTTTTTAGATGCAGCTATTTTAAGTATTTGAAACTGCTTTTATACCAACTTCTTGTAACCCCCTGTACAGCAGAATTACTGTCCAATCAATGAGCAAGTTGTGGGTTTGTTTTAACCAATAATAAACTACCTGTGCTGCTGTGCAGGTTAGGAATCCATCACTGAGGCCTGGCAGTGGTTAATGATTACAAAACAGGCTGCACAGAAGTACATATCCCTTGGCAGAAAATATGGCTCCTATACATATTTTAACTATGTACTTAGCCACTTGTAAGGGCAGACAGTTACTGAATTGAACAAAGAATCAATGGACTGCAAGACTGCTCACCAGTGCCCTCCTAGCTCATTGAGGACTACAAGCTGTTGGCCGATGCGACCGACTGTAGTTGTAGTTCATTCATTAATAGAACTGTGAATGAATGACACGGCCGTGTGGGTGGGTGGGGCAGGGGCAGGAGCTGGAACATGTTACAAGTTCTGCCGTAAATATGTGTGGAACTTGTAACATGTTCCAAAGGTGAACTTATCCTTTAATTAAACAGCTTCAGCTTTATTTTAAAGCTTCAGTAAATATTATGAACATCTTTTTCTTATTTGCATGGTCTTACCTGGTGTGTAGGGAGGATAATTCAGATTGTTGATAGCACAGCCTTTGCTTGATCCTTTCACAAAGCTGGAAACTTCATTCATGTCCTGTTAAACAATTATACAAACACTTTAAGAATGCTAAGACATCTTAATAGTGAATAACCTCTAATTTCTATATTCTGACATGAAACTTACAAATGATAGTAATGGTCAATAACCCAATCAAAATGTGTTCATAATACTTTCTATTTTGCAATAATGGTGTACACATGTCAATATTTAAAGGAATACTGTCATCACTGAGGGCAAAGCGGCATTGTCTCCTTATACTTCATTCCACCCACTTCAGCAAAGTACTTTACTGATCAATGCTCTCATGCCATCAACAAGTTTCAGGAGCCCACTCTGATTAAAGAGGAGCTCCTCCTACTTCTGCTGCGATTGCCTAGGTGATCGGAAGCAGAAGTTGTCCTCCCTCTGTGTAGTCTTCTGGGACACGTGACAGGTCCCAGAAGACTACGGGGCCATTCACAAACACCAGCGCTACTTCTGCATGTGCAGTGGGCACCCAGCTGTGAAGCCGCAAGCTGTCACACTGAAGATGCCGGCACTGGGGACATAGGATGTCCGGTGAACCTGGAACCTGGAAAGATCAATGGACAGGTGAGTGGCTGTTTCTTTTAAGTCAGCAGCTACAGTTTATGTAGCTGCTGACTTTCATTTTTTTTTTTTTTTTTGATTGGACCTCCAGTTTTAATGTTGGATGCTGTCAGAGCTTACTCAGATGGATGATCTCCCAGCTTCCAGAATGAGAGCTTGCGGTGTGCAGGCCTATGAAGGCCTAAGCACTGTAATGCAAAAGCAAATGCTTGCATGGAAAACCATAACCACAAATGCCCTTAACAGAACTTAAAGTGTTACTAAACCCTCAACTGTAAAATCAATCTGTATATGCACTAAAGCATGCTTGATATACTCACTGTGAAACCTTAGGGACTAATGTTCCATCTTATGTAAAAAAGGATGTTTGATCCTGTCTTCTTTGATTCTCTCCTTCTTCCACAGTCCCCAATCCATCTGCTGGTAGTACAGAGCCCTAGGAGACACTCTGCACAAGCTTGGTTTGGTGTGTATTGCTATAGAGTGTTTTTTTGGGGAGGTGGTGCATGTGATCGGCACAGGGCCAATCAGCGCTGTCCAGACAGAGGGTCAGGGGTCATGCAGCCTCAAAGGACAGTCAAAGGAGAATGAAAACTCCTCCTACCAGATTAACCAGTGCTCAGCCGGACACTGATAGAGGTCACAAGACTGATATATATTGCTGATGAGAAAAGGGATTTAGCAGTTTCTATTTACTAAAATAATTGAATTTCCATGTTCTGTTTACTGTGTGAGACCAGATATAGTGAATGCAGGGTCATGGGTTTAGTAACACTTTAAATAAAACCTATGCAGACAGAAAAATGTATGTTGCTACAGCTAAGCTCTCCTAACACAAAACAAATTAAAAAAAATATATTGTTGACTGGCAGCCATGTTTATCCAATTCATACCCTCTTTCCCCCCCCCCCATCTCTCTACCCTCTCTCTTTGCCCTCTTTCCCCTCCCTCTCTCTTTGCCCTCTTTCTCCCCCCCCCCCTCTCTCTATGTCTCTCTCTGCCCTCTTTCTCCCCCCTCTCTCTCTCTGCCCTCTCCCCCCCCCCTCTCTATGTCTCTCTCTGCCCTCTTTCTCCCCCCCTCTCTCTCTACCCTCTCTCTGCCCTCTTTCTCCCCCCCCCCTCTCCCTCTGCCCTCTCCCCCCCCCTCTCTCTCTATGTCTCTCTCTGCCCTCTTTCTCCCCCCCTCTCTCTCTCTGCCCTCTTTCTCCCCACTTCTCTCTCTGCCCTCTTTCTCCCCACTTCTCTCTCTGCCCTCTTTCTCCCCCCTCTCTCTGCCCTCTCTCTCTCCCCCCTACCTACTACATGAAGCTGCAGTGCTGTCACCAGGGTCAGGGGATTACACACTGACCTGCTGCATACTCTGTCTGTCCCTCCAGCTCTCCGACTTCAGCACCCGTGGCAGGGATATGGACCCGCCCCTGTGCTGAAACTCCGAGGAGGTGAGGTGTCCAAAGTGGCTGCCTCACTGTCTGTCCACTCAAGGCTTGCTTATTTCAGCAGCGGCACATACAGGGATGGACTGAGCCTCTCATGGGGCCTTCTAGTGACCCCGGGGCCCTCGGGCAGTGCTGCCCCTGGTGGAGCGGGTCCAGTGTCACCCCGTGCAAAAGGTGTCACCCGGTGTGGCGTGCACCCCCTGCACCTGCCTAGAGACACCCCTGCCATAATGGAGATATTTATTTTAAAGTGATTGTAAACCACTGACATGAACTGTGAACAAAGCATATCCATCTCATTTTTGTCTGTTGCATCGTTCCTCTGCTATCTGCATGAGTCACTTCTGACAAGTTTTCCTGACACAGGAAAAAAAGGTGACCAGGAGGGACCTCCAGTACACAGCCTGGGATTGACAGCCTCAGCTCTGTTCCTGTGTGCTGTGTAAAGGAGGTGTGTCCCTTCCCTCTAATCAGCTCTCACTGAGCTCTGCAGAGTGTAATTTCAACTCCTCACCCCCTGCTTTTCAGAGCTAAGAGCCCCTGTGTAGATTCAGCACTCTGTACAGGACAGATGGCTGCAGATGAGTACCATTTATATAGGAGAATATGTTTAATCTCTGTGTATCACCCGAGGCCAGTCACTTCGCTGGGTATATGTAAGGATTTACAACCACTTTAATATGGTTAACAATTTTCCTTTGCCAGTTTAAATTCAAAATGTAACTGTCTTGGTTGCCACAAATACAAAAAAAGTATATTTTACGAACACAATAAGCTATATGCATGATTCATATTCCACTTACAATCCATATGCCATCATAGTTAACTTCGTTATAGAACCGCTCACACTCATCAACCCACCACTGTGTACACATATCATTGGTATAGTCAGGAAACACTGTAGTTCCAGGCCAAACCTATTGTAGAGACAAACAATATTGTTATGTTGTGCACAATCAACCATGTTTTCTGCAAAAAGTATACTGATTATGCATTTTGCATTTTGACCTTCAGTCTAGTACGCAATTAGTCCATTTGCAAGATACAGCATACATGCATCAGGTGCCATGTTTTCTCTCTGACTTAATACAAGCTTGTCCATACTCTACATTTTCAGAGCAAGCATAGACAACTAGCTAGAAGCAAGGCTGAGAATGTTCAGATCACACTGGAACACTTCGTTTTGCAAAAACCAGACATGAGTAAAATGATTATTATAAAGAGATGGATTTTATGAGGAAAACTAGTGACATATTCACACCAACTTTTATTGCCCCTTATTTAGTATTATAGTATATGTGACAGTGCTTTGTGTATTTGTGACCCTGGGCCTGCAATCCTGGACAAGAAACTGAGACAGATTTGCAAAGTTCTCTGACAGATTTACCACTACGGATGAGAGATTTGCACCTAAAAACACACACACAATTAAGAAATAGTCAAGGGCAGGCTTTATACTTTCCTATCAGAGGGAGAAATTTATTAACAAAGCTGCATTAGTAAATCTTTTGCATAATCTGTCTCTCTGCTCCTGTTTAGCATTGAGATGCTGTTTGGCAGAATTGACAAATGTCTTGCTTTCTCAGTTCAGTCTGGGCTCAGAAATGGATATGAGAGGAGGAATCCCTTAGGGTTCGTTCACAGAAGCCACTGCATTCATATGGTGTGGCTGGTGTGTGGTGTGGTGCTGCCAAGATCAGCAGTTATGATGCTCTGATCTCGGCACATCACACCATCACAAACTTTATTGAGATGCAGTTCAATTGCTTTCATACGTCGTATCATTTTATTCCTGATCTTTCACACGTGTGATCTGCTTTTTTCGTATTACTAACTGTTTAATAAAAAATTGTTTATAAAAAAAGCTCTGAAAAAGCCCTGGCTGAGTTGCAACTCATACCCTACCTTCTTGAAGGCTTGGCAACCTTGGATAAAGTGGAGTTCTGTTCACGATATGTAGATTTAGTGTTTAAGAAAGATGTCTCTTGGTCTTACTTATATGAAATTATTGATCTGATATTATTTGCTGATCCTAACTGGCTGTGTTTTTGTTTTTGTCTTTTTCTCCTTTAAGGGCTCGCTCACACTTGACTTATATCTAACTCTTGCCAAACACCCCTATAGTGTTTGACAGGCGGTAGACAGGTGTTTGGGAAGCGTTTTAACACTCCTTAAACGCTCCCTAAATGCTCCCCAAACGCCCTATGCGCAGTTTTGAGGCGTTTGATAGGCGTTTGTGGAGCGTTATTACCATTTACCTTCATTATAGGCGTTTGTGGTGCGGTTTTAATGCTTGGCAAATGCCTCGCAACCACCCCGCAACTGCACCGCAAACACTTTCCAGGCTTCTACTCCTCCTGACTCAACATGAGGCATCAGTTTTGCCTCGATGCAATGCGACGCTAACGCTTCAGTGTGAACAGCACTGTGTGTTGCCATGTGCAGAATTTCCATAGGCGTTTGAGAAGCGTTATCAACGCTTCCCAAACGTCTGTCTGTCGCCTGCTGACAAAGCTAATGTGAACATAGCCTTATTTTTACCATGTACTATACACAGAGCCTAAGCATCTGTGTATGTTATATTCTTTGTATTTGTATACCAAAAATGTATGACATTTTTCTTTTTTTTGTGTCAATAAAAGTTCAATTACTGGCCGTGCAGTCCCACATTGAAGAAAAATATATTTAAAATATGTTTTAAAAATCTTCTTCCCAAATATATTGACAAATATTTGAAATACTGCAATTTTGTCCATATTCAATATATATATATATATATATATATATATATATATATATACACATTTTTGGAATGCATTAACAAATATATGTAAAAATATATGTTAAAATAACTTTTTTATTACAAAATATATGAAAAATATTTTAAAATATATATATTTTTTTAAGTATATTCTTCTGATTTTTTTTAACATATAAAAAGTAATTTTAACATATATGTTTACATATATTTGTAAATGCATTCCAAAAATGTAGATTTGTGTTTTTAACGACATACAGTATATTTGAAATGTATTTTTTAAAATATTTTTAATATATTTTGTAATAAAAACGCATTTCAACATACAGTGTGTATATATATATATATATATATAAATTGTAGTATTTCAAATATATGTCAATATATTTGGGAAGATTATTTTTAAAATATATTTCAAATATATTTT
This sequence comes from Staurois parvus, assembly GCF_062004578.1. NCBI lineage: Eukaryota > Metazoa > Chordata > Amphibia > Anura > Ranidae > Staurois > Staurois parvus. The sequence goes on from NW_028317951.1 coordinate 9,164,353, forward strand.
TGTTCCATACGGGGTGCGAGGCATCGAACTGCCTAGCAGTGAATTGTGCTGAAAAAAACATACTGCACGCAGTACTTTTTTCAGCACGCTGTGACCGCAAACCACCGCAACACAGTGGTGAGAACCTGACACATAGGGAGACCAGGCGTTTTGCCTTGCCATGCAGTGGGACTGCGCTGGAATAGCCGCCCAATGCAGTCCAACCACATATGGTGTGCATGTACCATTACTATTTTTTGCTGGCTTGCAAACAACTTTATGGGCTTGTGGTGCTATTGTTGGTTGTGATCCTGTTGTACAAAATTGTGCTAAATCTGGGATCATTCCTTATTTTGATTGCTGATATTTTGCAACCTGTCTTTTTCAATACAGGTTTTTTAAACACATCTTTTAAATATTTCTTATAATATAGTATAATAATGCTATACCTCTCCAATCAGTGGTGTAGTTCCATCTGTTTCATTTACCCAAACACCTAGACTGGTTCCTCTTTCATATGCTGCATATGGACCATTAATCAGGGGTGTATTGGCAATAGCAGGATCCTGGAAAGAAGAAAAGAATACTAACAATCTGAAAACCTGGTAAACATTCAAACAATTGAAATATACTTATATGTACGTGTACGTGTACAGTTTCGACCTGCAAAAGGATCTGTACATCTGTTCAGCCAATTTTGTAATTCTGCCAAAATGCACAGCCAGATAGGTGACACATTTATTTCCTGGTAAAAAATTGCACTTCCTATGTAATCTTTCTGCTTCAATTTTTATGACTAAGAGATTAGTGAGGATCAACCCCTGTCCATTTAGCAGGAATGGAAACAAGTAAAGCTGAGGCCCTGTTCACATCAAGACGTTTTTTATCACGGGTAGAATCTGTGCGATTCTGCTCATGATCCAAGAATGCTCTGCTAAAATGACAAATCACACCACACAAGTGCAATAAATCACACTACAATTGTGGAAAATCGCCTTGCGTGAATAGTGGCACTCTAACTTGTAAGTTTTAGGAGTCAACATTAAGATCATCTAACCACAGCTGGGGCATGTACAGAGAAGCCTGGAGTCTAAGATCTAGATTGCATTTATGTAGAACTATAGGTAAAACTTTTTTTTTATTTTGGATAGAGCTAGGAAGGGTCATAACCCCTGGAATTGTTTCTGCCATTTGTGTCCCTTTGCAGAGATTTCCCTTCACTTTCTGTCCCATAGCCAAATAGGAAGTGAGAGAAAATCCCTGCAAATTAAGGTAATTCCTTGGGGACCCTCAGGTCACCAGCACTACTGTCCCCAATGGAATATTTCCCCTCTATTACTTTTCTGAGGACAACCCAAAATTTGGGATTTTCTTTTACTTTTCACTTTCAATGATAATGGTAAACAAGACAAATACAGAAAGTAACTCTCCCTAACAGGGGTACAGACAGCAATGAAAACCTGGCAGGTGTTCTAATCCCTCTAAACTCTATTCAAAACTAAATAAAGGAAGAAAAAAATTTGCCTCTAGTGATATTTTAAGGGCCTCAACTTGTCACTCCTCAAGACTAATGATCTCTACATGGGAAAGGCCTCATATACTGCAGGGGCTTGGATCCAAGATCCTGCCAAGGCACAAATGAGCATGCAGATCCGTCCACGTATTTGCACACTCCATGAGGCACCTACACTTTACCAATAACAATAATCTATACATTTTTACTGGAAGTGAGAGGTTCACTTAGTATTGGTAGAAATCAATAAATCCAGCCCTAAACTTACCAAAATGAAAAGTTACTCACCAATATGATGATGTATTTTTGTCCATTGGCATGTAGATTTTGAGAAAACTGAGGGAGGTCAGCAAAACTTTGTTTATCATAGGTGAAATCTTTTCTCTCTTCCATGTAGTCAATATCAGTAAATTGAACATCCTAAAAACAAAATAAATTAAATTAACGTCCTTGTCATTTATATCTTGAGAACTGATTGGCTTTACTTTTGGTGCTGGTTTAGTTTGCAAAAAAACAATCAAGTATTAACAAAAACAGCCATATCCGATGTGTGAAAAAAAAAAGTTATACAGCTTTACAGCTGTGGTGTAAATTTATTTTACTGCTGAAATAACTTTGCATTGCATTGTTTTGGAATATATAATAGACATGTGAAAATGAAATTGAAAAAAAAAATGGTTTTGTTTCAATTCAATTCGTTAGTTGACTAATTTTGTTTCGTTAAATTCGTTTAATTTGTTTTTCGGAATTTGTTTAGTTTATTTGAATTGGATTCTAAAATAATTTTAACGGATTCTAAAATAATTCTAATGGATTTGAAAACAACTCTTACAGATTAGAAAATAATCCCAATGGATTCGAAAACAATTCTAACAGATTTGAAAATAATTCTAACGGATTTGAAAATAATTCTAACGGATTTGATAATAATTCTAAAGTTACATTCCATAATCCACAATCCATGTGTTTTTGATAGTATATGGGCTATATGAAGAGTTGAGTGACCGTATTGGAAATTTCTATTTTCACAGTGCCTTTGTTAAACACTACTCACATCACCATAGCGCAGCTCACAATTTTTTGTAAAGTATTTTAGTCTTTTCTAATCTATTCTATTCTTTACTATTATTTTATTCTAATGTATTCTGTTCAAATTCAAATTCATTTTATTCAAAATTCGAATTTCAGAAGGCAGTTATATTCTTTCTATTTTATTCAATTCTATTGTTTTTATATACCCATCTATTCTATTCTTTGATTCTCTATTCTAATCTTTTCTATTCTTTTCTATTCTTTGATTTCTATTCTAATCTATTTTATTCTAATTGATTCTATTCTATTCCTTTATTTTCTGTTATATTTTTCTCTGTTTTATGCTATTATTTTCTATTCTATTCTTTGATTTTCTATTCTAATCTATTCTATTCTAATTGAGTCTATTCATTTCTATGCTGTTCTTTGATTTTCTATTCTAATCTTTTCTCTGTTTTTCTATTCTATTCTTTGATTTTCTATTCTAATCTATTCTATTAAAATTGAGTCTATTCTTTTCTATACTGTTCTTTGATTTTCTATTCTAATCTTTTATATTCTATTCTAATAGATTCTATTCTTTTCTATGCCTTTATTGTCTATTCTATTTTGTTCTGTTGTACTCTATTGTTTTCTATTATGTTCTGTTCTATTTTATTCTCTTTTATTTTATATTCTATTTCTATATTCTATTTTCTATTCTGTTCTTTTTTCCTCTATTCTTTTCTATTCTATTCTATTATTTCATTTTCTATTTCTTTATTTTCTGTTCTTATTCTTGTTTTAAAATTGGAATTGGTTTTCAAATTTGTTTTTGATTTTGAATTTGTTTTCAAATATTTTTTTCTAATTCGAATTCATTCGAATTACAACCAAATTTCATTTAGTTATTTCAGATTCATTTAAATTCCTTACTATTGTAATTAGGATTTCGAAATCATCCGAATCTCTGAATAATGGAAAGTTTGTCCAAATTTTGATTCGGAAGGAATATATAAGTTGTTTACAATAAACTAGAGCAGAAAAATCCAGAAATAGATCTTGGACAGAAAGACAGTCAATAAAGTGTATATTAAAATGAAAATAAAAACCTGTGATTTTTTTTTCATAGTACATTCAGTAGGAAGTTTAGTTTTAAAAAAACATTTTTCATTTGATCTGAAAATCAACTAAAATTAGGTGCAGATGTTCTTAAAAAATTAAACGGACTTTCAAAAAATACAAAGGATTACTTTTCAAAAAAGTTAAGATTTTCCACGTAATTGTTCATCGTTCTCATAGCTGCTCATAGACGCATAGATTTCTTTAATTCAGTCTGCGGGCTAAAATAATGAAATCTAAACAGATTCCTCTACCTGTGCTAAACAGCACAGCTGGATAAATCTCAGCTTCCAGACAGCTGGCACCCATGGTTGTAAGAATACTCGAACAGCGGCCGCATCTAAATAAATGCAGTCAATGTTAGGCCCTCATTATTCCAACACGTTGCATTGGCAAAAGTCGATTGAATAATTACACAGGGTGGTAAGCAGCGGAAGTTGTGATGTGGCTGAAATATACAACCCAAATCTTGGTTGGTTCAGAAATTCAAGTCATAGGTGATTCTTGCAGAACCACCAACTTAATTGTTCAGACTGATATTCAATTGTCAACAATGGTCTGCAGAGAAGCATCTCCATTAGTTGGTTTATTATCTGGCAGTTTATCATAGGCATGAAGGGCTGGTTCACATAACAATTTCTGCATTCTGGATGCATTTCTGCATGCACAGTTTTTGATGCATTCCAGTGCAGTTTTCCCCTCTTTTTCTTCATTTCAATTGAGCATTTTCTGCATTTGTTGACTGCACTTGTGTGAACTAGGACCATTGGAATACAAGGAAAACACTGTGCATGTGTTTTTGATGCAGAATAAAAATGCACTGGACTGCATCTGGTGTGAACCAGCCCTCAGTCCGGATTCATCTGTCAGTTTGTCAGACAGATACAGAGAACCACAATGCATGTCTATAGGAGGGCAAATGTAAACGGATGATCATCAGTTTACACCAGCCTGCATTCGTGTCCATTGAGGGCAAGCTTTTTAAACAGAACAAGGCTGTGTCCTTTTCCATTTAGACAAATCTGAATGGATGTACAGTAGGTGGATGTAAGTGGATGTCATCCGTTTATGTCCATTTCTAGATACATATGATTAGATCTTTAACAATTAAAATTATGGATACAAAATCAGATGTAGGCTAATATGAACTGAGCTAAATTGATGTGCAAACATATGTAAACTGAACTGAAGATGCATGTGCAAACTGAAGTAAACTAATGTAACTTCAATCAGTATTCAGCAGTTTTTGCATACCAAAAAGTTGCCTAAACTGATGATGCCTGTCACCAATTCAGCTGAGATCCATTTGTTACCCAGACAGATTCAGACTGAACCACAGTGTAGTTCTGACATCAGCCTGTTTTTCAGGTGGACATCATCGCAAGTTCTATAGAGCCCTATGGACAGGAGAGTGCAAATGGATTTGTGTCTGTTTACACCCACCTACTTCTGAATACGACCAGGTCTGCTAAAAAAAAGGCAAAGGACTGTGCCTTCTTTGTTCAAATAGGAGGTAGCCTGATGTAAACGGACAGCAGAGTCTGTTTACACCTAGTTGCCCATAGAGCTGACAGGTGTCCACCTGTGTCCATACAGCTGAAACTGAGCAGGCACAGATGTGACATCCATCCCGCTCTGCTCTGATCAGAGGATCAGTGAACAGATCCCACGCTAATCAGATCAGAATCCACCCTATGTGAAAGGGTCCTTAGAGTTGTCAGGCTAGCAAATTTACAAATATTTTGTGGTCATTTGTAATAAGTTAGGTACAGTATTTGCATCAAAATACATCACAAACAATTCAAATGAGTAAAACATGTCTTTCTGCTTTTAAGCTGCATTTATATATGAGCAGAGTGGTTTTCAGGTATTTTTATTTCAGAATTTTGATTTTTATTGCACATATACAAGCATTTTAGAAGCTTATTTCAAGCATTTGCCATGTGTATTCAAGCTTCAGGTGTTTTTGTTTTAGCCATTGGAAGGCACGAGGGAAAATAAACTAGTTCTAAACTAGTTCTACACTATACATTTTTCTTACAATTTTCTGCCCAATTCCCTTTAGATTTACCTTCAACTATGTAGTGCAAGGGACTGCCTAATAGGATACAATTGAAAGTGTTGTTTTGGTTTGACCTCATATTATTTGGTATATCTAAAGCAAAATTCTCAAGAAATTTGTATAATGTATGGCCAGTCTTAGCCTTATTGAGATTTTTGGTTTAGATTTACCAAAAACTATATAATAGGAGGTCAAACCTAACAACACTTTCAATTGTATCCAATTAGGCGGGCTCTTGCACTACATAGTTGAAGGTAAATCTAAAGGAAATTGGGCAGAAATTGGACAGAAAATTGTATAGTGTATGGCCAGCCTAAGGCTAGGTTCACACCTGTGAAGGTGATTGCTGCTTCAGGACCGCACCTGTTCCTGCACTGGGGACCACACTGCACTTGTGGTTTCTGTGCGGGCAGTGTTTTAAAAAATGGTGACCCTTTTCCCTGCATTTTCAAGAGGCACAGCAGTCCATTCAAATGGATGTTGCGGAGCTGCACAAATGTGAACCTAGCCTTACAGGCTAAAAAAATGCCTGAAAATACACCTGGAAAACACTTGAATTGAGCGTTTATAGGCATTCCCATTGAACTTCAATGGGCCAAAAATACCCAAAACTGCATCGAAAGTAGCTTATCTAGCTTTTGGACCTGCAGGAGTCTGAGCACTTATATGTAACTGGCCATCATTTAATTACATGGGATTTTGTTGAGCATATTGGAGCTTTGAGCTGTAAAACACTCAGGTGTGAACAGGGCCTTATTTTTATATCATTACTCAAACATCCTAAAATGTAAATAGTCATAATTTATGGTTTGATATTGTATACTCGCATTATACATATGTATTATTAGTTGGCACTACTGACCAATGTTAGGCAAGTCTCTGGAAAGGGAAAACTTTAAAGCACCTGTAAAGGCAGAAGGTTCTTTTTACCTTCATGCATTCTATGCATGAAGGTAAAAACCTTCTTAGTGCAACTCCCCCCAACCCCCACCCCAGCCACCTTTTACTTACCTGAGCCAGATCTCGATCCAGTGATGTGCACAAGAGCCAAGGCTCTGGCGGCTCTCCCACTTCTCACTGACTTAGAGAAAGCAGCAGGAGCCATTGGCTGCTGTCAACAACTGCCAGTGAAAAGGGAGCGGGGGTGGGGCCGAGCCATACTCTGTATATCTTATAGTAAGCAACTTGCTATGGTGGGCAGTCAGCAGAGGGGGGAAGGGGCCAGGACCGCCAATAGGGGACCTGAGATGAGAAGGATCAGGGTTGCTCGGTGCATAACCATTGCACAGAGCAGACAAGTATGACATGTTTGGAATTTAAAAAAAAAATGTTTTTAATCACACAAACATTAGCTACCATAAATGCTGACAATATAAAAATGATATAAATGGATGGCATATTATATAAGTAATACAGAGCCTGAACAATGAACTGTTACTGAACAAATAAAGCATATATTGCAGTTTTTAGTCAAGACCAGAGGCAGTAACAGTGCTGGGTCTCAAAACCACGAACATCTGCCTTTTTTTTCCTAAAGTTTTGCTGGTGGGACTGCAGCCGCGGCTTATTCAGACCTCACATATCATGGCACTACAGAGGCATGGAAGGCTCCTTTAAGCTCCTCTTTTGCTTTGATGTTCAGTGTCATATGACCAGCAGAAAGGAAAATGTCTCCTCACTAGTGCACTGTCGCTGTATCTGAGGTCTGATGAATGAACTTCTGGGAGGCAAGGAAATCTGTACTGGAGAGAGATTTGGGAGAGGAGAGGCATGTACTGGGGTGGATTGGGGGAAGAGCTCTATACTGTTTACACTGTGCATTATATACAGTATATTTATATATATATATATATATATATATATTCTGATCCCTGCATTCTGCATACCTGACTTCTGCATGTTGTGTATTACTCACTCCTGATCCCTGTGTTCTACAATACATACCTTACTGAACCTTGCAATTTGTGCCTTACACACTTCTCACCGCTGCTCTGTGCTGCTCAGTCTTGCCTCTACATTCTGTGCATTTCCAGACTCCTGGCTTCAGATCTCTGTATGTTACATATTTTTGATCCCTGTGCTCTATGCATTACGAATTTATGACCCCTGATTTCTGAGTTTTGCACTTCTGACCCCTAGGCTCTGCGCATTACACACTCTGGATCCCTCTGTACAGCTTTACATACTCCTGACACTTGCATTATTTGCCTTATGCACTTCTGACCCCTGCACTTTCCGAGTTCTGCATTCCTGAACCCTATACACTGTACATTATGTACGCCTGGTCCCTGCACTTAATGTCTTATGCACTCCAGACCAATTGTGCTCTGTGCATTTGCACCCTTGTGCTCTGTGCATTGCATACTCATGGCCCCTGTACTTTGTGCCTTACTTACTTCTGGACACTGCACTAGATACACTATGTTGCAAATTCATACTCTTGACCACTGCATTTTAAGTACATTACATACCCCTGCACGTTTTATGCTATATTATACAATACATATTCTTGACCAACATGTCTATTATCTGGACAACTGCTAAATAGTTATTTTACTAAACTTCTTTAAAATAAGCAGTGTGCAGAAAAGCATATGTAATGAAAACGTTTTTTTCTTGATTGTGTTGTAATCTTTGTACATGTTAGACTCTGACTTGTGGAGCAGTAATTAAGGCATATTTTGTAAGGACAATAACTATGGCATATGTTACTTTGTATACAGAAAGTAGACTAGGTTTTATTTAATCATGTCGCTTTAAACCCCTCCCACTGTTAGCAAAATGTAACTACACCAAACATTCAATGCAGCATGCATAACTGCTTCATTCCTCTCCTTAGGGTGTCAAAAGGTGTCCCGGGTCTTTCACAATTCTAGCTATAAGTCTGAGCAAGACTATGCCTGTGTACTGGGTCTGCGAAAACTGGTTGACTTACATAAGGGATATTAATGGCTCTGTTTCTTTCAACCACCTCTTTCACCTCATCCAACGACTTGTATCCCCATCGACTTATATGGAAGCCAAGAGTCCAATACGCTGGCATGTACGGCTTACCAATAAACTATTAAGATAAAAAAAAAGATACATGTAAGCTTTGATCTGTTCCTTTGTCTTTTTAAATAATAATAAAATGCATAGGGCATTTTTCACAGATCAGTGATTTAGCATGAAAAGGCATTAATGTAGCTTGCTGAAGTGGGCTAAAACATTTATGGAAAAGAGGAAAGAAGCAAGAACATGGGTTGAATTATTGTAGTTGAAAGACTACTGCTTTTACAAGGAATAAGTTAATAAATATTTAAAAGATTCTTTTCTGCTTCTTTTATCCTCGTATCTGGTGCAGTAACTTTAGTAAAGTAAACCTGTCACAAGACTATTCAAACTAAGCATATGGTGTTCAAATGCATAAGCAGAGGTTACCTTTCTTAAAACTGCTTCTCATAATGATTAATATATTAAGAGATATAGACAGCTCAATTTACACACAAATCTTGACAGTTTCTTTAAAATATCAGCTTGGTCCTATGCTCTCTTACTCCCAACAAGATCTCCTTTTTGGACACTTTAAAGACCCACAGAAAGATGGGAGAGTAGAGTTAAATGCTAGATTTACAGGAAAAGTCAATATTCGTATATATCAGAAGTCTATATCTGATTGGATCCAATTATAATTGCATTTTGACTATAGCCTCCTACATTCATTATATATGGCACATATTGACACTGCATTTGCTTTGGCATCATTAGATTACCATTTCTTCACCAGGCTTGGCAAAATTTGGTTCATGAATATCATCTGGTGGGTTTATATGCAATTGATGCTATTTATTTGTACTGTGACCATTTATGACAACCCGATAACCCCCAAAATAGAAATGATTTTTAATCCAACCATAAAATTCTTACCTCTAGGTACTCCATAACAACGTCTTCTGGAGTGTTACCCACAAAAACATAAAAGTCAAGGATGCCTCCAATAGTCCTGTATGTCACTGCTGGAGCAGGCTGAATTATTACCTCTGTAATGATAAATGAAAAGGCCCATTACTACAGAAGACCAGATGTCTAAAGGAGCAGGGTAAAGGGGATGTGTCCTAAAAGCACAACACATTTCTTTACTTTTTTCTCCTGCACTTGTCCACAGTTTTACAATTTCTGAAAACTAGTTGATTAATTCAACAATAAAGCTGGTAAAATTTGGCATATAAGCAGAAGAGAGGGGCCAGCAGCCACACAGCGCTTCTTCATACTCAACTTTTAAACCAGTCCCTGACCTCAAGGAACTTCCAATCCAAGGTCCCTATCTCAGATGCATACATAATAGGGCTAATTTAGACAGGAGCCAATTTACCAATCTGAAGGTGTTATATACTAGATCTGGAGAGTTCAAAACCTCTTGCAGCTCTGCACAGAAACCAATCAGCTTCCAGGTTTTATTGCCAAAGCTTAAAGTGGTTCTAAAGTCTCAAAACCTACTGTGTGTAGCAGCCCTTCCAGCCCCCTATAACACTTATCTGAGCTCCCTCTTGATCCAGTGATGTCCATGAAAGCCTTGGTTTGCCAGAGACTCTTACTTCTAATTGACTGAGGCAGCAGCGGAAGCCATTGTGTGTGAGTGGACACACAGAGCTGCGGCTTGGGAGCAAGCTGTTTGCTATGGGGGCACCCGACAGGAGGACGGGACCAGGAGCGTCAGCAGGGACCCAAGAAGAGGAGGATCTGGGTTGCTTTGTGCAAAGCCATTGCATAGAACAGGTAAGTATAGTCATATTTGTTATGTTTAAGAAAAAAAAACAAGACTTAGTATCACTTTAATTAAACAAGCTAAAGTTGGAATATGAGTGGCTACCACGCATGGTTGTACCAGGCTCTGAGTGCACCAGTTTTAGTAAATTTCCCCCAAAATGTCTTTGGCATGTACAACGAAAGTGGAGCGGGGAGAACATGTGTCGGCATCACATTATAATGGGTTTTGTCTTAAACATACAGTGCCAAAAAAAAAAAAAAATTAATGCGGTAGCATACTCCATTTATTACTTTGTTAATGTTCATACAGCACAGTGTGAGTATATATGGATGAGGCATATCAAAATGAGAGCTTTTGATGACATTTGCAGGGAAAAGCATGCATTCTATGTGTAGGATTATGTAGGCTTATATCTATCAAGTCTGAAAAAATTGGGTCTCTAAAACGAAGTCCTAGCTAGTCTGGATATACCAGTCAGGGTATCCTTTGTCCCCAGAAGTAGTATAGAGACAAGAACTTTTGGAGTAGCATAAGAATGGCATAAATCAAAGACTAGCTTTCAAATAGCTGTAAACATGACAGATGCGCAGAACATACATAAATAGGCTGGGACAGTTGTATTCACTACCATAACAATGAGAGACAGGCTCACAATACACAATACTTCTTTCAATGACAGGTCTGTAACTATCAAATGATACTTTCTAATTCTCATTCCAGGATATATGTCACAGCAATAACGTTTCAAATAATGACCAGCATCATAGCGCTGGTGATGCCTGTACTGTCTGATTACTTTATCATATTGTATTGCATTGCAATGAAATAACATATTTTTGATTAGCAGTTACAATTTCATCTAAGACTTCACACTGGACTTTAGATTTTTGGTGGTTTTTTTTGGATGGTGTGAGGAAGGGTAAAGCCCTCTCTCTATATATATATATATATATATATATATATATATATATATATTGCCAGATACACTATATACATATATATAGACACACACACACTGTATATAAAATTATAAATTTGTCCCCAAAACCAAAGGTAAGAAGGTTCTTCAAAAGGGGACACCTGTACACCTGTGTAAGGACAACTGTCTAAGAAAGGAATTCCCCTCACTTTGGAAAATCCCTCTATTTTTTTGTCATTGGGATAGCAAGTACAGGGAAATTTCCCAAAAGGTACAAAACAGCAAAAAATAAACTTACAGACTTTTCGACCCATCCTTACTCTATCCACATAAAAAGGTTCGGCTATACATATACTTTAGCTTTTTTTGGTCTTCTATGCCAGGAAGGCTATTGTGACAAATCTCCTGTAAAGTTGTAAATTGCTTGAAACTCTGACACTGGAAGTCTGAAACCTATATTAAATTCTGCAGATCTTTGTAAAGTGGATTATTAAGCCTCCCCTCTTAAAAAAAAATAAAAAAAAATAAGGTTATGTACAGAGAGTAATAAGAATATGTGGGGATGCTATTATACTAAAGTGCAAGTACATAAATGTGAATTAATTAATTAAACCTTCAAATAGATATAAATAATGTGCTATTAATATAAATGTAAATAAATTAAAACCTTTAGCAAGCAATGTGACTAGGCAATGCTGTGCAAATAAAAGTCCATGAATGATGAAATATTCTCTCCACATGGAAATCACAGTCCAATACCCATCTTCTGGTAAGTAGTGTCTTTTATCCTCCACCACAAACATACATTTGCACTCACTCAGACCTTCCACCAATACGCCCTCACCAGATGGGATGGACCCTTTTACTTAAAAAGAAGGTCAATATGCGGTGCTCTTTTCTTCTCATGGTTTGTATCAGTTGGTACGGTATCAAACCGCTGCCACGTTGCACTCTAAGGCGTCTGTTTATGAACCAGCAGTAATAGCTCGCTGCTCAGTTCTCCGGCATTCTCGGAGTACACAGTTCTCATGTGAATGCCTTTTATGAAGCAGTTCTCCAAACAAAGGGAGAACGGTCTCCAAACGAAGGGAGAACGGTCTCCAAACACTGGAGAACGGTCTCCAAACGCTGGAAAATGTCTCATTTTACTATAATCTCATGAGATTAAAGTAAGAGATCAGTTTACTAAACAGAGGTAAATTACCGCTGCTTAGTTTGCGGTCCCTCCAATTCTCCAGCTCTGGGCTGGAGAATCTGGAGGGAGAACACAGATCTCCAGTGAAGGGCTGAACATGTTCTCCGCTGATCTCCTGAGTGTCATAAACTGTGAATGATCAGAGAATAGCTGTGATCCTCTGAATTGCAGCTATTCTCTGTGTCATAAACGGACACCTTAATTCCCCTGTAAAGCCATCACATTCCAGGACTTAGATGTGGTGGCTGTGTTAATTTTTTTTTCCTTAGCTTTTTTTTTCTTCTATTTTCACCTGTAGTTTCTTCCATTAACAAACTTATAGTCCAAGGGTGACAACGCTCACTCACCCTACTGTATAAGCACAACAGGACAGGACTTTAGAAACTTCCTCCTTTCCTCTTCTACATAACAGAGGGAGGGGTTCTGTAGTCCACAGAGAAAACTGTCTGGACTTTTTCCAGGCAGATTTGTAGGGTCCAGTACACCGCTCTATCTCTCACCTCTGTTTCTCAGCTATTCAGAATGCCCCACTGCCAAAGCCTTAAAACCTTTCTTTAGCTTTGACAGCTGTTCTTCACTCATTAGTCTACTGGATAGCTTTGGTGCACATTGCATGTTCCTATAGGCTTTCTTGTAAATTCAGCTCTAAATAGCAGGTATATTTTTTACCAAACATCTACAGCGTGCCTATTAAGCCTTGTTCTTATTTTGCCTAAAAAAATCCCAATCCTAGGGGAAGTCTTTTCTCAAGTCAATAGGATAATTTGTGAATATGTTTTATTATGGATATGTAAACAGGATATGTAAATGTAAATGTGAATATGTAAATAGTGTTATACTCAAGAAAACTTGCTTCTTAACAACTAAAGGTCACCATACACATTATAATCTGACCATACAATCAACTTTAGATTTACCAAAACTATGTAATATGAGGACCCACCTAATGATCCATGTACTACATAGTTGTTGGTAGATCTAAAGGAGATTGTACAGACTGTAATGTGTATGGTGAGCCTAAGCTACTGTTATCAAGGTTGCAGGAGGCCCACAAAAGACATAGGGATACATTTGGTGTTTTGTATATGTGTAATGATACAGTTGTTTCTTTTCTCTTCTCTGCACTTTTTGGTGCACAAATGTGCATCAAAAAACTGGGCTCATGCAATATTTTGTATTGACAACTTTACTTGTATTTACTATATAATGACATGCTAAATTGTGTGGGAAACAAAAAGCACAGTATGGCTCCCGGCATAATATTGTTAGTATGGCTATTATGATACAAGAAATATGTTGTATCAATAGTTAATAAACATCATCCTATTGATACCATGCCAACTTGCAGAATGTTTCATCAAAGAAAAAAAAAAATACTTACCCATTGCATTGCTGTTCATTAGAAAGACTCCAAAAGAGGAACCCTTTTCATCTTCCAAACATAGGAAAAATGTCTGTGCGCCGTACAGGTTATGTCCATCCTGCAGAGAAAAAATACAGTGATGGAATCATGCATTTTTACATACAGCTGCATGCTGTGTTAGATAGACAAGGGCTTAGCTATACAAAATAGACAAGTGCTCTTTACCTCAAACCAGACACTAGTTTTAGAGCAGCTAAGAAAAACAGTACAACGTGAATTTCTATGCTTAGGTTAGAGGTGGAACTTGGTGGTCCAAGTCAGTCCTTAGATTCTTTAACAGTAAGATCTTCCTGCCATAAGTTGACTCAGTTTCTGTCTACCTGGGAGTTGTGGGGTGTTGCAGCCCATCATTGCATATCTCAATATCTAATGTTGCATTCTCCAAAAAATAAAATAAATACAAAATTAAACTTAACAGTGGGACCTGTTCATAATGGCTACAGCATTGCATCTGAAGACATACAAGAAATTATTAGGTAGTTCAATTCTTCAGGATCAACCAACAAATGAAATGTTGGTTCTGCATGGACTGACCATTTAAACACACTGATGGTTAAAAAACTGTTAAAGTATGTGACTCTACACTGACTATGTTTGCTGGTAAGCATTTTTACTAAAAGGATAAGTTCACTTTCGGGAACATGTTGCATGTTCCACCTGATTTTAGGGTGGAACATGTAACATGTTCCCAATACTGCGGCCGCTGCTTGCTGCCCCCCCTCCCTGTGACAGAAGTAAAAAAAAACTAGTGCAGCCATGCGGGTCTGGCATGTTCTGCAAATGAACTGCAAATCCCGACAGTCTTAGCGGCCATTGGCTTGTAGTTCTCAATGAACTACCATGGCGCTGTGGAGCGCCGTGGTAGTTCACTGAATCTTCCTGTCAGTATATCTTCTTGCCAGTACATCCCATATGGGCAAGCAGTATACTTACAGGTCAGCAGGAGACCTGCATGGCACCAGTGATCTACTGATTGCTGGTGCAATGCCTTAGAGGCTCCTGCAACCAAAAACTAAAAAAATTAACATTTTCTTACCTGCAAAGAAAATGTGCATTTAATATTTTTGGTCAAAAGGTGAACTTATCCTTTAACTGATACCTTCTTTCGATATAATCTAGCTAATGCCACCTTGTGATTAAAGTGTCAGGAAGTAAGAATTTGCAGAGCAGATTCACCAATAGCACCAGCACAGTTAACACCTTCGACTTTTTCAATTTGACATTGGGGAGATCTACTAGAATGAGTGTGCTCAGAATCTGATGCAGCTGTGCATGGTTGCCAATCAGCTTCTAAATTCAGCTTGTTCAATTGAGCTTTGACAAGAAAACCTGAAAGATGATTGGTTTTGATGCAGAGCTGCACCAGAAAGTTCTCTGGTTTTAGTAAATCCCCTCCATTAAGTTCAAATAGTTTGCTGTGTGTTACTCTTGCTGGTATATTGCCCTTGCTCTTAGCATTTCTTAGTGAATAAGCCTGAATTATATTTGAGAGTTTCCTGTTTGGTAACATAGGGGTTTATTTACTAAAGTTGGAGAGTGCAAAATCAGACACATCTGCATAGAAACCAATCAGCTTCCAGGTTTTATTGCTAAAACCTAATTGAACAAGCTGAGGGTAGAAGCTGATTGGTTTCTATGCAGAAGTGAACCTGGTTTTGCACTCTCCAGCTTTAGTAAATAAATCCCATACTGTCCAACGTATTTAAGCTAGCTGGGCTTTTTTTTTTTTTTAAAGCTACTGTTAGCATATTAGGAAGGCCTGGGCGACCATTCAAAATGTAAAAAGTACATTTAGCTGTCTGCAATCTTGTCCTCACAAAGCGTAACATATTGCTGCTGCTGCTCTTATCTACAACCCACTTCAGGTTGCTTAAATGTGGTTATATGTGACTTGGTCTTTTCATTATTCTCTTAGAGTTGGCCTGAGGCCTTGCCCACTTGTTAGCAGCCTATGGACACAGTGGGGTCTATACATAGGGGCAAGTAAGCTGTAGACAGAATTGTTGGCAAATAAAGGTGACTACTAATGCTGTAAAGACAGACAAGCTATGCCTGATCTACTATCACTAATTTGTTTTACTGAAGGTGCAGCTACTCTTTAAATAGGTGTAAAGGGTCAGTGTAACTGTGTGCTTGGTACTGTCACCTTAGAAAAAACTATTTTTTATTCTCATTTGATGTTGCTGAAATACAGGAAGACAAATTTTAATTTCACAACTCAAATGTTGGATAATCCTATATTAGCTAAACCTCTGCACACTACAGTCTACTTAATTAAGCTTACAGAATTATTTCTCTTAACTCAGCATATTAATTACAATATGCTCTAATTAGAAATATAGAATTCATTCTACAATAGTTTAACAAGCTTTAAGGTAGAGTAAGCCTTTCTTTGTTTATAATTGCTTATTGAAAACAGCACATTTACTTACTTACTCAGGTACACTGCTTTGCCTATAATTACTGACTGCAAGCTACTTACATGTGAAAGGGAGATACTGTAAACAACTTTTGTAATGAGCTTGTAATCATTAAATAAGAGATTATAATAACAAGCACTTACTGCATTGGGAAACGCGTCTCTGGTAAATATAGGCCATGTTTTCCAGTTGGTATCATGCCTGTATTGCCGGTGAACATGCTCCCCCAAGCCATAGATATTGCTGCTTGGCAATTTGATGGAGAGTTGTAGAAACTGGTCAGCATACAAAAGGGGTCCAATAGTGGTGTCAAAGCTGGTTTAAAAAGATATGATAGTTTTAAACTAAGTGATGTTAAGACTTCAACACCTTAAAAGGTCTGCATCAATGGGCTTTTGTTTATGTTGGATGGGTTCTGCATTCCCAAACAAGTTTTTGGGAATGAAAAACCTGCTTGAAGCACATCAAATGCAAGTCAGAAAGAAGTAAACTGCAGGTCAATTACATCTGTCAATAAACTCTGAAATCTGAAGCATCTTAAACTGCTCACAAAGGTGTTGTGATCAAAATAGGAATTGATCAAGTGGAGAGTTAAAGTAATATTTAAGAAGTTTTTTTTTCTTTAAATATAACAAACACGTCATACTTACCTGCTCCGTGCAGTGGTTTTTACCTGCTCCGTGCAGGCTCTCGTGCACATCACACTGGGCTCAGGTAAGTTTTAGGGGGGGCTCCTGCACATTGAATTTTTTTTACCTTCATGCACAGAATGCATGAAGGTAAAAAACCTTGAGCCTTTACAACCACTTTTAAAACAGGAGTTTAAAACAACGAGAGGACAAAATGTCTTTTAACCAGTAAGTAAAATTTTAAGCTTAAAGTGGTTCTAAAGCCAAAACATTTTTTACCTCAATGCATTCCCTGCATTAAGGTATAAAACATTCTAAAGCATTCTGTCCTCTCTTGCCTGTCTGAGCGGGAAGAGAGGGAAGAAGATATCCAGTGCTGTGCCCGGCTGCATCTCTTCTCCCCTCTCTTCCTCTTCACACAGGACTCGAGCAGCAGCATTGGGTCCTGCTGCTGTCAATCAAATTCAGCAAGGAGGAAATGGGGGGGCAGGGTTAAGCCCCAGTGTGTGCATCTATGGTGTGTGGCTCCATAGACACACACAGCTCGGAAGCAAGCACGCACTGTGTGCCCCTCCGAGAGAGTGGCTTGCTATGGAGGCACACGAAGAGGAGGGGCCACAATCGCTGGCGGGGAACCTCAGAAGAGGAGGTTCGGGGCCGCTTTGTGCAATAACTGTTTATTATTATTTTAGTGGAAGAAAAAAATCACTTTTAGTAACACTTTAATATTGTTAGGTAAATGAGTTTTAGTAAGGTTAAAGGTTTTGTTGGGTGCACACTGTGCCACTTGTGTGCAATAAGGGAGCAACAGCTCCAAGATGAATACTGCTGGGACAGGAGCCAGCACCTACCGGCATCCTAAGAACCAGTGACTCATCCATGCTGTCAGCAGCAGGGATGTGTCACCAGTTGTTAAGACACCCCTGGTTCCCCCAATCTAAACCAGACCCATGCCAAAAAAAAAAAAGCATGGGTCTCCCCAAATTTCATGACTAAAGAACAAACAGAGGGCGCACAGGCCTAGTGCATTACCATAAAAAATGTTTAATAAGTTATAAAGTAGGTGTTGTACTCACAAACGACAATAAAGTCAAGGCACGTCATAAAATGATGGGCTCTGAGGAAGAGGCAAGTCTTCAAAACGCGTCAGTCTATTGGATGTCTACACTCCCTACTGCGGACTGTTACTCAGCGCGGTGTTGACCCAGCTGTTCTTTATGACGTGCCTTGACTATATTGTCGTTTGTGAGTACAACACCTACTTTATTTCTTATTAAACATTTTTTATGGTAATGCACTAGGCCTGTGCGCCCTCTGTTTGTTCTTTCCTCATTCAGTATATTTGGATTCCCCCGGCCTATTTGAGGGCAGCAAGGTGTGCATGTTCCAGGACATTCTTTATGTGGTTGTAGCCTGCATCGAGTCCATCCCCAAGCGCAGGAGCATTTGTGTTTGCTGGTTCATTGTCCCAAAATTTCATGCCAGAAACTTATACAAGCATGTAGTTTCCACTGAAGTCTATGGACCACAAAATGCACTGCATCAAAGTAACAGGATCCTTCCCCAAAGTTTCATCGCAGCTGCGCTGCATTGATGTATGGGCACCATTAGAAGCAATATTATTTCCAATGTTATCCTATTCAGTGCGACTCAAGTTGCATCTGAAAACGCATTGGTGTGAATCAGGCCTTTATGATGTATTAATAAACATAAAACTGCATTAAAACGTGTGGTTTATTTTGCCTTGGATTCAGCTTTAATATAGTACTGTGAAAAAATGCTTTTTAGTTTGAATCAGAAATACTCCTAAACGTTTCTACAAAAAAAAAAAAATCACCCTTCGAACTGAGAGTAATTATTGATTAGCATATTGTAAAGAATATAGCAAACATGTAATGATATCAGCTCACATACAGTACATAGGAGGAAGTGTCTTATTACCTGTCTCTTGTTGGATTGTTTCTGGAAATCATAAAGTGCTGATTACACTTTCATATACTTATAAAATCAATTGAATTACCCTATTATGTTTCCTCTTTTGTCTTCTGAAATTCCACAGTCAATCAATAGGATCCACCAATTGGAGACCTGCCCCAGCAATACTACTGCATTTTATACTTAATGTTCTGCTTCAAGCCAAAAGCAATAGACCAGCTCTGTCTTCAAAATTCCCATTTCCTTTTGATGGGTTATTTAGGAATTGGAGCCACCATGTTTGGCGGTGCACTAACTCACATTTTGACTGTGGATTAAATAAAAATGTAACCTACCCTTGGCAAATGAAAAAAAAAACAAATCTATTACTATGTATTCATAAATTGAGTTATAAGAAGTCTTTCTTACAGGACTCTGGCATCTGGTGTTTTTCTATGGACTTTGATTCCAAAGGGCTTCTCAACCAATTCAACATTATAATTTGGGTTTGGTTCCGCTGACCCAGTAAATTCTTTAACGTGTTCATGAGGAACTTCAAATCTCTTATTCTTGGAATCTGTGATCTACAAAAAAAGTTTTACATGTTTATTCATTTTAAGAACAGATATTTAATTAAGGTAAAAGTCTGTTATTTCACTACAGAATAGGACAAGACCATATAAAGGAATTACACACAAACATAAGACAGCCATACCAACTCAACATAGATAAAAAGGTTATCTTTATTATGTAGAAATTAAAAGGTAATTATTAAAATATTCCTTTATCTTAAAAGAAAAGTTCCATGAGGTTAAGAAGTAAAGTTCAATTCCTACCTTATCTACCCATAATATGGTCATAAGCAAGGTGTTCTACAGCATGAAAGAAAGGTTCAAGGTCTGAACCTATTTATACTGAGTAAAGTAGATTTAAACCCTAACTTAGCGGCATTTTGTTTACTAAGCGCAGAGTATCAAACAATTGTCATGTTTTCCCATTGAGTACTATTTTCACCTTTTTAATAATATTTGCAGTTCACTGCTTCTCATTTCCCCAAGTCTTTTGCATCCTCTGTCTGCATGCACCTTCTACAGCACATGTGTCAAATACAAGGCCAGCAGGCCGAATCTGGCCCTCCAGGCCATTTCACGTAGTCCTCACACTTCTTTTGCAGATGCAACACCCCCCTCATATTCACCCCCACCTAGTCTCAACAGTCAGCAGCAAAGAGGACAGAACTCCTCCTACAGATTCTGCCCTTCTCTGTGCAGATACAGTTCCCCTCTTGTCTCTTCCTCCCCTGGTCTCATCATTCAGCAGACTCCAGCAGCTGACTGCATCCTTTTTCTGGTCCTCCTTCAGACCCTGCACTTTCAACTTCCCCGCTCCACCTCCAGCTTCTTCCCATCAGCTGGCAGATATAACCTTTGAGGGCAACTATAATGCTTATATGGCCCGTAATGAAATTGAGTCTGACATCCCTGTTCTACAGTACTGGCAGAACATCTTTGATCTGGGTCAGCATGCTGAAGATGACAGGTGAACCATGCAATGTTGCTAGCATGGCCACGTGTAGGCTCAACCAGGGGCACTAGTGACAAGGATGGGGTTTACATCCGTGCCTGTCCAGAGTTTATGTAAATTTTGCAAGCTGACTATTCCACAAACTAAATAGGGTGTTCATTCACCAAAACCTCTAGCTGCAACTGGACGTATAGCAGTTAAATACCAGAACACCTGTAAATGACAACTTCCTGCTGTGCAGGCTGCAAGCATCTTTGGTTGCTAGGATGCCAACAGCTATGTGGCTGTTATTTGTTATGGTGCACCATAATAACCAAAACACACTTGGGTTCCATATGAGACTTTTATCCTAGAGGGTGGTATGCATTTAAGGTAGTTTCCTGCACATTAAACAAAAAAAAAACTAAATAAAATCCAACCCAGACAATTTATTCTGCAGCAGAACAATGACCCCAAACATACAACCAATGTCATTAAGAACTATCTTCTTCGTGAAGAAGAGTCCTGAAAGTAATTCTTTGGCCCACACAGACCTCAACATCATCAAGTCTGTCTGGGATTATACTGTATGAAGAGACAGAAGAATATGAGGCAGCCTAAATCCACGGAAGATCTGTTGTTAGTTCTCCAAGATGTTTGGAACAACCTACCTGCTGAGTTCCTTCAAAAAATGTGTGCAACTGTACCTAGAAGAATTGATCCTCTTTTGAAAGCAAAGGGTGGTCACACCAAATATTGTTTTGATTTGGATTTCTCATCTGTTCATTTAATTTCCATTTTGCTAATTGATAAAAAATAAACTATGAACACTTCTATTTCTGAAAGCATTCTTAGCCTTTTTTCATGGGACATAAAACGTTTAGGAGATGTGGGGTTTCTAAGCTTAAAGAAATACCACTAATAGCAGGAAAAATATTGACACTTTTAAATCTACTACTGGAGCACATTTTAATATTAAGCAGTTTACTGTGCAATTGAAAAAATGTATTTGCAGACTGCAGTACATTAGATGCATCTGATAAAGCATAAAGAAAAACACGCGTTTAATATTAAAAATGGCAAGATCGTTCATAGTGTACTGAAGTATTTAGAAAGCGTTACAACAATGATCCTAAGAGTTTTAGGTTGTAGTTATTCAGAAAGTCCAGGTAAATTGGAAAGAGGCAATATAAATAACCCCCTTAATCGGAAAGGGAGTGATTGGATATATACTACAATTTTTACACCCCAAGGGGCTTAATTTTAATATTAAAAGAGAAGTATGGGATTTTTTTCCCAAATTATACTTACTTAGGTGGATACAGCATCGATCTAATACTGCATCTGTTCCCTACTGGCTCTAAGTGTGAAAACTCAGCGATCACATGGTCGCTGATCGGCGAGTTCTCACCGCCGCTGTGAGCAGAGAGCAGTGACTGTCAGCTGAAAATGGACCACGGGAGTGCAGAACAAACTGAACTCCTGTGATCCCTAGAAGTACAGCCAAAAGATCTCCTTTAATTGTTACCTATGATTTTATTTGTTTGATTTTAGTGCACTTTGTTTATAATATGGATTATTTTTTGTTTGATTTTGTATGTACTCCTAAGGGTTAATTTAGATTAGTAATAATTGGTGTTTATCATTGTATTTATTTATTTTTTTAACACTCTTTTTAATATGCATTTACTATGGAAGTGATACTTATGTTGTGTACCATTAGGGTTATTGGGCACTATGGGAATAATGAAGGAAGTAGTTAAAAGGAAGTTGAGGTTTACTACTACAATGAGGAAGAAAACAGACCTTCAAAATGCACTGGGTTAGCGAGAGAGAGAGAGAGCAGAGCACTACTGCTGTAGAGATTGGCAGCCCTGGGATATTGTGAATCAGTGCCACTCTCTAGCAGGAAGGTTCTGTTGGGGAACCATATTTGACTTGCTGATAGTATTAATTTCCTTGTGAGTATGATAGACTTTTAATAAATGTAACATCTGTGTCATACTATTCAAGGAGACATTTTCTTTTCCTTTTATTCCAGTAAATTAAAAGTGGAAAGTCTATTAAACTGCAGGTGCGATTTGCAGACCAGAGCAAAAGTGGAGCTGAGAGGAGAATAAACCTATGACTCCCAATCTATGCTGAATGTGAAATAGTCCAGGGGTGCTTGGTGAGCAGAGGAAACGGAGATGCTAAAACCCAGCAGTAGTTAGTGCACTGGTAAATGCACTGTCATGGTTGGATCTGTAAGACTTAGTGGAGTTACAGGGAGACAGTACACTGGACAGGAGACT
The DNA here is from genome assembly GCF_062004578.1 of Staurois parvus. NCBI lineage: Eukaryota > Metazoa > Chordata > Amphibia > Anura > Ranidae > Staurois > Staurois parvus. The sequence continues at coordinate 9,187,084 of NW_028317951.1, forward strand.
TTTGAGGTACTGTTTTGTTTATTATTGTGGCTTTGTTTTGTATGTTGAAGGCTGATTAAGAGCATTGGAATAAGCATTGCTGGATTACTAATTAGCAGCTAACAATTTTACCTCTGTGATTTCCCAGATTAGAGACATTTTAAGGAGATTATAATATATGTATAGCTCTTTTTACTTCTAAAGCAATACAGCCCAATAATTGTACTTTTGGCCAATAAAAGAAACAAACAGACGTCTTATAGTGTCCTGTGCTTGGCCATACCTGGAAGTATAGGGTATTTTCATTTGCTCCCAACAGCGAAACTGAGCTAATAGGACAGCAAAAGGCAGGTAAGAATAAGCTGATGAATGGGTCTTCATCAGGGACGGACTGACAACTCATGGGGCCCCCGGGCAATAGGGGATCATGGGGCCCCTGTGTCCTTGTCCACACTCAAAGCACACCTAAAAAAGCCTATAAAAGGTACCAGTGGCATTTCATGGGGCCCCCTACTGACTCCGGGCCCTCAGCAGCGCCCGAGTGCTCGAAAGGTCAGTCCGCCCCTGGACTTCATTAAAAGAGCTTTTTTGGCAATACTTCTCTTCTGGGTCACAGACGTGCATTTACATATGCTCTCCTGTCACCAAGAGTCAGCTAACAGCAGGCTAAAGCGTGCTGTCAGCTATTGTCACAGAGCCACAACATATAGCCTAACCATATTGTCTGGATCCACCCAGTTGCCAGATTGACAGCTGGCTCTGGCTCTCAGTGTGTGGCTGAGAGTCAAAGCCAGACGCATCCACGATCTCTCCAGCCCAGCACTCCAAGACGACATAGAAATGAATGGTCAGTGGTCATACGATCGTTCAGTTCTTGGGCTTAGAGCCGACAAGGGATGGCTGCAGCATAAGACCAATGATGCTACACAATATAGTTAACAAAAAAACAAAACCAATGCATCACTAATGAAAATGAATATAATAGTGACAACCAGTTTGTAAAAAACCATAATGGATGTATAGGACAAAATTAGTAGAACGGATTATGCCAAATTTGATACAGTAAAGATAACACCATTTATAGAGTGCACTTTTTACTCCTGACCTTGTCCATTATAAAAGAAGGAGTGGTTCCAAGATCTTTTGTCAAATCAGTTTTGGAATATCTGACCAACCCCTATTTCATTTGACATGTAGTAACAATTGAACATACAAACCTTAAATCTGAACCGATTCTTGCTCTGTATTTCTGCAGTGAGATGCAAGTCCTCTATTTCTGTCCCAAAAACAGTAGGGGAGGCCAGTCTTTTAAGATGAGCATCAAATCCTGTGGACAAATCATACAAAAGTTATTAGATATTTATACAAACATTTTTTTTAAAATTACATTAGCTAATGCAAAAAACTTAAAAGTTCTATTCTCCGGATACATTATATTGAAGAAACTAGTTGCATTTCTTATATACCTGGAGTTTATTCTACAGTGTTTTGTTCCACCTCAATGATTGTGCATTTTCAGCCTGTCATTTTTAACCTATTCCCATCACTTGGCACTTGGGGAAAGCAACCCACAACCCCAGAACAAACCCATATAATACTTCATGATATTTTTTTGGTTCAGGTTCCTACTGGTTTGTCTTCATGGAACTCTCTCGATCTTATAAAATTTAAGCAAACATACTTTTTATATTTTATTTGCATTGCGCATTCTAAATGTTGTATTGAGATTGTGATATGTTTATAGCTCTTGTTATATTGTCAAAATAAAGAATAGTAGTAGAAAAAAGTTCTATACTTCCATTATGAGCACTTTAGAATACCGGTAATTGTTTAAAAAGGGTTAGAAACTTAGTCAGGTTTTATTGCTGTCTGTTGGGTCAATTCACTAAAGATAAATAGCACATTATTTTTTTATTTTTTAACAACTCATGTAGTTATATATCAAAAACAGGCAATTCGTTAAAAAATGCATTAATTATCACGTTTAATTTTTTTCTTTAATTTAGTGGTATTTAATGCATTTTTTACGTCTCATTTTACCAAAGTCCAGACATCTGGCTGCAGTGGGACGTAAAACATTTAGCACGGTATTCTCACCATAAATGTGACAGTTACAACTCAGGGATTCTGTTTGCCAGGGAGCTGGTACCCACTTACGTCCTAACAATCAGTGGCTCATCCCTGCTCTGCTCATTCAGCTGTCAGGAGGTACGCTCCTGGCAAAGCACCATGTGCCCATGTTAAGGAGAACAAGAGCTTATTCCCCAAAATTCTGGCCCAGTGATTGTGGGGGTATGCGGGCAGGAGGCTTATCAGAATCTGGAGGGCTTCTAGAAACTGGCACCCCATGTGAATGAGTATAGGTACACAGTACCCCTATTTATTTACAAAAAAAGTACCCTAGAAACAAAAACATGTCAATGTTTCACAAGTCCTTTATTTAAAAAAACATAATAAATAATCCCACAATGTCATTGGCCAAATGTGATGATGAATGGATGTCACCTGGGTGGCCCTGCCCCTTTATTTACTTTAGTGGCAGGGACCCAGAGATGTCATTAGCAACACAAGATCAGATGTGTCTTGACAAGGAGAAGCCTTATTTGAACCCTCCAATCAGGCTGCTCCCAATATACATTTGCTAGGTACAGTGACCAGTTAGGGAGTATTATATTAGCCACAGTACAAAAAGGAGAAGGAGATATAAAATTGTTACCAAGATGGGCTCTCTCTTTGGTGCTGGGAGACATAAGTAGTCAGTGTGACCAGATCTGAAGCTGAGAGGTAAAATGTACTATGTACCCCTTAGGCTGGGATTTAAAAAATGATGTAAAGGCAGAATTTTTAATGCAGGAGAGACATGCCTTGTCTCTTCTGCATTAAAGCGCCGCACATGCCTGTCCACCCCTGTACAGTATGTTGGGCAAGCGCAGCTCAGCTCCACCCATCAACTAGCAGCTGCCTTTGATTGGGACCCAGAAGCCAGCCGCCCAAAGATGTCAGCGGCTGTCAAGGAGTTCCAGGGACAGCACATGGCTGGATTTTATGTGAGTAAAGTTCCACTTTAATAATTCACAAGGAGGGGGGGCTGTATCTGGGGGCCCCTTATTGTGAAAAGGTCTAGTAAGCCTCCCATAAGTACCACAAGTACTAGTCCATTGTTGTGAGGAAGAGCACGTTGTCCTTCCTCATCAACATGGAAACCAGGTGCTTTGCCAGGGGGGTCCCCCTTGCCAAGGTACCTGCACATGTTGAGAGCATGGGACCTGGTATGGTTCAGGAGGGAGGGTCTGGTATGGAATTTGGAGGGGGGGCATTATGACATTTTTTGCCATTAAAATGAAAACAAGACCCAAGGGTATGGATTTTGGAGGAACCCTCAAGCTATTTTTTTAACCACTGTCCACATTACTATGTTTGCCTGTCAGCTGTCTGAAAGCTGACAGAGCAGATCAGGGATGAACTATTACCAATGAGTTAAAAAAAAAAAAACAAGATCATGCAGCGCATGTGTTTTCTGTTGCATGTGTTGTGTTGCATTGATGTTCAGGTGCACACGTGTCTAACATGCATTGACATGAATGGCATCCAAAATGTATTGTCACAAATTGTGTCCAACATTCATTAATATGCATTGCAATACATGCATAAGGAGTGAAGCTGAGGGATGAAGTGAAATTGCATTAGCTATGATAACTTAACGTGTTACTATACCCACAACAGTAAAATCAGTCTGTATATGCAATAAATATGCTTGTTATACTCACTGTGGAACATAAGGGGTTAGCCCTCCTCATGTAAAAAGGCTGTTCAATCCTGTCTTCCCTGATCCTCTCTTTCTTCCACAGTCCCCAATACATCTGCTGATAGTACAGAGCACTAAGGGACACTCTGCACATTCTCATTTTGGTGTATATTGCTAGAGGTTTTTTTTTTTTGGGAGGGGGGGTGTGTACATGTGATTGGCACAGGGCCAATCAGCACTGTCCAGACAGAGGATCATGGGTCATGCAGCCTTATAGGACAATCAGGGAGAATGAAAACTCATCCTACAATCTTTAACCAGTGCTTGACCAGACGCTGATAGAAAAGGTATTTAGCAGTTTATATTTACTAATATAATTGCATTTCCATGTTATGTGTACTGTGTTTGACCAGATATAGCGAATGAAGGGTCGTGGGTTTAGTGACACTTTAAGCAAATGTCTGCTTCCTCTATTTTTTTTAACACTGATGTTCTTCACATTTATTTAAATAAATTATGAAATGAAAGTAAACTCATCTCTGCCCTGAGTAACACTACTAAGCACACGAAGAAAATGCTGTTCACACAATGCAGTTTACCTTTAGTGTCTAAAAAGACTAAAAATAAAGGCTGTCGAAAATCTGTGCCAAGCCCAAGCCACCTCTACTGGAAAATGAGGAAACCCAACACTATATGAAATAAGCATAAATAACTTTTTTCATACACTAAAATTGTTAAGGATAAAACAAAATCAATGCCTATTCATTTTCTATAAAAATCTACATCTAGATCTGCTATATTTTGTAAGCAGTCAGTGCATAGGGCCCAAGTGTCTGCTTTCTGATTTTTGAAAGAAATACATGTAGAAAGAACCACCAACAAATTTTGGCATTTTGCTGAATGGATATTTAATCAATGTACTTTTATTCTCTCTACCTTTTGCATTGGGTTTGTTTCCTCCAACAACTTCATAACCATGTTGCTGGGTAAAGAAACACCAAGGTGCAGATCTTTCATTATAAGGAATCCAGCAACATCCACGTTGTTTGCAGACAAGCTGTAAAAGTAAAGGTAATGTTAATATAAAAGAGATCCAGAGAAACCGTTAATGCAACCCAGAAAACTCTGAAGCTGTGCAAAAGTCAGGAAATTAATTTGATTTTTGATTAAAACCCATCTTTAAAAAAAATTAAATGCACATATTTTTTTTTTTGCAGGACAAAGTGTGCATTTACTATTTTTCTCACTGCAGCCTGCAAAGCATGGCACCTGCGATCAGCAGTTCATAGATGAAATCCCAGGCTCCTGTAGACTATTCTTCCAGCACCCTGCCCATACTGAGGTACTGCCTTTAGTTGGAAATCTGGGAGGCGGTTTCAAAGTACTACGAGTGTGGTGAACTGCAAGTCACTACAAGAACAACAATGAGCGATGTGGCTGTGTGGGTGGAGATAATCCTAGCACACTGTCATGGGAGGTGTGTGTGGGTGGGGGCGCTTGGTATTATGTTACATGTTACACCTTCAGTATGGACTACGGCATTGCCCGAGGGTTTGGGGTCAGTAGGGGGCCCGGTGAGAGGCTCACTGGGCACAATTCAATAAGCGGTATCTTACCGCATCCAAGTATGCGGTAGGATATCGCATAGCATTTAAAAAAACCCTTTGAATTCACCAAAAAAACGTTACTAGAATATCAAGTCATGCAGTATTTTAGTAGTGAAAACCATGCGTTAATGTTTCAGCTGTCAGCGGGGTTCTCCACTGACAACTGAATATAAAAGAAAGCATTGCCGGCAATGAAAAACATTATTTAAGAAAACGGCGTATGGATTTTGAGGGGAACCCCCATGCCAAAATAAAAAAAATGGCATGGGCCCCCCCAAAATCCATACAAGACCCTTATCCAAGCATGAAGCCAGGCAGCTCAGGAAAGGGGGGGATGAGCGAGCGCCCCCCTCCCCCCTCCTGAACCATACCAGGCCACATGGCCTCAAAATGGGTGGGGTACTTTGGGGCAGAGGGGGCTCCCCCCCAAAGCACCTTGTCCCCATGTTGATGAGGACAAGGGCCTCTTCCCCACAATCCTGGCAGGTGGTTGTTACATGTTCCAAAGGTGAACTTATCCTTTAATGCATTCTCTTCATTAAGGTGAAAAACATTTTATAATTAGCTCCCCCCTATGCCAGTCCTCCTAAATACTTTCCTGAGCCTGATCTCAATCCAGTGCTGTGCTCTCCTTGCTGAACTTAGTAAGAGCATCATTAGCCATTGGCTTCTGCTGCTGTCAATCAAATCCAGTGACAAAGGACTGGGGGTGGGCAGGGTCTAGCTCAGGATTAAGCCTGAATGTGTGCCACCATAGGAAGTGGCTTTCTTGTCAAAATACACAACAAAATTTCAGGGGTCTACACATACTTCTTTGTCTAAACACAATGGGTTGAGCTAAGAATACCTAAAGTATATCTAAAGCCACAACCTTACTTTTATATTTTGGAAAGACTAGGGAACAATTAAACCCCTTTTCTTGGGAAATGCTTGCTTAGACAGGTGTCTTTTGAACAGGTGTCACGAGTAGAAGTGTTTCACTCTATTCCTACTTGGGTGACAACTAAAATTGATTTTTTTTCTAGCTTTTAGTCTGAGTAACATTGGTCACCAAGAAAAATAGATAGGAAATGTACCCAAAAGGGACAAAACAATAACAATAGAACACTGATAAGGGGACTACCCCTTCTCCCCTCTATCTCAAGACCCAAGGCAAAAAAGTTTGGCTTTAAGCATTGTTGCTCCTAAAACAACTTTGGGAATTAAAGAAGGTCCCAGAGCCATTACAACTGGTTTCTGTGAGACACATTACCTAAGCAGAGAGTCCTATTTAAAGCAGTATTAAACTCAAAACCAAAAAGTCATACTGTATATTGCAGCTTACCAATCATTAGATGTGGTGGCTACATTATGATTCGCTCAGGATGAAGGAGCACAGGGGCTCCTTTGCAGGGAAGTCTTGTCAGTCTGGGGTGAGGGGAGTGGTAGATGTACTAGCAGATTTAGATACACACATACGGTCTTCGCCAGTAGATCCGCCTGCTCGCTGAGCAAGCAGATGTCAGGTCTGCATCCGCTCTGCATATGCAAAGCAAACACAAACACAGCCTGCTGTCCACTATGGGCAATTGGATGTAAATGTACCACCTGTCCATTTACATCTGACTGTCATCTGATCCAATCCACTAGATGGATGGAGAACAGATCCCCATCTGTCTGTTTTGATTGGATTGGATGCAGGCGGGTGTAAATGGACACAAGTGCATTTACATCCACCGCTCCTTAGAGGGCAATGGATGGTCTGAGTGGGCCCATCTGAAAAATGGACAGGCAAATCCGATCGGTTCGCCCATATGAAAGGGCTTTAACACCCTATAGTCAAACTCCAGAGCTCCCACTGCTGTTATGCAAGCAGTTATAGCAACAGTTTTTATCTCCCTATATTGGGATGAAGAATTTACATGAATAATAATAATAAAAGCTGATCTTTGTAAGAACCCCAGTCAGTGGTAAATGGTTTGTCTCATCCCTGTAACTGGTACATTTTAGCAGAGCTTGTTCTGCTGAGAAACAACAGATTTACCAGATTGCCAGGTGAAAATAAAGGAAAGAAAGCCTAAAATAAGAAAATCAATGCAGCCACCACATCTATGAACTGGTAAGCCACAATATAATGTTTGCTTTTGGGTTTAATACTGCTTTAAGGTCTATCTGCACCTCTGATGCCAGTTTCTGTTTAAGAGTGGAATAGAAATTGGTGCAGGGTCTGCTCCTAATTAACAAAAGGATTGTGGCAGTTTTCAGTATAGAAAACTGCTGCAGAAACCTGTCAGGTTGGACCTGGCATGTGGGATGTAAACTGTGCAGGCAGCTCACATCCCTCTCTTTCTGCTTTTGCAGTTATTACAGCGTATAAGCAAATTCTACAAGGTTAAAAAACCAGGACCCTCCTCACCCTCTCACGCTCAGTTAAGCAGGGTGGCAAGCAAATGAATTGGAGCATACAGCACCAGCTGAACTTGTCAGTGCTGTGTCTGTCACAGACACAGCATAGGACACAAAGCAGATCACTCCTAACTATTAAGGGGGCCTTTGTTAATGCATATTATTATTGATTTTATGTAGATGTTGCCATTGGGGGTTTGGGGCTGATCTAATAAAGCTCTACTTGCATGAAAAGTTGTAGCAGTAAGAGGCTGTGTTCCTTGTGCATATTTCAAAGTTGTTTCTTTATTTTGACTGGAACAGTCAACACTAAGAACTTAGGCACATAAAACAATACAAGAAAAATAGTTAAAACAATAAAAAATAAAATTGTAGGTTTTTCGAAACTGTGTTTAATTAAATGCAAATGCAAGAAGGGCCTTTTGATAACAGAAAGTACCTACACATCTCTTGCTTTCATCACAAATCCAAAAAATAAAGTTACACTTCTTATTTAAAGATACTCTCCAGAATTCATAAACAGTGCTCTGTGTTCTGATACACGCCTCTACACGAAGAATGTTGGTGCTTGCAACAGACTTGTTTACCTTTTGGAAATGGTTATGTGAATGTGTAATATTATAATTTTCTGATGATCTGAATCATTTAAGTGTGAGAAATATGCAACAACAAAAAAATCAGAAGGGGGTTAATACTTTTTCACAGCACTGTGTATATAAATATATATATATATATATATATACACACGCACACAACCACTTTCATAGACAGTAGTCCCACTCTAATAACTCTGGCCTGTCTCTGTAAGCCACCTTAGTTTCAGTCCTATTTACATATAGTTTCCTAGCCTATGAACTGGTGATAATTCTTTTTTAATTGTTAAAGTTGTTTAAAAAAAAAGGTACAATCTGAATCTGTTGCATGTGTTAGAATGTGTTAGAAGTGTTACGGAAACTGTGGCAAGGCTTTCATGAATTTGGAGCAGACTTTTTAAATGGACCATACCTCCAGAAAAGTGTCATGAATGCTTCATTAAATTCTCTTTGTTGTGTTTTTCACTGATTTAGTGAAGGGCAATTTTGTTTGTTTAAAGTGATGCTAAAGGCTATTTTTTTTATATAACAAACATGTTATATTTATGTGCTCTCCGCAATGGGTTTGCACAGAGCAGCCCCAGTCCTCCTTGTCTTGGATCTCCCGCCGGCGCTCCAGGCACCTGTCCCCTACAGACTTCCCCTTAGCATGCTGCTTGCTATGGAGGCACATGTGCGTGCTCACTCCTGAGTTGGATCTGTGTTCCCATTGACACAGAGAGCGTGGCTCAGGCACACCCCTGCTTTCTCCTCACAGACTGTGATTGTCAGCAGCAGAACCCCATGGCTGCTGCTGCTGCCTCTCTGTCCAATGAGGAGGGAGATGCCACTCTGTTGCACCTCTCTGGATCGAGATGGGGCTCAGGTATGTTTTTAGAGGGGCTGTGAGGGGAGCTACATGCAGAAGGTTATTTACCTTAATGCAGAGAATGCTTTAAGGTAAAAACTTCCTGCCTTTAGAACCACTTTACATCCACCTTACCATATCCTGTCTGTTTATGGCCATAACATTCACTAAAAAAAGCCAGCAACCTAGAACAGCTGTATGAGGTCTGAATAAATGGCTGTATAATATTAGGATGTATCTGTTTAGCAAACCATTGGTTTAGGATGTTCAATTGGCCCAGGAGCAAAAATCTATAGTCTGCATAGCTTTGTCCATAATTCTAAAGTAAGGGCTAAACCCTTATAGGTTTTTTTTTAATTATTATTTTTATTTGTGATGCAAGACTAATGTGATTCTGGTTTAGGGCCGGATCATGCCATACCCGCACATGAATCGCACAGGAACAAGCTTTGTGTTCTTGTGCAATTCACACTGTTGCAAAACACATTCCATTTGCGATCTGCAGTGTGTGTCAATACAAACGACACCCCAAACACAATTCGCAACACGCGTTTGCCCAAACCTGATCACATGGTACTTATGTGCCATGCGACTCTATTGCAGTGTGTTTTAAAAAGAGCAGCATGGTGTGAATCGGCACTCAGCTGAGAACTTTATGTCTCTTTTAGATGCACCTCATCTTTCCTTCAGTATTGAATGTATTGTAATTGTACTGTCCCCCTTTATATTGTAAAACTCTGCACAAACTGTTGATTCTATATAAATCCTGACTATAATAATAACTATAATCTGCTTGATTGTGCAAAGTCATTTAAAGTAATGAAAATCATATATATCACTGTATCACTAAAAACTTGATGGTGCTTACCTCTGAAGCTCCCTCCTCTGGATGACAGTCTATCCTGGAATCTACATGAATGTCAGAGCACTGAGGTTCAAATGGAGGGTTCTTCGATGTAAGCGTTTCTGTTGTTGTGTCTGGTGGTACTGTCTCTGTTTTTGAGAAATAAAAACAGACATTTATTTTTATTATCACTATTTTACTAAAGAGTAAACTGCTGGACAGATTTACCATTAACAATGGGGTAAAATGATCCTGTGTTCCCTTTAAACACCCAGTCATGTGCAGGAAATATTAAAAGCTAGAATTTCTTCTTTGCATGATCAGATGTTTAAAATAAACATGCTAACGTTCCTCACTTTTATTTCACGCTATATATTAAAGTAGAACTAAAGGCAAAACTTTTTTTTCCCATTTTGAATATAGTAAGGGAGGGTTATAACCCTTGTCAGAATTTTTTTTTTCGGGCTGTGTCTCATTTCGGAGATTTCCATTCACTTCTTGTCCCATAGGCAGCCAGGAAATTAAAGTAAATCCCTGCAAATTAAGGAAATCCCTTGGGGACCCCCAGGTCACCAGAACTAGCGTCCCCATTTGTCCCCACACAAAATGCTGTATGCGGCAGTCATGCTATTCGGGTCTCAGTTCCCCCATGCCATCAGTTCAGAATAAGAGACATAGCTGCTGTGACTGCCAACCCCCCCCCCCAACACTCAAACATACATACCCTCTCTTGCCTATTACCTGAATCCACATTTCAGTCTAGGGGCCCTCATAAAACCGTCATACTTGAAAGCGTGAGCAGTCAGAAAATCAATCAGATATCTTGCCAGATCACTCCCATTGTAAAAACCTTAGCTGGAGTCTTTAGCAAAACACATTTCTGTCTCTCTCTCCTGGTAGAATCAATAACCCCCCCAGTGTATTTCATAATTTCTGAATTATCAGTACAGCCAGAAAAATTACATATTTACCTCCTTAAGTAAATTAGTAGCGTTGTGAGCCCAAACACCGCTACCCCAAGAGTACTGGGAGCAGAACTGGACTAGTTTTTATCCTAGGTGAACTGGGCATCCAAAACCTGTCATATTTATATCCATTCAAAAGATAATCGCAAAATGGACAATAATATACAAGTTAGTGGACTGTAACATGTAGGTATTCAAAGATATTAATACCTATAGAAAACTGTATCTGGGACATGGTCATAAAAACAGTGACATCCCAGCAGCCACAACTTAGACCAGATGATTGGTCAACTGATTTCTTTCAACACCATGGGCGGACTGACAACTCATGGGGCCCCCAGGCAATAGGGGATCATGGGGCCCCTGTGTCATTGCCCAAGCTCAAAAAAGCCTAAGAAAAAGGTACCAGGGGCATCTCACGGGGCCCCCTACTGACCCTGGGCCCTCGGGCAGTGCCCTAGTTTCCAAATGGTCAGTCCACCCCTGGTCAACACTCTATCTAGGTCCAGAAAAGGGGACTGCAATCACATTTGACAGCTCTCCTGAACTATCAAAAGAAGGAAGATCTGTCAAGTTATGAGAGCCATTGTACCATTTTGCTCATTGATAGACGTCTGCTGAAAGAGTGCTTGATAAGTGTTGGCATTTTTCAACCCTATTTGGCTGTTGCAGTGCTGTCTCTTTATTACCATTATATTTTTTCCTGTATATATTTTATTTACACCATTTTTTGTACCTTTTCATTAGTAAACCATATTTTGAAAAATGTTAAAATTGTCTCTCATGCCCTAATGCAAAATTCAAAGTAGTAATGCACCGGTATCAGTTTTGTAAGACCAAGAATACTTGTGGTCCGGAGTTTTTGAGGTCCGGATGTAATGTCTCACACTGCAGCACCCTGATTGACGTGACATCAAATTTCCAGAAGCCACCCTAACGCAACATCCTCCTGCGTTTCTCTCCATAAAGGCAGCGGTTACAGTCAGCAAACTTAAAGGTATTGGTTTTAGTATCGGAGCATTAGCACAAGTACAGGTATTCGTGCAAATTCTTTGCATCGGCACCAATACTGGTATCGGTGCAACGCTAACTTAAAGAATACCTGTTTCTTGAAGAGTCCTACTACATGGTAAATCTCTGGATATACCTGTCTGTGGTGACAGTGTGTGCACAGATGTTTAAGTCATAATTGCTACTGCTAATATTGTAAATGTTTACTACTTCTTGAAAAAAGTAGCTGGTGGAAGTTTAAAGGGGTAACTGCTTAGTTAACTAAACCCAGTGACAATCACTTTTAGTCTGTTGGTACCCAAATTGTGGTCCTGCAAGCTGGAAAATCTTTGTGCAGGGTGAGGCTGAGAGTGCCACTGTTGTGAATCAGTAAAAGCGCGGTGTGAGGTTGACCAGTTGGTGAAAATGGCAGTGGTCTGACCTGCGTTTGTTAAAGGGACAACCAAAATTTGGGATTTTCTTTACTTTTACTTTCAAGGCTAATGGTAAACATGACAAATAGAGATGGGGATTCTCCTAAACTAAGGCACAGAGCAACAAAAACTGACAGGGGCTTTAATCCCTCTGCACTCTATCCAAATTAAAAAAAAAAAAGATTTTGCCTGTAGTTATACTTTAATACCATCAGTGCTGTAGCCCTAATAAGAGTTTGCTGATGTTTTAAAATGCCACAGGAGATAAGGGCTAACTTCCACCCAAACTTGCCAGTTGCAAAACTATTTTAACCCAATAGATTCATACATTTAAAGTCACACACCACAGATTGTAAAAATCAGCAAAAAGTCAAAGTTCTTCTCTGCCTACTTGTTTCAGGTCAATGACTAACTAGAAAAAAAAGCCAGCGGGCAGACTTTATTGCAAAGGGGATGTACCCTGGTGAGTTTATGAAGTGTGTCATGGCCACCTTTCAGAATTCTGTCGGGGCACAGCACTGAATGTTTCGGGGGCAGATGAGGTCAGAGGTCGAACTGAGGTTTGAGTGTTCCTACTGGACACTCCTTCCTAAGGGCACTCCCTTCCCCCTCACTGTGCCCACACTGACTGGCACATGGCCAAGAAGTTTTGTTTGAATGGTATCAAATTTATGACAGCTTCCTAGTACAGACATGAGTACTGGCAGACCAGTGAATATCGGCTCAGAGTTGCTCTTCGACAGTGACAGATTCTTAGTGTTGGTTGTGGCCATGAGAACTCCCTGAATTTGCCTCATGTGTTGGTAATGTTACAACACTGGCACATATGCTTGCCTGAATTAGGAGCAAGTGGTTCCTAAAGTGGTTGTAAAGGTAAAAGGTTTTTTTTACCTTAAAGCAGGGGTCTCCAAACTTTTCAAACAAAGGGCCAGTTTACTGTCCTTCATAATTTAGGAGGGCCTGATTGTGACCAGTGGAGGTAGAGAATGCCCCAGGCCCAGCATCAGTGAAAATAAACATGGGGTACTATTCCTCCCATGAAAACCTATCATTAGTATTTAATAGGAGGAATAATGCCCCAGCATTGGTATCAGTGTAAGAAATAGTGTCCCTTTGTTGGTGTCAGTGGGAGGAATAGTACCTCATATCATTGGGAGGAATCGTGCCCCATGGACCAGATAAAGGCTGGCAAAGGGCCACAACCGGCCCTCGGGCTGCAGTTTGGAGACCACTGCCTTAAAGGATAAGTTCACCTTTTAGTAAAAAATAATAAACTCACACTTTTTTGCAGGTAAGAAAAATGTGCATTTATTATTTTTTTCTGCAGGAGCCTGTAAAGCATTGCACCAGTGATTAGTAGATTGCTGGTGCCATGCAGGTCTGCTGCAGATCTGTCAGTATATCTGCTTGCCCCTACGGGATGTACGAGCAAAAATATATACCGACAGGAAGAATCAATGAACTACCATGGCGCTCCACAGAGTTGTGGCAGTTCATTGAAGACTACAAGCCAAAAGCCGCTAAGGCTGTCGGGAAATGTAGTCTCACATTCATTCATTCCCGCACGTCCACGTTTTTTAAAATATTTGACAGCTAGCAAGGGGGGAGAAAATCCCCTGCTAGCTGTCAATGTGGTGAGTGGGAGCAGGTCAGATCATAACATGTTACACCCTGAATATGGGTGTAACGTGTAACATATTATGAAAGGTAAACATTCTTTAATGCATTCCCTACATTAACCACTTTACAACCGCACTATAGCCGAATGATGGCTACAGCGCTGTTGTCCAGTTCTGGGAAGGTGTTATATGACTTCCTCCCAGAACGCTGATCATCAGTGCCGCCCACCAGTGCCCAGCAAATTTCATATAGGTACAATGTTGCATGACCGCGCAATTGTCATTCAAAGCTGAAAATTGGCCTGGGCACAAAGGGCGTAAAGGTTCCTGGTAGGCAAGTGGTTAAGATAAAGAAAAAAAAACTTTCAAAAAGGTGCTCTGAGGGCCATTTAGAAGCACAAAAAAAGCTAAACGCTCCTAAAAGTGGCATTTTTAATGCCCAGTGCGCATGAGGCCTAAACTGATGACCTGTAGGGGCTTTTAAAGTGTTGCCTATGAACTATATAAAATACAGATGTTTTTTGCCTTTTTTGAGGTGCATGCAAATTTAAGGCTTGACATGCTGAGTATTTATTTACTTAGTGTAAACTCATCTTTTATATTTTACAAAAAATGAGGTAATATATTGCAATTACGTGCCCTAAAATTAACCTTAGTGTATTTTTAACTAAAATGTTGCATTTCATTAACCATTTCCTGTCCGGCCCATGTATATAAACGGCCGGACAGGAGCAGTGCAGGAGTGGGTTGCCCGCATTTTCAGCCTTTCCACGCTCCTCTGTGTGAGGTCCCAATCATGTGATCACTGATTGGCCAATCAGTGATCACATGAATAGTAGTAAGCAAGATGTCACTTCTGACATCATTGCTTACTAGGTGTGAAATCTGTGAATGATCACAGAGATCACATGGTACAAAGCTATTCACAACAGCCTTGTACCATGTGACCAATCACAGCTCTCACAGTATTTCTCAATGGCTGCAAGAATGTAGTCAGAGAGAAGGAGAAATGATTGCTTTTAGAGGCTTTATGGGTGTAAAAGCAATCAGTGTAAAAAGAAAAAATCTTCATCACCCCCCACAAGTAGTACAGTGTCACTATGGTGACACTGTA
Organism: Staurois parvus; assembly: GCF_062004578.1. Taxonomy (NCBI): domain Eukaryota; kingdom Metazoa; phylum Chordata; class Amphibia; order Anura; family Ranidae; genus Staurois; species Staurois parvus. Next base: position 9,202,206 of record NW_028317951.1, read on the forward strand.
CTGCTAGGGTGACAGTATGTTAAAAAAAAAACATAAATATTAATATAAACAAATAAAATAAAACCAGAAAAACAGAAAAATTATCATTTTTGGTTATAAACTAATTTGGGTTATGTTTTAAATAAAAAGATAGCTGAATGCATTTTGGCCAAGATTTATGAAGAAAGATTATTTATTTGCAAAATTTTATAAGAAGAACACTTTTTAAAACTTTTTTTGACTTTTTCATTTATAGAGCAAAAAAAATAAAAATCCCAGTGGTGAATAAATAGCACCAAAAAAATGTTTTATCTGTCTCAAAAAATGCTAAAAAATTCATATGAGTACAGTGTTGCATGACTGCTCAATTGTCATTCAAAGTGTTGCAGCACTGAAAGCTGAAAATTGGCCTGGACAGGAAGGGGGTAAAAGTGCCCGGACTGGAAGTGGTTAAACTGTTGTGCTAAAATCATGTGGCATAAAAAATTGGAACTACCACTATTTTATTCTCTAGGGCAGTGATGGCGAACCTTTTTGAGCCCGAGTGCCCAAAACTGCAACACAAAACCAACTTTTTTATTTCAAAGTGCCAACACTGCAATTAACCACTTGCCTATCGGGCACTTCTACCCCCTTCCTGCCCAGACCAATTTTCAGCTTTCAGTGCTGTTGCACTTGACAATGACAATTGTGCGGTCATGCAACACTCATTTTTTGCACACAAATAGAGCTTTTTTTGGTGGTATTTAATCACCACTGGGTGTTTTATTTTTTCCATTATAAATGAAAAAAGAGCAAAAAATTTAAAACATAAAAGGTTTTCTTTGCTTCTATTATAAAATTTTGCAAACAGGTAATATTTCTTCTTTGATGTGCATTGGTGAGGCTGCACTAATAGGCAGCACTGATGGGCATTGATGAGGCGGCACAGATAGGTAGCACTGATGAGGCGGCACTGGTGGGCATTGATGAGGAGGCACTGATGATGCACTGATATGCAGCAATGATGGGCACTGATAAGCGGCACTGACTGATAGCACCAACTGGAGGCACTGACAGACGGCACTGATCGGCGGCACTGCTGGGCATCATTGATGGGTGGCACTGATGGGCGACACTGCTGGACACTGACAGGTGGCACTGCTGGGCAGCACTGACAGGCGACACTGCTGGGCACTGATGGGTGACACTTCTGGGCACTGATGGATGACACTGCAAGCAGTTAATCTCACCTCTGGCAGTGTCGGTGTGGCTTCCAACCCAGCAGCTCATTCCCATCCACGCTGAACACATCGCCCCTGGCCCCAGAGCAGTGTGAGAGCCTCTTCCTCTCTTCCACACCCATCCCCGGCTACATCACCCCTGGTGCCAGATCCGCATAGGAGCCATTTCCTCTCGTCCACACCCACCCTGGCCCCAGAGACATGTGGGAGATGTAGTTTGATGGGGGTCCAGTGTGGACGAGATCTGGATGGCCGGTCAGTGTGCGTGGTCCGTGTGCGCTCATCTTCCTCTTCTTCCTGGCGTGCTCACTGAGATGGCTCTGCGTGCCAGCTCTGGCACGCTTGCCATAGGTTCACCATCACTGCTCTAGGGTATCTGCTTTCAGGGAATATATAATGCTTTGGGGGTTTTATGTAATGTTCATGCCTAAAATGATTTTGTAAACACGCACACATAATTCACAGGTAAATTCATTTTTGTGCATTGTCTTTCCTGAAAATATATTTTTGATAAGCAGTTGCGCAAATATTGTGTGACATAAATACAACTAACATCTTTTTCTTCTATGTGCCTCTGTGTTAAGAAAATATATAATGTTCTGGCGGTCTTAATTGATTTTATACCTTAAAATAATAATTTTAAGATATGTGCAAATAATGAACAAGAATTGTTCCAGAGGGGAAGAGGTAAATAAAATGGCTCACCATAGCATAACATTGTCATCTATTTGTTTAGGATTCAGAATGAAATAAGAGTCGATTATTCACCGGTTTGTAAAGCCAAGCATACACAACTGAGGAAGTTGAAGTTGTACCAGGGGCGGACTGACAACTCATGGGGCCCCCCGGGCAATAGGACTGCCCAAACTCAAAAAAGCCTATAAAAAAGGTACCAGGGGCATCTCATGGGGCCCCCTACTGACCCCGGGCCCTCGGACAGTGCCCGCGTTTCCAAATGGTCAGTCCACCCCTGAGCTGTACTGTTTCAGTAATAATAATAATAGTAATTATTATCAGTAGTAGTAGTAATATTAGTATTAGTATTATTACTACAATATCTCACACATACCTAAACCAATATTATTCAGATGTTACTAATTGGGGGGGTGCAAGATTTTAATGCGGGGGGTGCATTTTTTATGGGGGGTGCATGGTTTTTATGGGAGTGGTGCAGTGTTTTTAGCGTTTTTATGTGGGAGGATGCAGTGTTTTTACATGGGGGTTGTAGTGTTTTATGGCGGTGCAGTGTTTTTACATGGGGGTTGTAGTGTTTTATGGGGGTGCAGTGTTTTATGATGGGGTGAGTGTTTTTATGTGAGGAGATGCAGTTTTTTTTATAGGGGATGTAGTGTTTTATGGGGGTGCAGTGTTTTATGATGAAGTGAGTGTTTTTATCTAAGGGTGTGCAGTGTTTTTACATAAGGGTTGTAGTGTTTTATGGGGGTGCAATATTTTATGATGTGGTGCGTATGTTTATGTGAGGGGTTTGCAGTTTTTTATGGGGGAGTGAGTGTTTTTACATGGGGGTTGCAGTCTTTTATGGGGATGCAGTATTTTATGATGGGGTGAGTGTTTTTATGTGAGGGGATACAGTTATTTTTATGGGGGAGTGTTTTTAAATGGCGGGTGCAGTGTTTTTATGAGGGTGAAGTATTTTCTGGGGAGTGCAGTTTGTTTATCATGGTGCAGTGTTTCATGGGGGAGTGCAGAGCTTTATAGAGGGGTGCAGTGCTTTTAGGTGGGGTTCAGAAATTTATGTGGGGGAGTGCAGTGCTTTATGGGGGGGAGGGTGCAGTGTTTTTAGGTGGGGTTCAGACATTTGGGGGAGTGCAGTGCTTTATGGGGGTCAGTATTTTTATGCGGGGTTCAGAAATTTTATGTGGGGGAGTGTAGTGTTTTTATGTGGGGGATGCAGTGATTTATGGAGGGAGTAGTGTTTTGTATGGGGTACAATGATTAAATGTGTGGGTTCTGTGTGTTTGTGTGTGGGGAGTTAAGTGTTTTGTGTGTGGGGGGGAGGGGGTGCAGTGTTTTTATGGGGTGGGGGATGCAGTGCTTGAATCTGCGGAATACGGTGTTTTAATTTGGGGGTGCAGTGTTTTACGGGGGTGTAGTTCTTGAATTTGGGGAGGGCAGTGTTTTATGGAGGTGCAGTTCTTGAATTTGGGGAGGGCAGTATTTTATGGGGGTGCAGTTCTTGAATTTGGGGAGGGCAGTATTTTATAGGGGTGCAGTTCCTGAATTTGGGGAGGGCAGTATTTTATGGGGGTGCAGTTCTTGAATTTGGGGAGGGCAGTATTTTATGGGGGTGCAGTTCTTGAATTTGGGGAGGGCAGTGTTTTATGGGGGTGCAGTTCTTGAATTTGGGGAGGGCAGTGTTTTATGGGGGTGCAGTTCTTGAATTTGGGGAGGGCAGTGTTTATCTAGGGGGAGGGGGGTTGCAGTATTTTGTAGGGAGCTGCACACAGACCGTGGATCCATACTCGGCGAATAGAACAGCCCTCCCCCGGACACAATGGGACACGAGTCTGCCAGAAATCCATAAATGACAGTTCCCAAAACTTCAGGGAAGCTCGCAGTGTCCCGAAAGCACAGAGCCTCCAGGGCGGCACCTACCATCTCCATTCAGTCTGGACGGTCTCCAGCCTTTCAGAGTCCCAAGTGAACGCAATCCTCCATTGCAAAGGTTTGCAAAGATGAAGATGAAAAGCACCGACAACTGCATTGGGGCTCCGCACGACCGCTGCGACTTAGCCAGGAGAGCACAGAGGCAGAGCAGTGTCGGAGCTCAACTATATACTGTACCGCCAGGGGGAGTGATCTCCAGACAGTCCGACTGTACAGGTACCAGAGGGGCGGGGCTGAGAGATCAGGTAAGGAACAGCCGATCCCGACGGCTTAAATAGAGGGGTCACTGACCTCCAACGGGGTAAGGTAAATAGCACCGGTACTAACCAACCGTGAGGAACGGAAAATGTTTAGCATCACTGTCCCTGGCTAATAATGGGGGGTATGTTAGATTGCCCCCTAATAACCACCAATTAGGGAGATATGTTAATAGAACTAGAAATGACCAATCATGAAGGACAGCGGTATGCTAAATAGCAAAGACACTAAGCACCAGTTGTATTTGTTAAATAATATTGCCACTGACCACTAATGGGGGATATGTCCATATCATTTTACAAATTACTCAGAACCCCCAGATATTTTATATATATATATATATATATATATATATATATATATATATAAAATTTTAATTTATTTTTTTAATTTATTTTATTTTTTTTTAGCAGAGAACCTTGAGAATTTTTATGTCACACAGTATTTGCACAGCATTTTTTAAATGCAATTTTCTGGGGATAAGATAAACTTTAATGAATTTTAATATGAAAACAATACAGAACCCAATTTTTTGGCAAAATATAAATGATGGTGTTATGCCGAGTAAATAGATACCAAACATGTCACGCTTAAAAATTGCACACACTTGTGGAATGGCGATAAACTACGGTACTTACGAAATCTCCATAGGCAACGCTTTAACATTTTTTACAGGTTACCAGTTTAGAGTTACAGGGGAGTTCCAGTGCAAGAATTATTGCTCTCGCTATAATGATCGCTGCGATACCTCACGTGTGGGTCAAATACCATTTACATATGTGGGTGAAACCTAAGTTTGCTTCTGTGTGATGATGGAGCTTTAAGTATTTATTTATTTATTCATATTTTTTTCATTTTTACACTTTTCCTTTAACTTTTTTTTTTATAATTTTTATTTCTATTACAAGAAATATAAACATCCCATGTAAAAGGAATAAGGCATGACAGGTCCTCCTGGAAAGCATGAGATCAAAGAAGAAAAAAAAAAAGCATTGATCTCTGTTTTCTGGCAAAAAAAAAAAAAAGCAGTGTTTACATCTGCCAGAGCCAGAAGCAATGTCATGACATCTTTTCTGGCCTGACAGGATCATAAAGACTTTCAGGGACCATCTGGTCCTCAGCAGGCTCTATGGTAAACCAGTGCCTCCATTGGATCAGTTCTCCAGCTCCCTGATCCCACAGGAGAGAACGGAGAGACGCCGTTGGGCGGTGGGAGGGGGGAGATGTAAAAACAATCCAGTGGCTAATGATCTGCTAGGATGGCTTTTACTACAGAGGGAATCGTCAGCTGAAAAAAAAGATATCTGAATGATGGCTGTAGCTGCAGGCATCCTTCAGATATCCCCAATGAAGCCCAAAGACATTATATGACGTCCTATGGGCGGAAAGACTGCTACTGATCAACAATAGGTGAAGGGATATGTTAAATAGCACAGACACCAACCACTAATTTGACACTTCGGATCACCAATCAGTGTATCGGGTCACTGTGCTCCACTCTGGTATCATATGATTCATGTCTGTACCCCGTACCATGGGATAGCTTTGGCCAATCACATCTATCATAACAGTAAACAATGGCATTATAAATGGATACAATTACACAGTGTAAATCATTGCTTATATAGCAATCATCACTGTAATAAACAACCGTAGTGTAAAAAAAAAAATCCTAATCACCTCCCCAGAGTAGAACGGTGTCACTACAGTGACACTGTGCTGCTCTGGTGACAGTATGTAAAAAAAAAGTATATATATATATATATATATATATATATATATATAGTGACATTGTACTGCTCTGGTGGTGATCATGTACAATGGCTGGCTGCTCTGATATCACTGTATGTCACTGCAGCCAGACATTATCTATGTTCACCACTATATTGTCACCAGACCAGTGCTGTCAGTTAATATCCCTAATCACCAGTCAGTGTCCCTAATTATTGCCACCTACTTACAGTGTCTCTGATCACCACCACTGCAGTTGCAGTATCCCTGATCACCACCACACCAGTTGCAGTGTCCCTGATCACTGCCACACCAGTTACAGTTTCCCAGATCACTGCCATAGCAGTTGCAGTGTCCCAGATCACCGCCACACCAGTCCCAGTGTCTCTGACCACCACTACACAAGTCATATTGTCCCTGATCACCGCCACGTCAGTTACCAGTTACAGTGTCCCTGATCCCCACCACATCAGTTACAGTGTCCCTGATCACTGCCACACCGGGCCCAGTGTCACTAGGCCAGTGTATGCCAGCAACAGTGTTTCTTATCACTGCCACACCCTTTGCAGTGTTACTGCACCAGTGTAAGCCAGCAACAGTGTCCACACCAGTCCAGTGTCATCAAATCAGTGTAAGTCAGCAGAAATGTTCCCAATCACTGCCACACCAGGCCCAGTGTCACCAGGCCAGTGTATGCCAGCAACAGTGTTCCTTATCACTGCCACACCCTTTGCAGTGTCACTGCACCTGTGTAAGCCAGCAACAGTGTCCACACCAGTCCCAGTGTCATCAAATCAGTGTAAGTCAGCAACAATGTTCCAAATCACTACCACACCAGGCCCAGTGTCACCAGGCCAGTGTATGCCAGCAACAGTGTTCCTTATCACTGCCGCAACCTTTGCAGTGTCACTGCACCACTGTAAGCCAGCAACAGTGTCCACACCAGTCCCAGTGTCATCAAATCAGTGTAAGTCAGAAGCAATGTTCCTGATTACTGCCACACCAGTGCAGTGTGGCCTCATCATGCCACCTGTACTAACCCTGGCCTATTTATTGATCACATTTCTGCCTGTTGCCTACACCAATCCTTTGCCTGTTTGCTGACTATGTATCTGTCTGCAGCCTGAACTGACCCATCTACACATCGGACTGACTATGTTCCAGCAAGACACCAGTCCGTGCAATTCCCTGCGTACAACTGTGTGTTTTGGGGTGTAATTTTAAGCATGCCCATGATGTGTGTTGGAAATATCTTGACAAATTTGTAGAAAAAAATACACCTTCATTTTCTTTTCCTGTATTTTCCAATAACTTGTGGCAAAAAAATGACATTTTCAAAAGGTACACTATGCCTTTCAGAAAATGCCTTGGAGTGTGCACTTTCCAAAATGTGGTCATTTTGTGGATGTTGGTGCAGTGCTCCAGGGCCTCCAAAAATGACTAAAACCAACATGGCATTTTAGTCAAAAGACTATGACTAAAACTAAATTGAAATTTGACATCAAAATTAACACTGCTCACCATGCCCCTTACTAAATACCTTGGACTCTCTAAACACTTTCCAAAAACTGGTAATTTGAGGGGTATTTGTACAGTCCTGGCATTTTAGAGCCCCCAAGAAATGAGAAATATATACTGTTTGTAGACTCTATAACTTTCACACAGTCTAAATATTATACACTGATTTGGGCTATTTTTTACAAAAAAAGGAGCAGAATACATTTTGAAGATTATTTATTTACAACATTTTATAACAGATACAAAGAAAAACATGGTTTTTTTATTTTTGGTATTTTTTTCACTTATATAGCAAAAAATAAAAAAACTAATAAGAAAGCTCTGTCTGTTAAAAGGAAATGATAATAGTTCCATTTGTTAAAGTGTTGCATGAGTAATTGTTATTCAAATTGTGACAACACTGAGCGCTGAAAAATAAATACGTTTGGTCTTGAGGTAGTTAAAAACATTGTCGCTGACCACCACTGGGGGGGGGGGGAGTATGGTAAATAGCACTTCCACTAACCACTGATGTGGAGATGTTAAATAGCTCTGCCACTGACCACCAATGGGGGTGTTAAATGGCACTGCCACTGACTATCAAAAGGTACAGCTAATAGCACTGCTGTTAAATAACACCGACACTGACTACTAGGGTGGGCAGGTGGATGTTAAATAGCATAATAGCATTGTCTCTGACCACTAATCGGGGGGGGGGGGATAGCACTGCCACTAACTGCCAACTGGAAGGGATGTTAAATAGCACTGACACTGATCACATTGGGGGGATGTTCAATAACACTGCCATAGACCCCCAGTGGGGGATAATTTGAATAGCACTGTCAATGACCACCAATGGCTAGGGACAAGGAACAGCTCTGCCACTGACCATCAACAGGGGTATGTTAGATAGCACTGCCACTGACTAAAAATTGGGGTGTTAATTAGCACTCACACTGACTTCCAGTTGGAGGGTAAGTTAAATAGCACTGCTTCTGACCACTAATGGGGAGATGTTACACAGCACTGCTAATGGAGAGATGTTAAATAGCACTGCCACTGACCACCCATGGGGAGATAATGAATAGCACTGCCAATGACCACTAATGGGGGGGTGTTAAGTGGCACTGCCATTGACTATCAAAAAGTAAAGCTAATAGCAGTGCCACTTACCAACAATGGTGATATGTTAAATACCACTGGCACTGACCACTAAGTATGGGCTGTTAGATAACACTGCCACTGAACCAGGGGCGGACTGACAACTCATGGGGCCCCTGGGCAATAAGAGATAATGGGGCCCCCTGTGTCTCTGCCTACACTCAAGCCAAAGCCACACCCACACAACGCCCCAGCTACATATACAGGGCATTAAAAATTTAAAAAATAATAAAACAACATCTTGGGACCCCCCCTCTATTCATACTAAGCCCTTTGGATCTGGTATGGGTTTTGAGGGTAACCCCCATGCCAAAATTACAAAAAAATGGCATGGGGCCCCCCCCCAAGATCCATACCAGACTCTTATCCCAGCATGCAGCCCAGCAGATCAGGAAAGGGGGGGGGGGGGGGGGGGCGAGCGAGCATCCCCCCCCTCCTGAACCATACCAGGCCACATGCTCTCAACATGGGGGAAGGGCTTTGGGGTGGAGGGGGCTTGCTCGTCTCCCCCTCCTGAACCATACCAGGTCACATGCCCTTAACATAGGGGGGTCCTTTGGGGGGTCCCTCACTGACAGCTGAATGTAAAAGAAAGAATTGCTGGCAATTAAAAAAAATAATTAAAAAACAGCGTGGGGTCCCCCTCCATCCATACCAAGCCCTTTGGATCTGGTATGGATTTTGAGGGGAACCCCCACACCAAAATTTAAAAAAAAATGGTGTGGGCCCCTCCCCCCAATCTATACCAGACCCTTGTCCAAGAATGCAGCCCGGCAGGTCAGGAAAGGGAGGGAGGACGAGCGAGCATCCCCCGCCCTCCTGAACCATATCAGGCCACATGCCCTCAACATGGGGGAGGCTTTAGGGTGGAGGGGGCTCCCCCCAAAAGCACCTTGTTCCCTTATTGATGGGGACAAGGGCCTCTTGCCCACAACCCTGGGCTGTGGTTGTGGGGGTCTCTGGGTGGGAGGCTTATCAGAATCTGGAAGCCCTCTTTAGCAAGGGGGGCCCCAGATCCCGCCCCCCCATGTGGATGAGTATGGGGTACATGGTACTGCTACCCATTCACAAATAAAAAAAATGCAGTGTGAAAAAGAAAAGAGACAGTCTTTGACAAGTCCTTAATTAAAAGAAGAAAAATAAAAGAATGTCTCCTGAAGTAGATCCAATGTCCACCGTCGCAGCTACCTGGAAAAAGGAAAAAAAAGGTTCCGCTCCCAAAGCTGGCTCCCGGCCATCTGCCTGCTCTGCTGGCTTGACAGTTCTTAAATATGCAAGGGGTGGGGCCACCCAGTGACATCATGTGTGTGGCCCCACCTCCTTGTGACATCATTGATCCAGCATGGCCCAGTTGATGATGCCTCAAGGGGCGGAGTCACATGTGTGATGTCATCGGGTGGCCCCACCCCTTACATATTTAAGAACTGTCAAGCCAGCAGAGCAGGCAGACGGCCGGGAGCCAGCGTTGGGAGCGGAGCCTTTTTTTTTCTTTCTTTTTCGGGTAGCGGTGGCAGAGCGCTCACTCGTCTTCCCCCCTTTCCTGACCAGCCGGGTCTGGTATAGATTTGGGGGGGCCCCACGCCATTTTATTTTACATTTCCCCTTAAAATCCATACCTGATCCAAAGGGCTTGGTATGGATGGAGGGGGAACCCCACACTGTGATTGTAATTATTTTAATTAATTGCCGGCAATTCTTTCTTTTACATTCAGCTGTCAGTGAGGAACCCCGCTGACTGCTGAAACATTAACGCATGGTTTTCACTACTAAAATACCGCATGACTTGATAAAATAACTCATGCAGTATTCTAGTAGCGTTTTTTGGTGAATTCAAACTTTTTTTTTTTAATTCTATGTGGTATCCTACCGCATACTCGGATACAGTAAGATACCACTTAGTGAATTGCTCACAGTAAGCCTCTCACCGGGCCCCCTACTGACCCCAGGCCCTCGGGCAATGCCCAAATGGTCACTCCACCCCTGCACTGAACCATCAATGTGGGGTGCTTTATAGCACTGTGAATTACCACGATTAGGGGTGTCAAATAGCACTGTCACTTACCACAAATGAGGGGATATTAAAAAAGTACTGCCACTAACCATCAATGGGTGGGAGTGTTAAATACCATTACCCCTGACCACTAATGGAGGGATGTGATGAAGCACTGCTATTGACTACCAATGGGGGGAGTGTTAAATAGCACTGCCACTGACCACCAATGGAGAGATGTTAAATAGTATTGCGTTGACCACCAATGTAGAGATGTTAAACAGCACTGGCACTGACCAACAATAGGGGGGATGTTTAATAGGGCTGATACTTACCACCAATGGGGAAATATTAAATGGACTGTCAGTGAGCACACATATGGGCATATTAAATAGCACTGACACTGACCACCAAGGAGGGAGGTTGTATAGCATTGACACTGACCAATAAAGGGGGGGAAGCTAAATAGATCTGCCACTGACCACCAACAGGGAGGTTATATAGTGGTTATATAGCATTGACACTGACAACCAATGAAGGGATTTGAATAGTACTGCAGCTGTGCACCAATTCAAAGGGGTGATTATTGTGATCTCTGACACCAGTGAAGGGTTTAATATTGTGAATTAACATCAATGATAGGGTTATTATTGCATACCATAAAACCAGTTCCAGAGTTAATATTTTATTTATTGACACCCCTGCAGAGGATTAGTATTGCTGCCACTGACACTAATGTTGTGGGTTATTATTGAATCTATTGACAACAGTGCAAGAATTACTACAGTGTTCAGTGACAGCAATGCTGGGAATTGTTGTTACTGCCACTGACAACAATGCTTGCGGTTATTATTGTACCGACTGACACCAATGTTTTGGCCTAATATTGCGTGCACTGACACCAATGCTGGGGGTTTTGATTGTGAGCAATAAATTATGAATATAACTAAATGAATTATATCACTGCCTTTTCTAATATGTCTATGCAATGTAAAGCTGATGTTTCATCAGAAAACCTTTTACCTAAAAAGTCAGCTGAAAGTGTAATCAATATCATGTGTGTTTCATGTCACCTTATACTGAAATGTAAACGTGCCTTATTTGTTGTTTGGCAACCACCCCAAGGTTGCAATAATTCATTGGTCTAACCCAATACACACCTTCAATACGTATGGTATAAAAGGAAGGAACATTGATTCTATAAACCAGTACAGCATCAGTTTCATTGTGAAGTCTGTACTCTGTAATATCACATAAATCTACTTCACCAGACAGTATCCCTAATAGTACTCGGCCATGAGAGACAGGGGGATGCCTCAAACAATTATACAGGTGACAGGGGGAACACAGATATCTACAGTCAACCGGTAAGCCACTGTTAGAGCTTACTCTCTGTCTTCCACTTTTACCTGTTTGATGGTTTCCAGGAGCATGCCTAAGATCTTTCTGGACCTTATCTGGTCATAAATGCTGAGCGAATTGCTGTGCAATTTTTAATATATGGGGAAGTGTCCTGTATAAGCTGTTGTAACTGATGAATGGGTCCAAAAGTATATCCTGAATGAAGTGCATGAGAGATTAAGTGCAGAAGATTCCATTTCATGTGACAGCGAGGCTGATGATTATTCTATGCATACTGTTGTTTGTAGAAAACTGTTCCAATAATTGAGAAAAATTACTGATGCTGTTGTCAGGGGTGGACTGACAACTCATGGGGCCCCCGAGCAATAGGGGATCATGGGGCCCCTGTGTCCTTGCCCAAACTCAAAAAAGCCTATGAAAAAGGTTCCAGGGGCATCTCGTAAGGCCCCCTACTGACCCTGGGCCCTCGGGCAGTGCCCGAGTTTCCAAATGGTCAGTCCGCCCCTGGCTGTTGTTACATACTAGGCATTGTTATTTCTAATTCTATACTGTTGGATAGAAAAAGGTAGGCGCCCTTTTCCCCAGTTGTAGAAGCAGGTTGCAAAAAAGAGAAGATAGCAATTAAAAAACTAGCCAGTCCAAAAGATGGGGAATAGGCTTGCTCGGGATATGTCCAAGGTTGGCAACCCATCGATCATGATCTACCTGTTGATCATGGGTAGGTGATGGTAGATCATGCTTGCATGCCTGCTTTGCCAAACCTTAGCCTAAAGTGCTCCTCCTCCACCTATGTGGTGCAGGGAAGCAGTGAGCTCAGACATGCTCAGACACAAATCTGAACTTGCCTAAGCTCTTCTACCAAGAAGCTGTCAAATCCATTAGCCAGTCGTAGGCAGTGGAGGCATTCCCTGCCCTCAGAATACCCATTGCATACATGCAGTGCAAAATGCCTCTACCGCCTATAATTCTCTGTCGCCTTTGACATCTTTCAGGCAGAATAGTTCAGATGGGTTGGGACTCTTGTCCGAACCAGTCTAAGCTCATCCCCTGAGTGTACTGTGCTGATTCTCACTGGCTTTCCTCTACAGTCCATACATATAGGTGACATTATGGGAGATGGAAGAGAGAGAAGGTCCGGCAGGGATCAGCATGCCATGCTCTGCATGAAGAAACTGCTTCTGTACCATAGACTACTGCCCCTAGTGCTGTGCCATCCTGACCCACCACGTAGTGTACCCTCTGTACTCCCTGGAGTATGCCATCCTGACCTCTGTATCATCTCCTCCTTACCCCCAATATCATGTCCTATTGACTCCCTTAGTAAGTTTTCCTTCTGGCCTCCCTGTACCATGTCCTCCTAACCCCTCCTCCCTTTACTGTGCCGTCCTGACCCCCAGTATTGTGCCTTTCTGACCTCCCTGTACTGTTCCCTCCTGACCCCCCCATACTGTGTTCTCCTGACCCCCTGTCCTTTTCCCTCCTGACCCCCTGTCCTCTGCTCTGATGACTCCAGTCCTCTGCCCTTATAACCCCTGTCCTATATCTCAGCCTTTTTCAACCAGGATGCCCAGGCACTCTGGGTTACCTTCAGTTTTCTTCAGGGGTGTCTTGGCAAAATCCTAAAAATTGCTCAAAAATTGTATACAAACCTGGGGGAAAGGATGAAGCCTTCCTGTTAGTTACACAAAGCAGAGGTTTTCATTATGCACCATTACAACCTTCAAACCGCCAGTATGCCTCAAGATTGTGCATAATTTTTAAGGGTGTCTCTGTAACCATCTCTACATACTGTTGACATCTGTATACTGCCATACAGTCTACTGACCTCTGCACAATGAAGTACATCCTCCTGACCTCTGTACATGGCCCTACATACTCCTGACCACTGTACACTGCCTACAAACTACTGACCTCTGTACACGGCAATATATCCTGCTGACTTCTGTACACTGCCCTACATCCCTCTGACCTCTGTACTCTGCCATACAAACTACTGGCATCTGTATACAGCCCTATATTCTATACTACTGACCTCTGTACACTTCTCTACATACTAATGACCCCTATGTACTGCCCTACAGCCTATTAATCTCTACACAATTCAATTTATTTTACTGACCTCTGTACACCGCCCTACAAACCTTTGTATGCTGCCCTACATCCTATTGACCTCTGTACACTGAAATTAATATTATTGACTTTTTTGCCTTCCTCTGGATCAACTGTGGGTATAGGATTGTATATTTTTATCTCCTTTTATTGGTTAAACTCGGTGGACTTTTTCAACCAGAGTAACTATGTAACTATGTGACCTTTGTACACTGTCCTACATACTACTGACCTCTGTACACTGCCATACAAACTACTGACCTCTGTACACTGCCATACAAACTACTTATCTCTGTACACTGCAATACATTCTATTGACCTCTGTACAGTGCCCAGCATACTACTGACCTCTGTACACTGCCCGATATCTGACTGGCCTCTATACAATGCAATACATTCTATTGACCTCTATACACACCCCTACCTACAGCTGACATCTGTACACTGTCCAACAAACTACTGACCTCTGTACACTGCCCAACAAACAACTGACCTGTGTACGCTGTGTTACATACTACTGACCTCTGTACACTTCCACACATCCTGCTGACCTCTGTACACTTCCCTATATCCTACTGATCTCTGTACGTTACCCTACATCCTACTGACCTCTGTACACTTCCCTATATCCTACTGATCTCTGTACGTTACCCTACATCCTACTGACCTCTGTACACTGCCCTACACACTACTGACCTCTGTGCACTGAAATATACCCTACTGACCTCTGTGCACTGAAATATACCCTACTGACCTCTGTACACCGACCTACATACTACTGACCTATGTACACTGCCCTACAAACTATTGAACTCTGTACACTTCTCTTCATACAACTGACCCCTGTACATTGCCCTACATCTTACTGACTTCTGTAGAATGCAATACATCCCACTGACCTCTGTACACAGCCCTACCTATTATGACCTCTGTACACTGCCCTATAAACTACTGACCTCTGTGCACTTTCTTACATACTAATGACCTCTGTACACTTCCTTACATACTACTGACCTCTGTACACCGTCCTACTTACTATCGACCCCAGGACCCTAACCTATGTACCACTTACACTGGCCAGAACTAGCACTGAGGCCAGCCAGGGCTGAAACTAGTCAAGAAAGTCAGCCTGCAGTACCAGTTGTTCTGCCTTCATGATGGACTCATGCATCAGCCTTGTGGAGTGACCAATTACTCTTCAAACTTGAAAAAAAAATTGTGGGGCGCATGCACATGGTGGACCTAGATCATGGCAATCTAGAACTGTTCTGCACATCTTGGGCACACTAACGAAGTGACGATCCCTAGCACAGCTACCGTGATTTTAGCCCTTCAAGAGCTAAACCTTGCAGCACACCAACGCCACAACCATCCCCCTTGGAAAAGGGGCATACAGATAAAGCCAAAACCAAGCCACGATCTGACCCCAAGCCTCAACACTAAACAACTGCCAAGGTGGTGCCAGCTCCACCTGCTGATGAAAACACCAAACACTCACTGGCAGAGTCTAAAGAGGTTAACAGATAATCATTTGTAGTTTCCATCAGCCTTGCAAACACCTTGCCCTGAGTCGGAGGCTCTCCTTCTGGATAAGTTCAGAGGCATCACAACAGCCCACCGCAAAATGTCCACAGAACTCTTAAAAGATTGCAAAGATCTTGGTGAGCACACACCCTATTGGAGCACTGCAAGTATGATGCCACCAAGGTCCTGGAAGGCAAATCATGCAACCTGGAACAACTGCAGATTAAACTCTTTACCCTACCTAACCAACTAGAAATTGTTGAGAATTGTGCCTGTTGGAGTAAGATACGACTACACGTTCTGCCAGAAAGTGTGGTTGACCTCCAAGGCTCCATCTTAGCTCTTCTGCAGGAACTGGTACCCAACATCCCAACACAGTATTTGAATATGGACTGAGTACACAGAACCTCTTGCCAACACCCTCATGGCACATCCCTTCGAGGGATGTGGCGGTGAAATTCCACTTCTACAGATCAAATGAAAAAGTGATGCAAGCTGCTTATTATGCATTTGATCTCTACTTTCAAAGATTTTTGCAGATCTGGTCCAATTGATCATCCTAAAAAAATGATCTATGAATCCTCTGCTCCAGGTGCTTCAAGCTCACTTTATCTACTATAGACAGGATTTTCCATTTATATGGAGGGGAGGGTGGTGCTGCGCTAATCGATTGGAATCTAAATAAATAAGTGAAAAAAATAAAAGAGGGACAAAAAGGTGGATATCCACCAAATCAATAATAAATGTGAAACACCACAAACGACAAAAGTGCACTGTCATATATAAAGCAACATAAAAACAGAGAACACGTTCTCAAATGAAGGTGGTGGAAAACGTGATGTGCTATGGTTGTACTATAGGTAAATTAAAACAAAAAAATCAAGTCAATGGAATATAAGTGAAATAGTGAAAAAATGAATATATATATATAAACCCGTATGGTGAAAAACAGCACATGGGTCCACAAGAACAAATAGTGACGTACAACTGTAAATATTCAAAAATAAATAAATATGGATGACATGAATGTCAGAAATGAATAATGAGTGAACAGGTGAACCCAAGAACAAACAAATCACTATAAATAACACAACAATGTGTATAAACACAAAAAAGGTGTAAACGTCCATGGTCAGGTAATACGTGTAAAGTCCGATAATAAATTCCCAGGTAAATTTGATCAGTGATAGTAAGAGTGATCAGCTTGACAAAAATTCTCCACCAGCTAAATTGCCTCCTCACCTCCACGCTGGGACCCCTAAGGGCCAACACACTTCAAAGGCACTCAATGCCAGAGGATCATCATCCCATGGAGGTCTTGCGCATAAATCCAAGAACCGTCAGCTGTCAGCAACAATGGTGGTATCCCCCTCAAGGAAAAAATAGCACCGGACAGCCTCTCACACGATTCCAAAAGAGGAGAAAAAGAAACACTCTCATAGTGTAGTAATTTCTTAAAATTTATTAAGCAGCAAAGACGCCAAATGCCCACTTACATATAAAACATAATAATAGGCTCAAAACAGCATGTATCGATTTGGGTGTACTTGCATGGGTGTAGCAAGATGGCGGTTGCCGTCCTCGCCAGAACTGATGTAACCACGCCTCCCGTCCAACGCGTTACATCACGAGACTTCATCAAGGCCTGATGAAGTCACGTGACTCATGACGTAAATTGCTACACCCATGCAAGTACACCAAAATCGATACATGCTATTTTGAGCCTATTATTATGTTTTATACGTAAGTGGGCATTTGGTGTCTTTGTTGCTTAATAAATTTTATTAATTACTACACTATGGGAGTGTTCCTTTTCTCCTCTTTTGGGATCATGTGAAAGGCTGTCCGGTGCTATTTTTTCCTTGAGGGGGATACCACCACTGTTGCTGACAGCTGACGGTTCTTGGATTTATGCGCAAGGCCCCCATCGGATGCTGATCCTCTGGTGTTGAGCGCCATTGAAGTGTGTTGGCCCTTAGGGGACGCAGCATGGAGGTGAGGAGGCAATTTAACCTGGTGGAGGATTTCTGTCAAGCTGATCACTCTCACTATCACCGATCAAATTTTCCTGGGAATTTATTATCGGACTTTAAACGCATTAGCAGATCGTGGACTTCTACACCTTTTTTGTGTTTATACACATTGTTGTGTTATTTATGGTGATTTGTTTGTTCTTGGGTTCACCTGTTCACTCATTATTCATTTCTGACATTCATGTCATCCATATTTATTTATATTTGAATATTCACAGTCGCACTATTTGTCCTTGTGGACCCATGTGCTGTTTTTCACCATACGGGATTATATACCGTATATATTCATTTATTAATTTTTTCACTATTTCACTTACAGTATATTCTATTTTTTTTTTATAATTTAAATATTTATTAATTTTCATTTTAAATACATTTCATCATCATGATATATAAACGTATATATAAAAATATACTTTATAGTATCCAACATTTCTACTTTATTTACTTTATTCCAAATTTCCCCCCCTTCTCCACCCCCCACCCTAATCCCATCTTCCTACTCTTCCTTTTCTCTGCGTCATTTTATATCAGCAAGTTCAGTTTTTCTATTATTTTCTTTATTCTTTCCTATATTTCGTATATAACTTAGCTTTTTCCCAGTTCTCCCATCTCCTATTATAAATCTCCATCCTATCTTCCTGGATATGACACAACTAGAGATGAGCGAATTATTCAAAAATTCGATTCGGCTGATTCGGCGAATTCGCGGAATAAATTTGATTCGAGTCGAATATATTCGCTGCGAATTTAACTTATAAAAAGGGTGTTTCTAGGCTTCAGAGAGCCTTTATATTAGTGCAGAACACTGTACCTTTAATTTAAATGCCCTTGGAGTCTGCTGGGGAAGAGAAATAATACTGTCAGTCAGTATGACATGCAGATGAGTGCCGTCGATCTTAGAATCACCGCACACTTCACTCATTTGGGCAGTCACGGGGCCAAAACCAGAGTGTGGAGCCACAGTGTGGCGGTGGAGGCAGCAGCAATGGGAGGCCATACAGCACCCTATGAAAAAATGGAACCCACCAGCAGTGTGAGGAGACCTGAAAGTGGAACATGGCAGAGTGTGGCGCTGGAGACAGCAGCAATGGGAGGCCGTACAGGGACCCATGACACACTCTGGACCTGGCAGCAGCATGAGGAGGCGGTACAGGGGCCCATGACAGATTACGGGCCTGGCAGCAGCATGAGGAGTCGGTACGGGGGCCCATGGCAGATTACGGGCCTGGCAGCAGCAATGGGAGGCCATACAGCACCCTATGACAAAATGGAACCCACCAGCAGTGTGAGGAGACCTGAAAGTGGCACATGGCAGAGTGTGGCGATGGAGACAGCAGCAATGGGAGGCCGTACAGGGACCCATGACACACTCTGGACCTGGCAGCAGCATGAGGAGGCGGTACAGGGGCCCATGACAGATTACGGGCCTGGCAGCAGCATGAGGAGTCGGTACGGGGGCCCATGGCAGATTACGGGCCTGGCAGCAGCAATGGGAGGCCGTACAGGGACCCATGACACACTCTGGACCTGGCAGCAGCATGAGGAGGCGGTACAGGGGCCCATGACAGATTACGGGCCTGGCAGCAGCATGAGGAGTCGGTACGGGGGCCCATGGCAGATTACGGGCCTGGCAGCAGCAATGGGAGGCCCATAATCTGCCAGCACCCTATGACAAAATGGAACCCACCAGCAGTGTGAGGAGACCTGAAAGTGGCACATGGCATAGTGTGGCGATGGAGACAGCAGCAATGGGAGGCCGTACAGGGACCCATGACACACTCTGGACCTGGCAGCAGCATGAGGAGGCGGTACAGGGGCCCATGACAGATTACGGGCCTGGCAGCAGCATGAGGAGTCGGTACGGGGGCCCGTGGCAGATTACGGGCCTGGCAGCAGCAATGGGAGGCCGTACAGGGACCCATGACACACTCTGGACCTGGCAGCAGCATGAGGAGGCGGTACAGGGGCCCATAACAGATTACGGGCCTGGCAGCAGCATGAGGAGTCGGTACGGGGGCCCATGGCAGATTACGGGCCTGGCAGCAGCAATGGGAGGCCCGTAATCTGCCAGCACCCTATGACAAAATGGAACCCACCAGCAGTGTGAGGAGACCTGAAAGTGGCACATGGCAGAGTGTGGCGATGGAGACAGCAGCAAAGGGAGGCAGTACAGGGACCCATGACACACTCTGGACCTGGCAGCAGCATGAGGAGGTGGTACAGGGGCCCATGACAGATTACGGGCCTGGCAGCAGCATGAGGAGTCGGTACGGGGGCCCATGGCAGATTACGGGCCTGGCAGCAGCAATGGGAGGCCATTCAGCACCCTATGACAAAATGGAACCCACCAGCAGTGTGAGGAGACCTGAAAGTGGCACATGGCAGAGTGTGGCGATGGAGACAGCAGCAATGGGAGGCCGTACAGGGACCCATGACACACTCTGGACCTGGCAGCAGCATGAGGAGGCGGTACAGGGGCCCATGACAGATTACGGGCCTGGCAGCAGCATGAGGAGTCGGTACGGGGGCCCATGGCAGATTACTGGCCTGGCAGCAGCAATGGGAGGCCCGTAATCTGCCAGCACCCTGTGACAAAATGGAACCCACCAGCAGTGTGAGGAGACCTAAAAGTGGCACATGGCAGAGTGTGGCGATGGAGACAGCAGCAATGGGAGGCCGTACAGGGACCCATGACACACTCTGGACCTGGCAGCAGCATGAGGAGGCGGTACAGGGGCCCATGACAGATTACGGGCCTGGCAGCAGCATGAGGAGTCGGTACGGGGGCCCATGGCAGATTACGGGCCTGGCAGCAGCAATAGGAGGCCCGTAATCTGCCAGCACCCTATGACAAAATGGAACCCACCAGAAGTGTGAGGAGACCTGAAAGTGGCACATGGCAGAGTGTGGCGATGGAGACAGCAGCAATGGGAGGCCGTACAGGGACCCATGACACACTCTGGACCTGGCAGCAGCAAGAGGAGGCGGTACAGGGGCCCATGGCAGAGTGGTGAAGCGTAAGCAGCTTAAATTGAAGGCCATACAGAGGCCTACGTTAAAAATAATAACATGTTTGGGGCATGATTCATGGTGGATTTAGTCAGTTGTGTCAGGAACTGGTGGTTTGAAATCCAGACTAATCCACGCCTGATTCATTTTCACAAACGTCAGTCTCTCCACACTTTGGGTGGACAGTCGTGTCCTCCGCGGAGTTACAATACCTCCTGCCGCACTAAACACGCGCTCCGATGCCACGCTACTGGCCGGGCATGACAGCCTTTCAAGGGCAAATTCAGCTAGTTGGGGCCAAAGGTCAAGTTTCGTTGCCCAGTAGTCAAGGGGATTGTCTACCTCGGTTGGCAGGGTGCTGTCCAAGTAGGCCCAAGCCTGTTGTTTGAGGTCCTGCTCCAGGTCCACCTGATGCTGCTGCTGCTGCGGCTGGTTAGTAGTTTCCTCACTGCGCTGGTGAAGAAAGCTACTCATCATTGACTGCAGACTGAGGCAGCCGCTGCTGGTGGAGCTGCCACTGCTCCTACCACCCCACCCCTCCCCTGCTGCCATGGCAGCGGAACGCGAGTGCACAGGGCCCACAGTGTCTGAGGATGGACGTTGGCGCAGAAAGGCAGAGACCAACTGACTACATAGGTGTTTTTTATAGTACGTTATTTTGGCCTCCCTCTCAGCAGGTGTGAAAAAGGCCACCATTTTTGAACGGTAGCGAGGGTCCAACAAGGTGGACAGCCAAAAGTCATCCCTCTGTCTGATGGTTATTATTCGGCTGTCGCTACGCAAGCAACCGAGCATGCTATGGGCCATTTGTGCCAAGGAATGTGAGGGACTCCCTGCCTCCATCTCCACAGCATACTGCCACGGTGCGTCTGGGTCCTCTGTCTCCTCCTCCTCCTCTACCAGATGCTCCTGCTCCTCCACTCCTGTCCGCTGAGTGGAAAAACCACCCATTTCACTCAATAATTCCTGAGCACCAATGTCCTCCTCTACCTCCTCCTCTTCTTCCTGTCCTGCCCCCACAGGGGTCATGTGGCGTTGAGATCTGTGCGCCACGTCTACCGCACCCTGACCAGCCATTGTTAACAGCATTTGTTCCAGGACGTGCAACAGAGGAATGACGTTGTTCATCCCATAGTCCTGCCGACTCACGAATAGCGTGGCCTCCTCAAAGGGCCTGAGCAAGCGGCAGGTGTCACGCATGAGCTGCCAATGGCTGACATCTAAGTTACACAGGGGAGTACCTTTATCCGCTTGTAACATCAGGAAATCGGTGATGGCCTTTCGCTGTTCGTAAAGGCGGTCTAACATATGTAGGGTTGAATTCCACCTTGTTGCAACGTCGCAGATCAGGCGATGCTGTGGAATTCCGTTCTGCCGCTGCAGCTCAAGGAGGGTGTGCTTTGCGGTGTAGGAATGGCTGAAATGCATGCAAAGTTTACGTGACATTTTAAGGATGTCTTGCAGTGGGATGGTGGATTTTAGGAACCGCTTGACAACCAGATTGAACACGTGAGCCATGCATGGCGCATGGCACAACCTTCCTTGACGCAGAGCAGACACCATGTTCTTTCCGTTGTCGGTCAACATGGTTCCGATTTTCAGTTTGCGCGGAGACAGCCATCTGTCGATTTCTCTGTTCATTACACTCAGAAGTTCCTCCCCTGTGTGACTACGTTCGCCAAGGCATACCAGGTGCAGCACAGCGTGACACCGTTGCGCCCTGCACATGTGATATGCCGGTCGGGTAATGGGACTTGGCACGGGGGTGGCGGCTGAGGACACGGCGGAAGAAGAGGTGGTAGAGGCGGACATCTTTGCTGGACCAAGGACGTGCAAACGTGGAGGCAAAAGCGGCGTGACCTGTCCAAGTTGCTGGTGCGGCTGTGCCGGCACCACGTTCACCCAGTGGGCCGTAAATGACATGTACTGTCCCTGACCGTAGTTACAGCTCCACACGTCGGCGCTGCCGTGCACTTTGGCAGAGACCGACATGCTCAAAGACTGGCCCACCATCTCTTCTACATGTGAATGCAGGGCTGGCACTGCCTTTTTGGCGAAGAAATGCCGGCTTGGCACTCTCCACCGCGGCTCGGCACAAGCCATCATTTCTCGGAAAGGTGCTGAGTCCACCACTTGGAAAGGGAGGGACTGCAGCACCAGCAACTTGGACAGGAGGACGTTCAGCTTCTGCACCGTCGGGTGCGTGCTCGCAAACTGTTGTCTCTTGGAAACGGATTCCAAGAAAGACTGCTGACGGAATCCGTGAAGAGGAGTAGCAGGAGAAGGAGCATCTGAACGAGCGGAAGATGCCAACGAGCGACAACTCCCCTCAGCAGAGGTGTTGGAGCCTTGACTGGCTGATAGAGGGCGATTGACGTCGGGTGACGGAGCAAGTAACGGAGCGGGTGATGGAGCGGGGGCTGGGGCAGGCAGAACCGCCGTATCTTTATCACGGTTTTCCCAGGCCACCGAATGGCGACGCTGCATATGCTGACGCAACGCTGTAGTCCCAACATGGGCCCCCTGGCCACGCTTGACTTTCTGGCCACATAGTCGACATACGGCTACGTTTACTTCCTCGGGCGGCTTGACGAAAAATTGCCACACCGCCGAGTAGGAAACTTTGCCCCCGATACTCCTCACTGGCTGACTGCTACTTCCTCCGTGCACACCGGCACCACTACTGGCCGTGGTGGTAGGCTGCAGTGGAGCAGGTGCTCTACTCCGTGGCCGTTTGCCTCCACTGACACTGCTGCGACCCTGCTGCCTCCTGGGCAACCCACCGACTGTTTTGCTCGCTGGCAAGCTGGCACCCTCTTCTCCTGATGATGCGGAAGCAATAGCCTGATGACGACGAGGCTGCCAAGTGCGATCAGCCTCATCATCATCAATTAGGGTCTCCGCCTCACTACTAGCCCCCTCGGCTGCGTGTGGGTCAGGAGACAGACCTGTCTCTAGACCGGCTACCGAGCCACTCTCCTCGCCAGTACTTCTTCGCCTGGCTGCTGAAGAGGCGGATGTCTCCCCCCGTTCCTGACCGCCCTCTGTTAGCTCTTCCTCACTGTACAGTGGGGCTGAGCCCACAGCATGCGATACTTCGCTTGGTGAGGGAACACCAAAGGACAGGGGCAGGTAGAGGACACGTGATTTCAGTGGGCTTGCTCCCGGGCCATGCCAACTAACGGTTGTGTCTGATGTACCCACCGACCGTTGGCTGTAGGTGTCAGAGGTGACCTGGGAAGAGGAAGACGACCGAGCCAACCAATCGATGACGGCAGGGTTGTCGGTGGAGACACGACCGCTGGATGACACCGGGAGCACTGGCCTCTGGCTGCGACTAGTGCTGCCTCGACCCCTTCCTCTGCTGCCACGTCTGCTCGCTCCTGAAACATTGCCTCCTCTGCCACTCCTCTGCGTGTTGTCTGACATACTCTTTAATTAAACGATTCTGTGTCCCTGAGTAACGATTCTGTGTCCCTGAGTAACAATTCTGTGTCCCTGAGTAACGATTCTGTGTCCCTGAGTAACGATTCTGTGTCCCTCAGTAACGATTCTGTGTCCCTGAGTAATGATTCTGTGTCCTTGAGTAACGATTCTGTGTCCCTGAATAACGATTCTGTGTCCCTCAGTAACGATTCTGTGTCCCTGAGTAACGATTCTGTGTCCCTGAGTAACGATTCTGTGTCCCTCAGTAACGATTCTGTGTCCCTGAGTAACGATTCTGTGTCCGTGAGTAACGATTCTGTGTCCCTCAGTAACGATTCTGTGTCCCTGAGTAACGATTCTGTGTCCCTCAGTAACGATTCTGTGTCCCTGAGTAACGACTCTGTGTCCCTCAGTAACGATTCTGTGTCCCTCAGTAACGATTCTGTGTCCCTCAGTAACGATTCTGTGTCCCTGAGTAACGATTCTGTGTCCCTGAGTAACGATTCTGTGTCCCTCAGTAACGATTCTGTGTCCCTCAGTAACGATTCTGTGTCCCTGAGTAACGATTCTGTGTCCCTCAGTAACGATTCTGTGTCCCTGAGTAACGATTCTGTGTCCCTGAGTAACGATTCTGTGTCCCTCAGTAACGATTCTGTGTCCCTGAGTAACAATTCTGTGTCCCTGAGTAACAATTCTGTGTCTGTCCTTGAGTAACAATTCTGTGTCCCTGAGTAACAATTCTGTGTCCCTGAGTAACGATTCTGTGTCCCTCAGTAACAATTCTGTGTCCCTGAGTAACAATTCTGTGTCCCTGAGTAACAATTCTGTGTCTGTCCCTGAGTAACAATTCTGTGTCCCTGAGTAACAATTCTGTGTCCCTGAGTAACAATTCTGTGTCCCTCAGTAACGATTCTGTGTCCCTCAGTAACAATTCTGTGTCCCTGAGTAACAATTCTGTGTCCCTGAGTAACGATTCTGTGTCCCTGAGTAACGATTCTGTGTCCCTGAGTAACAATTCTGTGTCCCTGAGTAACGATTCTGTGTCCCTGAGTAACCATTCTGTGTCCCTGAGTAACAATTCTGTGTCCCTGAGTAACGATTCTGTGTCCCTCAGTAACGATTCTGTGTCCCTGAGTAACAATTCTGTGTCTGTCCCTGAGTAACAATTCTGTGTCCCTGAGTAACAATTCTGTGTCCCTGAGTAACGATTCTGTGTCCCTCAGTAACAATTCTGTGTCCCTGAGTAACAATTCTGTGTCTGTCCCTGAGTAACGATTCTGTGTCCCTGAGTAACAATTCTGTGTCCCTGAGTAACGATTCTGTGTCCCTAAGTAACGATTCTGTGTCCCTAAGTAACGATTCTGTGGCCCTAAAGTCTCTGTGGCCCTAACTCTGTCCCTAATACACAGAGGTCTGTCTCTCTTGAATGACCGGAGGCTAATGGAGAATTCTAAGATGGCCGCGATTTATAGCTCCACCATTACACAGTGCTGGCTGGCTGGCTGCTGATTGGCTAATGCGATCACATGTCATGAATGAATGCATTATGGGTCAGCGCGCCTTGTCTGCGCGCCTTCCCAGAGATCCCCGCTCCGTCGCCACACATGTCGCCGCCATTTTTGGGAAAATTCGATTCGTGCATCCGAAGTTTGCTAATTTTCGGATTCGGCGCGAATCGAATATTTCCTAATCTTCGAAACGAATTCCACTTCGTCATGTTCGATTCGCTCATCTCTAGACACAACCTTTCCATCTTTTTAATCTGCTCAACTCTTTCAATCCAATCTTCTTCCTTTGGCACCTCTATTTGCCTCCAGAACCTGGGTATCAGAGCTTTTGCAGCATTTATATAGTACCATATCCCTGATTTTTTTATATTTATTAACTGATATATCTATGTTATGCAAAATACACACTTCTGGATCTAGGCCAATGTCTATTTCTGTTATCTTTCTTATCAAATGGGTTATTGTCTTCCAGAATATCTGAATTTTTGGGCATCCCCACCATATGTGGTATGTTGTGCCTATTTCACCACATCCCCTCCAAAACCACGGTGAGCTCTCTTCACACATCTTATTTTCAACGTTTGGTGTAATGTGCCATCTTGTCAAACACTTATAGTTCATCTCTACTTCTCTCATAGAAACATTTTCGTGAATTAATCTATATATTCTCCTCTGCTTCTCCTCATCTATCACAATTCCCATAGCAGTTTCCCATTTTGTTATATATGTTGGCTTTGTGTTTGTATCTAATTCAGTGAGTATTTTATATACCTTAGCAATCCCGTGCTTCCCATCACCTTGTGTTCCCAATACCTTTTCAAACAAGTTCCAATTGTCTCTTGTCCTTTAAAGGTTTTGGCAGACTTCCAATAAAACTCCTCAATTGAAAATACCGCCACTCATCTAATTTAGTGAAACTCTCCCTCTTTTTTTTTTAATTCCCCAAATGATCCTATTTTATCCCCCACCAAAATATCTCTTAATTGAACCTCTTCCTTTTTAAACCACCTACCACCTATTTCTTCTCTACCTGGGGGAAAAAACTCTGTGTTTTTTAGTGAAATCAGTGTTGAATTGAAAGTCCATTTCAAACTTTTGTGTAAATTATCCCAAATTTTTAAGCATTCAAAGTGTATGTATTTACATTATCATTTAAACCCCTATACTGTGTTGGTACCCATATCACCTTACCCAAATCTATTCCACTAAATTAATTCTCTATTCTCACCCAACTTTTTTTATAGTTATATATCCAATCTATGGTTCTTGCCAATATTACATCTTTGTAGTATCTTTTTAAGTCTGGGAGCCCTAAACCACCTCTTTCTTTCCTCCTACTCAACAACTCATATGACAATCTTGGTTTTTTATTCCTCCATATGTATTTTGTTATCAGTTTCTTAATTACCTTAAAAAAGATCTCTGGGAGTTTAATTGGTAGCATTTGATATCTATACATGATTTTTGGTACTATTACCATCTTTACCAGGTTAATACGGCCTATCCATGTCGGAGTTCCCTCCTGCAATATTTTTAGCTCCTCTCTAATCTCGTTGATCAATGAAATATAGTTTAATTTATATAGATGTTTATATGAAGCTGTAAGTTTTACTCCTAAGTATTTTATATCTCTATCTTTCCATTTAAAGGGAAATTCCTTTTGTATTCTTTCTTTTTCATTTTTTAAAATATATATATTTAGAATCTCCGTTTTTGTTGGATTAATCTTTAAATTTGACAGTTCTCCATATTCCTTTAATAGCTTCATTAAATTTGGAAGTGTTATCCTGGGGTTTCCTACGTAGAACAGCAAGTCGTCAGCAAAAGCGGTGACTTTATGTTCTGTGTCCCCTATCTGGATTCCCTTTATATCTCTATTCAGCCTTATTATTGACAGCAGTGGTTCTAATGATATAACATACAACAGCGGGGACAATGGGCATCCCTGTCTTGTACCGTTTGACATCTCGATGGGTTCTGACCTCTCCCCATTCACCACAACAACTGCAGAGGGGTATCTGTAGAACTTTCCTATCCACTCTCTCATCCTAGGCCCAATTCCCATGACTTCTAAAGTATCCATCATGAATCTCCAGTTCACTCTGTCAAACGCTTTTTCAGCATCTATAGAGAGTAGCACCACCGGTTCTTTTCCCTTTTTACTTTTTTGGATTAACATCAATGATCGTAATCCATTATCTCTGCCCTCCCTCCCGGGAACAAAGCCCACCTGGTCCTCATGTATCCATTCAGGCATTAGCTCTTTCAATCTATTTGCCAAGACCTTTGCATATAACTTAGTGTCAGTGTTTAATAATGAAATAGGTCTATAGCTCGAACACTGTGAAGCATCTTTTCCCTCTTTTTGAATAAGCACCATTTGAGCTTGTAGCGATTCTCTTCTTACTTCCATCTCTCCACCCAGTGCATTCATCATATAATTTCTAAGTTTTGGTACTAAGATTTCACTATATTTTTTATAATATCTCACAGTGTATCCATCTGGTCCTGGACTTTTCCCAGACACTGTACCCTTCAAAGCTAATTTTATTTCATCTTGTGAGATATCTGCATCAAGGGAGTTCAATTGGACTTCACTTAGTTTTAATAACCCAGCCATCTCTAGATATTTCTTTCTCTTTTGATTCTTCTCACTTTCTATATTTTCTGATCCCTGCACGGGATTTATATTATACAAGTCTCTATAATATTCCATAAAAACGTTGGTGATTTCTCTATTTGAGTGCTTCAGGTTCCCCTTAACATCTTTTCTATATAATTTCTATTTTTCTTTTTCCTCAGGGCCCTCATCAAATATTTTCCAGGTCTTTCTCCCCATCTATATCTCTCACTCAAAACTCTATTATATGCTTTTCTCCTCTCTTCTTCTATTACACCTTCCAATTCTTCTTTCTTTTTTTTTAACTTCAGCTCTATTTCTTTTGTTATTCTATTCTTATGTTGTTGTTCTAGTTTACTTATTTCTTCTAAGAGCCCACTCATTTTCTCTCTTCTTTCTTTTTTCTTTCTTGCCCCAATCGCTATCAATATTCCTCTTATATATGCCCACACTGTAGCTGTGGACACATCACCTGTCTCATTCTCCTTGAAATACCGTTCGATCTCCTCCCCTATTTTCTGGGCTATTTCCTTTTCTACTAATAGTGTCTCATTCAGTTTCCAACCCAGCCCTCCTATTTTCCCCCTCCCCCATTCCAATTTCATTGTAACTGGGGCGTGATCCGATAGAGAGATTGTCTCTATTTCAACTTGAACCAGGTGGTCAATTAATTGATGTTCTATTAATATGTGATCTAATCTTGAATACCTCTTATGCATGTTTGAAAAAAAGGTATAATCTCTATCTTGCATATGTGTAATTCTCCAGGCATCTACCAATTGACTTATGTGTAATTCTTTTTTCAATAGTTTCAGGGCCCTACTTCCTTCTCTCTGTACATGGGAGGTAGCATCCTTTTGTGGTTCCATACAAAAATTGAAATCCCCTGCGAGGATCAGACGTCCTTTTTTAAAGTCCATCAACTTCCTCAACACTTTTTTCAGATATATCTCCGGGCTTTTATTAGGACAGTAAATATTGGCCAGTGTACACTCAATCTCCTGTAACTTTCCCTTTAAAAACAAGAATCTCCCCTCTGGGTCTGTCTTTCTATCTTCCAGCTCAAACCTAGTATTCTTTGCCATACCTATTGCTACACCTTTCGCTCTCTTAACCGGGGAATCTGCATAATACCATGTTGGGTGATTTCTGGACCCCAGCCTAACGTTTGATTCTATCTCAAAATGTGTCTCCTGTAGAAATATCACTGAGGCTGCCCTATGGTGTAGTTCTTTAAACAATCTAAATCTTTTCCCAGGGCAGTTCAACCCATTTACGTTATATGTTATAAACTGAATCTCTTCCATCTTCCATAAATCTTCTCTTTTCTCCTCCATCTATATTTTTCTCTTTTCCCTTCCTCTCTTCCCCTCCTTCTCCCTTCACACTTGCTTTTACATCTTTTTTATTTTGCAGGAAAAAAAAACCCCTCCCCACTTACCCACCCCCCCGACCTTCCAACTCCCCCCCTCCCCCCTCCCCTCCCCCCTCTTTTTAGGCCTATCATTTGCCTATTAATCATTTATGGAAAATAAATTCGACTTTTGATCTAATCCTTGGGCTAAAAACTCTGAGCATGGACGACTTTCCCCTTGTCTAACCTCCCCATAGCTCCCCAAGTCCTACTCGGGTTCATCTCAAGCACAGTAAGACAGGGGCGATAGGGTGAGGGCAGACCAAGGTAGAGGAAAAAAAACAAAAAACAAAAAAAAAACAGCCTTATTTTTCCTCCTCCACCTCTCTCCCCCTCCCTCCCTCCCCCCGCCTCCTCCCCCCCACAAGTTGCCAGTCCTCTTTTCTCTTCATTCTAATTTCCCATTGTTCTTCTTCCCAGCCAGGAATCTCCATTCTTTGTATTTTTAAACTGTCACAAAAATGTTTCAAATCTTCTGGGAACCTGAGGTATGCTGTAACCCCATTTTTCCATCCTATTAAACATTTGGGAGTCCCCCATCTATATTGCACATTATGTTCTTTCAACCTTTCCAATAGGGGTCTCAAAGTTCTCCTTCTCCCCAGAGTCTCTGGGGCCAAGTCCGTATATATCTGTATGTCTCCTCCTTCATACTTAATAACTGATTTTCCCTTGATCTTCTTCCAGATTTTTCCTTTATCTCGAAACTCATAAAATTTAACTATTATGTCTCTCGGCCTTTCTTTCCCCAGGTATCTCTGGATTTTTCCTTTTCTAAAGATTCCTTCTATTTTAGTCCTTTCCATTTCAGTACTGTCTGTTATAGTATTTAATATTTTGCAAACCACTTTTTGCAGGTTTTCTCCCTTTGAGTTCTCTGGGACCCCTCGTATCATGACGTTTCTCCTTCTGTCTCTATTTTCTTGTATCTCAGCCTTATATATCAGTTTTTCTTGGGCTTTCCCTATGTTAATTATTTCTTTTTCTAGCTCAGAGATAGCCTGGGTCTGATTTTTAACTTTCTCCTCCATTTCCTCCACTCTCACCAACAGGTGTCCCAGGTCGCTTCGGATATTTACCATTTCTTGTTTTATTGTTTTCTCCAATTCTTTAAACATTTCTGCCATTTCTTTTTTATTAGGTATTTGTAGGTCTTTTTCCGTCTCTATATTACCTAATGATTGCTGATTACTGGTGTCCAGACCTAATGATACTCTTGGGCTTTTTTCCATACTGAAATCTGCTTCTCCTCTTTCAATCCTATTCTGGGATCTTTCTGGGGTTACGTTTCCTTGGGAGGTATATTTTTTAATTGTACCAGTCTGGGACCCTTTAAGCCCACTTCCTTTTACACTTTTGTTTTTCATTTTCTCTGTAGCTTTTATTCTTCGTTCCTCTGTTATAAATTCATGGGTTTGGAGGGAAGAAAATCAAAGTTCTTATATACAAGTCTCTGCACTATCCCCCTGCTGGTCTTTTTGGGCTATTCTTTCCACAGATCTATTCCACCTTTTTTGCAGTCACCGGGGGTCCCCCCTTTCTCTTACCCCCTGCTTCCCTTTAGGGGACCATGTAATACATCACAATTAGTGTATAATAGGTTTCGGCTTTAGTCACTCACCCTCCTCGTATGTTTCTTCTTGTGACCACGCTGAATGCTCTCTCCTTCAGGTTGTTTAGGGTTTTTGTTCACGGAGGGCGGGGGGGGGACCCTCCAGGGTCTCTTCGATTTTTCTGTTATCCAGGATTCAGTGGCTTTCCTCTTACTTTGCTTTAAGCCCTGGGGGTCTCAGGGGAATAGGGGGAGAATAAACCGGTCTCCGGCCAACAGGTCGGCTCTGCTCTCCCACCGCAGAACGCCGGCCGGCTTCCCGATCTCCCAGGAGTGCTTTGCGGCCAGTCATGTGATCGCGCCGGCTTCTCAGCATCCAAGCGCCCTCTCGCCGCTAGTCTCCAGCCGCTCTCCACTCTCCTCCTCTCCACCCGCAAACCTCCACCTCCCGTCCCGGGGAGCCGTCAGGCCAGGGTAAGTCCCACGCCACAAGGCTTTTTACATGGCTCAGGAGGTACACAGGAGGCTTGGGGAGGTCAGACCACGGAGCTCCATCCGAGAGCTCCTACATTGAGCTCTCCTCTGCCGCCATGCTCAGGCTCCACCTACGGGGTAGCCAGGCTGGCTTGAAAGCTGGCATTTTGTACAGTATATTCTATTGACTTGATTTTTTTGTTTTAGTTTACCTATAGTACAACTATAGCATATCACTTTATCCACCACCTTTATTTGAGGACGTGTTCTCTGTTTTTATGTTGCTTTATATACGACAGTGCACCTGTGTTGTTTGTGCTGTTTATGCTGTGGTTTCACATTTATTATTGATTTGGTGGGTATCCACCTTTTTGTCCCTCTTTTATTTTTTTCACTTATTTAGTTACATTCCATTTGTTATCGCAGCACCACCCCTCCTCCACGTACTCTTACTATTTGGTTATATAGTTGGGTGCTAGCTGCTTTTTCTGTTGAGGGTTTCAGTTTAGTGTGGTTAGGGTTTTAGTGGCAACGTGGGGGGTTCTTTCCCATTTTACTATTAGGATGTTCAATTTAACCTTCAACTCAACTCTCAAAACAACCACTACTGCCTCTGCAGATCTTAAACAGTGCCTACTGGATCTTACGAGGTGTATCCAGAATATAATGAGAATGAAGTTCCTACACTCGAGAAAGATTCTGTAAAGGGAGAAGCTGGCCAAGGTCACTTGGGGTGAGGTGCCAGGTGTATGTTATAACACTGATCAGTTGCATTCCAGTCCTGTCAGAGTTGAGACATTTTTTTTTGTGACATGTTCAAGTGCTTTGTATTTAGAAAAATCTAAGCAAGTTTGGAACAGTGGTATGCAATAACATTTTGTGTGAAATTAGGTAAAAGTGCATAAGAAACTTTGGAAATGATGAGAAAATCTTATGGAGAAGCTGCGGTTTCATCTGCACAAGTGTACCAATGGTACAAGGCTTTCAAGGAAGGACAAGAAGGTGTTGAAGATGAACAATGATCAAGACACCCCTCTTCATCAAAAACGGAACAGAATGTGGATGCAGTGAGGTCTGTTCTCAACCATAACCAAAGGCTCACTATCAGAATGATTGCAGAGATAATGGGATTTGCCAAGTCAATTGTTCATAAAATTGTGACTCAAGATTTGAACGTGAGAAAAGTGTGTGCAAAACTTGTTCCAAAGAACTTGACACCTGATCAGAAGGAAGAGGTTGGCTCAGGCTCTCAGCAGATTGCTGAGAGGCTGAGCCAGGTGCCGCCCTAGACTTTAACTTTAAAGTTGGGATCTTTCCCCAGCCTAGACAGGCTAAGAGACTTCAGCCCGCTGTCAGCTGAAAATGGGTCACAAACAGGGGCGGACTGACCATTTAGAAACTTGGGCACTGCCTGATACCTTTTTCATAGGCTTTTTTGAGTTTGGGCAAGGACACAGGGGCCTCATGATCCCCTATTGCCCAGGGGCCCCATGAGTTGTCAGTCCACCCCTGGTTACAAGACTGCAGAGTGAACTGCACTTCTGTGATCCACAGGAGAAGTACAACCAAAAGAGATTTAGCTGTACTTCTCCTTTAATGTTTTACTTCAGGTTTAGCTGTATCTTTAGCAACAGTCTTGTTTGTACTAGAGGTGTCACTTTATGTAGGGAGCCCTAGATATTTTCACACCCGGAAATGCAACTAATCTATGGCACCACAGTTAAGTTACAGCACACTCCTTAAATACCACTTTCAACCATCTCGTGGGAATGAGGTATGAGGTATCTGGCATTTTAGTTTGTTTGCAATTAGCCAGACTCCACTGTGTCAGCACAAATACATTATACAAGAAATGCTTTCTGGACTTGTTTTCTCCATTGCTATACATTTTTTTATGGCATTTAATAGCCTGTTTGTTCTCTCATAGGAGTTCAGGAATGTAATGGACTTTTCATATTATATTTGGCCTTCCTCACATATGCTATTGTTCTTAATAATAGTATTGCAGTTTTATGATATTCCCTTAAGTTGGAGGTAAGCATATAATATTTTAATATGGAAATCTTAATTGCTGCTGTGCAGTCCTATAATTACGATACTTTACAATATCTTTATCGATATCAATCCACAACACTACAATATTGTGATTGGGTGGCTTTGCACTCCCGTCATGCAAATACTATACAGCTGTAGTTCTTTTTTGATGGGGAGGGGGGTTATGAGAAATGGCCCTCCCTGAACAGGATATTGTACTAAACCTGTAGGTAAATAAGAGACCCACAACCTTTGCTAAGTGAAAGAGTGGGTTTGATAATAAAAGTGGGCTACAGTCGGCTGTTGGCTGACATTGCTTTAAAGTCTGGATCCACCCAGATCCATGGACCAACACCTGACTCAGCCTCTCAGTGATCTGCTGAGAACCTCAGCCAGTCACTCCTGACCCTTCCACAGTCCAGCGATCCAGTGAGCTGGGGAAGGGGTAGAGCAGAGAGAGGTGACAGTCTCCTCTCTCTACTCAGAGCGGCATGGAGAACTGAGCAATCATTGGTGTCTGATCGCTCAGTCGTCACCCTTAAAGCTGTCAGGGGACACCTAGGTAAGTATACATTTTTAAAAATTCCATATGTTTCTTTTAAAGTTAGATCTTTAATATATCCACTTTTTAAACGAGAATGATGTATCATTCCATGAAATTGAAGAATAATAAAGACAAATGTTGCATCCATAATTTCATTCTATGATGGAAAGTAAGGGAAAGCTTCTCATTACTTTTGACACTCTATATGTGATCATATGCTGCATACCCACAGGACATATTCTAACATCACACTCACAGAAAGTTAGGACAAAATAAGAATTGTGCATAGTTCAGACTCAAAAAAATAACACATTCCAGCATGTACTACCACATCCATTTGGCTTTAATAGTAAAAGAGATAACACAACTGTATAGCTGTCTGAAATGTAGAGAGTATTTCAATCTGTTTTATGCTACAAAAAAAATAAGGCATCTTGGAATATAGTGCAGAGCAGTCATGTTATTTACTGTTCTTATGACACAGTTAATAGTCGTCTTTTTGGTTCTTCTCCTCTTGCTCTGCTTTGTCTCCCAAATGTGCTCTTTGTGCATGGAAGAATCTATATTAATTCCTGTGGAGAGGCTGTCCACTGTTAAAGTGTTTGTCATCCCAACATTTTACATTCCTGATATGTGTCTGTTGTACCATGTACTTGTGTTAAAAATATCCCGTTTTCTTTCTATTGCTTCCTTTGTGTGAAATATCTGTAATCCTGCCATTCTCACTGCTTTCCTATTTCAAACTGACCACACTAGGCATATGGGCACATCTCAGCATGGTCAGTTTGTGACATGCCCTTCCCCCCACACAGCTCTTCACTGGGAAGATTGGTGTCTTGCTCTTTCTTTGGCTCCTGCTGACACACTGCCCTACAGTCTCCACCCCCACCTTTTATGGAGCAGAGAACAGATATTATGTGGTCATTTATAAAATAAAATTGTAAAAAATATTTTTTTTATACATACATACATATATGTTTTACTTGCCTTTCTATTTTAAACTGAAAAGGTTGTTTTTCAAGGTGAGTGTTCACATATACTTTAAGATTCTTAATATATTGTTCCATCCATAGGAATGAATAAAGGTTCTTTCAGACATGTTGGGAAGATAAGACCCAAGCTCTACGGGGACACACAGCCAAGATTTACTAAGAGGGAATATACACACTCTGTGGTGCTTGGGATTTTTTTTTATTTTTGCAGGGAGACCCCACTGGAGGGGAGAATCTAACCAAAAGGCCACGTGCCCTACCCCCCCCCCAAGACTTTCAGGGCAAGTCTGGGGACCTACACCTTACTAATTGGAGGTGAATTATGGTGCATAGTGCTGTGCAAAAGGTGCAAAAATAAAAAGGGTAAGTGCTTGGGTGCCAAATTGCAAGACAGTGGCTGGCCTGACCAGTAAAAAAATTCCTCTAGTCCCAGCCAAAAAGACCCATCCCAGGAGGCAGGTGTGAAAAAAAATGCAAGGGGTGCTGTGATCAACGTGCCATACAAAAAATGTAGTGAATTATTCAATTTTTCTTTGGAACCATTGAACTGCCCCTGCAGGAGCACATGTAGCACAGGCTTCTCACAGACCAATCCCTGGCTAGACAAATGCAGCACCATCCCTATCAGAAAGGCATTAGGGAGAGTCTTCAACCAGGGACAAGCCTAGTAAACCAGGCCAGATTCATGGCCGGTTCACACTATAGATACACAGTCCAGATGCATTCCGTATGCATTTCTGCATGCGTTTTTTGATGTATTTTTAGCGTGTTCTCGTACGTTTTTGATGCTTTCCGGTTAATTTTTTCCCCTCTATTTTAATTCAATTAACTAGTTGCCGACCGCAGATAGCCGAATGACGGCTGCACTGCAGCCGGCCAGTTCTGGGTGGACGTCATATGACGGCCTCCCAGAACGTGCTCTCCTGCGCGCCCCAGTGGGCGCGCACCCGGCGATCTCCGTGATCGCTGTGTCCTACGGACACAGCTGATCACGTGATGTGGTAAAAGGCCGATCACAGCGGCCTTTTACCACGTGATCAGCGGTGTCCAATGACACGCTGATCAGAGGGAAATGCAAGTGCCGGTTCTCGGCTGCACTTTCCTCACGCTGTCAGATCGTGAGGAAAGTATTGCCGAGAACCGGCAGTTGTCAGAGCGGGGATCGGCACCGATCATCAGGGCACTGATGATCAGTGCCCTGATGATCGGTGCCCAGCTGTGCCCAGCAGTGCGCCCACTAGCTCCGCCCACCTGTGCCCAGCAGATCACCCACCTGTGCCCAGCAGTGCACCCACCTGTGCCACTCTGCAGTGTCACACACCTGTGCCCAGAAGTGCCACCTACCTGTGCCCAGCAGTGCCACCCACCTGTGCCCACCCACCTGTGCCCACCAGTGCCACCCACCTGTGCCCACCAGTGCCACCCACCTGTGCCCACCCACCAGGGCTGCCCACCAGTGCCATCCACCAGATCAGCCCAGCAGTGCTGCCAGTAAGTGCCACCAGTCAGTGCCCAGGGGTTGTGCCAGTCAGTGCCGCCAGTCAGTGCCCAGCAGTGATGCCAGTCAGTGCCGTCTATCAGTACCCATCATCAGTGTCCCCTATCAGTGCCGCCTATCAGTGCTGCATATTAGTGCCGCCTATCCGTGACACCTCATTAGTGCTGCCTATCAGTGCCCTTTAGTGCTGCCTATCAGTGCCCATCAGTGCCGCCTATCAGTGCCCATCAGTGCTGCCTCATCAACGTACATCAGTGAAGGAGAAAAAATACCTGTTTGAAAAATTTTATAATAGAAACAAAGAAACGTTTTTTTTTTCCCCAAATTTTTTGCACTTTTTTTATTTATAGCGCAAAAAGTAAAGCGCCCAGCGGCGATTAAATACCACCAAAAGAAAGCTCTATTTGTGAGAAAAAAAATGATCAAAATTTCATATGGGTACAATGTTGCATGACCG
The DNA here is from genome assembly GCF_062004578.1 of Staurois parvus. Classification (NCBI taxonomy): domain Eukaryota; kingdom Metazoa; phylum Chordata; class Amphibia; order Anura; family Ranidae; genus Staurois; species Staurois parvus. Next base: position 9,239,232 of record NW_028317951.1, read on the forward strand.
CGCAATTGTCAATCAAAGTGCGTCAGCGCTGAAAGCTGAAAATTGGCCTGGTAAATAAGGGGGTATAAGTGCCTGGGGGGCAAGTGGTTAAAATAGGGACATGTGTGTTCCACTATGTTTTTGGTGTGTTCCGGTTAATTTGTTATGTGTTTTACTGCGTTTCAGTACAGTTCTGTGCAGGAAAAATGCAGCCTGTTCTATTTTTTTTTCTGCAATGCACTGGAACTGCAAGCACTGATGTGAACTATGACATTGACAGCCATATAACCTACTTTCTGTGCATTCTGGATGCAGAAAAAAGCACACTGAAATGCATGCAGTATGAACTGGCCCTCAATCCAAAAGGAAAATAGCCCTCCCAGCATACCCACCTTATTACATTTGGAATTATTACCCAATTCCCCAAATTAGTGAAGGGAAATTGTGTTCTGTCCCTGAAAACTGATAAGAAGATATACTACATTTGATCTTAACCAAAATGAAGAGAAACGATTATTATTACGTTTCAAAATGAATGTGTTTATGACAAGTTTACTTTAATAAGAGTTAGTTGCAGTCTTCTTCAACCAGATCATAGAGCTACTCAAACAATAGGAGTGTCTGCTTTTTAAACTTTTAAATGCTAATCATGAAATTACAATGCAGTAAATATGTAAAAATTTAAATACATAAAAAAGTAAATGGGAATGAATTATTAACAATTAGAATTTTGATTATTTAAAAGGAATGTCTGCTTAGATTAGTGAAGAGGAAATTGCAATTGCTTCAATCATCCAATCTTGTACAATTAAAAATCCTGTTTTTAATTTTTTTTAATTGCCTTTGCACATGATTAGGTATTCAGACTGAACATAACTTTTCCATATTCACCTAGGCTGTATTCAATAAAACCCTTTCTTCTCTTCAATAACATAAGAGGACGTCAAACTTTCTAAACAAGATTTAGTTCCTGTGATTAGTGGGAGGAGGAATAATGTCTCACTGTTGAGGGCAATGACAGGAAAAATACCCTATTGTTAGTATCCGTGAGAGTAATAGTGCCTCATTACTGGTATTTGTGGGAGGAATAGTGCCCCAAGGGTCAGTTAATGGTACGTGAAGGGCTGCAGTTTGGGGGTCACTTGTTATGGGCAATTATGTACAGCAAACTGAGAAATACCTGTTTTAAATAAAGGTTACTTTGCATAATACATATTATCTTACATACAATATGAACATTCTTTTGAAGAAAGTCTTACCTTCCTTGAGTCCAGGTGTTTTTGTAGCAAACAGTACAATAAGGGCTATCGCTATTATTGTGACCAAAATGAACAAAACAATTAGGGATATTTCCAGAGAACTAAATTTTCGTTTCTTCCCCATCTGAAACAATAACAAATGTGTAAGGATTCAGTTCTGATGTCAGTCACACAAATGAAATGGTTGTTTGCAAAGTTGTATTAGCCAGTATAACTGTTAATATATTACACATTTAACACATATCTGGCTAATTAATGAATAATTGAAGCTTACTGGCCTGTATCTTCATTCCAATGTACAATCATGGTCATTCTCTCTATAGGCCCTTGATATACTTTTTTTTTTAAAAAGGGGATGCATATGGTATTAAAAATAATATGTAAATTAACACAGAAAATTCATGTGTTTAAGGTTGATTTTTTTTTTTAGCTTCATTGTCAGCAATAACAATCGAATCCATAAATATAGTTTACGTCATCTACTCCTGAAGCTATTACTACCAATATTTTAAACAACAGCAAACATAGTAACAAATGCAATAAAATAATTACATTACCAAGAATACCATGCTAAATACCCATCACTTATTTATGGACAGGTAATCCACACACAATTAACCACTTCCAGGCCAGACACTTTTACCCCCTTCCTGTCCAGGCCAATTTTCAGCTTTCAGCACTATCACACTTTGAATGACAATTGCGCAGTCATGCAACACTGTACCCATATGAATTTTTTAGCATTTTTTTTGAGACAGATAAAGATTTATTTTGGTGGTGTTTATTCACCACTGGGATTTTTTTTTATTTGCTATATAAATGAAAAAGTCCCAACAATTTTGAAAAAAAGTGTTTTTCTTATAAAATTTTGCAAATAAATAATATTTCATCATAAATCTTGGCCAAAATTTATTCAGTTATCTTTTTAATCAAAAAAAATAACCCAAATTAGTTTATAACCAAAACTTATCATTTTTAATTTTTTTTTTTTACTTTTTTTATATTATTATTTATGGGGTTTTTTCTACATACTTTCACCCTAGCAGTACAGTGTCACCATGGTGACAGAGTACTACTTGTAGGGGGTGATGAAGATTTTTTTTTTTTTTTTACATTGATTGCTTTTACACCCATAAAGGCTGTAAAAGCAATCATTTCTCCTTCTCTCTGGTTGCATTGTTGCAACCATTGAGAACTACTGTGTGAGCTGTGATTGGTCACAGCTTGTCACATGGTACAAGGCTGTTGTACCATGTGACCTCTGTCACCTCTGATTTCACACGTAGTAAGCAATGATGTCAGAAGTGACATCTTGCTTACTACTCTGCATGTGATCACTGATTGGCCAATCAGTGATCACATGATCGGAACCTCGCACAGAGGTCCCGTATGACGATCGGTGTTCCACTGTGTCCTCCGGACACAGCGGGCACCAGATCGCGATGCTGCGCCTCCCAGGGAGCGTGCACAGTCCATAATGGCGGGTGCCTTTTATGAACGGCAACCCACCCCTGCACTGCCACCATCCTGCCATTTATATACAGCGGCCAGATGGCAAGTGGTTAAGTAAGTAGTGGTTTGCCTAGACACAGCCAAGGCATTTGATTGAGCAGAGCAAAACTTTCTCTGGCAGACCTGCAAAGATTTGGGCTAGCTCTAACTGTCTCAAATGGCTTTAAAGCAGGGGCGGACTGACCATTTGGAAACTTGGGCACTGCCCTAGGGCCCGGGGTAAGTAGGGGGCCCCATGAGATGCCCCTGGTACCTTTTTCATAGGCTTTTTTGAGTTTGGGCAAGGACACAGGGGCCCCATGATAACCCTATTGCCTGGTGGCCCCATGAGTTGTCAGTCTGCCCCTGCTTTGAATCATATATTTTGGATAGGTGGCTCACATTAGTTTCAACGGGTGGACCATAAACCCTTTTCTCTTACCTACCTAGAGGTACACACCAGGGCTTTCATCTTTCTTACCTGCTGTTTGCCCTGGAGGTCAAGCTATAGGTTTAATCTTCCAGATATACAAGACCTGAGTTGGGGTGTACACAATGTCACTGTGGGGCTACACAGACAATTTGCACCTATACCAGATCAGATCAGGGCCCCTCCCTACACTTGGAACTGCCTATAATTGATCACATGATTGATTCTCCATATTTGTAATTAATCAATTTGATTCCCAAAATGTATCACTCGACCTCTCTCCAATTTACTTAAGAGCAGGTCCACTTACCAGCGTTTTGAATGAATACTATTAAGTACTTGGGGATAATAATGTCAAAGAGCGTAGCAGACTACCAATTCCTTAATATGGAGCCCCTGTTAACATTCATCAAATAAAAAATAAAGGTATGGTGGAAACTACCCCTGAGGGTCATTGGTCAATCAAATCCAATAAAAACTATTCTCCTGCCTAAAATGTTGTACATCCTTTGGAACTAACCTGTATACACATCCCTTAAATACTTTAAAATCATGGAATCACTACTCAAACCATTTGCGTGGGGCAAGGAGAGGCATAAGTTAAACTGATCTATGCCAAAATTACATTTGGATATAACACAACTTTCCAATTATCCCAAATTTCCCACACATTGATAAGTGAATTCATGACCCTAACCAGATTATCAGAAGTGGAAAAGTTCCCAGACACTTTGTACTTAAAGAAGATCTAGAAGCAAGACATTTTTTTTTCATTTTAGATAGAGCAAGTGAGGGATATAACCTCTGTCAGATTTTTTATTTTTTGGCCTTCTGTGTCTCATTTCAGAGATTTCCCTTCACTTCCTGTCCCATAGCCAAACAGGAAATAAGAGGAAATCCCAGCAAATTAAGGGAATTCCTTGGGGACTCCCAGGTCACCAGAACTAGTGTGCCCATTGGAAGATTTCCCCTCTATTTTTTTTCTGGGGACAACCCAACATTTTGTATTTTTTTTCACTTTCAATGATAATAGTAAACAGGGCAAATAGAGAGGGTGAATCTCCCTATCAGAGGTGCAGACTGCAATAAAGACTGAAATGGGCTCTAATCCCTCTCCACTCTATCCAAAATGAAAAAAAAAGTTTTGCCTTTAGCTATACTTTAATCTCTACAGACTGTGGTGGTAATTTCCCTACATCTCTGACAATAAACCTGCTTTCAGAGTCCTCTAAAGTGTGGAACTTTAAACAACTACAATCTTCAGCTCCAACATACTGTCCAAACTCTGTTTCACACTAATATGGATACATTTTCAGATATCCCCATCCATGGGGTTCCATTGAGTTCACCCCTATCTAAAGTCTATATTAAAAGCTCCTTGTTTTGCATTTACCACAAAAGTTGACTTGGGAGTTAGATGTTGGCCCACTTGATGATGATAGTTGGGATGAAGCCCTTTCAGAACTTAGGCTTTTATTCTTTAAGGACTTAAATATGCGTACTCAGCTATATATTCTTCATGGAGCCTACCTAAATCTAGTGCTGCTAATGAAATATAAGCCACACCATAGCCTCTTATGTCCAAAGTGTCAACAGGCCCCAACAGTCACTTTCTAAAAGTCTATTATGGATTTGTTCTGTGATCCAAGGCTACTGGAATCAGCTTGCAAATGTTTTGCATGATCGTATGGGAATCCTTGATCACTTTAGTCTTGATTGCTATACTAAGATCTTCCTGTACAACACTTTGTACATATCTAATAGCTAGCACAATATGTATATCGAATATGAAAATCCTACTTTCAAAGCCCTTTTGCGAGCTAGTAGACTAATATTCAATCACACCTATTGATAAACAGAAAGAACTTCTCTTAATTGGATCTTTGATAAGAAAACAAACAAAATTAACCTTAGTCAAAACAACTAATTGATATAATGATTTACTCTTCTGAATCAGTGCATAGCATGTACCAAGATATGTCTTGGTATGGTAAACTATAATCGAACAATAAATAAATATATATATATATATATATATATATATATATATAAATATATATATATATATATATATTGTAATTGAGTACTTTTTAAAACCTTAATTTTCCTATTTGTTAGCCCAACATGCACTGACATATTGGCACTTTCTGAACATGAATCACATGAACCTCTTTGCAGTATAAGCCTGTTACTGTACTGGCATCCATATCTTCAGTTTAACAATAGCAGTTAAATTAGTAGGAATTTACAGCTGAATGGGCATGTTACTGCTGTCATTGTTCATGAAGCTCCATACGACACCATTAGTGAATGGCTATTTCTACCAGCACAATGTAAAAGGCTTCCAATAACTTATTTTGAAACTAAAAAGCACCCTATGACGAAAAATGTAAAACAGTTAACTTACCTTAAATTAAAAAATATTTAACATTTTTATATTTTATATAAATTTGGTTAACAGCTCCCAGTAATTCTTACATTAAGGACAACATCATTATTATTATTATACAGTATTTATATAGCGCCAAAAGGTTTGCTCAGCGCTGTACATTATAGTGGGGGACAGTACATGAGACAAAACAGTAACAGGACAATACACGAGAGGTTCGAGGGTCCTGCTCTTTTGAGCTTACAATCTAGGAGGGAGGGGATAGTGGTACAGGAGGAAGTGGCTGTGGGGAATGGAGTGGTAGGAGGAGAGGAGGAGATCGGCTGTTAGGTGAGGGTGGGGTAGGCTTCCCTGAAGAGACGGGTTTTCAGGGTGCGCCTAAAGGTGAGGAGGGTAGGTGACAGTCTGATGGATTGGGGTAGTGAGTTCCAGAGGATGGGGGAAGTCCTGCAGTCGAGCGTGGGAGGAGGAGACCAGGGAACTAGAGAGTAAGCAGTATTTTGAGGAGCGAAGAGTACGGGTTGGGTGGTATTTGGGTATCAGGTCGGTGAGGTAGTTTGGGGCAGCATTATGAATGGCTTTGTATGTCAATGTTAGTAGTTTGAATTTAATGCGTTGGGCAATCGGGAGCCAGTGGAGGGAATGACAGAGGGGGGTGGCAGAAGCGGAGCGGTTGGTAAGGTGGATGAGTCTGGCCGCTGAGTTCAAGATAGACTGAAGCAGGGATAGCCTGTGTTGGGGTAGGCTGGTGAGTAGGGAGTTGCAGTAGTCCAGACGTGAGATAATAAGGGAGTGAACAAGTTGTTTAGTAGTTCCTGGGGTTAGGAACTTACGTGTTAGTACATAACATTAGTTTCTTTAAGTTAAAATGAACATTTGGTTTGTTTAGCACCAAAGTCATTACAAAATGAACATTTATGATAATCAAACATCCAAAAAAGAAATACTCTGTTGCACTGTACAGGTTGCACCTGACATCAGAAATTGAAAATTGCATAGGATGCGGTGCACAGATTCTTTTTTTTATTCCAATATAAATTTATTTGTAGCAAAAGACATTGTACAAAATAACAGGTAATATGGGAGGGGGGCATGTCCTTGCTTCTGAGAGGAATGGCTGCCTAGCTCTGCACCTCTGCACTGATCAGGGTGTACACAGCAGCTCACAGCATCGTGGATTCTCACTTTCACCTCCATGAGGGAGGCACAATCCCCGGGCACACAGCGGGTTGTGTCCCTCAAGAAAAAAGGAGCTCAGGAACCCTGCTGACTGATGGACTACTTCATGCAGCCGGCTCCCAGACAGAGCCAAGATGGCGCCGATGGAAATGGTGGCCGTCCCGCTTCGCTACATACAGAGGGTGACTCAGCACAGCAGGCACTCTCTAACATGGAGGAGGAAGCTCAAATCACCGCTTCTTCCCTACAGGCTGACAAAAGTAAGAGAGCAGCTGTGTCCCCTGCACACTCGCACTCTTAAACCTCCATCTGCCAAAAAACTACATGGGGCTGCCACAACACATAGTCATAATCTTTTGGCTGAATAGAGCACTGAATCACTTGCAGCACTCCCCACCTCAGATGCACCTGCTTCAGAAAACATTCTTAAAGCTATGCTCCTTACTCTCCAGGCTGGCTTCCAACATGAGCTGTGCTCCTCTATTTCCCGATTGTCTAGCAGATTAAATAACATTGAAGAGCACACGGAACACCTAGAATCTAAACGCACGATGACCCCACAGATGCATATGATGAGCAGGCAGAGGCGATCCGTATACTCCAACTCAAAGTTGCGGACTTGGAAGACCGCTCCCTCCACAGCAACATTAAATTAAGAGGGATTCCTGTAGCTGTCAAAAATAGTGATCTATTCACTTACTTACAGCAACTATTCATTAAGCTCATCCCAGACCTCACCCCTCGTGATCTATTTCTGGATAGAGCCCATAGGATACCTAAGCCAGCGCATCTCCCAGACGCAATCCCTAGGGATGTCCTAGTCCGCGTTAATTTCTATCACATCAAGGATCATCTAATGAGAGCTTCTAGATCCATAAAATCACTTTCCCCACCATATGCAGGAGTGACCCTATATCAAGATTTGTCCACAGCCACAGCTCAAAGGTGCAAAGAATTCGCTCCGATCACCACAATATTGCGGGAATGCAATATTGTTTATCGCTGGGATTTTCCGACCAAGTTACTAGTTTCTTATCAAAATCAACATACAGCATTTACCTCCCCTAAAGATGGACAGAAACAACTAAATAACTGGGGGATGACAGCAACCTCAGCAACGCCTAGCACCCCTAGGTATGACCCGCCTAATAAGAGCAATAATGCCTGAGAGCTCAATTCACATAAATAATCTGAATAGCAACATAACTCAAGTGCCTATGTAACGTTCTCACCTTAGGCCGCTATGGATGCATCAGCATCACCTGTTATCATATGCCCTGGCAGTGTAGCCTGTTGTTACCATTTATTGTTCACAAGCCCCAGGGTTCACGTGTGCCACGCACACTGCTTCTCCTTTTTCTGTGCTTGTTAGTACTGATTTCATCTGTCAAACAGCTTATTTTATTTTCCTGTTTGTAAACCACCTGCACCTACCCGGGTATCTTCCTTACTTGTTTGATCATAACATTTGCATTGTAATATTTTGCTTATAGTGGTCTCTCTCTTGCTTTGCCTGCTGCTGCCAAACATAGATCACCATGACACTTTGCATAACTACCATTAACACCAAAGGACTTAATAGTCCCTTTGAAAGACTGAGATTATGGCAAGAAGCATTGACTCAAAAAACTGACATTCAGTGTGTGCAAGAGACACATTTTGCACAAGGGAAAGCCCCCCCCCTGTCATCACAGCGGATTCCCCCATTAGTTTTTCGCCAATGCCACCAAAAAGATCAGAGGAGTTATGATAGCTATACATAACTTCATATCTTTTCAACTTCAAAATGTAGAAGTAGATCCCTTGGGCAGATTTATTATGCTGTCTGCATTGCTAGACAATATGCCCCTCACAATAGCTAACATATATGCTCCTAATACTCATCATAAATCCTTGTACCAGCTGGTAAAGAATAAACTTCTGCAATATCCAAAAGATCAAGTGATTTTATGAGGAGACTTTAATGATATTCCTGATGGAGTCTTAGACTCTTCCAGCACACATAGATCCAGACCCTCAGCTCTTCCCTCATTCATACACGCAGAAGACCTATTTTATCCATGGCTGTGTCTCCATGGCGCAGAGGGAGACTACACTTTTTACTCTGCAGTCCAAAAGTCTTATTTCAGAATTGATCTCTTCCTGGTACATAAGATTATGTTACAAGCTATATCTCAGGCAACCATTGGTTTAATCACGTGGTCAGACAATGCCCAGGTAACCATCTGGCCTGGAGAATGAATACCTCTATGCTAACACACCCTGTATACTGGGAACAGATTAAGAATTAAATTGAAACCTACTTTAGCCTAAATACAGATTCTGTGACAAATTACCCCACTTCTCTAGAACGCTCATAAATCTTATGTCAGGGGTATCTTTATCAGGCTGGATGCCCATGTGGGGAGAGACCGAGCACACAGAAATTAAATTTATTCCTGGATCAGATCCGCAAAGCAGAATCTGCCAATAAGGCAAATCCTAATGAAGCCACTACGACACTTCTACGCACACTTAGAGAAGAGCTACATTCATACCTTCACGCCTCCTTTGATCATCAAATTAAAAAACTACATCTTAATTGGTATGCACATGGAAACAGACTGGGAGAACTCTTAGCAAAACAAGTCCAACGTAAAGCAACACTATCTAAAATCCCTTCCATGCAAAACACACCAGGCCAAAGTGTTCGTAACCCCAAAGATATTGCCAATTGCTTCAGAGAGTTCTATGATAAACCATACAATCTAGCCCCCCCCGCAGCAGACATTACTCCAGATCCCATTCAAATGCAGGCTTTCCTACAATCCCTCCGGCTTCCCTCTCTTTCTCCATCCCTACTGGAAGAACTTAATCAACCCTTTTCTGATGCAGAAAAAGTAAAAGCAATCCATTCCCTCCCTCTTCATAAAGCCCCAGTACCTGATGGCTTTTGCAATGAGTATTTGAAATCTTTCCCCACCCTGCTTACTCCCCACATTTGTAGTTTCTTTAATCACTTCATGTCAATGGGAGACGTACCGAAAGAATCCCTTGAGGCTTTAATAGTCACTATTCCAAAACCTGCAAAAGCCTCACATGACCCTGCTAATTATTGTCCAATTTCTTTATTAAACACAGACACAAAACTATAAGCAAAAATTATAGCCACTCGCTTATCCATGTTCATCTTCTCACTAGTCTCTCCTGATCAAGTAGGGTTCATACCTAAATGTCAAACCCGATGGTTCCTTGACCTCATACAATGGGCGGAACACCACAAAATGCCTTCTCTGCTCCTCTCGCTGGATGCAGAGAAGGCATACACTGGTCATATCTTACAGCGGTGCTCCAATCATTCGGATTTGCGGGAAACATACTTAAAACCATTCTCGTCCTTTACTCGCAACCGTCTGCCAGGGTCTGGACTTCTGGTATCACTTCAAACCCTTTTAACATTACTAACATTATACGACAAGGTTGTCCCCTATCCCCACTCATTTCACCCTAGTGATGGAGCCCCTCGCAGAAGCAATTCAGTCACACCCACATATTCAGGCCTATTAGTTGGCAATACCACCCATAAAATCGGATTATATGCGGACGTTGTAATTGTTGTAATGACTGATCCTACTTGATCCCTACCAGAGCTCTATGATACCCTTAAGAAATTTGGTCAAATCTCACTATATAAAAGCAATTGTTCCAAATCCTGCCTCCTTGGTATCGGTCTGGACTTGTGCTCTAACCTGAAAAAAGTGCAGGCATACTGTGCTGGAAAAATTGCTTTATCTAAAATGTACCTAATGCCACATATCTTATACCTTTTCCGATCAATTCCGGATACATTCCTGACGAACAAAATTGTGGCACTACAACGAATTCTCACTGTCTCATAGGTGACGGCAAAGATCCCAGAATACGCCACTCTACCCTATGTACTCCATCAGGGAACGTGAGTCTAGGAGCCCCAAACATTAAAGCCTACTATATAGCTATCATACTCAATCAAGCTAAACAGCGGTGGACTCGCTCTCCTCATTCATCTTGGGTACAAATTGAAGCAATAGCACTGAAACTAATCAAACGTTAGCTGCAATTTGTCTCTGTTATTATCCTACACACTCATTTCTCAGTTCATTTAATGCAACAATACAATCCTGGAGAGCTATCATACAACAAAACAAAGGCCTCCCAAAACAGGCTTTGAAGTACCTCCCTCTATCATCACTCGTACTCATCTGTCCAGATCTCTGTGTGCCATAGGAGATCTTTTTGATAAAAACAGAATACACTTCTTTAAAAAGCTTTGTTCTACATACAACATCCAAAATCGTGAATTCTTTAACTTTCTTCTAATTCGTCATGCCCTGTATTCAACTCAATGATCGGACGACACTCTCACTGCAGATATTATATGCTTCTTTGAACACTCATCAACCTCGTTAAAAGGAATCTCACACCTCTGTAAACTGCTACAATCCCAATGCTCAGAAAAAAAAATTGCCTTCTAATGGAAACTTGGGAAAAATCTTTCAACTTCCAGTTGGATTTAACCGAATGGCATGCAGCAACTCAAACTACACTACGATTCTCTAGAAATCTCACCCATTGGGAAACAGCCCAAAAAATTCTTCACAACTGGTATTACTCACCAGCAAAACTCTCTCATCTCTTTTCATCCCATTCTCCAGCCTGTTGGAGAAATTGTGGCCACAGAGGAACAACAGTACACATCTGGTAGACTTGCCCTGTTTTAATATCCTTTTGGATTGATGTAAGTCCTTCATTACAAGGATCACAGGTATATCCCAAGATCTTACACCCCAACTGGCGCTGCTCAGAATTAGCCTGGAGCAATGGCCTAGACAGTAGCATTCCATTATCACACATATTTTGATAGCAGCATGACTGTCACATGCACCTGGAAAAACCAGATCCCACCAAATATTCCACAACTTATTTCCATTCTTAACCAAAATCTAAACATGGAATATATATTTGCTAAAGCACATTTAACAATCCCCAAATTTCTTGCAAATTGGTCACCGTGGCTAAATGACCTCTGCAGTGACCCTCTTATCACATAGCTTCTGCCTGCCACTGAAATATCTATGGTGAAGTCCATCTGATTATCCCCATCTATGATCACATTATGACAATTGATTTATTGTAGCTACTGTAGTTGTTTGGTTGATACCCGGGTCAGGATGCACAGCAATCCTTACTGATGTGCATCCTGTAAATACGCCTATTATTTTGTTACCTGTATGCCATGTGTTCAGAAATGTATTTACAGCATTTCTAAATGCTTTTATTACTCTGTATCACTTCTTTGTTGAAATCAATAAAATTTTAAGTGATAAAAAAAATTACAGGTACTATATGAAACAAAATGTAGAAATACGCATCTGTATCAGTAACTAATTACACTGTTCAACAAATTTTTATTTTTTGCCAGTTTTGGAAACAAAAGGATCCATTTCTTAATGAATTTCACATTCTGAGTTCAAATATAACAATGAAATTTGTCAATTGGCTCTAGTTTTTCTGTAAACGGAAAGTTTTCTACTATAGGCGTAATGACTACATAATGCACAATAATTATATAGATAGATGTCTTTCCACAAATATAAAGCAAGTGATATTGACTACATAACAAAGCCTAAATGGCATAATATATTGCATAGGATTACCTAGAAAAATTATAGCCATAAGCTAAGTTGAATCATTTTAATACTTAGGATTCTCACTAGTTTTGTCTTCAGTTTGTGTCGGTTTTGCTTCTCTTGGCTTTTCTCTTGTATTCGAGGAAAGGGCTATCTCTTACAACTGCACGTGACTACACGCTTCAGGTTCTTCCTCACTTGACTCAACCACGAAGGATTCTGGTGCTTTAGGAATTGGTAGCCCCTCTCCATGAGGAACTGGACGTATTGCCGATGGAATATTTGGATAGTGCACCGATAACTTTTTCTTCTTATTTAGCCCTTTTACAATTGGAGGCACCATACAAAAGTAACAATTACTAACATGATCTGTTGGCTCTCTCCAAATCATTGGCACAGCGAAAGGCATAGATGCCTTTTTTCCATTCAACTATTGCTCCAGTGCCGTCCCACAAGAATTGCAGCATATATGTGGTGCCCAGCTCTTGTCCTGGTCTCCTATCTTGCAGGCAAAATACAAGTTGTTGGCTTTCTTAATCATTCCTGTTATCCTCCTTTTTTGTGAGATAAAAGTTATTTCACCGCAGATATAGCAGAAATTATCTGCTTTATTCACACAAGTTCGAGGCATTACTGAGTAGCCTATATAAGCATAAAACGAAATGTAAAGACGCTGTCCAACTACAATCAGCTACAGATACTGCAGCTTTTATGCAGTGAAGTGATGCAATTAAAGGCTAATATTGCATCATCTCAGTATACATGCAATTTTCTATTGGTCACCAGTATCAATTGCGCAATATGCAGCTGAAGTTGCATCATAATTTTGAATGGCTTACGTCATTAGATGGGTGAATATATCATGGAAACTAGAGCCAATCAACATTTTTTAGGGTCATTTTCGTTTTCAGCACCCCAAAATTATGTAAGATTAGCTAATTTTATGCCCAAAACTTTTTACCTGTTGAACAGTGTTATTAAATAAACGTTGAGCTACAATACAGCAACCAGAACTGTGTTTCATTTGTAAAGAATATTTTGTTTTTATATAAAAAGAGAAAAGAAGGACAAAAAAAGATAAAGAAGGGTAGATAAGAATAAATAATAAATCATTGTGTGTATAAAAAAGGAGGTAGATATAACATGGTCAGAGACAATTCAGTCTTGGGAAGAACAGAAATGTGAACTTTGGATATCAGACTAATCAGCCAGTGTAAATACGGTCATAGAAGTTCGAATAACGGAACATAAACCAAGGCATCCACATCGTATGATATTTAACAGAAGTATTAATGGAGATGGCTACAGTCTCCTCCATGTCACTTATTTCCTCAACAGCACAAGCCATTCTTTGATCTTAGGAGTATACATGGATTTTCAGTGGTCAGGTATAATAGATTTGGCAGCATTCAATAAATGCCTCACCAAGGAGCGTTTGTATTTTTTAAGTGAACGGTGGTTGACATGGAGCAGACAACAGCCTGGAGTAAGTTCAGAGGAAGTCTCTGTAATAAATTTAATCATGTTGCAAACTTCTGTCCAATACAGCTGAATTAGTGGACACTCCCTCCAGACTTGTAACATGGTCCATTTGTCACATCTCCAACAAATATCAGATGACTAAGGAAACCAATGCCTCTCGGGACGCTTGGGGTGGCATACCAATTGGTCAGAAGCTTATAGGAGGTCTCTTGAAATCTAGTTCCTAATGAACATTTATGAGCCAAGATGCAAGCATTTGTCCACTGTTCATCTGTGAAGGAAGTATTTAATGCTAGCTCCCATTCTGAATGAAATTTGATGGTAGTTCCTACCTCTGATTTCTGTAGCCATTTATATATCAGGGATGTTACTTTCTCTGTCATTGTGCCTTTCAAACAAATTTATTCAAGGGGAGTCAAGAGTCTAAAAAAATTATTTCTGTGAGGAGAATGAATATAGGTGTGCAACTGGACATAACTCCAATAAGTAAAGGCAGGTGTTTTTAGTTCAACTTCCAATTGTTAAAACCCTTTAGATTTACCCCTTTCTAAACATTGTGCAATTACTAGAGATGAGCGAAGAAATGAAAAATTCGATTCGACTGATTCGGCGAATTCGTGGACAATATTCGATTCGAGTCGAATAAATTCGCTGTGAATTTAACTTAAAAAAGGGTGTTTCTAGGCTTCAGAGAGACTTAATATTAGTGCAGAACACTGTACCTTTAATTTAAATGCCCTTGGAGTCTGCTGGGGAAGAGAAATAATACTGTCAGTCAGTATGACATGCAGATGAGTGCCGTCGATCTTAGAATCACCGCACACTTCACTCATTTGGGCAGTCACGGGGCCAAAACCAGAGTGTGGAGCCACAGTGTGGCGGTGGAGGCAGCAGCAATGGGAGGCCATACAGCACCCTATGACAAAAATGGAAACCACCAGCAGTGTGAGGAGACCTGAAAGTGGCACATGGCAGAGTGTGGCGATAGAGACAGCAGCAATGGGAGGCCGTACAGGGACCCATGACACACTCTGGACCTGGCAGCAGCATGAGGAGGCGGTACAGGGGCCCATGACAGATTACGGGCCTGGCAGCAGCATGAGGAGTCGGTACAGGGGCCCATGGCAGATTACGGGCCTGGCAGCAGCAATGGGAGGCCGTACAGGGACCCATGACACACTCTGGACCTGGCAGCAGCATGGGGAGGCGGTACAGGGGCCCATGACAGATTACGGGCCTGGCAGCAGCATGAGGAGTCGGTACGGGGGCCCATGACACACTCTGGACCTGGCAGCAGCATGAGGAGGCGGTACAGGGGCGCATGACAGATTACGAGCCTGGCAGCAGCAACTTGGACAGGAGGACGTTCAGCTTCTGCACCGTCGGGTGCGTGCTCGCAAACTGTTGTCTCTTGGAAACGGATTCCAAGAAAGACTGCTGACGGAATCCGTGAAGAGGAGTAGCAGGAGAAGGAGCATCTGAACGAGCGGAATATGCCAACAAGCGACAACAGTGGCCCATGACAGATTACGGGCCTGGCAGCAGCATGAGGAGTCGGTACGGGGGCCCATGGCAGATTACGGGCCTGGCAGCAGCTATGGGAGGCCCGTAATCTGCCAGCACCCTATGACAAAAAATGGAACCCACCAGCAGTGTGAGGAGACCTGAAAGTGGCACATGGCAGAGTGTGGCGATGGAGACAGCAGCAATGGGAGGCCGTACAGGGACCCATGAGAGACTCTGGACCTGGCAGCAGCATGAGGAGGCGGTATAGGGGCCCATGGCAGATTAGGGGCCTGGCAGCAGCTATGGGAGGCCCGTAATCTGCCAGCACCCTATGACAAAAAATGGAACACACCAGCAGTGTGAGGAGACCTGAAAGTGGCACATGGCAGAGTGTGGCGATGGAGGCAGCAGCAATGGGAGGCCGTACAGGGACCCATGAGAGACTCTGGACTTGGCAGCAGCATGAGGAGGCGGTATAGGGGCCCATGGCAGATTAGGGGCCTGGCAGCAGCTATGGGAGGCCCGTAATCTGCCAGCACCCTATGACAAAAAATGGAACACACCAGCAGTGTGAGGAGACCTGAAAGTGGCACATGTTTGGGGCATGATTCATGGCGGATTTAGTCAGTTGTGTCAGGAACTGGTGGTTTGAAATCCAGACTAATCCACGCCTGATTCATTTTCACAAACGTGAGTCTCTCCACACTTTGGGTGGACAGTCGTGTCCTCCGCGGAGTTGCAATACCTCCTGCCGCACTAAACACGCGCTCCGATGCCACGCTACTGGCCGGGCATGACAGCCTTTCAAGGGCAAATTCAGCTAGTTGGGGCCAAAGGTCAAGTTTCGTTGCCCAGTAGTCAAGGGGATTGTCTACCTCGGTTGGCAGGGTGCTGTCCAAGTAGGCCTAAGCCTGTTGTTTGAGGTCCTGCTCCAGGTCCACCTGATGCTGCTGCTGCTGCTGCGGCTGGTTAGTAGTTTCCTCACTGCGCTGGTGAAGAAAGCTACTCATCATCGACTGCAGACTGAGGCAGCCGCTGCTGGTGGAGCTGCCACTGCTCCTACCACCCCACCCCTCCCCTGCTGCCATGGCAGCGGAACACGAGCGCACAGGGCCCACAGTGTCTGAGGATGGACGTTGGCGCAGACAGGCAGAGACCAGCTGACTACATAGGTGTTTTTTATAGTACGTTATTTTGGCCTCCCTCTCAGCAGGTGTGAAAAAGGCCACCATTTTTGAACGGTAGCGAGGGTCCAACAAGGTGGACAGCCAAAAGTCATCCCTCTGTCTGATGGTTATTATTCGGCTGTCGCTACGCAAGCAACCGAGCATGCTATGGGCCATTTGTGCCAAGGAATGCGAGGGACTCCCTGCCTCCATCTCCACAGCATACTGCCACGGTGCGTCTAGGTCCTCTGTCTCCTCTTCCTCCTCCTCTACCAGATGCTCCTGCTCCTCCACTCCTGTCCGCTGAGTGGAAAAACCACCCATTTCACTCAATAATTCCTGAGCACCAATGTCCTCCTCTACCTCCTCCTCTTCTTCCAGTCCTGCCCCCACAGGGGCCATGTGGCGTTGAGATCTGTGCGCCACGTCTACCGCACCCTGACCAGCCATTGTTAACAGCATTTGTTCCAGGACGTGCAACAGAGGAATGACGTCGTTCATCCCATAGTCCTGCCGACTCACGAATAGCGTGGCCTCCTCAAAGGGCCTGAGCAAGCGCAGGTGTCACGCATGAGCTGCCAATGGCTGACATCTAAGTTACACAGGGAGTACCTTTATCTGCTTTTAACATCAGGAAATCTGTGATGGCCTTTTGCTGTTCGTAAAGGCGGTCTAACATATGTAGGGTTGAATTCCACCTTGTTGCAACGTCACAGCATGAGGAGTCGGTATAGGGGCCCATGGCAGATTAGGGGCCTGGCAGCAGTTATGGGAGGCCCATAATCTGCCAGCACCCTATGACAAAAAATGGAACACACCAGCAGTGTGAGGAGACCTGAAAGTGGCACATGGCAGAGTGTGGCGATGGAGACAGCAGCAATGGGAGGCCGTACAGGGACCCATGAGAGACTCTGGACCTGGCAGCAGCATGAGGAGGCGGTATATAGGGGCCTACGGCAGATTAGGGGCCTGGCAGCAGCTATAGGAGGCCCGTAATCTGCCAGCACCCTATGTCAAAAAATTCAACACACCAGCAGTGTGTGAGGAGACCTGAAAGTGGCACATGGCAGAGTGTGGCGATGGAGACAGCAGCAATGGGAGGCCGTACAGGGACCCATGACAGACTCTGGACTTGGCAGCAGCATGAGGAGGCGGTATATAGGGGCTTATGGCAGATTAGGGGCCTGGCAGCAGCTATAGGAGGCCCGTAATCTGCCAGCACCCTATGTCAAAAAATTCAACACACCAGCAGTGTGAGGAGACCTGAAAGTGGCACATGGCAGAGTGTGGCGATGGAGACAGCAGCAATGGGAGGCCGTACAGGGACCCATGACAGACTCTGAACTTGGCAGCAGCATGAGGAGGCGGTATATAGGGGCCCATGGCAGATTAGGGGCCTGGCAGCAGCTATAGGAGGCCCGTAATCTGCCAGCACCCTATGTCAAAAAATTCAACACACCAGCAGTGTGAGGAGACCTGAAAGTGGCACATGGCAGAGTGTGGCGATGGAGACAGCAGCAATGGGAGGCCGTACAGGGACCCATGACAGACTCTGGACTTGGCAGCAGCATGAGGAGGCGGTATATAGGGGCCCATGGCAGATTAGGGGCCTGGCAGCAGCTATGGGAGGCCCGTAATCTGCCAGCACCCTATGTCAAAAAATTCTACACACCAGCAGTGTGTGAGGAGACCTGAAAGTGGCACATGGCAGAGTGTGGCGATGGAGACAGCAGCAATGGGAGGCCGTACAGGGACCCATGACAGACTCTGGACTTGGCAGCAGCATGAGGAGGCGGTATATAGGGGCCCATGGCAGATTAGGGGCCTGGCAGCAGCTATGGGAGGCCCGTAATCTGCCAGCACCCTATGTCAAAAAATTCAACACACCAGCAGTGTGTGAGGAGACCTGAAAGTGGCACATGGCAGAGTGTGGCGATGGAGAAAGCAGCAATGGGAGGCCGTACAGGGACCCATGAGAGACTCTGGACCTGGCAGCAGCATGAGGAGGCGGTATATAGGGGCCCATGGCAGATTAGGGGCCTGGCAGCAGCTATGTGAGGCCCGTAATCTGCCTGCACCCTATGTCAAAAAATTAAACACACCAGCAGTGTGAAGAGACCTGAAAGTGGCACATGGCATGAGAGACTCTGGACCTGGCAGCAGCAGGAGGAGGCGGTATAGGGGCCCATGGCTGATTAGGGGCCTGGCAGCAGCTATGTGAGGCCCGTTATCTTGCAGCACCCTATGTCAAAAAATTTAACACACCAGCAGTGTGAAGAGACCTGAAAGTGGCACATGGCAGCAGAGTGTGGCGATGGAGACAGCAGCAATGGGAGGCCGTACAGGGACCCATGAGAGACTCTGGACCTGGCAGCAGCAGGAGGAGGTGGTATATAGGGGCCCATGGCAGATTAGGGGCCTGGCAGCAGCTATGTGAGGCCCGTAATCTGCCTGCACCCTATGTCAAAAAATTTAACACACCAGCAGTGTGAAGAGACCTGAAAGTGGCACATGGCAGCAGAGTGTGGCGATGGAGACAGCAGCAATGGGAGGCCGTACAGGGACCATGACAGACTCTGGACTTGGCAGCAGCATGAGGAGGCGGTATATAGGGGCCTATGGCAGATTAGGGGCCTGGCAGCAGCTATGTGAGGCCCGTAATCTGCCTGCACCCTATGTCAAAAAATTTAACACACCAGCAGTGTGAAGAGACCTGAAAGTGGCACATGGCAGCAGAGTGTGGCGATGGAGACAGCAGCAATGGGAGGCCGTACAGGGACCATGACAGACTCTGGACTTGGCAGCAGCATGAGGAGGCGGTATATAGGGGCCCATGGCAGATTAGGGGCCTGGCAGCAGCTATGTGAGGCCCGTAATCTGCCTGCACCCTATGTCAAAAAATTTAACACACCAGCAGTGTGAAGAGACCTGAAAGTGGCACATGGCATGAGAGACTCTGGACCTGGCAGCAGCAGGAGGAGGCGGTATAGGGGCCCATGGCTGATTAGGGGCCTGGCAGCAGCTATGTGAGGCCCGTTATCTTGCAGCACCCTATGTCAAAAAATTTAACACACCAGCAGTGTGAAGAGACCTGAAAGTGGCACATGGCAGCAGAGTGTGGCGATGGAGACAGCAGCAATGGGAGGCCGTACAGGGACCCATGAGAGACTCTGGACCTGGCAGCAGCAGGAGGAGGTGGTATATAGGGGCCCATGGCAGATTAGGGGCCTGGCAGCAGCTATGTGAGGCCCGTAATCTGCCTGCACCCTATGTCAAAAAATTTAACACACCAGCAGTGTGAAGAGACCTGAAAGTGGCACATGGCAGCAGAGTGTGGCGATGGAGACAGCAGCAATGGGAGGCCGTACAGGGACCATGACAGACTATGGACTTGGCAGCAGCATGAGGAGGCGGTATATAGGGGCCCATGGCAGATTAGGGGCCTGGCAGCAGCTATGTGAGGCCCGTAATCTGCCTGCACCCTATGTCAAAAAATTTAACACACCAGCAGTGTGAAGAGACCTGAAAGTGGCACATGGCAGCAGAGTGTGGCGATGGAGACAGCAGCAATGGGAGGCCGTACAGGGACCATGACAGACTCTGGACTTGGCAGCAGCATGAGGAGGCGGTATATAGGGGCCCATGGCAGATTAGGGGCCTGGCAGCAGCTATGTGAGGCCCGTAATCTGCCTGCACCCTATGTCAAAAAATTTAACACACCAGCAGTGTGAAGAGACCTGAAAGTGGCACATGGCAGCAGAGTGTGGCGATGGAGACAGCAGCAATGGGAGGCCGTACAGGGACCATGACAGACTCTGGACTTGGCAGCAGCATGAGGAGGCGGTATATAGGGGCCCATGGCAGATTAGGGGCCTGGCAGCAGCTATGTGAGGCCCGTAATCTGCCTGCACCCTATGTCAAAAAATTTAACACACCAGCAGTGTGAAGAGACCTGAAAGTGGCACATGGCAGCAGAGTGTGGCGATGGAGACAGCAGCAATGGGAGGCCGTACAGGGACCATGACAGACTCTGGACTTGGCAGCAGCATGAGGAGGCGGTATATAGGGGCCCATGGCAGATTAGGGGCCTGGCAGCAGCTATGTGAGGCCCGTAATCTGCCTGCACCCTATGTCAAAAAATTTAACACACCAGCAGTGTGAAGAGACCTGAAAGTGGCACATGGCAGCAGAGTGTGGCGATGGAGACAGCAGCAATGGGAGGCCGTACAGGGACCATGACAGACTCTGGACTTGGCAGCAGCATGAGGAGGCGGTATATAGGGGCCCATGGCAGATTAGGGGCCTGGCAGCAGCTATGTGAGGCCCGTAATCTGCCTGCACCCTATGTCAAAAAATTTAACACACCAGCAGTGTGAAGAGACCTGAAAGTGGCACATGGCAGCAGAGTGTGGCGATGGAGACAGCAGCAATGGGAGGCCGTACAGGGACCATGACAGACTATGGACTTGGCAGCAGCATGAGGAGGCGGTATATAGGGGCCCATGGCAGATTAGGGGCCTGGCAGCAGCTATGTGAGGCCCGTAATCTGCCTGCACCCTATGTCAAAAAATTTAACACACCAGCAGTGTGAAGAGACCTGAAAGTGGCACATGGCAGCAGAGTGTGGCGATGGAGACAGCAGCAATGGGAGGCCGTACAGGGACCATGACAGACTCTGGACTTGGCAGCAGCATGAGGAGGCGGTATATAGGGGCCCATGGCAGATTAGGGGCCTGGCAGCAGCTATGTGAGGCCCGTAATCTGCCTGCACCCTATGTCAAAAAATTTAACACACCAGCAGTGTGAAGAGACCTGAAAGTGGCACATGGCAGCAGAGTGTGGCGATGGAGACAGCAGCAATGGGAGGCCGTACAGGGACCATGACAGACTCTGGACTTGGCAGCAGCATGAGGAGGCGGTATATAGGGGCCCATGGCAGATTAGGGGCCTGGCAGCAGCTATGTGAGGCCCGTAATCTGCCTGCACCCTATGTCAAAAAATTTAACACACCAGCAGTGTGAAGAGACCTGAAAGTGGCACATGGCAGCAGAGTGTGGCGATGGAGACAGCAGCAATGGGAGGCCGTACAGGGACCATGACAGACTATGGACTTGGCAGCAGCATGAGGAGGCGGTATATAGGGGCCCATGGCAGATTAGGGGCCTGGCAGCAGCTATGTGAGGCCCGTAATCTGCCTGCACCCTATGTCAAAAAATTTAACACACCAGCAGTGTGAAGAGACCTGAAAGTGGCACATGGCAGCAGAGTGTGGCGATGGAGAAAGCAGCAATGGGAGGCCGTACAGGGACCCATGAGAGACTCTGGACCTGGCAGCAGCATGAGGAGGCGGTATATAGGGGCCTATGGCAGATTAGGGGCCTGGCAGCAGCTATGTGAGGCCCGTAATCTGCCTGCACCCTATGTCAAAAAATTAAACACACCAGCAGTGTGAAGAGACCTGAAAGTGGCACATGGCATGAGAGACTCTGGACCTGGCAGCAGCAGGAGGAGGCGGTATAGGGGCCCATGGCTGATTAGGGGCCTGGCAGCAGCTATGTGAGGCCCGTTATCTTGCAGCACCCTATGTCAAAAAAATTTAACACACCAGCAGTGTGAAGAGACCTGAAAGTGGCACATGGCAGCAGAGTGTGGCGATGGAGACAGCAGCAATGGGAGGCCGTACAGGGACCCATGAGAGACTCTGGACCTGGCAGCAGCAGGAGGAGGTGGTATATAGGGGCCCATGGCAGATTAGGGGCCTGGCAGCAGCTATGTGAGGCCCGTAATCTGCCTGCACCCTATGTCAAAAAATTTAACACACCAGCAGTGTGAAGAGACCTGAAAGTGGCACATGGCAGCAGAGTGTGGCGATGGAGACAGCAGCAATGGGAGGCCGTACAGGGACCATGACAGACTCTGGACTTGGCAGCAGCATGAGGAGGCGGTATATAGGGGCCCATGGCAGATTAGGGGCCTGGCAGCAGCTATGTGAGGCCCGTAATCTGCCTGCACCCTATGTCAAAAAATTTAACACACCAGCAGTGTGAAGAGACCTGAAAGTGGCACATGGCAGCAGAGTGTGGCGATGGAGACAGCAGCAATGGGAGGCCGTACAGGGACCCATGAGAGACTCTGGACCTGGCAGCAGCAGGAGGAGGTGGTATATAGGGGCCTATGGCAGATTAGGGGCCTGGCAGCAGCTATAGGAGGCCCGTAATCTGCCAGCACCCTATGTCAAAAAATTCAACACACCAGCAGTGTGAGGAGACCTGAAAGTGGCACATGTTTGAGGCATGATTCATGGCGGATTTAGTCAGTTGTGTCAGGAACTGGTGGTTTGAAATCCAGACTAATCCACGCCTGATTCATTTTCACAAACGTGAGTCTCTCCACACTTTGGGTGGACAGTCGTGTCCTCCGCGGAGTTACAATACCTCCTGCCGCACTAAACACGCGCTCCGATGCCACGCTACTGGCCGGGCATGACAGCCTTTCAAGGGCAAATTCAGCTAGTTGGGGCCAAAGGTCAAGTTTCGTTGCCCAGTAGTCAAGGGGATTGTCTACCTCGGTTGGCAGGGTGCTGTCCAAGTAGGCCCAAGCCTGTTGTTTGAGCTCCTGCTCCAGGTCCACCTGATGCTGCTGCTGCTGCTGCGGCTGGTTAGTAGTTTCCTCACTGCGCTGGTGAAGAAAGCTACTCATCATCGACTGCAGACTGAGGCAGCCGCTGCTGGTGGAGCTGCCACTGCTCCTACCACCCCACCCCTCCCCTGCTGCCATGCCAGCGGAACGCGAGCGCACAGGGCCCACAGTGTCTGAGGATGGACGATGGCGCACAAAGGCAGAGACCAACTGACTACATAGGTGGTTTTTATAGTACGTAATTTTGGCCTCCCTCTCAGCAGGTGTGAAAAAGGCCACCATTTTGGACCGGTAGCGAGGGTCCAACAAGGTGGACAGCCAAAAGTCATCCCTCTGTCTGATGGTTATTATTCGGCTGTCGCTACGCAAGCAACCGAGCATGCTATGGGCCATTTGTGCCAAGGAATGCGAGGGACTCCCTGCCTCCATCTCCACAGCATACTGCCACGGTGCGTCTGGGTCCTCTGTCTCCTCCTCCTCCTCCTCTACCAGATGCTCCTGCTCCTCCACTCCTGTCCGCTGAGTGGAAAAACCACCCATTTCACTCAATAATTCCTGAGCACAAATGTCCTCCTCTACCTCCTCCTCTTCTTCCTGTCCTGCCCCCACAGGGGTCATGTGGCGTTGAGATCTGTGCGCCACGTCTACCGCACCCTGACCAGCCATTGTTAACAGCATTTGTTCCAGGACGTGCAACAGAGGAATGACGTCGTTCATCCCATAGTCCTGCCGACTCACGAATAGCGTGGCCTCCTCAAAGGGCCTGAGCAAGCGGCAGGTGTCACGCATGAGCTGCCAATGGCTGACATCTAAGTTACACAGGGGAGTACCTTTATCCGCTTGTAACATCAGGAAATCGGTGATGGCCTTTCGCTGCTCGTAAAGGCGGTCTAACATGTGTAGGGTTGAATTCCACCTTGTTGCAACGTCGCAGATCAGGCGATGCTGTGGAATTCCGTTCTGCCGCTGCAGCTCAATGAGGGTGTTCTTTGCGGTGTAGGAATGGCTGAAATGCATGCACAGTTTACGTGACATTTTAAGGATGTCTTGCAGTGGGATGGTGGATTTTAGGAACCGCTTGACAACCAGATTGAACACGTGAGCCATGCATGGCGCATGGCACAACCTTCCTTGACGCAGAGCAGACACCATGTTCTTTCCGTTGTCAGTCAACATGGTTCCGATTTTTAGTTTGCGCGGAGACAGCCATCTGTCGATTTCTCTGTTCATTACACTCAGCAGTTCCTCCCCTGTGTGACTACGTTCGCCAAGGCATACCAGGTGCAGCACAGCGTGACACCGTTGCGCCCTGCACATGTGATATGCCGGTCGGGTAATGGGACTTGGCACGGGGGTGGCGGCTGAGGACACGGCGGAAAAAGAGGTGGTAGAGGCGGACATGCTTGCTGGACCAAGGACGTGCAAACGTGGAGGCAAAAGCGTCGTGACCTGTCCAAGTTGCTGGTGCGGCTGTGCCGGCACCACGTTCACCCAGTGGGCCGTAAATGACATGTACTGTCCCTGACCGTAGTTACAGCTCCACACGTCGGCGCTGCCGTGCACTTTGGCAGAGACCGACATGCTCAAAGACTGGCCCACCATCTCTTCTACATGTGAATGCAGGGCTGGCACTGCCTTTTGGGCAAAGAAATGACGGCTTGGCACTCTCCACCGCGGCGCGGCACAAGCCATCATTTCTCGGAAAGGTGCTGAGTCCACCAGTTGGAAAGGGAGGGACTGCAGCACCAGCAACTTGGACAGGAGGACGTTCAGCTTTTGCACCGTCGGGTGCGTGCTCGCAAACTGTTGTCTCTTGGATACGGATTCCAAGAAAGACTGTTGACGGAATCCGAGAAGAGGAGTAGCAGGAGAAGGAGCATCTGAACGAGCGGAAGATGCCAATGAGCGACAACTCCCCTCAGCAGAGGTGTTGGAGCCTTGACTGGCTGATAGAGGGCGATTGACGACGTCGGGTGACGGAGCAAGTAACGGAGCGGGTGATGGAGCGGGGGCTGGGGCAGGCAGAACCGCCGTATGTTTATCACGGTTTTCCCAGGCCACCGAATGGTGACGCTGCATATGCTGACGCAACGCTGTAGTCCCAACATGGGCCCCCTGGCCACGCTTGCATTTCTGGCCACATAGTCGACATACGGCTACATTTACTTCCTCGGGCGGCTTGAGGAAAAATTGCCACACCACCGAGTAGGAAACTTTGCCCCCGCTACTCTTCACTGGCTGACTGCTACTTCCTCCGTGCGCACCGGCACCACTACTGGCCGTGGTGGTAGGCTGCAGTGGAGCTGGTGCTCTACTCCGTGGACGTTTGGCTCCACTGACACTGATGCGACCCTGCTGCTGTCTCCTGGGCAACCCACCGACTGTTTTGCTCGCTGCCAAGCTGCCACCCTCTTCTCCTGATGATGCGGAAGAAATTGCCTGATGACGACGAGGCTGCCAAGTGCGATCAACCTCCTCATCATCAAGTAGGGTCTCCGCCTCACTACTAGCCCCCTCGGCTGCGTCTGGGTCAGGAGACAGACCTGTCTCTAGACCGGCTACCGAGCCACTCTCCTCGCCAGTACTTGTTCGCTTGGCTGCTGAAAAGGCCGATGTCTCCCCCCGTTCCTGACCGCCCTCTGTTAGCTCTTCCTCACTGTACAGTGGGGCTGAGCCCACAGCATGCGATACTTCGCTTGGTGAGGGAACAGCAAAGGACAGGGGCAGGTAGAGGACACGTGATTTCAGTGGGCTTGGTCCCGGGCCATGCCAACTAACGGTTGTGTCTGACGTACCCACCGACCGTTGGCTGTAGGTGTCAGAGGTGACCTGGGAAGAGGAAGACGACCGAGCCAACCAATCAATGACGGCAGGGTTGTCGGTGGAGACACGACCGCTGGATGACACCGGGAGCACTGGCCTCTGGCTGCGAATACTGCTGCCTCGACCCCTTCCTCTGCTGCCACGTCTGCTCGCTCCTAAAACATTGCCTCCTCTGCCACTCCTCTGCATGTTGTCTGACATACTATTTAATTCAACGATTAGGTGTCCCTGAGTAACAATTCTCTGGCACTCAGTAACAATTCTGTCTGTCCCTGAGTATGAATTCTGTGGCCCTGAGTAACAATTCTGTGTCTGTGCGAGTAACAATTCTGTGTCTGTGCGAGTAACAATTCTGTGTCTGTGCAAGTAACAATTTTGTGTCTGTGTGAGTAACAATTCTCTGGCACTCAGTAACAATTCTGTCTGTCCCTGAGTAACAATTCTCTGGCACTCAGTAACAATTCTGTCTGTCCCTGAGTAACAATTCTCTGGCACTCAGTAACAATTCTGTCTGTCCCTGAGTAACAATTCTCTGGCACTCAGTAACAATTCTGTCTGTCCCTGAGTATGAATTCTGTGGCCCTGAGTAACAATTCTGTGTCTGCGCGAGTAACAATTCTGTGTCTGTGCAAGTAACAATTTTGTGTCTGTGCAAGTAACAATTTTGTGTCTGTGCGAGTAACAATTCTCTGGCACTCAGTAACAATTCTGTCTGTCCCTGAGTAACAATTCTCTGGCACTCAGTAACAATTCTGTCTGTCCCTGAGTAACAATTCTCTGGCACTCAGTAACAATTCTGTCTGTCCCTGAGTAACAATTCTCTGGCACTCAGTAACAATTGTGTGTCTGTGCAAGTAACAATTCTGTGTCTGTGCAAGTAACAATTTTGTGTCTGTGAGAGTAACAATTCTCTGGCACTCAGTAACAATTCTGTCTGTCCCTGAGTAACAATTCTCTGGCACTCAGTAACAATTCTGTCTGTCCCTGAGTATGAATTCTGTGGCCCTGAGTAACAATTCTGTCTCTGTGCGAGTAACAATTCTGTGTCTGTGCAAGTAACAATTTTGTGTCTGTGAGAGTAACAATTCTCTGGCACTCAGTAACAATTCTGTCTGTCCCTGAGTAACAATTCTCTGGCACTCAGTAACAATTCTGTCTTCCCTGAGTAACAATTCTCTGGCACTCAGTAACAATTCTGTCTGTCCCTGAGTATGAATTCTGTGGCCCTGAGTAACAATTCTGTCTCTGTGCGAGTAACAATTCTGTGTCTGTGCAAGTAACAATTTTGTGTCTGTGAGAGTAACAATTCTCTGGCACTCAGTAACAATTCTGTCTGTCCCTGAGTAACAATTCTCTGGCACTCAGTAACAATTCTGTCTGTCCCTGAGTATGAATTCTGTGGCCCTGAGTAACAATTGTGTGTCTGTGCAAGTAACAATTCTGTGTCTGTGCAAGTAACAATTTTGTGTCTGTGAGAGTAACAATTCTCTGGCACTCAGTAACAATTCTGTCTGTCCCTGAGTAACAATTCTCTGGCACTCAGTAACAATTCTGTCTGTCCCTGAGTAACAATTCTGTCTGTCCCTGAGTATGAATTCTGTGGCCCTGAGTAAGAATTCTCTGGCACTCAGTAACAATTCTGTCTGTCCCTGAGTATGAATTCTGTGGCCCTGAGTAACAATTGTGTGTCTGTGCAAGTAACAATTCTGTGTCTGTGCAAGTAACAATTTTGTGTCTGTGAGAGTAACAATTCTCTGGCACTCAGTAACAATTCTGTCTGTCCCTGAGTAACAATTCTCTGGCACTCAGTAACAATTCTGTCTGTCCCTGAGTATGAATTCTGTGGCCCTGAGTAACAATTCTGTCTCTGTGCGAGTAACAATTCTGTCTCTGTGCGAGTAACAATTCTGTGTCTGTGCAAGTAACAATTTTGTGTCTGTGAGAGTAACAATTCTCTGGCACTCAGTAACAATTCTGTCTGTCCCTGAGTAAGAATTCTCTGGCACTCAGTAACAATTCTGTCTGTCCCTGAGTAACAATTCTCTGGCACTCAGTAACAATTCTGTCTGTCCCTGAGTAACAATTCTGTCTGTCCCTGAGTATGAATTCTGTGGCCCTGAGTAAGAATTCTCTGGCACTCAGTAACAATTCTGTCTGTCCCTGAGTATGAATTCTGTGGCCCTGAGTAACAATTGTGTGTCTGTGCAAGTAACAATTCTGTGTCTGTGCAAGTAACAATTTTGTGTCTGTGAGAGTAACAATTCTCTGGCACTCAGTAACAATTCTGTCTGTCCCTGAGTAACAATTCTCTGGCACTCAGTAACAATTCTGTCTGTCCCTGAGTAACAATTCTCTGGCACTCAGTAACAATTCTGTCTGTCCCTGAGTAACAATTCTCTGGCACTCAGTAACAATTCTGTCTGTCCCTGAGTAACAATTCTGTCTGTCCCTGAGAATGAATTCTGTGGCCCTGAGTAAGAATTCTCTGGCACTCAGTAACAATTCTGTCTGTCCCTGAGTAACAATTCTCTGGCACTCAGTAACAATTCTGTCTGTCCCTGAGTATGAATTCTGTGGCCCTGAGTAACAATTGTGTGTCTGTGCAAGTAACAATTCTGTGTCTGTGCAAGTAACAATTTTGTGTCTGTGAGAGTAACAATTCTCTGGCACTCAGTAACAATTCTGTCTGTCCCTGAGTAACAATTCTCTGGCACTCAGTAACAATTCTGTCTGTCCCTGAGTAACAATTCTGTCTGTCCCTGAGTATGAATTCTGTGGCCCTGAGTAAGAATTCTCTGGCACTCAGTAACAATTCTGTCTGTCCCTGAGTATGAATTCTGTGGCCCTGAGTAACAATTGTGTGTCTGTGCAAGTAACAATTCTGTGTCTGTGCAAGTAACAATTTTGTGTCTGTGAGAGTAACAATTCTCTGGCACTCAGTAACAATTCTGTCTGTCCCTGAGTAACAATTCTCTGGCACTCAGTAACAATTCTGTCTGTCCCTGAGTATGAATTCTGTGGCCCTGAGTAACAATTCTGTCTCTGTGCGAGTAACAATTCTGTGTCTGTGCAAGTAACAATTTTGTGTCTGTGAGAGTAACAATTCTCTGGCACTCAGTAACAATTCTGTCTGTCCCTGAGTAAGAATTCTCTGGCACTCAGTAACAATTCTGTCTGTCCCTGAGTAACAATTCTCTGGCACTCAGTAACAATTCTGTCTGTCCCTGAGTAACAATTCTGTCTGTCCCTGAGTATGAATTCTGTGGCCCTGAGTAAGAATTCTCTGGCACTCAGTAACAATTCTGTCTGTCCCTGAGTATGAATTCTGTGGCCCTGAGTAACAATTGTGTGTCTGTGCAAGTAACAATTCTGTGTCTGTGCAAGTAACAATTTTGTGTCTGTGAGAGTAACAATTCTCTGGCACTCAGTAACAATTCTGTCTGTCCCTGAGTAACAATTCTCTGGCACTCAGTAACAATTCTGTCTGTCCCTGAGTAACAATTCTCTGGCACTCAGTAACAATTCTGTCTGTCCCTGAGTAACAATTCTCTGGCACTCAGTAACAATTCTGTCTGTCCCTGAGTAACAATTCTGTCTGTCCCTGAGAATGAATTCTGTGGCCCTGAGTAAGAATTCTCTGGCACTCAGTAACAATTCTGTCTGTCCCTGAGTAACAATTCTCTGGCACTCAGTAACAATTCTGTCTGTCCCTGAGTAAAAATTCTGTGGCCCTAATAACGTTTCTGTGGCCCTAAGTAACAATTCTCTGGCACTGAGTAACAATTCTGTCTGTCCCTGAGTATGAATTCTGTGGCCCTAACTAGCGTTTCTTTGTCCCTAAATAACGATTCTGTGGCCCTCATTAACAAGTCTGTGTCCCTGAGTAATGGTTCTCTGTCCCTAAGTAACTTCTCTCTGTCCCCAATTCTCGTTTCTGTGGCCCTAACTCTGTCCCTGTCCCTAGTACAGAGCGGTCTGCCTCTGTTCAATGACTGCAGGCAAATGAAGATTTCCAAAATGGCCGCTATATATACCTCGACCATTACACAGTGCTGGCTGGCTGGCTGCTGATTGGCTGATGCGATCACATGTCGTTGAGGAATGCATTATGGGGCAGCGCGCCTTGTCTGCGCGCCTTCCCCGACATCCCCGCTCCGTCGCCGCACATGTCAGCCGCCATTTTCGGAAAAATTTCGATTCGCGCGTCCGAATTAGGCTGTTTTTCGGATTCGGCACGAATCGAAATTTTTCCGATATTCGACTCGAATTCCACTTCGGATACTTCGATTCGCTCATCTCTAGCAATTACCAAAGGGGGGCAGAATCCACAGTGGTAACATTGGCCAGAATTTGTCCCAGAGTAAAATCTGGATTATACAGTATAGGTGTTAATGGCCCTGGAGAGGAAGCAGTGCCATATGTCTTAGAAGCTTTGTTAAATACCACTATAGTGGGTCCAAACAGTGGGTAATGTTTCACTTGTGGTGGGTATTTTTCTCAGGGATCCAGGGTATAATCTCAATGGGGTGGAAGTACTAAGGGTTTCTAGAATAACCCAATAATTACTATCTTTATGGCAGTTCCAATCAATCACTCTGGTACGTATTGAAGCATAATAGTATTATAAAAAATTAGGAAGGCCTATGCCCCCAGCATTTTTAGGTTTAAAAATAAGGTGTAGATTAGGTCTGTTATGAGACCAGATAAAGGTACATATTATTGAATGTATTTGTTTAAAAAAGCTGGAGGGTATGTCAATAGGTAGCGTATGGAATTAACATAAATTTCTAGGCAGAATTGTCATCTTGACCACCCCTGCCTGGCCAAACCATGAAAGGGATTTTGTCCAATTAGTCAAATCTTGTGAAACCTTTTGAAGGAGAGGTTTATAGTTAGTTTGATAAAGGTCAGATAAGTGAGGTGTGAGCCGGACTTCTAAATATTTAAGGGCATTAGAAACCCATTGAAAGGAGCAGCTGTTTTGTGTTTCATATAGGGTAGCTGGTGGTATAGATATATTAAGAGCTTCAGACTTGATATAATTGATTTTTAAGTTTGATATTTAGCCAAATTGTAAGAACTCATTCTGTAAATTAGGAATGGAGGTATGAAGCTGTGTAAGAAAGAACAATAAGTCATCCACGTAGGCTATGGTTTTAAATGTGGTAGATTCCAAATCCAAACCTCTAATTGAGGGGTTGAGATTAACCATTTTAATGAAAGGCTCCAATGTGAGTATAAACAAAAAAGGTGAAAGAGGACAGCCTTGTCTTGTACTATTCCTAATTTGAACTGATTCAGACAGTGTATCGTAAATCTTCAGTTTGGCTGAGGGATTTTGATAAAGTGAGGAGATCCATGTCATCATTTGAGCCGTCAGTTTTATATGGGCACATAAAAGCATCATATAATCCCATGCTACCTTATTAAAAGACCTTCTCCACGTTCGTTGACAGGAGAAGGCCCTCAACAAGGCCCCCACCAAATATATGAATCACATTCAAGGCCTTAATCACATTGTCTCTTGCTTCTCTACCTGGCATGAAGCCATCTTGCTCAGGGCCAATGAGTTGTAGAAGTTGATCACGTAATCGAGATTCTAACAGTGAAATAGGTCTACAGCTAGAGCACTCAGTGGGGTCCTTACCCGGTTTGGGGAGAATTGTAATATGGGCCATTGAGAAAGTGTCTGGCAGTTTTTGTGGATCTTTTAAAGAATTTAATGCTTTCAATAAAGGGTCCTTCAATATATCAACAAATGTTTTATAGTAATGAACTGTATAGGCATCTGGCAACTAAGGGGTAACAGGCGCATGGAAGGAGCAGTCCACATATAGTCTCTTGGATGAGTGTGGGGTCAGAAACTGATAGGGGAGTATGCAGTCTAAAAACACCCGGTGAGCTGTGAAGCAATGGCTCTGAAGTGAAACAAGAAGAGAAACACAGCACCTCCAAGTGTAGACTGTAAGACATTTTAATGGTAAAACATAAGTTTAACAACTCTCATATGAATGGTGGTAAGCAGGCTCATAAAGGGTTAAAAGTGCACAGCGCCTCGTAGCTGGGTTCAGGAAACAACGAGCAAGGATGCTGGCTGGACAGCAGGGAGCACTGGAGAGGTGTAGATGGAAAACCTGATGTGGAAGCCTGGCAAGTCTCTGTGAACTCCGGAGCAGCGTCAATGGCGTGTGACGTCATAATCATGCAACACGTTTCTGAGCATGCGCGGGATCTGAGGACCGGCACGCTCCTTTCTCAAGCATAGGGGGAACACTGACACACAGGAGCCTTATATTAAGCAGGGGGGGGGTGTAAAACAGAACGGGAAACACATGGTAGAAAACGTAAAGGAGAAAGGGGGGGACCAAAAGGTGTCTATTATAACTGAATAACAACGGGAATGCAAAGAAGAGGAAGCAATGAATGGAGCATGAAAATTAACCTAATGAAAAATAAAGAAGGAATAATAAATTAAAAATAATGGTACAATATACAAAATCACAACATACACAAAATGGATGAAAGTTAACCACTTGCACTCCTGAGGATTTACCTCCCTTAATGACCAGGCCTCTTTTTGCTACTCGGCGCTGCACTATTTCAACTGATAATTGCGCGGTCATGCAATGCTGCACCCAAATGAAATTTACATCCTTTTTTCACACAAATAGAGCTTTCTTTCGGTGGTATTTGATCACCTGTGCGCTTTTTATTTTTCACGCTATAAACAAAATTTTTAGTAAACTCAAAGTTAGTTATAAATTTAGGCCAAAATGTATTCTGCTACATGTTTTTGGTAAAAAAAATCCCAATAACTGCGCTAGTTTAATGGACAATTGCACGGTCATGCAATATGGTATATAAATGAAATCTATGTACTTTTTTCACACAAATAGAGTTTTCTTTTGGTGGTATTTGATCACCTGTGCACTTTTTATTTTTAGTACTATAAACAAAAAAATTTTGAAGAAAAAAAAAATATTTTCTCATATTTCTCTTGTTCAAACATTTTATTAGAATTATAACATAGAGAACAAGGCATTAACAGCAGGTAATGAACATTACATTGACATAAAGATATTGGGGAGAAACATGGACAATGTCGATGTCTTTCTCATATTTTCTAATTTCAGTCATAACAAATATCCAAAAAAAAAACTAAAATGTCATCATAAATTTAGGCCCAAATGTATTCTGCTACATGTTTTTGGTTAAATAAATCCCAATAAGTGCATATTATAGTCTACAAACTATGGTGTAGATCTGCAAAAAAATTTTTTTCAAGAGCTGTTTTGGTTATTCCACATAATCTTTATGTTTTTTGGTGCGCTGAATCTGAAAATGACCTCCATTTTGTCATAAGACATCACGTTTCCTGACAATTTAGGTAGCTATGTTAAATGAGGCAATACCTCAAAATAAATGGAAATAGACTTATAAAATTAAAGTTTTATTACAATTTTTTCATGAAAATCCTTTTTTGACCTGAAATGAGCTCACCTACACACACTAAACTCGATTCTTCTTCCCTGTGAGGCTCCTCTTGGTGCATTTACGCTTCTGGAATGTCTCTCTGAAGCATCCAACAGTAGTCTGCCATCATTGTAATGCTCCATTTTCCCTGGTATCTCCTTTCCATCTCTTTAATGTCTTGGTGGAATCGTTCACCTTGTTCCTCACTCACAGCTCCCAAATTTTCAGGAAAGTAGTCAAGGTGGGACTGGAGGAAATGCACTTTTAAACTCATCAGGCAACCTAAAGCTTGAAATGCTTTCACCATTCGCCCGACGATCTTTTTGTAGTGAGGATCTTTGTTATTGTGCGACTTCTTTAAATGCCATCCACCCTTCTTTTTGAGGATACGTCATGGTATTGACAAACTCTTGATCAACTATAAGCCTTCTAATGTCTGGTCCGATGAACACACTTCACTTTTGCCTCCGACAGGCCTGGAAACTTGGTGACCAAGTATTTGAAGCATTCTCCATCTCTTGGAAGTGATTTTACGAATTGCTTCGTCAAACCCAATTTTATGTGGAGAGGTGGTAGAAGAACTTTATGGGAAGGTACCAAAGTTTTTCGGAGGACATTTTACACATACAGCATGCTGCTGAGTATCCCAGTAGTCAGACATGTCACTCAGAGCAGCACTTGTATTCACCCCCTTTGCAGAGGGGGAGGAGCAGAGATTGTTTACCTGAAAATAACAACAAAGGGCCAGAAGAGAACTAGGGAAATTAGGAAATAGATTTTTTTCCCCTAAAACTTGCTTAGCTTATGTATATATTGCTGACCATCAGATTTACAATGCTATATTTTTTTTTTTACATAACTCGGACAACCCCTTTAAGGTTTTTTTGGCATTTTATATCTTAAATGCACTTATGTGAATTAATAGTAATTTGGACTTTAACTTTGGTTAAAAACCCATAATATAAAAAAAATACCAAAAATTTAAAAAGTTTTGATAAATTGGAAGACAATTTTGTATTCTGTGGCAAATTATGACGTCTAGGAGTTTTTTCAATATTTTATTTGTTTTCAGCACACCAAAATACATGGAAATTAGATGAAAATAATCAAATAACTTTTTAGTCGCAGACCTGTGGAATATACACAGCTTTGAGAGGCATATTGAGCCCATAGAAGATTTATTTTTTTTCCACAAGTTTCTGGAACATGCCAAAAACTTTTTTTTCTTTTTTACACAAAGTTTTCATTTAAATGATTTATTTCTCACACAAGCCATGGGTTTATGTGGAATTAAACACCAAAATACATTCTGCTACTTCTACTGAGTATGGGGATACCACATGTGTGAGACTTTTTGGGAGCCTAGCCACATACAGGAGTCTGAAATCCAATGACCACTTTGAAAGCCTGAAGGTGCGTAACTTCATCATTTCACTTCCTCACTACCTATCACAGTTTTGAAGGCCCTGAAATGCCAGGATAGCACCAAACCCCCCCCCCCCCCAAATTACCCCTTTTGGAAAGTAGACACCCCAAGGAATTTAAAAAGAGGCATGGTGAGTATTTTACAGATCTAATTTTTTCTCACAAGGTTTTGAAATATAAAAAAAATAGAAAAAATATGTTTTTGTTTTTTTTCTTCATTTTCCAAAAACTTGTGGCAACAAATGAGATCTGCAAAATACTTACCGTACTTCTTATCAAATTCCTTGG
Organism: Staurois parvus; assembly: GCF_062004578.1. Lineage (NCBI taxonomy): Eukaryota > Metazoa > Chordata > Amphibia > Anura > Ranidae > Staurois > Staurois parvus. The sequence goes on from NW_028317951.1 coordinate 9,274,409, forward strand.
GATGTCTACTTTCCAAAAACGGGTCATTTGGGGGGGTTTGATGCTATCCTGGCATTTCAGGGCCTCCAAAACTGTGATAGGTAGTCAGGAAATGTAATGAGGAAATAAAGCCCTTTAAAAGACTGATGGTGCTTATTGGATTTTGGGGTCCTGTGCTTGGCTAGACTGCCAAAACGTCTCTCACATGTGGTACCCCCATACTTGGGAGAAGTAGCAGAATGTATTTTGGGGAGTAATTCCACATATACCCATGGCATGTGTGAGCAGTAAATCATTTAAGTTACAATTGTGTGTAAAAAAAATAAATACATTTTTGTCACTTTCCAAAAACTTGTGGTAAAAAAATAAATTCTTCTATTGATTCAACATGCCTCTCAGCAAATAGTTTTGGGTGTCTACTTTCCAAAAAGAGTTCTTTTTGGGGGGTGGGGGCATTTTATGCCCAGCATTAGAAGTTTATGCCACACATCATTCACTCTTCTAACCACCTGAAGATCAAGCCTTCTCTGACACTTTTGTTCCCATGAAAGAAATCAGTATTTGTTGCTAGGAAATTAATTTAAACCCCCAAACATTATATATTTTTTTAAAGCAGACACCCTAGTGAATAAAATGGTGGGTGCTACAATTTTTTATGGCACATAGTACTCGCGCAGCGATTTTTCAAAAGCAATTTTTTTTTTTTTAAATACACTTTTTTTACTTTTAATGCAGAAAAACACAATATATTGGCCAATTATTTGGTAAGATATAAAAGATGATGGTATGCCGAGTAAATAGATACCAAACATGACATGCTTTAAAGCTGCGCATGCCGCATGCCCCGTGCAATGGCGACAAACTGCATACATTTTTAATCTCCATAGGCAACACTTTAAAAGCCTTTAAAAGCTACAATTTTAGATTTACAGAGAAGGTCTAGTGTTAGAATTATTGCCTTGATCTGACGTTCATGGCGATACCTCACATGTATGGTGCAACCGCTGTTTACATACCGGCACAGGGTCAACGCTTGTGCACATAGGTGTGCGTGCATGGGAGGGGCGAGTTTTTTTTTTTTTATTTTTTAAATTATTTTACACTGTACCTTTCTTTTTCTTTTTTTTGATCACTTTTAAAGCTATCACAGGGAATGCAAATATCCCCTATAACTTCAATGAGCATTGTCATATATTCTTTTTTGAGAAATCTGGGGTCTGATGAAGTCACGTGACCCGGTGACGCAACACGTAGGGGAGGGGCTCTGACGTCACAACGTTGTCTCGGATAAGCACGGCGAGTAGAGCAGAGACTGCAGTCCATGCTGATAGATTTTTTACACACTGCAAATGTAATTTATGTGAGTGGTATATCCAGCAGTAATAAAATACACCTTTAAAAAGGATAAGGCACCATGGTTTCTTTTTCTCTTATGTTATCCATCCGTGATATATTGGAGAGAAATTAATACAGGAGGAAGGAGACCCCAGGAGGGGAAAATAAGGGAGACATCTTTCCATCCATCCATTCCTGACAAGTATCAGTCACGTTCACTGCAGAGACCCCAGGTGGATTAAGATCCAATTACAACCATCCATATGCCATTTGGAAAATTGCATACAGGAGGATTATTTCATCAGTCCTGCAAGGACAAAGAGCAATTTTTGCCTATTATATTAGGCAAAGCTTAAAGTGAGCATATATTAAGACCACACTGCACTTGGATTGTGGAAATTCGAACGTCACCTTTATAAATCACATTGGAAGAGGACTTTTTTATGTGCACAGATTTATTGATTTTTGCTCACTATTAGATGTTACAAATGATTATAAGCACAATCATGGATTAATAATTTTTTTATGATGGTATAGGCAATAGATGATTAATTTCTGCATCATATATTATAGTTTATTGGTTAAACTCTATTTACTTATTAATTGATTTATAAATTATAACATTAATAATCACAGATAATTTATATAGGAGCGTGGCACTATCAGTATATTGGATTTTCAGTCACAAAACACTGTTTAATGAATTGTTGTGAGTGCCAGCGAACCACAGGTAGATTATATATTTATATATTTTTGTTTGTCATCATATATAGACAATCAATTGGAATAATTTTCTCATCATAGTAGCTCACAAGTATATATTTAATTGTTACCAGATCACTTACTCCAACGGGATGGTGACCCTACCTACGAACCTTACGTAATGGCCTCAATCTTTGGAACATACTATGAGAACCTTTACAACTGCTGACCCCAGAATTTCACCCCCCCCCCCCGTGGCAAAAGACATCTTTTGAAGCCTTTTTTGACTCTCTATCCCTCCCGACGTTATCGTCCCCTGACCTCTTGATCCTTAATGCTGACATTTCATCCAAGGAACTATTCGAGACAATCAAACAACTCCCGTCCCACAAATCTCTGGGACCTGATGGACTACCCTATTCCTACTATAAAACCTTTATCGGTACTTTGTCTCCTCATCTTCTCTCCCTATTCCAGGATCTCTTAAAGGGCGTCGCCCCTCAGCCAGAATTTTCACCTGCATATATTTCTGTAATTCCCAAGCCTGATAAAGACCATTCTATCCTGGCTAACTATCGTCCCATTGCTCTATTAAATTACGACTATAAAATATTTACCAAGATCTTGGGTTGTTCAGATTCATCTCCAAGCTCATACACAGGGATCAGGTGGGCTTTGTGCCGGCTAGACATGCTGCGGACAACACCAGGAGGTCCGTTGACTTGATTGATTTGGTTAACCGATCTTCAACTCCTGCTATATTACTGAGCTTGTATGCTAAGAAAGCTTTTGATCACCTTAGCTGCCCCTACATGTTTATGGTCTTGGAGATTTTTGGCTTCCGGCGTCCATTTGTGGCTGCTTTGAAGGTTCTTTATTCTTCAACTTCTTCACAGGTCAGATTAGCCTTGTTCCTCACACCCTCCTTTCAAATGTCAAACAGTACACTGCAGGGTTGCCTGCTTTCCCAAAAAAGGGGGATTTGTGAAAAGAAATTCACAGAAAAAGCGGCTACATTATGAACAGAACGTGACACTCAGAAAAATTTCCAAAAATTATGCTTTATTACACACATATAAATATGACATATGGGCGTTCGCCCTGGTTTACCATCACCTCAGTATGAGACAATACACACAGACCTAAAACCATATAAAATGACACCAAGACCGGTCTAAATGCATGTGCAACAGAAAAAATGACTGCAGGAGTCTAATGTCCCTGTAGCACAGACACATAGGTGAACACTTCCCAAAAGAGGTGTATCCAAAAATTATACCATAGGCATACCATAATATTGAATTTATAAATAGAACAATACCATTATGGTGAATCCCAGTCAGGGAATCCAAAAATTGTACTATGGATATAAGTATCACATGTATGCAATGCAGCAAGCACAATATGCGTCAAAAAGAGAACAACAAGCCTCAGGCCTGTATGGAGGGAGACATAAATGTCAAATATATGATGCAATACATTCCTGTACCGGCACAAGTGGTTGGGGCCCATTCATCTGTAATATAAACAGCTGTATCCTAGAGCTCTTGAATGAAAATATGCCCCATTTATTCCCAGGATGGAAGAAAAGATGCAAAAAGCAGCACTCTGCTTGAAATGGTATCTTCACCACTATATGTGGACTACACACCACCTTTCGTAGGAAAAACAGGACATATCCCAAAAGATCTTCTGCCTGTTGAGATATATGTGGTATATCCTGTATCTTATACAAAGCACCATGATGTCCCCATCCTGTAATGAGACAAATGATATGTGGGAAGTCACTGACAGAGTTTACACTCAATAAGATATAAAGGTCATATAGATCACAGAGGACCATATATCTAATACGTCATACGTCAGATACGTCACTTCCGGTCATGCGCATTAGGTGGAACGCACGCTGACCCATAAGGAGGAAGCCATCTTCACATGCCATGAGGCAAGTGTGAGCAGCACAAGCGCCAAGAAGGGGCTGGAACCCGCGGTATATCGGCGGATGTCAGCGGTGGTTCCTAGGCCTCTGTGGCCGTGTATGGCAGTACCCATGAAGGACATCTCTTTCATTCCTAATACCCACAGCACAGGTGGTGAGTGGACTGTTACAGGACATTAGATATATGGTCCTCTGTGATCTATATGACCTTTATATCTTATTGAGTGTAAACTCTGTCAGTGACTTCCCACATATCATTTGTCTCATTACAGGATGGGGACATCATGGTGCTTTGTATAAGATACAGGATATACCACATATATCTCAACAGGCAGATGATCTTTTGGGATATGTCCTGTTTTTCCTACGAAAGGTGGTGTGTAGTCCACATATAGTGGTGAAGATACCATTTCAAGCAGAGTGCTGCTTTTTGCATCTTTTCTTCCATCCTGGGAATAAATGGGGCATATTTTCATTCAAGAGCTCTAGGATACAGCTGTTTATATTACAGATGAATGGGCCCCAACCACTTGTGCCGGTACAGGAATGTATTGCATCATATATTTGACATTTATGTCTCCCTCCATACAGGCCTGAGGCTTGTTGTTCTCTTTTTGACGCATATTGTGCTTGCTGCATTGCATACATGTGATACTTATATCCATAGTACAATTTTTGGATTCCCTGACTGGGATTCACCATAATGGTATTGTTCTATTTATAAATTCAATATTATGGTATGCCTATGGTATAATTTTTGGATACACCTCTTTTGGGAAGTGTTCACCTATGTGTCTGTGCTACAGGGACATTAGACTCCTGCAGTCATTTTTTCTGTTGCACATGCATTTAGACCGGTCTTGGTGTCATTTTATATGGTTTTAGGTCTGTGTGTATTGTCTCATACTGAGGTGATGGTAAACCAGGGCGAACGCCCATATGTCATATTTATATGTGTGTAATAAAGCATAATTTTTGGAAATTTTTCTGAGTGTCACGTTCTGTTCATAATGTAGCCGCTTTTTCTGTGAATTTCTTTTCACAAATCCCCCTTTTTTGAATGCCTTTTTTGGCTACTGAATGGAGACCAATATTGGGTGACATGATAATTCATTTGACAACCTCTTAATAACTACTTTTAATACTTGCCTGCTTTCCCCCCTACTGTTTATCCTCTGCCTGGAACCGCTGGCTATCACCATTCGGTCCAATCCTGATATACGAGGGATACCTTCTCATGAGCATAAATACAAATTGTCCCTATTTACAGACGATATCCTCCTTACGTTAACAAACCCTCTTACCTCCCTACCGGTTCTCCATAAAACTTTACAATTATTTGCAATTTAAACTGAAGCACTCCCTTTACACATCCCACCCGATGCACTGTCCTTTCTCCAATCGTTTTACCCATATCGTAGGTGTACTCACTCTTCAAAGTATTTGGGTACCAACCTCACTTCTTCATACCACTCCATATACCAGGCTAACTTTCCTCCCTTATTCATTGCCATTTCCCGATCTCTAAAATTTTGGGATACCCTACCCATTTCCTTTCTTGGCCGTATCAATGTGATAAAAATGAACATACTGCCCAAACTCTTATATCTATTCGCGACTCTTCTTGTTCCCATCCCTATGTCCAAGCTACACTCCATTCAGAAATCCCTTTTACGCTTCATCTGGCATGATAAACAATATAGAATTGCACGCACTGTACTTCTCTCCTTGCGTTCTAGGGGAGGCCTATTGTGACCTATTATTATGCTACCCACCTCAGATTCCTAATCTCCTGGTCCACTCGATGCCCTCCCAACATGTGGTCTGAAATTGAATCCCTACAACTAACTCTGATTCACCCATGCTCCTTTCTCTGGTCTACGTCGGCGGTGGATACCACTTCTTATCGACACCTCTTGCTTGGACCTATGCAATTCCCCCAGTCTCTCAGCTGTGACATTGATTTGGTGCAGTGGAGAAAGATATGGGAAAATGCATCTATATCTTCCATATGCATAGTCTATAAGGAAAATTTGTATAAAATCATGATTTGGTTTTGGTACAGAACATCTGATGTATGCCATGCCCATAACCTGAGTGCTTCTCCTGCCTGCTGGCGATGTGGGAGGGAATCTGGATCTGTTTATCATTTTTTTTGGGAATGTAGGTCCATCATTCCCTTTTGGGAAGATGTACGGTCCCTGCTTTGTTTGTTACTACGTACCGACCTTCCTTTTGAACCCCTTTACTTTTTATTGGGCCTACCCTTCCCAGGCCTCCCCACACTGTCCAGGAAACTCTCCGTACATGTTCTGATGGTGGCCAGGAGAAGCATTCCAATGTGCTGGCTCTCTTCCACACCCCCCTCACTATTTAAGATTATTACAGACATTAGAAAAATGGAATACTTAACCACTCTCCATGCCAGCTCTGTAACCATATTTGAAACTGTATGGAACCCTTGGGATACCTATATCTCTGCTCAACTTGTTCAAAATGTACTGATTTGAGTATCCTTCCACTGTTGCTTTATTGACATTGTATGTTTTTTTTTTTTTTTTTTACCTTTACATGTTCTTATCATCGATGAACCTCGTTTTCTTTTTTTTTTCTCTCTTTCTGTTTTTTTCAAAATTTCATGTATATTTATACTTGTGAAAACTCAATAAAAATGTTAATTACAAAAAAAGAAGATGTTGGAGATGCTATGAGCACTGGAGGATTGGCGGGGATGAGAACCAGAGTGATTTTGCCCATCGTCTACTGAGCAGAGACCGTCAGATGTGTTGTAAAGCTGGGGTTGTATGGAGCTCCTCTAGCATGCATCCATCTTCGCTGGGTGCCAAGCCACCCCCCCCAGATTCTTAGTTTTGTCTTTTTACAGCGTAAACCATGTGAAATTCGTAATAGATGCAGCAGAATCAGGCATCACAGTAATCAAGCCAGATGGGAGTTTGTCACAGGGATATTACTTACAAATATTGAAAGCACTTATCATAATCAAACATTTTCCAAAATGTTGCGAAATCTCGAGGAACACTGACTGTCCTTTTTTTTCTAAAGACAGATAGAAGCTAAGCTTTAACTGAGCAAATGATACTATGGGGCTGATTTACTAAAAGTAAATATACTGTGCACTGCAAGTGCAGTTGCTTTAGATCCGAGGGGAAGCTCTGAAATGAGGTGAAGTTCTGCTGATTTCTTTTATCCAATCATGTGCAAGCAAAAATACTGTTTTTTTTTATTTTCATTGTATGTTCCCTTCAGATCTAGAGCAACTGCACTTTAAGTGCACTTGTAGTGCACAGCCTATTTGCCCTTAGTAAATCAACCCCATTATATCATTGGTCATGCTGAGGGTTGTGAATTCCAGTGGTCATGCAGTGGACTGAGGATGAATAAATCTATCTCTATTTGTCATTGTTAGGGAGAGACTTGCCTGTTACTGAGAAATCACCCCTGCTCTTTACATATTTTCTCTAAAAAAACAGTAAACAGCCAGTGAGCCAAAAACTCCATATCTAAATGTAGTGCCACTCTCACAAGAGCGGCATGGTAATTAGGCTTTTTTGTTCTGCACCTCAATTCCAAGAACACCCTCAGCCTCTCTGACACACCTGACGGATTGTAAGCTACTGCAAGCACCTTTACTCGGCTGTGGATTAACACCAAGAAATAGACGCAAGACCGATTAGTGGTAAATTAACTCAATGTAAAATAAATGGTTAGACTAAATTGTGGTTTGAGCATAAATGAACACATGGAAAACAGATTCAGACACTAGACAATGTAACCACTATGCCAAGGTAGCTTAGAATAGAGGTCTGCACCACTAGACTGGAATTAACTCCAGAATCAGCAAAGTCAACAATAAACAGTGCATATAAGCCCTAACTGAAATTTAAATACAGTATAGTACAATAACTAGCATAGAGTGCAATGTACCCTAAGAGGTACCTCTTAGCATAAGCAATAAGTAATGGTCTCTAACTCTTCAGCCTTTGGGGCCCACTTTTACCGTTGGTGCATAGGAGAATATTTCCAGCCAAGCCTGCAGGCAGCAATAAGTCTATTAGATGGCTATATGGTCAGTTCCTAAAGGGCTTAGCCTCTCTAGCAGCAGATATTAAATCCCCATCAGCAGCTCACCAGTCCCAGTGATTTTGCAGCTCACCATCTGGTCACACACAGTGATTAGTCCACTCTCTACTCAGCACCCAAGTGACCTTAGCTGTCGACACACCTGGACTCAGCAATCGGGATTCTGCTTAGGCCACTGTTATGCAAAAGTGGTAGCACACACTGGACAGCGATGTACACTCTCCAGGCCCCCTTATGGCAAGAAGGAAGCTATTCAATCTGCAGCTTAAGAAATACAGTTATTTTCTCCACCTATCACTGTCTCCCTCTGGAACTGTAGTCCAATGGTCCATTAAAGTCTATAGCATGGTTCCCTACTTAACCATCAATTCCTGCATTCCATTGTGGCCAGGATAAAGGTCTTTCGAATTCTTTGGGCTTGTCTGCTCCCCTTACTAGCTGGAGACAGGCAACATAAGGTCCAACATAAACAGTTTAGTGAGAGCAGCTGCAGCACACTGTCTCTCTCACAATCATTCTTAGCCAAGCACCTGGCTGCATAAATATTAGACTTTTTGTTACCCAGTCCTGCCAAAACTATTGTTGGCCTCCTTCTGAATATATTAGCTGTATGGGTGTGTCTAGTTTCAATACTTTTTGGTCACAGACCCAGAGTAAGCATGGCATAAGACATTGTTAGAATAGTGTCAAAATTCTTTAACTCTGTACTTACTCGGTAAATGAATCAGAAGCACTGAAGCCAAAGCATTAGAATACCAACTATGAAACTAACATTTTAAAATAGAAAGGTAGGCAGGGGCAACATACATATTTTTCCTAACTGGTGTACTTTAAAATGGACCTAAATTGAAAACGTAAATGGCAGTATTGTGTTTTGCAGTCGCTACCTGCATTGTATCAGTTATTCTAATACTGTCAGTCATTCAGGCTTTGCATGCATGAGGAGACACATGAATTACAAAACTCAGTGGGAGCAGCAATACAACACATGAAACGTCCTCTCTGATACCTTCAGATGCAATATAAGCAGCCTTACTGCTGACACTGATTGTGTATTAACCACAAACCAAACAAACCATTACCATAAAAAGTGCAGTGCAATCCAACAAAAAAATTGACATACTGCAACGCATATAATGTGCCAATGAACTCAATCAAACCTCACTATATTTCACTATACTCAAACCAGTGTAAATATAACAGATACACTTCCTGAATAAATAAATCAAAGTGAAAAATAGTGTCTCAAAACATTTTTAAAGCATGATACATCATGATACATACATCAATGCATGTAATGAGTCCATGGAAATAAGTCCACATATAAACACCTAGTGAAAATTAACAAGGAGAAGTGGTGAAATATTGCACTGTATTCAGTGATCCATTAAAGTGTCATAGGAGAGAATCCCACTACCATTCACTCTTCACTCTCACCTAGATCTGTGGACCTATTTGGTATATAATAGGTCAATCAGCACCTTTCCCTTTCACCAAAGGGTAAAAAAACAACAGTTTCCACCAGCCACTTGATGAACAAACGCCTCAGAATTAAGCCTCCAGTTTTGTATGGTACAGGGCACAACCAGGCTCATTCACTCCAGGCAAAGAGAAAACTTCACATAGTGTAATATGGTCACAAAAAGCTAATATTTTATTAAAACTATAAGATAAAACCACTGACAAGTAAAGTGCACCAGGGAAGCAGTGCTCAACTTCAAACGCTTAATGGAAATCAATCACAGGCCACTTTAAAAACCTCAAATTTCCACCGCCATACACCAGCTGAGCAGCCTGGCTTCCTGACAGTCGTGATTACACCACTATGCTTCATCTTGATGCATTTCACCCCACACGTGGCTGCTTTTTTCCTTCTGAAGTCCTGCTGTAAAAAAAAAATTGAGCCTGCAATACAATGTCCCTATCTGTCTCCTTCAGCACTGTAAATTGAGCTGCACATGCACAGCTCAGCTTACAGCACCGGGCTGCTCTCTGAGTGCCGGGATAATGGCCATCAGTAAATGTGCAGGGATGGCGTCCTCCCGTGTAAGCCAATGAAGAGGCCCGAAGACCTGCACTCAGAAGAAGATGCCAGGGCAGGACCATTGGACAGGTAAGTATGAAGACTTTAGTTCCACATTAATAGTGCCCATAATAAAAGAAGATTGGTTTGGAAGACAAAGTAACCTGCAAGAACATTTGTTTTTACCTAATTCTCACAGGGTAAATGTGCATGCAAATTTGCTGGGTGAATGCTATGCAATTGCTTTATAAACAGACCCCTTCTAGTCAAATGGAATTGTGCCACCCTCCAGCTTTTTCTAATTTACATCCATGGCTTTATATTACCTTGTGATAGGCTATGTATTCCAAACATAATAGCACAACAGACACAATGCACTATTTCATATTCAAATAAAAGACATAAAATAAGCATTTATGACTAATACATGTGAAATTAACAAACTGTATTTTGCAGCATAGCATAAGAGAGAACAGGTACAACCTTATGATTTTCAGTGAGCTAAAGCAGAGCAGAGTTTTTTACAATATGTGTGAAATGTTTACTACCTGAAGTAAAACTTTTCTCCCCAATAGGATGCAATGTTTAGGTATGCTTCCAAGGATTATTCATCAGGTAGAATGCACCGTCAATAATACATATACATAAAGCACTCCTAAAGAATTTTGTTTAAAAGACACATATATTTGATAAGCTATACCATTATTCTTGTATTAAAAGGTCATCAGAATGACACAGTGGTTGCATTGTTATAGTAATAGGTTACTTTTTTCATTCTGAGTTATATTAAAGTGAAGAATTCCATGCTGACCTATTAAAATTCCAACAATATATTACTTATTTGAAAGAAAGAGTATTTTACATTTCCTGTCCCGGCTCAAAACTGACTCCATTAATTTTAATAAATGTTTATTTTTAGCGTTGGTATTAATGTCCCAGCATGTAAATCTGATCTTTTTAGCATGTGATTTACAAGGATATGTACACCAGCTGTTCATCTCCAGCATAATCCCCTGAGATGCAGGATGCTTACTGAACTTAGGAAACATGCCACAGCTGACAAACAGTGCAAGGCCTTGTACAGCCAACTGCTCAATCTTCTGTAACGTACAACACCATTACTGTTTAACTCTACACCAGCAACAAAATTCATTAAAACTAATCTTCGCTTTCCAGATCAATACCCTATTGCCGTAATTGCATCTTCCATTGGTTTAAAAGCATTCTAGATGACAAAATACAAGTACACACAAAAAAATAAACCTAATTCACCATCTATGTAGGAAAAAAAACTACAAGGTAATTCAAGTTATATAATTGCCACATTAATACACATTAACGTTTTATGGTGTTTTCTTTTAAATACAGAGTTTAAATGTAAGAACTCTGCAGAATATGCTACAAAAGAAAATGCATGTGTGCTATAAATCATTTATTGCATCTATAGAATCAGATGAAAGAGGGAATGGATATTTTCAGATAAAGAAGTACAGGGAATTTTGAAACCTTCATAAATGACAGTAGGGCTAATGCTGGCTATAAAACGTATTTGGAAAATAGGATGGCTATTAAAATATATCTTAATGATAATATTTCTAGAATTATATGCAAATTAATGATTCATACACCTACTGATTTTTTCAAAAGAAAACCTTTGGCGCACAATATCGACATTGGCACTTATTTTAGAAAGATCTATTCAACAGACTGGCTCAATACACACAAATGCTCAGAAAAGCAGCTGCTTTGGTTCAAACCAGGGGCGGACTGACAACTCATGGGGCTCCCGGGCAATAGGGGATCATGGGGCCCCTGTGTCCTTGCCCAAACTCAAAAAAGCCTATGAAAAAGGTACCAGGGGCATCTCATGGGGCCCCCTACTGACCCCGGGCCCTCGGGCAGTGCCCAAGTTTCCAAATGGTCAGTCCACCCTTGGTTCAAACTTAGCAATGTTAAAATTAACATAGAATCTAATGGCTGTGAGCGTGTTTAGGGATCTTTTCCCACAATTTTACTTCAGTTATTCACAATATATGCACATAGTCTTAAAGATAAATGCTGCTGAAAAATTAACATATTTTCTAATAGATTGGGGGGGAAATACTACAGTTCAGGAAGAATACAAATCGGAAACATTTTCTCTGCGGTGGAGACATTTCTAGTCTATGGTTCATCTCTTTCCTTCCTTCTAAAAGCAGAAGGTTTTTTAACTTTAATGCATAGAATGCACTATGGTAAAAAAAACGTCTTCCAGCAGCTGTCCCTCCGCCCCCCTGCATACTTACCTGACCCCAATCTCGATCCAGTGATGTGCACAAGAGCCGAGGCTCTCTCTGCTCACTCCCTCCTCATTGGTTCAAACAAAATCAACCACAGCCACTGAGCAGATATCTGGGAGGGAGGGGAGGCGGGGGTATTACTCACTCTTTGTGTGTCTTATGGACACACAGAAGCCACTCAAGAACAAGCACATATGAGTGCCCCCATTTAAAAAGATAAAATATGAGCCTTTAAAACCACATTAACAATTATCAGAGATCTCTATACTCCCTAGTATCCCATCTACTCAGTTCACTTTGTTGCAGCCTCCTATCCTGTGACTATTTCAGGTCCATGGCTGCTTTTTTACTCCCGCCATACAAATATAAGAGCAAGAGGTGCTTAACCAAATCATCATAAGGACTCTTCATGAGGTCTCTGCATTAGAAGTCTCAAATGCTAACTGGATTTCCATACTTCCTTGACCACATATTGCAGGACAGTAATGGTATGCACAAGGAAACTGCTAAGTAGGTTCCCCTTTTTCCAAATATGTAGTATGCAGCCCAAAGTTAAATGACGAATCCCCACAGAAAATGCTCTCATGTCTATTTTGCCATGTAACTTGCCTGTCCTTGTTTCCATGTAGTAAGTTTAGAATTCAGTAATGCAAGCAGCAGTCTGCAAGGAACATTACATGAAAGCACCAGCCAGAATGCTTCTTCAGCTTATATAAACATGATGATTTACTACAGAAATCTTTATTCAAGAAAGTGTGCAAATATTTATTTCTGTTATCCAGTCATATGAAAAACAAATTCTTGTTCACTTTGAATACACAGACATGTGCTCGTCAATTATCAAGTTTAGCTCTCTGGATGTATGTAACATTTCCAAAGATTAAAGGGTTAAGCACAAGCTCATGGCTTCCAGCAGCCATAACATTACCCTAGTTTGGTTCTGCCCACTCCCAACCAGTAAAGCAAAAGTGATCCAAGCAGTTGTATAACTTTTTACAGTGTGAGCAGTGTGGTTTCCCTCTCACGTGGGTGCCAGGAGCCCAGGACCATTGATCATTGACATTGACACAGGACATTGGAGAACTCCAGGATGGTGAGTGGGAGGAGACCAAGAATCATCTGTTCCTAGATCTTCTCTGCAGTGAATGAAATTGGAAGAAACAATGATTTAATCGCTTCCAGTTTCAGAGCTATAATTCAGCCAGGGAAGCAGCTAATAAAGTATGATCTGTACTTGATTATCTGCTTTGGAGGGCAGGGGAGACATTGTGGGTCTAATAGACCTCCAATGTCTCCTTAAAGAGCACTTGTCACCTGCTTAACGTTTGTTAACCCCCTTGCATTAACAATAAAGTTAAATAAAAACAAAAAATAAAAAGTTAAAAAAGATACTAAAATTCATTAAAAATAATGGAAAAAATAACAGCAACGTTTGACCTGCATACATCCACAAATGCTAACAGTGCAAAAGATGTGTACATGTATGTAAACCACACATGTGAGGTAATGTTGCAAACATTGGAGTGAGAGCAATAATTCTAGCACCACAGCTCACATTTCACTCTAAATTGATGATCAGTAAGGGCTTTTTAAGCATTATCTATGAAGATTTTTGGGTACCATAGTTTTTCACAATATCATGGGCCCACACAATTTTAAGACTCAACATGTTTGGTATTTACTCGACATCGACCTAATTTTTTATATTTTACCAGCTGGGTATTATATTGTGTATTGGTACTAAAATTAATTTTATTAGTTTTTCCTGAAAATATGTGTTTGATAAACACTTGCTCAAATATCATGCAACATAAAAAAATGGCGACTACTAGCTTTTTATTCTACAAGGCCTTTGTGTTCAGAAAATATATAATATTCTGGGAATTTCAGGTAATTTTATGGACAAAACTGTAGAATTTTACAAGTGTGCAAAAAATGAAAACAAAAATACTTGTGAGATGAAGTGGTTAAAGTGTTAGTAAACCCACAACAGTAAAATCAGTCTGTGGAACCTAAGGGGTTAATCCTCTGCATTGTGTAAAAAGGCCCTTTGATCCTGACTTCTCTGCTCCTCCTCTTGTTCAAATATGCATGTCTTATCTCCTGATAAGACAGACTGAACCGTAGCCATCCTGCACATGCTCAGTTTAGTGTGTATTGCTGGAGAGATTTCTTTTTTTACTTGGAAGAGTGCGTGTGATCAGCACAGGGCCAATCAGCACTGTCCAGACAGAGGTCAGGGGTTTTGCATCCTCCTAGAGCAGACAGAAACTTCTCCTACAAGCTTTAACTAGTGCTCTGCTGAACACTAATAGAAGTCACAAGACTGTTCCAACTGCTGATGAAAAAAATCATTTAGCAGTTTATATTTACTAAAATAATTGCACTTCCATGTTCTGTGTACTGTGGGAGACCAGATATAGTAAATGCAGGGTCCTGGGTTTAGTAACACTTTAAGTAAACAAAAATTAAAATTTTACATGAATGGATAATTGAAGTGAATATTCACACAATTTATTGAATAAAGATTATCAAGTCCTTTGGTATATTAGCCTCAAGGTATATCATTAAATTGGAATCTTTTATGAACTATGCATCATCTTTGATCTTTGCACTGTTTTATTTTGTCCTTTATTGACATTTAAAGAAATAATTTTAAATCACTGGAGTGGCTCTTGATAAGTTGGCAAATCATTGCTGAATATGTTTTCATCTTTATTTTATCTTCAGAATGCAGTAAAAGAACCTTTAATACGAATTGGCACATATATCCGTATGTAACACATACAACCATTATTGTTAACCTAATAGTTTGCCATTAAGATTAAACATATTAGATAAAAGTAGCATTTAAAAGTAAGTAATGACTTTATATGCTGTAAAGTAACTAACCCTTGAAACTAAAATTGCTAACAACATGATGACATTATGAGATTATAAACTCATCACTCACTAAGGTCTTTGTTAGGTTACTACCTCTATTAATGTAGAAAATATGAACACTCTTAAATGCAATCACCCTACTGTTTCTGAGAAAAAGAACACGCTTACCATATGTGTGTGTTTAACTAGGATTTTCTATGTATTTAACATTGGAAATCTTTAACCAGTTTACAACATGCTGTTTGCACGCTGATTGGGTCAAGCAGGTAGAGACGAAAATAAATGATCTTTGCATTTCTAGTAACATTTGATACTTAGAGATTTTAGAGTATTTAACAATTACTGTATTATATAAGATTAAGGATTACACCCCTGAAGGACTTTTTTTAAATATATATCACAATTTCAATTGCCAGTTTTCACATTTTTACATGCAGCAATTTAAAATGCATTACAGTGCTATTGAATGCTCATGAACAATGTTGAAAAGAATGACCCTGTTATCTAGCATATATACTATAAGCAAGCACGTACACAACTAGGTTTATTTTATAAGACATTTTGAAGAGCAACACTGGTTCATGAAGTACATAAAACCGATATCAACCAACCACATTTCACCTTTTATTAGTTTAGACCATTTTTTAATGGTCCTTTACTGGTACCACAAAACATCCAGTGCTTAAAGACATAATGGGGTTTATTTACTAAAGCTGGAGAGTCCAAAATCAGACTCCCTTCTGCATAGAAACCAATCAGCTTCCAGGTTTCATTGCCAAAGCTTCATTGAACAAGCTGAGGTTAGAAGCTGATTGGTTTCTATGCAGAAGGGAGTCTGATTTTGGACTCTCCAGCTTTAGTAAATAAACCCCAATATGTTTTTAATTAGTCCAATAATTTCTAAAATAAACTTACCATTTTTCAATAAAATAAAGTGTATCTTGACACAATTTATCACATTCTATACTATTTTTTAGACCTTATTATACCACACCATTACCTTCCACTGGCCTTCTCTAATATACTCAGTTAGATCTTGTCAGTATGGAAATATTGATATACCAAATGTATCAACATATTTAGTACAGTCAGATAAGTGGGGTGAGGGTGACTCAACACGTTTCACAAGTGTAAATTAGCCTGCTTCATCAAGAGAGCATCAGAGGGTATTGATGTTGCTTTATTAATAAATTGCACTAAATGAGGGAACAACAGAGACCTCAGGGTGGTGAATATAGACACAAAAATTGAAGGTGCAAGGTACCAAGCTTATCAAGTTTAACGTTTTTCTAAAGGCTGAAGGTTTTTACCTTAATGTATTCTCTGTAATAAGGTAAAAAAAAGGTGTGCAGCTCCTCCCCTCAGCCCTTCCTTACACTTACCTGATTTTAATCCAATGATGTGCATGAGAGAAATGGCTCTCTCCACTCTCTCCCTTCTCATAGGCTCAGAAACATTGACTCTTGCTGCTGTTAATCACAGCAAGTGATCAGAGATTGGGGAGCGGAGCTGAGCCATGCCCTGTGTGCCAATGGACACACAGAGCACAGCTAGGAATTGAGCCCACATGAATGCCCCATAACAAGCTGCTTGCTATGGAGCACTCGGCAGGGGGGTAGCAGCAAGGAGCACTGGCAGAGGACCCCAGAAGAGGAGGATTGCGGTTGCTCTGTGAAAAATCATTATACAAAGCAGGGAAATATAACATGACATAAAAAAAATAATAAAATGTTGACCTTCACTATCCCCAGGCACTTCAGGGGATAATTGTAGACTCTAGGCAAATATCCATCATCCGATTATAGACTCAACCTTCAACATATAATTTTAGCTACATGCTAAACTAACTAAATTCTTTTCCCCTTTTCGCCTATATCCATCCTGATGGGAGAGCATGGAAATGGATGACCCCTAGTGTAATATGTGGAGACTGTGATATTGAAGCCTCCTATGTCTCTTGAATGCATTGCAATGCCTTATATATTACAAAAGAGTACTTTAATGCTTAGCACTTGTATTGCCAGGTATGATAAGAGTACTAATTATGTTGATATATTTGGTTATGCAATATTTAATATTACATATTATAATATATAAGGAAGTTCAACAATAATATAGAGTATGATAAATTGTGTCAAGGTACACACTTTTATTGGATAAATTGTATATTTCTTTTAAAGTTCAATGGAGTGACAAATAAAAATTACATTTTAACCATGCTATTGATGGAGTGCAGTACCATTAAAGATTACCCTCTGTGTTTATAATGAATTATGTTTAATATGTTGTGCCTATTTTGCTAAGTTCATTTTAGATTTCTTAGTCAGATTTGTCTCATATTGTTGTCAATTATAAACTACAGTTTTTGGAATTAGTGATTGTTCTTACTGTTTTCACTGAAAAACACCGTAAATTATATCCCTCTCTGTCCCTCTGCTCCTTTCTCCAGTTTATCTGAGGATTGCAGTCATTTATCGCCCCCCCCTGGACCAGTGTTACGTTTTCTTGGGAATTGCTCTACACAGCTGCCCGACATTCTCTCCACTGAAGTATTCACCATCATCTTTGGTGACTTTAAAATTCCAGTCAATGTTAGCACCTCAGCCACCTCTCAACTACCCAACCTAACTTCCTCTTTTAACCTAACACAATGGACACAAACCATAACTCACTCCAATGGCAACACCCTTGGCCTTGTATTCTCCCACCTCTGCACTCCCTGCAACCTCTCTAACACCACTTTTTCTTTCTCCGATCACAGCCTTTAACAGTTTCACATTGTCCTTGTCTCCAACCTCCTATGCCCCTAATCAGCAAACAGTTACCTTTGGAAGCCTTCACCACCTCAACTCTTCCCTTCTTCACTCTGTTACTGATTGCATTTATGACAAAGTCTCACCCCTGTCCTGACTTGATCTGTCTACAACTTACCCTCATCCTCCCTTGACACACTTTCTACATGCAGAACTGAGCTTCGCCTTCTACTACTCTGGCAAACAGATGACACCAGAAGTCTCGAGATATAGCTGTGCTCTTGAACGAGTGTGGTGTAAAACTAAAATCCCTGCAAGACTTTGCCCTCTAGAAATTTGTCATTCTCAAATTTGGCGTGTACCTCCATGCTGCTAAACAAACCTAGTACACCACTCTCATCAAAACCCTCTAATCCAATCTTCACCAACTCTTTTCTACCCTTAATTCCCTATTTTACCCCCCCAACACACTACTTCTACCCACTAATTTACTTCTTGCCCAGGATATTACAATTCAGTTTAATAACAAAATTGATGCAATTCATGGTGCTATCTCCAGTGTCCTGCTTTTTCCTCCAACCAACATACCTGATTCAATTCAACACCACACTCAATGCTTTCCTCTTTTGACCCTATTAGAAAGGAAAAAGTTGTCAAAATCCTTTCTGAGGCCCACCTCACCACCTGTCCTCTGGACCCTGTCCCCTCACAACTACTACGGCACCCATCCTTCTTTATTCAACACTCTTTAACCTATATCTTTAATCTCTCCTTCACTACTGTCACTTTTCTTTCCCCTCTCAAACCCTCACTGGACCCCAATTGTTTGAACAATTTAAGACCCATCTTTCTGCTTCTGTTTGCCTCCAAGCTTCTTGAATGCTTTGTCCACAACCATGTAAGTTGCTATCTCACTGATAACAACCTTCTCAACATCCTACAGCCTAGCTTTCACTAGCAACATTTCACAGAAACTGCCCTACTAAGACACACTAATGACCTGCTAACTACTAAAATTTGGAAAATTTGCGCCCCCCCCCCCCCAAAAACCCACAATTTTTTAAATGTAGATATATTTAACTTATCACCGTGCAGGACCTGATATGAATTTGGGGGACCCCATTGTACTATATCTTCCATGAGGTCCCGTTTAAAAATTCATATGAGACCTCCCATCTAAGATATGATCAAAGTGAGTTTAAGAAATAACTTCTATATGATTAATTGCTGTGGATTTTAACACACTGAGATGTACTATGCCTTAGTAAACAGGCATGCAGGTGAGGCACAAAAGTCCCGTTAAACATAATGAATTACCTAATTATTGGACAATAAAGAACAAAAGCCTGAGTTGCAAAACATTTTCAGAAGAGGCATAATCATTGTAAATTATTTTTTATCAAGTTATCTCTGTATATTATAAAGAATTTTCATTCTATAAAACCTTTAAAATTGTAATAATAATGTTTTAACACAAATTTATGTGTGGCTGTGACATATTGCTACAGGTGTCTTCCGCATATTTTATTATGATGAAGAAAATGGATAAGAGGTTACTTTTAGTAAAGCTGCATTTGGAAATGATAGGTAGAGTTAAACATATAGGTAGTAAAATGCAAAGTTTAACTTTGGATAAAGTGCAGGTACCTAGAGGTGGCAATAGAAGTGTAAAGAAAGTAGAAAGGTGTAGCAAAGATAAGCAAAAGTGCCAATGCCTTGCCAGAATGGCCTTATATTCTGATGGAATACTTTTACAGCGGCTAGGGCCGCAACAGCCTTCTTTGCTCTCTTCTTCCACCTGGTAGGCCAGGACTGAAGTGACTGGGTGGGGAGGCACACCATAGAAATTAAGGAGGAATGTCCATTCCCCGATTGTCTCTATGGCGTATGAAACTGGAAGCTACAAGGATTTCCCCATTTCCAGTTTCAGTTTGTTGTTTACAAGCTGTCACCAGCTTGAAAAGTATCTGACCTTGGCTTGATTGCATATTTTTGAGGGTAGAGGAAAGATCTGGGGTCTAATAGACCCTAGATCTCTCAGTAAAGAGTACCTGTCACTGCCCATACTATCACAAAGGATGTTGTTCATCCTTGTGATAGCCAGAAAGTTGATTTAAAAAAATGAAAAAGACAGTGTAAAAAAAAAAGTAAATAAAATAAGTATTAAAAAAAAAAAAATGTTTTAAAGCACTCCCGTCCCCCCATGCTCACACACAAATGTGAACGCATATGTAGGTCCCATACACATACAGTATGTAAGTGGTGATCGTACCACAAATGTAAAG
Organism: Staurois parvus; assembly: GCF_062004578.1. Classification (NCBI taxonomy): domain Eukaryota; kingdom Metazoa; phylum Chordata; class Amphibia; order Anura; family Ranidae; genus Staurois; species Staurois parvus. The sequence goes on from NW_028317951.1 coordinate 9,294,688, forward strand.
TATTGTTACAAATGTCACCTAGAGAGCAATAATTCTATCACCAGGTCTCCTGTTTAACACTAAATTGGTAATAGCTTAAAGTGTCACCTATGGAGATTTTTAGGTACCATAGTTTTTCTCCATTCCTCAGGCATGCCAAATTTTAAAGCGTAACAGGTATTTATTTACTAGGAGTAATATATTTTTATATTTTACAAAAACATGGGTATTATATTGTGTTTGTGTGCACTAAAACTCATTAAAGTGTATCCACCCCCCCCCCCCCAAAAAAAAAATTGTTGCGTATAAAAAATTGCATCAACCACCATTTTTTTCCCCCCAGGTCCTTTCCTTTCAGAAAATATATAATGTATTGTTCTAAGTATTTATCTGGTTAAGAAAAGGCAGATTTATACATGTACAGTATGTGAGAAATATCAGAATTGGCTTGGGCAGAAAGTGGTTACTATAGAAAAGTCTTATAATATACAAACTCAATGGATTAAAAAAACATATGCTATTGTAATGCTCCAAGCATGTAAAATATTTATCAGAAAGAGGTTTTATGGAGTATTCCCTTAGACCTAAACAATCCAATCCACATTTATTAGCGTTTTCAAACTAATGTCTGGAACTGGCAAAGTAATAGGTCCCTTGCACATGGGCGTCATATTTTACTGATTTACTCGGGAACTTTTGACAGAAAGTCCCTGTAATGTTAAGTATAGGTGTGTAAAGATAAGTAAGCACATAGACAAATAAAACTCTTCCTCATTATCAGTGTTGTAATATACTCATTTATAATCATGAAAACATGCTTATAGATGCGTACACACATGTATGAACGGTTAATGACTGCACTCAGATGTAACATTTTCTATGTTTGTTTTATGGCTCTGTACTCATTGCTATATTACTGATCTTTACTGTGTGAATGGTTCCATAGACAACAATGCATCTAATTTCAAATTGGTAAAAAAAAAAAAAGCAGCTGTTTTTACTCCTGTGTGCAAGAGGCCATAAACAACAGTCCATCCCCAAACAGTAATCACTAGAGTACAAGAATATGAGAGTAATAGATGATAGGACACTCAATCTAAAGTGTGCCATTTTTGGCAGTACAATTATATAAAGTTGACTATTGACATAACTTGGCTGTTGTTATATTCGTCAAATTTTAGAATAAAATACAATAGAGTAACTTTATGCCTATTAGTTCCAGCAGATACCTTCAAATGACCGATCTTTTGGGATAAAAAAAAATCCGTCAGGTTGGATAAGCGTCTCCGAATGTCATTCTTTCTTCGGAGATAACCCTGGAGGGGCCTGGGTACTTCCTCACTCTCTACAGGAATATATATATATATATATATATATATATATATATATATACACCATGTGGCAAATGAGGTTTAATGTTGATAAATGTAAGGTTATACACTTGGGGGCTAAGGATATGCATGCATCATACATACTAGGGCAGGCGTGTCCAAAGTCCGGCCCACGGGCCATTTACGGCCCGGGGGTCGGCTTAATACGGCCCTCCAACAGCCCTCCCTGCTCTGTGTAATGTGGCCCTCCCACGGCCCTCCCTTCTATGGCAGACAGTCTTCTGCTTGAGAGCAGAGGGCAGTGCGCATGCCTGACTGCGGCGCGCTCTCCCTGGTCTGAGTAAATGCGGCTGTCGCACAGCCCTCCCTTCTGTGGCAGACAGTCTTCTGCTTGAGAGCATTGCGCATGCGTGACTGCGCCGCGCTGGGAGCGACAGAGGGCGGTGACGTCAGGGCTGGGCTTCCAGCATGAAGTGTGTTTCTCTTCCCCTCCCGGCTGCCGAGCAGAGACTTCAGCTCCACCTACTTTTTCACGCTTCACATTAGTGCAGGTAAGTTTTTTTAAAAATTTATTTTCAATACATTGTGAAAACTCAGCTGTCAGTTGATCTTAATGTTATGAAATGAAAAGTATGTCGTTTGCAATTAACTTTGCATAAAATAATTTATTTGCATTTAATTGTAATGGTTCAAAGAATGTTCGGAAAAATGTTCGGCCCTCCGCCATGTTCAATTCATCCAATCTGGCCCTCTTTGAAAAAAGTTTGGACACCCCTGTACTAGGGGGAGTACGACTGGGGGAATCAATGGTGGAGAAGGATCTGGGAGTTCTGGTAGATCACAAGCCTAATAATGCCATGTAATGCCAAGCTGCGGTTTTTAAAGCGAGCAAATTTCTCTCTTGTATTAAAAGAGGTATAGACTCCAGAGAGAGAGATATCACTCTACCCCTGTACATATCATTAGTAAAGCCTCATCTGGAATATGCAGTTCGATTTTGGGCACCCTTTTCCCCTTTGTTCACCTGCAGGAGCAAATTAGATCATGCTTTGCTGGGCTTTTTTCCTTCCTCTGGATCAACTGGATCAACTGTGGGTGTAGGATTGTGACTTTTTTTTTGTGGTTGAACTAGATGGACTTTTGTCTTTTTCAGCTAGACTAACTATTTAACTACATATATACAAACTCCAAAATAATATTGATTTTTGATAACAATAGTTTAAAACATACCATTCACACTTACATTTAATTTGTCACACTGATGGAAGAATTTTGACAGTACTGAGACACATAGGACCATAGAACCTGCAACAGTAGCCACTAGGTAACTATATCAGTATAGAGTCATAATATACCTGACATCCTAAACTTTAGCAAAACCACGTTCTACCTCACTTTGCATAATTCCAATCTTAATTTTCATATATCTGCTTCTGACAGTTGAAATAAAATTTTTCAATTTTCTGCCATTTGCATTTTAATATCTTTCAAATCAAACAATAAATCTGCATGTATGTATCTTGCAACTAAAACAAATACTTAATGTGAATTGATTCAGTGCATACATTTGCCAAGGGTTCATTTATGGATCTGGAAAAACTAATATAGTTAGTGATTTTCCCTCATTTTTCTCACATTGTCTGTTTCATACTGACCATTTTTAGAGACACATGAATGGATATTGACAATGCAGTTTAACATAATCATAGGGAACAAATACACATACCTTGGCTTCTTGTGCTCTTCCCTTCTGTTGCTCAACGAAATGAAGAGGACTTTAAACAGAGGAGTTATCTTTTATACTCCTGTGATTATTACTTTTTATGCTAGACTGCTAGTTAGTGATAATATATCTGTAAAATGACTGTTAAAAAATTGCAATGCAAAATTGTTGTAATATGGAAGGTTACACAGTTAATAATCAATTAAAAAAAAAATATTACAAGGAGAACACAGCGGCACAAAAAGTTACTTAATCTGTTTATAACAGAGAGTCATGCAAGAAAAATTTGCATACTGTTAGCTTCTTCACAAGTTGAGGTTATAACGAAAAAATATTACAAGGAGAACACAGCAGCACAAAAAGTTACTTAATCTGTTTATAACAGAGAGTCATGCAAGAAGAATTTGCATACTGTTACCTTCTTCACAAGTTGAGGTTATAACGAAAACAGTGTAGACCTTTAATTACACATACCCATGAATTAACAGCAGGTGAATGATTTAAATAACAATGCGGTCATTATGAAATATCACTTTGAGGTGTAAGAAAGTGGGAAGTGGAACATATTTATATAATTCACCTTGCTATATCAGAGAAATACTGGAGAACATTGACATATATATATATATATATATATATATACTGTATATATATATATATATATATATATATATCACCTTAATATATAAGGAGCAATGTATTCTCAAGGTTTTTGTTAAGTGTTGTTCTTCACATATGAGGAGAAAACATTTGTGGGAAGATAAGGGAAGAAATGTGCCCTTGAAAGGTAACAGGTAGCTGATAGTGTCCAATTCCAACATAAAAAGCAATAGATATACCAAAACAAATACTAAAACATAACAGGTGCCTAAAAGAAGAGAATGAGATAGAGGAGAACCATGCTGATATCAATATACAGAAGTGAGACTTGTGAAAGATAAAGAATTTATTGTGTAGAATCAGCATTTGACCTGACAGTTTAAGTTATTTCTGAAATATATGAAATTTTTCATTTTCCATGGTATCTGTTTGGCACCTAATTAGTTGTGGGATATGAATATGGGGAGTACTACTTTTTTAAAAATATATGGAATTTTTCATTTTCCATGGTATCTGTTTGGCACCTAATTAGTTGTGGGATATGGATATGGGGAGTACTACTTTTTTAAAAATATGAATCTTTTTACTTGGATTAGTAAACAACGATAAGCAATGTAAACGAAGAAAAGAAAGTTGTAGTTTTAAAGGAACATCTACCCTCTTTTATACTATAATCCAAGACATTCTTTATTTTTAACTCAATAAATAAAAAATATTGAAAAAGACAAAACATCCAAAGCCACTTAAAACAGGACCCTGTGTATTTAATTTATCATAAGATTCTATAAATAATGACATACAGTATGTTCTGTCAAAAATTAGAAAAAAAAAAAAAACAAGGAGGATTTGGATAATGAAGGATAAGCAGAATAGTAAGGTCTGTTGTTTTCACATCCAAATTAAAAGCAAAAAAGGAATTCCTCCCACACTTGACTTTCCTCTTTACATTATAGTTCTGTATATCATACTATATATTGTTTCAATATCTTTCCAGGGAATATTTGCTGTAATAATGCTACCAAATTATTGTACAGGAGTTAATAAAGTTTATGCGCAATGTTTATCTCCTCATATTAAAAATATTATCTTCAAGCGTCTTTGTAAATTGTTAGCCTAAGCTTTAATTAAGTCAGAAGGTTAGTATCAGAACATGAATCTCTTTAAGCAATGATTTGATATTTTGATACTTTGTGCTAATCCTAAAGATCATCTTGGATTAGTATATAAACAGGTAAATGCTCCTGTAGACCCATAAATCTTTCTTCCTTTTTCATTGTATATTTTTGTTTTTCTTTTAAAGGTCAGGTTAGGTTTTCAAACAATATCTTGATCTCATGCATTCGGGTTGTATATATTTTATTTGATAATACACAACATTTGAAAGATTTCATTTCTGTTTCTGTTCTGGTGCCAAGCCAAAATTTCTTTTGATGATAATGGTAAACATGACAAATAGGGAGAGTAAATCTCCCTAGGGGAGCACAGACAGCAATAAAAACTGACAGATATTCTTATCCTCCTTCACTATATCCAAAATTAAATGTTTGCCTTTACTTATACTTTAAGTGTACCAAAGAGGACCCAAGTTCTGGTGAACTTGGTGATACCCAAGGAATCCCTCCCTTTGGAGGGATTTCTTCTTACTTCATGTTTTGGCTATGGGACAGGAAGTGAAGGGAGATTTTCCCCATAGGAAAAAGATGGCAAAAAAAAACAGGTTATAACCCTCCATTGCTTAATCCAAAATGAAAAAAATGCCGTTAGTTACATTTTAAAGATATGTATTTATTTTCATCTTATTTAATTAAATTTTCATTTTAGCAGAGTAATCTGCAGGGATTACCTGGTACACTGTTAATTACAGCAGGTCTCCAAATTAGAAAGACTCTGAAATAGCTGCAACTGCTTCCATTTTTGTATGGGACCAGAGCAAGAATGGGGATAACCTTATTTCTACCACACCCTTCTTAAATATTCATATCATAATTCAAAGGACAAGGAGCTCTACTCTTCCCAACACTTTTTAGAGTTGGAATCTGAATTTCAGGCTCGAAAACACAGAGATTGTCAAAACTAGGTGTGATATCTCAAATATAGTCAGATAAGCTGATCACACACATTACGAAATACAGTAATTTTACAATCTTTAGATTTGCCAAAACTATATAATGTAAATTCCTACCTAAAAATCCATTCTATTTGTATTCCACCAGAGAGGCATATTTACTACATAGTTGTTGGCGGATCTAAAGGCAATTGAATAATATTTTTTGTGATGTGTATCAGCTTTGAGCAATGCAGTTGGGCTAACATACTTAAAGCGATTGTAAAGGTTTGTTTTTTATTTTTGAAAAATAACAAACATGTTATACTTACATGCTCTGTGCAATGGTTTTTGCACAGAGCAGCCATGATCCCCCCTCTTTTTGGGTCCTCCTCTCCACCAATTGCCTCCATAGCAGGCTGATTGCTCTGGAGGCACTTATAAGTCCTTGCTCCCAAGCCACTTCTGCGTGTCCATAAAACTCACAGAGCGTAGTTTGGCCCCGCCTCCGTTCCCTCCTCACTGACTATGATTGACAGCAGCAGAAGCCAATGGCTGCTGTCTCTAAGCCAATGAGATGTGAGAAAGCTGAGAGAGCCTCGGCTCTCATGCACATTGTTGGCTCTGGATCGTGCTTAGGTGAGTATAAGGGGAAGCTGTGGAGAAAGTTACACACACAAGATTTTTTACCTTAAAACATAAAATGCATGAAGGTGAAAAATGATTTGCCTTTACAACCACTTTAAGATGTATATATAGGCAAAACTTTTTTTTTTGCTTTTGCATATAGTAAGGAAGGGTTAACACACTGTCTTTTTTTTTCTTTTTGTTTACCATTGAGGAAATTTCTCTTCACTTCCTTTTTCAGAGATGCAACAGGAAATGAAGGAATATCTGCCAAAGTGAGGGGAATTCTCATCTTAAACATTTGTCCCCAGAACAAATAGTCCCATTGGAATATTTCCTATTAACTGTTTGAGGACAACTCCACAATTTTGGATTGTCCCTCACTTTTTATCAAAAAAGAGTGATGAGTAACTATAGCAGGGACACAGACATTAAAAATATGAGAGGGAGTGTAACCCTTCCTGACTCTATCCATAACTGAAAAAAAAGGTTTTGCCTAGAGATATACTTAAAACAATTTGAGAGCTCAAAGATCAATGAGACCAATGAGTGCAAAGTGCAATTACTCATAAAAAGCAGTCAACAAGTCAGTTGTAGGCAATTCAGTTAAGAAGATCACTTCTAATAGATTATCATGAATTACTATACATCTTTTCATTGCCATACTGAGTAGATACTGTAAATGCCCAGCTTTTATTTTATTTTGAAAGAATTGGAGGCATTTTTGTCCACCTATGAGGAATGTATAACAAAACCTGAACATACAGTCCAACAGTAGCCAATGTTTTTTTTTCCCCCTAGAAATCTAATTAATTTTTCTAATTTGTATTAAACATGGTCCTGGTTAGATGTACTTTAATGATTTTGGCACTCAGTTAATCTGGTCTACATACTGGAAAAGGGGGAAATAGTTGATCCAAGCTCTAGCTGTTGAAATTTACTGGCTTTTTCCTTTTAAAAACTTTATTTTTTTTCTATTCTCCTTGTCAGAAGGTCAGCCAAGCCTGTGTTCTTAATAAACTACTGAATGTTCCAGACTGGAATGGAAGCCACAGAAAATAAAATTACCTAATCAGTGCCTCACATTGACAGTTCCCTTACCTTCCCGAAAACAGTATTGCTGGCAAAAGAAAAAATGTAATATTTTAAAAGAAACTTCATGAAAGTAAGAGAAAAAGTTGAGTCCAACATAAAGTGTTGCTAATTAAAGCAATTTGGATCAATTTATATGAAATGCAAACCCAATTAGCTTGTGCTCCACTCCTTGATGAGCACAATTTATTTAAACAAGATATGTTCTTTGCAATAAATTACAAAGGTAGGATTGTTATTAAAATTGGAAACTACAATCAGTTATGCAACTAAGGCTTTTATTAAAATGAAATGAGTCCAGACATGTTACATCAACTGGGGGGGGGGGATTAATACTCTTACTAAAAATAAAATGCTTAAATGGAATGGAATGCACAGATAAGATTTGTAATATGAAAGAATACGTAAAACCAATTTTCATATAAGCTTTATAGTTGCACTCCAGAATAAGGAAATACTGTCTACATAGAGGCATTTGTAGTCATACCTAAATCTTGGTGTGCTTTGTTTTTTTCTTCCATAGCTTTGCAGCAACCCAGGATGAAACCTTTGGGTTGATTGAAAGGCAAACAGACTGTTCGCTTTGAAAAGGAAGGGGCATTTTACAAGGACATTTTCCCCAGAGCTTACTGAATGTAGTGTATCATATAAAATGTCATTTTGCAAACAATGCCCAATCATGTGCAAAAAAAATTAAAAAAACATATTTTTACTTGCTCATAATGCACACAAGCTTCACCACATTCACTAAGCTCTGGGGAAAACTCCATTGCAAAGAGAACAATCAATTTGCCTTTAGTAAATCAACCCCTTTGCCTCTGAAATAATGTCTGGTCCAGGGGGGGACTGACCATTTGGAAACTGGGGCATTGCCCGAGGGCCCGGGGTCAGTAGGGGGCCCCATGAGATGCCGCTGGTACCTTTTTCATAGGCTGTTTTGAGTTCGGGCAAGGACACAGGGGCCCCATGATCCCCTATTGCCCGGGGGCCCCATGAGTTGTCAGTCCGCCCCTGGTCTGGTCATTGCTGCTTTCTCTCCTTGTACAAGGAGATTGCTCTTGTATTCACCCCTCTCTTGCAGTTTTCTGCTGGCAGCCTTTTGTGACTGAGCCTTTTGGTCCCTCCCACAGCTATGCACTTAATAGCTTATGTGCAGCACAGTCATGGTGTCATTACTATTTTATATGGTAACAACCAGGTTTGCAAAGGCATTTGGTGCACACAAAGTGACTTTTTTAACCCTTTGTGTATCACGTACCTGGTGATGAAGGCCAGTGGAGAGAGGGTTTCCCTTGCAGCTAAGTTCAGGACTCCCCTGAGAGTGGGACAGCAGGAGTCAGGACCAAAGTTGCACAGGTCGCCTGTAGGAGTGCTGGTTGGTGGTCCACTCAGAAGCACAGCTGGTGCACGGAGATAGGTCTGCAGACAGGAGGCACCTGTGCATGGTATGTAAGCCCTTCTGGGATTTAGATGTTTACTGGGTAGTCGATTCAAGCCAAGGTCAGGTACCAAGTGAGAATCAGAGCAGACATAGTCAGATGGGATAGCCGAGGTCATACACAGAGGAGTGAGAGAGAGAGTATCCGTAAGCCAAGCGAGGACAGATCAGGGGTAAAGTAGAGTAGAGAGGTCCAGGAGCAAGCCGAGTCGGTATCAAGAAATGACAGGTCACAATCACAGGAAACAGGAACAAGGCACGGGGAGCTAGAGATCATCCAGAAACTTGGGGAAGTGATGAGCCTCCTTATAAAGGCCGTCTGGCACCAAACTGAGGCTGATGTGTGCTTCTGCGGCCATGCAGAGTACTGGCAGAAATGCCAGATCTTCCAGAACGTCTGCCATGGACAGGACCCTGACATTGTGGCTATTGAAAAATATATTTAAATGAAATTTTTTGTGTCCGGAATTCCGATTCAACATCTTCATATCATTTCAAAAGTTGTTTATAGTATTTTTAAACTTTCTGCTTTGGTTAAAATAACACCTAGTGAACTGCTATGGAGGTTCTTGGTCAGACACTTCCAGTTAGGGGCAACAACATTTTGTTCCTATTTCCCAGTTGTTCTTCTGTATTGTCACCCTGACAACATTTTTTGGTGAAAATTACAAATGGCAGTTTTAACACATATTTCGCTATTGCCACCATCAGTAAACCCATCCTGACAAAGATCATTCAGTCATTACAGTACATGCACGTAGACAAAAGTGACTGCAAAAAGACTATAGGAGATGATCAACATAAAAGATTAAAAAGGTGAGAAGTATTTTATTCAAGTAAATAAATATATACTGCATATGTCAGCCCCAATTCTCCTCTTCTTGGGTTTCCCACTAGTGCTCCTGGCTACTTACTATGGGTGCACTCGTGCATGCACTCCTGACCTCTGCCCTGTGTGTCCATAGACACAAAGAGCGTGACTTGATCCTTCTCCCAGCTCCCTTCTCCCTGGCTGTGATTGACAGCAGTGGGAGCCATTGTTTCTGAGACAAAGAGGAGGAGAGAGCCTCTGCTCTCGTGCACATCTGTGGATTGAGATCAAGCTCAAGTAAGTATAAGCGGGGCTGAGGGGGAGCAGCACACTGAAGGTTTTCTACCTTAATAAAGAGAATGCATTAAAATAAAACACCTTCAGGCTTTAGAACCTTTTTAAGCCTTCTGTCAGTGGCAGCGAAAGTGTCAAAGGCAATAATGATCATTTTAGCAAGGCATAGCTGTATAAAATGTTGCATTGGGTCAGACAACACAGGAAACATTAGCAGCTAATAAAAAAAGCAGAACGAATTGTTGTTTCCATATGAGCTTCTGCAGGAAACATGGTAAGTGAACATGCAGGGAAAATGAGCAGCATCACAATGTACACAATCCACTTATTTACCCAGGGCTCCATGTATGTTTTCATAATTGGCATACACTGTTTAATGATGGTCTCTACAGGTCCATAAATCTACAGATGTGTAACTGTGGTTACTTCTATTAACGTGTAAATCCTAAAAATGATCTCTTATTTGATTCCTTTTTCTCTGTTAAATCTACAATAAAAGGTGCTTTGTTGCATCTGTCTGTCCTATTAATCCACAAAATACCTGTTGATTCTGCTAAAAAAAATCTGGAGAGTTGATACCTTTTTGTGCTCTGTGTTTGTCCTGCACAATTGTCAGGTAAATTGTTCCCAGTTCTGTTCTGTGAACTATAGAACCTTTCTCCCCCATATTATAGATATGTGAAGAGTGGGAGTTATTCTGTAGCCTTAAAACTTCTCCTGTCCTTGGCTGACAACACTGCTCTTGCATAGATACAGCACAATGAGTAGGCAATTTCACACTAGGACAGGAAGTATGCTACTGACAAGATTACCAAGTGAAAAAAAGGAAAGATGTGTGACAAAAGGGTTGTTTGTAGCCACCCACAGAGGCTGAAAGAGTGACAGTGCAGGAGCACATTTGGGTGACAGTTTTTACCTCAAAACAGGAAATGCCTGATCAAGAAACTTCATGGACGTTTACCAGGTGTTATTTTATTTGAAGTTTCACATATGAAAAAGACTGAAACAGCTTTCAAAATTGTATTGTTAAATTTTATATGATATTTACAAGCAGACCTCAATGCACTGTTTAATTGGGCAACTATGTGGCAAATGAGGCTTAATGTTGATAAACGAAAGGTGATGCACTTGGGGGCTAAGAATATGCATGCATCATACATACTAGAGGGGGTACAACTGGGGAGTCAATGGTGGAGAAGGATCTGGGAGTTCTGATAGATCACAAGCTTAATAATGGCATGCAATGCCAAGCTGCTTCTAAAGTGAGCAAAATGTATTAAAAGAGGTATAGACTCCAGAGGGAGAGAGAGATCATTTTACCCCTGTACAAATCATTATTAACACCTCATCTGATATATGCAGTTCAATTTTGGGCACCAATTCACAAAAAGAACATTGGGGAACTGGAGAAAGAACAGAGAAGGGCAACCAAACTGATAAGAGGAATGGAGGAGCTCAGCTTTGAGGAAAGATTAGAGGAACTGAATTTATTCTCTCTTGAGAAGAGGAGATTAAGGGGATATGACCAACATGTATAAATACATCAGTGGTTCATATACTTGGTGTAGAGATATTCACCCTGAGGTCATCACAGAGGACAAAGGGGCACTCTTTACGACTGGAGGAAAAGAAATGTAATCTCCAAATACGGAAAGGTTTCTTCACAGTAAGAGCTGTGATAATGTGGAATAGACTCCCTCAAGAGTTGGTTCTGGACAGCTCAGTGGATTGCTTTAAAAAAGACCTGGATTGTTTCTTGCATACACAAAATACCTGGTTGCTAACATTTATAGGTAAAGTTGATATAGGGAATATCCAATTGCCTCTCGGGGGATCAGGAAGAAATTGTTTCCCCTGCAGAAGCGAATTGGGTCATGCTTTGCTGGGTTTTTTACCTTCCTCTGGATCAACTATGGGAGTAGGATTATAACTTTTTTTTTAATGGTTGAACTGGATGGACCTTTGTCTTTTTTTCAGCCAGACTAACTATGTAACTATTTATTGATTAGATTTAGGTCTGCCATACCAAGATCTATCAACAGCATACCATAAATATAGCTATGCCACTGATTTGTATTATGAGTCTTCTATGGCAAAAAAAGAACATAGACCAGATTAGAGATCAACATATATTTTTACAGACATAATAAGGGAAGCAGAGCAAGCCTACAAGACAAAGCTGGAAACACTGAACTGTTTCCTTGGCAGCAAGCTGTGGAACATACCTAAGTCAAGTCATATAAAAAAAAACAAAGAAGGGCATATGTAGGTAGGTATGTGTTAGGAGATTGTGTATGTGTATATATCTGTCCATGTTTAAATAAGAATGCATATACAGCTTCATACTGAAGGGGAAACACAGGAGAAAACCAGTCAAGAGCCTCAACTGTTTTTGGAGTCTCAGTTGCTTTTGAAGGCATAAGTTCTGCTATACCTATCCACACTTCATTACTTATCGAGTCATTAGAAACATATTCAATACAATTTGACTCCTAGCTCTCTATACTTCCTAATGAATATTCTTTACTTAAATGCTGTGTATCTGATAGATAAATATCTTCTGACAGATATCATTACAAACATCTTTATTGTACACAATTTAAAAAGCACAAACAAAATACACACACTTAAAATCCTCCAAGTGCCCTCACTCTCTAATAGAAATCATACCATGGCCACCAAAGATCCTTTTTCATCATATACATACATACAAGATATAAATGGAGCCCAGAATATTATCAATTTGAAAGCAATTCAATTAGGAGACATCCCCAATAAGGGAATTATCATCCAATCAGATGCAGGTAGCATCTATAAAGTTCCATAATAGCTCAGAATGTAACCATAAAAGGATACATCATATACTCACAGAGTGTTTCACTGTTATTCTGTTTTTCACTATTATTCTGTTAACTATTACATTATATATAACAGTTGATTAAATATTGGACGTAGTAGTATCCTTGTGGTCAAGAGGAGGAGATATAGCTGCATATATAGAGCCACAAATAAATTCATCAAATCTCCAGAGATTCCTATGCGACCACTTACAAGGACATATGTATAGATAAACTGTCTCTGTGGTCCAGAGGATGCAATTGGGCTTTTATTTAATCCAAGGTATATCTTTCACTTGTAATGATAGTAAAATAAACAGCCACATTTAGCCTCCCTCGCACTTCAGTTGCAGCCATATGTGAGAAGAAAATGCATAGTGTGTAATACTGTATATATGTATAGAGCAGTTTGTGCATCACTAGTATGGATTGCTCAGTATTGGCCCTTGTGGAATACAGGTTACTTCCAATGGTGCACATACAGCATAAAAGTATACTTATCAGTTTTGTACAATGTCCTCATTAAGGCTCCAAATCCTGGAAATGGGAGGGCAAAATGGCTCATAAAACTGTCTGACCAGTTTTGCATGTTTCAACCAGCTGCATAGGGCCTCTGAGTCATTACCTAGACCAAGTACCTATTTATCTAGTGTTCTGGGATTAGCTGCATACTTCTTATAAGTATTAAAACATGCAAAGAACACTAGAAAGAGTCACATAGCCCACACCTTTAAAACAAGCACATGCAGTAGACATAATGGTGCCAATAGTCCCTACCAATACCCACCTCTCCTCTTTACTTCTTCTCTGAAAATGTATTAAAATAATGGACGCTAAGAGGTAGTATCTGTGAATCTTCCCTCCCTGTATTTAATTTATTGAATACTGCCAGCAATATATAATACTCAGCAAGTGGTAACCAGAAACCAGCAATACAGCACAGAAACCTGATAAAGACTGCAACTTGGACTCCCCACTGCTTAAAGGAAACATTCACCTTTGGGAACATGTTACCGCTGCTCTCCCCTCCCTCTGACAGAAGTATGGGCAAAAGTTCCCCCGTACCTATCAGATTTGAAAACAGCAAGGCCGTGTGGAGCTCTGCCCACATGGCTGCATCATTCATTTTCAGAGTTCTGTGAATGAAAGCACTACAGTTGACAGCTTGTAGTTCTCAATTAACTACCGCAGCACTGTGGAGTGCCATGGTAGATAATTCATTCTTCCTGTCAGTATATCTGCTTGCTCGTACATTCCATACGGGCAAGCAGATATAATGACAGATCTGCAGGAGACTCTGGTACAATGCTTTACAGGCTGCTGCAGACAAAAATAATAAATGCACTTTTTTTTACCTTTCCTGGATAATGGATTTGTTGACTTGGTAATACTGCATTATTCTGGTAACATGTGAAATGGAACAAGCATATAGGAGAAGTTCCACAATACAATTTTTATGTCAAGTTTAGAGGCTACATACACTATATTTCCAAAAGTATTGGGCCACCCCACTAAATCATTGGATTCAGCTGTTCCAATCACCTTCATGACCACAAGAGTATAAAATCAAGCACGCATGCAGACTGTTTCTTCAAACATTTGTGAAAGAATGGGACGCTCTCAGGAGCTCAGTGAATTCAAGCGTGGTACTGTGATAGGTTGCCACCTATGCAATAAGTCCATCCATGAAATTTCCTTGCTACTAAATATTCCACAATCAACTGTTAGTGGTATTATAACAAAGTGGAAGCAACTAGGAACAACAGCAACTCAGCCACAAAGTGGTAGGTCAAGTAAAATGACAGACTGGGGGTCAGCGCATGTTGAAGCGCACAGTGCGTAGAAGTCACCTACTGTCTGCAGAGGCAATAGCTAAGGATGTCCAAACTTTATGTGGTCTTCATTTTAGCACAACAACAGTGCATAGAGAGCTTCATGGAATGGGTTTCCGTGGCCGAGCAGCTGCATCCAAGCCTTACATCACCAAGTGCAATGTAAAGCATTAGATTCAGTGGTATAAAGCACGCTGCCACTGGACTCTAGAGCAGTGGAGGCGTGTTTTCTGGAGAGAAAACTTCTCTGTCTGGCAATCTGATGGACCTGTCTGGGTTTGGTGGTTGCCAGGAGAATGGTACTTACCTGACTGCAGTTTGCCAAGTGTAAAGTTTGGTGGAGCGGGGATTATGGTGTGGGGTTGTTTTTCATGGGTTGGGCTTGGCCCCTTAATTCCAGTGAAGGGAACTCTTAAGGTGTAAGCATACCAGACATTTTGGACAATTTCATGCTCCCAACTTTGTGGGAATTTAGACACACTCCTAAACCATGTGGACAACCTTCCCAGAAGAGTAGAAGCAATTATAGCTGCAAAGGGTGGGCCAACTCAATATTGAACCCTACGAACTAAGACTGGGATGCCATTAAAGTTCATGTGCATTTAAAGGCAGGCTTCCCAATACTTTTGGCAATATAGTGTATACAAAATCATAAGCAAGACTACACATTTGTTCCTAGGAGAAAGATAGTATCACATCTTGTACACAATTTTGACAATCACTAATCCTAAATGGTTAGAGTGTAGCTTCAGCCAAGAAAAATGTGTTTGGTCTTGCACAGAATTAGGTAAAGAGTTTTTATTGTTGTTGTATTTATGTTGAAGTTTTTATCGATATTGTCAACATTGTCACTGGGACAGGAAGTGAGATCAAATCAACCCAATAGTGATCTAGACAATAAAAACCCGGTTTGGCTGTAGTTACTCATTAAAACTGAGCTGTTACATGGCATTCTGGGAGTGCTATTTGTTAAGCTTATAAATGTGCTAGCTCATTTTAGGGCTCTTTGTGATGTCTCAGGGAAACTGAAAACTGTACAGCACGAGATCATGTGAATAGAAGTTGCAGCGCTAACCAGGTTGCATATGCAACAGAACAAAAATGGCAGCTGCTCGGCTGAATTTAAAACTAGCAAAAAAGGAATGATGCATATGGTATGGGCATGGCAATATATAGAACAATAAAAAAAAATTCCCAGCACACCCTCTGGCTAGTCAGTACAAGAAACGTAAAATGTTTTAAAACTGCAGATGAAAACACGATTTCCTCATTGCATACATTCACAAATACATGCAAAGCCACACTGGCATCTCAAGGCACCTCTGTGCTCTCTAATTCAAAACTATCTGAGTTGCCAGCTATGAGACAACAAAGACCTTTGTTTTCAACCTAAAATCTTGATAAATCTAAATGGCCGAAGAAAATTTTAGTCATTTATTAAAAAAAAAATATTATATTATGTTTTTCATAGTTACTTTTTAATTGAACAATAGTCTAAAAATACAGTGAAAACAAAAACACATTAAATGCTTTATTATTATACAGTATTTATAAAGCGCCAATGGTTCGCTCAGCGCTGTACATTACAAAGGGGGACAGAACATGTGACAGAACAATACCAATACAATGCAAAACATGAGGGGATCGAGGGCCCTGCTCTTTCGAGCTTACAATCTAGGAGGGAGGGGATAGTGGTACAGAAGGAGATAGCTGTGGGGGATGGAGTGGTAGGAAGAGAGGAGGAGGTCGGCAGGATAGCAGGGGGTGGAGTAGGCTTCCCTGAAGAGATGGGTTTTCAGGGTGTGCCTAAAGGAGAGGAGAGTAGGTGATAATCTGATGGGTTGGGGCAGGGAGTTCCAGAGGATGGGTGACACCCTGGAGAAGTCCTGGAGGCGGGCATGGGAGGAGGAGACCAGGGAACTAGATACATGTTTACATGTTTAAACATCATTTTGTTTGTGGCGGGAAATCTGGAACTAGCTAACACTGGCTGACTAACTGGAACTGACATCAATAGTGACACTAATACTGTTATCAGTACTAATACTGCACACTGTCACTGTATAATTGACACTGGCTAGGAAGAGGTTAATATGTAGGGGCAATCAAGGGGTGAATTGTATGTCTAACAATGTGTATTGTGTGCTGCTTTTACTTTACTATATGGCTGTTTTTCTCTCTACTTTGCAGGGAGAAAAAACAGCCAGATCACTGTTCCCTGTACACAGAGTTTTTTGTTTTGTAAATACAGAACTTTGTGTATGGTTAGGCACAGCTGACTTCAGCCTATACCATTGGATGAAATCAGCTGCCAAACTCGTGCTGTTTCCAATCACAGCAAGGGTCAGTAGGGGGCACTGCAAACCCCGGAGGATGGCAAATCTCATATATATATATATATATATATATATATATACAGTGGATATAAAAAGTCTACACACCCCTGTTAAAATGTCAGGTTTCTGTGATGTAAAAAATTAGACAAATATAAATAATTTCAGAATTTTTTCCACCTTTAATGCAACCTATAAACTGTACAACTCAGTTGAACAACAAACTGAAATCTTTTAGGTGGAGGGAAGTAAAAATAAAAAACTACAATAATATGGTTGCATAAGTGTGCACACCCTTAACCTCCCTGGCAGTAATCCCGAGTGTGGATCTGGATTAAGTTTCAGTACCAAAAGTGGTAACCCCGGGCCACACTAGGAATTACACTGCAGCGCTGCTCCTGCGATCCCTTGAGCCTTACCTTGTCCTGCGATCCCGTGATGTCCTCCCGCTGAATCCCCGGCCATGTCCTCCGGCCAATTTCAGCATCCATCTTCCGGCTTCTGTTCTCTGCGAGCGTCGAGATGTACGGGGGGTGGAATCGGCAGGAAATTCAAAAAAGTTATAATGTGACATACACTCAATACAATGTAATCTATTAGTATTACATTACTGTAGCAATCCATTTCACCTCAGTTTTGTCCCTAGTGCTTTGTCCTGTGCCCTGCATGCAGTTTTGCCATCCTTTCTGCCTGGAAACTTAAGAATGTCCATGGCATCCAAAAAGCATCCCTGTAGGCCAAAAATGGTTTTGGACCAGCTAGAAGACAGCGACAGTGAATTAGAATCACTTGTAGAATTGAGCGATAGTTATTTGTGGGGAAATTCGTCATCAGACACGGAAAGTGAGGACAGCGACGATTCTGTAACTGAGCTAAGTGATGTGCGAACTTGGTGCGTTATTGACTGTTGTACAAATCAGGCAGCGCCCCCAAGATTCCCATTTACTGAAGCACCTCGTATGAAAGTAGACGTCGAACATGACAACCACTTAGCATACTTACAATTATTTCTGACCGATGAGGTTATTGAAAAAATTGTTACTGAGACAAACCTTTACCAAGAGCAACAATTGGCTACTCTGCATTGGAAGTTTCCAAGAAGCAGAAAGTGGGAACCAGTGACCAAAGATGACATTTGGAAATTTCTAATAATACTTCAGGAAATGGTGGTGAAACCCCTGCAGAAGTGGTATTGGAGAACTAATAAATTACTTACCACTCCATTCTTTGGCACGGTCATGTCAGAGTACAGATTTCCGTGACCATGAAATTTTTACATTTTGAAAACAACTAGGAATTTGACGAAACTACTAATTCTGCACCAAAACTAAAAAAATTTGGGAAATATCTCAGATGATTCTAAAGAATTTCCAACAGAGCTATGTGCCAGAAAGAGATATCAGCATAGATGAAAGTCTAATGGCCTACAAGGGAAGGCTCAGCTGGGTACAATACATTGCATCAAAGTGAGCACGATTTGGCGTAAAATCCTACATTCTATGCGAATCGTCAACTGGCTACATTTGGTGATATACACTAGAAAAGGAACAACATTCAATACAAAATACAGAAACTATGGAATGACAACATCTTCCATTCTTTCACTAATTGAGCCATTGCTAAATCAGGGCTATTGTGTAACAACCGACAACTTTTATACATCTCCTGAACTTTATGAGTTTCTTCCGCAAAACAAAACCGATGCCTATGGAACCGTTAGGGCTAACCGGCGCAAAATCCTGCCAATGTTTGGCAATTAGAAGCTGAAGACTGGATAAATAGTTGCCTGGCAGAAAGGCAAAATGATGGCACTGCAATGGCATGACAAGAAAGATGTGTGCCTAATGAGTAAAATTCATAATACCTCCACTGTTATGGTACGCACAAAAGGTGAGAAAGAAATCATGAAGCCACAAGTAGTGATAGACTACAATAACATCATGGGAGGTGTCAACAGAGCTGACCAAGCAATCACATTCTACCCAGCAA
The DNA here is from genome assembly GCF_062004578.1 of Staurois parvus. Lineage (NCBI taxonomy): Eukaryota > Metazoa > Chordata > Amphibia > Anura > Ranidae > Staurois > Staurois parvus. The sequence goes on from NW_028317951.1 coordinate 9,313,618, forward strand.
TGAGGAAACAGCAAAAGAAGCACTACAAGAAGATCTTCAGGCATCTTCTTGAGCAATGCTTGTAGAATGCCTAAATTCTGCTAAAAAAAATTGACAAGCCTGTGATTCATTCAGACTTCTTTTGTAAAATTGCCAAAACGTATCTTTGTGAACCACCAAACACCATAAACAGCTGTGAATAGAGGTCGTCGTGCTGCTGGCGTTGTCAACCCAGAACGCCTGACTGGTCGACACTTCATGGACTACATCTCACCAACCAAGAAAAAGTCAGCAGCTACTAGGATGTGAGTGATTTGTTGCTCAAAGCGAGATGACAATATTTGCCCACTTTTCCTTGCAAAAACACACCAAACCTGTCAGATTGGTCATCTCCTGTGCACAGCCCTCTTCAGATCACCCCACAGATTTTTGATCAGATTCAGGTCTGGGCTCTGGCTGGGCCATTCCAAAATGTTAATCTCTTCTGGTGAAGCCATTCCTTTGTTGATTTGGATGTATGCTTTGGGTCGTTGTCATACTGATAGATGAAGTTCCTCTTCATGTTCAGTTTTCTAGCTGAAGTCTGAAGTTTGTGTCAATATTGACTGGTATTTGGAACTATTCATGATTCCCTCTACCTTGACTAAGGCCCCAGTTCCAGCTGAAGAAAAACAGTCCCAAAGCATGATGCTGCCACCACCATACTTCACTGTGGGTATGGTGTTCTTTTGATGATGTGCAGTGTTGTTTTTGCTCCAAATATATCTTTTAGAATTATGGCCAAAAACTTCATCCTTGGTTTCATCAAACCATAACACATTTTCCCACATGCTTTTGGAAGACTTCAGGTGTGTTTTTGCAAAATTTACCCAGGCTTGTATGTTTTTCTTCATAAGAAAAGGCTTTCGTCTTGCCACTCAAACCCATAGCCCAGACATATGAAGAATATGGGAGATTGTTGTCACATAAACCACACAGCCTGTACTTGCCATATATTCCTGCAGCTCCTTTAATGTTGCTGTAGGCCTCTTGGCCGCCTCCCAGACCAGTTTTCTTCTCGTCTTTTCATACATTTTGGAGGGACGTTCAGTTCTTGGTAATGTCACTGTTGCGCCATATTTTCTTCACTTGATGATGGCTGTCTTCACAGCATTCCATGGTATATCTAATGCCTTGGAAATTCTTTTTTATCCTTATCCTGACTGATACCTTTTAACAAAGAGATCCCTCTGAAACTTTGGAAGCTGTCTGCGGACCATGGCTTTTGCTGTAGGATGCGACTAAGAAAATGTCAGGAAAGACCTACTAAAACAGCTGAACTTTATTTGGGGTTAATCAGAGTAACTTTAAATGATGGCAGGCATGTACTGACTCCTATTTAACATGATTTTGAATATGATTGCTTAATTCTGAACACAGCTGAACATGGCAAGCGTGTACTGACTCCTGGTAAACATGATTTTGAATGTGAATGTTTAATTCTGAACACAGCTACAATATGCACACTTATGCAACCACGTTATTTTAGTTTTTGTTATGTTTGAAATCTTTTAGGAGGGGAAGTAGTTTGTTTTTCAATTGAGTTGTACAGTTTATAGGTCACATTAAAGGTGGTTAAAGTTCTGAAATTATTTATCTTTGTCTCATTTTTTTACAACACAGAAACCTGACATTTTAACAGGGGTGTGTAGACTTTTTATATCCACTGTATATATATGTGTGACTGTGCCTGCCTGTGCCCCCTGCTGCAGTAAATGCACAGTGGTAAACGGATATCAAAAACACAAGATATGGTGACTGCACTCATTTATTTAATTTTTAAATTTTTATCAAGTACAGAAAAACAATCTTGCCAGAAATACAGTGTCATTGTTGCTTCCTTTACACTGGACTATATCAAACAATCTCATTAGCCTTCTCTATCATCTTCTGTGAGCTACAAAGAAAAACCTCTCTATGTCATGGAGAGGGTGAGTAGAAGGGGAGGTGTTTGTAGTACAGATCAGGAGAACAGCGAAAATGCTGCTTTTTCATAAGTACAGTATAGTAAATAAGTGTTGTCCTGTTGTCCTGAAAATGCTGTTGTCCTGAAAATGCTGCTTCTTCATAAGTACAGTATAGTAAATAAGCGTTGTTAAGCGTTTGGGACAAAAACGTTGTCCCAAAAGGAACCAACCCCAGGGCAGCAAGTGTGTAACTGACAAGATTGTTGTGTGAAAATAAGTAAAAAAAAAGACTGAAAAGGCCACCACATAAGCTGCATTAAATAGAATGTATGTTTTTGGGTTTAGATGTAGTTTAAGGGGGGATGGGGGTGTTCTAATAATCTAATATTTGTTGCAGCCCATCCTAAAAATATAATACTCAAAATACCCAAATACTCCCATTTTACGAATGGAATCTTTGCAGTGAAAAACTCGAATGATCACTCCTAGCTGCCAGTAAAAGAAATGAGAGTATGCACGTCAGCAGTGTAGATATATGACTATTGTACTGGAGTTACATTAAAATCACTCACATGATCAGATAAACTGCATTGCACTTCACCTCTGTATAATCTACATAAATCCACTTCTGAAGCTAATGCTTTCTCCCCAGGTGCTCCTCTACACTGGTGTTTGGAAAACGTTACCATAAGTGATGTCTCCCAGGATTTCACCTACCATCTTGAAAAACAGGTGGCTGGTGTAATTGCTGTGTATCTTTGAATGTTATTGCTAATGTGCAAGTAATTGAGATTTTGGTTTCTCAAAGTGACACAAGGTGTTCCCTCAATGCCACTCAATTTTATTAGTAAAGAGCATAGCAACAGGTCCTGAAATTTCATATTAACATAGACTGATGCATCTCTGCAATTTGTATTAAGCAAGAAAAACATGAGTGTGGAGTGTTTAGGACAGACTAGCTTAGTAAGGATGTACCAAAAAGATAAACTGCCCCCTACTACTGCTGCAAACAAATGAAATATCTATTATTATCTATTTAATATCTACAAAGTTGTACTTGCATTCCCTATAACAGCAAATAAAAGCATATAGGTACTTAAAGCATATAGATTACACCCAAAGGCAAACATTTATTATATTACACCTTACCAATTCTTAGCTATGGTGGCTGCATTTGTTTTCTTTTTTTGGTGTTTTTTTTATTTTTAATGTTTACCTAGTAATCCAGCCAGTAAGTCCTGCAGATGTGCCAGTTAGAGGGTTGAGAAATATAATTTAACACTGACAGTGCCTATAATGGTCAGCGTTATTCATTCATGCACAAAAACTTTGTCCCAAAAGGAACAAAACTGTTGCTGTAACTACTTGTAAGGTGTTATATGGAGTTTGGCATCCATTTGTTAGTGTATCAAAATCCTCCACCAGCAGCTCGGAGAATGTGACACTTATCAGCCTTGAGCTCAAATAGGTTACAGGTTGGTTTCCATGGAGGTTAAGGTGCTGACCTTAGGATGGCTATGCTTTTCTGACAGGGCAGGAATCTCAGTGAATTACTGCACACTCGCCTATACTTGTTTGGTATGGTTGCAACATTATAACAGGTTAAAAGTAGAGATTTGTTTATTACAAACCCATGGAAGAAAAATATATTTCAAATAAATTGTAAAAATATTCTTCCCAAATATATTGACATATATTTGAAATGCTACAATTTTGGCCATATTCAATATATTTCAATAAATATATATATATTTTTAAAAATACATTTCAAATATACTGTATGTCTTTAAAATTACAAATCTACATTTTTGGAATGCATTTACAAATATATGTAAAAATATATGTTAAAATGACTTTTTTATATGTTAAAAATATATGTATTTATTAAATATATCCTTCAAATTTTTTTTAACATACAAAAAGGTCATTTTAACGTATAGTTTAACATATATTTGTAAATGCATTGCAAAAATGTAGATTTGAAATGTATTTTTAAAAATATGTTTCATATATTTTGTAATAAAAATGCATTTCAACATGCAGTATGTATATATATATATATATATATATATATATATATATTTATTGAAATGTAGTTTTGAAATATATTGAATATGGCCAAAATTGTAGCATTTCAAATATATGTCAATATATTTGGGAAAAATATTTTCAAAATATATTTCAAATATATTTTTCTTCCATGTAGGAATGCTCATGATACAGTGGGAATTGGAATTAAACCCAAAACCAAACATGTATTATATTGCAGATTACCAATCATTAGATGGTGGCTGCATCCATTTTCTTTTCTTTGGGTTTTTCCCCTCTGCTTTTACCTGGTGATTTGGTTAGTAGCACACCTCCAGTATTAGGGAGACACCACTGTGGAGGAATGAGCAAGGACACAGCAAATATCAGCATTGCCAGTCTGGGAGGGAGGGGAGTGTTAAATGTAACAAACTGAAGCCAAAGCTGACACTTAATGATCAAACATTGTTTTCTTATTGGGATAAAGGGATGAATAAATGAAATCTGATTGTTTTAATCACCCCTGCCAGTGGTAAACAGATGGTCTTATCCATGTAAGTTGATACATTCTGCTAGAGAGCTTGAGCTTCTTAAAAACAGCAGAGTTGCTGGCTGAATCATCAGATGAAAATGGAATAAAGAAAGCATAAGAAAGGAAACTAATGAGTCCACCACATCTAAGAATTGGTACACTGCAATATAATAAATGTTTGCTTTTGGGTGTAATAGTACTTTAATTCTATTGCGTTGTTTTGCACTGGACGTGCGTTTTGTTTCAATTAATTTTTTTGGATGAAAATTTAATTTTTGGAGGTGCAGATGTATACAAATCTTCAAATGGAGATAGTAACAAATGTCAACAAATCAAAAAAAAAGTGATAACAAAATGAACAAATGCATTTGTTTCATTCGGGTGACATCACGTTGCGCTAGTAGTTCGAGCCCATAGGGAAATGAATTTCATTTTCAAGTTTATTCGATAATTTGGATTCGGATAACAAATGGATCTGAAATTTGTTGCATTTGTTAATTTAAATGCACATGATGCTAATCAATATTGTCCAACCAGCTCATGCCATTTCTCTTGGTGAGTTAGATTAGCGTCTGAAAATATCAAATCCTTCTGATTCTAATCCATCCAATTTGATTGTATATTTTATATATAGCAATCTTCCAGAAAAACTGCAACATTTTTTGAATCCACCCATACCAATGACTGTACGAAAAGAATGCTGAAGATACGAAATGAATCCCGAAAACAAATCGGTTCAACCTAACGAATATGAAGAAATGAAATTCTTCAATGGAGAAATGTATCTGAAACAAAACTAAACAACAATTTCTGACGTGAACATGTGCATTTTGCACAGTTGATATATAGGGGGAAAATTCTATACATTCTCTACAGCCCCGCAGGTTGTAGACCATTGTGATTTGGTTTAATTCTTGGTCCATGATCCTGTCTAGGATAGAGATAAGCAATCTTCCATAATGCACCATATCTGGCATGCATTCCTTTGTGTCTGGTCTAGTTCACACAATTTCTATTAGTCAGTATTGGCCCTTTGAATTCTGAAAAATTTGAGCTAAAGATGGGTTCCAGATATTTTTTTCAGAGTACTCTTACTAAACTGGCAGCATTGTCACATAAGTATATAACTCTAAGGTTTACTATGTCACAGTTATATAATTTGTTTAGAATTTACTGGAACAAAGCATTCAGTCACGTTACCAACGGCTAAATAAGCATGTAGACTTGAGTTCGGTAAACTACATTCTATAACATAAGTTTGAGCTTTGGAGTCATAAAAAGTAATTATATCCCTGCCCTCTATGACATCTGCTATATACAATTAACTTCTGATCTGTCTTTGGTTATCTTTGGTTAATGCTAAATGAAGAAGTGTGATCATATGGTAACAAACTCTGATAACTTATTTACTTCAAAACATTATGATTTGCAGCCCTGGCTATTTTCTAACCTTTACCACTCCACATTTCTACATCATCCAAATAATCATAGTGAGAAGAACAAATGTCAGATGCAGGGGCGGACTGACAACTCATGGAACCCCCGGGCAATAGGGGGTTATGGGGCCCCTGTGTCCTTGCCCAAACTCAAAAAAGCCTATGAAAAAGGTACCAGGGGCATCTCATGGGGCTCCCTACTGACCCCGGGCCCTCGGGAAGTGCCCGAGTTTCCAAGTGGTCAGTCCTTTCCTGGTCAGATGATTTAAAGGACCAATAAATTATAAAGCGTTATCACAAGAAAGAGATTTGCCTTCACGAACATAAAGATGAAACTCTGGAGTTTTTCAAAGTTTACAGTATGGTTCACTGGCACTTTGTAACTGTAACTATTGTCAACAACTTCAAACAACTTCTAGGCCCCATTCACATCTCGTGATTTGGGATCGCAGGCAGAATTGCAGTGATTCTGCCCGCCATTCAAAATCGCACAATGCGCTGTATGCGTTTGGATGTCATTAGAGGATTGTTGCCTGACAGGATCATGAGGCAATAGTGGCAAAACGCTCCTTTAACCACTTCCCGTCTGGCCCATGTACATAAACGGCCAGACAGGAGCAGTGCAGGAGCGGGTTGCCGTTCATAAACGTGCGTGGAACACCGATCGCTGTACGGGACCTCTGTGTGAGGTCCCGATCATGTGATCACTGACAGGCCAATCAGTGATCACATGAATAGTAGTGAGCAAGATGTCACTTCTGGCATAATTTCTTACTACGTGTGAAATCTGTGAATGACTACAGAGATCATATGGTACAAGGCTATTCACAACAGCCTTGTACCATGTGACAAGCTGAGACCAATCACAGCTCTCACAGTATTTCTCAGTTATTGCTTTTACAGCCTTTGTGGGTGTAAAAGCAACCAGTGTAAAAAAAAAAAAAAAATCATTCCCCCCCTGAAAGTAGTACAGTGTCACTATGGTGACAATGTACTGCTAGGGTGACAGTATGTTAAACAAAAAAAACAACATAAATACTAATATAAAAAAATTTAAAAAAGTTTAAAAAGAAAAATTTTAAAAATTATAATTTTTGATAGAAACTAATTTAGTTTTTTTTTTTTTTTTTTTACGAAAAAGATAACCGAATAAGTTTTGGCCAAGATTATTTATTTGCGAAATTCTTTTAAGAAAAACACTTTTTTTCAAAATGTTTGGACTTTTCATTTATATAGCAAAAAAAAATTTAAATACCACCAAAATAAAGTTTTATCTGTCTCAAAAAAATGCATAAAAATTCATATGGGTACAGTGTTGCATGACCGTGTAATTGTCATATAAAATGTGATAGCGCTGAAAGATGAAAATTGGCCTGGACAGGAAGGGGGTAAAAGTGTCCGGAGTTGAAGTGGTTAATAATAGCATAAAGCTTGTCACCCAAAAAGCAGGAGCTTCTTTTTAAGTAACAAACATGCATAGGGCAGCCCATTCAAGTGAATGGACTGGCCCTATGCAACACGTAAAATCACATGTGAATCACTCTTTGAAGCTCGCATAGTGAGAATGCTCATTGATGTGAACAGGGCCTTAGATGCCCTCCTCAGGAAGCAGAATATACAGGGCTGGGTGAATGGTTAGATAAAACTAAAAATCACACACACCTGGGTTGAATTTGGTGGACCAGTGTCTTTTTTCAACCTTATAAACTACAATATGTAACTATATATCACAAAGTACTGACAATTATATTTTTCTAGTCTCAGATAATGGACATGTTAGCAAAGTATGGGTTTAGTAATATTTTATCCTTGTTTACAGTTCATTTGTTCTTTATTAGAGATCACAAAAAGCTATCATACATGTGAAGATGGTTGGTGTCACTGCAGGTACAGAAAGATAATATGCAAATCACAGGTTACAGGGTACAAACCAAGTAGGAATGCAATGATAACAAATGGCATTAAAGTGATTGGAAAGGACTGCTTTTTATTTTTGAAAAATAACAAACATGTTATACTTACCTGCTCTGTTCAATAATCCTTATCCTCCTTTTTACAGTTCCCCTGCTGGTGTTTCTGGCTCCCCCCCCCCACCGAGTGCCCCTATAGCAACCCACTTTTTTTGCAAATGTTTAAGGTGCCATTATCAATGTATGGCAAATGCAAACACAACAAGTGTCTTTTGTGCTTATCATAAACATGGACAAAATCACTAGAAGTGTGAATATCTGAATAACCCTAATCTGATTTCTCTGTAATCCATGTTAACCCCAATACAGAGAGAAACCTACAGGATTGAAAGGAGACCAGAAAATGTGTAATTTATAATGACTGTGCCATGTAACATCCTCTCTATCTTATTTGACCTCCACTAGGGATGAGCTGAATTATATTACATGTTTTAATTTTTTTTTACTGAATGTTAAAAAACAGTAATGCCCATTTACTAGACTAGTTGGCAAAGGATTGTAAAACAAATGACATGAGGGCTGGGATGAGCACTGCCTTGGGGAACATGTACCAAAGCAATAGAAGATGGCTGCTCAACAACAGCTGTGTAGTTCTTACTCCATGTGTAAAGGTTAATACTGGTTCTAATATAGAGTCTATCCAAGTTTTATCCTGTGTTGAGCCCTGATGAAGGGGATGTGGTGTTTTCCCTGACACACTTTGGGGTTGATTTACTAAAGGCAAATAGATTGTGCACTTTGCAAGTGCAGTTGTACACATTTTCCCCAGGCTCTGTTGATTTCCATCATCCAGTCATGTGCAAGAAAATATGCTGTTTTTTTATTTTCCTTGCACCTGATTGGGTAAGCTTTACCCCATTTATATTTACTAGAGAAGATGGGTGCAACTGCACTTGCAAAGTGTACAGTGTATTTGACTTCAGTAAGCCAACCCTGTTAGCTATTTTTATATTACTTTTTTACCAATGATTAAAGTTATCTTGGACTTTTTTATCCGATTTTGGCCTGGCGCCTCTTTTCTGTAGTACTATAGTTTAAACTACTGTTGGGTGCCCATCAAAGGAAGTCTTGCTGTGTGGGAGAACTATTGAGCTTGTTTGAACATTTACTTCATCTACAGGTGGAACTCGAAAAATTAGAATATCGTGGAAAAGTTCATTTATATCAGTAATGCAACTTAAAAGGTGAAACTAATATATGAGATAGACTCATTACATGCAAAGCAAGATAGTTCAAGCCGTGATTTGTCATAATTGTGATGATTATGGTTTACAGCTCATGAAAATCCCAAATCCACAATCTCAGAAAATTAGAATATTGTGAAAAGGTGCAATATTCTAGGCTCAAAGTGTCCCACTCTAATCAGCTAATTAGGCCATAACACCTGCAAAGGGTTCCGGAGCCTTTAAATGGTCTCTCAGTCTGGTTCAGTAGGAATCACAATCATGGGAAAGACTGCTGACCTGACAGTTGTGCAGAAAACCATCATTGACACCCACAACAAGGAGGGAAAGCCTCAAAAGGTAATTGCAAAAGAAGTTGGATGTTCCCAAAGTGCTGTATCAAACCACATTAATAGAAAGTTATGTGGAAGGGAAACGTGTGGCAGCCTGCAGAGGATTGTCAGGAAAAGGTCATTCAAAAGTGTTGGGGACTTTCACAAGGAGTGGACTGAGGCTGGAGTCAGTGCGTCAAGAGCCACCACACACAGACGGATCCTGGACATGGGCTTCAAATGTCGTATTCCTCTTGTCAAGCCGCTCCTAAACAACAAACAACGTCAGAAGCGTCTTGCCTGGGCTAAAGAAAAACAGACCTGGTCTGTTGCTCAGTGGTCCAAAGTCCTCTTTTCTGATGAGATACATCTCATTTGGAAACCAAGGACCCAGAGTATGGAGGAAGAATAGAGAGGCACACACTGCAAGATGCTTGAAGTCCAGTGTGAAGTTTCCACAGTCTGTGTTGATTGGGGAGCCATGTCATCTGCTGGTGTTGGTCCACTGTGCTTCAATAAGTCCAGGGTCAACGCAGCCGTGTACCAGGAGATTTTGGAGCATGTCATGCTTCCTTCGAGCTTTATGGGGATGCTGGCTTCATTTTCCAGCAGGACTTGGCACCTGCCCACACTGCCAAAAGCACCAAAACCTGGTTCAATGACCGTGGGATTACTGTGCTTGATTGGCCAGCAAACTCGCCTGACCTGAACCCCATAGAGAATCTATGGGGGATTGCCAAGAGAAAGATGAGAGACATGAGACCGAACAATGCAGAAGAGCTGAAGGCCGTTATTGAAGCATCCTGATCTTCCATAACACCTCAGCAGTGCCACAGGCTGATAGCTTCCATGCCACGCCACGTTGAGGCATTAATTGCTGCAAAAGGGGCCCAAACCAAGTACTGAGTACATATGCATGCTTATACTTTTCAGAGGTCCGATATTATTCTATGGACAATCCTTGTTTTATTGATTGCATGTAATATTCTAATTTTTTGAGATTGTGGATTTGGGGTTTTCATGAGCTGTAAGCCATAATCATCACAATTATGACAAATCACAGCTTGAACTATCTTGCTTTACATGTAATGAGTCTATCTCATATATTAGTTTCACCTTTTAAGTTGCATTACTGAAATAAATGCACGATATTCTAATTTTTTTAGTTTCACCTGTAATTACACTTGTAAGTCTAAATGTTTCTAGCACCTATTTCAGCATGCTGTTCCTTTGTCAAAAACTGTGTCAGTGTGTTTATTTACTTTTCACTTTTTTTGTAAATGAGTAGGGATACCAGGGGCGGACTGACCATTTGGAAACACGGGTGCTGCCTGAGGGCCCAGGGTCAATAGGGGGCCCCATGAGATGCCCCTGGTACCTTTTTCATAGGCTTTTTTGAGTTTGGGCAAGGACACAGGGGCCCCATGATCCCTTATTGCCCAGGGGCCCCATGAGTTGTCAGTCCGCCCCTGAGGGATACTCATTTACCTAAGGGGTTGGGCAAGTATCTGGGGGCCTCCTTATTGTTAAAAGTGGCTTTCAGATTGTGATAAGCCCCCGTACATAATTCCCCCCAACCTTTGAGCCAAGGCTGTACGGAAGAGGCCCTAATCCCCATCAAAATGTGGACAAGGAGCTTTGGCATGGGGCCCCCCTGGCAATACCAGTTGAAGGTATGTGGCCTGGTATGGTTTAGGTGGGGGGAAGCTCATCTTTTTTCTGGCCAGACTTGAAACCTGGATACATTTTTTTTTTATTTTTTTTTTTACACAAAACTGAATGGGCCAGGCGGGGATGAGTCATGGCTGTTAAGATGCCAGCTGATGTTAGGGTGTCTTCCTAACAACCAGCCAAAGGGGACGCTGTCACATTTAGTAGTGGTAGGAATACTGCTGTTAACTGTATCAAGTCCTGCCACTGCTGAAGGTTAAACTCAAGTGAACAACAATTTAATTTGTCTTTTTTGCCAAAACCCCTGAACAAGCAAAATTGCAGCTCATTCCTAATCAACAAATGTTCAAAATTTCAAGAGGAGCAACATTGACACCCTTAGCTGCAAGTCTACAAACAACTCCTCTCTCTTACATGCATTATGGAAGGGATGTTCTGTATAGTGTATGTGTATTGTCTGAGCTTATATCTCACATTCCTTTTAGCCCATCATCACATACTGACTAATTGGAATATGCAGGAAGCCGAAAAGGTCCAGCAAGCCTCCACGCAGGGGCGGACTGACCGTTCGAGTACTTGGGCACTGCCCGAGGGTCCAGGGTCAGTAGGTGGCCCCATGAAATGCCCCTGGTACCTTTTATAGGCTTTTTTTGAGTGTGGGCAAGGACATAGGGGCCCCATGATCCCCTATTGCCCGGGGGCCCCATGAGTTGTCAGTCCGCCCCTGCCTCCATGCTATTGTGATGCTTCAGACCTTTGTCTGTCAAGATGGTCAGGAAATTGTCCATAAAGGGAGTTATTTAGTTGCAATTTTGTGTTTTACTTTATAATTACAGCAGTTTTTATTTTCTTCTAGAGACAGAATCTCTTTAAAGCTGAAGTTTTGTTATGACAATTTTTACATAGATTACATTGGTCCAGCTTGGACCAGTTCAAGTATGTACAGTATATACCTGTAGGATTCCTGGTCCGCAGACATGCTCCCCCCCAAACAACTAAAAACCAGCAGTAGGAAGCATGTACTACTCTTGGTCTTATGTATTTGGTGGAATAATTCCATACACACCAACATTATGGTACTTACAGCAGGATCATTATATTCCAACAATAGAAGGTTCTGAATAGTGAGGTTCTAGAGAAAAACAATAGAGGAGATGGAGATACAGAAGGGTATACTTTTTTGTAATAATGGATTGTGCATTTAAAGAAGACCAGGTATGAATTCCTATTGATCAATGATTCCTGTTACATTTAAAGTTGAAATGATTTTTATTTCTACAGAATTGCACTCAGCAAACCTTTCGTATTGCTAAGACAAGGGAAACCACAACCACAGGGGACCCATATTTTCATGCTAGTAACAGTATGTGTTGTGCTCAGAAAGCCAATGAGCAAAGCTCACACTTTTCTAATTTGATACAGTGAGAACTGTTGTGTGTACAGTGCAAATATTAACTCACAGGGTGAAATTTAAATGAATTAATTTTCCTTTCAAGATCACTTAGCTTACAGAGAATAATGCTAGATCCCATATTGATCGCAATGTGTGCCTTTTTCTCAAAGTGGCATCCCTTCATGGATAATATGTAATAACCTCCTTCCTAAAATGATTAAACATGTTATCAACCACTATATTGATAACCTGAACAAAGTCCCACAAGACAATAATCCATTTTATATTAATATTTAAAATGATCAACCACTATATTGATAACCTGAACAAAGTCCCACAAGACAATAATCCATTTTATATTAATATTTAAAATGATCAACCACTATATTGATAACCTGAACAAAGTCCCACAAGACAATAATCCATTTTATATTAATACTTAATGGATTTACTACCTTACTAATGATACCGAAGCCCAAAATCCAAAACTGCCAGAAAACTAAACAATAATTTTATTTGATATCATGTGCTAGAGTGTTATATCAATAGTTGCAAGAACAAACAAAACTCTTACTCTACTTATCCTTATCATGAAAATAGGTTGTGGGTGGAAAAAATTGTGGCATTACTTTAGCATTCTTCTGCATTGACATTGCTTAAATTAGAGAAGAATTGTCCTCTAAGAGCATAGCACTGTTTTAAAAAAAATGGACTGCTGAAATATATATCTAACAATGTCATCTGCATTCCTTAAAATTGTGCAGCAGCTAATATGCAAACCAGTAACTGGCACTCTCACACACTGCTTATGTGCATCCATCCCAATATCTTCCAGATTGACAAGAACAAAATTAAATTGTTCCTGGGCTAAAGCTATCAGCCATAATAGGAGGACAGGACACGTAGAGGGTTTCACATTTTAAATGACTTAATAAAGGTTCTGGCAATGAGAGGCCAGACTATAGTATAAATTATTTTATTTTTCTTTGTTTACACAATTATAGGGGGTTATATAGCCATTGTAGGTACATATGGATTAGTACAGTTTTATTTCCTAAAGCAAAACTCTAGCCATGGAGTTGGAGTTGGAGCCTCCATCCAGGAACCATTCCTTAATCTAGTAAAAACATTTTTTCTTTTTGGCAATGCTTCCATTGGCAAAAAGTTCCCATCACTTCTTGTTCTGATAGGGAGAGAGGGGAAAACTCCCCAAAAAGGACATTAATAAAAAAAAATCTGATATAAGCTGTACCCTTCTCTACTTCATCAAAATTAAATTAAAATGTTTTGGCTGGAGTTGTGCTTTATGGCTTATTACATGATTGTACAGGGGCATTTCTAGGATTGTGACAAATCTAGAGCACCCCTGAGCACCCTTAGTAGAGGATTGCTGCAGAGCACATGTGCTTTGGAGAAAAATGTGGGTGGCCAAATTTCCAGTGGGAGTGGCTTAAAAGATATGGGTAAACAAAATATGAGCCTACTTATTGTATACATGACACACATATGCCATGGGTCCTTATTCTCACAAAATATACTTTAATTACTGTGCCACAGGTGAAAGTCTCACAGACATAAATAAACTTAAGCACAATCATTTAAAAAAAACAAAAAATCATCTATTACATATAGTTTTCTGCAGAGAGAGAGCTAACACTTTTAATGAACCTAAATTAAGGAAGAACTTTATTAAAATTGTTGGGGACTACATATCTACCAGCAACTGTTGAGAAAATTTACTTTTTGGTCATGTGCACATACAGTACTGTAGAATATAGCATAAAGAATGCAGGGGCCAGGATTATCTAATACCCAAAGCGTGGTAGTATGTAACACACAAAGTGCAGGAGTAAGGAGTATGCAGTATGCAGAGTGCAGGGGGCAGTAGCATGCAGGGAACAGAGTGCTGGAGTCAGGAGTATGTATTGCACAAAGTATAGGAGACAGGAATATTCAGGGCACATGATGCAGGGGTCAGGGGTACAAAGCATGCAAAGCACAGGTATCAGAAGTGTGTATGGCACAGAGAATAGATATAAATGTGCACAGTGTTCAGGAGTAAGTAACTGATAGAGCACAGGGATTACAAGTAAATAATGCACAACACACAGGGATCAAAAATAAGTAACAAACATAGAGCAGGGGTCAGAAAAACACCTTCCCCAAGTAAAAATTCTCCCCTTCTCTCAAAACAACATCAGGACAAATCAGCCCAGGCAGGGGCGGACTGACCATTTGGAAACTCGGGCACTGCCCGAGGGCCCGGGGTCAGTAGAGGGCCCCATGAGATGCCCCTGGTACCTTTTTCATAGGCTTTTTTGAGTTTGGGCAAGGACACAGGGGCCCCATGATCCCCTATTGCCCCATGAGTTGTCAATTCACCCCTGAGCCCAGGATAAATCAGTGTTTGCATAATTCCTAGTTAAAGCTTACCATTCAGAATATACTCTTGTTAAAATGTTTCCAGTGTGAAAAATCTTTTTTACTGGCCTTAGAAATATATGTGGTATCTAGGTTACATATATACAAATATCCCCATATTCACTACAGTACACCCTAAATCAAGTAGAGAATAAATATATAAAGCCAGATAAAGGGTCTTTTTCACAGCCAAGCTGTTTTGTGAGCATAGGTCGGATGCTTATTTGGAGCTCAGCAATAATTCTAATGTTACAAACAGATCTGAAAAAATGGAAGACTGATGTTTATGTTATTATGAGTTGTACTTATAAATAATCCCATTTCCTCTCGCACATTCTACATACTTTCCCATGGCACATAAACCAATGAACACAGGCTATGCAGTAAAAAAACATTCAGCTAAGACGTGTTTGTTGCTTGGAGGAAAAACTGGAATTGCAAGAAGCATATGCCAAAAAGTAGGTGTGACAGAGAAAGTGATCAAACTTACAATTTAGCCAGTACAAGCAAAAAATTAATCCACATGTATGGCTTTACAACAGACTGACATATCCGGGCTTATTGCATAACAAAGTACAGGAGCAGCATTGTATAGAAACACATGGGAGCTAATCAGAAAACGTCTTTTGGAAGTGTACAAGGCAGTTAAGTAAATATTCCTATTGACAGGTATGGTTACTGTCCATTTAATTTTTGCACTATGAGGGTGAACTTCAGTAAAATGAACTAGCTGGAGGGAGTACAATAGCCTTATCTGTCATAGGATAGAATGAATACAGTAGTTTATTTGATGTTGCATAGAAAAATAAACTTGGAACCCTAATTTACTCAGGACCCCTATTTACACAGATACTTCGCATCAGCTGGACTGCAACATAGAGTCAAATCCTTATGGTTGCTATACAATCTGGAAGTAAGGGATGATCTTCCCTACCACTTTTTTTCAACCTGTAAGACCTGAGAATTCCTCTGCCAACTGCTATAGTAGCTAGCACTTAGGCAGAATAGCAGTCTTTTGTTAAAACTTGAGCTTTAATTTGTTAAATGTTACCATTAAGTCAAGTAGCTTCATTGCTTACAATAATAAGTTGAATAATAAATATCACAAGCAGAATCAGTATACATGATTATGAGAAAGTATGAGCACTTAAAGTGGTTGTAAAGGCTCAAGACTTCATGCATTCTATGCCTGAAGGTAAAAAACATTCTGAGTGCAGAATACTTATCTGAGCCCCCTCTAAATCCAGCTTTGTGCACGAGCAGCAGCTCTCGAGGGATTCTTCCCCCTCATTGGCTGAGACAGCAGCAGCAGCCATTGGCTCCCACTACTGTCAAACACAGCCAGTGAGCCAATGAGGGGAGAGCAGGGTGGAGCTGAGCCGCACTTGTGTGTGAATGGATAGACAGAGCAGCAGCTTAGGAGCAAGCCTGCTCAGGTTCCCCATAGCCAGCTGCTTGCTCTGAGGGCACTCGGCAGGAGGGAGGGGCCAGGAGCCCCGGTGAGGGACCTGAGAAGAGGAGGATCAGGGCTGCACAGAGCAGGTAAGTATGACATGTTTGTTTTTTGTTTTTTTTAAATCTGCTTTTAATATCACTTTAACCACTTGCCCTCCTGAGGATTTACCCCCTTCCCCCTTCCTGACCAGGCCATTTTCTGCGTTACGGCACTGCGTTACTTTAACTGACAATTGGGCAGTCATGCAATGTTGAAGATATGAAATGAATATGTGAGCGCTCAAAATATGGTATATCAGCAGCTGTACAATAGGGTAACCAAAAAACAACCCTTGAAAGATACAAGATTTATTTAAAAAGTGCAGCGCTATGAAATAATAAATATTGTAAAATGATACTGAAGTAAATATTAACAAAATATAATTACAATAAATTATAATAAAAGTTCATAAAATGATAAATAGGTGCCAGTGAGGTCCTGATGACTCAATACGGTGATTGTGCTCTTGTGAACAGAAGAAATGCACACACACTGGACGCACAGTGATAATGCGCGTTTGTATAATATCAAGATGTCATCAGATAAGGCAGTGGTTCTTAACCTGGGTTCGATCGAACCCCAGGGGTTCGGTGAGTCAGTCTCGCGGGTTCGGCGGAGGTGAAGACCCACACCCGACTCATATGATTCGTGCAGTAAATATTCATTATTATGTTTTTGTTTTTGTGTGAAAATCATGTTTTAATGGTTTTGTTCTTTGTTTTTAACGGTTTTGTTCATTTTGCGCACCTATGTATAAATATATACCTAAATATATACCTATGTTTTGAATTTTAAAAATCATATTTTATTTTTCCAATTAAGAAGGGTTCGGTGAATGCGCATATAAAACTGGTGGGGTTCAGTACTTCCAACAAGGTTAAGAACCACTGAGATAAGGTCATCAGGTCCAGGTAGGAAATGACTCCCTCTCAGCATGAATGGATCCAAAAGCCTTATGGGATGATCCAGGGGCATCCAGAGCTCCCCTTAAGGGGATGGATGGGTGTAGATCTCAGGGGGTTAGCAGGCTCCCTCTCTGGAGGCTAAGGGCTGGGCATGTGTAAATCAGCACTCCGCAAAGGAGTCAAGATAAAACATGCCCATAGTGTAGTATGTTGTTAAACTCTTTTATTAGAAGTAAATAGCAGTAAAACAGATGCATCCAAAGGTAATCAATATCAGAATCAGAAACCAGGACAAATTAACTAATGTCATGCAATGCTGCACCCAAATGAAATTACATCCTTTTTTCCCACAAATAGAACTTTCTGTCATGGTATTTGATCACCTGTGTGTTTTTTATTTTTTGGTCTATTTAAAAAAAGAACAACAATTTAGAAATAAACAATATTTTTGACTTTTTGCAATTAAACATGTCCAGTAGAAAAATTTAAAAAATCTAATTTCATCATAAATTTAGGCCTAAATGTATTCTGCTATGTCTTTGCTAAAAACATCCCAATACGAAGTTTACATGACAGTTATAGTGTCCACAAATGGCGGTATATATACTGGAATTTTTAAAATTATTTTTACTAGTAATGGCGGCAATCAGCGACTTATAGTAGGACTGCGGCGGGCATTCTGACACTTGGGGAACTGACTTGGTGTCACTGACATTCCTAGTGACACCTATACAGTGATCAGTGCTAAAAAAAAGCACTGACACTGTACTAATGGCACTGGGCAGGAAGGGGTTAACATGAGGGGCAATCAAAGGGTTAACGGTGTGCTGTGTGCTGTTTTACTTGTGTCTGTGCTTCACTGTACTCACACTGCTTTGGATGGCTGTGCATCCAAAGCTGACAGGGAGGAGAACTGTATTGTTTACATAGCCGAATGACTGCTACAGTGCGGTTGTCCAGTTCTGGGAGGGCATCGTATGACATCCTCCCAGAACGCACCGTCCCATGCGCCCCATGCAGTGTGCACCTGACAATCTCCATGATCACTGTGCCCTACGGACACAGCTGATCACGTGATGAGGTAAACGGCCAATCACAGCGGCCTTTTACCACGTGATCAGCTGTGTCCAATGACACAGCAGATCACCAAGTAAATACAGTTGCCGGTTATCGGCTGCACTTTCCTCACGCTGTCACAGCATGAGGAAAGTACTGCCGAAAACCGGCAACTGTCAAAGAGAAGATCGGCACTGATCATCTGTGCACTGACAATCAGTGCCCAGCAGTTCCACCCACCAGTGCCCATCAGTGCCACCAATCAGTGCTACCCAGCAGTGCTGCCCAGCAGTGCCACCCAGCAGTGCTGCCCATCATTGCCCAGCAGTGCTGCCTATCAGTGCCCATCAGTGCCACCAGTCAGTGCTATCAGAGCGTTCCGCCAGTCAGCGGCGCCCATCAGTGTTGCCCATCAGTGCCGGCTATCAGTGCACATCATTGCTGCATATCAGTGCAGCATCATCAGTGCCTCCTTATCAATGCCCACCAAAACTGCCTCATCAGTGTCACCTTATCAGTGCAGACTATAAGTGCCCATCTGTGCTGCCTATCCGTGCCACCTCATCAGTGCCCATCAGTGTTGCATATCAGTGCCCATCAGTGCTGCGTATCAGTGCAGCCTCATGCACTGCACATCAGTGAAGGATACAAATGACCTGTTTGCAAAATTTTATAATAGAAACAAAGAAAAATATTTTTTTTTTAAATTTTTAGCATTTTTTTGTTTATAGTGCAAAAAATAAAACACCCAGTGGTGATTAAATACCACCAAAAGAAAGCTCTGTTTGTGTGAAAAAAATGATAAAAATTTCATATGGGTACAGTGTTGCATGACTGCACAATTATCATTCAAAGTAGGAGAGTGCTGAAAGCTGAAAATTGGCCTGGGCACGAAGGGGGTAAAAGTGCCCAGTTGGCAAGTGATTAAAGGACTGGGATGTGTGCTGATTGATCCCCACAGAACCGATCCCTAAAGTATCTCTAAAGGTAAAACTTTTTATTTTTATGTTGTATATAGCAGGGGATGGCTGAGACCCGTCTGTGATTTTTAATTATGTTTTTTTTCCTGGCACTTGCTGTTCTGCAGACAAAACAGGAAGTGAGAAAAAAGCCCTCCAAAGGAAAATTCTGTCTCAGACGTGCCACCAGAAAAAATGTCCATATTAGAAGATTTCCCTTCTATTTCTGTCCTAGTGACTTTTCTTGCTTCTCTATCTGCATCCAGAATAGACCCAATTTTATAAGAAAACTCATTATAAGACTATAAGTAAATCCTGGTTATTCTCCAGGGCACTAAAGTTTCTCATTACCAACCTATTAAACACTCCATTTGATAATAGGGTTTCACCCTATCAAAGTCTGACGTTGAAATGACCAAATACATACATTGAATACACTGTTGTTTGTATTTCCTCCTCTGAGAAATTTGACACTGAGAATGTATGTGTAACTGGAACAGGACTAAAAAATGAACTGATGGCTGCTAGGTTGCTCCCCTATATTCACAGAAATTGTGCTGGCTGAACATAAAAACAGAGCAGTTGGCAAAACAATTATATGAATTGTGTAGAACCTGATGAAAAGAAATATATTGCTGCGCTAAAATAAATTGGAATAAAGTGATCTGAACTGAATTGTGTAAAAAATCATAAACTATAACAAGAAAAAAAACTGCATACATGAATATATACAAAAAAGAATTGATTATAAGATCTGAATCATAAGCATAAAAAGGTCTTTGTGTATCCACACGTTTTCCAAACACCAAATTGCACCGCCACTATATAGATGATGGACTCTTACCAGAGTCTGTGGAATTTGTTTGGGCAAAAATGAGTCAGAAAGGCATGTGTTTAAATCATGTATACTGAAGTTCGCCATCTACATCTCCATATATAGCCATCAACAATGAATCTCCTGGACAACTCTCCTTAGAATCAATAGAGTACCTTCTTCAATAGTATTAGATGTCATTCATGGCATGGAAAGAGATGAGGAACTCACATAGCGTAAAACCATCGGTACAAGTTTATTTAAAAAATATATTAGATCCAATCACATGTCATTTGATTAACCACTTCCCAACAGGCCGTTGTATATAAACGGCTGGACAGTGGCACTGCAGGGTCAGGTGGCCGTTTATAAACGGCCTCCCCGCACCCTGCTTGTGCGCGTTCCCCGGGAGCGCGCAGCACCGCAATCCGGTGCCCGCTGTGTCCTCCGGACACAGTGAAACACAGATCATCGGACGGGAGCTCTGTACGAGGTCCCGATCATGTGATCACTGATTGGCCAATCAGTGATCACATGCAAAGTAGTAAGCAAGATGTCACTTCTGACATCATTGCTTACTACGTGTAAAATCTGTGAATGATCAGAGAGGTCACATGGTACAAGGCTATTCACAACAGCCTTGTACCATGTGACAAGCTGTGACCAATCACAGCTCACTCAGTAGTTCTCAATGGCTGCAAGAATGCAGACAAAGAGAAAGAGAAATGATTGCTTTTACATCCTATATGGGTGTAAAAGTAATCAGTGTAAAAAAAACAAATACATCTTCATCACCCCCCAAAAGTAGTACAGTGTCACCATGGTGACACTGTACTGCTAGGGTGACAGTATGTAAAAAAAATAATAATAATAAAATAAATAATAATATTAAAAAAAATACAAATGTAAAAAAAAATGTTTACAAATTATAATTTTTGGTTATAAATTAATTTGGCTTATTTTTTTTTTTACTAAAAAGATAACGGAATACATTTTGGCCAAGATTTACGATGAAATATTATTTATTTGCAAACTTTTATAAGAAAAACACTTTTTTTCAAAATTTTTGGACATTTTTATTTACATAGCAAAAAAAATAAAAATCCCAGTGGTGAATAAATACCACCAAAGTAAAGTTTTATCTGTCTCAAAAAAATGGTAAAAAATTCATATGGGTACAGTGTTGCATGACCGCGCAATTGTCATTCAAAGTGTGATAGCGCTGAAAGCTGAAAATTGCCCTGGTCAGGAAGGGGGGAAGAGTGTCCGAAATGGAAGTGGTTAACAAGCGCTTAATCAAGGAGAATAAAACAGGATATTTATTGTTTATGACAATACAGTATATGGAGATGTGAAGGAGTTGCGAGATCCAGTACAGATTATTTAAACACATGCCTTTCTGACTCTTTTTTGTCTAAAAAGAGTCCACATACTCTGGTGATAGTCCATTATATTTGGATATCTTTTGAAGCTTTAATAAGGCAACATCTGTAATTATGAGTCTTTCCCTGAGGAATGATAGATAGATAGATAGATAGATAGATAGATAGATAGATAGATAGATAGATAGATAGATAGATAGATACATTTTACCTGGGCAAAAATCAAGCACAATGATTATTCACTAATGAGTACAATTTTCATAAACCCAGGAAATTAATAGGTCAAAGCATACTGTACATTTTATAGCAAAACATACCTTTTAGTATATTTACTTTGTGTATATTATACCCTGCATGTGCATCCACACGCGTCACTGAAAAATAGTAAAAGCTGTGACCATACAATCTGGTTTACCATGCACAATCAGTGCTCTGTTGTTCTTACATATCCATTTTCTAGCTATGTTAAAAATCAATTCTGATAAAACCTTTAGTAATGACATACATAGCCTTTTGAGAGAGACAAATATAATAAATCATTATTATAGATTAGATAGATTAAAGCTAGGTTCAGCTCCTCTTTGGTTCTCTATCTCTCCTTGATCTGTTTGCATCCAGTTTCAAGGACTTTGGAGGAAGGATACAGTGCATCAGCAATGCAAGCTTTTTGAGGGACTACCACGTCCGCCAGTCAAACCATCTTAAAAAGTGTTTTTTAACTAATATCAATCAAAGGAAAGTAGATTAGGGTCTGTAATTCCTCAGTCCAAAATATGCTGCTAAATTACACTATGACAGAGAATGCTCCTTAAACATTTTAACATACAGCTTTAAGACATTTCTAAGACCTGTTATTTAAAATGTTTGTGTTTTTTCCATGTTGCCCTCAAAGACTGTCAGGACCTTGAACAGGACCTTGTCCCCTCTTTATTATGTATTTATTTTTAAAATTTTTCGCATTAACACAGGTTCTCCATGAAGGTGCCCAGTTTCCTATGCCTTGTCTTTCTACAACAGCTTGGCTATTAGACTTGAAAATGGGCAAAACTTAGTATCAATATTCACCCCCATGCACTTCATATCCAAATTCTGGTGGAAAAGCCTACCTTTATAGCTTTTATAATCCAACCACGCTTTAAACTTCTCCACAACATTATCCCTGACCTGTCTGGTGTGTTCCTTGGCCTTCATGATGCTGTTTGTTCACTAATATTCTTTAACAAACTTCTGAGGGCTTCACAGGACAGCTGTATTTATACTGAGACTAAATTACACACAGATAGACTCTATTTAATAATTAGCTGACTCCTGAAGGCAACTGGTTCCACTAGATTTTTTTTAGGGGTATCAGAGTAAAGGGGGCTGAATACAAATTCACGCCACACTTTTCAGATATTTATTTGTAAAAAATATTTTAATCCATTTATCATTTTCCTTCCACTTCACAATTAGGTGCCACTTTGTGTTGCTCCATCACATAAAATCCCAATAAAATACATTTACGTTTTTGGTTGTAACATTTATTTATTTATTTCAGGTACTTATATAGAGCTGTCAATTTACGCAGTGCTTAACACATATATATTGAACATTCACATCAGTCCCTAACCCTCAAGGGGTGTACAATCTAAGGTCCCTAACTTACATTCATACATACACATATTAGGGCCAATTTAGACAGGATCCAATTAACCTACCAGCATGTCTTTGGAGTGCGGAAGGAAACCAGAGTACCCGGAGAAAACCCACGCAAGCACAGGGAGAACATGCAAACTCCATGCAGGAGGCACCATGGTCAGGAATCAAACCCATGACCCATTTACTGCAAGACAGATGTGCTAACCACTAAGCCACTGTGCCGCCCATGATAAAATGTGGAAAATTTCAAGGGGTATGAATACTTTTTCAAGGCACTGTATAATAATTTTCAATATTTTTTGATTTAACAAAATACACAGTGTATATTACAATTAGAACTTAGTATCATTGCAGTATTAGTGTTGAAAGTTATAGTGTATAAATATGTGCCTATTCCACCTAATGGATATCCTTAAAGTGAAACTAAACCCACTATTGCTGCATCCCAGACATAAATGGGACTGCCTGCATGCAGTACCCATGCATCCTGTGCAGTCAAAGATGGCCCCTTGCATGTGTATACAAAAAGGCAGGCCTGTGTGCATGAGGCCTTATGGTTAATTCTGTCCTTATTTCAGCTTCAACTGTGTGGTAACATCGTTGCATTTGTGTGCAGAAAAAAATATATAGCAATATTGACAGTGCCAGGAGCAGAGGCATTGAGCATTATTGTCTATGGGAAAGCTTTTTGTTTCAGAAAAGCTGAGCTGGACCAAGCCAAGTGTCATAGGGATCAAATATACCAATCCAGCTTGCAGAGCATTCCCAAAAATGTTTGCCATCACACCACAACCTAACCATGCCTCAAAGTAAATCTTTATCTTTATACATAATTTCCTGTATAAGCACCTCACACTATAAAAGCAACATTTTCATGAGCATTTACCAAGCATTTTTGAAGCGTTTTAAAGCTTCAAACAAACATGCTATAAATGCTATAGGCACATTATTGAGCATTGCTGCATTCTTCATAATCAACACGTGTAGACAAGCCCTAAGTAAAAGGCAAACTTAAAAGAATTCAACTAAAATAGTCATCTGTGATCACTAACAATACATTTAATATGATTTAGTGTGGAAGCATGTTTTAAGCTATACAAGTTGCAATAAGTCCCTTTACTGGATGCATATCAACCTGCTCCAATTAATCATGTAGATATCTGACTCATCCAGCTTTTGCCACTAGTTTTCTGAATTAATTACCCTGGGCTCAATTAATTGATTAATTGATCGGAAAGCGTGTTTGAAATGAATTAATTGAAACCAGGTCAATTCAGTCAGAAAGTCAGTAGTAAATGCAGACAAATAACATATTAATTAAATAGTTAAGCTGACAGTCCTGTCAGCCTCAAGCATTGCAATTTCAGCTGATCCCATGGTTCTTTATGGCAAATGAAGGTAAACCACAGGGAAATGTGATTCAAAATCTAAGTAAGATTAATTCAACAAAACATCTTTTGAAAAAATAAAATTAACCAAAGGGGTCCATAACATATTGACAATAGGTCCCTCTGGCCCTTCAGCCTTTCACTGTTTGCAGAGTATGTACCCAATTCTAATTGATTTATCCCCTCTTAAGCCTTTTATCAGGAGTTCCTTGATTTTTTCTATTAGATATATATATAGTACTATACTAGTACTGTACAGCTGGACTGTAGAGGAGACAGTGGTTGCTTCTTGACGCTGTATTGTACGGATGATAGTATGTAAAAAAAAAATTGGCGAAATTTTTTTTCCAAAATATTATGACAAAAATTACAACTTAAAAAAACTTGCCATGCCTCTTACTCAATACTGTTCTGGCATTTTAGGGCCTCAAGAAATTATATAGGTCATCAGTACATCAGAATTGAGCAATGTTTAAATATACAGTATGTACCATAGTTTGTACACATGAAGCAGAAAATGTATGATTAAATTAGATTTTTTTTTTATTGGATATGTTTTATAGCAGAAAGTTGAAAATATAGTTTTTTACACAATTTTTGTTCTTTTTTTTCATTTATATAATAAAACATAAACACTAAGTGGTGATCAAATACCACAAAAAAGAAAGCTCTATTTGTGTATGTACAAATAAGCTGTTTTCTGTTGCAATATTCATTTTCAGTTTAGACACAGTACTTACACTATATAACCAAACATTTGTGGACACCTGATAATCTCAAATACTATATGGCAAAATGTTTGTGACACCCCCTCCTACAGTAATTATTGAGTGCAGGTGTTTCCAATGAAGATTTTTGTTAACGCAATAGCATACAAAGAAATATTAAACAACTGTTTGCTTCCAACCTTGTGATGACAGTTTTAGGACATGACTATGTCCAAAAGTCAGGTCCAAAATTTTATGGTTTGATGAGCTTGGTGTGGAGAATCCTGAGTTGCCTTCACAGAGCATTGACCTCAACCCTATTGAAAATATTTGAGATATACTCAAATGCCTATTATGTGCCAGACCTTCTCGTTCAACATAAGTACTAGACCTCACAAGTGCTCTTTTTACTAAATTGGCCAAATTCCAACAGACACGCTTTCCAGTGGAACCTGTTATAGCCCAAAAGTGTTGTTCAGTTGTGTATCAATGCTCATGGTTTTGGAATGGCATATCTAACAAACTCGCATATTGTAGGTGTGATGGCCAGTAAACCTTTGATCATATAGTGTATTTTCCGACAGAAGATGCCCTTAGTCTGATGGCCAGCATTAGTCAACCCACTTCCTGTGAGGCAAAACTGTTCTGGACCCACCCCAGCCAGTAATTGGACAGTGAAAGCAGAAGCAACCCAGTAATTATTTCATCTATCTGGCAGTTTTCCCTCTCCTCCTATCAGCATGCCTTTTGTCAGCACATTCACACCCCAACCCTACTAAACAGGGACTGAAAAAGGCTAATACTAGGTCAAATTCCGGTACTTGCACTGATTTCATTCAAATAAATTCATTAATTGATGTATTAATAATCACAGAGCTGTATTCATTTGTGTCTTTTATTTCTGCCTAGAGTTCAGTTTTAAATTAGATAACAAATACTATGTACAAAGTTAAATAAATGTGTATTAAAACTGCTGTGCTGCTAGTCCCAAACGTATATATACTAACAAATGTTGCGGGTTGCTGCGAACATCTAAATGTGTTCCCCAATCAACTGACTATGATAGAAAAGTCAAGATCAAAGGGGTAGCACTATACTAATATTTTCTAATACAGTGGGGCAAAAAAGTATTTAGTCAGCCACCAATTGTGCAAGTTTTCCCACTTAAAAAGATGAGAGAGGCCTGTAATTGGCATCATAGGTAGACCTCAACTATGAGAGACAAAATGAGAAAAAAAATCCAGACAATCACATTGGCTGATTTGGAAAGAATTTATTTGCAAATTATGGTGGAAAATAAGTATTTGGTCAATATCAAAAGTTCATCTCAATACTTTGTTATATATCCTTTGTTGGCCAATGCCAATTACAGGCCTCTCTCATCTTTTTAAGTGGGAAAACTTGCACAATTGGTGGCTGACTAAATACTTTTTTGCCCCACTGTATGTACAAAGTTAGTGAATTCATTGCCCTTCTTTTTATTAATATAATATATGCACAGAGGTGGAATTAGTGCTTAATGTGATAGTCTACAAAAAACGAATTTTAAAGTGGTATTAAACCCAGAAGCAGGGGCGGACTGACAACTCATGGGGCCCCTGGGCAATAGGGGATCATTTTACCCCCAAAGGAAAAAAAATTTTGCTGTGACTGCTAGTAATTAACTGGAGTTTGGCTTCAGTTTGTTATATAAATCTTCTAGTGCATCTAACACTCCCCTTCCTCCAGACTGACAATGCTGCTGTAAAAGATGTCTCTGTTGCTCCTTCTTCCAGAGTAGGGACACTCTAATACAAAAAGTGTTTTTTTGGCCAGACAACAAGATTAAAACAGTGGGGAAAAAGCCTACAAAAAAATTAAATGCAGGCACCACATCCAGTGATTGGAAAAGGTGCAATATAGTACATTTTTGGTTTTGGATTTCATACCGTTTTATTTTTTGGACACATATGGGCTTAAGCTTTAGCTTTTTTAGTTAATAAACCAGTGATATCTTGCTGAGGATCTACCCCTACTGTCATTGCTCTATCTGTATTGCTTTCAAGCTACATACATTAAAAATCCAGCAGGTACAGTAAATAAAATGCTATAGATGGGCACATAAAAACTCAGATGCAGAAATCTAGCTGCTTGACCCCTTGATGGAAATAGGTGATTGAATAAACTCTGTATCAGAATGCCAGGTTTACATGGATTCACTGTTTTAAATGCGATATATTTATTTATATATAAATAAATATAAATAATTACTCACCGTTTGCTATGGTAGTGCAGTTACAACATAGAAATCAGCACATCTGACCAACTGATAATTATACGGGGCAGTGAATCACACTGACTGCAATCTAAGGAAGTGATGCAAGCAACAAAAATCATTCACGCTTTACTAACAGTGCTGACCAGCATTGATAGCAAATCAACCTTCCTAATAAAATATATCCAAAAAAAAAATATTTGTTTAATATGTTAACATATAATTGAAAAAGTCAAATGCTATTTTTTCTGTGCATAGCTGCCTTATAAAGTCTGATTTCTGCAAGTAACAATAAAAATGCAAATACAAAAATATACAATAACTGTGACTTCATTTTTATGTGAAAACTTTTGTAGGGGACAGGGAGGAATAACAGATGCTGTCTCCCATCTCCACTGTTATAATGGCCATTTAAAGCAAGCACAGCTGTTCACTGCCAAACCAGGACCAGCACTACTACTCTATATCTGTCTTTATTACTCAGGGACAATGTACTAAATTGCAAACCTCTGTCACTGACATACTGATTTTATTGCTACGCTGATTTTCTTTTATGTAATAAGGGCTCAAAACATATGTGGCTATTACTGACCAGACTACAATTTTGTTCTGTCTTATGAGCTACTGCTGACCCTTACTTTAACA
Organism: Staurois parvus; assembly: GCF_062004578.1. NCBI lineage: Eukaryota > Metazoa > Chordata > Amphibia > Anura > Ranidae > Staurois > Staurois parvus. The sequence continues at coordinate 9,341,732 of NW_028317951.1, forward strand.
CTGTGAAAAACAGGAAATTTCACATTATAAAGTCAATCTGGGGATTTGAGAGTTTCTTATTTCATGTTCTCTGTACAAAATGTGTATAGTGTAGTCTAGACAATACAGTATTTAATAACATAAAATCATATAATAAATGTTCCTGAAGCAGTCCTAAATACTTGTATTATGTATTAGTCCTTATACAGACATGCCATAGATGACAAAAATGACTGAATATATATGTATTTTTTTCCCTAAAGCAGCCCAGGCATATATAGAAGCCAATGCCCAAAGGCTTCTGTTCATTTCAGATCACACAGGTCTATGGGAACACAAACGTAGCTGAAGCGGGTTAAATAATCTCAGAAACGTTTCAAACTGGAGTCAAAAGCCCACTGCACAGCCCATTAAAGTCCAATGACTGCTCCTAAAACACATTTTAGTTTAAATCTTTATATTCATTACAAAATGTTTAAATATGTTTTGAATTCTGCTTTAATTATTACCGAAAGCTACATTTATGTTAACTTGTCATAATCACTTGCATATCAGTTTTTGGGCTGAGCTTAGGTGTATCAACATTGTAAGCCAGTTAGGATCTATTGAATTGTGTGTGCTGTCATTCTAAGATGATTAAAGGGCTATTCTCCAATTTTAATAAATAAGGCCTTTTGGGGAGTTCTTTTATTTAACAATGTTTTTCCCTTTTAAAAATGTTTCTCTTCTACGGTGAGCTGGACCAGGTCCAGGGATGCCTGAACCAGCCACCAATCCATAAAATTCTATTTTGCAGAATTTGCAGTAGGTGTTTGGAAGTTTTTTGTAATCCAGGTCTAATGAAGATGGTCGCAAAAAAAAGCACTGTTCTGAAATTGAAAAAGTGATATTAAAGGCAATTAACAAATGTCATACTTACATGCTCTGAGCAGTGGTTTTGCAAAAAGCAGCCCAATCCTCCTCTTCTCGGGTCCCCCGCTGGTGCTCCTGGACCCTCCCTGCTGGTGCCTCCAGAGCAAGCAGCTTACTATGGGGGCATCCAAGCAGGCTTGCACTTGAGCCGCTGCTCTGTGTATCCATCCCCACCCCCTCTCTCTCCTCATTGTCTTACTGGCTGTGAATGACAGCAGCTGGAGCCAATGGCTCCCACTGCTGTCTCAGCCAAAGAGGAGTGAGAGTTTCCAGAGAGCCGTGCACATCACTGGATCACAATGGGGCTCAGATAAGTAATGGGAGGCTGCTGCACACAGAAGGGTTTTTACCTTCATGAATCAAAGAATCTTCAGCCTTTACAATCAATTTAAGGTCCTCTATAATGTTACACTTGCAGGGCAGGCCAGTGCCTCCAGAACATATTTGGTGCATTCTGGCCAGTGGCCCATTCTGGACAGGCAGGAGTACATGGGGCCAACCTACTTTTTAGAGTTTCTATTATTATCCCTGAAACCAATATAGTCAGTGATCATAAGGTTCAGAGCTTATGGTTGCCACTAGTAACCAAGTTTATTGTTGTACATTGAAACATTTTTGCTGCTTCACCTGCCTCTAGCCTGTCTGAGTCACCCTATTTTTCCATGGTCATCTAACTATCTTTCCCTGTGTCAGAAGAGAATATGGCTTGTACATCACTCAGATCTTCTTCCAGCTGTAAGTCTTCTACAGTAAAGTCAAATAATGGGGGCTAATGGAATATGCAGAGGAGGAAGAAAGGGAAGCAGGAACATTAGTAATGCAACTGACTGCTTTGCTCTTTGTAGGACATAGGTGTGAAAGGCTTTGTCAGCCAAGGACAATCTGCTGGATGTTCTATGACTAAATGGGTTGACCACTTTGGGGAAAAAAGGAGCATGTGCCCTACCTCCAATTTGTGTCACCCTACCACAGCTAAGTCTTGCAGGACTTGCTTGCCTCTTACTACCACCATGCATAGCACCTTTGCTTTTCATTTTAAATCCAACCTACTCCTGCTAGGCCACTACTTGCTCACCTCCTACTACTGCCATGTGCAGCAACTCTGCCTCTCATTTTAAATCTGCCTCCCACTGTAGTATCTTTAGGGTGGTGAATGGAATGCCTAGCTTTTACTAAAACTATGGTGATAGGGAGAGGTGAATGTTTCATGCTTTCATGCCATGATTTCCACTTTGGCCAAACAGAGAAAGCCTTATATTCATTCACAGAAAAAACAAGTATTCTCCTAAATTGCAGAGAATCCCCAATTCTGCTATATTTTGTGTGGCCCAAACAAAGTATATTTAAACCTGGAATTCTACTTTATGGCTCCATGCACACTGGACATTTTAATAATGCTTGTAATGTTAGCTGTGCAAAGTCACGTTATAAATGTGAGTTTTTCAGCATTTTTTTAGCATTTTTGCATTAGCGTTTAGCGGCGTGTTGCTGCGTTTTTAGCGTTTTTCACTTTTTGTTTACGAGAAAAATGTTATTTTTTTTGCTCATAAAAAGTCGAAAAACATCAGTTTGCCATGTTTTACCATGTTTTACTGCATTTTGCCGTGTTTTTCAGTGTTGTATCGTTTTTACAGCTAAAAAATTCCTCTAGAAACGCACTTGTTCTGGGGTTTTTTTTCCAGCCAAAAAATGCCCCTGCCAAAAAACACTGATTACAAACTATGTGTGCATGGACACATAGGATAACATGCTGCGGAGTTTACTGGCTGTAGACAAAAACGCCAAAAGCCAAAATCAGCAGCTGTAAAAACGACCAGTGTGCATGAGGACTAAACCAGTCAGTTAACAATTTTTATATCTGTTTATGTAATCCTGACAGCGTATTTGTTATATGCCTTTTCGTTTCTTTTTTCATCAGCACTGGAGGGGCAGGAAATAGCCATTATGGAGACTTCCAGTCTGATATTTCTGTTCTAACAAAGAGAGAATAAATGTTAAAAACTCAAGAAATCAAGAGAGAAAGCTAAACTATTTGAACAAACTCAGAGATTCTGATTATTACCAATGCCAATTTGTGAGAAGTTCTTTTTAAAGCAATGAACAAAGTTAGATAGGGCTTGGTTGCTTCATTTTTTGCAATGCCATATGATGAAATATAATGTCTCATTACTGGAAGTTAAAGAATTGTATGTGGTAAATGAGGCATTTGATTGGAATATTGAGAAACTTTCTTACTAATTCATGTACACAAAATTCAGCTGATTAAAATAATAAATGTGAGTGACCTTGTCATACCCTTTTAAAATAATAGTTTGGCTAAAATCTTCCCTTATTCAATGATATTACAACTATTTAAAAATGAATAGATGTAGCTCTTTTCTATCTAATAATCAACCCCCCAACCACTAGTGTTATAAAGTGCATATGTCAAAACACTAAATATTATTAACAAATATAAAGTATAAACTTTCACCACTAAATCAATTTTGTAAAGAAATGTATAATTTAATCCAGGCCTTGAAATTTACACTCGCCTGCTCGCCAATGGCGAGTGGAAATTATGGTGGGGGTGAGTGTTTCCCCCAGGGGCTTATTTGCTGCGAGGCAGACAAGGCATTTGCCTAGGGCGGCACTTTTTAGGGGGGCGGCACAGCGGCAACGCCACCCCCCCTTCTTTCCCATGGAAGAGACACTTAGTACAGGGACAGGCTGCTGTGTCTTATCTGGGTCCGACTCCCACGTCCATGAGGCGCTGCTGGAGGAGGGGTAGGGAGGTTGTCAGTGGGTCTGGTGTCTTCATTTCCCTGGATCATGATGTGTGGGTGGGATGTCATGCCGCCCCTGTCATCTTGCCACACTCCCGAGATCACTCAACAGCCTATGGCAGCTTGTCCCTCCCTCTGCAAGCTCCTCCTCCTCGCCAGTGATTGGCCACCGGCACTGTAGCTCAGGAAAAGGCACACACGCAGCCAATGACTGGCGAGGAGACAGAGCTTGGAGAGGAGGAGCTGAGCAGCAGCACGAAGATCAAAGAAGTGAGGGAGTGTCAGGACAGGAACGCTGGAATGGGCAGGCAGGCCTATTAACAATGTAACGCACTGGCTGACGACAACCACCACCCACAGACCGAAGTCCCTCAGGGCGCGGAGTCTAAGTCCCAGGCTGCCCTTCACCAGGGCCCCTGATGGTGGGGATGGACTTGACACAGCCAGGAACCAGCTCGCGGCCCCCAAGACACCCCAGTTACGGTAATGGCCGCTGCCAATGGCGTGTAGCTGGTGGAAAGGACAATAGAGTAGTCGGGCAGGCCAGGTCAACAACAACGGGACAAAACGGTACAGGACAGCAGACGGGAATCACAGGTCACGGGCCAGGTTCAGCAACGGAGGGTCAGATCAAAGGAGAACACAAAGAATGGTCGAGTCACAAGCCAAGTCAGATTCCAGGAGAGTCACGAGAGTCAGAACAGAGCTGTAGCAACACAAAGACACAAGACACAAGTGCAAAGGGCATGTGCGGACCACAGGCTTATATGTAATCAGCCACACCCCTCTGGGGGATGGACCTCAGAGACCTGAAGGCAAAAAAGATTCCCACCATGCTCTGCAGAAATCCAAGATGGATGCCAGCACATGGAGTAACATAACCTCTGGGAAAAGGTAGGACCTTGACAGGGAGCAGCCGGTGCAAGTCAAGAGGAGAGCGGCCGGAGAAGGAAGACAGCTGACTGGTAAGTGTCTGTGCCGTGCAGATGGTGCTGCTGCTGCAGCCAGGTATGCTGGCTGTGGATGGGAGAGGGAGGGAGCGAGTTCAGGCTGGAGCAGGGGTCAGCAAGGTAACTATCATTGGTGTCAGTGGGAGGAATAGTGCCCCATCATTGGTGTCACTTATACCAAAGATGGGGCACTATTCCTCCCACTAACACCAATGATGGGGCACTAATTCCCCCCCACTGACACCCACGATGGGGCACTATTCCTCCCCCCACTGACACAAACGATGGGGCACTATTCCTCCCCTCACTGACACCAACAATAGGGCAGTATTCCTCCCCCCCACTGACACCAATGACACTATTCCCCCCCACTGACACCAATGATGGGGCACTATCCCCTCCCCCCCCCACTGACACCAATGATGGGGCACTATTTCCCCCCCACTGACACTAATGATGGGTCACTACCCCCCCCACTAACACCAATGATGGGTCACTATTCCCCCCCCCCACTGACACCAATAATGGGGCACTATTCCCCCCCACATACACTGACACCAATGATGTACATGTGTCTGTGTATGTATGTACATGTGTCTGTGTGTGTGTGTACATGTGTCTATGCGGGTGTATTTCTGTGTATGTACATGTATCTGTGTGTATGCATGTCTGTATGTGCCTTTGTGTGTATACAGGGGCGGACTGACAACACATGGGGCCCCCGGGCAATAGGGGATCATGGGGCCCCTGTGTCCTTGCCCACACTCAAAGCACACACAAAAAAGCCTATAAAAGGTACCAGGGGCATTTCATGGGGTCCTCTACTGAGCCCGGGCCCTCGGGCAGTGCCCGAGTGCAAGAATGGTCAGTCCGCCCTTGTGTGTATACATGTGTCTGTATGTATGTGTGTGTACATGTGTCTCTATGCGTGTGTGTACATGTGTCTTTGTGTGTACAGGTGTCTCTGTTTGTGTGTGTTTGTTGGTGGTGAGAAACTGTTAAGGCCTGGCTAGTAGCTCAGGACTTGAAATTTTAAACCCTGATTTAATCCCAAGTCCTTTCTATAACAAGTTAAAGTCTATCTAGTGCAAGAATAGTAGCAGGCATTGCAATGATAAAGTTAGCAAAAAACATTCTGCGTTGAATCGTCAAAACTAAACTCTCTGGTCTTGTTCACATGGGTGCTGAGGTCCATATACCATGAATGACCATTCGTTACAGCATGTCTAGACTCCAGATATTGTGTACAGGTAGCCCATGTAAATCTATATGGATATAGAGCCTGCAAGGATACAGTGGCAACGTGCAGTCGCTGTATCCTAATAGAGTTAAAAAAACTGTCTGCCTGCAATATATGAAGTCTAGATACTCTGCAAAAAATGGCCTGTTGACAGTATAGGGGCCTCAGTGCCCATGTAAACAAGGCCTTCATCTTTTAAGTGAATTCCCACATTCACTTAACACTGTAATCTCAATTACCAGATCACTTTACCTTTCTGTTTCAGGAAAGGTAAACAACATTTTCAAGGACATTTGTAGTAATAAAACTCTGGTAGAATCTGCTCAACCTTTAATTGAACTCTCCCAGAATCCAGATCTTAGACTTTATTACCTCTCAGGGTTAATATCAAATTTGACAGTGCTGGTTGAGTAGAATCTACTCCGCCTCTTAACTGCATTCTCCCAGGACAAGAATCTCAGTAAAAAAAACAGAAATAGCAGGGGCCACGGTATCACTCACATGAACTATCTGCAACTAAGCACCATGTGTAGAGCAAAAGCCAAATTAGAGATTCCACAAGCATTGTATCTGCTGATCTCACGGTTAATTTTTTTCTGGGTACATCACGCTGCAGCTCTGTGTAGACTTCCTCCATTTTGATGTCACCAGGCCCTGCCCCAATGCATTTGCTTTGGCTCCCGCTTCTGCCTCTGTGAACAGAGGGAGGAGAGAGCCGCAGCATATAGGCACAGCCCTAGATTGAGATAGGACTCAGGAAAGAAACACAGTGGCTGGGTAAGGGAACAGCTATAAGCAGAGGTGTCTGTGCTGGTGGATATGACAAAAAATTTAATTTCTCCCAAAGTATGAAGCTACCTTTACCTTAGTTGCATATCGACTACACAAACTCCAAGTTTGATTGTTAATGTCAGATAGCATGCAAGTACATTTGAGGTTCTCTCTAAAGATTAAATAAACAGGTTGAAGTGGATGGACTGATGATTTTTTTCAACCTTACCTACTATGTAACTCTGTAAATCAATGTGGGTGATATGCCTGTAATTATTGGTATCTGATATTTAAACAGATTTAGAAAGTGCAGTACTTATGTCCAACACCCAAGAGTTTCTAGATGCATTTTCTAAATGCAGAAAAAAATTTCAGTTGGGGTGGGAATTGTTTAAACGGCATGATGGTAAAAGCAATTTTTAATTAGAGAGCATAACTGTAACATTACCCCATATGTTAGTGTCTTTTCTATCAATATGGGTCTGCAGTACAAAGGCGGGCACATTACATGAAGATGGAAGCAGCATAGGCAGGGTTGGATTTATGACCTTGGCACGTAGGCCATGGTTTAGTGGGCCAGGTAAAGTTACAGCTGCAAATGATATGCTGACATATCCAAATTCATTGGTGTAAGTATATTTTCATCATCCTTTTCCAGCTTTCCAACAGCCTTATCAAGTCTCCTGTGTTTATTCTGCAGGAGGTGAGGGTTGCAGTTACTTTCTCTTCTACCTACACTGGCAGTACCCTCTGTAATGTATGAAAGTCTAAAGCATTGCCTGATGTTGCTAAGCCAAGACATTGTCATTGTTACATGCTTAATGCTTGCTTATATAAGAGGAGGAAATTTGGGGGAAGAAATGGGAAAGTGAACATGTCTGCCTGCTTGCTGATTTTTTATTTACATGGCAATACAAAAATTTCAAGTTGGGATTTATGATGAGCTAAACTGACCTGGGTTTGATTTGGCAGGGGTTCAGTAAATTTCACAGATGTTCATATGGTGATTTCCAATCCTATTAAAATCAATAGGAGCTGAATCTGTCAAATACCCATTTTCTGGACTAATAGGCGAGGGGGTGTCATAAAAATAGCATGGTGGTGGGCACTGCCCTGGGGAACTAGTGGTGCAGATCCAATCACAATGTCTGATGGCCGACAGCTCACTGAAAGCAAAAACACTGCCGCTGAGACACATCCCACTCCTTCATTTGTCACCCAGCAAATAGAAAGGCCAGCAGATGACAGTTATTATATACAAGGGGATAGGTTTCCCCAAGTACTTCACTGACCATATATAGACATGACCATACTGGGATCCTGCCCCTTTGCTTACAGGGCTGGGGATTCCTGGCCAATGACATCAGTAGTTGTTAAGAACGTGGTGGCGCCTGCCCCCACTGGAGTCCTTAACAACCATTGATAGTGCAAAGTTGCATAATAGCAGTAGTAATACATCTATTATATATGACGTTCAGCTCCCAACGAACAGGTAACTGTTGGGGGCGTCCATCCGACAAGTCCAGTCCTTGTGAACTTGTGTTTAGACCAAACCTTGAGTTCATCTCTAGTTATGATCAGAAAATAACAGAGGGGGAGACTGAAAGAGGAAAGGATCAGCATGGGGCTGATGTGAGATGCAGGAAGAGGTGTGAGAGATGGTGTACAAAGCTGTAAAATGGGGCAGAAGGGGGTGCACAGAGTTAAAGAGGGAAGACTTGTGAGAGGCAGGAGAGTGAAGAGCAGGTTAGAGTACAAAAAGTTGGACAGAAGGAGCAGGATGGCATTTCATGGATATTGATTTTTCATCTGTGGACATTTCTGGTTGTGTCAGTATAGTAATGGCTTCATCTCTGCGGATGTTTCTGGTTGTGCTCACTATGTGATTATTTCCTCAGGTTTACTTGGTACGCCTCACATGGTGTGTGTGAATCAGTTTTTCAGTGCATTGAGAGGACACACAAGGTAACGGACTTAAGGGAGAAAAAAAACATGTATTTTATTTTTGGACATCCTGTACATGTCATATGCTGGATGACATTTTTGGATGTAATCTATTTGATTCTACTGTATGATGTGATGAACTGGATTGTTTTTCTGCATTTGTGCATAAGATGTGCTGAAGTGCATTTATGCATGCACCTTAAAAATGAAACACATTCAATTAAATATCTTTTTGCTTAGTAACAAAAAACAGCACACAGACACTTACACAGTTTCTCAAACAGTATCATTAGCCTCAAGTTGCAAGTGATTATCATTGCTTCTGCCAAACATCAAACACTCTATGGGGTTGATTTACTGAAACAGGAGAGGGCAAAATCTAATGCAGTTCTGCATAGAAACCATTCAGCTTTCAGGGGGTTTTTTGCCAAAGCTTAAAGTGGTTCTAAAGGCAGACAGTTTATTACCTTAATTAATTCTATGCATTAAGGTTAAAAAAATCTGGATGCAGCTCCCCCTTAGCCTCCTTATACTTACCTGAGCTTCATCAAGATCAAGTGATGTGCATGAGAGCCGTGGCTCTTTGGTGATTCTCTTTCCTCATTGGCTCGCACAGTAGTGAGAGCCATTGGCTCCTGCTGCTGCCAATCACAGCCAGTGAGCCAATGAGGAGAGAGTGGGGGGCAGACCTGAGCCATGCTCTGGAGAAGCTTCCTATTGGGGGCACTTGGTTGGGGGGAAGAGTCAGGAATGCCCACGGGGGACCCAAAATAGAAGAGGATCAGGGCTGCTTTGAGCAAAGCCATTGCTCAAGCAAGTATAACATACATACATATACAGTGCCTTGAAAAGGTATTCATACTGCTTGAAATTTTCCACATTTTGTCATGTTACAACCAAAAACATAAATGTATTTTATTGGGATTTGATGTAATAGACCAATACAAAGTGGCACATAATTGTGAAGTAGAAGGAAAATGATAAATGGTTTTCAAAATTGTTTACAAATAAATATCTGAAAAGTGTGGCGTGCATTTGTATTCAGCCCCCCTGAGTTAATACATTGTAGAACCACCAATTACAGCTGCAAGTCTCTACCAGCTTTGCACATCTAGAGAGTGAAATTTCTGCCCATTCTTCTTTGCAAAATAGCTCAAGCTCTGTCAGATTGGACGGAGAGCATCTGTGAACAGCAATTTTTAAGTCTTTCCACAGATTCTCAATTGGATTTAGGTTGGGACTTTGTCTGGGCCATTCTAACACATGAATATGCTTTGATGTAAACCATTGCATTGTAGCTCTGGCTGTATGTTTAGGGTTGTTGTCCTGCTGGAAGGTGAACCTCCGCCCCAGTCTCAAGTCTTTTGCAGACTCTAACAGGTTTTCTTCTAAGATTGCCCTGCATTTGGCTCCATCCATCTTCTCATCAACTCTGACCAGCTTCCCTATCCTTGCTGAAGAAAAGCAAAAGCACATTATGATACTACCACTACAATTTTTCACGGTGGGGATGGTGTGTTCAGGATGATGTTAGTTTCCGCCACACATAGCATTTTGCTATTAGGACAAAAAGTTCAGTTTTGGTCTCATCTGACCAGAGCACCTTCTTCCACATGTTTGCTGTGTCCCCCACATGGTTTCTCGCAAACTACAAATGGGACTTCTTATGGCTTTATTTCAGCAATGGCTTTCTTCTTGCCACTCTTCCATAAAGGTCAGATTTGTTGAGAGCATGACTTATACTTGTCCTGTGGACAGATTCTCCCACCTGAGCTGTGGATCTCTGCAGCTCCACCAGAGTTACCATGGGCCTCTTGGCTGCTTCTCTGATTAATGCTCTCCTTGCCTGGCCTGTCAGTTTAGGTGGATGACCATGCCTTGGTAGGTTTGCAGTTGTGCTATACTCATTCGATTTTCAGATGATGGATTGAACAGTGCTCCATGAGATGTTCAAAGCTTGGGATATTTTTTTATAACCTAACCCTGCTTTAAACCTTTCCACAGCTTTATCCCTGACCTGTCTGGTGTGTTCATTGGCCTTCATGATGCTGTTTGTTCATTAATGTTCTCTAACAAACCTCTGAGGGCTTCACAGAATAGCTGTATTTATACTGAGATTAAATTACACACAGGTGGACTCTATTTACAATTTAGGTGACTTCTGAAGGCAATTGGTTCCACTAGATTTTAGTTATGGGTATCAGAGCAAAGGGGACTGAATACAAATGCACGCCACACTTTTCAGATATTTATTTGTAAACAATTTTGAAAACCATTTATCATTTTCCTTTCACTTCACAATTATGTGCAACTTTGTGTTGGTCTATCACATAAAATCCAAATAAAATACATTTACGTTTTTGGTTGTAACATGACAGAATGTGGAAAATTTCAAGGGGTATGGATACTTTTTCGAGGCACTGTATATATATATACAGTATATATATATATATATATATATAAAATTTTTTTAATTAATTAATTACTTAATCAATTAATTAATCAATTAATTTAAATTCCAACCTTCACTTTAATTGAACAAGCTGAAGTTAAAAGCTACAGTTGCAAGAAAAAGTATGTGAACCCCTTGGGATTACGTGGAGTTTTGCATGAATTGGGCATAAAATGTGCTCTGAACGTCATCTAAGTCACAACAATAGAAGAACACAGTCTGCTGAACATAATACTATACAAACATTAGATGTTGCCATGGTTTAATTGCACATAACATGTAAACATTCACAGTGCAGGGAGGAAAAAGTATGTGAGGCCCTAGCTTAATGACTTCTCCCAGAGCTAATTGGAGCCAGGAGTGAGCCAACCTTGACTCCAATCAGTGTGATGATATTGGATGTGTTGCTGACAGCTGTCTTGCCCTAAAAAACACACACCTGTTTTGGGTTTACTGGTTTCAAGAAGCACTGTCTGATGTGAACCATGCCTCGCAGAAAAGAGCTCTCAGAAGACCTACGATCAAGAATTGTTGACTTGCATGAAGCTGGAAAGGGTTACAAAAGTATCTCCAAAAGCCTTGATGTTCATGTGTCCATGGTAAGACAGACTGTCTACAAATGGAGAAAGTTTAGCACTGTTGCTACTCTCCCTAGGCGTGGTTGTCCTGTAAAAATGACTGCAAGAGCACAGCACAGAATGCTGCATGAGGTAAAGAAGAATCCCAGAGTGTCAGCTAAAGACCTACAGAAATCTATGGCACATGCTAACATTTTTGTTGACACATCTACAATAAGGAAAACATTAAACAAGAATGGAGTACAAGGGAGGACACCACAGAGGAAGCCATTGCTATTCAAAAATAATATTGCAGCACGTTTGAAGTTTGCAAAAGAGCACCTGGATGTTCCACAGCACTACTGGCAAAATATGAAACCAAGATTGAGTTGTCTGGGAAGAACACACAACACTATGTGTGGAGAAAAAAAGACACAGCACACCAACATCAAAACCTTATCCCCACTGTAAAACATGGTGGAGGGAGCATCATGGTTTGGGGCTGCTTTGCTGTCTCAGGGCCTGGACGGATTGTTGTCATTGATGGGAAAATTAATTCCAGAGTTTATCAAGACATTTTGCAGGAAAACGTACGACCATCTGTCTGCCAACTGAAGCTTCGCAGAAGATGGGTGATGCAACAGGACAATGACCCAAAGCATACAAGTAATTCAACAAAACAATGGCTGCAACAGCACAGAATACACCTTCTGGAGTGGCCCAGTCAGAGTCCTGACCTCAACCCGATTGAAATGCTGTGGCATGACCTTAAGAGAGCGATTCACACCAGACATCCCAAGAATATTGCTACACTGAAACAGTTTTGTGAAGAGGAGTGGTCCAAAATTACTCCAGATCATTGTGCAGGACTGATCTGCAACTACAGGAAACGTTTGGTTGAGGTTATTGTTGCCAAAGGAGGGTCAACCAGTTATTAAGTCCAAAGGTTCACATACTTTTTCCTCCCTGCACTGTGAATGTTTACATGTTATGTGCAATTAAACCATGGCAACATCTAATGTTTGTGTAGTATTTATTATGTTCAGCAGACTGTGTTCTTCTATTGTTGTGACTTAGATGATGTTCAGAGCACATTTTGTGCCCAATTCATGCAAAACTCCACATAATCCCAAGGGGTTCACATACTTTTTCTTGCAACTGTAGCTGCTTGGCTACCATTCACAGCTTCACCAGAGTTTGCACTCTTCAGTTTTAGTAAATCAACCCCTTTATGTCTCTAACCTACTTACTTTAACAAAAATAAAACTTCCTATCAAAATTCACACTATCCTTTCCCTCTATTCTCTTTCTCAACACAACGCATGAAATGTGGTTGACTGACTACTGTACAAAATGTTCAGGCTGAGTAATAGAAGGAATGCAACCAATGTCACAATAAATTCATACAACATTTCAAAAAAGTAATGATGAAACAGGGCACAATACCATCTACAGTATCTACAGTATCTGCCTCCTGGGGGAATGGTCATATTTCTCTATTATGGATAGGTTCACTCATCCTTACTAAAGGCAAATTTTTTATTTGTTAAGCTTATGTTTGGTGAGTTTCCACAATGAAATTAATGCAATAATAGAAAATGAGATAAATATAACACAAATCATGTACTGTATGACAGAAAAACTGTACAAGTAGAATATGATGCTGGTTTAGGTTCCTAAGGCTTCAATTACCTTAGAAACATAAAATCTGAAAAAGACAAAAAAATATTTAGGAAGTAAGCATTGTAATAATATTAAATAAATGTCATGGCATATGCAAGGTCACACTGTATAAATACAGAGAAAAGAAATACACCAGGAAAATATTGGACAACAAGAGGACAGCTGATTAAACATAGACCTTATTGTTCCGTCCCATTTAGAGATTTGTTATAATATTCTGCAAATGAACATCTTTATAATACTGTATTGTTTGCAGAATATCCATTTAATTTTAGTGTTGTATAATGCTTCAGCGTGTTTAATACTTAATACAATTCTGTTTATTTTTACCTCTGTAAGTTGTATTGAAATTAATTAAGGAATAGTGGCTTGGAGTGATTCATTTATTTCCACATGACAAAGTAAAAATAGATCCTGACAATGTTTCCCTAACGGCAATCTGTATATCTGACAGACAATTAACCATCAGTTCTTACTTACAGCAATGTGTTTTCCAGAGATGGGCTGATAAATTTTGGCTGGGTGGTCAAGAGGAATGACCCAGAGTGCAACCCTAGGTCCATAGATTACTTGTAATCCATTCTAGGACTCGATCAGGACGCAAGACACCTACCATGCTATAATTTTTATTAGCATTTTTATTTCCCTAAGTGCTGGGTCTGTCTAGAAGTGCTTAGGGATAGGCATTTACTCCCTATAGAATTATAGAGTTTAAGAAATGTTTTATATCCCAACAACTCATGCGTTTTCTTAAGGACAGATAGAAGTTTAACTTGGCAGCAGATATGAATACATTAATGTTTATAGGTTTTAATTAGGAAGTGATAAATGGATGTAACAAAAAAATCTTCAGTAACATTTTTTTGCTTCCTTTAATGCACATAATCTCAAGAAGTTACCCCAAAAGGTTAACAAAGATTAACCTGAATATACAACTGCCTCAGTCACCCTTTTTAATGGAGAAGCATTTATCCTATCCAATACTGTGCACTGATGAATATACTGTATCTAAATTCCTGTATATGTCCAAACATTACATCTGAACTCCAGGCACATATGAAAACATCCATGTGTAGCTACATGTTCTTTTAAAATAGATGCATTTTTATTTACTTTTAGCATCACTACCTAAATCCACCATCTGTGACATCAGCCTCTTTGATTAACTATATAGCAGCACTAAGACAAAAACACTATAGGGGACTATTATAGAGCAGGGCCCTTGATCCCCTCATGTTTTGCATTGTATTGGTATTGTTCTGTCACATGTTCTGTCTCCCTTTGTAATGTACAGCGCTGAGCGAACTATTGGCGCTTTATAAATACTGTATAATAATAATAATAATAATATTTATAAGAGTTTTCACATAGGTTTCACATAGCTGACTCACAAGAATCACATGCTGTATTTTTCTAATTGTATTCAATTGAAAAAATGTGAAAATCTTGGGCAAGGGTTGTGTTACATAGTTACACAGTTAGTCTGGCTGAAAAGAGACAACCGTCCATCTAGTTCAACCATTAAAAAAAAAAAAAAAAAAAAAAAAAAAAGTTATAGTTCCATACCCACAGTTGATCGAGAGGAAGGCAAAAAACCCCAGCAAAGCATGGAACAATTTGCTCCTGCAGGGGAAAAAAAATCCTTCCTGCTCCCCCAAGAGGCAATCGGATATTCCCTGGATTAAATTTACCTATAAATGTTAGTATCCAGTTATATTATGTGTATCTAGGAAAGAACCCAGGCCTTTTTTAAAGCAATCTACTGAGCTGGCCAGAACCAACTCTTGAGGGAGTCTATTCCGTATTTTCACAGCTCTTACTGTGAAGAAACCTTTCCATATTTGGAGATTAAATCTCTTTTCTTCCAGACGTAAAGAGTGCCCCCTTGTCCTCTGTGATGACATCAGGGTGAATAACTCTACACTGAGTTCACCATATGAACTACTGATGTATTTATACATTTTGATCATATCCCCCATTAATTTCCTCTTCTCAAAAGAGAATAAATTAAATTCCTTTAATCTTTCTTCATAGCTGTTCTTTCTCCAGTTCCCCAATGTTCTTTTTGTGAATTGGTACCCAATACTAAGCTGCATATTCCAGATGAGGCATTACTAATGATTTGTACAGGGGTAGAATGATGTCTCTCTCTGGAGTCTATAACTCTTTTAATACAAGAGAGGATTTTACTCGCTTTAGAAACCGCAGCTTGGCATTGCATGCCATATTTATCTTGTTACTCTTGCTTTAAAATATTTAGTTAAAAAAAACAAAACCTAGAAGTCAAACTAGACTGGCAGAGATGATGACTTATGCAGGCCATAGATGGGGAGAAAAACGGCAGATTTTTCTTTTAAAAAACGAAAATTCGGTCGTTCAAGCGGCCGACGTTGCCATCAATGGTAAAAAAAATCGGCCGATTTTCATCCCTTCTACAGCCAGCAAAAAGTGTCCCTGAAGAGAGCTCTGCTATTTCTGACAGTTCCTTGACATTTACAGCGGTTGAAACATTGTATCTATTTATTTCCATTTAGGATACAGATGTTTTTATTCTGAAACAAATAGATACAATGTTTCAACCGCTGTAAATGTCAAAGAACTGTCAGAGAACTGTCAGAAATAGCGGAGCTCTCTGCAGATACACTTTTTGCTGGACTGGAATTATTCTTATTTTCATCCTACTTCTTCTTCTTCTTCTTCTTCTTCTTCTTCTTCTTCTTCATCCTCATCCTCTTCTTCTTCTTCTTCTTCATCCTCATCCTCTTCTTCTTCTTCTTCTTCATCCTCATCCTCTTCTTCATCCTCATCTTCTTCTTCATCCTCATCCTCTTCTTCTTCATCCTCATCCTCTTCTTCTTCTTTTTCATCCTCATCCTCTTCTTCATCCTCATCCTCTTCTTCTTCTTCATCATCCTCTTCTTCTTCATCATCCTCTTCTTCTTCATCCTCATCCTCTTCTTCTTCATCCTCTTCTTCTTCTTCATCCTCATCCTCATCCTCTTCTTCTTCTTCTTCATCCTCATTTTCTTCTTCCTCATCCTCTTCTTCTTCTTCTTCTTCATCATCCTCATCCTCTTCTTCTTCTTCATCATCCTCATCCTCCTCCTCCTCTTCTTCTTCTTCTTCATCCTCATCCTCTTCTTCATCCTCATCCTCTTCTTCATCCTCATCCTCTTCTTCATCATCATCATCCTCTTCTTCTTCTTCATCCTCATCCTCTTCTTCTTCTTCTTCTTCTTCTTCATCCTCATCCTCTTCTTCTTCATCCTCATCCTCTTCTTCATCCTCATCCTCTTCTTCTTCATCCTCATCCTCTTCTTCATCCTCTTCTTCATCCTCTTCCTCTTCTTCTTTTTCTTCTTTTTGTCTTCCTCTTGCAGGTCACTGCTCATGCGCAGTTTTTTTATCGGTAAAAAATCGGCCGATTCGCCCACTAATTGCCGCGAAAATCGGCCGATCGGCAAAATCGGCCGATTTTTTTCCAACTTTACCGAAAAAAAAAAAAGGCCAAAATACCGAAAAACGGCCGACCAAATCGCCCACTAACGATCCGAAAATCGGCCGATTTTATTTTCGGCCGAAAAATCGGCCGATTTTCGACCCATCTATGGCCTGCATTATTGGTGATTTATTGCTCATTTAGGGGTTGATTTACTAAAACTGGAGAGTGAAAAATCTGGTGCAGCTGTGCATGGTAGCCAATCAGCTTCTATTAAAGCAATTCTAAAGAAGAACTCCAGAATAGGCAAAAAAAGCATTTACCCATTAGTACACCCCCCTACACAAAACACTAAACAGTTCATAACATTTTGAAAATCCTTACCATGTAGGAGAAAAGTCTAATTGAATTTTCATGACCTCATCTCTGTAATTCAAAAGATAACATCATCTGTAGAGATGAGCGAATAGAACTTGGCGAAGTGGAATTCGTTTCGAATATTAGGAAAAATTAGCAGACTTCGGATGCGCGAATCGAAATTTTTCCAAAAATGGCGGCGACATGTGTGGCGACGGAGCGGGGATCTCTGGGAAGGCGCACAGACAAGGCGCGCTGACCCATAATGCATTCATTCATGACATATGATCGCATTAGCCAATCAGCAGCCAGCCAGCACTGTGTAATGGTGGAGCTATAAATTGCGGCCATCTTACAATTCTCCATTTGCCTCCGGTCATTCAAGAGAGACAGACCTCTCTGTATTAGGGACAGAGTTAGGGCCACAGATACTTTAGGGACACAGAATCGTTACTTAGGGACACAGAATTGTTACTCAGGGACACAGAATTGTTACTCAGGGACAGACACAGAATTGTTACTGAGGGACACAGAATTGTTACTGAGGGACACAGAATTGTTACTGAGGGACACAGAATTGTTACTCAGGGACACAGAACTGTTACTCAGGGACAAACACAGAATTGTTACTGAGGGACACAGAATTGTTACTGAGGGACACAGAATTGTTACTCAGGGACAGACACAGAATTGTTACTGAGGGACACAGAACTGTTACTCAGGGACACAGAACTGTTACTCAGGGACAGACACAGAATTGTTACTGAGGGACACAGAATTGTTACTCAGGGACACAGAATTGTTACTCAGGGACACAGAACTGTTACTCAGGGACACAGAATTGTTACTCAGGGACACATAACTTTTACTCAGGGACACAGAATTGTTACTCGGGGACAGACACAGAATTGTTACTCAGGGACACAGAATTGTTACTGAGGGACACAGAATTGTTACTGAGGGACACAGAATTGTTACTCAGGGACACAGAACTGTTACTGAGGGACACAGAATTGTTACTCAGGGACAGACACAGAATTGTTACTGAGGGACACAGAATTGTTACTGAGGGACACAGAATTGTTACTGAGGGACAGACACAGAATTGTTACTGAGGGACACAGAATTGTTACTGAGGGACACAGAATTGTTACTCAGGGACACAGAATTGTTACTCAGGGACACAGAATTGTTACTCAAGGACACAGAACTGTTACTCAGGGACACAGAATTGTTACTCAGGGACACAGAATCGTTGAATTAAAGAGTATGTCAGACAACACGCAGAGGAGTGGCAGAGGAGGCAATGTTTCAGGAGTGAGCAGACGTGGCAGCAGAGGAAGGGGTCGAGGCAGCACTAGTCGCAGCCAGAGGCCAGTGCTCCCGGTGTCATCCAGCGGTCGTGTCTCCACCGACAACCCTGCCGCCATCGATTGGTTGGCTCGGTCGTCTTCCTCTTCCCAGGTCACCTCTGACACCTACAGCCAACGGTCGGTGGGTACGTCAGACACAACCGTTAGTTGGCATGGCCCGGGAGCAAGCCCACTGAAATCACGTGTCCTCTACCTGCCCCTGTCCTTTGGTGTTCCCTCACCAAGCGAAGTATCGCATGCTGTGGGCTCAGCCCCACTGTACAGTGAGGAAGAGCTAACAGAGGGCGGTCAGGAACGGGGGGAGACATCCGCCTCTTCAGCAGCCAGGCGAAGAAGTACTGGCGAGGAGAGTGGCTCGGTAGCCGGTCTAGAGACAGGTTTGTCTCCTGACCCACACGCAGCCGAGGGGGCTAGTAGTGAGGCGGAGACCCTAATTGATGATGATGAGGCTGATCGCACTTGGCAGCCTCGTTGTCATCAGGCTATTGCTTCCGCATCATCAGGAGAAGAGGGTGCCAGCTTGGCAGCGAGCAAAACAGTCGGTGGGTTGCCCAGGAGGCAGCAGGATCGCAGCAGTGTCAGTGGAGGCAAACGGCCACGGAGTAGAGCACCAGCTCCACTGCAGCCTACCACCACGGCCAGTAGTGGTGCCGGTGTGCACGGAGGAAGTAGCAGTCAGCCAGTGAGGAGTAGCGGGGGCAAAGTTTCCTACTCGGCGGTGTGGCAATTTTTCGTCAAGCAGCCCGAGGAAGTAAACGTAGCCGTATGTCGACTATGTGGCCAGAAAGTCAAGCGTGGCCAGGGGGCCCATGTTGGGACTACAGCGTTGCGTCAGCATATGCAGCGTCGCCATTCGGTGGCCTGGGAAAACCGTGATAAAGATACGGCGGTTCTGCCTGCCCCAGCCCCCGCACCATCACCCGCTCCGTTACTTGCTCCGTCACCCGACGTCAATCGCCCTCTATCAGCCAGTCAAGGCTCCAACACCTCTGCTGAGGGGAGTTGTCGCTCGTTGGCATCTTCCGCTCATTCAGATGCTCCTTCTCCTGCTACTCCTCTTCACGGATTCCGTCAGCAGTCTTTCTTGGAATCCGTTTCCAAGAGACAACAGTTTGCGAGCACGCACCCGACGGTGCAGAAGCTGAACGTCCTCCTGTCCAAGTTGCTGGTGCTGCAGTCCCTCCCTTTCCAAGTGGTGGACTCAGCACCTTTCCGAGAAATGATGGCTTGTGCCGCGCCACGGTGGAGAGTGCCAAGCCGGCATTTCTTCGCCAAAAAGGCAGTGCCAGCCCTGCATTCACATGTAGAAGAGATGGTGGGCCAGTCTTTGAGCATGTCGGTCTCTGCCAAAGTGCACGGCAGCGCCGACGTGTGGAGCTGTAACTACGGTCAGGGACAGTACATGTCATTTACGGCCCACTGGGTGAACGTGGTGCCGGCACAGCCGCACCAGCAACTTGGACAGGTCACGCCGCTTTTGCCTCCACGTTTGCACGTCCTTGGTCCAGCAAAGATGTCCGCCTCTACCACCTCTTCTTCCGCCGTGTCCTCAGCCGCCACCCCCGTGCCAAGTCCCATTACCCGACCGGCATATCACATGTGCAGGGCGCAACGGTGTCACGCTGTGCTGCACCTGGTATGCCTTGGCGAACGTAGTCACACAGGGGAGGAACTTCTGAGTGTAATGAACAGAGAAATCGACAGATGGCTGTCTCCGCGCAAACTGAAAATCGGAACCATGTTGACCGACAACGGAAAGAACATGGTGTCTGCTCTGCGTCAAGGAAGGTTGTGCCATGCGCCATGCATGGCTCACGTGTTCAATCTGGTTGTCAAGCGGTTCCTAAAATCCACCATCCCACTGCAAGACATCCTTAAAATGTCACGTAAACTTTGCATGCATTTCAGCCATTCCTACACCGCAAAGCACACCCTCATTGAGCTGCAGCGGCAGAACGGAATTCCACAGCATCGCCTGATCTGCGACGTTGCAACAAGGTGGAATTCAACCCTACATATGTTAGACCGCCTTTACGAACAGCGAAAGGCCATCACCGATTTCCTGATGTTACAAGCGGATAAAGGTACTCCCCTGTGTAACTTCGATGTCAGCCATTGGCAGCTCATGCGTGACACCTGCCGCTTGCTCAGGCCCTTTGAGGAGGCCACGCTATTCGTGAGTCGGCAGGACTATGGGATGAACGACGTCATTCCTCTGTTGCACGTCCTGGAACAAATGCTGTTAACAATGGCTGGTCAGGGTGCGGTAGACGTGGCGCACAGATCTCAACGCCACATGACCCCTGTGGGGGCAGGACAGGAAGAAAAGGAGGAGGTAGAGGAGGACATTGGTGCTCAGGAATTATTGAGTGAAATGGGTGGTTTTTCCACTCAGCGGACAGGAGTGGAGGAGCAGGAGCATCTGGTAGAGGAGGAGGAAGAGGAGACAGAGGACCCAGACGCACCGTGGCAGTATGCTGTGGAGATGGAGGCAGGGAGTCCCTCGCATTCCTTGGCACAAATGGCCCATAGCATGCTCAGTTGCTTGCGTAGCGACAGCCGAATAATAACATAACCATCAGACAGAGGGATGACTTTTGGCTGTCCACCTTGTTGGACCCTCGCTACCGTTCAAAAATGGTGGCCTTTTTCACACCTGCTGAGAGGGAGGCCAAAATAACGTACTATAAAAACCACCTATGTAGTCAGTTGGTTTCTGCCTTTCTGCGCCAACGTCCATCCTCAGACACTGTGGGCCCTGTGTGCTCGTGTTCCGTTGCCATGGCAGCAGGGGAGGGGTGGGGTGGTAGGAGCAGTGGCAGCTCCACCAGCAGTGGCTGCCTCAGTCTGCAGTCGATGATGAGTAGCTTTCTTCACCAGCGCAGTGAGGAAACTACTAACCAGCCGCAGCAGCAGCAGCAGCAGCATCAGGTGGACCTGGAGCAGGACCTCAAACAACAGTCTTGGGCCTACTTGGACAGCACCCTGCCAACCGAGGTAGACAATCCCCTTGACTACTGGTCAACGAAACTTGACCTTTGGCCCCAACTAGCTGAATTTGCCCTTGAAAGGCTGTCATGCCCGGCCAGTAGCGTGGCATCGGAGCGCGTGTTTAGTGCGGCAGGAGGTATTGTAACTCCGCGGAGGACACGACTGTCCACCCAAAGTGTGGAGAGACTCACGTTTGTGAAAATGAATCAGGCGTGGATTAGTCTGGATTTCAAACCACCAGTTCCTGACACAACTGACTAAATCCGCCATGAATCATGCCCCAAACATGTTATTATTTTTAACATAGGCCTCTGTATGGCCTTCAATTTAAGCTGCTTACGCTTCGCCACTCTGCCATGGGCCCCTGTACCACCTCCTCTTGCTGCTGCCAGGTCCAGAGTGTGTCATGGGTCCCTGTACGGCCTCCCATTGCTGCTGTCTCCATCGCCACACTCTGCCATGTGCCACTTTCAGGTCTCCTCACACTGCTGGTGGGTTCCATTTTGTCATAGGGTGCTGGCAGATTACGGGCCTCCCATTGCTGCTGCCAGGCCCGTAATCTGCCATGGGCCCCTGTACCGCCTCCTTATGCTGCTGCCAGGTCCAGAGTGTGTCATGGGTCCCTGTACGGCCTCCTATTGCTGCTGTCTCCATCGCCACACTCTGCCATGTGCCACTTTCAGGTCTCCTCACACTGCTGGTGGGTTCCATTTTGTCATAGGGTGCTGGCAGATTACGGGCCTCCCATTGCTGCTGCCAGGCCCGTAATCTGCCATGGGCCCCTGTACCGCCTCCTCATGCTGCTGCCAGGTCCAGAGTGTGTCATGGGTCCCTGTACGGCCTCCCATTGCTGCTGTCTCCATCGCCACACTCTGCCATTTGCCACTTTCAGGTCTCCTCACACTGCTGGTGGGTTCCATTTTGTCATAGGGTGCTGGCAGATTACGGGCCTCCCATTGCTGCTGCCAGGCCCGTAATCTGCCATGGGCCCCTGTACCGCCTCCTCATGCTGCTGCCAGGTCCAGAGTGTCTCATGGGTCCCTGTACGGCCTCCCATTGCTGCTGTCTCCATCGCCACACTCTGCCATTTGCCACTTTCAGGTCTCCTCACACTGCTGGTGGGTTCCATTTTGTCATAGGGTGCTGGCAGATTACGGGCCTCCCATTGCTGCTGCCAGGCCCGTAATCTGCCATGGGCCCCTGTACCGCCTCCTCATGCTGCTTCCAGGTCCAGAGTCTCTCATGGGTCCCTGTACGGCCTCCCATTGCTGCTGTCTCCATCGCCACACTCTGCCATGTGCCACTTTCAGGTCTCCTCACACTGCTGGTGGGTTCCATTTTGTCATAGGGTGCTGGCAGATTACAGGCCTCCCATTGCTGCTGCCAGGCCCGTAATCTGCCATGGGCCCCTGTACCGCCTCCTCATGCTGCTGCCAGGTCCAGAGTGTGTCATGGGTCCCTGTACGGCCTCCCATTGCTGCTGTCTCCATCGCCACACTCTGCCATGTGCCACTTTCAGGTCTCCTCACACTGCTGGTGGGTTCCATTTTGTCATAGGGTGCTGGCAGATTACGGGCCTCCCATTGCTGCTGCCAGGCCCGTAATCTGCCATGGGCCCCTGTACCGCCTCCTCATGCTGCTGCCAGGTCCAGAGTGTCTCATGGGTCCCTGTACGGCCTCCCATTGCTGCTGTCTCCATCGCCACACTCTGCCATTTGCCACTTTCAGGTCTCCTCACACTGCTGGTGGGTTCCATTTTGTCATAGGGTGCTGGCAGATTACGGGCCTCCCATTGCTGCTGCCAGGCCCGTAATCTGCCATGGGCCCCTGTACCGCCTCCTCATGCTGCTTCCAGGTCCAGAGTCTCTCATGGGTCCCTGTACGGCCTCCCATTGCTGCTGTCTCCATCGCCACACTCTGCCATGTGCCACTTTCAGGTCTCCTCACACTGCTGGTGGGTTCCATTTTGTCATAGGGTGCTGGCAGATTACAGGCCTCCCATTGCTGCTGCCAGGCCCGTAATCTGCCATGGGCCCCTGTACCGCCTCCTCATGCTGCTTCCAGGTCCAGAGTGTGTCATGGGTCCCTGTACGGCCTCCTATTGCTGCTGTCTCCATCGCCACACTCTGCCATGTGCCACTTTCAGGTCTCCTCACACTGCTGGTGGGTTCCATTTTGTCATAGGGTGCTGGCAGATTACGGGCCTCCCATTGCTGCTGCCAGGCCCGTAATCTGCCATGGGCCCCTGTACCGCCTCCTCATGCTGCTGCCAGGTCCAGAGTGTGTCATGGGTCCCTGTACGGCCTCCCATTGCTGCTGTCTCCATCGCCACACTCTGCCATTTGCCACTTTCAGGTCTCCTCACACTGCTGGTGGTTCCATTTTGTCATAGGGTGCTGGCAGATTACGGGCCTCCCATTGCTGCTGCCAGGCCCGTAATCTGCCATGGGCCCCTGTACCGCCTCCTCATGCTGCTGCCAGGTCCAGAGTGTGTCATGGGTCCCTGTACGGCCTCCCATTGCTGCTGTCTCCATCGCCACACTCTGCCATGTGCCACTTTCAGGTCTCCTCACACTGCTGGTGGGTTCCATTTTGTCATAGGGTGCTGGCAGATTACGGGCCTCCCATTGCTGCTGCCAGGCCCGTAATCTGCCATGGGCCCCTGTACCGCCTCCTCATGCTGCTGCCAGGTCCAGAGTGTGTCATGGGTCCCTGTACGGCCTCCCATTGCTGCTGTCTCCATCGCCACACTCTGCCATGTGCCACTTTCAGGTCTCCTCACACTGCTGGTGGGTTCCATTTTGTCATAGGGTGCTGGCAGATTACGGGCCTCCCATTGCTGCTGCCAGGCCCGTAATCTGCCATGGGCCCCTGTACCGCCTCCTCATGCTGCTGCCAGGTCCAGAGTGTCTCATGGGTCCCTGTACGGCCTCCCATTGCTGCTGTCTCCATCGCCACACTCTGCCATTTGCCACTTTCAGGTCTCCTCACACTGCTGGTGGGTTCCATTTTGTCATAGGGTGCTGGCAGATTACGGGCCTCCCATTGCTGCTGCCAGGCCCGTAATCTGCCATGGGCCCCTGTACCGCCTCCTCATGCTGCTGCCAGGTCCAGAGTGTCTCATGGGTCCCTGTACGGCCTCCCATTGCTGCTGTCTCCATCGCCACACTCTGCCATGTGCCACTTTCAGGTCTCCTCACACTGCTGGTGGGTTCCATTTTGTCATAGGGTGCTGGCAGATTACAGGCCTCCCATTGCTGCTGCCAGGCCCGTAATCTGCCATGGGCCCCTGTACCGCCTCCTCATGCTGCTTCCAGGTCCAGAGTGTGTCATGGGTCCCTGTACGGCCTCCCATTGCTGCTGTCTCCATCGCCACACTCTGCCATGTGCCACTTTCAGGTCTCCTCACACTGCTGGTGGGTTCCATTTTGTCATAGGGTGCTGGCAGATTACGGGCCTCCCATTGCTGCTGCCAGGCCCGTAATCTGCCATGGGCCCCTGTACCGCCTCCTCATGCTGCTGCCAGGTCCAGAGTGTCTCATGGGTCCCTGTACGGCCTCCCATTGCTGCTGTCTCCATCGCCACACTCTGCCATGTGCCACTTTCAGGTCTCCTTACACTGCTGGTGGGTTCCATTTTGTCATAGGGTGCTGTATGGCCTCCCATTGCTGCTGCCAGGCCCGTAATCTGCCATGGGCCCCTGTACCAACTCCTCATGCTGCTGCCAGGCCCGTAATCTGTCATGGGCCCCTGTACCGCCTCCTCATGCTGCTGCCAGGTCCAGAGTGTCTCATGGGTCCCTGTACGGCCTCCCATTGCTGCTGTCTCCATCGCCACACTCTGCCATGTGCCACTTTCAGGTCTCCTCACACTGCTGGTGGGTTCCATTTTGTCATAGGGTGCTGTATGGCCTCCCATTGTTGCTGCCTCCACCGCCACACTGTGGCTCCACACTCTGGTTTTGGCCCCGTGACTGCCCAAATGAGTGAAGTGTGCGGTGATTCTAAGATCGACGGCACTCATCTATATGTCATACTGACTGACAGTATTATTTCTCTTCCCCAGCAGACTCCAAGGGCATTTAAATTAAAGGTACAGTGTTCTGCACTAATATAAAGGCTCTCTGAAGCCTAGAAACACCCTTTTTATAAGTTAAATTCGCAGCGAATATATTCGCATCGAATCGAATTTATTCCTCGAATTCGCCGAATCAGCCGAATCGAATTTTTGAATACTTCGCTCATCTCTAATCATCTGCTCTGCCAAGGAGCAGGTGTAACAGCAGGGTTTATATCATATCCTCTCCTCTCTCTGCAGTAAAAGGAAACTACAGTTCCTATCAATCACAGGGAATTGTTGTGAATGTGGGTTGGTACACTAAGCCTGTACATGTTGAATGTGTCTGGGAGTCTGCGATTCCCAGTCTGCCCACCAGTGCAAGTGGGGCTAAATTACATATTTCAGAGCAGCTACTGAGTAAACCAAAAGATGGATAACATATTCAGTGAATGTAGGAAATCAGCAACAAGGATGTTTGAAGAAGTTTTTGCCAGGAGTTCTGCTTTAAGCTTTGACAAAAAAATACCTGGATACTGATTGGTTTCTAAGCAGAGCTGCACCAGATTTAGCTCTCTCTAGTGTCCAGTTGTCAGATAAGACAAGATTAGATACAGAGATAGGATCAAGATAGCTTTGCCAAACATGCCGTGGCATTGTCTGTTTCAGCAACACTTTTAAAGCCGGCCATAGACGGAACAACTTTCTTTCTTGCAATCACGGGTTGCAGGAAAGGAAATCACTCGATTGCCCCATCAACACAGCCAGTGTTGATGCAGAAATCCCTCCCTCAGAGACATTGTGTTCTCCTGGCAAGGGCGGGGGTCCCTTCCGAGAGAACACAGTGATTACTGCTAGAGACTATGATAGCTGCTAGCAATAATTGCATGTAAAATCCAACAGGCTGGTTGCACCCAAGTTGATCATTCAATTAACTTGGGCACATTCAGCCTGCCCATACATGGTTTGAATCTCTGCCAGTCACTGCTGACCCGGCTGAGAATCAAACCGTTTGTGGCCAGCTTTAGTTATTTTTCCAACCACAATAGATAGGTCCAGTTGGATGCAGCATTAACAGGCAGTGCCTAAACCATATGATTGCAAACTACTTGGGGTCCAGGGCTGATTCAAGTACTCTTCAAAGTGGGGATTCCATGGATTATTGATTGTCCAGGCTAGACCATTTACCGAAGCTCGCACACTATGGGCTGAAATTTCTGACTTGTTAGTAAATCATGCTATATGTCTCCTAGTTTGTGGCCTATTCCAGTGTTCTGGTAGTAACCAAGCTGAATACAATGTTACTCCAGAGTGTGGTCTCCAGACGTGATGCCTTATTCTCTTCAAATTCTTTCACCAATCCCAGATGTATCCTTTAGTAATATCAACTTTTCTTAAATGGGATCTGGCAGGGCAATACAACCTCTAACTTCATCATCTGTATTTCCATCTGGTTCTTGATCTTTATGAGAGACTTCCTCCATCTATAAGGGTTGGTTTACTAAAACTGGAGAGTGCAAAATCTGATGCAGCTCTGCATAGAATACTAACAGTTTCCACTTTTTTTTCACATTCAAGTTTAATTGAACATGCTTAAGTTAGAAGCTGATTGGTTACTATGCACAGCTGCACCAGATTTTGCACTCTCCAGTAAATCAACCCCTGCAAGAATTGTCTTCTAGTGACTATTTTAACATCTTCCCAGAGAGAGTGGTCCTGAAGCTTTCCTTACGTTTTCAGCTTAAACACATTTCCAATTTGCACTTTTATAGGGAACTTCCTATCCTAGTTTACAGCAGGGTTACATCCGGGTATGTGACTTGAAGCAGGCTAATCCAGATACATTTGAAGCTTAGAGCATCTAAAAGTTGCTTCTCTTTTCCATGCCCTTCTTTAGAAGAAGAAAAATATTGGTATACTCCATAGTATAGTCAGTTTAACCTCTTGATGCATACATGCAGCTACTCGGCAGGTGGGCCTTAACGCTGAGTGGCCACATATATTCAACACTGTGAATACTACTTACCATGCTGAAAGAGCGCTCCGTGCACGCTTCTAGCACAGTAGCTGGCGGTGATCAGTAAGCTCCTTATGTTTACTTGCGATCATGAGCTTTCTGATCATGTGACTGCTGTGACAGCCAATAACTGCAATCACATGACCCAAAGGCCCACCTCCACCTCAAGGTTTTTAGAACCCTTAAAGGGCCGTGAGGCGGTCGGCACCAAAGGGTTAAAGATGAACTGAAGGCAGTTATTATAGACCAAATTGGTAGAAAGAAAATGCAGTTTTCTAGTCATTATGACATCAGAAAATTATTTTTTTTGCAAGCGGTGTATTTACTTGAACATGAACTAATATCAGTCTTTTGCAGTCCCTGGGTCAGGAAAAGCACATACATATGCGCAAGCACAGAACCACAGTGGCCCTTGCTTATACCCGATGTCTGGGTGCACATGCACAAACATGTGGCTGCACGTGTGTGAGCATGCACAGGCTCCAGGCGGGCTATTTACACAAAACTATTACAATGGGTTCCTGCCATTTGGTCTACTATGTTTTATGTGTAACCTGCTACCCATTCCTGCATTTGATCCCCTGCTGCTGACCTGATCTGCTTCTGACTCTGCCTGAGCATCACTTGCACTAACTCCCTGGCTTACTTTTCTTCTGCATCTGTGCCTGCTAACCTGTGCCTGACTTAGATTTTAGCCTATCTGCCAGTGATAATCCGTTTTGCCATTCCTGCTGCCTCTGGGATGCACAGCCAGCTTGTCAACACGCGCCAGAAGACTTATAGGGCACTCGTTACCTTACCAGGACTCCAGAGCCAGAGGGGTGAGAGAATCCTACCTCTGCATGTCATGCTCCATCACCAGATACGTGACACCCTGAACAACAGGACTGGAGTGTGTGAGAGGCCGCTCTTGTGCTGACCAAGATACATACTGATAGGAGGAGTGCAAAGTAACAAAAACATGAGTTCATCACTGTGCGTCTTCTGCTTTTACTGCCCAGTTGCATACAAAGGTGAGTTGAGGACAATCTGGGCTCAGACAAAGTGGACTGAATGACACTGGCCATCAAAATGAGAGTTGGAGATGCACTGAGGGAAGAGGTCTGAATTAAAAGTATTGCAACAAGAGCTGTTTTTTTAATGTATCTTTTGATAAGCTATTCATTTTATCTTGTTTTATTTAATTAGATTTCTGCTTTAAACCCTTATGGATTATACATATTTAAATATTCTACATAAGAAAAATGTTTACTAGAAAAATATATACAAATCTTAGTGAATACATTGCTGCTTCAAACACAGTACATGTTTAAAGTGTCTCTGTGTAGTTACTTCTCCTGCCACCCATGCTGCCAAACAAAGCTCTCATTGTGAGAAATTGTCCACTGAGGTCCACTGGAAATCTGACAATTCCAAGGGTGGTGGTCTTTTAGGTTCCCTACAGTTCTCATTAATTCCCTCTGCTGACCTCCCTGTCACTACACAGGAGATAGAACAGAGCAGTGTTTGGTGGTTTGAACAGCAGGAGAGGTAAGCATTTACACTCTTCTTTTACAGCTTTCCTGGGGAATTTATACAGAATCATGATAATATGACAGGAAAATAGGCCTAGATCATCAAGCTGCTTAGATCTGTGCCTAGATCATGAAGCAGGGCTTGATAAACTAGTCAGTGCTGTGAAGAGTCTGCCTGGAGCAGGGTAAAGAGGGTGTGTGTGGTGGTGGGGTCTGGAGAGTTGTTTTGTGACCTGGATCCCTGTGAAAGCTGACACGGGGCTCACATGTCATGGACTTTTCTGGATGGTTGGTAGGGTCAGTGTGCTATATTTTGAGTCTTTGCTAAAGCTCATTTATATCTACTGTTTAACCACTTCAATACCGGGCACTTTTACACCCTTCCTGCCCAGGCCAATTTTTAGCATTCAGTGTTGTCATTACTTGGTCATGCAACCCTGTACTCAAAAAGTTTTTATCTTTTTTTTCCACACAAATAGAGCTTTTTTTTGGTGGTATTTAATCACCACTGAATTTTGTATTTTTTGCTAAGTAAACAAAAAACGTTTTTCTTAATTTCTGTTTGTAAATTTTGCTAATAAATAACCTTTTTTCATAAATTTAGATCAAAATGTATTCTGCTACATTTCATTGGTGACAATATCCAAAATTAGTGTATATTATTTAGTCTGTAGGAAGGTTATAGAGTCCACAAACCATGGTGTATATATACATATATATATATATATATATATATATATATATCTGACAATCAATCCTGATGTACTGACGGCCAATCTCATTTCTTGAAGCCTGAAAATGCCAGGATAGTGCAGATATCCCCCAAATTACCCATTTTGGAAAATAGACAGTCCAAGGTATTTAGTAAGAGGAATGGCAAGTTTTTTGAAGTTGTAATCTTCTGTCACAATTTTTTGGAAAATGAAGAAATAAAAAATAAAAATCACAATTTTTTTTCTTTTACATATTGTCATCAGTCCAGTACTGTGTTATCATATAACTGGTGTGGCAGTGATCAGGGACACTGACTGCTGACAGTATGTAAAATAAACAAATAATTTAAGGGGGTTTTTTTTTCGATTTTTTTCTATTATTTTTTCATCTTTCTTCCTTATTTTTACAATTATTTTTTCAACAAACTGTGACCAGAGCAACACAATGTTACCAAGGTAACATTGTGCTACTCTGGGCAAGTGATCAAGATTTTTATTTTTTTTACACATTATGATTGCTAATACCATTGTATTTAATTGATATTAGCAACCATTTTTACTGAATTAAACTGATTTGTTCAGTCTTTTGTTGTGATTAGCTGTGATTGGGCAAAGCTCATCACATGGTACAGATGGCCCTGTCTGTACCATATGACCGCTGTGACCAATCACAGCTAACAACACAATTGTACACAATGGGTGGCATGAAAGGAAGCCATTCATTGTATATAATTGTCATGTGATCTGCTGTGATTGGTCACAGTGGTCATATGACACTGGCAGCAGGTCGGAGTAGTGATCTGTCACCGCCTGTGTCCCCTGCAAGCAGCACCTTCTGACAGGATGTCATATGATGTCCACTCAGAAGGAAGAGCATCCCACTCAGCCATCAATCTGCTATAGGCTGGTCGGGAAGGTGTTAAAGACTGTATATTGTGCTGACAAGAAGCTGTAATTAATTTATTGGCATTGAAGCCATAAAAAAGACATTGGGGTTGATTGACTAAAACTGGAGAGTGCAAAATCTGGTGCAGCTCTGCATAGAAACCAATCTTTAAGGTTTTTTTTTGTTAAATCATACCTGAACAAGCTGAAGTTAGAAGCTGATTGGCTACCATGCACAGCTGCACCAGATTTTGCACTCTTCAGTTTTAGTAAATTTACCTGTGTTTGTTTTATGTTTGCTGAGCAATAAAGCAGATGGTATGTTTACAGACTGTCTGGAAGACGCCTTTTCCCCTTTGGTCCTTACAGTACATATGTCCCTTGTGGCAGTGTGAGGCCATGCCACAGTGTGATTGGGCAGAAATAAGCAATATTTTGGAGGAAACAAGAACCTTAATGAGCCAGGTGTGAGCTTCCTTCATAGTGAAGCTGGGTTCAGAGATCGGGGCCCCACCTTCCTGAGTGGGTCAGTGTGTGAAGAGAGCCATGTGAGGTTCTAGCATGCACCATACTGTCTAGGTCAGAGCAGACCAAGGACCGAGCCTAAGAGAGAGTCAATAAGGGACGGAGAAGCTAGGGAGTTGCAAAGAAAGATGCAGAGCTGAGGTGCAGCATCTGTGCATGAACACTGGGATGTGTTTGACATTTAGGAGGACCAAAATAGGTACTATTTGGAGCAGTAAAGCTGCCAAGAAGAGCCACAAGGCTGAATGCTGTTTTTCCTTAATATGTTGATGGTGAGAACCCCCTGCGTGGGAACATGTGTATGTGAACTTTTGTGTTACTTTTAAATTGAAGTGGGCAGAAAAAAATCCTGAAAACATATCTCTGGTGTGGAATAAACTCTCTGGCTGGGCGATACCAATGACCTAAATCACCCCAAAGCATCACTCCCTATTGACTGTGCAATTATACTGCATAGAAAAATATGTTCTCACAATTCAAAACAATTCAAATATTCACAGAGTGAAAATCTTTAAACTGCTATTTAACCACAGATTTTCCAGTTTGCAGTCTGACCCAACTTGAAAAAAATTTCCCTGCACTTTTCCATGTATTGAACACAACCTTCTGTTAAGTCTGAAGGGAAAAGAAGAACATTTCCTCCATTCCTGTTATTATCAATATTCTTCACATAGAATTAAATTACCAATTTATTTTATATGACATGGAATCCCACCAGTCGAGACACCTCTGAATTTGCCGCTGTTTCCACAGCTGTCAACTCACCTTGTCTATGGAAAACAGCATGGTTCACAGACCTTATGAGAAGAGAAATACTTCAAACGTGCATAATACAATTATTTAAAGACTATACGACTTTAATGATGACAGTCTCTTCAAATTAGATTTTCTATATTAGATTGTATGATAGTGCAGCCTTTTACAGTATATACATTTTTGCATTACAACATATTGTCAGTATATAGTAAGAATGTGTACCGGTTCATTAAGTACTACAAGTAAAGTGAGCTTGCTCTTAAAGGCTAGGTTCACCTTTTAGGGAAAAAAAATGCACATATTTTTGCAAAAAAAAATGTGCGTTTATTATTTTTCCCACAGGAGCCAGTGGACAGTGGGTGCAATGTCAGGCTCCTTCAGGCACATCCTCCAGTTTTCTGCCCATACCTCCATATGGGCTTTCAGTCAGAAAGCGGGAAGAAGTGTCAATAGACAACAAGTGTGCTGATCATGTGATAAACGTATCTTTAAAGTGGTTGTAAACCCTTACAAATACCCTGGCCTCAGTTGGTACACAGAGATTCAACTAATCCTCCTACATAGTTTGTACCTGTCTATCTGCAGTCTTCTTTTCTCTACATCCGTTCAAAGTGCTGAATTTATAAAACTTGTCTGAGATTAAAAAAAAAGGGGGACAGAGGGCTGAAGTTACACTGCAGAGCTCAGTGAGGGGAGCTCTGAGTATAAGGACAACAAACACGGGTGTACCGGCCTAATGTATTACCATACAAAACATTTATTGAACTAATAAAAATAGGTATCATACTCACAAATGACATTAATGTCAAAGGCGCATCATAAAGAACAGCACTGTCCAATCCACACTACATGTCCATCCGCAATGGGAATCCTGGACTTCCAACAGGCTAACGCTTTTCGAGGACTTGCCTCTTCATCAGAGCCAACCAAGAGGGGAGCTCTGAGAGCTGATTGGAGGAAAGAGACACACACAGCTCACAGGAACAGAGCTGAGGCTGTAAATCTGCTGGAGGTCCCTCCCATGTCACCATTTTTCTCTTGGTGTTAGCAAAACTTGTCAGAAGTGATTCATGCAGACAGAAATGACACTTAAAAGAGACAAGCACACACTATATATTCTTTCTTCATATTTCATGTTTGAGGTTTACAACCACGTTAAAACATTCTTCTATGTTTACCATTTTTTGATCTGATTAGAATAAACTGATTTTTCTTTTTGTTTTTTGTTTTTTTTTTGGGGGGGAGCTGCTATACTTTATACTTCACCTTTAGTTTCACTTGCAGTTTATTCTAGGCATATAGCTATGTAAGTGGTACTCCATTTTCTTTTGCTGAACTCAAAGAAACGTTATTGATACCAGATAGGTCAGACAGAAATGATTTCCTGTGTCAAATATGTCTACCCTCTATTATTTTCAATCTAAAGAGGTCTTCTACCAGGAGATGAATTGCTTTGCTATAGAACAACATAATCACCTTGTTTTGCCAACCTTTTTGTAGATAAGTGAAAGAAGAAATATTTGAGTGGTGAATTTAAAGAGACTCTCTGCATTTGGAGGACATGTATAGGCCACTGTCTCTTTTTTGGAAAAGATACAAGCAATCTTTAAAGAGAATCATTAATTACATTAATAATAATGTCTATAATTTAATTTTTGAGTTCCAGTACACTAAAGAAAAAAAATCCACTTTTTTGACTTAACAAATTTATGTAGAGGAGGGCAAACCTAATTTGTACACCTTTAAAAAAAACAACAACAAAAAAAACCACTGACCTAAATTATTTTATTCCTCAAAACAGAGGCCATTACAAACCATGATTGGATAATATTTCCAAAGGTCAGCTGAAAAGGCTTAGAAGAAACTGTGATAAGGACTTTTTAGAGCAGGCAAATAAAATTAAGGAACCGAGCAAGGATACAAAAAAGAATGATAAGGGAGAGAAAGAAGTGCAGGAAGTCTTATTAGAGGGGAGGGATAGATTTGTGAAAAGGAAAACAGTTCCCCTAAAGCAGAACTACACTGTATCTGAGCACCACAAACCAAAAATGCTATTTAAGTAATTTATAGAATTCAAAGCAAACTCCCCTCAATCATCCATGCCTCCATGCTTTATTTTGCTGAGAAATCACTTCTAAAAACACCCCCTAGAATTTTTGTCTGTGGCCATCTTGAGTAAGGGCAGATGATTCATGTAGCATTTACTTCCTGGAATCTATCTGCGCTTAGCTCAAGCATGCAGACAGGAGGATGTGCTTAGCTAAGAAAACCCCTCCTCCCCTCCTGAAGATTTCTAGAATGTATGACATCACTTGTCTAGTCATGGAAACAAGAAAGTAACTGAGGAAATGTAAAAATAAAAAACAATTTAAAACAAATAAATATAATTTACCTACAGTGGATAAAAAAAAGATATGTTGTTCAACTGAGTTGTACAGTTTATAGGTTACATTAAAAGTGGAAAAAGTTCTGAAATGATTTATCTTTGCCTCATTTTTTTACATCACAGACACCTGACATTTTACTAGAGGTGTATAGACTTTTTATATCCACTGTATCTATTTATTAATGCTAGCAACTTTAAGAATAAAAATAATTACAGTTGACTGAGAGAGTGAAGTTCCACTTTAAAGCATACATTTTACTATTCACAAGTCTGAATAGAACCTAAAAAACCTGCTGTCATGATTTAGGAAGAAAAATTGGCTAATGTTTTTGGAAATAGACAAACCAGATCTGCGAGATCTGTGGATATTGAACCAGACAGATTTATTCATATCTTGCAGCTGTAAATGATTGGAATGTATTAGTCACATATTTTCATTCATACATACGTACTTAATTAACATTAGGATCCAAAGCTAAGCCTAATGAAAATGCAAGTTTCAATAGCAACTCCAATGTTTGCAACAAAAAAAGATTTATACAATGGTTGCACCAGCCAGTGGGCTTTGTCATTCTTTGATCATGATAACTAAACTATGTATAATGAGAACATTTAGAGGGACAGGAAAGGTAAAGAGGAAAATCTATGTCAACCCTCAAAAAATCTGGCTAGTCTTCTGGATCTGTGGAATCATCCTCTTAGCTGCCGTCATGTCTGAATACTATGCCATTAATTGGCTAATCAAGGCGGAGAACACAGATTGTGAAGAGTATGGAGGAGGCATCTGCAAAAACACACGTAGCAAGCTGTTCTTGTAAAAAAAAACACAACAGAATCTCCATGACTAACCCGTTATCAATTGGTTACTCATCTTTTTTTTACATTTTTCCTTTACAGTCCATTCTTATTTAAATTGCTCAGTTAATGTTTACTCATAAGCAGCCTAATAGAGACTTATGGCTATAAAGACATTTTTTACTATCCTTAATGAAACAATGTATATTATTTATTTAAAAAAAAAACACATCTTCAGGTCTTATGTATTACAGTTACAAATTATTTAATGGAATCTGTCACAGCTAGTTTACACGTTGCGTCTTGTTTATTGTTAATTTCCAACTAAAGATAATAGTAACCAGCAATAAACAAGCAAATAAATAAAAATGTACAAAGCCTAAATCTGCAACATAATCAAATCCTTCAGCTGTCTAATAGCCCATTCTGTATTATGTGCCTACTTATAATTACTTATATGCAGGTGCTTAATTCCCTCTGTGATCCCCAACAATTAACATTATTGCTTGCCCTATTATAATCATAGAAGTGTTAGCATCATCTTTTTTTTATTCATGCTGCATGTGTAAAATAAATGCATTGTGGGTAATTGTATATCATAAACATCATAATGATTTTTTTCATTAAAAGAAAAAAAATTGTTGCTAGTATGCAAAAATGTTAAGTGTTAGCACAGATGTGGAACAATAACAAATTGCACTAAAATTGTTTACATCATTAAGAAACATCTACCTAAAATGATTGCATTTTTAAATACCCATACAAAATATTTTGTTATCTTATTAACCTTTTTAATCTTCATATGCATTGAAACAGAACAAACATCACCCCAGGCCAAAGTAAACAAACATGAGTTTGTCTAAAAAGAGGCATATTAATTGTGCTTTAGTGCACAGATACTGATTGTATAAAACTGTAAACGCGTTGTTTTATCTTTACAATGCCTTTTGCAGCAAGGAAATTTTAAGATTTTTGGCAATCACAGTGACCTTCTTGCTAAAATAAGGCAGTTTTTTTTTTAATTATTTGTGTACTTTCATCTAATGAGGAAGGTAAGTGTATGAAAATATATTCTACACTTTTCAAATTTAAAACAGCCATGATTCCCCACTAAAGGCGTCCAGAAACATACAGTGGGCTTATACACTGATCATCCATAATTTTATGCCCACCCACTTAAAATTGATTAGGTTCCTCTTTTTCTGCCAAATCAGCCCTTACTCATTGAGACATCACTAGATCACTGAAGGTATGCTATGGTATCTGACACCTAGTCTTTAGTAGCAGATCTTTAAGGTCCTGCAAGTTTATGAGGTGGGGCCTCCATGGATTGGATTTGGTTTTCCAGCACATCCCACAGATACTTGATGGATTGACATCTGGAGAATTTGGAGGCCAAGTCAACACCCCAAACTCGTTATGTTCCTCAAACCATTCTTCAACCATTTTTGCAGTGTGGCAAGGGAATACTGCTTGGTACTTGGTTCTAACAATGTTTAGATAGGTGGTACATGTCAAAATAGCATCTACATGTATGGCAGGACTCAAGCTTTCCCACCAGAACATTGCCGAAAGAATCACACTGCATAAGTCAGCTTGCCTTCTTCCTATAATGCATTCCAGTGCCATCTCTTCCCCAGGTAAGCAAGGCACACATACCTAGCCATTCACACGATGTAAAAAAAAATGATTCTATGGATGAGGAGCAATTCTGCTGTGAATATTTATAAATAGTGATCTGGTGCTTTAGCTGGAAAGATCAACATTTGATGCAGAGGACAGGCAAATGAAACTGATGTCAGGTAAGTATCCAGTGCTCCACGGGAAAGCCCACAAAAAGCAATAGTGGCACACAATTGTAAAGAAAAACTGCTTTTAAAAAAATGTTTTATTTATTTATTTTTTGTGTTTTTATTTTTTTAATATTCATACATACCAAGTAAAAAAAGTCCAAAATAACTATCCAATGTCCATAAAATGATAATGTCTCGTGAACAATTCATGCACCTGTGTGTATTTTCTTCTTAAATAGTCAAATACCAGCCAATCAGCTTCTAACTTCAGCTTGTTCAGCTATGATTTAACAAAAAATCCCTGGAAGCTGTTTGGTTTCTATGCAGAGCTGCACCAGATTTTGCACTCTCCAGTTTTAGTCAATCAACCCCAATGTCTTTTTTATGGCTTCAATGCCAATAAACAAATTACAGCTTCTTGTCAGCACAATATAAAGTCTTTAACACCTTCCCGCCCAGCCTATAGCACATTGATGGCTGGGTGGGATGCTCTTCCTTCTGAGTGGACTTCATATGACGTCCTGTCAGAAGGTGCCACTTGCAGGGGACACAGCCAGTTACAGATCACTACTCCGACCTGCTGCCAGTGTCATATGACCACTGTGACCAATCACAGCAGATCACATGACAATTGTATACAACGGATGGCTTCCTTTCATGCCATCCATTGTATACAATTGTGTTGTTAGCTGTGATTGGTCACAGCGGTTATATGGTACAGACAGGGCCAATCACAGCCCATCTGTACCATGTGATGAGCTTTGCTCAATCACAGCTAATCACAACAAAAGACTGAACGAATCAGTTTCATTCAGTAAAAATGGTTGCTAATATCAATTAAATACAATGGTATTAGCAATCATAATGTGTAAAAAGTCAAATCCCTGATCACCCTCAGAGTAGTACAATGTTAACATTGAACTACTCCGATTTAAGTATTTTTTTTAAGCAAAAAAAATTTTAAATAATGTTAAAATATTTTTTTTTTACATTTTAAGAATTACATTTTTTAAAGGTTTTTTTTTTTAACTACTTGCCAACCACCCACCTGCAATGTGGGGCCGAAGTGGTTGAATATTCAAAAACCAATCAATTGCTTTTTTTTTGGACAATCTCATCTGCTTGAATAAATTACCCATCTGGTGCCTTGGTGTATTGAATGTTTCTTTGGCAATCTCTTCCACTCATGGCTCATGCAAAGTAATATAAAACCACATAGTGCCTTATTCTCCAAATGATGCATTATAGTATATATAGGTAGATGCACTACTCACATTAGCAATTGTATTTACCGTGCTGAAAACACTTGAATAAAAACCGTGCTACCTTCACCAGTCTAGGGTTAGGGGCATTGGCCAATCTGGTGTTCTAAAAAAAAACAAAGGGCATCCATCCCTCTCCATCTAGGTGGATCAGGACAGAGGGCAGTTGGGTGTAAATGGACAATGGAGTCTGTTTACACCCGCTGGGTCTTAGAGCAGAGCGGGCTCTGTCCATGTCCTCTCTGCATAAACTGAGTGGACACAGACCTGTCATGCACCCCCTTTGCTCTGCTCAGCATGGGTTCTGTCTGCTAAACGGAGTCTGCCCTGTGTAAACGGGAACTAATACTGAAGGTTACTGAGGGGCAAAATAACATATCCCTCTTGGCCTGATTTTCACAAGTGATGCCTATACACTTTAAATTACTGCCTCACAATTAGCATCAGCATTGTCAGTATGATGTGTGGGCTCCTTCAGTAGGCCTTTGACTACTTATCTGACATATCTGATAGGCATCCCAAGGATCAAGTGAAGGAGCATACATGCAGGCTGACAATTCTGCAGCCAATTGCAGGGTATTGACTTAGCATTGTCAGCCTGAAACAAGAAGAGATGTTACTGGGATCTTCAAGTAAGAAACTTCGTAACAGATTGACAAAATTATTTATTTAAGGGCAATATCAACCTTTCTATCTGCACCTTGAGTTTTGAATCTTAATAAGGGGTGCATTGATCATGTAGTTTCATGGTGCCATTTGTTGTCCTGAATGCACAGCCTGCAGTAGAGTAAATCTTCAAATCCCAGTTTCTGAAGTTGCTGTTTGTGTTCAAACATGAGATACTGTATGTGGCATGGCACTGTGCAGGTTAATGCATGAGCTCTGTCTGTGGTCTAAGAAGTGACACTTCCTGTGAAAAAACAACATATCCCACAATCCCTGGGTCTCTAAGTCTAGCAGTGGTCCAGGTGCAGTAATTAGATCAAATACAGACACATTGGGGTTTATTTACTAAACCTGGAGAGTGCAAAATCAGGTTCACTTCTGCATAGAAACCTATCACCTTTTAACTTCAGCTTGTTCAATTAAGCTTTGGCAAAAAAAAACCCTGGAAGATGATTGGTTTCTATGCAGAAGTGAGCCTGATTTTGCACTCTCCGGCTTTAGTAAATAACCCCCATAAAGACAGATCATTCACAGAGAGATCCCTAGGTTGGAAGAGATGTGTTTTGACCACATTTGCAGTCCCGCATTTGTGATGCAACAAAGAGGAAATGGTGTGCCATGCATTGGACGCTGTTTGACATGAAACAGAAAGTTACCTATCCCATTAGCAAAAAAGGAACAAGCTATGTGAATGAATACATGGATAAATGGGAATTGAACAGCCAATACACTACAAACTGCAGCCACAACATGTGATCCCATCATTACAAGGTAAGGCAGACAAATTGCACAGGAAATGTAGCTACGCTAATATCCCAATAAAACAACAACAACAAAATAAACAGTATGACATGATACCAAACATACTGAAAACTAGATGATGTCTTTGTATATACTTAATTAGGCATCTAGCCAGAAGCAAATTTGAGAAAAAGCCAATTGCTATGTGTTCTTATTCACGCAGTATACCTAAAAAAATAAATATGTTTTACCCTTTAGATGTTTCTGAGGGGAATGTGTCATGTCCGTCTGAAAGGATTTCTTAACTGGCTCAGCATGTTCTGTCCCAGTAGTTGGGCTGGGGACTCGCCGAGGCTAGTTCTCATTAACATACAATGAAAAACATTTATGCTCCATGCACATTAGCGTTATTTTAAGCTCAAAAAATGCTGGGGGGAAAATGCTGAATAAAAAAAGCTGGTAATAGCG
Organism: Staurois parvus; assembly: GCF_062004578.1. Classification (NCBI taxonomy): domain Eukaryota; kingdom Metazoa; phylum Chordata; class Amphibia; order Anura; family Ranidae; genus Staurois; species Staurois parvus. Next base: position 9,381,722 of record NW_028317951.1, read on the forward strand.
TTTTTTTAGTCACGTTTTAGTAGCGTTTAGGAGCGTTAGCGGTTTATTGGTGTTTTTATAGTACACATAGAAAAAAACAAGAAAATGCTAGAAAAAAGTTGTTAGTAGGGTTTTAGTAGGGTTTAGGAGTGTTTAAAGTTATATTTCTGCTGGAAAAACACTCCAAAAAACTCTACAAAACAATTTTTTTCTGCTCTTAGCAGCTTAAGCTCAAAAAACACTAATAGCCTAGAGTAGAGTGCATGGACACATAGGGGTTTATTTACTAAAGCCAGAGATTGCAAAATCAGGTGCACTTTTGCATAGAAACCAATCAGCTTCCAGGTTTTATGATTATCTGTTTACACCCGTTAATGTCTGCATCCATTAACATCTGTTTTTTTGAATGGAAGAAAACCCTATTCCATTAAAAAAATGGAATGGATGAAAAACAGATGAAAACAGACATAGACAGATGTAAACGGATGCAAAACTGAGGTAAACAGACAAAAACAGATGTAAATGGATGTAAGCAGACAAAAAAAAGGATGAAAACATATGTAAATGGATGAAAAACGAATGTAAACTGATGTGAATGGATGAAAACAGATGTAAATAGATGAAAAATTGATGTAAACGGATGAAAAATGGATGTAAACTGATGAAAAACTGATGTGAACTGATCTATTTTTTCTTGGAAAAAACGTGAGTGGACTGATGAAAAAATGGAACGTCCATGTGAAAGAGGCCTTGGACTGTAAAACAAAAGGCAATTGTGGAATGTATATTAGTACTTCTGCATAATAAACATAAATTTGGTGCAGCTCTGCATATAAACCAATCAGCTTCCAGGTTTTATTGTCAAAGTTTAATGGAGCAAGCTGAAGTTAGTTGCTGATTGGCTACCATGCTCAGCTGTACCAGATTTTGCACTCTCCAGTTTTGGTAAATCAACTCCACAGCAGTGGCGGACTGACAACTCATGGGGCCCCCGGGCAATAGGGGATCATGGGGCCCCTGTGTCCTTGCCCAAACTCAAAAAAGCCTATGAAAAAGGTACCAGGGGCATCTCATGGGGCCCCCTACTGACCCCGGGCCCTCGGGCAGTGCCGAGTTTCCAAATGGTCAGTCCGCCCCTGCTCCACAGTGTCTAAATCCAGTGCAACTAATATATCTGCCTGCAAACAAGATTAATTATGGAAAACACGATTTACAAGCACTCCTCATAACAAAGAGAGCTACAGGTGAAACTCGAAAAATTAGAATATTGTGCAAAAGTTCATTTATTTCAGTAATGCAACTTAAAAGGTGAAACTAATATATGAGATAGACTCATTACATGCAAAGCAAGATAGTTCAAGCCGTGATTTGTCATAATTGTGATGATTATGGCTTACAGCTCATGAAAACCCCAAATCCACAATCTCAGAAAATTAGAATATTACATGCAATCAATAAAACAAGGATTGTACATAGAACAATATCAACCTCTGAAAAGTAAAACCATGCATATGTATTCAGTACTTGGTTTGGGCCACTTTTGCAGCAATTACAGCCTCAATGCGGCATGACATGGAAGCTATCAGCCTGTGGCACTGCTAAGGTGTTATGGAAGACCAGGATGCTTCAATATCGGCCATTCAGCTCTTCTGCCTTGTTCAATCTCACGTCTCTCATCTTTCTCTTGGCAATGCCCCATAGATTCTCTATGGGGTTCAGGTCAGGTGTGTTTGCTGGCCAATCAAGCACAGTAATCCCATGGTCATTGAACCAGGTTTTGGTGCTTTTGGCAGTGTGGGCAGGTGCCAAGTCCTGCTGGAAAATGAAGTCAGCATCCCCATAAAGCTCGTCTGTGGAAGGAAGCAAGAAGTGCTCTAAAATCTCCTGGTAGACGGCTGCGTTGACCCTGGACTTAATGAAGCGCAGTGGACCAACACCAGCAGATGACATGGCTCCCCAAATCAACACAGACTGTGGAAACTTCACACTGGACTTCAAGCATCTTGCAGTGTGTGCCTCTCCATTCTTCCTCCATACTCTGGGTCCTTGGTTTCCAAATGAGATGCATCTCATCAGAAAAGAGGACTTTGGACCACTGAGCAACAGACCAGGTCTGTTTTTCTTTAGCCCAGGCAAGACGCTTCTGACGTTGTTTGTTGTTTAGGAGCGGCTTGACAAGAGGAATACGACATTTGAAGCCCATGTCCAGGATCTGTCTGTGTGTGGTGGCTCTTGATGCACTGACTCCAGCCTCAGTCCACTCCTTGTGAATGTCCCCAACACTTTTGAATGTCCTTTTCCTGACAATCCTCTCCAGGCTGCGGTCATCCCTGCTACATTTGCACATTTTTCTTCCACACTTTTCCCTTCCACATAACTTTCTATTAATGTGCTTTGATACAGCACTTTGGGAACATCCAACTTCTTTTGCAATTACCTTTTGAGGCTTTCCCTCTTTATGGAGGGTGTCAATGATGGTTTTCTGCACAACTATCAGGTCAGCAGTCTTTCCCATGATTGTGATTCCTATTGAACCAGACTGAGAGACCATTTAAAGGCTGAGGAACCCTTTGCAGGTGTTATGGCTTAAATAGCTGATTAGAGTGGGACACTTTGAGCCTAGAATATTGCACCTTTTCACAATATTCTAATTTTCTGAAATTGTGGATTTAGGGTTTTCATGAGCTGTAAGCCATAATCATCACAATTATGACAAATCACGGCTTGAACTATCTTGCTTTGCACATAATGAGTCTATCTCATATATTAGTTTCATCTTTTAAGTTGCATTACTGAAATAAATGAACTTTTGCACAATATTCTAATTTTTCGAGTTTCACCTGTACGTGGGATTTTTCTCTTGCTAAAAGCTCCAGAAGAGAGCATCTAAAAATGTAAGTTGCAATTTTTTTATGCTATTTGAAAGGGTCATGTAACAAATATAAACTAGGTATTATCTCAATTTGGCTGCAAAAGTGGAAATACCCTTTAAGACCACTGTTGTTAGATGAGTCATATTTATGGGGAGCATTCTCTATCTGTCTTTAGTGCTGCGACTGAGTCTGTATAAGGAGTGCTGTATTTACTAAAAAAAAAGTAAAACATATACAGTATGTGTGAAGTAGAATACTACAATTAAAGCAGAACTTCAATCTCTCAATCAACATGGACTATTTTAATCCTTATGCTGCTAGCATTAGTAAATAGAAAAGTATATCATATTTACTTATTTTAAACTTTTTTTTTTTTACATTTCTTCAGTTACTTCCTAGTTTCCATGCCTAGGCAAATTATGTCATACATCCCAGGAGTCCGCAAGATGGGAGGAGGGGGTTTCACAGCTAACCACACTCTCCTGCCTGTATGCCTGAGCTAAGGGCAGATGGGTCTCAGGAAGTAAATTGCTTACTTACTCAAAATGGCCACAGTCAGAAATGCTAGGAGGTGTTTTTCAAAATGATTTCTCAGCAAAATAAAGCATGGAAACATGGATAGATTGGTGAGTTTGTTTTGAGTAATACAAATGAATTAAATATCATTTTTGGTTTGTGGTGCCCAGATGCAGTGTAGTCCCACTTTAAATATCCTGATCCTGCTTCTAAACACATATAAAATATTGATTTCCACAAAGGAGCAAATAACAAACCTAGCAATCCATAGCAAACAAAGATTTCACTTAACTAGTCGGAGCAGCTCAGAACGATTTCTGGCTGGTTGATATGGTTTCATGCACTTTGCCCATCACCATTACTCTTGCATTGCTTTATTGAATACCTCTGTATAGTGAAGACTGTGGCTTCCAGATCTTTTGCACATCAGCAGACATATAAAATATCAAATTATATGGCCTTGTTGCAGTTAATGAATGGAAATGTCTTATTATAATAACTAACATTTTCAACACATTACCATAATCATTACAAAGCCAAATAGTGTCAGGCATTTCAGATAGTTTCATCAAGGAATTAACTGGAATTTGCAGCTGCAAGCCAGAGTGAAACTTCATTGTTGCCACGTGTGTGTACGTGATGTGTATAGTGAAGGAGAAGGATGCAGAGGTGTACAGAAATCACAGTAAGGAAATCTCACCACTGGTTTCAAGAAAGTGAAGAAGCTGCCATATAATTAACCACTTCAGTACTGGGCATTTCCACCTCCTTCCTGCCCAGGCCAATTTTCTGCTTTCTCTGCTATCGTACTTTGAATGACAATTGCTCATTACATTTTTACCAAATAATTTTGACAACAAAAAAGTTTTTCTTAGTTTCTGTTGGAAAATTTTGCAACTAAGTAATTTTTCTTCTTCCCTGATGTGTGCTGATGAGGCTGCACTGATGCGCGATGATACACTGCACTTATGGGTACTGGTGAGGATACACTGATGGGCACTGATGAGGCTGCACTGCTGAGGGGGCACTGATGGGCACTGCTGAGGGGGCACTGATAAGCTGCACTGATGTGGAGGCAATGATGAGGCTGCACTGATGAGACAGCACTGATGGGCTCTGATAGGTAGCACTGATGATCAATGTTAGGCTAAATTGATGGGCACTGATAAGCTGCACTGATGGACACTGATTGGCACTGATAAGGCTGCACTAATAATCAGGGCACTGATAATCACTGCCCTGATTATCAGTGTAAACAATGTACTGGGAGCCTTCCCGTTTATCGGCTCTCTTTTCCTCACACAGACACAGCATGTGAGGAAAGAACTGCTGATAACTGGCAAGTCTATTTACATGTGATCAGCTGTGGTTAGACACAGCTGATCACATAGTAAAGGGCAGATGTGATTGGCCCTTTACCCCAATCTGTGGTCAGCTGTGTCCAAAGGACACAGAGGTCACAGAGCATTCCCCATATGCTCCATGGGGCTCTTTCAGGTATAGCGCAGTTGGCAAGTGGTTAAATCCAAAAATGCCATTAGTCCACTTGGCTTGTGAGTATATTATGTTTTCTGTTACCCTGTAATAAATTACAAATAAATTACAAAGGATAATGCACTAGGCTTTTGCACCCTCTTTGTTTCTTGTTTTGATTGAATCCATTAGCCACCCACAAATAATTAGGTTTTAGTAAAATGTATGTTTATTATGCAGCACTACTAATATACATTCCGCAATTGCCTTTTGTTTTACAGTCCAAGGCCCCTTTCACACAGACGGTCTGTTTTTTTCATCAGTTCAGTCATGTTTTTTCCAAGAAAAAATGGATCAGTTCACACCAGTTTTTCGTCAGTTTACATTCGTTTTTCATCCGTTTACATAAATTTTTTATGTTTACATCTGTTTTCATCCATTTACATGTGTTTTTCATCTGTTTACATACGTTTTCCATCCGTTTGCATACGTTATTGTCCTTTTTTGTCCACTTTTTTGTTCACTTACATCTGTTTTTGTCTGTTTACATCAGTTTTTCATCCGTTTACATCTGTCTTTGTCTGTTTGCATCTGTTTTTCATCTGTTTTTTTTTTTTTATGAGTGTAAACAGATAATCATCTGCTTACATCCGCTAGTCCATAGAAATACATGGGTGTTCATTTTTCACCCGTAAACAGACAGATTAAAAATGGACATATGAAATGCCCGTGTAAAAAGGGCCCAATAGGAAGAATTTAATAAAGCCCTAGCAACAAATTTCTTGTGGTACGGACCCTTTAAATAGCTTGCCCTAGATTTAAAAATCCTTACCACCAGTTTCTGCAGCGTTACTGATACATGCAATAGACTCAGGTCATTCCTAATGCAAAAATTAAGCTCCCAGAAATACTTACCTCTTAATTTCAGTGATACAGCAGTTAAATCCCTCACTGGCCACTGTCACAGTTGGGAAAGTAATTATTTGATCCACAGCAGATTTTGTAAGTTTGCCCACTTTCAAAGAAATTAATGGTCCATAATTTTTATCATGATCGTGTATTTTAAATGATACAGACCAACCAAAAATCCAGAAAAAACACATGATACTAATGTTATAAATTGAGTTGCAGTTCAGTGAACAAAATAAGTATTTGATCCCCTACCAACCAACAATAATTCTGACTCCCACAGACTGGCTATGTGCTCATGTAGTACACAGATTAATCCTTGTAATTTAAGAAGGTGCTCCTAACAAAAACTCATTATGTGTATAAAAGAAACCTGTCCACAGAATCAATTTTTTCCACCTCACCATCATAGGCAAGACCAGATAACTATCAAAGGGACAAAATTGTAGACCTGCACAAGGCTGGAATGGGCTACAAGACCATCAGCAAGAAGCTTTGTGAGAAGGAGACAAATGTTGAAGCGATTATTCGCAAATGGAAGAAATACAAATTAACCATTAATCGCCCTCGGTATGGAGCTCAATGCAAGATTTAACCTCATGGGGTAAGAATGATCCTGAGAAAAGTGAGGGGTCAGCCCAGAACTACACGGCAGGAGCTTGTAAATGATCTCAAGGCAGTTGGGACCACAGTCACCAAATAAACCAATATGCCACTATGGATTGAAATCCTGCAGCACCTGCAAGGTCCTCTTCCTCAATAAGACACATGTATAGATCCATCTGAAGTTTGCCAATGAATATCTAAATGATTTAGAGAAGTTTTGGGAGAAAGTGTTGTGGTCAGATGAGACCAAAGTTGAGCTCTTTGGCATTAACTCGACTCACCGTGTTTGGAGAAAGAAAAATGATGACTATGACCCTATGAACACCATCCCTGCAGTCAAGCATAGAGGTGGAAACATTATGCTTTGAGACTGTTTCACTGCTAAAGGTACAGGCTGACTTTGCCGCATTGAGGGGCCAATGGACGGGGCCATGTATTTTAAAATCTTGGATGACAACCTTCTTCCCTCAGCCAGAACACTGAAGATGGGTCATGGATGGGTCTTCCAGCATGACTATGACTCAAAACATACTGCCAAGGCAACAAAGGAATGGATCAAGAAGAAGCACATTAGTCTCATGGAGTGGCCTAGCCAGTCTCCAGACCTTAATCCTTTATAAAATTTATGGAGGGAGCCAAGAAACCTTAAGGATTTCAAGAAGATCTGTTAAGAAGAGTGGACCACAATCCCTCCAGAGATGCATGCAAACCTGGTAACCAACTACAAGAAATATCTTACCTCTGTGCTTGCCAACAAGGGTTTCTCCACAAAGTACTAAGTCATGTTTTGCTTGGGGATCATATACTTATTTTACTCACTGAACTGCAACTCAATTCATAACATATGTATCGTGTTTTTTTCTGGATTTTTGGTTGATATTCTGTCTCTTTCATTTAAAATACACCTATGATAAATGTTATAGACCTTTCATTTCTTTGTAAGTTGGCAAACTTACAAAATCTGCAGGAGATCAAATAATTTTTGCCCACTGAATATTCTCCCCAGCTACTTCTGGGTGCTAGGTTTTTGAACTCCTGATTGCCTGGTCAGGAAATCACATCATCCCACACATGCCCACGAGAGTTCGTCATTCATAAATATACATGAAAATAATACTTCTTGTACAAAAAAGGCAGGCATTATTTTGTTACATAGTATGAAGCAGTGTGTCTCAAAAATGTTCTCCTTGGACTTTTGCTAAAAATAATTGATATGGAATATTAGGAAAAAACTAAGACTGTCACCATGTCATTTTATATACCTAATGCTTTCTTACCAATACTTCAAATCGATGTTACATCATCACAGAATATATACACCCATTTTAGCCTTTCAAATGTCATCTTATATTTTGAAAATAGTAAAGAGTTAACTGTAAGCAGATGATTAGTTGGTAAGTAAATACATGCATATTAGGTATAAAAATGTAATATCTTAATTTTCCTGGAACACATTTATTTTCCGGTTTAGTAAGCACTTATTGAAACTGAGATATTCAAGATCTTAATTACTGTAAGCAATAAATAAAAAAAAGTTTTAATATATGATTACCAAGGGTTTGGTGCACTGAAATATTTCATGTTTTAGCAGAAAAGAAAGTACAAAACACTTTTATAATATAATAAACCTTTGCCCACAACAAAGTAGAGTTTTCTTCTTTTTATTTTAACATTCTATTTTAACTTTCTAACAAAAACAATTTGTGTATATCACCTCTTTATGTTAGCAACTAATGAAATCATGGAACAAGTAATTAAAAACACATTTATTGCATTATATTTCTGCTGTAGATTTGGTCTGAACCTCTATATCACAGCCAATTACAGAAGGCTCTCACTGAGCCGCAGGGCTTAGGAATGTTTGTCGTCACTTGAGCTTTATAATATCTAATGCCAAAGTTTTGATGTGATAGAGTAGGGATAAGTTAATCCCCTTATCAGTTTTTTTTTTCTGGAGGCAATTTCCATGCCTTTGTCCATAGACACAACAGGAAATTTCACTGAAGTGAGGGAAATCCTTTCTTAGACAATTGTCACCACAAGTGTGCCCATTGCAATACTTCCCTTCAACTCCTGTTCTAGGGTTAAATCAAAATTTTGGGTTTGCCCTTACTTTCAGTTCTGATTACATTGTTTGCCAGGATGAATAGAGATTGTGAATTTTCTCAGTGGGAATAGAGGGGACAATGCACATCTGACATGTGATTATAACCTAGCAGTTTTGGCTTTTGATAGACAACTGCCGTGTTCACTGAATAACATTGACAGCTCACAAGCCGATTTCACATGTTGCATGGAATTACGAGTTAGCAATTGTTCTTGTCAATGGATTGTGTCCTTCTTTGCGATTCCTATGTCAACAAAAGTAGCATACACATGCACAGAAATATGCTTTTTAACATTAGTTATTATAAAAGTTGGAATTTGCCTGTTAATATTTTCCAAACCTGTCATTTACAGATAAGCTACCCATATCTTATCGGTTATCTACATGACCTAACCTTGTCCTTTTCATATTAAAAGTTGTGATATGTGCATATTAAAAGTTATTTTTTTAAAGTTGTGACCAAAAATGTGTGAACCCTTTCTGAATTTGCATAGATTTTTCCTAAGATGTGATGTACTTAAACAATCAATGTATGTACAGTATGTGGGTTTCTCTAGAAATGTAATATCCAGAGGTATATTATGATAGCACCTTCCTGGTATAGAGTAGACTGCTAGGAAAATTTAGCTTTGCTCCCCTATAATCAGAGGAGTGAAGGATAGATTGATTAGGGCTGCTCAGTATTTCACAGGCTGCTGCTCTGGTACTTCCCCTTGTCTTCCAGAGGATTCTAGAAACATAGTGGGAGGAAGGACAGAGTGGGCAGCCAGAACATTTATGGAACTCTAGCCAGTCCCTGGGGAGGTGTGCTAAGAAGGTGGAGAAAGAGAGAGACCATAAATAGTCTGAGGCCTGGGCAGCAGTGTGCAGTGTTCCTGCGTCCCTGCTGGGGGAGACCCCTCTACAGGGGCTCTGCCCCTGGGACAGCTTTCTGGAAATACCTGTTAACACCAAGGTCCCAGATAGGCTTAGCTGGGGGGGTCTATTTGCAAGCTGAGAACCAAAGATCAATTGGGGTTTGGAGAAGCTCACAGGATAGAGCCAAGAGGAAGTTGGTGGGAAAGAGTCCAGCTGTTCTATGGTGGTGTGGTGGTGGAGTCTACATCTCCCTCACTAGGAAGAGCTAGGTGGATATCGGCAGGAGGCAACCCATGATCCTGTGGCTAAGTGAGAAATTGAGCCTTAGTTCTGGAGGAAAAGTGACTGTGTGTAGCTTTTTTAACTCTGGAAGGAGTACAAGTCACCTACAGCATAAGAGATCTTGTTGAACATTTAGCAGTTTGTGCAGTCAGCCATTCTGTGAAGTGTAACCAGAAGCTGAGGAGGCCTCAATTTATTCAGATTTATAATTTCAGGGTATCCCAAAAAGAAATGTCTGACTGTTCTTTGGAGCCAGTGGAATAATGCAGGAAAAGCCATGTGCCTGGCTGTGTGTGCTCTGAGAAGGGGGAGATAGGAACAAAATTTCTAGCTGCATTTTAGGGGGCGTGCTACATTAATAAAGAAGAAAAATACAACTGAGACCTAGTATTCTGCAGACTCTACCTATTCAAGTATTAGATACTAATACCCATAGAGATGATCCCCTAATGCAAACTGGAGGCACTAATTGATTTAAGAAAAAAAGATCATGCTACTTATCCCAAATCCACAAGGTAAATCCACTTTAAGGAGCATCAGGTCAACTCAGCCTATATATATATATATATATATATATATATATATATATATTCGCCCTCCTCTCCTACCTCTATAGCGTTTGACTGTTCTTCCTGTGACCACTCGGGGGCTCTCAGTGTAAACCAAGGATGGCCTCCCCTCCCCCCTCTTCTTCTGTGTTGATTCCAATGTCCCCCCTGTAATAACCCGAGGGTTCTCCATACACTGAGAGCCTCCCAGTGGTCACAGAAAGAATAGTCAAGAAATGCTATAGAGGTAGGAGAGGGCGGAAAAACCAAAAGGAAAAAAGAGTGATTGGACAAGGGATCTTTAATCTAAGTAATGTGGAATTTACCACTAATGAGTTGAAGGTCCTAGATTTAAGCCTAAACTGTCTAGTGGAGTAGTTGGCTTACTCACCACTAGGGGGTTCTGTAGAGCATTATTTATTAGCCATTAGGGGCTATGTTAAGATTCACCTAATGTTTGGTGAAGTATAATGTTATTTCACCACTAGATGTCTCCACATTATGATGTTTCTTTATTATTATTCTATTTTATATTGTCCTCTACAAATACTTTTTAAATACAAGCAAGGGTTCAATTATGGGGCTTCCTAATTTGCTGGGCTTTATGACGGCTTTGATTCTGATTTGATGAAATGGGGGCAATAAGGTGTCCGCAGTCTGTATATATAGGAAGTGAGTTCCTGTTCATGTGACCCTGATGATGGCAGACATTGCTGACAAAACGCGTTGGATAGGTCTACCAGAATATGCATTTCCAGTTACTGGAATGCAGGTGGAGTGCAAACTGGCGCTCTTTTGGTCTCCATGTAGATGTGTATATGCCAAAAAGTTTTGCACTTATGTAAATGCAGTTTTAAAAGGGATTTACTACACCATGAAAGTTACCTCTATCTCTTTCCCTCTATGAGGGAGTTTTTATGCAGAGTCTGTTAAAGGCATAGGATTGTTGTTGGGACATGAAGCCATCCTATTCTTCAAGTGTTTTGTTTATATGCTGGAGCAAATGATCCAATTGGATACTTTACGGTGAGTACGGTTTGTTCTCATTTTGAGGAGAGGAAGAGCACCTGTTTCCTGGGTGTTTTGTTATTTTGCACAAACTTGGCTACAGATTTTGGGGCACAGAGCACTTTACTTTGAACACTGTATATGGATATTTGCTGCGCATTAAGGTAAATAATTTATATTTTACACTTAGTCTATGTTGAAATCAGGAAATTTATATGTGTCACTATATTTTTTACATCTCTTATTTTATGTATAAGATTTGAAGGTTTATTTATACCCATTTGCACATAATTTATGTGGGAGTCGGACACTAATTTTTTCACACATAGTTTTCTTCACATTGTTAAAGAGCACGGCCTATTTTGTTTGATATTGGAGGCACTAATTGCAGACAAAGAACATGCACTCTCTTAATGAAATTGCAGAGGTTTGATACAAGTCAAATATACAGTACATACACATCTTACAGGATTGATTTTAAGTGGCTTTAAATGATTTTTTTTATGAGATGGTATCAAAAGTAATATCTTTTGTTTTATGTCTGTTGTCCACGTGAACTTAATACTAAAATGCGTGATGTATCTCATAAATATGGTTTTACTCAATCATGTATGCATCTATTTTTAAGATGTACCAAGTGAATACTGAATGAGAGGCTGAAACAAAGAGCAGTGATTGAGATTCTGACGCAAGAGGGTTGTTCAGCTGATGAGATTCATACACATCTAAAGAATGTGTACAGTGATGCAATAATTGACGTGAGCAATGTTAGGCATTAGGCAAAGAAGTTAAAAAATGGAGAAACTGTTGACAAGCCAAGGAGTGGCTTATCATCAACTTCAGCCATCAATGACAACTGCAGCATGGTTGATTAACCCATTCAACAAGAAAGATGCAACATCAAAACATTTCTGATGCAGTGCATATGCCCTATGAGCAGGGGCGGACTGACCATTTAGGCTCTCGGGCACTGCCCGAGGGCCCGGGGTCAGTAGGGGGCCCCATGAGATGCCCCTGGTACCTATCATAGGCTTTTTTGGATGTGGCTTGAGTGTGGGCAAAGACACAGGGGCCCCATGATTTCCTATTGCCCGGGGGCCCCATGAGTTGTCAGAATACCCCTGCCTATGAGTCAACACAGGCAATGGTGGAGAATTTTGGATATGACAAAGTATGTATAAAGTGGGTTCTAAACCTTAAAGTGTTACTAAACCCACAACAGTAAAATCAGTCTGTATATGCAGTAAAGCATGGTTGTTATACTCACTCTGGAACTTAAGGGGTTAATCCTCTGCATTGTGTAAAAAGGATGTTTGATCCTGACCTCTCTGAGCTTCCCCTTTTTCCACATTCCCCATTTCATCTCTTGACAGAACAGAGCCTCGGGGACACTCTGTACATGCTCAGTTTGGTGTGTACCGGTAGAGAGTTTTTCTTTTTCTATAGCCCCTTCGGATAATCAGAGGAGAATGAAAAGTCCTCCTACAAGTTTTAACATGTGCTTGGCTGGACACTGATAGAAGTCATATAACTGCTCTAACTACTGATGAGAAAAGGTATTTAGCAGTTTATATTTACCAAAATAATTGCATTTTCATGTTCTGTGTACTGTGAATGCATGGTCCTGGGTTTAGAAACACTTTAACACCAGAAAGACATTCATGCCATACAGCTGCATCATGACAATGCACTTCCACACCATTCTTATCCCACCAGTCAGGTGATTGCCAAAATGGGCTTGTCAATGGTCCTGCATCCACTCTACAGCCCAGATGTGGCACCATGTGACTTCTACTTGTTTGGACCAGTACCCAGGATTTGAGGCATGAGTAAAAGGATTGCTCAAATGTATTGAGACTGATATGGAAAGGTAACTCCGAGTTTTAAGCTAACTTTATAAATGTTCATTATTTCTATCTCTGCTTAACCACTTGAGCTCCATAGGGTTTTACCCCCTTCATGACAAGATAATTTGTTTCTATTTAGCACTGCGCTACTTAAACTGGTAACTGCATGGTCATGCAACGCTGTACCCAAATGCTTGTCAGACAATGTTTTCCCTGAAACTGTACATCATGACATGGCAAATAATTTGGCAACTTCAGTAACAGAGGCACTAGCTAAGCGGGTACCAACAATATGCCCTTTTTGTTGCATGAACCGCATACAGTGAAAGACGAAAGTGAAGCTTTCCAACTTTCAGCTAGGTGACTCATCACACAGCGAAATAAAAATTTTTTTACATCACTTCTGCTTTCAACACAAAACATGTAATCATTTTCACACCTCCATGTAGTGTTTCTTTCCTTTTTTTTGTCCACCCCCTGTATATACTTGAATTTCGATTTATGTGTTTTTTTTATACTAGTAATGGCAGTGATCAGAGGACTGATAGTGTAGTGGGCAATCTGACACTGATGCTGGCTGAGAGGTACACTAACTCACACTGACATCACCAGTGACACTAATAGTGTCCAAATAGAATAATACTAGTAAAATTATACTATACAATGTCACTGTAATAATGACATTGGCTAGGAATTAGTTAACATCTCATGGTAATGAAGGGGTTAATTGTGTGCCTAAAACGTGTTAATGTATGTAATATGTGCTGCTTTTTACTACATATCTGTTGGTTCCTTCCCCTTGCTTTGCAGGGAGAAGAAACAAGCTGATTCTTCCCCCTGTACAGAGCCTTGTGTGTTTGTCTACATAGGGCTCTGGACTGTGATTGGACACAGTAGATCAGCAGGTCTCAGCCATGAATCATTGGCTAAAACCTGTGGACAAAAATCACTGTGTCCAATCACAGCAGGAGTCGGTCAGGGGAGAAGGGGGATACATGTGCGTGCCCCCTAAACCTGTAAGATGCCGCTGTTGTAAACAAGCTATGTGATTGTGCCTCTGTGAGCTGCCACACAATAAAATGCAGACAGGTGGTCAGGAAGAGGATAATTAAACACAAATTAAATGGATTTAACAGATTTCCCACTGCCCTGTATCAGAAATACTGCTTCAGGGTGGCAGGGGTGCACAGAATCATATATATATAATTACAGTCAGGTCCATAAATATTGGGACATCGACACAATTCTAACATTTTTGGCTCTATACACCACCACAATGGATTTGAAATGAAACAAACAAGATTTGCTTTAACTGCAGACTACCAGCTTTAATTTGAGGGTATTTACATCCAAATCAGGTGAACGGTGTAGGAATTACAACAGTTTGCATATGTGCCTCCCACTTGTTAAGGAACCAAAAGTAATGGGACAATTGGCTTCTCAGCTGTTCCATGACCAGGTGTGTGTTATTCCCTCATTATCCCAATTACAATGAGCAGATAAAAGGTCCAGAGTTCATTTCAAGTGTGCTATTTGCATTTGGAATCTGTTGCTGTCAACTCTCAAGATGAAATCCAAAGAGCTGTCACTATCAGTGAAGCAGTGGTTCTGTTTTGTTTTTTTCCAGCAATTTCTTTGCTGAATTAAGCTGTTTTTGTTTAATTATATATATATATATTATTTTGTATATATGTAAATGTTTTTTATTATGTTGTTTGTTTGTAGGATTTTTAATAAACAAAAATTTACACAGAGCATAATACTACGTGGGAGGTACTGTAGCATCAGTGTGCAGTGCAATATAGCCAATTTAGTGACCTGTTGAGATTATAATTATGAATTTGTTGATTGTTAATGGTATAATTTGCCCATATATAATGGTGTCCTGTTATAATGTTCATGCAATTAAATAATTATAAATTAAATAGCGATAACCATGTACTGATTTACTATATAAATTATTCTATTGACTTAAAATGTATTAATTTGTGCCTTTAAATTTTCTGTATTACTTTTGAAATGCGCAGTATAATCAATTATCATTCAATGTGGATGGTCCTGTAGGGAATTCCTGTAGGGAATATTTCTTTCTATGGGGTGCACAAGAAACAGAGTTGTGGGGAAAATGTGTGTCAGGATTGATTTGAGATGATTTTTATTTTATCTACATGGAACGCCCTTCTCACACAATCTGCCTGACATAAGCAGGATGGAAGCCGCAGCGGGTTTACTTATTAAGCTGAACTGTATTATGAACTGTATTTATGAACTATTACTATAATTGGTATTGCTATTATGAACTATTGATATAACTATTATCGCTATCATGAATCATTCCTATAACTATGAACTATATTATGCTATTTTTGACTTATAAATGCAGTTACTTGATAGTTCACATTCTATAATAAATGGATATTGTGGCAGGTCTGCTGTTTGCACCCGCTGCGATATATCAGGAGAAAAAGATGCAAGGCTTAATGGGGAAAGGAGAACTTCTTGGAATCATGAGAAAGTACATAAATATAAATTTAAATTATAGTAACTCATATTTTTAAAGAGGTAATAAAATTGTGTTAAAATAAATTGCCCCTCAGGTTAATAGCATAATGTGCTAGTGTGCATTGCATACTAGCACATTGTGAAAGAATTTCCTGTAAAACGGATCCCTCCAGCAGCGCACTGTCACCACTGACAGAGCTTCCATCTTCACACGGTCACCTGGTCTTTGCGGGCTCCAGCTGTTTGAATTGCTGAGACATGATGACGTCACTCATGAGCATAGGACTCACAGCACAGCGCTCTGAATGGACAGCGCACTTTAGAGTCCTGTCCATTCAAAGCATAGTGGTCATGCGCCGGTGAAGTTCACAGCTGCTACAGATGTGAAAATCTATTTTATTTATATTTACTGTACCTACAGGTAAGCCTTATTATAGACTTACATTTAGGTACAACTGTAAAAGCGGACTTTACTACCGCTGTACCTGATTACTCACTTTTTACTACATTTTGCATTCCCAAATTCCATTTTGTGAATATAAAGTTTCACTGTTAGGGCATGGAAGCTTTTAGAAAAAATTTACCAGGCTCTGGTCCCACAAGGGTTGAGAAAGACTGCCCTACATAATACCTGGAGTAACAGGATTACTGCAAGAATGGTGAGACACAAACTGAACATTTGATTAAAGCGGTAGTAAACCGCAACCTTTAAAAAAAAAAACCTGCAAGACAATGGCATAATGTGCTAGTGTGCATTGTACCTTAAAACGAAGCACTCCAGCGCCGTGCTGTCACCGCTGACAGAGCTTCCATCTTCACCTGGTCCTTCTTCTGGGTTCTTGGGCTCCGGCGGCTTGAATGGCTGAGCCACGATGACATCACTCCCACGCATGCCACAGGAGGCACTTTTTACATCACACAGCTCTGAAGGAACGACATAGGCATGCTGTTCCCTCAGAGCGCATGCACTAGTGCTCCTTTACAAGTAAATATCTCCTAAACGGTGCACATTTAGGAGATATTTACAGTACCTACAGGTAAGCCTTATAATAGGCTTACCTGTAGGTACAAGTGAAAAAAATGACTTTACTACCACTTTAAATGTACAGAGTAATATGTAGACAAAACAAAATAATGCATATAATACTTATCCTATTTGTGAAGTATGGTATACGGAAGTTGTGGTCAGCTTGGTAAAGGTTGGCTCAACTGCAACTTCTGACATATCTAGAGGGCCACACAACAGTCCATCGTTTTTTTTTTTTTTCTATTAATTTGCTATTATTAGATCTTAGGGCCTGTGTCAACAAACTTTAGACTGTGTCAGACTGAAATCAGTTTGAGATGCTTCTGAGATCATTCCCAATTTGACAGATGAATAAGACCTGTGGTTGAGCTCCATCTGACCTGCATATAACCTGCTTCAAGAGGGTTTTGCATTCTCATAGTCTTATATGTGAATGCAAAATTCATTTAAGTACAGAAAAGCCTTTTGACTCAGACCCTTAGGACATTTAGGGTAATAAAATAAAAGTGTTCTAATTGGCTCTCTTCTGGAATGTTGCTATATGTGATTCTCTCTTCCAGTATTATCCCTAATTGGTTATGTGGCAAAGTGTAAGTTAGGACAACATGTTTTCTCTTTTCAATCTTACAATGCAAGATATACAGGGAAAACATTATTATTATTATTATTATTACTACGAGTTTATATAGCGCCAAAGGGTTTGCTCAGCGCTGTACATTCTTATTGATACATTTTTAGAATAGCATTAAATTTGCTCAAACAGAAATGAGCAAGATGGTGACATTTTTACAGGTTTGTTTTTGTTAAAATTCTGAACAACAAAATCCTCACTTGTGCAGATGATTGATGCTCACACAGTCTTAAGCAAATGTCATCCAGATCATCCAACATCATACAATTTTTTGCCGTTTTTACATTGGATGGATGTGAATCAAGTCAAGGAAGTACCTTACAATTTTCTTCCACAGGAACAGGTCACTTATAATAGTAATTCATTACTTGCTGTTATCAGCAAGCAATAAATCATTAATACTAAGTAGTGATGGGCCAAACACCCCTCTGTTTAGTTTGCGGTTAAACATTCAATCCTAATGAAAGGTCGACTGTGAATTTCGAATAGGTATAATTCACTAAGAAGTATCTTACCACATCTGAGTATGCGGTAAGATACCACACAGCTACTAAAATACAGCGTGAGTTCTATTATTAAGTCATGCAGTATTATAGTAGTGAAAACATTCTTCAATGTTTCCGCTCTCAGTGGATGAAAAAAATTTCCAGCATTGTCCAGCAATCAAAACATTAAAAAAAAAATGGACACATTTTTTTAAAAATGGAGTGGGGGTCCCCCCACCCCAAAATCCACACCAGACCCTTATCCAAGCATGCAGCCTAACAGGTCAGGAATGGGGGGGAGCAAGTGAGCGCCCCCCTTACTGAACCATACCAGGCCACATGCCCTCAACATGGGGGGGTGCTTTGGGGCAGGGGGGACTTCCCCCCATCAAAGAACCTTGTCCCCATGTTGATGGGGACAAGGGCCTCTTCCCCACAAACATGGCTGGCGGTTGTGGGGGCTTTGGGCAGAGGGCTTATCAGAATCTGGATGCCCCCTTTAACAAGTCCTTTATTAAAAACTGTGGTGATTTTTGGACTCCTTATTAAAGAAAATAATATTCCCCAAAAGCAAATTATAAAGCTAGCTGTTATCTGTCAACCAGTTTTGTGAAACCTAAAAATGACCTGTCCAGGAAGCTATCCTAAATAATGGACATTGAATGGAAAAGGCCTGTTTGAAATACAATGCAATAAATAACACCACTGTGAGATGACAGTTGACAATTGTGGGACTCTATTCGTATTTACATACAGCTTTATGAGACCTTGCAGAAATCTACTCACCAAACAAGCCCACAAGGATGTCACAATTGCCTATTCAGAACAAGGTCAGCTGAATGTTTACTGTGATTAACAGACAATGGGCTTGTTAACTGGAGACTTCCTAAGCCAAGTCTCCCTGAACTTTGCACTCAGCTCATGAGGAAAGACTTCATTCAATATAACAAAAGGCTGGCATATCACTCAATGGAAATATATTATTAAACCATGGGTATATACTATCACACAGAGGTCAATTTAATAAAATTGGATACTAAAAAGGGATTAACTGAATATCTTTAAGTCATAACAACATATCAGATGGTTTGTGATTTGGGTAAAATATATGTATCATGTACCTGGTGATGGGGGCCAATGGAGAGAGGGCTTCCCTTGTAGCTAAGTTCTGGACTCCCTGGAGAGTGGGACAGCGGGAGTCTGGCCCAAAGTTGCACAGGTCGCCTGTAGGAGTGCTGGTTGGTGGTCCACTCAGAAGCACAGCTGGTGCACGGAGATAGGTCTGCAGACAGGAGGCGCCTGTGCGTGGTATGTAAGCCCTTCCGGGATTTAGATGTTTACTGGGTAGTTGGTTCAAGCCAAAGTCAGCTACCAGGTGGGAATCAGAGTAGACATAGTCAGATGGGATAGCCAAGGTCATACACAGAGGAGCGAGAGAGAGAGTATCCATAAGCCAAGCCGAGGTCAGATCAGGGGTAAAGCAGAGT
The DNA here is from genome assembly GCF_062004578.1 of Staurois parvus. Taxonomy (NCBI): domain Eukaryota; kingdom Metazoa; phylum Chordata; class Amphibia; order Anura; family Ranidae; genus Staurois; species Staurois parvus. The sequence continues at coordinate 9,400,860 of NW_028317951.1, forward strand.
AGACAGGTCCAGGAGCAAGCCGAGTCAGTAACAGGAAATCACGGGTCAGAATCACAGGGAACAGGAACAGGGCACAGGGAGCTAGAGATCATCCAGCAACTTGAGGAAGTGATGAGCCTCCTTATAAAGGCCGTCTGGCACCAAACTGAGGCTGATGTGTACTTCTGCGGCCATGCAGAGTACTGGCAGAAATGCCAGATCTTCCAGAACTTCTGCCATGGACAGGACCCTGACAATATGTCAAAATAAAGATGCAACAACACATGTGTCTACATCAAGCTGTAGAGAGAGGTGACGTATATCACATGATGGACTGGAATTAAGCGTACAAGATCTAACTTAATACCATAACAAATTATGGAATTATTATATGGAGATCTGCCATTTTCAGGACAAAGATTAGACATCAAAACACAGCTCTCATATGAGGAAGATGAGCCGCTAATTCAACTAATATATATATGGACCTTATTAAAAGAGATATTGGGAAAAGCCATTTTCATACCTCAACAGGACACATAAATTTTATCAATAGAGACATACTTCAGATAAAAGATGAGTCATCATTAAGGTCACCATTTCATTCATGGTACTTGACTGCCCCTGATGGACAGGTAAAGAACTTCCAGATTAAACAGCATTCTAACTGTCCAATTGTCACACCCCATGGGAGGTCTTATAGGACAATGGACATGTACCATATATATATGCGAGACTCTGGACGTAAAAAAAAAAGATACAATACAACTCTTCCTGCTGAAAAATATATAACTTCCTGCTGCTGAGAACTCTCCCTACTGCTGAAAACTTGAAGAAAAGACCAACTTTAAAACCACTTGGAAAGCTTGCAGAAACAGAAACTCTGCTCCACAACCACTCTACTATTTTTTTAAGAATTTTTTTTTTAGAAGAAGCCTTTTGCCAAAGAAGAGACTTTCTGTTGCTGATACCAATTTTTGTTCCTGGCTGGTAAGAGACTTTTTTTTTCACCAACTACAATCCCACCGGAAGACCTCAGATAACGTAATTCTGGGAGTGGTGAGAACTGTATCAGAACATTGTAACTTTTATACATTTAAAACTGATTAGAGCTTTATTTATATTTTATTGTTTTGGTTAGAGTAATATTGCGCATATCTATATAATTTTCATGGTGTACGGAGATTAATTGAGTAACAATCGTTCTAACTTTTTGGGTATTGATATCATACTGTGTACTAACATATTTGAAGTATTGTGCATTTTGTCAGGAATATTTTTCCAATTCCCTTCGGCAGCGGGAATTGGAAATTATATCTTGAGCACTAATCATTTAATACTAACCCCTCTAAGAATTGTTTTAACATTGTAGTGAGGGGGGGCGTGTCCAAGATGGCGACGGGACAGGCCGCTTAATACGGAGCTCCTGACGACCTGCTCCGTATCCACTGCCATCTGCGGGATAACAGCCATCGGGACCCCGTGATAGACCCTGCTGTGTCCACCGGAAAGGACACTGAACGGGTCTGGACCTTGCTGACCCGGATCCGCGGCGGCAATCCAGCGTGGCCGGTCACGGCCGACCGCGACTGAGAGACAACCCGGCTAGTGCCTGCCCGGCGAGAGGCCGGGTGCACGAGGTGAGCGGTGCGGTCACGAGGAGAGGGTTGCCGAACATACCTCTCTCCCTCCTTCACCCGAGCTGGTGGTGGCTGGAGTCCTCCGTCGGGAGTGTCGGCTCTTCCTCATCTGAGGCAGTGGAGTGGTGGGGCTTGTCGCGGCCCGGCGAAACCGCGGCCGCACACACGTGTACAGGCTGGGTGAGTGAGACACCCGGCATACAAAATAAAAAAAATAAAAAAAAAGAGGACCGCAAGTCCTAAGCTACTCCCCACATATATAAGTGGGCACCTCTCCCTTATCCATCGGGGCACCCCCCCAAGAGCCCAGAGAACGTCGGCCTATAGTAAGGGCCTACACACCTCCCACTAGGAGCTGTTTGACAGCTAGGCCCGAAACAGCAGCCTCTCCTACAAAGCTTTAATAGGGAAAGCAGAGGAAATCCTTGCACTCATATGGATCCCTAATATGCCTCAGAAGCCAGAGACACATAGATTCACCACTGCGGATCTCTGCTCGCCCTCTCTAATCTGCTAAGGTTTATACTGTGATCCCTGATTTGTTCAGAAATACTTCCTTTCTTCTTTCTTTCTCGTTAATTCTGGGGGTCCAGGCTGGCACCCATTGAAAATGTCTACATAATATCGTGATCCTTGTCACACAGAGGTGGGATTACGCATTCATAACACAGAGAGTAACCGGAAACATGGGGAAATCAGATAAGAAATCTACTACCCCTCGCTCACGATCCCCGCGGCGTCCGAATGGTCCGGCAAATCGCAGCATTCCGGAATTATTCCGGTCGCAAACTCCAGATCACATGGTAGCCTCTTCTCGTGAATCTCCATTACACTCGCCTCCTACGGAAACTCATCCACAGTACCTGAATCAGCCAACGGCTATCACAACGGGACACGCTGAATCCTCCCCTCTCACCTTAGGAGATTTGAAAGCGGTTGCGTCAGATATTAAAGGAACTCTATCTACAGCTATAGCCGAGCTACATATCGATATGCAAGCAGTAGCCAACAGGCTTGACGCAGTAGAAGTTAAAATTAACGCACAAGATCGAGCCGTTTCTGAGATGAGCAAACAGGTTGACATGCACACTTTACATTTGAGAGAGCTTGACCGCCACATAGAGGACCTGGACAACAGGGGAAGACGACATAATTTAAGGGTGCGTGGTGTCCCTGAGGCAATCGAATCTGCCCAACTTACTCCAGCACTCCTGACCATTTTTAATGATCTCTTGGAAAGACCACCTGAATCTCCAATTGAAATTGAACGCATACATAGGGCGTTACGCCCGAGAGGTAGAGATGCCGACCCACCGAGAGATATAATCTGCTGCCTAGTTGATTTCCGGCTCAAGGAGGAAATATTACGCAGGGCTCGAGACAAACACCACCTGCATTATCATGGAACGGAAATCAAATTATTCCAAGATCTTTCTCACCTCACTTTGCAACGTAGGAAAGACCTACGTCCTTTGCTCGATCTGCTTCGCTCCAAAGGAATAGCTTATCGCTGGAAGTTCCCGTTTGGCCTTGCGGCAACACATTTGGGGAAATCCGCTCTCATGAGATTTCCAGAGGATCTTACAGTGTTCTGTGAATCTCTGAATATCCCACTACTGGATATACCCAACTGGTCTACTGAATCTCTCCCCCTTTCACGATCAGCTGAAGATCTTATGGATGCGCAATTATCTGCCTACCCGGGCAGAGACAGACGACGCAGAACCCCCCAGCACACCTCAACCTCCCCTGTACGGCGACGGCTCATTAATGATGAAAGTTTACCACCATCTCCGGCACATCGTAAAGCACGTCATGAATGACTCTACTTCATTGTACCCTATCTACACGCAGGCGCAGAACTAGCTTCTCAACTTGAAGCCTCTTTATCTTAGATTTGAATATGTTTCCGAAGGAAGAAAGTTATGGAAAATAAACTCCACGACCCTTCTATGCAATCCACCATACAACCACCTGTAGTCCTGGAAAATGGACTTTTAGGTATGTTTAACATACCAAATGCTCATATTTTCTTTATACATTATCCACCAGTCGTATGTCTTAAGTATAACTATATTTCCTTGCGGAGGTTATTCTGCTATGAGATTCGGTGGGGTTCTGGGATAATGTGGCTACTGGAGATATTGGGAATACCCTTGCTGATACTGGAGCGCTTTCGCTTAATCAGCAACGGTCTATTGTAACCAGTTTCTAGTCCTCATGGACAACCGATATGTAGACCAATAGGAGCCCTGGTAACATTGACTGAACCCTTATGCTTGACCTAAGCCTGATGCCCTGATTTCCGTTGTATTTTAACCAAAATACACCTAGTTTAGAGCTCTATCTGACCGTGTTTATAACGTCCTATCATCAATGATTTAAGTAGGCAATGCCTTCCCTCCCGGGCGATTGCATATTTTATGCTCCTTGAGATATTTTGGATTTGGCTTTTGCGTTTCCTTTTCTACTAGCTACAAGGTGCCACTGGGGGAATGCTAGCACATAGTTGCTTCATACTTAGGATGTGTAACGGGTCCTTACTATCTCCTGGAATGGGCCGGTGCTGGAGGGTCCCATAGGGTTCTCTATTAATGGCGCTCCCGTTCTTATGTGTCCATGACTCAGCTCATATATATATACAGGCACGTATTTATGTGTGAATCGGTTTTGAGTAGACTTCGCACTTATATGATGCATATACATATTCTTCACTACCCCTACAATTATGGGCTCCCCCAAACGCTACTCCGATCTCCCCCACGTGAATCGTAGGATCTGACTAGTTATACACCCCCAACCTATTCTCGGACTAGGTAGTATCTCAATGTCCCAGCTATAGGATAAAAGCCCTCCATGTTGTGGTTCACATCCATGGTGCACTTTAGGGTGTTAAAGCGTGACCTATGCTATCATTGACGTTGACCAATACGCAAATTGGGCCATGGATTCTAAATACCTTCCTTTCAATATGCCGCTCGTGGAGGGTAATAGTAAGAAAACTCCACACTTGTAAGCAATAACATGCTAAATAACAGAAGTTCCCTCGGTTAGGATTTGTATTTAAAAAGTTGTTTGAATGTCAATTACACGGAATAGATGGCCTATGGCCTACATCCTGGAACACTTAAACACTATATTATTGTTGTATCCATACTATGTTTTACATACGGTTGATGTTCTTACTTGAACCTGATACAGTTAAAAATGATCTTCGTCTAGTGATATGATTATCAGATATCATTGGTTCATAGTTAATGATAAGAATTATCTATTTACTTATTATGTACAGACTGAACTTATGCTTGTTTACCACGCTACGAGGTATGAGGACGCTTCAATTTATTGATTAGCACAATTTTCGGTACCTATCCACATTCACGTACATATAATCCACCACATAGGCACTCTCCTTCATGACTTACTTCTTACATATTCCTCATCGTGTATTCGCGCCTGTGAGGACTGTCATTAGCCCCTGTGTTCGTCTGCAATGCTTTAGCTTATATAGCTTTAAATCTTTATGTATATTATCTGTTACCCACCTCTCTTCCCTTTTTACTCTCGACATACATTGGCTGCTTCCCACATATCTCTGTGTTTCAAGGCCATTTTATGTTGATCAAAGTCCTTTATATACCTTTCGTTTGAGGACACGTAACCTTTTCACGAGTATATTATACGTTCACAATACGGCCGTTTCTGGGCTCGACACATCTCCAAGTGTAATTTCCTATTCTAGTACGCACCTTTATAATTTACCAGAGCTTTATTGAGAGAGAGAGTAGCTGGCCTACATCTTCTCTGGAGTCTTATATATAAAAGAAGTTGAAGGAACGTATGACTGCTATATATACATATATATATGGGTTTCTATGTGACACACCTGACACTTCTTTTTTCTTCTCCTTTATTCCTCTCCTACATATCTATCATCTGTATTCCTATCTTGACACACTTTTATTCTAGTATTCCTTAAATTCCCTTTTTATGCTCTCCCCATACCTACCCTCCCCCTTTCTCACACCCCCCCCCCCTTTTTTTTTTTTTTTTTTTTTTTCCTTCTCTATCTGATATCTCTCTTATCTTACTTACAACCATTTGATACGCCAATAGGTTTTGAATAAGTATTTTTGGCATACAATATAATGGCTATTAACCTCCCATTTGCGCGTTCAGCACCCAAACTCTCTGTGGCCTCACTCAACGCAAAGGGCTTAAATATACCTGAGAAACGCTCGCAACTTCTAACATATATGAAACACCTTAGAGCAGACGTGATCTTTGTCCAAGAGACTCACTTTCGTGCAGACCACATACCTAGATTTTCGGATGCTAACTTTCCAAAGGTATATCACGCAGTCAACACGGAGGCGAAAGCAAAGGGTGTGTCTATTCTACTCTCTAAACAGCTCCCGTTTACAATCACTGAACATCTTGAGGACCCCGAGGGGAGGTTCCTGTTTCTTAAAGGCACCCTCTATAATAAGCCACTTACTCTAGCTAACATTTACAGCCCCAATACCGCACAAGTCTGCTTTTTTCGCAAAATCGCCAAATTACTGTCCACTTTTCAGTCGGGTATTCTGATTCTTGGCGGCGACTTTAATGTAGCATTGAACCCATTGGAGGATACTTCTACCGGTTCCTCCTCTAAACCCTTCAAAGCACTCAAACAGATCAAACTGGAGCTACATGATCTTCTCCTCCATTAAACCTGGCGCACCCTCCACCCTAAAGACAAAGACTACACGTTTTACTCCGCACCACATAAGCGACATTCTAGAATTGATTATTTTTTTCTTTCTCAGAAAGACTTACATACAGTCATGGCCGAAATTGTTGGCACCCTTGATATTTTTCCTGAAAATCAAGTATTTCACACAAAAAAGGTATTGCATTAACACATGTTTTGCTATACACATGTTTATTCCCTTTGTATGTATTGGAACAAATATAAAACAGAGGCAGAAAAGCAAATATGACATAATGTCACACAAAACCCCAAAAATGGGCTGGACAAAAGTATTGGCACCCTTAACTTAATATTTGGTTGCACACCCTTTGGAAAACATAACTGAAATCAGTCGCTTCCTATAACCATCAATAAGCTTCTGACACCTCTCACCCGGAATTTTGGACCACTCTTCCTTTGCAAACAGCTCCAGGTCTCTCTTATTGGAAGGACACCTTTTCCCAACAGCAATTTTAAGATCTCTCCACAGGTGTTCAATGGGATTTAGATCTGGGCTCATTGCTGGCCACTTCAGAACTCTCCAGCGCTTCTTTGCCATCCATTTCTGAGTGCTTTTTGACGTATGTTTGGGGTCATTGTCCTGCTGGAAGACCCAGGATCTTGGACGCAAACCCAGCTTTCTGACACTGGGCCCTACAGTGCGACCCAAAATCCTTTGGTAATCCTCAGATTTCATGATGCCTTGCACACAGTCAAGGCACCCAGTGCCAGAGGCAGCAAAACAACCCCAAAACATCATTGAACCTCCACCATATTTTACCGTAGGTACTGTGTTTTGTTCTTTGTAGGCCTCATTCCGTTTTCGGTAAACAGTAGAATGATGTGCTTTACCGAAAAGCTCTATCTTGGTCTCATCTGTCCACAAGACGTTTTCCCAGAAGGCTTTTGGCTTACTCAAGTACATTTTGGCAAACTGTAGTCTTGCTTTTTTATGTCTCTGTGTCAGCAGTGGGGTCCTCCTGGGTCTCCTGCCATAGCGTTTCATTTCATTTAAATGTCGACGGATAGTTCGCGCTGACACTGATGCTCCCTGAGCCTGCAGGACAGCTTGAATGTCTTTGGAACATGTTTGGGGCTGCTTATCCACCATCCGGACTATTCTGCGTTGCAATCTTTCATCAATTTTCCTCATCCGTCCACGACCAGGGAGATTAGCTACAGTGCCATGGGTTGCAAACTTCTTGATAATGTTGCGCACTGTGGACAAAGGCAAATCTAGTTCTCTGGAGATGGACTTGTAACCTTGAGATTGTTGATATTTTGCCACAATTTTGGTTCTCAGGTCCTCAGACAGTTCTCGTCTCCTCTTTCTGTTGTCCATGCTTAGTGTGGCACAGACAGACACACAATGCAAAGGTTAAGTGAACGTCTCTCCTTTTTATCTGCTTTCAGGTGTGATTTCTATATTGCCCACACCTGTTACTTGCCCCAGGTGAGTTTACAGGAGCATCACATGCTTGTAACATTCTTATTTATCCGCAGTTGTGAAAGGGTGCCAATACTTTTGTCCAGCCCATTTTTGGAGGTTTGTGTGACATTATGTCGAATTTGCTTTCTTTCCTCCCTTTTTTTGTTTTGTCCCAATACACACAAAGGGAATAAACATGTGTATAGCAAAACATGTGTTAATGCAATACGTTTCGTGAGAAATACATGATTTCCTGGAGAAATATCAAGGGTGCCAACAATTTCGGCCATGACTGTAACTTGCACTCTGCTTCGATCTAACCAATGATCCTTTCTGACCACCACCCAATTTTGATGACATTACAATTTCCTGATGCGCCGGGCGCGTCCAAAGCATGGAGATTGGACCCCTTTCTTCTTACAGACTCCTCTGTTTCCCTCCAGATCCGTGATTCTCTGACCAATTATTTCAAAGAAAATGTATCTCCTGAAACGACCCCTCTCACACAGTGGGAAGCACATAAATGTGTAACCCGCGGGCTTCTCATGTCTATAACCGCCTCGCGAAAACGTCTAGCTCAGGCATCTTTTGCCTCCCTACTGCAAAAAGTTCGTACACTTGAATGCACACATAAACGCTCTAGAGCCTTGAATTCTGCATCTGAACTAGATCAAGTGCGTAAACAACTTCTAGATGTTGTAGACAGGAAAGCCAAACGTAGTTTTATTCTTCAACAAAAACTCTTTTATGAACATGGAAATAAGAGTGGCAAGTTTCTAGCCCGGGCCTTACAAGCCAAAAAGGCAACTCGACACATATACCAGCTTACTTCTAAGCAGGGACGCTTATTGAAAACATCAAAGAATATTGCAGCTGAATTTGAAAACTATTATTCTGCCTTATACAATTTACCTGTACCATCTAAACCTCCAGGTGACACTAGATCACGTAAGACAATTATCCAGACTTTCCTGAACCAATATCTCCCGAACCCAATTACTAGAACACAAGCAAAAGAGTTAGATGGTGCTCTGACCCTGACGGAGTTACAACAAGCTATTGCACAACTGAAACCTGGTAAAAGCCCAGGTCCCGATGGATTTGTCACTGCCTACTATAAGACTTTCCACGACATATTGGCACAACCATTTTTACGGGCCTTCAATACCTTAGATACACCAGGGCAATCCTTGCGCCATCTCACTGAGGCACATATTACGGTTATACCAAAAGAGGATAAAGACCACACACTACCAGCAAACTATCGTCCGATCTCTTTATTGAATGTCGATTTAAAGATCTTTGCAAAAATCTTGGCCAATCGCCTATTACATATTATAGATCCCATTGTATCAATGGATCAAGTGGGCTTCGTACCTGGGAGAGAAGCCAGAGACAACACCATACGGGCCATAAATGTTCATCATTGGTTAATTCAAAAACAACAATCAGGCTTTTTCTTATCACTAGATGCCGAGAAGGCCTTTGATAGGTTAGCATGGGATTATATGGAGGCGGTTCTTTTTGGCCTTGGATTGCCTCAGCGTTTCCGTACCTTCATTATGTCTTTATATACCTCTCCCACAGCTAAAGTGCGAGTTAACGGTCTACTCTCAGACTCTTTTTTGATAGGCAATGGCACCAGGCAGGGATGCCCACTATCCCCCCTCCTTTTTATTTTAACACTGGAACCACTGATGAATTGCATCAAACAAAACGATAATATCAAGGGGATTCATATCAATGGCAAAATTCATAAGATAGCGGCCTTTGCAGATGACATCTTGCTTTTTCTAACAGATCCCCATATCACTTTACCTAATCTGCTAAAAGATTTTGAACTGTTTCATTACCTGGCCAACTTCAAAATAAACTTCTCTAAATCCCAAGCTCTTAATGTCTCTCTTCACCGGGAGGTGATTAGCTAAGCGAAATCGAACTTCCCTTTTGCCTGGCAGTCGGAGGCAATTACATACTTGGGAATCCAATTACCGACTAATCTAAAGGAACTCTATGATTTGAATTTCCTACCCCTCTTGCGTAATATTTCCAAAGACCTCCAGACTTGGAACAAACCTTGGTTTTCCTGGTTTGGTAGAGCAGCCATTCTCAAAATGAATGTGCTTCCAAGAATACTGTACCTACTCCAAACAATACCGATTGCATTACCGAGTTCTTTCTTTACATCTTATAAAAAGCTCTGCTCCTCCTTTCTTTGGAATAACAAACACCCCAGAATTAGCTTTGTACAACTCACCATGCCTAAGAGAAGTGGAGGTATTGGACTACCTGACATTACACGGTACTACAGGGCGTGTCAATTGGCAAGAGTAGTAGACTGGACCTCGAACTGTGATCGTAAGATTTGGGTTGACGTAGAATCTGATTTTTCGATGATTTCGCTTGCCTCCTCCCCTTGGCTGGGAAATGCTCATATTCCCACTGAATTTCGGGATCACCCTCTTGTAGGCCCCACGTTAAACTGTTGCCGACAGATATTCCAGAACACTGAGCTCTCTTCCTCCCCGGGCCCCTTAACCCCACTCAAAAAGAACCCAGACTTTTTGCCGGGTATGTCCCGGACTTTCCTCTCTGGATGTGACCTTCCAGATAATCTGACAATACATCACCTTTTCAAAAATACTAAGTTCTTATCTAGAGAGGACATTTTGAAGTTATGGCCATCCCTGAACCTAACACCGTGGATCTATAGACAAATTCATCATTTTACACATAACGCCTCGCATTTACAAGACTACTCCAGGTCGCTTACTCCATTTGAGAAACTTTGCTTCTCGAATTCCCCCCAGCGACATGTTATATCCAAGCTTTACTCCCTTCTTGAAACTACTAGTATATCTCAACCTCGAAAAGCGTGTGAGGCTTGGATACGAGATTTACAAATACCTTTGTCAACTGACGACTGGGATCACATTTATGAACATATACATTCGGGCTCCATGTGTGTTTCCACGCAGGAAAGTAATTACAAATTATACTCTAGATGGTACAGAGTTCCGTCCCTGCTGCATAAATTTGACCCTCACATTTCAGAGTTGTGCTGGAGATGTAAACAGACAACAGGCACACTCCTACATATCTGGTGGGATTGTCCCTTGTTGCAGCCTTTTTGGGAAAAAGTGCGAGATATAGTCTCACAAGTGACTACTTACACTCTGGAATACACCCCGGCTCAATTTTTACTTCACCACTCCTCAATTCCGTTAAGGATGTATCGTAAGTCTCTTACCCTGCATATGATAAATGCGGCAAAACAATGCATTCCTGTCCACTGGCGATCAGAACAGATTCCTACTGTGCGGGAGTGGTTTCATAGGGTCATCAGAGTTGCGGAGATGGAGGAATTGATTTCAGTGACAAGAGACCACCCGGAGAGATTTCGGAAAACTTGGGCGTGTTGGAAACACTTCCAAACTACCAATTTCTATAATCTCTATATGAATAACTAAAACTAATCTACAGGTCGTGAATACCGTTCAAAGTTATCACCTCTGGAATAGCGCCGCGGACCGTGTTTATCGAAATGTATGTTTTTTTTTTTGTTTTTTTTTTTTTTTTTTTTTTTTCCAAAAAGTTTTATTGAAGTAAGAAAGACAAAACAGATCATAGACAGATACGGATCGCAGTCCGTGCACAACTTCGTATATGTTCTCCCGTATCGCAGACGGGAATAGGACGTTAGAATAGATTTTAGAGCAACATGCATCCAATTCCCACAATAAAGCATATGCAAAAAGTATAACCATAGTAATAATAATTACCATCTGTAATGTTCGATAAATAAGGTATACAGTAGTCTCTATGTAGAGAGAGCTCAAGCAGCAAGACTATGAGGTGCAAGACAAACGAATTATCTCAAGGCACGTATGTCTGCTATAACCGTATCCAAAAATCGTGGGTTAATTTTCTAAAGTATTATCACACTTGTACATCTAGAAGTGTTCTGATCCTTGTAAATAATATTGCTATTTAGAATATGAGAAAAAGGGTAGCTAAAACGAGAAAGAAAAGAAAAGAAAGAGACTCGAGTGGAGATGGAAAAGGAGTATGGGAAGTAAAATCAGAGTGAGGAGGAGTGGGATAAGAAAGACATATAAATAGGGGGGGAGAAAAAAAAAAAAAAAAAAAAAAAAAAAAAGGGGGGGGGGGGGGGAGTTGGGGATTAGAATTAAATAAGTATAACTAAACCAATCACATCACATAGTATCGGCCTGGTTATAACAGATGCTGTCTTAAATTAAGGTTATAATCTCTTTAAAGTCCAGTAAAGGAATTATTCCTGGGGTGAAAGATCCAGAGGTTCTCCAGTTTACCAAATCTGCTCGCTCATTCCTTCATTAAGCCATGATAAGTCTCAGTAGATAGGAAGTGAGTCCAACATGCCCATGTCTTCCTGAATCGCTCGGGGTGTTCTTTCGCCACTGAGATCAGCTCCTCCATTTCCGCGATCTTATTGATCCTAAGAATCCACTCTCGCATGGTGGGAATATGGTCTGATCGCCAATGAACAGGAATACACTGTTTAGCCGCATTTATCATGTGTAAAGCAAGCGACTTACGATAGGTCTTCACAGGAAGAGAGGAATGATGGAGTAGACATTGTGCTGGGGTAAAGTCTAGGGCGTATGTAGTGACTTGTGCGATTATGTCCAAAACATTTCTCCAGAAGGGCTGCAGTTGCGGGCACTCCCACCATATATGCAAAAGAGTGCCTGCTGCCTGGCAACCTCTCCAGCATAAGTTAGGAATACTAGGATCAAATTTATGAAGCACAGATGGAACTCTGTACCACCTGGAAAATACTTTGTAGTTGCCTTCTTGTGTAGAAACACACATGGAACCTTTATGTATGTGATCATAAATCCGGTCCCAGTCCTCTGGAGAGAGTGGGATTTGTAGATCACGTTGCCAGGCTATACAAGCCCTCTGCAAATGAGAGGTATTGGAACTTTCCAAAAAAGAATATATCTTAGATATTACATGCCGCTGAGGGGAGTCCGTAAAGCAGAGCTTCTCAAATGCAGTAAGCGATCTTGACAAATCCTGTAAATGCGGGGAGTTACGCAAAAAGTGGTGTAATTGTCTATACATCCAAGGCGTTAGAGTGATGGAGGGCCACGCCCGAGTAATGTCTTCACTAGATAAGAGCTTAGAATCTTTGAAGAGTTGACGTACTGTCAGGTTATCATCACGGTTATACCCAGCGAGAAATGTTGGAGACATCCCTGGAACAAAGTCTGGATTCATTTTGATCGGAGTGAAAGGGCTCGGAGAGGAAGAAAGTTCTTTTTTCTGGAATAATTGTGAGCTACAGCGTAATGTGGGACCTATAAGTGGATGACTCCGAAACTCAGAAGGGACGTGGGAAGTTTTCAGCCATGGGGAGGTAGAAAGAGGTGTCTGAGAAAAATCAGCCTCCAAACCAACCCAGACCTTAGGAATGTGATTCGTGGTCCAGTCTACTAACCTGGCTAGGTGGCAAGCTCTGTAATAACGGTTAATATCTGGTAATCCAATACCTCCATTCTGCTTGGGCATAGTGAGTTGGGCATAGCTAATTCTTGGACGTTTATTATACCACAGAAAGGAGGAGCAGAGCGTTTTATACGATTGAAAGAACGAATTTGGCAATTGAATTGGTATTGTCTGTAGTAAATATAATATTCTGGGGAGCACGTTCATCTTAAGAATTGCTGCTCTACCAAACCACGAGAACCAAGGTTTGTTCCATGTCTGGAGGTCTTTGGAGATGTTACGTAAGAGGGGAAGAAAATTTTTTGTATACAGTTCTGTAAGATGGGATGGTAGTTGGATACCTAAGTAAGTGATAGCTTCACGTTGCCAGGTAAAGGGAAAATTTAGGGTCGCCTGTCTAATCACATCTGGAGTCAATGATATATTAAGCGCTTGGGATTTAGAAAAGTTGATTTTAAAATTAGCCAAATACTGAAATAATTTGAAATCTTGTAACAGATTAGGTATCGTGATATGTGGGTCAGTCAAGAAAAGTAACACGTCATCAGCAAAGGCTGCCACTTTATGCATTTTGCCATTGATCAAAATCCCCTTAATGTTATCATTATCTTTTATGCAGTTCAAGAAAGGTTCCAGAGTAAGAATGAATAAGAGTGGTGATAGTGGGCATCCCTGTCTAGTCCCATTGCTGATTGAAAAGGAATCCGAAAGGCAGCCATTCACTCGCACTCGTGCTGTGGGGGCATTATATAAAGACAGAATAAATGACAAAAAACGCAAAGGCAGTCCAATGCCAATCAGAACTGCCTCTAGGTAATCCCATGCTAGTCTGTCAAACGCCTTTTCGGCGTCTAACGAGAGAAAGAATCCAGATCGTTGATTTTGGGTTAACCAATGATGTATATTCACGGCCCTTATAGTGTTATCTCTGGCCTCTCTCCCTGGAACAAAGCCCACCTGGTCCGGTGAAATGATGGAATCTATTACCTGTTGCAAACGGGTAGCCAGAATCTTGGCAAAAATCTTTAGATCAACATTCAACAGAGAGATCGGACGATAATTTGCAGGTGATGTATGGTCCTTATTCTCTTTGGGTATAACCGTGATGTGAGCCTCGGAAAGATGGCGCATAGACTGCCCTGGCGTGTCTAGTGAGTTGAAGGCCTGTAGAAATGGAAGCCCCAAGACGTCAAGAAAAGACTTGTAGTAAGAATTGGTAAAACCGTCAGGTCCTGGACTTTTACCCGGTTTCAATTGCGCAATAGCTTGTTGAAGTTCATGCGACGTCAGAGCTCCCTCTAAATCCTTCACTTGTGATCTAGATATCGATTTAGGAAGATATTGTTTAAGGAATTGCTGTATAATGGTCTTACGTGGCCTAGTATCACCGGTTGGTTTGGATGGTAGGGGTAAGTTATAAAGGTTAAAATAATACTCCTCAAATTCCTTCGCAATATCCGACGACAATTTCAGTGAGTTACCAAATTTAGAATGGAGCAGATATACGTGCCGAGCAGCTTTTTTAGATTGTAAAGCCCGGGCAAGAAATTTTCCACTCTTATTGCCATGTTCATAGAAAAGTTTTTGTTGTAGAGTAAAATTGCGTTTCGTTTTCTTTTCCACTAACTCGCGGAGTTGTTTACGTGCGTGCTCTAGCTCAGTAGCGCATCTCAAGGCCATTGATCGTTTATGAGAGCACTCAAGTGTACGAAATGTATGTTAAGTCCTAAGGATAATACCTATTAGCTTGTCTACTATATTATATTATGGTTGGCTTAATAGCTTTTACCTATTACTTGATCCATTCTTCCTCTTTCACTTCCTTCCCACCTTTCCCCCCCCCCCCCCTCTCCGTTCCCCCCCCCCCCCCCCTTTTTTTTTTTTTTTTTTTTTTTTTCCTCTTACTCCTCCCTGTGCTTTCTAAATCTTCCTCCATATACAGTACTCTCCTCTTTTTCTTTTCTCTCTTTTCTTTCCTTTTGTCTCATATTTCTCTCTTAAACAACTATTTCTACATACAAGCAGAATCTTAACTTAACCGGGTGCGGAATTGCACGAGGCGTCCGCCTCAGACATCAATGCTGTTTTGTGCTCCACTTCCCGATTACTTAAGCGCTTTTTACCCCCGACACTTGCATCCTCTATACCTCTATTGCTTACCATCCATATTTGCGAACTTGTTATTCTACTTTGTTTACTGGGTAGCGTGATCTCCTGTTTATGTTTACTACATACGTCAATTACATGTCTGACTACCCGTCTGCGTTACGGGAGATTGCTTCAGTTATACGTGTGCAGAATATGCTCCGTACATGTCTTTAATCTCAAATGTCTTGTATTTCAATAAAAATTTTTGGAGAAAAAAAAAACATTGTAGTGAGATACATATATTGTGTTTTAATCTCATAGAGGGTAGTGTGATATATCTTTGATTGTCTGTAAGGAAATACTCATCACCAGTAGTTTCGTTTGCATTAATATATATATAAATATTTGTACATAAATAAATTATTTATTTATTTATCAAATTGGCAAAATTTGTGTATATGGTAAGAAATCACATTGGTGAAAAGAACTCAAGGAAAATTATAGCTTGGTGATAAATTATTAAGGTGTCCATATTATTGGATTGTTCATTATTTGCCGTATTTAACGTCTGGAGGCACTGCATTATATTGTTTACGTGAGTCAGACACGGCCCAATTTATTTAGAATTATTTATCTCTAAAACCACCACAAAACAGAAATGAAAAAATGTCCCTCCAAGTAGATCCAATGTCAATCACAATGCCCGCTGCCACCGCCCACAAAAAACAAAAAAACAAAACGCTCCACTCTCCATGCTGGCTCCCGCTATCTGACATCTCAACCGGCCTGACAGTTCTTAAATACTGTGATGATGTCACAAGGGGGTGGGGTCACCCACACCTCCTTGTGACATCATCATGCTCTGTGATTGGCCAAACACAAGAATGGCTGTTGTTCAACTCGAACTTATGTTCGACTTGAACATCTAGCTCGACTCTAATACTAAGGCAAAAAGTGATTGAGTGAGGTTGACCCTATTAAAAGCAGCCTCTGTAATCATCACACCAACATCACATAGCAACAATTAGAACATTAGTGCTCCTTCCCCCTAGGCTGATTCATAAAGGATACTGTCAATAATTTTCCTGATCTTTATTATTAAGAAAAATCAGTTTCAGTGCCATGCCCTCAAGCAGAGGGGGTAGATCCATACCCTCCTCACAATGTCCTCCACTCTTATTAAATACTCAGCAAGCCAATATGCTTCTAATGCAGCCATAGATTAGTCAGTTATTTTCATTCAACCAGTGGAGTGGATAACAAAACTGATGCGATTCCTCCATCCGCACACTCAATCTGGATGGGGGAATCCTCCCCACTTAGCTATTGTATTCTGACAGCAGAGAGACTTCCCCACTGTCAGAATATACTGATTAGCATGGCAGGCTATAGCCTGCAGTGCTGATCAAGTTAGGAAAATACAACACGGCAGTTGTGCAGAAGCCAATTGACTTCGGTACTAGCTCCCTGCCCATATATGGATGGAAATTTGGCTGGTCTCTTCTGAACTGGCTAAATTTCAATTCATGTATGGGCAGCTTAAGCCTGCTGGCAATTGCTTCCTGTATAAAAGCCTCACTCTCAGTCCCTGTCACAGCACTGATTAACCTCCATGCACATCTCCAGAGGGTTCCATTACTACTGCTAATAACACATAGGGAAACAATTTGCTCCATGTACAGAATATACAAACACATATACTAAGAAAAGTTTATTGCACTCACCTGAAGCATGGTATATCAAGTATAGCAAACAACACTTCCTGATAATGGTATCTTGTTAGGGGCCACCTCTCATCCAAGGTAGCTAGGGGGTTACCTCTCTAAGCCTCTTGACACAACCACTTCCAAACTTCCTCACACCCAATACATTTCAAAGGTGGGACCTTCTTCATTGGAGAAGAGGGGCCAGGGAGCCACCTAACAATCACTCCTCTAAAATGTAATCATTAACCCTTACAACCAGTAATCCTCCCACTATTTATTATTGCACATTAATTCTTTGTATAACAGATCAAACATCAGTTAGAATAATCCTCTGAAACACTTTATAAATTCTTTAAGCGTGCAGTCATTAAAACAACAGTATGGATATTTCAAAACCACAAAATTAAATAAAAAAGTAAGATAAAAAATAAAGCACAAATCCAAATGTAAGTACATAAATACTGTAATTACATAATAAAAGGGACATAACTGAGCTAAAAATAACAAGTAATATTGACGTTAATGTTTAAAAGCTAAGTTCAACTTTTATTAAAAAAAAAAATAATACATACAATCTTTTTGTAGGTAAAACGTGTATTTATTATTTTTTTAATTTGCAGCCGGTAAGACATTAAGGCATCTGCTGATGACGAGTGCAATGCCAGGCTCTTGCAGACTGTCAGCTGTCTGTTCATACTTCCCATATGGGCAGACGGTTACTGAATCACAGGAAGAATCAATGAACTACGGGAGAGTTCATCAGCACCCTCCTAATTTATTGAAAACTACCACCATGTTAGTTGTAGTTAAGTCATTCACAGAACTCTGTGAATGAATGATGTGGCCATGTGGGTGGAGCCTCACATGGCCGCACTGTTCATTAATTCTGACAGTGGGTGTGGGGAGAAAATCCTCACCCGCTGCCACGGGGGGGGGGGGGGGGGGGGGAGGGAGGGAAGGCAGAGGCAGGAGCTGGAACATGTTAGATGTTCAAGTCTAAATACGGGTGGAACATGTTCCATAGGTGAACTTATCCTTAGATCTTGGGGATGTGCCCTATGTCCTCCCTGTTAAATTTCTGCATGTCCCTCATGTTGTTGGAATTAATGTCCTGTAACCTTCACCTTATCTGACTCCCTGTTTTTTCAGTTTCCCAAAATAAAGAGCCCATTGATTAGGGCCCTGAAACCCCTCCTGAGCTCCGTATGTGTTATGCTTCACCCACAGCTTTGTCATACAAGCCATAATGAAAGGTTTCCTCCACTATCATACTTCTTCCCCAAAAACCTGTCTCTGTAATTTCCATCAATGTGCTGTAAATAACTATCTTTATCAGAGCAGTTTTGTGGTAAATAATGCCATTTTGAGACGCCATTGATTTATGGCCTGTGAAGAAAACTATCTACAGGCACAAAGCCGTTGCAGTCAATCTCTTTCTGATTGACTTGTGTTTTTATTTTCTCATCCTTAACCCTCATAACTTAATCTAGAAATTGCATTTCACCCTTACTGTAGAAGGTGGTGAATTCTACTTTACAGTCAGGATTGTTCAATATTCTTATGAACTCAATGGTTAAATAGCCATAGTAAATATCATCACTAAAGAACCTGGAAAACCAAATTTTAATGAGCCTATCATAAATTCCATTAGCAGGGCAAAAACAGGATCTAAAGTGGATTGTAACTACTTTAGCCAGCAGTTACAAGAATAAACATTCTGAAAGCTGATGATTTTGTAAATGGTCATAATTAGGCCATCATAAAGAAATTTAGCAGTTCTATATTTAGCAGGATATGGTCTGGAAATCCCTTTCATACAATTTATCTCTCAAAATCCACATAGAATTTGGAAATCCTGCTATGATATAGTTACATAAAAACAACAATATACTCATGATATGTAGAAGAAAATACAGAACAATTCAAGATCAAACATGATAAGGCTATGATGTGCAGGAGGTGGAGTAGAAGCACTCAATCTGCTGTGATCTAGACATCTGAGGTACAGTACATAATATTTAGCCTCTATAAAATGGTAGTGTAATGCTGTATATTATTATTAATAATAGTTATAATAATAATAATATTATATTGGTTATTAAAACCAATAACATCATTAGTCATGTAATGTATGTAAACACCACTTTCAGGGAACACAAAGACATGTCTTTGCTAAAGAAAACCCCAATACGTGTTAATTAATTGGTTTATGTGAAAGTTATAGCGTATACAAATGGCGGTAAAGATTCTGGGATTTTAAAATTTTTTTATACTAATAATGGCGGCGATCAGCGACTTATGGTGGCGATCAGTGACTTATGGCAGTGATCAGCAACTTATGGCAGGACTGCGGGACTGTGGCAGACATTCTGACACTGGGGGGGAACTGAATTGGGGTCACTGACATCCCCAGCTGTGCAAAAAAAAAAACACTGATACTGTACTAATGGCACTGGGGAGGAAGGGGTTAACTTTTTTATTTACTGAAAGGGTTAACTGTGTGAGGGGAGTGTTTTACTAGGGGGCGGGGATGTGTAATGCACAGCTGATCGGAAGAGGGACAGCTGATTGGAAGAGATAAACTCTTCTCTCCGGCTCTGCATGTCAGGAGCTGACAGGGAACTGACAGAAAGCAGAGCTACTGCAGACCTGCTCTCTGTCAGTGATTGCCGCTAATCGGGGGGACACAGCCGGTAACGACCAGCTGTGACCCGGCGACTGACATCCGCGGCCGTGATCGGCGGGAAAGGTAGGGCGGATGCACTAAACTAGAACTTCAGACTCTTTGAAGAGTACTACTATATTTAAACCAATGTCATATCCTTGTTTGGCATGACAATGTGTAATACATAGTTACATAGTTGGTAATATTGAATACAGACACCAGTTCATGCAGTCCATTCAGTGTATGCATTTATGTCTCTACCATTTCCCATATATTGCATTCATTAAGATGTCCATCTAAATGTTTTTTGAAATGATTGACACTCTCTGCTGACACCACCAATTGTGGAAGGGAGTTCCTTGGCACTAATTGGCCGCATATTTGCATACCCAATGTAAATAAAGGATGTGCCAAAAGCGTTTGCCCTGTGCGCTCCCGGCACTTTTACTAGCATCTCATGGAAAGGTTCTGATCACTACTTGTGGTCAGGAGCTTTCTGATTATGTGACTGCCGTGGCAGGCAGTCAAGGTGGTCACATGACCCTAAACCTTGCCCCGCCTCCTGGTATCACAAACCCCTTAAAGGGCCAGGAGGCGCTGGTGCCAAGGGGTTAAGATGAACCTGCTTTTGATCCAACTTCATTGAGGGCCTTGCTTGCTGCAGTTTGGCATTGCATGCTATTGCTAAATTTATGATCTATTAAGACCCCCAGATCCTTTTCCTTCCTTC
Organism: Staurois parvus; assembly: GCF_062004578.1. Taxonomy (NCBI): domain Eukaryota; kingdom Metazoa; phylum Chordata; class Amphibia; order Anura; family Ranidae; genus Staurois; species Staurois parvus. The sequence goes on from NW_028317951.1 coordinate 9,421,328, forward strand.
TCCCAGACGATCCCCCCATGGGAGTAACTTGCATTCTTCTTTTTGCTCCCAAGTGCATTACTTTACATTTATCAATATTAAAGCTCATGTGCCATGTAGTTGCTCACACCTTTATTTTATCAAGGTCTTGTAAAGTTTCTATTTCCTGTTGTGAGCCTATTTCCTATATGTAGCTCTTAAGTCCCTGGAATATTTTTTAGAATGCTCCATCTTCCTCTAATATTGTCATTGGTATCTATGGAGATTATTTACTAAAACTGCAGAGTGCAACATCTGGTGCAGCTCTGCATAGAAAGTAGCTTTCAGATTTTATTGTCAAAGCTTCATTGGCTATCATGTACAGCTGCACCAGTTTTAGTACATCTCCCCCTATGTGTACCATGACAGCTGGGTCCTCCCTAAAACCATCCAACATTCTGTCCATCCGATCAGCAATGTGCTGAACCTGAGCACCACATAAACAACATACTGTTCAACAATCATGGTCTTTTGCAAGCCTCTAGTAATTTAGACATATTCTGTACTGCACAGGGGCGGACTGACCATTCGAACACTCGGGCACTGCCCGAGGGCCCCGGGTCAGTAGGGGGCCCCATAAAATGCCCCTGGTACCTTTTTATAGGCTTTTTTGGGTGTGTTTTGAGTGTGGGCAAGGACACAGGGGCCCCATGATCCCCAATTGCCCGGGGGCCCCATGAGTTGTCAGTCCGCCCCTGGTACTGCAGCATCATAATGTTACACTAAAAGTTGCATTAAATCCAGAGTTTCTTATCCAATCTTTCATCTCATTTACTCACAACATGTTGAGTGAGATCAACACAGCTGAGTCTCTTCTGAAACTCAGACCTTTGGGGACTGTCTTCTGATCTACATACACATGTCCCTACATGTGTATATAGATCAGAAGACATTGTCATAGATGTTTGGCTTTGTTCCTCCATGCTCTTAACTCTCATAATATCAAGCTTTAAAGTTCCAAGAATGATTTATCTAAATCAATGTTCTCTAATAATTCTTACCCATACTAACATCTAATTTGAGTCAATAACTTTGTTTATTCAATTATCTTCCAAGTTCAGCAAAATACTGCAAGGGTTTAGCAGCATCTAAATCAGGTGAAAGAAAAGCACTAAAACAAAATGTGATATAGTATGCTAGATCCTATTTGAAGAAGCATCTGTAATCATCACGCCAGATTGGATATCATATTATAACAATTATAACAATTGCAACAATTATAACACAAGTGCTTTTTATCCCCAGATTGATTCATAAAGGATACTGTCAATCTGTTTCAAGATCTTTAAAAATAAGATAAATCACTAAGTTCAGTTCAGTGTTGAAATCCTCCAGTGTAGGGTATCGATCCACACTCTACTCACAGTGTCCTCTTGTACTAGCTACTCAGTAAGCAATGGTCTGTTGCTGCAGCCATAGACAATGTAGAACATATCAGCTCTGCCCTGCTTGATTGTGTGATGTCACCAATGATGTCAAGGCACTTGCTCTTCAAGCACAATGTTCAAACATTGTGTTTCACAGTACTGCTGTGGAGCAGGATATATAGCCGGACCACAAGCTTAAGAGCTGATAGTTTCTGCACTGATGTCATTCTATAATCAGTTCAGCTTCCTCTGCTCCTCCCTCCCAGCAGTGACTCAGTGGCCATCTAGCCTTCTAAACTTTAATGTAAGCACAGATCAGGTGTTCTGGGAGAAGGGAGCAGGGTGAGCTAAGCTGTTAAGAGAACTTTATTGACTTTAATGTTCTGCTGTGCACTTTGTGGATAAATTGTTCCTTGGTGCCTTTAACTACAGAGTCCAGCAAAGGCTTTTAATACCCACAACCTGGTCAAAGGTTCAATAGAAATCCTAGATTATATGCAGTATGGTAAACGTCACAGGGTACCTGGTTGGTATTTGTTTGCTAAATATAATCTATTGACCTTTTTCATGTCCATAGTGCCTGTAGCATGAAATGAAATAGGCAGTATAGTGCTCCTTGCTTATTTACACCACACTCATAACACTAACTGCCTTAAACTTCTAGGTGCAGTGTTATTAGTTTTTTTTCCTTAAATTAATTTACCATTCATCATTGATGGCATCTTCCTAAAATAAATAGTTTTTACAAAATTGTGCTTAATTTGTATGCAAGAAAAAACTCACTGTGATCACCAGTCAGGAATACACCAGGAAGTAATTCTTGAGCAGATAGGTAACCTACAGATAATAATGGATCCAAATGGGTCACTAGGTAGTGGTTTTTAGGTCAGGGCTGCCTTTGGACATGGATAGCGAGGGTACAAGTCAGTGTTCAGAGCAGACAATAGTCATGGATAATCCGGGTAAGCAGCAGGCATGGATAATTAGGAACTAGCCAGACATCATGGCAGGCAACAGACACAGATAACCAGGAATAAGCCAGAGGTCAAGGCAGGCAGTGGACAAGGATAACCAGAAGTGAAACCACAGGAATCAATAGACAAACATGCAGGCTGGACAGCAGAAATGCTCACCAGGGTCATAGAAGCTAGCAAGAATTAGCTTTGCTTGGGCAGAGAGCCAGAAATGTATCCAACTTTATATAGACAAGACAGAGGAAGGAAACTTGGTGTGATTGCATGTAGCCGTGATAGAGGAAGTAGCAATAGGCGACTGCACCACTCTGATAGGATCTTTATCTGTGATAAGGAAGACATTAGGCAAAAGCTGCATTGCTCTGATTGGAAGCAACGGTGTGTCTTCAGGAGGCAGGGGCCACGTGCCATAGAAGCAGATGCAGCTCTGGCTTGAGAAAGGTATGTAGTGTTGACATAGGGTCACACATAGGTGTGCGCACAGGGTGTGCCGTGCCTGGGCACACTCTAATCACCCAGTGCACATTAGCATTACCACTCTGTGTGCTGGCAGGAAGATGAGAAAGATCTCCCTCTTACTGGCTCTGCCAAAAGAGAAGTGCTTATGCACTTCTCTTTTACTGCGTTAGCAGGGAGATCATTGTGTCAGGGCCATATATATGTAGACACACACAAACATATGTGTGTTTGAGCTTTAGGGTGCACATCCTAATGCAATAGGCTGTGCATACCTATGGTGTCACATAAGGTTTTTGTTTGCTTTGTTGTTCCTCAAAGCCTAGTACATAAAAAGTTGATCTCGCTGAATTTGAGCCAAAGTACATTTTGAAGTGGATATTTTGAAGAACCTGCACTATGAATTACATTTTACAACTAGAGCATTTTCTAACTTGTTTGTGCTAGCAATTTGTCAGTGGAATAATACCCAGTATATAGTCTTTTCTTTAAAGTAATGTCACAAAGACTTGTAAAGTCTAAAGTAAATCAAAATCTACCTTCACAAGTGTTGTTGTAAGCCGAACATTGTCATAGATGTTTGCTATGCAATATGAATCAGCTCATAGCATATCCACATCCATTTTCCTTCCCTCATGGTTGAAAATTGTTGGGCAAAGTACAAAAATGATGTCAAAATATAACTGATTTGGTTGCCTAAATATCATTAATAAACAAAGTATTAAAGCAGGATTTATATTTTTCCCAAACTGTGTGATATCTCACAATATATATACATTTCTGTAGAGTTACAATACCATATAGTTAAAGCAGATGCAAGCTCATTCTTTTTCTATCTGTATCTTAATATATTAATAATCTTTTAGGCAAAACTAGTGCACCTTACTGAATATGATTAATAATAGAAAAATGAAATGGCAAAAAAAAAGGAGTGGCTTGTACCTTATAGCAGTGCCAGGCTATAGGGAAGGTATTCATGCCAGTACTAAGTACAGATATGGCCAAGATTAAAGTGGTTGTAAAGGCAGAAGGTTTTTTTTACCATGAAGGTTTTTATGCATGAAGGTAAAAAAACCTGTGTGCAACAGCCCCCCCCCTAATTTACCTGGGCCCCATCTCCCACCAGCGCTGTTCATGAGAGCAGGGGCTCTCTGGGGACTCTTCTTCCTCATTGGCTGAGACAGCAGCAGCAGCTATTGACTCCTGCTACTGTCAATCGCAGCCAGTGAGCCAATGAGAAGAAAGGGGGGGTTGGGTCTGAGCCATGCTTTGTGTGTGAATGGACACACAGAGCAGTGGCTCGAGAGCGGCGGGGTCAGGAGTGGCAGCGGAGGACCCGAGAAGAGGAGGATCAGGGCTGCTCTGTGTAAAACCACTGCACACAGCAGGTAAATATGACATGTTTGTTATAAAAAAAATCTGCCTTTATTATCACTTTTTAATACTGGGGTGGCCCTTGTATGGATCAAATTCAAATCAACTTTGAGCAAAGGCAGGCATGGGAAAATCAGTTGTAAACACCATTTTAATCACATGCCGACAAGCCACTGTAGAAATACAGTGGCAGGGCGGCACGGCTGGGCAAAACCACGTTTTAAAACGTGTGTTTTCAAAACAGGTAGGGGGCACGCGCGAGGCATTCCGCCGCCCTACCTGTCCCGCCGATCACGGGCACGGATGTCAGTCGCCGGGTCACAGCCGGTCATTACCAGCTATGTCCCACCGATTAGCAGCAATCACTGACAGAGAGCACAGCTGCAGTAGCTGTGCTTTCTGTCAGTTTCCTGACAGCTCCTGACACGCTGATCAGGACAGAAGAGTTTATCTGTCTGGATCAGTGTGTCTCCGTGCAGTACACACCCCTGCCCCCTAGTAAAACACTCCCCTCACACAGTTAACCCTTTCAGTGAAAATTAAAGTTAACCACTTTCTCCCCAGTGCCATTAGTACAGTGTCAGTGTTTTTGTTTTTGCACTGATCACTGTATTGGTGCCACTGGGGATGTCAGTGACCCCAAGTCAGTTCCCCCCAGTGTCAGAATGTCCGCCGTAGTCCCGCCGTAGTCCCGCTGATCGCCGCCATAAGTCACTGATCGCCGCCATAAGTCGCTGATCGCCACCATTAGTATAAAAAAAAATTTAAAATCCCAGTATCTTTCCCGCCATTTGTAAACGCTATAACTTTCACGCAAACCAATTAATTTACACGTATTGTTTTTTTTTTTTAGCAAAGACATGTCGCAGAATACATTTTGGCAGAAATTTATGACTAAATTTGATTTTTAAATTGTTTTTTACTGGACATGTTTTATAGCAAAAAGTCCAAAATATTGTTTTTTTTTCCTCAAAATTGTCAGAATTTTTTTTTTATAGCGCAAAAAATTAAAAACGCACAGGTGATCAATCAGTAGCCTCGTCATTAGAGGCCTGGTCATTAAGGGGGGGTAAATCCTCAGGAGGGCAAGTAGATAAACTATTATTGGCAAACAAGCAACGAACATGAAATAAATGACAGGTTTTCTTGAAAAGGAATCCCAATGCATATACAATAATGTTTGCCTTCCCTGCACTCCCGAAGTCTACACTGCAAGACTCTGCATCAGTCCTTATCAGCGATAACACGCTTTTAATAAATTCTTCCCCTTCCTCATGTTGCAGTGTTTGGCCCTGGAGTATGGCTGTTGATGCAAGAACATGGTATCCTGAGAGGAAGGAGAGAAGGTCACAATCTCATTCATACCCCATTATTCAGTATTCCCACAAACAAAAGAAATGATGGGGGAGCACAGTGAAGGTAAGGATCATAAAGGATGATGCACAGCATTTTCAGCCACGTGAGCTATGCTATTAAAATAATGCTTTGTCCTCCAATATAGCAGCTGGCAGACTCAACGGACCATCACTTTTCTATGTTTCTATGTAACTGAGTATAATTATTGACAGTTCTCAAATAACATGAAAAGTGAATGGGCACAATTATTAATGGATATCCACTAGTCTTGGTTGACGTTTAGCTCATTTAGGGCAAAGTGACCCCCAATAAACCTCCCCCCAGCACAAACCTTTGCCATAATACTTCACATTCAAATCACCTGTGGAGCCTTGAGTCTAAGAACCAATTTACATCTATGTGTGTGTATACGGGTGCATTATTTTGTAGCATTAGACTGGTGCGTTGATATTGTTAATGTGTGTTGATGTGTTAATCTGCATTTTCTAATGTGTTGCTATGCATCAGCATGTGCTTTCTTTGCGCATTGACATGCATTGTTGGCATGTGTTAGGATTTGAAGTGTATAGAGTTATATGCCACTGGCCCAGCCCTTGAGGTTAAAATTGGAAGCCAAAAAATAGAAGACAGGTCTCAATCACATTCAATTTCCTTTTGATTCACCTGCAACTCTGTAGTGCAAGGGCACTGTCTAATTGCATACAAATTGAAAGTGTTTAGGTTTGACCTCAAATGTTATAGTTTTGGTAAATCTAAAGGAAAATTATACAAGAAAATTGTATAATATATGGCCAGGAGTATGTTTTTGTTGTTTTGCTTGGTTTCTGCAGTTGTGCTGGAGGCGGTGCATGTAAGGAAGAGGAGAAGATACTAGGTTCACTTTTTTAGGTTTACTTTTTCACTTTTATTTCCAACAGAGAACAGAGGGGCTAGCTCCGGCTTAGCTATGGTGAGTGATGTGAACATGAAGAGGAATTTGCAGATTAGGCATGCATGCCTGTTAGAAGCCAGTTTTGTTTGTGTTTTTTCTACTATTTCAATGCTTTCTCATCTGCATCAAAGAGTTGTGTAAAGGGTCATTCTCTATTCTATTTTATTCCCTGCATTATGTTTCTTTTTTCACTTCCTTCCCAATCAATGCTCATCCTTGTTCCACACCGTAATGTATTAATTTCCAATGCTGCTAGTGTAGTTGCCTTTGTGTGTTTTGGCCCTCTTTGTTTCATTGTTTCCATCTATCCTCTCTAGCTCATTTCAGCAAAATTAGAAGAAATTAAAATTGCACTGTAAAGTCAGCGGGAGACAACTTTTTATCTTATCCTTTTGGCATGGTATTGTCACTCAGATGGCATGGAAAGCTCCACACAACCCCCTATGGAGTAGTATTGTGTTTGTGTTTAGGTGTAGTTTGTTGATATTCATGCAGTTTTATACAATGGCCATGACAAAAATTACAGTACACTGTAATTTTTTTTTTGGAGAGGGGTTCAACAGAAAGAGTGGTGGGGCAGCACTGGAAAGTTTAGTATCAGTGGGTTAGGTTGTGGGCCCTTTACACCCCTGGGCAAGTTAACAGTGTCTCTTTAAATGTAATGTGCATCATTCCAGATGTCTTTCAATGCTGAAGAGGACTGTCACAGGATCATAGAATAATGAAGCACTGGAAAGGAAATGGGTTTTACATCAGGAGCTGCTTTCTATATTTACATCATATGGGGTATTTAAAAAATCCTGGAATGGGAATTTAACGAGCAGTGATGACTTTCCATGAGCTAGGAAGATGTGACCTTTTCAGCACCACTAAGTTTATAAATGCACTTGCCATGTAACAAATGCACTGAACTTGAGGTTCTGTAAACAAAGGTTTACCTAAAACCTTAAAATCTAAAGTTTGGCTTATTTAATCCTACATAAAACCTGTGCAACCCTGATCATAAGAGGAGAGGTTGCATGGACCTGGCTGTCAGCTTTCATTGTTTCTGCTGCTGTCCCTGCTTGTGCTTACAATGGGACTTAGTTGACAAATACTTCTTTAGAGAGGATTCTGCATGTGGTCAAACAGTAGACACCATCAACAGGCACCCCAGCTGTGAGGACAATACCATACTATAGCTAATAGTTACTGTGTGAAGTATACAAAAAAACTTGGTGAGACTTGTTTGAAAGCCCATCTAATCAAATATATCAATATCATATTGTCAAAGTCAAAGATGTGTTTAATTGTTCAGTGTGTAAAGCTGGCCATATATGCATCATTTTATTTTCGTTCAAACAGTGGGTTGAATGAAAAGATCTGATTCCACATTTGATAAGGATGGGGGAATCACTCCCATTGTGCAATTGTGTTCCGACACAATAACACTGATCAGTGTTGCCGGCTATAGCTGGCAGCACTAATCTTTTTGGAAAACCCAACAGGTTGGTTGTACAGAAGACAATCAATAGATTGACTTCTGCACAACCAGCCTTCTCATACATGGATCTAAAGTTGTCTGGTCCCTGCTGATCCAGATGAATTTCAATCTATGTACTGCTGCTGAGAGAGGAACAGCTGCAAAGAGGAACATATTCATATTCAGGGTGTAACATGTAACATGTTATGATCCACCCGCTCGGCCATGTCACTCATTCACTGTATTCTGCCTTCACGGCTGCCGGCTTATAGTTCTCAATGAACTACCATGGCGCTGTGCACATTGATTCTTCCTGTCAGTATATCTGCTTGCTCGTACATCATGTATGGGAAAGCAGATATACTGACAGGTCTACAGAAGACCTGCATGGCACCAGCGATCTGCTGATCCCTGGTGCAATGCTTTACAGGCTCCTGCAACTAAAATAATAAATGCACATTTTTTTACCTGCAAAAAAATGTGCATTTGTTATTTTTTTTGTATAAAGGTGAACTTATCTTAACCACCAATTCAGAGTAGTTTTTCTGCTGCTGAATGTCCACAGCCTGATGGCCAGGATCATTCAACCCACTGCCTCTGAGAACATGTCATCCTGGATTCGTCCCAGCCTGTGATTGGGCCAGACTGTAACTGTGAATGAAAGGTGAAGCAGCACAGTGAGAAGCTCATCTCTCGTCGCTGTGTTTCTCTGCTTATCAGCATGCTTCTTGTCAGAACATAAACTGATTTGCTGCATTTTTTTTCTGTGCCTCCAATCCTTGAACTTTGATACAATGTTTTCTTTTCAGGAGAGCACCCTGTGTACAAAAAGTAGGGCCATTGGTGATGTGCTTGCCTGTGGCGTATGCACAATACGGGCCACTAGTGCTATCTGGCCAGTGCATACGCTTTAAGGTCTGCTGACTTTCTGAGACTTGGCACTATACACAGCCAGCTCATGCACAGTAGAGGCCCGCTAGCACTGTACCTGACTGACGCATGCACAGAACCATGTTTAGATTTTCTAGTACAGTACTGAGCATGTGCCTGAAAGCCTCTAGCATGCACTGTCCTGGCACAGTGCCAGATCTCAGAAAGACAGAGGTCTCCATTGTGCATACTCTGGCTGGCACCAATGGCCCTGCAGTGCACACTCCAGCCAGGCACAATGTCAGAGCAGTGGCAGTGGCCCCTACTGTGCATGCACTGGCTATAAACAGCACCAGTGACCCTCACTGTGAAAGAATCCCAGACACAAGCATAACTATAATGTTTTCCCCTGTAAGCCCTCTCAAACTCTGCTTGTACAGAAGTCCAAAACTTAATATGAGATCTGAAAAGGGATGTGTAGATGACCTAGTGAATCTGAACCATAAAGTCAATTAAAAATTCACTAAAATGGTTTTGTCCTCAAGCCTACTTGATCCCACCCCCAGGCCGAAAAAAAATATAGATAGACTTGCTTAATTTTGGCTCTGACAGGCAACCAAATATTTGAATGACCAAATCTGACAAGTTCAGATATTTGGGATGAAACAAAAATTCAGTTTGATGTGGAAAAAGAACTGTCCCTATGGCTAAATATGGGCAATCCAATGGAATTAGTGTTACAATGGTGAACATTGAAAAATGAGTTCACCTTGCAGTTGAATTTCTATACATGTATATTCTATCTGGATTGGTGAGGTGGCTTCACACTATGCAAGATAGGATGTATTGCCTATTAAATCTATAATGTAGTAATGTAGCACATTTCTAATCAATTATTCTCTAGGGTGGTGGGTCACATCTCCACTCGAAAACTCCTGAACCCAAATTATTGAAGCCCAAAAAATGTTGGAGATACTTTGGTAGCTTGATTCAGGCAGAACTATGTTTTTTGAAGCAGCTGAAAGCAAAAACACATAGCAACAAAATATGCAACATATATTTTCTCCATTGGCTAAGGCTAAAATGCTAAAGCGCCAAAACTCTTGGAAAACACTGTACAAAATGTGCATACAAACGTGTGAAAAACACATGAAAAAATATGACTTTCGCATGTGAATGTAGCTATACTCTCTTGATCTCCTACAGTGCTAAAAATTGTAGACATAATTTTAAGCAATCCATATGACTTTGAAACATATACAGTATGCATTTTATTCTAGTTAAGGATGCAGGCAGGCACAATTATAGATTCATAATTATCTCCACTTGATCACACATTCTATTCTACTGTGGGAACAAAGCTCAAAGCTGGTTAAGCAGTCTGCTGGAACGTACCTGTCTATGTTGTTAACAGGGGTATCCAAACTTCATTACCGACTCAACTTTTAAAAGAGAAAGCTTCTCCCATTTGTAATTACTAGCATACTGATGAGACATGAATATCAGTCAATCACATAAAAATAAAAATATATTTCATTACTAAGACTTTATGTGTAATACTAGAAAAGTAAAGGGTATATGCTCTATATGTAAGGAATGCTTCTGCTAAGATAATGGTAATGTTATACCTAAATAAATAATGATGTATCTTGTACACGTTTTAAATATTGTAGAATACAGCTTTATGCGATGGAATGATTTGTCTAGAGGCAATTATTGATGTACAAGGTCCTTGAATGGCAATGCTAAAATGCTTTACACGTCAAAGAGAAAATGTCAAATACATGCAGTTTTTAGATCTAATTTAGAAAAAAAAATGCTTATATTGCTCATTAGGTTGCAAAGAAAGATTTAAAGCTGGAACTTGAAAATCAATGAAAGCTTTCAAACTGGAAACCCAAGGCTTTAATTGCAAAGAAAAAAAAAACCTGCAGAACATAAATCATTTGAGAAACCACCAGTGGCGTAACAATAGCCATTGCAGCACACACAACTGCCATGAGCCTGGGGGTGGAAGGGACCCAAAAAGAGGGACTATTGAGGTAATTTTAGTTAGAAATCTGTATGAATATGAAGATAACACATATTCATCACTGCATCATTAAGGATTACAGAGGTTGCTGTTGACACTGACCCTGTACACTGACCGATGGCCCTTGTGATGTTTCCAATCAAAAACAGTGGATGTCAGAATTGCAGGAGAATTCAGAATTATGAACACAGATTCCGCTTTGCAGGATATGCAGTGGGGAAGTTTTATAGTCTTAATAGTGCAGAGTTATTTTTCTTAGAGTTTCTGGTCATCCTGGCCAGCACTGAAATAAATCCTGCATTATTCAGTCTTCTTCAAACTGTAAAAGTCCCAGATTGTCTTCATCAGCTGAAAACTGATATATACTTCTACAGGGGATTACAGTGCCTTAAAGTATTAGGCCCAAAATTGGATGCATAGCATGAGTGGAAGGCCTATTTGACTGGGTTTGGAATTATAGGCTGTAATGAGCAAAGGGTTAACTTATTTTGTTTATTTCAAAAAGAAAAAGATAGCCTTACCTTGTTTGTGGAGCATAGGCTGTGGCAGGGTGTGGCCCTGGTGGTCTGATAGAAGGAGGTGTTGCTTCTAGTATCAATTGTAGCAGAGACAGAATCGGACAAGCTTCTCCTGCCCTCCTTCTCCTTTTCACGCTTTATGTTGTGGTGTTCTTTCCCTTTTTCTCACTTGTTTTCTTTTCCCCTCCCTCTATGCCTAGGCGTTTGTCAGGCGTAGGGCTGTTTTTTGTTGTTCCTGAATGATTTCCTCTAGGAGAACTGGTGATGTCATAGCAGCGGGCAGAGGTCTCAGGCTTTTGAAGGCAGGGGTGGTTAAAACATTTTTGGAGAACGATTGGTTGGACCCATCTTAGGTATGGTTGCAACTTGCCTACTAAGTGTGAGCAATAATATTGTATTGGTTAGTGGGCTGTATTGGGTGGTAAATTGGTAAGCAATTGTCCCCGAGGCGGTGTAATTGCGTCTTGTGGCCTTGATAATGCAAGTTGGTAGAGATACAGCCAGTTGTTTAAGCACATGTGCCTCCAAAAGCCTAAGACCTATTAGAAGGTCAGTTATTTACAATAAAGTTGTTATATTCATTTACATAAAATGTAGTAATATAAAGCTGTATAGTTAATCACGGTTAATTAATAAAAGGCTGCTATGGCCATTTAAACCCCCAAAAGATGGACTGGTCTGAGCTATTCACGTTTTGCAACTTTTGGGGTAATTTTTTATATGGTCACGGCAACCATAACATTGGCAATACCACAGTCATGTATTACTATTTAGGTTTGAGATGTGTTATGTAGATGAATTTAGGTATGTTTTTTTTTTGGGGGGGGGCAATAGTTTTAAACGGTTTGCACTACTTCTGACATAATCAAAGAATAAATGGTGAAGACAAAAAAGGAATAAGTAAAGCAGCTAGCACAACGTGGCAAACCCTCTGTATCCACCAAAACAAAACACTATAATAAAAATGTGTGTTATAATCAATGATGACCAGTGTGATTGTAAAAAGGAAAGGAAACATCATTAAAAAAAATAGGGAATAGTGGAATAGTGAATACTCCAATGAAAAAACAAAATGGACTGTATAACAAATGAAAATATATAAGTCCTCTAAATATCATAATAGTCCCAAACATAGTGCTGTGATCAAATCAACAAAATGTAGTGACTTCCTCACTGCACCTCCACCATAATGCCCTCACCAAGTAGCAAGCAAGCCCAGAGCGGAATGACACTAAGGGGTGTTCCTGCTTGTTCCTCCTTTTGTTGGCCAAGTTGAAGGTGGGATCTCTCCAAAAGCCAGTGATACACCAAATGAACAATAAAAAGTAGAGTAGCCAAGTCTCCATCTCTAGCCCATGTTGAACCAAGGAAAGGGATTCTTCCTAGAGGGCAAGCTCATAGATAGAGCCTGGAGACAGTAACGTATAGTATAGTATGTTTTATTAAAAAGATAGCAACCACGTGGAGCATAAAATCATCAATAGATAAAAAGCACTTACAAAGATGGCCGCCGGACCATCACGTGGACACGGTGACATGACATCAGCACGTAGGCTCCTTCCTGCCACGTTTCGTACACATGTTCTCAAAGGGATCCACCTAGTGCCGACGCCATAACAGTGTATGCCTTATATAGGCCTGAGGACACTTGACCAGACCAACGCCATTTCCTAGAAGACGTATGGTCAGACAGGCGCCATCTTGTTGTAGACCAGAAAAAACATAACAGTGCTGGACTTAAGATTGAAGGGATCATACTGAATGCGAACCACAAATGGATATTAATTACCAATTGGGGTTAATAACGAGGACAATCTAATGTTCATTATGATGCAACCCCTCAAAATGAAAAACTAAAAAACTAAAATAAAATACAGAACCCATAAATGCATTCAAGTCCGTAAACCGCAGGTAATGTGCATAATGGGGACAAATGCAACATGCGTTAGAACAATATAAATGGTAACACCAAGTAGTTAATAGTGTGGGTAACCATAACTAGAAATGAAATATATATGTTTCCTTTTTGCTGCCTGTGCATTGCATTATATACATCATCATGTTTCTCATGTTTTCTATATATGATGTTGTTTTTATTTGCATTTACGTGCATAACTTTTGTACATGTTGTGACCAGTTTTTCATCACAGTCTTGTGGAATATAACGCTGCTGGTTGCTATTATATATTCCATTTCTAGTTATGGCAGGAGGAACAAGCAGGAACACCCATTAGTGTCATTCCGCTCTGGGCTTGCTTGCTACTTACTTCTGGTGAGTGGAGGTGCAGTGCGGAAGTCACAGAAGTCACTACATTTTGTTGATTTGATCACATCACTATTTTTGGGACTAGTATGATATTTAGAGGACTTATATATTTTCATTTGTTATTTGTTATACCGTCCATTCGTTTTTTCATTGGAGTATTCACTATTCCCTATTTCTTTTTTTATGATGTTTCCTTTCTTTTTTACAATCACACTGGTCATCATTGATTAGAACACACATTTTTATTAGCACTACTTTTGACATGTTGAACGCATGACATGAGATTGTGGTTATGACTTTATTGAATACACTAGCAATATTTTATTTTGTATTAACAAATGTTTCATGCTTAAGGGGATTTGGGGGAATTAGGGGAGGGCGGGAGGGTTGTCTTTGGTATGTATTGTATGTAAAAACTCAATAAAAATTATTTGATTAAAAAAAAAACTGGCAGCTGTTTATAGCTCTGAAAAAAATACAGTTTTAAATAGGTTTGCATTAATGTTATAGATTAATTGTGTGTAGGGGTACTAACATATATGTTATAAGATAAAATATTATGATATGGTTATTATTCCTGCTACTTCTTTTTACTGACTGTTACACCACTTCTTTTAACATGTGCTTGTTGTGGTGGAAGGACTTTTTTACAATGAGGTTTAGAGACATGAGCTGAAAAAAACTGGGAGCTATTAGGGGCAGAGCAATTACCTGGAAAATTAACACTGAAAGTTAATTTCTTGCACTGCTTACACCCTCTTCCCAGATAACTTTTGTCCACAACACTAGTCAGTAATGTACTAACTATGTTGACATATCTGCTGCTAACTTTCTTTGATTTAAATATACTTTTAAATCAAAGAAATTACAATTAAGAAAATACAATTAAAAATATTAGTAACTATACAGAGGTTTCTTGGGGGCCTTATCAAAATGTTGTCCCTTGATGTGTAGTTACACCTCTGGAAACTACTGCATCAAGTTACATGTATTTCATGTTAGGAGTCACATCAGTGTCTCCTGCATGCTTATCAGTTCAAATATATTATACATATGGTGAATGCTGCTTATTTTTTTTCCAATGTAAGGGAAATCCAGATATTTAGTGAATGCACTGGCTGTGTGTTCTATAACTTAGCTGAATAATAGAATGGATATTCAGGCAGCATGGTGGCTTAGTATTTAGAACTCTTGATTTGTTAGCATTAGGATTCTCAGTTCAATAAGGACACTACCTACATGGAGTTTACATGTTCTTTTGAGAGTTTCCTTCCACACTCCAAAGACATTATCCTCTCTAGTGGCACCAGCATGAGTGCGTGTCAGGTAGGGACTTTATATTATATGCTCCTTGAGGGTAGGGAGTGATTTAAAGAACTGCAAAATTGCTGATGCTATATAAATACATCCCATGCGGCAAGCAGATATTCTGACAGGTCTGCAAATGACTTGCATGGCCTCAGTGATCTACTGATCGCTTGTGCAATTCTTTAAAGGCTCCTTTGGACAAAAATAATAAATGCACATTTTTTTACCTGCAAAAAAATGTATTATTTTTGTCCAAAAGGTGAACGTATCCTTTAAAGTGGTAGTACATTTCTAAAAAAGATTTAAAAAATGTCCTCCTGGAAGGTAGTATCATAATGTGCTAGCATGCTGCCACCTCTGACAGGGCTTCCATCTTCACCCAGTCTTCCTTCTGGGTTCAAGGGCTGCTTCAATGGCCGACCCACAATGCCGTCACTCCCATCCACAGAGCCATGAGTATGCTTCAGAGCACATGCACTGGTGACATCACCGACTGCCAAACAAGAGAATATCTTAGCATGTTGCAAATCTTTATTTGTTCAGTGTCTTCATCAGACTAATCCACTATCCAAACAAAGAGCCACTGTCAAGGCATATAATTTGTCTTTTCACTGAAATTACATGCATGAACTGAAATCTAGTTGCTGTGGGTCACTGCACTATACATAATTGTTGTTTTCTACTAGAATTTGTTTTCCATATCCTTACATTGTGCAGTGCATAACGACAGCCCTACTTGCACCATCTCTTGAGGAGGACAATCTCAAATGAGTGTTTTTGTATAGGTAACACAAATCCACAAAGCATGTCAGGGCTCAAACTGGTTATGGTAACCTCTATTTCATCATCAGAAAGGCATAAATCAAATTTTCAACATTCACCATTCTATTGCCCAACAGGATCTCTCCATAGAGCCAAGTGCTCAGGTTTCCCCAACGTGTGTGTGAATTATACAGACCCCTGTGAGGGCAGCTGCTGCCCCTATAAAGAACTACCTCACCATTTTCTCTTTAAAGGAAGCATCTAGCTAACAAACATCAGAATTCAGAAATCCCTACCATGGCTCTGAAATGAGAAAATAAATCAGGGTGAGTATATCCCTCTGCCATATATCTTAAAACACATTATTTTAAGGATTGAATTGCTATCTATGTCCCTACTGGGGAATTGCATTTCATTTCCTGTAGAAGTGATGGGTGCCAGATAGGACAGAAATAGTGGGATATACAGACATCATTTGGAACCTAACAGATACTGTAAATCCCCTAAAGCAGAACTATACTTACTTCAGCTCCAGCAATGCAATGTTTGAGAGTTTCCCTCCAGGCGCCAATATCTCAATAACTCAGCGTACACACAAAAGAAGATTGAGAACAGGAAGGTAAGAAGCTTTATTGAAGCGGAATAAGGAAATTGGCTATAGTTTCACTTTAAGAAGGACCCAGGCAACATTTAAATTCTTCCTCACTCTACCCAAAGCTAAAAATAAACCTTTGACTGGAGTTCGGCTTTACAAAAAGTTATTTTATTGGCTACATTTTCAGCATGAGCAGCTCTAAAAAAAACAAAAAAACTATAGTCTATACATTTTTTAAACTACATGAAGTTAAGCTTTAACCTAAATTGGATTTGTACACCCTTAATAGCAGTGCAAGACAAGAAAAATGTAAATAATACAGCACTTACAGTAGGCGCTTTGCATCTGCTGTTTTGTCTAGGCTCGCTTTGTCATCCATTCTGCATCAGTGTGAGTCTGTCCTGTTTGTGTTTATGTCAATAATACCAGTGCTTGACGAAGAAAGTACTTAACAAAATCCCAATATTTATATACTTGAGCCCAATAATTGACTGGTTTATGAGATTATATGGATTTGAGCATACTACACTATATAGTTCTTTTTGTTTTGCTTTTTTGGGTTAAACGTTTTGGGAAGGTGATGAAAGATATGGAATAAAGAGAAGACACTATAGTGGCTCTTGGAATCAAACTTTACTGTATCTGACCCACATTCACTAAGGGTTATAAAATCTGGTGACTGTTTAACAATTCAGGTATATATGAAGACAAGTTCACAAGTATTGGGATATTGTTAAGTATTTGTTTTGCCAAGCGTTGGTTTCATTGACATATTGCATATTTACCTAAGGTGGAGTAGTATTTCCAGCTGATTTGGACTTTATACATGCAGTGATAAACACCAAGACTACTTGTGTTTATGCAAAATCTATTCCTTTTCCTAGAATGCCCCTTGTGCAGTCAGTGTAGTCCAATGATTAGAAGCAGAAAAGGGTGGAATATGTCTCTAACGATGTTACACTCATGAAAGGCTTCTATGAATCTAGAAAAACAGAATGCACCTAGGCATTGTACTACACGTGGAAATGCTTCTAATCTAGAACTATATGATAAGTACATGTTTTTTACGTTTAAATACTTCGAAGTTTTAACTCTTTTACTGCCGGGCCTTTTTTTATTTTCATATACTATACATGTTTCACATATTGTACTGTATGTGTCAAAATGCACATTTGTGGCCTTAACATTTGTCCAAAATATTTTCTATTTTCAGAACACATAGGATCTGTAGATTTAAAAAGGAGATAGTTGCAAATTTTAATGTTGCATGATTTAACTATTAATCAAACGTATATTTCCAGTAAATCATAGCTAAACACATATACAAACCAGGGGCAGACTGACAACTCATGGGGCCCCCGGGCAATAGGGGATCATGGGGCCCCTGTGTCCTTGCCCAAACTCAAAAAAGCCTATGAAAAGGTGTCAGGGGCATCTCATGGGGCCCCCTACTGACCCCGGGCCCTCGGGCAGTGCCCGAGTTTCGGAATGGTCAGTCCGCCCCTGATACAAACATAATATAATTACCTTTTTTTGGTAAAATTTAATAAACCAGACTGTGTTGACTACATGAGATACCAAATATCCCAAGCCTTTAAAATTCTCTGCAAATACACACACCTTTTACAAACTTTCACAAATCCCATCCTGTTCTTGGATAATCAGCAACTGCCTTGACAGATTTTATTGTGATTAGATTAATATTATAATTATACAGGATTTATATAGCACCAACAGTTTGCTCAGCGCTTTACAATATAAAGGGAGACAATACAGCAACAGTACAGTACAATACAAGAGGGAAAGGAGGGCCCTGCTCCTTGGAGCTTACAATCTAGGAGATAATATAAGTTATTTGTGTAGCTATACATGAAAAAAAAAGAGACTTTGAAACATTTTTAAATGTCTTTAACAGTACAGAACCAAGTCCAGTTGAATTTGACTAAATACTACTAGCTACTGTATATCATGGGCTAGATAAATGAAAACCTTCAAAAATATGATACCCAGAATTAACCATAGGTGATGCCTTAAAACCTTTACAGCTCATCAGTTTAGAGTTAACCAAGAATAATGGCTGTAGAATACTTCACCTCACTTTGGCATGTGTCCAAGGTATATTAAGCATGCGTATGTGCATGGGTCCTTTGATTTTGTTTTTTTTATTAATTTAATATTTAAAAACAAATTAAAATCGTTTTATTACTATCAAAAAAGGGACTCACAAAACAGGTTCTCTATTGAAGTGCTGGTATCTGCCCTGCACTGAGGCCAAACAGATCGAGGATACAGAGAATATGACCAGAGCTGGCCACTACTCTAAGCAGTGCTTAGAGTAGAGTGTTCCTTGGTTCTTTCCAAAGAGGAAAGATTGGTGAATGGATGTTAAGCATTCCTCCTCCACTCTCTATCTTCACAGTGTTTTGCAGGTCCCAGGATACTAGGAGCTGCAAAAAAACCCTGGGGATTAGTATATTGATGCCTAGCAGAAGAAATCCGGCAGTTCTGAAGATCACTTCTGATTTAAAACCAGAAGCTGATGCACAAGGTTAACCCTTTCATTGCTATATAAGACATGTTCTTGGCAGAAAATTGATTAACAGGTACAAACAAGTTACTTAATTATACCTGTTATAGGTTTACCATTGCATTGTGGGCTCATGGCTCAATATAGTTGAGAGCATATGATGTAGCTAAGGAAAAATGTGGGCTATTTACCATAACTGCATAGTGCAAAGTCTGGTTCAGCTCTGCATAGAAACCAATCAGCTTCCAGGATTTATTGTGCCAAGCTTAATTGATCAGGCTGAAGATAGATGCTGATTGGCTTACCATGCACAGCTGCACCAGATTTTGAGTGCTCCAGTTTTAGTAAATCTCCCCCAATGTGTCAGGTACATTTTCCAATAAGATAAGGGGTAGTACAGAGTAATATCTTGCTTACTTTAGGTACTCTTTTAGTAATTGCTTTACCACATTAAATTGGGTTCATTAATCCTGTTACATGGCCAAACTTTAGATTTTAATTATAGGTCCGCTTTAAGAATTTATGAAACATAAAAAATATTATTTGTTCTATTTAAAAATACATATTTTTAAAAGCAATCAAAACTATCAACAAGGGTTTATGTAATGAGCAACAGCAGATCATATTGAAATAAACGGTGTTTTTTGTTTCCCAGGAAACCAAGCTATGTATAGTACTTCAATTACCTAAGATAAGAGAAAGTCATGTGAATGCTATATCGAGTCTATAAAACGATGTTTCTAAGGTTAAGAATACAGACCCCCTGCTGTTACTACAAGGATATTACATGTCATGATGGAGTTCTATAACCATTTGAAAGCATAACCATAGGCAGTATGCTTTTACATGGAAACTGTACTAGGTGTGAAGTGCCTTACCCCTGTTATCTCTTGTAAGAGAATATTTTTCTTACAGAGTCAAGAACATAAGTGTGTCTTTTGCGTACTTATATTATAAAACCATGAATATCCAATCTGTCTTTATTATGCCTCTATTATTTAAAATATACTCTCTAAAGTGATCGTAGGAGAAATGTTCAATCATTTAAATTGTTTAAATGTCTTCTGCAGTGTCCTGGGGACCCCTACCTCCAGGCTCTTCTAAAATGCCAAGTCAATGTTCCTGTAGTACCCAAGACAAAGATAGAATAGTGCACCTCCAGCAGGTCATGATTGTCCATCCAGTGACCATGCTGACCCAAGATTCAGAAATGGCAACCAATGCCAACTGGCTACAAGGTTGCTACCTTAGGTACATGGAAAGCCGAACAGGACAGGACGAGGGGGGGGGGGGGGTAGTCATAATGAATATGGTAAAACACCAAGGTTTTTATTACCATGAAAACCACATTATTTGCCATGCCTGGGAAGTAAAATAGCTTATTTTATTTCAAAAATATTTTTATGGCGCAATGAACGGTGACATTATTTATAGAGGTTTTTTAAAAATTGTGTGTATTTGTTAAGATAACACTATGAAAAGCAGCAACAAAATGTCACAATGCATCTTGATCTGAATCAACTGCATGAGTAAAACAACATCAAGGCAAATCAGCTCTCATCTTTATCCAATATACTTGTGCGTACAGGTATCCTCCAGTACAGAACAAATCATTCAAAATTCACACCGTGATATTTCACTATGACAGGAAAGTAAAACAGGAATGATTTAACAATACATGAGATATTCTACTTTCAAGAACATCTAATCCTAAAACTGTGACATTTCAAAAAAGCATCTAGTCAGCATTTACATGTCACTCAAAGGGAAAAAAATCAGGTAACTTTAAGTCTGGAGAATATTAAAAGATTAACATGCAATGTCTTACTTGGATAGACATCACCAGTTGGAATGAAAAAGTTGACAGGAAGTTTTAGATTATTTACAGGCTTTATGAATGAGCAAAGAGCCATGCAGATGTTTAAACTGCCATAACCCATTGCTACCAATAAGATTTCAATCACTGCAGTCAGATCAGCGTGATTTTTGATTGTTGGCTCTGGAGATAATTTTGAGTTCAGTCCTCTCATCTGAACAATTTTCTGAAGCTTTTCTCTTTACCCCTTCTGTATTCTGAGTGGCTGTATGTTAAAGCATAAATGGCTAAATGGATTAAAAAAAACCTTCAGTGAAATTCATTTTTTAAAATATGTTCTATGTGTTAAGTGCTCCACTGTGTATTTTTCTCTCCTATAAAAAAATTATATAACTTACAACACTAGGCAAGACCTTCTGGATTCATGTCAGACAGGGTACAATTTTAGTTTTTAGAATAAAGTTACATTGGCTGGGACAAGGGGGATGCAGAAGAGGCATCTGCCCAAGGCACATCATTGTTATGTGAACGAGGTGGTGCTAGGAGCTTGTCTGTGCTCCGTTCTCCAGCTGCCTGAATGACAAAGGTGACATTATCAACACTTGAGCAGAGGGACCTTGCGGGCACTGCAGGATTTCAATCCTTGTCGGCGTAGTGTGTTACCAATTGTTTTCTTGGTGACTGTGGTCCCAGCTGCCTGGAAATCATTGACAAGATCCTCACGTGTAGTTCTGGGATTATTCCTCACTGTTCTCATGATCATTGACACTCCACGAGGTGAGATCTTGCATGGTGCACCAGACCTAGGGAGACTGACAATTGTTTTGTGTTTCTTCCATTTGCGAATGATCTGCTGTCACCTTCTCACCAAGCTGTTTGGCTATAGTTTTGTAGCCTAGTTCAGCTACAGTTCTTGTGTAGGTCTACAATCTTGTCCCTGACATCCTTGGACAGCTCTTTGGTCTTTGCCATGGTGGAATCTGATTGTTTGATTGCTTCTGTGGACAGGTGTCTTTTATACAGGGAACACAATGAGATTAGCAGCACTCCCTTTAAGAGACTGCTTCTAATCTCAGCTTGTTACCTGTATGAAAGACACCTGGTAGCCAGAAATGCTGTTGAATGATAGGGGATCAAATACTTATTTCCCTCATGAACATGCAAATCAGTGCATAATTTGTTCCAGAAGTGCTGCGTAGTTCAGCTGGCTCACAGTACAGTGGTGTTGGACAGAGAAAGCATCACACTATGTGGCGTCCCTTATTGGGCTCTCTTTGAGAGCACCATCTCCCACAGTGCCTAGTTGGACTAAGGAGTACTTTGACACCCATACTGCTTGATGAACCCTGGTAACTGCTGATCGCGGTGAGACAGAGGATGATGTGGAGTGCGACCTGACCAGAACCTTGATGTCTGAGATGTTTTGAAGATTATATATATCTCTCTACATGCGTATTTTATTCGCACTTCTGGTGAGTGCGCAATCTATTCGCTCCTAGGATTTTTCACCTCCCTTACAGCTATTGATCCGGGACGTGGACTATTCGTGTGCTTTATCATTTCCCATTGAATAGTGCACTGTGTATTATTGTGATCCATTTGTACCTAATTTTAGGACATTTTACTGAGCATTTATTATTATTATTATTATTATTACTACGAGTTTATATAGCGCCAAAGGGTTTGCTCAGCGCTGTACAATAGGGGGGGACAATACATGGCACAGTACAACAAAGACAGACAGCGTACGAGGGGTAAGAGGGCCCTACTCTTACGAGCTTACAATCTAGGAGGGAGGGGGTAAAGGTACAGTAGGAAGTGGCTGGGGGGGATGAAGTGGTAGGAGGAATGAGGGAGGATGGCCGTTAGGTGAGGGTGGGGTAGGCTTCCCTGAAGAGATGGGTTTTGAGGGAGCGCCTGAATGTGAATAGAGAAGGCGACAGTCTGATGGATTGGGGCAGTGAGTTCCAGAGGATGGGGGAGGACCTGGAGAAGTCCTGTAGTCGTGCATGGGAGGAGGAGACCAGGGAGCAGGATAGAAGGAGGTCCTGTGAGGAGCGAAGGGTACGGGTAGGGTGGTACCTGGTGATCAGATTGGTGAGGTAGTCAGGGGCAGTGTTGTGAACGGCTTTGTAGGTCAAGGTAAGGAGTTTAAATTTGATGCGTTGGGCAATCGGGAGCCAGTGGAGGGAGAGGCAGAGGGGGGTGGCAGAGGTGGAGCGGGTGGTAAGGTGGATGAGTCTGGCAGCTGAGTTCAGGATGGTCTGGAGCGGGGAGAGCCTGCACTTGGGTAGGCCAGTGAGGAGGGAGTTGCAGTAGTCAAGGCGTGAGATGATGAGGGAGTGTACTAGAAGTTTGGTGGTGTCTGGGGTGAGGAAGGAGCGGATCTTGGCAATGTTGCGAAGATGGAGCCTGCATGTGTTTGTGAGTGATTTGACATGCGGTTGGAGGGAGAGGTTCGCGTCAAGAATGACGCCAAGGACTTTGGCTTGCGGGGCGGAAGTGATAGTGGAGTTGTTGGTGATGATGGATAGGATGGGGGGGGGGGTGTGGGCAGGGGGAAAGACGAGAAGCTCGGTTTTGGAGAGGTTAATCTTGAGGAAATGTAGCGACATCCAGTCTGATATGTCATTTAGGAGGTGAGTGATGCGGGCGGAGATAGTGGGGGTGAGGTGAGGGGTGGAGAGGTAGATTTGGGTGTCGTCAGCATAGAGGTGATAGTTGAAGCCGTGAGATTGTATAAGTTTGCCCAGGGAGGAGGTGTAGATGGAGAAGAGAAGGGGTCCAAGGACAGAGCCTTGGGGGACCCCAACAGAGAGGGGGAGGGAGGGGGAGGTGGCACCATTGTAGGTGACACTGAAGGAGCGTCGGGATAGGTAGGATGAGAACCAAGAGAGAGCAGCATCTCCGATGCCAAGGGAGAGTAGTTTATTAAGAAAGAGGGGGTGGTCAACTGTGTCGAAGGCCGCAGAGAGGTCCAGGAGAAGGAGGACAGAGTAGTCGCCCTTGGCTTTGGCGTTGAGTAGGTCGTTAGTGATTTTGAGGAGGGCAGTTTCAGTGGAGTGTAGGGGACGGAAGCCGGACTGTAGAGGGTCAAGGAGGTTATTGTCAGTAAGGTGGGAGCTTAGGCGATCGTAGACTAAGCGTTCAAGGAGCTTGGAGGTGAGTGGCAGCAGGGAGATGGGTCTGAGGTTGTTGGGGTCCGCGGGATCCAGGGAGGGCTTTTTGAGGATGGGGGTGATATGCGCGTGCTTTAAGGGGGAGGGGAATACGCCAGTAGAGAGAGAGAGATTGAAGATGTGGGTGAGGGAGCTGATGAGGGAAGAGGGGGGTGACCGGAGGAGTTGAGAGGGGATAGGGTCCAGGGGGCAGGTAGTGAGGCGGGCTTTTGAGAGGACTTTGGCGACTTCCTCAGTAGTGACAGGGCTGAGGGAGTGCAGTGCGGGGGGGGTTATGGTGGGCGGGGCATTGGGAGAGGAGGGGGGCAGTGCGGTTGTGAGGGCAGAGGAGGGGGGAGATGAAGGGGTGACGGGAGCGAGGAGGCTAGGTGGGGAGGTAGATTGCAAGTTGACGATGTCCTTACGGATAGCGTCAATCTTGTTGTGGAAATGGGTGGCAATTTCGTGGGCGGTGAGAGAGGTACTGAGTGGAGGAGGGGGGGGGAGAGCAGGGAGTTGAAGGTGGAGAAGAGTCGGCGGGGGCAGGAGGAGAGGGTGTTTATTAGGTTAACAAAGTAGGCCTGCTTGGCGGCGTGGAGGGAGGAGGTGTAGATAAGAAATGCAGATTTGTAGAGGGAGAAAGTATGAGGGGACCTGGTTTTGCGCCACAGTCTCTCCAGTGCGCGACTGCGACGTTTGAGGCGTTTAGTGCTGTCGGTCTGCCAGGGTTGAAGCGGTCTGGGTTTGATGATGCGTGTGGTAAGGGGTGCCAGAGAGTCTAGGGCAGCTGACAGTGAGTCATTGTACAAGGTGGTGGCTATGTCAGGACATGACAGTGAGAGGATGCTGTCGTGTAGGCAGTCGGCGGCAGAGTGGAGGGGGGCCGGGTTCAGGTTGCGGAGGTTGCGGCTGGTGATGGTTTGGCGTTTTTGAGGGGGGGAGTTGGGGGAAGGGGAGATGGAGAAGGTGATGAGGTGGTGGTCGGAGAGAGGGAAGGGGGTGTTCGCGAACTGGTTGAGGGTACAGAGGTGGGAAAAGACGAGGTCCAGGGTGTTCCCTCCGAGGTGGGTGGAGGATTGAGTGTGCTGTGTGAGCGCGAAAGAGGAGGTTAGGTGGAGGAATTGGGAAGTAGCCGGGGTGTTGTCGTTGATGGGGATGTTGAAGTCCCCGAGGATGATGGTGGGGAGCTCAGAGGAGAGGAAGAAGGGGAGCCAGGTGGCGAAGTCATCCAGGAAGCGGGCTATGGGTCCGGGAGGCCTGTAGATCACTGCGATCCTTAGGGGGGTGGGTGAGAAGAGTCGGATGCAGTGCGCCTCAAAGGAGGGGAAGGAAAGAGAGGGTGGGTTAGGGAGGACCTGGAAGGTGCTAAGCGGAGACAGGAGCAAGCCGACACCACCACCTCTGCGATCGCTCAGTCTTGGTGAATGGGTCCAGATGAGACCTCCATGAGTGAGTGCCGCAGGGGAGGTGGAGTCGGTGGCCTGTACCCAAGTTTCGGTGATTGCTAGGAGGTTGAGGGAGCGAGAGATGAAGAGGTCATGGATGGCGGTAAGCTTATTGCAAACCGAACGAGCATTCAGGAGTGCAACCGAGAGAGGGGGGATAGATATGGGGAGGAGGGGTACATGTATGAGGTTGAGGGGGTCGCGTCGGCTGGCGTGAGCAGGGGGGGCTCTAGGGGGGGTGTGAGGTGGTGAGGGGCCAGGGTTTGGGGAGATGTCCCCAGCTGATATGAGAAGGAGGAGGGTGAGGAAGGTGGCGTGGGAACGGGAGGTGTAGGAGCGCTTGGGTCTGAAAGTGGTGGCAAGTGGGTCAGCGGGGAAGTGGAGTAGCAGGAGGAGGTGGTGGGTGCCGTAGTGGGGAGAGGGGAGAAGTGAGGGGGCATTTATATTCATATTCATTTTTACTGAGTATCCTTTCTTGTGTTTTGATTCAAGCGCTGCACCTATCCCTTTCTTTTTTCTAATGCCCGGCCTTATGTAGCGAGAGTAAGCAGGCAGTTCCTGGAGGATGAAAGAACTGATACCATTGACTGGCCCCCACAATCGCTTGACCTAAATCCAATAGAACATCTCTGGGATATCATGTTTTGGTCCATTATATTGCACCTCAGACTGTCCAAGAGCTCAGTGATGCCCTGGTCCAGATCTGGGAGGAAATACCCCCGGAAGCTATTCTGTTGTGTCATTAGGAGCATGCCCTGACATTGTCCGGCATGCATACAAGCACGTGGGGGCCATACAAACTACTGAGTGCCATTTTGAGTTGCTGCAATGACATTTCAGCAAAATGGACTAGCTTGCTGCATAATTTTTTCACTTTGATTATCGGGGTGTCTTTAAATTCAGTTCCCTGTAGGTTGACAATTTTAATTTCCGCCCAACGATGGGGCATCCTTACTTTCCTAACACATTACCCAGTCCATATCAGTATAGATATCCAGCATGATGTTTTTCCCCATTGAGATCTGATGTGATTGTTCCTTCAATTTTTTTGAGCAGTGTATATACTGTATATATATATTGATATTTTCAGTTGTGGCTGCTGTGCCCTCTACACTTTGGGATTTGAAAGAAATTTTTAGCTAAGCCCTTTGCCCTTTAGTCAAGCACATGAACAGAGACAGAGGAAAAATAATCCCCTCACTAAGACATGCTATCAGGACTACACAAAGTGTTAATGTTCTGTACTATTCAATGTAGTATTCAACATATGGACTTTCAAATACAATACTGTGTGGATTATCATGTATTGTATCTGACACATTACAAGACTCAACTGAGTGGAGGCACTGGCATTTATCTGAGATTCTGTCCTTTGCTCGCAAATAAAGTGATGGCTTTTATCTTAATATCCTTAATACCAGATCGGTGGCACCACAACACACCAGTAGCATGCAGAGGGAGTAAAATAGGGTTATATTTGGAGGCACTGCTAAGATATCTTGGATCAGGATATTAAAGAACTATTATGTCACAGTAGGAAAAGGGTGTGCTACCTACAACATAAAAAAATACATGCTATATCATGTGTACTTATCTATATGCGCAGCCAAAGACTACAGGAGGGATTAAAAGATAGTAAAACCTTGCAGTATGCCAGATTATGAGGGTTATGAATGTTATACCTTCCATCTCTGTCTCAGTGAGGTGAATCAAAATCCATTTAAAGGGTCCTTTTGCATGTATCAAAAAACAATGACTGTGCTGTAGTTTTTCCAGTTATTGCATGTCCAGAAAGGCAAAACCTACCAGCCCTGCCTGTAAAGTTTGAACCACGGAATTTCAGTTGAGATTGTTATGTTGCCTGTTACCTCCATTAAGCTGTACACAAATATTTAACATCTGCTGCTGAAAATCACTGGAGTTATTTTATATCTCAGAACTGACACACTGATTCTCATTACAAGTTAAAGACTTTTTCAGGAGAGCTACCTGTTTCTGCTGGTAAAGAAAGATTTAAGGCATTGAAAGATTTTGCACAACAGGGGACAGAAGAATGGACCTGCTCAGTGGAAAAGAAAAACAGCACAGAAAGCTTATATTGACACTCATGTAAGTACCACTGCCCAAGACCATACTGTTGTTTTGACAGATACTTATGGACTACACAGCAATCCTGCCTAGAGTTAAGCTTGGGCGCCCTCTGAATTCATCTCAATAACTCTGAGCTGGCACTCTTTTTTACTTCATTAGGCTCACTGGGATAGAAAAACGTTTGGAGTTTGACTAGAGATGGATTTGGAGGACGTGCCAGCCCATCATTAATCCTAATAAGATTCTTGCTGAATTTGCTGAAAACATAAAGTGGGAAGAAAATGTTTCATTGTTTATGCAAAGGCTGAAATTACTTATAGAACAATTGCCAACTGAAAAGGTAATCAAATTGGGGACTGCTCAAATTATAAAGGGGTTACTGCCATATCATCCTATGTTGCCTCTCCTAGGAATTTACTTTTATTGAAACTATAGCTGAAGTAAAGAAACAGGGGGTCAATTTCCTTTCCAGTGCCCCTTCTATTAGCAAAGTTAATCTGATATATGATGATGGCTGCGCCCACTAGGTATAAGATCCAGGTGGCTTCTTTAAAACTGCCACAGGTGCCAGTCCGCTAGAGGAGCATGTCTGCTCCAGACACACACTGCTGATGTTAACTGTTGTCCCATAGAGAGAATCTCAAATTCAGCTCAATCCCCTTCCGTGGCCATGCCCCTTTGACATTTTTCACCCTGATTGGGCTTAGTGATTTTTTCTCAGCAGGGAAATGAGAATTTTGATAAAAACAAAGAAGATCATCACATCGTAAACATATTTGATCATTCTCCTCTGCCTGCTGATAGTCCTGACGTTAGCAGTAAAGCTGAACAGCTGCACAGGAAAAAATTAGGAAACGCTAAAAAGGCGGTTCACCAGATTACTTGGGGTGAGTCTCAGATGTACATTCAATTTGTTTTTTAATGATATACACACTATTGCTTTATTTAACATTGGCTCTCATCTGACTATTATTTATCAGCCCTTCTTCAAAAAAACACTTAAATCATCTTCTTTGCAGTTTGTAAGCACTATGCCTGTCTATGAATTGGTAGAATACCTGTTTCATGGATGGTTGCCTGGCAGTCAATCTTCCCATGTCCTAGTGTGTTAGCTGATGAGGAGCCCCCACTCAAAGTCATTACCTATGACTGCCCTCTACCTGGAAATCATGAATCTGCCCCTATAATTGTGGTCTCCAATGTAGAATCAATTGAGGCTACTTTTATACAATTTTTACAGCCACAGAAAGGGCCTCTTGTCTGCACTGCCTGTAGCTCCACAACTTCAAGATATGTGCAAGACTTTTGCTCCTGATTTTCCTAAAGAATGTATAGAAAATCCTGGCATTGGATAGAGCTTCCATCAGGAGTGAGAGACCTACATGTGAAAATCTTACTAGGGGCAAATTACAGCTTTCTATTGCTAGAAACCGATCCCAAAGAGGCTGCAAAGTATAGCTGGGAGATAGAACTTGAAAGAAAAAAACTAGTGCCCAAGAAATAACCATGTCTTAGACTATGAAGATGGAGTACTGAGGTGTGCTGCTGTGTAGCCTGGTAGGGGACACTGGAGAAGGGGGAGGCTCTACCTCCAGGTGGAAATAATGGGAGAATGAATTTGACAGAGGGAGCTCCACTGCCCTGCAGTCCACTGAGGAAGGACAGCCTGCAAGCTGGGAAAGAAACTAGTTCAGGGAAAGGCCTAAAGCAGTTTATACAAAGCTGCAGGACACAAGGACAGTGTGAGTACCTTTACACCCCCAGGGTCTATAAGAGAGAGAACTGCTAGGTGCCATACCCAACTAGTTCTCACTGGGACAATGCTGTAAGTCTGTTTTAGAATCTCTTGCTCTAGGATACTCTTCAAGACAGCCAGGTTAATGGGCAGTTTTTAGCTAGGGTCTGAAGTGGTTCATTTAAAGAGGGGACCAAGTGCTCCCTGCAGAGACTGTGTTACTGGTCCATCAAAAGACTGATGCCACTCCGGGGGAAGTAGAAAGTCCAGGATCCATCCTTTTTGTACAGAATTTAAGAAGTTTGTCCTCAGAGTTGTCATTGGGCATCCCATAAACCACTAGACCCCATCCAAGTTGTTTACCCTAAATAAAACAAACAAATAATGGTCCAGACGTCCTGCGAGACGGACGTGTCTCGGCGAGCTCCTGCTCCCCCGGCCCCAATCCGCTGCCATCTGGGCGGCAGCGGACCCTGACGGGGGCCCCACGACCCTCCGGTCCCTGTTCGCCAGCCAGGGAAGGCCACTGGACCTTTCTCCCGGAGCTCCGGGACTTGCGGCCTACCCGGCACCTGAAGCCGCGGCCTCGATTTCTGGCGCGGCCGACCAGGATCGCCGGACATCAGCCCGGACTACTGCCACTCCGCTCCTCGGTCCCCGCCGATCAGGGGATCACCCCTGCGCCCCTACCGCTGCCATCAGGGCCCATCCGGGCCCCTGTGTCTGCTGCCGAGGTCCCCACCAACACCCACAGTCACTCTGTCCCTCCAGCGGAGCTCCGGCGGTTCGCAGCAGCCTGAGGCCTACCGCGGCACCCGAAGCCGCGGTGTTTCCTGCCAGCCGTGGCTGGAATCGCGGCGGGAATTGCGGCCGCGGCGGGACGCCTCCGCTGCTCCGGGAAGCTACCACCACCACCAACGGTCCTGCTAACCCAGGAGGGATCCACCTCCACCCCGACGCTCCAGGACACCAGGTACTTCACCAGGGGCGCCCACTACCCACCAGGGAGCCCAACCACCATCACACCGCCAGCCTCCAGGGACTCACTCACTCAGGGATCCCACCATCCACCTGAAACCCCAAACCACCAGGGACCCTAAGCCACTATCCCTCCAGGGATCGCTACTACCCCACCAGGGATAGCACGGCCACCATCCCATCGGGGATCCCCTGCCCACCACCCCACCTGGGATTACCAGCCAGCCACCACACCAGGGACCGCTCGCCCAGCACCCTGATTTCCGGCACGCTATTCCCTCTGGCGACGCCCCGGCGACTAATGGCCCACCACGACCCTTGAAGCCGCGGTCTCTCCTACCGGCCGCAACAGATCACGGTTGAGCACAAACCACGCAGGGCCGACGATCGCTACCGCAACGCCCCGCTCGACTCTGATGACGATCCTTCAACACCTTCAGCGCCTCACGACGCCGAGCCCTCAGCACCCGACGCCTGGCCTCAACAACCCCAGTCACCGAGCCGCCAGCATCACCAGTCGCCGTGCCTACCATCACCCCCAGCCATCGCACCCTACGACCCCTCCACTAGCCGAACCACCGTACCCACTGAAGACATGCCACAGCACCCATGGTCGCCAGCTTACTGCACCCACAGACTGCTGCCAACCAGCTGCCGCCCTCCACCCTCACTCTACCCCTACAGAAGGACTCAAATGACTCTCCCATGGTAACACAGATTCCCCACACACCTTGCCCTGACCTGTATCCCTTCACCTCCCCTGACCCAACTGTCACCGCACCCACCCCAACATGCCTCCTGCACTCCTCCTCCTCATTTTCCTCTCCACCATCCCAAAAATCGCCTCCCTCTACCCGCCTACCCCCCCAAAACAGCTCTACATTGCCCCTTCACTACTCCCCTCTCCCCACTACGGCACTCACCACCTCCTCCTGCTACTCCACTCCCCCGTCGACCCACGTGCCACCACTATCAGACCCACACGCTCCTACACTTCCCATCCCCATGCCACCTTCCTCACCCTTCTCCTTCTCCTATCTGCTGGGGACATCTCCCCGAACCCTGGCCCCTCGCCACCTCACCCCTCCTCTAGGGACCCCCCTGCTCCCGCCAGCTGCCGTAACCCCCTCAACCTCATATCTGTGCCCCTTCTCCCCGCATCCATCCCCCCTCTCTCGGTTGCACTCCTGAACGCCCGCTCGGTCTGCAACAAACTTACTGCCATCCATGACCTCTTTATCTCCCGCTCCCTTAACCTCCTAGCCATCACCGAAACCTGGGTACAGGCCACTGACTCCACCTCCCCTGCGGCACTCTCCTATGGAGGTCTCGTCTGGTCCCATTCACCAAGACTGAGCGGTCACAAAGGTGGTGGGGTCGGCCTGCTCCTATCACCGCTGAGCACCTTCCAGGTCCTCCCTAATCCTCCCTCCCTAACTTTCTCCTCCTTCGAGGCTCACTGCATCCGGCTCTTCTCACCCACCCCCCTAAGGATCGCAGTGATCTACAGGCCTCCCGGATCCATACCCCGCTTCCTGGATGACTTCGCTGCCTGGCTTCCCTTCTTCCTCTCCTCTGAGCTACCAACCATCATCCTCGGGGACTTCAATATCCCCATCAATGACAACAGCCCGGCTACTTCCCAATTCCTCCACCTAACCTCCTCCTTCGCGCTCACACAGCACACTCAATCCTCCACCCACATCATTGGGAACACCCTGGACCTCGTCTTCTCCCACCTCTGTACCCTCAACCAGTTCTCTAACACCCCCTTCCCTCTCTCCGACCACCACCTCCTCACGTTCTCCATCTCCCCTTCCCCTAACTCCCCCCCCCCAGAGCGCCAAACCATCACCAGCCGCAACCTTCGCAACCTGAACCCGGCCACCCTCCACTCAGCTGCCGACCGCCTACACGACAGCATCCTTCCACTGTCTTGTCCTGACCTAGCCACTAACACGTACAACGACTCACTATCAGCTACCCTAGACTCTCTGGCACCCCTAACCACACACTACATCAAACCCAGACCGCTCCAACCATGGCAGAACGACCACACTAAATGCCTCAAACGTCGCAGTCGTGCGCTGGAGAGACTATGGCGCAAAACCAGGTCCCCCCGTTCATTCTCCCTCTACAAATCTGCCTTCCTCACTTACACCTCCTCCCTCCACGCCGCCAAGCAGGCTTACTTCGTAAACCTGATTAACACCCTCTCCTCCTGCCCTCGCCGACTCTTCTCCACCTTCAACTCCCTGCTCTCTCCCCCCCCTCCTCCACTCAGTACCTCACTCACCGCCCACGAGATTGCCACTCATTTCCACAATAAAATTGATGCAATCCGTCAGGACATAGTCAACTCGCAATCTACCTCCCCACCTAGCCTCCCCCCCCCTATCTCCCCCTCATCTCTTCCCTCCTCTGACCTCGCAACCGCACTGCCCCCCTCCACACCCAAGACCCCGCTTACCGTAACCCCACCAGCTCTGCACTCCTTCAGCCCCGCTACCACTGAGGAAGTCACCAGGGTCTTCTCTGAAGCCCGCCTCACTACCTGCCCCCTAGACCCTATCCCCTCTCGACTCCTCCAGTCACCCCCCTCTTCCCTCATCTGCTCCCTCACCCACATCTTCAATCTCTCCCTCTCTACCGGCGTATTCCCCTCCCCCCTAAAGCATGCGCACATCACCCCCATACTCAAAAAGCCCTCCCTGGACCCCTCTGACCCAAACAACCTCAGACCCATCTCCCTGCTGCCACTCACTTCCAAACTCCTGGAGCGCTTAGTCTACAACCGCCTAAGCGCCCACCTAACTGACAACAACCTCCTTGATCCACTACAGTCCGGCTTCCGTCCCCTACACTCCACCGAAACCGCCCTCCTCAAAATCACCAACGACCTACTTACCGCCAAAGCCAAAGGCGACTACTCTGTCCTCCTCCTCCTGGACCTCTCCGCGGCCTTCGACACAGTTGACCACCCCCTCCTCCTTAATAAACTATTCTCCCTTGGCATCAGAGACACCGCTCTCTCCTGGTTCTCCTCTTACCTATCCCGACGCTCCTTCAGCGTTTCCTACAATGGTGCCACCTCCCCTTCCCTCCCCCTCTCTGTTGGGGTCCCCCAGGGCTCTGTCCTTGGACCCCTTCTCTTCTCCATCTACACCTCCTCCCTTGGTAAACTCATACACTCCCACGGCTTCAACTACCATCTCTATGCTGATGACACTCAAATTTACCTCTCCACCCCTCACCTCACCTCCACTTTCTCCGCCCGCATCACTCACCTCCTAAACGACATCTCTGACTGGATGTCGCTCCATTTCCTCAAACTCAACCTCTCCAAAACCGAGCTTCTCGTCTTCCCTCCTGCCCGCGCCCCCCCCCCATCCTATCCATCACTACTAACATCACCACCATCAATCCCGCCCCGCAAGCCAAAGTCCTTGGGGTCATTCTGGACTCTAACCTCTCCTTCCAACCTCATGTCAAATCACTGACAAACACATGCAGGCTCCACCTCCGCAATATCGCCAAAATACGCACCTTCCTTACCCCAGACACCGCTAAACTACTTGTGCACTCCCTGATTATCTCACGCCTTGACTACTGCAACTCCCTCCTCACCGGCCTACCCCAGTGCAAACTCTCCCCGCTTCAGACCATCCTGAACTCAGCTGCCAGACTCATCCACCTCACCAGCCGCTCCACCTCTGCCACCCCCATCTGCCTCTCCCTCCACTGGCTCCCTATCGCCCAACGCATCAAATTCAAACTACTCACTCTGACCTACAAAGCCATTCACAACACTGCCCCTAACTACCTCACCGACCTGATTCCCAAGTACCACCCTACCCGTACCCTTCGCTCTTCACAGGACCTCCTTCTATCTTGCTCCCTGGTCTCCTCCTCACACGCACATCTGCAAGACTTCTCCAGGTCCTCCCCCATCCTCTGGAACTCACTACCCCAATCCATCAGACTGTCACCTTCCCTTCTCACCTTCAGGCGCTCCCTGAAAACCCACCTCTTCAGGGAAGCCTACCCCACCCTCACCTAACTGCTGCTCTCCTTCATTCCTCCTACCACTCCATCCCCCACAGCCACTTCCTCCTGTACCACTACCCCCTCCCTCCCAGATTGTAAGCTCGAAAGAGTAGGGCCCTCTTACCCCTCGTGTGCTGTTCGTAGCTGCTGTAATGTTTCATGTATTGTCCCCCCCTCTATTGTACAGCGCTGAGCAAACCCTTTGGCGCTATATAAACTCAATGTAATGTAATGTAATGTAAAATAAGCCTATGGACTGGTTATTGACTCTGAATGGAAGCTAAAAAGTAATGTGCATTGCCTGTCTGTGCAGGAAATAGGGGGACCCAAAACCAGAAGCTCTTGAGGGGGTAGTGCTACATAAACATTTTTACTGTTCATCATATTACTGCTTAAACAGTTGTAATGTCAGCCTGGCAGGAGGTAACATAATATTACCCAGTGAAAACCATATCTTCTTACCCTACCAAAGTGGAGGAGAAAGAAGCCATTTTAGACTTTCACCAGAATGATGGTGATAGCTCAGCAGAGCACAAACAGGCACTATGTGAGCAGCTGTTAGAATACAGTGATGCTTTCTCTACATATAGTATCCCTTTTAGAGAGAAATACAGAGAGATACCTCCCAAAGATTTGAATTATGTTTGATACAGCCTGAAAAAGATGAAAGCTCAAATGATCATTCCTGAGTTATCAGACCCCAGTGCATGCCCAAAAGGGGTGGCAGGATAGTGGAAAAATGGTGGAGTATGAATATGTGTTGAGTGCAGAGTTCTGAATAAACTGACTGATCAATTCACTCTTCCTTGCATTGAGGAAATTCTTGATGCTCTGCAAGGCAGCAAATAGTTCATGAAAAAAGACTTGAGTTCTGAGTACTCCCAAATGTCTGTGAGTGAGAAAAATCAGTATAATACAGCTTTTATTTTCCCACTGAGTTTTCCAGTTTGCTTGCATGCCCCAGGGGATTACTGGTGCATCTGCAGCCTTCCAGGTTTTAATGGATCAGACAAAGGAAGATCTTTGTGCCAGTGCTTAGTGTATAATCTACCTAGGTTACACAGTTACATTTAGCTTTACCTTGGAATGCCATGATCCTGAACTCAGCGGCAAGACTCATCCACCTTACCAACCGCTCCACTTCTGCCACCCCCCCTCTGTCATTCCCTCCACTTGCTCCCGATTGCCCAACGCATTAAATTCAAACTACTAACACAGACATACAAAGCCATTCATAATGCTGCCCCAAACTACCTCACAGACCTGATACCCAAATACCACCCTACCCGTAATCTTCACTCCTCACAAGACCTCCTACTTTCTAGCTCCCTGGTCTCCACCTCCCAAGCCTGACTGCAGGACTTCTCCAGGACTTCCCCCATCCTCTGGAACTCACTACCCCAATCCATCAGACTGTCACCTACCCTCCTCACCTTTAGGTGCACCCTGAAAATCCATCTCTTCAGGGAAGCCTACCCTGCCCTCACCTAACAGCCGATCTCCTCCACTCCTCCTACCACTCCATCCCCCAAAGCCACTTCCTCCTGTACCACTATCCCCTCCCTCCTAGATTGTAAGCTTGAAAGAGCAGGGCCCTTGAACCCCTCGTGTTTTGTTTTGTTACTGTATTGTCTCATGTTCTGTCCCCCACTATAATGTACAGCGCTGAGCAAACCTTTTAGCGCTATATAAATACTGTATAATAATAATAACATAGATCAGAGACTGGTTAGTGCCTGGTGCTTGGTCATTTGAGAAAAGAAGGCCTGAAGCTATCCTTGGACAAATGTTTGCTTGCTTTTAGTAAACTTTATGAGCCACATTGTATCTATGGAAAGGGCATCTACTGGTCCTGTTAGAGTGGAGGCTGTGGTGAGCTGGTTTCATCCCACAAATAGAACTAAGCTTTTCCTTAAGGTGTTCTGGCTATTGTCGCTATTTAATTGGAGGCTTTTCCAAGATTGCATGGCTTTGTAATCCACTTGATGACAAATTAACTTCTGCTTGTGAGGGAGATTTTTTACAGCTTAAGTAACATATTACAGAAGCACTTGTGTTGGCTTATGCAGACGCATAAAATCATACATTGTAGATGTCATTGTCAGTTATGATGGATTAGGAGGAGTCCTCCTTCAGGAGTACCAAGGAGGACTGAGGCCTATTGCTTATGTCAGTTGGAGCCTTAGCAGAAAAAAAATATCCTGTGCACATTCTGGAATTTCCTAACCTTAAGGAAGCCATTGTTGTAAAGCTGCATGATTACTAAGTTTGAGGTGAGGACCAACAATAACCAAAAATAACAACAGCCAAAATGGATTCTACTGGTCACAAGTGACTTGCTGCCTTATGTAATTACCAATTTACCCTCAAGTACAAGCCAGGCCTAAAAAAGATAGGAGCTGATGATCTTTCCAGGAATACTAGGTTGCTGGTGAACCTGGAAAAAGGCAAATAGGAAGAAGTACCCATACTTGCAGTGGCTGATGTGCAAGAAGACCATATTGCTTTTTTGACGGGTGAGTTGTTGACTTCTTGGGAGCTGGAAAATAGTGCATTCCAAGCATGTTCTGCTGCCCTACAACTTTATGTGTACCAGAAAACATCCAGCTACAAAAGAGAGAGCTACAAACGAGAGATCAAATTATCAGACCTTTGCAGAGTCTGTTATTAATAGAGACCCTAATTACATAAATAGAACCTTATCTGAGCAGAGTACCTGCTATCTTAAGAAATGGGGATGAGATAAGCTCAAAACAATCAATGGACTTCCAGATAGAGTGCACCTATTCCCTGATTATCTTGAAAGGAGACAGCTAGTGCTCTCTCAGGTCTACAGAAAGACTGTTTTTAGAAGTTTGCATGACCAACATAGGCATCTGGAAATTGGGAAAACCTATGATCTGATCTTGTACCATTCCTTTGGCCAAGAATGAAGGAAGTTGTTGCACATTATTGAAGTCATTGTGTAAGATGTCTGCAATGGAAAATTCTGCCTACTTGAAGTTCTGGCTCAATGGATTTAGTTTGGGGATTGCCCTGCCCTAGGCTGGATAAATTTAATTTTGGCTCTGCTGTACTCAGAGGAGCAAGAATTTATTTTTCAGGTCTTGTCAGGTCTGTCCTTAAACTTTGGGGTTGATTGCTCCTGTCTGCCTCTGGAAGAGGTTTCCAGAAATAGAGTAGGAGGATTAGCCACCGGATTATGAATATTTATCTGACCAATTTCTGGGGGGTAGGCCTCGGAGCTCTTTCGGGAGGTAGCTTGTATGTTATACAGAAGACCTACTGCTGTAGATGCTATAGCTGAGGGTCTGAAGGGAGCTCAACTTAAGGACATGTGGTGGAGTACACTACCTGAAGAAAGGAAACCTTTCACTGAAGAGTGTAGCGTGGGAGCTAATTTTGAACTCTGGACATTGTGAGTAGGACCATTCACCCACAATGCCAAATGTGCAAATGCTTTGAGGGTTAGATGCCAGAGGTTGCTGCAAGTCCTGTGACTGCACGTATAGAGTCTCAGGTAACTGCCTATTCCTCTACTTCCAGAATTATTTAGAAGCTGCTACTGAGGGGCCCACTATTGCTTAAACATGACTTTGCTTGCGAAATAGAGTCTTCTAAGACCTGGGTGTGTTTTTTAGTATCCTGAACTCTCATCCTTCATTCCTGCAATAAAACACCAAAAGACAGAACTAGGCTGAGCCGGAAGTTTGTTGGTGTGCTCTGGAACTGGCCTGGCAGCCTCTGAACAGGTAAGGAAGACCAGGGTTATCTCCAGTGCCCCCCCTAGGGGTTAGCTCTACATATGCTTGCACTTTTTATGTATCAACAATGGAGGGAGTGGTGTAGGCAATGCTTTGATTGTGACTGTTCACTACACTTGCTATCCTCAAGCCTGTACCAGACATGAGTCATCTGGTTTTTTTTCTGCTTTATTTTTCATGATTGGAAGGAACCCTGTCTCTCTCATGGCATTCACTTGGATGTGCCTACTGATGAGATGGAACATAAAATTAATTACCAGCTCACAAACGGTATGGAAGAGGGCTATCCCTTGGCAAAGGCAAATGATGAAAAATAATTCTGCCAATAAAATCATTTTTGATGCCAAAATTTGTTTCAAAAACTTGCAAACTGGTAAGTAAGTGTTTCTTCGCAATCTGGGTCCCTCAGCCAAATGCAAATTTGATGGAAAAAAAGAGTTTTTTTGAGGTTGTAGAAAAGCTGCCCAGA
The DNA here is from genome assembly GCF_062004578.1 of Staurois parvus. Classification (NCBI taxonomy): domain Eukaryota; kingdom Metazoa; phylum Chordata; class Amphibia; order Anura; family Ranidae; genus Staurois; species Staurois parvus. Next base: position 9,459,647 of record NW_028317951.1, read on the forward strand.
ATTCCAGTCTAGAGGGTTCAAGGACCTGCAGGTCATATTAAGGATTAGCATAGAAACCATGTGCTTCCAGTAATACAGGTTGCTACGTCTGATGAAGGGTCACAATGTTTTATTTTCTTCAGGCTCTAATGATGTCCTTTATGCCTGCAGTTTCAGAATTGGTTTAAACACCATATTTTCTCACTAACTCTATCCTAGGACACCCGTGCAGGTGGTGTGCTTTGAAAAAAAAGTACTACTTGCAGGACTTTTTTGCAGTTAGACACTGTGCGAGGTAAACTACCGCTTATCTCTCTGACAAGTCAACTGAATGTAATGTCTCTTTGACATTTCTATAAAGTTCATAAAAATCAACAGTGTGATTCACCAAGATCGGTGCAGAAGCACTCCAGCGACTGTGCTGGACTGCAGTGCACACCAGCCACTGTGTTGTAACGCAGCCCATCCTGTAATCTGTAGTAAGAACCTCCTAAATTAAAGAAGTTTAAGAAAAGAATAAGAAAAGAAATGGAAAGTATGCAAAATATGGTTATCAGCACATTATATTGAAAAAACAATTCATTAATAAATATAACAAGAGCAAGTGCCATTCTCAAACTTTATAACACAATGTAACGGGTGTGAATTTGAGCTTGCTAACAGCTATCTTTTTTTAGAAAGCGCTTAGGGAACAAATTTTGTCCCTGACATTGACACACCAGTAACCCTCATGAAGGACAAAACTTTCAGTGTTTTTAGACTCAGATGATCAATGGCTTGTCTCTTATATGCTATGTTTAGGCCTGATATGTATACAGCTATTAAGTGTGTTGTGATAAAATACAATGTTATGGTAGGTTAAATGCAGAGGGCTATTTCAGTGTATTTTTTATTTAACAGATAAAATGGGTCAGCATTGTGCTGTAAATTTACATAACGATTTAAAACCCAACTTTACCCAGAAGTACATTTTTTTTAACTGTTTTTTTTTTGGGGGGATAGGGTAAGGGAAGGTTATACAGTAACTACTGTCATACTGTCAGCTTTTTTTTTTCCTCTGTGTCCCAGGAAGGAGATTTCCATTTACTGCCTCTCCCACAGCCAAAAAATGTAAAGTGCAAGGAAATAACTCCAAGAAGGAAATCCCTGGTGGTCACCAGGGTCAACAGATCTAGTTTCCACATTAGAAGGTTTCCCTTCTATTCCTGTCCTGTGACAGGAATAGAGTGGATTTTCTGTTACCATGACAAATAAAGATGGCGAATCTCCTTAATAGGGGCACATGCAACAATAAAACTTGATGGGATTGAATCTCTCAACGCTATCCAAGACTTAAAAAACGTTTTACCTTTAGTTATACTTTAAACATGGAGTTTTTTTTTATCTTGCTTCCTGTCCCAGGGACAGGGAGCAAAAAATGAGAGGAAAACTCCCAAATGGCATCCAGACAGCAATAAAGACCAGACAGAGGTTCTAGACCTTCTTCATCTGTTTGCAAAACAAAAGCACTCATATGGCTAGAGTTAGGCTTTAACCTAAACATGTGATCATATTTTTAAAATTAAATCCCTGCCTAGTAGCATGCACCACAAGATGATTGCTATTACCAGACAAACTAATTTCAAAGAGGAACACATAGAGGGGTTTTCCTGCTCTCTAGGCATGCTGTCTATTCTAAAATACTTTTGCTTTACAAAATAATGCAAATGGCTGCCAAATTCACTTTAAGTGCACTATCAATTACTTTCTTCTACCTTCAAACTCCTTGTAGCATAAGGTAAGTGTCTAACTTTTAACAATTGTTGGTTCACTAGAATTTTATTTTGTGTAATGGCTAGTTTTTTTGTTCTGTACATTAAGATGGTATATGAGACAAGCTTCATTCCTACTACAGGCAGCAAGTACTTCAGAGGATTCCATTTTCTTCCAAATTAATCTAAAATTAAAAGCAGAAAATCTGAGTAGCAATCGATTTGTGTTTGGCCTTTCAAAATAAGCCAATAAAATGACTAGTTTCTTTCTGTTCAAAGTGCAGCATCCTCCTAGAACAGTGTAGGCTGATTGGTAAATTTAGTTAGCTCCTCTGTAATCAGTGGAGCAGGGGTTGATTGTTTAGGCCTGCTCAGTGCCTCACAGACTGCTGCTCTGATTACTTCCCCCTGTATTCTAGAGGATTCTGGAATTATAGTGGGAGGAAGAAAAGAGAGGGCAGCCTGAATATTTATGGAACTCCAGCCAATCCCTATGGAGGTGTGCTCAGTAGGCGGTGGGAGATCCTATAAATAGTTTAAGGCCTGAAGCAGGAGGAGTAGTTTTCCTGGGTCCAGACCTGCTGTAGGAGACCCCTGGGGCAAGAGTGCTAGAGAATCCTTTGTGAAGACACTGAGGTCCCAACTAGGCATAGCTGGAGGGAACATTTACAACTTACTCCTGGAATCAGTTTGGGCAAGAAGAGAGCTCACTTGAGAGAGCCAGGAGGAAGTTGGGGGAAAGAGTGTCCAACTGTCCTATGGTGGCGTGAGCCTGCATCTCCCTCACCATGACAAGCCTAGTGAATGTTGGAAGGAAGCAATCGATGATCCTGTGGATGCGTGAGCAGATGGTTCATTTGTTGAAGAATCAATGACTGTGTGTAGCTTCTGGTCTCAGGGAGAATTCATAATCACCATCATCATTAGAGATTCTGTGGGACATTTTTTTACAGCGCAGCAAGATAATTAAGGAATCCTTTGAGTGTTCAGTTATTCAGTTCTGGGGTATCTGATGCTCCGTCATCCCATCCAAGTTCTATGTTCCAAAAAAACCCTAAGACACCCCTAGACTGTTCCTTTTAGCCAGTGGAAGAGTGAAAAAAATTATATGTGCCTGGCTGCGTGTGTTGAAACTGGGAGAATAAGGCTAAGTTCACCAGCGACTCTCTAGTGGGTGCGCTACAGAACTAAACTTGAGTTTCTTGGTCACAAGAAGATAATGCATGCTATTAATATTGCAAAGGATAACAGTACATCCGCTGCCACTTTCTTGGACTGAGCCCCCAACCTACAGTTCGAGAGCCACATTTATCCTCTTAGTGCTTATTGAGTAGAATTCAAACATCTGCAGTAAGTAATGGGATCACTGATTTACATGTATAGGAAAAGACCACTAGCAGACTTGTGTATCATGCCTCTAGTCTCTGTCTTCTGCAGCATATCTGCAGTTTTTAACCACTTCATTAGCATGTCCACAGCTTCTATCCATTTCACATATTATGTCTGCAGTCCTGGAGGGTCACATTTGAGGCCCCCTTACTTCATAATTTGACCTCCAGTACTCTGAGTTCATAAGTGGCATGTTTTTCTTTAAACCAAAAGATAGAAATGGGGATTCAGTTACTGAAGATTACAGTAGGTAGGATGAGTTGTTTATGATACAATTCACTCTTTTCTGCAAGTGTAAGGAACTCAGCTTAGCCAGCAGCATAGCAACTCACGTATATACCAAAGGATCCAAATCCCTTAAGAATGCATACTATCAATTTATAACAAACCATTTTCACTTCAGAATATGTAGCTTAGGAACTAAGTCAATGGTATAATAATGGATGGAGGCTACCAGCTCACTACTAGAGAATGGTTGCAGTCTATCAGTTCATTAGTGTATAATGAAGTCACTAAGAATGTGCCAAGGCTGATTTATGTAGGCATTCACCCATGGGTCAATTGTTTTGTTGCATGTGAACTTTCATTTTTGACCAGCAGCCCACCTAAATACTTTCCTTTATGTAAAACCAACTGCAATCTCTTATGAGTTAAATTTGTTGCATGGCTGGGCTATTGAATCTGAGTTTATGTTGAAAAAGTGAAAAAAGCAGAGGTTATCTTCTGTAAAAAGAAAAACACATTAAAGCTTGTCATTTATTCCACCCAGAGATAAAGTCAGCAGAAATGACATCTTGGCTTTAATCTTGGCTTTCCTGTAAAAATGAAACATGGCCAACTCCTACATTCCAAGCCTATCTACTGTACCTTTGAAATGATGAGGGATGTTATTGATCAAGAGTGAAATTCAGAATAGGGAAGGGCAGACTCAAACTTGACGTTTATAGTAAAAAGTCAGGAACTGCCCTTAAGTCCAGGTGCCTTTATATCTAGATGTACTGATCATTTTGAGTTTTACTGAAGGTGACCTTTGATTACGCACATTTTATCATATGCTCAATTTGAATTGCCAAGATTAATGGTAGGTTTTACTTCAACTAAAGACTAAAAATCTCTTACAGTATACTGCAGCTACATATGCACCTGCTATATTACAACTAGTGTGCATATACTTGATATGCTGGTTAAATATTAATTGCAAATGTTAAAGTAGATCTAATCTAAGTGGATGACATTTAGCTTGCTAAAGCACATTGTATCATGAACAGTTGTCATTGTATTTTTTAGAACATACTGTTTCTGCCTTCTTTTTTTTTTCATTTTTGCATCTCATTGATGCTGATCTTCTCCTGCCCTTTCCAACTGATTCTTGCCTATATGCTCCTGCTACAGCATCAGCTACACCCTATTGCTTTGGACAAGCTTTCTGAAAACGACATAGCTCGACTGTTCCTGTACATTGTGTTTCAGTGCTGCTTTTTGCAGCCACCACCAGATGGGGCTTTTGATGAAGTGACAATGCAGGAGAACAATTGAGAGACAGGTGTCACCTCATACTGGAAAGTGCTTAATAGTGGATCCTAATGGTCCACCATTAGGTGCTTTCTATTATGAACTTTAATGGTGGGGTCATTAGATATTATTTGAAAGTGGTTGTAAACCTCAGACATGAAATTGAACAAAGCATATCCCTCTGTAGTGTGTACTTGTCTCAATCCAGAGCACTATGACATTTGTGTCTGCTGCCTCATTCCTCTGCTATCTACATTAATCACTTCTGACAATTATTCCTGACACCAAAATAAACATGGTGATAGGGAGGGATCTCCAGTATATTGTCAGCCTCAGCTCTGTTCCTGTTTGCTGTGTGGAGGGTGTCTCTTCCCTCCAATTAGCTCCGAGAGCTTTTTTTCACTGAGCTCTGCAGAGTGTAACTTCAGTTCTGCATCCCCTTTAAAAAAAAAAATGTGTGAATGTAAACTACCAATCCCAACAGTCTTTGCGGCTTTAGTTCTCAATGAACTACCACGGTGCTAGTGAGCACTGCGATTGTTCATTGTCTCTTCCGTATGAGGTATGAGCACGCAGATACACTGACAAGTCTACAGGAGTCCTGCATGGCACCTGCTATCTGCTGATCGCGAGTCCAATGCTTTCTAGACTCCAAGTAAAAAAAAAATATAAATGCACAATTTTACCTGCAGAAAGATGTGCATTTATTATTTTTTTAAAAGGTGAACTTATCCTATCACTTAAGGACCAGGCTTTTTCTGGCATTTTTTTGTTCACATGTAACAATCAGTTTGTTTTTTTTGCTAAAAAATTACTTAGAACCCCCAAACATTATATATTTTTTAAAGCAGAGTCCCTTTGCACAGTGGTTTTTTAAATGCATTTTTGGGACAAAAATACACTTTTTTGAATATAAATGCAAAAAACCCCACAATACATAACCCAATTTTTTGGATTCTATAAAAGATGATGCTACACTGAGTAAATAGATAACAAACATGTCATACTTTAAAACTGTGCATGCATGTGCGACTGAGACAAAGGACGTACATTTTACTATTCATAGGGGGGCGCTTTAAAAGCCTTTATAGGTTACCACTTTAGATTTGCAGAGGAGGTCTGGTGCTAGAATTACTGCCCATAATCTGACATTCATGGTGATACTTCACAAGGTTGCTGTGATTGAATGCTTTAATTTATTAAAAATGGCACCGTTTGTTTCCGAGTAAACCAGAAGTGATGTCAGGCCATCGCTTCCGTTTTACTATTTAACAGAACCAAATAAAGTTGCTCCATAACTAGCTGGTGGCAACACTGGCTAGTTGATTGGGACTCCCGTTGGAAGGCAGAGAAGAAGGAGGGGTCATCCTCTCCTGCTGCTTGTAATAGCAATCGAGCAGCTAGCTAGCCACTCTGATTGCTATTACAAAAAAGCCAGCTACTGACTGTAAATAATGGTACAGGCTGCAGGTATCATCTCGGTACAACCACTTGAAGACCAGTGATGAATCAGGTATGTGACTGGTTGGCAGGCGGTTAAGCTTTGACAGTAAAACCTGAAAACTGATTGGTTTCTATGCAGCGTTGAACCAGATTTTCAACTCTCCAGTTGAAGTACGTAACCCCACTTGGTTCAGTGTAAAGTTTTTAATTGCACACCTACATGGGGGCAGTCATATTAGCTTATGAAATATGTAGGATTTCTTTCCTGCATTTTAGCCCCACAAAGTGGTTGTGATTTACTACCCCTTTTCACAATAAAAACTCATAGATCTTTGATTAAAAACAGCATAGTCTACAATAATATGTTATAACTATAATTAATTAATTTATTTATTACAGGTACTTATATAGCACCGTCAATTTAAGCAGTGCTTTATATATATATTGTACATTCACATAAGTCCCTAACCCTCAAGGGGTGTAAAATCCAAGGTCCCTCAGATTCATACATAGACATACTAGGGCCAATTTAGACAAGATCCATTTAACCTACCAGCAAGTGTGGGAGGGGAGGGCTGATTAAAGGTCACCATCGTGAAAAGTGGAGACCCTCATTGCTATCCACTCCTTCCAAAAATGCCACTTCCCTGGTTGCCGTGCTGAACCTTTGGCTTTAATTCTATATGACTATTGCAGGTAATACATTCTTACATTACTCTTACTTTTCTGCTATGTGTACTTGTTCCATGTCACTGGCTCAGAAAGTTTTTATAAGTCATGTAAAATAAAATTCAAAGACAACTAGTAATTCCAGAAGGATCACAGCAATGATAGATACACTTTAAATAGGGAGAATGGATGATGATCTCAGCAAAATACAGAGCTCCCTCTAGTGTGTTATCTGAAAAATCTCAATATTGAATAAAATAATAAAGCTATGAAAAAGCATGTAAGCGCAAGTCACAAAACAAAAAAGTAAAGGGATCCAGTGACCAGTGTACATTTGTAATAATAATTCAACACTCCACTTTGTATTTCTATGATAATGCAACCACAGCTCCCAGAAATTATGTATTTTTTTTATCATGTATTTGCATTAACTTTCTGTCAGTGTCAATCTAAGAGTCGAGCTGTAAAACTATGCTATATCTATCCTATCTTCTTCCTGTGCTGATAATATACACTCAAAAACTGTCACATAATAAAGGCAATGCCAGGATTCTAGGATTACAAGAAACCTAAAGGCTTTGTTATTTAACAGTTTTATTCTCTTCCAGTAACTGGACACAATGGGATTGATTTTCTAAAGGCAAATAGTCTATTCACTTTGCAAGGGAATTTGCCCCAGAGCTTAGTGTAGCAAATGCTCACTTTGTAAAGATTCCCCAATCACAGGAAAACAAAACAAAACAAAAAACAGCATTTTTGCTTGCAAATGATTGGATGATATAAGTCAGCAGAGCATCGCCTCCCTTACTAAGAATAAGGGAAAAATCCCCTGAAAAGTGAACCATCCGGGCAGCACAAAGGCTAAATGGTTAGCACTTCTGCCTGGCAGTACTGGGGTCATTGGTTCAAATCCCACCCATGGCACTACCTGCCTGGAGTTTGCATATTCTCCCTGTGGCTGTGTGGGTTTCCTCTGGGTACTCTGGTTTCCTCCCACATTCCAAAGACATGCTGGTAGGTTAATTGGATCCTGTCTAAATTGGCCCTAGTATGTGTATGTATGAATGTAAGTCAGAGACCTTAGATCGTACGCCCCTTGAGGGTTAGGGACTGATGTGAATGCACAATATAGATGTAAAGCACTGCATAAATTAACGGCGCTATAAAAGTACCTGTAATAAATAATAATAAATAACCCCATTTGTCTTTAGTAAGTCAAACGCAATGTGTCAGCCCTTATCTTAGGCAGGAAATATAGGTGAAGCCTTTCACAGCCAGATAATGAACTGACATTTCTGTTCTGACAAGAAAATAATACAGAAGAATAACAAGACCTGCATCTATCCCCCAGAGATAGGACTGCCCCATTATGACAGTAAAAGGGAGGAAAATCAAACTCTTATGCATTTCTATTCCTGTCTGGGTCTTTTTAAACACTGCGGTTATATCTCTGAAAATACACTATACTTTTCATCATGTGCTTTTCTCTCTATTCTGCTAGTGGTCTTCTTCTCTTAGGGCCAGTTGACACCATGAATCGCACAGGAACGAACTGTGCGATTCACACTGTGCAGTGCAATTTCATCCCATTCATTGTAATAGGCGGAAATTACGCCGGACTGCAACAAAAGCAGTGCATGCACGACTTTCAAAAATGCACAGCAACTGGATCGCAGGGTACAGTTGTACTCTGTGATACGGTGCACGTGGCCTGCTTTGAAGCATTTTTAGGTTAACACTGACACCAGCTGCAGATTGCAAGTACAGTGCATGTGGAACCCAGTGCAGGAAATGCAAACAGAACACAAGTTTCCTGCACAGCATTCTGGCATGAATTGGCCCATAGATGTGAGCAAACACGCAGTAATTGTGCAGGAGGACTGACAGGGAGTGAGGCACTAGGCCACAATAGCTTGCAATGTATCAAACCCCAAACACATAAACATGTATTTGCATTTGCACAGTTTCTTTTAATGCCCTGAGTGTAATCCTTTGCTTTATATTCCTTGCTTCTAATATTTATTTTATTCTATTAACAAAATGCATTCGCAAGAATTTCCTTTCCTTGGTTCACAATATTACTCAAATTAGTTGCAGCATTGTCACCCTTTTGCTGCAGTGCCAATGCACTGTGAGCTGACACATTCTGTTGTAGCCATTGCAGTAAAACTGTGATGTTAACCACTTGCCCACCAGGCACTTTTACCCCCTTCCTGCCCAGGCCAGTTTTCAGCGCTGTCACACTTTGAATGACAATTGCGTGGTCATGCAACACTGTATCCAAACAACATTTTTATAATTTTTTTTAGACAGATAGAGCTTTCTTTTGGTGGAATTTAATCACCACTGTATTTTTCATTTTTTACTAAACAAACTAAAATAGACTGAAAATGTTGAAAAAAAAGTTTTTTACTTAGTTTCTGTTATTAAATTTTGTAAATAAGTAATTTTCTTCTTCACTGATGTGTACTAATGAGGCTGCAGTGATAGAGACTGATAGGCTGCACTGATGGGCATTGATAGACTGCACTGATAGGCGGCACTGATGAGAAGGCACTGGTAGGTGGCACTGATGGGCATTAACAGGCATCACTGATGGGCACTGACAGGTAGCACTCATATATGGCACTGATAGGTAGCACTAATGGGCACTGATAGACAGCCCTGATAGGTGATACTGACTGGCACTGATAGGAGGCACTGATGAGAAGGCACTGGTAGGTGGCACTGATGGGCATTGACAGGCATCACTGATGGGCACTGAAAGGCAGCACTCATATATGGCACTGATAGGTGGCACTGATAGACGGCCCTGATAGGCAGCACTGATTGGAACTGTTAGGCGGCGCTCATAGGCGGCACTGAAGGACACTGATAGGCTGCACTGATAGGCGGCACTGGCTGCCATTGATAGGTGGCACTGGTAGGCAACACTGACTGGCACTGATAGTTGGCACTGAAAAGCAGCTCTGATGGGCACTGATATGTGGCATTGATGTGCACTGGTAGGCACTGATATGTGGCATTGATGTGCACTGATGGGTACTGATATGTGGCATTGATGGGCACTTACAGGTGGCACTGATGGGCACTGACAGGTGGCACTAATGGGGCTACACTGATCATCAGGGCACTGATCATCAGTGCCCTGATGATCAGTGTAGATGTCCCCTCTGTGGAATGTCGCTTACCTGCTCTTCTCACGCGCTGGCAGCGTGATAAGAGGACTGCTGATAACCGGGATTTCCTTGTTTGCATGCGATCAGCTGTGATTGGACACAGCTGATTACATGACAGAGCCTGTGTCACTGGCTCTTTACTCTGATCGGTGATCCGCTGTGTCCCAGGGACACAGCATGCCACCAAACACTGCGCACCCCGGGGGGCACAAATGAGCAGTTAGAATGGGAAGATGTCATATGACGTCTTCTCAGAATGAGAGAACCGCCACAGTTAAACCGCCTTTGGCAGGTTCACTTGTCAACAAAAAGCTCAAATAAAAAAGTCCACCAGATATGCAAAACAAGGAAGAGAAAACATAATCAAAGTGATGGAAATTGATAGGTCTACCTGCTGCAACCTAAAGCTCACCATGCATGTTACAATCTGATTGTACAATCTCCTTTAGATCTACCAACAGGTATGTCATGCACAAGCCTGCCTGTTTAGAGAAAAATTGATTGGATACTTTAGGTAGGTCCTCGTATTACATTTGGTAGATCTAAGGTTGATTGTACATAGATTGCACACTCAGACTGTATGGTGAGCCTAAGAGTAGTAGATTTACAGGAGTTTCCAAGGATGGGAAAGGTGTCTGGTGGAGTGATTCATTAAGGCCACCTAGCAGGGGGTCTTCATGAGGAATTTGAGGTGTGAATAGTCATTAACATTTCTTTTGTTTCCAAGGGTGGGATAGGTGTCTGGTGGAGTGAGTCATTAAGGTCACCTGGCAGGGCATCTTCATGAGGAATTTGAGGTGTGAATGGTCAATAACATATCTTTTTCCAAGAGTGGGAGAGGTCTGAGGTGTTAATTGGTCATTACAATGTGTGACAAGCTTGGTAAAAGCATCCTGTGTTCAGTGTTTTCTCCATCTTAGTACCTTGAAAACTCTGCATGCATTTTTCATGAAGAAAAAAGGCTCTGGACAGCATCGGGAACTGGAAGAGTTAAAAAAAAATGTCAAATGCAAACGCTTATAAACTTGATTTATCGCGTTTAGCCGCATTTACAAGCATTTTCGTTTGAAGCGTTGCTAAAATTGACTGCTGAACGCAAGTTTTCTGCATTCAAAAAAACGACTGTACACTCAACTGCCTGTAAACGACTGTAAAAGAACAGGTGTACATGGACACATAGGAAAACATTAGGGTGAGTTCAGGGGCTGCTGAAAAAACGCTGAACAGCTCCTAAACGTGAGTTTATCAGCTGCAGCGTACTTGAGCCCTTAGAGGTGAAATCTTGCAATGGGGACAACAGTTGTTTCCCGTAGTGACAGGAAGTGACAGTTACAGAGGTGAGGATGGTTGTAAACCTAATGGACAGGGATTTAGAAAACTGAGGTCTACATTGTGGAAAATAACTTTTGTGTCAAATAGAGCTATAATTCTTAGTTCAAAGGTTTTCCATTCCTAGGTAGTTTTGAAGTCCCTTTACGGACTAAAACATTCAGGTCTTCCATAATATGGCCTGGTTGTAAAAATGATGTCCTGTAGGTGTACAGAAATCATCTTCCTTATGTTCCTTAATGATGTATCTATGCAAATTCATTCTTAACTGTAATATCTGTACTGCTTTGCCTACGTAAGATCCTTTGTTGCATGCTTTGCATCAGATGAGGTACACATCATTACTGGAAGAACAGCTGTATGGTCCTGTAATACCCCTCCCAGCCCTCTTCTTTTCTTATCTCACTAACTCAAAGTTACTTACTGTACTGTGAGTTTGTGTGTTTTTATTTCACTCAGATTATTTTTATTTATTAATATTTTACTTAACATTCTGCTAAAACTTTGTGTATTAGTACTGGTTGGACCCTGAAAATGTGGATGTTGGAGCAAATAAAAAAATATAACAGACAGTACCCAATTCTTTTTGTGGCAAGTGCACTAATACAGCTACAATCACCTCCATTTGTGAAAACACTGATTATGGGGTCCATGTGGCTCTAACAGTCCTAGAGTCAATACACAAAAATCTAAACATGCAGCATGTCCCCTGTATGTCACTGCAAGGAACTCATGCAAAAATAGATAAAACCTTTTATCCCTTGGATCCCTGGCCTATCAGTGGTGTCAAACCCAATTACATCATGGGCCGCATCAGCATTATAGTTGCCTTCAAAGGCTGCTTGTACCTGTAAGACTAGATATTCAGAGCACCCCCCCCCCCCACATCAGATGTCAGGAGCCCCACACCATCAGAAGTCCAGAATCCAATACCCTCCATGTCAGTGCAACCTCTTACCTTGTGCTGCTGCTGGGAAGAAGCTGGAGGCAGAGCTGGGAAGCAGAAATTCAGGGTCTGGAGGAGGACCAGAGGAGGGCTGGAGTCCAGTGGTGTATTTAGTTTTTGTGCTGCCCTAGGCAACACAAAAATTGTGCCCCCCCAATGGGAGAGTGAGTGAGATAAATAAGTGTATATATGTATATAAAATATTTCTCTCTCTCTCCCTCCCTCTCCACTCCCTCTTCCTCCCTCCCTCTCTCCCTATCTCCCCCCTCTCTCTCCCTGCCTCCCCCTCTCTTCTCTCTCTCTCTCTGTTCTCTCTCTCTCCCTCCCTCTCTTTTTCTCTCCTCCCTCTCTCTCCCTACCCCCCTCTTTCTCCCCCTCTCTCCCCCCTTTCCCCCTCCCCCCTCTCTCTCCCTGCTTCCCTCCCTCTCTTCATCTCTCTCCCCCTCACCCCCCCTCTCTCTCTTTAGCTCCCTCTCTCTCCCCCTCCCGCTCTCTCTCTCCTCTCTCCCCCTCTCTCTCCCTCCCTCCTTCTCTATTTCCCTGATTCCTCCTAGCAAATAACCACCACACCGATCCTCCTGCTGTCTGGGCCACCTACAGGAGTAAGGGTGGCACCCCTCAGATGGTGGCCCTGCATGGCTCAGTCCGCCGCTGCTCACCAGGTCCCTTCTTTGGGGGGCGGTTCTGCTGAGATTGGGATGGTGGAGACGAGGGGGTGCTGCGGCTGCACAGAGAGTCGCAGGATCTGTAGGAATTCTGTCCTTCTCTCTGCTGTTGACTACTGAAATGGGGGAACAGAGATGAGCCTCTCTGCAGCTACATGAAGTGTAGGATCTGGCAGAGGAGTTCTGTCCTCCTCTCTGCTGCCGACTGCTGAAACAAGGTGCGAACAGAGATGAGAAGGGTGCCGCAGCTGCAGGAGATGTGTGAAGGACACATGACATGGCCTGGTGGACCTGATTCAGCCCACAGACCTTGTGTTGGACACATGTCAATCTGCAGCAGCAATAATAAAACATAATATACTAGGACATCTGGGGCTACAAGAACTCATTTCCTTTATCTGCCCAGAGTGAATCCATGATTTATATTGTATACAGCAAAATTATTATTCTAGTTGTCATGCTTACCAGGGAAGCTCATTTGCATATTAAGGAAAACAATTTTTACAACAACATATTTACAAACTTTGCATCATTTCCATGCTAATATATTTAATGTTCTTTATGTATCTGCTGTTTTTAATCACCATATGTTGTCAAGCCAGCAGGAAACAGTATATAACTCCTGGCAGTGCTGCCACCTTATCCCAACTCACTATGTGGCATTGCTACCAACTGTTCCTGTAACAGCACCTGTCAGCTCACTACAAACCAACAAATGAATTGAGACAAGACAGGCAGTGTCATCAATGGGAATGGACCTTATCAGTTCCTTACGAATCAGCAGTGCAGTGAAATCATACAGAAAGCCCATTCACTGCAAATATACTGCAGAAACAGTGTGGAAATTGACTTGATCTTCACCTCATCCTTCACTAAGATCAATACTGCCCCTGACCATGTAGCTTGCCAGCGACAGCAATGCAAATACATTATATAGGGAGCCAGCTAAACTCACTATGAAACATTTACAGTGCAGTATATGTAACACTATCACAGCAAGTTAAAACACCAGCAAAAAAAGATGTTTAAAACAAGACTTTGTAGTATCACAGGGCCACCTAAAGGTAACTGTATGTAACAAAGTTACAAAAGGATGAAAATCAGCATACATCTGATAGATGGTAGTATAAGGTTCCATGCACACAGCTGACAAAAACACTGTACAACCCACATGGAAGAGAAATATATTTCCAATATATTTAGAAACAAAATTATATATGTGACATATATTTACAATATATTGGCCTACACTAATATATTTTAACATGTGTTCTAAAAAAAAAAAAGAATTGAAATATATTTTCTAAAGGCATATATTTAAAAATATATATTTTTAAAATATATTCTTCAGATTTTTTTTGAACACATAAAAAAATAATTTTAACATGTATTTTTTACATACATTCGTAAATGCATTCCAAAAATGTAGATTAAATGTATTTTCAAAAACATATATTTGAAAATGTATTTTTAAAAATATTTTTATACATTTTTTAATATATAAAAAAAACACTTTTCAACATACAGTATATATATATATATATTGAAATATATTGAATATGGCCAAAATTGTAGTATTTCAAATATATGTCAATATATTTGGGAAGGATATTTTTCAAATATATTTCAATTATATTTTTCTTCCATGTGGGAAGGCACACTGGTTTATTGTAAAATGCTGTTTCTCCTGGCAGGAGAAAATCAGCGTTAAAAATTAACCTAAGATACATTTTTTTCAAACCAGTTTAACTGCGTTTGGTGTTTGAGCATTTATTTATTTAATTGGCCAGAATTTTAATGTATTTATTTTGGCTTTTGAAATGAAACGCTGTAGTGGTAAATGTGCGTAATGTTTAGCCGTGTTTAGATGCATTTAGCAGCACCTAGCAGTGTCAAGTGCTTTTTCTGCCAAAACTCTACTGGTCCTGGAAGCACTTAGCGGTGGAATTTTTTTTTCCTACCTTTAAACTCTCCTGCCACTAAAAGCTGCTAAAAGCCTATATCTGCATGGACACATAGGATAACATGCAGGGGAGTTTAGAGGCAGGTAAAAAAAAACGCCTGATGCCCTTAGGAGCAGCTGTAAAAACATCCAGTATGCATGAGGCCTAATTATTTTTCCAGCATTTTTTTTCAGCTTCCTAGTGTGCATGGAGCCTTAGGCCTCTAAACTCCTCTCTATGTTAGCCTATGTGTCCATGCACACACAGGCATTTAGAGGAGTTTACAGGTAGGAAAAAATCCCACTGCCAGCATGTCCAGGAGCAGCGGCATCTTGTCAGAAAAAAACGCATGATGCTTGTAAATCTGTCTAAATGCTTGCTAACACTAGGCGCATTATGCTCCTAAACACACTTAATTGCGTTACATGCATTTATAAGCACCAAGTGTGATTTTTTTTGGCTAAACGCCGCTGTTAGGAGGAAAGGCATCTAGGAGAGATGGCCAAAACATCCATCCGTTGTGTTTGAGGCCTAAGGCTGATAGCAGACGGGTGATTTTGCAGTACAGATTAATGCCAGGTGTCCAGCTAAGCACTAGACTCACAGGCTATAGTGCTACAGTACTGGGTTGTGCTCTGCTACAACTAATTCTCTTTTAAAGATCTGAGCTACATTCCATAGAGAAGAATTAAAATGACCCTAAACTCTGGTTTGATAAAAGAAGTTTATGTATGTATTGTTAATGAAAAAAAGTCATTTCCATTGCTCTCAGCCTCCTCTGAATCAACAAAGGCTTTTTTCTTTTTTTTTGGCTGCTCTGATCCGACTTCCTGTTAGAGGGTGGCTACATGCATTCTCAATGGTCCCTCTGTATGTGGAGAGTAGCCATCCTCTCTTGCTCACTCCCTAGATGGACTAGGAACTGAGATTTGTAGTGTGGAGAGAGCAGTGCGCATGACTGGAACTATCATGCAATTCTCATTCTAAACAAATGGAAGTGAGATGGAAAAAGAGAGGTTTGGAAAGGTTACAAAGGGCATTACAAGGAGGCAAAAAAAACAGTAACAATTTCATGAAAAATAGAATACAAGGCCATTAAGTAGTGGATGCGTATAGATTAGGAGAATAAGAATATTGTTTATTGCAGCCTTTCTCAACCAGTGTGCCCAGGCACCCTGGGGTGCCTTGAGGTTTCTTCAGGGGTGTCATGGCAAAGTGTCTAAAAATTGCCCAAAGCTTGTATACAAGCCAGCGGGTGGAACAAGCTTTCCTTTTAGTTACGCAAAGCCACAGGTTTTCATTGTGTACCAGTACGACCTTCTAGCCAATGGTGTCCTGACAACCAATGACATCATCAGTTGTTAAGGAGGTTGTCAGTTGCTTGCACAGCATCCCAGTTTGACCCTCTCCTGCCCCTCTCCATCAGTGCTGGGATCACATTAGCTCAGTGATGGAGAAAAACTGAAGGAGAAGAGAAACAGAGGAATACTAATCAGTACCAGTGTGCAAAAGTGTATTTGCTTTGGAAGAATAAATTCCCCCTAATGTTGGGTGTCCTACATGTGTGGATGTTGCTGCGTTATATAAAGCTATTAGAATATTTTTTTCACATTTTAGAATGGAGTGCCTTTTTAAAATTATGGACAGTCTTGACACATCCCATTTTAGAATGGAGTGCCTCAAGACTGTCCATAAATTTAAAGGGAACCTCGGGACTGTCCATCATTTTAACGGATGCCTTGACTAAAAAAAGGTTGGCACACTGGTTTAGTGTCATTGTCACTAGCCATTTTTCTGCTGTCATGAAATGCTGCTGAATCTCAATTGCTGAGCAACGGAGCAACAAATTGCTTTACAAATTCAAACGTTAGCCATCCCATAGAAAATCATTATGCATTCCTTAGACAGAAATCGCTATAAAAAAATGAGGGGTGGGGTAATCGCCGTAAAGAAAATCTCCCGTCTGACATCAGCCTAAGAGCAGTCATTATGCATGATGAATACTTCAATTCAATAATATAATTAAAACAGTAAAAACACAAACTTTAATATATTAGGATGTTTTGGTTTTATTGCTTCTTTTTCAAATGTTCATGGTCATTTAGGTGAATCTCTATGATTAGAGATATATTGATCATGTAAATTGTATTGTGTAATAATTGGTATAACCACCTAACAAAAGATGAGTGGATCAATCCTACTGAATAGAGTGGGGTTGATTTACTAAAACTGGAGAGTGCAAAATCCGGTGCAGCTGTGCATGGTAGCCAATCAGCTTCCAGGTTTTATTGCCGAAGCTTAATTGAACAAGCTGAAGTTAGAAGCTAATTGGCTACCATGCACAGCTGCACCGGATTTTACACTCTCCAGTTTTAGTAAATCAACCCCAATGTGTACTTGGAAGGTTAGTATATTCCTATATGTACACAAACATTGCTGCCTCAGAGGGTGGATGGATTTACCCACCTTTTTAGTGAACTTGTTAAAGCACTCTATGGACAGCTTAGTATTTCATTGTTAAAGCTGGCCATAGAGAGTTCAAACCATCTATGCGCAGGCTGATTGTAGCCAATTTGATTGCTATATGACTTGGATGCAATCAGCCCGTTGGATTTTTCATTATATTATTGAAAGCAATTATAGCAGCTAGCAATAATCACTGTGTTCTCCTGGCAGGTTTGGTTCCCCCCCATTCCCCCTCCCCACAGCCTCCCTGTCCAGAGAACACAATTGGGGTCCTTTCACACAGGCGTTCTGCTTTTTTCATCAGCTGAGTCACGTTTTTTCAAAGAAAAAAACAGATTAGTTTACATCCATTTTTTTATCGGTTTACATCTGTTTTTCATCAGTTTACATCAATTGTTTCATCCATTTTTCATCCGTTTACATCCCTTTACACCTGCTTTATATCCGTTTACATCAAATTTCTAATTTTACAAATTGACAATTTTTCATCCATTTTCATCTGTTTTTTGTCCGTCTACATCCGTTTTTTGCCCGTTCCAAATTTTTTTTATGGAAAAAAATAGGGTTTTCTTCTGTTAAAAAAAACGGATGTTAACAGATACGGACATTAACGGATGTAAATGGATGGTCATTCGTTTACATCGGCTAGTCCATAAAAATACATGGATGTCTGTTTTCCATCCGCAAATGGACAGATGAAAAACAGACATATGGAACGCCATTGTGAAAGAGGCAGGAGGGATTCCCCCATCAACACTAACTGTGTTGATGGGAAGATCGAGTGATTTTCTTTCCTGCAGGAGGTTTCCGGGTGAAAAAATTGCTTAATCTATGGCCGGCTTTAGGTCTTAAAAGCCTACAATTGGTCAGATTGTGCAGGTGGTGAAGCATTATGTGTTATATAATGTTATTCCAGTCTTTATCCAGAAAGAAATTATACTATTGAGGGAATGACAAAGGTACCAGACTTAGCAGATCACTACTATACGGCTGATTTGGGAAAATGTTGCAATTTGATCTGTCCATGAGCTTCGGTAAATACGCTTATATGTCAAAAGAAGGACACCTAAAGTCCTGATCATTAAATGTATTCTAATGATAAAAGGGGTACTATGTAACCTCTTTATTATTTGTACTGTTAACTCTTCAACTACAGTTGGATTGTAGCTTTTCCTCCTGCGCCGCTTGACTTCATGGATGTGGTAAAAACCTAAAATTGAATCATGTCATTTATTTCGATTGACGCTGAATTCAAGCTATATGCGGTGACTGGCGTTTTTATGCATTGTAAAACACCGGTCAAAGCAAGGACACACAGAAAGCACATTTTTTGTGTGTCTCATTTACATTGCAATGCAGCCCAGAGCTGCTGCGTTTTATTGCACTGTACAGAATGCTTCTGTACGGTAACATGAATGATATGTACTTTTGTATATTTTAGATAAAGTTCAGTGAAAAAAAGGGAGTTGTGTGATACAGTGAATCGTGCACCACACCGCCCCCTACAGCAGGCAGAAGGGACATCTGCCAGAAAGGAAACCGCTGTGGTTTACTCTACGGCAGCTGACCGTTGTGTGTGAATTAGGTCTCAAAAAAAAAAAACTCCAGACAACATTACTGTTAGGATCTGAATAAAATGTCTAAAGTCTAAGCTCATCTTTTACATAAACTGGCCAAAGCAGTCATAAAGTAACTCTATCTATCATTGATAAAAGAAAAATTCCCCTCTGGGTGATCATTGAAATTTTAACAAACATTGTTGCAGATTCCTAACTTTTGTTATTCTGAAAAATCGTCTGTTTGTTTGCATGTGTCCATGTGCAAAGTGAATGTAAATAGAGTGACTCTATAGTTACCTATCAGCTGCTGCACCTCTAATGAGGAAAGTGGCAGGGTCTGCATCCCTTTAGACATGATTTCCATTTGGGAGTATCTCACCAAAAATGACATTTTTATTGCAGGGGATGCCAAAATTCTGACTTGTATCTTAGTGCAGACTTCTGGAAATATCAGTAAGCCAATCACACAAGCAGGAAATGACATATCTGGGGGGTGTTCTGTACACTGTGTACAGAACACCTCCAAGTAGCCATATTGCATTGCATGTTACAGAAGATTAAAGCACTGCAGATTGAAAAGGAAAGGTCATTTTTTATAACAATATATTACAAGATGACTTGTGTCGCAACTGTAAATGCTATATTATTTTTTTATTTGCAATTTTTTTTCGCTAAGAAAGTGGAGTTACCCTTTAAGAAGCCCTGGTAGTTTAAAATACAAGGTGTCTGTTGTAAACATATTGTTCATTGCCAATACCATACCTTTAGGTCTTTTCTACATTCTTATGTCCTGGTTTATTTTCAGGACATGGCAGTCACTGGGGGCTTGCCTTCAGCATCACATGATCAAGCATGCTTTCTAATTCAAACCTGCACATGTACAGTGTACTCTTTTCTCATTGCAGCAAAACTCTCCATTTGCACATCCCCACCAGGATTCCCACACTGCTATAATCTCTTTTCATCGCATACATTGGGCTACAACAAAATGGCCACCAGACCTCCTTCTTTCTGGATGCTTGAAGTTACACCATAGCCAAAATCAAAAATAATATATATGATAAGTCTGTCGGTGGCATTCACACAGCAGTCTGTTTTTCTGAGCCTCCCTGGAATTTGTTTCATTACCTGGCCATCCTGTCAATAAGTCAGTTGGTTTTCAGCTTCTTTTAGTGGACCAAGCTGTCCAGCCAACATAGCAGTTAGAGGGTTGAGACAAGCCATTTACCACTACAGGGGTGCTTACAATGTTTAGCTTTTATTTATTTATATAAAACCTTTGTTACAAAAGGAAGAAAACGTGCATGCTGTAACTTCCTAATACGTGTTAGCTGGAGTTGGGCTTTAAATTGTTAGTCACTAATATAAAGTTCATCTAAATTTACTGATCCATCCAACACCACCCACTCCACTGATTGATAATGCTGCTGTCAAAAGGTGGCTAGATTGCTCCTCCAAAGATGCAGTGGTGGATTAAATGTAGCCACCCAAAGACAGGAGGTGTGTTACTGGCCAATCACCAGGTGAATAAAAAGGAATAAAAGTATGAAAAAAAGAAAACTAATGCAGTCACCACATAAAATGATCAGTAAGCTACAATATATTACATTATTGTTTTTAAGATTTAGTTACAGTTGAAAGAGACTACCGCTTGTCCGCAAGAAATAAAAGAAAGGATCAGCTGCCATTTTGTTGTAGCCTACATCCTGGAAATAAGCCAAGACATACAGTAGGAATGTAGACATTGGGAGTATGCTGGCCAGGCTACATGGGTATCAGAAAAGGCCTACAGGTAAGATATTTGCATTAAACAATAATTTTACAAATAACACAGTACATTCAGGGGCGGACTGACCATTTGAGCACTCAGGGCCCGGGGACAGTAGGGGGCCCCATGAAATGCCCCTGGTACCTTTTATAGGCTTTTTCTGGTGTGATTTGAGTGAGGGCAAGGACACAGGGGCCCCATGATCCTCTATTGCCCGGGGGCCCCATGACTTGTCAGTCTGCCCCTGAGTACATTTTAAACTACTAGAGCCCCTCATCTGCACGGGACACTTTATTTAGGCCTTAGATCTACCACCATCAAGTATGTAGTGCAAGAGCCTGCCTGACTGGATACCAAGTGATAGGATAGATAGGTATGTCCTTTTATTATATGTTTTTAGTAAATCTAAAGGAGATTGTACAGAGATTGTACAATCAGATTGTGTAGTGTATGGCCACCTTTATACACCTAAAATGAACTAGTTGTGCTTCTGGTGCCATTATTTGTGAAAGGCACCCAAAATGCAGAAGCGACAAATGCAACAAAACGCACAGTAAAAAACGAGCAAACTGCAACATGCCACACTGTCCCATGAGCTGCTTTGCCACATGCCGGAAAGCCCACTGAAATCAACAGGCTGCCCTGTGCCCGTCATGGAAAAAACAAGCCAAAAAACACGTGCTCCCACTATGCTAGGTGTGAATGGGGACTGAGAGTGATATTGGTGTGTTTACATAAGAAGAATGAGGCTCCATTCACATTCGCATGGCAAAATGCACAGAAAAAACATACTTTGCCATGTGTTTGCCATGAGACAAACGCACTGCAAACGCACCAAAAAGTGCAGCAAAAGCGCACCATGCTCCACTCCCAAAAAAAGTTCTGGAGCTTCTTTTGGGTGATTTTTGCGCATACAATGGGCTGCTGTATGTATGACGAGCAAAAACGCCCCCCCCCCCAAAAAAAAAAAACAAAAACAAAAAACAAATGCATGCAGGAATGTAAGTTCCCGCTACGTGG
This sequence comes from Staurois parvus, assembly GCF_062004578.1. NCBI lineage: Eukaryota > Metazoa > Chordata > Amphibia > Anura > Ranidae > Staurois > Staurois parvus. The sequence continues at coordinate 9,481,265 of NW_028317951.1, forward strand.
AGATGTGAACAGGGCCTGACAGCTGAGAGTCCCCACGTCCACTCCCTCCTATGTACTTGTACAAAGATGGCCATACACTATGCAATCTAATTGTAAAATCTCTGTACAATGTCCTTTAGGTTTACCAGAACTATGGAAGAATAGGAGGGCACACCTGAACAATCCATTTAATTTGTATCAAATCAGACAGGCCCTTGTACTACATCGCTCATGGTAGATCTAAAGGAGATTGCACAATCAGATTGTGCTGTACAGAAATTGGGTAGAAATAAAACAAGAGGTGGTTTAGTAATGAGGGAGGTGTGGTGCAGACAGGTGAACATGCCCTATCATGCCCTTTTCTGTGATGCAGCATCACAATGCATGCTGGGATATGACCTACAGAAAATTATGGAATCAAAAAGCATATAAATAAATAAATAAAAATTGAAAAAGCCAAATAGACAGAAAACTGAATGCTTCTATAGAGGAGATAAATGGGAGAGAAGCACATTGGGATGGCCATGGCAGAAATGACGGCAAAAACACTTCTATTTATTATGAAAGGTGAAATTCTGCCCGAAAAGATGAACTTAGACTTTAAAGCTGAACTCCAGACAAACACCGAAAATACAAATAAAATGGAAGCTGTTTAATTTGCAAAATTATTTTAATTTCTGTGTATTCTGTTTTATTTTTGCCTAGCAGGGGAGGGAACCAAATCTTTCTCTGCTGCAGTTTCACTTTCACTTAAAGGTTTCCTCCTAACTACCACCCTATGTATGGATAGTAAAAAGAGAAACAATGCACTGATTAGCTCATCTCTTTGTCACTGTGCTCTCTCCTTCTGTCAGCAAGCCCCTTGTCCTGCAGCATACCAGATTGGCTCCTTGTGCTGCATCTCCCTCCTCCTCACTCAGATCCGCTTTATAGACTGTACAATAGACTGAAAGATACTGATACCAAATGTTGGTGTTTAAATTGGTTGCATTGAAAAACAAAACACTGCTTCAATTTACACTTGTTAGATTTGCCTGGAGCTCAGATTTAAAGTGACTCTGTTTACTAAAATAAATGTTTTTAATACACTTCTCCCCTCAAGACATGGAATATTCATCACTGCAGCTGTTTGCTCTGCCAATCTCTGCAGTAGTGAAGATAAAGCCCATCAGGTGAAGGTCCTGCAGAATATGACACTTCTGGAAGCACTGGATTCCTGGTCTCCTGCTGCGATCAATAGTTTTATCTGACTATTGTGTCCTGTAGTGACATAGGGGCTGGTAGGAGAAATCACAGTGCATGGAGGGAGCTAGGAAGCTGAGACTTCCACAAGTACTTGATTCTGCAGGATCTTCTGCCTTGCTACTGTAGAATCAATGGCACAGGCAACAGAAGTGAATATTCAATATCTTATTATAGGGGACATTTATTTAAGCAAAAGAATCGCTTTAAAGCATGAAATAAAAATTCTCATTTCACTCACCTCAACTATAGCTTCAGACCATGATGATAATAGAAAATATTTCACAGCTATAGCAAGGGGCAGCGAGGCCACACATGAAAGACATTCACAGGAAATACAAACCGTGAGCAATGAAAACAAAATGCAAATATAAGTTAATTCATTTTACATGGAAAAAATTACATTTATAGGAAAATATTAGATGTGATGTCTGGAATGAAGGTCACATTGACAGTAGTATCCTTTAAGGTCATTCCAATGTGTAACAAATTTGCAGCTGTTTCTATTAGTAAACAAGATTCCATACTTCAATATTAGTTCTGGAATAAAAGGTAAAACTTAATTAGATGTTTTGTGCACTTTGGTTTTAATTTGTAGCACATTTTTCTCCTTATTGAGAAATATATATACAGTTGCAAGAAAAAGTATGTGAACCCCTTGGGATTACGTGGAGTTTTGCATGAATTGGGCATAAAATGTGCTCTGAACGTCATCTAAGTCACAACAATAGAAGAACACAGTCTGCTGAACATAATACTACACAAACATTAGATGTTGCCATGGTTTAATTGCACATAACATGTAAACATTCACAGTGCAGGGAGGAAAAAGTATGTGAGGCCCTAGCTTAATGACTTCTCCCAGAGCTAATTGGAGCCAGGAGTGAGCCAACCTTGACTCCAATCAGTGTGATGATATTGGATGTGTTGCTGACAGCTGTCCTGCCCTTAAAAAACACACACCTGTTTTGGGTTTACTGGTTTCAAGAAGCACTGTCTGATGTGAACCATGCCTCGCAGAAAAGAGCTCTCAGAAGACCTACGATCAAGAATTGTTGACTTGCATGAAGCTGGAAAGGGTTGCAAAAGTATCTCCAAAGGCCTTGATGTTCATGTGTCCACGGTAAGACAGACTGTCTACAAATGGAGAAAGTTTAGCATTGTTGCTACTCTCCCTAGGCGTGGTCGTCCTGTAAAAATGACTGCAAGAGCACATCGCAGAATGCTGCACGAGGTAAAGAAGAATCCCAGAGTGTCAGCTAAAGACCTACAGAAATCTCTGGCATATGCTAACATTTTTGTTGACACATCTACAATAAGGAAAACATTAAACAAGAATGGAGTACATGGGAGGACACCACGGAGGAAGCCATTGCTGTCCAAAAAGAATGTTGCATCACGTTTGAAGTTTGCAAAAGAGCACCTGGATGTTCCACAGCACTACTGGCAAAATATACTGTGGACAGATGAAACCAAGATTGAGTTGTTTGGGAAGAACACACAACACTATGTGTGGAAAAAAAGGCACAGTACAGCAACATCAAAACCTCATCCCCACTGTAAAACATGGTGGAGGGAGCATCATGGTTTGGGGCTGCTTTGCTGCCTCAGGGCCTGGACGGATTGTTGTCATTGATGGGAAAATGAATTCCAGAGTTTATCAAGACATTTTGCAGGAAAACGTACGACCATCTGTCCGCCAACTGAAGCTCCGCAGAGGATGGGTGATGCAACAGGACAATGACCCAAAGCATACCAGTAATTCAACAAAACAATGGCTGCAACAGCACAGAATACGCCTTCTGGAGTGGCCCAGTCAGAGTCCTGACCTCAACCTGATTGAAATGCTGTGGCATGACCTTAAGAGAGCGATTCACACCAGACATCCCAAGAATATTGCTACACTGAAACCATTTTGTGAAGAGGAGTGATCCAAAATTACTCCAGATCATTGTGCAGGTCTGATCTGCAACTACAGGAAATGTTTGGTTGAGGTTATTGCTGCCAAAGGAGGGTCAACCAGTTATTAAGTCCAAAGGTTCACATACTTTTTCCTCCCTGCAGTGTGAATGTTTACATGTTATGTGCAATTAAACCATGGCAACATCTAATGTTTGTGTAGTATTATGTTCAGCAGACTGTGTTCTTCTATTGTTGTGACTTAGATGACGTTCAGAGCTCATTGTATGCCCAATTCATGCAAAACTCCACGTAATCCCAAGGGGTTCACATACTTTTTCTTGCAACTGTATATATATATATGTATATATATATATATATATATATATTTTTTTTTTTTTTTTTTTTTTTTTAATTTTATATTTTTTTTCTTGTTTTGTTTCGTTTTTTTTTTCGTTTTTTTGTTTAGGAATAGGACTGTCCATAAATAAAAAGGTGAGTCTAGCCAACCCAGCTAGGAAGAATTGTTATACAAGTAATTGTATAGGTGATTTACATTTAATACTTTATATAAAAAAAACTCTATAGAAAAGAAATTGATTAATTCAGACATAAATTGTTATGAATTTAAACTCAGCACACAATCAAATCAATGATTTTTAATTCCAGTACATTGATGCCACCTGTTTTTGGTACAAAGCCCAATAATTTCAGCAATTACAAAGTAAGTGAAGAACAGAAGAGGTCATATTAGAGTTGGAGCAAACCTGAACATTTCCCATTCAAGGCAAAGCAAAAGGTTTGTTTCAACCTCCCTACACACTGCCAGCATACACTTGCTTTTACCTCCTATGGGCCAAACAGAACTTTAATACAGTAAGACCCCATTCACACTTGTGCAATTTGTCATGCAACTTTGGACATCAAAGTCACTTGAGAAGTCGTACCGCATGTTTTCTAATGATAACCATTCATATATGTGCGACTTAAAGTTGCAGCGACTTCAAAGTAGTTCTTGAGCTACTTTAGTCCGACTTTATTGCAACTTTTGAAGGTTAACATTGAAGTCTATGGCCCTCAAGTTTCATGAAAGTCATACCTGAATGTTTTACATGCAACAATGGTGCAACAGTGGGTTGGACTTTGCAGAGATACAAGTCACATTCATGTTGCATGCAACCAAAATTGAGTCAAATTTGCATCAAAGTTGCGCAACATTGGAGTAGTGCAAGTGTGAATGGAGCCTAAGTCCATAGCCTTGAGTAAGTGATAACCCTAGTAGCTTGTAACTTACAGAGGGATTTCATTTGCTACCAATGAACAGAGCATAGGAGATGAACAGTAGGAGCAAAAGGAGTATGTTTTTCATATCTGTGACATATCGCACGCTCCACACTCCCTTAGTATAACTAAAGGCAAAACTTTTTTTTCTTGTTTTTGATAGACTGGAGAGGGATTAGTACACCTGTCAGTTTTTTTTTTCTTTGCTGTCTGTTCCCTTGTTTGAGAGACTCAACCTATTTTTCATGTTTATTGTTATTATCAAAACTGAAAGAAATTCATAAATTTGGGGTTGTAATTGAAGGGAAAACTTATGTAGATACGTACTCACAATTTATATCTCATACTAGGCATCACTGCCTACTTAAATTTAGACATGGGCTGGTAGAGGACCACTCACCCTGCACACAGTGAGGCTATGGTGGTGCTTTGTCCCCATAATAGGGAATTACAGATGAAAAGCAGTTTCCAGCCCTGTAATAGCTGCTCATTTTAGAACAAAGGCACTCATTTTTTCAGTGGTACATTTCATATTAGATACACAACACACATTATACAATAGACTATTATTACCTGTGCCCAGAGTTCAGCTTAAAGGTTATGATTAGGTATCAGGAGATTAAGTGAAGTATAGACAGATATAAAGCACCCAAAATATAATTCAGATATGTGTTTATTAAAAAATACTTAAAGCATAAATAAAACAAAAAGTAAAAATGCAAAATATTGCAGCTTATCAGTCATTAGATGTGGTAGCCACATTCATTGTCACATTCATGCTTTTTTTCCTTTTTTTTCAAATGTTAATCCTGCAGGTAAAACATTTTGTATCCTAGGATGGCAACGCTCACTTCCTCCACTGTATCTAAGCAAAGAATCATGGTTGCCATCCAGGTTGACTTTAAACCTTCTCTCTTCATCTCCATTATTCATGGGGGGGGTTAGTAGTTTACAAAGGAAAATAACGATTGTGCTTTCAGTTTAGGTAACAGAAAATTACAAGAAAATTTCATTTCTAGTAGGGAAGGAAATATATTTGTGTACTTTGTGAAATGTTTTTAGCCTGAAAAATGAATAAAAATGCAGCCACCACATACACAGACTAGTAATCTGCAATATATATAAAATATTTGTTTTTGGGTTTGGATAGCCTTTAAAATACATTTTCAACAGTACCGTAATCTTTTTTTCTTACTTGTCTGTAATCCCCTGGACATTAGTATTCAAACTGGAGAGGAATGGACAGCCCTCTAAGCTAGTCAGGCTTGACAAAATTGTACATTTAACAAATTTGAGATGATAAATGGAAAGAACACAGAGATAACATTATTAATTGCTCCTTCTCCATCCAATCACAGTCTAGATCAAGCCATGTTGTTTTGATTTTAGCAGATACATCAGGTTCACTTTAATTGTAAGGGGTGGTCTAGGCATCAAGGTCAGGTTAGTGGTTAGAGAACGTTGGAGGATTCTTGTTTTTTGTGCTAAAACCCCAATGTCAAGAACTACCAGCACAACGTATATATATCTAAATAAGCAGATGTGTCTATAAAAATAAGATGATCTTCCCCTGGCTTAGTTGGTTATGTTTGGATTGGACAATGATTTTATATCAGTCTGAATTCTTAAACTTAGACTTCCCCCATCTGACTGTTCTTGGGCAAGAATGGACTGGCTAGGTTGGAAGTGCCCAGCTGACCGCTATTGCTTTTTCCTGGATAAGTTGGCATTATCAGTGTCTTGCGGGTCCTTCCCCTTTTCTCCATTAGTATTAACATTGACATTCAGCCTTCCAATCTGTGCATAAAGATACAATATTTCAAACAAAAATATTGTATCATTCACATTGTGCCGAAGTATTGCCCTAATGTTTATAGATCATACTCCAGCGGCTTCTGAAAGTGACTTGGTTATATTGTTATACTTAAAGTGACACTAAACCATATTTTCCCCCAAAAAATAATTCATACACATCCACTCTTTAATGGCCCTGTAATCTTTGTTTTATTCATTTGTTTCTTTATGTTTTTTTCTTCCACCTTGTAACATCTTCCATAAGCTGCTGAAGCTCTCATTTTGCCAATCACTTACATTTGTTCTGAAACATGCAGTGCACATTAGTTGTGGTTATGTGCACTGCTCAATGGCTGCTACCAGTCCCATAGTCCATAGTCCCTAGTCCATACTGGGAGTGAGCAAGAGAGGATGGCTACTCTCCTACATACAGTAGGACCATGGAGAAGGAACATATCTACTCTCTAACAGAAAGCTAGATCACAGCAGCAAAAAAAAAAGAAATTTGGAGATGTGGAAGAGGCTGAAAGTCATAGCAGATACATTTATAAATAAAGAATATATACCTGAATAGATTTTTTTTAAACCAGAGTTTAGTGTCACTTTAATCTGCCTTTTAAGCTTCATTTAATAAGTTATATCATCAGCTAGTATATGTAGAATCCTCATCATCACAAATTTTAAAATTCCTTTCCTGTTTAATAAATGAAGATGAATAACTTCAGGACCATTAAAACCTTTAAGCCTCAGAAACTGTTGCCAATAAATGGATCTGTGCACAAAGGGAAAGAAATGTTTATCATCCCGATGATAATTGAATGCTGATCGCTGTAGTTTTTTCACTCTTGAAAACAGGTAAAAATGTTTACTCTTTCCTTTGCTATCCATTAGGAACACTTACAAATGTTTCCTGGCAAACCAAAAATCAAAACCACATTAAATTCTGCATTTTTCCAAAGGACGATGAACTAATGTGAACCCAAAGTCAATGATTTCAATATTTATTTGTGTGTTTTAAATGCTCTTCCCGGATGTGCCATTATCTGACCATTGTGTAAATATTTTACACGCTCTTACGCTTTTACAGTAAACCTCAATGCAGATAAGGATTCACTGAGACAATTATGACAAGTTCATTAAGAGGCATGTGACCAAATATTTATGAAAACTGTAAAGTTGCTCAGTTCATGTCAGACACAGTAGGGAATAATTAGAGCAGTATTTATAGTTGTCAAGAAAATACCCAAGTACTTTCTCTGAAACGCAATTTACAAATGCATTGCTAATTCATGTTCAGAGACATATCTGGAATATACAAATAATATGTTACAAACACCAAATTAGGTCTTCGCAATGACTTTGACAGACAAGTAATGAGACACAGCTTGTAAGGCAATATGATAACAATGGGAAAAAATATGCAATTAAATATTTTGCTTTGCCCAAGTCAAGGTACAGGAACTGCATAGTGCATTGAAATCCCACTAACATAAATGGGATAAATGTAAACATTTAACTTGGTATACTCAAACTCAAAGGCATATGAAAAAGATCTCATATAGATATACAATGGTTGGCTTTTTAATAGCTTGTGTACACAGGTTTTTGTATTTGGCGACTTATGTGCTTTTTTCATAGATATAGAATGACATGTTTGGATCGTATGGAGTATTGTTTGTTATCTTGCATTTATGGTTGCTTTTATCATGCTTTGCATTACATCTTTGTAAATGTATCATGTCCTCTTACACTGCATTTAAATCATTTTTATTTCACTCTACAAACCACTAGGAAAGAATAGTGTGCACTTGGTAAATGCATGACAAAAGCAATGTGAATTAATTTAAAATGCAATCCAATATTCCCTGAAAGCATCTAAAACCAAGCTTTCTTATGGGTGCATTTATTTCTGAGTCTGGAGCCCATGCACACATATTCTGATAGAGTGTTGGGATTCTATAAAGTATATTCATAGCCATTTTTTTTTGGTAAATTAAGGAAGGGTTAAAACCCCTGTCACTTTATTTTTGCTGTATTTGTCCCAACGTGGGGATTTTCCTTCACTTTCTGTATCAGAGTTAAACAAAGTGAGAAAAAATCTCTAAGAATTGAAGAGAGATCATCTTTTAGGCAGTTGTCACCAGTTTAAATGCCCCATGATGGAGACAGTGGTCTCCAGCACAAATAAAGAAGGATAATACATCTAGTTACCAACAGAAATAAAATCTGACATGGGTTCCAAATCTTCCACATTCTATTCAAAACTAAAAAACATATCGGCTGTACATACACTATAAAGCCCATCTCAATCCTTACATGTTGTAGGTCAGGCTATTGAAATAATTAGGTTTGTGAATAGCATGTATTATACTTTTCACTCATACATGGTCAGGCTATCCAAGAGTCCTTTGTACAAAAAGTCAACTTTCATGTTGAGTTTGTTGCCATGGGGGAACTGTATAAACAATTTGATCTTTTCAATGTAGTGTCAATGTACACTCAAAAAAACTTAAAGTGCAATCTCTTTTTTTTTTATTATACATTGGTTCTTTCCAGCTTTTGGGAATTTCTTCCCTGAAGAGCCCAGCTAACCCCTACCCATCCACAGTATCTCAATTTTGATGCAAATGGAGTCTCAATTGTCCTGCTGCAAAACCACTATTATTCATGAGACAAATGCAAGTGGATAATTGAGACCTCAAAGGATGAGAACCAAGGCAAAAGGATGGAGCTTTCAAATTATGTTAAGAGATCACTCCACCTAAGACCTCAACAGGCATACACAGCTAGAAATGAATTTCATAGGATGATATCTATCCAGAAATACATATTGATTATGATTGAACTGACCAAATCCAAAAATAATACAGAATGTACTTATAGATATAATTTTCTGCCTATGTGATTTTCTTACTGCCAGATTGCTGCACACAACACAGAATCAAGTTGCAGCCATTTCATGCAGTATGGATTTTATTTTGGTGAGATACTTTCTAAGACGTTTTGCAGAAAGCAAAAAGTATTGTATTGGTATTGTTACTGTATTGTCTCCCACTATAATGTAAAGCGCTGAGCAAACTGTCGGCACTATATAAATCCTGTATAATAATAATAATAAAAGCTGTTCTTTTCCTATTATGATACCAAGACTGCTCAAGTGATGTTAAAGCCAGATTCTCACATTGCAATTAGCATTAAAAAAGGAAAATGGTAAGGTTTACATAAAACACTTCAGCACAAAGGCAGTTAAAGTGGAACTAAACCATAACAGTTACATCCAAGACATATCGTGAATGATAACTGTCATTTTTGCTTTTACTCTTAAGCCAACTGTCAAACCATCAATTGGTTGGGGTCATACTTATGAAGGGGGCTGAAAAGCTCTCAGACTGACCAAGAAGGAAAGGAGCTAGAGCAACTAAACGTGCCTGCTATTCTACATATTATCCCCTAGGTTCAACACACTTAGCACATTGTCTCTCCAATTTCATTAAACCTTTCAAAAAAATATATATATTTCTTCTGCTATTTCTTCTGCTCTGCAAAAAAACTGCTCTGTTGCTGCTATGACCTCTAAATCTGTTGAAAATGCCTGTCCTTTCAGTGTCTTTTTAAGGAAAATATTCAGACAGAGCAAGATCTGGTTAATAGGATGGATGATCTATGCACCGAAAACCTAAATCCTTCAAAGCAGCCAGTGCAGGGGTGGCCAACCTGCGGCTCTCCAGCTGCTGCAGGACTACAAGTTCCATCATGCCTCTGCAAGTCAGTAACTTCCCATCTTTGCAATGCCTCATGGTAAATGTAGTTCCACAACAGCTGGAGAGCCACAGGTTAGCCACCCCTGAGCCAGTGTCTTGCCTGTATTGCATGAGGGTGCATTGTCCTCCAAAAACAGCACACCCTTCTTTTCTACCATGATTCTTTCAATTACCTGCAACAATTGAGAAAATAGAGCTCTAATTCTCTGGATTGGCATAATATCATAGGAAATATCATTATTTACAACTGCAATTACAAAATTGGTGTTAAATGTTGGGAAAGGAATCGGGACGAGGACTTTTCAGTCCCCCACCCCCCCATAAATACATGTGTAGCACCATGGCAACTGAAGATAAAAAGAGTCCAAGCTGACAGCTCCCTTGTCTGTGAAGGATATGAAGGTTTATTTCCTTTTTAAGAATATGAAATAAGTTTGACTACAATTCTTTCGATGCATATATTTACTTAGCGGACTTAATCTATTTTCTTGATACCCCTTATATTTGCAAACAGTAGAACTGGCAAACAATCCTTATTTATATAGATGTGGCTACCATTTTTGTACTGCATAGGCATCGAGTCTTTGGGGTTCATTTACTAAAGGCAAATAGGCTGTTTGCTTTACAAGGGAAGTTGCATTTTGCAAAGGGAACTCACCCCAGAGCTTAGTGAATGTAGTGAAGTTCCACTTTTGAAAGATTACCCAAACACGTACAAAGAAAATACAAAAACAGCATTTTTGCTGGTAAATGATTGGATAATGAATGTCAGTAGAGCTTCACATTTGTTCACTAAGCTCCTTGGGAAAATTCCCTTGCAAAATGAACAGTCTATTTGCCTTTAGCAAATCAACAGCTTATCACGTTAAACAACAAATTTTATAAGTAAATAGATGTTCCCCAAAGTCCTGTAGACCAGAGGTAGCACCGAATGCCAGGTAATGAGGTCCCTAGGCAGTATGTATTGATCAGGAAATGGTACAACTGCCAACCAATCTTTTTTTAGAAATGTGAACATAGGCCAGCATTCTTGTATTGCATTGCCATTTAAAATCTTTCTGTTTTGATAAGCTATGCTTATTGTGCTAAACAACACATGTTGGTGTCCGTTTATGACACAGAGAATAGCTGCGATTCAACGGATCTCAGCTATTCTCTGGTCATTCACAGTTTATGACACTCAGGAGATCATGTCAGCCCTTCTCTGGAGATCTGTGTTCTCCCTCCAGATTCTCCAGCCCAGAGCTGGAGAATCAGAGGGACCGCAAACTAAGCAGAGATAATTTACCTCTGCTTAGTAAACTGATCTTTTACTGTAATCTCACGAGATTATAGTAAAATCAGCCGTTTTCCAGAGTTTGTAGACCGTTCTCCAGCATTTGGAGACCGTTCTCCCTTTGTTCGGAGAACTGCTTCATAAACTGCATTCACAGGAGAACTGTGTTCTCTGAGAATGCCGGAGAACTGAGCAGCGATCTATTACCGCTGGTTCATAAACGGACACCTATATTAGGAAACAGACTTTCCCCAAAGACATGTAGGCCAGAGGCAGCATCAAATCACAAGTAAGGAGGGTCCCAGGCAGGGGCTAAATATGAACATCACATACATGTTTTGATAAAACTGAAGTGGCAATGCAATCAAATGTCACCTTTCAGCAGGCTAGAATGGGCCAGACTATGCAACTTGAATTTTGAATGGCTTAAAGTGGAGCTCCACCCAAAAGGGGAAGTTCCAATTTAAGCTTTTGTCCCCCGCTCCCCATTAAGGATTGGCACTTTTGGGAGGGGGGGGAATTTGACAGGTACCTGCTCCCACTTCCGCTGTGATCGCCTAGGCGATCGGAAGCAGAGGTTGTACTCCCTCCCCGTAGTCTTCTGGGACACGTGACAGGTCTCAGAAGACTACGGGGCCATTCACAAAGTGCAGCGCTTCTCGCGCATGCCCAGTGGGCTCCCGGCTGTTAAGCCGTAAACTGTCACAGCCGGGTGCCCACACTGAAGATGCCGGCGCAAGGGAGAGAAGACAGCCAGTGAAACCAGCCGTGGTGAGGACACCGCTGGACCAAGGGACAGGTAAGTGGTTGTATTTTAAAAGTCAGCAGCTTCAGTTTTTGTAGCTGCTGAATTTTATTTTTTTTTTCAGGTGGAACTCCTGAAAAACTTAAAATTGTTGTAAAGGCTAAAGGTTTTCCTACCTTAATGCATTCTCTGAATTAAGGTAAAAAAACATTTTGGTGAAGCTCCCCCCAAGCCCCCCCAAATATTACTGAGCCAGATTTTGGCCCAGAGCTGTGCCTGAGAGCAATGGTGTTGCTCTCTCAATCGCTCCCCTCACCAGACTCACTGAGAGCAGAGGGAACCATTGACTCCTGTTGCTGTCATTCTAATCCAGTGATGAAGGAGCAGGGCCAAGCAATAGATGCACACAGTGCAGCTCAGGAGCGAGCCTGCACGAGTACCCCCTCTAGCAAGTGGCTAGCTAGGGGAGTACTCAAATGCAGGAGGAGCCATTTGCATCAGCCGGAGACCTCAGAAAAAGAGGCAGCTCTGTGCAAAATCTTTGCACAGTGCAGGTAAGTATAACATTTTTGTTATTAAAACAAAAGAGAGGCTTTAATATCACTGCAAAACACTACTGCTTTATTATGCATTCTGAAACAATCTAGCTGCTGTGATACTGCAAGCTCCAACATGTTTGAGTTTTCAGACAACATAACTGGTTGCACCCTACTCCTATTGTTTCTGAAATGGCAAAAGTTAACATTAATAACTGCCCATCTCTTTCCTGGTTTTCTGAATTTCTGAATTCTGAACAATGTAATTTCTTCTAGGGGCATTTTGCTGCTAAGCCAATGTATCTTTACTTATTATCCTACATAATACTTAGGGCCTCTTTTATTAAGCAGCGGTATGGTCTTACTGCAACCATACTGCTGCGATCACAAAAATAAAAAAGGTACATTTATAAAGAACAGTACTGTGCCTTACAAATCGCACTACGCTTAGCATGCTTTGGAATATGAAGTATGTGGAGCTTCATTTATTCCAATGATTGATACAAAAAAAGCCTGAAGTTCTTTGACAGGCCTCTCCTCTGATCATGGAGTACATAGCTAGCTCCATGCCAAGGCCTGCAATATATGAATGTTGGTATCATGCTATGTAAACACGGTGTCAAGTGGATATCATTATCTTCTCTCCACTATAAATAGACTTATCAGAAATGTATTGCCTAAAATGATTTTTGCATTTTAAATGTCCTTCTTCAATATTAATCTAAATGTTAATAGAATATTAACAGTCTAAGAAAACTGAATTCTGAAAAAAAACTATGACATACTCAAAATAAAAATCCTCCAAATCGCTTACAACAAATATGAAGAAATTGGAGGAGTCACCGGTATGTCATATAAAGCTTGTAAGCTCCATGAGCAGGGCCCTCCTATTCCTTCTGTAATTGTACTGTCCCCCTTTATATTATAAAGCACTATATAAATCTTGTAAAATAATAATAATATTAATACTATAAACACCAAAAGACAATAAAAACCTGGTTAAGATTCAACTCCAACATGCTTATACCTTCACCTATTCTATAGGACAATCCAGCAATCCATATTTTTGGATTGTCCTATAGAATATGTTAAAGTATAAGAATATTGAAGTTGAGTCTTAATTAGGTTTTTATTGGTCTAAGCATATTGGAGTTGAGTCTTAACCAGGATTTTATTGGTATGAGCATATTGGAGTTAAGTCTTAACTAGGTTTTTATTGTCTTTTGGAGTTTATAAAACCAGAGACACATAAAAGCTGGTACACATGGGTCGAATATTGTCTGGTATTAGCCGGGTCAACAGAAACCGTCCGACATTCAGCCCATGTATACAGCAGCTTGTCGTCAGAAGCCTGTCTCACGACCGGCTTTTATCGAATGGGGATGCTGGAAAACCAGCATCTAAAGGCTTGCAGCCAATGAGTGCTGATCGGTGTGTTCTGGCGTGGGGGTTAGTCTCCTTATCAGAACACAATTGCTCAGCAGAAGAGACTGCTGCACTAACAATGCTTACATAGGTGTCCGTTTATGACACAGAGAATAGCTGCGATTCAACAGATCTTAGCTATTCTCTGGTCATTCACAGTTTATGACACTCAGGAGATCATGTCAGCCCTTCACTGGAGATCTGTGTTCTCCCTCCAGATTCTCCAGCCCAGAGCTGGAGAATCAGAGGGACCGAAAACTAAGCAGAGATAATTTACCTCTGTTTAGTAAACTGATCTTTTACTATAATCTCGAGAGATTATAGTAAAATGAGCCGTTTTTCAGAGTTTGTAGACTGTTCTCCAGCGTTTGGAGACTGTTCTCCCTTCGTTCGGAGAACTGCTTCATAAACTGCATTCACAGGAGAACTGTGTTCTCCGAGAATGCCGGAGAACTGAGCAGCGATCTATTACCGCTGGTTCACAAACGGACACCTTAGTACTGAAACCTTTTTTTTCCCCCACCCCAACCTTGCTGGGTTGAACAGAAAAAAAAACTCCCTCTGTGTACCTAACATTAGTGTATATACTTCCATTTTTTTTTTAAAGTGGGAAAAATTTTTTCACTGATCTTTGGGACTCTGTTGACAAGATTTCCTCTCCCTTTCTGTCCTGTGACGGCACCTTCACCAGGCAGGAAATAAGGGAAAAACTGCAACAAAATGAAAATGTTTTGTCATGCTAGAGTTCCAGAAGGATAAAACCCATCAGATTTTTATTGCGGTCTGTGTCCCTATTACAGATTTTGCCTCACTTCCCGTCTGCTCATTTTATAGTCACCTGAACTGAAGGAAGGCTAAATCTCTCTAAGGAGACATTCACATTGGCACTTACATCTAGATTATTTAAACATGGGGGAAATGATCTAGGAAGTATGAGCAAACTATGCCTCCCAGATCATGTTTTCCCACGTTTGGATATACTTGCCTTTACCTGAGTTTACTCGTATATACATGCATTTACGTATGTTTCGGCATGTTCAAGTTACGTTGTATATAATCTGCCCTTGGTTTCACAGAATTCTATTTTCTCTAAATGCAGATAAACAGAATCCACCTAAACGCACGGTTTGAAATATACCACTGAAAATCATTACATGCATTTATATATGTATGTCCTATAAATGCATATAAATGTAAATTTCTCAATGTCAGTGTGAACAAGGCCAAAAAAAACCCAGACCCCTAAGTAGTAGTAAAAGCCCAACAGAGGTTTTACTTTTTCCCCACTCCAACCACAATTAAAAAACAGTGTTTTTGGCTGGAGATACATTTTGCAATATATCTAAAGGAAACATATATACATCATGTTTGGATAGTGTGTGGACACTTTGAAACTGCTGTCAAAGTTTATTTTGCTGTCTGTGTCACTGTTGGCAGAGATTCACCATCTTTAACTAGTGGAGGATGAGCATTTTTTTGGTACTAAAAAAAAAACTTCAGGTCAGATCAGGTTTGAGGAAGATTGACATCAGAAAGGCAGTAGGACCAGATGAGGTGTAAGGCCATATACTGAGGGGATGTGCAGACCAGTCAGCAGGTGTTTTTACTGATATACAGGCGTACCTCAGTTTACAAATGCCTTAGTTAATGTAATTTTCGGTTTTACGAATGAAAATCCATTGAAAATAATGCCTTGGTTTACAAATTTTTTCGCAATATGAACGGATTAATTAGTTTTCAATGCATTTCCGAATTTTTTTTCAATCATGTCCCTGTACAGTACTATGCCTTTAACTAGTTGCCGACCGCAGATAGCCGAATGACGGCTGCACTGCGGCTGGCCAGTTCTGAGTGGACGACATATGACGTCCTCCCAGAACGCGCTCTCCTGCGCGCCCCAGGTGGTGCGCACTCGACGATCTCCGTGATCGCTGTGTCCTACGGACACAGCTGATCACGTGATGTGGTAAAAGGCCAATCACAGCGGCCTTTTACCACGTGATCAGCGGTGTCCAATGACACGCTGATCACCGGGAAATGCAATTGCCGGTTCTCGGCTGCACTTTCCTCACGCTGTCAGATCGTGAGGAAAGTACTGCCGAGAACCGGCAGTTGTCAGAGCAGGGATCGGCACCGATCATCAGGGCACTGATGATCAGTGCCCTGATGATCGGTGCTCAGCAGTGCCACCCGCAAGTTCCGCCCACCTGTGCCCAGCAGTGCGTTCACTAGCTCTGCCCACCTGTGCCCAGCAGTGCACCCACCTGTGCCACTCTGCAGTGTCACACACCTGTGCCCAGAAGTGCCACCTACCTGTGCCCAGCAGTGCCACCCACCTGTGCCCACCCACCAGTGCTGCCCACCAGTGCCACCCACCAGTGCAGCCAGCAGTGCTGCCAGTCAGTGCC
Source organism: Staurois parvus (assembly GCF_062004578.1). Classification (NCBI taxonomy): domain Eukaryota; kingdom Metazoa; phylum Chordata; class Amphibia; order Anura; family Ranidae; genus Staurois; species Staurois parvus. Next base: position 9,497,611 of record NW_028317951.1, read on the forward strand.
ACCAGTCAGTGCCCAGGGGTTGTGCCAGTCAGTGCCGCCAGTCAGTGCCCAGCAGTGATGCCAGTCAGTGCCGTCTATCAGTACCCATCATCAGTGTCACCTATCAGTGCTGCATATTAGTGCCGCCTATCCGTGACACCTCATTAGTGCTGTCTATCAGTGCCGCCTATCCGTGCCACCTCATTAGTACTGCCTATCAGTGCCCTTTAGTGCTGCCTATCAGTGCCCATCAGTGCTGCCTATCAGTGCCCATCAGTGCTGCCTCATCAACGCACATCAGTGAAGGAGAAAAAATACCTGTTTGAAAAATTTTATAATAGAAACAAAGAAACTTTTTTTTTCAAATTTTTTGCACTTTTTTTATTTATAGCGCAAAAAGTAAAGTGCCCAGTGGCGATTAAATACCACCAAAAGAAAGCTCTATTTGTGAGAAAAAAATGATCAAAATTTCATATGGGTACAATGTTGCATGACCGCGCAATTGTCAATCAAAGTGCGGCAGCGCTGAAAGCTGAAAATTGGCCCGGTAAATAAGGGGGTATAAGTGCCTGGTAGGCAAGTGGTTAAAGTGCACTTTATAAAGAGTTTTAAACAGATAAAACTTTTTTGATTTTTTTCTGACCTCTGGATCAGATTAATTGGTTTTCAATGCATTTACAATTTTTTTTTAATCATGTCCCTTTATGCCTTTAAAGTGCACTTCATAAAGAGTTTTGAATAGATAAGACTTTTTTCTGACCTCCGGACCGGATTAATTGGTTTTCAATGCATTTACAAATTAATTTTTAATGATCTCCCTGTACAGTATTTATTCCTTTAAAGTGCACTTTATAAAGAATTTTGAACAGATAAAATACTTTTTTATGCTTTTTTATGACCTCCGGAACGGATTAATTGTTTTTTAATTAATTCCTATGGAAAACCACGTTTTGGTTTATGAATTTTTCGCAATAATAAAAGTCCCGCAGAACGAATTAAATTCGTAAACCGAGGTACACCTGTATTTAATTTGTCACTACAACAGGTTGCACTACTTTCGTGTTTTAAATCTACTACTATTGTCCTGATATCTAAAAAATCAGCAGTATCGTGTTTAAGCCTAGGTTCACACAGCCATGCAGGAATCACACCTGTTCCCACACCCACAACCACCCACAGTCAAATCGCACTGCTCTTACCAGACGTGCAAGACTGTCATTCATTCTGAATGACACCCCCATGCATCTCAGCCTACAGCATGTTTGCAGGTGCGGAAACCACAGGGAAATCGCATGGTCAAAAAGACCATGCGGCTTCCCTGCAGCCACGTTTTTAAAAAGGTGCATGCACCTTTTTCTGCAGGAAACTCTGGCACAGCAGCCCATTCAAATAAATGGGCTGCCGTGCCTGAGCAAACATGGGCCGCACGAGCTGCAATAGTGTGAACCAAGCCTCAACGATTACTGTCCAGTTGTTCTAATTCCTAGCACCATAAAATGTTTTGAGAGGTTTGTATTATCTCATTTTAAGGGAAGCATTCCTGCTAATCTGGATAAGTATCAGTTTGCCTACCATGCAAACAGATCCTCAGAAAATGCACTTTCTATTGCTTTGCATACTGTCTTGACAAATCTTGAGCACTCAAACACATGTTAGGATGTAATTCATTGATTTTAGCTTAGCATTTAACACAGTAGTTCCTGACAAACTAGTGAAAAAGTTAAATGCTTTGGGCGTATATCCACTGCTGTGCCTATTGATTAGAGATTTCCTAACAAACAGACCACAAATAGTAAGAATAGGAGACCAGGTATCTAAGGCCCCTTTTGCACGGATTGGATCTGTTTTTCTCAGCAGGGGATCTGTCTGCTGTGGGTAGATGACAGGTCTGTGTCTACTCTGCTTCTTCAGAGCAGACACGAACACAGCCCACTATGCTCTGTGGGCAGTCGAATTGAAATTGCCCTCCGATCCGATCCAGCCAGATGGACGGATACCCTTCTGGTTTTTTTTTTTTGCTGTATGGGATTGAAGGTAGGTGGGTGTAAAGTCCATCTACATCCGCCTCTCCATAGAGGAAAATGGAGGGTCCGATTGGGTCCTCCTGAAAAACAAACAGGCGGATCCAGTAGAACTGCTTGTGTAAAAGAGGCCATATACTATGTACTCCCATACATGTGTCATTTACTATAGTAAAGTTTGCTGATGACACCACTTTTGTTTGACTCATACGAGATAATGATGGGACAGCTTAGAGGCAGGAAATTCAACATTTTGTTGAGTGGTGTACAGAAAAGGATTTAATACTTAATACTGCAAAAACAAAATAATAGTGGATTATAGGAGATCAAAAAAGATCAATCATTGCTTGGTATAAATAAGTGGTGAGGAGGTGGAAACTATCACATTTTTGGGAGTGCATATTACGAAGTTGTCATGGTGTCAAAATACTTGTTTTCTACTAAAAAAAAAGTGCAGCATAGACTGGTTTTCCTTATGAGATTGAAACAGGCCAGATTGCCCTTAAGGCTTCTGGTCAACATGTATCATTGCACCATTGAGAGAATTCCTATCCAATGTGCTATAATGTGGTATGCCAGCTGCAGGGAGGGGGATAAGAAGCGTCTGTCTAGTGTGGTGAAAACAGCACAGTAGAATATAGTTACAGATTTACCGAAATTGGACACAGTGAATGCCAGCCAATTAAAAAAGCGGGCAAAAGCAATTAGTAGTGATCCAACCCATCTACATTATAGAATGTTTTCTCCATTGTCATCAGGGAAAAGATATAGGACATTCAAAATGCACACTATTCATCTAAAGTTTTTTTCCCCTAATGCTGTACTGTCTATATACTGTATCCACCAGGTATGGAGTTTTAGGAATTTTATGAGACATTTTTACTTTTTAAAAAAAATGTATTATATTTAAAAACAGATATGTGGGCATGTGTAAACTGACCGTAGATGGATTGAATCTCAGCTGATTCAGCAGGGACTGGCAAAGTCTTGATCTATCTATGGGCAGGCAGAGAGTACCCAAGTTGGTCCATTGATTGACTTGGTACAACCAGCATGTGAGATTTATAGCAATTTGTAGCCACTAGCAACAAATACTGATAAAACCAAGAAAATGAGAGTGCTCGTGGTGAAAGCCAGAATAATTAACCAATGACGTACACAGCCAGCAGTCAATATGTCACCGAGGATCACACACCAGAAGTGATGTCACAGCGCACCAGAGGTGACCTCAGTGAAGCGCAGGAAAGCCAACGGCAGCCAACATCAGCCCACAGCTGGAAGGAGACTGGCCAAAACAAATCCCGGTTAGCATGACGATGTGTTTCGCAGGAATTAGTGCTTTGTCACAGTCAATTGGTAGCAAAGTAGACTACAAGCTCATCGCATAGACACAGCACAGTCCAATTCACAGTGCTGAGTAAGGCAGCATTCACCGGAGGTTGGCTCTGAGGAAGAGGCCAAGTCCTCGAAACATGTCAGCCTGTTGAGACTCCATTGTCCTGTTATTTTATGATGCACTGTGGATTGGACTGTGCTGTGTCCATGCAACGAGCTTGTACTTTTAGTCTACTTTGTTACCAATTGACTGTGACAAAGCACTGATTCATGCGAAACATGTCATCATGGTAACCAGGACTTGTTTTGGCCAGTCTCCTTCCTGCTGAGGGCTTATGATGGCTGCCGTTGGCTTTCCTGCGCTCTACTGAGGTCACTTCTTGTGAGCTGTGACGTCACTTCTGGCGTGCGATCCTCGGTGACTCTGAGGAGGCCTTCTGATCTCTCAAGTGATCTCACTAAATTATTGGTTTGTGAACATATTCCCCACTAATTGCTGCCATTTTACAAACTTTCCATTTGTGGAGTTTACCATCCAGGCTTCCCATAGCCATGTCTACATACAAGTAAGCAGCTCCCATCAATCCTTTTAGCATGTGACTTGTGCCAATCCTTTTATTTGTGCCATACTACCACATGGATTTTTTGGAACATAGTGATTATGGTTTCATCGGTCTATTAAACATTTGAATCAGACATATTGACTGCTAGCTGTGTACATCATTGCATAATTATTCTGGCTTTCACCACAAGCGCTCTGATTTTCTTGGTTTTATCAATATCGCATCACACTCCTAATGGTCATAGGAGCAGCTGTGGAACTAGCCTTGTTTTACCCTACATTGGTTGTGGGATTTAGCACCTAATGTTTTGTCTATTTAGCAACAAATACTGTGTTCTCCTGGTAGGAACGGTTCCCTGCCCATCTCCTCCTCCGCCTCCGGGAGAACACAATAGCTCCTTGGGAGGGATTCCCCCATCAACACTGACTGTTTGATGTGGGAATCAAGCGATTTTCTGTTCTATTTCCTGTGGTTGTAGGAAAATCATATCTCTATGGTTGTGTTGAGAAATGTTTTTTGTAAAGAGTACCTTGATAAATGTACAGTTGTGTCCAAAATTATTCAACCCCCACTGAAATTGAGTGTTTTGGCCAGTTTGACATTGCTTTTGATCATTCAGTCATCTTGCTTACATTTACATTAAAGAGGCACTTGTAGGTCAGACAAATATAACATAACAGTTATAATGAAATAACCACAAATGTCTTTTCTGTGCTCACAGCATTATCAGTTTTATTCAACCCCCAAGTGACATTCAATCTTAGTACTTAGTACAGCATCCTTTTACAGTTATAACAGCTTTTAAACGTGAAGCATAGCTTGACACAAGTGTCTTGCAGCGATCTACGGGTATCTTCGCCCATTCTTCATGGGCAAAGGCCTCCAGTTCAGTCACATTCTTAGGCTTGCGCACTGCAACTGCTTTCTTTAAGTCCCACCAGAGGTTCTCAATCGGATTTAAGTCTGGTGACTGCGATGGCCACTCCAAAATGTTCCAGCCTTTCCTCTGCAACCATGCTCTAGTGGACTTGGAGGTATGCTTGGGATCATTGTCCTGTTGAAAGGTCCAACGTCTCCCAAGCCTCAGGTGTGTGACGGACTGCATCACGTTTCCATCCAATATCTCCTGGTACTGAAGAGAATTCATGGTACCTTGCACACGCTGAAGCTTCCCTGTACCTGCAGAAGCAAAACAGCCCCAAAGCATGATTGACCCTCCACCATGCTTCACAGTAGGCAAGGTGTTCTTTTCATCATAGGCCTTGTTCTTCCTCCTCCAAACATAGCGTTGATCCATGGGCCCAAACAGTTCTAATTTTGTTTCATCAGTCCACAGAACACTATCCCACAACTTTTGTGGTTTGTCCACATGGCTTTTGGCATACTGCAGTCGACTCTTCTTATTCTTTGGAGACAGCAAGGGGGTACGCCTGGGAGTTCTGGCACGGAGGCCTTCATTACGCAGTGTGCGTCTTATTGTCTGGGCTGAAACTTCTGTACCCACATCTGACAAATCTTTTCTCAGTTCCTCAGCAGTCACACGGGGACTTCTCTCCACTCTACGCTTCAGGTAGCGCACAGCAGTCGAAGTCAGCATCTTCTTTCTGCCACGACCAGGTAGCGTTTCAACAGTGCCCTTTGCCTTGAATTTGCGAATGATGCTTCCTAAGGTGTCTCTTGGTATGTTTAACATCTTTGCAATCTTCTTATAGCCATTGCCCTTCCTGTGAAGAGAAATCACCTCTTCTCTTGTCTTCCTGGACCATTCTCTTGCCTTCACCATGTTTGTAACCACACCAGTAAATGTCTAGAAGGAGCTGAGTATCACAGTCATTTTAAAGCTGCCTAATTGGTGCTTATTATGCTTGATTGCTGCTCGGTGACATCCACAGGTGTTTTCAATACCTGATGGAAAGCACCTGTATGAACCTCTGTTCTTCAGAGTGGTAGTCTTTAAGGGGTTGAATAATTGTGGCAATGAAGAAACCACATAAGAACCATTTACTACTGTATTACATAAACAATTGATGTCATTTTAGTTGCATTTGGGTAGTTACAACGTCCTTGTAGGATTTGATTCTGAATACAATTCCAAATGTACACTATAGTCCCTAAACCCCTTTACAGCATTGGGGGTTGAATAATTTTGGACACAACTGTATACAATGGCAATAAATTAGTATCTTGTCTTATCTTATCCTATGTTATCTATGTCCCGATAAAGCATTTTAACCTCTCTTTGGCAACCCTGAGACAAGTAGAGAAGAGAATTCTTTCCAATAAGACACAGACAGCAAAACTGCATCTACGGGGATTTAGGGCCTATTCACATTATGTGCAGTTACCTGCATTTTCCCCCACTGAAAAATGCAGGTAACCGCAATGACACACAGAAAACAATAGTTTTCTGTGTGTCATGTTCTGGCCAAAACACAGTGTTACTGTGGGGAAAATTTACTAAAGCTGTTTCACTCAGAATTTCGTGCACTTGTGCATGGCAGCCAATCAGCTTCTAACCTCAGCTTGTTCAGTTAAGCTTTAGCAATAAAACCTGTAGGCTGATTGGTTTCCATGCAGAAGTGCACAAGATTCTGAGTGAATCAGCTTTAGTAAAAAAACCCCCACTGCATTCCAAAACAGTATGATATTATATAACATGTTTGTATAATATTGCATCGCTATGCATGGTCCCGCATGTCACCGCGCTGTGCAGAGACATGAATGAAGTGTCACTTTGTACTCTTCATATAAAGTTCTGTATATATATATATATATATATATATATATATCTATATCTATATATATATATATATAAGTAGCTGTGTGCTGCAATAAAACGTGCATCACACCACCCCTGCTGCAGGGCTCTATGGCCCAAAATTCTGTATTAGCAGTAGCAGTTTGGGCTGTAGGGCAGTGTAAATGGGCCCTTAAGGATACTGCAATTTTGTGTGCAGAGAGTAAGACAGGGAAAATATGTGATTGTTGGGCCTCAGGTAGATAAATAGAAAAAGGAAAGACTGACATACAAGACATCCACCTGTACTAATTCTGCTAGTAAGTCTAAAAGCGATGGTTGACCTTCACCTCCTAGTACCAGAAAGACCATAGAAAGTCTAAACTAGATTTTAAATAAATCACATCCAGAGAGCACTGTTAAAATGTGAAGGTATCCAAAACAACACAATCCTCTATAATGTATGGGTTACTTTACAGCATTCCCCACCCAGAGCTTCAATTTGTGAACACAGCTGTATCTACAGTTCCCTCATGGCACCAATGACTATGTCCATCTTTCAAAAACCTGTCCAGGCACATTGGACCAAGACAAGTAACTCCATTTATTTACAACCATAATTATTTTGCTATCCTGCCTTACAATATCAAATTTGTCAGAAGTGCTCTTAAGTGATTTTTCTAATTACGAAGAACACATTCTAGTGATATATGAAGATTGTCAGGAAATACAATGGCAAAAAAAAAACCCAACAGGACATAAATTGTAAGCAGGAAGTTATTGAGCTTGTTGAAATGTTAATGTGGCCTGGCGTCTATTAGGTAGAATCTGTTGGCGAAAGAGAGGTCACATAAGAGTTGCCTTGATCATTATGGTCAACCAAACATCTGAGGGTAACTAGTTAAACGAGTCATGGGAAACATAATAAAATTCAAATCAATGGTGGTACCTTTTTAACAAGTGTATTGGGAAATATCTGCTTTGACATATTAATCTACATGTCAGCATTTGTGCAATAAGATGCCATAACTCAGCACTAACATTGTCATTTATCATGACTGGTGCTAGTCACATCAGTTAAAAAGATAAGGCTTGTGCATTCATATTGATCAGTAGAAAATGTGAACTCTTCATAGTTGAGATAAACTAGATGGTCATTCCTCTGTGCACTTCAGCAGCCACAGAGCAGTTCTGAAATGTTGTACAATAACCCTTCGCAAAAGCAAACAATATACATCTTATAACCCCTCTCCCCACCCCCACCCCTCAACGTGCACACACACACACCAAAGCCACAAATGCAAAGAAAGAGCTTCCTACATAAGAAAATAAAACAAAATTTAAGCCAAAAAGTATCTCCTTTAATATAAAATTTCCATTCTCAAAGAATAAATTTATTTCCACTGAATAAATAGAATTCCGCACCGTCCAGGGGTGGAAAATGTCCCTTTTGTTGAAGCAAAGACTTTCTTGCTTCTCTCTTTGTTTCATGTTTTCCTTGTTTTTTGTTATATTTGCTTTTATTTTTTTAACAAAATATATAAACATGTTTGCATCATACTTTGCTATGGATTATGAGCACTCCGTTTAAAATGTATACAGCACCAGTAACACTAGGGATTGCACGCAAATGTGTTTGTTATTGTAAAAGAAATACGGTGATGTGATGCATGCCTGGAGTTAATGGGCTTCTATTCTTATAAGGAGTGTTTCGCCTTGCACATTTTATTTTCAAAATATGCGCATGCTGTCTATTTATAGTAGTGTTGAACGCAGTCATATGCAATATACAGCAGGTTTTGAAATTTTCTTTTTAGAAACATAACAAACAGATATGGTGGTAAACATGGAAAATCCAGCCTTCGGATTGAATAGAATGAGTTTAACTGGAGAATTTCTAAATAAATATGTCATTAGATGGGGAAGGAAGTCATCTAAACAGAACACGTTACAACATGCTATCGATGGGCAACCGTCAGCACTGCAGCTGTCAATTAATGAAAACTCCCATAACACTCAGTATTGAAGCCAAGTGATGATGGACACAGTGGGAGATGTCAAGGAACTACCCCTCCCATGATGCTTAAGAGTGAAGTCAAGGGGTGATGTAGTTTAATGCAGCAGGAGTACTACTGGTAGTCCATCTCTGAATTCCAATTTTGTAATAGCAGCAGTATGCTGCCCCTATAGTGATAGGTCTTGTCTCTTTTTTAGCAGCTACAATCAATTGCAGCTCAAGGCTATCATTTAAACATGTGCAAATTAGTGATTGATCTATATTCTGTATTACCATATGCCCTTAATGGTGACATATTTTACCATAAAGGTGATGAACTTTGTAAACTATAGACAAGGGGGCCGTGAGCAAAAAAAAAAAAAAAAGTGCTTTCTAGTATATATATATATATGCACAGAGGTAGCTACAGTATATATAAATCTATGGATACGTGTAACTATCTACATGCATATAGACAAAAATGACACCTATAATCAGAACAATAGTAGCTTGTAATAATAAATCAATAGTACAGATGATCATGCAGCAAAACCAAAACTTGACAAGCTATGTTTTTTTTTCCACATTCTCTTTTAAAATTCCTATGTTCATGTAAGGCATCAGTGACATCTGACAGTTTACATTCAATGTACAGTAATGATTTCATTAGGGATTTAAATTAGTCAGGAAATGAAGCAGAGGAGAACACATTCGGGAACAGCGGCAGCACACGAATAACACACAGCTCTAAAGCCAAGAACCAGGTGCTTGTGCCTAACATACAATATTTAGACTATAAGCTCCCCCTGCTGATCAATGTTATGAATGCATCCTCATTTAAACCACAAGCTAGCAGCTTCCACAATCAACCAGTTTTGAATTAGATTTTCTTTGGGTTCACTCAGGGTCTGATAGTGCCCTTTTTAAATCTATCTCTATAAATAGACTCTCTATTAGGATATACAATGTGCAATTAATAGAGTGTATGCTTTGAAGATATATATATATATATATATTTATATAACCAATTAGACATTTTATACAGATAGGCTGTGCAACTTTTCATCCCCAAATGGGTCGGAATGCACTGTAGTGATCCCTGGATAATTGACTAAAGGGGATACAATGGGCCTCTCATTTTTCAAGCTAGACAAATAAATTAAATGGCTCTACCTCTAAGTAATAATTTACTTCAAATTCTCGCAGTATTGAATGCAGTGTTGTCCAGAGGATTGTTACATTATTAATTCCTTTGCTACTGAGGAATCTGTGAAAGGCTTTAAAGTGCTACTGATTCCAAGAATTACAAAACTATATCAAAGAGCATGTCATCTGTTTTTACCTCTAACCATAGCACTGTGTGCAATGAAATAGTGATCAATGTTAGTCAGCATGGTAACTCAGTTTTTTTTTTTTTTTGGCTGATGTACATAAGGCTGGGCATAGCTAAATCAAGCTTTTTTTTATCTGCATATATCTGTATATGTATGTATTGTTTTAAATTATTTTATTAGGAAAGCTATACCAGACGCATAATCACTATACATTGATTAAACATTACCTTTACAATTAATATTCACTGAAATTACAGAATAAATATATGCACATTTTGTAAAATCTTTGTGTATGGGGTAGGCTAAGGAGTAAAAGGAGGGGGGGAGAAGACATTTAAAGTGCTTCCTACAAAGCTGTTAGTGATACGTACCCAGTAGCATTGCTAAAGAAATTGCAAGGAGCTGCAAAAAAAAATCCTGGCATATTCATGAATTCACAAAGATGTTGATCCCTAGCTGTCTTGTGTACAATACTTCCTGCTTTGCAAAAAAGGAAACAAATCAAATATACATTGAACCCATTGAATCATGATGCTTTGCAGTGAATCCAGGTGTTTGGATGCTGAATTGTTGGTAAAAAGAAGACAGATGAGCATTCGTGTTTTGGGTGAGAACATTCGAGCATTAACCCCCCCTGCAGTTTTTTTTTTCCTTTTCAGGCATGCAGCAAACTGCATCAATATACAGGAACTGTGCCATGGGTGTTTCTTTGTATAAGGAAGCCACAATGCCATCTTATCTCCCTCACCCCCAATACCCTCCAGTGAAAAGGTTTAAGTTACTGCCAAAAAAGGACACGTGGAATTATTTTTATCAGGATCAGTACAAATATCCCCATACCTTACATGGCACAGTCAAGTTTCTTAGATTCCTATATAAAAAATAATGATTGATAACATTGCTGGCAAAAGTCTGCGAAGGCACTTCAATTAATTACGATTAGAGTATGGCCCTTCCTCCAAAACAATTTGGGGAGCACAACGGTATTATCATCTTGAATCATGCGTTTGTTTTGTTTTTGGGCGCTATGAAATTATGCTATATTAGAATCTATATGTGTTTTTTTCCAGGACTTCGAGGTAATCCGGCTTGGTTTGGAGTTTGGCCCTTAACTCAAGGTATTCACTTTGAGTTTGGTCTGAAAACCCCTTCCCAGCTGAGAAAAGTAAGGTTTCTTTTAATCTGGCATCCTGCTGTAAATCAGGGTATTGCATGCCAGGTGGGTGGACGTGCAGTTCCTTTAATTTGGGTACTGTGCCATAAATGCAGTCCACAAAGCCCACCGTCGGTGCTGGCCGTTCTCGGTCAATTACTCCAGGAAAGATGACCCCATTTTCATGAAAACTTGGTACTTCCCCACTCTGATTGACAGTAACTATAGTGTTTAGCTGGGAGTTTGACACTGCCATGGTCCACTCTTTTTCTTTTTCTATTAAGGTCCTATAATTTGTGTTGTTTTCCTTTGTTTCTGAAAATTCCTCTCCCATTTCTTCCTCCCTGGGTTTGTAGATGGGATTGTTGCACATCTGGGTTACAGGATGAGGAATGTAATCATAGACATGCCCAGGAGCTTTCTCTGGGGAGTTGTTTGGTCTGTCCTCAAAGATTCTACATTGCATTTGAATGCCCGTCAAATCTACCTCTTGTCTCTTTCTGAAAGGCAGCTTCTTGCGCCTTCTCAGCACGAAAGCAAAGAGGCCAGCAGCCACAAAAACAGCTGAGAAAAACAAGATTAGGAGACTGAGGATGAGGACAGATAGTGGAATGGCACCTCCAGATGTGGTAAGCTCAAACACAGAGGAGCTTGTGGGCACCATCTTTCCAGGCAAAGATGGTGAAGTAGCATGTAGCATCTCTGGACACAAAATTTCCATTTCAATGGATTTTAGATCCTTGTTTGTCAGGTTCTCAGGGCTTGTGCACAATACCTCTCCAACCACAATGACAGAGCTGATGGTGTCTATCCACTGCTTTAGAGGGACAATGTCACAGGTGCAATCCCATGGATTCTGTTTAAGGTCAATCTGCACAATTGCATTAAGGTGCTCCAGGACTCCTGCAACAGGAAGGTATAGAAAGTGGTTGTTTCTGAGATTCAGCCTTGCTAGTGATGTGCCTGCAAAAGCATCAGTTGGGAGTGTTCTCAACAGATTGTCATTGAGAAACAGCAACTTTAGATTTGGCATCAGGCTGAAAGCAGCAGGCTGGATTTCCCTTATCATGTTATACTCAAAATATAAATAATTCAAACTCTGTAAACCCCTGAACATGCCAGGTGTCAGCCTTTCAATGTCATTTCCATTTAAATACAAGCTCTTTAAATTTGGGAGATTAATAAAGGCTCCCTCTTGAACATAAGAAATTCTGTTATTTCCAAGGTGTAATAGATCCAGTGAAGAAAAATTCCAAAAATCAGACCGGTAGATTTTTTGTATTAAGTTACCACTCAAGTAAAGTTTTTTAGCATTGAGCGGTCTAGGCAGAAGTTCTGATATATTATGAAAACCTTTCTCCTTACAGTTTACAGTCAATCCCAGATCATTGATATGCAAACTGCATGAACATCCAGTCGGGCAGATGATTGGAATAGGTGGTCTAGTCTGGTACCCAGCAATTGGTGGTTGGTTTGGACCTGGATAAAGGCCTCTGGGTGTCGGTGGAGGCTTCGGAGGCCTAGGTTGCTTGGTGGTGGTGGGTTGCTTATTTGATGTCTTGTACTCCACAGAAGAAGCAGTTACATGAAAAGATGATAACATAGAGGAAGGTTTAGTAGGCCACGTATTTTCTTTGCTCGATGGTAACTGGGGAATCCCCAAGCTTGCTTCAACCTCACTTTCAGACAACAAGGGGCAAAGTTTACTTCGCTTTATATCCCTCAAATCCTTGCCATGAAAGTGAAAGGGACTTTCACATAAAATATCCCCAACCAGAACAGTATAAGGAATACGTTCAAGCCACGTTTTCAACTGCACAATCTCACAGGTACAGTTCCAAGGATTCTCAGCTAACTGTATCTCCATTATACTTCTTCCTATGTGATCCAACATCCCTCTGTAAGAAAGGATCTTTAAACGATTTCCACGCAAGTCCAAGTGTGTTAAAGACACAGACTTAAATAAATTTGTTGGAAGCAAAGGAATATGGTTATCATTGAGAATCAGCACTCTCAGTTTATTTAAATTTCTGAAGGCCCCACTTTCGATCCTCTTAATTACATTATAGTCTGCTTGTAGATACTCCAAGCTTTCCAGTCCCATAAAAGTGTCATTTCTAAAAATATCTAGTTTGTTTTCATGCAAGTATAGCCTCTTCAGAACTTTCAACCCATTAAAAGCTCCAGCTTGAATGTCCTGCAATGCATTGTTCCCGAGATTAATCGACATAGCATTGTTCAAGTGAAGGAAGCTGTTTGTGTACAGTTTTCTCATAGAATTTCTCTGAAGATACAGTTTAAATGGTCGAGACCAAGACTCGGAAATCTGACTAATATTTGTAAATCCTTTATTGTCACAATAAATGTGGAAAAGGCTTTCCTTCACTTCACAGTAACAAGGATCAAAGCAAGGCTCGTCTATTTCTTCTGAATCCTCAATCAAGGGAATTGGCGTAGTCCATGCAAGAGCAATTGTGCTTAAAAGAATTATCCACAACATACGTCCATTTAGTTGAGTTTCTGCTGGAGAAGGTTCCATTTCTGATTAATTAAAAACAAAAAAGCTGGAAGACAAAGAAGAAAAAAAAACAGATGTCATTATTTAACTCTACTATACATATAAACAGGCTGAGTGCAAAGTAACAATAGCAAGGGAACCGTGATTTGTCTTTTCATTGTCAATGCACACTAGTTTGCAAGATCTAGTCTATCAAAGTGTAAATCTGCAATTATGCAATGCCATTTGGCTTAATGCACTGTATTACATAATTGCCACTCCATGAGACTATCTCTGTACACATAGACAATGGTAAGAATTGTGTCTTACTTATAAATAAGTGATCTTATGTCATAATGGAAATAATTTGTGTCTAAAAAATGATCTTTGTCTATGAGTCATACTGAGCTATAATAATAGTACAAGTAACACCAGTGTGCCTTAACACAGACAATAATCTAAGCTTGTATATACATACTAGATACAGTTGTAACATATGAGAGTGAGAATTACTGCAAAGCATGCAATTTATCCTAAAGAGTTGATGTCAAAATCTTGATTGCTATTTCCAGTAAAATATCCGCGTACTCCTCGTTTGTGATGCATTAGCAGATTCCAGCATGCAGTTAATCGCAGTGGCTATCGGGCACTTTAAATGGCCATAAATAGATAAAAGAATGTAGAGATAATTAATCTGGCCACACTGCTTGTCCATATGATCTTCCAATTGGAGGGGAAACTGACAGTAAAATGCAGCTTAGTCTGGGATGATCCATGATTTAAATGCTCTGCCTCCCTTGCTCTGGGACTGGAGCTTTACCAGCACAGAGACTAGGCACTGAATGTATCTCACTGACGAAAATACCTATACATTAACAAAGTGCCTAAGTGTCGAAACAGTTTATAATAAGCCATTGAAAAATAAAGTCATCCCATCCTTGAATCCTATTCTTCTAGCTTATTCTAGCACAAAAATCCAATCCATGCAATAACCCCCCCCCCCCCATCCATAGATGCTGCAAATAACTACATTGAAATCTGTAGATATGAAGCCACCTGCATCTTACTGCATTTCCTGTGTGCTTAGAGCATAGTGATGGTAATGAAACTTAAAATGAAAGCCTCCACTCTAGTGAAATACAATAAATGCTAATGCAGCTTTCCTGACACATTACATAGATGCTAAGCAGTCCACATTCTGGCATGCCAGTAAATAGATCGCTTGAAATAAAGATAGAAGGGAGGAAAAAAAAAGCAGAGGGTTAGATTGCAGCAGCCTCAGCATCAGCAGCATCATTTGCAAATACATATCTGCAACTTCCATCTAATGTGAGGTCACCCTAGAAAAGTAGAGACAAGAGGGGTTGATTTACTTACCAGTCTGCAGGTGAATTTTTAGCACATCCGGGGGAATAAAGGCTGAGTTTGAGGATTGCTGGCTCTCCCTCTCTCTGTCTTTCTCTTCCTATCTGCTCCTACTGAGTCTGAGGCAAAAAAAAAAGGAAAAAAATGAGCTAGAGACGTGCTGGGAATGTGCAATGTGCAGTGTGCTGTGAGCTGCTCTGTGTTTTCAATGGGTTGCTTCAGCATGCAGATCTGCCACTCAGTATGCTCAATGGAGCCAGCGAAGAATCTGCAGCCTCTCTGTCCAACATTGCCTGCTGAGGTCTTTCTCACTCGCCCTCTCTCTTTTTTTTCCCTTTCCCCCCTCTCTATCTTTTTTTTTTTTTTTTTCTTTAGCCCTCCATCCTTCTCCTCCTCCTCCTCCTACAGTCGTAGGCAACAGATCATTGGAAATTTGACACAAATCCAACAACCTTCACACCACTGCTTCAATTGTCTACCTCCTATTTATTCTCTTTCAACCTCTTCTGTGGCTTTGCCCGTTTGTTGCCTTCTCTTTTTCTTTCCCCAGTTTCCCCCCTCCTCCCTGGCTGACAGCAGATAATTGGGAGAGTCGATCATAGTCAGGGATCTTCACACCGTTTGTGTCTCCCTGTCTTCACCTGTCTGGGTGAGAGGCTTCACTGACTCCCTCTCCTTCCTATTGTGAGTACAGAGCTTCCCATCACATCTAACAATCTCATTTCCCAGATTACTTACACCTCATTATCTTCTCTTTTCTCTATTTTTCCCATCTCTGTTTGTGTCTAGATCCCTCTCCTTTTTTTTCTTCTTCTTCTTCTTCTCCCCCTAGCATCATGGAAACAAGCTGGAAGAAGCAAGATCAAAGCGGAGGGGGAGCGTTTAGGTTTATGACGTGAGCATGCATTGGGAAGCCCTGGCATTTTTTTTTGTGGGTGTGTGGGGTATCCCGGGTGATCATCGCTCTTTCATAATACATATGTACAGTTTTAAGCAGAACCATGCAGTAGAGGCAAAGGCATCAGTTTTCCCCTCACCAAAGCTGTAAGCCTTCCCTTTGCTTGCTCAGCCTGTCACTTCAAACTACAGCAAACTACAGCTTTGAAAAGCAAACTGATAAGCCATGAAATCCAGAGCTGGAGCAAGTCATCAAGTCATATCCCCCCTCTCCCCTCTATTGTACTTTAGATTTTTTTTTATTTTTTTTTTATTTTTGCAAACCAGTTACCTTGTGTTGCTCTAAAAAAGAGAATTTGTTCCAGTTGTGACAGCAGAGAAAGATGTTCTGTATGGGAATCTGCACTGTACACTCATCTTGGCTTGCATTCTGCAGGTGCAGGTACATTTTGCATGCTGTAAGTCTAACGTATCATTGAGATCATTGCCTGGGATTTAAGGGAAGAGGTCCTTATGTGACTTGAAAAGACCAAAGGAAAAAAAAAAGTGGTACTTTTCTTTGCAAACCTGCCATCAGTTGTTTCATGGCTGTGACCAGAGCTGCCAGAAGAATGATGATACCAGCTGTATCCAAAATAAAAATGCAGGTAATTATACTGAGGGAAGTGGGGACCATGAAGGGTGTGTACAGGAGCAGGGATTGTACCAGCTTTGTGTTTGGGACTGGTGTAAGTAAAGGCCACTTTTATATTTAATCAATGATCTACTTGTAATTATTACATGTATGCAGAATTATAAGGATGGGGGGGGGGGTAATTAAACTGTAAAGGAGGTGTATCTGATTGTCAATATACTTTTTAAAGGAAAAAGCTGCACTGGCTGTTATTGACATTTATTTGCATCTACTGTGCATGCTGTACCTTTTAATGACACAGTCATAAGTCAGCTTAAAATATTAATGTGACAACAGTTGTAGGGAATGCTTTGATCAATAAATGAATTTGGAACATTAAAAGAGAGACGGTCCAGTGTATGTGGTGTGTTACCATGTGTGTATGTGTGCGTGTGTGATTGTCATTGTGCATGCGTATGTATGCATACGTGTGTGGGAGTGGTTGTAAATGACTCATTGCCGTCTGCCCATAATATTTATAGAGCAATGTAGTAGGTATCAAAGAGATTCACGAGTTGATATTTATAAACACTCTTTTCCAATAATTATACATGATTGTAACACATGTGTAATGTGTATATGTATAATTGTATTTACTTTTAGTAATATATATATATATATATATATATATATATATAATAGCATTATGTACAGTACATATCTATAACTATATATATATCTGTCATATATATGATCCATATATTATTATAGTGTGTATGCCTGTGTGCCATGATTTGCATTATAACCAGTACTTTCACAATAATCAGAAAGCAATATGTCGGGGAAAAAATGCCATGCTCTGCATGTTCAAGGCATCTTGCATTGCGCATAATGAAAAACTTTTATTTGAGATTGAATTATAACCTACATTTCACTTATCATCTGTTGACATCACTTAAATAACCACGCAGTGCTTTAGCTGTACCGAGTGCTTTCATGCTGTGTAGCCTCTGGTTTGTAACTATTTGCATTCATTTTGATGATTGGAGGCATTGTTTTCAAAACAGTGATAGTAACTTCACAATTACATGCCCAAGGAAGCCTAGGCTGAAAATTAGCTGGTCTCCAAGGCTGCAGCATTGCTGTACTAAGTTCCCAGTATGACTTGCACTGGGTTTCTACTCTCTCTCTCTCTCTCTCTTTCTCTCTCTCTCTGGTGCTGATTTGTGTTTCTTTCTGATAAGATGCCAAAGTTAAAAAGCTCTATGCAGAAGCTAGCAGTAAAATGTGATTTGTTCACGAGCCAATCTTCTGCAGGCTCTTTGCATCGTATAAAGCCATATGGCAGGGACCCTATGCAAGGGCAGCTCCAGCTCTGTTCTGTTCCAGCACCATGCAGTCTATAAAATTACAGAAGGCAAATGACCTCTATGTGATTATATGCTAAGGCGTGCCATGTCCATTCGGGTTGTACAGTTAAATCACAAAGCTAAAAATTACTATCATCAAGCATGGAGAGGGATTTGTCAGGTAACAATTTGTACGCTGCTTGCTGTGGGGACACAAGGGAGGGTGAAGTCGGGTTCAGTGGAGGTATCTTTCAAAGAGAAAGGGATTTCCATTAAAATTGGCAGTTCATGGTAAAGCAATTGTTTGTGTGTCTCATGGTTTGAAAAGAGTCCTTTGTGGGAAGCCTTGAGAACAAATGTTTGGATGATCACACCGTGACATCAGTTCAAATGGGTTTACTTCAGATACCTGCATATGATTAGTGCTCCCTGTCAAATGTCAGTAACATAACAAAATTCAAGGATACCCTTGTGACTTAGGAAAGAGAGATAGATAGGGAATTCTGAAATGTCTAAACAATAACGTGTGTGAATAAAAGAGGTACAGAGCTAACACTTCCATGTGTATTCAGTTATTTGGTTTATTAAATATAAAAACGTACAAAGCAAAAATAATTTTCAAAGTTCAGTCATCCCCAGCAACCTTTAAGCTTTGAGTTTTCTGGTGAGATAACTTTTGATTGGTTTCCATGGGTTACTGCACTTTGCACATTATATTCTTTGCTCTTATTGCATTGAAAGTTCTGTGCATTATATTGGGTTATGGTTTATTTATTGACTAAGAACAAAAGCAACAGGGTGTTGACATATAATGGTCAAACTTTTAAGAACCTGGCCATGAACTAAATTGCAGGCATGAAATTTGAGCGATGGTGGTTAAGTCATCATGATACGATTTCAAATCTATGAGCACTAAAATCTACAGTGGAGGAGAGCAGGCAGTAAAAAAAAAGGCTCCCTTCTGTTAATTTATTGGCTTTAAAATGAAGCAATCCAAGTTGAATAGTGGTCTTTTCCATCTGGTTCTCTAATAGCAACCAATAGCATGTATGATTTTGCCACTATAATAAATGCTTATCCTGTGATTTGTTGCTATGAACAACCACAGATCAGTGTTTTTTGTCCTTTTATAAAAAGATCTTGGGTAATTAAAATTGGTTTTAGAACAGGCACAAGTGCTATAATAGTGTCAGAAATGCAATAAGGCATATTCAGTTAGGTGTTACAAAGAGCAACCATTTCAGACTTGTCAGTCCACTTAAGAAATTATTTCTGATTGGCTTTAAATAAGCCTGTGTTCATTTTTGTAGTATATATACTGTATATTTATTTAAAAATGAAGTCTTTTCTTTAGGAATTAATTTGGGCAATGATGAAAACCTATAATATCTTCAATATCACCTATTCTTATAACATACTATTCAAAGGAAATTTGCTCTACCCTGTTTCCTATAATTTGCCAGGCAAGCAATAAAAGAATCTGGGTGAGACTGTCATGCTTTGTAACATGTCAGTTTGAAGCTGCTTTGTATGTGCAGTCTGGAAAGACGCACTGCACACTGTATCCAATTGTGCCAGGGACAGTGTAGTGGATGTTATTATAATACTTAAAATGCATTAACTAGAGCCAGTATTGTAAAATGCAATCAGTTTTGCTAGGTCATTGAGATTTAATGTGGATAGAAAATTGGACATGTGAATGTAAAAGCTCATACTCACACATTCAGCCTATAATGAAGGTAAATCTTCAGGAAGAGGTGCTTTTATTCAGAACTGGTATTCTCACCTTATATACTTCTTGGTGTTATAGTCAAGGCAATTGACCATAGTGAAAGAGGCAGTTCTGTAACAGTTGAAACAATGAAGAATCCCATTTTTGTACCGTGTTGGTGTACAGTTGTTATTGCATGCACCCTGCTCTTGGGGCAGTATATACTGACCATTTCTAGGGATGATCAGTAAAAATGGTCTAAGGCACTGTGCCTTCTTGTATAAAAAGTGAGTTGCATGCTTTCTTGATGTCCAATGTGCACAATCTTAAATCCAAGGCAGAAAGAAAGAGTTGAGCTGAAAGGCTCTGTATGCCCATGCATTCATTGAAGTACCAGTGTTATTACATCCTCTTGTGCTTCGTTTAATATGAATACAGATTTCAGCAACTGTCTTTTTTTGATGCTGCTATCCCTTTATTTATAATACGTCTCAGGATGTGCCCCCAACCTTTCATATGGGTTTTGGCATTAGTCAGCATCTGTAGTTTAACACTTCTCATAGTTGCCCATCAGCATACGTCTGTGTATGAGCCCTAAATGTAGATGTGAACACAGAAGGCTTAAATAAAATAAGGCCCATGGGCAGCCTAGTTTCTGTGCAGCACTCATTAGGGAACTGTTTGGCAAAGTGAAAACCAGTGAACCGGTTACATGGAGTTTGAATGATATGCCTTTGTTAAGGCTTTTTCTTTGGGTGTTCTGATTTGCTATCTTTGTTCAAAAACATACTGATATTTTCAGCAGGCATTAGTGACTTTAGCTGTGTAAGTAAGAATTTAGGGCATGTCTGGCTACTTTATTTAAGGCAGGTACCTGCAGTTAATGTGTAATCTATTACACCACAATTTTACTGGCACATGTGTGACTGCTGTTCATAATCCCCATAATCCCTAGCATACCATCTGACCTAGAAGAGAACTTTCCCATCTGCACCAGCCATTCAACAGGATGAATTACATGGGATTTGCACTGCATAGAAGGTGAGGGCTGTTATTAGATAGGGATTTTTCTTAATTTAACAACAACTAAAGTATATAGAGGAAAGAAACAGAATGCTGTTGCATTGATTTTTGTTTCTTTTCTATATTCTGTTTAAATTTGAAGGCACAGGGGGCATTTTGCCTACACAGTTGAGAATTACCCAATAGCTTACAATGGAAACTCAGAGGCAGTGGCTGTATTTTCTACTTGGTAGCAAGGCTAACACACATGGTAATGCCCAAAACCTGCCACCAGAATGCTTGTAAATTTTCCAGAGAGAGAGAGACCAATGTGACTGTTTCTGTCTTCTGGGGTGGAGAAACTGAGAGTAAAGTGTTGGTGCTTCTGTCCTGTAATGCAAAGGGAGATTCCAATTAGAGTGTTCCAGTCTTGTAATGCAGAGTGACCCTGTCCTCTAAGTCTGAGAGAGAGAGTCAAGTTAGAGTGCCCCTGGTCTTTAAGGCAGAGAGACAGTGCAGAGTGGGTGCTCCTGTCTTCTGGGGTAGAGCAGGAGAGAGTAAAGTGTGGGTGCCCTGTCCTGTAATGCAAAGGGAGATTCTAGTGAAAGTGCCCCTGTTCTGTGTTGTAATGCAAAGAGAGCCCAGTGTGAGTGACCCTCTCTTCTAGGGCAGAGAGAGTCCAGTTAGAGTACCCCTATAGATTAAGGCAGAGAGATATTCCAGTGTGGGTGCCCCTATCCTCTAAGAAAGAGAAATAGTCTAGTGTGGGTGCCCCTATCCTCTAAGACAGAGAAAGAGTCTAGTGTGAGTGCCCCTATCCTCTAAGACAGAGAAAGAGTCTAGTGTGGGTGCCCCTATCCTCTAAGACAGAGAAAGAGTCTAGTGTGGGTGCCCCTATCCTCTAAGACAGAGAAAGAGTCCAGTGTGGGTGCCCCTATCCTCTAAGACAGAGAAAGAGTCTAGTGTGGGTGCCCCTATCCTCCTAAGACAGAGAAAGAGTCTATTGTGGGTGCCCCTATCCTCTAAGACAGAGAAAGAGTCTAGTGTGGGTGCCCCTATCCTCTAAGACAGAGAAAGAGTCTAGTGTGGGTGCCCCTATCCTCTAAGACAGAGAAAGAGTCTAGTGTGGGTGCCCCTATCCTCTAAGACAGAGAAAGAGTCTGGTGTGGGTGCCCCTATCCTCTAAGACAGAGAAAGAGTCTAGTGTGGGTGCCCCTATCCTCTAAGACAGAAAGAGTCTAGTGTGGGTGCCCCTATCCTCTAAGACAGAGAAAGAGTCTAGTGTGGGTGCCCCTATCCTCTAAGGCAGAGAAAGAGTCCAGTGTGGGTGCCCCTATCCTCTAAGACAGAAAGGGGTTTATTTACTAAAGCTGGAGAGTCCAAAATCAGACTCCTTTCTGCATAGAAACCAATCAGCTTCTAACCTCAGCTTGTTCAATGAAGCTTTGGCAATGAAACCTGGAAGCTGATTGGTTTCTATGCAGAAGGGAGTCTGATTTTGGACTCTCCAGCTTTAGTAAATAAACCCCAAAGAGTCCAGTTAGAGTTCCCCTGTCCTTTAAGGCAAAGAGAGAGTCCAGTGTGGGTGCCCCTATCCTATAATACAGAGAGAGTCTAGTTAGGGTGCCCCTGTCCCTTAGTCCAGTGTGGGTGGGTGCCTCTATCATCTAAGGCAGAGAGAGAGAGAGTCCAGTGAGAGTGTGCATGTCCTTTAAGGAAGAGTGTCAGGAATTTGATCACCTGCTAGTGGCAATGTGGTTTCCAGACCTGTAGGTTGCAGTTTCATTGTCCACCAGCGAGTGTCTCTCAGCAGCCAGCAGTTTCTACCAATTAGTCATCACCTGATGCTAGCTATTAGGAGAGTATTTTGTCTCTCCTCTGCTACTCCATTTTGCCTCAATGTTCTGCCTGTGTGCTCCTTGCTTTGTGCGCCTTGTGATCTGTCACGCTGTTCTTGATATTTCTCCCACCTGCTTGAACCTTCTCCTGTGTACCTTCTTCCTGTCCTGACTCATTCCCTGCTCCTCTTGTCCAATCTTCCATGCATAACCCTGGCTCTGTTACTGACGACACCTCTTAAGTCTTACCCTGACTTCTGTATATATTGTATTAGAATTATTTTGGTAGATAGGATTTCTGAGATTTAGTTAAGTTGCTAGTTAGGTATTTTGTCATTTGGTCATGGTCATCTTCGGGTTTGCTGTTTTATTTTGTTTGCAGTGTTTGGATGGGTTTTTACGGTTAATAAATGTACTTAACTTACGGTCTGGTTCCAGTTTTCTTAGTGCAGCTACACAAATCTAGCCATCCCTGCTGCTAAATGCCTGCAGTTGGTATCCCTGACACAGAGTGAGAGTCCAGTGTGGGTGCCCCTTTCCTCTAGGGCAGAGAGAGAGTCTAATGTGGGTGCTGCTATCCTCCAGGACAGGGAGTGAGTCTAGCTAGAGTGCCCCTGTCCTGTAATACAATGAGAAAATGCAGTGTGAGTGCATCGTAAAGCAGAGAGAGACTTCAATGAGAGTTCCCCCCCATCCTGTAATACAAAGAGAAAGTCCTCTGACAGTGTCTCGTCCTGTAAGTCAGAGAGAGTCCTGTGTGAGTGCCTTTGCCCTGTAATGCAAAGAGAAAGTCTAGTGAGGTTGCAACTGTCCTGAAAAATAGAGAGAGTAAAGTGTGAGCGCCCTGCTCTCTAGGGTAGAGAGAGAGAGAGTGCCATTGTCCTGTAATGCAAATAGAAAATCCACTTATAGTCCCCCCTGTTTTCCAAGGTAGAAAGACAGTCCATTATCTGTTTCCCATTTCGGTAATACAAAGCAAGAGCCTTGCAAAATAGAACTGCCCTTTTTTTATATAATAATATACAGCAGACAGCTTTGATTTTAAAGTGTTACTAAACCCACAACAGTAAAATCATTTGGTATATGCAGTACAGCATGCTTGTTATACTCACTGTGGAACATGAGAGGTTAATCCTCTGCATTGTGTAAAAAAGCTGTTTGATCCTGTCTTCTCTGATCCTTCCCTTTTTCTACTCTCCCCAATCTGCTGATAGTAAAGAGCACTTGGAGTCATTCTGCACATGCTCAGTTTAGTGTGTATTGCTAGAGAGTTTTTTTTTTTACTTTGAGAGGGTGCAGAGAGCCAATTAGCACTGTCCAGACAGAGGCTCGGGGATTTTGCAGCCTCATAGGACAGTCAGAGCAGAATAAAAACTCCTCCTACAAGTTTTATTCAGTGCTCAGCTGGACACTGATAGAAGTCACAAGACTGCTATACTGCTAATGAGAAAAGGTATTTAGCAGTTTACATTTACTAAAATAAATGTGATTCAATGCTCTGTGTACTGTGGGAGACCAAATATAGTGAATGCAGGGTCCTGGGTTTAGTAACATGTTATGAAATAGAGTGAGCCCAGTGTGATTACTCTTGTGCTGTAATACAAAGAGAAAGTCCATTGACAGTGCCCGGGGTGAGGCTTAAAGAATTTTTAGTGATGATTCAGTGATCATACCCTTGTCCTGTGAAAAATTGAAGGTTCAGAGAGAGTACAGCCATTCTGTGATAGACTATGTAATTATGAGCCTTTAAGGAAAAAAAGAAAGCATCCTATGCATGATCTTTCTTTTAAATTTAAATTATAACATTAGATATAAAAATAGCCAATGAGTACTGTATTACTATATGTTACCTTTAAATAACACCTTCATGCAAAATGGTGTACTATAGTTATGTAAGCTTGCATAAAGGTGTCCATTTTGTATCTCTGCACAGCCTCACACACCTATCTTTGGATTTGAACATTTCAGATGCTCTCAAATGTTAGAAGCCAATCTACCTAGTGTTTTATTTGCTCTTTTGTTTTTCATTTGGAAACTGAGTTTGGGCAAACTGGTACCATTTAAATCGAATGCTGCCTTATGCATGTTGCTTTCAGTTAACTCACCAAAAGCCATCACTCTTTGCCTTTACCATTCAGTCACATTCTCTCTTCCATTTACTATGGTTTATACTGACACTATTCTTCATTTATTTTATACATGAAGCCCATTGTACACTGCCAATACAGTAGACCCTGGTGTACGTAACTTGTCTCATGATAAAATATTCTGAAGACATAATCAGACTCTCCAATCTTCTGTGACAGGAATGTTAAGTGACCCCTGCAGCAGCTTTGCTTTTATAATTGTATGTAATGCTTAAATGGAAATTGGCTTTGGTTGTGTGTGTATATATATATATATACACACACACACACACACATATATATATATATATATATATATATACATTTTATTGATGTGTGTTTATATTTCAAAAACCACATATGCTTGGCATGTAATTTAATGTAATTTATGCATGTACATGGGAGAATCTGTTATTCATATGCAGAATAGGGTATCCCT
This sequence comes from Staurois parvus, assembly GCF_062004578.1. Classification (NCBI taxonomy): domain Eukaryota; kingdom Metazoa; phylum Chordata; class Amphibia; order Anura; family Ranidae; genus Staurois; species Staurois parvus. The sequence continues at coordinate 9,522,566 of NW_028317951.1, forward strand.
GGTCAATGAGCTTTACTGCTCCTTTAATCTTTTCCATGTCCATGGACAGCTTTACCTGAGTTTAGTTTGCTTAGCCTGCAATTGAAAGATTTCAGCAGTCATTCAGCAATAATTCAGAATGCATTGCCTAAGAGAGAAAGCTTCAAAGGAACATTTACAAATCTGTATATGTAATATATATAAAATATGTAAAATGTGAAAGTCCTGTTAAAATCTACATATAACTAACAGTACCTAACTAACAGTATAAAGTGTATACTTACTAACATTTATCACTTAAAGTGGAGTTCCAGCCATTTTTCTGTTTATTAAAAGTCAGCAGCAACAAAAACTGTAGCTGCTGACTTTTAATAAGCACACACTTACCTGTCCCCGGGTCCAGTGATGGACTCACCTGCGCCAGCCTTTCTCTCCTTCTCTCCTCCATGGCACCGGCATATCAACTGTGGGCAGCTTGTGGCTTCACAGCCTGGTGCCCACTACGCATGTGCGAGTCACGCTGCATCTTCTGATTGGTCCGGCAGTCTTCAGGGACCTCTGAAAGTTCCCAGGAGACTGCTGGAGGAAGGAGGGGGCTGAACTTCCAGCTCACTTTGCCTCAGTGTACTGAGCCGGAAGTGGGAGTGGGTACCTGTCAAAACCAGGTACCTGCTCCCCCCAAAAAAGTATCAAATATGCCAGTGGATGGGGGGGGGGGGAGGCAAACAAGAGAAGCTTCCACTTTAATTTATCATATCCTATTGAATGTGTTGTAAGAATGAAGAGACTATTGAAAAGATACAAAACAGTTGCCTAATTTCCTAATTTTGTACAATTATCAGAGCAGGGCGTGTCCACAATCAGAAATAATTATGCTGTTTATCTTCTGGGATCCTATTCTAGATATTTTTAGTGAGCTACCCTCTATCTTGTTTCTACTTTTCCTCCCACTGCAGACAGCATACCCCCTCCTTACTCCTTCAGAACGGGAGGTGCACCAAAAGCCTTTGAAAGAACAAACCTTTGGATTGAGAGACTTTAAAGGAGCTTCAGACCTCTGATGCTCTAAGAAGTCAGTATGGTTCCACTGAATGTTACAGCAATGTGTACATATAGAATGCATTGTTTACCTTTGCTCATCCAGTCCTACTTGTTGTCTTGATGTATACCATCCATAGGTAAACCCAAGAACACAAATGTAATATATTGCAGCTCGCCAGTTTTTCCTGTCTTAGGGTGACAACACTCACTCACTATATGGTTTCTATGGAGAAGCGGTGTTGTCGCCCTAAGCTGCTTCCTCTTGATTTGGATGACAGAATTCTCCTCGTCTGGCTCTGCATGTACACACGCCACCATGCATGCGTGAACGGCCGGAGGCCATCTTTTAAACTTGAAAGGAGTGACTTCTTGTTTGTACATGCTTGATCTTATCTACTATCATGTGAGTGCACTTTTGTATCTGAGAAGGTTTTAATAAGGATTCACACTGTGAGGAGCATGTATTTCCTTTGTATGTCTTATACCACGAGTCCTATTTGGAGCAGCTAAAGGTACTCCAAACAGAGGTTTGCTATAGGAGAACCCTTCACTTGTCTCTCTTGAGGGATTCAGAGGAAGATTGCGTCTGCTAGCCCTTTGGTTGTTTTACAACAGATGCGTAATTGACCGCTCTTTACAGGGGGTCAGTTTGTTCTGGTAAGCCTTGCATGCGAGTGGTTGGTGACACATCAGCTATCATTGGAAATTCTTCTGTCTTATCACAGCCTTTGAGAATCACCTTCTTCTGATTTCATTTTACAATTTTGGACTTTTTATTGTCACTATAATGTATATAAGCGCTGCACTTTCTGTATAGTGAGGTATAATAAATACTCTTAAAGGTTTAATTATGAGACCAAAATGGAGCAAATAAGAAAAGCTCATTGTTGGGGTTTACATAATCCTTTTCTGAGCTCAGTCATAATTGTATATCTCCATTTTACCTAATGCTGTCTATATAGTTATTTACAGTGCTTTTTCTTTGAGATGTATGGGTTGTAGGAAAGTTAATGAAATTTTGTACCAGCATTTGACCTGTGGCAGCTCCAGGAGCATTTTAACTGACGTTGCTTTGCTTATGTGAAATGTGCAGTGTATTACCTATTGCAGATAATGTCATGTTATTGAACAGTGGAGAGGCACAGTTGTGTTAGCTTCTGGAGTGGAAGGCTGCTGTACACTAATAAAAACATTTACATGTTTATTATTATTTATTTATTTCAGGTACTTATATAGCGCCATCAATTTACGCACTGCTTTACATATATATTGTACATTCACATCAGTCCCTAACCCTCAAGGGGCGTACAATCTAAGGTCCCTAACTTACATTCATACATACATATACTAGGGCCAATATAGACAGGATCCAATTAACCTACCAGCAAGTGTTTGGAGTGTGGGAGGAAACTGGAGTACCTGGAGGAAACCCAAGCAGGCACAAAGAGAACATGCAAACTCCAGGCAGGAGGTGACGTGGTTGGGATTTGAACCAACAACCCTAGCACTGACAGGCAGAAGTGTTAACCATTTAGCCACTGTGCTGCCCAATGTAATATTTGTCCTGTCTCCTTGAATTTTCTTGTCTGAAATAAAATGGTCATATTTTAAAATCAGATGCTTTGGTACAAAGGCAAAACAAATATACAAAAATAAAACAAATCATAACAAACTAAATAAAACAAAAATTACATCTAACATTATTAAGTGTATTATGTGCGGACGCTTTAGTTTACTTAAAGTGTTACTAAACCCACAACAGTAAAATCAGTCTGTATATGTAGTAAAGCATGCTTGTTATACTCACTGTGGAACCTAAGGGGTTAATCCTCTGCATTGTGCAAAAAGGATGTTTGGTCCTGACTTCCCTGATCCTCTCCTTCTTTCAGTTCCCCCCTTGTATCTCCTGATGAGACATATCTGTGGAGTCACTCTGCACATGCTCAGTTTGGTGTGTATTGCTAGAGAGGGTTTTTTTTTTCTTGGGAGAGTGCATGTGATCTGCACAGGGCCAATCAGCACTGTCCAGACAGAGGTCAGGGGTTCTATATCCTCCTAGAGCAGTATGAAAACTCCTCCTACAAGCTTTAACATGTGCTAGGCTGGACACTGATAGAAGTCACAAGATTGCTCTAACTGCTGATGAGAAAAGGTATTTAGCAGTTTATATTTACTAAAATAATTTCACTTCCATGTTCTGTGTACTTTGGGAGACCAGATATAGTGATTGCAGGGTCTTGGGTTGAGTAAAACGTTAAAACCAATTTTAATATTGTTATAGTCTCCTGATAAGGTTGCAAATGGGATGTTTTCAGAGATTGTTTTATCGTTAAGATAACATAAATTTCAGAGATGGAACTTTAATGTGTTTTTACTGAGTGTGTATATTTATCATAGCCCTGCTCCAAATCTCCGGTAAATATTCTTACTGAGTGAGTACATAGCACTGGTAATGTTCAGGTCTGTGCCCAAATATCTCAGGAGAATGTTATAAGTAAATAGAGAACACACCAGGATACCTGAGACTTGTTCTGTTTGCTGTGCCCCGCTGTTTATCCCATTCATTCAGGTGCACAGACTCTGGTGTGTCGGCTTATTCATCCAAACACACAATAGCTGCCACCTCTTGACTTGTATTCTTCCCTAACTTGTCAAGTGCAGCTTTTGCATTATATCTCTCTGTTTGTATTCTTGGGTTTAATGTGTATGGCTGCAACTTTCCTCTGACATTTTCTCCCAATGCAATGCCTGCTGGCTGCTGTGGTCAGTTTCATGTTCTGGCGGTTTTATTACTGCTGTGTACACTTATGAATTGGTTTGTCGGTCTCCTACACTTCGGTTTGTAATGATGAAAAAGATTTTGTTTTTCTTTCCTCAAATTATATTATTTTATTTTAATTGATTATAAAACTTGCTGTTTTTTTAATCCTTCACTCATAGATAATGTCATATTTTACTCTCTTAGGTAGGTCAACACTTTGTTGCAGCCATTTGGAAATGTGAATACCCTCTTACCCCCGGAAACACACAGCAGATATAGGGATGGCTGCAAGAAAGTGCCACCAGGAATAAAACTTAGTTCCTTACAAGGTAGAGCACAGATAATTAAAGTGTCACTAAACCCACATCATAAAAAACTATCAATAAATGCTGTATTACATGCTGTTCATACACACACAGTTACTATGAGATTCGTTATCTGTATTCTGCAAAAATCCTGCTGCTTTCTATCTCCACCTACTGTTCATATCCCCAATTCAGCTAGGGATTTTGCAGCTGTAGAGGCAACTCTGCACCTGCTCAGTTTTCAGTGAGTTTCTATGCTGAGCATTTCTTCCCTATCACATCTGAGCAGCCCATGTTACTATAGAGTCGCACATGTAGGCGTATACACAGTGGTAAATGGCTGCCCACTCCCTCCCTCCTCCTCCATGCCCACTAACCAGCTAAACACAATGGGGGTGTAATATTCCATGTAGATTGATGGAGGCTTCACCTCCCTCCTATTCTAAGACACAGGCTGGAGGGGCATGACACAACCTGTGACTGGTAGAAATCTGCCCACACCATGTCATTTCCACAAAATAATAAATATTTCAAATATATAGTATACTGTGTATGACAATTTAAAGCAGTTTGATATTATTTATTTATTTTTGCTCTGTATTCCAAAGCCTGTTTTTTTTTTTTTATACTTGTGACCATCAGCAGAGGACTAGAAGCTCCTCCCACTTATGTTTCCCTGCAGACAGGCTGGAACACAGCTGGGTCATGTGACAGCTGTATATCAATGAGGAAAAAAGGTACTTAGATTTGTTTTAATTAAAATAATTACAGTACCATCATCCATATACAGAAATATAAGGGACAATGTAAATTAAACAGTGTGTGTTTAGTATTACTTTAACTATTTGGCACATCTTTGCCTTTGACAGCCTCAAGTGCCTGTGGGAATTCACTGTAAGCTACCTTTAGGCCACAAATCTCAGCAATGATAACATGACATTCTTCCCCAATACAAGGGAATCTCTTGCTTTATAACAATTTTGATAGTAACACACAAAGTTTTAACAATTTGAGCTAGTCAGCTGCTCTCTTGACTGCTCATCAACATAGGCTCAGGCATATCCAATTCAAAACCACACCTTGCCCAAAATAACACATAGGCTGAATAAAGTGGAAAAAGGCAAGGCTACAGCTTCTTTGAAAATTTTATACATAACAAATTACTGGTGTCAGTCACAGTAATACTGTGAGTGTACATAAAGAATACCCTGAAATAGTCCAGGAGGCCTGCCCTTAACTTGAGTACCAGAAAGACTGAACCAAAATTCAATGTGAGGGCGTAACCAGTTAAAGGAATGTTAATTGCTGACAAGGTCCAACCACCAATATAGCTTTGACAAATTATCGCATAGTGGGTGGGTGGGCAGTCAACTCTTTTGAAGGTTGAATTTCCACAGGACAGTGGGTCACCTCTGCATAGTGTTTTTCTAGAGTTTAGACTCTGCACCTTCATCTCACATTCTTGTAGCCAATCCTAATGGAGCCACTTAACCTCCCTGTGTTGGGTCAATGCCCATTTTCAAAGGTCTAGATCAGAGGTACCCAAACTTTTTAAACAATGGGCCAGTTTACGTTAATTCACTCTCTTTGGGTGCTCAACTGTTGCCAGTAGGAGTAAGAAGTGAGTTAAAACTCCACACCTTCATCTCACATTCTTGTAGCCAATCCTTGTAGCCAATTGATGGAGGCTTCACCTTCCTCCTATTCTAAGACACTTAACCTCCCTGTGTTGGGTCAATGCCCACTGTATAGCCATGCTTCCAGCAGTCAAGGTTCCCTCTCATTAAGAGGTTCCAGGAGCCTTCATTATACATGGAATGGAAGAATCTGGTATATCAGGAGAAATCCAGTCCTGTACAAGACAAAGGGTCAGAACAGTGTAGAATAACAGCGATCAAACTGGTCACCATTGTTCCCATATGCCCTCCAACAGGGAATTTTCGAAGGTCTACATCAGAGGTACCCAAACTGTTTAGACAAAGGAACAGTTTACTTTCATTCACTCTCTTTGGGTGCTGAACTGTTGCCAGTAGGAGTAAGAAATTGCCACAGCATCAATGGTTAATGGGAATATAAATTGCTACAACATTTGTGGCCATAAGGAGTATAAAGTGTCCTGGTTTTGGGGGTCAGTGGAAATGAAAAATACCACTACAACAGTGCTCAGTAGCAGTTAGAAATGGCCCTGTTTCAATGGCCTGTGGGAGCTCTCCTGGACTGCAGACCTTAGTTTGGGGACTGCTTACCTAAATTACGTACTGCAGCTGATGTCCTTGGCATTGAACTGATCTCAGGCAGTGTGCAGCAGTAGCTATCAACTGCTCAACAATCTGCCTGAATAACCTGTACCACTTGTCTTCTGCCTGTCATCACATGTCAGAGAGTAGGGCTTCTCTTACTGTGTGGAGAAGAGGTTCTGCCATCTTATCCTTCAATATTATTTGCTTAAGCAGTACCCTAACATCATCTTACAGATAAAATCATCTATGTGAGGGCTATATGGCTAGAGGCAGGTAGCATAACTGTTGCTCTTTGACAGGTGTTTGCTTCACAAGTAAAAGACCTTAATTGTGTAGGAATGTCTGTGAGCGGGTTCTTACTACTCAGCCAGTTCATGCTAACAAATGCGTTTTGGCAATCTCATCTTAAAAGATTGTTGTCAGCCGTTCTTGGTTCCGAAGTACAGCCCCGGGTTTTTAAGAGCTGTCTCTGGAAATGTTTGCACCTGTTTTTCAGTACTGGCTTTCAGTTACATACTCTTGTTGTTTCTTCTCATGTTAGATTCACTTCTCATCATTTGTTAATATACTGTGGATGTTGAAATCCAACATCATTTAAAGTGATTATATTTCAATTTTATTAATTTGTTATTCTTGATACTGTATATGTATATGGCCATAGTCAATAAAGAAACCCCAAGTGCTATTGTGCTGAGTTTAGTGAAAACAACATAATGATAATGACCATTAGATCCAAGGTCACAGACCGCCAAAGTTGTATACAAGTTGCCTTTGTAAAAATCAAGAACTTGACTCCCATCTTCAATGCTTTTAAAGTGTTACTAAACCCAGGACCCTGCATTCACTATATCTGGTCCCCCACAGTACACAGAACATGGAAATGCAATTATTTTAGTAAATATAAACGGCTAAATACCTTTTCTCATCAGCAGTTGGAGCAGTCTTGTGACTTCTATTGTTATCCAGCAGAGCACTGGTTAAAGCTTGTAAGAGTTCTCATTCTGCTCTAGGAGGATGCATAACCCCTGACCTCTGTCTGGACAGTGTTGATTGGCCCTGTGCTGATCACATACACTCTCCCAAGAAAAAAAAAAACTCTCTGGCAATACACACCAAACTGAGCATGTGCAGAGTGACTCCAAACCTCTGTTCAATCAGGAGATATTTAGGGAACAATGGAAGAAAAGGAGGATCAGAGAAGAGAGGATCATTCTTTTTGCACAATGTGGAGAATTAACCCCTTAGGTTCAACAGTGAGTATACCAAGCATGCTTTACTGCATATACAGACTGACGTTACTGTTGTGGGTTTAGTAACACTTTAAGTTTCATTGGGATTACATTTTCATTGGGAGGCAGGAGGAGACTAGAAAGTTCTCTGTATACTTTGTTTCATAATATTGTCAGTATGGAATCTGGCTTGGTTGGAGGGTAACTGCAGTGGTTTCAGTTGGCCTGTGTTGACTGGTCACTAATGTATGAGTTGTTATGGAAATTTATGTTACTGACAGCAGGATAAGGCAGTTGAGGTGTTTAAGGTGATCTCTTCATTAAAGACAGACAGCTAGTAATGGACTTATGCAAAAATGTGAATATTCTTACAATTTTAAAATCATACTGTCTTACCTGTGTTATAAGGCACGAGAATAAATAGTTTAAATCTTTAAAACACTGAAATGGAGTCATCCAGAGGCATAGTAATTTGCATTGTTGACCATATGACCTGTTAAAAGCAGACCTTTTACTAAGCAATTGCAAGATTAGCAATAGAGGACTAGAGGTTGTAAAGGATACTTACCATCTCCTATGCTATGAAATAAATCACGCCATTTCTGCTTGCTTGCATTGTATGCAATTACTTGAATGGACATTAACTTTACTGCTCCACCTTTTCTATATCTCGGTTGCTTTAAAGTGATTTCTATAAAGCGGCATTGTCAGTATTTTCATCCTTAAGCAGCATGAAATTGGAAAGCAATGAAAACAAAAATCAATATAGTGTTACACCAAAGGTGTGTACTGCACCAGTATGACTATATTATTATGCAGTATATTTATAACAATAATATTGAAACAGTGCATTTTCTCCAATAGCTTATAATTTTTCTTAATACATATATGTAAACTGTGAATAGAAAGGTATCTGTGCCTTCTTCAACTCCAATAGAGGACCACACATATCATGTATTGTTGGATTATTTTCAAGGACACCTCTTCATGCAAGGTCACGCTTAAAGCCGTTACAGAGTCAAGTATGCAACACTAATTTTTTTTTTAATTCCAAGAAAACACTAATGAACTCGAAGATCAGGGCTAATAAACATCTCAATCTAGCAAAAGGTTGTAATGTAAAAAGTAGTCTATATTATATTGAACATGAAAATGTCATGTCCACATGTTAAAAAGGTCTATGGGGAGCATCTATGCTTTATTTTAAACATTTACTAGACTGTATTTCTTATATTTATAGGATCTTGCACATGGGTGAACTACATTTTAATATCTTGTTTTCCATTCTATTATTACATTATTATACAAGATTTATAGCATCAGCTTTGCTAAATAAAGAGAGACAGTACAGTTATAGTGCAATCCAAGACCAGAGGGTTAGGGGGTGCTGCTCATGAGAATTTACAATCTAAAGGGAAGGAGAAATTATGCAAAAGGCAGTAGCTGTGTGGTGATGAGTTGATTGTGGAAGTACAATAAAATTCAATTGCTCTCTACAAACAGGATAAACTTGACTGAACAGATAGTTTTTCAGGGATCTCCTAAAGGCAGACAGAGTAGGAGATAGCCACACAGGTTGGGTTAGGAAGCTCCAGAGGATGGGAGAGGCAATGGAGAAGTCCAGGAGGCCAGCATGATAAAAGGTGATGAGGGAGTTAGAGAGCAGCGGTCTTAGGAGGAGCAATGTGAAAGGTTTGTCTAATATCTTGAGAGGAGGTTGGTGATGTAACTAGGCACAGTTGTGGATAGGTTTGCAAGTTGTTGTTAGAATTTTACATTTCATACATATATGTTGGCCAATTGGATGCTAGTGGGGGGATTGGCAGAAAGTAGTAGCAGACACGGAGCAGTTGGTAAGATGGGTGAGCTTGGCAGAAGCATTCATTTATTTTTATTTATTACAGGTGCTTACTCTATATAGCAGTAAAATTATGTAGTGCTTATATATATATATATATATACACACATATATATTTATATATATATATATATATATATATATATATATATATTGAACAGCACTCCCTAACTTTCAAGGAACGTACAATCTAGGGTCCCTAACTCACATTCATACATATTAGGGCCAATTTAGATGGAATCCAATTAACCTACCAGCATGTCTTTGGAGAGTGGGAGGAAACTGGAGTACCAAGAGGAAACCCACAAAGGCACAGGGAGAACATGCAAACTCCAGGCAGGTGGTGCCATGGTTGGGATTTGAACCAATGACCCTAGTGCTGGAGGAAGTGCTAAGCATTTAGCCACTGTGCTGCCCCGTCATGATGTGCCTGTCATGATGACTAAAGGGGGAATAGCATGTGTAGAGGTAAGCCAATGAGGCTATGTTTGCAGTAGTCAAGGTGAGAGATAATAAGAGAGTGAATTAGTAACTTATTGAAAATTTGGTTAAAAAGGGGCATATTTTTGAAATGTTACAGAGGTTTAGGCAGCAGGATTTGACCAGTGATTCAATGTAGGGCTGGAAGAAGAGGTCCAAGTCCAGGATAAGATCTTTACCCCTAGTATTAGGGAAGAGAAATATAACTGTCCTACTAAGGTTGATGGAAAAATCTGGGGGGGGGGGGGGGAAGATGAGTAGACAGAGGTGAACTTGTAACAGACAGATTGGAAATTCCATAGGGCACAGGAAACTGGCAACAGCTGCCAGAGGAAGAAGGGTTCTTGGCGTGGGGTGAAAGTTAGATAGCAAAGAGCCAGGATTGGGTAAAATATCCCCTAATGTCTGGAGAATCAGGGGTTGGAAGTGACATGGGAATGACATTTATTTGAATGCCCCAGTGTTCTTGAGGTTATTTTAGCATGTGAGCTCAGAATAAAAAGGAGGTGATGTGCAGTTGCTGTGAGAAAGTATAGTAGAGAGGGAATATTACAGAGTGGAGAAACTAGTAGTCATACTGGGAAGGAAAATACTGGATGGAGAAATACTGATTTCTCTGCAGTCTGTCACAATCACTGTTTGTAGATGGCTTTATGTTTGTGCCTTAGTTAAAGTGCCATTTTAAAACAGCAAGGTCACTTATGCTAAAACCTGGCACTTTAGATGTAGCACCTTCCCAGTTAGGTTGCTAGGGAAATGTAGTTTTTGTCTCATTCTGTAGTCAGAGGAGTTGGATTGTCTGCTGTTGCTCCACAGACTGTAGGATTGATTGCTTCCCTCTAGTTTTATTGAGAAACTTCCAGAGTTGGGGGACAAAGAGACAAATCCTCAGCTTGAATATTAACTGTCCTCTGACCAAATATAATAGTAGGGGGTTCAGTGAGCGCTAACTAATACAGCAGCTGATACACTAAAAAGGAAAACCATAAAACCTTAAAACTGACGACATAACATAGATAGTGCAGCGCTGCACTATCTATGTTATGTTGTCCTCTGACCAATCCCTGGGTAAGTGTGACCAGTAGGTGGTCAAAGAAGGGGGTAAATAGGATGAAGCATAGGCAGAGGAGTTAGTTGATGTGTGGTCCTACCTGCATGAGGATGGATTGCTGAGGCTTCAGGGGGCTATTTGCCTCTGGAGTCATCCAGGACTAGCTGCTGGACTACTTGGTGCTATGGACAGAAGCCCGGTCTGGTCTACAACTGTGCATAGTAACTGTACCAGTTAGCCCTGAACTTGCTCAGCATCCCTTGTGGTCATCAGCTGCAAGGGTATTAGACTGCTCCAGCCTACTTCAATCTATGTAAAAAAAAACAATTGTTCATGTCCCTCAGCTGTGAGCTTTGTGTGTTGTTGCTATAGAAAGAAGTGTCCTCAGCTTAATTCTACATTCAGGTGTTTTGGAGTACCCCATTTTTCTCATTCTGTTCAAGTTCTACATCAATAAATCTCATAAAGACATCTCCAGGACTATTTTCTGAGCTGGAGTGAGTGAACTGTTCGCTGTGTTCTTGGCAGCTTCTTCTTTGAATAGGAAAGAACTTGGGCAAATCCAGTGGCCTATTTAGGGGTTAGCTCTGCATAGATAAAAACTGACATAGCAAGAGTTCCAGTGTCCCCAGGCAGAAAATAATCCTACACCAATAGGTTGCTCTAACTTTAAAGGAAATGGGTTGGAGAGTGTCAAAAACAAAGGTAAATCTATTTTTAAAAAGATAAACACCGGATTCGTTTTTACACAGCCAGTAAAGCAGAGGTTAATTCAGTGCACCAAAGCAGAAAGATCACATAGGATCAGTTTTTGCAGGCCCCTTTCACACAGGGTGGATTCCGTGCAGAATCCATTCTGATCAGCAAGGAATCAGCTCACAGATAGCCTGCTAATTGGAGCAGAGTGGGCAGATGACACATCCTTGTCGGCAGAGCGGATACCGACAAACTCCATTCTGCTTTATGGGCTGCCAGAAGTAAATGGACTCCACAGTCTGTTTTTCACTCAACTATCCTCTTATCAGATCCCATTCTGTTTTTTCAGCGAACTGGATCAGACAGGTAGTCCTGTCAATAACGATGCATGGGCCACCCAAAAACAAAACTAACAGGTGGACCTGGTTGAATCGCCAAAGTGAAAGGGGCCTTAAAAGTGCCAGGTTACTTATGCTAAAAAGTAAACTTTAGATAAAAACTGACTTTGTCTTTCAGTGTATATGAGGATGTGCTTGTTGCATCAAATGCAGGAGAAAGAAACGTGATGCAGTTTTTGTTTTATGTACTCTTACACACCAAACTGTGTATGTAAGCCATTTTTATTCTAGATAAAGTAAGTAATTCTTTTTGCTTTCTTTGGTAAGCCGGGGAGATTTCTCTTCACTTCCTATCCTAGAGATGCAACAGGATATGGGAGAAACTCTCCAACGTGAGCAACATTCTCATCTACAGAAACAGATGTCCCCCTTGGAGGAAGTTTCCTTACTTGCTGTTCTGACAACTCAAAGGTTTTCGATTGCAACTAATTTTTTGTCTTATTGACAATGGTCACTATGACAAATAGAGTAGTAAACCTCTATAGTGGAGCCACAGACAGTAATAAATGCTGGATAGATAGATAGATAGATAGATAGATAGATAGATAGATAGATAGATAGATAGATAGATAGATAGATAGATAGATTTTACCTGGGAAAAAATCAAGCACAATGATTATTCACTGAGTACAATTTTCATAAACCCAGGAAATTAATAGGTCAAAGCATACTGAACATTTTATAACAAAACATACCTTTTAGTATATTTACTTTGTGTATATTATACCCTGCATGTGCATCCACACGCGTCACTGAAAAATAGTAAAAACTGTGGCCATACAATCTGGTTTACCATGCACAATCAGTGCTCTGTTGTTCTTACATATCCATTTTCTAGCTATGTTAAAAATCAATTCTGATAAAACCTTTAGTAATGACATACATAGCCTTTTGAGAGAGACAAATATAATAAATCAGAAAAAACACTGAGTCATTTTTAATGGCAATTTAACATGCACCGTAGGAAGGTTAGTCTCCCACTTACAATTCATATTCTTTCAAAAATATTTTTTTAAATGACTGTATTACTCTTGCTGTTAATTCTGATATATGATGGGTGACTCTCCAGCTCCCAAACTGCCTTCTCAATAATTAAGGCACACAACCTAGAGTTAACTAGTTAATTTTTATTTCAGAATATATGACAAGGGAAATCATTCACCATATGTCAGTAGAAAAATCTAAGGTCTTATTGTATATAATTTTCACCAGTTTATACTCTTGCTCTCACATAGGAATACATAGTTTTGTAGCCTATTGCACTTTAAATAGGATTGCATTCATTTTATTGTAAAATTAAATTTTTACCTTTAAATTGTTAATTGTTCTCTCTCTGCATTATGCACATTGTACAGTATGTTTTAGGAAATGTCTGTGGTGTGCGGGTGCTCCAGCAGAGACTGACTAGCATTTTGTTTATTGCAGCGACTACAGTGCACTGTAAACCACCTGCTTGCAGTCTAAGTAGGAGAATGCAGGAAAAAGGTTAAAATGCTATAGATAAATTGAGTAAACATTGTCATCTTAGGAAAGGAAGTGCCTGTGGATATACCTTGTTGATATAATTTAACTGAAAGTGGGACATGGAAAAAAAAAAAAAGATTAAACATCTTAAAATTATGGGAGCATCTGCAACAACATATTTTATTTGGGTTTAGATATACCTTAAGGGATCTTTTGCTAAAAATAATCACTGTGTAAATGACTCAAGCATAACTAACCCCCATAATTTGTCCAGTGCCTTTATACTGTATATTATATTTGTCAAATCCATCTAATGGCCATAATGAGGTATTTTCCCAAAATGCCTCAATCAGGAAAACACCACATTATATCCACTAAAAAGAGATTATGATCCTACAATATAAGTAAGTTAGGCAAACAACAAGCTCTCATCTGTGTTTTTTAAACTAGTTTACCTTTTTTTTACTGGGACTTGTTCTTATTTATTTTTCACTTTCAATGTATTTATTATTATTTATAGGGATTTGGCCTCCGGCTGACATTTTTCTTTCTAGCTTTGGCAATTGCAGCTTATTTACTGAACAGGGGAATGACAGTTGGCATGGCTTGGCCCAGAAATCAGCCCTAGTAACAAAGTATAGCTTGTTTCAGAAAGCTAAACAAAGCAGTTTTTGGCAAAAAGGGAATAGCATCTTTTGGTGTCTGCTCTTAGACAGGATTTTTTAAAAATTCAAAATGCTGATAGATTCATTTGAGGCAGACAGAATGCTTGGCCAGAACTCACCAGTGACAGGATCACTAGGATATGCAGGAAAAATAATCACCTGCTTTTTATGTGTTACTCCCTTGGTAGTTTTGGCAAAGGGGCATCACTCCTTTTTTTGCCAAAATGCTGTAGAATGTCAACAAGAGAGCAATGCCTTACTCATTAGGCTGTCAAGGTATCAATACATACAAGTAGATTCCTGATGTGTCCTCTATAAATATCCTCTTGCTTTAAAATCATTGCCAGGATTGTACGTGTGACAACACCCCTACTCCACAAGGCTGATATTTGAAAATTATGTGTACTGAGCTAGAAGGGGAACCTTTTGGACAACTTTGCATCACTTAGTAATGTATTCATGGAATTGGCAATCTAGTCAACAGCAGGAGAAACTACCTTCATCACTACACTAACAAGAAAATACTGTTCTTCTTAAGAATAGCTTTTTAAAGTGGTTCTAAAGTTAAAATGTTTATTACCTCAATGCGTTAAGGTAAAAAATGTTTTACTTGTTGTGCTACCCCCCCTTACCAAACTCTTACTCAAGTCCTCTATTGACTGAGCATTGTGTTTAGTCCAGCTGCAGGTCTTCTCTCCCATCTTCCTAGTCTCACTGGAGACTCAGGCAGAAGCAGGAGCTATTGAAAACTACTGCTGTCAGTCAAATCCTATGAGAAGGGAGCAGGGGGTTTGGCTAAGGTGTGCTGTGTGTGTCTAAGGACACACACAGCCTGGCTCAGAAGTGCACTCATTTACTATGGGGGAACATGCAGGAGAGGAGTTGAGAATACCAGTAGGGGATTGGAAGAGAGGAGATAAGGGGCTGGTCTGTGAAATATTATTGCACAGAGCAGGTAAGTAGAAACCTCTTTATATTTTAACTAAAACAAAAAAAGGGGTTTAGAATCACTTTAAGAAAGTGCACACACATTCATGATGATTCCACGCAATATCCTGTTAAAGGAGATTAATGCATGTAATAGTGTTTCAGTGGATTTCCTGGGACCAGTACTAGTGTAACAGGGGTGATATGTTAACAAAGCAAAAGCAAAGGTGTTTTAAAGATGAACCTTGGGCTCCATGTTTACAATATCTTTGGATGTGTTTTTATGTTCTTTTCTCTGCAGTATAGTAAGTTTCCTTTTTCTTTTTAACAAATCAGCATAAAGAAATCTGATCTTAGGCCTGGTTCACCCCGATGCGTTTTTTAGTGCTTTTTGCAGAGATGCGCTACAGTCCATTTAGCAAAGTTTCATATGGGACACGTTCACATCTATGCTCTTTTGAGTCACTGCATTTTTGGAATCATCATAGTCATCATAGTTAGTCTGGTTCAAAAAAGACAAAAGTCAATCCAGTTTATTCATAAAAAAAAAAAAAAAGTTATAATCCTATACCCACAGTGGATCCAGAGCAAGGCAAATAACCCAGCAAAGCATTATCTAATTTGCTCCTGCAGGGCATAAAAATTCCTTCCTGGTCCCCCAAAAGGCAATCGGATATTCCCTGGATCAACTTTACCTATAAATGTTAGTATCCAGTTATATTCTGTGTATCCAAGAAAGAATCCAGGCCTTTTTTAAAGCAATCCACTGAGCTGGCCAGAATCAACTCTTGAGGGAGCCTATTCCACATTTTCACAGCTCTTACTGTGAAGAAACCTTTCCATATTTGGAGATTAAATTTATTTTCCTCCAGATGTAAAGAGTGCCCCCTTGTCCTCTGTGATGACCTCAAGGTGAATAACTCTACACCGAGTTCACTATATGAACCACTGATGTATTTATATATGTTGATCATGTCCCCTCTTAATCTCCTCTTCTCCAGAGAGAATAAATTCAATTCCTCTAATCTTTCCTCATAGCTGATCTCCTCCATGCCTCATATCAGTTTAGTTGCCCTTCTCTGTACTTTCTCAAGTTCCCCAATGTTCTTTTTGTGAATTGGTGCCCAAAACTGAACTGCATATTCCAGATGAGGTGTTACTAATGATTTGTACAGGGGTAGAATGATCTCTCTCTCTGGAGTCTATACCTCTTTTAATACAAGAGAGGATTTTGCTCGCTTTAGAAACCACAGAGAAAGGGTCAGGGACTTTTTAAAATGCAAAATGTTGCTTTTTTTGTTTCAATAGACTTCAATGGAGACACTGCATAAAATGCATATAGTGTGTTTTTAACTCATTTTTCATTTTTGATCTGCCCAGTGACAAGCTGGCCCAAAAAATCCCCAAAAAAGCAAAACGCTTAAACATGCAAAATGCACCTGCAGAAAGCACTACAAAATGGACAAAACACATACTGTATTGGTGTTAGTTGTGCCTTTCAGTACAGTCTTTACTGTAGCACCTGAGCTATGATTGACACCAGTGTCATTTATCTGCTCGTGTACACTTTGCTTATTCACAAAATGCAACCTGTGATAATGCCGGGGTCCAAGCACAGGCTGTGTTTTGTGAATGAGTAAGCGTACCAATCTCAGTTTATGGAAAACAAACAGTTAATTTATCTCAATCCCTACTTCTTGTGCAGGGAAGGTGAGAGAAAGACTTATGCTCCTCAGCACCTGACTGGTATCTTAAGATGGGGAGCAGTGCTGTTTTTGCAAAACCTCTTATGTTTGAACACTTGTCACACTTACGGCTTGTATTCCTGTGTGCTGGGAAGCTATCTCCATGTCCATGTTCAATTATTCTATTCCCTTTCAAAATATAGCTAAAGAAGCTCAGCTAGCAGGTACCTTACCACTGCATTTCCTCTTTGAGCCGTGTAGCTTTTTCTGTCTAGAATTTCCATTTTACGTACTCTTTCTCCTTTTATCATTGACCTAGTTTGGAGTTAATCTACTCTGTTCTAAGTATTACCAGTGTGTATGTCTTGTATGCTATCCTATAACTTACTTGCACACAGGAATGTCAGTCTAATTAAACTTTCACTTCACGACACCATTTACAGCCTCGACGTTTGCCCTTTCTGACCTAGGTTTCTAAAATAAAATGTCAGATTTTTACTCTAGCTAACAAACCTATGCCTTTTTGTCAGCGTTTATATACGTTGGGTATCTAAAGGGTCTATATACGTTACACAGTTTATAATGCTTATCAATGACCTACATATGCTACACAATGTCTAATCTGTTGTATAACATTTGAGTAACAGATTTCCTAAACTGTATTGGTAACATTTAAAGTAAAAATACCATTATTATTTCACCTAGGGATATATGAAGAGAACTGGAAAGAGTGACTTGCAGGGAACTTTGAAGACATGAGTTAAAAAGTTCTACTGTAAGTTGCTAACATAAGGTTGCGTTAGACATAAAGATATTGAACATAATGCAGTTTTGTGTTGGCAGGAGGGAGGAAAGCATTTAAGAAATGTTTTTTATTTAGTTATTTTTTGGGAAAACAAATTTTCTTTAGGTCCTCACAACTGTCTTCTATTTCTATTTTAAGACAGTTGTGAGGTCCTAAAAAGCATTTGTTTTCCAAAAAAATAACTAAATAAAAAAACAACACAATTTTGAAGCTGCTGTTATGGCTATAATTTTATTGATATAAAGAAAATACTTCTGCTATTTATAAAGAGATATGTAAACTGATCTGAATTCAGTTTTAATTCAGATCCAATATCAATTGATACCATTAATATCAGAAATTTTTACCTCATTTGGGTTCCCTGCTGTTCACACTGCAGCTGGTGGTTCATTCAGTCATTTGCACAAGATTTGCTATAGACTGT
The DNA here is from genome assembly GCF_062004578.1 of Staurois parvus. NCBI lineage: Eukaryota > Metazoa > Chordata > Amphibia > Anura > Ranidae > Staurois > Staurois parvus. Next base: position 9,540,574 of record NW_028317951.1, read on the forward strand.
GCAGTGTGTAGAAGTCTCCCTCATATTATCTCCCCTGATGGCCCAATGTTTTTAGAAAATAGAGGTGTCCGTTTATGAACCAGCAGTAATAGATCGCTGCTCAGTTCTCCGGCATTCTCGGAGAACACAGTTCTCCTGTGAATGCCGTTTATGAAGGATATGTAGATCAGTTCTCCAAACGAAAGGAGAACGGTCTACAAACGCTGGAGAACGGTCTACAAACGCTGGAAAACGGCTGATTTTACTATAATCTCGCGAGATTACAGTAAAAGATCAGTTTACTAAACAGAGGTAAATTATCTCTGCTTAGTTTGCGGTCCCTCCGATTCTCCAGCTCTGGGCTGGAGAATCTGGAGGGAGAACACAGATCTCCAGTGAAGAGCTGAACATGTTCTCCTGAGTGTTATAAACTGTGAATGACCAGAGAATAGCTGCAATCCTCTGAATCACAGCTATTCTCTGTGTCATAAAAGGACACCAGAGTTGGGATATTTTCTGTGTTGGTGAAGTACTCTCATGGTCAAATGTTCATGTAACTATTTTTCTCTTAGGATTGAATGCTAGGGAATGTTACATTCACCTGGTGAAAGGCAAAAAGAAAACTATTAAACATAGCGTATATAATTACATGGGTATTATTTGCAATGCAAATTTTTTATAATTAGACCCCTTTATGTATGATTTGTATATGGAAATCAAAGATGTTTAAACTGTTTCTTCTTTTATTGATAGAATATCTAGCATCCAATTATTTTACAATGCAGTGGTTATTTTAAATATATAACTAGACAGGTTATGGTAAGTTGAAATAGAAGGAACCAAAAAGCCATCTGCTAAACCATTGTGAACAATAGAGCTTTCTTAAAATATCTGCATCTCTCACTTCTATCACAAATCCAAAAAATAAGAAATTTCTTCCTTCTCCTATTATGATTTTGAGAAAAATTTATTTTTTTTAGTGTAGGGAACGATGTGAGTGTAAATATTGTGTATGTAAGAAATTAGTTGTCAATGATCTTGATGAATTTAAGGATTATAATTTAGGTTACACCCCAAATTTAACCTAAAAACAACGTTTATAAAAATGTGCAGATGTTAGCCCATAACCAATATTTAGATGTCAATTTGCAGCCTGAACAACAGTAAGGAAGGCTGGAACTTGAATGCTCTCTATGGCATCATTCTACTTTACCTTCTTCTTTCTGAAAATTCTAGTCATAGTGCATGTTGAAAGCGTGAGTTCAAAAGTAATATAATTAAACAATAATGAGAATCATAAATGACTCAACTCTATATGTCAACATATTTCTTTCTTGTCTTATTACATATGATAATTAAATTCTTTTTATTAAAAAAGTGAAAAAATGGAATGTTGGTGGATTTTTTTGGTTTAACTTTTCTGTTCTTAGAAATGACATCTCTGAACAAAGAGGCAAAATGTATAAGTGCACAAAATAAATGAATATATAAACATATAGCTACAATCTTAAAATAACAAACTGCATACTGATCCTCTGAGATTTATAAAGGTGCCAAATACAAATATTTAAAATATTAAATAAAATAGTATACTATAAAAGAATAATACATGCATACAATTCAATAATAGCAATAACATGTTGCTAGATAGAGGAGCATAAATATGCATATCACACATTTACTATTCTGTACTATAACACAAAATGAAATGTTAAAATAATACAAATCATGTCTAATTTGCATCATCTCTTCTATTTATGTATGTGCTGGGACTAAAATGGAGATGAAGCCTCCATCAGTCATCTTATATGCTACCCCGTAGTGTTTAGCAATGTAAGGACTTGGAGGAGGAGCGAGGGAGAGGACTGTGTATATTACCACTGTTTATATGCTCACATCTGTGTCTCTATAGTTATGTGGGCTGCACAGGTAAGAAAAAGGAGGAAATGAGCAGTTTAGAATGAAACTGGAGCATGCTCAGTAGATGTGGCAACGGTTGATCTACACAATCTCAGGCTGCCATGCAGACACAGATAAGGAAGGAGGTACAGTGAACAGCAGGATCACCCAGGTTTTTTGCAATTTACAGAATATTAATGCTCTAGTGGCAAAGTGAGTATTCACACAATGTAATATAGCATATATGAACAGTTTATAATGATTTGGGTTTAATTACACTTTAACAAAACATAACCAAGAGCTTATGACCAATCCTGAATATTAAAAAAGGAATAACATGGTTGCTTGGTACACCATTCAATAGGAAAACTAATAATCCACTTTAGACGCAGGACTACTAGGATAACTAGCCATTGCAAACTGTGTGATTAATCGACACAGCATATTTTGTGAGGGCAATCTAGACAAGAACAAAAGTGTAATATTGCCCCCCTTACCAGTCCTTATAGTGGTTGTAAGTTGTGCCTGTCTATCTGTAGTCTTCTCTACATCATTTCAAAGTCCCGCATTTATAAAGTTTGTCTGAGCTGTCAGAAAAAAAGGGGGACTGATAAGCAGACTGGTAAGCAGAGCAATAATATACTTTTGTCCTTACGTTTATATATGCCTTATATTTTAGAAATCAGCACTGGTGTGGCCTATTATTCAAATCTATTCAGACAGATGACACACAGCAGAATAACAACAGGGCCAAATAATGCTGCAAATGCTATTCAATGAGGAGAGAACTGACAGCTGATAGGAGGTAAGGGACACAACCACTTCACACAGCTCACAGGAACAAAGCTCTGGCTGTCAATCCACAGGAGGTCCCTCCTGTCACCATTTTTCTATTGGTGTCAGGAAAACTTGTCAGAAGTGACTCAGGCAGCAGACAGAAATGATACGGACAGTGCTCTGGTCTTAGACAAGTGCACACTATTAAGGGTTTTGCTTTGTTCATTTTTTGTGTCTGAGAATTAGAAACACTTTAAGTGTGGGCTGTATTTTTTTCAGATCCTTCTAGTTAAACACTTCTTGTCCAAGAATAACAACTTCACTCGGTGTACTCTATGTAGGAACAGAGTTATCTTACTAGAACAGGTGTGATAGGACTACAGACCACCTTCTATAGTACACAGAGAGAGCTGGACATAAAGTTAACCTAGAAAGCACAGGAAGTTGTCAGCTCACATGATATTTGACAGGATCAACAGGTGTCTTTTCAAAGATTTAATAAAATGTTTTTATTTGCATTTTTAACACATCAAAAGGGAACAAATAAGAGTACCTACACTTTAAAATCTAAAAGAACAAAGTAACATATTTTTGCTGCCCTAAGCAACCAGTGAAAAAAATTTGATGTGTTTCCAATATGCAAAAAAAAAAAATGACAGACAAATTGCAAGTGTCTGTATAAACAATATCATTCTTGTCTCTGGGTTTCATAAATCACCAATTGACCTTGCTTATGAACTATTGAAGAAACCAACGAAGCATATTATATGGTATCCCTTATCTAGAATTGAATTAAGTCATTTTTTTTTACAGAATAACAATACATTGATTTTATTTTGCAAAAAAAGGATTGAAAAGTATTTATCAGTCAGCCAAGATTTCACTTTCAAGAAAAGAGTCACTTGCATAAAAAGTCCCCAAGAGACCGAGAGATGCGTGTTTATAATGTCAACAACATTTTAAACAGATCCAGGCTTTCTGTCTTTCATATTATCCATTGAAATCATTGCCAGAATGGTTGATCCAATACCTATGAGAACGGCATACCGATCTGTCATTCCCAGGGGCCAAACATTTTACTACTTTTTATTTTTAAAGGTGAAGTCATAGAGGTGCTTTATCTCTGATGTTTCATTTATGTTCGGGAATAATTTATCCATTTTGGTTAGTAGAACAATGATTTTTAGGCCCATCTGTTAGTCAGTGCTGATGCAAAATGAAAAAGAAAGTTGTTACAGATGATGAACAAAATAAACAGCGTTTTAATCTTCATCAGTGCCTGAGCAATGCGCCCTGAGTCACTTTAGAGGTCAGTGTCAACAGCTGGCTGTCTGGCTGCCTACCTAACACTGTGATAGAATATTATAGCATTTAACATCCGGCTGTTTGGTGTAACTTTCATAGTAATGATACTGACACAGCTGTTGGACATAAATGGGTCATCTTATTCTTGTAACATTTAACTGTACATAGAAGACAAAAGTTAGTGCAAATATTTTGATAGAATTTAAATTTAAAATAACAGTTGTTATATGTAAAAATATATTAAAACCTTCTGTAAAGTGGTGTGTGAATGTACCCATACCAGTGTATAATTAAGAAACATTAATATAAATTTAAAGTGATACCAAAGGCTATAAGTGGTTGTAATATTATATTATACCCAGTGAAGTGACTGGCCTCAGGTGATACACAGAGATGAAACAAATCCCCCTACATATGTTCTACCTATTTATCTGCATTCTTCGCTTCTGTACAGCTGTTCTAAGCCCAGAATTTAAACAGATTGTCTGATCTTTCAGAAAATAGGGTGCGGGGAGCTGAAATTACACACTGCAGAGCTCAGTCAGGGGAGCTCTGAGAGCTGATTGGAGGGAACGCACACCCCTTTACACAGCAGGCAGGAACAGAGCTGAGGCTGTAAATCACAAGCTGTGTGCTGAAGATCCCTTCCATATCACCTTTTTTTCTCTTGGTGTCAGGAAAACTTGGCAGAAGTGATTTATGCTGATAGCAGAGGAATGACGTAGCAGACAGAAATGCCACTTAGTGCTCTTAACTGACACAAGTACATACTATAAAGGGACATGCTTTGTTCATAGTTCATGTCTGAGGTTTACAACTACTTTAAATATAAAAGAGGTAATGTTTACCTACTTTGTACAATGATATTGCACAGAAAGGTCACCTACCTCCTCTTGCAGCAGGCACCACCAGCGCTGTCAGCTTCTCCCTCTTCTGGGTGACTCCATGAGCAAGCGGATGCTAAGGAGCCACCCGCTTTGCATGCTACGAAACCATGACATGCTCCTCCTCACAAAGGTTTGACTGACAGCAGCAGGAGCCTATAATTCCACTGCTCTTGGTTTCTCCTGGGAAAGTAGAAAGTGAAAGAAGCAATGCTGGAGCCGGAGACAGTGCCACAGGCACAGAGCCAGGTAAGTGTTTATGGACAGGAATTGGTAGGGCAGATAGTGAAACATTTTTCACCTTAATGCAAACAATGCATTAATGTACAAAACATTTAAACTTTTGAACCACTTTAATTGTGATATATACTTGGTTATTCTAGACTAACAAAAGTGTTAAAATAGAAAAAAAGCATTTTAATATGCCTAATGTAAACACCAACTAGATGATATTTAATCTGCTATCATAAACAATTGCCATCTTTTTTTTCCCATAAGGTACTCATTATCACCTTTATTCATTCTTTCTTGTATCTCAGTGCTGCTGATCTCCTTCAGGCACTTCCTTTCTAAATGCACTCACCCCAGCATAAGCTATATATGATTGCTCTGAACCAACTTTCTGAAAGTGACTATAGTGCCTGAGCAATGTTTGTTGCCATGGCCACTGGCCACTTGTAGTCTCCAACAAGGGCACATATGACAGGGTGTCAGCAAGGGCACAACTAAGAGACAATTTTCACCACATAATAGGAAGAGCCTAGACAAGGACCTGACACGTTCATCAGGTATCATTTTAACGAAAGCTGAACATTTAAAAAAATTGAAAACCATTTCTGAAACCACGTTAACATTGCAAAGCTTTTATTAGATTAAGGTGATTGGGTTTGGATCTGCTTTGATGTATATTTGACTATGTGTGAAAAATATCCCTCTCACAAAAGTGAATTAACAAATATAGTAGTTGTGATAGTAAAAATAAAAAGATGAGACTAATGATGAAGTTTTTTGTATTTTTAAAGAATATGTAACCTTAGTAACATTTTCAAAATGGAAAATTGTGAAATTTAAGTTAACAAAGGTGAAACTCATGATGACATGATTGTTCTGATATACAAGATAAAAATAGGAAACTGCCTACAGATTGTCAGAACTTAAAGTGAACTATTTGAATTTTCTCTTGACTAGTCATCTTTAATGTAACAAATCTTAAACATATCTAAATGCCTTATTCTGCAATAGGACACAACATTAATAGCCAATTGAATTGGGGTATACTGTATGCTCACTATACATTATTTGATGCCAAATTATATTAATTCCTTTAAATATAGCTTTCTGCTTTTTCTGATTGGAACCACAAGGCATTCACCATAAAAATGCTACTTATCTGATACCTATGTATCTCATCAAGAAGTACGATATGTAAATGCAAAGCATTATCTTTCTATTTATGGGGTCACTTACCATGTCTGTGATAAATGAACAGAATATTGTGCTTGGTTGTAAAGTAACATAAATCAATTAGTTAAATTATTTTTTTTTTATTTTAGGCAATAAACCAACCCCATTATTGAACAACCTTTTATTTGTTCTGCTCTAAGTATTTTAAACATTCATGTAAGTGTTAAATTATGGCAAAACTGCTTTACCAAGCAATGCATTGGTAACAGACCCTGAACAAATTTAGCATCCTTCTGAGGAGAGAGAAACCACTCCAAAGTAAGAGTTTAATAATATTTTTGCAAAAAGTACTACACCAAAACTAACATGAAGCAGAAATCCAGGCAATAATAAAAACGAAAAAAATGCCAATTAGCCGTTAGCAAAAGCATCCAGGGCAGTAAAATAATGTCCTATGTGCATGAAGCCTTAATGATTAGAGGCCTGCTTTAATGAGTGCTTTTTATATCTGCCTAGAGTCTAGCTTTAAGAGGAACATGGCCTGGGAATAATATATAGGCTGCTGAACTCTCCTGAAAGTGAGCTACTGACCCAGAGGCAGTGACACCACATTATTTATTTATTACAGGTATTATATAGAGCTGACAATTTAAGCAGAACATTACATATTGCACATTTACATTAATGATAAATATGTTCATAAGGACGATTTGTAATTACTCAGATGTGACTTGTTGTGTGCTTGTTCCAGGCTGGTGTTTCACAAAAAAATTGTTTGAGGGATAATGCATGGTAGGCAGACAGCAACCTTTTTTTGGAAGCACGTTATGAATGTCAGCCTACATTTATCTTCAGTACATGTTTCCTTTAACTTGTTGTACCACTGTATTCAGCTTAGACATCAAATCATTGTAAAATGGTATTCACTTGGACTTTACAGGTGTTAAAGTTAATGGCCAGAAAAGTCTAGTAGAGTCTAGTTATGATTTTATCCTTTAAAGGCTTTTCTTTTGCAGTTAGTGATACGTTACTATGGGCAGGGCAATTAAATCAGGAGCTGTACTCAGCCAACATAAGTTCCCTTTCAGAAATCTTTGAATTACTCCTAGCACTGGCGTTGCAGGAGATTCCAGATCCCCTTTTTTTTAGTTTCAGAGTTACCTTCATTCGATTCTAACCTTTGGGTGGGTTTCACAATTCTTCATGTGCAGAAAGCTTCAATACTGCTTTAGGTGACACAAGTTTGACGATCATTCTCGTTTTCACTCAGCTTTTTTGCTTATGCTATTTCTCTATGATCTTTCGCTATCCCTCTTTAATATCCTATGTGTAAGTCCACCCCTTCTGAAACTCCAGAATCTGTTATGTTCTGAGATATTTCTGACCTGGTTTGTTAATGGTTTCAATCTTTGTAGGCATGAAATCATTAGAGACTGGCAGGCAGCAGGCGAAACTGTGAAGAATCAAAGGCGTGAAATGGTGACTATCTGGTGTTGTGCAGAAACCACATAAATTAAATGAATGGATTGGGATAGTGTAAGGTTATTGATGGACATAAAGCAGTGGTCTTTCAAGTCCATTGTTCCTTGATATCCCTCTTTAATATCCTATGTGTAAGTCTACCCCTTCTGGAACTCCAGAATATGTTATGTTCTGAGATATTTCTGACCTGGTTTGTTAATGGTTTCATTCATTGTAGGCATGAAATCGTTAGGGATTGGCAGGCAGATGGCGAAACTATGAAGAATCAGAGGCGTGAAATTGGTGTGGAATGGTGGCTATTTGGTGGTGTTGTGCAGAAACCACATAAATTAAATTAATGGATTGGGATATTGTAAGGTTAGTGATGGACATAAAGCAGTGGTCTTTTAAGTCCATTGTTCCTTTGAATTTCAAGTAAAACAATCTGCTCAAAAAACTAACATCCCACATTTTCCTATTTTAAAATATGAGAAATTGAGCAATCATAAACAATACAAATGTTTATTTATTGTAACTGGAAGCATTATTTGATACTATTTGGTACCATCCCATGTATATTTTGTAAATGTATGATTTTCTTAGTAGAGAGTCTTTCACATCCATGAAACAATCATCTATACATCATACTGAGGAAGCAGTTACAAGTCTGCAAAAGATTGACCTTTGTCTATAAGAAGCCTAAATAGGAACCATGCACAGTTATCAACATATGCTAGCAAATTATGGATTCTGGTCTCACTCTCAAAAGGGTTCTGTAGCTTGGTAGTAAAATAAATAGTCTGCTGGTAAACAGCAGCATATCAAATGTCAAGAATAAGTTAGGACTATTGCAGACCTAAGTATGGATGGTCATAGATAAGCTGAAAGCTTGTGGAGAATGACTCACGTGCTACTGGGACTTACTGCAATCTTTATGCCAATTTGTCTGACAGAGAGATACAGCATGTGGGAGGTGAAAGCTTCATTTCACTCTGTCCATAAAAAAGGGAATGATGGACTGTCTGTCAAAAAGAGACTTTTCCAAAATCTGAAAATATCTTTGTGCAATAACAATACGTTCAAGGGAACAGAAACTCTCATTACTGTATCTTTAGACAGTGTGACTGTACCGAGTCATTCCTTTAACTAATCACAATGCTTACTTTTATCTGACTGTATATTAGCAAACTGGAGCCCAATGTCCTTTTTTTATGTACCAATCACTGAAGTTCTACTACTACTGAGTTCATATGTGTTTGACAGCATTGAACCTCCAAAAGCTAGACTGAAGGCAGGCAGCTAAATATACAATTTACAGGTACCCTGCTAGACAGGTTATAGACTATAGATTCTATAAATCTACATCTAAATATTTTATGAATGCATAGTGTGTTAATTTTTTCACATCACAAAGCTATAAGGCAAAATTTGACAATAGTATTTGATTTTACAAATTTTTATTCTTTTCGCTCATATATATATATATATATATATATATATATATATATATATATCAGTAACTTTACAAAAAAAAAGCTTGAAGCTGACCTTCACTCAAAAGTGAAAATTCCTGCTCATCTTCCTCCCTACTTCTGACCCACACATTAGAGGTTTTTTGTTTTGTAGGAAGTGGATAGCTTTATGGACAGGTCCCACTTTCTCAATTCTTGCCTAGGCTGCAAGACCAGTCTCACTGTACCCTTTAATCTCGCACATGGGCAGTGAAGAGCCATTTGCGATTCATCAGGAAGCTGCAGCCAACTCCCAAATCCAAGATGGCTGGGTGCCGGAGACCCACATCTGTGAAAAGAACTGGCTGTAAGAAGACATCACTGGGCTCCATGTGCTGGCAAGTACCTGATTTTTAAAAGTCGGCAGCTGCTGTATTTGTTTACTTGTAGCAAAGAAAGTACTCCATATAGCAAGGGTTCAGTGTTTCATTAAAGGATTGGCGCAGAGCTGATGGTTTTGGTTATGTTAGTCATGATGCTATCAGATGGTCTGACATTGAGCTGTACAAAAGAGATGGTCTGCATCCCTCACACAAGGACGCTGAGCTTCTTAGTACAGAGTTTAGGAGTTTTTTGGACATACATGTATTTAAACTGAGAAATAAGGGCAGAAATGTAAATGTCAAGGAGCATTTCTGTCCCCAACAAGTTGAAACAAATATGAGGGTTTGTGTTGCTAAGGACTGGGCTGATGGGGTGATCATTTCAGTTAGAGTTTCTGGTGGTAAAAATAAAGCAGAAGATGGCAGTGTTGTCATGTCATGTGCACTAATACTCTAGTTTAGGCAACAAGCTTTGTGAGTTGACAGCTCTTACGTCTAGGGACAACTTGGACCTTGTTGCAATTACAGAGACATGGTTCAAGGATTCAAATGACTGGGAAATAACTATACCAGGGTATACGCTATACAGGAAAGACAGAGTAGAGAAGAGGGGAGGTGGAGTTGTCATATGTCAAAAATAGCATAAAGCTAACATTCATTCAAAAAACAAATGAAATACTTGAAGCCCTCTGGGTCTGCTTTCCAAACAGAGAGGTATCTTCCCTAAGAATTGGTGTAATATACAGACCCCCAGGACAGACTGAAGATTATGATAACTTGTTGATTGACGAGATAACTCAAATGGCAATGAAGGGGGAGGTTTTGATTATGGGTGACTTCAACATCCCTGACATTAACTGGAATTCTCCAACTCAAGCAGGAGCAGAGATGTAATAAAAGCACTAAATGAGCTTTCTGTAAAAAGTTAGTAGAAAGTCCAACCTGAAGTGATCATATTGTAGATCTAGTACTGACAAATGGAGATTGACTGTCTAATGTTGTGGTGGGAGAAAATGTGGGTTTTAATCAATATCTTTGGTTTGATATTAAAATAAGAACTCAAAATCATATACAAAAACAAATGTTTTAGATTTCAAAAAGACGAATTTTGCTGAAATGGCAACTAGAATATATGTAAGGCAAGTTAGTAAGAATAAATGGAAGAAAAAAGCAATATGGTTCACTAAAGAGATAAGTGGGATAGTAAAGGAAAAAATAATCAGCATATAGAAGATTCAAGGAAACGGGAGGTGTAGCTGACAGAGAAGAGTATAAGAATAGACAAAAGGAGGCCAAACACATTATCAGTGCTGCCAAAGCACAGAAAGAGGAGGACATTGCTTAATCCATCAGCAAAAGAAATAAAACCGTTTTTAGGTACATTAGTGATAGAAAGAAAAAATATGGTGGGATCACTAAAATGAAAACTTGGCACAACACTTATGCTGAGGTATACCTGAATGTAGCAAACCACATAAACAATTACTTTTGTTCAGTCTTCTCAGAAATAAATTATACTAACAATAATAAGTTGGGAAATCATATTGGTTCTAGTAATGATGGTTAATTTTTTGGATTTCCGGACACAGAGGTAGCAGAGAAACTGGCTTTGTTAAAGATTAATAAAGCAATGGTATTCATCCCAGAGTTCTAAGAGAACTGTGAGGTATAGTTGTTGGACAATTAACTGATCTTTTTAATCAATCTCTTCTAACAGGAAAAGTTCTCCATGACTGGTTGACAGCTAATAGTGTACCTATCTACAAAAAGGGCAGCAAGGTAGAAGCTGGCAATTACAGGCCAGTGAGGTTAAGATTGGTTGTAGTCAAGTTAATGGACGTGCTCCTGAAAAGAAGGATCATTGATCACAACACACAACTTGCTGGATCCAAAGCAGCATGGCTTTACTGAGTGCAGATCATGTCAGACTAATCTGATTGAATTTTTTGGCTATATTACCAGTGTTTTGGACCAGGATGGTGCTTTGGACATAGCATATCTTGATTTCAGCAAGGCATTTGATACAGTTCAACATAATTATCTAATACAAAAGTTGTACAAGTTACGACTTAGCCCTTGGGTGGTTCAATGGATAGGCAGCTAGTTAAAGGATAGATACCAGAGTGTGGTTGTAAATGGGGTTCACTCGGAAAAGAGACCAGTCACTAGTGGTGTACCACAAGGCTCTGTACTGGGTTCTGTTCTATTTAATCTATATGTAAGTGATATAACTAAAAGTTTGTTGGGTAAGGTATGTCTTTTTTCTGATGACACAAAGGTGTGCAATAAGGTTGGTATCCTTGGAGGTGTATGTAATATGAAGCAAGATTTGGCATTGTTGGAAGATTGGTCAAAAAAGTGGACATTGCAGTTCTAAGTTTCTAAATGTAAAATAATGCACCTAGAGAAAAAGAATCCCTTGAGAGAGTACAACATTGGGGGTACACTGTTGGCCAGCATTTCAAAGGAAAAGGACTTGGGGGTACTTATTTCAGATGATTGCAAAATTACCAAACAGTGTGGCCATGCAGTGGGGAAAGCAAATAGAATTCTAATATGCATCACTAGAAGGGTTACCAGCAGGAGGAAGGAGGTCCTGATTCCCTTATATAGATCTTTAGTTAGACCTCATTTAGAATGCTGTGTCCAGTTCTGGAGACCTCACTTACAAAAAGATATTGTTAAGATAGAATGAGTCCAGAGACAGGTAACAAAAATGGTGAAAGGTCTGGGGGATAAAACATATCAAGAGTGACTTCAGGAACTTATCATATACAGTCTGTAGAAAAGAAGGGAAAGGGGAGACATGATTAAAACCTTTAAATACATCAAGGGGGTGAATTAGGTTCAGGAGGGCAGTATTTTCAACATGAAACCAAAATCAAGAACACGGTAACATATCCTTAAACTAACTGGAGGAAAGTTCAAAACTAATCTTAGAAAGTACTATTTCACTGGAAGAGTAGTTGATGCTTGGAATAAACTTCCAGCAGAGATGGTGAGACAGTCAATAGTAAATAGCTTCAGACGTGCTTGGGACAAAAATAGATCTATACTCTATACAAAAAAGTTAACAAAAAAACAACCCCCCCGTCCCCAAGAAAAAAAAATGGGCAGACTCAATGGACCACTCTGTCTTTTTCTGCCATCACTTTTCTATGTTTCTATCTGTTAAATAAGAGCAAACAAATCCACTGATTTTTCCAGAAATCTTTTTAACTTATAAATTCCTGAGCTCTATGCTTACACACAGGAAGTATTATAGAGATGAAGGGGGCTGAGGGATCTGAGTAAGTCTGTGTCCTTTGCAGTACATTAGAAAGGAAGTCGGCAAGACTGACAATGCATGCTTAGGAATTCAAAAGTCAAAAAACACACCATGGTGTTATGTCAAAGAGGAGGGTAGGAGCACACAATATTTTGGGTTGATCAACATTATTTGTCTGTACCTGCAGTGTGTTTAAAAAGATAAAACATTGGAAATGTACATTCACAAGCATATACCAATCCATACACCCATCATGATTTGCAAAAGTCTGCACGAAACAACTGTGCACCCCACGTGGGTGAGGACATCCCTTTGCATGGGTATATGGATTGGTACACTTGGGCGAAAGAGCTTTTACAGAGATGTGCATTTCTTTCTTTTTTTTTCTGCCGTTACATACACTTTAACCAGCCTTATCATTTACTGGCAATGAAGCTCCAATGGAAGCATGCAATGATCCAACACAGTGGCTCTCCACTTGCAGTGAGGGTAAAGTAGTTAATTTGCACATAATTTGTGTGTAGTTCTTGGGATGGACAATGTCTCCTTCCACTGAAACCTTCACAAATGTTTTTTCCCTAAAACACATTTCCTTTAAAGCTCTTCTCCAGGCACAACTTCTTTTTCTTATGGCTAGAGTAGGAAGGGGATAACACCACAGTCATGCTAATACTGTTATCTTGTTTCTGTGACTAATATTCCCCTTACTTCTCGTTTTGCTGGAAAAAGGATTGGAGAGAACACATGCTTCTTTCAGTGGAGGATAGAACTTCTGTCCATTTGTATTGCTGTCTAAGTCTACCTGTTTGATACCCATCCTTCACATTTCTGGTCCTGGTGTCCTAGAGAAATATATATATATTCATAATTAGGTGGGTGGTCATAAAGTTATGGCTGATCAGTATATACTGTATTTGTAATTAAAGGAGAAAATCTACATACCCAAGGAAAACCATACAAATACTTGGAGAATGTGCAAACTTTATGGAGTTAGAAGGCCTGGTGGGAATTTCACCCTGGATTCTGGAACTGCAAGGCTATTTGGCAACCACAAAGTCATTTTACTGTTCAAAATAAAAATAGAATATAAATTAATGGTATCTTTTGTAATTCTGTTCTGTTCCATTCACTTCCAGAGCTCCACTGTTGGGTGAATGTACACTTTAATTGTTGAATTCAGTGTATTGGCTTTATTTTTAATTCAGTTCTTGCAGCAAACAGCTGGTAGCCACATATTCTGTGATGATTTCCGTGAACAATCAGTACATTGATGTCATACCGTTTTTTCATAAAGAAATATCCATGTAGGTAATCTGAAATAAAATACTTCATGTCAGAAAATCCATTATGACTTCTGTCCATAAAACAAAAAATTGCCTGTGTAGAAATGATTGATCCAGGCCTGGGAATATTATGTAACTGCGAAGTGCAATCATTTGGTTACTTCAATTCGTTTACTGGGCTGCTGCTTTTGCAGCTGTAATTCTGGATCCTAATAAATCAAATCGCCATAGGTTGATTAAAATGATCTTTTGTATTATGTGATTCATTCTGCACTATCTATGTGCAGATATTTTCAGCTTTTTCTATCTTCTGTGAAAAAACATTCACATACATCATGCATCTTTCAACAAACTAGCCTTATTACTTTGGTATTACATTAGCATGACAGAGACAAAAATGGGGTGATTTGAGTAAAAATATTCATTTTCCACAGCTTTCTTTCATAAAGTCATGTAATGCAATGTTAATGTCAAAGGCAGTTTTTACCTTGATGTATTTTTTTAACAATATACAGCTTTCCTTATCATGTAATTCTCGACCCCCCATCCTACAAAAAAAAAGGTCATTCTCCAAAGTCAGCTTTTATTTTAAATTCCAAGGCCCTAAACATTTGGGAGGAACAGATAGTTCAGTGCAATATCACATTTTTAGCAATTGCCAAATCTTAGTTTATGTTGGAAAGTTGTTTAAACAATTGTAACAGCTACATTGAACAGCAAAAGCTCAACAGTGAAATCTATTCTTCCACTGTGGACTGCATACCAGCCAATATGCAATAGAGCAGACTGAGTTGTCATATACAATAGAACCAGAAAGAAGGCCACTGTTCTAAGTATAGTGAAATGCTCACAACATTGCTTCTAACTGAAAGGAAGCCATCCTACGTTATTTGTTGGCTAGGTGTATCTAAAGAGAAACCCCCTTTTTTTAATAGTTATTCACCCTATTTATTCTGGTTACCAAGGAAGTCTATGGAAAGTGAACCTGGAAAATCAATTTTGACAATTTTCAAGGGTAATACGTAAGAGAGTGCCAAAAAAAGGGCACAAGGAATTATTATTATTATTATACAGTATTTATAAAGCGCCAATAGTTTGCTCAGCGCTGTACATTGCAATGGGGGACAGAACAATAACAATACAATACAATGCAAAACACGAGGGGTTTGAGGGCCCTGCTCTTTCGAGCTTACAATCTAGGAGGGAGGGGATGGTGGCACAGGAGGAGAAAGCTGTGGGAGATGGAGCGGTAGGAAGAGCTGAGGAGGTCGGCAACTTAGGAATTGGGCACCCTCTCAGATAACATTTGCCAATGCAAAAATACATTTAAAAAAATACCATTTAGCAAGAAAGGATTCTCATGGGAATTAATAAAGGGTGTCATAGACACCCTGTAAAATTTTGTTGGTGCACAGCACTAAAAGTGGCATTTAGAGATGAGCGAATTATTCAAAAATTCGATTCGGCTGATTCGCCGAATTTGAGGAAGAAATTCGATTCAATGCGAATTTATTCGCTACGAATTCAACTTACAAAAAGGGTTTCTAGGCTTCAGAGAGCCTTTATATTAGTGCAGAACACTGTACCTTTAATTTAAATGCCCTTGGAGATGAGGAAGGAGAAGGAGAAGGAGAAGGATGAGAAGAAGGAGAAGGAGAAGGATGAGAAGAAGGAGAAGGATGAGAAGAAGGAGAAGGAGAAGGATGAGAAGAAGGATGAGAAGAAGGAGAAGGATGAGAAGAAGGAGAAGGATGAGAAGAAGGAGAAGGATGAGAAGAAGGATGAGAAGAAGGAGAAGGATGAGAAGAAGGATGAGAAGAAGGAGAAGGATGAGAAGAAGAAGGATGAGAAGAAGAAGAAGGATGAGAAGAAGGAGAAGGATGAGAAGAAGAAGAAGGATGAGAAGAAGAAGAAGAAGGAGAAGGAGAAGGATGAGAAGAAGGAGAAGGAGAAGGATGAGAAGAAGGAGAAGGAGAAGGATGAGAAGAAGGAGAAGGATGAGAAGAAGGAGAAGGATGAGGAGAAGGAGAAGGATGAGAAGAAGGAGAAGGATGAGAAGAAGGAGAAGGAGAAGGATGAGAAGAAGGAGAAGGATGAGAAGATGGAGAAGGATGAGAAGATGGAGAAGGAGAAGGATGAGAAGAAGGAGAAGGATGAGAAGAAGGAGAAGGATGAGAAGAAGGATGAGAAGAAGGAGAAGGATGAGAAGAAGGATGAGAAGAAGGAGAAGGATGAGAAGAAGAAGGATGAGAAGAAGAAGGATGAGAAGAAGGAGAAGGATGAGAAGAAGAAGAAGGATGAGAAGAAGAAGAAGGATGAGAAGAAGAAGAAGGATGAGAAGAAGGAGAAGGATGAGAAGAAGAAGAAGGATGAGAAGAAGAAGAAGGATGAGAAGAAGGAGAAGGATGAGAAGAAGGAGAAGGATGAGAAGAAGAAGAAGGATGAGAAGAAGGAGAAGGATGAGAAGAAGGAGAAGGATGAGAAGAAGAAGAAGGATGAGAAGAAGAAGAAGAAGGATGAGAAGAAGGAGAAGGATGAGAAGAAGAAGAAGGATGAGAAGAAGAAGAAGGATGAGAAGAAGGAGAATTCCAAGCCGGCAAAAAGTGTATCTGCAGAGCTCCGCTATTTCTTAGCGGAGCTCTGCAGATACACTTAGCGGAGCTCTGCAGATACACTTTTTGCCGGCTTGGAATTCTTCTTATTTTCATCCTACTTCTTCTTCTTCTTCTTCTTCATCCTCATCCTCTTCTTCTTCTTCTGAGGATGAGGATGAGGATGAAGAAGAAGAAGAAGAAGAAGAAGTAGGATGAAAATAAGAAGAATTCCAAGCCGGCAAAAAGTGTATCTGCAGAGCTCCGCTAAGTGTATCTGCAGAGCTCCGCTATTTCTGACAGTTCTCTGACATTCACTCCATACAGCGGTTGAAAGATTGTATCTATTTGTTTCCATAAATGGAAACAAATAGATACAATGTTTCAACTGCTGTATGGAGTGAATGTCAGAGAACTGTCAGAAATAGGCTATTTCTGACAGTTCTCTGACATTCACTCCATACAGCGGTTGAAACATTGTATCTATTTGTTTCCATTTATGGAAACAAATAGATTCTCTGACATTCACTCCATACAGCGGTTGAAACATTGTATCTATTTGTTTCCATAAATGGAAACAAATAGAT
Organism: Staurois parvus; assembly: GCF_062004578.1. Lineage (NCBI taxonomy): Eukaryota > Metazoa > Chordata > Amphibia > Anura > Ranidae > Staurois > Staurois parvus. The sequence continues at coordinate 9,557,846 of NW_028317951.1, forward strand.
ACAATGTTTCAACCGCTGTATGGAGTAAATGTCAGAGAACTGTCAGAAATAGCGGAGCTCTGCAGATACACTTAGCGGAGCTCTGCAGATACACTTTTTGCCGGCTTGGAATTCTTCTTATTTTCATCCTACTTCTTCTTCTTCTTCTTCTTCATCCTCATCCTCTTCTTCTTCTTCTGAGGATGAGGGTGAGGATGAAGAAGAAGAAGAAGAAGAAGAAGTAGGATGAAAATAAGAAGAATTCCAAGCCGGCAAAAAGTGTATCTGCAGAGCTCCGCTAAGTGTATCTGCAGAGCTCCGCTATTTCTGACAGTTCTCTGACATTCACTCCATACAGCGGTTGAAACATTGTATCTATTTGTTTCCATTTATGGAAACAAATAGATTCTCTGACATTCACTCCATACAGCGGTTGAAACATTGTATCTATTTGTTTCCATAAATGGAAACAAATAGATACAATGTTTCAACCGCTGTATGGAGTAAATGTCAGAGAACTGTCAGAAATAGCGGAGCTCTGCAGATACACTTAGCGGAGCTCTGCAGATACACTTTTTGCCGGCTTGGAATTCTTCTTATTTTCATCCTACTTCTTCTTCTTCTTCTTCTTCATCCTCATCCTCTTCTTCTTCTTCTGAGGATGAGGATGAAGAAGAAGAAGTAGGATGAAAGTAAGAATTCCAAGCCGGCAAAAAGTGTATCTGCAGAGCTCCGCTAAGTGTATCTGCAGAGCTCCGCTATTTCTGACAGTTCTCTGACATTCACATTTACAGCGGTTGAAACATTGTATCTATTTGTTTCCATTTATGGAAACAAATAGATACAATGTTTCAACCGCTGTAAATGTGAATGTCAGAGAACTGTCAGAAATAGAGGAGCTCTGCAGATACACTTTTTGCCGGCTTGGAATTCTTCTTATTTTCATCCTACTTCTTCTTCTTCTTCTTCTTCTTCTTCTTCATCCTCATCCTCAGAAGAAGAAGAAGAATGAAAAGAAGAAGAAGAAGAATGAAAAGAAGAAGAAGAATGAAAAGAAGAAGAAGAAGAATGAAAAGAAGAATGAGAAGAATGAAAAGATTCTTCTTCTTCTTCTTTTCATTCTTCTTTTCATTCTTCTTCTTCTTTTCATTCTTCTTTTCATTCTTCTCATTCTTCTTTTCGTTCTTCTCATTCTTCTTTTCATTCTTCTTCTTCTTTTCATTCTTCTTTTCATTCTTCTCATTCTTCTTTTCATTCTTCTTCTCATTCTTCTTTTCATTCTTCTTCTTTTCATTGTTCTTTTCATTCTTCTTCTTCTTCTTTTCATTCTTCTTCTTTTCATTCTTCTTTTCATTCTTCTCATTCTTCTTTTCATTCTTCTCATTCTTCTTTTCATTCTTCTTCTCATTCTTCTTTTCATTCTTCTTCTTCTTTTCATTCTTCTTTTCATTCTTCTCATTCTTCTTTTCATTCTTCTTTTCATTCCTCTTCTCATTCTTCTTTTCATGAAGAAGAAAAGAAGAATGAGAAGAATGAAAAGAAGAATGAAAAGAAGAAGAAGAAGAATGAGAAGAAGAATGAAAAGAAGAATGAAAAGAAGAATGAGAAGAATGAAAAGAAGAATGAAAAGAAGAAGAAGAAGAATGAAAAGAAGAATGAGAAGAAGAATGAGAAGAATGAAAAGAAGAATGAGAAGAATGAAAAGAAGAATGAAAAGAAGAAGAATAAGAATGAAAAGAAGAAGAAGAATGAAAAGAAGAAGAAGAAGAATGAAAAGAAGAATGAAAAGAAGAAGAATGAAAAGAAGAAGAAGAAGAATGAAAAGAAGAATAAGAATGAAAAGAAGAATGAAAAGAAGAAGAAGAATGAAAAGAAGAAGAAGAAGAATGAAAAGAAGAATGAAAAGAAGAAGAAGAATGAAAAGAAGAAGAAGAAGAATGAAAAGAAAATGAAGAAGAATGAAAAGAAGAAGAAGAAGAATGAAAAGAAGAAGAATGAAAAGAAGAATGAGAAGAATGAAAAGAAGAAGAAGAAGAATGAAAAGAAGAATGAAAAGAAGAAGAAGAAGAATGAAAAGAAGAAGAAGAAGAATGAAAAGAAGAATGAAAAGAAGAAGAAGAATGAAAAGAAGAATGAGAAAAATGAAAAGATTCTTCTTCTTCTTCTTTTCATTCTTATTCTTCTTTTCATTCTTCTTCTTCTTTTCATTCTTCTTTTCATTCTTCTCATTCTTCTTCTCATTCTTCTTTTCATTCTTCTTCTCATTCTTCTTTTCATTCTTCTTCCTCTTCTTTTCATTCTTCTTTGCATTCTTCTCATTCTTCTTTTCATTCTTCTTCTCATTCTTCTTTTCATTCTTCTTCTTCTTTTCATTCTTCTTTTCATTCTTCTTCTCATTCTTCTTTTCATGAAGAAGAAAAGAAGAATGAGAAGAATGAAAAGAAGAATGAAAAGAAGAAGAATGAAAAGAAGAATGAGAAGAAGAATGAAAAGAAGAATGAAAAGAAGAATGAGAAGAATGAAAAGAAGAATGAAAAGAAGAATGAAAAGAAGAAGAAGAAGAATGAAAAGAATAAGAAGAATGAAAAGAAGAATGAAAAGAAGAAGAAGAATGAAAAGAAGAAGAAGAAGAATGAAAAGAAGAATGAGAAGAATGAAAAGAAGAAGAAGAAGAATGAAAAGAAGAATGAAAAGAAGAAGAATGAAAAGAAGAAGAAGAAGAATGAAAAGAAGAATGAGAAGAATGAAAAGATTCTTCTTCTTCTTCTTCTTTTCATTCTTCTTTTCATTCTTCTTCTTCTTTTCATTCTTCTTCTTTTCATTCTTCTTTTCATTCTTCTCATTCTTCTTTTCATTTTTCTCATTCTTCTTCTCATTCTTCTTTTCATTCTTCTTCTCATTCTTCTTTTCATTCTTCTTCTTCTTTTCATTCTTCTTTTCATTCTTCTCATTCTTCTTTTCATTCTTTTTTTCATTCTTCTTCTCATTCTTCTTTTCATTCTTCTTCTTCTTTTCATTCTTCTTTTCATTCTTCTTCTTCTTCTTTTCATTCTTCTTCTTCTTCTTTTCATTCTTCTTTTCATTCTTCTCATTCTTCTTTTCATTCTTCTCATTCTTCTTCTCATTCTTCTTCTCATTCTTCTTTTCATTCTTCTTCTTCTCTTCATTCTTCTTTTCATTCTTCTCATTCTTCTTTTCATTCTTCTTTTCATGAAGAAGAAAAGAAGAATGAGAAGAATGAAAAGAAGAATTAAAAGAAGAAGAAGAATGAGAAGAAGAATGAAAAGAAGAATGAAAAGAAGAATGAGAAGAATGAAAAGAAGAATGAAAAGAAGAAGTATTCCAGTACAGCAAAAAGTGTATCTGCAGAGAGCTCCGCTATTTCTGACAGTTCTCTGACAGTTCCTTCACATTTACAGCGGTTGAAACATTGTATCTATTTCCGAATAAAAACATCTGTATCCTAAATGGAAACAAATAGATACAATGTTTCAACCGCTGTACATGTGAAGGAACTGTCAGAGAACTGTCAGAAATAGCGGAGCTCTCTGCAGGGACACTTTTGCCGGCTGATCGGGAAAAATCTGATTCGCGCACCCGAAGTATGCTAATATTCGGATTCGCCGCGAATCGAATTTTTCCTGAAATTCGAAACGAATTCCACTTCGCCTGGTTCGATTCGCTCATCTCTAGTGGCATTATTTGCACCCGACTCATGTACCTGTTACATACAAGCTCATGCATCTGTCCCTGTCTGCACTGAAGGAAAAGCGACCTCACTGGACACTCCTTCTCCAGTGCACTCACTCTTGCCCTCCCTTTCTGGTCATTACACCCGTTACACTGACAGGCATATGGCTGATAAGTTTTGTATTGGTATGGGTGAATCCTAATGGAGAAATGAGAGACTGCTTCCCCATTGGGTCCACTTCACTTTTGATTGACATTGCATGGCAGAGGGCATCCATTACTATTTAGTCCATTGATGGATTTCAAATCCACCCACTGCTGTGCTCTGCCAATCAAAAGTACAGCGTGTCTGATAAGGAACTAGTCTTACAGTTCTCCATCAGGCTCTGCCTACCCAGTGACAAGTCATTTCCCAAACATGGGCATTACCCATATTTAAGTAAAGACATCTCTTGTATCTTTTTTTATATTTATCTATTGAAAGGGGAATCCCCCAACAAATAGAAGAATGGGGCCAGGAATAGATAAGCCCTGTGCGGGAAGCTGTCACATACATGACAGCTTCCCAGCTCAGTCGAAGCCTGCTCTGAGTACTGGTGTACCTCTGTATGCTATCTTAGTATTGGTCCTAATTGCCGTCGGTGTCCTAATCTTAAAACTGGTGGTAATTCTTTAAGAAATTGCCACTGTCACAGTGTCATAGTGAGTGACTGATTCTTAGTGGTCATACATGTTGATAATGTTACTGTCACTGGCGCAGGTGCTTGCCTGAATTAGATGCAGGTAGATCTTAAAAAAGCTATGACCAGAAAAGAGCCATTGTCTTGAATTCCCTTTTCTGTCTCTTTATGCAACTTCAGGACAACATGGAAAAACACTAATTCCCCAATGACTTGCTTACAGTACAATACAGTATGTCTTTAAGCTGATGTGGTATTAGAGTACAGTGTGATTTTCACACACAGCATCTGCAACATTGTATTCTGGCTTCACATATTTTGCATGTGTACATTTATTAACTTTTATACTATTGTTTGGATTAAATACAGCAGCAGCACTCCAATCATTATATCTGGAGAAAAATATTTTACACAGAGATTTGGATGTGACACATATTTTTTTATATTCAGAGAAAACAGCCATGAATGAACCAGTGGTAGTGGTGGCCACAACAGATCTAAAAGCCATGAGAAATTGTAAAAATAACACTTAAGCCCCCAACTTCATATACTGTAAATTTTCCGGTGTCACCACAGTTTGATGGTATAGTTTGTGAGATTTCTTTTGTTGCAGCACCACACTGCATTGTCTTAAAAATGTCATACAATGACAGAACAGTGTGCACAAAAGCTTCAAAACCATAACGTCATGTACCCCAAACCCACTTCCATCCCTATATCCCCAATTATTAAAAAATACTCAAAATATAGAGGTACGTGTTTGATAGAAATTTGCTAGTGTCAGTACAGTATGAAAGTTCTTGAAAAGGGGGCTAATTGAAGGAAATTCACAGCGTGTGTTTTCTTATCCATATGAGGTAGTATCAGAAAGTTTCAAGACTAGTTTTGTTACACACCAACAGATGGCAGCACAAGGCTACATGCACAGTCACAGGGGGCCTTTAATAAGTCACTGTGCCAAAAGACATTGTCCAGGTTTGGGATGCTGACAGTGAGGAGCGGGTCTATGGTGTTGGTGTTAGGAAGAAGGGGACAATTTGGGGTGGCTTCAAGGGGGACATTTAACCCCTTCCCAATCCAAGGCAAAAATAATGCAGGATCTATGCTACCATCCAAAAGGGGAGTAAAGTGCTCCACTCTGAGATAAAGTGATAAGGAACCTCTTTGCTGCATATATTGATGGTGGCTGGATCCACTGCCCTGTAGGCATACATAAAGGGAAATACTTAATGGGAAAAGACTGTTAGCCCTTCCACGAGGTGGCCCTGGTTTCACACTTTTAATTATGAAATAGTCAATGCTGCCCTTTGGGTGTTGCACATCAATCCATTTAATGGTGAGATGAGAAAAAGTAATATATATGATTATAGGAGGACTGTACATAGGTGTAAAAGGTATATGCATTGTCACTGGGATGCAAGATACACCAAATATTAATCAAGTTTATTGACTTTGGCTAAGGAAAGATTGGTTTACGCAGTTGAGTTATCAGTTGAGGGGTTTAGCACCCACTCATACCTCCACTCTCTCCTAAAGAAGGCTCATAAGCTTTGCAAAGAAAGGGGATTGGCCTTGGTTAGAAAAATAAACATTTACTAGGTTAAATATCAAGTTGTAGAGATGACATTTGAGAAGGATGTATCTGCCCCCAGTGTCTACAACTTCATCTATGAGTTGGAAAAGGAGAAAGTAGTGAGCCCTAGTTACCACACACAGGGATTTTCAAAGGGGATTGTTGCTGAGAAACCATGGGGGAGATTCTCTGAAACTGGTGTACACAGAATCTGGTGCAGCTGTGCATAGTAACCAATCAGCTTCCAACTTCAGCTTCTTCAGTTAAGCTTTGACAGTAAAACCTAGAAGCTGATTAGTTACTATGCACAGCTACATCAGATTCTGTGTACTCTAGTTTTAGTAAATATCCCCCTTGTCTTTTGTGGGAAGCACAGTATAGCAGAAGACCTAATGTGAGTTTCTTAAAGGAATAGAACTTTAGTTCATTAGGCCACTTTTTGAGCAGGATGGACACCAGTCAGCATTCAAAAACCTAACAATTTAGTGTATTTATTTCACCGAAAAAGCCTTCAAAATATTGCAGTGACTATGTGCATAGTATTTAAATACTTTCATTAGGCTGTTTTTTTTTAACATCACAAACATCAGCGAGTTTTTATTCACAAATCAACATTCACGTTTATGAAGCTTGAAAGTAAAAACCAAATAAAATCAAGAGTGGCCCAACAGCTTAATTGGGACTGAAGTTGTTGCTGACACACACCAAAAGACATCTCTCTGTGAAAATCCTGTGTAATGTCTCCATATCTACGCCAGGTGTCTATAAAAAAAAAAATAGATTTGTGCATCTCATTTCCGAACAAGTCACTTTTCAGATGAAAATTAGATTTTCGGAGATTTGGATGTATACAAATCTCGGAATGGACATAGTAATGAATGTGAACAAATCCCCCAAAAAATTTCTAACAAAATTAACAAATACATTTGTATCATTTGCTTAATTCGGTTGACTTTACATGATGCAATGGTAATTTGGGCCCATGTTGAAATAAATTCAATATTCAAATTTGTTAGATAATTTGGTTTCAGGTAAATTTGTGATTTAAATTGAATTTGTAATTGGCACAGTCAGTTCAGTTCCACAGTCTAATACAATTGTTAGATTTGAAAAATTCAGGGCCGCTGAATTTTGCACTATTTACTAGAGATGAGCGAAGTATTCAAAAATTCGATTCGACTGATTCGGCGAATTCGTGGACAATATTCGATTCGAGTCGAATATATTCACTGTGAATTTAACTTAAAAAAGGGTGTTTCTAGGCTTCAGAGAGACTTAATATTAGTGCAGAACACTGTACCTTTAATTTAAATGCCCTTGGAGTCTGCTGGGGAAGAGAAATAATACTGTCAGTCAGTATGACATGCAGATGAGTGCCGTCGATCTTAGAATCATTTGGCCAGTCACGGGGCCAAAACCAGTGTTTGGAGCCACAGTGTGGCGGTGGAGGCAGCAGCAATGGGAGGCCATACAGCAACCTATGACAAAATGGAAACCAGCAGGAGTGTGAGGAGACCTCAAAGTGGCACATGGCAGAGTGGGAGCAATGGGAGGCGGTACAGGGACCCATGTCACACTGTGGACCCAGCAGCAGCGTGACGAGGTGGTACGGGGGCCCATGGCAGATTTGGGGCCTGGCAGCACCTATGGGAGGCCTGTAATCTGCCAGCAACCTATGACAAAATGGAAAACAGCAGGAGTGTGAGGAGACCTCAAAGTGGCACATGGCAGAGTGGGAGCAATGGGAGGCGGTACAGGGACCCATGTCACACTGTGGACCCAGCAGCAGCGTGACCAGGCGGTACGGGGGCCCATGGCAGATTACAGGCCTGGCAGCAGCAATGGGAGGCCCGTAATCTGTCAGCACGCTATGACAAAAAATGGAACACACCAGCAGTGTGTGAGGAGACCTGAAAGTGGCACATGGCAGAGTGTGGCGATGGAGACATCAGCAATGGGAGGCCGTACAGGGACCCATGAGAGACTCTGGACCTGGCAGCAGCATGAGGAGGCGGTATAGGGGCCCATGGCAGATTAGGGGCCTGGCAGCAGCTATAGGAGGCCCGTAATCTGCCAGCACCCTATGACAAAAAATTCAACACACCAGCAGTGTGTGAGGAGACCTGAAAGTGGCACATGGCAGAGTGTGGCGATGGAGACAGCAGCAATGGGAGGCCGTACAGGGACCCATGACAGACTCTGGACTTGGCAGCAGCATGAGGAGGCGGTTTAGGGGCCCATGGCAGATTAGGGGCCTGGCAGCAGCTATGGGAGGCCCGTAATCTGCCAGCACCCTATGTCAAAAAATTCAACACACCAGCAGTGTGAGGAGACCTGAAAGTGGCACATGGCAGAGTGTGGCGATGGAGACAGCAGCAATGGGAGGCCGTACAGGGACCCATGAGAGACTCTGGACTTGGCAGCAGCATGAGGAGGCGGTATAGGGGCCCATGGCAGATTAGGGGCCTGGCAGCAGCTATGGGAGGCCCGTAATCTGCCAGCACCCTATGTCAAAAAATGGAACACACCAGCAGTGTGAGGAGACCTGAAAGTGGCACATGGCATGAGAGACTGTGGACCTGGCAGCAGCATGAGGAGGCGGTATAGGGGCCCATGGCAGATTAGGGGCCTGGCAGCAGCTATGGGAGGCCCGTAATCTGCCAGCACCCTATGTCAAAAAATTCAAACACACCAGCAGTGTGTGAGGAGACCTGAAAGTGGCACATGGCAGAGTGTGGCGATGGAGACAGCAGCAATGGGAGGCCATACAGGGACCCATGACAGACTCTGGACCTGGCAGCAGCATGAGGAGGCGGTACAGGGGCCCATGGCAGATTAAGGCCTGGCAGCAGCAATGGGATGCCCGTAATCTGCCAGCACCCTATGACAAAATGGAACCCTGGGCTGGGGCAGGCAGAACCGCCGTATCTTTATCACGGTTTTCCCAGGCCACCGAATGGCGACGCTGCATATGCTGACGCAACGCTGTAGTCCCAACATGGGCCCCCTGGCCACGCTTGACTTTCTGGCCACATAGTCGACATACGGCTACGTTTACTTCCTCGGGCGGCTTGACGAAAAATTGCCACACCGCCGAGTAGGAAACTTTGCCCCCGCTACTCCTCACTGGCTGACTGCTACTTCCTCCGTGCACACCGGCACCACTACTGGCCGTGGTGGTAGGCTGCAGTGGAGCTGGTGCTCTACTCCGTGGCCGTTTGCCTCCACTGACACTGCTGCGACCCTGCTGCCTCCTGGCAGCAGCAATGGGAGGCCGTACAGGGACCCATGACACACTCTGGACCTGGCAGCAGCATGAAGAGGCGGTACAGGGGCCCATGGCAGATTACGGGCCTGGCAGCAGCAATGGGAGGCCCGTAATCTGCCAGCACCCTATGACAAAAAATGGAACACACCAGCAGTGTGAGGAGACCTGAAAGTGGCACATAGCAGAGTGTGGCGATGGAGACAGCAGCAATGGGAGGCCGTACAGGGACCCATGACAGACTCTGGACTTGGCAGCAGCATGAGGAGGCGGTATATAGGGGCCCATGGCAGATTAGGGGCCTGGCAGCAGCTATGGGAGGCCCGTAATCTGCCAGCACCCTATGTCAAAAAATTGAACACACCAGCAGTGTGAGGAGACCTGAAAGTGGCACATGGCATGAGAGACTGTGGACCTGGCAGCAGCATGAGGAGGCGGTATAGGGGCCCATGGCAGATTAGGGGCCTGGCAGCAGCTATGGGAGGCCCGTAATCTGCCAGCACCCTATGTCAAAAAATTCAACACACCAGCAGTGTGAGGAGACCTGAAAGTGGCACATGGCAGAGTGTGGCGATGGAGACAGCAGCAATGGGAGGCCGTACAGGGACCCATGACAGACTCTGGACCTGGCAGCAGCATGAAGAGGCGGTATATAGGGGCCCATGCCAGATTAGGGGCCTGGCAGCAGCTATGGGAGGCCCGTAATCTGCCAGCACCCTATGTCAAAAAATTGAACACAACAGCAGTGTGTGAGGAGACCTGAAAGTGGCACATGACAGAGTGTAGCGATGGAGACAGCAGCAATGGGAGGCCGTACAGGGACCCATGACAGACTCTGGACTTGGCAGCAGCATGAGGAGGCGGTATATAGGGGCCCATGGCAGATTAGGGGCCTGGCAGCAGCTATGGGAGGCCCGTAATCTGCCAGCACCCTGTGTCAAAAAATTCAACACAACAGCAGTGTGTGAGGAGACCTGAAAGTGGCACATGGCAGAGTGTGGCGATGGAGACAGCAGCAATGGGAGGCCGTACAGGGACCCATGACAGACTCTGGACTTGGCAGCAGCATGAGGAGGCGGTACATAGGGGCCCATGGCAGATTAGGGGCCTGGCAGCAGCTATGGGAGGCCCGTAATCTGCCAGCACCCTATGTCAAAAAATTCAACACACCAGCAGTGTGAGGAGACCTGAAAGTGGCACATGGCAGAGTGTGGCGATGGAGACAGCAGCAATGGGAGGCCGTACAGGGACCCATGAGAGACTCTGGACCTGGCAGCAGCATGAGGAGGCGGTATATAGGGGCCCATGGCAGATTAGGGGCCTGGCAGCAGCTATGGGAGGCCCGTAATCTGCCAGCACCCTATGTCAAAAAATTCAACACACCAGCAGTGTGAGGAGACCTGAAAGTGGCACATGGCAGAGTGTGGCGATGGAGACAGCAGCAATGGGAGGCCGTACAGGGACCCATGAGAGACTCTGGATCTGGCAGCAGCATGAGGAGGCGGTATCTAGGGGCCCATGGCAGAATAGGGGCCTGGCAGCAGCTATGGGAGGCCCGTAATCTGCCAGCACCCTATGTCAAAAAATTCAACACACCAGCAGTGTGAGGAGACCTGAAAGTGGCACATGGCAGAGTGTGGCGATGGAGACAGCAGCAATGGGAGGCCGTACAGGGACCCATGACACACTCTGGACCTGGCAGCAGCATGAGGAGGTGGTATATAGGGGCCCATGGCAGATTAGGGGCCTGGCAGCAGCTATGGGAGGCCCGTAATCTGCCAGCACCCTATGTCAAAAAATTGAACACAACAGCAGTGTGTGAGGAGACCTGAAAGTGGCACATGGCAGAGTGTGGCGATGGAGACAGCAGCAATGGGAGGCCGTACAGGGACCCATGACAGACTCTGGACTTGGCAGCAGCATGAGGAGGCGGTATATAGGGGCCCATGGCAGATTAGGGGCCTGGCAGCAGCTATGGGAGGCCCGTAATCTGCCAGCACCCTATGTCAAAAAATTGAACACAACAGCAGTGTGTGAGGAGACCTGAAAGTGGCACATGGCAGAGTGTGGCGATGGAGACAGCAGCAATGGGAGGCCGTACAGGGACCCATGACAGACTCTGGACTTGGCAGCAGCATGAGGAGGCGGTATATAGGGGCCCATGGCAGGTTAGGGGCCTGGCAGCAGCTATGGGAGGCCCGTAATCTGCCAGCACCCTATGTCAAAAAATTAAACACACCAGCAGTGTGAGGAGACCTGAAAGTGGCACATGGCAGAGTGTGGCGATGGAGACAGCAGCAATTGGAGGCCGTACAGGGACCCATGAGAGACTCTGGACCTGGCAGCAGCATGAGGAGGCGGTATATAGGGGCCCATGGCAGATTAGGGGCCTTGCAGCAGCTATGGGAGGCCCGTAATCTGCCAGCACCCTATGTCAAAAAATTCAACACACCAGCAGTGTGAGGAGACCTGAAAGTGGCACATGGCAGAGTGTGGCGATGGAGACAGCAGCAATGGGAGGCCGTACAGGGACCCATGACAGACTCTGGACCTGGCAGCAGCATGAGGAGGCAGTATATAGGGGCCCATGGCAGATTAGGGGCCTGGCAGCAGCTATGGGAGGCCCGTAATCTGCCAGCACCCTATGTCAAAAAATTGAACACAACAGCAGTGTGTGAGGAGACCTGAAAGTGGCACATGGCAGAGTGTGGCGATGGAGACAGCAGCAATGGGAGGCCGTACAGGGACCCATGACAGACTCTGGACTTGGCAGCAGCATGAGGAGGCGGTATATAGGGGCCCATGGCAGATTAGGGGCCTGGCAGCAGCTATGGGAGGCCCGTAATCTGCCAGCACCCTATGTCAAAAAATTCAACACACCAGCAGTGTGTGAGGAGACCTGAAAGTGGCACATGGCAGAGTGTGGCGATGGAGACAGCAGCAATGGGAGGCCGTACAGGGACCCATGACAGACTCTGGACTTGGCAGCAGCATGAGGAGGCGGTATAGGGGCCCATGGCAGATTAGGGGCCTTGCAGCAGCTATGGGAGGCCCGTAATCTGCCAGCACCCTATGTCAAAAAATTCAACACACCAGCAGTGTGTGAGGAGACCTGAAAGTGGCACATGGCAGAGTGTGGCGATGGAGACAGCAGCAATGAGAGGCCGTACAGGGACCCATGACAGACTCTGGACTTGGCAGCAGCATGAGGAGGCGGTATCTAGGGGCCCATGGCAGATTAGGGGCCTGGCAGCAGCTATGGGAGGCCCTTAATCTGCCAGCACCCTATGTCAAAAAATTGAACACAACAGCAGTGTGTGAGGAGACCTGAAAGTGGCACATGGCAGAGTGTGGCGATGGAGACAGCAGCAATGGGAGGCCGTACAGGGACCCATGAGAGACTCTGAACTTGGCAGCAGCATGAGGAGGCGGTATATAGGGGCCCATGGCATATTAGGGGCCTGGCAGAAGCTATGGGAGGCCCTTAATCTGCCAGCACCCTATGTCAAAAAATTCAACACAACAGCAGTGTGTGAGGAGACCTGAAAGTGGCACATGGCAGAGTGTGGCGATGGAGACAGCAGCAATGGGAGGCCGTACAGGGACCCATGACAGACTCTGGACTTGGCAGCAGCATGAGGAGGCGGTATATAGGGGCCCATGGCAGATTAGGGGCCTGGCAGCAGCTATGGGAGGCCCGTAATCTGCCAGCACCCTATGTCAAAAAATTCAACACAACAGCAGTGTGTGAGGAGACCTGAAAGTGGCACATGGCAGAGTGTGGCGATGGAGACAGCAGCAATGGGAGGCCATACAGGGACCCATGAGAGACTCTGGACCTGGCAGCAGCATGAGGAGGCGGTATATAGGGGCCTATGGCAGATTAGGGGCCTGGCAGCAGCTATAGGAGGCCCGTAATCTGCCAGCACCCTATGTCAAAAAATTCAACACACCAGCAGTGTGAGGAGACCTGAAAGTGGCACATGTTTTGGGCATGATTCATGGCGGATTTAGTCAGTTGTGTAAGGAACTGGTGGTTTGAAATCCAGACTAATCCACGCCTGATTCATTTTCACAAACGTGAGTCTCTCCACACTTTGGGTGGACAGTCGTGTCCTCCGCGGAGTTACAATACCTCCTGCCGCACTAAACACGCGCTCCGATGCCACGCTACTGGCCGGGCATGACAGCCTTTCAAGGGCAAATTCAGCTAGTTGGGGCCAAAGGTCAAGTTTCTTTGCCCAGTAGTCAAGGGGATTGTCTACCTCGGTTGGCAGGGTGCTGTCCAAGTAGGCCCAAGCCTGTTGTTTGAGGTCCTGCTCCAGGTCCACCTGATGCTGCTGCGGCTGGTTAGTAGTTTCCTCACTGCGCTGGTGAAGAAAGCTACTCATCATCGACTGCAGACTGAGGCAGCCGCTGCTGGTGGAGCTGCCACTGCTCCTACCACCCCACCCCTCCCCTGCTGCCATGGCAGCGGAACGCGAGCGCACAGGGCCCACAGTGTCTGAGGATGGACGTTGGCGCAGAAAGGCAGAGACCAACTGACTACATAGGTGGTTTTTATAGTACGTTATTTTGGCCTCCCTCTCAGCAGGTGTGAAAAAGGCCACCATTTTTGAACGGTAGCGAGGGTCCAACAAGGTGGACAGCCAAAAGTCATCCCTCTGTCTGATGGTTATTATTCGGCTGTCGCTACGCAAGCAACCGAGCATGCTATGGGCCATTTGTGCCAAGGAATGCGAGGGACTCCCTGCCTCCATCTCCACAGCATACTGCCACGGTGCGTCTGGGTCCTCTGTCTCCTCCTCCTCCTCCTCTACCAGATGCTCCTGCTCCTCCACTCCTGTCCGCTGAGTGGAAAAACCACCCATTTCACTCAATAATTCCTGAGCACAAATGTCCTCCTCTACCTCCTCCTCTTCTTCCTGTCCTGCCCCCACAGGGGTCATGTGGCGTTGAGATCTGTGCGCCACGTCTACCGCACCCTGACCAGCCATTGTTAACAGCATTTGTTCCAGGACGTGCAACAGAGGAATGACGTCGTTCATCCCATAGTCCTGCCGACTCACGAATAGCGTGGCCTCCTCAAAGGGCCTGAGCAAGCGGCAGGTGTCACGCATGAGCTGCCAATGGCTGACATCGAAGTTACACAGGGGAGTACCTTTATCCGCTTGTAACATCAGGAAATCGGTGATGGCCTTTCGCTGTTCGTAAAGGCGGTCTAACATGTGTAGGGTTGAATTCCACCTTGTTGCAACGTCGCAGATCAGGCGATGCTGTGCTATTCCGTTCTGCTGCTGCAGCTCAAGGAGGGTGTGCTTTGCGGTGTAGGAATGGCTGAAATGCATGCAAAGTTTACGTGACATTTTAAGGATGTCTTGCAGTGGGATGGTGGATTTTAGGAACCGCTTGACAACCAGATTGAACACGTGAGCCATGCATGGCGCATGGCACAACCTTACTTGACACAGAGCAGACACCATGTTCTTTCCGTTGTCAGTCAACATGGTTCCGATTTTCAGTTTGCGCGGAGACAGCCATCTGTCGATTTCTCTGTTCATTACACTGAGAAGTTCCTCCCCTGTGTGACTACGTTCGCCTGGACCTGGCAGCAGCATGAGGAGGCGGTATAGGGGCCCATGGCAGATTAGGGGCCTGGCAGCAGCTATGGGAGGCCCGTAATCTGCCAGCACCCTATGTCAAAAAATTCAACACACCAGCAGTGTGAGGAGACCTGAAAGTGGCACATGGCATGAGAGACTGTGGACCTGGCAGCAGCATGAGGAGGCGGTATAGGGGCCCATGGAAGATTAGGGGCCTGGCAGCAGCTATGGGAGGCCCGTAATCTGCCAGCACCCTATGTCAAAAAATTCAACACACCAGCAGTGTGTGAGGAGACCTGAAAGTGGCACATGGCAGAGTGTGGCGATGGAGACAGCAGCAATGGGAGGCCGTACAGGGACCCATGACAGACTCTGGACCTGGCAGCAGCATGAGGAGGCGGTATATAGGGGCCCATGGCAGATTAGGGGCCTGGCAGAAGCTATGGGAGGCCCTTAATCTGCCAGCACCCTATGTCAAAAAATTGAACACAACAGCAGTGTGTGAGGAGACCTGAAAGTGGCACATGGCAGAGTGTGGCGATGGAGACAGCAGCAATGGGAGGCCGTACAGGGACCCATGAGAGACACTGGACCTGGCAGCAGCATGAGGAGGCGGTATATAGGGGCCTATGGCAGATTAGGGGCCTGGCAGCAGCTATAGGAGGCCCTTAATCTGCCAGCACCCTATGTCAAAAAATTCAACACACCAGCAGTGTGAGGAGACCTGAAAGTGGCACATGGCAGAGTGTGGCGATGGAGACAGCAGCAATGGGAGGCCGTACAGGGACCCATGACAGACTCTGGACTTGGCAGCAGCATGAGGAGGCGGTATATAGGGGCCCATGGCAGATTAGGGGCCTGGCAGCAGCTATGGGAGGCCCGTAATCTGCCAGCACCCTATGTCAAAAAATTGAACACATCAGCAGTGTGAGGAGACCTGAAAGTGGCACATGGCAGAGTGTGGTGATGGAGACAGCAGCAATGGGAGGCCGTACAGGGACCCATGAGAGACTCTGGACCTGGCAGCAGCATGAGGATGCGGTATATAGGGGCCTATGGCAGATTAGGTGCCTGGCAGCAGCTATGGGAGGCCCGTAATCTGCCAGCACCCTATGTCAAAAAATTGAACACACCAGCAGTGTGAGGAGACCTGAAAGTGGCACATGGCATGAGAGACTGTGGACCTGGCAGCAGCATGAGGAGGCGGTATAGGGGCCCATGGCAGATTAGGGGCCTGGCAGCAGCTATGGGAGGCCCGTAATCTGCCAGCACCCTATGTCAAAGAATTCAACACACCAGCAGTGTGTGAGGAGACCTGAAAGTGGCACATGGCAGAGTGTGGCGATGGAGACAACCCACTGACTGTTTTGCTCGCTGCCAAACTGCCACCCTCTTCTCCTGATGATGCGGAAGCAATAGCCTGATGACGACGAGGCTGCCAAGTGCGATCAGCCTCATCATCATCAATTAGGGTCTCCGCCTCACTACTAGCCCCCTCGGCTGCGTGTGGGTCAGGAGACAGACCTGTCTCTACACCGGCTACCGAGCCACTCTCCTCGCCACTACTTCTTCGCCTGGCTGCTGAAGAGGCGGATGTCTCCCCCCGTTCCTGACCGCCCTCTGTTAGCTCTTCCTCACTGTACTGGATGACACCGGGAGCACTAGCCTCTGGCTGCGAATAGTGCTGCCTCGACAACTTCCTCTGCTGCCACGTCTGCTCGCTCCTAAAACATTGCCTCCTCTGCCACTCCTCTGCATGTTGTCTGACATACTCTTTAATTAAACGATTCTGTGTCCCTGAGTAACAATTCTGTGTCCCTGAGTAACGTTTCTGTGGCCCTAAGTAACAGTTCTGTGGCCCTAAGTAACAGTTCTGTGGCCCTCAGTAACAATTCTGTGTCTGTCCCTGAGTAACAATTCTGTGTCCCTCAGTAACAATTCTGTGTCCCTCAGTAACAATTCTGTGTCCCTGAGTAACGTTTCTGTGGCCCTAAGTAACAGTTCTGTGGCCCTAAGTAACAGTTCTGTGGCCCTCAGTAACAATTCTGTGTCTGTCCCTGAGTAACAATTCTGTGTCCCTCAGTAACAATTCTGTGTCCCTGAGTAACAATTCTGTGGCCCTCAGTAACAATTCTGTGTCCCTCAGTAACAATTCTGTGTCCCTGAGTAACAATTCTGTGTCTGTCCCTGAGTAAGAATTCTGTGTCTGTCCCTGAGTAACGTTTCTGTGGCTCTAAGTAATGGTTCTGTGGCCCTCAGTAACAATTCTGTGTCCCTGAGTAACAATTCTGTGTCTGTCCCTGAGTAACAATTCTGTGGCCCTAAGTAACGGTTCTGTGGCCCTCAGAAAAAATTCTGTGTCCCTGAGTAACAATTCTGTGTCCCTCAGTAACAATTCTGTGTCCCTCAGTAACAATTCTGTGTCTGTCCCTGAGTAACAATTCTGTGTCAGTCCCTGAGTAACGTTTTTGTGGCCCTAAGTAACGGTTCTGTGTCCCTCAGTAACAATTCTGTGTCTGTCCCTGAGTAACAATTCTGTGTCTGTCCCTGAGTAACAATTCTGTGTCCCTGAGTAACGTTTCTGTGGCCCTAAGTAACATTTCTGTGGCCCTCAGTAACAATTCTGTCTGTCCCTGAGTAACAATTCTGTGTCCCTCAGTAACAATTCTGTGTCCCTCAGTAACAATTCTGTGTCCCTCAGTAACAATTCTGTGTCCCTGAGTAACAATTCTGTGTCCCTCAGTAACAATTCTGTGTCCCTCAGTAACAATTCTGTGTCAGTCCCTGAGTAAGAATTCTGTGTCTGTCCCTGAGTAACGTTTCTGTGGCCCTAAGTAACGGTTCTGTGTCCCTGAGTAACAATTCTGTGTCTGTCCCTGAGTAACAATTCTGTGGCCCTAAGTAACGGTTCTGTGGCCCTCAGTAACAATTCTGTGTCCCTGAGTAACAATTCTGTGGCCCTAAGTAACGGTTCTGTGGCCCTCAGTAACAATTCTGTGTCCCTGAGTAACAATTCTGTGTCCCTCAGTAACAATTCTGTGTCCCTCAGTAACAATTCTGTGTCTGTCCCTGAGTAACAATTCTGTGTCAGTCCCTGAGTAACGTTTTTGTGGCCCTAAGTAACGGTTCTGTGGCCCTCAGTAACAATTCTGTGTCCCTCAGTAACAATTCTGTGTCTGTCCCTGAGTAACAATTCTGTGTCTGTCCCTGAGTAACAATTCTGTGTCCCTGAGTAACGTTTCTGTGGCCCTAAGTAACATTTCTGTGGCCCTCAGTAACAATTCTGTCTGTCCCTGAGTAACAATTCTGTGTCTGTCCCTGAGTAACAATTCTGTGTCCCTCAGTAACAATTCTGTGTCCCTCAGTAACAATTCTGTGTCCCTCAGTAACAATTCTGTGTCCCTGAGTAACAATTCTGTGTCCCTCAGTAACAATTCTGTGTCCCTCAGTAACAATTCTGTGTCTGTCCCTGAGTAAGAATTCTGTGTCTGTCCCTGAGTAACGTTTCTGTGGCCCTAAGTAACGGTTCTGTGGCCCTCAGTAACAATTCTGTGTCCCTGAGTAACAATTCTGTGTCTGTCCCTGAGTAACAATTCTGTGGCCCTAAGTAACGGTTCTGTGGCCCTCAGTAACAATTCTGTGTCCCTGAGTAACAATTCTGTGGCCCTAAGTAACGGTTCTGTGGCCCTCAGTAACAATTCTGTCCCTGAGTAACAATTCTGTGTCTGTCCCTGAGTAACAATTCTGTGGCCCTAAGAAACGGTTCTGTGGCCCTCAGTAACAATTCTGTGTCCCTGAGTAACGTTTCTGTGGCCCTAAGTAACGGTTCTTTGGCCCTGAGTAACAATACTGTGTCCCTCAGTAACAATTCTGTGTCTGTCCCTGAGTAACAATTCTGTGGCCCTAAGTAACGGTTCTGTGGCCCTCAGTAACAATTCTGTGTCCCTGAGTAACGTTTCTGTGGCCCTAAGTAACGGTTCTGTGGCCCTCAGTAACAATTCTGTGTCCCTGAGTAACAATTCTGTGTCTGTCCCTGAGTAACAATTCTGTGGCCCTAAGTAACGGTTCTGTGGCCCTCAGTAACAATTCTGTGTCCCTGAGTAACAATTCTGTGTCTGTCCCTGAGTAACAATTCTGTGGCCCTAACTAACGTTTCTGTGGCCCTAAGTAACAGTTCTGTAGCCCTCAGTAACAATTCTGTGTCCCTGAGTAACGTTTCTGTGGCCCTAAGTAACAATTCTGTGGCCCTCAGTAACAATTCTGTGGCTGTCCCTGAGTAACAATTCTGTGTCCCTAACTAACGTTTCTGTGGCCCTAAGTAACAGTTCTGTGGCCCTCAGTAACAATTCTGTGTCCCTGAGTAACGTTTCTGTGGCCCTAAGTAACCATTCTGTGTCCCTGAGTAACAATTCTGTGGCCCTAAGTAACGGTTCTGTCGCCCTCAGTAACAATTCTGTGTCCCTGAGTAACAATTCTGTGGCCCTAAGTAACGGTTCTGTTGCCCTCAGTAACAATTCTGTGTCCCTGAGTAACAATTCTGTGTCTGTCCCTGAGTAACAATTCTGTGGCCCTAAGTAACGGTTCTGTGGCCCTCAGTAACAATTCTGTGGCCCTCAGTAACAATTCTGTTGCCCTAAGTAACGGTTCTGTGGCCCTCAGTAACAATTCTGTGGCCCTCAGTAACAATTCTGTGTCTGTCCGAGTAACAATTCTGCGGCCCTAACTAACGTTTCTGTGGCCCTAAGTAACAGTTCTGTGGCCCTCAGTAACAATTCTGTGTCCCTGAGTAACGTTTCTGTGGCCCTAAGTAACAATTCTGTGGCCCTCAGTAACAATTCTGTGTCTGTCCCTGAGTAACAATTCTGTGGCCCTAACTAACGTTTCTGTGGCCCTAAGTAACAGTTCTGTGGCCCTCAGTAACAATTCTGTGTCTGTCCCTGAGTAACAATTCTGTGGCCCTAACTAACGTTTCTGTGGCCCTAAGTAACAATTCTCTGGCACTCAGTAACAATTCTGTCTGTCCCTGAGTAACAATTCTGTGGCCCTAACTAACGTTTCTGTGGCCCTAAGTAATAGTTCTGTGGCCCTCAGTAACAATTCTGTGTCTGTCCCTGAGTAACAATTCTGTGGCCCTAACTAACGTTTCTGTGGCCCTAAGTAACAATTCTCTGGCACTCAGTAACAATTCTGTCTGTCCCTGAGTAACAATTCTGTGGCCCTAATAACGTTTCTGTGGCCCTAAGTAACAGTTCTGTGGCCCTCAGTAACAATTCTGTGTCTGTCCCTGAGTAACAATTCTGTGGCCCTAACTAACGTTTCTGTGGCCCTAAGTAACAATTCTCTGGCACTCAGTAACAATTCTGTCTGTCCCTGAGTAACAATTCTGTGGCCCTAACTAGCGTTTCTTTGGCCCTAAGTAACGATTCTGCGGCCCTCATTAACAATTCTGTGTCCCTGAGTAATGCTTCTCTGTCCCTAAGTAACGTTTCTCTGTCCCCAAGTAACGTTTCTGTGGCCCTAACTCTGTCCCTAATACAGAGCGGTCTGCCTCTCTTGAATGACTGGAGGCAAATGAAGAATTCTAAAATGGCCGCTATTTATAGCTCGACCATTACACAGTGCTGGCTGGCTGGCTGCTGATTGGCTAATGCGATCACATGTCATTAAGGAATGCATTATGGGTCAGCGCGCCTTGTCTGCGCGCCTTCCCAGACATCCCCGCTCCGTCGCCGCACATGTCCGCCGCCATTTTAGGAAAAATTTCGATTCGCGCGTCCGAAGTAGGCTATTTTTCGGATTCGGAGCGAATCGAAAATTTTCCAATATTCGACTCGAATTCCACTTCGCCTACTTCGATTCGCTCATCTCTACTATTTACAGTATTCTGTTGTGAAAATATTGAATAGTTTTGATATATGAATAATGAATCCACCCCAAATATTGAAATAGAAAACTATTATATAGCAATCTTTCGATAAAACTGCAACATTTTTCAAATCCACTCAGACCAACAAATATACAAAACAATTAAAACAAATTCCAAAAACAAATTGGTTCAACATAATCAATATGATGAAACAAAATTCTTCAATGAACTAATGCATTCAAAATTAAATGAAAATTTTTAGCATGCCCATGTCTAACACAAACTTTAATTATTTAATTTTTAACAGCACTGTGTAGGATGGTATAAACAAGCTCTTCCTGCAAACACTTTGTGAGCTATTTACTCAGTGTCAAACACACATTGTAAATATAGAAAACTATAGGAAATTTCAGTGGCACTGTATAGGATGGCGAAAAAATATCTCTCCCTGCACAGATTTTGTGAGCTAACCCTGTATGTTCCAGGACCATTCACACAGTGAATATGTCTGTGACTCATTATAAATGTAGACATTTTCAGCAGTCAACAGGAGTACCTTACTGTCTACAAACACTCTCTGATCTTTGCCTAACTACTCCATGTCTCCTCCTGCACATACTAAACAAAGAGAACCCTTACTTATATGGGGAGGGGGAAGTAGCATATAAAAAAAACACTCAAGTTTGGCCCGTTTGATCCACCTGACCACAGTTCAGAGGTCAGGAAATACATTGTTGGCAATTGGTTGCTATAGACGTGAACAGCCACATAACTTGCCATTTTCTCAAGCCATGAAAGATTTTGATTCAGGTCAATCTCATGGTCGATCTGAACCCTAGAGACCATTTTCACAGGACAGAAAATAATAGCATATCCAAATTAGAATAAGACATAAATTGAAAAACACACAATGGTGGCAATTGCCAAATTTCCACTTATTTCCAGTTGTGTCTCCAGGACAGGAAGTGAATGTACATTTCCTCAGTAGGGCACAGAAAGGAAAAAACAGACAGGCATTTTAGCTACTTTCATCCTCTGGACTGTATTTGATTTCTTTCTGGGTTATTGTATTCATGTATATTTGTATGGTAAAGGAAAACAAATGCCCTTGTACACATGGCTTTGGGTAGTGCAACTGGTGTAATTTTTCACTTCAACAATAAGGGGTCTCAAATTATTTATCTCTACCAGTGGTAATTATTTGATGACAACTAATACTTAACTAAAACAAATACCAGTTGTAATACAAAAGGCAGCTCTTCTGATTATGGGGAATGCACTGCTGCGAGACATATTTAGTATTGCTGCTCTTTCTCTTTAAAAGTCATTCTGTAGGGGTAGAACATAAAACCAACAGAGGGCACTAACTGTTAATGGCTTTTCCATGGTTGGTGCTAACAACAGTCTTAGATATTGGAACATTTGTAAACATGAAAAGAAAATTAACACATCTATCAATTAATGAATACTCAGTGGTTGCAATTCAGGAGCACACAATAGAAAAGACAACCTTTCTCAACTAAGGTTGTTCCTTGAGAAATTAACAATTTCTGTCTCCCAGTAACTATTTACATGGTCTTTTCAGCTGTCTGTAAATTGGCAGTCTTTCCACTGATTATCTATGTAAGGGGGTTATTTTACGTATCTTTATTTTCACAAAATACATTAGGCTAATGAGTAGTAGATGTAATAATTTAGCAATGATTTTGTGAGATATGAAACCTATTTCAAGGGTTCCTCTTTGTTAATAAGGTTGAAAAAGGCTGACATAGACTATAACCGGAACACACTTTCATATGGAATGTATGTTGCCCACATGCTTGTATTTTCTTCCGCTAGTTATTATATCTAGCAAACAGCATGTGCTTGTATAGCTGTAGAAAGGATTTTAGATTGCCATCTCCACTGACATAAGGACTGCTGTGGTGTGTGTACCTTTTATATATTTCTATAAGTATATTGACAATAAAACTGAATGACGCACAGACTACTTACATGTGAAAATAACCAGCATTTATGTCTGTACTGAGATTTACTACATACGGTACGTCAATTAGTCAACAACGATCTTGCTGTTCTTTTTTTTATAAATAATTAAAACATGAGGTAGTTCTACTATACAGGAACTGGAAAAATATAGCAGAACAAGAAAATCTAAAGGTCCTCACAGAGTGACAAAGTAAAAGGTAATAAACACTGTTATAAAATGAAAACTGGGTGGGCACACAAGTATAGAATGTAATTATTCTTACTTCATTATTAGAAGAAGATGTGATTCTTCAAGGGCCTGCCCCTTTCCTGCTTATATGCATTCACATTCATATAACTTCCAGTGTTAATGTGACACAGTAGTCATTTTCAAAGACTGGCATAACATAGGCTGTCATTGCTGATCTTCTGAAAATAGTAGGTGTCTGGCAGTTATGTCGATTATTAAAATGTTTTGAGTTACTGCATTTTCGACTAAAGTGTGCAGCAATTAAAGTGGTTGCACACCCTAAACATTTTTTACTTTAATGCATTCCCTGAATTAACCCTTTTCTCTGCCAGTTCCTTATGTCGTATGGACCTGCAGCCACCAGGATTGTGTATAGATCCAACAGGCAGACTCCTACCTGTCAGGTGGAAGCAGTCAGGTGGCTCCTCTGCTGCCAATCACTTCCACAGTCCTCAGTTCCAGTGCCACCCCCATGAGCGCTCTCCCTCCATGTAACCAGGCTCCGCTTGCCCATCTGCAGGCCCAAGGAGAGCCATGGTGGGTGCCTGGTGGTGAAAAGGAGAGAGGAGAGCGGAAGAGCTTCTGCTTCCCTCCTCTTCTTTGTGTGACCTGGAGGGTGTTGTCCATGACATCACTTCCAGGTCACAGTTCTCACTTTCCCAGCTAGAATAGCCGGGGAAAGATGTATTGCAGTGTGGTTTGCATTGAAATACATTTAATGGAACCCAGAGGAGACATACAGGGTCTTTTAGACCCTGTGTGTCTCAATAAAGAGAACCTGTCACCAAAAAATCATCACATAGGGGACTTCGTGTCCCCTATGTGATGAAAAAAAAAAGTTAAGTAAAAAAAATATATTTTGTAAAAAAAATAAAGTTACACCCAAGCACATAACATTTCCCCCAAAAAAACGCTGAAGCCTGCCCTACCTCCCCTACGTACAAACATAAATGCATGCTTTGGGGTGCCTACACATGAAATTGTCAAAAGCGCTACACGTTACATATCGCCGCACACGCCGGAGTGACAGCAATAATTCTAGCACCAGACCTCCTCTGTAACGCTAACCTGTTGACCCATAGGAACTTTTGAAGCGTCTTCTATAGAAAATATAGGGTACTGAAGTTTAATGCAATTTCATAGGCGCACACAAATTTAAGGTTTGGCATGTTGGGTATCTATTTACTTGGCACATCCTTGTCTTTTACATCTTACCAAAAATTTGGGTAATTTGTTGCGTTTGCCCTTAAATTCACTTTAGTGTGAATTTTACTGAACTTTTGTGTTTCCTAAACCTTTGCAATAATATTGTGTGACATAAAAAATTGGAACTACCACTATTTTATTCTCTTGGGTGTCTCCTTTCAGAAAATATATAATATTTGGAGTTTTGTGTAATCTTCAGGACTGCATTTTTAAACATGTGTGCAAAAAAAATTAAAAAAACGCTTTGGCAGCTAAAGGGCTAATGTAAAAGATGTTGTATTGCCCCCAAACACCCCCTACCTTTATACTTACCTGAGCCTGATCTTGGTCCAGGGCTGTGCCTGTCTGCATCAGTGCTCTCCCTGCAATCAAAGGTGGGGACAGAGGAGGGAGCAGTGTTTTTCAACATTTTAAACAATAGCAATAATAAAGTTTGCCTTCTGACTCAAGTTTAAGTTTTCCTTCTTGTTTTGACATCTTATGTGAACTTCATTTATGTTAAAAACAGAAATGGCAATTTTGGGACTCCAATTAAAAATGATGGGATTCTTTAGGGTTTTTTTAGTTCACAAGTTGCACATCGCTGACACACAATATCCAAGTAACTCAGATGTGAATTGTTAACGTATCTTATTCATTCAAAAAATGACAGGGCACCATTGCTGAACACTGGACTGAGAATAAGAATGTTAGAAAGGTATACTAACATGTGGTAATAGTAGACTCACAATTCTCCGACCTTTAGGAGAAATAGTCTAGAAAACAATAGGAAGGCTTATTCTTAAGCAGTGTTGCTTAAAAAAAGACAATCTTCTCTATATCTATAGTGACCTAACTTACCTTTAATAAAGTATGTTTTCTGTAGTTCGGGCAATTGGATCCTGTAGAAATCTTCTGAAAAGAGATGCTCAGTTGTCTTCCTGTTGTTGAACGTCTGGTTCTGCAACGGTTATCAGCCCGGAATCTTCTGGGAACATGCAGTGCACAAGTTCCCAGTTGTTTCATAGAGCACTGTGTATTTAACATGATCTGTGAGTGGGGAATGGACCTAATTCACCATCCAGAGATCGTTACCTGTAGAATACGCTATGAATTAACTTTTCTTTTAATGAAAAAGGAAGGAGGTGGTGTGTCATCAGGAGCTTGTTCACTCCATCTTCATAGAAGACTCAGCACTATTATGCCCAGGGGAGGACTGACAACTCATGGGGCCCCCAGGCAATAGGGGATCATGGGGCCCCTGTGTCCTTGCCCAAACTCAAAAAAGCCTATAAAAAAGGTACCAGGAGCATCTTATGGGGCCCCCTACTGACCCCGGGCAGTGCCCTAGTTTCCAAATGGTCATTCCACCCCTGATTATGCCATGAAACACCTGAGGTTCATCAGTAGAAAGAGGACTGGACATCCCTGCACAGCAGATTTCTATAGGATCACGCTGCCTGTAAACATGGGTCATACGTCATTACGGGTAAGTAAGGTCAATAAAACTACAGAGATTATTTTTTGCAGCTAAACTTCAGCAGACCCTTTATTTAACCTCTTAGTAGTGGGTCTGATGCAAGGTCATGGCAGAACATATGCAACTCTCAAAACCTCAGGGAGCACAAGCCATGGTCAACATTTGCAGGGATAGCAAACACTCCTTGCCCCTTCCCAAATACTCCCAAAAAGATAGAAGATCAAATCATCCACTAGGAACAGTTGTTTTAAGTGCCTGAGAAGCAGCCCCTGGTATCACAAATTCAGATGCTTGTATAGAGAACATTTCACACCTTTCTAAAAATATGAACAGATCATCTGAATGTAGCAAAGTAATTATGAAAGCATTTTTTTAATTAAAATAAATAGAGAGGATATGCTTACCTGCAACATATTGCACAGGGCAATCTTACTTCTTCTTTCATGGTGCCCTGCTGGAGTTGTCCACTTCTTCTTCTTCTTGTGAGTGCCCTTTAGCAAGCAGTCTGCTATTCAGACACCTGTGTGGGTGTCCTCCTGAGCTGGGTATGTGCATCCATAGACACAAACAGTGCAGGTCATCCATGCCCCTCCCCCCCACTCCCTCATCAAAGGAATTTATTGCCAGCAGCCTATAGCTTCCACTACTGCCTGTGTCTACTGTGAGACCAGGAAGTGGTGGAGCCGTACTGCAGATGGGACAGTGCTGGATCAGTGACATGACCCAGGAAATTGTTTAGGGGTGCTGGGGGGAACAGTTAGTTTTTTACCTAAATGCAAGGAATACATTAAGGTAAAAAAATATAAGATTTTAGAACCACTGCAATATTCTATAGTTAAAATGGAATTCAAATCTAATAACTGTCCTCTTTGGAAGGTTTTAGAATGTGCAGGTGCCCTTTTTTCTATATATTACCATTGCAAACACATTTCATTATATGACACATGCTATTATTTTTTTCCCTAAATATTTTAATTTTGAGAGTAATAATATAAGCCTAGGGGTTGTAACATAGAAACACAGGAGCAAAGTCCTGCATTATATTGAATGAATGCTTAACATCAAACTATTGCCCTCTCAGCAGTATTTTTGTTAACAGCTTGCCTCCATGGTAATGAGTTCAAGTATGCTGCAGAGATAGAGAAAATACAACTGTTTCTTTACTGTAACTTGGATTAAGAAAATACCTTTTAATTGTCCTTTATGTAAAAAAAGCCCTACTATTAAATGTACCCAGATTCATATGGTATATTGAATTAATTAATTCAGTTATATTAAGTGTATTAATAGCAAGCACAAAAAAGGCAAACAAAATATGACATATTACCCATTCTTTTAAGAAATAACATTCACAACATTTAAAAGGCCTTATCCCATTTCAAGTGGTATCTACATGTGCCTCTCACTCCGTATTCCAATGGCAGAAAGCCGAACTAAACATTTGCATTTATAGACCTTCTATGTTACTATAGTGCTGGATGGCAGTTGAATTTGGTACAGCATAGGCAAACTGCTAAAGACTTCAAAAAATTAATAAGCCAAACCCCATATTTTCTTTCAACTCTGCTTTATTTTTACTGGTCTAGGGAAAAATGAGAAAGACAAAAATCAAATTTGTCCACTTTTTTGTACTGACTAGAAGCTTAATAACATTGATTAAAACAGACCTTGAAACTAAAATCCAAAGTCCACCTGTTACTTTTTGGACATCCCTTGTGTATAATTGCTGCTTTGTAGTGAAGAAAAAAGATAGCTGTGGTGAAAATATAGAAACAAACTCCCTTACACCCTGGCTTCTGTACAGGAAAGGGTGACATTTGTAATGTACAGCGCTGAGCGAACTGTTGGCGCTTTATAAATACTGTATAATAATAATAATAAACCCGATCCTTCCAATGAAATCTTGGGAATCCCGTGTTTTACAAATTTTTTTGAGAAAACACTCCTGCACTGTGTAGAGGCATTTTGTCATGATATTTGGATTCCTCACATTACCTGGACCATAAGGATTGTGACATCACTTTATTGAGTGCAGAAGCCAGGAGTAATACATTTTAGTTCAAGATCAGCTTTACTCTCCATCATGAACATTTCTCAATCTCCTCTGCTCAGACCAATTTGGCAGAGGTGATGTTGTTTATTAAATATGTATCCATAATGTGTTATGCTGTGATAATTATGTAAAAGGTGGTCTGACATTTAGTGAATTACACGCAATTCTTAATTATACAGTATATTGAAAGGAGTAGTTAAAAACCCAACTCCATCGAAAATGTTTTTTTTTTTTTGTGGGGAACTGGGGAATGGGGAAGAGATATATTCACTGCCAGCATTTTGTGTGTTGTCTGTATATCTATTGAAGTGATATTCCTTCATTACCTGTCAGGACAGAAAGTGATAGAAAACCTCTACAGTGGCAACAATGACTGGACTAAAACACTTACTTTTAGTAAAATGAGACTTCCATTAGGGTAGTATTAAAGGCTCAGCTTAAAAAAAAAAGACAAGACAAAAAAACACGTTATACTAACCTGTTGTGTGCAGTGGTTTTGCACAGAACAGCCCCGATCCTCTTCTTCTTGGGTCCCCCTGTCAGCTCTCCTGCCAATTGATCAGTGTGTGTCCTCTCCCAAGCCTAGCTCTATGTGCCTTTAAGACACATAGAGCCGAAGCTCAGCCCTGCCTTCTACTATCTCTTCATTCGTTCCTTGGCTGTGATTGACAGCAGTGGGAGCCAATGACTCCCACTGCTGTTTCAGCCAATGAGGAGAGGGAGTTTCAGAACAGCCGAGGCTCTCATGCACATCGCTGGATTGAGAGGGGGCTCAGGTGAGTATTTGGGAGGGGGTGGCTTGTGGGGGAAGCAGCACGCACACTCCTCTCATTTCTTGGCCTTTGAGAAACCATATAAAAGCACATTTGCTCCAATTGATGACAGTTTCGACAGTTTCAAAGACTATTGAACTGTGAGATGAAGCCTAATATCTTTTATAATTTAGTGTGGTTGGTTAAGTCCACATAGAATGATTGAAAATGAAGTACACAGACTATGCTAAATGGATGCCAACTGACAGACACTGGCAGGCAAAATTCTACAATGTGTGAAAGGCAGATATACTTGGATGAATTCCCTAGTAAAGTAAAAAGGTCAACAGTAATTTTACAAATATTGCTAAGAATACATTTATCTCTATAACTAAGCCCTTTTGGGTGAAATGTGTTGGAGGTCAGTCCCTGGTTCGGGACCGCTATTGTGATTGTTCTGTGGAATAAAATTATAGGGACATCATCGGTGTGTGATAATATTTCATCCCTTCAATAACTTTATGGTGCTGCAAAAAATGTGCTAAGAATAAAGTCAGTGTGTTTTCAAACATATTCAAACATATTTTTTCAAATTTCTTACTGTTTGTGTTGTCAAAGTGACCCCATCCTCAAAAAAAAAAAAAAAAAAATCAAAATGTACTGTAATAAAGTACACTGACTTCATTCTTTGCATATTTTTTGAAAATACATTTGGACTTTAATCTCATTTGTAAGATTAAAAAAGCTACATCCAGTAAGGTTATACCCTATTTGATTTTGCAACTAAAAATTGCTGAGCTGTCATGGTGGTGGCCAGAGTTTATTTAACCTGGAAAACTGGATTAAAGTACTAAATAAAATATCTAACTATGCTGATTGCATAAGCATAATTTAAAGGAAGAGTTGTCACTAATAAACAGAATTATTAAATGTCAAAAAAATATAGAAAGAAGAAAAGAGGCAGAAGGATGATTTGCTTAGAATTAGAATCTGGAGCTAGATTTGCAAAGTCACAGAGTGGAATGATTATACCCTGTATCCTTATGAACATATACAACAGGGAAAAAAGTAGTGTTATTTGCAAAGAAGTTAGATCGATGAAGACTGCATTATGACTTACCAACAACATCACAAGAGAATTGCATAAAGACTTAGCAAATTTGATAGCACTCACTGGGATTTTACTGACAGGGCATAAAAGAGAAATGATTTGTAGGAGATGCAAATTCCATTTCGAGTTCTATTTCCAGGTGCATTTCCTTCTGTCTGAATCCAATATTGAAGACTACGCATATATGGTATTCAGTATGGGAACGCTAAGTGCCGAACGTCGCTCTCTCTCATCTTGTCTTGTAACTCATTCTCATCAGGAATAGATCAGATATCCTGGGGTTCGAGACAGGCGGATGCTAAAGGTCCAATGCTGATAGAGAGAAAAAAATAAATAAATAAATAAATAAAGAGAGAGAGAGAGAGAGAGAGAGAGAGAGAGATATGACATCTCCAAATGTATTGAGCTATTGTGCAGGTAGCTAGCAGAACAATTACAGCTAAAGTGACAGAAATCATTCTGTTTAACTGCATTACTGAATGCTCTCATACATATTTATCCAAGATAATGTAATAATGTAAAATAATTTTAATATGGCATTCTGTAAAGATATCATATAAATACAGCTGCGGGCAGTAACACAGTGTCACCCAACAAAGCAGCATAAAAAAAAAAAAAAATATATATATATATATATATATATATATATTGTTAATGGGGTACTGCGACACGGGAGACACTGACAATGAAAGCCTAGTGCTTCTCAAGTAGTATGAAATAAATAAAGGGAATGAGACACTCATAGGTCTTTTCAGGTAAAGCTACAATGAAGTTTTATCTTTGCCAGAGAAACTACTGTGTATCAGAAGCCGCACTGAGTAGTCTTGCCCATTATAATCCAGAGAACCACCGAATTCCATTTAGTGTCTCAGGGTTCCCAGGTCATGTCAGGTAGCTGGCAAGCATAATTCGTTAAACAGATTTAGGTCAAATCAGGTAGCCTAATCCAATAAACAATCAAAGGCCAGGGCTGGTGACAATCTGAAAGAGTTATTCAAGTTCAACAACAAGGGAATCAAAAACAGTTTGACAAGCAGCGATACACTGAGCACAACTGGTAGGGAGCTAGGAAACAAAACACAAGCCTTGGAGTTTGTGATGCTCACCTAGAGCTCTGTAGCACCACAGCCAATCAGGGTAGTCGAGCAGGCCAAGGTAACGCAGCAGCAGTGCCTAGAGACTAGGATGCAATGGAGGAGGTGCAGAACCACTGGCAAATAAAAAGGGACAGACAGCCGGCTGGAGAGAAGTCAGTGGCAGTCTTCAGCCAATAGGAAGAAAAGGGGTGTCATCTCTGTTACCTGGCACCAGAGACACAGACTGGACCCAGGCAGGAGGGAACAGAATAGTTTGTGCTCCTGACGACAGCCTATATTTTGTTATAATTGTATAATTATGTATGAATCTGGAGTTTGGCACTTTTTTGTAAATTTGTAGAATCGCCTGGTCTTAAAAATGATCAGTTATTCCATATCTAGCAACAGTTGAAGTGATTGTAAAAAAAAAATGTCATACTTACCTGCTCTGTGTAATAGTTTTACACAGAGAAGCCTGATTCTCCTCTTCTAGGGTCCCCGCTAGTGCTCCTGGCTCCTCCTCTTTTTCAGTGTACCACCATAGGAAACCAATTCCTATTGTGGCACACCTCCGAGCACAGCACAGCTTGCCCCCTTTCACTGGATTTGATTGGCCACAGCAGGAACCAGTGGTTCCTACTGCTGCCCCTCTGTCCTGTGAGGAAGGAGAGATCAGAGAGAGATGCTGTTCTCAGGCACAGAGCTAGATCAAGATCAGGCTTAGGTAAATATAAAAGGGTGCTGGGGGGAACCTGAGCATGGAAGGTTTTTTTCATTCTAATGCAGAGAATGCATTAGGGTAAAAAAAAACCTTCTGCCTTTAGAGTCACTTTAAATCGATCTAAACCCAAAATCAAAAGTGTAACATATTGCAACTTACCAGGCCTCAGATGAGGTAGTTGCAACAATTTATTTCATCCTGAATATGGGTATAATATGTTTTAAAGGTGAACTTAGCATATAAGGAGCTTGGTTGTTACATTGCCAATGACTGTTTTAATATTCACCTAGAAGTAGGGCTGCAGAGCAGCTGTCCGAGTAGCTCTCCTCCAGCACTTCCTGGTACGGAGAGTGCCTGCTGTGCTGTGATTAGTCATAGCACAAGCTGATCAGCGGGTGCCGGCCAATTATTGTCTGTTGGCACCCGCTGATCAGCAAGGAGGAAGACAGGGCAGAGCTTTGTCAAAGTAAATAATACAGAGCTCTGTCCTGCCAGTGGAAATGTACTGGTTTTTGTTTCCCTGCAAAGCAGGGAACAAAACCAGCACATCCCTTAGTGAAAGCACCTCACAGTACACATATATACACCGGTTAGGCACATAATTAACCCTTTAATCACCCTAGATATTTAACCCCTTCCCAGCCAGTGTCATAGTACAGTGGCAGTGTATATTTGTACAAATACCACAATAGTGCCGTGCTCCTAATTACTAATAAATATCAAACGAGAAAACATATGCTCATACAATAGTGCAATACCAAAATAAACAATATCTCTATTGTTAATAAAGTGAAAAACATATATTGTGACTAGTAAAAATCAACCAATATTGAATGTGCACAAAAATAAATATAATAAATCAATATAATAAATTATATAGTGGATGCAGCAAGTGGGGAGGGGAGGGGCAGTGACGTTACCAGGCACCCGAGGACGGCAAGTACGCAGAGCGAGAGGCGCACTTGCTGCATCCACTGGCTACCTATTTTTAATATAAAGCGCTTTTACTTATGTTACATGGGAGTGCAATGGGCACACATTAAAGGTTTTATGTTTTAAAAGGATAAGACACAATGTCTTTATTTCTTTCCACACTGAGGGATATACCAAGGAGGAGTGTTTCTACCTATTGAGAGAGTGAGAGATCCCTGTGGGGATAGTGGCAGGAGAGGAGAGCCACGTTGGAGGAGTACCCACCATTACTGCTACGGTGCAATTTATGGTTATAGTTCCACCTGGTGAACAAAAGCTGGTTTAGCCTTTTATAGGCTTTGAATGAGGTGAGCGCATATCAGTTATTATCACTTTTGACTTGTCACTTGTATCACCAGAGACTGATTCATTTAATTTATTATATTCATTTATTATATTTATTTTTGTGCACATTCAATATTGGTTGATTTTCACTAGTCACAATATATGTTTTTCACTTTATTAACAATAGAGATATTGTTTTTTTTGGTTTTGCACTATTGTATGAGCATGTTTTCTCGTTTGATATTTATTAGTAATTAGGAGCGTGGCACTATTGTGGTATTTGTTTAATTTATACACACATTGGATGAGTATGTGTTTGGTGCTGACGAACCTATCATAAATATTTAGTGGCTCACAAGTTTATTTTATATTTAAGTGTATATTTGTAGCACTGATCACTGCATTAGAGTCACTGGTTCCCACAACGTGTCAAAAGTATCAGTTAGTGTCAGACTGCCTGTGAAGGGTAAATCTTTCAGATGTCAAGTGGTTAAAAAAAAAGCATGTATTATAAGTAATAATAACATTGCTTTTACTTGTACTTAATATATTACAAGCAAAATATATGATTAAGAAGTTTGTTTCACGAGGTTTCTTGCAGCGAGGTTTTGATGAGACCATTGCTCAATATAATACATCAAGAAGCCTTTTTTAGATTACTATGGTGAAAGAAGAAGAATGGGACACTCTTGACATTTGTGCAATTATTCTTATTTGGAATTGTGATATGGTTCCTAACCCTGAAAGCCTGAGGCAGAGGAAGATAAAGTAGTTTACTTCATGTTTCAGGGATCTCAGTGTGTCAAAGCCAGTACAACTACCAACTGAGCTTCCCCTAAATGTTATCACACTGCCTATGCTCACAGCATTTGGAAAACATGAATGAAGAAATGAGAGTTATATATCATTATTTCTGGAAATACTGTTACATAGATACTTACATTTTTTCTACCTTACATTTATTTTTATTGTAATCATCCTTCAGTGTAGGAGTAGGATTTGTTCAGAACTGGCTAAAAAAGCACCCCGCATCATTTATTCTGTTATACATGCCACATGCCTTTATTTGTAATTTTCTTCCTTATCTACTCTACATGTAGAACGTTTACAATGGTCCAATTTTATAGGCAAGTTTTGAACAGTGAACAGTTGAACAGTGTCACTGCAAGTGCTCAAGCACCCTGGGCGCTTACGGCCATTTCACACTGTATGGTGGCAATTAAAGACACATGTACATGTAGTCCTAATGTTATAAGTGTTTTTCATACCTCTGTGGTGTTTTGTATTGTCATTTCAAAATATGGCCTTTCTATTTTTTCCCTTCTACAGCATTGTGAGGTCCTTAGAATTCTGGAGCAATGCACGAAAATACATTATTTGTGCTATTTGATGCCTTACAAGCGCTATCAAGCTGACTAATGACTTGAAAATGCTTCATATAAGAATTAACTTAAAATGAATGTGTGAAATTGCATGATAACATTTTGCAACACACATTGGAAAAAACAAAATAAATTGCAACTGAATCACGGATGCATAGGTGTGATTGAGACCTTACAGTTTGTCCCAACTCTTGGCACTTTTCCTGGACAGCTTGGTCCACATACAAATGTACATAACATTTTAATAAAGATTCCCCGCATTGCCTTACTAAACAAACCTGTGGAGAAGCTTCCTCTCTTCATGCAAAAAGTGATCTTCTTTATGCTATTGGTGACTAAACTCACTATAGCTCGCTCATGGATATGACCCTCTGCCTCAATTTCTATGTTCCGGCACAACGTGGTCAATGAAAACCTTGCTAGCATAATTGATTATACTACCAAATGATTTGAACAGGTCTGAAGTCCATAGTCCAGCTACAGTATATGCTTAATGCCTTATGCAGGGGTATACCCATGCAGTGAGATTAACTTTTCTCCCATCTCTCCCTTTCTTTCTCCTTTCTACCCTTTCTTCTTACTTCTTTCCTCTGCTTCTCTCTCTCTTTTTTACCTTTTGGGCAATGTGCTATAACTTGTACTATATGAGATTCATAGTCATTTTTGCAGTTATTTTGACATTTCTATTGAACACTCTGGCAACCCTATAGAAATGCTATCAGTGCTGGATTGATACAATGTTCTACTCTGGACTGGCCACTGTTACTGTGGTATTTTGCTTATATTCAGTCTTCTATGTTTTTATATCATGCGTTGCTTAAGTTGCAAACATTTTTTATATCATGCCTTGCCAGTGTTTTGGCTTTGGTTGTGCATATATCTTTGTACCTTAAACTTTCTAATAAAACAGGTTGACGGAAAATTTTTAATAAGGAGAAATAAAGAAAGAAATTAATATACTGAATACTGTGATTACAAATATTAATGACATAGGTTATAAGAATGCAATATGTTTTACAACAGTAGTACATATGTACATAATACCTATGCCATTCTGCTGTGTTGTATAAACTAGGGAATTCAGCTTCTAGTAGAGGGATACAATGTTGCCATTCTATGTAATACTTGGAATCCAGTTACCCAAATGAACTCATGTTTCAGATAATTGCTGTGTCCTTCGGACTCCTCAAGTGCTGAGGTAGGAGTCCACCAAGGGTGGTGTTCTAGTTAGAAAGTTTTGTGACAAGAATTAAAATGGCACTTCCCATGATCCATGTTGGGTATGCCTTTCACTAAGCAAGGCTATGCATCATGTTATCCATAGTGAAGCTCAAGGTTAATATTCCACTTCACAGCCCTATCGTTTCTGCCTACCTCTTTCTGAAGTAGTCTTGGCAATTTCCTACCATTTCACTAATTAATGCAAAAAGGAGAGCAGGGTGACATAGATGATCTCCATTACTGCAAGAATTCTACCACAGTTATGGTTATCATGTGAGAATTATGGACAGCAGTATAAGGCTATCATTTATATCAATATTTTATGAGATACAATTTAGGAAACAGAAACTAACATACAGAGGTCTGGATCAAATACAACTGGTGGCCTCACAAATGCTATGAATTATATTGTCAAGGTTTTTTTTAGTGTAAATATTCAACTTCACTGAATAGTAATAGGCTATTGTTAAATATTTTAATCAAATCATTTCTGCAGTGAATTAAAGTAAAGAGTTTATTTGCATATTAGAGGTTTACTGTTTACATACAGTATATAAAATCTGAGGTCATAAATCAGTCCCTTTGTGTTATTGCTGAGCTTCCACAGATGTTACATGATACAAAACCTGCTTTTCTTTTTATTAAGACAAATTATATAAAAACCCTCAGGGCTTTGCTTAGAATATTTTCTATGTATACAGTAGGTCATCATGTTGTGTTTGACTTCAGATGTTGAACAAGGTGCCTCTTGACAAACAGTTTGCAAAGTGCCACATGCAGCATGAAAATTACAATGGACCCTGAGCCTTTTCACAAATTTGGGGTCTTGTATTGTGCTTCATACTCCTGTATAAGGCACCATTCAAATGGGCATTTTGCCACTCTGCAAATCCCAGTGGCAGCAATCTACCGATTCCTGCTGCTGGGATTGACAGCTGGGTGCTGATAGTAGCAGTAATCACAACCGGGCTCACACAAGGTCTGGGTTAATTAGTGATGATCCAAACATACCTGGGTTCGGTTTGGGATGCATTTGGCAAACTTTACTTTTATACACTGAATCTGAACCCTATTGAAATCAATGTCAAATCTTAGAAATCAGTAATGGTCATGTGGTAGGCTAATAGGCTAGGGATTGTCCAAGAAAGGGCATGGGGCCCTGGGAAGTGCCTGTGAAGTGGCACATTTGTACAATGTATGCAACCTACTAGAACAAAACTGACAATGCTATTTAATTTGCCAGTAAATGACAACTTGTGGCCACTTTTTGTAACAAAGCACCTGAGGAATTCATTCATCTAGATGAGAATCTTGTATAGGTGGTACAGGTAGACCCACTCAAAAACAGCTTGAGGTTCAACCTAAAAATACATAAGGCTCTTATCCATAAAACCTGAAATCACATTTTTTTTTCTAAATTCCAGCTTCCTTATGTACCAATATACCATTAATGTATTTCTTTTGCAGAAAATGAATTTTTTTTATAGTATCCTACACACAGCCCTTACCTCAGCATGCAGATTGTTGTATGATAAACTCCTTCATTACTTCCTGGATGGACCTTAGGACATGAAAACTGTTAAGACACAGTAAGGAGTTTACCAGCTGACCTCATTAGCACACACCCTGACCTCCCTCCTTCCAGATGATGGCTTCCATCCACCTCTATGCACACATATAAACAATGTCAAGGAACAACGTTCTCACCGAATACACAGCCTTAGATCTACCATCAACTATGTAGTGCAAGGGTCTGCCTGATTGGAATCAGAGTGATTGGATAGATGGTGTGTCCTCTTATTATGAAGGTTTGGTAAATCTAAAGGATATCGAACACAAATTGTAAAATCAGATTGTACAGAAAGTTGGTGGAAAATAAAAGAAGTGGGATAGTAATGAGGGAGGTGTGGTGCAGACAGGTGAACATGCCCTATCATGCCTTCTTCCGTGATGCAGCAAGGAAGTGCATGGTGGGATACGATTTACAGGAAGTGATGGAATCTAAAAATATTTTTAAACAACCAAACAGATGAAAGCTCAAAGCTTCTATAGTTGAGGTAATTTACAGAAAGCAGTGAAATTCTGCCCGAAAAGGTGAACTTAGCCTTTGACCACTTACTGCCGGAGGTTCGCATATATGCGGCCTCTCGACGGGTGGGCTTTAATGCCAACAGGCCGCATATATGCAGCTCTATGTCCAGCTTCTGTCCTGACAGCACATGTATTTAGAACCTCTTAAATGGCCGGGAGGCTGCAGTGGGAAGGGGTTAATGAAAGTTTAGAATAACTGTCCAGGGATACCATGCAAAAAACTAAACAAGGCAAAAAAATGATTTAGAGCTTGGTATGGATGTTAAGGGGAAACCCCATGAAAAAACAAGAAAAAAAAGTTGCCCCCAAAATCCATACTAATCCCTTATTCGAGCATGCACCCTGACAGGCCAGGAGAGAAGAGGGGGACAAGCATATTTCACACCCCCCCCCCTCCTATTGCCCTCAACATGGGAGAATTTTTTTCCAAGGGGACCCCTCTGGCAAAGTACTTTGTCCCTATACTGTCGATCCCCTGTATGAATGACTAAGACACACTTGGACAAAAATGTAAATTAATCGCCAATCTGCCAAAAAAAGCACACCACCAAAATAATCTGCTCCCAGCAACTGTTTTCTGTGAATGACAGCTCTCTAGCTAATAGCTGAATGTAAACAAAGGTAAGGGTATACCCAGTGAAGTTGCTTACCATAGTTGGTCAATAATATCAACTAGAATCCCCCAATCCATTTGTTTACATTCTACTGTGAAGACAGGCAGCTCTCATTTACTTCAGCAGTTGTTGGAAGCGGAAAGGCTGGTGTCTTTTTTTCCTTTGGCAGGAGTCATTCATCTTGATTGATAAGGATCTATATTACTGGATGAGGTGATTGATGATGGATTTACATAATGAGACTTTTTGTTTTTAATAAAGGATTTGTCAAAGTGAGTCTGTTTATTTCCTTTACATGTTTTGTGAATATGCAGGGGTACTATGTACGTCTTGCTCATTTATATGGGGGGGGGGTGTTATCTGGGGGTCTACATGTTTTTAAGGGGACTTCCAGATTCTAAATCACCCTCCACCTGCAGACCTCCACAGCCCCCAGGCCAGGGTTGTGGGGAAGAGACTCTTGTCGTCAGAATGGGGGAAAGGTGTTTTGCCAGTGGGGTCCCCCCTTGCAAGGTACCCTTCTCATGTTGAGTGCACATGGTCAACTATTTTTGAGAGGGGGTGCACCTTCATCCCCCATTTATTGGCCTTCCACAATATGTATGCTCAGATAAGAGTCTTGTATGAATTATTGGGGGGGGGGCATCCCATTGCATTATTTTGTGGGAGGGCTGGCGTTCCCAGGCCATTTTGTATGTGTCAGCCACCGTGCACATACCTTTGTTTACAATCAGCCACCAACCAGGGACTCCAGCCCGGTGGGGATGATCCATGAATGTTAGGATCCTGCTGCTGAAGTATTACACTTTCCACTGCAGCTAGAGTTTTGGCCTAGACAAACACCATTTTAATTCATCTGGTTACTGAACATTAGAACAAGCTCATCTATAGTTATAAGTAGTATAAGTTATTACAAGTATAACATCAGAACAAAAACAAATGTCAAATACTACTGACAACCGGTTGGAACGAGTGGCATGCCTAGCATATTTGACACTCAGAGTAAATCATGTTTAACTACCCTTCCTGTATACAGCAAAATGATTGTCTGCAATATTCAAGAAGTCAAACAAATGATCATACTTTTGGACAGCAAAGAAAAGCAGACAGTGCACTGTTTTTTTACTTACAGAGTGATGCAGTCAGAATTATGTCATGTACAGCACTACTTACAGAGCAGAGGAATGTGCTGCACAGTTAACAGAGTATGTCTATATATAGATCAGTGGACTACCTCTCTCCTTCTCCAAAATATTTTAAATAATGATTATAAAATGAAGAAACAAATATTAATAATGGCAAGAATAAGAAATGCAGACAGGGCAGCAATCATTTTACAGAGTGCAGAGGTCAGGAGTGTGGGGGTATTCACTGTGCAGACTGGTCAACATTTGGGGTCAGTGTAAAAGTGTCCTTACATATTTAGTGTAATTTCCCTAACCCTTGTGGTCAATGGAGAAGTGCCTCTTTATACTGGTCTGTGTAGTTCCCCCTAACAATGGTTATCAGTAAAGTGCTTCCTTATGTTGGTGGTCAGCAGAGATGTTCTCCTCTTAAGCACACATGATGAAAATATTGGATGAATGATTTTTTTTTTCATGCTAGTCTCATATCAAAACAAATAGGTTACTAGAGTTACAAAAATTCTCGTAAGACAGAATACAACTTCCCGCGATGATGTCATGTATTGTATTGTATAGCGATGTACAGTATTCTTTCATTTCTGAGCATGTGCATTCTTGGTCTTTTTGTATTTTTTTCGAATGAAAACTGTACTGATTAAAAGTAAATTGTTCATTCTGTTATCCTACAAGAAAACTTTTCATGCTTGTCCCTTCAGATAATTTCACATGAACTGTCCTGATAGGATCTCAAAAATTATGTACTAGCGATCAGGTTATCGTACGATCGCTCCAAAAACATTTTCCTCATTGTGTATACTAGACATCATATTTGTGGTCAGTGGTGAAAAAGCTCCTTATATAAGAAGTGAGTGAATAAAACTTCTTTTCCATTATTTCTCAGTGGAGAAGTGCCTACCTTTAGTGGTCAATGAGAGAGAACCTTCCTATATCTGTGATCAGTGAAGAAGTGCCCATTTACAATAGTGATCAGTGGAGGAGAGCTGTCTTATATCCATGGTCAGCGGAGAAGTGTTTACTCACATTGGTGGTCAGTGGAGAAGTGCCCTCTTACATTGATAGTCAGTGATGACATTCCTCTTTACACTGGTGAATAATGGAGAAGAACTGTCCTACATTGGTAATCAGTGATGACATTGGTGTTCCAAGGAGAGCAGCCATGCAGCCTTCTTACACTGATGGTCATTGCAGAGGTGTCCACTTTCATTGGTGATTAGTGAGGAAATGCTTCCTTACATGGAGGTCAGCAGCAGCCAAGCTAAATAGATCATGAATATCAATGGTTATGTGAGATAGAGGAACACCTTTTCTTCATGCTCTTGCTCTGTCAAGTGACATCTGCATCTGAGAAAATACTGGAACTATTTGAAAGGAGATCATTCCATCCTACTGCTTGCATACTTGCTGGATGTGATTAGACCCCCAGTCTTTGGAGACAATTAACCCCCTTATTGTTTAATCTAGGGCTGATCATTCACATAGCCTTACCTAATAAATGTCTATGTAAAGACTACACCTATACCAAAATTACACTTAATATGAAACTTATAATGCCTAACTACTGTGCTGACATTTACTGTAAGACTTTTTACCTTAGAGACTATTATCAGCACTTATCATCTAATGCGCAGACAGGATGTCTGATGATGTCTGTATTAGAACATTTATGCAGTTCTTGTAGACTGCTATTGCTCTTTGCATGACTTGTTCCAGTTTCCCCCCTGTAGTTCCCAATCTATCTGATCCATTTCTTTGTGTCTGATGCAAACAACACCGTCTTCCACATCATGTATCCTCAGTATAAAGCTTGTGCTCTTCTTTCTGTCAGTGTTTGCTCACCATTGTCAAGGAAACTAATAGCTTATAATAATAAGCACCTTTCACACATTCATTCTACTAGAGACTCATCATACACTTATGTTTAAATTGGAAAGTGTCTTTAAAGTGACTGTAGATTTTTTTTTATATTGGTAAGTTCATTACTATGACTTTTATTTATTTTTTAGATAAATAGGTTCATAGGTAGGTAAATACGAAATATTGTGAATGGATATTTTTAAGTCATATGCAGTCAACAAATAAAGCTCTGGGTTCCTTTTCACTTTTTTGTCGGAAGCTTTCCTTATTAAACCCACAACAGTAAAATCAGTCTGTATATGGAGTAAAGAATGCTTGTTATACTCACTGTGGAACCTAAGGGGTTAATCCTCTGCATTGTGTAAAAAGGCTGTTTTATCCTTTCTTCTCTGCCTCTCGTTGAAATGACCACCTGATACATACTGAACCCATGGTCACATGCATATACTCAGTTTGGTGTGTATTGCTAAAGAGGTTTTTTTTTTTTTTTAATTGGAAGGGTGCAAGTGATCAGCACAGGGCCAATCAGCACAGTCCAGACAGAGGGCCAGAGGTTTCACATCCTCCTAGAGCAGAAAGAAAACTCCTCCTACAAGCTATAACCAGTGCTTTGCTGAAGTCACAAGACTGCTTTATACTGCTGATGAGAAAAGGTATTTAGCAGTTTATATTTACTAAAATAATTGCATTTCCATGTGTACTGTAGAGACCAGATATAGTGAATGCAGGCTCCTGGGTTTAGTAACACTTTAATTTGTTACTAAACCCAAGACCCTGCATCCACTATATCTGGTCTCCACAGTACACAGAATATGGAAGTGCA
The DNA here is from genome assembly GCF_062004578.1 of Staurois parvus. Taxonomy (NCBI): domain Eukaryota; kingdom Metazoa; phylum Chordata; class Amphibia; order Anura; family Ranidae; genus Staurois; species Staurois parvus. The sequence continues at coordinate 9,599,485 of NW_028317951.1, forward strand.
ATTGTTTTTGTAAATATAAACTGCTAAATATCTTTTCTTGTCAGCAGTATATAGCAGTCTTGTGACTTTGATCTGTGTCCAGCCCTCCACTAGCTAAAGCTTGTAGGATGAGTTTTCTTTCTGCTCTAGGATAATGCAAATCTCCTGACCTCTGTCTGGACAGTGCTGATTGGCCCTGTGCTAATCACATGCACTCTCCCAAGAAAAAAAATCCTCTTTAGCAATACACACCAAACTGAGCATGTGCATGCCTACGGTTCAGTCTAGAGGTGGTCACTTGAAAAGGGGGAGGAACAGAGAAGAAAGGATCAAATGGCCTTTTTATACAATGCAGAGGATCAATCCCTTAGGTTCCTCAGTGAGTATAACAAGCTTGCTTTACTGCATATACAGACTGATTTTACTGTTGTGGGTTTAGTAACACTTTAAAGACTTTGTTAAACTAAGCCTGTTAACATAATTCAATTACTTAACAGTTAAAGCAGCATTAAACTCAAAAGCAAACATTTATTACACTGAAGCTTTCCAATTCTTAGATGTGATTGCTGCATTAGTTTTCTTTTTTTTTGGCTCTCTTTCCTTTATTTTCACCTTGTGATCCTTCCAGTAAGTCTGGTGTTTTTCAACAGAACAAGCTCTCCTGTAGATGTAAAAAGTAGAGACAAACCATTTAGCACTAATAGGGGGTGCTTACAATGGTCAACTTTTGTTTATGGAAAACCGTTATCCCAAAAGGAACAAAACTGTTGTAACTGCGTATAAAGTATTAGCTGGAGCTTGGCTTCATTTTTTAGTGTATTTAAATCTGCTAATACATTTAACACACCCCTCCCCCCAAACTGACAATGCTTCTTTCCAAATTTGCCCCCTGTGCTCCTTCATCCAGAATGGGGATACTCTAATACAGGAGGTTTGTTAATGGCCAGATTACCAAATGAAACAGAGAGAAAAAAAGACTAAAAAAAAGTTAACTAACTGGAAAGCTGCAATATATTCCAGTTTTGGGTTTGATACCACTTTAAGAATCCATTTATGCTGCAACATGTGTAAAGTGCAGGTAGACGCACATGCATTGACATATTCATTGGCATACTGAAGGGCAGTGTGCTACATTTTAACAAACACTTTTCTCCTTACTTTCTGGTGGATGCAAAGAGTCTTCAGCACAGTAGAGGGGCTAAACTTGTGCTGGCCTGGAAGAGAGAGAGAAAAAAAATCTCTATTGTATTCTGTTTAAAATGTTTATTTAAAATATTTATATATTTATAATTAAAAAATAATTATATAAAGCATTATTGTAAAATTTGCATGCTCTGGCTTTTAGGTGACTATTAAAGGGACATATCCAAGGGTCCACAAAGGTAAATTGTGTTGCAGTTATGTTCATTGCAGTTATGCATAATAATAGATGAACAGTTTATTTTATGCATTAAAATTACTACAAACAGCAAGTAGCTAGTACAATAAAATATAGTTTTTTCGTGTTGTTTATTATCATGTTTTGCATGGTGCTCTTTGCTAAGAACTTTTTTTCAGTATGGTTTAAAAAGAGATTTCTGCTATAGCCATAAAAACAACACCATTTTCAGATTTCTTTTTATTCTTGTTGTCAGAAAAAAAATGAATACAATAGCTAATTGGTTAATCTTGATGAGTGCATTTTCCACATTACCGGAAAATTTTTTTGTGTGTAATGACTTTTTAAAGCCTTTTTAAAGACTTATCTAGTTCCGTAACCTAAAGCCAACTGTAGACATTAATGGCCAATTAGATGTGCAGGCACAAAAACACTGCTCAGAGATTTTTCTTTTTTCTAGACGTATGCAAAAATTCACCCGATTGTGTATATTTATACCTATGAAGGTGGAAAGGCGAACAAATCTAGACACCTCTAAAACCAGCTTATCCCCCAAGAACATAATAATGGTCAGCCGAAATTATCAAGCACAGTTGATTACAATAATATTCATCTTGGGAGGAATAGTAATTTAACTTATGTTCACCTTTAATGATCAGGTATATCAATATTTCTAATGTTGTTCGGTTTGACAATATGCAAGTTAGATATATTGTGAAATAAATGGCTGGTAAAGTTTTCAGTTATACTTACACACATCCCACCACATGCTTTTAACAGAGTTCTCAAATCCTTAATAGACTAAATGTTTTTTATTGCCTAACACACTGACCACAGAGCAGATTTATGAAACAGCTTTGGAAGATGATAACATCCCAGATAATTAAGAAACATTACAGAGTGGGTGATTATTGTTCAGAAGGAGAACAATCAGACTACATTACATCTGCAATAGTTTGAAATGGATTGCTAAATCATTCTAGCGAAATAAACATTAACACAAGAACACTTCTTCCATTATGTACTTGAAGGTTTGCTTGTCACTTTCAAAGCTACAACACACTTTGAAATATCAACATATATTACTGGAATAGTGTTGCAATGTGAAAAAAAATGCCACACTTATGAATTTATTGCTCCTTGAAAGAAGCTGTGTGTCTACAGGTGCCAATTGTAGAAGGTCAGCAGCACCTGTGTAAAACATATGTTAACAGCCCCAGAGTTTAGACGCTTGTCTGGGCAAGGGAGCCGTTCTGAGAAAGAAGAACAAATGAAAGAAGACTGCAGTGCCATTTTCTGCAGACATTACAGTCCCAGTAATAAAGGTATATATGTAAGTATAGAACCTAAATGCAGTACAATTCATCCTTAGGAGGACTTGCCCTCCAGAGGATTTACCCCCCTGACTGACCAGGCCATTTTTTGCATTACAACACTGGGTTACTTTAACTGACAATTGTGCGGTCATGCAATGCTGTACCCAAATGGAATGTATGTCCTTTTTACCCCACAAATAGAGCTTTCTTTCGGTGGTGTTCGATTGCCTGTGCGGTTTTTATTTTTATATATTTCAATCATTTTTATTGGAAATTTTTACATAAGAATACAGGGTATACCCGTATGCAGTAGATAAACATTCTACAGTCAGTGATAAAATTAGAGAAAAAAAAACAGGTAAACAGAACAGAGAGAAAAAAATCATAAAAAGACCAGTGACACAGTAATGTTTAATTTAAAATGTCAAAGCTTAGAGAGATCAGCTAAAGAACTTTCTACCAAAGTGAGGTGTTCACACAGGCGGGTATGTTTGGTACCATCTGAGCCAAGGTTGCCATAGGGCAAGTACCTTTCTAGATTTACTTTTGCTAGAGGCCATTGCAAGTTCAGTGCCTGTGAAATAATGCGATAGCATCAAAGGCAGTGGGCGGATGAGAGGTTTTCCAAGATCTAATGATACTCAGTCTAGCTGCCAAAAGAATGTGGGTGACAGAGTGTTTAGCATGGGAGTTAATACTGTCAATATTTAAATTCAATAATGCTAAATAAGGATTTAGGGGAACAGAGGACAGTGAAATAGCAGATAAAATTTGAAAAATTGTAGACTAGAAGTTGTTTAGGAAGTTGTTTAGAAGTTGTTGCAAACAACGCCAAAAGATGTGAATAAAGCTTCCAGGGTTCCCGCATTTCCGGTTTTAATTTTTTGCGCTATAAAAAAAAAGACCGACAATGTAGAGAAAAAAAAATATTTTTGACTTTTTGCTATTAAACGTCCAGTAAAAAAATTAAAAAAAATCAAATTTCATCATAAATTTAAATTAAAATGTATTCTGCTTCATGTCTTTGCTAAAAGAAATCCCAATATGTGTAAATTAATTGGGTGTAAATTAATTGGTTTACGTGAAAGTTATAGCACTTACAAATGGCGATATATATATACTGGGGTTTTTTATTCTATTTTTAATAGTAATGGCAGTGATCAGCAACCACCTCCGCAACATCGCCAAGATACGTACCATCTTTACCCAAGACACCACTAAACTACACTCCCTGATAATCTCAAGCCTTGACTACTGCAACTCCCTTCTCACCGGCCTACCCCAGTGCAGGCTCTCCCCACTCCATACCATCCTGAACTCAGCGGCTAGACTCATTCACCTCACCAACCACTCCACCTCTGCCAACCCCCTCTGCCTATCCCTCCACTGGCTCCCGATTGCCCAACGCATCAAATTCAAACTACTAACCCTGACCTACAAAGCCATTCACAACACTGCCCCTAACTACCTCACCAACCTGATTCCCAAGTACCACCCTACCCGTACCCTTCGCTCCTCACAGGACCTCCTTCTATCTTGCTCTCTGGTCTCCTCCTCCCACGCACGACTGCAAGACTACTCCAGGTCCTCCCCCATCCTCTGGAACTCACTGCCCCAATCCATCAGACTGTCACCTTCCCTCCTCACCTTCAGGTGCTCCCTGAAAACCCACCTCTTCAGGGAAACCTACTCCTCCCTCACCTAACAGCCGTTCTCCTTCATTCCTCCTACCACTCCATCCCCCACAGCCACTTCCTCCTGTGCCACTGTCCCCTCCCTACTAGATTGTAAGCTTGAAAGAGTAGGGCCCTCTAACCCCTCGTGTACTGTTGTTGTTGCTGTTCTGTTTCTTGTATTGTCCCCCCCTCTATTGTACAGCGCTGAGTAAACCCTTTGGCACTATATAAACTCGATGTAATAATAATAATAATAATAATAATAATCAGCGACTTATAGTGAACTGTAGGACTGTGGCTGGCATTCTGACACTGGGGGGGGGGGACTGACTTGGTGTCACTGACATCCCCAGTGACAGTAATACAGTGATCAGTGCTAATAAAAAGCACTGACACTGTACTAATGGCACTGAGCATGAAGGGGTTAACATGAGGGGTGATCAAAGGGTTAACTGTGTGCTGTTTTACTGTAAGCTGTGTGTGTGGGATTCACTGTAAGCACACTGCTTTGTAAAGCAGTGCTGTGCAAAGCAGTGTGCAGTAGCTGACAGGGAGGAGAACTGTTTTGTTCCCTGTGGGAAATCCTCGGCAATCACTGGCCAGGATCCGATGACTGACAGCTGCGGCCGTGAGTGACGATGCAGTTAGGGTGCACACGCGCCTCATGCATGCCCCCTACCCAAAAATGCAAAGTCATGTATATGTTCATGATTTTGCGCACAGCTGCTGCCCTGTAGCATTATTTCTGCTATGGGGTGGAGCTGAACCAGTTAAAGTGTTTTGGTTGATGGTCATCTCAATTGAATTTGTCTATATTAAGAAATTGTTGCCACTCTAATAAATGTTTGATGTGTTTATCAGTTCTTGGTTACTTTTACGCCTTAGTGTGTACCCATGCTCAGACTATAGATATTAATCTATTAACATATTCTTCACATGCAGTAAAAGTACTTTAAATCTGTGCCTAGGGTAGTCATATATTAATTTCAAGTGTGGTATGATTAAATATAAATAAAGTAAAAAAAGATTCCACAAGTACCACAGCAGAAAGGTAATCCAGAGACAGGGTCATGGTATTAGTGATATTCAGGTCCCAAGTTAGCGTGGAAAAAGTCAAACTAAATACCAGGATCTAAATCAAAATAGCTGAGATGAGGAGGCAACAAATCATAGGGAAAGAACTCATGTAGAAAAGAGAGCCAATAAATGTTTGCACTAGCCTTACATCATAGGGATCATAAGGATGTGTTTCCCCGTGATTTGCATAAACTCACAAAATCCCACAGGGGAGTAAAAATAAGGAATCTGTGCACATGCTTGCTTGTACAAGCAGTGAAGGTGGAAACATATTTGATGGTGTCCTCTTCTTTGCTATTTCTTTGCAAGATCCATCATTATGGTTTCTTCAGAAAACTATTGAATGTAAAACATGGCTATTTATATTTTTTACAGGTAATGCCATATCATGGAAGATTTTGAGGTTTCTTTTATTCAAATTGAACTTTTTTATACCCAAGCAGCTAAACATACTGGCATTACTGACTCACTCTTTTTGAATGTACTCCTTCTTCCTCCAAAATATATGTAAACTATGGGATGATACACTGTTTAGCAAATGGTTCTGATCTTTAAATTTGACTTTTGTAAAAAGTTCAAGCTGAAGTGGACCTTCACTCAAGCAGTTGGAGGAACTTCTAGAAATGTTAATTGAGCCAAGCTGTACCCTGAACAATCTAAATTTTGCTTTCATTACCCCTTAAAAAACTGCAGTGCTTTTTCTGATATGTGACTGTGCCTAGGCAATCCTGCTCTGTAGCCTAATAGCTATACTGTATATCTGCAGTATGAGATTATATGTAGCGCTGACTGATTGTCCCATAAGATTTTGAGTGAGATTTGATGCTGCTCACTGATCCCCTTCCTGGAGAGGAAGCTGTTCCTTGGGACTTGAAATACAAGGATCTCCCTTCTGTTTCTGCTTAGTTCTGTTAATTCTGAGCTTTCTTCATCTATTCTGCTGCTTTGACTATATTACCACACTAATATAAGGGGGCAGCTCTGATATGGGTAAGCAAAGCCCTGCACCTCTGCCAAGATGGAGATCTAAACACAGTTTGGAACAAGGCATGGTAAGTCAATAGTAGGAAAAATTCAGCTTCAGTAAGTAAGCAGGCAATACTAGTGACTAGTCCCTTGTCTCCTGTTAGCCTTTTTTGGACACAGCTTCCACAGTTGAGGTCCTTTTTAAGCCCATATCTTTCTAAGCACTTCAACTAGCCCCTGCTTACTACATGACAGAAATTAGAGATAGTCACAGAAAGTGTCAAGATGTCTTTGATGTGTAGGCTGTAATTTATGGCCTGATTTCTTTTTCTCTATGCTGAGTGAGAAGCAAAATGGTGGATCCAATGTGGAAATATCTGGGTCTGAGAAAAAAGGCTGGGGCAAAGTGTTTATTTACTGATTATGCCCTGGTGAGTTGATGATAAATTAAAAAGATGACATATGACAGTATTCTCTGTAATAATTATAGAACCTGTACATCCCGGATTATCTGGATTATTCAGGTAACTACAGGATATATGTTAGAGTGCTACTGCTCAAAGCATCCATCCTCATTAACTAGCTGTATGGTCACATTTTGTGCACTATAGATGAAAAAAACTGTGGGTGGAAAAAGAGAGAGAGAGAGAGAGAGAGAGGTATGTTATTTTGATCACTTTGTTTTAAACTACTGAAAAATCACTTGTTTTTGTATTTTATCTTGCAATATTTTCTTTTAAACAACAAGCTGGTCTGGTTCTTCTCTTGGCTGCTCAGTTTTGATTAGCTATGGTCCAAATGCAGCCCTGCAGAGAATAAAGGAGTATTTTTCTTTAGAATACATGAAAGTTTCCATTTTATTATTTGCTGTGTTTTAGCCAACAGAAGGTGTATGTAGCTTATTAAAAGAAGAAGAATGCATGCCCTATTAAAAGTTAGTAGCCCAAGGGCAAAACAGGGCTGTGGAGGATTGTAGAGTGGTACAGAGGCAACACTGTTAATATGTAGCACTAGCACCTTGTGTCTTTTAAATATTCATCTATCTGTTACTGCTTCTTCCATCCGACATTACAGCCCCCTAGCTAACATAGCTATAATAGATGGCTAATAATCAGGGGCAAGGAGCATTGTGAACACCACTTGCTTTTAATTGTATTCTAAACATTTTTACCTAAGTCAAGTTTTCAAGTTTGTCAGTATATAGAAAGGGAATAATCAAAGGGACAAAACAATCCATCATTGAGGTTTACCAATGATTATGTATATGTTTGAAATGGTAAAGTAATGAATGGTGAACCAATCACAAGTATGGGAAAAAAATCATAGATTGATTAAAATAACAAATAAATCAAATGCTCTGATGTGCTTTGATAAAAAGCAAATGTGCTGCAATCATTAAAATTGTAAGATGTTTCCATTTTGCAATTTGTAAGTGAAAAGTATGTCCTAATTCTTTTCATTAGCTAAAAACTTCAAACTCCTTTACTATATTTAAAACCATTTCATTTGCAATTCTGGGCTGCTTTACGATTCTATTTTGGCTTAAAAAGAAACACAAAATTCCAGATATTTTTACTTTTCAAAATCATGTAAAAAATAGAAATAAGTGGAAACCTCATTAACACAGTCTTTGATCTGTTAATAAAATGTAGCTACCTAAAAGTTATGTACTTTTCTGAACAGATGCTGCTAAATCAAATGGCAGATTACACCTTCACAAAAGACGAAGCAGAGGCACTGCCAACGTACTGCCGACGCAGAAATGTGCAAGATGCATTACTTATTGCCTGCAAAATAATTAACAGCAGATGACTACTACTTATGTGATGCCATTCTGATGATGAGGGTGAAAAAAATATTAGGGTTTTCTTAGAATTAGTAGTTAATTGGTCCCATTTGCAAAATGGCAGTGTAGAGCAATTAGTAGGGCTATTATTGTGTGTATATTGGATTTTGGTGTGAGAGGTCCAATGTCTTTCAAATCAGTGGATGTTTCTGTTGGAGCAGATTTAATTCCCATTAATCTAATTTGCCAACAGCATTGTTAATTGAATAGTGTGCAGACTCTTTATAACAGTTACAAACCTGATTTATATACTCTATGCCCCTTGAAAAAATCTGATATCTTTACAGTGTATCCTGTCTCAGTAGGCTTGAAAAATGTATTATATGATTAGTAACAAAGTTACAAAAGAGATATAACTCCAGTGGCGATATAGGAAATAAGTGAGGTAAATGCAAAAACTATTTAAAAAAGCTCAATGTGACTTGAGAAGCAGCTCAGTATGAGTCTTGAGGAAATTAAAAGGTAAATCAGAGAAATGAAAAGATAAGTCAAAATACCTCAGAAGCACCTGGAAGCATGTGGGATTTAAAAGAGAAGCATGTTTTTTTTGTAGCAATCATACTTACCTAAGTATACAAAACAAAGGTAGGCGAGCGCTACTTAAAATTCCAGCTGCTAGGACACAAAAAAGGCACCATATACCTCCTCAAAACTAAATGATCAAAAAAGTCAGTGCAGCGCTGTTGAATGGATAATATATGCAAATACTAATATATCTTAACGCAACACATGCAAATCTTAACACAACATTACGTCATAGATAAATATAAAGTGCAAAAGATCATATAAAACCACAAATGAGTGGTCAAAGTGGTAAGTATGTGAAAGCCAAAACAATGAACTTGAAGATCATGGAAGATCCCAGTTAAAGGTGCTCAATTCCTCTAGATCAGGAGTGACAGATGGTGTGACTGGAAATAAGCGAATTGCGCACTCACCAGATGTGTGCTAAAAAAAACGCATTTATAGATCACTTATGTCTCCTCAGGTCAGCCAGATCACTCACTCCCAGGTGTGGTCAGGTTCCTGTTCCCTTCAAGGTCCCTCGATTGGTATCACTGCATCAGATCACCTCTAAAAAGGGCTCTGTGAATCATGAGACTCACAGAAAGCCCAAGAATGATGCCACATAGCGTGATACTGTGTTTACCAAGGAATTTTATTTCCAAATAAGGTGCATACAACAAAGTAGAAAATGAAACAACTGACCATGCATTCACGATGGCCGCCAGTGGCAGTAAAAGAAATAAAAGTACGTGTAAGATATAATACAATATAATAAGGAGGACATTGGGAAGTGGAGTCAATAGGAATAATAAAAAGATTTTTGATATTAACAATTATTTTGGGGCAATCTAACTGTTATCGATGAAACAATTAATATCAAAATCTACATTAAGCCCTTTTGGATGTAAAGAATCTAACTCAAAGATCCACTTCGATTCTAATTGTGAAACAGCCCATTTTTTATTTGTTTAAGGACCAAGGGACGCATTTGTCCCATGTTTTTAATTGTCTGTATCATCTGATTAAGAACTTAAAATACTTTTTTTTTTTTTGGTTTGAGTCAAAATATTAGTTCTTATCAACAAATGGATCTAGCTTTTTGCCAATTATTTCATGAAATGGCTTAGTTACAGCAACTGAAGTCTACGAACTTTAAAAACAAAAAATTGATTCTTTTGGCGTTCCATAATCTTATGGTCCTCAAAAGGTTAAGATATATTAGTATTGGCATATATTATCCATTCAACAGCGCTGCACTGACTTTTTTGATCATTTAATCATACTTATCTAGGTGGATGCAGCATTGGTCCAATACAGATGTCCCCCGCCGGCTCTAAGAGTGAGAACTCAGCGATCAAACACCGCTGATCACTCAGTTCTTAGTGCTCCATGAGCACAGAGCTGGTGACTGTCAGTCACTGCTCTCTGCTATGGCCACCATGCTCACTGAATCCCTGAGCTGTGGAAGTGGCTGGCTCAGGCTCTCAACGAATCTCTGCGAGACTGAGCCAGGTGCTGGTCCAGGCTCCTGGGTGGATCCCGACTTTAAAGTTGGGAACTTTCCCCAGCCTGGACTGACTGAGTGATGTCAGCCGATAATGAGCCTGCTGTTGGCTGAAAACAAGGAGTGCAGAACGAACTGCAGTCCTTTGATCCACAGGAGAAGTACAGCCAAATGAGCTTTGGCTATACATTTCTTTCAACTCACTTGACATCTAAAAAGATGTAACATCCTGTAACTTTTAGCTGACATCAGTGAATTTAAGCTGGAAAAAGAGTAGTTATAAAAAAGCGGGTGTTGGGGACTAAAAGTGAGAGGACAGCAAATCTCCAGTGGGAATATTTCTTCCTTTTTTTTGCAATAAAATGAGCCAAAGGTAATACTGCTGTTGTAATTATTTTTTTGTGTGTTTTAATTACTAACTGTGTTTTCCTGTCTCACTGCCAGCTGCTCTCCTCTTTTCTCCTCAACAGAGTCACAGTAAACCCCTTAACCCATCTTTAAATCTAACGTTTAACCTAACCTTTATTCTATAACATGAATCCACTTTTACATTTCACTATAACCCTTAACCTCGATTTTCTTCCCGGTGGGGGCAGGATACTTTTATGTGTTTAAATCAACTTAGCATGGCGGGGGGTCTAGTCTTGGCTATACACACACTTTAACTCAACATAACCATTAAACCTAACTATTGACATAAAAGAAATATTTAGATACAAATGGCAAAATAATTAGAAAATTTTAAAATGTTTAATGAAGTGCTTTAAAATCATAGGCTGTATATAGAGCATCAGCTTTCTGCCAAGTCCAGATTAAAGTGGTTTTAAACCTCAGACATGAAATGTGAACAAAACAAATCCCTCTATAGTGTGTACTTAAGTGCACTAAGTGTCATTCTGTCTGCTACTTCAAAACTCTGCTATCAGCATGAATCACTTCTGAAAAGTTTTCCTGACACCAAGAGAAAAAAATGGTGATGGGGAGGGACCTCCAGCAGATTGAGAGCCTCAGCTCTGTTCCTATGTGCTGTGTGTGAAGGGGGCTTTGTCTCTTCCCTCCAATCAGTTCTCAGAACTCTCTTCACTGAGCTTTGCAGAGTGTAACTTCAGCTCTCCTCCCCCTTTTTTAAGAATTTTCAGACAAGCTTTATAAATTCAGCACTTTTAATGGATGAAGAGAAGACTGAAGATAAACAGGAACAACTTATGAAGGAGGATTTGCTTCATCTCTGTGTATCACCTGAGGACAGTCACTTCACTGGGTATATGTAATGGTTTACAACCACTGTAAGTCATCACTCCTCCTGACACATGCCTCACCTCCTCACATTTGCCAGAGCTTTGACTCAGATCCAATGGACTCCCCCAGAACGCAGAGAGTGATTTTGAAGATTATACTAGGTGCTTGCAGACACTACTAGATGGCTCTGTGGCAGTACTGCTGTTACTTTAGATATTTTTTAGGCCATGATGGATTTATTTAAGGACATAAAATGGCCCATGAAAATAGAAATAGTAGAGTTGTGATTAGCTTAGATTTTTAAAGGTGTTTTTGATCATAGTGTCATAGGAACTAATTTACTAAAGGCAAAAGTGAACAGCCTATTTCCCTTTAGTAAACTAATTTCATAGTGTTCATGGCTTCACTGGCCTTGAGCAAGTGTGCAGCCAGTAAAGTCTGAAAATGTTAAACTCCCGTCCAGGGGTGGACTGACAACTCATGGGGGGCAATAGGGGATCATGGGGCCCCTATGTCCTTGCCCACACTCAAAAAAAGCCTATAAAAAAGGTACCAGGGGCATTTCATGGGGCCCCCTACTGACCCCGGGCCCTCGGGCAATGCCCGAGTGCTCGAATGGTCAGTCTGCCCCTGCTCCCGTCCTGTACACTTGTTCCATGTACTGTAAATGACTAATGAAACCGAAAAGCCAGGGTCAGGATGGAATCTCCAGGGGCTGCACCCTTAAAATTAAGTTAGTAATAAAAATCCCATTTCCTAACATAATTTTTCACTTAAAGTATTTGTTGTATTCACTCTAGACTGGATCTATGGATGAACCGTAGACCAACCATAATTTTTGTTCTCTCCATGCAGCTTTGTGTGATTTCCTTTTGTTTAATACAGGCAAGAAATTATTCATTATACATGTATACAAATTATGTATATTTTACTGAATGATATAGCTTTAAATATAAAATTTTACTTTGATTAGTACTCTATTATTTTAGCACCAGTGCAATGATAGATCGCTAGCTATAAACTGTATGCATATTCTGTGGTTGTGAAAAGTTATGTGACCCTTTGGGAAATAGACATGCAGTATGTAGAAGACTACATTTGACATATATCTCATTATCAGCAAGAAATTAGCAGTCTTATATCTGTAACTGTTTCGCGGAGATGTTGGAAACACTCCTTAAAATTATTGTAAACATTTAAAAAAATTAATAAATAAAAAACATCTTTATACTTCCATTGTGGCCCTGAACCTTCTGTTGGGTCCCACACCTTTGCTCCTGGGAGCACTTTTGCATGCTCGCTCCTGAGCTCTGCTACTGTGTCCCCCGCTTCCTTGTCACTGACTTTGATTGACAGCAGTGGGAGCCAATGGCAATACTAGGTAAACGGGGGGGAGCCAAAATGGATGCCTAAACATTTATTACCTTAATGCAAGGAATGCATTAAGGTAAAAATGTTTAGGATTTAGAAACACTTTAATACAAAGATGAGATTTACTAACTGTATTATATGGGCTGAAACTAGGGCAATTATTTCTGCCCTACTCTACCGGTAAATAGACAATGTGCAAATCACCATAACACATGGCTGAACAAATAGGAATTTGTAAAACATATTCATGTAATGACTTTATATTCTATATCTGTTTTCATTACATGATCATTTATACATTTTCCCACATCATCTGGAAGTTAGATTTAGATGCTAAGTGCTTATATCACATAGCTAAATTTAAACTAAACCCTCCTATCCTTTACAGCCTAGGAAGTTGCCACCTTAGTCTCTGTTTGCGGTAAAGTTGCCATTGTGCTGCACATGTGATCAATTATGATATCAGCCTTTTAATGGCTTGACAGTTTGGTTGACAGCACAATGTAAAGTACCAGTCTGGGTACTTTAGTTAAAGATTTGGCTATCTGAGATTGATCTATCTGAGATCGAGGTTTGTATGTGTGCCTATTGTTTTTTTTGTTCAATACATTTTTATTGAAATTTACAATACAAAGATGCTCACATAAACCAATACATGTACATAAAAAGTCACACGCCTTGATGGTTTGGAGGGCCATAATTTAAGGAGAGGGTTGGAAGTAGTAAAGACCAAACAGAAAAATCAAACAGGTAAATGCCAAGCAGTGTAAATTAGGAGACCTCACACATAGAAGAGCAAGGTATTATTAGACAAGAAGGTAGGTTTCCAATGTAATGGAACATAAGGAAGAATGGCTGTAGAAAGTATTGGAGGCTCATACAGAGGAACTAGTGCATGCAAATTCAGTTTGTCATATTTTTAATGTATTGTCAGCTTTTCAGTTGTGGAGTTATATTGCTCAACTTTTAAAAGCAAGGGAAAAGTTGACAAAAAAAATTGATTACTAAGTTGAGAAGATCTGTATGTTTGCCTGATTATTTGCTTGTAAGTCTGTCTGATCTGCAGAGGATCACACAATCCAGGAATCCATGCAATCATAAGTCACGAATGGTATTAATTTTTAGACAAATCAATATGCATTGTTTAGGGGGATTTGCCTGCTTTGTGAATCAGTTTGCTAATCTCTGACCAGAAATAATTCCTGTCCTAACAAACTTCACATATAATAATATTAACAGACTGCATATAACCAAAGTATGTGTGCTGATAGGACTGCGTTTCCAGAAATCTGCATCTTCCTCTATCTTTGGTCATGGAAAGTGGAAAACAGCCAAGCCCATGTGGATACAGGGGGACCACTGCTTGTACAGCTCCACATGCCTTCTAACAAGTGGGAAACTCCTATAGCCATGATTAGCTCAGCCAGGTGAAGGAAAGACAGCACCTTACACAGCTGTCAACATGAGCCTTGCTACAGTTAAGAATACTGCAATATTAATGTTCATACAGAAAGCAACCATTAGGCAAGTGTTACTATTCTTCAGCTGGCCATACACTAGTAGAATTTCATTAAAAGTATTTCACTTTCAGAACTTTCATTTAATTTTCTAGTTGCTAGTAGGATCAAATCAACATTTGTTTTTTACCACAATAAATTTTGATGAAACAGGATGAAATGCTTCCCAAACATTTATGTGGTTTTCATTCAGGAAAGTCCATTCCTTACAAAATCTAATGTTAAAAGCAAAAGAATGTGTAAGTACTTTCGAACAACATTTGTCAAGACATCTAATGCACTGACAATCTACTTGTGTATAGTCAGCTTTACCTTGCAGTGCTGGAGTCTTGTATCTGATTTCGTGTAATCTATCCTTGTTGATTTCCTTTAATAGTCCTTAAATCTGCTTTCCCTTCAAAATCCAATTAATGGTCATTAAATCAGTGTGAATTAACAAAAGAAAGATACAAATGTGCAAATACCAACTGGGATGTATTAATTATTGAATTTGCAATATTTTTCTTTTATTATGGGACCTGTGCACCATCATCTCATCTCAAAGCCTGGATTTTTTCTTATGTAGCATTAAAGAATATATTTGCAACATTTGACACTTTAGAAAGAGCTCATCTGTTACCTGGTCAGGGGCACATATTAAACTGCAGCATTGCCATTTCTGACCACTAGAGGGGAGAAAGAAGCTGCACGTTGATCAGATTCAATTCACTGCACACAGTACCAGTTCTTGAGTCTAAGAGATTTCAGTCTATTTAATTACATCTGGTGCTTGAAACGTCACGGATTATGATACATCCTCAAGACAGGTGATATTTACATTAAAAATACATAGGTGAGTTCATTGGATGGCTGTGGTTCAAGATACCAGTTTATAGTGCAAAAATAAAACGTTTTCCACAAACAGAAAGATGCTATGAATTATAATCATATTGCAATGACATTGTATGTATTTTTAATCAGCAGTCCCTGCGCAGTTAAGATGTATAGATTATCTGATGCAATAATTTAACCACGTGAAGGTTTGATTGACACATTTTTTCATTACAGCATTTGCAAAATGTGATGACTAAGCAAAGAGCAGCCTGATATTTATAGTATTCTACTGACATTGATTGAGTCTATTATATAAAAATTCTCTGGCTACCAATATGTTTGCTGTGATTCTTTATTAATTCATTATTATGCAGTGCTTATTGCATATATATATATATATATATATATATATATATATATATAGATATAGATCTCTCTAATTAATATAACTTCCATTATACATCATTACTTCTCCTATTCTAAACATAGGATATACTGTATATGGCAAGGCTATAGTCACAAGCCTGATTTAAATTTTTGGCAGGCCTTTCTGCTGCATGAGAAAATTATTTGAATGGCCTTCAAGTGCCCACTCAGTTTATTAATTTGTTAAATGTGGTATGTCTCTCTCATACATCCAGGTATGGTTTACCTTGAAGGGACACAAGAGTACTTAGTTCATAGTCAGATTCCCTGCACTATAAGGCTGATCAGGCGATTGAGAACTCTGTACATCATCCAATTTACTATTTTAAAGTTGCAGACCAGGTAAAGTATTTTGTCCTTTAAAAGCACTGGATGAGTTTGAAACTTTGGAAAGACATCAATTGACTCCAATATACAATAAAATACTAATGAAACATTAATAATAATAATAATAATAATAACAACACATTTGTATGATGCATTTATCATAAAAGGTCAAATGCATGTCTAACATGTGAATCAAACTTTTAACTCTAAAATTATTTTCATAGCGAGTAATCTCACACAGGTTTACATGCAATTCATTCCACATGATCATGATATCATCAAAGGTTCCTTAGGCCATTGGGACCTAGAAAGTGTCAAAACTCCTGCCATTTTATTACAGGTACCACTGCTGCAGTCCAAAGGAACATTAACCACAAATCTAGTGCCTGATGTATCAAGAATGCTAGGATGTGACAGGATATATAATGAAAAAATTGTAATTCTAACTCTTGGAAGAGCCACTGTATTGTTGGGTTCTTTTGCTCTTCCCAGTGATGTTCAACCTGGCCCTTAAGTGGACCTGACAACTCACCAAACCATTATAAAAACACAAGCTCATCCTTTCTGTGTTTTACTAATAGTATCAATCAGGGGCAGACTGATAACTCATGGGGCCCCCAGGCAATAGGGGATGATGGGGCCCCTGTGTCCTTGCCCAAACTCAAAAAAGCCTATGAAAAAGGTACCAGGGGCATCTTATGGGGCCCCCTACTGACCCGGGCCCTCGGGCAGTGCCCGAGTTTCCAAATGGTCAGTCCGCCCCTGGTATCAATGCAACTGCAGATACATCATCATAGATGACACCCAGGTCAAGTCAGCTTCATATAACAAAAATATTAATAATAATAATAATAACAACATATTTGTGTGGTGCATTTATCATAAAAGGTCAAAATGCGTGTATAACATGTGAATCAAACTTTTAACTCTAAAATTATTTTCATACAAAGTAATCTCACACAGGTTTACATGCAATTCATTCAACATGATCATGATATCAAAGGTTCCTTAGGCCATTGGGACCTAGGAAGTGTCAAAACTCCTACCATTTTATTACAGGTACCACTGCTGCAGTCTAAAAAAACATTAACCCGAAATCTAGTGCCTGATATACCAAGAAAGCTAAGATGTGGCGGGATATATAATAAAAAATTGTATTTCTAACACTTGGAGTAGCCACTGCATTGTTGGGTTCTTTTGCTCTTCCCAGTGATGTCCAACCTGGACTTGACAACTCACCAAAACATTATAAAAACACAAGCTCATCCTTTCTGTGTTTTACTAATAGAATATATAACAACATATAACAATATACAATGTCATATAACAGCAGCCAGAATTAAATTTAATGGAATTAAAGGGTTTATAGGGAACCTATATAGAGGGAAAATACAGATGCTGCCATTGCTGACCTTTTGAAAATGCCACGTGCCTGGCTGTCTGGTTCTTGTTCTGGGTCAGTGGAAGTATTACAGAAAGAACACTTTACCAGCAAACATGTTTCACTCAATGAACTGGTAAAAGAAGCTACAGGACACCCTGTCTGGAAGAGGGGGAAGGTTGCTGTTTATATGAAAATAGCTAATAAGAGGATCTTTGGACCATACTTTACTATTATTATTCAATTATATCATGTAGGGAATAGAGCATGTGCCCAGTAGAGTAAATATTGGGGTCTCTTTAGCTGAATCACTGGCAGAACAAATTTCATATCCCTTCTTATTATTAGTAATGAAGCCAAGCACCTGCCATTTTTATTGCATAAAAATAACAGTGGCAGGTTGCATGTTTCTCTCAGTACACACTTTCTTTTATCATTACTACAGAAACCATACCGCACTGAATGCAATCAAACTGACCTGCCCACCTGAGCTATGGAAAAAAAAACCCTCAAATTCCTTCCTACCATAGCAAAATTAACCCCCATCTGCTTATTTCCCTCACACTCCTCCTCCAATCTTGTAATTTGTGTACTGCATCTTCCAAAAATCTATGCAATGTTAAAGCCCGTCTACTGGAAACCTGCAACATAAACGATGGCATCCATTTAAAGGTCCTCAGATTTACTACAGTGGGATTCCCACCCTGGATAGGATTCTTACAAGTGTAAAGAGATCGCATGGGTCCTGTGTGTCATACTACAGCATGATTACTGATAATGCAATTATAGTAGGGCTGAGCCACACTCTTAGCCTTTATTTTGAAATATTTCAGTAAATGCAATGGCATGGCCTATTTCAGTAGGCATGGGAGAAAGATATTTTTATCAATAAATTGTACTAATGTTTTTTGAAATGCATATTGATGAAAAAACTTTTTTTCCCTTTAATTGTAATAGTAAAGGACACTTCCACTGCAAAATAGCAAATGGCAGGGCTCAAGAATTAAAACAGAATAGCCAAAGATTTTTGACTGAGAAAAACTGAGAACTGATTGATCAGCGGTCATGTGATCATTCAGATCCTGCTCTTAGAGCCAGTGGGGATTTGCTACACCCTCAGAACAATGCTGCAGCATGGGGAGAGTGAGGTGAGTATGTATATATACCATCCAGAGATCGTTACCTGTAGAATACGCTATGAAATAACTTTTCCCAATGGAGAAGGAAGGAGGTGGTGTGTCATCAGGAGCTTGTTCACTCCATCTTCATAGAAGACTCAGCACTATTATGCCCAGGGGCGGACTGACAACTCATGGAGCCCCCGGGCAATAGGGGATCATGGGGCCCCTGTGCCCTTGCCCAAACTCAAGAAAGCCTATGAAAAAGGTACTAGGGGCATCTCATGGGGCCCCCTACTGACCCTGGGTCCTCGGGCAGTGCCCGAGTTTCCAAATGGTCAGTCCGCCCCTGGCCCAAGCTTCTCCTTTAGGATAGATTCACAAAATGTCATTTTCCCTGCAGCCTCGTTTGCATGAGCACAGTAGCCCAATGGGCTGCTGTAGCTGCGGGATACAAAGAAAAAAGTCCCTGCACCTTTTCCAAAATCACAGCTGCAGGAAAATGCATACTATTACACACACAGGTATATGCGCTGTGGTTTCCAATGTGGGGGATGCCATTAAGAATAATGCCACTCCTGTTCATCTACTTACAGCTCACCTCTGCTCCCCACCCCCTGCTTCATTGTCACTGGATTTGATTGACAGCAGCATGAGACAATGGCTCCCACTGCTCTCACTGAGTCTAGTGAGGAGGGAGAGAGAAAGCAGTGCCACTGCTCTCAATCAAACAGCTGGATTGAGATCATGCTCAGGTAAGTGTTTGGAAGGGAATGCACCTAAAATCATTTTTTTAACCTTACTGCAGAGAATTCATTAAGATAAAAAAAAACCTTTAGCCTTTACAACTACTTTAAAGCAGGCAATGCATTAAGGTAAAAACATTTTACCTTGAAAATCACTTTATTTTGCACTGTATACTTCAAATCTTTAATGACGTACATATTGACCAGCTTGCACTTACATAATTTGTTAATTTATTTATCAACTAAAACGTGCTCTATACCTATTTTTTAGGATAGCTCTTGATAATGACAGATAGTAGGTACTTACTAGGCCACTGATATCACACAGAGTAGAGATTTTCGTCTTATGGGGTTGATTTACTAAATGAAAACAGGCTGTGCATATTTGCAAGTGCAGTCTCTCCAGCGCTTGGTAAATGAGGGGGAGCTCTGCTGACTTCCATGATCTAATCAAGTGCAAGCAAACATTTTTTTTTCTTTTTTTTTTCTTTTTTTTGCATGTGATTGGGTATTCTTTGTAAAGTGAAGCTTTACTTCATTTACCAAGCTCTGGAGGTTGACAGTAAATAATAAACTTCATCTTGTTAAATCACCAAGTACTTATTACATTGTCTGCTTGTCTCTATTTAAATTGTATGCATATTCAAATGTAATTTTTAGTTTTGGATAGAGAAGGGAAGGATTATAACCCCTGCCAAATAGTTTTGCTGTCTTTGTCTCTGCTAAACAGCCTAACCAGCTCCATTTATCATAAAAGTGATGAAAATGCCAAACTTTTATTGTTGCCACCTGAACAAAAGGATATGTGAACACTTTGGTGACAGCTGCCTAAAAAAGTGAACTTCCCTCATTTGTAGAGATCTCTACTCACTTCCTGTTGCACCTCTGGGACAGAAATTGAATGGAAAGCCCCCAACAAGACACAGTCAGCAAAAATTAGACAAGCAGCTATTTTAAACCTTCCATGCCTTACTCAAAACTAAAAATGAAACATGTGACTATCGTATGTCAGTCACCGGGTCCCGGCTGGTGATTAATCACCGGCGCCCGGTGATTCACGAGCATCTCCAACGGGAAGGAGAACTGTATGTAAACAATACAGTTCTTCTCCCTGTCAGCTCGTGCACACTGCTTTGGATGGCTGCGCACAGCATCAAAAGCAGTGTTCTTACAGTGAAGTACACAGACACAGCACAGAGTAAAACAGCACACAGCACACATTAAACCCTTTGATCGCCCCACATGTTAACCCCTTCATGCCCAGTGCTATTAGTACAGTGTCAGTGCTTTTTTTTTAGCACTAATCACTGTATTGATGTCACTGGGGATGTCAGTGACACCATTGCAGTTACCCCCTGTGTCAGAATGCCTGCCGCAGTCCCACTATAATTTGCTGTTCGCCACCATTACTAGTAAAAATAAAAAATGAAAAAAAAAACACTCAGTATATATTACGCCATTTGTAAACATAATAACTTCCATATAAACCAATTAATTTACACGTATTGGGATTTTGTTTAGCAAAGACATGTAGCAGAATACATTTTGGCATAAATTTATGTTGCAAGTTTATTTTTTTATTTTTTTTTACTGGACAAGCTTAATAGCAAAAAGTAAAAAATAGTGTTTTTTTTCCTTAAAATTGTTGGTCTTTTTTTTTATAGCGCAAAAAATAAAAACCGCACAGGTGATTAAATACCATCAAAAGAAAGCTCAATTCGTGGGAAAATAGGACGTAAATTTCATTTGGGTGCATGACTGCGCAATTGTCAGTTAAAGTAATGCAGCACCGTAACACAAAAAAGAGGGTAAATCCTCAGGAGGGCAAGCAGTTAATAGTGTTATATAATACATGTGTTGTGTGTAAATGTATTTTACTTGCAGTATTATCTCCTAATGCCCGTCCTTTGCCCTGCATCAATGAATGAGTCAGACGAAGTTGAATCATAAGCTTTCCAGCAGACCAATTTTCTCATAACTACTCACTTCAACAAAAAGTTGTAAAAAATAATTGTTCTAGTAGTATGCTAACATAGGAAGCGTTAACAAGAAACATCTCTAGGTTTCTCAGCTTCCTTCTGTGTTTTTGGCTTTAATAAATTATAGGAACTTGTTTATGTTTCTGCTTGTGCATGCAGTGAACAAGAGTGCATAGTGTGCTGCTATTTCCAAATCTGTATAAAGTAAATTATAACTGAGTGGAGAGAATACAATTAGAAACATGTTCCGTGGGCAAGTTCTTGGCTATACTTAATGCCAACACAACATCAAAGCAAAATTGCACTTAAGGAAACATATATACTCATAGTCTTCAAAACAGTTAGTTGCCAGTCTGTCTCTGTCTTCAGTATTCCCAGTTACTGGCCTGAAATATGCTGCATGTAGCAGAGTGTGCCCGAGTGAACTCAGAACTCCTGATCTGCACACTGGTTCCAGGTGCATATCTGTGAAAATACTAAAGCCACTGGATTAGCATGACAGCAAGGCAACAAGCATTCTAAAGTAGAGCTGTGGTCAGAACAGGGGCGGACTGACCATTTGGAAACTCGGGCACTGCCCGAGAGCCTGGGGTCAGTAGGGGGCCCCATGAGATGCCCCTGGTACCTTTTTCACAGGCGTTTTTGAGTTTGGGCAAGGACACAGGGGCCCCATGATCCCCTATTGAGAGCCCGGGGTCAGTAGGGGGCCCCATGAGATGCCCCTGGTACCTTTTTCATAGGCTTTTTTTTGAGTTTGGGCAAGGACACAAGGGCCCCATGATCCTCTATTGCCCGGGTGCCCCATGAGTTGTCAGTCCACCCCTGGGTCAGACTTTAGACATTCAATATGCACATTTTCTTACCAAGAAGAAAATACATTTAGGAAAAAAAAGCCCTTACTGACCTTTGTAGATAAATCTACTGTGTAGCAAACACTCTTCAAAGTTCACAATAGAAGTAGTAAAGTCAATAAAATTGGTTCTCTTGGTTTCTTTCTCCTCTTTTCTAGTGCACCTGCTCTACTTTTACATTAGCAACAAGGCAGCTACCATCTGCCAAGTTCCTGTTAGCAGGGGGCAGCTGAGCTACTGCAATGCAAGTATTAATACCACCACTATAAATATTAACATACATTCACTGTGGTGAAGTAAAGAATAAAATTCAATGCAGCACAATCCATAAACTGGCAGTTGGGCAGAGACGCAGTTCCCTGATAACACAGCAGCTAATAAAAGGAGCAAAGATGGTAATACTGGCATTGGGTCAGACACTGGATAGTGCACACAGCAGCGACAACAGGTAGCATCAAGGTGAGGATGCAGTTGACAGCCACAGAGAGGTGAACGTACACCACAGAAAGTCAAACAGCCTTGCAGGCTGGGATAACCATTCAGGTAAGTCAAGTCAATGCACAACAATCAATGTATGAATCAGGCTGGGTCATACACAGAAATATAATATTCCAAATCAGGAGGCAAAGAATAGTCAAACAGACCGATGTCAGTACAAAGAGGGTAAATGGTAGACTTAGGAAGCAAAATGAAAAAGTGAAGAAGGATCTAAAACAACACAGGAAAAAAGCACTTACTCAAGGAGAGAGTAAAAAAGTATAGTGGAGAGTAAAAAAGGTCGATAAGCAAAACTGAGAGTTTTTACTTCCTTAAATGTTCAGCCAAAACAGGGGAAATTCGGGGAAAAATTTCCATGTAGCCAAAATACATTGAAATCAATGGGGAATGCAAAGTGAAGGTGTTTTTTTTCTTGATTTTTAAAGGACCCTTATTAACTTAAATATGTTGTTTT
This sequence comes from Staurois parvus, assembly GCF_062004578.1. NCBI lineage: Eukaryota > Metazoa > Chordata > Amphibia > Anura > Ranidae > Staurois > Staurois parvus. The sequence continues at coordinate 9,622,454 of NW_028317951.1, forward strand.
TTAAACAGAAAGCAAAAAACCGACAGCAAAAAGTAAAATAAAAAAATCAACAAAGCACAAATAAATGAATAATATTACAAAAAATTAACCAAAACATAATAAACATTAAGTTAAATAAACCAAACTACAGTTAGGAACATTCATGCATATATGCACGACTGCCTTGCTGCTCATCATATCAACTCTGGCTTGTGACCAGACTACTCCTGCATTTGAACCTCGTGAATCTGCAGTGTATTATCAGCAGTTCTCCTGCAAATCCAACAGTGCTCTAGAGTTCCAGTCAAAAGTTCCTGAACCTAGCATTTGTGCTCTTCCACTGCCCCTGCAGACCCTGTCTTAGCTTCCAGAGGTGCTTGGACAGGAATTGTACAAGAGGCCTTTATCGTCATTTTGGGTTCCTTATACAGGTATATGAAAGCTACTCTAAATTGACCCCTATATAAAAGAAATGATACATAATGTAAATAAAAAAGGTATGGATGACTTCTTGTTCCAGCTCTAATGTAGTAGCAGTAGGGAAGGGGCTCCTGTCCTGCCAGCATCCTGCTATAAAAATACAAGACACAAAGAATGTTTTTGACCTTCAATCTGGAGTTCACCCAGTGTCCTCCATAGACTATTTTCTGGCCAGAACAGGCCCCAGGCCCCACTCTGTGTCACGTCTTTGTAGAGATACAGAGGATGCCAGAACTGTGTGAGTTTTCCCGGTTGTCCCGGGGTTTTTCTCCTGCGGGGCATAGCTGGGGAGGTCTGCACAGTGCTCCTGCTAGTTGCTGTGGGGTTTATATCCCCTGGGGCCGGTGTGTGCCGCGATCGTACTGGCGGGTGGACGGAGCGGTCAGAGAAGCACGTCCATCCAGGAGCCGGCCGCGCATGCGCCCCCTATTATTAACTTTAGAGGAAATGGTGGGTTATCTAGAGAACTGCTCCAGAGGGAGCAATTTAAAAATGATTGGGTATCTGAAACCTTTAAATCACAGGTTCTGACAAAGCTTTGCAGTATGAGTATTCATGTGACATGGTCATTTCTTATTCATGTGTGACAAAAAGCACATGCAGGCTGGGAGCTACACAGCCAGAGAGAAAAGCCCCCAGACCAGCCATTGTTAAATACCTGAAATACACAGAAAAGCGGCTATACTGCAATGGTTTGGGATTCCAAATCCCTGGATATAGATGACTAATCTTTGCTGACTACTCCGCAGAGGTAACCCAAAAGAACAAAGCATTCAACAAAATCTGTTTTCCTCTTTACCAGAAGCAGATTATGTTCCCATTAGTTTATCCTCCTACTCTGCACATCTTGAAACAAAATGGCCAGAGCCCTACCTTTAAGGATCTATCTGAATCAAAACTATTTCTGTTGCATATGTGTCAGGGCAGGGGCCGAGGAACGGACAGGCAGGCCTAACAATGTAACGCACTGGCTGACGACAACCACCACCCACAGACCGAAGTCCCTCAGGGCGCGGAGTCTAAGTCCCAGGCTGCCCTTCACCAGGGCCCCTGATGGTGGGGATGGACTTGACGCAGCCAGGAACCAGGTCGCGGCCCCCGAGACACCTCAGCTGCGGTAATGGCCGCCACCAATGGTGTGTAGCTGGTGGAAGAGACAAAAGAGTAGTCAGACAAGCCGGGTCAACAACAACAGGACAAAACAGTACAGGACAGCAGACGAGAATCACAGGTCACGAGCCGGGTTCAGCAACAGAGGGTCAGATCAAAGGAGAATACAAAGAATAGTCGAGTCACAAGCCGAATCAGATACCAGGAGAGTCACGAGCGTCAGAACAGAGTAATAGCAACACAGAGACACAAGACACAAGTGCAAAGAGCATGTGCGGGCCACAGGTGCGGGCCATATGTCATCAGCCACACCCCTCTGGGGGATGGACCACAGAGACCTGAAGGCATAAAAGGATTCCCACCATGCACAGCAGAATCCAAGATGGACGCCAGCACATGGAGTAACATAACCTCAGGGAAAAGGTAGGACCTTGACAATATGGAGGATATGCCACAACCTTCACTATTTCTACCTCAATCACAACATTCCCCATGCAAAGGAAACCATACAGATGGCAACCCTAACCATACTTTTGCACCAAGCCAGAATAACCCATATCCTTTCTCATTTGACTCCTCCATTCCATCTTCTAATCGAGGTCATGGATAAGTATATGCTAATGTTTTTGCTTCTACAATGTACTTTTAGGACTGTGCTGAACGCATGCCTCTTTATGTGCCTTATTTAGATAAAGACTTCCAGCCAAGAAATCACTTTAAGGTTATTTTCCTTGGTCAACATACCATTTCTCATTATTGCTGTGGTAACACATTGCTGCAGGATTATTTTCAGATCTAGTAGACAGGGATCCACAGTTTCTTCCACTAAACCTACATAGACAAATGTGCAATCAGACTTTAGAAATTGTTATTGATGTATTCTGTTTCCTTTTTAGTATGGTTGTTTAAAATGTACACTTGGTTTATACAGTGCTCTGATAAGCTGCGGCTATGTAGCTGGGAACTCATAGAGGTGGTCCTCCAGGTTTGTCTTTGGGTGTTTTCATGTTCTTAGCACAGGAGTGAGAACCAGAGGGGAAACTGAAATGTTGTTACTAAAATAGTTTCCTTGAATGTGAAGGGGCTTAAATCCTTTAAAAAGGATTGCAAAAGGAAATATTGTAGTCACTCTTTAATTCTCTCTTTAATACAATCTCAAACGGGGCGATTACTTATCAATTAGTAAGGAGACTTACACTAAACTATTGCCTAAGGACCTAAAACAGCCTGGCTCATTCTAAGCTATTTCAATTAAATGTCAATGCCAAACTTCAATCAAAAATTATTGCAAAGAAATTGGCAAAGAAATTACCAGGCCTTCAAAGTTGGGTTTTGTTAAGAAACATACCAAACTCCATTCAGACCAGGACCTGGCCATCATAATCACTCTTATTACTCTTTTAGTCAACATACAGTAGATATTGAACCATTATCTAGTTATCCTCTAACAAATACATTTTTTTTCTCATATCAAATTTCATTTAACCAGCTTAATGGATGAAATTGGAAGCTTTCAATTCAGCAAAATTTTACTGACAATAAAAACAGTAATTTAGTTACAAAATCATTTTAGCTGAATTCACACTTCTCATCCCTAGAGATGACTGATCTGAATCAGTATTTTTTCTTCTCGCTCTTTGAATGGATGCCAGTGGAAAGGAAGAAGTTACAGATGAGTAGTAGGAGGCTGAACTCCAGAACCTGCAGTTTCAAACCTATTTTATCCAAGGCCTGTAAAACAGACTGGCCCTGAACATTGTTTTAAGAAAAGATGAACTTCAAGTTTACATTGACCATGGGTTTGAGGCCAAACTAACTTGTTCACAGTTCAGTAAAATGGCCATTGAACAGGTCAGGTGTCTTAGAATGCACAAGAATTGTTATGCACCAGCCCTCCCACTATAAAAGGTCCCCTGCAAGCCATAATGACATAGCTGTGATAGGGAAAGCATAGGGAATGCTACTGATAAAGCGCATAGGGACAGATTTTTTTAGGTCTTTGTAGGCACTGGTCTTTTAAAGTAGTTGTAAACCCTTACTGATTGCCCTTTAGGTATCACAATGCTGTGTATTTTGGGGAATTTGGAGATGGGGAGCAGGGCCCGCTGATTCCTACTGTATTAACTTGTATTGTAACTGTACTGTCTGCCCTTATGTTGTAAAGAGCTGAGTAAACTGTTGCTGCTATATAAGTCCTGTATAATATAAAATAATAATAATAATGGGGGAGGGATTTCTACATTCTCAAAGCTGCTGATTAGGGTAGGTCTTGATGTACGGCTTTTCCCCACAACGCCCGACAGTGCATTGTTACACAGCAGCCTTGTGTAATGTGTTTGTGGAGTTTAGTGAAGTTAGTAAGTGGTATGTTAGGAGACATTGTAGTGTAGTCAGTGTAGTGCGGTGCTGTGAAGAACAGTGTAGTGGTGTCAGTGAAGTGTCAGTGTTTTTTATACCACTTCTGCGTCACCGCTATTCACATTTTTTTTTTCTTTGTTAATTTTTTTTTTGCAGCATCAGGTTCTGTTGCTGCATCCTGAGTGTTCCTCCTTTTGCGTCAGCAGTGATTCTCTTTTCATTTGCTTTCTGAATTTTTTTTGTTCATTTTATTTGATATTTTTTTGCCACAACAGCAGCAAAAATATTTTATTATTTTGGGCATAATTGCTGTATTGCTGTTCCCCCTTCTGCATCGCATATTTTTTTTTTCCAACAGCAGCAAAAATATTTTGTTCGTAATTGCTGTTCCTCTTTCTGAGTCGCAGGTGTTTTGGGTTTTTTTTGGCTTTCTTCATTTTCTTACATTTTATTTTCATGTTTTTTTTCAGCAGGAGCAGTTGAAAAATTCCATAATTGCTGTACCCCTTATTTTCTTTATTAAAAAAACACAATAATAAAAAGGTATATAGTGCACCAAGTACAAAAGTACTGTACCCAAGCACCATATTCCCATCCCACACTCTAAAATAGTTAGAAAAATACCTGAAAAAAATCCCCATCATGTTCGAAAGGCCAACAAAGAGAGGCTGAAGCTCACAGGCTGATAAAAGAGGGCAAGCAACCTCTGTGTCCACAGTGAAAGTGGTGGTCATGGACATGGTGTATCCTCTGCAGGCAGGGCACACTTGCTCTTTTTTTTACAATGGTGTTATTGAGCTGCAACATGCAGAAGAGGTGGTAGAGTGGATAACTAAGCCATCGTCATCCTTCTCATCCTTTGTCACCCAGGTTCATACTAGTTCCCCTTCCACTGCAGCTGCCAAAGCAGCTTATTCCACAGGCTTCTTGTCCACAGCTACTCCTTCCATAGCCCCACTATCATGCACGGATGAGTCACCTGAATTATTCAATCATAGTGTCAGTTTCCTGCTGCTGGAGGATGCTCAGCAATTTCAGTGCTCCAATGTTGGTTCCCGGGTTGAGGAAGGGAATAATGTGAGCCTAGAGAGAGGGGATACCAATAACGGATAAGAAATTGGCAGTCATGTTCCTCCCCAGCTGCAGCATACTGCCAAGTTGGCTCCAGTGATGAGGAGGGAGGGGATGATGAGGTCACTGACTTTATTTGGGTGCCTGAGAGAACAGAGGAGGAGGCAAAACTCCAATGAGGCAGGATGTCCTCCAGGAGCAGGCATAAGGGCAGCCACAGTATTGCATCACACGACAGAGCTCCACAGGTGCAGGGCGCTACTGACTCCCCACTGACTTCCAAAAGTTTATTGGTGTGGGCTTTTTTTCAACACATGTGAAGCAGACCACAGCATTGCTGTTTGCAGTCTCTGTCTGAAGCAGATCAAGCGTGGGCAAAGACCGGCAGTTTGGGCACCACATGCTTGACAAGACATATGATGACCTGCCTTGTAGCCCTTTGGCAACAGCACCTGAAAGACCCACAACATAAAAATGTGCCGACTTTTCCTTGCTCCTTATCTGGGATCTCTACCCCTACTATACCTCAAGTCTTTTCAACAGCCTTCACTGAGAGGGATGATAGCACAGCAATGGGTGCCACAGGTCCTTGCACCCAATATACTAGCAGTACACCACCTGTTAATTTCACCAAATTTCACTACCCCAGTTGCTGAACCATAAAAAAAATACTGTTCCACCCATCCACATGCTCAGCATCTAAATGCTAGCTTGGCCAAATTGTTAGTGTTACAATTGCTGCCTTTCCATCTGGTGGACTCCCTTCCGTGAATTTGCGGAATGTGCTGGCAGGCTCTGAAAGAAATGTATTTTCACATAAGACCATTACAGCTCTGTACCATCATGTGGAAGGCTATGACAGCAGCAAGGTCCACATTACTGCTGATACGTGGTCCAGCAGGCATGGTCAAAGATGTTACATTTCATTCACGGCACAATGGGTAACTCTGCTGGCAGCTGGGAAGAATGTAGGACAGAGTTCAGTGCTGGAGATTGTTCTGCCACCATGCCTCCAAAAAGCTGGTGGTGAATCTACCACATCTGTCTGCTCCACCCCCTTCTCTTCCTCTATGGCCTGTTCTGCTGATTTGTCCTCTGAACCAGCAATGCTCACTAATCTTTCAAGGGGCTACGCAAACAGTCAGGCTAAAAGATGCCATGCAGTGCTTTAGCTGGTCTGTCTAGGGGACAGGAGCCATACTGGGGAAGAGATTCTGTCAGCTCTGCAGGGGCAGGCTCAGAGATGGTTGACACCATGGCAATATAAGCCAGGAATGGTTGTATGTGACAATGGCACCAACTTTCTCTCTGCATTCTGACAGGGACACTTGACACATGTTCCATGCTGAATTTGGTGGTGCAGCAATTCTTGAACAGGTATCCAGGGTTACCGAGGGTTACCAAATCTTCTGAGGCAGGCCAGAAAAGTCTGTGGACATTTCCGGTGGTCATACATGGCCAGTGTTCGGCTGGCTGACATTCAATGAAAATTGAACCTGCCCACCAACCGCCTCATTTGTGACATGCCCACCAGTTGAAACTCAACATTGGCAATGCTGCAGCGGCTGCACATGCAGAAGAGGGCCATCAATGAACACCTGTGGGAGTATGGCACAAGGATAGGCTCAGGGGAGCTTGGCTTCTTTTCGTCATGCCAGTGACTGCTGATAAAGGATGCATGCATTGTCCTGTCACCTTTTGAGGAGGCCACAAGGATGGTGAGTAGCTACAATGCATGCACTGGTGACGCTATCCCTCTAGTCTTCCTGCTGGAGAACACACTGTGTGGAATCATGGACAGGGCACTTGAGGCAGAACAGCAAGAGAAATAAAATCAAATGGAAAGCATGTCACAAAGACTGCAATGTGGTCCAAAACCCCTGAAGGTGGTCTGGTGGGGGACTGTAGACCTCTGGATAGCTGGTTCCTGACACGCTTCAAGGTTGTACATCTTCCTCATAGCCAGACTGGCTCTAAGAAAGAGGTACAACCTCGAAATGTGTCAGCCACCAGCTATCCAGAGGTCTACAGTCCCCCACCAAACCACCTTCAGGGTTTTCGGACCACATTGCATCCTTTGTGACATGCTTTCCATTTGATTTTATTTCTCTTGTGAGTATTTTACTATTTATAAATAAATCTTATTTTTAAAGGTAATGCACTAGGCCCATGTGCCCTCTCTTTGTTTCTTATATACAGTTCTCTTTGGATTTCCCTGGTCCGTTGATGGCAGCAAGGCTTGCATTCCTTCTTACTCATGTGGGGATATTGACATTGAGTGAGTCCACTGTCCAGCGCACGAGTACATTCATTTGGTTGCTTTATTCTTCTTTCGGGGTGCTTACTGACCATGATGCTATCAGATGTCGCTAGTGGCAGGAAAGTAGTGATCAGTGAAAAATTCTATATACTGACACTGTACTAATGGCATTGGTTGGGTGACAGGGAGATCAAAAGGTTAATAGGGGTGATAAACGGGTTAAATGTGCTAATCTAACGTGTGTGTAAAATGTAGTGCTTTTACTCGGTGCTGTGTTCTCTCTTCTCTCCCTGGCAGACTTGGGGGGGCAGCGGGGGGCACAGGTGCGTTCACACCCCAAAATAGGAAGTGAAGCAAGATTACGTCACTTTGCCAAGAGTTGCTACTCACCTGCAAAATGTGAGTAAGTGGTAGTTTAAAAAAAAACTCTTACAAAAAAAAATTCTCAATATGGTATTTTCTTTAAAAAAAAAATTTTATTATTATTTTTAAAATACTTTTATTAGAATAGTACAATATTACCATGGTAACATTGTACTACTGGGGGGGGGGGGGGGTGATCAGGGTTTTTTTTTTTTACACTTTGCTTTGCAGGAGAAATTAATATAATTTCTTCTGCAATGCAAAGCTTGCTGTCATGAACCTACTGTAACTCATTCATGACCTGTCATGAATGAGTTAAGTTTTGACAGCTCAGGATAGTGATCGGCTGGAGCTGGTCACATGGTGCAGGGTGCTGTGATTGGCCACATGTATCATGTGACAGCTGTGGGCCAATCACAGCTCACTAGGAAGAGAAGCAGAGCTGTTATGAATGACATTGATTCATAACAGCTTTGCTTACATTGTGATCATGTGATCGTATAGCGATCACATGATCACTGGGTCCCGTTCACCAGGATCTTCATTCCGCTGTGTCTGCTGGACACAGCAGTCGCGTGGGGGGAGCGCAGGTGTCAACATAATCATAACGAGACGCCAAACGCAGATCGTAAATGCAGTGTGTTTGCCTTCTCCAGGTCATATAGTACCACATGCGATCTGGTGCACCGTGTTTTTGAAAAGTAGCATATAAACTACTTTTGGTGAAGTCCAGTGTACTTTTATCCCGTTCAATTGAAAGGGCTGAAAATCACACTGCACTGTGTTGCACAGGAATGGAGACCACCTTTCTGTGTGATTCAGATGTGAAGCTGCCCTAAAGCTATACAAATCTTAACATAGTATTGAAGCTTGCTCCCCCCCCCATTCTCCTATTGGCCCATCTCTATGAACGGTGTCCTCACAGGACACTAGGAAAGTGTTGATGTGATGAGAGGTTACTCAAGTTCCACCACCACCTGGAAGTGCTGGAGCTTTGCCCTAACAGAATAGCTTGATGTCCAGGCATTAAGGGATTCATTGATTCTTCTAAATCCAATTTCCAAGTTTTATGGAATGCCTCTTCATCTTCTAAAGACTAGCTTCACCCGGATGAGTTTTGTTTGTGTCACGTACCTGATAGAAGTCTGAACTGATGAGGTCGGCCTCTCTTGTATCTCCAGCCCAGGCCCCACTGAAGGTGGAACAGATGAGGAGGAGGAACACGATGTGGATTGCAGAACTTGCGGCTTGTGGTTTAAATTCGGTAGATCAGGCAGGGCATCTGGGCAGGAACAAAAGAGATGCAGAAATGACCAGCTGAGGTTAAAGGGGCACTCCACCTGAACTGCAAGACCTGGGTGCATGGCTTGCTGGAACCTCTAGCAAGCGTTAGGCTGGAACACACAGTAACAACTGGAGATGATATGATAGACAGCCAGGGCAAGCACTCAGCAGGTCTGTAGAGCCGAACTGGTGACAGATGTGTAGTCGGGGAGTAGACGGGGTCAGCAGAAAGCCCTGACCGTGATCTACCTATCACCTGTCCGAGATCTACTGGTAGATCACGATCTGCTGGTTGCTGACCACTGCCATTCAGGAATTTATATTGTAAAGTGCTGAGCAAACTGTTGGCACTATATAAATCCTGTATTATAATAATAATAATAATAATAATAATTCCCTTACAGTTTGGAGGCTAGCAATAAACCACTCAGCATCTCTTTATATTATTGGGAATACTAATGGAATGAATGTTACAGCAATAAAAAAAAGTCAATGAAAGGTTTCAGTCTACCAACATTCACAGAACTCTCATATTTGCCAGGCAGTTTGATTTGAGCTGACAGAAAGAGAAGTATGCATTACAGGATCTGTGAATCCAATGTGTGAATCTTGAGTGAAAGGTGTGTAAATTTAGCATGAAAACACTTCTAAATAGGCCACATAGGATACAATTGAAATAATAGTTACTATACAATGGCTATAACCTTAACAGTACAATTGCTTAAGAAAGAAAGAAAGGAAAGCTTTGAGAGGAACAAAATGTCTGGAACTGTGTTGCCAAACATGTAATTCATTTGTTTAATGTGCATATGCAGGTACCTTTAGAAACAATTGCTTTCTCCAGCAGTAAACATGCCCATTTGATTACAAACAAAAACAGTATGCTACTTAGCTGATTAGCCTTGTAAGAGTAGTCTGTAAACCTCACACTGCAATATGCACATGGTTACAGCTGATCGATTTCCCCAAATTATTATGGCACTTATACCTCATACATCTCATGCCTTGGCGAGGTTATTACATTCTAGTGAATATACAACTAGATACATCTAAATGTATCCATCAAAATGTCTGTCTCTCTTTGTATAAGCTATGCACTTGAAGGTGTTAGGTGAAATTCTTTTCTCAGTATAATCCATCTAATTTATTCTTTTTTGAGGATTCCTCTATGAATCCATGAGAACTAGGGATGCGTGAATGTGTCTGAAAGACTAAAAACTGCAAACATAAAAACTAACCCCATTGAAATTTACAGGAGGGAAGATGAATCTTGATAATAAATTCTAGCCATTTGCAAGGCTTATAAAGCAAGAGGCTATCAAAAAAGGGCATGGGATTCTGGGCACTGCCATAGGGGACATGTAACAATGCAAAATAAATACATAAAATATAATAAAAAGTTATGTGCACAGAGTAAAGGATCCTTCTTTTCACCCAACTTTGACTGCAACAAGGGGTAAACACCAATTATTTCTTTTACATGCTGGGCAGTGGCACAATTGCTTAATATCACAAAATAAAAAGAAAAAATAACATTAAAAAAATCCAAAAACATATAATGCAATGTGAGAGTCGCATATACCAACGAATCCTTGTGCAATCTTCAATCGATATGTTAATTCTTGTTGGAACAACAATATGCTGTTCTTCAGCATGAACAAACACCACCATGCCCTTCATAACAACTCATGGGTATCTCCTCACCTTATATCATGGACCCCACTGCAAAAGGAGGGTCAATTGTACTTTTAAATTAGAGGCCATGATCTTCTTCATTATTCACCCAGTCATTACCGATCTCCCAGGAATATTAAAAGGAAGAAAATTTTTAAATGTGAGTGAAATTTTAACTCTCTTATGGAAATAAACTAGCAGTCTGCAGAAGTAGAAAAAGGTGAGAAATATGAATAGAGAACACCTCATTAAGGATAAAGATAAATCCAGGAAAACGAATATGAATATGAACAAAACTATTATTCTTGAATACAATGTTCAACAAAAGAAAATTAAAAAAAAATTATAAAAAAATTGGCATATTTTGAAGAAAGATTGATTGTTAACCATCAATTATTCCCAAAATATAGACAGATAAGTATTTGGCAGCATCAGTGCCATAGTGGTCTGCAGCCTATTATTTCAGTGCACCAGCTTTACTAAATGTACACAAAGTTGAGTACCATCTGCATGAGAAAACACATGACTATACACTACGGAGCTTGGTGGGATCAGTACTTCAATGGGATGGCAGCAAACGGCATGTACTCCTCTGAAGGGTTCATAGCAGCCATATTAAGAGCACTGCTATTGCACTGTTTTCATCCTGCTCCTCTTATGCTAATCCCGAAAGAAGATTTACAGTTTTTATAATCAAACTTTTTATTGTTTAATTTTTTTCTTTCACTTTTTTCAATGTAAGGCCTACCCTTATAAAACAGGCTTAAACACCACCTTGTCTTTATGCAAAAACTACAAAGGTTGTATGCCCCTCTACAATGCAGAGTGAAGGGTAGGCAGCAGCAAACAGGAAGGAGGATTGGAGGAAGTAAACATTATTACAACCATAGAATGCCTGCCCTTCCTTAGATTTTCAGATTTGAGGAAGAAAACAAAAAAAGACAGCCTATTTTTTTTTCATTTAATTATTTACATATTTACAAATGTTGATTATATTTAAATTTGCCCAGGTGAAGCAAGCAACTGTAAGTACTACATTTATAAAAATCAGGATGTCCTAGACCTAAACCCCAATTTACTGTGGGGTTTCTTGCAAAATAAAGCCACCAGCTCAGACACTGGCCCTCCAGAGGTGAAGACTACAAAGAATCCCACCTTGTGGATGAAAGTAGAGAAAAGTATGTTTCTAATGTTAAAAGAAGGTATTTATGAAGCACAGAGATAGCCAGATTATGTTTTGTCTATCAAGGAACAAGAGGCCAACAATCACCAAAAACAAGATAGGACAATACATGACCTTTGATGTTGAGAACCCAAGTACTATTCCTGACTCATTTTGCCACCTGCTGGCACTATTTTTTTTATTTTACACTATTTACAGATTAGCATTTTAATCACTCACAATTATTATTTTTATTTGTTTAGATTTATTTTTATTAGTTTGTTAAAGTAGATGTAAATTGTCATATGTGCTTTAACAGTTGCTGATACTGATAAAAAGGTCTTTCCATGCCCTCCCAAAGGAAAATATAAGCGTCTGTGCTGATGTACATAGCCAAGGAATACTACACTTTTTTTAAGAAGAAGCTTTTAAAAAACTGCAGCTAGAAACAATTTGGATTATATCTGTAAAAAAACACACGCAGCCAGTTAGTAAATGAGTGCATGTGGACAGGGCAGGCATGAAAAAAAAACAGATGCAACCAGCAAAAATTGAGAAATATGTCCTGTGAAAAATCAAATGCAGCTTGATAGCAGTGAAATTTATATAGAGAGGGACAGACTGTAAAAATAAATAAATAAATAAATAAACAGTGGTCAGCAAAAATGAAGAAAAATACCTTGTGAAGAAGCAGTCTGCTATGACTGCAGAGCATGTAAACAGGGACAGGATGTAAAAAAATCAATTGTAGATAACAAAAATGGGAAATATGCCCTCTAGGAAAAACACATTCAGACTGTGATGACCATCACTAGAGCATGTGGAGAGGCTGTATAGAAGCTGCTGGACACACATTAGCAGCAGTGATGGGCTTCAAACTCATTGCAAGTCTTTGAGACTCAAACTTGAAAATTCAAAAGTGCCCATTTTGAAGGCTTTATATGAAAGTTACTGGCCATAAAAGGGGTATGGAGACTGGGGTACTGCCCTGAGGGACATGAATCAGTGAAAAAAACTAATTCAAATGCAGTAATTTTTCATTGCTTAAAGTAAAAAAAAGAAGATAAAAAAAGAAAAATTATATAGTGCCTGGGGGTGCCCCTTAAACTACCTGCAAAGTTGCACATCTGTACAATGTATAGAACCTGTTGCAGCAGGACTGACATTTTTTTTTTAATTTAATTTTTATAAAAAAAAACAGCATGCGCCCCCTCCCCCCCAATCCATACCAGACCCTTTTTTTTAAAAAAAAGTGTGTGGGGTTCCCCCTAAAAACTGTACCACCTCCCAAAAATGGGGGCAAAAAGTGCATGGGGTTCCCCCTAAAAGCCATATCAGGCCCTTTAGGCATGGGGTCCCCCCTAAATTCCTACCAGACCCTTGATCTGAGCACAGGCCTGTCAGGGCAGGTAAGGGGGATGAATGAGTGCCCTCCCTCCCTGCAGCTTACTAGGCCATGTGACAAGGGCCTCTTCCCCACATCCCTGACCTGGTGGTTTTGGGGGTTTGCAGGCAGGGGAGCCCTGACAGTGCATTGTGATTGGCCAAAGCATTGCACCTGACCAATGCTTTGGCCAAGCACAACGCATGACAACATCACAAGGGGGCGGGGGTTGACCCTGCCCCTTTGTTACATCATCACACTATTTAAGAACTGTCATCCCAGCGCAGCTTTCTGACGCTTGGGGCCAGCTACGATAACGGAGCGTTCTTTGAGTGTTTTTCGAGTCGGCGGTGGCAGCGGGCATTGTGATTGACATGGAATGTACTACAGGGGACAATTTTTTTATTTTTGTTTTTCATAAAGGACATGTAAAAGACTGTCTGTTATTATTACATTACACTTTTTTTTTTGTGAATGGGTAGCGGTACCATGTACCCCATACTCAATCACTTAGGGGGAGGCCAAAATCCAATAAGACCCCAGCCCGAAGACCCCCATAACCACAGGCCATGGTTGAGGGGAAGAGGCCCTTGTCCCCATCAACATGGGGACACGGTACTTTGGGGGGCCCTGACCCAAAGCACCCCCCATGTTGAGGACCTGTGGCCTGGTATGGTTCAGGAGGAGGGGTGCTCGCTTATCCCCCGATTTCCTGACCTGCTGGGCTGCATGCTTGGATAAGGGTCTGGTATGGATTTTGGGGGGACCCCCAAGCCATTTCTTATTCTTTTTTTACATTTCTTTTCGGAACCTGTCTCTGTGGTACAGCACATTCCGCAAATTCACAGAAGGGGCAGAGTCCGCCAGATGGAAACACAGTAGTTGCAACACTAACAATTTGGCCAAGTTAGCATTTAGATGTTGAGCATGTGAATGGGTGGGACAGTATTTTTTTTATGGCTCAGCAACTGGGGTAGTGAAATTTGACTGGTGAAATGAACAGGTGGTGTACTAATAGCAGATTGGGTGCAAGGACTTGTGGCACCCATTGCTATACTATAATCCCTCTCAGTGGAGGCTGTTGAAAAGACTTGAGATATTGTAGGGGTAGAGATCCCACATTAGGAGCAAGGAAAAGTTGGCATATTTTTATGATGTGGGTCTTTCAGGTGCTGTTGCCAGAGGGCTGCATGGCAGGTCATCATATGTCTTGACAAGCATGCAGTGCCCAAACGGCTGGTGTTTTGACCACTCTTGATCCGCTTCAGACAGAGACTACAAACAGCAATGCTGTGGTCTGCTGCACATGTATTGAAAAAAGCCCACACCAATGAGCTTTTGAAAATCAGCGGGGAGTCTGTAGTACCCTGCACCTGTGGAGCTCTGTCGTGCAATGTAATAGGGGGGCTGCCATTATGCCTGCTCCTGGAGGACATCCTGCCTCATTGGAGTTTTGCCTCCTCCTCTGTTCTCTCAGGCACCCAAATATAGTCAGTGACCTCATCATCCCCTCCCTCCTCATCATTGCCAACTTGGCAGTATGCTGCGATTGGGGGGAACATGACTGCCAATTTCTTGTCCATCATTGGCACCCCCTCTCTCTAGGCTCACATTATTCCCTTCCTCAACCTGGGAACCAACATCGGAGCACTGAAATTGCAGCATGGAACTGACACTATTGTTGAATAATTCAGGTGACTCCTCCGTGCATGACGGTGTGTCTACGGAAGTAGTAGCTGTGGACAAGGAGCTTGTGGAATAGGCTTCTTTGGCAGCTGAGACAGAAGGTGGAACTAGTATGAGCCTGTGTGACAGAGGATGAGGAGGATGAGGATGGCTTACTTATTAACTCTACCGCCTCTTCTGCATGTTGCGGCTCAATAACACGGCCATCACCGGAAAAAAAGGGCAAGTGTGCCCCGCCTGCAGAGTATACACCATGTCCATGACCACCACTTTTCACTGTGGACACAGAGGTGGCTTGCCCTCTTTTATCTGCCTGTGAGCATCTGCCACTCCTTGTTGGCCTTTTCGGACATGATGGGGATTTTTATAACTTTTTATTTTAGAGTGTGGGATGGGAATTTGGTACTTGGGTGCAATAATTTTGTGCTTGGTGCACTATAAATGTTTTATTATTGTGTTTTTTTTTAATAAAGAAAATAAGGGGTACAGTAATTATGGAGAATTTTTTTTCTGCTGCAAAAAAATTACAATTAATCAAAATGTAAAAAAAATAAGAAAGCCAAAATAACAAACACTGGTGATGCAGAAGGCCGCAGAAGGAAGAACGCCTGCGATGCAGAAGGGGGAACAGCAATTAAGCCCCAAATATTTTTGCTACTGCAAAAAAAAAAGGGAACCACTGCTACTGCAGAAGGAGGAATACCTGCAAAGCAGAAGGGCGAACAGCAATTATTCCGTAATTATTTTCAGTGCTGCTGCAGCAAAGAGATAAAAAATAAATTAAATTGAATTAAAAAAGCAAAAAAGAAAAGGAAACCACTGCTGACGCAGGAGGAACGCCTGCAACACAGAAGAGGGAACACTAATGATGCAGTAATAGGGGATCATGGGGCCCCTGTGTCCTTGCCCAAACTCAAAAAAGCCTATGAAAAAGGTACCAGGGGCATCTCATGGGGCCCCCTACTGTCCCCGGGCTCTCGGGCAGTGCCCAAGTTTCCAAATGGTCAGTCCGCCCCTGACTGTGAGAGCGCAGCGCATTGTGGGGCGCGGCAGGCAAATAGCCCGCCAAAAACCTTTACTGTTTGTGTGTTCGCTGAAGACATAAACACCCAATGTTCGAGCCAAACTTATATTCAACTCGAACATCAAGGCCACCTCTATTTCTGATTAAGTGACGTATACACTTTGGGATCTATATACACTCACAGGCCACTATGTTAGGTACACCTTGCTAGTACCTGGTTGGGCCCTCATTTGCTTTCAGAACTGCCTTAATTCTTTGTGGCATAGATTCAACAAAGTGTTGGAAACATTCCTCAGAGATTTTGGCCCATATTAACATGATAGCATCACGCAGTGGCTGCAGATTCGTAGGCTTTCATGTTCTTTACGCCAAATTCTGACCCTACCTTCTGAATGTCACAGTTGAAATCGAGACTCATCATACCAGGCAATGTTTTTCCAATCTTCTATTGTCCAATTTTGGTGAGCCTGTGCGTATTCTAGCCTCTGTTTCCTGTTCTTAGCTGACAGGAGTGGCACCCGGTTTGGTCTTCTGCTGCCATATCCCATCTGCTTCACGGTTTGACCTTGGTTGTAATGAGTGGTTATTTGAGTTACTGTTGCCTTTCTATCATCTCAAACCAGTCTGCCCATTCTCCTTTGACATCAACAAGGCATTTTCATCCACACAACTGCCTCTCACTGGACATTTCCTCTTTTTGGACCATTCTCTAGAGATGGTTCTGATTGAAAATCCCAGTAGATCAGCACTTTTGAAATATTCAAACCAACAACCATGCCATGTTCAAAGTCACTTAAATCCTCTTTCCTCTCCATTCTGATGCTCGGTTTGAACTTCAGCAATTTGTTTTCACCATGTCTAGATGCCTAAATGCATTGAGTTGCTGCCATGTGATTGGCTGATTAGCAATTTGTGTTACCAAGCAATTGAACAGACTTAACTAATAAAGTGGCCTGTGAGTGTATACCTGTATATACGTGAATACCACAGCCATCACAAAAAATCCCTGTAAGGTGTCTAATATGTGTATTTCATATGACTATCACCATTTAGTGGCCATAATGCAATAGATGATAGATGACGCTATTGATAATAGGAAATACACATATTAGACACATTAAGGGGATTATTCCCAGTATGTGTGTGAATGTTGATACATTTGCACAGCAATTTTTTTTCTTTATAAATAG
Source organism: Staurois parvus (assembly GCF_062004578.1). NCBI lineage: Eukaryota > Metazoa > Chordata > Amphibia > Anura > Ranidae > Staurois > Staurois parvus. Next base: position 9,639,479 of record NW_028317951.1, read on the forward strand.
ACCCCCTTAAATGGTTACTGGAGGAGAGGAACATTTGGCCAGTTTAGCAGCTGGACAGCAAGATTCACTAGCAGACATGTACAAAGGGAAAACCTGCAGTGCTGTCTAATAACATAGCCACACTAAAACTTGTCTCACACATTCAGATTTTAATCTGTCATATCAATAAAAATGCATCAACAGCTGTGCAGTATAAAAGTCTACCTAACTGGAAATAATATAAATGGATTTTTTCAGATGGACTCATGCTACATAGTTAATTTGGTTTAACTGATAGATCAAACTCATACAGTGCCTGGCTGGGCTAATACACTTCATAACTGGACTAATTTACATAGTGATGCTGCTTATGAAAACATTTTAAATACCCCTCCTGCTCAATAATATTCTAGTGATAATATTTCCCTTTGCCGAGTATTTCAGGCACATAAATTGGTTTCTGCGTGTTTGTAAGCTGTTTAATATTTCAGTATGTTTCTTTATTATTTTAATAAAGCTGTTTCTTTTAAAATCTTCTCTCCAGCTGAACATGTTGTACAATATAAGGAAGAGTAAATAACTATTGAGGGAGTCCTCATAAAGTTTGGAATCTAAACAAATACGTTATTGCAAAGCAGCAATGCATGCCACAAAATCTGCAGCCACGGCATTTTTCTTTGTTATCGATAAGAAAAAAAAAGTGTATTAATCTGTTGAAGTGTTTAGGACACACTGTGAATTTATGAAATAGAGCTTGAGATTTTACTTTGGTACCAGTGTAGACTGCCGACCATACTGTTCATTTTGTTTGCTGAGTGCTGGGGATGATTCAATATTCTCTATAGGTTGTTTTCTGCCAAAAATTCTTATTGACTTGGACGTAGTATAGTTGAGCTCTGCCAAACAGCACTATTGAAAAACAAAGTAAATTAAAACATAGTTTGTGCCATATAGTTTGAACGAGACTTCAGTTAAAGTATGTGTCTCTGTTAAAATAAAGCCACACACATTAAACAAGGATTATTCTTTAATAGCAAATATTAGTAGACTATCCAAAAACAATTGTTTAAGCACTGTTACTCTAGTGGCTGTCACTGACACACCTCTGAAAAGCAATCTATGGTTGAATCACTTTTCAGAGGCATTTCACAGAAGACAAGGAGGTGATTTGTCTTACACTCATTGCCTGTTTAAACCATATAAAAGCAGCAACACTGAATTGCAACTGTGTGCATTACGCATGGTTGCTGGGCAGTTATGGCGTGGTCCTATTCTTTTCAATGTGTCACATTCGGTGGATGATACTGTCTGATGAACATCATAGGAGGTGTAATTCTTGTTGTGGCTGTGAAGCAAAAATTTGAAGACAAGGCTTGCTTTAACCCTGTTCCCTGTCTTTCCCCTCCTCTGCCATATTTGGAATATTTTTCCTTTTGGGGGGGGGGGGGCAGGTCCCTAGGCTTGACAAGTACCCACTACCTCTTCTGCTTGGATTAGAGCAAAAGTTATCCTCTCCCCCCACCCGCAACCTCCTGCAACACTTGACAGGTGCATGCACATAAACAGGGAAGATGGATGTGAGGCTGCCAGGAGTTACAGCCAGCTGCCCACAGTTAGCATGGTGGCACCAGCGACACAAAGTCCAGTGAAGAACCAGCCAGGGGGGAGGACAGCGATGGATTCTTGGACAGTTGAGTATCTGTTTAATAAAAGTCAGCAGCTACAGTTTCTGTAGCTACTGACTTAATTTTTGCAGAACTGACTGAAGCTCTCTTTTGACAGGGGTCCTTGGCAGTAAAAAGTATAAAGAAGCCATTAAAGTTGAATTCTAGGCAGATATAAAAGCAAAAATCAATACAGCTCTGTAAACATTAATATGAAAGTAAATGTAATATTTTACACAGGAACAGTATAAGTTCCTGATTTTGACTTGTATCAATCTCCTGAAACTTTCTGATAGCAGAACTTAAAGCAGGTTCAGAAAAGAACCAATCGGGTGTGCTTTAGTGCAAGAAGAAAATTGATAGGTGTGGAGAGCAGAGTGATATAGAGATGAGCTCATCAGTGTGCTGCTTCCCTTTTTATTGTCCAATCACAAGGTGGGGGTGGGAAGGAGACCTGTAAGTCAAAGCTAAACTGCAGCAGAGAAAGGTCAGATCCCCTCCCTTGCCAGGCAATTTAAAACCTCAGAACTAGATGACCAGAAATACAAATCCTTTTAGCAGCTCTAATATAATGTACTTTACTGTATCTATATTTATGTAGCACTACCTTCTCGAGGGCTGCTGTATTTGATTTGGTCCCCCTAACATCTGCACGCCCAGGCAACATACATTTTCCACCTTTGTACACTTGAAGTCAGTAATAGTTCTTATGCTGCTTTTTAGTTGTTTTTATTAAGGGGTTAACAACTTGGATAGGGTCTAGGGGTATATGGGATGCCAAATGAATTGTAAATTTGTGGACAAACTTCTTAGCAACCTGTACACTGTAGCAGAAAAAATGTAGCACTGTCTCTTTAAGGAGACAGTTCACCCACCTGCATTGAGGGTATCCCTGCGCAAGGGATTCCAAGATCTAGCAATAAAGTAGTCCTGGATGAGAACTAGTTGGGTCTTGCATCTGACCACCCTCTTCCTTTATCTGGCATAGGATTACTCACACTGTCCTGTCCTGTCAGCATGGTTGGTTTGTAGCTGCTTTCAGGCCTTCCACTGAGCTGGCTCCTTCCCTACTGCTCAGGATGTCCTCCCTAAGAAACCCTTTCCAGCATCCTGCATGTACTGTATGTAGACTCCCCTCCCTGGGGCACCACACTCCAGCCTTCTTTCAATCCATCTTCATCCCGACTCCCCTGCTGCTCAGGCTCTACCACATTGGTCACCATGCCTGGTCTCCTGCCTGGGAATTGGAAAGTGCCCTCAAACATACAGATCTGGGCCTCCTCTCCTCCTCCACCCCTCTTACAGAAAGTTATTTACATTTTTTGAAGGGGGGAAGGGTTCCACAAGCCCTGACCTGTAGAGCCTCCCAGCCTGTCCTAAAGCAAACTCCTGCCTCCCTCCAAGGCAGACTCATCCCAGGCTGCTACCTAGCCTCTAACTAACAAAAACAATCAACCTAGCTACCTAGAGGGCACTACATTTAGCTGTTCAGGTTTATTAATGAAAGTGGATATAATATTAGCCTATTTTATATATGAGTGGAAATAATAAGCTAAATGTAAATAATGCTATCTGAATATGCTAATATTTAAAAAACAATCTTGTTTCTATATATAAGTTTTCATTATATATGTACAAGTGGGCATCTGTATTTTCTTATTACATAAGTATGCTTTGCCTTCTGCTAATCTTTTTACATTATTAATAAGGTTTGTCTGATTAAATACAATAGGCTTTTTGCAGTCATTAATGATGTTGAATCTCCAAAATGAACTTGGTAGTGGTTGCAGAGTGCTTGAAGAGCAGCCCCATTCACTTTAATGTGACAGGGGGTATATTTCCTACTGTAGCCATGGCATGTGTACGTCCCACTGCTTTTGCGGCTAAAGGAGGAGCGGTTGAGGGCGGTACAAACTTTACCATCCTCCAACCTCCAGAACAAGCTCTAAGGGCATTTTACAGAGTACAACCACAATGACCCTTCTCCCCAGTACAAATCATCCCCCAAGCCCATATCCCCCACATGGCAGATCTCCCCTAACATCCCGAAATCCTCCCAGCCTACCCCCTTAGAACAGACTCCCCCTCCAACACAGACTAATCCCCCAGAATAGGCCCCTTAGTACAGATTCTTCAACGACAGCAGAGGCCCCCCAGCACATACCGATCCCCAACACAGACTTATCCTCCACAACACATTACAACCCTCAGCACAGACTGACTACCCCAGCAAATACCAACTGCCCTCAGTACAGACCTACCTTCCCTAGCACAGACTGAACCCTCAGCAAAGAATGACTGTCCCCAGAACAGACTGATGCCCTAGCACAGACAAATCACCCCAAGCACAGACCCCCCCCCCCCCAGCACAGATGGACCCTTCCCCGCACTTCCTCTTTTATGAAACTGGCGATAGGATCAAACTGGAGGTCAATCAAACAGAATTTTATAGCCACACATAGAGTCTGAATCATGAAAGTTTGGGATTTTCTGTGCATTAATCTGTTTTCCATAAGTTTTAAATGTGTTTTTCATAACAAATACAATTATTCTTTACTAAATATTCCTCTAATTATTTAAAAAATATATATTTTATTTTTTATTAGACTGGGTTTTTGCAAATGTTAAAATACTCTTTTCTTGACTATCGTAATAATGAACCATGCTTTATTTTGGTCAGCAATATGAAAAATCTGAAAATTCTACTATGGCACTTAAAATATTCTAAATAAATGTGAAACAATATATTTTATTTATAAAATGTCTTGCTTTTGCCTCTCCATAATGTACTGTAAATGTATTGAATTATGTGCTCGTTAATAAGCCACTGTAGTCTGCTCTTCTCATGTGCATGTGTTTAATAACACACTTCCAGCGAACTAAGCTGTATTGTTTTAAACCAATGATTATGTACTGCTACAGCTATGATCCCACTCTTTTCACAGGTTTATATATTGCTGCGATTGTCCATGAACAACTGACTGGCCTTTAATGATGAGCATTTTCTATGTATTCATCTGTGTGTTGTTTACTTACTGAAAATAAAAATAGTGTTGAAGTGGCAAGTGAACCATATACAGTAAATCCACTAGAAAAATAATACTGTTAATACTATTTTTTTTATTAATAATTTAGCAAAGTAATTTGTAATGTTCAGAGCAAACAAAATTAAAGGATTGTGTTTTTATGTGCAAACAAATGTATACATTTTTTTAAACTTTAGATTTTAAATGTTTAGAGTTTTCATATCTTATCTTTGTACACAGTAGTTTTAATATCTTCCTAAAGTGTAACCCCAAAATCGATGTTTCTGCATGTTTAGTATGCAGTTCTCTAAATCAAATTACTGTACTTTTAAAAAAAAAATCTTTTAAAACGTTTCTTACTTATAAATCCTGCCAGTAGCAGCACTTCCTGTTGCAGGCTGACAACGCTAATCCACTACCTTGTAATCAGTAGCAGCATTGTCAGTCTTGTGTGTTAGAAAGGCTGTCCAATGAGCAATTGAAGGAGCTCTCATGGCAGGCTAACAATGCTGGAGTTTATGTTGAAGCAGTGGTTTTGCATTGGAAGTGATTGGATATCAGGTATGAAAACATCGCACTAAATTCACAAAAAACTATTTGTATGAAGGCAAGAATGCTAAACATTCCTAAAATAAACTAGGAACATACAGTAGATAATTATTCATATTGGCATTATCTAGGAGCTGGGTCACAGAATAACAGCTTACTACAAATATGAAAATAAAGTTTAAGGTATATATAATCATTATTGAGTACAATGGACAAACCAATAGGAATACAGAAAAAGGCTTAATAAGGTATAAGCAATATGGAGATAGGGGATTTGTTAAAGGCAAGAGAAAAAAGGATAAGAGGTAGAAAATGTATAGAATGCTTTTGCCGCTAAATGTGGTCTTCAATAGATATATTGTCAATTCTTTATATACTTAAAAAATAAATAAATAAAATAAAATTATAATAAAAAAACAAATTATATATATTATATATATACATATATATATATTATAAATGGGATTTTCTAGTACTCACAAAATGCATTGGCATCACACCAAGAATTAAAAAGCTTTATAATTTTTTTTTTTTATACACAGAAAAAAAGGAAAGCACATGCTTATCCACAGTGACATGGAGTATACACACCTCCTAATGTCATAAAACATATATACAATATAGTAAAAAATAAGGGACTATCAGTATTATCGCACAGTACACCAATATAGTATCATAGATATCATGGCTACTCATTTTGTGGTGTGGATCCACTTCCTCAGGACCCATGTATTATATGGTGACTGATGAACTTTATGTATGGTAGAGCTCTGTTATATTTAATTATTTCTTAGGCCTAATTCGCTTGAGTGTACCTATGTATACATCTGTGTGAAGGGTCGACTTTGTCCACAAAAATAGACTGTGACCTGATGCACCCAGCAATGTGCCTCCATCCCTAAAATACATATAACCAATATATTTGTCTTGGGACTTTAAATGAGGCACAAAACACAACCAACGAATAACTAGTTTCCAAAATTAATTTTTAATAAATTAATAAACTTATCATTGCTTACAAAAAGAGGATAAAATGGTAACAAGCTGATTTGTAATAAATCCATATTAATGCATTGCATATATAATTGGATCTACAATTGATCGTATACAGTCAGGATGTTAATACATAATTACATTAAAGTTGCATCCATAAATGCAACACATTTTGTGACTCTTAATTCACTTTCTCAGGAGTAGATGCATATATAATATAAATCAATTAAAATACATATTACAGTATTTCCAAATGGTGATCGCCAGGGGAGTCTTACCTGGGAGCTGTGGAAGTATGACTCCACGAGAACCCAAGGAGACAAGCCAGAAGCAGATTCAAAGTGGGTGGGCATTCATGATAGCACTCAAAGTAATTACATGAATCAAGAGCTGTACGTCAAAGTGTTGCTTCTCAGTATCCTCATGGAGCGAGACTTTGTCCACAATGGATGCAAAGGTGTTCCATCAAATTGGGACCAGTGGCTGTGTTCATGCAACTGCTGCTTCCCAATAGAATGAAATGGACATCCTACACATTGATGCATAGAACACCTGTGCATGCCACATGGGCAAAGAAGGCCCTTTGCATGGGTGTACACATACAGTAAGTACATACATATGAATGAGGCCTCATTTGTGTTACACAATATGAAAGGTTAATAAGAATGTGACCCTTCTTTTTCTTTGTCTTTTTCTTGTTTTTACTTTTCTCTGCCCCTTTTATTTTCTAGTTTTCTGTGGCCTGGAGCACATCTGTGTTGTATACACCTCGTGTAGGTCTAGTAATACCAGTTCAATGTATTTTAAACAGGATAAATGCAGTAAATATTTGAAAGGGATTACATTATATAACATATGATGTAAAGTGCTTTACTATTATTATACATTATATTTCTGAATGATGAAATGCTTGATTTGATCAATAACAGATAAAAAGTTTTTGACAAAGAACTGGATACTTTGAAACGTGTTACCCTAATTGTCTGCGGTGTTCCCCACCTCCCGTTGACATAATTTCTGGGCGATTTCCACATTCTACCCTTATTACTGCTGCCTTCCTCTCATCTGGCCTGCTCTCCTTGGCTTTTCTATTGACATGCCAGGCTTACTACATCTCAAGACGCCATCAGATGACTTTGGGACATTCTGCCACACTGACTGCAGAGATTGAGATATGCTTGCTGGTTTGTTTTTCATGTAAGCTGCCAATTGTCTTTAAATAAACCCAATACAATTAGTCTGGAGCCCCCATGTGTTTCCCTTTTTTCTTTTTTTTTTTAACAAGTTTTGTGACCATTATTAATGGGATTCATTATAAAAAGTTAATCAACCACCATATTATACATATCTATATAATGTCTATGATACTGTAATGGCATACCAATATATACAGTATGTTTAGATCCTGTATTACATCAAAATGTGTAAGAACTCCATGTCAGTTCATTTACACGTGTTTGTATTATTTTCTATATGTGTAAAACAAATGATTTTAATATTTTTTGCGTAATTTCAATATTTTTTCTTACCACTGAAATTAAAGTCCTGTCCGGATGATCTTAAAGTAGAATTAAACCCAAAAACACCGGGTGATCCAGCCAGTAGTGTATTTCTTGTCTTGTGTCTGCATTCCTGATGAAGTAGTGAAGCAGGCACCCTTGAACAGTAGCAATGTCTTTATGGGTGGAGGATAATGTTATACTAACAGATTTAGATGGATTTAGCTAACAAATTGAAGGTAAACTCCAGATAACACTTTAAAAACAGTTACAGCAAACAGTTCTTCCTTTTGAGATAAGGTTTTTACATAAAGAAATATAAGCTGATCATTGTAAACACCCCTGTCAGTGATAAATGGTTTGTCTCAAGCAACTAACTGCTACTTTGTCTGGACAGCTTGGTCTGTTAAAGTAAATATAAATAAAAGACATTCTGGCAGGATCACAGGGACGGATCTAGATTGTCTAATGTAGGAGTGCAGTGGAAAATGTAAGGGAGGCAGAGGATTGGAGGTCAGCAGGGCAGTGTACAGGGAGTCAGTAGGGCAGAGGTTAATGGTAGCAGTTTGTAGGGCAGTGTACAGGTGCCAGCAGGGTGGAGGACAGGGGTAGGCAGGGCAGAGTATGGGATGAACAAGGTAGAGGACAGATGTCAATAGTAAGTGATGCAGAGTTCTGAGGTCAGCAGTAAGTGAACGAAGGACAGATTTTGCCTAATAGTGGGAGGAGCTTAAAGTGAAATTATTAAACGGAATCTGTGCTTAGTCACTGATACTTGACACACATATAGCACAGCCTTTGTACCCACAAAATACTACTTACTATGTCACAAGTGACAGTCTCACAGATACACATAAACCTCAAAACAAAGGGACAGGGTCCCCAGGTTCCTCAGCATTACCTCAGGGTCCCCAGAGCCTCCCCCTTACATCAGAGTTCCCAAAACCACTCACCTTACATCAGGATCCCCAGTGTCACCCACTAACATCAGGGTCCCTAGAGTCACCCCCCTATGTCAGGGTCCTCAGAGTGACCCTCATTTACATCAGGGTCCCTACATTCACTCCTTAAAGGAGAGTCCCCAGAGTTTCCCTAGTTATATCAGGTTCCCAGAATACGCCCTTTGCATCAGGGCCCCCTTCTCTTTACATTAGGGTCCCAAGAGCTACTTTGGAATTATAGGCAACAAGAATGAAAGAGAAAAGGAAGCTGGTGCTTCTAAAGTCGGACATAGATGGATTGACCATTCACCATTTTTTGAGACCATATTTATAAGACACTCGCTGCTGGTGTATTTGGATCACGATCTATAGGAAATATACCACACAAGTTCACGTGAAGATAGTTAAGATTTAAAGGGACAGTCCACTATTAGGGACATTTTATTTCATATTTGTGTGCACAATTCATTTTTAGCACTAGTTATGTGCAGTTCTATGGGCACACCTATGTGTATGCATTGGTAAGACATTTGGTGTAGCACACATTGATTGTCACTGGCACAGTTTTTGTTTTCACTATTTATATATGCATATTTAATATTTTAGCACTATATTTATGTTTATTTCTGCTCTGCATTCATTATTGATTTATAGCTGGCAGCAGTAATCATTGTATTTCGACAGCAGGGAAATCTCCTGTTGTCAGAATACGATAGCACAGTGGGAGGGATTAAGTGTTGATGGGGAAATCGAACTATTTTATTCAACCCAAGGTTGAAGGAAAGATATTTGCTTAGGGAAAGTATAGATTAGTTGATTTTCTTTCCTGAAACAATGGGTTGGAAGAAAGAAAATCACTTGATTCCCCCATCAACACAATTAGTGTTGTTGGCGGAATACCTCCTGTGGAGCTATTGTGTTCTGCCTGTGGGGAGCCTTCCAGGGCAGCTGAACACCATGATCACACAGTAATTACACAATAATCACATGTAAAAAATTCAACAGGCTAGTTGTACCCAAGTCATTTGATGGATTGTCTTGGGTACAACCAGCCAGCCCACAGATGGATCGGATCGTGGCTGGTGCCTGCTGAACCATTTGAGATTCAATCCATCTATGGCTGCCTTTAATATATAGCCAGCCTAAGAGTAGCCAAGAAACAAACTCACACCGGTAAAGGGTTAAAGTAAAGTAAACCATCTCACCTGATAACAGAACTTTCACTACACACAGCCTATTTACTGCTGGGCTGACAGTCTGGCAAGCAGAGATAAACAATCATTGAGCATTTCAACTTAGCCTTATTTAGTGCCAGGCTGTCAGTCAGTGTACAGATCGGGGATCCAGATACACACTTAGTCCAACAGTAAACAAGATGGGTACAACCGTTCAAGCAGGATTAACAGGTGAAAATATTAGGAAAAACTCTAAAAAAGAAAACAAATACAGCTATCACATCTAAGAATCATGGAGTTACAATTCAATATTTTTCTTTGTGGGGGGGGGGGGGGGTTAATACTGCAATTTGTGGGATGCCAACAATGGTGCTTACAATCTAGCAATATGATGTGGGTTTTGCCTTGATGAACAAAGATATAGACTCATGGACGAACAATTAACCATATTAATAGAGGACCAAGACTACAGATGTTCCTAAATCATTTAAAGAAAGGCATCTGATAGCAAAATGTGTGATAGCTATTCCAAAAAATAAGAAAGATCTGATTATATAATAGAAGTCTTCTTCCTCTGTAAATGTAAAGGGTGTAAAATTACCAGTAATGGGAAAAAAAAATAAGTAAAATTACATCTGTAAGTGCTGGAGAAAAATTGCAGTTGAACAATTTCTGTGATATTTATTGAAATGCCCTTTCAGCAAATAGTATGTTGGGAGGACTATAAGAAGGTTAATGGAACAGGTAAAAGAACATATTCAAAACATTGAAAAAGGTGTGCAACATTATACTGTATTGGCCTATTCTGACCTCAAAAGCCTAAGATTTTTAGATATATTAAAATAAATGGCAATTGAAATTAAATATACATGTAAAGGGGCATATTAGGGTAGATATATTCTGCATTCATATGCTAGACACATATTCTAAATATTGAACCTAAATTCAAATGTTTTAAAACAAATGAGTGAAGTTTTAGGGCTCATGCGCACTGTGCTTTTTAAAAAAAACTGGTAGCCTTACCTATATAAAGTCACATTAGAAACGCACGTTTTTCTGCATTTTTTTAGCATTTTTGCATTAGTGTTTCGCTACATTTAGACACGTTTTCCACGGTAGCATTTTTAAACGTCTTCTTATACAAAAAAATAAACATTTTGACTCAAAAAAACTCTCAAAAATGCTAGTTTGACACTTTTTTTTTTATAACTTTAGTTTTATTGAAAATTTTGCATTAGTAACAAACAATGCATCAAACAGATTACACTAGTTTTGGACATGAGCACATACAGTAGGGGGTGAGAGGATATGACCTCTACCATCTTCCATAGACCATACACAAGAGACCTGTACATGTTCCAAACGTTTGCTATATGAAAAATACATATAATGGTAAATAATATTCTTGCCATGAACAATGTAAATTCACTATCGGATTGGGTCATCCCCGTGTAGGGGAAAAGCCAATCCCAGTGTCCTATCAAACTTACTGTAGAGAGATAGGGAAGAGGAGGGAAGGATAAGTTAGAGTAGGACGGGAAGGATAAGGCACTTGCGTGATAGAGATAGAAGTGAGGAGAGGCATAGTAAATATCTGTGTGTACATATTGTTGCTTTTTTGGGGGGAGTGCTGTACTGTAGTGGTAGTAGATAATGGCTCTCTATTGAGGTTTGGCCAAGAAAAGACCTTGAGCATAATAAAGAATTTGTAAAGGAAGGGGAATGGGTTCATTGCAAATGATGCGATCTAGTATCATTAAGCCAAATTTACCAGTGGCAGAAACATTTCGGTAGAGACTGATGAGCTTTTGCAAAGAGAAATTCCATCAGGCAGTTTTTATTCAAATTGGTTATAACTGATTTTAGTGAGGGAGTTTCGGTGTTTTCCCAAATTTTTGCTATTGAGAGACGTGCTGCAATGAGAATATGTGTTAGGAGGGGTTGAAAAACAGATGGCCATGTCTGAAGGCCAAGGCCGAAGAGGGCCAACTCAGGGGTAAGGTCAATAGTGGACTTGGTCAAACCCTGAATAAATTCAGATACATCTTTCCAGAAGATACATATAGGCGGGCATGACCACCACATGTGAAGGAGAGAACCCTCAAGACCACAATTCCTTGAGTATTCTGAGGTTGAGTTGGGGTAGATAGCTGCAAGTTTTCTCGGTGTAAAGTACCATCTGTGGTAAATTTCCATGGCGGATTCCCAGTGTGAGATATTCCTAGAGAACACATAAGGTACACAGAGAGCATTGTACCATATGGAGGTAGGAACCTCTATTTGTAATATTGTTTCCCAATATGCCATAGCTGGAGATTTAGAGGTGGAATCTGGTTTACGAGAGCACCATAGATTGTGGATATTCCTTTCTGTGTGGTCTTAGCAGATCTGTAGAACATTAGGAGGTCTCTTGTCATTGCAGATGTTGTAATGGGGGCTTTAGAGAGGATGTGCCATATGCATAACTATATGAAGAAGTCTTTATTACTGAATTGGAATTTGTTGGAGAACTGTTGAAAGGATAAGAGGCCTTGATTTAAGAAGAGGACCCCAATGTTCTGTATGCCCGCAGCAACCCAGTGGTGGAGATTCAAATGCGGGGAGAGTAGTTGTAGCGATAATAATGTTACATTGTGTAGAGCTTTAGGGTGTATGCCTCTTGAAGTTTGTATGAGGGAGATCCAGGAGTTAGTAGTAGCTCGAATAGTGTATAAGAAAGATCGGGGAGAATGGTGTCCCAGCCAAAGAGCACCTAATAGACATTCAGGTTGTAAGTCCAGTACGGTCATTTCGATTTGGAACCAGGGAATTTGAGGGTTTGAGGTCCACCAGTTTTTAGGTTGAACTAGGATAGTAGCCTTGTAGTATTTCTTGACATCTGGAGCTCCCAATCTGTTCAGAGTTTTAGGAGTACATAGTGTGGAAGCCTTTAATCTATTTTTTTGCCCGCCCAAATAAAGTGGTTGATAATGGACTGTAGCTTTCGTAAATCAGACACTAGAATAGGTATGGGCAAAGTTCTAAAGAAGTAGAGAAAGTAAGGCAGTAGAAACATCTTGGCGAGTGCTTTGCATCCTGCCCATGAAGCTTTGATGATGTTGAAGTCTTTGCTAAGGTTTTAAAGTTTAGTGACTAGTATAGATAGATTAGTTTGTAAGAGATTAAAAAAGGGAGCAATGAGTTGGATACCCAGGTATGTCATAGAGGAGTTCGGACCCCAGGAGAAGGTGGAAATCTTGGTTATGGCCTGTTTAGTATCTGAAGGTAGGGAAACTCCTAACATAGCTGATTTGGTATGGTTGAGTTTATACAGGGAAATTTTAGAAAATTGATCAAGGAGCAAGCATAGGTGAGGCAAAGAATGTTCCGGATCTGTTAAAGATATAATAATATCATCGACATAGAGGCCTTTTTTATGGGAAGTGTGACTGACTTATATTCCTGTGATCTGTGGATGGGTACGTATGGCCTGTGCCAAGGGTTCAATCACCATGGCAAAGATCAAGGGTGAGAGAGGGCAATTTTACAGATTTGAGCAATGCTAATAAACTGATGAGTATACAATAATGATTCAATTATCAATCAGAAGATTGTAATGCAGTACAATATATGAAACAAGAAACATTAAATAATACATCAAATAATAGCACACTACTACTATGGGGAGTGGAAAAAAAAGTAGTGTCAACAACCCCCTCCTCCACAGTAGTGAGTGCAAAAAATACAGCCTGCAGGCTTAAAGTGAAGACATTAATAGTGAATATCAGGTGGACTGGAGGTTAGTGCGAAATCTGGGATTCCCACAGATCAGTGATCTTGGATGAAGGCTTAGGCTTTGGAGTGATGGGAGGAGCCCAGTGCGTGACACCCCAGTTGTGGAGTTGTTTTAGCCTGTCTTTAGGTGTCAATACAGGACTAGTTGATTGAGGAAAGTGATGAGTAATTTTGTGGGGTAGCCCCATTTATAGGGGTTATTGTGTTCCATAAGTATAGATGTTACTGGCTGAAACGCTTTGTGTGCTTGAGTGGTAATTGCAGAAATATCGTTGTAAAGAGAAATTTTCGCAAAGTGGTCAGGCAGAGAGTGTTGGGAGCATGCTACTTTCATAATTTGCTCATTTACATGATAAAAGTGTACTCTCACCAGAATGTCCCGAGGTGTAGAGGACAATAGGTGTTGAGGCTTGTGAATTCTGTGCGCTCTATCAAGGAGCATATCTTGTGGGGTGAGTGTCGAGAGCAGTTTCTGGAAAAATTGGTGCAAATATGGAATTATCTCAGCATTAGATATTTCTTCAGAGATTCCTCTGAATTTGATATTATTGCGCCTAGATCTGTCTTCCAGGTCAGTGATTTTTAGGCAAAGCTTATGCAAAAGTGTAACTTGTTCATCTTGTATGTCCACTACTGCATTATGTACTTTAGTGGATGCGCTTAAGTGTTGTTCAATACGGTCAGTGCGTTGTTCCAAGAAATCAACTTGCTCACGTAGGTGATTAATAGAGGAACTAATTTCCCTTTGTAAATCAGATTGTAGAGTGAGTAGCATAGCCTTAAGGGAGTTTTCAGTAGCTGGGTGATCCGTAGTGGGAAATGCTGGTAATGATAGTGGGGGTGGTAATTCCTCTGTGGGACTACAAGGCCCAGCGCCATATTTCCTTTTTGTGAGGGGAGGCTTTGATGGTGAGTGTGCCGGGGAGGTGGCAGTTCTCTTACCTCTCTCCTCTGACACAGATCATTACAGACTCTCCACAAGCTGAGGACAAGGTATCTGTGGCTGCAGGAGAGGATGATGGCAGGATCGGCAGAGGAGCAGGTCTTGCTCGGCGCCATCTTGCCCCGCATGCTTTGGGGGTTTCATGTAGAATCCACTACAGCACTCCATATACATCACTAGCAGCTCTGTGCTACACGTTCCTTCTTCTCCGGTACTTCATCAGAGGTTCTATAGTAAAATTTACAATACTCCTTGCTCATCAATTAGCACTTTTGTAAAATATTTATCCAGAGCAACACATTCATCTTTTACAGTGACAGATACACATAAATTCCTTTAAGCGGCAGATACATAGGATTATATTTAATATTTAAAGCATGATCATCTTGCCAGTTACTGCTCCCTTGGATCTAAAGCACCACAGGAAGGACTCATTGGGCGTTTTTACAGCTGTACAAGCCAGCAGAAGGAGCAGAAATTCACCACACCCAGATGTGTCAGAAACCTGCAGCGATCATAGAACAGTGATATGCACGAGTTTTAACAAATGAGCCATATTTTTTTAGAGTTTTTCCTAAAAAATCACCATAAAAGTAAATAGATATTTACATTATAATTATACATTATACTGTATGTAGCTAGGAGTGTCAGATTTTAAGTGTTAAGGTCTAATAAAACCTCAGTTATATAAAAGTGTCTGAATTAGGATGGTATTAAATCAAGAATGTAATACATTGCAGCTCACCAATTTTTTTGATGTGGGGCTGCGTTAATTTCCTTTCTTAAATTTTGTTTCCTTCATTTTCATCGGCTGATCCCAGCATAACGTCTGTTTTTTTCTACTTTAACAGACCAAGTTGCTCAGCAAAAGTGGCAGTTGAGAGAAACCATTTAATACTGACAGGAGTGCTTACAATGATCAGCTTTTATTCATTTATGTAAAACCTTTATCCCAAAAGGAAAAAATATAGTTGTTTCAACTATAAATATGATATAAATGGTAGATTTTTGTTTTCAAATAAACTTACCATGCTTACCCACTCTGTGCAATGGTTTTGTACAAAGCAGACCTAAACCTCCTCTTCTCAGGTCCCCCATTGATGCTCCTCTCCTCTGTCGAGTGCCCCCATAGCAAGCTGCTTGTTATGGGGGCACTCATGTGTGCTTACGCCTTGCTCTGTGTCCATTGACCTCCCACTCCATACACATTGGTTGTGATTGACAGCAGTGGGAGCTCATGGCTCATTTCGCTGTTTCTGAGCCAATGAGAAGGGAGAGAGCTGGGAGAACCTGTGATCTTGTGCACATCGCTGGATCGAGATCAGGCTCACGTAAGTATAAGGGGGATAAAGGAGAGAGAGGGGCTCCAGACTAAGTGCAGTATGAAATAATCATTTTATTGCACACAATACTAAGTAACTCACAGGAGGTAAGTGGTAATCAGGGATCGGTATATAAGGCCGTCATCCAGACGTGGTGCCAGAGACAGAGTGGAGGAGGTGAATGAGTATCCGGGGGCCATGGCTATCCGGGGGCCAGGTCTCCTCAGTCACATTGATTCCTCTGTAGCCTGCATAGGCTGTGTCTCGTGTATAGAACCAATCCTGGAATGCAAGATGGCCACCGGGCGGAAGTGACGTAACTAGGGCAACGTGATGCCGCAGGAAGGGGCGGTAATGCGTTTCAAAGCTTATTGCTTCTTCGTCAGACCTAATTGGCCACAAAGCAGGCCATTTAAATAGGGAAAGGAAGGGGAGGGAAACGGCTGTGTGGGACGGATCTACATGCCCCTTCAATGCAGGAAGGGGGGTAATCCATTAGCTAAGTGCATATGGGGAAAAAAGGAAATAGGGAATGGCCTTCAGCTCTTACAACCACCTTAAAAAGTGTTAGTGTTAACTTTTATTTGTTAGTCAAGTCCATCTAAATCTGCTAGTCTATACAACACTACCCTCTGCTCAGGCTGACAAAGAAGTCCAAAGATGTCTCCATTACTTCTTCAGTGTAGTGGAGACATCTTAAGGAAGTGTGTTACTGCCAGATCACCAGGTGAAAAAACAAACAAAAGTAATGCATTTAAGGATTGGTAAGCTGCAGTATATTTTTGCTTTTGGGTTTAATGCAGCTTTAATTGTGAATTAAGAACTGCCTGTGTTGCAGGCTCATCTTGTCATTCTCCAACTGTCATTTTGCCATGAGAAAAAAACAATTCTTACTTCAGAATAACAAACATTCAAGGTTTAAAATAAAGGTCTTCAAACCCTAAATAAACATTCCAGATATGTTTCACACAATTAAAAGAAGAAATATGTTTCATCAAACAAGAAAGATGAAGTTCCTTTCTGCACAATAGATTGTAAAATGTCAGTAGAAAAAAATCTTCATAGGAGCTGTTTTTTCTTGCAAAAAAAAATGATTTTCTTTGTTAGTTCTTGACTTTCTTACCAGTTGGCATTCCTGTGGTCATTAATAGCTGTCATGCTTTCAAGTTGCTTTCAGCCTGCTTTTCATGCTGGGACAATTGCATTTGCAAGCTTTACCAATCAAGTTGGAGGCTTTTTTTCTTCTAGGTTTATATAAATGGAAAATCTGGGCATTTTATGAACACAAAAAAATACCTTTTAATAGATAACTTCTGGTAGATCTATTAAAAGGAAATATTTTGCTTTATCAAAAGTGCAACACGGATCAAAACTGGTTAAAGTTAAAATGCTGAAAATCAATGTAAGGTTTTGTTGAAGGTATGCTGTGATGTGGTAAAGCCTTGTACAGATTTCAAGTAGCTTTATATTAAACTAGTAGATAGATAGACTTAGAGAGGTTGATTTACTAAATCAATACAGATTGTACGCTTAAGAAAGGGAATGTTCACTTAACATAAAATGTTTGTCTAGCCAAAACATTTTTTTTGTTCTTAACTTTAAATAGAGTGGGGAATGGTTGAAACCTTTGTCAGATTTTTTATTGCTAACTGGGGCTCAACATCCTGTTCTGCTAACAACATTTTTTCAGACTGAACTATAGGTAAAACTTTTTCTTTTCATTTTGGATAGAGCAAGGAAAGTTTATAACCCTTGTCAAATCTTTTTATCATCTGTGTCCCATTGGGGAGAGATATCTTCTTCTTCCTATCCCATAGCCAAAACAAAAAGAGGAGAATCCCTACAAATTCAAGGAATCCCCTGGGGATCCCAAGCTCACCAGAAGCAGTGTCCCCATTGGAAGATTTCACCTCTAATACATTCCTGGGGACAACCCAAAATTTGGGATTTTCTTTTACTTTCACTTTCAATGATAATGGTAAACAGGATAAATAGAGAGGGTGAATCTCCCTAATGGGCACTCAGACAACAATAAAAACCTGACAGGTGTACTAATCCATCTCCAGTCTGTCTGCCTTAAAAAAAGGTTTTGCGTTTAGTTATACTTTAACCACTTACCCTACTGGGCACGTTCACCCCTTTCCTGCTCAGGCCAATTTGCAGCTTTCAGTGCTGTTGCAGTTTGAATGACAGTTGTGAGGTTTTGTTGTTAAGTACTTTTTCTCCTTCCTTAATGTGCACTGATGAGTCTGTACTGATGGGCACTGATAGGCTGCACTGATGAGGAAGCACTGATATGCAGCACTGATGGGTGGAATTGATGAGGAAGCACTGATAGGTGGCACTGATGGGAACTTATAGGCAGAACTGATGGGTCTTGATCATCAGCGCCCTGATTATCAGTGCTCTGATTATTAGTGTAGATGTTCCTGTGAGAATTGCTGGTTATCGGCTCTATTCTCCTCACACTGTCACAGTGCTTGTGGAGAAGACTGCCAATAACCAACAAATCTATTTACGCTGTGATCAACTGTGATTGGACACAGTTGATCATGTGGTAAAGGGCTGCTGGGATTGGTCATTTACCTCTCTCTGTGATCAGCTGTGCTATAAGGACACAGCAATCACAGAGCACTTTGAATGCATGCCCCAGGGGTGCACAGGGAGGCTGGGTTCTGGGAGAAGATCAATAGACATCTATAGCCCAGTCAGAAAGTGAAGGGATTTCTGCAATGGCTATATACACAGAAATAAAATGTTTTTCTTTAAAATAGTAGAGAAAGGTTAGAACCCCTGTCAGATTTCTATTGCCATATAACTGAAAGTACAGCGCTAAATTGTTCAATGAATAAATTATGGCTGAATAAACACATACAGATAAATGATACACAAAACATCTCATTCAAGAAATAGTGAATATCATAGAAACAGTCCACTACTTAAAAAAAAGGATGAAAAATGTCCAATACCAATGAAGCAAAAACAAAAAATATTTTGTATAATGAATAAACACAATCAGGAAGTAGGAGCCTGCATGCCAGATCTTCCACCAATCTAAGAAGAGGAACAGCCTACACCAGACATGCAGAATATGCAGATATACCTTACCAGATGCTGAGACTTCCTGTCAAATGATGGTCACATGTGCTTGTTAAATTTAACTCCGGGATGCCACTGAATCACAAACAAATCTTTCCTTCAGTTCACTCCGAAATAACATGCATAGAATAGTATATACAAAAAGAGTAAACTCTCATAGCGTGGTAAGAATGAACTTACGATTTAATAAAGGTTAAAAACACTCACTGTTCTGTCTCTCCAATCTAAGCATTGATAGTGTGATCTCTGTAACTTACAGTTGTGATGAGATAGCGATAACTTCAACCTCAGTTGGATACCACAGTCAGTGACTCAATCAATAAGACATCTTGTAGATCTTGTGAAGGCTTATTCCATAAACGGAGAAAATCTTACAACAATGAACATTCGATAGGTCAAAAGATCATAATGTTTCCTGCTCCATGACATGAGGCTAGATCTGCAATTCCTTACTGGAAAAGGAGGAGGGCTATCTATACAGCATTAACTAAATCAAAGGAAAGCGAGGAGCAGAAACAAAATAAAGAAACACTTAAAGGCATATGACAGTCAATATGACAGTCATGTGAAACATGACACTCACATTCCTTTTTGAAAAAGTCAGAAGTACCGGCGCATGCACGACCGGTGGGACGGACATGTCCCGATAGAGCTCCGTCTCCCCGTCGGGTGACAGAGCCGAAGAGCCGCGGATCCCGGCCTGCACCATAGCACAGGAGGACCCGATCCTCACGGCAGGCCCCCCCTGACCTGAACCATCCCGTTTGCAGCTGATTTATAGCTGCGGGGCACAATAAACAAGCAGGGGCTCTGTCCCCATAGAGCGCTGCATACAGACCCCGCCCACGTCCAGGAGATCGTACACCGACACGGGGATAAGGGGGCTGAACTATTGGTGACAGCCCCCCCTCTGGCAAGCAGCACCATGGTCAAAGGGACACCCAGACACCAGGCTCCCCCACCACATAAGACAATCAAGGAGGCCCTGGCTAAAGCCTCTACCAAGATGGCCACTACCCCAGCTCGTGGAAGCAAACAGGTTGCAGGAACATATACAGCTCTGCAGGATTTGCAGCCCAGCCATCCCTGCACATCAGAGGGTGAGCCTGACATTGAACCGGACACCCCTACACACGCTTCAACACCTGACCTTACACCCCCTGACTTGCTAGCATGCTTTGAAAAAATGCTGCATAAGCCCTGAAGCAAACTTCTGACCGTATCACCGCCATGCTATCTAGAGAAATCCGCCAACTAGGACAACGCACTGCTGATCTAGTACAGAGAGTGGACGGCCTTGACTCCTCACTTTGGACACACACAGAAGACCTTGACCTCCTGCGTTACGAAAACGCAACATTATTAACGCGACTAGAGGACTTTGAAAACCAAGCAAGGCGCTCCAATCTGCGTATCCGTGGCCTTCCGGAAACGATCGTTGACGTTCAATCAACTGTAACAGCCTTATTCCAAGAGCTCGCCCCAGCTATCCCAATTGAAAGATTAGAAATGGACAGAGTTCATAGGGCACTAGCTCCACGATGCACGGAAGGTCCACCGTGGGACGTTATAGCCAAGCTCCACTTTTTCCGCACTAAAGAACAACTCCTCCCAGCAGCTCGCAATATGGACTCTCTGCAGTTTCAAGGTCACACCTACCAACTATTCCAAGACCTGTGCCCCACAACCATTCCCAAACACAGGGCTATGAAACCCCACCTGCAGGCACTTAAACAACATGGTATACCGTATAGGTGGAGTTTCCCTTTCGCAGTGCGTTTCCGATACCAGTCCCGAGACTTCACCTGCAAGACTCCTGAAGATCTTCTGGATACTCTGTGGAATCTGCAACTACTGTACATCCCCCAGCAACGCCGTCAGAGAGCACTAAACGGAGGTCTACATCCTGCTCGCCGCGGAAATCTTATCCTCTACACAGAACCGATGGCCAACTCAGCTTCCACAAACAAGGGCGCTTCTCATCGCCAGGCCCACCTCCACAAGACACCATGGACTGAACTGCGTTCCACAATTCTCTTTATACCACATACACCAGACGGTGTACTCTTTTGACCAACATCGAGGTTAACATCAAAGATGTCCTCTTTCTCTCTCTGTTTGAACTCGGTTGCCCCACAAGTTGGGGGCTGTTTTGGCTTTTGCCTCTCCTACGTCATGGAGAGCCCACTGAACTTTGCAAGTTATATTCTGCATCACTCCTCCTGGACTATATCTCCCTTTGTATATGGGAGCCTCGGCTCTGGCGGCATGGGACGCCATACATCCCTACTCGTGTCGATTCATCTGTGCAGCCGGTGCCGCCTGAGATTCTTCAGGTGTTTATCTATTTGCTCCTCCCCCGGGATCCCACTACCGCATATTTATTTTAATACTGTCATCCCCACAGTCCACGTACCTGCGCACTCCACATTAGCCCGTGTTATTGACTATTTAATAGCACTTGGGCTATCATTTCTCCCTGGTCCACCCAGCATTAGGGTGTCCTCGGGGACCACCTCCTAGGCCTTGAATGGCCCCCTATACTCTTTTTTTATTACCCTTCCCATGTCACACTCCTCCTCCCTCCCCCCTATATGACTCCATGACTTCATGCAACCTCTTACGCAAGCTAACTGCCTCATACGGTAATCTTCAGGCTCCGCCCCAGCTGGCGATGCCATATTACTCAAAATACTACACACTCTCCCCATGGGCTCGCTAAACATCTTGACACTGAATGTGCAGGGTCCTAATATACCACAGAAACATAACAAGGTCTTCCGCTCTTTTGCATCACTTAAGGCTCACATAGTCTGTCTACAAGAAACACACTACACCCCCAATTCCACTCCTAAGTTTTTTGGCCCCCACAGATAGGTACTAATAGCCTTCCATTGCACAACACCCTTTACACTATCTACTGAAGTCAAAGACCCAGAGGGTCGCTATCTCCTGTTAGTAGGGCAACTCTTAGACGTAGATGTCACCATTGCTACATATTATGCCCTGAATCAAGGTCCCCTTCCATTTCTTTACCACATACTTTCGGTTATAGATCACCACAAGAGAGGTACCTTACTTGTCTGTGGGGACTCTAACAGTACATTATATCCCTTTCTTGACAAATCCCCCCAACCCTCCCTTCTCCCCACCTCTAAGCAAACCCTCCAAGCCATATTACAACGTTATTCCATGATAGACACCTGGAGGGAACTTAACCCGGCCAAGCACCAATACACATTCTACTCCCACCCCCACAAGACCTTCTCTAGGATAGATCACATTCTCATTACTGCCAGCTCCTCTTCCCGGCTCTTGACCTCTGAAATACTTCCAATTCCCTGGTCAGACCACTGTGCCGTACTCACATCCATGGCCTCTTTAGCCCCATCCCCAACTGAGTCCTCCTTGATCATCAACGACAACCTACTTGTAAATCCAATACACTGTTCGGAAATTGAAACCGCCCTCAAAGAATATTTATCTCTTAACCAAACTCCTGAAATTTCTCCTCTCTTACTATGGGAAGCGCATAAACCAGAGATACGAGGATTTTGCATTAGCAAAGCGTCCTTTTTAAATAAAACAAAAAGACAGCAACGTCTTTCTCTAGAGCAACCTATGATCATTGCCATCAAGCCTTCCAAGCGACCACCACTCTTGCCATCCCGTGAAGCCCTAGAACGTTCTTGATTAGCTCTGGACCTCATGGACCAAGCGGAACTTTCACTTCGTAGATAAGTATTACACTAAGGCGAATAAACTCGGTACCTTCTTGGCCCTCTCACTTCGTAGGTTGGACCAGATTACTAAACCTATTCGAATACGCACCTCTTCTGGCAACTTCACTAGTAATCCGGAACACATCCTACAAACTTTCCATAAACACCTGTCACGGCTTTATTCTTCTTCCACGCCCTTTGACCCCTTACAAGCTGATACTTTTTTAGCCTCCATCTCCTTCCCGGAACTGTCAGAGCACCAAGTCGCAATGCTAGAGCAACCCATCATCCCAACTGAAACCTTAAACGCTGTTAAATGTCTAAAACCTCGCAAGCACCCAGGACCGGAAGGTTTCTCAGCCACTTACTACAAAAAATGCGCTCATCTCCTTACACCCATCCTTACCAATGCTTTTAATGCTTTACTATCTGGCCATACCTTTAACTATGAAACAGTACAAGCGAACATCTCGATGATCCCGAAACCAAACTCGGATGACACGCAGTGGTCCAACCATAGGCCAATCTCTCCCCTCAACATTGATATCAAACTATTAGCAAAAATCCTTTCCATGCTCCTTAATTTGTGTATAGGTTCTCTCATTCATAACGACCAAGTGGGATTTATTCCAACTCGACAAGCCGGAGATAACGTCAGACGTGCATCTCTATTGGCAAATATAGTCAAATCCCGCAACATTCCTGCCTGTTTCTTGTCCTTGGACATCCGGAAAGCATTTGACACAGTCTCATGGCCATACCTCTACTACATTTTGCACCGCTGGGGTTTTGGCCCACACTTTTTAACCTGGATCTTCTCGCTATATCGAGAGCCTTCAGCCATAATTGGGTATATAGGACACAGGTCAGCTCAGTTTTCAATCTCCCGAGGCATGAGACAGGGCTGTCTTCTGTCCCCCTTGCTCTTTGCCCTGGCCATAGAGCCTTTGGCCCTTTTAATTAGAGCTAATCCGAATGTTCGGGGACTAGAGTTAGGTGGCACTCATCACAAGTTATATCTCTTTGCAGATGACGTCTTACTTTTTCTCACATCTCCCTTGACTTCCTCTCCCTCCCTACTCTGGCTTCTCGAGAAGTTTGGCTCGCTTTCTGGTCTTATCATAAATCCCAACAAATCAATGGTACTCAACATCTCCCTTCCCTCTAAAGAGCTGGCCTACCTGAAACAGATCCTACCATTTCCCTGGTCACAACACCATATCCCTTTCTTGGGAATCAAATTGACCCCAAATCTGTCAAATCTTTATACAGCTAACTATACTCCGATGCTGAATCACCTCTCTGCTCTTTTGACCAAGTGGTCCTCCCTACCCCTCGCATGGCTAGGTGGAATTGCAGTTATAAAGATGTCAATCCTCCCAAAAATTTTATACCTGTTCAGAGTCCTCCCAGTCCCCTCTCACTACCTTCGTACTCTGCAGCGCTGCATCTCCTCCTACATTTGGGGCAATGCCCGTCCTCGTATATCCCGCTCCACTTTATGATCCAAGCTCAATGGAGGTTTAGGCCTCCCAGTCTTTGGTAAATATTATGAAGCAGCACACCTAGCGCAGCTGCCAAAGTACCGTCCGACATCTGAAATTCCTCAGTGGGTAGTCCTCGAATCGATAGAGAGCGATCCCCTTTCCACTGCAAACTTACTTTGGTTAAGGTCAGTAGACCGCCGTTCAATAACCAACCCCATTACCTCCCACTTCCTATCATTATGGGACAAATTGAAAACCTGCTATCTCCTCCAATCGCCACATAACCCCCCGCTCTCATTTCTTCAAAACCCAGCCTTTCCCCCGGCTTGGCAGACACCTCTCTCATTCAAAGCATGGACCTCTGCTAACCTGCTCTGCACACACCATTTCCTACAGAGAAACAAGTTTAAATCCTTTGCCTCACTGCGGGAAACTCATAGCCTCCCAGCTTCCGAAATATTTAGATACTTACAGCTGCAGCACTTCTACGCCCCCTACGCAACAGTAACCAACCAACCTAATACCATGCCTCTCTTTGAACGAGCGTGCTGCAATGACCCACACAGACGAGGCCTCATTTCCTGCCTATTCTCCCTCCTCACAGCTTCAGTCATTGTATCCCCCCCCCCTTACACCAATAGATGGGAAACTGACTTAGGTAGGCAATTAGACTCATCTGAATGGGACCATATCTGGGCCAATACAAAATCATCTTCGCAGAACATTGTTGTTCTAGAAACTAATTATAAAGTCCTAACACGATGGTATTTGGTCCCAGCGAGAATTGCAAAATACACCCCTAATTACTCGCCCAATTGCTTTAGAGGCTGTACAGACCCAGGAACACATTACCATGTATGGTGGGATTGCCCAGTAGCTCGAACCTTCTGGGCTGAAATTTTCAACATGTTATCCACACTTAGCGCTACCAAGCTACAACCCAACCTGACAACAGCCCTACTCAATCAACGCACTCCTGACATTTCCAATTCAGAATTCAAACTCTTCCTGCAAGTCACTACGGCAGCCAAGCAGGTCATTGCGAAATCCTGGAAATCCCCCTCGTTAAATGTTACAGCTGTTAAATCCAGAATAACGCAAGCTATGGTGGAAGCCACAATTCTTGACACGATCCCTAAATTCTTAACTTTTTGGAGTCCCTGGGTAGAGTGTTTCCTCTCGCCTAACTTTGACAAATCCATTCTTATCCCTTGATTTGTATACAGCACACCTTGGGCACTGCTCATGACCCACCTCATGTGGTGTATAGGTGTCGCCATGCTCTTATCCACCGTTCATGAAGTCATTGCTGTTGCTCCTTATTTCCTCCCCCCTTTTTTCCTTTCCCATCCCCTTTGACCCTCCTCAAAACCTCCTCAACCCCTCACAATGTTCCAGTGAGTCATTCTCCCAACCAACCAAATTTACGAAATCTATCGCTAACGATTCCTTCTCATTTGCTATCACCAGAAACTTAGCATTGTTTTTGTGATCTTCTCTTTCCTCCTCATCATAAGGACATTGACGCTGTGTTTTTATTTCCCAATGTTTTGTCTTCAGTACAATGCCTAATGTATACTGGTAATGTCTCTCTGTCCTTGTTACATTGCTTCACTGTTAATAAAATGTTTGAACAACAAAAAGTCGGAAGTGACGAAACGTGTCAAGGGACGCGATGTCAGACATAATACGTAGATCGGAAGTAGCAGAGTGGCCATTTGTGAAGAGGTTCTGTATAGCCTGTGCTGTATATGGATGGATATACACTGCTTTTCATTGATTAAATATACGATTTGAGGGTTTTTGAATCTTATTGAATCAGTATGGATTAAGAGGAGCCATCCTATATCTATTTATGCGATTGGACATCTGTAGTCCGGTAGGGTCACTGTTTGGAAGGTGGTGGGAAGTGATTTTGCGTTTCACTAAGTGGTGGTGTAGAGGGGAGCACTGATCACATGTTTAAAGGATGATACACTATGATACGTTTTTTTCAGAGGTATTCCTTATTTGATGATGATGAGTCCGTAGTATCGGCCATGATTGGATCCTGATGGGGAGTGAGAGTTAAAGCCATTTAAAGTTTCGTTTAGGGTAAGAATATGTTATTCAGCTATATTTGAGGGACACCGGGTGATTTTTTTGATATACAAGTTTGATCATAAGTGCACATTAATACTGATTTTGAAAAAATTGAGGGTAATTCACTATATGCAGCTATTTTGTTTTTTTTGCGGTACACATGAGCACATAAGGATTGATCTCTATACTTTAGGTACCCGATTTTTGGTAACTTCATTTACTTAAAGCAAAACTTTTTTTTTTTTTAGTTTGGGATAGAATGGGGAGAGATTAGAACACCTGTCAGGTTTTTATTGCTGTATATGCTCCTATAAGGGAGATTCACCCTCTGTGTTTGTCCTGTTTACCATTATGAACAAAAGTGAAGGTAAAAAATCCCAAATTTTGTGCTATCACAGAACAGGAATAGAGGGGTTAACTATCAATGGGGACACTAGTTCTGGTAACACCTTCGGATTCCCTCACTTTGGAGGGATTTCCACTCACTTTCTGTTTTGGCTATGGGACAGAAAGTGTAGGGAAATCCTCCCAATGGGGCACAAATGGCAAATGAAACTGAAATGTGTTATAACCTTCCCTTACTCTATCCAAAATGAAAATAAAGTTTTGCTTTTAGTTGCACTTTAAGCCCAGTGAACATTAACTTTCAAAAGCCAATATTTGCTTTGCTAAGTGAAAAGTCTCTATTAATTTAGTAAAACAACCCCATAGATTTAATAGAAATATAGTGACTGCATTTTCTCTTTTTACAAGCAAGCTTAGTTAATAAGGTGTTCACTTTGATTACCCAATCATGTGCAAGGGAAATAGAAGAAAATATATGATTGCATATTATTGGGTGATTGAAGTAAAGAATTTTCCTTGCATATGATTTGATGATTAAATCCAGCAAAACTTCACTTCATTCCATACGGTTAGGAGAAATCCCCTTGCAATGTGAAAATTCACTTTGCTAAGTAAATCCTATTCCCATTATATATGATTTTTCTTCTGCCTTTTCTCTGTCTTTGTAAAATTTCACCCATTTTAATCACTTTTCTTTCTAATAGAATATCGTGTAAAAATAAGAAATTATTCTGAACTGTAGTGCTAAAAAAGAAAAATAGCAAAACTAGTTAAAATGTCAAGGTGAGAAAAGCAAATAAGAATAAACCAAAAAATGTGTTTTATGTTGCCATTATAAAATGTATTTCTTAACTTTTCTTTCAAAAAATACAAGATCGTATTCAGAGAGTAGTGGTTAATGATTCATACTCTGAATGGTCTAGGGTTGTCATTGGTGTACCCCAAGGTTCAGTGTTGGGACCCTTACTTTTTAATATATTTATAAATAATATAAGGTCTGGGATTAAAAATACCATTTCAGTCTTTGCAGATGACACCAAGCTGTGCAGTGGAATAACGTCCTTACAGAATGTCTCCAATTTACAAGCCAACCTCAATGCACTGTTTAATTGGGTAACTATGTGGCAAATGAGGTTTAATGTTGATAAATGTAAGGTTATGCACTTGGGGGCTAAGAATATGCATGCAGTATACATACTAGGGGGGGGGGGTACGACTGGGGGAATCAATGATGGAGAAGGATCTGGGAGTTCTGGTAGATCACAAGCTTAATAATGGCATGCAATGCCAAGCTGTGGTTTCTAAATCGAGCAAAATCCTCTCTTGTATTAAAAGAGGTATAGACTCCAGAGAGAGAGATATCATATTACCCCTGTACAAATCATTAGTTACACCTCATCTGGAATATGCAGTTCAGCTTTGGGCACCAATTCACAAAATGAACATTGGGGAACTGGAGAAAGTACAGAGAAGGGCAACAAAACTGATAAGAGGCATGGAGGAGCTCAGCTATGGGGAAAGATTAGAGGAACTGAATTTATTCTCTCTTGAAAAGAGGAGATTAAGGGGGGATATGATCAACATGTATAAATACATCAATGGTTCATGTAGTGAACTCGGTATAGTTATTCACCTTGAGGTCATCACAGAGGACAAGGGGGCACTCTTTACATCTGGAGGAAAAGAAATTTAATCTCCAAATGCTGAAAGGTTTCTTCACAGTAAGAGCTGTGAAAATATGGAATAGTCTCCCTCAAGAGTTGGTTCTGGCCAGCTCAGTGGATTGCTTTAAAAAAGGCCTGGATTCTTTCTTGGATACACAGAATATAACTGGTTACTAACATTTATAGGTAAAGTTAATCCAGGGAATATCTGATTACCTCTCGGAGGATCAGGAAGAATTTTTTCCCCTGTAGGAGCAAATTGGATCAGATTTTTAATAGATGGACTTTTATCTTTTTTTCAGCCAGACTATCTATGTAACAATGGAATTCATAAAAATCAGTAACATCTATCTACAAATATATTTGCAGATTTATTTACTGTGTGTAATATTTTTTTAGTAGGCTAAAATATAGCTGCAACATTTCCTTTTATTATAAATAAATGAAGCCCTAGAAAGGGAATTCTCTTCAAATCAGGGCAAACAATGGATTTTATAAAGGATTTTTTTTCTTTACCTTGATCGTTTAGAGATAGCACAACAAGATATAAATAAAAAATACAAATTACAAATGCACATTATTTCTATATTCTTACTGTTCTGTACTCTGACACACATGCTTTAAAATTACTACAGCCCCTTTGTAAATGTGCGCAGTTGACAGGTCTGCTTTGATTAAAGTAGAGCAAGGATGCATATGCAATATGTCTACCAAAAAGAAATAATTCTTTTTATCCCTAGTGGCATCTAAAGAAGAGTGAACCAGAATGTGCAGATCAAGAACTGACCTAGATCAGCCCTAATACATGGATAGGGAATATCTACCAGATGATCTTCATGTCCACAGTGTACAGCATACCTCCCCAAAGATAACAGCCTTGCACATATTGCTAAGGGTTTTTTTTACACCTTGGAAGGAGGAAGTTTGGGAATGTTTATTATGTGCAAGCTAAAAAAGTTACATACCCACCACCTCAAGGAGTTTATAAACACCATTTAATTTAGTTATTCAGTAAATGGCTTATATAATTGTTTCCAAAGTTGAAAAAAAATAAAACATGATTTGTCAGTCCTTGTTACACTAGAGGGGATTTACTAAAACTGGAGCACTCGTGAAGCTGTGTATGGTAGGCATTCAGCTTCTAAGTTCAGCCTGTTCAGTTAAAATTTGGCAATAAAATTTAGAAGCTAACTGGTTTCTCTGTATAGCTGCACCAGCTTTTGCACTCTCCAGTCTTAGTAAATAACCCCCAGTGTTTCTTATCAATGATTAAAATTTAACAGCACACATTTTTTTACTTTTCAATTGTTTTGGAAAGTGTAAACCTTTTTTGTGAGTGTTTAATTTCTGTATGTGACCCCATTGCTCTTTCTTCATTTCAGGTCATTGTAACTACAGAAGATATGGGGGAGCTGATGTCATGGAGACAGGTGACACAGACAACAGAAAAAAAAATAGAAATTCTATCTCTCACCCACTCAACTAAAAAAGTGTTTTTGTTTTTACCTCTCCCCATTGGACAGGTTTACCATCAATTCCTGTCCTGACAGGAAGGGAGGAGAAATCTTCCCAATAAGGTCTCAGACAGCAATAAGAACTCCAAAGTTCCAAACCTGTTTTACACTATCAAAACAAATATAATAACAATAATAATAATAAAAATAATAATAAAAAAAACATTTGGCCTAAAGGTGGGCTTTACATCATCATAGTGCAGGAATTTCCAAGAATCCCATACACCAGTACTCCATAATGAACTATGATAATCACATCTTTATCCCTGAAAAAAATTATATGAAAGATACTTCAGGGAGCTTTTTAATCCTGGAAAGTTTGTTTTGAAATGAGGAAACCGCTTAAAAAACAGTTTAAAAAGCCTTGCTGTGGATTTTTAGTCTTTTTTTAAACTAGAGGGAAGTGGTACCTATTTGAAATAGGGTGTTAAATGTAATTCAAGTTTAAAAAATTACCTTGCATCATTGTAACTGCCCTATTCCCCTTTTGTACTCAAAAAAGCTGACTTTTTGGGTTTGTTTATTTACCTTTTTATTTCTTCATGCTGCAGCCTGCCACTGCCTCCATGTTCACCTAAGTGAAAATGATATGGGCTCTTCTCCTGGAGCCTTCTAGGGTAAGCATGCCACATATACCAGGAGTCATCAGTTCTCACAAAGGCTAGGGGGCAATGGAATAAATTCAGTAGAAGCAGTTAGTTTCTGATGACATAGGATGGGAAGATATACCTGGTCACATGAGTATTTCTTATAGAAGAAGCTAAAAAGGGGATCAAAAAAACACACTGGGGGTTTGTCCTTAAAATTGTGTTTTTTCATTTTTTGTACTGTATGTTTCAGTCTAGATAATTTAATAGCCTTTTACAAGCACAAGATCAGAGGCTAGCTAAAGTCCATGTACCTCCACACTCAGGTAAGTTCTTCATAAACCTCTATGGACTCACCTGTCCTCTTCCTTTAGGGTTATGAGCCTATTTGTCCCATATACTCCACTGGAGTCTGTCAATAGTGGTATTACTGAGTTGTTTAAGTTTTCATAAAAGATAGGTTAAAAGAATGATTCAGGTCTGAACACAGCACACAGAATCATAAGAAAAGATTAAGAGAACTGCCTGCAGTGCAGATTTTCTATTATTCCCTCATCTCTAGAGGAAGCACACCATTAATTACTTTCATAGCATATACAATTTCACTTGGCATAAATAATATTAACAGTATTGTTCATTTCCACAATCAGAGTGCGAAAGACACACCGACCATATGCTGTTTGACAATTTTATGATGTTATTGATTTGCTGATGTTAACTGTGGAATATTGCTAGCTTCCAGGTTGCCTGACTTAAAGTTCTTTATTAATTAAACTGGCAACAAATCAGAGCTGTTCATTTTCACCACCAGATTAATGCATGTCTTTTAAGCTGGAGAATTACCTTTTTTTTTTTAAAAACATGTATATACAATTTAAAATATGTATTTTAGGTGTGGTAAATATGAAACATATCATATTAACATATCATTTTTATTATTTACAGCCAACAGGAACAGCTCTGGTCATCTTTTCACATATTTACCAGGCTACTCTTATCTGCTTCACATGCCACAGGTGTGACATGTTTCACTGGTGCTTTGGCAAACTGCTCATCTATGCTGGCTCCATGTACTTTATATCCAAAGGCAATATAAATAAAAATTAAGCAAATATAGCACACAGGATAGCACAGATGAATGACTCTTCAATCAATAAAACATGAATAAAAATGCACTTGTGGATTGGTTAAAGTACAGTATATCTCCAATCAAAACAACTGATTCTGTGATGACAGATCACAATTGCAGGTGCAGATTTCTTCATATATCCTGGAAAAAGAAATAGAAGGACATGATGGTAAAAAAACAAAACTGTAATGGACTCTATCCTGGGCAAGTGTAGCATTTTCATCCCCTAGTTTGTTCAGTGCCTGTTATAGGCTTTTTACCATTCCACCCTATCTCTTGTTCTGCTGGCATATATAAAGAAAAAGCTCTGCATCTGGAATTGTGACCTAATATCTGATTGGAGTTGTAAAGCCTGGTGGTATACTTACATAGTTATGTTGAAAAAGAAATAAGTTCATCTTGTTCAACCAATAGAAAAAAAAAATAAACAGAAACTCTCCATATATACACAATCCTATACCTAGAGTTATTGCAGAGGACTGGAAAAAAAACATATGAAGTATGGTCCAGTTTGCTACAGCAGTGGAAAAAAAATCCCTCCTGATGCCCCAGATATTCCATGGATCAACACTCTCTGGTGTTATTTCCTATAAATGGTAATATCCAGTCATATTTTGTGCATTTATTAATTAATCCAGCTCTTTTTAAAACAATGTACTGAGCTGGCCAGAACTGGTTCTTAAGGGAGCCTATTCCACATTTTCACAGGTTTTAGGCTAGGTTTAAATTGTTGTTGGTGCAGGAATGCATGAGTTTTACACACTGTCCCACATCCACAGCCAAAACTCTTAGACTGTAATGATGCATGCATGTTTTTAGCCCCCAAGTGCATAACTTTACATTTATCAACATTAAATATATTTTCCACATAATTGATCATTTAAAGTGGTTGTAAACCTCAGACAGGAAATATGAACAAAGCACATCCCTCTATAGTGTGTACTCAATCCAGAGCACTAAATTATTTTTTCTCTGCTGCTTTGTTCCTCTGCTATCTGCATGAGTCACTTCTGAACATTTTCCTGACACAGAAAAAAATGGTGACAGGGGGTGGACCTCCAGAAGAGTGACAGCCTCAAGTCTGTTCCTGTGAGCTGTATGGAGGGGGTGTGTCTCTTCCCTCCATTCAGCTCTCAGAACTCTCTTCAATGGACTTTGCAGTGTGTAACTTCAGCTCTCTGGCCCCTTTTTTTCTACTCTCAGACAAGCTAAAAATGTAGCACTTTGAATGGATGTGGAGAAGAGAGTGCTGCAAATAAATAGTTACAACTTATATAGGAGGATTTGTTTAATTTTTGTGTATCACCTGAGGCTAGTCACTACTTTAACACAAATGACTGGGTGGGAGCTTCACTCGGGGGCCGTGCAGTGCCTTGATCCTGTAATGGTTGTGTCCATTGGACACATCACATCACAGGTTTGGACATGGGTGTGTCCATTTACAGTCTCTGTAGCAGCTCTCCTCAGTGAGAGCTTAGTGTGGTGGTGAAAGGGGGACACTGCAACGTGTAGCTGATGATTTTAGTGTTCAGATACACATAGACCACACAGACTGCAGCCATTCCTGCACAGTACACCAAGCACCATCTGTCCCTGCCCAAGTGTCCCATCAACATCTGTACCAATCTACCAATGCTCAAATCATCTTTCCAAGTGTACTAGCATCCCATCGACATCTGTCACAGTGTACCAATGCAAAAAACCATCTGCAATATTGTTCCATTGCAATATCAACATCTCTCAGTGTCCCTAGTGGATCATCAACATCTGTCAGTGTCTGCCGGTGGACAATCAATATCTGTCACAGTGTAAAAGTGGAAAAAAATCTGTCAGTGTACCAGTGTCCCACCAATAAATGAATAAAACAATTAAGCACCCTGTTCCCCTGTGCTTGCATGCAAAGTGAAAGTACATGTTGGTCCTGTAGGTATATGTAAATGGAAATCACACCACACATGTGAGGTAGTGCCGCAAACATCACAGCAAGAGCAATAATTCTAGCACCAGACCTCCTCTATAACTATAAACTGGTAACCTGTAAAGGCTTATAAAGCGTCACCTATGGAGATTTTTAATCATCAAAATTTGGCACTTTTTCACATACATACACAATTTTAAAGAGTGACGTGTTTGGTATCTATTTATTCACCCTAACACCATGTTTTATATTTTACCAAAATAGTGGGTATTATATTGTGTTTGTGTGCATTAAAATGTATTTTTGCATTAGTGGGTAAAATTGTGTTCGAAAAACCGTGTAAATATTTGCAAAACCCACCATTTTTTTCTCTCGAGCCTCTGCTAAAAAATGACATAATGTTTGGGGGTTCTAAGTAATTTTCTATTAAAAATACAGATTTTTACTTGTAAGCAAAAACTATCAGAAGAAGGCCTGACCTTAAAGTGAATAGTACCTGAAGGTGCTCTTTGGATGTCGGGCCTCTCTATGTGGTGTCGGGCCTTCTCACACATGTGGTATCCCCATACTCAGGAGGAGTTGCATAATATGCTTTGGAGCTTAGTTGCAAATAAGCCTATGATGTGTGTGAGAAATAACTTAATATGATGTTTGTGTGAAAAAAGAAACACATTTTAATTAGTTTCTTCATTCTCCAAAGAACTGTGAGAAAAAAATTACAACTTCAAAAAGCTCACTATGCCTCTTACTAAATATCTTAGACTGTCTACTTTCCAAAAAGGGGTCGTTTGGGGGGTATGTGTACTGTCCTGGCATGTTAGGGCCTCAAGAAATTAGATCATCTGTCAGTACAAGTGTGATCAATTTTCAATGATTGGTACCATAGCTTGTAGACTCTATAATTTTCACTCATACAAAATAAATGCACTGATTGGTTTTTCTTATTAAAGAAATGTAGCAGTATAAATTTGTCAAAATTTATGAAGAAACATTACTGTACTTATTTGAAAACTTTTATAACAGAAATGAAGAAAAACAAGCCTATTTTTCAAACTGTGTGGTCTTTTTTCATTTATAGCGCAAAAAAAAACCCAGTAGTGATTAAATACCACCAAAGGAAAGCTCAATTGTCTCATCAAAAAATTATAAAATTTAATATGTGTACATTGTTGCATGACTGACTAATTATCATTCAAAGTTTAACAGCACTTAAAGCTGAATATTGGCCTGGGCAGGAAGGGGGTGAAAGTGCCCACATTGAGTTGGCTTGTGAGTACATTATTCCACTGCATAGCTTGGTGTCATCTGCAAAGACTAAACTGGTACCTTTTGTCATGGCCTGCGGTCGTCGCCACCAACAGGCGACAATCGCACTACCGCGACTAACAGTAATACGTCACGCCCACGCCGTCAGACCCCAGACCTTCTCACCAAACTTGTGACTGAAGGACCGGCCGATCTAAAACCGTGGTGTGACGCGCATAACAAGGCCACACTCAGCTGCACCCTGCACAGCGATTGCCCAGCTAATTGTCTACAATCTGTGCCTGCAGCCTGAATGCGATTGTTACTGGGTTGGGTTAATTACGCAACTAACCCTCTACTGCCACCACCACTTTTGTCGGAGACTGGGAAACTCCCGTTATCAAATATACACTATAATGATTGAAATATTGATCTATATAGCATGGCCCGCGGACCTACTATACAGAGATATAACAAACAGTAGCGTCTCTTCAAAAGGCAGGAATTCGTGAATTGCAAGTAAGCGCCTAGAAACAGTTTAACACTTTCAGAAAGAAAGATTTATTACTAAAAGCGTCAGACAGATGCAATAAAATATTTACAAAGATATGTCACAAAAATATATATATATGTATATAAAGACACAGCAAAGAGATAATTAGAAAGGAAAGTACAGGGTTAAGTTACTTGCCCTTAGCCTGGGTTTGCAAATCCAAGATGCAGAGCAGGGTGATTCCTTAGTCTCCTTTTGGTTACGATGTTCAGCTAAGGAGATCTGTTACAACTCTGCTCACAGGCTTGTCTCTTCTTTAAAAGTCCCTCTCAAAGGGGAGGGGGGGCTCTGACTACACGTTTTGGGAGTGGTCATTAGGAAACTCTAAACCAACTACAACTCATACCCCATGATATGAAACATACAGTTCACCTGAGGAATGTGCAATTATCTTATCTTGAGTAAGATGGGGGAGGAAGTACACTTTACAGCCTTTACCGACTGCTGGCCTCTGGACGCAGGATGTCTTAACCTGGTTGACCCCACACCATCTGCCAGAAGATACTTTGCCTCTCAGGAAGGGAGGAGGGTAGGAATGAGGCTGAGGAATGCCTCAAATAAACAGACAGAACACGCAAAAGGGGGTTGAAGGGGAACTCCGCTCCAATTCTGATGAGCAAATTTGCCACACCTTTAATCCCAAACACTGTATCATTAATAAATATGGTAAAAAGTAAGGGTCCCAACACTGAACCTTGGGGTGCACCACTATTAACCTTAGACCATTCAGAGTATCATTAACCACTACTCTCCGAATATGATCTTGTATTATTTTTTTTTAAGTCATTAATCACTATTTTGTCTAAATTTGCTTACTTGTTCATAAAAAAAAACAGATTTGTTTGACAACTTCTGTCTTTTGTGAATTCATGCTTTCTATTGCTTAAAATAGTATTTTATAGTATGTTATAGTTTGTTATAGTTTTACTACAATCTCAAATATCTTCACGGCTATAGAAGTTAAACTAACCAGTTTGTAATTACTAGGTAAACAACAGTGGTCCCTTTTCTAATAAAGGCACCACATTGGCCTTGCGCCAATCAAGTGCTACCCTGCCTGCCATTAAAGAGTCTCTAAAAATGAGAACAACATGAGAGCTTTGAAATAACAGAGCTTAACCATTTGAGGGCACGGATGGATAAGCCATCTGGTCTAGATATGCTTTAAGCAAGTTACTAGTTTGTAAGTCCATTCAGAGTGGTTCTGGACTATGTGACAAAGTCAGCGCAGACATATTAATCACATGCAAGTTAAAAGCTTTTGTCAAAATCAGTTGCATTAATAAAATTAATAATACATTAATTCCAAAATGAAAAATACACATTTGTTAGCCTCACTGACAAAAAGACAAAAATGAAAGCCTTAGGCCTACTGCAATCTTCAGGCTTCAGTATTCAACTGCAATTAAATCTAATGATAGTGTACCTGTCAGAATCAGTTGCATTAACAAAAATAGTAATACATTAATTAAAAAATACACATTTGTTAGTATATAATAAAAAAGCAGTTGCTTTCACACAGGCGGCAGTATTAACCATTCCCCCTGTAAAGTGGACCAATGGGGATCTCTTTTTTTAAAGATAACTGAGAGGAGGTTTTCAGGAATCAAGGAGGTGAATCTGTTGCCTCCTGAAAGTCTGTTTGTTTTTTGGGGTGTTTTTTTTTTACAAGAGGTCAAACTCGACAAGTTGCCATGGCCATAAAGCAAAGCACTGTGGCATGTGTATGAACACCTAAAAAAAGGAAAGTACCTTAAACATGTCTTTCAATTAGTGTCCTATGATCTCCTGCACATAAAATATTATCTGTAGTTTTGGGTATGGAGTATCACATTACATGTTATCTGTCTTCCCATGATGTAGACCTTGGGGCCTGAATGGCCAATTGCCAAGGCCAACACTGTCACAATGGCAAACTATTCAGTGTAGTTTTGTCAGTTTTTTCCTTTTGTGAAAAATGTGCTTTAACTGTATTAGAGAATGTGGCATCACACTCTTGGCTATGAAGTAAGCAGGGGTATATGAATCACAAAAGTAGCTAAAAAAATAGCTGTTTGGCAGAAATACAGCTTTAATAAATATATACAGAGAAAGGATCCCATTCAATGCTAAAATCTGAAAACTAAACACCATCCAAATTTTAAAACTATGACACATGCTGTTATATAGTCAGTAGTTGTTTTTTTAAGCAACTTAATTAAATTGCTAAATTTGTCTTGATATTGTATACCCTTCTAGAATGCACATGTATATGTTCTGATAAGCAACATGCAGACAGAAGAAAAAAGGAGCATGAGGATGACCTCATCAGTGTGATACTGTTCACTTGTGGTCCAATCAGCAGGATGAATGTCCAAACAAGTTGCACTGCTGCAGCTGTAGTTTAGCTTAAGAGCCTGTTTGTGTTGTCAGGCAGGATAACCTTGATTACAAAATCCTTCAAAAAGGTATACAGGTTCACATTCTGCATTTCACTTGTGTATTCAGCTGTTTACCTGAAATTCAGCTAAACCAATACCTGCTATGTTTTTTACAACTGCAAAGATAATGTTAAATATAAGTTTTGTAAGCTGCCTTTTTAAAACATGAGACAACACTGATAACCCAGCTACACTCATAAAAGTAGCATTATTTCCATAAGTGTTTCAGTATCACAACTTCCTTATCTCACAAGCTTTGTAGCTAACTGTCCTTTTCAGAAAATGCTACTTGCAGTGTTTCTAAAAAAATATTGCTCTCCCCTTCAGTCATGTCATATAAATCTTACTGAATCCATTTATCAGCTAAGCATGGGAGAAAACATGCTGGCCTTTTCAATAGGTAACAAACAAATCACAGTTTACAAATGTTCTTTCATATGCCAACAAAAGATACTTTAAAGGCTACCCTCAGGCTTATTCAATAATGCAGTGCAAACTGTAAAAATTCACAGCTTTTCACGTTAGTGATGCAGATCATTTAAGAGAAAACACACTGGAGAGGGATTTCTCAAAACTGGAACTGACAAAATTCAGAGAAGGTGTGCATGGCAACCAATCATTTTCTATCTTCCGCTTGTTCAGGTAAGCTTTGAAAATGAAAGCTAGAAGCTAAATGGTTGCCATGCACATATGCTCCAGATTTTCGCTACTCCACATTTGATAAATTCCCCTTATTATTTCTATAGGTTATTGCATTATGAATATCATCTTCACTCTTTCCTTTACCATTCTAATTAAATGATAAGTCCACCTTTAGGACAAAAATAATAAATGCACATTTTTATGCAGGTAAAAAAATGTACATTTATTATTTTTGTCCAAAGGAGCCTGGAAAGCATTGCACCAGTGATCAGTAGATC
Source organism: Staurois parvus (assembly GCF_062004578.1). Classification (NCBI taxonomy): domain Eukaryota; kingdom Metazoa; phylum Chordata; class Amphibia; order Anura; family Ranidae; genus Staurois; species Staurois parvus. Next base: position 9,678,029 of record NW_028317951.1, read on the forward strand.
GCTGATGCCATGCAGGTCTCCTGCAGACCTGTCAGAATATCTGCTTGCCGTACAGGATGTACGGTCAATCAGATATACTGACAGGAAGCTTCAATTAACTACCACTGTGCTGAATAGTGCTATGGTAGTTCATTGAAAACTACAAGCCGACAGCCGTTAAGGCTGTCAGGACTGGTAAGCACTCATTCACAAAACTCTGTGAATAAGTGACGCAGCCATGTGGGAGGCGCCCCACATGGCCTCACTGTTTTCACATTTGACAGATAGTACAGGGAAAGTTTTCCCCGTACTATCTGTCAGAGTTGAACTTCTCCCTGTACTATGTGTCGGGGGGGGGGGGGGCGGCGGATGAAACATGTACCCCAAAGGTAAACTTATCCTTTAAGCCCCTTTATGCTTTATGGTATTTTGTAGAATACAGAGTCAGTACAAGCATAATGACTAGGTGAGGCAGGGGTTCATTTCTTTTGGCTCGGAAAAACAAGGTGTTTTTACAGTTTTCTATAGATATTCCAAGGTTTATGCAGATTGGTAGATGTGTCTTAGAAGGGATGCTCCTAAGAGTTGAAATAGGCAAATAGAATTAGTGGAATGTACAGTATTTAAACCACTGTATAAATTGGCAGCGCTATATAAATACAGTATCTGTAATCATTAAATAAAATAAGGAAAGTGTGTGTGCAGGCATCACAATATAAAGAGGTTTTGAGTCTATGTAAAAGGGTTGGAAGAGCAACACTGAATATGCAAAAGTTTGGTATATCGAAGACATCTTGTTTTAACAATGTTATATAGATTTATCCCTTGTGTGACGGGCACGGCGTCAGACCCCAGTCCTTCTCACCAACTTGTGACCGAAGGATTAGCCAATCTAAAACCGGGCTGCCACTTGCGTAACAATGCTACTCTCAGCAGCACCCTGCACAAAGATTGTCCAGCTCACTGGACCCCAATCTAGGTGCCAACAGCCTGAGAGCGATTGTTACTGGGTCAGGTTAATTACGCAATTAACCCTTCACACTGCCACCACCACCTTTTTACAGAGAAGGAGGAAACTCACATATCTTAGCAGTAACACTATGATGTTTGAATAAGCGTCTGTATACACACTGTCACCGCAGACAGAGGTATCCAGAGGTTTTAAAGCACACAGTAGCACTCTTTAGAGACAGCGATTCTTAGTTTGCATTAAAGAGCTTTAGAAACAATTCAACACTTTTCAGAAAATAGGATTTATTACTAAAAAGGTCAAAATGATGCAATAAAAATATTTACAGAAAATATGTAACCTATATATATATATATATATATATATATATATATAAATAGAGAGAGCAATAACACAACAGAGAGATAAAAGAAAGAAGTTTAAGAAGGTAGAATACTTGCAGAAGTCCTGGTTTAAGCAGCGTTCAAGTGTCTGAACAAAAGGGTGCCTTTTCTCCCAAAGTTGGTTCCTGATGTTAAAAGGGAGAATCTCTTCATCTTCTCTCCCCAGGCATGACAGCCTGTTTTCTAGGAACCCAGCAGGGGGTGTCTACTGAAGCCAAGGGCCAATCACCTCATTTGGGGAGGGGGTTTATGCGGAGACCCAGGTTAGGACCAAATCCCTCCCAAGTTTATACCATGGTCAATAACCTTCCATAGGTACATGTAGCATCCTATCCACTGGTAGGATAATATGCAGAATCATCTGCTGAACGTACACACACCAGATATAACATATCTGCCTGTGACGGTTAAAGAGATATCGCTTTCTGCTCTCGGGTAGACGTTATCTAGGGGTGTAAGGTATCAGGTGACTTGTATTAAAATGTCCTACCTGAATATATGCTTTGATTTATTGTACTTTGTTCCTGTCGGGAGTTATGGATTTGTATGAAAAAGTGATTTCAGTGGAATGTATGTTTTACTGCTACTCCGGAATGCTTTTCATATCCAGTGACTGACGGATTTATAGCTTTACGATCAGGCCAAAACAAAAGTCTGACAGACCTCATGAAACCAGCTAATTGGGTTTACAGCCATGAAGTGTATCCAGCTGTGCCCTCCTGAACTCAGCACACACACAGACCACATGCCATTCAAAAAAAGGGAGGGGGACTGATTTGGAGTGAGAATGACACAAGATGGTGGATCTTAGCAAAATAGTCGTCCGCGTCCATATCTGTGCGCACAATTGCTACACTTTGCTATCACTGAAGCTTAATATATTACTATATCTGTTGCTTAATCATTTGATCAGCTAAGGTAAAAGGTCATTTAATTATCAAAAGTGTGAATGCAAATATTGCTGGCTGAATTAACCGCTGAATCACGTTACGTGCAAATATATCATCTGAAAAGAATTTTCTTTATGCATTCTACATAGAAATGTATTAAATGAGGGAATTCAAGGTTAGTTGATTATATAATATATTCTCTTAGCAATTAGTAATGCAACTTAGACCAAGCTTTAACTCTGTGTTGATGTAAAGGCCACCTACACATGGCCAAACCTAGCTTTGATATAAAAGACTGATAAAAAAGACAAGTGCTACATTTTGTAATTAAATGAATTGAATTGGGATTTTAATGTCACTGATCTAAACAAAAGGGCCCAATACGTTACAAAGGAACACAATCTACATAGTTTTCCAAATGATTTACAAAAAATCCTGGAAAGTAAAGTCTGGATAAGTCATCCTCTTTGATATTAACCATTCTATATGGTCTAGTGAACCCACTTGACTTCATAAATCACATTATTAGTGAGATAAAGTCCACCTATGTTTAAATAAAGTGTAACATGTTCTCTGAATAAATACATCTATTCTGTAAAGGCCCAGAGTGCACATATCCAAAAAAAAATAACATAATGAAGACCAAGTAACTATTAATATAACTGTCAGGAAAGGCAGACCATCAAGCAGTTTGGTTCCTTTGAATGGGTTGCTGTGCACAGCCACAGGCCAGCATACTGTACTTTACATACGTTTAGGAAACATGCACATGCTCATACATGCATGCATCTGGTTCATGGTGTGTACATCTGCATGAGCGTGTATGGTAGACCAGGTACAGAAACATGTTAACACCAACATCAAAAGATTTCAGATCCTATAGACACCATAGACCATAGAAGACTACACAAAAACCTCTATGAAAATGGCAAAAAGCAAGAATACTTCCACTGCCCAGGAAGACCAGAAATCCTTTTGAACGTTTGCCTTAAAGGGCATACCTAACCTTATTTGCTTGGGTATGGGTGGACAATCTTTAAGACAACTTGTTGATCAACAACATTGCAAAAAAACATTGTTGGTCCATCTCATCGAGACAAAATAACTGCATTCACCTATGACGAAGCAAAGTCTCTTATACTATGTTCTGAAACTAAAAGAAAAATGGGTCATCTTACCTGTCCCAAGTTCAGAGCACTACACATGATTCTACTCCCCACTCTTTGTTGTAAGCAAAAAGAACAGTGCTGACCCAAAAAACTAAACAGGCATATCCAAATCCATGTGTTCAAGCTGGAGTTCCTCCAATCTATTGTGTTTGCAATTCAGCCTGAGGGACTGGATTCTTTCAGTCAACTTGCTAAATGCATATCTCCATCTACCAATCCAGGCAGAAATCCAAAAATGTCCCTGGTTTGCAGTTAAAGGCCAACATTCTTAGTTTGTTTGATTTTCCTTTTGGTATATAAATGGTCCCATGTACCTTCTCATAGATGTTACTCCCAGTGGTTACCTTCCTCATTGGAGAGGACTGCTCCTTAATTATGTAGATGACATCATTCTACTAGTACAAGACCCACAAACACTGCAGAGTCACATAAATCTACTGATAAAAACTCTTAAAAAATGTGGGTGGTTAATAAATACTCAAAAAAATCTAATTACATGATGGTGTTCTTCGGTGCAATGCTGGTCACAGTAAAAAAATGCGTTTACACCTCTAAGTTCAGTTCTGTTCATGAAGTGGGTTCAGTGGATCTGAAGAAAGTTCCAGGTCAGGTTTTTCAGTCAATGGAGGAAAACCAATCTACTCACAAGATGAAGCACGGTGGGCCAGGTAGACCAACCTTGACAATACCACCCAATAATTCATAACAGAATAATGTAGTAACTTCATATGATCAGATGGTGCAAGGTTGCTGAACACTCTTGCCTGAGGACACCGTCTCAAACATTCTGATGATCATAGCAGCATTCAAGACACTAAAAGCCTTCTCACCATTTATTCATGGGAATGGCACAGTGTTGCAAATCCACACCGTTTGCAACTCATAGCTTGGATATTGAGATGTGGAAGCTGAAACAGATGGGTTTGCCCTTCTCAGGTCAAAACAACACTTTTGAGGGCAAGAGAGCCTTTTACAAATTCAACATACCACAGGATCTGGGAGAAATCCATACATTTATCATATTCTAACTCAATATATGCACTTAGTCTAGGGGTCAACAGTATCCTATATTTCTTTTGGAAAGGTCTAATCAAAGTAATTAGCATAATCTCTCTCAGAGTACAGGTGTTGACCCTCTCTGTCCTAACTGAGACTAAATGGGCTACTTAGTCACTTATTGCTTTATATATGAATGCCTGCATCAAGTTCCAGTCAGTCAAAGAAGGCTTACATTCTAAAATGGCATCTCACCCTATTTCTGGAAACACTGTCAAACCACTTAGTAAATGTTCCCTGTGAAACCTAATTCCTAAACAGGGGCGGGTCACGGGGCCCCTGTGTCCTTGCCCAAACTCAAAAAAGCCTATGAAAAAGGTACCAGGGGCATCTCATGGGGCCCCCTACTGGCCCCAGGCCCTCGGGCAGTGCCCGAGTTTCCAAATGGTCAGTCCACCCCTGTTCTTTAAACATCATTCTTAGTAGCTTATAATTTCAAAAAGCTGGGCTCAGAGTTCTGTCAGTACTCTCATGATTTTGTTTGATTCTTTAATATAGACAAAGAACCTGGACACAGCTTTTGTCTACTGAGATCTGGAATATCTCTATTTCTCTACACCCAAGTAAGCATTATGGATAGTTGCAACAGTGATTTTTTTGTATCAATATAGGCAGTTATGCCAATGTATTTTACATTTTTTTATTTTCATTATAGATCAAATAACTGCTTTAAATCTGTGGTTCTGTGAGATCTGTGACGTCTTTACCATAATAGCAATAAGCACTTTAGTTCTCTGTGCTCATCTACCATGTTCTTAATATGGTTAGTCTTGTACTTATAGATCTATCAGAATATCAATTTTAGACCTGTCTAATTAGCCTTGTATCTAATTTACATTATATCTTCTATGATGTTTATTGAGGAGTATTGAGGGTGATTTGGTGTTCCCCAGTTGCTTTCAGCCATAAGATGGATATCTGACCACCCTTGCTCTTCTTGATGGTCCATGTTGTTGATGCCTTGGAATATGCAGTCTCATCCTGGATACCATTATTTTATAATTGCTCTGATTAATGCATGATTAATTCTTTTGTAAGTATTATTACAATGTCATTTACCTACTATGCATGTGTGCATTATCATTTACCTTTATATGTCTATTTAGAAATTCCTCTTGTATCCATACCCTGAAGAAGATCAAAAAATGGAATGATCAAAATGCATCGGATTAGTCTCCCTTTCTTTGGGAGTTTTTTCATGTTGTGAGGGAAGTATCTTGTAGTATTGTCAGAGTCAATGCTCTCTAAAACATATGTATCTTTTATAAGTATGTTTATGAAATAAAGCATGTATCTTTTTAAAATAAGTTTTTATGAGTATGTACTATGGTCACTGCATTAAAGTTCCATATAGGTGGGCCCTTCACAATGAAAACCAGGAGCTAGCAATTTGAATCTCTCAATCCATGCTGGTTCTCAGTCACATGGTCACTATGTCAATTCTGATCACTATGTCAATTCTGTCAGTATGTGAATATATGGGGGCCCCCTTTCCTTTATAAGATCCCCCCACACCTAATCCCCACATCCAATGGTTCCCCCTAATATTCCAACAAGATCCTTATCTAGTCTGCGTGATCTGGGAAGGGTGGGCAGGTAGCCCCTCTTCTTTTACCATACTAGATCGTGTGCCTTTCAACATTAGGGCTTACCTTACAAAGGGAAGTGGCAAGGTTCCTCCCCTTGCAAGGCACCTTGTCCCAATGTTAAGTCACAAGGGCCTTTTCCGCACATTCTGTCTGCCAAAAATGATGTGGGGGTGACATGCAGTGGAATCTAGAAGCCCCATTTTTAATAAGGGTAAATTTGTACCATGATAGATTAGTACCCCTTTTTACTCTTTACCAGAACGAGTAAAATGTATATAGGCACAACAACACTATGAAAGAGTATTTTATAAATACAATAAAAAGTTACTCATTTGCCTTCATGTAAATCCTTTGTCAATCATGTCACCCATTGATGTACATCCATAGTCACTCACGGTGTCCAGCATTGTAAATCCTCGTCAATCTTGATGGCCTGCCTCCCAGTGAAGTTAAACTAAATGACAGATCCCCAACTCTACAGGAATGTAAACACAGTAGTCGGGATCCCGGGTGAAGTTGTTAACCAAATAGGGTCATGACCATTTTAGGTGAAGAATGTGGACTGAGATCCCCGACTCTGTTAACATTTCAGAAGGTAGGGATTCTAGCAGATGAACTGGCCAATAAGGGCCAACTTGGCTGTTTGCTGTGAATGGCACAGGTTTGTTTCAAACCTAGGTTTACAGAAAACATTTAAATTGATTCATACTGAAAGATGTGTAGTATAAAACTTATATCTAGCATATTCATGGCTTAGAGGTCAAGTAAGTATTTTATTAACTTTAGAATAGGGGGTTTATTCATCCAGTATAGAGAAAAGCCAACTGGCTACTGTTCCTTTACTGAATATAGGCTACATCTTTAATACACCAGGTGAACAGTAACATTGAGGCTTTTTTTTACCTTGTTTTGCAGATCTTCTAAAAATAACAAATTACAGTCTGTATACAGTAGATCATCTTGAATAAAGTATCTATGTGCTCTCATTCTATCCTTAACCACTTGCCCTCCTGAGGATTTACCCCCCTTCCTGACCAGGCCTCTTTTTGCTATACAGCGCTGCACTATTTCAACTGGTAATTATGCAGTCATGCAATGCTGTACCCAAATGAAATTTATGTCCTTTTTTCCACACGAATAGAGCTTTCTTTTGGTGGTATTTGATCACCTGTGTACTCTTTAGTTTTTGCGCTATAAACAAAAAAAGACTGAAAATTAAAAAAAAAACTATTTTGTTTACTTTCGGCTATAAAAAATATATAGTAAACTCAAAGTTTGTCACAAATTTAGGCCAAAATGTATTCTGCTACATGTTTTTGGTAAAACAAAATCCCAATAAGTGTATATTGATTGCTTTGCGTGAAAGTTATAGCATCTGCAAACTATGGCATAGATACAGCAATTTTCGCCATTTTTGCTATACAGCACTGCACTAGTTTAACTGACAATTGTGTGGCAATGCAATACTGTACATAAATTAAATTTATGTCCTTTTTTTCACACAAATAGAGCTTTTTTTTGGTGGTATTTGATAACCTGTGCACTTTTTATTTTTCATACTATAAACAAGAAAAGACCAAACATTTTGAAAAAAATTATATTTTTTAATTTCGGCTATAAAAAATATATAGTAAACTCAAAGTTAGTCATAAATTTAGGCTAAAATGTATTCTGCTACATGTCTTTGGTAAAACAAAATGCCAATAAGTGTATATTGATTGCTTTGTGTGAAAGCATCTACAAACTATGGTATAGATAATGGAATTTACACAGCTTGTACTTTCTGACTGCCTATCACATTTCTTGAGGTGCTAAAATACCAGGACAGTACAAATTACCACTTTTCAGAAAGTAGACAACCTAAGCTATCTGCTGAGAGGCATATTGAGTCCATGGAAGATTTATTTTGTTTCCACAAGTTTTTGGAAAATGACAAAAATATTTTGTTTTACACAAAGTTGTAACTTAAATGATATATTGCTCACACAAGCCATGGGTATATATGGAAGTACACCCCAAAATACATTCTGCTACTTCTACTGAGTATGGGGATACCACATGTGTGAGATGTTTTTGAAACCTAGCCACATACAGGAGCCTGAAATCCAATGACCACTTTGAAAGCCTGAAGGTGCATAACTTCCTCATTTCACTTCCTCACTACCTATCACAGTTTCAGAGGCCCTGAAATGCCAGGATAGCACCAAAACCCTCCGAATGACCCCTTTTTGGAAAGTAGATACCCCAAGGAATTTAAAAAGGAGGCATGGTGAGTATTTTGCAGATCTAATTTTTTCTCAAAAGGTATTGAACTATAGAAAAAGAAAAGAGAAAATATACATTTTGTTTTCTTTCTTCATTTTCCAAAAACATGTGGCAATAAAAGAGATCTGAAAAATACTCACCATGCTTCTTATCAAATTCCTTGGGGTGTCTTCTTTCCAAAAAGAGACCATTTGGGGGGTTTGGTGTTATCCTGGCATTTCACGGCCTCCAAAATTGTGATAGGTAGTCAGGAAGCAAAATGAGGAAGTAAAGCCCTTTAAAAGCTTGAAGGCACTTATTGGATTTTGGGGTCCTGTAACTTGGCTAGACTGCCAAAAAGTCTCTCACATGTGGTATCCCCATACTCGGGAGAAGTTGCAGAAGCTATTTTTAGGAGTAATTCCACATATACCTATGGCATGTGTGAGCAGTAAATCATTCAAATGACAATTTTGTGCAAAAAAAACCTTTTTTTGTCATTTTCCAAAAACTTGTGGTAAAAAAATAAACTCTTCTATTGCCTCAACATGCCTCTCAGCAAATAGTTTGGGATGTCTACTTTCCAAAAAAGGGTCATTTTGGGGGGTGGGGGCATTTTATGCAGCATTAGAAGTTTATGTCAGGCATCACTCAATCTTCTAACCACCTGAAGACCAAGCCTTTTCTGACACTTTTTGTTCACGTATAAAAACAATCTGTATTTTTTGCTAGGAAATTACTTTGAACCCCCAAACATTATATATATTTTAAAGCAGACACTCTAGTGAATAAAATGGTGGGTGCTGCAATATTTTACACATAGTACTCATGCAGCAATTTTTCAAAAGCAAATTTATTAATGCACCAAAACACAATATATTGACCAATTATTTGGTGAAATATAAAAGATGATGGTATGCCGAGTAAATGGATACCAAACTCGACATACTTTAAAACTGCACATGTCCTGTGAATGGCGACAAACTGCATACATTTTTAATATCCATAGGCAACTCTTTGAAAACCTTTACAAGATGACATTTTAGATTTACAGAGGTCTAGTGCTAGAATTACTGCCCTTGATCTGACGTTCACGGCTATACCTCACATGTATGGTGCAACCGCTGTTTACATACTGGCGCAGGGTCAGCGCTCATTCACGCAGGTGCCCGTGCAGGGGAGGGCCAGGGTGCTTTTTTTTAAGTTAATTTAATTTCTTACATTATTTTTACACTGTCCCTTTATTTTTTTAAATCACTCTTAATACTATCACAGGGAATGCAAATATCTCCTATAACTTCAATAGGCATTGTCATATATTCTTCTTTTAGAAATCTGGGATCTATCAGACTCTAGATATCTCCTCGGCCCTTACATTATCTAATCTCACCAAGATCGGTGTGATCAAATGTTTTCCCAATTTACAAATGGCACTGTTTATATCCTGTGAAACTGAAGTAATGAAATACTCGTAGCTTCATATTTCTTAGACTATAGAGATGATTGGCTCCATTCCAGTCAGCTGGCAGAAACGCTGGCTGCATTCTCAGGTTCCCCCGATGGTATGGGACTGCCCAAGAAGGCCGTGGAAGGGAGCGGGGAAGGGGGGGCATCTTCTCCTGCTGCTTGTAAAAGCAATCCTGCTAATTAGCCACTAGGATTGCTTTTACTGAAACAAAACAACACTAGGATGATGCCTGCAGCTGCAGGCATCATCCTGGCATAACCACTCAAAGTCCAGTGATACACCAGTATGTCGCTGGTCCTTGTTGGGTGTATACGCTATGTTCTTTTTTGTTATGCAGCCTGTGGGCTGAATGAAAAAAAGAAGCAATCTCTGCCAGAAAAAGTGTGTGGTGTGCCCACAACTGCGGATGAAAAATATCATCCAACAGCACTGCACACACCTACCTATGTATATTCTGAGAGCAAGACCCTGTTGTTGTCAGAATAAACAAGTCGGTACTGCAGCTGAATTACATTCCTGCAAAGAAAACAGCAATGGTTAACAATAAAACAGTAACTCACTAAAACAACTTTTTTATTGAAATATGTGCCAAAAACTATTATAAAATATATATGCCGAAGCATAGGGGCCATATGCTATGTTCTTTTCTTTTTATACAGCCAGTGGGCTGAATGAAAAAGAGAAGAAATCGCTGCCAGAAAAAGTGTGTGGTATTCCTACCATTAGAATATAACTCCCGGCATCCACCCGCTTCTAATGGGCACACATGAAATGTGCCAAAAATATTATATGTATGCCGAAGCATAGGGGCCATCCACCCACTGGCCACCCCAGGCCCCATGCTTCAGCATATACAGTATGCCCTCTTTTTAACTATGAATGAAAAATCTCATCCAACAGCGCTGCCCACACTGATTTATGTATATTCTGAGAGCAAGTTCCTGTTGCTGTCAGAATAACAGGTCGGTGCTGCAGCTGAATGACATTCCTGCAAAGAAAACAGCAATGGTTAACAATAAAATAGTAAAATCGTAACAGTAGAACAGTAACAATGACAACAACAAAACAACAACAATAAAAAAAAACTATAACCATTTTTGGTTTTTAAAATTTTTTTTGGTCTTGAACTTTTTGTTTTTTATTTTTTGTTTTTGTTTTACATTTTTTTAAAACTTTAACTTTTTAAAACACATTGTACGGTCTCTTAAGTTTCCCAACTACCTAACATCCTTCGACATCCTGTGTAAATATGTGCCCTGAACTGTGCCATGCTGTACCCTATAGCCTATACTAATACTCCACTAGTGTATGGTAGCGACTGAAGCAGTCCTTGAGGCAGAGACCAGGTTGGCCAGGACAGGAGGGACAATAAAAGTGGGTGTCGTGTCTTATTCCGTGTCTGCTACAGACACGATATCTTCTTTGGGGTGATCTTTGGGTTGGGGTACCAGAGAGGACATCTGGTAAAATGTCTCTCATGCAGTCTGCTAACTGCATCTGGATTTGAGGATTGGGCCAAAGAACCTTCTGGATACAAAAGGGATGTGATGATCTCTTCCTGGAATTTTCACACAGAGGTCCCGTACAGCGATCAGTGAAGGACACATTGGGCACCGCATTGCTGTGCCGTGCACTCCTTGGGAGCATGCACAGGCAGGGAATGTGGGAGGACGTTTATAAATAGCCACCCACTCCTGTCTATGTAAATAAACGGTGATTAAGAAATACAATAATTTTTTCCCAGGTTATAGTTTTCATTTTTAAATAATTGATCACATATACTGGATGCATTTTCAAATGTTTACTTGTCTTAGTAGTGTTCTCAGTCAATAATACTTCCTACTCCAAAGGAAGAAAAGTCAGGTCTTCATTACACAACTTTTACCACTCAATTGCTGAAAGAAAGCTCAAGCTTTAGTCATGGAAAAGAAATGTAGAATAATGGTTTTTTCCACTTTGAGAAGCAGTGCCAGAGACATCTGATGTTCATTTGGCCCTGGGAATATAACATCTTTAACCACTTCAACTTTCACACCAGAATACCCTCTATGGATCCAAGAAATGTTTACTTTATCATGATGGTCCTGTTTATTTGGCAATAACTTTGCCATTACTTAAGATAAAAAAGTAATACAAACACGTACCTTACTATACATATATTATAGGACAAGGCATTTATTTTGTGATAATGCCTTGCCATAATTATTTTTCCATTCATTTTCATGTTTTTTTCATGAAATCTTAAGACAAAAACATAACAAAATGGAAATAACACATTTCAACAAACAATTGTGTGTTTTATTATATTATTTCTCCTTTTAAAATGAAACTAAAATGATAATAATATCAGTCTAGCACAAAGCATCATAATCTTATTTATAATATATAAAGTATTTTTTTTTCTTTTTTTAAATGCAACACATACAAAAAAAGGAAACAAGAGGAATAAAAATGAAAAAATAAACAGCAAAAAAGTCAGCAGAAAAATAATACCCAGGGGTAGAATGGAAAAAAGGAGGTAATTAACAATTAATAGTTAGAATAAGCAAAGGGTTAATACAGATGTTCAAAAAAAATTTTTCATTTAAAAATGCTTTTTTGTTTACTTGTCAGGCTGCTTTAACTGGCATCACATGTAGGTTGAAGTTGTTCACTTTTGATCTGCGGTTAAATAAAAAAAAGTAAAGTAGCTCACTTTCTCATGCATGAACAGTATTTATAAACACATGGGTTGGATTTCTGAAGGCAAATAGATTGTTCACTTTGGAAGGAAAGTTGCATTGTACAAGGGATTTTTCTCCAGAACTTAGTGATTGTGGTGAAATTTCACTTTGAAACAATACTCAATACTGTGCAAAAAAACTGCATATTTTCTTGCAGGAGTGGATGATGGAAGTCAGCATGACTTCATTTACTAAGCTCCAGGAAAATTCCCTTGCAACTTCCTTTACCCATACTAAATCAACCCACTGTGTCAGAAGATTCTTTTTTTTCACTGCAGTGGCAGTCATTTTGATAGATGGATATTGCTAGTTGGAGAGAACAAGGAGTGCTACACATGCCCTGTGCATTCCACACCCCATATAGCTGGTGCTACGGGAACCCTTATCTATAAGAAGACTGATTAAACAAAAAAGAAAAAAAAAGGAAAAGACATGAGGAAATAAATATATCAAACTCCTCTTCACAACATCCTACAGCCAATATGAATTAATGTCCATACAAAAGGAGAAAGTAACACTGACAGACCACAAAAGGGGTAATAAAAACTTTCTAAGGATAAGCTTCTCATAAATGTAAAGAGTAATTCTGCTAAACAATTCAGTGTTTGACATTATCTTGATTGCAGCACTTTTGCTTGTTCATGATTAGATGACAGAAGTCAGCAAAGTTTCAGCTCATTCATCAAGCTCTGGGGAAAATTCCCTCGCAAAATGCAACTTCCCTTGAAAGGGGAATAGTTTATTTGCCTTTAGTAAATCAACCCCTGCAAGTCAAAACCTGTGGACCAGGAAGAAACACCTGTTGTGTATGTTTGGAGACTGATGCAATGATAAGTCTGATAGCCAAAGACCTAAAACCTACAACCCTGATAGAGTAATTTAAAGAATGACTTTCCATCAGAATCTAAAACAGACTTGACAATAAGATTCTATAAAGTCAGATAAAATTAATAAAAACATGTAATAGGTAGAAAACAAAAATAATTTTAAAAAAAGCACCACACTCCCATTCAGGCAACCTACTTCAAAATGGCCTCAGGTGGGTGGAGCGAAACATGTCAGGGAACGTGTCTTTGGCAGAGATTCATGGGCTGAGGCTGTTTTCAAGTCTACATTAAGTAGGCTAGATGGGAGTGTGGTACTTCTTTAATTTTATACAAGCACTGCTTTGGATGTGCACCTTTGGCACTCTTTTCTCCCTGGTGACTGTGAGAGTTTGACTTCCCTAGCTTGAGCAGCATTCATATTTTACCACTAAGGTCACAGGTAAAAAACATAGAAGATTTGAATCACTATACAGAAAGAACCCTAACATGTAGCAGAAACCTTCAGTCAATATTTCCCTAAGTAACTACTTCTGGTGGAAATAATGAAAAAGGGACAGACACTTAGGCTGGGTAAAAGATATAACAGCTACAAAATAATCTCTACTCATGGTGTGGATATAATTTCTAGCTCTTTGGGAGCCTATTTAAAAGTCATACCCTGCTTACAATATACTGTAAAGTGGTAATGGTCCCTATAGTATAATAGCACTATACTGCTGGAAAATGGAAATATGCATCACACTGGTTCCACTGTCTAACTGCACTACAGTGTAAAATGCAATGCCTTTTACAGAGGTGTGCAATGAACTGCTTCTTGTTTGAAATGTAGTGTGCTCCAGTATGAAGTGCATGTTCAGCTCTGTACTCCCTGTTGCCTGTTAGTACAAGAAAAACAGAAGTACATTTGAAGCCAGTGTTGCATGACAAAAGTGGATACACTGCTGGAGAAATGGGAAATGGGAAAACACAGCTTGAGCTATAGGGACAGACAACATTGTAAAGACAAATAAACACACTCTAACATCTATGTAAATTAATATGTGACCCTCTGATAGAAAGCTGTCCAAATGGCACCACATCCCATTAGAAAACAGAAATAATGGGCACAAAGTAGTGCTTTTGGGTGCCTGACCTCAATAATTTCACAACGTTGTATAGATAAAAAAAGTGTGTGTTTATTATATATATATATATATATACACTATATTGCCAAAAGTATTGGGACACCCCTCCAAATCATTGGGTTCAGGTGTTTCAATCACCTCCAAGTCCACAGGTATATAAAATCAAGCACCTAGGCATGCAGACTGCTTCTACAAACATTTGTGAAAGAATGGGTCGCTCTCAGGAGCTCAGTGAATTCAAGTGTGGTACCATGATAGCTTTCCACCTGTGCAATAAGTCCATCCGTGAAATATCCTTGCTACTAAATATTCCATGGTCAACTGTTAGTGGTATTGTAACAAAGTGGAAGCAACTGGAAAGAACAGAAACTCAGCCACAAAGTAGTAGGCCATGTAAAATGACATAGCGGGCTCAGCACATGCTGAAGTACACAGTGCACAGAAGTCACCAACTGTCTGCAGGGTCAATAGCTAAAGACTTCCAAACTTCATGTGGTCTTCAGATTAACAAAACAACAGTGCATAAAGAGTTTCATGGAATGAGTTTCCATGGCCAAGCAGTTTCATCCAAGCCTTACATCACCAGCTGCAATGCAAAGCGTCTGATAGAGTGGTTTAAAGCACACTGCTTGGACTCTAGAGCAGTAGAGACGTGTTCCTTGGAATGACGAATCATGCTTTTCTGTCTGGCAATACGATAGACGTGTCTGGGTTTGGGGGTTGCCAGAAGAATGATACTTGCCTGACCACATTGTGCCAAGTGTAAAGATTGGTGGAGGGGGGACTATGGTGTTAGTTCCATGGAAGGGAAGTCTTAAGGCGTCAGCATACCAGGACATTTTGGACAATTTCATGCTCCCAACTTTGTGGGAACAGTTTGGGTTGGCCCCTTGCTCTTCCAACATGACTGCGCACCAGTGCACAAAGCAAAGTCCATAAAGACATTGATGAGCGAGTTTGGGGTGGAGGAACTTAACAGACCTGCACAAAGTCTGGACCTCAATCCGATAGAACACCTTTGGGATGAATTAGAGCAGAGACTGCGAGGCAGGCCTTCTCGTCCGACATCAGTGCCTGACCTCACAAATGCGCTTCTGGAAGAATGGTCAAACCTTTCCATAGACACACTCCTAAACTTTGTGGACAGCCTTCCCAGAAGAGTTTAAGATGTTTAGCTGCAAAGGGTAGGCCAACTCAATATTGAGCCCTACGGACTAAGACTGGGATGCCATTAAAGTTTATGTGCGTGTAAAGGCAGTAATATAGTGTGTGTGTATATATATATATATATATATATATATATATATATATAGTGGGCTCCACCTTAGTCTACTAGATATTAACGCATGCAAGGTGACACATATGCGTCCATCAATCACGTCGCCTTTCATAATGTCACATATCCCCCCCCCCCTCTGCTCAAGCCACTGCAGCTGAGCAACTGTCCCAACCAAGCATGGGAGAGGGCATCTACATTATCCTGAAGTTTCCCAGCTCTATGCTCCACTGTGAATTTAAATGCTTGTAGCACAAGAAACCGCCTTGTCACTCAACTATTTTTCTTTTTGTTATTGTACATCCACTTGAGCGGGGCATGATCAGCAACCAATTTGAAATGTCTCCCAAACAGGTAATATTTCAGGGCCTCCAAGGCCCATTTGATAGCCAAACATTCCTTCTCAACAATTGCATAGTTTTTCTCATGTTTTTTAAGCTTTATGCTCAGGAAGACCACGGGGTGCTCCTCCTCATCTCTGATTTGGGACAGTACAGCACCAAGTCCCACATCAGAGGCATCCGTCTGTACAACAAAGTCTTTTGTGAAATCTGGGGTCAGGAGCAATGGTTGGGCACAAGAGAGCTTGTTTCAACATTTGAAATGCTGTCTCTGTCTCAAGATTCTGCTCAATCATAACCAACCCCCTTCCTTTTGTCAGATCTGTCAGTGGGGCTGCAATGGTGGCAAAATTGGGTATAACATGCCTATAGTAGCCTGTGATCCCAAGAACTGCCTGGACTGGCTTTTTATTTATAGGTTGGGGTACTTTTGAATTGCCTCAATTTTATTGATCTGAGGCCTAATCAGTCCTCAACCAATAATGTAGCCAAGGTATTTGGCCTCCTCCAAGCCTATGGCATGCTTTTTGGGGTTGGCGGTAAGACCTGCTTTCCTAAGTTAATTTACATTTGATTGCAACCGGGGCAAATGAGACTCTCAATCTGGGCTGTGAATGACTACATAGTCCAAATAGGCAGCTGTGTATTGGCAATGTGGGCTTAACGTTCTGTCCATCATTCTCTGGAATGAGGCAGGAGCACCATGAAAACCAAATGGCATCCGCTTACATTGGAAGGACCCCTCGGGGGTAGAGAATGCTGTCTTTTCTTTTGCATATTCCATTAGGGGTATCTGCCAATTGCATTTAGTCAGATCTAAGGTTGTTATGTATCGGGCCGTTCCCAACCTATCAATGAGCTCATCCACCCGAGGCATCGGGTAAGCATCAAACCTAGACACACTGTTCAATTTTCTGAAATCATTACAAAATCTGATTGTTACATCCGGCTTTGGGACCAACACTATGGGACTTGACCAATCACTTTGAGATTACTCAAATTCTTCCAACTCTAACATGTTCTTTATTTCGTTTGCCACTGCTTCCCGCTTGGTCTCAGGTATTCTATAGGGTTTTACATTTACATGGAAACCCGGCTGTGTAACTATGTTATGCTGTATTATTGTGGTCAGTGCGGGTAGGTGACAGAAGAAGTCTCCATTCTTTCTCACAAACTCCTTAATGTCATTTTGTTGGGCCACTGACAAGGTTTCAGTTATAGGTGCATGAGGTGTCATGGGGGCCAGTCCTTTTGGTGGGTTGGTACTGCCAGAAATGTTTCTCTGTCTTTCCAAGGTTTTAAGAGATTAAAATGATAGATTTGCACAGGTTTCCTTTTCCCTGGTTGGTAAACTTTATAGTTTACTTCACCTACTTTCTCCATAATTTCACTTGCCACTTTGCTAATTTGGGCACTAGTGGCCACTGTGGGCACTAGTACCAGCACTCTGCACCCCTGTTATATACCCTTCTCTGGGCCTCCTGGGCTTGCTCAATATGTTCCCATACAAGCGGCATGATGACTGCGATTCTGTCCTGAATCTGTGAGATATGCTCAATGACGCTTCTGTAGGGCATGGTCTCCCCCTCCCATGCTTCTTTTGTGACATCTAGCAGCCCCCTGGGATGTCTACCATACAGTAGTTCAAAAGCCGAGTACCCTGTAGATGCCTGAGGTACCTCTCATATAGGAAACATGAGGTAGGGTAACAAAAAAAAAAAAATCACAATTTCTCCCATCTTTGCCCACCACCTTTTTTAACACATTCCCTAGCGTCTTGTTAAATCTCTCCACTAGACCACCGGTTTGGGTTGATAGATTGAGGTACGGAGATGGGAGATTTTTAACAACTTACATAATTCTTTTGTGATTCTGGATATGCTGTAAAAGGTGTGCCTGATCCGTTAATACCTCTTTTGGAATACCCACACAACCAAATACCTGGACAAGCTCTCTGGCAATAGTCTTAGCAGAGGTATTACACAAGGGAATGGCTTAAGGATACCGTGTGGCATAGTCCAGTGTAACCAGTATGCGCTGATGGCCCCGAGCAGATTTTACAACTGGTCCCACTAGATTCATACCCACTCTTTCAAAGGGCACTTCAATTATTGGTAAAGGTACCAGTGGACTGTGAAAATGGGGTGAAGGTGCAGAATACTGACACTCTGGGCATGACTCACAATATTCTTTGACATCTGCATGTAAACCAGGCCAAAAGAATCTCTGGGTTATTCTCTCCTTAGTTTTCTCTATACCCAGGTGTCCACCCATTATATGACCATGAGCTAAATCTAGTACCATTTGGCAATAGGGTTTGGGGACCACTAGTTGCTCCACCACCTCCTCCCCTTGCTTTACCACTTGATACAGCAAACTAATTTTAAGAGCCATGTAGGGAAAAGACACCCCTTCATCAGTTTCAACCAGTTCCCCATCAATCATTTTAATGTTTTTCTCAGGCTCTAATAAGTGTGGAGTCGTTCAGTTGTTACGTACAAAAATCCTCTTTTCTGACCTCTAGGTCAGGCACCACGTTCTGTCCACTCTCAATAAAGCAAGAGATAATCTCTTGTTCAGTATTCTCAAGCTCTGGGTTGGAATACAGCTCCTCCTGCTTCAATTCCATTACAGTGAAAGGGAAAGAATCTATCCCTTCTTTGGACACACCAACAGTTTCCCCTTCAACTTTGCAGTCAAAAGGGTCAGGAGTGAGTTCATGTGTTTCCTCAGCAGGGGTAGCTCGGTCCTCCTGACTCCTCTTCTATTCACACAACCTCCAGAAATGTGGAAAATCTCTCCTTGCTATAGCTTCATGAAGTAGTGAGGGTACTACTCCCACTGAATGTGTCACAGAGCCCCAGGGAGTATCAATCTCAACCATAGCAGTCTGGTAGTCATGTGAATCACAATGTATACAAATAACCCCAATAGTTCTAGGGTGTAACCTTGCAGGGGTTACAAAATCACCTTTGACTAAGGTCACAACACTACCAGAGTCTAGCAGAGCAGTTACTGGCTTTTCATCAATTGAAATCACACACATTTGCTTTTCCATGCATTCCTGACATGCTGCAGTATACATACCACCTGTGCAAAAATAGACATGCGTTTTTCTAAATTATCTCATTGCATCAGTTCATCATTTAGGGGACAGTTCGCAGCAATATGACATAATGCATGGCAACAATAACACTTTATAGCTTCTGCACCCAGACCTCTAAATGGCCTCAGGGACCTTTCTGACCTCTTTGTCCAGTCTTCAGGTCCTGAGCCCACACTTTCATTATCTGAAGCAACAGTCCTGTAATTTTTCCCTGAGCCCTTGAACCCTGGAACAGTCTTACCAGATCCACTGAGCAGATTTTTCACCCCAAGCGACATTGGGGTGGGGCATGGATGAGTGCAACAAGTCCTCAGCGGCCATATATCTCTCCACCAGGTCCACCAACTAGATTGCAGTCTTAGGGTCTCCATGGCTGACCCACTTCCTCAAAGTGGCAGGGAGCGCATGTAGATACTGGTCCATGACCACACGCTCCACAACCTGAGAGGCTGAAAACATCTCTGGCTGGAGCCACTTCCTGGTGAGATGCACCTGTTGAGCCCGGACCGCAATGGTGACGCGCAAGAACCTCAGCCTTCAGCTTCTCATAATCCTGGGCAGCATCTGGTCCCAGGTCATAATGGGCCTTTTTGGGTTCACCTGTCAGAAACGGTGCAAGCAGTCCCACCCATTGCTCTTTTTCCATCCTTTCTGGATAGCAACTCTCTCAAAAGTTGTGAGGTAGGCTTCCACATCCTCTGCAGGTATTATCTTTTGCAGTTAATAGCTGGCCTGCACCATTTTCTGTTCCACTGGCAGTGGACCTGCAGACTCCTTCTTTAAGTCCACCAGGTGTTAGGCTATCCCCTTAAGGAGCTCTTGGTCTGCTTGTTGGGCCTCCACAAACTGGTGAATCGCCTCCTGCTGTCCTGCAGCGGCCTCTGTGAACTGGCAGTTGGTTTCCTGTTGGGTTTCAGTGGCCTGCAGCAAGGCTCTTATCACCTCCTCCGTCTTCCAGGTTTGGGGAGGAGCAACTACCTGAGTGCTGACCCCCTGAGAAGGAGATCTGTGTGCGGGGAGAGCAGACCAGTGGATAGGCTGCAGGCTAGAAGGATCTGAGGGTGTGATCCCACCATATGCTTTGACCCTTACGGGTTGAAGTTTTGAGGTGAGAGGCTAATCTAGCCGTCGGGTGGATTCTCTTTACCAGCAGTTACCCACAGTCACTTATATCAGCATGAGTGTCGGATTGGAATAAGTGGTATCATCCACTCATTGGACTTTGGAGCACAGATCAGACTTTTTTAGTTTGATCCATTCACTGTGTTATTTGCACATTATTTGCACATTTTGTCACATATTTTCTGTTTGATGTATGTTTATTGCACTTATTGAGATTTCCATATATATTATACTTATTGACGGTATATATCTTCTGTTATATATTGTGGCACTAGTATATTTTGGTGAGTTTTGTTTATAATACATTTAAATGCACTAGTCCTATGCATGGTTTTATACAATTTTTATATTTAGTTTGCAGTGGTATCACTTTTTTCACTGGATTATTATTCACCTTCAGATTTGAGTTCGGCTGTAGAACACTAATATTTGATGTAGTGTATCTACGTGTCACATCGCATGGTGGTATATTGTTTTACAGGTACTTCACTTTTTGATTGTGGCACTTTTTGTGATTATTTATTTAGTTTGTGTCACTATTGTGATTTATGTCACACAGTCTGTCAATTGGTATTTATTTACATAAGGGTAAATTTTTTGATATTATTAATAGGAGTAGCGCTACATTTATTTACTAAAGCTGGTTCACTCAGAATCTGGCGCACCTGTGCATGGTAGCCAATCGGCTTCTAGCCTCAACTTGTTCAATTAAGCTTTAGCCATAAAACCTGGAAGCTGATTGGTTTCTGTGCAGAAGTGCACGAGATTCTGAGTAATCCAGCTTTAGTAAATAAATTTAATAGCATCCATCAATCACCTTGCCTTTCATAATTTTATAAAAAGTCTACACACCCCTGTTAAAATGTCAGGTTTCTGTGATGTAAAAAAAATTACACAAAGATAAATGATTTCAGAACTTTTTCCACCTTTAATGTAACCTATAAACTACAACTCAGTTGAACAACAAACTGAAATCGTTTAGGTGGAGGGAAGTAATAATAAAAAACTAAAATAGTATGGTTGCATAAACTAATACTTTGTTGAAGCACATTTCAGTTTTATCACAGCACTCAGTCTTTTGGGTATGAGTCTATCAGTATGGAACATCTTGACTTGGCAATATTTGCCCACTCTTCCTTGCAAAAACAGTCCAAATCTGTAAGATTGTGAGGGCATCTCCTGTGCGCAGCCCTCTTCAGATCACCCCACAGATTTTCAATCAGATTCAGGTCTGGGCTCTGACTGGGCCATTCCAGAACTTTAATATTCATCTAGTGAAGCCATTCCTTTGTTGATTTGGATGTATGCTTTGGGTCAAGGTCATGCTGAAAGATGAAGTTCCTCTTCATGTTCAGCTTTCTAGCAGAAGCCTGAAGGTTTTGTGCCAATATTGACTGGCATTTGGAACTGTTCATAATTCCCTCTATCTTGACTAAGGCCCCAGTTCCAGCCAAAGAAAAACAGCCTCAAAGCATGATGCTGCCGCCACCATGCTTCACTGTGGGTATGATGTTCTTTTGGTGATGTGCAGTGTTGTTTTTAGGCCAAACATATCTTTTGGAATTATGGCCAGAAAGTTCACCCTTGGTTTCAACAGACCATAACACATTTTCCCACATGCTTTTGGGAGACTTCAAATGTGTATTTGCAAAATGTAGCTGGGCTTGGATGTTTCTCTTCATCAGAAAAGGCTTCTATCTTGCCACTATACCCCATAGCCCAGACATATGAAGAATACGGGAGATTGTTGTCACATATACTCCACAGCCAAGCACTTGCCAGATATTCCTGCAGCTCCTTTAATCTTGCTGTTCAGCCTCCCAGAACAGTTTGCTTCTCATCTCTTCATTAATTTTGGAGGGACGTTCAGTTCTTGGTAATGTCATTGTTGAGCCATATTTTCTCCACTTGATTACTGTCTTCACTGTGTTCCATGGTATATCTAATGCCTTGGAAATTATTTTGTACCCTTCTCCTGACTGATGCATTTTAACAATGCGATCCCTCTGATGTTTTGGAAGCTCTCTGCGGACCATGGCTTTTGCTGTAGGATGTGACTAAGAAAATGTCAGGAAAGACCTATTAGAACAGCTGAACTTTATTTGGGGTTAATCAGAGTAACTTTAAATCATGGCAGGTGTGTACTGACTTCTATTTAACATGATTTTGAACGTGATTGCTTAATTCTGAACACAGCTATATTACCAGATATAAGAGGGTGTGCACACTTATGCAACCACATTATTTGCAAAAAGATTTCAGTTTGTTGCTCAAATGAATTGTACAGTTTATAGGTCACATTAAAGGTAAAAAAGGTTTTTGAAATTATTTAACATTGTCTAATTGTTTTCATCACAGAAATCTGACATTTTAACAGGGGTGTGTAGACTTTTTATATCCATTGCATACATATATATATATATATATATATATATATATATATATATACACACACACACACTATATTGCCAAAAGTATTTGGATGCCAAATCAGACACAGAGTCAATAGCTAAAGACCTCCAAACTTCATGTGACCTTCAGATTAGCACAACAACAATGTGTAGAGAGCTTCATAAAATGAGTTTCCATGTCCGAGCAGCTGCATCCAAGCCTTGCATCATCAAGTGTAATGCAAAACATTGGATGCAGTGGTATAAAGCACACTGCCACTGGACTCTAGAGCAGTGGAGACATGTGCTCTGGAGTGACAAATCATGCTTCTCTGTCTGGCAATCCTATGAATGTGTCTGGGTTTAGCAGTTGGCGGGAGAACGGTACTTGCTTGACTGCAGTGTGCCAAGTGAAAAGTTTGGTGGGGGGGGGGGAATTGTGGTGTGGTGTTGTTTTTCAGGGGTTGGGCTTGGCCCCTTAGTTCCATTGAAGCAAACTCTTAAGGTGTCAGCATTACAAGACATTTTGGACAATTTCATGCTCCCAACTTTCTGGGGTACAGTTTGGGGATGAACCCTTCCTGTTCCAAAATGGCCCCTTCCTGTTCCTGTGCACCAATGCACAAAGCAAGGTCCATAAAGACGATGTATGACCAACTCTGAGGTGGAGGAACTTAATTGGCCTTCACGGGGTCCTGATCTCAACCCCATAGAACACTTTTGGGATGAATTAGAGTGGAGACTGCGAGCAAGGCCTTCTTGTCCAACATCAGTGCCTTACCTCACAAATGAGCTTCTAAAAAAATGGGCAAACATTCCCATATACACACTCCTAAACCTTGTGGACAGCCTTCCCAGAAGAGTTGAAGCTGTTATAGCTGCAAAGGGTTGGCCAACTCAATATTAAATCCTACAGACTAAGACTGGGATGTCATTAAAGTTTATGTACGTGTAAAGGCAGGCATCCCAATACTTTTGGCAATATAGTGTATATATAGTATATATATATATATATATATATATATATATATATATGTATATATATATATATATATATATATATTTATGTAGTGGTTTTGTGCAGAATTCAGGATGGTTATGTCATATCAAACTTATGATGCTCCAGTAACATGTGTGACTTGGTATACAGAGGTAAAAACATATTGACACATTGATGCATAGGTGTTATACTTTGTAATTGTCTGTCATTCTGCTGTTATGTTGTTTATCTAATTTTGATATTTTGTATTAAATAAGAATTGTGAAGATTGTTTTATCTTGGCAATGCTGGGATATTATTGAGGTTGGGCACCTTGGAAATCCAAACACATTGCATTCATTATTTCAGTTTGACATCAATGCATTCAGAATTTTGAAACCTATGGCATTATTTATATATTTATAGATGATAACAAGAAATATAACAGCATGTAACTAGACACTATACTTAGACAACAATAAAAGGAAACAGCATTATAGTAAACTTCAAATCAATTATTTGAAAGTAAAACTGTAGCATTGGTGTAATGTACAGATTAGTGTTGTCCTGAAGCATATCATTGCTTTTACATGTATAACACTAGAGGTATTTGTGCTCAGCACACACATTAATGTACTTAGCCTATAAGCAATTAAGTCTTTGTTCATAAAGATAAAAATCATTCAGATCCTCTGTATACTTCTCTGCCTGAAAGTTTATTAATCGAATTGAGCCTTATATGTGTTTTGCTGTATTTTTCAGCCGTGTTTTTTCTCTCTTCGTAAAGAAAAAAAAAAAAAAATCTATAGTTAAGTTGCTTTCAAATTGAACAAAATACATGATACATTTATATACATTTATGTGCATTACCATTCAGTTCTATGGTTAATTTAAAAATTCATCTGTGCTTCCACATGAAATCTTCCCTATCTGTGCTTTCCAGCACTCCAACATGTTGTGAACACTGCTTAAATTATACAATCAAGTGCGTGCAGCACTATGATCACTATCTACCTACTGTATTTACTGTATTACATGAAGTCACTTTTGTTAAATTAATTAATGCACAATTATTCAAAATCCACATTTATATATAGATGTACATATATATATCTATGTGTATATATGGATAGATAGATAGATAGATAGATAGATAGATAGATAGATAGATAGATAGATAGATAATATCCAAGCAGGGATTGCTGCACAGCCAAATAATTTATTAAATTAAAAAATTACAAACATCAAAAGCGTTCCACTTTGGTGTTTTAATTGTTTTATTTAACATTTTTTATGTGCAGAAACCCCTGCTTGGATTTTTCTATATATGGCCAGTAGGAGGGCCAATTGGGAAGAGAAGAATTACCAATGTGCATTTTGCCTCACCTGTTTTATATATATATATATATATATATATATATATATATACATACACACTATATAAAGAGCTAGTATAGTAATAAAGTGCTCAATAATTTTCAATAACCAGAAAACCATAAATTTCCGACTCCACCAGGTGACAAGGAGGGATGATTTTTTTGATGACTGTGGTGCAAAGCATTGTGGCCACAGAATATATACAATCCCATCTGCAACCTTTGCAGCTTAAGGGGGCAGTGAAACAGTGGCTTGGCAAGTGTAAATTAGGCATTACAGCAGTTATATATTTTCCATGTACCTTCAAGCTGTTCATTGTTTTAAAACATCTTTATAAGCTACTATATATACAGAACGTAATTCTTTCCATTTTAGTTTGTGGTCCATCAGTCTTCTGATGTGATCATAATGATTATTTATTCAATAGCATGTATGAAATGTTTGAGTGAAAATGACGCATCTGAGTATTATGGTGTTCCCGAAGGAGTTTACAACACCCCCACAATCACAAACTTTGTATCTTATATCTTAAACTAGAAAAGGATACATGGGAAAATCAATAAAGGTTTCTGAAGTAGAGAAGTCTTATTGATGATTTGTGAATATATAGAATTCCAATGAGAGCTAAGTCTCTACTTTGCATAATACCAATTTAATGATGTAAACAGGCATTTTATTTAAAATGTAATTGCAAATGACTATTTTACAATTATACTTATTATTTAAAAGGTACAGTAAGGATTTTGTTTTGCATTGCAAAATAAATCAAAATAATTTTTACACTGATTAGAACAGGAGAAAGAATTTTTATACCTTATACCAAATGTTTTAAAATCATTTGAATCAACAACAATCGCATAAGTATTTAGCACAGATTAACAGTGCTGCCAAATTAAAGTGGAGTTCCACCTGAAAAAAACAAAAACTGTAGCTGCTGACTTTTAAAATACAGACACCTGTCCCTCGATCCAGTGGTGTCCTCACCCCCGCTGGTTTCACCAGCCATCTTCTCTCCCTTGCGCGGCTTCTTCAGTGTGGGCACCTGGCTGTGACAGATTGCGACTTCACAGCTGGGTGCCCACTGTGCATGCGCGAGAAGCGCTGCGCTTTTTGAATGGCCCTGTAGTCTTCTGGGACCTGTCACATGTCCCAGAAGACTACGGGGAGGGAGGGGAGAGGACAACTTCTGATTCCGATCACCCTAGGCGATCGCAGCAGAAGTGGGAGTGGGTACCTGTCATATTCAGGTACCAGCTCCCCAAAGGTGCCAATCCTTAATGGGGAGAAGAGGACAAAGGCTTAAAGCGGAAATTCCCATTTTGGGTGGAGCTCCGCTTTAAAGACAAACATTTTTTGTTGTCAGGAATGGAATTATTTACCAAAATAAATGCTTGGCTGTACAGTGATTGGCCTTAAACAAAATCTGTTCTATGTGACTATGGAGGCTTCCACTGTTGAGCTTTCTTTCTAGCTGTCTGGCTATACCAGTTCTGGTGAAGATTATTAGTTCTGGTGAAGACACTTGACTCAAGGGTTTTAGTGTTTTTAGAGTCTCCAATATGGAACAAGTATGAAGATTAGGAACTCTCACTTTACTTTGACTTTCTAACCAACATTTTTAAAACAATTCTAAAGGTTAATTTTTTTGGGTGTAAAATAACAAACATGTCTATACTTTTGCACAGGTTTTGCACAGAGCAGCCTGGATCCTCCTCTTCTCAGGTCCCCCCACAGGCTCTCCTGGCTCCTTCTTTCTGTCAGGTGTCCCCACAGCAAGCAGCTTGCTATGGGGGCACCCGCTGCTCCGTGTGTCCATTCACACACCCCCTCTCTCCTTATTGGCTGACTGGCTGTGATTGACAGCAGCGGGAGCCAATGGCTCTCGCTTGCTGTCTCAGCAAACGAGGAGGCAGAGACAAGAGACAGCCAAGACTCTCATTCACATCGCTGGATTGCGATAAGGCTCAGGTAAGTATTAAGGGGGCTGGCGAGCTGCTGCACACAGAAGGTTTTTTACCTTCATGCATAGAATGCATGAAGGTAAAAAACCTTCAGCCTTTAAAACCACTTTAATACACATGTGGAATTTGTTTAGCTAGAAATCAAAATTCGGACAAAATTTTCATTATTTGGAGATTCGGATGTATCCAAATGGCTGAATAACATTTCAGTGAATCTAAAATAAATTATGATAAAAGCAATAAATTCATTCATATTCATCTGTTTCATTCAGATGACATGATGCGATAGTTTGAGCCTTTTATTAACGTTTGAAGCAACTGAAATAACATAAGAAAATAAATATGATTGAATTTATTTGGATCCTTTCATTTTATTCGGATGAGAGCAGTGAAGTAGTCTTTGACTCTTGGATAATCAGCTGATTCTTTTTGCATTAACATTTTTCATTATTATACAAAATGCACTATATATGAAATGGAAACGTATTACAATAAATACAGTAAGATATAAAAGTGAAATAAGATGATTCCTATTTATTGTGTTTGGGTTGGATGGAGGTGGATCCATCAGAATCTCTGAAACATATTGAATCAATCCAAAATTAATTTTGTTCCATTTGTTACTTTTGGATGCATGCGACTCCAGTCAATATCGTCCAGTCAGCTCATTCCATTTTTTTTTGTAGGTTGGACTAGCAGGGATGACTCACAGTGCGTAGATAATCTCCTGATAATGAATTTACATGTTAAAACGAATATAGCCAATTATCCAAAATAAATTCTGAAAATACGGATCACTTCAGAACAACAAATATATGAAAAAAATCTGAATATACAAAAAAAACTCTGAAAACAAATCATTTGAACATAACAAATATGATAAAATAAAATTATTTACTTTACATACTGTATGAATCTGAAATGAAACAAATTTTTCCATTGTGGACATCTTTTCCATTGAATGCAGGGCAAATTTTATTATAAGATGGATAGTAATAGCAGCCATTGTATATCTTTAGCACATCCTGAATTAGAAGGGGGATGTTTTAAATCACACTTATAACACAGTGCAGTGCAAGAGTGTTAGGTTTGCTGCTAAGTAAATGGCCTAGAGTAGAGTGATTGTAGCTGTACGTGTAGCCAGGGGCGGACTGACCATTTGGAAACTCGGGCACTGCCCGAGGGCCCGAGGTCAGTATGGAGCCCCATAAGATGCCCCTGGTACCTTTTTCATAGGCTTTTTTGAGTTTGGGCAAGGACATGGGGCCCCATGATCCCCTATTGCCCGGGGGCCCCATGAGTTGTCAGTCCGCCCCTGCTTGTAGCAACACAGTTGGGTACTGTACTGTATGTGATGCTTTTTTATTTGCTCTAACAGTTATTTTTTCAGGACAACCCTCCTCTGGCCTTCAATATTTATATCAGTGAGCATGGACTTCTGAACAAAAATTAACTGTTAGTGCAAATAAATGTATTATGTACAGAACTCAACAGACAAGTAAAAGAAATACAAATGCAACTTCCACCTGTTTCCTGTAAAAACTATTTTTGCAAAGACACAATTGAATACTTTAATTCTCATACATTACTGCAGTAGACTAAAACATGTAAAAGGATGTCAGGTGTCCGCTTTGCTCTCAAGTAACCAGTCACAAAAAAAAACCAGTCACAGCCGGTTAGACTCTTGTGTAAGGATTACCATGGAGGCTCAGAATGGGGTTCATTTACTAAAGCTGAAGAGTGCAATATCAGGCTCACGTCTGCATAGAAACTAATCAGCTTCCAGGTTTTATTGCCATACCTTGATTGCACAAGCTGAGGTTAGAAGCGGATTGGCTGCCATGCACAGCTGCACCAGATACTAAGTGCTAAAGTTTTAGTAAGTCTCCACCACTGTGAGACCATGCTAACCTTTCACAGTAAACAAATCACTTGGCTCATATTTACAGCTATATTTATTTCTGAATCTGTTCATATTGACATTAGGCATGTAAAATGTGCAATTTCAGCTGAACTTCCTGCAGTTGTTTATACAATTTAATGCAATTAATAGTTCAATCATAATTTGTTAAATGTATGTTTAAATGCATCTATTAACAAATTTGACTTGGTATTAGCCAAGGGGCAGGACTGGGAGTCAATCAGGCGTGTTGAATGCAAATGTTTTGATAAGAAACACAGTAATATGAAAGGAGGAGACTGCAGAGTGAGCAGAAGGATTACTTTGTTAACCTGCTGCTCTTTCATTGTCCAGTCACAAAGTTGGAGATGAAAACAGAACATTACTGCTTTCCTTAACTGTAAGTGGTGTCATCTGTGATGTGTCCATAATTCATCTGAGCATTTACCTGTTTGTCTAGACATCAGCTTTAAATGGTATGGTTTACTTGTATTTAACAATATTATGAGGGAACCTAAACCAAAAAAGAAGTTTGAAACAGTTATTGATCACAAATCAGTAACATTTCT
This sequence comes from Staurois parvus, assembly GCF_062004578.1. Lineage (NCBI taxonomy): Eukaryota > Metazoa > Chordata > Amphibia > Anura > Ranidae > Staurois > Staurois parvus. Next base: position 9,707,472 of record NW_028317951.1, read on the forward strand.
GCTGAGTCTTTTGCTATTCAAATTAGTATTATATTGTGGACCAAAATGGTAAGACACAGATACTGATGGGAGAGATTTACTAAAACTGTTGCATTTAGAATCTGGTGCAGCTGTGCATGGTAGCCATTTAGCTTCTAACCTCAGCTTGTTCAATTAAGCATTGGCAATAAAACCTTGAAGCTGATTGGTTTCTATGCAGAGCTGCAAGAGATTTTGCACTCTCCAGTTTTAGTAAATAACCCCTTGTTGTGTCAGGCACCTGTAATACTTGTGCGGACTTCCAAGTTTATCACATATAGATTATAGAAACTATTATACATGTGACTGTTGTAAATAGTGACATGTAAGACAAAAGGTGTGAACACTACATATTGCCCTCATAGTACAAAATAGTAATGTTCCTTAATATAAAAAATACAAACAACAATGTAAAGACATATATAACAAAACAGTAGTATGAGTTTAATTACTTCATACCCACATGGAAGAAAAATATATTTTAAATATATTTTATAAATATTCTTCCCAAATATATTGACATATATTTGAAATACTACAATTTTGGTTGTATTCAATATATTTCAAAATATATTTATATATATACATATATATATATCTGCGGGACTGCGGTGGACATCCTGACTCTGGAGGGACCTGACTTGGTGTCACTGACATCCCCAGTGACACCAATACAGTGATCAGTGCTAATAAAAAGCACTGACACTGTACTAACACTGGCACTGGGCAGGAGGGGGTTAACATCTGGGGCAATCAAAGAGTTAACTTTGTGCTGTGTGTTTTTACTATGGGGCTGTGTATGTGCTTTCCACTGCAAGCACACTGATTTGCAGAGCCATACAAAACAGTGTGCAGGAGCTGACAGGGGAGAGAACTGTATTGTTTACATACAGCTATCTCCCCCCATCGGTATTACTCGGCAATCACCCTTGCTGGCGAGTAATCACTGGCTGGGACCTGGTGATTGACAGCCGAGGCTGCGAATGGTGGCGTGGGTAGGGCATGCTCTGGATCGCAAGTGCCCCCTACCCGGAAATGCCAAATTATATATATATATATATATACATACACACACGCACACATGATTTTGCACACCCCTGTCGCCCTGTAGCAGTAATTCTGCTATATGGTGGCAGTAAAGCGTTTAAAAAAAGAGTTATGAAAATACATCCTCAGTATGTGGCAAGAAGTAGCTATCAGAAACAACAATTTTATTTTGTTTCACAGAGGTCAGCACGCAATTCAGTAACTCCCGTTTTCTTCATTTTCACCACAACGGGAGATACCCATTCAAAGTAATTATTTTTTTTTCAATCAAAACTTGTTCTAGTAATTTCTTAAAGCTGACATATTTACATAGGTGCATTGGTCCAGTTTGGATCAATGTACATACAGTATGTATGTGCCATACCAGTGGGATCCCCTTAGAAGCTGCAAATCACTGTTGTAGGCATTGCTACTGTGGTGATTGCTGCCATGCAGCTGCCCTGATGCTAAATTAACACAGGAGGTCACTTGCTTAGCAGGAGCACCATTCAGAGAACACTTTGCACATATTGAGAAAGTTCAAAGTGTTCTCTACTTGGAAAAGATGGAGATCATGATGTCACTTTCCCTCTTCTAAACCTCATCCAATCAGAGAAAGCTGTGCATTCATTGAGAGAATACAACATTTTTTCCTGAATGGTCCATGTGTCAAGTGGGCAGCTGCCTGTTATTTTTCTCTATTTTATTACATCTTAAAATGTGTGACTTCTTTTTTTTTTTTTTTTTACATTTAACTTTATTGCTGTATGATGGCATTGGACAGATGGCATGTACTCTTTATAGAAAAAAATCAGGGTGTTATTAGACCCATAGGCCCTGATTTACTAAGACGTGAGTCTACTAGCAGACTCTGACCATTCAGGACCTGTCAGTCTTCTGGGCGGCAATTCGTCTAGCAATCTCATTGACGAATATCTACTTTGCTATTAGTAAATGTGGAATACTGTCTGGCACACTTTTAGGTGCAATACCGGATATGTTCGCTAGATGGTGCACAAGCGCGGGCATTGTAGCATGGGCGTTTTTCTCTTAGCATAAGAGAATATTTAGAATGTAACATAATTAGTACACCTATATTGTATTTTTTTTTTTATTTTTTATTTTTTTTTGCTGTTTCTCCAAAATGATCAGACAACTAATGCATTTACTAATGAATGTCATACATTCTATTTTCAAATGTTAAACATTTTCACACTTATATCTCAAATTATTTGGATAGTTGTAGTTTCCCAATATAATGATATATCTTCATTCTCTTTAATCACGTAACTATTCTATGTTAAAGTCAAATGCAGCGCTATAAATGCATGTGATCAATAATGAACGCATGTAAAAACCAAAAAGTGCAAATAATTGCAATAATGATGTAAAATGGTAAATGGTGCTAAAATAAGTTCATATAATCATTCCTGAATAATGGAATGTCCTTTGTGTGAGAGTACCAACTCAGAGAGTGCCTATGAATGGCACGTGTGATTTCTCCGTGATGGACAGTAGTGCATGAATTCGTGAAAGATAAACCACCCTTGGGACTGGTCTACACTCACCAGAACAAAAGTATTAATGCACATGGGTTATACACATCACACATCTGGGGGTGCAGTGGTATGCTGGCAGCTATGGGTTAGTCATCCAGCTCCAGCTATCCATCCATCCATCCATCCATCAGGGTGGGTGCCCAAATGGTCCTGGGGAGGAATTAGCTCAGCCACAGGAGCCAGAAAGGTGCTTAATAGTGTAGGACACTGTCACAAGGGTGGATGACCTTTCACGAGTTCATGCACTACTGTTCGTGGTTATATTTATCTTGTGTAATACCATTTTAGTAGTTTATATAATTTGACCAGCGCTTGCTTTATCATTTTTAAACAATGTAACTATTCTACATTGCATCTCAAACTGTGCCTCCCACAGTGGTTTAGTGGTTAGAGCTCAGAACTCACAGCGCTTGGGTCATGGGTTCTAATCCCAGTTATGGCTACATCCCAGTTTGCATGCTTTCCCTGTATGGATGTGTTTCTGCCAAGACTCAAAAGACATGCTGTTAGGTTCATTGGACCTTGTTACATGGCTGAGTTTCTGCCCTTAGATTATAAGCTCCTTGACATTTATGAACGTTAAAAAAATGGAGATCAATTTTCTGGGTTGTGTCAGTGCCAGGAATATTGATCAATCAATTATGATTTTGCCTAATGACTAGAAAGTGGATGAATATTACCTGCGTCCTGTTCTTCTGCCAATTAGGAAATTTGCAAGTTTCATGCTGTGTATATTTTATTGTAACTTTTTTTCCTCTTTTAAATCTGTCTCCTTATACAACTTGACCCCCTCCCCCACCCCATCATCACCTGTCCCATATGCAAATCTATGGATCACCGCCCCACTCTTTTTAACTATTTACTGATCAAGTGAATGTGTCTCATTTTCTATCAGCTACAGCTCAGATCTCACATTATTATACGATTGCTGATTGTATATCACTACTAGTCTGATTGAATTCACAATCCCTGGTCAGTCCTGTTCCCTTACCTCTAATAATCTTTAGGACCAGTTCACACTACATGTGTTTCAGTTGCTTTTTCGGCATCACGCACAGAAAGAAGGTTATATGGTTGTCAATGTCATAGTTCACATCAGCGCTTGCATTTTCAGTGCATTGCAGGTGCTGTAAACAAAGTTGACCATGCTGCATTGTTTCTGCACAGAACTGTACTGGAACACATTGAAATGTCCTTGAATGTACTAAAACGCACATGTCCCTAATAAATTGAATAAAAAGAAAGTAGAAAAAACTAACTGGAAGGGATACAAAAATGCAATGCAACGTGTCCAAAACGCATCCAAAATGTACTGGAACACACTAAACATGCATGCCAAAAGGGCATGCAAAAACGCATCAGGAACACATCTAGACTGTTTCTATAGTGTGAACTGGCCCTTAGGACTTGTTCACACCATTGGTGGTGCAGAAACGCATGCAAGAACACACATTTTCCAGCACAGCAAAGAAATGCAATGACCTTTGCAGATGTGAACGGTTAGGTACAACACACTTTTAAAATAATATGCCTGCAGTATTTTTGCATGTTCCCACACATTAGGCAGGCCATTGAAATTAACGAGCTGAGGAAAAAAAAAAAAAAAAGTAAAAAATGCCCCATTCACACAGGTCCTCTGGCCTGTACAGCATGAATGAATGGGTTGTTTATGTGTCTAGAGCCACCTATTACACTATGGGGACACAACAGCTGTATGAACACAGGTTTTAATCTGACAGGTGTGAAGGCGTGGGGAAGTGGCCCTGAATGCTCACTGTCTGTGTTCAGGGCTGTACACCTGCACCCATATGCTTGTCAAATTATGACCTGCAGCAATTCCATAGTGTAACATAGGTTGCCTGCAAACGGCGATAGCAACAAAAACAAACCACTGATTCCCACTCTACAGGCCACATCACCCATGAGCCCCAAAACCTCAATTACACCTCAATTACACCTCAATTACACACACGGCTTTATTTATGAACTCAGTACAGTTTTATCATTTAGATTTCACAGGAATATGGTTGGGATTATGTCCATTAATAATGTTTTTAGTGTATTTTTACCATAAATATAATTTGGATATTTTCTCTGGCGGTGGGGGGCTGTCAGGTATGCTGTACGGGGCCCCATATCTAACAGTGGCCCTGGGTGTATGCTTGTGTCTGTGCCACCTGTATAGTTAGGAAGAACCTTGAACCTCTGCTATTTACCTCAATGGATCTAGAAATTGGACATGTTTTCAACTGAAAATACAACAATTATTAGTAATGTTTTCCCAGCAAATGAGGATCAGATCCTCGGTGGAGAACAGCGATCTCGCCATGTCCAGATGTGGTCTGGAATTCCACAAAAGAACAATTCACAAACTAAAAAATAGACTTGCAAATTACCACTAAACTCTCCGAACTACACTCCCATCCACTCACACTCCCCACTTCCGGGTGTGTGCAAACGTCTTTCCGCAAACGTCATGACGTATTTCCGGTATGACAGCTGCTCTAGCACCTCCTCCAACAGCCATCTTGGCGTTTATTTGTGCACCATAGCAATTTTACATGCGGCTCCATTGTGTATATGACATTCGCAAATATATGTTTGCAGTTCTATTGTAGATTTGGCATTGGTGAATGTATGCTTGCAGCTATACTGTGTATATGAGATTGGCAAATATATATTTGCCAGTAAAGGCCCAAAGTCAACATAAATTGGGGGCCCAATTTATTACTGTTAAGAGGATTGTAGAAAAAGAATAGCTAGCTGCACATTGAACACAACCTATTCATTGGTACAGAACATGGTCTTGTCGTGCAATAGGGGGCTTTTGGTTTGTTATTTTGGACATACTTGCACATTGCTCTAACAAGGAAGATTTGGGCATATTATATAGCTAGCAAAAATATGTGTTAGGGGTGCTAGTACATTTCAGATACTTATATAGTGCTGTCAATTTACGCAGCGCTTTACATATAGATGTGGTAAATTCACATCAGTTCCTAACCCTCAAGGGGCATACTAAGAGCCCTAACTTACATTCATACATATACTAGGGCCAATTTTGACAGGATCCAATTAACCTACCAGCATGTCTTTAGAGTGTGGGAGGAAACCGGAGTACCCGGAGGAAGCACAGGCACAGAGAGAACATGCAAACTCCAGGCAGGAGGTACCGTGGCTGGGATTTGAACCAACGACCCTAATGCTGCCAGGTGGAAGTACTAACCATTTAGCCACTGTGCAATATTCAACTAGAACATGAAATAATCCCCCCAAAAAATACATAGTACAAATGTTTATTGATCGAATATACATTCCACATTTATTTGGACAGCAACAAAAAGCTACATTCAATATCTTGGTGTGAAAAAAAAACAAAAACAAAAAAACACAGAATTGATGTTGCTAAAATAGAACGGTCCTGCTCATAAGAGCTTACAATCTAAAAGATTATACTTATAATGAACTGTGCTTTCACAGGTTACAGCAGGAAACAAACGGTTAATAACATTTGGGCTTATTCACAAAAGCTGCAGATCGAAATATCAATATAAAAATACATGCGTGCCAAAATAACACCTCCCACCTCCCCAAATCCCCCACACATACATTTCTCATCAGGTTTGTCTGAAAACTGCATTTCATTCTAAATAAAGCAAATTTGGAAGAGCAGAGCAATTGACATGTGTTAGGATTGCAATGCAAAGATAATAAACACAATCATTGTACAATAACGCACAAACACACCTTAGAAGGAAGAACATGCAAAACATTTACAGCCCCCATCAAAACACAGCATGAGTGTGGCCTGGGGGCAATTCACCACAATATCTCTTCCTCCCCCAAACCACCACAGACAAGGACATGCAGAAATAATGTGCCTGTTCAAGGCAAAAATCAGCCCCAACTGCATCTCCTTATATAAGGTAGGCCACACCCACCACTGTCATTCATTTGGTCAGAGAAAGTGTTTGCACCTGATGAATCCTCTTCCCAGATGCGTTAACCCTTGGTATACAGGTCCCACAAATCAGAGTCAGAAAGAAAGCCACAGTGACGTGTACCTGTACAGCATACAACAGAACATTGAACAGGGATGTGAAAGGGAACCCTATTGGCAATATTTCTTAGCCCTATGGGCACAATTCACTCCAGATTATCGCATGAGTTAAGGCGGTCACATGACCACATCTCGCATGCAATACTGAAAATGTCAATTCACTTTTGCTAGTATGCGGCATTTCCCATAAATTGGAAAAACACTCAGGAAATCAAACATAAAAAGGCCTTACACTGCGGTTACATCAAAGCCGATTTAGAAATTGTGGGACGTACAGTGAAGATGCTGATCCTTACGATCCTTACGATTTGCAAGACATCTGACACAGATATCTATGCAAATGTACTACTTTAGAAATCAGTGTTGGAAACGCACCCATGTGACTGCTCTAATAGCAGACAATAGGGTGCGACTTGGCATACGATTTGCAAGTTGCATACCATGCAAATCGCATGCCAAGTCGCATCCAGGGTTCACGATTTCAGGTGCAATTTGGGAATTGAAATTGTACCTAATATCCAATCTAATGAATGTGGATGTGAGTGTCTTAACGTAAGCGATTTGCTGCAGCACAATTTCAAAAGTAGTTCTCGTCTAACTTTTTCAGCATTTTGTAGTGATTTCACATATAGACTACAATAGAAATCGCAATGCAAAACACAATTGAAAACGCAATAACTCATTGGTAAATCTACAGAAAACACGGTTATATTGCCAACAAAAAGCACAATTTTAAATCACATCTAGTGTGAACCAAGCAGGCAATTCAACAAAGGAAATAAATCTTTGAAGGCATGCGGTATCTGCATGCTCAGATAAGGGTCTGTTATGGATTTGGGGGGGGGACTCCATGCCATTATTTAATTTTTTTTTTTTTAATCCATTTTTTTCGCTCACTCTTCTCATGGTTTAACAAACTTTCCCAAAAGGAGGTGGAGTGCAAACCAACATTATCCAATCAATCATTAGTCCAGGCCCTTATCTCATCCCATCATATGCCATTCACATAAGGTGCTACTTTAAAGGTGTTTGAACAGACAAGGCCTCATTCTAATTCACATTCTAGGGATCATTTAAACAGAAAGCAAAGATGCTGCCACCAGCACATGTATGTTAGGGTAGTCACACAGAGATCATGCAAATTCATTGTTGTGGTTGGGATTCAAACCAACAACCCTAGCGTTGTGAGACAGTAGTGCTAACCACTAATCCACGGAGCTGTTGAACACTAATCCTGCCTGTATTTCTGTGGTGTGAATAAATCCTAAATCCCTGGGCAAGGTCAGTGTAACTAGCCAGATATCTCAAATGTGACACAAATGTTGTGCTATGTTACCAATTCAGATGTATGTTGGTTCTATGTATCCCAATACAAAGGATTGCAATACTAACACAGGCATACCTCAGTTTACCAACGCCTCGGTTAACGTAATTTTCGGTTTACGAATGAAAATCCATTGAAAATAATGCCTCGGTTTACACAATTGTTAATAATTTTTTTCGCAATACAAAGTGTATGTCGGCGCCGATTTTCAAATGCAAATGCCAGCCTTTTTTTTTTCTTCAGTATAGTTCACAAGCTTAGAAGTCACTTTCCCCGTGTTAAAGAAAACTTTATATCTTTTAATAAACTCAAAGTAAACATTGTTTCCTTTAGGGATATAAATTCCAAGAAAACTTTCTCTTTTAGCTGGGGGAAGTGACAGGTGAATTTCTCAGCTATAGTGAAGAAAAAAAAAGGGAAAATTACATTTAAAAACCAGCAACATAATAAATAAAAAACGGCATGGGGACCCCCCTCCCATCCACACCAAGCCCTTCGGGTCTGGTATGGGTATTAAGGGGTAACTCCACACTGAAATTAAATAAAAAAAAGCTTGGGGATCCCCCAAAATCCATACCAGACCCTTATCCGAGCATGCAGCCCGGCAGGTCAGGAAAGGGGGGGGGCGAGCGAGCACCCCCCCCCTGAACCATACCAGGCCACATGCCCTCAACATGGGGGGTGCTTTGGGGCAGGGGGGCTCCCCCCCGAAGCACCTTGTCCCCATGTTAATGGGGAGAAGGGCCTCTTCCGTTAGTGGGATAACACTGTTCAACAGGTAAAAAGTTTTGGGCATAAAATTAGCTAATCTTACATAATTTTGGGGTGCTGAACACGAAAATGACCCTAAAAAATGTTGATTGGCTCTAGTTTCCATGATATATTCACCCATCTAATGACGTAAGCCATTCAAAATTATGATGCAACTTCAGCTGCATATTGCGCAATTGATACTGGTGACCAATAGAAAATTGCATGTATACTGAGATGATGCAATATTAGCCTTTAATTGCATCACTTCACTGCATAAAAGCTGCAGTATCTGTAGCTGATTGTAGTTGGACAGCGTCTTTACATTTCGTTTTCTGCTTATATAGGCTACTCAGTAATGCCTCGAACTTGTGTGAATAAAGCAGATAATTTCTGCTATATCTGCGGTGAAATAACTTTTATCTCACAAAAAAGGAGGATAATAGGAATGATTAAGAAAGCCTACAACTTGTATTTTGGCTGCAAGATAGGAGACCAGGACAAGAGCTGGGCACCACATATATGCTGCAATTCTTGTGAGACGGCACTGGAGCAATGGTTGAATGGAAAAAAGGCATCTATTCCTTTCGCTGTGCCAATGATTTGGAGAGAGCCAACAGATCATGTTAGTAATTGTTACTTTTGTATGGTGCCTCCAATTGTAAAAGGGCTAAATAAGAAGAAAAAGTTATCTGTGCACTATCCAAATATTCCATCAACAATACGTCCAGTTCCTCATGGAGAGGGGCTACCAATTCCTAAAGCACCAGAATCCTTCGTGGTTGAGTCAAGTGAGGAAGAACCTGAAGCGTGTAGTCACGTGCAGTTGTAAGAGATAGCCCTTTCCTCGAATACAAGAGAAAAGCCAAGAGAAGCAAAACCGACACAAACTGAAGACAAAACTAGTGAGAATCCTAAGTATTAAAATGATTCAACTTAGCTTATGGCTATAATTTTTCTTGGTAATCATATGCAATATATTATGCCATTTAGGCTTTGTTATGTAGTCAATATCACTTGCTTTATATTTGTGGAAAGACATCTATCTATATAATTATTGTGCATTATGTAGTCATTACGCCTATAGTAGAAAACTTTCCGTTTACAGAAAAACTAGAGCCAATTGACAAATTTCATTGTTATATTTGAACTCAGAATGTGAAATTCATTAAGAAATGGATCCTTTTGTTTCCAAAACTGGCAAAAAATAAAAATTTGTTGAACAGTGTAATTGGTCGGCCATTTTTCGGGATTTTAGCATATTTTGTTTATCAGTAAAGTTGGAAATTTTTTTTTCCAAATTTACTGATAAAAAAAATGTGCCAAAATCCCGAAAAACGGCCGACCAATTAACCCACTAACGGCCCGAAAATCGTTTGATTTTTTTTTCGGCAGAAAAATCAGTTGATTTTAGACCCATCTATGGCCTGCTTTATCGGCCGATTTTAGCAGCAATGATCGGCAAATTGGCTGATCTTTATACAGATAAAAAAATCTGCGCACGAGCCATGACCTGCAAGAAACAGAAGAAGAAAATTAAAAAGAAGAAGAAAAAAAAGAAGAAAAAGAAAAATGCAGGCCATAGATGGGGTGAAAACTGAAATTTTTTTTAAAAAAACCAAAAACTGAAAAATCGGTTGTTCAATGGGCCGACGTTACCACCAACGGTAAAAAAAATTGTCCGATTTTCGCCCCGTCTACGGCCGGCAAATATAATTGCAAAGTAATTACTTCTGTCCCTGCAGAGAGCTGCGCTATTATATTTGACATTAAAAAGTATAAAGGTTGCAACATTGTATCTATATGTATCCCAATAAAAACATCTATATCCGGAATGGATACAAATGGATACAATGTTGCAGTCTCTATACTTTTTAATGTCAAATATAATAGCGGAGCTCTCTGCAGGGACAGAAGGAATGTTTCAGCTGTCATCGGGGTTTCCCACTGACAGCTGAATTTTAAATTATTTTCGTGAATTAAATAGATAATTTAAAAAAATGCGTGGGGTCCCCCCTCCCATCCATACCAAGCCCTTTCGGGTCTGGTATGGATGTTATGGGGTAACTCCACGCCGAAAATTGAAAAAAAAAAACAGCGCGGAGTACCCCCCAATATCCATACCAGACCCTTATCCGAGCATGCAGCTCGGCAGGTCAGGAAAGGGGGGGGACGAGCGAGCGCCCCCCCTCCTGAACCATACCAGGCAACATGCCCTCAACATGGGGGGGTGGTTTGGGGCAGGGGGGGCTCCCCCCCAAAGCACCTTGTTTCCATGTCGATGGGGACAAGGGCCTCTTCCCCACAACCCTGGCCGGTGGTTGTGGGGGTCTGCGGGCGGGGGGCTTATCAGAATCTGGAAGCCCCCTTTAACAAGGGGGCCCCCAGATCCCACCCCCCCCTACGTGAATGAGTCTACGGTACATGGTCCCACGACTCATTCACAAAAAAACAAAGTGTGGTGTAAAAAAACACAGTACAGGGTCTTTGACAAGTCCTTTATTAAAACAATGTCCCCCGAAGTAGATCCAACGTCAATCACGGCGGCGGCGACCCGAAAAAAGAAAAAAAAAAGTTCCTCTCCTGTCGGAGGCTTCCAGCCTTGTGAAAAAAAGGCTAGCCCCCTCATGTTGAGGGCATGTGGCCTGGTATGGTTCGGGGGGGGCGCTCGCTTGTCCCCCCCCTTTCCTGACATGCCTGGCTGCATGCTCGGATAAGGGTCTGGTATGGATATTGAGGGGGACCCACGCAGTTTTTTTTTTTTAAATTTCAGCGTGGAGTTCCCCCTTAATATCCATACCAGACCTGAAGAGCTTGGTATGGATGAGAAGGGGGACCCACGCTGTTTTTTTTTTTTTCTATTGTGGACCTTTATTTTTACATTCAGCTGTCAAAATAAATATTATCTAGACCTTCGAAATAAGTAAAATCATTACAGAAATAATTATAAAGGATAAGAAACAAAAATAGAATCACTAGAACTAAGGAAATCAAATTAGAATACATGAAGATATGCTTAATGCTGTTTGTTAAACACAGTAGACGCGATCGAGTGCCGGCTGTCAGAGGAATCCACACTGAGATTTACTATTGAGCAGTGGCTAAAAAGCAAGCACCCACAGAGGACGTCTAAAATGTGTTCTGCACATGCTCAGTTTTATCGGCCAAAGACACTGCACGGGAGTCTAGTTTTTTACTGTGTTAATTTGCTTTAAAAAAACTATTTTTAACACATTCTTAATTTTTTTTGAAATGGCAGATATTGTTTAAAGTGAAGTGCTGATATTTGGCAAAGCAAATTTCAAAGTGAACATGTCTCTTCAGTGATTTTTCATGGTGATAGACATGCCTCTTAGCAAGTCTGCTTTGTGAGTCTGATTCTGGGCGTGTATCTCGTTAGTAAATTCAATTGGGTGTCTACTTATGGATGCTGCTTAATAGTAAATCTCATTCTGGGGTAAAAGTAGACGGTCGCTCATAAAAATTAGACGTTTGCCCACGGATATGCGCCCAGGCACAATAGTAAATCAGGGCCATAATGTCTCCCCTGTTTTCTACTACAACCAACAAATCACGAAACCAGCTGTTTTTAACCAGCTGTTTACCCAGCTCTTTAGCCCGGATTTTGACAGCTGTGAACTGGAAGCGCTCAGAGATAAGCACTTCATGGTCCACAGTCAGAGGAGAATATCAGGGAATGGATGTTCTCAGAGGTAATTCCACTTCTTATACTATTGCCATTTGTTGTGGTCCTGGGAGGTGTGGAAGAGCCCAGAAACCATCAAAGGGGAGTGCAGGTGGGGTGGGGGTTTCAAAACACCAGTGAGTCATCTAAAATTAATTTGGCAGCTCTATAGTAACCTATATCACTTTTATAACAAAGCCAGGAGCCAGCTGGGAAAAAAATTAACAAGCTCACATCTGCTATTACTTGTATAATGGTTGCTGTTGCTTGTTCAGAGCCTGTTTAAACTCTTCAGACTTTGGATGTTCCAGACACATGCTAAGGGATGGCAAAGTTAAGACAATGACCTCTGGGACAGTAACTTCATGAACCTTTCTAGCAATAGAAGTAAGGCAGATAGTTTCAATATGTATTATATTTCTTATATGAACCACACCTGAAACAGTGCTTGTACTGTATATGTGCTGTTTTGCTTTGTAATTTAGGTGAATCCATTGCGCCTTTGTATTTGGACCTCAAGATGTGCCTTAAGGACAGTACACTCACATACTGGTTAGCACTTCTGCCTAGAGTCATAGTTTGAATTCCCACTATAGCACTACGTTCATGGAGTTTGCATGTCCTTCCTGTGCCTTTCTGCATTTCCTCCCACTTCCCAAAAACATGCTAGTCAGTTAATGTGTTCCTGTCTAAACTGACCCTAGCATGTGTATGTACAGAATGCATGTGTGGTAGGGACCTCGAGGGCAGGGACTGATGTTAATGTACAAAATATAAAACGCTGTGTAAATTGTGGGTGCAATATAAATGCCTGTAACAAATAAAACAAATATTAGAGGCAGATTCTGAATTCATAGCCTGTACGGTGACTCTTGAGGGTTTTTGCCTGAGCTACAACAGCTTCACTTTGGATTGAAATTGTAATAGCCTTTGCTAAAGTAAAAGTATGTTCCAAAAGCAATCTTTTTCTAATGCAGCCTTAGTTTGTTTGTTTTTTACTAATTGGTCTCTTATCATTAGGGAGCAAAACTCACAAGTAAAAACCAACTCTCTCAAAGCGGTGATAAATTGTATTGTGGATTTGTCATTATGCTGTTCACGGTACCAGAATTTATATCATTTTGCAGCCACGTTTACTTTGGGCACAACAAAGTTACTTAATGCAATGAGAGCTGTATCATAAATGTGATCCTTCTGCTCCTAGGCAATTAAATCGTAAAGAATGCTTTCTAGCAATAGGTATGTCCTCTTGATCAGCAGCATTTAAGTATGTAGTTCCTAAATAAACAACTCCAAGCAGAATTAGGCATTGCAGGCTCACTAGAATGTGGAAAGCTGCTTTAGAAGACACATCCTCTGAACGTCTTATTGTTTCCTGTAGTTTGGGAGGCAGAGTAGTTATAGAGTACATGTATAACAAATCCAAACATCCAAAATACACATGCAAGCTTCTGAGCATACCATGGCAGGGACAGGAGCTGGAGCTGGAACTTGTGCAGAGTATGGAAAGTGTTATGTACATATAACAACCATAAATGTTGGCATCAACAGGTGAGAGGTATGAACACCACAGACAAAGAGCTTTTTGTCATGTTCCAGCACAGTGCAGTAAAGAAAATGTATCAGGTCCTACAAGACTTTACAGTACTGCAATCAATATGGAGTTCCAGCTTTATGTTTACTTTACTGACTTCACTCAGAGAAGACTGTGACAATGTTGCACCCTGCCATTGCCTAAAAATAGGTAAACATGACACAGGGTTCTCAAGAATGCAGAGTGAGGGGCTCTAGAGTGTTTATGCACAATTTTTGTAATTCCTAGATTGGGCTCTAGACATTGGAGACTTCAAAGAGCCTTAGGAGAGATGAAACCTCTGATCCTGTGTCCAGGTTTTGCCATAGATCATCATGGTGTGGATGTAGATGTGCACAACCCTTATGATCTATGGCTTGGGAAAAGTTTAGGGCTCCACCCTCCCAAGGTGTACACTAATCTGCAAGGGAGCAGCCAGAAGGGTGCAGTACAGGGTCAGAACTCAGCAATCACATGACCTCTGTTCTCTGTGTTCTCACCGCTGCTGTGAGCAGAGAGTGGAGACTGTCAGTCCCCGCTGTCTGCTCTGCTCCCCCTGCGCCCACTGGAGTGCTCGGCTGTGGAGGGGGAGGGAGCAGCTGGCTCAGGCTTGTTATATTCTGGGAGTATTACTCAAGTGTAGTAGTGCAATTCAGTGAGTTCATACCAGCCAGGAACTAAGTTTCAGGGCTTGATGGACAACTTTTATTTGAAAAGATAGCAAAAGTTCCACAAAATATACAGTTGCCCTTACAGGGGTTTTCACCATCACTTCAAACCATGAAAAGTGAATGATGATCATTAGCATCCTGGCTCTCTTGCAGCACCACTGCTCAGGCCTCAAACGCAGACCTCTGGTATGGTCCTTTAGACCTTATCACACCATCCCTGTGCTCTCATACAACAACTGTACCTTTTGCAGCTCTATCTGATGCTGAGCCAGGTGCCACTCCAGAATCTGGGGTGGATCATGACTTTAAAGTCGGTATCTTTCCCTAGCCTGGACTGGCTGAATGACATCAGCTGACAGTGGGATCTAGCCTGCTGTCAGCTGAAAACAGGTCACAGGAGTTCAGAAAGAACCTCGCTCCTGTGATCCACAACAGAAGTAAAGTCAAAAGCTTTGGCTGTACTTCATCTTTAAGGCAAAGGAATTCCAAAGTACCAGAGATGCTGCAAAAAATCATTTTGATAGAAAGTGGTTTGCAGTGAAAACAACCTTTGTTAACCAGTCCTGGGTACTTTGTTCTTTTGGGTTTATACAACCTTTTTTTTCTGTGTCAGCTCTATAAATAAATAGAAAACATAACCTTTTTTTGGACCTTATCTGTTTAAGCTTTAAAAAATGTCTTCATGCTTCATGTTCCAGGTTATGTTTGGATCTGGCATTTGTCTGAAATATATTTTTCAAAATGGTTCATGAGAAACTTAATTTTAAAAGTTGTGCACCAAAAAATGCCAAGCAGGGGGCAATGGGACAGGAGGACGGGTGTATTATTAAAAGGTCCGACCCCTCCGTTCATAGGGCAAGTTTTATTTCTAGAAGCTATAGTAGGACTTCTCTGAATGGTGAAGGTTGTCGGAAAAGGTGGGCATAGTCAAGCACTCTTGATGAGTGCCTGTCCCAGCTCTTAGCTCTATTAACAACCACCACACCAGAAGAGTATGAAGTGGGGGCATGGATGCTTCAGAGGAGAAAGCCCATTCATTTTAAGTAATGTCCCTTGTGCTGATTTCTTTTTAACTAAACTTATGTTTTATAAGTTTACAGTTTAGCTATAATGTTGCAGATCTTAACTTTTTGAGTCCACTTTAATAAAAAAAAAACAATTAAAAATTAGTACCATTTTGCCAAGCATATGAATATTAAACATTGTTTTTGCTGATATATGATAAAAATGAACACCAAAAAGGGACAAAGAAATCTCTTAATTTAATTAAATAGTACAGTTCTCTTATACTTGCACCTGCAGTTGCAGAAAACATTTCTCTCAAAGGTGGTATTTTGACACCAGCAGTGGTGTAGTTATGAAGTGCATAATCTGGCCAATTAAAATCTCACTGTGGCTGGCAGGAAACATCCTCTAAACAAGATGAATGTGTCATGAAATGAATTCTATGTCTTTGCTTAGTCAATTTTAAACTTTTACTTCCATGTTTTAATCATGATTGAGTTTCTCAATATATTGAGTTTTTTTTTTTTATTTGATAACAAATAGGGAATGTAAATTAATTTGTTTATATGCATTACACATTACACACTGTGTTAGTATAGACAAAATTTTGTGAAGTTTTCTGTTATAAGGGGCTTGATTTACTAAGGTATTAACACTGAAGACTAGGCAAGCAAATAGAAAAGGTGTGTGTATTCTGTCTTGAATTGTGGTGTGTTTATTTCTGAAATGTTGCCTCTGCAGAATCATCCTGTAATAAAGACTAGGAGCTGCTGCTTCCTCTCCTTGTGCAGGGTGACTAATTTTATATCTACCCCCTCCCATGGTTTTCTGCAGGAAGCCCGTAGTGATGAGCTTTGCACAGACTATATGCAACACAGAAATTTCAAAGGCATCTGGTGCACACAAAGTAAATGTATGCTCATTATGGAATGAGGAATACATTTGAATGAACATTTTATGTGTGAGATTTAGCTTTAAAATTGCTTATCATGCTATAGATCTGTGATAATGGAGCAGGGATTACTTTGTTATTCCATGTGACACTGCAGTGAATATTATTAATTATACATTTTGTGGATTATTTTGCTTAAAATATAAGTGTAATTGTACATATTTAAAAGTGGAATCTTTTTTTGTCACTTAAAATATACATAAGCAATTAGGGCTCACTAGATGCATTCAATAATGTAGTACTTAGTTTCCTTCACATTAATTACTGTGTGAAGCAATAAAAGCATTTTAAATTGAGGATTTGTTGTCATGTCAAAATCTTAAAATACAGTATATGTATAGTATGTTCATGAAAAACTACCTTCTCATTACAGCTGTTGAGGTTGGAAGCTCCTACAACATCGTTCATGTACATTGAGGACAACACCTAATGCTGGACTGCTGTCAGCAAAGTAAAGATTGGTCATTTTTTTGTCATCTAGAGACAAACAGCAATAGTCACATTTAACGACTTTCTTACACTATTGCATTCATTCTTACGACTGTCCATGCTGCCTTGATGGCAGCCACACTTTACAAGGCAATCACTTCTATCAACTTGTTACAGAAAATATATTATTTTCAAGAAATACTCAGAGGTGCCGGTGAAAAAATTCTTACCATTACAATACTATAATGATGTGGACTATAAAAAAAACACTTCAAGCAAGACACCACAGAAGACATGTTAAAGTCTTTTAATAAATGAATAATTTAAAAAGTAAAATTACTCTTGCATGTAGAAGTGGAGTAGGAAAAAAAAAATATTTTTTAAGGTACCATGATAGTAGGCACTCTGGAGTCAACTATGCAAAAAAAAAAAAAAAACACATTATGGGGGAACAGTAAATACCTTCCACTAAGGAGAGGATAATTCCATCAAGGTAGTTCTGTGGAAGAAATGTATTTTGGAAACAATAAAATTAACCAGGTCAGACAGAAACTCCTACAACATCCTTCACGTACATTAAGGACAACACCTAAATCTGGATTGCTGTCAGCAAAGTAAAGATTGGTAATTTTTTTGTCATCTAGAGACAAACAGCAATAGCCACATTTAACGACTTTCTTACACTATTGCATTCATTCTTACGACTGTCCATACTGCCTTGATGGCAGCCACACTTTACAAGGCAATGACTTCTATCAAGTTGTTACAGAATATATACTCTTTTGAAGAAATACTCTGTGGTGCCAGTAAAGCAATTCTTATCACTACAATACTATAATGATGTGGACTATAAAAACACTTCTAGAAGGACACCACAGAAGACATGTTAGAGTCTTTTATTAAATGCATAATTTAAAAAGTAAAATTAATCTCACATGTAGAAGTGGAGTAGGGAAAAAAAACATTTTTATAGAACACACCTTGGAGTCAACTACAAAAAAAAAAAAATATGGGAAACAGTAAATACCTTCCATTGAAGAAAGGACAATTCCATCAAGATAGTTGTAATGAAGAAATACATTTCGGAAACAGTAAAATGAGTGATTCACTTACAAGTCTGCCTACAAAAAATAGTGAATATTTGTGCAAGACTGCTAAACAAGACATGTTGCAATCAATGGCTCAAGAAATTAAATATTTGGGAAGAGTATTGCTGTTAGTTGACTCAACATTATTAAGCTGGTATAAATTAAGAGATGGAATACTTTCAGCAAGAATAGGAAATACACACTCAAAACTGTTCTCGAAATCACCAATTTCTAGTTGCTGAAGAGAAACAAACATCACAGGGAATAGTTGTAAAATATCACTTACTACAGAAAAACAAATGTAAATGTGAGCCAAAAAAAGATATATTGCATGGCATATATTTTTCGGACTCTACTTTTATATACTTATGTTCTCTACAACATCTGCAGCTGCGTACTTTCTTCCAGTAGAGGCTGCTATTCTATTTGATAGTGCTACAGGAAAGATTGTTTTAGCAAGTAAGAATTACAAAACACTTTAATCTAATCCAATGGTGATTAGAGGTTTGAAAAATATCTAAGGTCTGTAAACAACTGGTGACAAGTTATGTAGTTTAAGCTAACTTTGGAAGCTACTTTATAGTGTTTTATTAAAGAGATGTGTTACAAATCAATGAGTGAAACTTGGTAAAATGACAAAATGTTGTGTGTGTTTATGCACATGTGTGACTGTCTGTTTTACAAAATGTGAATGTTTGAAATAAATAGTGATGAAAAAAAAATGAACACAAATAAAATATGATAAACAATGGGACTTCCATTTGAAGTGATGTAAAGGAGAACAACCTTTGCAAACCCAAGAGCTTACATTACGTCTATGTACATAACACAGACTTGCACTTGGCTTGTTTCTAAACTGATGTAATGTGTTTGCCTGGTTTCACATATCAGTCATATCAATCTTTTCTTTGCTATGATGGATTTATTACAAAAGAGAGTGAAGCAAAAAAGCAGCAATGCATTGTCTGAAGATGGATTTGAAATGAGTATGGTATGACTGCTATAATTTGCATTGCTGACTTTATAAATAACACTTAAAATTATTACTAGTCTTGTTCTACTAACAAAAATGGAAAATCAAAATGGACATGATATCACCTTCCATAAGACCAAGAGGAGATGAGGTATGTATTTAAAAAAGACCAGAGGAGAAATGTATTTTTTTTTATTTAAATTAATGTAAAAAAATACTATTATACATTAACAATGTGCTCAAAATTTACAATTCATATGGTTCCTACCCTCAAGGAGTATACAATCTAAAATTCCTATCTCACAGGTACCACATACTAGGGCCAATTTAGGCCAATACTTACCATCTTGTCTTTGGAATGATGGAAGAAACCCACACAAACAGAGAGAGAACATGCAAGCTCTATGCAGATAGCATCCTGGTTGGAATTTGAATTAAGAACCCCAGTGTTGAAACATAAAACCATGAAGCCACTGTGCTGTCCAGAGTTTTCTACTCAGCATCAAACTGAAACCTGCAGCTGCTATTCACTGGCTGCAAAGTGGGATCTCAAATTGGTGCACTCGAATCTAATAATTCATTTGACAATAATAACATAATGCCAATTCTGGGCGCATACCTTAAAAAAATTAAAAACAAAGCTATTGTATACAATTAAAGCATGTGGTTTTGATTCTAAAGTCTACAGGTGCCTGATTTGTAATATTCAGATGGCACAGATCTTGTAAAGAGGTCATTTAGACACCCTTGGTATTTTTTTTTTTTTTACCATGATTTATTATTCACCTTTAAAGCACTCCAGTCGTTATGTATGATTAACAAACAACCTCATATATGAAAAATCTAAACACAAATATTCAAAATCAAGCAGTAGTTTATTGCCAACAGTTGGGTAACAGTTATCTGTGAGCAATCCCCGATTTCAATGTTGTCTAGGTGACTGTCACTGACTTTTTATAATTGGGCACTCTCCAGGTTTCAGTTTTAAAATGACAGTTAAGAGCATTGATTTTCATGATTGAAAGTTGTACTTCTATTATATTAAGGCATCAAGGAAACATAATTGGCTTTGTATCCATTGTCTATTATGTATGTCAAGATACAGTGAAAGAGAATTCAAAACATATGTGGAAGTTGTAATGCATACTGAAGCAAAGTGGAAATCACTTTCAGTGTTTACTTTACCAGTGGCAAATAATCAGCCCTGAAAAATTAGTTTTATTGTCTTTTATTTATAACTGAATTTCAAACAGGTATAATATAGAAACCATTAAATGTTCCCTGAGGATGTCCTGCTGCAGATGAAATGTGCATAGAAGCGTAGGTGTATAACAGTGTGGCGTTTGAAGTTTTTAACCTGTGATATTTGTGAGTAACTATTCTTACTTAACCTGTCTAGCGGTCTGATTATGTCCATATTTCTGTGCTCAAAGCGGTAAATTTTTTTGCATGGAAAAAGGGATTTTGTTTATTGTAGGCCTGTAATTTTTAGGAATAGCTCACTGAAATCTGTCCAAACAAGAGTCTAGTAAACATCCCGGGTAGGATAAAATTTGAAACATGAAATCATAAATTATAATTTAATAAATAATCATAAAAAATAATAATATAATAATAAATGTAATTCAATAATTTAATCAAACCAAAAACACTGAAATTTGAAATATAGCGCCAAGTTTGCACATCACTGAGCAAAGTCGCAAAATCGTTTTCAGTGTCTGATGACGAATTTCCCCACGAATCATTATCACTCAATTCTGCAAGTGGTTCTAATTTACTATCGCTGTTCTCTAGCTGGTCTAAAACCGATTTTGACCTAAAGGGATGCTTTTTGGACGCCATGGACATTTCTCAGTTTCCAGGCCGAAAGAACAGTAAAAATGTAGGCAGGACACAGGACAAAGCACTAGGGACAAAATGTATGTGAAATGGTTTGATACAGTAATGTTTTAGTGTATTATTATTATTATTATACAGTATTTATAAAGCGCCAATAGTTCGCTCAGCGCTGTACATTACAAAGGGGGACAGAACATGTGACAGAACAATACCAATACAATGTGATACACGAGGGGTTCGAGGGCCCTGCTCTTTCGAGCTTACAATCTAGGAGGGAGGGGATGGTGGCACAGGAGGAGATAGCTGTGGGGGATGGAGTGGTGGGAAGAGTGGAGGAGGTCGGCAAGTTAGCAGGGGGTGGGGTAGGCTTCCCTGAAGAGATGGGTTTTCAGGGTGCGCCTAAAGGAGAGGAGAGTAGGTGATAATCTGATGGGTTGGGGCAGGGAGTTCCAGAGGATGGGTGACATCATGGAGAAGTCCTGGAGGCGGGCATGGGAGGAGGAGACCAGGGAACTAGAGAGAAGGAGGTCTTGTGAGGAGCAGAGTGTGCGTGCTGGGCGGTACTTGGATATTAGGTCAGTGATGTAGTTCGGGGCAGTATGGTGGACAGCTTTGTACGTCAGCGTTAGGATTTTGAATTTGATCCGTTGCGCAATCGGAAGCCAGTGGAGGGATTGGCAGAGGGGGGTGGCGGAGACAGAGCGGTTGGAAAGGTGAATGAGTCTGGCAGCCGTATTCGGGATCGACTGAAGCGGGGATTGCCAGCGGCGAGGCAGGCCAGTGAGGAGGGAGTTGCAGTAGTCGAGTCGTGATATGATGAGAGAGTGGATGAGCTGTTTAGTGGTTTCTGGGGTTAGGAACGTGCGGATTTTGGCGATGTTGCGGAGGTGGAGTCTGCACGAGTTTGTTAAAGATTGGACTTTGGGCTGGAAGGATAGGTTGGAGTCCAGAATGACACCCAGTACTCTGGCCTGCAGGGCGGGTTTGATGGTAGCGTTGTTGGATGTGACGGAGAAATCAATGGGGGGTGGTGTCCGGGCTGGGGGGAAGACAAGAAACTCGGTTTTGGAGAGGTTCAATTTAAGGAAGTGGAGCGACATCCAGTCTGATATGTCGCTCAGTAGGTGTGTGATTCGGGCTGAGACCAATGGGGTGAGGTGGGGGGTTAAGAGATAGATTTGTGTGTCGTTGGCATAGAGGTGGTAGTTGAAGCCGTGAGAGTGTATGAGTTGGCCAAGGGAGGAGGTATAGATGGAGAAGAGAAGGGGGCCCAAGGACAGAGCCTTGAGGGACCCCAACAGAGAGGGGGAGTGAGGGGGAGGTGGTAGCATTATAGGTAACGCTGAAGGAGCGTTGTGACAGGTAGGATGAGAGCCAGGAGAGAGCAGAATCTCTGAGGCCGAGGGAGTGTAGTTTTTTGAGGAGGAGGGGGTGGTCGACTGTGTTGAAGGCCGCAGAGAGGTCAAGGAGTAGGAGCACTGAATAGTGCCCATTAGCTTTGGCGGTTAGCAGGTCGTTGGAGAGTTTGAGTAAGGCAGTTTCGGTGGATTGTAGGGGACGGAAGCCGGACTGTAGGGGATCGAGGAGGTTGTTGTCGTTGAGGTGAGAGCATAGGCGGGTGTAGACTAGGCGCTCGAGGAGTTTAGATGTAAATGGGAGCAGGGAGATGGGTCTGAGGTTGTTCGGGTCATTGGGGTCCAGGGAGGGCTTTTTAAGTATGGGGGTGATGTGTGCATGTTTCAGAGGGGAGGGGAAAGTGCCTGAGGAGAGGGAGAGATTGAAGATGTGGGTGAGGGAGCGTAGGATGGAGGAGGAGGAAGGTCGTAGGAGTTGTGAGGGGATAGGGTCGAGGGGGCAGGTGGTGAGGTGGGCATCAGAGAGGATCTTGGAGACTTCCTCAATGGTAGTAAGGTCAAAGGTGCGGAGTGTGGGGGGAGCTTCAGTATGAGGAATGTAGGGTGGGGTGGAAGAGGAGGTCAGAGCAGTGGTGGGGCCGTGGGAGAGGGGTGATGAGGGGGTAGCTGAGTGAGGGTGAAGGGGGTTGGAGAGAGCTTGAGCAGTGACGAAGTCCCTGCGGGTTATGTCGAGGGGGAGGGGGGATAAGGGGGTAGCTGTGTGAGAGGGGACGGTTTGAGAGGGTGTGTGAGTTGCGGTAATGTCCTTGCGAATTGTGTCAATCTTGTTTTTGAAGTGATTGGCAATCTCAAGGGCAGTGAGTGAGGTGCTGGGTGGAGGTGGGGGTGGAGAGAGTAGAGAGTTGAAGGCAGAGAAGAGTCGGCGAGGATTGGAGGAGAGGGCCTTGATGAGGGTCAAGAAGTAGGCCTGTTTGGCAGCATGGAGGGAGGAGGTGTAGGTGTGGAAGGCAGATTTGTAGCGGGTGAAGGCTTGTTGGGATTTGGTTTTGCGCCATAGTCGCTCCAGGGCACGACTTTGTCGTTTGAGGGTTTTGGTGTGATCAGTCTGCCAGGGCTGGAGCGGTCGGGGTCTGATGTTGCGTGTGGTTAAAGGCGCTAGTGAGTCAAGGGCTGTTGAGAGCGCATTGTTGTAGGCGGTCAAAGCCAAGTCAGGGCAGGACAGGGGGACGATGCGGTCCTGGAGTTGATCAGCTGCAGAGTGGAGTGTATTTAGTGAATGTCACTTTTTGTCATTTTCAAATTTCCCGCCATTTCATCCCCCGTACGTCCCGACGCTCGCAGGGGACGGAATCCAGATGACAGATGTCGGCATCCGCCAGATTACATTGCCGGGGACACTGCAGGAGGGACATCGTGGGAGCGCAGGACAAGGTAAGTGATCGAGGGATCACGGAGCAGCGCCGCATGGTAAGCCCGAGTGTAGCTCGGGGTTACTGCTTGTGGTATTGAAACTTTACCCCGAGCTACACTTGGGAATACCGCCAGGGAGGTTAAGAAAGAAGTGTTTTATCTTTATTACCCTATTTTGGGTTGCTTTTCTTCCTATTATTTCTGAGTTGAGCTTTGCCTCCTAGAGTTTTGGCTGTGTTCCAGAAGGAGAAACACATGGAAGCATACAGCAGATCCGGAGGGGTTTAACCCTTTTCGCAAGTGCATCAGATCTCTCTTTAATATAGAGATCATATATTTCTGGTAATAGGCTGACACTTTTGGTGGTTTGGAAAATTGGCAGCACTGAATGTTTGACTTTAACACACAAGTGCTACAGTATACAGTATTATGTTTTAGAGTTATTACACCCGAGGACAGCTGTGCATTTCAGGATATTGGCTTTATCCCAGAAGGAGAAATATATGGAAACATACAGTGTGTCCGGCAGGGTTTAACCTTTTTCACAAGTGCAGCTGATATCTATAACGTTGAGATTGTTGGGAGCACTGAATGCTTGATTTAAATGCACAAGTTTCATATAAATATCAAGAGTAGGCGAGCACTGGAACTATAAAGCAGCTAGCACCAAGATATAGGTAACAACTCCTTATGGATAAATATATAGAAAGTGCAGCACTAAAATAAGTGATTGATATTATAGTGAAAATAAAGTGCAAAGTCAATCTGACATATAGCAAAATATTGTGAAGTGATCCAATAGGGAATCCACCACCTCTGTCAGATGTACACTCACCAGACTGGTAAACAGCATGTAAGCACATCTCATCTGGGTACAGGTAACAGGATTCCACAATCCATGTGGAAACAAGTAAGAATAAAGGTAAAATGGAGTACCAAGATAGCTGCCGTTTTGACTTTCGGCAACGGCGGTTTGATGTCAGCAAGTGCGGCTCCACCCAATAGCATGCATTAGTCTACGTGGACACTGGTTGTGGACTTTATTTGCATAAGTTTTCTGAACAATTTTGTTGAGTTCATTTTTGATTGTACTTTATATTTTCTAATCAGTGAATTTTTTTTAAATGAAAACACATAAGAAATACAGTATATTTTAATGTGCAACCCAAGCAGGCACAGGGAGAACATGCAAACTTCAGGTAGGTGGTGCCATGGTTGGGATTCAAACCAATGACCCTAGTACTGCCAGGCGGAAGTGCTAACCATTTAGCCATTGTGTTGCTCTGTTATATACTGTATATATCAAGATACAGTTAAAGACAATTTATAACAGGGGTCCTCATACTGCGGCCCGCCGAGGACATTTATCTGGCCCACTGGGCAGGGGCGTATCTGCCGCAAGGCAACCTAGGCATTTGCCTAGGGTGGCCCTTTTTAGGGGGGCAGCACGGCAGCAGTGCCGCCCCCCCTTTTCCCACTAAAGGGACACTACCGTGGGAAAGATACAGGGGCATGGCCGCCATGGCTGAGGAACCGGCTGCAGAGGAGAGCGGAGTGGTGGGCAATTCTCCGGAGTCCTCTCGGAGCGCGTGAGGGACGGGGCCCTCTGTCAGTGTGCCGGTATCCAGGTGAAGGCCAGAAGGAGGAAGCAGAAGAGGACAAGGTCAGGGGGTGGAGCCGACCCGCTCCTTTGCAGCCGCCGCCGGAGAACAAGGGGGAGAAGGGACACAGGCACCCGTCCTGGAATGATCCTGACACCATCTGGAGGAGCCGCTGCTGGACAGGTAAGTGCTTGGAGGACTGGTGCTCCCTCGGTCCTGTCTCACTCTCCCCTGATACACTGCCCCCCACCTGTTCTACTTCCCTCCCCCATCCCATTGCCCCCCATCCATCACACTGCCCCCTGCCCCCACATGTCACCCTGCCCCACACCTGTTCCACTTCCCACTCCTGTCCCCCACATTGTCCCACTACCACCCATCTGTCCCCACTGCCCCCCACCTGTCCCACTGTGCTCCTCCTGTCCATCTGCCCCTCACCTGTCCCTCTGCGTTCCTCCTGTCCAACTTCCCCGATCCTGTCCCATGTCCTCTGTCATGCTGCCCCCCACCTATCCCTCTGCGCTCCTCCTGTCCCACTGCCCCTCACCTATCCTTCTGCGCTCTTCCTGTCCATCTGCCCCTCACCTGTCCCTCTGCACTCCTCCTGTCCAGCTGCCCTGATCCTGTCCCATGCCCCCTGTCACACTGCCCCCCGCCTGTCCCTCCTGTCCCACTGCCCCTCACCTATCCTTCTGCTCTCCTCCTGTCCCTCTGTGCTCCTTCTCCTGTCCCACTGCCCCTCACCTGTCCCACTGCGCTCCTCCTGTCCCACTGCCCCTCACCTGTCCCACTGCGCTACTCCTGTCCCGTTGCCCTGATCCTGTTCCATGCCCTCCTGTCACGCTGCCCCCATCTGTACCTCTGTGCTCCTCCTGTCCCACTGCCCCTCACCTGTCCCAATACACTCCTCCTGTCCCACTGCCCCTCACCTGTCCCACTGCCCCCACCTATCCTTCTGCCCTCCTCCTGTCCCACTGCCCCTCACCTGTCTCACTGCGCTCCTCCTGTCCCATTGCCCCCACCTATCCTTCTGCACTCCTCCTGTCCCTCTGTGCTCCTTCTCCTGTCCCACTGCCCCTCACATTTCCCACTGTGCTCCTCCTGTCCCACTGCTCCTCACCTGTCCCACTGCCCCTCACCTATCCTTCTGCACTCCTCCTGTCCCTCTGTGCTCCTTCTCCTGTCCCACTGCCCCTCACCTTTCCCTCTGCGCTCCTCCTGTCCCACTGCTCCTCACCAATCCCACTGTGCTCCTCCTGTCCCACTGCCCCTCACCTGTCCCACTGCACTCCTCCTGTCCCACTGCCCCTCACCTGTCCCTTTGAGTGCCTCCTGTCCTGCTGCCCTGATCCTGTCCCATGCCCCGTCACTCTGCCTCCAACCTGTCCCGCTGCGCTCCTCCTGTCCCACTGCCCCCTACCTGTTCCTCTGTGCTCCTCCTGTCTAGCTGCCCTGATACTGTCCCATGCCCCCTGTCCCACTGCCCCTCACTTGTCCCACTGTGCTCCTCCTGTCCCACTGTCCCTCACTTGTCCCAGGGGCGTATTTGCCACGAGGCAAACAAGGCTTTTGCCTAGGGCGGCACTTTTCAGGGGGTGGCATGGCGATGTAAGTATATTTGGTGTCAGTGGTAGTAATAGTGCCCCATCATATTCCTCCCACGATTCCTCTCACTGATACCAATGATGGGGCACTATTCCTCACACACTGACACTAATGATGGGGCACTATCATTGGTGTCAGTGGGAAGAATAGTGTTCCATCATTGGTGTCAGTGGGAGGAATCGTGCCCCATCATTGGTGTCAGGGGGAGGAATAGTGCCCCATCATTGGTGTCAGGGGGAGGAATAGTGCCCCATCACTGGTGTCAGTGGGAGGAATAGTGCCTTATCATTGGTATCAGTGGGAGGAATAGTGCCCCATCATTGGTGTCAGTGGGAGGAATAGCGCTCCATCATTGGTGTCAGTGGGAGGAATAGCGCTCCATCGGTGTCAGTGGGTGGAGCTCTAATAGGAAGAGGTGGGGCCTAAAGAGGAAGGGGTGGAGTTTGCAGATGAAAGGGTGGGGCAAATTTAGATGTGGGGGGGCTGCCCGATTTTAGTTTTGCCTAGGGCAGTACAAAACCAAAATACACCACTGCGGCAGTCTTTGGTCATCTCATGTACTATGTCCGCAGTCTCTGGTCATCTCCTGTACTGTGTCCGCATTTGTTCATAGTTTTTTTTTTTTTAAACTATAGTCCAGCCCTCCAACGGTCTGAGGGACAGTGATCTGGCCCCCTGTTTAAAAAGTTTGAGGACCCCTGATTTATAACATATGAGGAAGTTGTATTGCATGCTGAAACAATGTATGTATGCTGAAATAATCAGCCCTGATAAATATGTTTTATTTAAAATGGTTGTAAACCTCAAACATGAACAAAGCATATCCCTCTATATTGTGTACTTGTCTCAATTAAGAACACTAAGAATAATTTCTGTCTGCTGCTTCAATCCACTGTTATCAGCATGAATTACATCTGACAAGTTTTTCCTGACACCAAGAGAAAAATGGTGACAGGGGTGAGACTTCCAGCCGATTGACAACCTCGGCTCTGTTCCTATGTGCTGTGTGTAGGGGGAGTGTGTCCCTTCCCTCCTATCATCTCTCAAAGCTCTCCTCACTGGGCTCTGCAGAGTGTAATATCAGCTCTCTTCCCCCTTTTTTCTGAACTTTCAAACAAGCTTTTTAAATTCAGCATGTTGAATGGGTGTAGAGAAGAGAATAAAGCAGATAAACAGGTACAAAGTATGTAAGAGAATTTGTTTAATCTCTGTGTATCACCCGAGACTAGTCACTTCATTGTGTATATGCACGTTTGCGAGTATTGTATGAGTTTACAACCACTTTAAAGCTGAACTGCAAGCAAATATAATATGTCCAAATGCTCTTCTTTATGAAAGGATCCCATTCATGTGATTTACTTTAACCACTTTCCTACTGGGCACTTTTACCCCCTTTGTGCCCAGGCCAATTTTCAGCTTTCAGCGTTGTCGCACTTTGAATGACAATTGCGCGGTCATGCAACACTGTACTCATATAAAACTGTTATTTTTTTAACGCAAATAGAGATTTCTTTTGGTGCTATTTAATCGCCACTGGGGTGTTTTATTTTTTTTTGCACTATAAACAAAAAAGAGCAAAACATTTGAAAAAAAAAGTTTTTCTTTGTTTCTATTATAAAAGTTTGCAAACAGATAATTTTTCTCCTTCACTGATGTGCGTTGATGAGGCTGCACTGATAGGCAGCACTGATGGGCACTGATGAGTTGGCACGGAAAACCAGCACTGATGGGCACTGATAGGCTGCACTGATGAGATAGCTCTGATGAGGCAGCACTGGTGGGCATTGATGAGCAGGCACTGATGATGCTACACTGATATGTAACAATGATGGGCACTGATAGGTGGCACTGACTGGCAGCACTGATGGGCGCAACTGCTGGGCAGCACTGATGGGTGGCACTGATAGGGGGCATTGCAGGGCACTGGTGGGTGGCACTGATGGGTGGCAATGGTGGGTGGCAGTGCTTGGCACTGATCATCAGTGTCCTAACGATCAGTGCCAATCTGCTCTGTGACAGCTGCCGGTTACTTAACTGGCAACTGTAGTTACTCGGTGATCTGCTGTGTCATTGGACACAGCTGATCATGTGGTAAAAGGCCACTGTGATTGGCCTTTTACCTCATTATGTGATCAGCTGTGTCCATAGGACACAGCGATCATGGAGATCACTGGGTGCGAGCCACTGGCGGTATGCGGGAGGGCG
This sequence comes from Staurois parvus, assembly GCF_062004578.1. Classification (NCBI taxonomy): domain Eukaryota; kingdom Metazoa; phylum Chordata; class Amphibia; order Anura; family Ranidae; genus Staurois; species Staurois parvus. The sequence continues at coordinate 9,736,600 of NW_028317951.1, forward strand.
CATTCTAGGAGAACGTCATATGACGCCCTCCCAGAACTGGACAACCGCGCTGTAGCCATCATTTGGCTATAGTGTGGTTGGCAAGTGGTTAATAATGATTTATATATTGCTGGATTATTTGTTGCACTTTAGTTAACTAATTTATGGACATTTCTATATTAATTTTTGACACTTTATTTATAACAAATTATTTTCATTTAATTTAAATAAATTTTTATTAAGCGCTTTTATATTAACCTGTTCCTGCATGGCCAATAGCCAATAGTGATGGCTGAGCAGGACTCTCAGAAATAAATTCTTTGCTATAAACAATCATAATGTGTAAAAAAAAATAATGATCACTTTCCCAAAGTAGTACAATGGTAATAGTGTAATATGAAAAAAAAAATCTTAAAAAAAGAAAAAGAATGTAACAAAAAATAAACTAATACAATAGAATTTTTATTTTTCTGTACTGCCACCAGTCCCTGATCATTACCACACCAGTTATATGATGATGCTGTACTGCACTGGTGACAGTATGTAGAAAAAAAAAATTGTGAAAACAGTTTAATTTCTTCATTTTCCAAAAAATTATGACAAAAAAATTTGCAACTTCAAAAAACTGGCCATGCCTCTTACTAAATAGCTAGAACTGTCTACTGTGCACAAAGGGGTCATTTCAGGAATATCTGTACTGTCCTGACATTTTTGGGACTCAGGAAATTAGATTGGCCATCAGTACTTCAGGACTGATCAATTTTCAGATTTATACTATAGTTTGTGGACTCTATAACATTCCTACAGACTAAATAATAAATACTAATTTGGGTTATTTTCACCAAAGAAATGTAGCAGAATACATCTTGGCCTAAATTTATGAAGACAATGTATTTATTTTTATAACAAATAGAACAAAACTTTAAATTTTTTTTGTTTTTTTCATTAATTTAGCAACAAAATAAAAACCCCAGTGGTGATTAAATACCACCAAAAGAAATCTTTAGTTGTGTGAACAAAATTATAAAAATTTAGTTTGGGTACAGTGCTGCATGACCGTGCAATTGTCATTCAAATTGTGAGAGTGAAGAAAGCTGAAAATTGGCCCAGGTAGGAAGGGGGTAAAAGTGCCCAGTTTTGAAGTGATTAAGTTTATGCAATACATTATTTATTTCATAGGTATTTTTTTGGAATTGGCATATATTGGTTCCTTGCTACCTGTCCTATATTTATTATTTTCCATTAATGCAGACTGTATTTTATTTAATTGTATTTTTTTTACTTTGGTCTATTGCAAGGACATTGTACACTACTTCTAATTGTGATCAAAAAGGTAAGGTTTTGTATCAGTGATCATACTACCGCCTGATAAACACATTTTAAAAAATGAGGTCAGGTTTCAAGATATTTTAAGGAAGAGTAGGCCAGGTAAAGAGAAATGAAATAATGGTTGAGCTAGACTGGTGTTAAAAGAGAATTTAAGTCTCCTTGAGGTAGACAGCCTAAGGCAAAATGTTTGAAGAAATCCTGTATGCCTAATTGCCAGTTTGTTTGCATCGTGACTGTCTCAGCATCTGTACATAAACGAAAAAGGGAATGAGAAAGTAATGGAGTTCTTTGTAAAATGACAAAAGTTCTCCATTAGTAACAACACAATTTCCGCAGTTCTGTTTCCATGAACCACGGCAATATTAACTGATAACATAGTGAACAACTATGGAATTGCTGCAAATTTAATTTTCATTAAACCTATTAAGGTACTAAAGAAGAATAAAATTGTTTTACAATTTACTGTAATCGCACACATGCAGATCTTTAACTTAATACAATGGCCAATAAAAGTTATGCCTGAATGGTATGGATTGCTATATCATAGGTCTGTCTATAGTTTTTCTCCTTTGCGTTGCTAAATTTATATTTCTATTTTGGAAAAAGGAAAGACTGTTAAAAAAAATTGCAGAGCTTATTTGTGATAGCAAATATTTCTGCTGCTCAAAGAGTAAACAGCTAGACTTTTTAATTGCAATAATTTCTATTAAGTTTTAACCACTTCAAGACTAGACTGTTTTACCCCCCCCTTCCTGACTAGGCCATTTTTCAGATTTCAGCTGTGTCACACCTTGAATGATAATTACTCAGTCAAAATTAACTTTATATAATTTTTGAGACAGATAAAAGTTTATTTTGGTGAAATTTAATCATCATTTTTTTGTTTAATTATTTTGCTGTATAAAGTAAAAAAAGGCTGAGCATTTTGGAAAAAAAAAGTTCTCTTAGTTTCTGTTAGATCATTTTGCAAATAAAAAGCTTTCTCCCCAAATTTAGGCCATAATGTATTCTGCTTTATTTCTTTGGTACAAAAATTCTAAATCAGTGTATATATATAGACTGTGGGAACAACAAAATATGGCATATATAACGTATATTGGAAAAATTATCAAGCCTGACGTTCTGACTTCCTGCTTCATTTTTTGAGGCCCTACAATGCCAGGAAAGTACAAATACATTCCAAAGATGGATAGTCTGAAGCAGGGGCGGACTGACCATTTGGAAATTCGGGCACTGCCCGAGGGCCCGGGGTCAGTAGGGGGCCCCCTGAGATGCCCCTGGTACCTTTTGCATAGGCTTTTTTGAGTTTGGGCAAGGACATAGGGGCCCCATGATCCCCTATTGCCTGGGGGCCCCATGAGTTGTCAGTCCGCCCCTGGTCTGAAGTTTTTGCCACAGTTGTTTTGGAAAATTAAGATTTTTTTTTTCTGCAAAGTTGCCATTTTAACAAGTTATTTCTCACACAAAAAACTTAGCTATACCTACAATTACTTCTCAAAAAACACTCTGTGACTCCTCCACATGTGTAAAATGTTTCACAGTCTCATCACATAGCGGGGCCCAAAATCTAAGGAACACCTTCGGGCTTTCTAGGAGCATAAACTATGCATCTATTTTCTGCCTATCACATTTTTTAGAGGTCCTGGAGCACCAGAACAATGAAAAACACCCACAAGATGACCACATTTTGGAAAGCTAACACCCCAAGGTATTTTCTAAGGGCATAATCAGTTTTTTGAAAACATCCTTTTTTTTGCCACACGTTTTTGAAAAATGCTGAAATAAAGTTGCCAGTTAATAAGATGTTTCTAACATACAGCATAGGCATACTTAGAATTACACCCTAAAACACATTCTGCAACTCTCCCTGAGTACATCAATATCACATGTGTGAGACTTTTTCACAGCCTAGCCACATAGAGAGGCCCAAAATCCAAGGAGCACCTTCAGTCTTTCTAGAGGCATAAATTAGACATCTGATTTCCTTTTTTAATTTTCATTTTTTGAGGCCCTGAAGCACAAGGACAGTGGAGACACTCACAAATGATCACATTCTGGAAAGCAAACACCCCAAGGTATTTTCTAAGAGGTGTAACATTTGAAGATGTCTTTTTTTGCCACACATTTTTGGAAAATGGTGAAAGAAAATGAAAATGTATATTTTTACACAAAGTTGTAAGTTATAAGATATTTCTAATACACGGTATATGCATAGTTAGAATTACATCATAAAACTGAGTATGGCAATACCACATGTGTGAGACTTTCACAGCCTAACCACAATCTAATTTTCTGAATATCACAATTTTGGAGGCCCTGGAATGCCAGGACAGTAGAAACACTGGCAAAATGACCACATTGTGAAAGTAAACACTTCAAGGTATTTTTAAGAGGCATGGGGGATCTTTTGAAGACTTAATTTTTTGCCATAAGTTTTGGAAAATGCAGAAGGAAAATAAAAATTATTTTTTACACAAAGTTGTCAGTTTTATATTTTCCACATGCAGCATAGGTATACCTAGAATTTTACCCCAAAACACATTCTACTACTCCTCCTGTCTATGGGAATACCATATATATGAGACTTTTTCAATGTTTGAACTGATTATGTACCAGACTGTGGGGGTTATTTACTAAGATTGGAGAGTACAAAATTTGGTGCAACTCTGCATAGAAACCAATCAGCTTCCAGGTTTTATTGCCAAAGCTTAACTGAACAAGCTGAAGTTAGAAGTTGATTGGCTACCTTGCAGAGCTGCACCACATTCTGAGTGCACCAGTTTTAGTAAATCTACCCCATTGTGTATTGCAAAAAGCAACTAATACTGTATAGAAAACAATGTACAGTCGCCTCTGTATGAGTGGTCAGGGAATATAGCTAAGTGTATAGCTTAGTGCCAAACAAGGCTAGCCTACTGGTACATGGCTGCCCCCAGGAATGCCATGTTTACTGGCACAGAAGTACAGAAGGAAGAATAAAAGAATTCATGTGGTTCCTGGAGTGCAGTTGTCGACAGGGGATGTCTGGGTCTGGTTTCTTACAGGGATGTAGTCAGTGTGTGTTCATGCAGACAACAGGCAGAGACATGGGCAATAACCAGGCAAAGGCTCAGTCCAGTGTCAGGGCTCCCGGTATGACCAGAGGTGTGTGGACTGACACAGGGAAACGCAGGCTTCAGATATGGTATAAACAATATAATTTATTAAGACTAACAATACAAAACGCAGTGCAAAACTAAACATAAACACAGTGCAAACAAACCAAACCAAACCACCCACCGATAACAATACATACAATACAAAGAGTAGTCATGCAGGCCGGGTCAGTAGCAAACGGGCAAACGGAGTACCAGGAACAGGCGGGAGAGTGTTCGGGGTCACAAGCTGGGTTCAGTAACTCACAGGCAGCGCGGTACAGAGGGTCGGGCAGAGAATGGTCAGGGTCACAAGCCAGGGATCAAGCAGGAGAAGTCAGCAGAGGTCAGGATCAGGCAGGGTCAGCAACAAGTCAGACAGGAACAGGAACAAGAATACAGGATACAAGGTACAGGGGCCCATGGAAAAATACACACCAAGGCCCTGACTGTGAGTCTGGCCATTCCTTAAATACAACCCCTGCAATCAGCTTCAGGTGTTTGGCTGATTGCAGGGGTGAGTCTCTGATTGCTGAGAGCACCCGCTGGCCAGCCCTGGTACTGCAGCCCACAACGCAGGTGAGTCCCACCATTGATGGCAAGTCCATTCCTGACATCCAGACAGCAGGCAGAAATGTGGTAATAAACAGGCCAGATTCAGTACAGGCAGCAGGCAACACTGCATTGGTGTGGCAGTGATTAGGAACACTTTGGTTGGCTGTACCAGCTTTGCTGACACTGTACTGATGTAGTCAAGACCAGGAACACTGTTGCTGGCTGCACAGATCTGCTGATATTGTCACTAGTGTTGGCACAATCAGGAACATTGTGACTGGCTGTACCATTGGACTTTGTTCACTTAAGGTGTATCAATACATTCCCCGTGTGAAGGCCCTATTTACCTGAATGGGAATGAACAAGTGTTCCATGCATCCCCATTTACAGTATGTCTATTTGGAAACAGCAGCTGCACGGACACAGAATCTGAAATCTGGACACCCCCTTTAAGATAAATGGGCCACCAGATACCTTCCCCTTTATGAATGAGTACAGATTATATAGCACCCCTACAAATCCACAAAAAATTTAAGTAGTCCATAATGACAACATGCTTTTGACAAATCCTTTAATTAAAAAAAACTGCCACAATGTACATCCATTGTCAATTATCTTGTTCAGTGATGCAGATCCACATCATTCCTGACTCCCACCAACCCGACGAATCACTCATTGGCTGCTAAAAGTAAAAAAGTGTGGGGGTGCCCCGGATGATGTCCCAGATGATGTCATTACCCAAATATGGCCATACTTGGTCAGTGATGTCCATGCTATCTCCACCCTTTGTTTACATAGCTGGGAAATTCCCACTAGAATGGGATGAGTGACATCACTGGTTGCTAGGAATGCTACAGGTGCTGGCACCAATTACTTCTTTATTAACTATTAACACGAAGAAAGCAGTCATATGCAGTAATGGTAAAAATACTGTTACTATACAAACTACTGCTATTAGATGCTGCTGCTTTGTATGATGTTTGGCTTCCTCTAAACTGGCAAAATGTCTGGTGTTTGAACAAACACCAGAGCATCCAAATTTTAATCTGTGTTCAGAAAGAACCTTAATCCCTGTAGCTGACATTGCTACTAGATTACACCGGTACTGATGCTGTCTGGCAGCAATCAGGACATTGGTTCTGGCTGACACTAGTGCTAGATTTCACTGGTGCTGGCAGTGATGAGAACAGTGATGCTGGCTGACACTGCTACTAGACAGAGCTGGCACTGGCTGGCAGTGATTGCAACATTGGTATCTGATGGCACTGCACTGGTGCTGGCCAGAAATCAGGACACTGGTTCCAGCTTACACTGGTACTAAATTTCTCTGGTACTTGTGTGGCTGATTATTAGGACACTGGTGGCAGTTTTCACTGGTACTAGTTTTGGCAGTGACTAAGACACTGATTTTGAATGACACTGGTACCAGATTTCTCTGATACCGGCGCTGTCAGCAATCAGGATACCTGGTCTGGCTGACACTGGTACTAGATTTTTCTGGTAATGGAGTGGCTGGCTAGCAAGATACTGATTCTATATTACACTGGTACTGGTGCTGGCAGTGACTACCACTAAGGTTCTGGATGACTTGGGTACTATATTACACTGCTAATGAATTTCACTGGTACTGCTGCTTGTTCAGAACATTGGTTCTAGATGACATTGATTTTTCACTGGTACTGGTGCTGGCAGCAATCAGGATACCAGTTCTGGCTGACACTAGATATAGATCACACTGGTATTGGTGCTGATTAGCTGTAATCAGTTCTGACAGGCAGTCAGGACACTAAATCTGACTGATTGTGGTACTAGATGACACTGGAGCTTGTGTTGCTGGCAATCAGCATGGTTTCCTTTCCCTTTCATAGCTGATTGTTGTACAAAGGAATAGAAAGTGTTAGCTGCAGATTACAGCCATTGTTAACATTTTCTGATGATGTCAGAGTGCTCATGTAGTACAGAGCAAAATTCATTGGCTCTTTACCTTCTTTCTGTGATCTGGTTTACCAATAAATAGTGCGGTGTAAAAAAAGGACAGAAACCCTGGTTGAGAAATGATGGTCTAATATTTGCAAGCAGTGCTTGAATGAGTCATGTACCCTAAAGATGGGCTAATATAATGAAAATGATTCATCAAGCTGTGAAAACACATTCTAATTGTGAAAAGTGGCATGTAACGTGTTATTATCATATATAATATTTTTCAAGGAGAGAAATGTTTAAATGCAATTAATGCATTACATTTTTCCCCTGTGATTTTTACACCTAATTAGCAAAGCTTTATTACCCAGTGGAAAAACAAATATACTGTAGGTGTTACATTTGTTATAGCCTTTTACTATATTACCCCTGTGTTAAACATGCCAATTCAAGACATACAGTACCTTTAAATATATTTAATCTCCAGAGAGGCCTGCACCATGGAACGCCATTCTGAGCCGGAGATTTTTTTTTTTTAAGGTTTGTTGCAAAGCTGAGACATCAAGGGGTGCAGATCTATGTGGTTTCCAACTACTCTCACTGGTTCTTACTGCTGATCTCCAGGTCCTGACTGTATCCTGCAATGCTTAGAGGAAAGCAAGAGGAACAAATAAGGAATACTAGGGTTACTGGAAATCGACAGTCCTAGAAATGTAAGTGTACAGTGTGGCTTGATTTTGCATGTTTATAATAGCAACTAATATTGGGCTCGAACATTGGCCGTTCACATGTTCACCGATCACATAAACAGTAAAGGCGTTCAATGGGATGTTCGCCCGCTGAGCGCCCAGCAATGTACTGCACTCTTACAGTGCATTGTGAGAGTCATGATTTGTCAAAACAATGCACCTAACCAGGTCATGTGCAATGTTTTGGCCAATCACTGTACAATGCACTGTGAGAGCCATGATTGGCCAAAGTCAATACCCCATAATATATAAGGCTGATTAAACTATGTTGCTGGACACAGAGGGAAGAATACTCTTTCATTTAAAAAAAAAAAAGTGTGTGAGATCCCCCTAAAAGCTATACGAGGCCCCTTAAGTCTAGTAGAGCTTTTAAGGGGAACCCCACCTCCCAAAAAATGGGGGGGGAGCCATGGGGTCCCCCTAAATTCTTACCAGACCCTTGATCTGAGCACAGGCCTGGCAGGGCAGGAAAGGGTGTCTGTGAGCAGGGGGCCCATTAGCATCAGGATACTCCTTTAAATAAGGGGGCATCCTGATGCTGCCCCCCTTTGTGAATGACTAAGGGGTACTTATACTTACCCATGCACTAAAGGGTTACATTTAGAAAAAAATAAAGACACCAGACTTTTGAAAAATTCCTTTAACTGAACAAAAAACAAAACAACAGTTTTTTACAAGTCATTTAACAGCTTTCCCTCCACCCTATAGCAGATATACTTCTACAGGGTGGCAGGGGTGTGCAAAATCACGTATATATATATATATATATATATATATATATATATATGATTTTGCATTTCTGGGTAGGGGGCGCGTGAGAGCCGCACGTGCCCTACCATTCGCGGCCACGGCTGTTAATCACGGCTGTCTTGGCAGGTAATTACCCGCCGATGCCCAGTGATTAACGAGCATCTCTGATGGGAAGGAGGACTGTTTCGTTTACTAACAGTCCTCCTCCCTGTCAGCTTGGGTACACTGCTCTGGATGGCTGTGCACAGCCATCCAGAGCAGTGTGATTACAGTGGAGCACACAGACACCGCCCCCCAGTAAAACACTCCTAGCACACAGTTAACCCTTTGATCCCCCCTCATGTTAACCCCTTCCTGCCCAGTGCCTTTAGTACAGTGTCAGTGCTTTTTATTAGCACTGATCACTGTATTGTATGTCAGATGTAAACAACTGGGTGGAGCTAGCGGTGACATTGTGTACCTCTGACTGGAAAATGTCAGACCTGTCATATTGCAGCGAGTGCTTGGCAGGTGTGGATGGATTGGTTGGCATCAGGGTTTTTCAATTTGGTGAGTCGCCACTGTCGTGACAACACTGGACACTACTGAGATTGATGATGGATTACAATGATGGAGCCACTTTTGGCCTTTTTTTAAATTAAAGGACTGTTATTTTGTTTTTTGTTCAATTAAAGGGATTTTTCAAAAGACCGGTCTCTTCATTTTTTACTGAATTTAACCCTTTAGTGAATGGATAGGGTTACAAGTACCCCTTACTCATTCACATGAGGGGGCAGTATCAGGGTGCCCCCTTATTTAAAGGAAAACCCTGATGCTAATGAGCCCCCCTGCCCACAGACCCCCACAACCAACGGGCCAGGGTTGTGTAGAAGAATCCCTTGTCCCCATCGGCATGCGGACACCATCCAAATGCTGAGGGCACGTGGCCTGGTAAGCCACAGGGAGGGGGGGTGCTCTATTGTCCACCCCTTTCCTGCCCTGCCAGGCCTGTGCTCAGATTAAGGGTCTGGTAGGAATTTAGAGGGGACACCACTCTTTTTGCCCACCATTTTTTGCAGGTGGGGTTCCCCATAAAAGCCATACCAGGCCGTTTAGGGGGCCTGATTCATGTCCCTCAGGGCAGTACCTGAGTCCCCATACCCCTTTTATGGCCAATCACTTGCATATAAGCCTTCAAAATGGGCACTTTTGAATTTACTATTTTGAGTCCCATAGACTGATTTCGAATGATTTCGAAGTTCGCTGTCAAACGTTCATTAGGTTCGTACTTTCAACCGTGAACCAAACACAGGGGTGTCCGGCCCATCACTAATAGCAACATGATCAAGAGAAAACAATCTTCTAGCATGTCTGCTAGCCCATCATGACAAGTGTATGAACCAATAATACCATTTTTGGAGAGCTAAAGAGAAGTACAACTCCCTGCTGTCTAGAATGCTACCTGCATTCCTGTCAACTTTGGAAATTTGTTTGAAAGTGTATAGCTAACATTTTTTTAGTTCTGGACACAGTAGGGAATAGGAGTTGTATTCCTTTTTGCTATTTGTGCCTTAATTGGGAGATGTTCCTTCTCTTCCTCCAAATGCAGTAATAGGGAGTAGGAGGAAACCTTTCTAAGACAGTTTTTTCTAAAGGTTTAGATTTCTCTTTACTGTCTAACTCATGGTCACAATGGTCACCAGGACAAATAGACATGTGAGATCTCCCTAGTGGGAACTAAGACAGCAATACAAGCTTAACAGTGGTTCTGATCCTTCTCTTCTAATTCTATTCAAAACAAAGTTTTTGCTATACTCTTCCCCCAAAAACTGGGCATCTCCATTGCCAATGGAAGAGGGTTGCCAAGCAACCAGGAATTTGCAGACTGCCTATTTAAAATTTAGGCTGATTGAAGTTTTCTGTAAAAGTCATAATAAAATTAAATGTTTGAAAAAAGAATTAAACCGTGTTTGCATTCATTTAGCTGCATTTAGGTATAAGCCAATTGCATTTTCCAATCATACTTTTTTTATGCATTTTAGAATTTATGGTTTTAATAGACTTCAACTCTAGAGAGTTCTCTATGTATTGTGCAGTACTTGAAAGTGTGATGGCAATGTGTACATGCTCTGCCTTCAGGTATTCTGAATGCAATGCACCTCTGCCTTCAGCAAACTTCTCTGCAGGTAGCCAGAACTAGTTGTCAGTTCTACATAATCCTTTGGTGATTTCATTGACAACTAGCTGCCTGCAATGGTATGCCATAATGTGAAAAATACAGGCTCAAAAACCTGAGACCTGAGAAATCTTTTTATAAGGGAGGTATGAGGACAAGGGTAATGCAAACAAACTTAGTCTACCTATATACAGAAATATTTAAAGTATCCCTTAATCTGTAAACTCGATTGCTAAAATCTTATATAAGCTTTACTGTTTAATGTAGCATCAAAAGCAATTTTAATATTTTCAGATCTACAGATTTCTTTAAAATAATATCTGCTGAGCATGCCATAAAGGTTATTGTCCAAGACTGCATGGTATAGGGTGCCAGCATTTTTTCTGTCTCTTCTAAATGTTATCCCAAGCTTCCAGTGAAGCCTAGCTGTGGTAGCTGCAATACACATTAGACAGACATGCACTACTGTTGTCAACATCAGAAAACCCACCCTGAGAAATGCCACACAGTCATCTCAGTAGTGCATGCTTGAAGACAGAAAATGGCCGCAGAGAGACTACAGTAGATCAATAGTACTGGAAAGCAACAGAGTGCAGTTATTTGACACACACTGCTTTTGAAAACTAAACTATAACAGTCATTCACTTAAAGTCCATCTTCAGGCACAATAAACTTCCTAGGGTTAAACTTTATTTTGCCTCAAAAGCATCTTCCTGTCATGTAGACTTTTTTCCACATCCATCAAATCTACTTATTTACAAGCTGGGATTAGTTCAGTTCCCAATGTACTTTCAGGCCACCTGGAAGTAAGCACTGCAGGTCATGTCTTTGTAAATGTACATTGCACTGATACCTGCCAGGGCTGATGCTGACACTAGCCTGCACATTACAATGCTGCATTCAGCTAAATCAGCTGGAGAGGGAGCACTGTAAGAGTTTTAGAGATCAGTGATATCATTTTTCACAGAAAAAGTCAATAGCTGGTGTAAAATGTGACATAACATGACATGTTATACTTACCTGCTCTGTGCAATGGCATTGAAATGAGACCCTGAACCTCTTCTGGTGGGGTCCCCAACTGGAGCTCTCTGTTCCTTCCCTTCTCCAAGTGCTCCTGAGCTGGGCTGTGTGCATCCATAGATACACACAGCGTGGCTTTGTCCTGCACCCCCCCAATCCCTCTTCATATCATTTGACTGATAGCAGCAGGAGCCAATGACTCCATATACTCCCAGTAAAAGCTTTGAATGCAGAAAAACATAAGAGCGAGGCTGCTGGAGAGGACAGAGCTGGATCGAGAGTGGTATCAGGTAAGTGTTTAGGGAGAGGGAAAGAGGCATGGACTGTGGAAGGTTTCTTCTTTTTTTACCTTTAACACAGACAATGCATTAAAGTAGTTCTAAAGGCTATGTGAAGTCCAGCCTGTGTCCTGTGTGAGGCCCGAGGAGAGCAGGGCTGTCCCATCCAGGTTTATATTATGATTGGAGGCGGACTAGCCTGTCCTTTTTTACTGAACAGATCTGGAGACGTCTTTACTAAGCTTCGAGAAACTGGACCAGGCATCACCAGACTTTTGGCCAGAGCAACATCTGTGAATGCTCTCAAAGCCTATTTAACCGTGTTCATTCCATCTGTATGTCTAATGCTTGTGTAAAGGGAACTTACATTCAGGAGGCAATTTCTTGCACAAAGCGCTTTTTGTACATTGGTCATGTGAGTGTAGTACTTTATATTAATAAATGAGTGTTTAAGGATAAAGCACTGTGATCTGGTTATTCTCTTACATACCCACCGTTGGAAGAGAGCCGTTAGATGAGCGAAAGGGATCCTATTTAGCAGGATACCATCCCATCCACATTTGGCCCAATTAAAGGGACACAGGCTGTACATGACATCACTTAATGGTTTGGTCATATATTTGAGGTGAGAGCACCACCGGTGGGAGTGCACGGGTTTTGAAGTGAATTTTGACACTGGAGGAAAAGAAGCACAGATTTTCTGTATTTTAAAGATAACACGAGAGTTGTGAAGAATCGTATAAGGACATTTTTTTATATTCACAGTGGATTTATGTAAGATTGCACTATATGAAATTTGCACATATTCATGTATTTATAATTTAGCAGCAACAGTGGAGAGCGGCACAATTTGGTATTTATGAAGGTTTTTTACCTTCATGCATTCTATGCATGAAGGTAAAAAACCTTCAGTTTGCAGCTCCCCCCATCCCCCTATCCTTATATCCACCAGATCACAATCCAGTGATGTGCACAAGAGCAGAAGCTCTCCAGGGCCTCTCTCTCCTCATTGACTAAGACATAGCAGTGAAAGCCATTGACTCCTGCTGCTGTCAATCACAGCCAGTGAGGAAGGAATGGGAAGAAGGGCCAAGCCGTGCTCTGTGTGTCTCATAGACACAAAGAAACAGCTTGGAAGTGAGCATGCACGAGTGCCCCCCAAAAAAGAATTTGGGGACCAGAGAAGTGGTGGATTGAGGCTTTTCTATTGTACAGAGCAGGTAGGTATGACACGTTTGTTACTGTTTTTTTTTTATCTGAACCTTTACAATCACTTTAGGGTAAAATACCTTCTGCCTTTAGAACCACTTTAATGACATTACTGCAATGTTACCAATACAGCATCATAATCGTAAACTAGATACATTCAACATATTTATCTAACATTATGCAAAAAAAAGTTTCAATTACTTTCAGTTATAAAAAAAATCAAATCAAATTGCCAGATCAATATAAACATTCCCAAAGAGATCTTTTTGGACAGTAAATACCCCAAGGGGATCCCATTTTTTGTCATAGTTTTTTGAAAATGAAGACATATGCTGGTATTGAGGGGGTTACAACACGGAGCTCAATAATGGATACTCTACATGAATAATGCACTGGTCATACACAAAGGGAGGAGTAGGTGAAGGGATTAATATACAAGTCACTACAGAGACAGGATGGAGATGAGATGTACAGAGGAGGATGTGTGAAAGGATTAAAACACCCCAAAATCCAGTTATTAAAACCTCCATCTTGAACCTGCCATTGTCTACCCTTCGTTCATTACATCTTTCATTCATACATATTCCTTTCTCCCCTTTCTTGAGTGTAAGAGGAAGGGGAGGGCTTTTAAATATAAACAATGGCAGTCTTTTTATTTGTGATCGGCCATCACAGTGATCACAAGGCACAAATAATAAAAAGAGTGTTATTTTTAATAGGAGCTCCAGAAATACACATCCACCTGTACACTTTTTTAAAAAATATGGCAGTATTAAGGTGGTTAAAGTTGTTGTAAAGGCTCAAGGTTAAAAAAACCTTCTGTGTGCAGAACCCCCCCCCCACCAACACACACACACACACAGTCCCCCTAATACTTACCCAAGTTCTATCTCAATCTCAATGTGCACAAGAGCAGTTTCTCTCCCAGGTCTCTCTTTCCTCATTGGCTAAGACAGCAACAGGAGCCATTGACTCCCACTTCTGTCAACCAAAGCCAGTGAGCCAATGAGAAGAGAGTGGGGCAGGTCTTTTCTGTACTCTGTGTATGAATGGACAGACAGAGTGGAGGCTCAGGAGGAAAGCAGGCTCACAGAGCAGCCCCGATCCACCTCTTCTCTGGTCCCCCATCGGTGCTCCTGGCCCCTCCCTCCTGCTGAGTGCCACCACAGCAAGCAGCTTGCTATGGGGGCACTCAGCAGGAGGGAGGTAACAGCTCTGCTTCTCTTCCTAGTGAGCTGTGATTGGCCCTGTACCATGTGACCAGCCAATCACAGATCACTATCCTGCGCTGTCAAAACTTAAGTCATTCATGACAGCAAGCTTTGCATTGCAAGAGAAATTATCATTATTTCTCCTGCAAAGCAAAGTGTAAAAAAGAAAAACAATATCCCTGATCACCCCCCCCCCACACACACACACACACACACACTCACATAGTAGTACCATGTTACTATGGTAACATTGTGCTATTCTGATAAAGGAATAAAAAAAAAATAACAAAAATATAAGAAGAAAAAAACACATATTGAGAATTTAAAAATTAAATTTTTTTAAGATTTTTCTTTTTAACTACTTGCCAACTGCTTACCCGCATTTTGTGGGTGAGCAGCAGCTCTTGGCAAAGGAACGTAATCATGCGTCGCTTCCCCCACGCACCTGCGTCCCCCACTTCCCCCACATCCGTCAGTCCAGGGAGAGAAGAGAGAACACGGCACCGAGTAAAAGCACCACTACATTTTACATGCATGCATTAGATTGGCACATTTAACCCTTTGATTGCCCCTATTAACCCTTTGATCACCCCATCACCCAACCAGTGCCATTAGTACAGTGTCAGTATATAGACTTTTTCACTGATCATTGTATTCCTGCCAATAGCGACATCAGACAGCGTCAGGGTCAGTAAGAGTCCCTCCCAGCCAGGGTCAGCTAGCGTTAGATTGCCCGCACACTGTCGCACTCACGCTATAGGTCGCTGATCACCGCCATTACTAGTATAGTGTTTGTACAGATGAAGATATTGATCATGTACAGAACTATACTAGTGCCTCCTTTGTATAGTGTCCCCAAAAATGCAGAGTTAGCAGGAACAGCCCCATTCACTGCCAGCACTAGCGTTTAGCCCCTCTGCTGTTTTTCACAGAAGATGTGTATCAATTGATTGTGGGCCAAGGCAATTTATACGCACAACAATTCATGGCCGCCCACCAAAATTCAGCTCTTGCCAGACAATTCACATGGAAACCTATAAAGGTTTCTGAATTTAAAACTCTTTTGGGTCTAACCCTCAACATGGGCATTACAGAGAAGAATGAATTGCAGTCATGTTGATCCACAGAGCCAATTCATCGTATGCCTGTGTTCCCTGCTGTTACATATATGCCCAACATGGACCAATGTACTGGTACGTCACTAGACTTTGAGTGGTTATACTGGGATGATGCCTGTGGCTACAGGCATCATCCTGGTATCATTTTTTTCATCTGGTGGTCAGCTTTCATGTAAAAACAATCCCAGTGGCCAATTAGCTGCTGAATAGTTTTTTTGAGCAGTGGAAAGGGACACCCCCCTCCTGCTGCCTTCCACAGTTTTCTTGGGCTCTCCTGTCCACAGGGGAATCTGAGAATGCATCCAGAAGTTCCGCTGGCTGACCATAAAGCTGGTCAGAGACCAGAATTGCTCCAATCATCTCTATAGTCTAAGAAATCAGAAGCTACAAGCATTTCATCACTTCAGTTTCGCAGAATATAAAAAGTACCATTTGTAAATTGGGAAAGCAGCTGATCACACCGATCTTGGTGAGATTAGATAATGTAAGGGCAGAGCAGAAGCAACCCCTCCAAATGACCCCTTTTTGGAAAGTAGACACTCCAAGGTATTTGCTAAAAGGCATGGTGAGTGTTTTTCAGATCTAATTTGTTGCCACATGTTTTTGGAAAATGAAGAAAGAAAACAAAAAATGTATTTTTTCTTTTCTTTTTTTCTTTTTCAAAACCTTGTGACAAAAATTATATCTGTAAAATACTCACCATGCCTCCTATAAAATTCCTTGGGGTGTCTGCTTTCCAAAAAGGGGTAATTTGGGGGGGTATTTGTACTATCCTGACATTTTAGAGCCTCCAAAACTGTGATAGGTATTGAGCAGTCATATGAGGCAATATGCCCTTTGAATGCGTGGAGGTGGTCTTTGGATTTTGGGGGCTTGTATGTAGCTAGGCTGCCAAAAAGTCTCTCACATCATATCCTCATTCTCGGGAGAAGTAGAAGAATATGTTTTGGGATGTTATTCCACATATACTCATGGTATGCATGAGCAATATATCATTAAAGTGACAACTTTCTGGATAAAAAAAGATGTCATATTAAAAAAATTTGTGGCAAAAAATAAAATGTTCCATGGACTCAACATGCCTCTCTGCAAAATCCTTGGGGTGTCTACTTTCCAAAAAGGGGTTATTTGGAGGGGGTTGTACTGCCCTGCCATTTTAGCACCTCAAGAAATGTGATAGGCAGTCAGAAACTAAAAGCTGCATAAATTCCAGTATATATACCATAGTTTGTAGATGCTATAACTTTCACACAAACCAATTAATATACATTGTACTGAGATTTTTTAACAAAGACATGTAGCAGAATACATTTTAGCCTAAATTTAGACTAACTTTGAGTTTATTGGATATATTTTATAACCAAAAGTGTTTATAGCGCAAAAAATAAAAACCACAGAGGTGATCAAATACCACCAAAAGAAAGCTCCATTTGTGTGAAAAAAGGATATAAATTTTGTTTGGGTACAGCATTGCACAACCGCGCAATTGCCAGGTGAAAAAGCACAGTGCTGAACAGCAAAAAATGGCCTGGTCAAGAGGGGGTAAATCCTCTGGAGGGCAAGTGGTTAAGGTGCCCAATGGAAAAAAGAGCAGCAACATTTCTTATTTTGTTTAGCAGGTAGTTGTTGAACCACAACTCTAGAATTTATTGTTCTGTGTCAGTTCATGCAGCATCTATTAAATTAGCAAATTAACATTACTGTCTTGTAATGTGTCCTTTAGTTCCATTTGTTCACTATCTGAAGGTGAGAGAAAAAGACTGTTTTAATTATATTTTGTTTACATTAGATAATGCCTCAAATGTTAACATATATAATAATACCTAACCTTATTCATTATAATAATATAATGAAAATAATGTAAAATACAGGGTTATAGAGCTGTGACGTAGCCACTCATATGTGTTTTATTTTATAATTATAGTTGAGGGCATAGTGTTCCATAGAATGGACATACTTTTGTTTAAAATGAGAGCAACTATTTTGCATTATAGTCTATTATATATACATTTTACTTTCACTGTTAGTCACTAATTATATTACAGAATACTTTAAAGAGACCCTGTCAGATTTAAAATAAATCCGGATTAACGGTCCCTACAATAGAAAAGCTCTTATTTTCATTTGTCTCTAGTGGCCTGTTTCTGTGTCCAAGAAGCGTTGAATGCTAAAGAAGCTTATGGAGGCTGCCGTGGTGAAATGGGGGGTGTAGCACAAGACAGTTGAGTTTAATGTTTTTTTTATTGCAGAGAGCTTTAGTCCAGTTTTCTTTAAAACTCTAAGGGGATACTTTAGGAATTTTTGTTGCTGGTGTGGGTTACTTTGCTCAGTAACTAGGGCTCTTTGCACTACTAAATTATAAATATAATATAATATAATATATATATATATATACAGTATATATATATATATATATATATATATATGCCACACATGGATGTTTTACCTTGCTCTTTTAATGCAAGCATCCTCTATTTATATAGTCTAACAACCTCATCATATAATTTTAAAATTACCTGTTTATTAGGTAAATAATGGCTTCCTTAAAGCCACATAGTCTGAGCAATATTGTCTCAGAAATAAGCTGCAGCTACAGATTCATTCTCATTAGTGTTTCTTTTTGCTAGAAAGTCAATAAAAGGTCTAAATAACAGACATTCCATGGATTTTTAGTTGAGTTTACATGACTTACTTTTTGAAGCATTTGGAACTAGTTACAGAATTTCCTGTTCATTAGCCTTTCTTCTCTACAAGGTTGCTGGTGTGACATGGCCTGTTGTCACCTACCCGCTTCTAATCTCTGATTGGACAATGGAGACATTTGCACATTGACAAGTCTATACCTCCCTTACTATAGGTATGTTCATTATTGGACTGCTGAGCCCTCATTGTAAATTGATAATGAATACATGTAATAATAAATTATTTAAACACTGTGTGCACCGCAAAATAAAATTACTTTGTAGGCTTTCTGCACAGACATTTCAATACAAGTATAAAAAATGAACCATGCAGAATATATCATTAATATATTATTTTATATTTACTCAAGCTGTTATAGAAGTGTTAAGGAAAAATGTGGTCAAGATACTTACTAGCTTAATAGCATCAAGTTGCGGTAGTGAAAGCAGTGCTAGACGCAACTGGAGCTGTGAGAAAGTGGTGCAGTTACCAAAGCTGTATTATTGTAGTCTCAAGCTGTGTAGACTTTTGAATAGCAATTGAAATTCATTTTTTCAGTTGGAATTTTAGAGAAGGAAGTGTATTGAGTCTTGGTAGTGGTAAAATTCGAGGGTGGATAAGGAGAACTTGAAGAAGAAGAGGAGGTTCAGGGCTGCTCTGTGCAAATGCATTTGACAAAGCAGGTAAGTATAAAATGTTTGTTATTTTAATTAAAAAAACTAACATAAAAAATGACACATTAAACCTTGCATGAACCTAGTTATGTGTAGGGATGTGGTTCCAACTCCCTGCTTAGTGAAAGTGTGATTTGTAATTTTGCAAGGACTCTTGCAGAATACTGGGTTCAGTACTTTTACATTTCCAGTTGCCAGTAATTCTGTGAGGGAAGCTCAAGAATTCTGAGCCAGGGATGTATTTTTTCTTGTCATCTAGCCAATCCCTGATACATTTGCCACCAGTGGGTTGGTTCGGGTTTTGAAAAAAAGGTTGAAGCCATTCTACAGTTGCCCTTTAGCTTTCTTTCTTTTAGGAAGAAAAGTCCTTATATAATTTCCCTCCTGGGGAGAGGTGTCTTAGAGCCCCCTCCCTGATGTGGAATGATAGGCTTTTGTGATAAAATTGTTCCTGGTTTTGAATTTTCAGAGCTGCTGTCCAGGCCTAGAAGGTGTCGCTTCTCTGGATGCTGTGTGCCTGGAGGCCATCCTTGCCTAATCAGATCCATTCTAGGGTCATAGCTGTAAATTAAAAACACCACAGCATCCAGTTTTGTGGGACTATTATACTTCAAAAAATGTTATGCATAATGTTTATGTATTGTATGTTGGGACCGACCCAGTAACTTCTAGCTGTCAGAGCCAGACCACAGAGCTTTGGGGTATTCCACACTCTCCTGACCTACCTCCTACAAGGTTCATGATTAAAAAGGTAAACTGCATTAAAGTCTAGACCTGCACTTCTTTGACTACAGATATTGTAAGTGTAATGTACCCTTGGACAAAGTGTTGCTAGGAAGGAGTCCCCCCTATCTTCCTAAGGCCCTCCTGGGTGAAGAGTTAAAGATTTATTAACTCAGAGACTTTAAACTCACAATTAGTAAAGGTTCTGGATCACCTGTTTGCAAAGGGTCTGCTATAGTGGTGGGTGTATTTTCTGCGAGGAGAGATTCATCTCACATGACCCCCCCGAATAATTAGTTTATAGCACTTTGTAGGCCATATACAAAAATGCCCAAGAGAGGGTACACTTAGGTAATAATACAGTTATACTGATCTCAGAAACAAATTGCCAGAAAAAGACTTACAAATCCATTAGAAATGTCGCCCCAACTTAAAAAAAATCTATTGGAGAAAATGCACCTAGCCATTAAAAATGGTCTTTCCATCAACACACAGACAAAATAGCAGTGTCTCGATCAATGTTAAACAAACATATGTGGTACACTGTAAGAGAATCATTTACCAATTTCATTGCAAGAATGTCCCCAGTACCCACCCTATAAATTATCAGTCAGGAGCCTTTTTTTTTCTTTAGCTTAGAAATAAAAGGTCCTTAGCTATCAACATGTGCAAATACATGTTGCATGGCTGAATCAAGATGCTTCTCTATTATACAATCCTATTCTAATCAACAGGAGCACCAAAAGTGAAATGTATGCAATCTAGCCAATCCCTGATAAGTCTGCCACCAGTGGGTTGGTTCGGGTTAAGAGCAAGGTTACCTGGCCTGCAATGATGGAACAGTCTTCCAGTCCATAATTAGATCTGTAACATTCCCTTTATGATATATTGCCCCTGCAGATGGTTGACTATCTTTATCAACATGGAACAGTCATCACCTGCTTTATTATGCCTTAATGCAGGAAGCAAAAAATGTGTTTCCTTCAGCCCAGCTCATTTGACTAAACTAGTGTCTTACCCATTGAAACTCTTTGTCAAGGTGACCACATGTGTCCCACATGGATTGGCTGACATGCAGAGAGTTCAGAACTGCTGATACAGCTGAATGAGAACTTCACTTCTATAGACCAGTTTTGGCCAATTTGGTAACTAAAAGTATCACCATGCTTAGAAACATAAAAAAATTATTCAATAAATACAAAAATGATAATTGACTCTTAATATACACATAATCATGTTTACTTTTTTGATAACGTATCTAGAATGTTTACAGAATTTAGCAGATAACCATGAAGTGAATTCAACACCTGTTTTACTTGGGATGGTAGATTAATTATAAGCCATGCAGTATTTTTAGACTGCAGGAAAATGATTTTACTTTGTTGTTGCTACACCTTGCCAAGGGATCTTTTTTCCATAATAATATTTTTCTTTTTCATCATCAGCTCCACCAGCCTACTCCAAAATGTTGGGAGTGTTGTAACATTTTAGTAACAAAGTTATTTTATATTTTCATTTGAATATATTTTATATTTAAGTTGAGGTTTAAAAAGAGACTGGGAACATGCAAAGGTATTTTTTATATGAATTTCCAACTAAAAAAAAATTCACTGTATAATAGCTCAGACAGAGAAATTCTATGAAATCCAATACATTTTTGCAAATGTGAAATGGTTCATGGGGAGGATTGGGCAAACCAATAGTAGAATATCTCTGACGCTATCTATAGAGCCACATCTTGTTTATGAGTCCTAAAGAGAACGTTTAAAAAAAGCTTATAATCGTAAAGTGTCCTAATTGATTTTTTCCTTTTAAATAATATTGTCCATGGCGGGGAAGTTCAAATCTTTTTGTTAGAGAGAGCATTGATAGGTCATTTACCCTCCTCCAACCTCATCATTCTAATAAGGAGCTCTCTCCTACAACCTGCCCTTGGCAAAGCTCAACTTTTAACCTCTTTAACCACTTGCCCTCCAGAGGATTTACCCCCCTTCCTGACCAGGCCATTTTTTGCGTTACAGCGCTACGTTACTTTAACTGTCAATTGCGCGGACATGCAATGCTGCACCCAAATTAACTTTATGTCCTTTTTTCCCATGAATAGAGCTTTCTATTTGTAGTGTTTGATCGCCTGTGTATTTTTGTTTTGTGCTATAAAATAAAAGACCAACAATTTTGAGAAAAAAACTATATTTTTGACTTTTTTGCTACTAATAAATATGTCCAGTAAGAAAATGTATAAAATAAAATTGCGTCACAACTTTAGGCCAAAATGTTTTCTGCTACATGCCTTTTCTAAAAAAAAAAAATCCCAATACGTGTAAATTAATTGGTTTAAGTAACAGTTATAGCATTTAAAAATGGTAGTATATATACTGGGATTATTTTTTTATTTTTTACTAGTAATGGCGATGATAAGCGACTTATAGCGGGACTGCAGGACTGTGGCGGGCATTCTGACACTGGGGGGGCTGACTTGGTGCCACTGACATCCCCAGTGACACCAATACAGTGATCAGTGCTAATAAAAAGCACTGACACTGTACTAATGGCACTGGGCAGGAAGGGGTTAACAGGTGGGATGATCAAAGGGTTAACCGTTTGCTGTGTGTCCTATGTTAGTGTGCGCGCCCCCTACCAGGATCTGCAAAATCACATTTATATAAGTGATTTTGTGCACCCGTGCCTCCCTGTAGCAGTACCTCTGCTATAGGGTGGATGGGAAGCATTTAATACCTTCTGATAAAAGAGGTTACATTTTTTTCTCTAACAAGATACCATGTTGTGCTATTTTAGAGAAAGGAATAAAGACTCTGTCAGTGGAAGCCCATTATTTGTGCTTTGACGTATAAAGGGTTGTTGGAATAACGTCAGGTAGGAAATTGTGTAGCATGAAGAATGGTTCTATAGGCATATGGTATATACTGTATCTCTTGCTTATTAGCAAGAAAATAATAGCAAATTATACAAGGATTTCCAAGCCATGCAATCAGTTCTATCTCTGAAAGTCCTTAGCTGGAAGTGTTAGTTGGAACTCTTAAGTATGTGATTGTTGCTTGACCAAGTCAAAATTGCTCAACATCAACCATTTCTTATCTGTGTGTGCCTTGTCAGACAAAATGCCTCCTTCAGACCTGAGATATAAACTATTTTTTTTTTTAAACAGCTTTAAATAAAGATAAATAAGAATTATAATTATTTGACAATGCCATGACATAAATTTTTACAAAAATTAACGTATGTTTTCATGATGTCTTTTGTCAATACAAAGTTACTTATGCCATCAGCAGGTTGTTGAAAAAATATAAGAATTCAGTTATATATTATTGCTGTATTAGTAGAGATATTGAGCTGCATTTCTCTGTTATATTAATCACAAGTAAACTTTTATTCCTGTGTAGGCTTTGATATAATTTACAATGTTTGGCCTATTTCCAAAAAAATTATTTTAGAATATTCAAAGCAAAGTAAAATCTGCTTGCCAGAACCTTGCTACATTGAATACCAATCAGTAAAGAACCAAGAAAGCATTTCAAAATGGATTGAGGGAAGCATGCAGAATCTGAGAATGCTTCAAATAAATGACGTGAAAAACAGTAAATGGGAAATTTAACAGCTATCCTTTCCCATCCTGCAGATTACTATTGCTCTTGATGTTTGCCTCTGATTTATCTACAAAGTAAAAAGTTCATGTTTATCCCTCCTTAACTTCTAAACTGAAGTTTATCTTTATCCTTGGGCCCATTCAAATAGATTCTCCAGCATCATAAACTGCGTTACCATACTGGCTGTATAAGAACAGAGTTGTGTGCACTTGGGTGTATTTTGGCAGGTGACAGCCCTGAAGTGCATTGTGTTTATGAGCTGATGTGTAATGTGAGCCTTGCCAGACAAAACAGTTCAAAAGCTGGATTATGCACAAATCAGCTTGTAAAGAATGCTTTCAAAGAGAGGTGATAACATTTTGTTGGACATTCATTTTTTTCTTGTATTTATATTTTTTGTTAAGAAAAAATTGTAATATTCCCCTGGGACTTTGTATGGCGAAAACCACAGTGAATATACAAGAATATAATGTATACAAGAATAATATAATGTAATGTTTATTACAAAACAAATTACAATGAAACGAACCAATAGATTCGATAAGATGAATTACAATACAATAGTTTATCGTTCACATATAAACCATACACAAAGTGCAAATGACCTGACAGTCTGTAATACATCAACTGACAAATGAGCTAACAGCTCAAAAGAACTTATACAGTGGTGTTGACCAGATAAATCCAACTCGTTTCTGAATTCATGTTTCCTTCTTCAAGGAATAAATATGTCTGGTCTAAAACATAACAACGTATCAGATAAATGTGAACAACATAGTACATGATATTGCTTTAAAACTATATGGAAAAAAAAGCTGATTACTCGAACACATACAAATTGCACCACATCAAATAATAGATGACAGGTATTCATGAGAAATTGAATAGGGATGCTCTCCAAGTGACACATCAGGGAGAGGACAAGCAGGGACACGCCAATGAACCATCCACTAGCGAGGACCGCACCGCAGCAGCCATTGAGGGGATCTATCAAATATAATCAATGGCATAACTCAAAAAGATATCCTGCTTGTTATTTAACACAAAAGGAATGTGTATTATATAGCTCCAGCACATACATTGTTGATAAAAGGACTCCAAAATAAATAGTATTTGCTCTTCTTCTCTGCCGAGTGCCCCCATTGCTATGGGGACACTCATGCAGGCTTACTCCTGAGCTGGCACTCTGTGTCCATTGATGCACAAAACACGACTTGGTCCCACCTCCCCCACTTTCTCCTTATTGGCTGTGATTGACAGCATTGACTTTGGCTCCAGCTGCTGTCTCTGAGCCAAGGTGGAGGGAGAGAGCCGAGAGAGCTGCTGCTCTTCTGCACAACACAAGTATGTAAGTGCTGCATAAAGGATTGCTGCATAGACATGTGCGGTTCATTTCTTCTCTAATCAAATTTCGTACAAATGTTTTCGTTATTCAGAGATTTGGATTTAAGTCCGAATTACAAACATAATGAATTTAAACAAATCCAAAATAACTAAACAAAATTAGGCCAAGATTCGATCAGAAAACAAATTTGAATTTGAAACATCGAACAAACATTCGAAAACAAATTTAAAGCACAGCTCCCCCAAAAGGGAAAGTTCAGCTTTAAGGACTGATCCCCCTGCTCCCCGTTAAGGATTGGCACCTTTGGGGAGCAGGGGGGAACAGTTACCCAAAATTGACAGGTACCCGCTCCTACTTACTTAAGGCAATTGGAAGCGGAAGTTGTCCTCCCCCCTTCCTCCCAGTAGTCTTCTGGGACACATGACAGGTCCCAGAAGACTACGGGACCATTCACAAGGCGCAGTGCTGCTCATGCATGTGCAGTGGGCGACCGTCTGTGAAGCTGCAAGCTGTCACAGCCAGGTGCCCACACTGAAGATGCCAGCACCGGGAACACAGGACGGCCAATGAAATGGGCTGTGGGAAGGACACTGCGGGATTGAGGGACAGGTGAGTGGCTGTTTTTAAGAATTTGCAGCTGCAGTTTTTCTACCTGCCCCGTTGAATTTTTCTGTCACTGTTGTCGAAAATGAACATTGATTTGACCCCACTACTGATTAGAAAATAAAAAAAATATTCTTGAAACGAATACTCTCGGACGAAAATCTACACAGCCTTCAGCTGGCCATACACGTATAGATTTTCATTTGAGAATTTTCATTTCAGGAATGTTCGTTTGATTTTCTAATCATTAGTGGGGTCAAATAGATGTTTGTTTTTGACAGCAGTGACCAAGGGCGGACTGACCATTTGGAAACTCGGGCACTGCCCGAGGGCCCGGGGTCAGTAGGGGGCCCCATGAGATGCCCCTGGTACCTTTTTCATAGGCTTTCTTGAGTTTGGGCAAGGACACAGGGGTCCCATGATCCCCTATTGCCTGGGGGCCCCATGAGTTGTCAGTCCGCCCCTGGCAGTGACTGAAAAATTCTAAGGGGCAAAACTATTCTCGATCAAACAAATTTTCAGCCAGTGTATGTGGTTATCGTTCAGAAACTACATTCATTTTAAAATCTAATGTTAAAAGCAAATGACAATTTTCTAATGACATTCGTCCATTCATCAAATGTGCAAAGAATTTTCATGTGACTTTTCTTACAAATATTCTCGGCTGAAAATCTCAGCCGAAAACCTACATGTGTATGGCCAGCTTAACTTTCGAATTCAGTTGAATTTTTTTGAATGTGGTTGAAATATTTTCGATTTCGAACAACTTTTCATATTTTGTTGAATCAGTTTCAAATTCGGTTGAACCGATTTTGCATGTGAAAGACTTTTCGAATGTGGTTGAAATGTTTTTGAATTAAATTTGAATATGAATTAGCAAACGAATTTACATGAAATTTGTTAGATTTCGAATCGAAACAAAAACGAAACTAAACAAATTTTTTCATTTTGCTCGTCTATTGCTGCTCTTAAAAATCTTTAATGTAGAAAAAATGATATATGAAAAAATACAAGATAATCAATACAGTGTTCAAAAAACTATTTCAAGCTATTCAGATAACACCCTTCTTCAGATCAGAACACATATAGAAATGAAAAACAAAACTATACTTAATTAATATGATGAGAAAAGCTGGAATCAATTTTACAATTAAGCACAAATTAAACACAAGTTAAACAGACATTTTCTAATGAATCTTTATTCATCATTGTAAATGTTGGTTCAGATTTATTGATGATGCATTTGCAGTATTGACGGGTGACTTAGAATCCATATATCTTTTTAACATACACTATATTGCCAAAAGTATTGGGATGCCTGCCTTTACACGCACATGAACTATAATGGCATCCAAGTGTTAGTCAGTAGGATTGCATCTATAACAATTTCAACTCTTCTGGGAAGGATGTCCACAACGCATAGGAGTGTGCCTATAGGAATGTTTGACCATTCTTCCAGAAGAGGATTTGCGAGGTCAGGCACTGATGTTGGATGAGAAGGCCTGGCTCACAGTCTCTGCTCTAATTCATCCCAAAGGTGTTCTAATCGGGTTGAGGTCAGGACTCTGTGCATGCCAATCAAGTTCCTCCAGCCCAAACTCACTCATCCATGTCTTTATGGACCTTGCTTTGAGTACTGGTGTGCAGTCATGTTGGAAAAGGAAGGGGCCATCCCCAAACTGTTTCCACAAAGTTAGGACCATGAAATTGTCCAAAATGTCTTGGTATACTGATGCCTTAAAAGTTCCCTTCACTGGAACTAAAGGGCTAAGCCCAACACAAACCCCTGAAAAACAATCCCACACCATAATTCTACCTCCACCAAACTTTACACTTGGCACAATGCAGTCAGGCAAGTACCATTCTCCTGGCAACCGCTAAATCCAGACTCATCCATCAGATTGCCAGGCAGAGAAGTATGATTTGTCACTCCAGAGAACACATCTTCTACTGCTCTAGCTTCCAGTGGTGGTGTGCTTTACACCACTGCATCTGAAGCTTTGCATTGCACTTAGTGATGCAAGGCTGGGATGCAGCTGCACAGCCATGGAAACCTCTTTCCATGAAGCTCTCTATGCATTGCTGTTGGGCTAATCTGAAGGCCACACAAAGTTTGGAGGTCTTTAGCTATTGACTCTGCAGACAGTTGGCGACTTCTATGCACTGTGCGCTTCAGCATGCAGTGATCCCACTCTGTCATTTTACTTAGCCTACCACTTGGTGGCTGAGTTGCTGTTGTTCCCAGTTGCTTCCACTTTGTTATAATACCACTAACAGTTGACCATAGAATATTTAGTATCAAGGAAATTTCAGGAATGGAAAGGTGGCAACCTATCATGGTACCATACTTAAATTCATTGAGCTCCTGAAAGTGACCCATTCTTTCACAAATATTTGTAGAAGCAGTCAGCATGCCTAGGTGCTTGATTTATAAACCTGTGGCCATGGAGGTGATTGGAGCACCTGAAACCAATGATTTGAGGCAGGGGCAGACTGAAAACTCCCAGGCAATAGGGGATCATGGGGCCCCTGTGTCCCCTGTGTCCTTGCCCAAACTCAAAAAAGCCTATGAAAAAGGTACCAGGGGCATCTCATGGGGCCCCCTACTGTCCCCGGGCCCTGGGGCAGTGCCCAAGTTTCCAAATGGTCAGTCCGCCCCTGATTTGAGGGGTGTCCCAATACTTATGGAAATATAGTGTATATTTGAATTCTTTGATACTTAGACTTAAATTAAATATGTTGATGAGCACAATAGAAAATCCATTTTTGGACACTCTTTTAAAGATACAGGAAGATCACCTTGTTAGTGATTTCTACATTAAACCTACAGATCGTAATCAATTATTATTATTTTCCAACTTTCATCCCCTGGAGTTTTTAAATCTATACCCCCAAACAATTAACCCACATCTCTAGAATTGTCAGTGACCCACAGGTTCATGAACTGAGGTGGGATGAGATGGAAGGCATCCCCGCAGACTGCCTTTCATTTCTCAATTCCGCCCCAACTCCAATCGGGTTTTAAATATTATTAAGAAACACTGGTCTATCTTGAGTACTATTTATCCGTCTTTATCAGAATTCGGTTTCCCCCCCTTTACCATCTTATCATTGGGGGAGAACTTTGTATGAGAGGTTAGTAAGATCAGATCAATACAGTCCAATTAAATTGCCTCTCGCATTTTTAGGTCCACGTAATTTTGGTTCCTATCCTTGTCTTAGTTGTATACACTGTAACAGTATGATTAAGGGGAAATCTTTCCCTCATCCACATTTAGGTTATAATATATCTGTCAAGGACTATTATACCTGCCAGTCATCATTTGTGGTTTATATAATAATATGTCAATGTGGCTTCCTATATTATGGTGAGAATACTTGAAAGGTAAAGGCCATAATAGCTAGACATAAGTACTCTATTAGGGATAAATTTACTAAGCTACCTTTAGCTAGACATTTTGTGGAAAAGGGTCATACTGTTTCTCGGTTTCTTTATGGTCATTGATGAGATACCAAAAAATAGACATTATGGTTAGAGATGAGCGAATCGAACATGACGAAGTGGAATTCGTTTCGAATATTAGGAAAAATTTGATTCGCGCCGAATCCGAAAATTAGCAAACTTCGGATGCACGAATCGAATTTTCCCCGATCGGCCGATTTTCATCCCTTCTACAGCCAGCAAAAAGTGTCCCTGCAGAGAGCTCCGCTATTTCTGACAGTTCTCTGACAGTTTCTTCACATTTACAGCGGTTGAAACATTGTATCTATTTGTTTCCATTTAGGATACAGATGTTTTTATTTGGAAACAAATAGATACAATGTTTCAACCGCTGTAAATGTGAAGGAACTGTCAGAGAACTGTCAGAAATAGCGGAGCTCTCTGCAGATACACTTTTTGCTGGACTGGAATTCTTCTTATTTTCATCCTACTTCTTCTTCTTCTTCTTCATCCTCATCCTCTTCTTCTTCTTCTTCTTCTTCTTCATCCTCATCCTCTTCTTCTTCTTCTTCTTCTTCTTCTTCATCCTCATCCTCTTCCACTTCTTCTTCTTCTTCTTCTTCTTCTTCTTCATCCTCATCCTCTTCTTCATCCTCATTCTCTTCTTCTTCATCCTCATCCTACTTCTTCTTCATCCTCATCCTCTTCTTCTTCTTCATCCTCATTCTCTTCTTCTTCTTCTTCTTCTTCTTCTTCTTCTTCTTCTTCCTCATCCTCCTCTTCTTCTTCTTCTTCTTCTTCTTCTTCATCATCATCCTCATCTTCTTCTTCTTCTTCATCATCCTCACCATCATCCTCTTCTTCTTCTTCTTCATCCTCATCCTCTTCTTCATCCTCATCCTCTTCTTTTTCTTCTTCATCCTCATCCTCTTCTTCTTCTTCTTCTTCTTCTTCTTCCTCATCCACATCCTTTTCTTCTTCTTCTTCCTCATCCTCTTCTTCTTCTTCTTCTTCATCCTCATCCTCTTCTTCTTCATCATCATCATCCTCATCCTCTTCTTCTTCTTCTTCTTCTTCTTCTTCTTCTTCATCCTCATCTTCTTCTTCTTCATCATCATCCTCATCCTCTTCTTCTTCTTCTTCATCCTCATCCTCTTCTTCTTATTCATCCTCATCATCTTCTTCTTCTTCTTCTTCTTCATCCTCATCCTCCTCTTCTTCTTCTTCTTCATCATCCTCATCCTCTTCTTCTTCTTCTTCCTCACCATCATCCTCTTCTTCTTCTTCTTCGTCCTCATCCTCTTCTTCATCCTCATGTTGTTCTTCTTCTTCTTCCTCATCCTCATCCTCTTCTTCTTCTTCTTCTTCTTCATCCTCATCCTCATCCTCTTCTTCTTCATCCTCATCTTCTTCTTCTTCTTCTTCTTCTTCTTCATCCTCATCTTCTTCTTCTTCTTCTACTTCTTCCTCATCCTCATCCTCCTCTTCTTCTTCTTCTTCATCCTCATCCTCTTCTTCTTCTTCTTCATCCTCATCTTCTTCTTCTTCTTCATCCTCATCCTCTTCTTCTTCTTCATCCTCATCCTCTTCTTCTTCTTCTTCTTCATCCTCATCCTCCTCTTCTTCTTCTTCCTCATCCTCTTCTTCTTCTTCTTCATCCTCAGCCTCTTCTTCTTCATCCTCTTCTTCATCATCATCATCATCCTCCTCTTCTTCTTCATCCTCATCTTCTTCTTCTTCATCATCCTCATCCTCACCATCATCCTCTTCTTCTTCTTCTTCTTCTTCTTCATCCTCATCCTCTTCTTCTTCTTCATCCTCTTCTTCTCCTTCATCCTCATCCTCTTCTTCTTCTTCTTCTTCTTTTTCATCCTCATCCTCCTCTTCTTCTTCTTCTTCTTCTTCTTCTTCTTCTTCATCATCATCCTCATCTTCTTCTTCTTCTTCATCATCCTCATCCTCACCATCATCCTCTTCTTCTTCATCATCCTCATCCTCTTCTTCATCCTCATCCTCTTCTTCTTCTTCTTCATCCTCATCCTCTTCTTCTTCTTCTTCTTCCTCATCCTCATCCTCTTCTTCTTATTCATCCTCATCCTCTTCTTCTTCTTCTTCTTCTTCATCCTCATATTCTTCTTCTTCTTCATCCTCATCCTCTTCTTCATCTTCTTCATCCTCATCCTCTTCTTCTTCGTCGTCCTCATCCTCCTCTTCTTCTTCATCATCCTCATCCTCTTCTTATTCTTCTTCTTCTTCTTCCTCATCATCATCCTTTTCTTCTTCTTCCTCATCCTCTTCTTCTTCTTCTTCTTCTTCATCCTCATCCTCTTCATCCTCATCCTCTTCTTCTTCTTCTTCCTCATCCTCCTCTTCTTCTTCTTCTTCTTCTTCATCATCCTCCTCTTCTTCTTCTTCTTCTTCATCATCCTCATCCTCACCATCATCCTCTTCTTCTTCTTCATCCTCATCCTCTTCTTCATCCTCTTCTTCTTCTTCATCCTCATCCTCTTCTTCTTCTTCTTCTTCTTCTTCCTCATCCTCATCCTTTTCTTCTTCTTCCTCATCCTCTTCTTCTTCGTCTTCATCATCCTCATCCTCTTCTTCTTCTTCATCCTCATCCTCTTCTTCTTATTCATCCTCATCCTCTTCTTCTTCTTCTTCATCCTCATCCTCCTCTTCTTCTTCTTCTTCTTCATCATCCTCATCCTTTTCTTCTTCTTCTTCTTCTTCTTCTTCTTCCTCACCATCATCCTCTTCTTCTTCTTCTTCGTCCTCATCCTCTTCTTCATCCTCATGTTGTTCTTCTTCTTCTTCTTCCTCATCCTCATCCTCTTCATCCTCATCCTCTTCTTCATCCTCATCCTCTTCTTCTTCTTCTTCATCCTCTTCTTCTTCTTCTTCATCCTCATCCTCTTCTTCTTCTTCTTCTTCCTCACCCCCTTCTTCTTCTTCTTCTTCTTCTTCATCCTCAGCCTCTTCTTCTTCTTCCTCTTCTTCTTCATCATCCTCATCCTCCTCTTCTTCTTCTTCATCCTCATCCTCTTCTTCTTCTTCTTCATCCTCATCTTCTTCTTCTTCTTCTTCTTCTTCCTCTTCTTCTTCTTCTTCTTCTTCATCCTCATCCTCTTCTTCTTCTTCTTCTTCTTCTTCCTCATCCTCTTCTTCTTCATCCTCATCCTCTTCTTCATCTTCTTCATCCTCATCCTCTTCTTCTTCGTCCTCATCCTCCTCTTCTTCTTCATCATCCTCATCCTCCTCCTCTTCTTCTTCTTCATCCTCATCCTCTTTATCTTCTTCTTCTTCTTCGTCCTCATCCTCCTCTTCTTCTTCATCATCCTCATCCTCCTCTTCTTCTTCTTCTTCTTCTTCATCCTCATCCTCTTCTTCTTCTTCGTCCTCATCCTCCTCTTCTTCTTCGTCCTCATCCTCCTCTTCTTCTTCATCATCCTCATCCTCTTCTTATTCTTCTTCTTCTTCTTCCTCATCATCACCCTTTTCTTCTTCTTCTTCCTCATCCTCTTCTTCTTCTTCTTCCTCATCCTCTTCTTCTTCTTCATCCTCATCCTCTTCTTCTTCTTCATCCTCATTCTCTTCTTCTTCTTCTTCTTCTTCCTCATCCTCCTCTTCTTCTTCTTCTTCTTCTTCTTCTTCATCATCCTCATCTTCTTCTTCTTCATCATCCTCATCCTCACCATCATCCTCTTCTTCTTCATCATCATCCTCATCCTCTTCTTCATCCTCATCCTCTTCTTCTTCTTCATCCTCATCCTCTTCTTCTTCTTCTTCTTCTTCTTCTTCTTCTTCTTCCTCATACTTTTCTTCTTCTTCTTCCTCATCCTCTTCTTCTTCTTCATCCTCATCCTCTTTTTCTTCTTCATCTTCATCTTCTTCTTCTTCATCATCATCCTCTTCTTCTTATTCATCCTCATCCTCTTCTTATTATTCATCCTCATCCTCTTCTTCTTCTTCTTCATCCTCATCCTCCTCCTCTTCTTCTTCATCATCCTCATCCTCTTCTTCTTCTTCTTCCTCACCATCATCCTCTTCTTCTTCTTTGTCCTCATCCTCTTCTTCATCCTCATGTTGTTCTTCTTCTTCTTCTTCTTCTTCTTCTTCTTCTTCTTCTTCCTCATCTTCATCCTCTTCTTCTTCTTCTTCATCCTCATCTTCTTCTTCTTCATCCTCATCCTCTTCTTCTTCTTCTTCTTCATCATCCTCATCCTTTTCTTCTTCTTCTTCTTCTTCTTCTTCCTCACCATCATCCTCTTCTTCTTCTTCTTCGTCCTCATCCTCTTCTTCATCCTCATGTTGTTCTTCTTCTTCTTCTCCTCATCCTCATCCTCTTCATCCTCATCCTCTTCTTCATCCTCATCCTCTTCTTCTTCTTCTTCATCCTCTTCTTCTTCTTCTTCATCCTCATCCTCTTCTTCTTCTTCTTCTTCCTCATCCCCTTCTTCTTCTTCTTCTTCTTCTTCTTCTTCATCCTCAGCCTCTTCTTCTTCTTCCTCTTCTTCTTCATCATCCTCATCCTCCTCTTCTTCTTCTTCATCCTCATCCTCTTCTTCTTCTTCTTCATCCTCATCTTCTTCTTCTTCTTCTTCCTCTTCTTCTTCTTCTTCTTCTTCATCCTCATCCTCTTCTTCTTCTTCTTCTTCTTCCTCATCCTCTTCTTCTTCATCCTCATCCTCTTCTTCATCTTCTTCATCCTCATCCTCTTCTTCTTCGTCCTCATCCTCCTCTTCTTCTTCATCATCCTCATCCTCCTCCTCTTCTTCTTCTTCATCCTCATCCTCTTTATCTTCTTCTTCTTCTTCGTCCTCATCCTCCTCTTCTTCTTCATCATCCTCATCCTCCTCTTCTCTTCTTCTCTTCATCCTCATCCTCTTCTTCTTCTTCGTCCTCATCCTCCTCTTCTTCTTCGTCCTCATCCTCCTCTTCTTCTTCATCATCCTCATCCTCTTCTTATTCTTCTTCTTCTTCTTCCTCATCATCACCCTTTTCTTCTTCTTCTTCCTCATCCTCTTCTTCTTCTTCTTCCTCATCCTCTTCTTCTTCTTCATCCTCATCCTCTTCTTCTTCTTCATCCTCATTCTCTTCTTCTTCTTCTTCTTCTTCCTCATCCTCCTCTTCTTCTTCTTCTTCTTCTTCTTCTTCATCATCCTCATCATCTTCTTCTTCATCATCCTCATCCTCACCATCATCCTCTTCTTCTTCATCATCATCCTCATCCTCTTCTTCATCCTCATCCTCTTCTTCTTCTTCATCCTCATCCTCTTCTTCTTCTTCTTCTTCTTCTTCCTCATACTTTTCTTCTTCTTCTTCCTCATCCTCTTCTTCTTCTTCATCCTCATCCTCTTTTTCTTCTTCATCTTCATCTTCTTCTTCTTCATCATCATCCTCTTCTTCTTATTCATCCTCATCCTCTTCTTATTATTCATCCTCATCCTCTTCTTCTTCTTCTTCTTCTTCATCCTCCTCCTCCTCCTCTTCTTCTTCATCATCCTCATCCTCTTCTTCTTCTTCTTCCTCACCATCATCCTCTTCTTCTTCTTTGTCCTCATCCTCTTCTTCATCCTCATGTTGTTCTTCTTCTTCTTCTTCTTCTTCTTCTCCTCATCTTCATCCTCTTCTTCTTCTTCTTCATCCTCATCTTCTTCTTCTTCATCCTCATCCTCTTCTTCTTCTTCTTCTTCTCTTCTTCTTCTTCTTCTTCTTCTTCTTCCTCATCTTCTTCTTCTTCTTCTTCATCCTCATCTTCTTCTTCTTCATCCTCATCCTCTTCTTCTTCATCCTCATCCTCTTCTTCTTCTTCTTCTTCTTCTTCATCCTCATCCTCCTCTTCTTCTTCTTCTTCTTCATCATCCTCATCTTCTTCTTCTTCATCATCCTCATCCTCACCATCATCCTCTTCTTCTTCATCATCCTCATCCTCTTCTTCATCCTCATCCTCTTCTTCTTCTTCTTCTTCATCCTCATCCTCTTCTTCTTCTTCTTCTTCCTCATCCTCTTCTTCTTCATCATCCTCATCCTCTTCTTCTTCATCCTCATCCTCTTCTTCTTCATCCTCATCCTTTTCTTCTTCTTCTTCTTCTTCCTCATCCTCTTCTTCTTCATCCTCATCCTCTTCTTCATCTTCTTCATCCTCATCCTCTTCTTCTTCTTCGTCCTCATCCTCCTCTTCTTCTTCATCATCCTCATCCTCTTCTTCTTCTTCTTCTTCTTCTTCTTCTTCTTCTTCCTCATCATCATCCTCTTCTTATTCTTCATCCTCATCCTCTTCTTCTTCCTCATCCTCATCCTCATCCTCTTCTTCTTCTTCTTCCCCATCCTCTTCTTCTTCATCATCCTCATCCTCCTCTTCTTCTTCATCCTCATCCTCTTCTTCTTCTTCATCCTCATCCTCTTCTTCCTCTTCCTCTTCTTTTTCATCCTCTTCTTCCTCTTCTTCTTCTTCTTCATCCTCTTCTTCATCCTCTTCCTCTTCTTCTTTTTCTTCTTTTTGTCTTCCTCTTGCAGGTCACTGCTCATGCGCAGATTTTTTATCGGCAAAAAATCGTCCGATTTGCCCACTATTGCCGCGAAAATTGGCCGATCGGCAAAATCGGCCGATTTTTTTTCCAACTTTACAGAAAAAAAAAACGGCCAAAATACCGAAAAACGGCCGACCAAATAGCCCACTAACGATCCGAAAATCGGCTGATTTTATTTTTGGCCGAAAAATCGGCCGATTTTCGACCCATCTATGGCCTGCATTAGGGCCACAGAGACTTTAGGGCCACAGAATCGTTACTCAGGGACACAGAATCGTTACTCAGGGACACAGAATTGTTACTCAGGGACACAGAATTGTTACTCAGCGACACAGAATCGTTACTCAGGGACACAGAATTGTTACTCAGGGACACAGAATCGTTACTTAGGGCCACAGCTATCAAAGAATCGAAAATTTAAAGTGACATACACCCTTTTTTTTTTGGTGGCTGTCGTGCACAGTTGGTGCTGCAGTTTGCCGATTGTGCAAAATAAACTGACTTTCTGCTTCACAACCACTATTGTACGTTCAAAGAGTTAAATCCATTTACACGCCGGCTGGCGGTAATATTTTTTGGGTGATTAGTGCATTCCAGTGACACAAACGTACAGTTTCCAGCCAACGGCAAGCTGCAATTGACCTATTGTGTACAATAAACTGACTTTCTGCTTCACAACCGCTATTGGCCTTCAATTGAAGCTGCTTCCGCTCCGCCACTCTGCCATTGGACTCTTGATAGTCGTCTCCCCACGCTGCTGTTGGGGGACTTTTTAACCTAGGCCTGTGTATGGCCTTCAATTGAAGCTGCTTCTGCTCCGCCACTCTGCCATTGGACTCTTGATAGTCGTCTCCCCACACTGCTGCTGGGGGGACTTTTTAACATAGGCCTCTGTGTGGCCTTCAATTTAAGCTGCTTACGCTTCGCCACTCTGCCATGGGCCCCTGTACCGCCTCCTCATGCTGCTGCCAGGTCCAGAGTGTCTCATGGGTCCCTGTACGGCCTCCCATTGCTGCTGTCTCCATCGCCACACTCTGCCATGTGCCACTTTCAGGTCTCCTCACACTGCTGGTGGGTTCCATTTTGTCATAGGGTGCTGTATGGCCTCCCATTGCTGCTGCCTCCACCGCCACACTGTGGCTCCACACTCTGGTTTTGGCCCCGTGACTGCCCAAATGAGTGAAGTGTGCGGTGATTCTAAGATCGACGGCACTCATCTGCATGTCATACTGACTGACAGTATTATTTCTCTTCCCCAGCAGACTCCAAGGGCATTTAAATTAAAGGTACAGTGTTCTGCACTAATATAAAGGCTCTCTGAAGCCTAGAAAACCTTTTAATAAGTTAAATTTGCAGCGAATAAATTCGCATCGAATCAAATTTATTCCGCAAATTCGGCGAATCAGCCGAATCGAATTTTTGAATAATTCGCTCATCTCTAATTATGGTAATAGAGAATTACAGCTAAAACAATAGGAGGTCCAGTGGATTCATCGTCTCCCAAGGGACTTAATTCGGATTTTGACTTGTATTTATTTCTTTAATGTTTTCAGGAATTATCATTTATTTTATTTTTTGTGGTCATTATTGTGCAGTTATTAATTTATATCCTTTTTTTTCTTCTTTGTTATGAGATAGCTTAAATTGTGTATATATGTGCTTTTTATAACATGTTTCCTATGTTTGTATTCTACACTTGTGATATGGAAGCTTTTTTAAGTGCAGCAATCCTCTTTTCCTTTTTCTATATATGGCCTTTTGGGAGGGCCTGATTGCTATGCACTGTGATCAATCACTGCTTTGCACCTCACCTATGTGATTGTTTTATATTTATAAATAAAAACACACATTCGTTTTTTATGTAGAAATTATTACATTAAAATAATGATTAATAAATATGTTGCCTCATGATACTATATTAGGTTCCAGTTGTGAGTTGAAGGTTGAAGGAGAAGGGGGATATCCCTAAAAAGTGATATATGGCAAAATGAACAACTCAGGGTGTGCAGTAAGCAGCTTATGTCATGAGATTCATGGGGGGGGGGCTGTAGTCCACCTTAGAGGGATGGCCCCTTATGGGAAGGTAGAGGTTTGGCAGAGAGATCTATCCAGATTCATTGAAAGTGTTATGTGTTATGCTCCTATGCTCCTGAGATCTTTGATCCAAAGGCCCCAGATTTTTGTGAATATTGGAATTGGAGGTGAGCTTTGGCAAAAGAAAATTCCAGTAGAAATTTGAGTGAAATTTATGTGAAGCATGCTAGATTTAGAGAATATGGTCTTGAATGGGGAAGCAGAACCAAATGTTTTTAGAGTAGCTTGTAACACAGGTAGTGACTCAAGAGGATTAGATAGAAAAAGGAGGAAGTTATCAGCATAAAGTCTTATTTTGTCTCTTCCAGACTATCTGAGATGCCTGAGATAAGGGGGTTGGACATAATAGATGCTGCTAACAGTTCCATAACTAAGACAAAGATGACAGGTGATAAAGTGCACCCCTGTCTTGTGCCATTTGTAATAGGTATGGAGTGGACAGAAGCCCTGAGGACCAAACTCTGGCACTAGGTGTTGTGTATATGCCCAGGATAGCCCTTAAAATGCTGCCATTAAGACCAAATTTAAATAAGACTTCTTTCAGTGACAACCAATGCGTCCTATCAAAAGTGTTCTCCCCATTAAAAAATAAAAGCAGAGAGGCCTTTTAATAGTGTTCAGCTCACTGGATAAGATCTGTAAACTGTCCCATTGTTGGTCTGCTTTTCAGTCAAAAACCCCACCTGATATTTATGGACCAAGAGTGATATGTATTTGGATAAAATGGGTTGGAAGAATTTTAGCATAAATTTTCATGTCTGAGTTAAAAAAAAAGGTGTAGTCTCTTTCTGTGTTGTGTAGACATCTACAGAGGTCATAAAGGTCTTCTGAGAGAAGACAAGAAGAAAGGGCAATAGCGCTTTTGCTACAGATATTAGAGGAGTCTAATTTGTAATCAATTACCTCATTATAGGATTAGATGATCCCTTGGGTAGGGGTAGAGCCTATCCAAAAGCGATCTAAATAAGTGCTTTTGGTGCACATGCGAAACATAAACATTGATTTTTAACTAGGGGATGGCTATCAAATAAAACCGAAAGTATGATATACTGACCATGGGGGCAGGATCTACATGATGCAATTAAAAATAAATCGAATTTCAGACTTCTATCATCAACTCCTAGTTTCTTACTGTTCACATTTTCAAAAAAAAACCAATGAGGGAATAGTTTGTGCTGACAGACAAGGGCTCTTCCATTTGCAAAATGTATCTCGTGGACACAGAGTATGTCAGCTCACTGGGATAGGGACTCTTTCCACATTACATACTTCATTTCCACAGTTGACATTTAAATGGACTATTTAGTCCTTTAACATTAAAGGTAGTATTTTTAAGTGCCATTTTTGATGTGTGTGAGGTAATGTATTAGATGCCAATAAATACGACATGATCCCTAAGAAACCACAATTATACCTGCATAAAGTGTTCAAAAAGGTTGACACAAACAATGTGACTATACAGAATAGAAATAAATAAACTAAATCAAGTTACAGTATAACCATAAATTCAACAATGAAAACAGGCAGTGTGGTTAGCACACTAGTATTCCGGGTTGTGGAACTACAACATAGGAGTGTCTGCAGGAGATGAAAGATGAAGGAAGAAGGTATGTTTCTCACCTGAGGTTAAGGCACAGAGCCACAATGGGTATTGTTCACCATTGACCAGGACTCAGTAACTCTTATGGGAAGCTGAACTGAGCATGATTGTGGCATTGGAGTGATGGTGATACCCCATTTTTAGGGCAGATTAAAACCCTTTTTTTGGGGTAAGTATTGACACCAAATGGTTTTGGTGAGTTACTAGAAGTTTTGTGGAATATCCCCACCTATAAGGGATATTGCAGTCTCACAGAGATTTGGTGATTTGTGCAAATTTTGTGCATTGATGTGCTGTATCTGTGGAAATATCTGCAAAAAGAGAAACTTGTGATTGGGGATCTTGGAGGGAGCATGCAGTCCTTGCGGAACTCATCAGCTGTGACACGGGCAATTACATCCCTTGGAACAGATGTGGGAAGATGCTTAGGCTTAATGATCTTATGCACCCAGTCAATAATAAGATCTGGAAGTGAAAACGATAGGAAGATTTTAAGGAATAACTGTTGCAGATTAGATGTCAACTCACTAGTTCTGATAGTTTCACAAATGTTGCTGAATTTAATATTGTTCCTTCTAGAACAGTCTTCCAAATCAGCAAGCTTGGGTTTGAGGTGCTGGAGCTCCTCCGGGTGGCTATAATAAGCATCAACCATTTCATTAAATGCTTTTGTAAAATTCTTCATCTGTTTCTCAATATGGTCTCTTCACCTGATCTATTTTGGAGTGAATGTGAGCAATGGAGGAGTGTAGCTACATGTAGATGTACTTCTGAAGCATAGGTTTCAGGATGTGTTCTGAGGCAGGGTTGTCAGTTGCTGGTATGGTGGTTAGGGAGTCTATATTATCCCTCTCTATGTAATGTGCAGATATTTCATCCCAAAATTTACTTACTGGAGTCTTGTTGTGAGAATGTGCAGGTAAAACAGCTGCTCTTTTGGTCCTGTCTTTGGTGTGCAGTGATCCCCAATTGATGTGTCATCCATAGCTGACACAGTGGGCACAATTCACTAAAGCTTATAACATGAGTTAAGTCAGTCACATGACCACATATCGCATGGGATGCTGAAAATGTCAATTCACTATTGCTAGTATGCAGTATTTACCGAAAACCGGTAAATACCACATAGAAAGACCTTAAAGTCAATTCACAAAAGGAAATAAATAATTAAATGCATGCAGTAATTAAGTAGTGGTCCAGGCTTGCAGTTTGTCCTGGTATCTGTGAGTACTGTTATGGGTTGTTAAGGAATGGGTGGCCACAGAGTGCTTAAAGCGGAGTTCCATTCACTCTGTAAAAAAATAAAAGTCAGCAGCTAAAAAAATTGTAGCTGCTGACTTTTAAAAAAACAGCCACTCACCTGTCCCACGATCCCGCGTTGCCCCCGCTACAGCCCATTTCACCGGCCGTCCTCTATTCCAGGCGCCAGTATCTTCAGAGTGGGCACCCGGCTGTGACAGCTTTCAGTTTCACAGCAGGGTGCCCACTGCGCATGATCGAGTAGCGCTGCACTTCCTGAATGGCCTCGTCGTCTTCTGGGACCTGTCATGTGTCCCACAAGACTTCGGGGAGGGGGGGTAGGAGGACAACTTCCATTTCTGATCACCTAGGTGATCGCAGCGGAAGTGGGAGCGGGTACCTGTCAAATTCGAGTACCCATTCCCCCCCCCGCTCCCCAAAGGTGCCAATCCTTAATGGGGAGTGGGGGACCAATCTTTAAAGCGGAACTTCCCCTTTTTGGGTGGAACTATGCTTTAACAACCTATGAGTCATCAGCTGTCAGCGGGGTTCCCCACTGACAGCTGAATGTAAAAAAAAAAATTGGCGGCAATTAAAAATTAATTACAAAAATGGGGTAGGTGTCCCCCCTCCCATCTATACCAAGCCCTTTGGGATATGCCCCAAAAGGTGAACTTATCCTTTAAGCTTCCCTAACCATCTAGGGCCACTTAAAGCCCATTGCACTCTTAAAAACACAATTTTGGCTTACCCCAGACTAATTGATATCCCAAATTGGCAAACATTTGCTTAAATGTCCATATTTTACATCGATCTTTCAGTGAAGCAGAAACTACCAATGTTACCTAATCTCCAGTAAAAACAGAGCAAACAGCATCTCAATAAAGACAATATGCAGAAGCTGATTGTAATACCTGGATGTCCCAAAGACAGCCTACTGACTGGTTAAAACCTGGGTGCTGAATTCCAGAGAACTGGTTTGCTGGTCTCCTGTGAAGTTTACCATTTTGCAGGCATAGTTTCTTCAGTTCCATTGTAAAATAACAGCTGTCATTTTTGGAGCTGTGTTTCAGTATCCATCAGCAGCATTTAGCAAAAATTCAGTTCCACCTACTTAACGAATAGAATAAGCATTCAACAAATCTTTGGAGCATGTGAAATGTCTTCACTACATGTATATTTAGCTTGCAAAGCTCAGGGATGTGTCAAAGCTAAACTGAATATAATTTAGTTTAGGCCTGGCACT
Source organism: Staurois parvus (assembly GCF_062004578.1). Classification (NCBI taxonomy): domain Eukaryota; kingdom Metazoa; phylum Chordata; class Amphibia; order Anura; family Ranidae; genus Staurois; species Staurois parvus. The sequence goes on from NW_028317951.1 coordinate 9,777,790, forward strand.
GAAAATAGAGGAGATAAAATAACAGGACAGGAATTGCTCTCCACAACAACTGTGCTCAAGCTAGAAATTTTCGGTTGTCATTGTTGGTCTATTTCTGTCTATTGCACACTTTTTTTCAGGCTGAAGTTTCAATATTGAATGTTTTGAGTTTAATTCAACTTTCATGCATACATGCTTTCGAGTGTATACTGATTACTGCCATTTTTTTAATGTAAGAAAGTTGATCGTTCCAATTGACAAAACTATTGAATTTGATTTTTATTTTATGCAGATTGTTTTTCTCTGTCAATATTTGGTTGCTGATTAAATGTGGAACATAATTACATTGTAGGGCATGCACAGCAATTATTGTAGGTTGATTTTCCAGCAGAAACTGGAAATTTAGATGCAACTGGTAACTTAACAGGAAAATGAAATTGTTTCAGAAGTCAAGGACATATGAATAGGGGCAACATTATAGTGTGTAATCTAGTGTGAACACTAAACCAAGTTGTCTCTTGAAATGTTTTTAATGAATATTTGCTCAGATCATTTTACTGTAACAAGGACTATATACAGTAAATCTGTCTTTCTGTCAGACACACAGAATTTGAAATTCAAACCAATTTTTGCAACCATTTCACGTAACTTAGTTGATACGGTATTTCTGTCTTTCACTTTATAATGGATGTCTATCAAAAAGGAAATTAGCTTGAATATTACAAAAAGAATAGGACAAATGGCTTTGTTCTCTCATAGTATACTCTTGGTATAGTTTGTTTAGAAATTGGCAGGAGCCCTTGCGGTAGTCTATGTATGTTTATTGTATGCAATAGATTGAAAATCATTCAGAGAATTGTTTCAGAGCTAAGCAAAAATTAATCAAAATTATGTTAACATGGCAAGATCATTCCTTCACGGACTGCAAGTAACGACAACCTTAGCAGCTGTCAGCTTGTAGTTATCAATGAACCACCATGGTACTGTGGAGCTCCTTACTAGTTAATTGAAGCTTCCTGTCAGAATATATGCTTGCTTTACATCCTGTATGCAAAGGTACCACTGCAAAGGTAGATTTCATCTAATTTCTGTACTTTAGCTTTTAGGGACCCTTTCTTTTGCCGATGAAAAAGGAAAAGGTCACTAAACATCACTTCCTCTTCCTTTACTCTTACAGGTCCCAGGAGTGAAATAAAATACCCTACAGTCAATACTGGGCCTGTGACCCACTCCATATCTCCCAAATGACATCACTGGTGCCCTATGATTGGTCAAGCACGGTCATAGGGAGGCAAAGAATGAATCCATATAAGTTACAACGTGTTGGTTACACTGAACCTACTGGGCTGCTGACAGATGTTTCATACTAGCCTTTGTCAGTGGATTTTAATGTATTTTCTTCAATAATACCTTACATACTAATTCAAGTTTGTGCACTCTTGTTTTCCTTTTGCTTTTAGAACTGGCCACTGTTGTGACCACTTTCAGATTTCCACTTGCATTACCTTTTAGTGATTTTCCTCCTGATATTTGGACATAAAAAGAGCACTGAACTGCAAGTTAGTAGCTTAGCCAGTTTTCCAAATTCCATATTTTGAAACACCAGCAATAAAATTATCTGGGCAGTCCACATTACTACTTCTGGCTGTCTTTACCCAATTCCAAAAGGAGAAAGAAGCGCCTTTTATAATGGCTGGCTATCTCCCTCCCATACATACAGTACACCACCAAAACCCATAAGGAATCTGGGCTGGGTGCTGAAATGCAATGCTCAATAGCTATGGCTTAGGACTACATAAAAGATGTGTTAAACAGACACAAGCAAAGACTTATGAGGGAAAACAAGTGTAGTGCTTTCCAACCAGTGAAGTATGTTTCAAGGCTTTTTGCCCACTTTTTTTCAATTAAAGCTTAAAAACACAAAATTGGTTACCTTAGCAGGTGTTTTTAGCTTAAAAAAAAAAATTTCCAGCCTCCTGGATATCTGGACTCCACAGCCCCCAAGCTTGTCTCTGCACAACAAACAAACTGCCCAACATGCTGTTTTTATAACAATGAAAGTTGTGTTAGTAAGACTGCTTTAAATTACTCTTTAAGTTTATTTTAAAAGAATGAAGAGAACTGCATAATTTAGATGGAATGTTGTAGCAGTCACACCATAGTAGACCATTTTTACTGGTAGAACTGGCATCGTTTAATGATGTAGGCCAGGAGTGGAAATTTGACTCAGGTATGTGCACCCTCAAGGTATCTATGAAGTGCCCATCCTTCTCCAGGAAACTTGTAAGTCGACATGTGTTAGTGTTCTGTTTGCTGCTCTTGCTTTTGCTTCACTAGGTATTATTTACATTATAGGCAAACCAGGGAAGAAAATTGTAGACTGAAAGAAAATCCAGAATTTAAGCCAAAGATTGGGTAGGTGCAAATGCTTAAAATTGTAAAATGAGGCATAGGTCAGTAAAAACCAGTAAAATAGAAGTAATAGCTGAACAAATGTTTACAAAGGCCAATAGAAAATACATTTCTCAGTCAAAATGCCAGTTTGTTAAATCTTTCAAATCGGATGGCTACGGCATCAGAACCTCTGATAAAGTGATGTAATTAGGAAAGTAGGTAGTGCAGAGATGCCACTGGCATGAGGGAACAAGCCAGACAAATGCTTAAATCAAGGACAAAATATTGCCAGCTTTGTAATATAGAAGGTTGATTTGCTATACATGAGGTGCTGATCAAGTTTAGTTCATAACAGTGCTACCTGAGGGACTGAGAACATGATACAATTTTGGCATCTTGCAAGAATTCAAAGCACTAAGCTGAAAATCTGCAAGTGGCAATACAGAGGAAAGTGGAATGTATCACCTAGTATGGCTATTTCACTCACTGCCAGTTTAAAAGCAAAACGACCCTTTTGAAAAAAAATATAATGTTCATGGGGTTCTCTTGTTCCAAGTACATCTGATAGGACTGTAAAAATAAGGAATTGTAAGCTACCACTCCTTTTCATGAAAGCTGTCCCATTAGCATGAACTACTACAGAGGGATGCAAACTTTGATACACCCTTTGCCACTTATTAGCTCAAATACCATTGTAATCAACAAAGGCAGAATGTTTCAATTGCTATATTTAAATGTTTTAGTATCTCCACGTTTTAAAACATTTTCAACAGACTACTGTTGTGTATATTTTTTCCAGTTTATAAGAAAATGCAGAATACTTTTTGGTTTCCCCTCTTTACTGCTTATGACACATTTACTTGCACTGTAGTGTTCATAAGCATCTTTTCATGCTATTGTTATTATTTTGTTACAGTTTTCTATTCTTCAATTATACATGCAAGGTTGTAAAGTTTGTCTTTGTGTCTACCACTCATTATAGAAGATCAGAAGAGCAATTATTTGGCATTAATACAGAAAGCTGAGTGTCATTTGCATAGATGTTGTGGCTTAGATTTTGATATTTATTACATTGCTGAGTAATGCATTTTAACAACTAGGAAGACATATCCTAGTCTTCTGATATGGTTTATAATTTTGTATCAATAGTTAAAGGGTAACCAATGAGTACTGGCAATTCCACATGTTAATTACCAGCTGTGCAATGGTATCCTTGCATTGAAAATTTTTCACAAATAATTTTAGAACTCGGTTGCATCACACCACAGTAACTAAGTTTGTGTGTGTGTGTGATATTCAAGATTCTATGCTTTTAAATGAATTATGGATAAAAGGTCCCACAATATTGCAACATAACAATGGTTTGGAAAAACCTAATTACACAAAGTTGAGCAAGAACACAATGTAGGTTTTGTGCAGGCTGTATAATGAAAAAAAAAATTGACATGAAAACTAGATCAAAGGTTTTTGCTTACAAACAACTCTGCCAAGTTTATTTCCATATACAAAGAAAACTTGCTTTACTTCTGTTTTATCATCAGCTAGACAGACCCAGCCAATGTGTACTTTTTTTTCTACTGAAAACGTGGTAAAGGCAAATTACAAAAGCACCACATACATCAAATACTGAAATAATTTCTTTCTTTGTTGCTTTAACCGGCTTTTTTAAAGCAAGGCAGATAATAAAGCATACACCATTTAAAATCATATCTAGTACAAATGAAACATAATAAAGAAAAAATGTAATTAGTTTTTAATGAAACCCTTTTCCTATATTTGCGTGTTTAGTGCCAGTTTATGGGATGCAATTTCCTTACACTTGAAAACCAAGCCGTCTACATTATCTAATTGAGTTTGATGACAATGCCACCTGTTGAAAGCATGAAAAACTCTTCTCTTTTTGTTCCCGAATTCTTTCATCCCATTCACGAACACAGAAAATATGGAAGTTATCTGCTTTACAATATGCTTGAATTCATGTACTGAGATATATGCATTTAGAGGAAATATGGAAGATGGTCTCTAATTTGAATGCAAATGTGGTCATTATGAAAGCTTCTCTTTGTAAAGGCCTGATTCACTGCTTATGCATAATATGTATCATTGTATTTTCTACTCTTTAATCAACCCGCTCTTAATCTTCCGTTACATACTACACATAATAAATAAGGATATTTTTTTCCAAGAAAAATTTGAAAGGGACTATGATACAATATGAAACTGTTGTGTGAGAAGATTGTGATGGTATCAGTTATTTCTGTAGACATAGATCAAATACTAATTCAGGGATAGAAAATAGATTCATCTTCAAGGCTCAGAAAATAGTATGCACATACGTCAGAGAATCATCACTTCCTTTAAAGCTTCCTTACAGAGGTGTTTTACTTTATGCTGGGTTCCCTTTAAAGCTAATCTCAGTGAAAACAGCAAGAACACATTCATTATAGATAAAAATGATCTTTTTTACATACCTAAAGATTTCCAGTTCTCTTCATCCAGCCCTATGATTTACATAGCCCAGTCAAACAGCAGTGCTAGATTGCTGACCTGACTTTTGTCTACAGAAGTTAAAACCCAAGTACAGCCTGTACAAAGAATGAGAAAATCCAATGGATAGCATGAATTCAAAAAAAGCATATTAAGCTGTGATGCTCATCTCCTCTCCGATGCTGTCCCCTACCGAGTCATCTGCTCACTAATCCAGCTCTGGTCTTCTATTAGATTGGATGATACCCAGCCCACAGGAGAAGGCTGCAGACACATACACTGTATAACAATATTATATATATATATATATATATATATATATATATATACACACACACACACATACTGTGCATACACATACAGCAAACAATTTTGCACTACTACAAGTTAAGAATAATCTTAAACTCAATTTATCTTCAGCATGACACATATGGGGTTATTTATTAAAACCAGAGCGTGCAAAACAGCTCTGCACAGAAACCAATCAATGCAGGCTTTATTGCTAAAGCTTATTTGAACAAGCTGAAGTTAGAAGCTGATTGGCTACCATGCAAAGCTACACCAGATTCTGAGTGCACCAGTTTTATTAAATCTACCCCATACTATCAAACATTGATTTATCTTATTAAAGTATAAAGGCACCCAATTTCTGATGCCCTCAGCCAGGCCTGTACTTGAGGCACAGCCAGTGATGTATTTAGGTTTTGTGCTGCCCTAGGCAACACAAAAATCGTCTGCCCCCACGGACACCGACCCCCCCCCCCGATATTGTCCAACAACTCCCCTGCCCCCCACCTGGGATAGAGAGAAAGACACTCATCTTCACAGCTCTGGACATTCCCAGAAACAAGAGTCAGGCTCTACATACACCATCAAGCAGCCTGCAGCCTCTCTCGGATCCCACCTGGTTCCCAGGTATCCCTTCTTTCATCCCTTCTTCTGGGAGGAGGTGCTGCCCCCCTAAAAAATGCCGCCCTAGGCAAGTGCCTTGTTTGCCTTGTGGTAAATACGCCCTTGGGCACAGCCCTAATAATTAGAATGTTCTCTTGCTTTTGCTGTTGGTAATACCAGAGGGTAGAGTAATGAATATGACAACTTCTATACCAGCATATATGAGCTGGTTTTTAATTTATGACCTGGCTCTGATGGAAAAAATGAAAGCTTTTAAGTATGTCAATTGTTTGAAGAAACAAAAATACATTTTAACCTCTGTCACACCAAGACAAGGTTATTGAAAATCCACACAAGGTGAATTTTACAATTTTCCTTTATTAATTCAAAGGAAAATTGAGTTGATCTATATCATTTAGGTGTTTTTTCCCCAAAACAGTCAACTACATTTCAGCAAACATGTTTATAACACAGTCTTGATAATAGATACTAACACCTAATTGCTTACCGTGGGTGAGAAACTTTTAAAAAACAATCTGACAATCTCATGATAATTAAGTTTGTAATTTTAATATCCACTAAATCTCTGAATTCAACATCCAGCAAATACACATTTATAGTTATAACACATGGTTGACATGAAGCTTGCTTTGGGTGTGACATAACAGGATCTCTGACAAGGTGTTACACCTTTCCACACTTTTTAACATTATTCTGTGCTCTGCAAGATAGCTCACCAGTCAACATGACTATTTCTTTCTTCACACTGACATTATTTCATAAAGCTTTTTACAGCAATTCTGCTTTAGAAAAAAGGCTGTGGTCAACCTTATTTGAATCTTCAAGATGGACAGAAATAATAGGGATAGTTTTTTTTAAGCAGCTACAGGCCTGTAAATGATCAAGAAGTAAATTTAATAAAAAATGTAACTATTAAAAAATATAATTAGTATTTCATATAGTATTTTAAAACCAATGTGCAAAGTGCTGTAATTCATTGCAAGTAACCTGACCTTTGGTTCAATGAAAAAGGCTATTGGTTATTATGGGTTCTTTTCAGCTGTAAAAATGACAGTTATAATTCACATGGGCACATCCTTCTCTCCTTTTTTTCAACACACTGTTCTTGTTTGAATAACAAATATTTGTTGTCAGCTTATGCAGACCAATTAAATCCAATTTTACCACATGGCACAATTGTTATTAAGTAATACAACTACTTCAGTAGTATATTCATATCTATCTATCTATCTATCTATCTATCTATCTATCTATCTATCTATCTATCTATCATGTATCTATCTATCTATCTATCTATCTATCTATCTTAATCAAAATTCAATTCATTAATAAATAAGTGCATAATAGTAATACATCAAGTTAATAAAGTGTTGTATTAGATTAATAAATCAACAAAGTAGCATGTTGCATCAAAAATACATTGTTCAGAGCTTACAGTGTCCAGTGCATTTAAAATATTTTAAAGTATCTCGTGTTCCTTGTACGTGGCCAATATATTGTATTCATTAGTATTGCACCGTTCCACCAAGAGATTCATAAACCACTCCATGCATCCATGTACCATCACCTCCACCTTCGAAAATGTGCCAGATAATTTTGACCTCATTTTTTTTTTACACAAAAGATAGGTCTAACAGTGCTTTTCACCCTTTGAGGTATATTTGCTCCAAATCCACCAGCTCACTTCCCAAGTCTCATCCCAGGTAAGCTTCATGCCAAACAGGTTTTAAAATAGAAGAAAGGAAAAGACCTCAACCACATAAAACCAGATTGATTGGTATTTCAGTAGTATGTTTTTACTGTTATTCTGTTGTAAAGAGCACTACAATTACAGAATGCTGTGCTGCTCTTTCTTAAGGAGACTTGGTCCTTACAATAAACATGTGGCAAAAAAACAGCTCATGTCTGCTACATTCCCTCTACTCCCTCTATTCTAGTGCTGCCACTTTGTAACTTCTGTAATACTCTTAATCATCTAAACAGGTCAAGGAGTATAGGATAACTTTATTCCCCGCCATGCACTGTGGTTTCTTTCACTGTCACTACAGGACTCAACAAATGCATAAAGGTTGGAGGAAGGAATGCAATTTTAAAAATAAAATGTTTTAGGCCCAGTTGACATGGGCTTACTGATCCATACATCTGTGCAAAGGTCCATCTTCATCCATGTGGGATGTCCAGGTGCAGTCTGTTCAAATTAGTGCATTGGTCTCATACGGATGAACGGTCAGGGATGCACTTGGAGATCTGTGCCAGTCCCTGTAGCAATCTGCCTGTCATTGATTTGTACACCTGTGAATCTTGTGCAGGCGAAGTAGTCGCATAAATGTACATAAGGAGTGTTTTGTATGGGGTCCCCTGGAATTCTTACCAGATCTGAAGGGCAATTTTATGAATATTGAGGGGACCCCACAGTGTCAGCCAGGAATCCCTGACAACTGAATGGGTCAAGCAGAGGTCACTCACGGTTGTTAAAGGGTAAATTCAAATTTTCATACAAAATGAAAATGCAAACTAACTACAAATATCCTGGCCACTCCTTTGGGCTCCACTCCACTAGACTCCATGGGCCTTGATGCCTGTATTGTTGGTGGAGCAGTCCATATATCGATATACACAGCTCCAGAGTGAGTATCTGCCATAATATTGCATTGGCAATCACTCATTGGTTAGTGTGACCATGTTATTGTGCTGATTAATGGGAAGTGCTTCTTTCTTCGGGGGCAACTTATCATAAGAAGAAGCCTCAATGCACTTCTCATTTCACAGCATGTCATGGGGCTGCACTGACAAATGAGTTATTTTCACTGCAAACACTATAACGGATACTCATTCCAGGGCTGTGTATTGCAATTAATGCACCACTACACTGGTAGCTCCGGGCATCAAGGCAGCTGTGTGCAGCTGGACCCAGAGGGGTGGCAGGAGATTGAAACATAGTTCTACTTTTCATTTCATTTCATGTAAATATAAACTTACCCTTTAGGATGTCAACAGCTGTTGGCTTCCTATTAACTGGTCAGAGGGAAAACTGAAAGTTTAGCAACAGTAGTAATACCACCCCCAATTGTTTAAATTCCTGCTGTCTCATGAGGTTAGACTCAGTTGAGTTTGGTCAATTGCCAAACCTCTAAACAAACAAAAGTTGGTCTGGACTGAACCAGCAGCTCATTTATTTTGGACAGTAAAGCTTGGCCACCATCCCAGCCCAGCATGCTGATTGAAAAATGAAGGAACATCACCTTAATGATGAAGTCACTTTCTGTTCTCTACTTTCATGACAGCAAACTCCCAGAGTTAGATGTACACACACCCATATTGGTATAACTAGCTAGTTAGATTTACACACACCCATATTGGTATAACTTGCCTCTTTTTACTGTTATAACTCTTCTTTACTCCATCAGCAACCATTACACTAAAACATCAGGTATTCTGATTTCCTCCCACACTTCAAACACATGCTGATAGGCTGATTGGCTCCTGTCTAAAGTGGCCCTAGTATGTGAATGTGATTTTAGGGACCTTAGATTGTAAGCTCCTTGAGGGCAGGGACTGATGTGATTGTATAATATATATGTAAAGCACTGCGTAAATTGACAGCACTATATAAATACCTATAATAATAATTATTTGCTTCTGAAAGACAAGGTAACCTTGCCTTTCCAGTTTTGGTCAAGTATCATATTGCAGCTGTAGTACATTTCCCACAAACCACAAACTTTTAGTCTCCATATTACATGCCAAAGAAATCTGAAACTGATGCAAACATAAGGACTCTTGACACCATAGTACTGGTGGAGTGGACTGCACTCTATATGTTTGTTCTACTCATTTATATTTGTGTATATTTTTTATTTGAGTGGATTCATTGTATTGATAGGTTGTTTGGAGTGACGTTATGCACATGGATTGTCCTACAGCTCCACATCATATCTGATTACTCATTAGCGGTCAGGTATGTTGGTAAATAGTTTAAAAGATAAATTCACCTTTTAGTAAAAAATAATAAATGCAGATTTTTTGCAGGTAAAAAAATGTGCATTTATTATTTTTGTCTGTAGGAGCCTATAAAGCATTGCACCAGCAATCAGCAGGTCACTGGTGCCATGCAGGTCTCCTTCAGGTCTGTCAGAATATCTGCTTGTGGGTTGTACAAGCAAGCAGATATACTGACAGAAAGAATCAATGAACTGCCATGGTAGTTCATTGAGGACTACAAGCAGGCAGCCGCTAAGGCTGCCGGGACTTGTAGTCTCTCATTAACAGAATGCTGTAAGTGAGTGACGTGGCTGGAGCTCCGCATGGCCAATTTTTTGACAGCTAGCGGGGGTGAGAAGTTCCCCTGCTAGCTGTCAAAGCAGGGATCGGGGGCTGGTCAGATCATAACATGTTACATGTTACACCCTGAATATGGATGTAACATGTTAGGAAAGGTGAACTTATCTTTTAACATTCAACATGTTTATGCCCTCGAAAACAAAATAGCTTTTTAATTTTAGAAACATTATATATACTAAAATGAAAACATTACTTCCATTCCTTATTCTAGCTGGGTGATTCCAATTACCATTTAAATCACTTTTTACATATCTACCAATTAAACACTTTGCACAAACTATCATTACAATGCTCATTTTTGAGATATGCAATAGCATTCTGACTAATAAAAGTCTAATTTCAGCCATTTACAAAATTTTAAATACACCTCCGAAAGAACAAGCCTCCAAAACACTCCCATATGGTTAAATGGAAACAAATTCTTGGATAGGAACTAGCTCAAAAGGACTGGGAGAAAATATGGTGAAATACCAAAGAGTCCTCTGTTGGCATTTCAATCTAACTGTAGGTATCTTGTCTCATGTATATTACATAGTTAGTCTGGCTGAAAAAAGACAAAAGTCCATCCAGTTCAACCATTCAAAAAAAAAAACAAAATAAAATAATAATCCTACACCCACAGTTGACTCAGAGGAAGGCAACCCCCCCCCCCCCAGCAAAGCATGATGAAATTTGCTTCTGCAGGGGAAAAGATTCCTTCCTGATACCCTGAGAGGCAATCAGATATACCTTGGATCAACTTTACCTGTAAATGTTAGTATCCAGTTATATTCTGTGTATCTAAGAAAGAATCCAGGCCCTTTTTTAAAGCAATCCACTGAGCTGGCCAGAACCAACTCTAGAGGGAGTCTATTCCACATTTTCACAGCTCTCACTGTGAAGAAACCTTTCCTTGTTTGGTGATTACATTTCTTTTCCTTCAGACGTAAACAGTGCTCCCTTGTCCTTTGTGATGACCTCAGGGTGAATAACTCTGCACCGAATTCACTATATGAACCACTGATGTTTTTATATATGTTGATCATATCCCCTCTTAATCTCTTCTTCTCAAGAGAGAATAAATTCAGTTCCTCTAATCTTTCCTTATAGCTGATCTCCTCCATGCCTCGTATCAGTTGTGTTGCCCTTCCCTGTACTTTCTCCAGTTCCCCAATGTTCTTTTTGTGAATTGGTGCCCAAAACTGAACTGCATATTCCAGATGAGGTCTTACTAATGATTTGTACAGGGGTAAAATGATCTCTCTCTCTCTGGAGTCTATAACTAATTTAATACAAGAGAAGATTTTGCTCACTTTAGAAACTGAAGCTTGGCATTGCATGCCATTATTAAGCTTGTGATCTACCAGAACTCTCAGATCCTTCTCCACCATTGATTCCCCCAGTTGTACCCCCCCCCAGTATGTATGATGCATGCGTATTCTTAGCCCCCTTACATTTATCAACATTAAACCTAATTTTCCACATAGTTGCCCAATTAAACAGTGCATTGAGGTCGGCTTGTAAGTTGGGGACATCCTGTAAGGACGCTATTTCACTGCACAGCTTGGTGTCATCTGCAAAGATTGAAAGGTTGGGAAGTGGTTAAAAGTCAGCAGCTACAGTTTTGTATGAATGAAATGGAATACTACATTAACTTAATAATATATTTACAATTGTCTTTTAGACCCAATTGAATTCAGATTTAAAGTGTATCTAGACCCAAAAACAAAAAAGGTTATATATTGTAGCTTGCCATTTCTCAATGTGGAACTTTAGACAGAAAATTAAGTCCTGCTCAGGGGCGGACTGACCATTTGGAAATTCGGGCACTGCCCGAGGGCCCGGGGTCAGTAGGGGGCCCCATGAGATGCCCCTGATACCTTTTTCATAGGCTTTTTCGAGTTTTGGCAAGGACACAGGGGCCCCATGATCCCCTCTTACCCGGGGGCCCCATGAGTTGTCAGTCTGCCCCTGGTCCTGCTATATTGCTTCAGGCTGGCCCCCTTTTGCAGGTATAGCTATGTAAAACATTTAAAATTAGTGCCTATACTGTTTAAATCCAGTAATATACTGTCCCACCCTGCTCTGCATATGCTCAGTTGCTGTCTTTTTTTTTGGCACTGTGCCAAAAATGTAAATGCTGAAATGCTGACAGACGTATGTGGAATGTATGTTCTTTCCTAAAGAAAATTATTTTTATTAAGTTGTTATGGTGTTAAGTTCTGCTTTAAATGTGGTACCTGTATTTCCTTTATTTTCACCTGGTAATCCAGCCTGTAACTGACACTTTTGCTGGACAGCTTGGTCTGTTAAATTAAAAAAATAACAAATATATTTGTCAGATTACTATATGAAAATAAAGGTAAAAAAAAGTGTAAAAAATGAATGCAGCCACCCCTCTGAACTAGCAAATTGAATTGGTCTAAGGATTGGCAAAATGCAAATAAAATGTTGCCCTTATGTTTGGACATGCTTTAAATTCAATCTGACTTCTCCAAAATTATTTTGTGTTAATTAAACACCTTCCTTAATTTGATCATAGTACAGGTGTATTGCCATTATTTTACTACTTATAATGTATCTTTTCTAATTCATTGACTTAAAGATACAGTATGGATTGAAGCACTCCACTGAGTGGTCACAGTTTGTAACAGTAGGTAAAATACATGTACTATCACTGGGCTTAATCTATACCTTACACCATATTGTTTCAGTCGTAAATCTATAAAGTCTGATTAATGTGGGCATGTTTCTCTACCAGCTACTGCTTATATAAGTATCTTCATGTCTTGAAACAAAACACTATCAAGTTAAACCTAGGATAAATTGCTGTGAGTTTGTGACAGTCCTGGTTATCTTACTTTTCTTGGGTATAGCAGAAAACAATGACTCATACTGTATCTTTTTTCTACAAGTTACTCCACAATTATTTATGCTGTGGAGAATTTAACCTTTTCTTAGTTAACAAGTTACACATTTTTTTTAGAATTGTAAGTAACATTTAAATGGGGATTTGGAAATATAAATGAAAAATATGAAAACAGATTATTTTACTTTTCTAACAATATCCGAGAAAATAGGACATTTTGCTAACATGCACATTTATTCAATTTTACCTATTTTGCTTTTTACTATCAAGTGTGATATTGGCCATAGAATTAACATGAACAACATAACAGCCAACATTCTAAAAAAAAAATACAAAAGATATATTAGAATGATGGAAAGATCATACTGCTCAGTCCTGAGAGTGGCTATATTTGACATGCATGAATTATAGTGACCTAAAATTTCTGCTTATGCCTACAATATACTGTATACCAAAATGGTATTGTAAAAGAGAAGGTACATTTATGAGTTGGATTAAATGACTTCTGTTCTGTGAGTAGGCAGTAGTTATAAAAAATGACAAGGACTCACCTAAATGAACAATTGACACCCATCCCCTGTATTTGCTAAGTGTGGTCTATATAGCTATGCATGGCATGCAAGAAAAATTCAAAAGGTTAAAAAATGTAAAGCCAATTTTTTCCACAAAAAATACATATTATTTTAAAGGGGATACATAGACAGATTAGAGAACAAATAGTAAAATTAGTTTCCCCTAAATTTCCAACATAACAAACACAATTATTACAAAATAATATTAAAAAATTAACATTTTAGCTACTGTTACTGTGAAAAAAAAAAACATTTCCTATTCTCTTGGAGTTGCTATTATGCTATATTGGTTTATTTTGTTTTTGCACATTTTTTGCACTAAATATAGAGTGATATGGAATATTGTCATTGAGATAATGCACTATTGTGAGTTTGTTTTTCTTTGAGGCATTTTCCAACCTTAGGGAGCCAGAGGAAAGGCTCAACATCTTTAAAGAATTATCAAGTTGGAGTTTGGACATTGCTTTATTTATTTATAAATTTTGGATTTTAATGACACTAGGTGTTAATTTCACTATATTTGCGGAAAGGACTTTATTTATTTTATTTATTTATTTAATTTTAATTTAACACTATTTGCTTGTATATTTTGGAGATTTTTTCCTTAAAGATTTGTTTGCCACTAAATATAGGGTGGGGATATTACAAGCTGGGGACTCATTCATATTGTTATATAATTATTATGCTATATTGGTGAGTTCTGAAGCAGTCAGTTCTTCCCTTCCCTTTTTTGTGGCTTTGAACTGATATTTGTTTTCTACTTGTTAGATTTGGCAAACCTGCTCTGAGGATGTCAAAACTAGAGTATTGGTCTCTAATCTGAACTGATTGTGGAAATGTATTATACCTGATATTAGTTAAACTTTTTATATAAGAAATCAAAAACTGCAAATTCATTATTCTATATATTCAATATATCACTTGGGAAAAAAAACAGCTTTCAGAAGTATAGTATACAAACCACATAAAAAGGTAGGAATATATGGAATTAAAACCAACAGGCAGCTTTATGCACCATATCATCCACAGGATATAGTTTAAAAAGTAAAAAGACAAACAAAAGTTGGTCCATGTTGTGGAAATGTTGTTAGGTAAGTTAGCGTAAATGATTTTAATTGTTGATAAATAAATAATGGTGGTGAAGCGCTATAAATAAATAACAATAAATAAATGATAAATAAATACTTTAAGGTCCTAAATACATGACACTTCAAGTGATAATGGGGTCAAGTGATTTTATCCCAAATTGGGATAAAATGAGTGACACAATAAAATCACTGAAAGTGACTGGTGCTGTAACTCCCAATACAGGTTAATAAATACATATACATCCAGTGATAATGTGCAACAAAAATGGTCCCATAATCCCAAATGGGGACAAATAAAGTGATAAGATGAATACCAATCAACTGCAATTGGTCAAAAGTGAATAGTGCTGATATTATCAACCAATCGCCAAATGGACACACAGTATTGTAGATTCACATCAGCATTTTTCTCACATGCTATGGGTTTATTGCAAGGCAATGAGTGTAGTAAGATGGCGTCTACCAGAAGTACTTCATCGTGCTCTACGCATTACAGTACGTCACGATCGTCACGTGACTTCCTCAGGATCCTGTATGTGGATGTGGGAAAAATGCTGAAGTGAATCTACAATACTGTGAGTGTCCATTTGGTGATTTTATTTGGTACTCATATAATAAATACAGTTACACTATGGAGGTCTCTTCTGCTTACTTTTCTATGGCCCTGGTATAATGGTATGTACCTATGAGTTGCATTGCGGTGACCACCATTTGAAGGGAGAGCCTAAGCTGAGGTTAAGGGGAGCCATTGGAGCCAGGTTCATGTGATGCTGCATGGTGTGGAGTTGTTTGCTGCATAAAGCATTGAGGCCCTTAGGGGTCGCGGTAAGGAGGTGAGGAGGCAATCTGGCCATTTATGGATATTGATCCACCTGAGTGTCCACAAGCACGAATAGTTCTGGAGTGAAAACTGAAGCACATAATGTGCAATTTTGCACAGAATTTTTGCACATATTTATTTTTGCCCTTTTTGGACTTTATTATTGATAATCATTGATCCTGTGCTATATACTGCTTGATAATATCCCTCCTGATGTCACCCTCACTAGATGCATCAGGTAGAAGGTGTAAATTAAGTCATTTTTTTTTTTAATTTTTCGAATTAATGTGATTTTTTTTTTGTAAAGTTTATAACTGTGCTTTTACATTGAAAGGGCTAAAGAATACAGTAGGTGGGCATTGCATTTTGATGGAAGATCCACTTTGAAATTTAGACTTTGCAGAAGGAAAGTGCAGCTGAGACTTAAAGAGAGCAATAAGATTTATGGAAAATGTCACTGATGTTCTATTTGAGCTGCCCACAGCAGTGAACAGAGCTTAGTAAATACATGAGCAAATACAGACCTTTTCCAGAGAACATTGACATATTTATTTATAGAGTGGTAAACTTACAATTAAATGTAGACAGAAAAATCAACACTACTCTTGAAAAATAACTATGAAATAAAATTTACATAGAAAAACAATGTTATAGTTTAATTCTTACTCTGTGAACATGAACACATTCAGGAGTAAGAGATTTATTTTCTTGACAGATTTATTTATGCATGCTTGACATTTGTCAGGTAACTATAAGAGATCAAGTATGAGATCATTCTGAATATGTGAATACAGTCAGATGATAGATTATTCCTGCTGGATAATATACACACTGTTTGAATAGAAGAGAATCACTGGGGATGTTAAGGAGGACAATGGTAACACAGCATGAACTCATTGTATCTTCTATCCTGACATATCATTCATACATGAACATATGAAATCTTGAGGATTGACAGGCTAATCAAATATACTGTTCTCCAGCTTGGAGCCTGTGACAAGAGAGCAGCCTTCAACATATTGTTATTCTGTGAAGCTATGCACACACATACTGTCTATTGAAACTATCATAAAACTATCTGAAGATGATTAATGTTGAGTACAAACCAGATTTTTCTGACATCAATTTTGATTTGAATGCACAACGCAGATGACAAGTTTGATTTTAAATGAAATAAAACCTCTCTCTGTAAGGAGTTCATTTTTAAGTTATTCAAGTATAATATAGCCATTCCTCTTTACTACATGAGTTTAGGTATGGTGTGAAAACTGAAGATTTTGGGTGTTTTTTTTACAAAAAAGCAGAAACAAACTTCCAGTGATTTGCTTAAATCGTCTAATTGTATAACAAAGATTTAGTGGCTCCATTTTATTTATGTTCAATATCTCAAACTAGGACTGCTCCTGCCTGAAGCAAGGTGAGACTGTTGCTGTAGATTTTTTTGTATGGAAACAAAATACAGTTCTCATTTGTCCTTTGGCTTTATGTTGCTCCTGGTTTTCGTTGGTTCAAAGAATCAGAAGCCATCAACTGTTTTAGGCCAAATGCAGAAACTGCAAGAAAATGCAGAAGTCATAGTTTTCTAGAAGAGTATCCTTATACTGGTGTGTTAGCTTTGTGTTGGTCCTAATATGTTTTCATTTGAAATTAGTGTATGATGCAATAAACCTGCCAACAAACCTAAAATTATCAACCATACACATATCATGTATTGCCAGGCCTCTGAAGTTCCGCTTGTGATCATCCTTTCTGTATTATTCATAAAGTAAAACCAGCCATAGATGTTGTGATGGGGGAACCGCACCCGTGGAGATATTGTGTTATTCCGGCCCAGATAGTCACTGGCAATAATTGCATGAAAAATCTGACAGGCTGGTTGTACCCAAGTTGCACAACAATCGAATTGGGTACAATCAGCCTGCTCATAGATGATTTGAATCTTGCCTGGTCCTTGCTAAACTGGCTGAAATTTGAATCATCTATGGCTGGCTTAAGAGGTAGGGACATGACATCACTCTCTTGTGCTGTTGTAATGCAATGCTGGACACAATAACTAAAAGCAAGTCATATACACACAATACACAGGTAGTCACACACACAATACACAGGTATATTTAACCAGCATTTACACCATTATTCTAAGCATGTGAGAGACCCACTATCGAATGAACACTTGCCCTGGCACATCATAGCATTCACTTGGCACTCCAAGAAATAATAGAATCCAACTGCAGTATTCTTGCACTGTCAAAGCCTCCACTTTTATCATCACACAACACACAGGAGGATATACCTTATAGTCATCACAATCTGCATAATAACACAGACTAATAATAATGTGAGCATTATAGCATGAAATAGACACATATTTTGACCGCATCATAACATAGAATAAATACATTACCAAAGCTATGGGAAGACGGGAAGAAGCAGATCCCACCAGAACCATAATGCACAGGGGGTCACGGAGAAGCCATAAACGCGACCAATTGATGAGCCCATATAGCCTTGGCAAGAGTCCCAGCATCTGAGCATCCCCTTTCTCATGGGAAGGCTCCTCCATGACCGCGTTCAGGCTCCTAGTTTTAAGCCCTGTTTCTGGCAACTGTCCCGAATTGGATGGATGCCACGCCCACTCCAGGAGGAGCTAGAAGAAAGGTTCCGAGAGGATAACAGAGTCACGCCCAGCCACTACACTGAACAAACAACGTTATCTCGCAATATCACACTTTTGCTTCAAATCAGCTTCTTATCTACCCTAAACTTAAAGATTTCTAACTTCCCAAACAAGTAGACATCTTTAAATGCACAAACAAGTTTTTATTTAATTTAAGCAGCCTAATGTAACATTTCTAGATGTCACAAACATGTTCAATCTCACAAACACTTCTTATCTGCTTTATGCAGTCTAATGTCTTGTGACTCTGTTCCTTTAGCCTAGAGAAATTATATCAATGTCATTTCTCATGCTTCCAGCCTCTGGGCAACGATGCTTTATTGTAAAAATTCCCCAAGAAACAAAGGGTCCAAGGCCAACACATTTCATAGGCTTTACAGTTGTAAACAGTCATGCACAGCTCACGTCATGAATGTGCATGCCAATCTCCCGTACTGCATATAACATTTTCAACAGAGAGATATTACCCAGAGCAGTGAGTAGACACATTCCCTTAAGAAAAGCATGGCTAAGAGACATCTTGCATGAGATTCATTGAGATGGGCTGAGCATCATCTTGGATTTTATGGTCTAAGGGAAAACAGCCAGATAATACAAGCAGTGATTGCTGAGGAATGGGAGCATGGACAGATTCCATACTAAGAACAATGGCTCATTGCTGATACCCTTTATTCATATATATGATATGAACAGATGATTTTAGCAACAAAAATATGCTGTCAACACATTTTTATGCATTTTAACTAAAATTGTTTTAAGAAAAAAAATACATCCATTCATTGAAAACTATGTGTAATCAGTCTCCCAATGACTATAGGGTAAAATAAGATTTGATATTACCTTAACTAAACTTTTAAACTTGAGTCACTCATTATGCCCAAAAAATGTTTTTTCAAACAATGCAGATGGATGAAGACCTGCAAAACCACTGCACAGAGCAGGTAAATATGACATGTTGTTTATTTGTTCATTTGTTACTTTAAAAAACTTGCCTTTAATATCACTTTATTAGTTATTCAGGAGCTGCTTCTAGTTTTGCCCTGTTCACCTGATGCAGCTCTCACCACTCCAAAACCCAATGCCAAATTTTATCTCGGATAGGATCTTTCAGAGATGTGTATGCAACTCATACACATCTTGGCACTGGGAGTCACTCCCACAATCATTGGGGATCAGTGGCATTTTAACCCCCCTCTCATTCAATATGCCAATCCTACTATCGTCTGTGTTTACAAACATTGGTCAGGTTCTTACCAACTCAAGGATGGTTAAATATTTAGGAATTTGGCTGTATCTGGCATATGATCACCAGTCACTGAACAAAACACCCTACAGGCATTATTGACTTGTAGAGAGCACAAGTTCCAGGAGGTTTACTTTATGTCCACTGCACTACATCACATGGACACCCAAACCCATTGTAGATGTTAATTGCCTCAATCTAACCCAGAAGGCTCAGATGCCAAAAAAAGTTTAGCACTCATTATTGCTGTACATGTGTATGTCCCCTTGTTTTAAAGCTGCCTAACCAAAATCTCTGACATGAGACTTTCACAGAGTACCACTTTAACTACATTATTTCTGCAAGCACAGCTGTCCCATTTGCTTATGTCCTATGCCCTCCCACCCCCCCATTAGATAACGTTTAAATTTGAGTCACTCACCATGCCAAAACATTTTTTTTTTCAAACAATGTAGATGGAACACGACCTGTAAAACCACTGTGCAGACCAGGTAAGTATGGCATGTTGTTTTTTTGTTCATTTGTTATTTTAAAAAAATTAATTTGCCTTTAATATCACTTTATTAGTTATTCAGGGGCTGCTTCTAGTTTTGCCCTGTTCACCTGATGCAGCTCTGTATTCTTTCTTACCACTCCAAAACCCAATGCCATATTTTATCTCTGATAGGATCTTTCTTCTTCATTGGTAGACTGGCCCATAGTAATGAAACTCATACACATCTTGGCACTGGGAGTCACTCCCACAACCATTGGGGATCAGTAGCACTTTAACCTCCCTCACCTTCAATATGCCAATCCTAATATCTGATGTGTTTACAAACATTAAGTCTGGTCACAATGGAGGAAGATGATTGGCCACTCTAACTTGCTCTGTACATTGAGGCTGTAATCCGAACTGTCAAATAACAGCTCAGATCACAGCCACTATTGGGCACACTGATCACCTGAACATGTTTTCTGATTTGACTTTTATAAATGAATCTCTTGAAACACATGTCCACCTCCATCATTTTTTTTACAATACAATATTATTGAGGTGGTAAAAGTGCTTATAATGGTAGTTTATAATACGTAAATGCTTTAATGTACATAGTCTGGGTACAGGATCACCTAACTCTCACAAAAGATGTTAAACCCCTGAATTATCAGTTAGCAGGATGAGCACAGCAGCGATAGATTCCAGACAATCCCAGTTTTTCAGAGGCCATGGTGTTGATTTACTAAAAGAATTGAGACTGTTCAGTTAGCAAAATAAATGGTCACTTTGGAAGTTGGAAGTGTATGTTCACTTCAAAGGTGAAGCAGAGATCACTTTGAATATCCAATTATGTGAGAAGGAAGATTTAAAAAAGCTTTTGCTTGTGATTGCATAATTGAGGTAAACAGAACTTCCCCTTATTCACTAAGCTAAATGAACATTTTCCAAAGTGGTTATTTACTTTGCTAAGTGAATAATCACTCTTTTAGTAAATGAACCCTATATATTTCTATATTATAAATTAATATATTGCTTCAGGCAGTTATGCTTTTTTTGTTATTCTGCCGTTAGCTTTACCTTTACTCATTTACAATGTCTCTCATTAGGCAACAGACCATTATAGTTTACAGTTACTGACATAAACATTCTTTACCATCAACATAAAAGCCAGTTCTAACTCAGCAAAGTCAGGCACTGTAAAATGGAATAAAATGGTTACTTACACTGTTTTGCCTGACGTTGTTTGTAGTGGTCTCTAAAGGAGTGTTAAATATTTTCAGAGGTCACTGCATCGTTAAAGAAGGCTGGCACTTTGTATTATGCCTGATCGATGATAAGTTATTTGAATATTGGATTTGTCCTTTATGCCAACCCTTTACTTGTTAAGGACAGACAGGAAAAAATGCCAACACTGCATTTCACAACCTCCTCATAGCACCTTTGACATGCAGGGCTTATGGATATAGCACAAGAATATTTAGATGTATCGGCAGATGCAGCATTTAAACTCATCATTGCCAATCTACCTTTTGTTAAATATGGTTACCATATAGTTGTGAGTAATATTATATTAGTATGTAAATAATGTTAGGCAGTAATTATAAAATCAATAAAGTTATTGGTCCAGTCCTGTTGGTCAGGTTCTTATCAAATCAAGAATGGTTAAATATATGGGACTGGATGTATCTGGCATATGATCACCAGTCACTGAACAAAACACGCTACAGGCATTATTGACTTGTAGCGAGCACAAGTTCCAGGAGTTTTGCTTTATGTCCACTGCACTACATCATATGGACACCCAAACCTGTTGTAGATGTTAATTGCCTTAATCTAACCCAGAAGGCTCAGATGCCAAAAAAGGTTTAGCACTCATTATTGCTGTACATGTGTATGTCCCCTTGTTTTAAAGTTGCCTAACCAAAATCTTTTACATGAGACTTTCACAGAGTACCACTTGAACTACATTATTTCTGCAAGCACAGCTGTCTCATTTGCTTATATCCCATGCCCCCCCCCACCCCCCATTAGATAAATGTGCTGCAGCACTTAATTATATTCACATTTGCACTTACAGCTTTCTGCAAGTTAAACCGATCAAACAGCAATGTGTGCACTGAACAGGCTTTCTATGACTAGTGGAGCAGGTATAGGAGTATCTATTTTCACTTTTGCTTTGGTGAAGTCAGCCTACCTTCTAAAAAACTGTATGGTTTGAGATTAGCAAAGCCAGTCATTAAAACGTACAGTGGTTGTCGGAACTATAGCATCCTGGCCACAAACAAATGAAAGGATATATTCACCTTTGGAAACATGTTGCATGTTCCACCTGTTTTTAGGGTGGAACCTGTAACATGTTTCTGCTCTTGAAGCCGCTCCATGATCCCTGCACTCCCTGTGACAGCAGGTCAGGCATCTTCTCCCCGTACCTGATGCTGCTATTTAAAAAGAGTGCGACCATGCGGGGCTCTGCCAAAATGGCTGCATCATTCATTCACAGAGTTCTGGCAGCCTTTGCAGCTGTAGGCTTACAGCTCTCAATGAACTATCAGGGCACTGTTGAGGACTCTAGTTAGGTCATTGATGCTTTCTGTCAGTGTGTACCTGCGTGTTTGTACGAGGTATGAGCAGGCAGCTTACACTGACAGTCTATAAGAGTCCTGCATTGCAACAGAGATCTGCTGATTGTGGGTGTAATTATCTACAGGCTCCTAATAAAAAAAATAGGAATGCATTTTTTTTAACCGCAAAAAATTTTTTATTTTTTTTTTAAAGGTGATCTTATCCTTTACCGCTTCTAACAAAAATGACAATGTGTCAAGTGCAGCAATGTTCATCTACACTTAAACAAATGCTTGATTGCTTCAGTCTGCCTATGCTGCACAGACATTAAAAAGAAGCATGAAACAAATATTACACATGTATAATGAATAAAAATTATAACAAGGTAGATTTTGTTTAATAGAAAATTCACAAACCAAAACAGTGTCTGTGACTTGCTTCTATTTCTGATTCTGAAACACTTAAGGCTTATCCAAATCTCTGCCTGCCAAAAATATAATGGGATTTACTCCAATAGTTTTGATTCATAGTTTGAAAGGACAGCTGAAACAGATTAAAAAAAAAATTAAATTAATTCTGATTATCTTTAACAGGTGTTGTTTGGGTATGACAATGAACTACTAAGGAGTGTCTTACATATTTTAATTCTTCTGATACCCAAAAAGTGAGCTTTGTGTCTATTTGATTTACTAGGCATAAAAAGAAAATAGACAACTGATAAAGTAAGAAAGAAATGTTAAGAAGGAAGGCTACAGATTCATTAAAAAAATTGTAATATCAGTTTATACTTCCACA
Source organism: Staurois parvus (assembly GCF_062004578.1). Lineage (NCBI taxonomy): Eukaryota > Metazoa > Chordata > Amphibia > Anura > Ranidae > Staurois > Staurois parvus. The sequence continues at coordinate 9,800,986 of NW_028317951.1, forward strand.
GCACAAGTAGTTATAAAGTGTATTCTTCCACATCATTGTTAGTTGTTTTATATTGGATAAAGTGATGATCTCACAGGTCACTAGTTCAGAGTTATACAGGAGGTCTGGTGCTAGAATTATTGCTCTTACTCTGATGTTTGCAGGGATCTCTGTTTACGCATGTGTGCAGGACCGATGTGTGCATTTACCTTTCCTCAAGCAAGGCATGACAGGAGCTCTTTATTTTTTTTTTGTCCCTTGAGATAGCATGGGCAATGATTGGTTCTCTTTAGTGAAACAGATGGAGCCTAACAGACCCCAGATCTCTCCTCTGCCCTTAAAAGCATCTTATCAAACCAAAATCTGTTTGATAAAATGCGTTTACAAGCCAATAGTGGCTTGTTTACATCCTGGCAAAACAGGAAGTGACAAAATACTTTTGTTTTTTTGTACCATAGTGATGATAAGGGAAATTTCAGTCCTCAACCATCTTTATGGTAAAGCAGCAGAAACTCCAGATTCAGACCCAGGCTCCAGGTGAGCCCAGGAAGGGGGCAGAAGGCAAAGGGAGGGGGGACCCCCTACCGTCACCTGTAAAAGTGATCTAGTGGCTAATTAGCCACTAGAATTGCTTTAACATTAAAGCTTGCAGGCAGAAAATAAAGGTAAAGGGATCATGACTGTAGCTGTAGGTATCAACCAGGTATAACCACTTCAACAGGTACGTCTCAGAGGCTGAAGTAGTTAAATAAAGAGGCACACAATGATCTGCACTCTGGTCTATGTCCCCTATCTGCCTTGAGAATCTAAGGTGTACTGCAAGGGCAGCTGGTGCCATTCATTATAGATCCCATGGTGTTTTGGGAAGGAATTTGAGGCGATCTGTCTGGTAATGCACAGCTCGACCTACTTAGAGGTCAAGTAATTCTGGTAAGTGCTCATTTTATGGGGAGAGTGTGGAGAGCAGTGCTGAGCTTTCACACATTGATTAATTTCAAGCAGCGTGACACTGTGTATGTACACTAATTGTCAGGGACTGCGGGTCTCGCAGCGGCGCACAGGTCTGCACATACACAGATTGCCTAGGTGCACTAATGTGCAGGCACTAGGACCTGGGCGTCGGCATCGACAATTGCACCAATGACTGTGCAGGGTGCACTATTTAAACTGGCCAGATGGTGACTAGGTTGCCGCAAGGTCTAGTTCCTGTACCCGTATTCTGAAATGTGTTCCTGTTGCCGATCCTGCTTGTCCTGATTTGTGTTGACCTTCTCCTGCTCTGACCCCCGGCTCGTCCCTGACTACTCTCCTGCCTGTTGTATATTACTATTGGACCTCCCATTGCTGAACCTTGGCTCGTGACCCGGGTGCTCTCTGTCTACTGTTTTGTACCTACCTTCCTCCACCGTTACCGACCTGGCTAGTCTGACTACCCTCATTCCTGACTGTCATCCATCCATCCCGCTCGGGACCTGGACTTGTCAGCCTCTTCACAGCAGGCTCACCCCCCCCGGCACGTACCCTCGGTGGGACCCCTCTACCACAGTTGGGTGCACTCAGGGGCCGCGACCTGGTTTCAGTCTCGCATCAAGTCCATCCCCACCATCAGCGGCTCTGGTGAAAAGGCAGACTGGGACTTAGACTCCGCGTCCTGGGGAATCCCGTTCTGTGGATCACTAGAGATTCCGCCAGGCGGTGCCTGACACTAATGTTGTTACAATCATGGACACATGGTTTTTGCCCTACAAAGAACTTTACTGAGCACAAAAATGATGTACTTTTTGGATTTCTGGATTTGGAGCACTTTGTATTATATTTATGTGAATCACTGTCTGAAGCACCTTAGGTAATATTGTTTACAGAATAATAAATAGAGGGTCTGAGCGCTGTATATTTATTTCTTAAAATAGGGATTTGCCATTCCTATTGAGTCTCAGGAACATGAAGTGAAAGATAATCTCTCCATGGGGGAGACATGAACAATTTTCATTATAAATTGTATAATAGAATAGTGAAAAAGCTCCATAATGCTGTTCTGTATTACATCTCCTTCAAAAATTGTCAGCATGTCATCAATCCCAGCCAAATGATCTACAGGGTTTCATATGGATTCTTTACTTCCAGTTGCAACAGTAAGCACAACTACTTCCTACCCTTTCCACTGTCATTTGTACTCCTTTCTGTAGTTCAATAAACTACAGAGATAATGTCATCACGTTACTCATGCTGCTGCAGGGTGCCACTGAAGGTACACAATATTGCCAAAAGTATTAAGACACCCCTCCAAATCATTGGATTCAAGTGTTCCAATCACCTCCATTGCCACAGGTGTATAAAATCAAGCACCCTTAGGCATGCAGACTGCTTCTACAAACATTTGCGAAAGAATGGGTCACTCTCAGCAGCTCAGTGAATTCAAGCATGGTACCATAATAGTTTGCCACCTGTGCAATAAGTCTATTCCTGAAATTTTCTTGCTACTAAATATTCCACAGTCAACTGTTAGTGGTATTATAACAAATTAGAGGCAACTGGAAACAACAACAACTCAGCCACGAAGTGGTAGGTCACGTAGTGCAGTGGAGACGTGCTCTCTGGAGTGACAAACTGTAATATGTAACTGCTTGACCCTACGAGGTATGAGCAGACAGCTTGCAATGACAGTCTGCAGGAACCTTGCATCTGCTGATCTGACCTAGTAGGAATGGTAAGGGTTAAGCAGGAATGTATAGACAGTTGGTAGTAATTGGGGATTCTGTAATCAGAAAGACTAATGGAATAATTTGTCACCAGGATTGCCTTAACCAAATTGTTTGCTGTCTCTCTGGTGCCAGTGTGGTGATCGGGGTTGATAAATACCGTATTTGCCGGCGTATAAGACGACTGGGCGTATAAGACGACCCCCCTACTTTTCCTGCTAAAATTTAGTGTTTGAGCTATACTCGCCGTATAAGACTATCCCTCTTCCAATGCACACCAGTGGCAGGAATAGTGCCCCATCATTGGTATCAGTGGCAGGAATAGTGCCCCATCATTGGTATCAGTGGCAGGAATAGTGCCCCATCATTGGTATCAGTGGCAGGAATAGTGCCCCATCATTGGTATCAGTGGCAGGAATAGTGCCCCATCATTGGTATCAGTGGCAGGAATAGTGCCCCATCATTGGTATCAGTGGCAGGAATAGTGCCCCATCATTGGCATTAGTGGCAGGAATAGTGCCCCATCATTAGTATCAGTGGGAGGAATAGTGCCCCATCATTGGTGTCAGTGGGAGGAATAGTGCCCCATCATTAGTATCAGTGGGGGGAATAGTGCCCCATCATTGGTATCAGTGGGGGGAATAGTGCCCCATCATTGGTATCAGTGGGGGGAATAGTGCCCCATCATTAGTATCAGTGGGGGGAATAGTGCCCCATCATTGGTGTCAGTGGGAGGAATAGTGTCCCAACATTGGTGTCAGTGGGAGGAATGGTGTCCCATCATTGGTGTCAGTGGGGGGTGGAATAGTGCCCCATCATTGGTGTCAGTGGGGGGGGGAATAGTGCCCCATCGTTGATGTCAGTGGGGGGAGGAATAGTGCCCCATCGTTGGTGTCAGTGGGGGGGAGGAATAGTGCCCCATCGTTGGTGTCAGTGGGAGGAATAGTGCCCCATCGTTGGTGTCAGTGGGAGGAATAGTACCCCATCATTGGTATCAGTGGGAGGAATAGTGCTCCATCATTGGTATCAGTGACACCAATGATGGGGCACTATTCCTCCCACTGACACTTGCTGACCCTGTTCTCGTATAGTGCTGCTGCAGCCAGCATATGTGGTTGCAGCAGCACCTCTACACTGACCACTTACCTGCTGGTCCTGCACTCGATTTTCGCGGGGCCGCTCGGCTCCACCCCCTCGCCGGTGATTGGCCGCCTGTGTGCCTTTCCTGAGCTACAGTTCTGGCGGCCAATCACTGGTGAGGAGGCGGAGCCGAGCAGCCGCACGAACATCCAGTGGCCGAACTGAAGGCGCAGCCGCGCTTCCTGGACCGGATCGTCGTGGGACCGGAACCAGGTAAGAAACAGCCGCTGCCCACCCCTGTACTTAGTGTCCCTTCCATTGGGGGAAGGGGGGGGGCGGCGGCGGCAACGCGCCGCCCCCCTAAAAAGTGTCAGTATGCCGTATACCGGCGTATAAGACGACCCCCGACTTTTGAGAAGATTTTCAAGGGGTAAAAAGTCGTCTTATACGCTGGCAAATACGGTAACTGATCCAGCTGTCTTGGTCCATATTGGGACCACTGCCAGAATACATAAAAAATGGAGGATCCTTAAGAATCAAATTAAAGAGCTAGGCTGCAAGTTCAAGGGAAGGACCTCCAAGGAAATAGCCTCTGGAATGTTGTCTGTGCCATGCTCAACACAGAGAGGGCATGGTTAGCTTAGTTTACATGAGACTGAAACCGGAAATGACACAATTCTCATAGCTTCTGGTATATGATGCCACACAGTGGGAGGAACAAGATCAGTGTCCCAGGAATTGGATGCTGCCAGTGACATCCTTACTGGGATCCCTGATCCTTGGGCTTGGAAAAGACGGTATCGGGAGGGGGGACCTCCTTCTGGTGCCTGTAAAAGAGATCTAGTGGCTATAGAGCTGCTCAGATCACTTTTACATAAAACAGAATCGCCAGGTGAAATAAAAAATACCATAATCATGGTTTTTGCCTCAACCATGATCCCGTATAACCACTTTAACCTTGGGCCATTTATAAATGGTGTAAGGATGGGAAGTGGCTAAAGTGTATGTTCACCAATGCCAGAAGTCTGACAGGTAACATAGCAGTGTCTGAAGATTTGGTTCATGAAGAGAACTGTGATTTAATTGGCATTGCTTAATCTTGGCTTCATTCTTCACATAATTGTGCCATTAGTCTTCCTGGCTATGCCCTCTTTCAGAGAGACAAGGTAACACAAAAAGGTGATGGTATCTACCTCTATGTGAGAAGTGATCTCAAAGAGGACCTTTCTATTCGCCCGCTAAATGCCCCACAATGGACTGCGCTCTCACAATGCACTGTGAGAGCCACGATTGGCCAAAGTCATGGTGACTTTGGCCAATCATGGCTCATGGCTAAGACGAAGGCCCACACTATATAAGGCTGTTCACATAGCAGCCTTGTGTAGTGTGTTGCTGGAGTTTAGTGGAGTTAGTGGTGTATTAGGAGTGAAGTGTAATGTAGTGTTGTGAAGAGTAGCATAGTGGTGTCAGTGAAGTGTCAGTGTGTTGTACAGCACTTCTGCGTCACTTCTGTTCCCATGTTTTTTCTTTGTTAAATTTTTTTTTAGACTTTTGCAACATCATGTTCTGTTGCTGCATCATTAGTGTTCCCCTTCTGTGTTGCAGTGGTTTCCTTTTTTTTTTGCTTTCTTAATTTTTTTAAATATAATTTTATTTATTTATTGCCGCAGCAGCAAAAATATTTAGGGCATACTTTCTGTTCTCCTGTCTGTGTCACAGGCGTTCCTACTTCTGATTCAGCAGTGGTTGTTTTTTTTTGGCTTTCAGAATTTTTTTTTAATTATTTACTTCCAGCAGCAGCAGAAAAAGTCTCCATAATTGCTGTTCCGCCTTCTGAGTTGTGGGTGTTCTTCCTTCTGCATCACCAGCTTTTGTTTTTGCTTTAAATTTTTTACATTTATTTTATTTTAATTTTTTTTGCAGCAGCAGCAGTAAAAAAAATTCTCCATAATTGCTGTACCCCTATTTTCTTTAAAAAAACAAACAAACTATAAAACGGTTTATAGTGTACCAAGCACAAAAGTATTGCACCCAAGCACCAAATTCCCATCCCATACTCTAAAATAAAAAGTTATAAAAATCCCCCCCAAAAATCCCCATCATGTCTAAAAGGCCAACAAGGAGAGGCAGACTCTCACAGACAGTTAAAAGAGGGCAAGCAGCCTCTGTGTCCACAGTGAAAAGTGGTGCTCGTGGACATGGTGTATCCTCTGCAGGCAGGGCACGCTTGTCCTTTTTTTCCAGTGCTGGCCATGTTATTGAGCCACAACATGCAGGAGAAGGTGGTGGAGTGGATATCTAAGCCATCTTCATCCTCTGTCACCCAGGCTCATACTAGTTTGCCTTCCACCCCAGCTGCCAAAGCTGCCTATTCCACAGGCTCCTTGTCCACAGCTACTCCTTCCATAGCACCACCATCATGCACGTTGGAGTTAGCTGAATTATTGCAACATAGTGTCAATCTCATGCTACTGGAGGATGCGCAGTTTGAATGCTCCGCAGTTTGAATGCCAATGATGGACAAGAAATTGGCTGTCGTGGTCTCCCAGCCACAGCACACTGCCAAGTTGGCTCCAGTGACTAGGAGGGAGGGGATGATGAGGTCACTGACTGTACTTGGGTGCCTGAGAGAACAGAGGAGGAAAGGGGGAGGAGGCACAACTCCAATGAGGCAGGCGTAAGGACTGCCACCCTATTGAATCACAGGACAGAGTTCCACAGGTGCAGGGTGCTTCTGACTCCCCGCTGACTTCCAAACGTCATTGGTGTGGGCTTTTTTCAACACGTGCAGTAGACCACAGTGTTGCTGTTTGCAGTCTCTGTCTGAAGCAGATCAAACGGGCCAAAACACCAGCCACTTGGGCACCACATGCTTGACAAGACATATGATGACCTGCCGTGCAGCCTGTTGGCAACAGCACCTGAAAGACCCCCATCATAAAAATGTGAAGACTTCTTCTTGCTCCTCATCTGAGATCTCTACACCTACTATACCTCAAGTCTTCTCAACATCCTTCATTGATAGAAATGATTGTATAGCAATGGGTGCCACAGGTTCTTGCACCCAATCTGCTAGAAGTTGATCTCACCAGGCAAATTTTGCTACCACAGTTGCTGAACCTTAAAAAAAAAAATTACTGTCTCACCCATCCACATGCTCAGCGTCTAAATGCTAGCTTGACCAAATTGCTAACGTTACGACTGCTGCATTTCCATTTTGTGGACTCCTTGCGGAATGTGCTGTACCACAGCGGCAGGTTCCAAAAAGAAATGTATTTTAATGTAAGGCTATTCAAGCTCTGTACCATCATGTGGAAAGCAATGTGTTGGCCCAGCAGGCATGGTCAAGGATGTTATATCTCCACAGTGCACTGGGTAACTCTGCTGGCAGCTGGGAAGGATGAAGAACAGGGTTCAGTGCTGGATCTTGTTCCGCTACCATTACTCCAAAAATCTGGTGGTGGTTTAGCCACATCTGTGTGCTCCACCCCCTCCTCTTCCTCTATGGCCTCTTCTGCTGAATTGACCTCAGAAACAGCAGTTCTCCCTAAGAGTTCAATGGGCTACTCAAGTAGTCAGGCTACAAGATGCTATGTGGTGTTTCAGCTGCTCTGTCTAGGGGACAGGAGCCACACCGGAGCAGAGATTCTGTCAGCTCTGCAGGGGCAGACTCAAAGGTGGTTGACATCATGGCAGCTTAAGCCAGGAATGGTTGTATGTGACAATGGCACAAAATTTCTCTCCGCCTTCTGACAGGGACACTTGACACATGTTCCATGCTTGGCACACGTCTTGAATTTTGTGGTGCAGCATTTCTTGAACAGGTACCCAGGCTTACAAGATCTTCTGAGGCAGGTCAGAAAAGTCTGTTGCAATTTCAGCCTGTAATACACGGCCAGTGTTCAACTGGTTGACATTCAAAGGGAATTCATCCTGCCCACCAACTGCCTCATTTGTGACATGCCCACCCACTGGAACTCAACATTGGCAATTCTGCAGTGGCTTCACACACAGCAGAGGGCCATCAATGAGTACCAGTGTGAGTATGGCACAAAGACAGGCTCGGGGGAGCTTGGCTTCTTTTCACAATGTCAGTGGCTGCTGATAAAGGATGCATGTACTGTCCTGTCACCATTTGAGGAGGTCATAAGGATGGTGAGTTGTGACAATGCATGCAAACTCAAGGAGTAGTAAGTGGCCTCCTCAAACTTACACTGCATAGGCTTACTAATTCTGCAAGGCCTGCGAAAGGACCCGAGGATTCATAGTATCAAGGAGAGGGATTGTTACTGATTGGCAACAATTCTTGATCCACGTTACAAGGGTAAAGTTGCGGAACCCATCCTGCCTTCGCAGAGGGAGCAGAGGATGAAACATCTTGAGGATGCCTTGAAGAAAAATGTGTGTACCACCTTTCCAGACACTGGGAGGTTACCATTTCCTGGACAAGGTTAGGAGGAACCCCACAGTAAAAATGTTTTTTTTTTTAAAGTGCGTGAGGTTCCCCCTAAAAGCCATACTAGGCTCTTAAGGCCTGGTAGGATGTTTAAGGGGAACCCCTACCTCACAAAAATGGGGGGAAGCATGGGATCCCCCCTAAATCCCTGCCAGACCCTTGATCCAAGCACAGGCTTGGCAGGGCAGGAAAGAGGGGGACAACTTCCCTCCCTTTGGCTTACCAAGCCACTAGACCTCGGCAAGGGGACTATGTCCCCATGCTGATGGGATCAAGGGCCTCTTCCCCACAACCCTGGTCTGGTGGTTGTGGAGGTCTTTGGTCAGGGGGCTCATTAGCATTAAATCTAAATTACATTTACATAAGGGGGCACCCTGATGCTGCCCCCACCTTGTAGATTAATAAGGGGTACTTGTATCCCTACCCATTCACTAAAGGGTTAAATTTGAAAAAAATAAAGACTCCAGTCTTTTGAAAAATTCCTTTAATTGAACAAAAAGCAAAAAAACTGTTTTTGACAAGTCCTTTAATTAAAAAAAAAAGCCACTTTCAGGTCATAACAGAACACAAGTAGGCACAGTTTATGAGAGAAGGCCCTTCATCAAAAATGTAGCCCCCAAGCTGAGGGCATATGGCCTGGTATGTTTCAGGTAATAGGGGAGCATGCTTGGATAAGGCTTTGGCATGTTTTTTTGGAGGGCAGTCATGCTTTTTTTTATTTTTGTGCGGAGTTCCCCCTTAAAATATATAGATGACCTTGCTCCTTTGCATACATGGCTGAGGATTCTTGACCATGTAAGTAAAAAGGATAGGTGACATCACTGGTTGTTAAAGACTTGGTGGTGCCTGCACCTGCCGGCATCCTTAACAACCATTAACAGCAAGAAGCTGTCATGCATACCATAGGTAGTAATATCACTATTTTACATAACAGTTGGCTCCCACTGAATGAATAAATGTCAGTTAGTTTAAGCTCATCCTATTGTCCAGCATCCACATAAACAGACGTGGGCAGACTCAGGGCTAAGTAGCAGCGAGTGTCCCTTCCAATTTCTAAGCACTCAAACAAGTGTTACAAATTCAGCCTAAAAGGCTAGCAGCAGTATTGCATGTAAACGTTCAACAAATGCCAACCAATGTTAGCAACAAATTTGGCAAATACATGGTTTTAAATAGAGATGAGCGAATTATTCAAAAATTCGATTCGGCCGATTCGCCGAATTTGCGGGAGAAATTAGATTCGATGCGAATTTATTCGCTGCGAATTTAACTTATTAAAAGGGTTTCTAGGCTTCAGAGAGCCTTTATATTAGTGCAGAACACTGTACCTTTAATTTAAATGCCCTTGGAGTCTGCTGGGGAAGAGAAATAATACTGTCAGTCAGTATGACATGCAGATGAGTGCCGTCGATCTTAGAATCACCACACACTTCACTCATTTGGGCAGTCACGGGGCACGACGAAGAAGAAGAAGAAGAATGAAAAGAAGAATGAAAAGAAGAAGAAGAAGAATGAAAAGAAGAAGAATAAAAAGAAGAAGAAGAAGAAGAAGAATGAAAAGAAGAATGAAAAGAAGAAGAAGAAGAATGAAAAGAAGAAGAAGAAGAATGAAAAGAAGAATGAAAAGAAGAAGAATGAAAAGAAGAAGAAGAAGAATGAAAAGAAGAAGAAGAAGAAGAATGAAAAGAAGAAGAAGAAGAATGAAAAGAAGAAGAAGAAGAATGAAAAGAAGAATGAAAAGAAGAAGAAGAAGAATGAAAAGAAGAGAAGAAGAATGAAAAGAAGAATGAAAAGAAGAAGAAGAATGAAAAGAAGAAGAAGAAGAATGAAAAGAAGAATGAAAAGAAGAAGAAGAAGAATGAAAAGAAGAAGAAGAAGAATGAAAAGAAGAATGAGAAGAAGAATGAAAAGAAGAATGAAAAGAAGAATGAGAAGAATGAAAAGAAGAATGAAAAGAAGAAGAAGAAGAATGAAAAGAAGAATGAGAAGAAGAATGAAAAGAAGAATGAAAAGAAGAATGAGAAGAATGAAAAGAAGAATGAAAAGAAGAAGAAGAAGAATGAAAAGAAGAAGAAGAATGAAAAGAAGAATGAAAAGAAGAAGAATGAAAAGAAGAAGAAGAAGAAGAATGAAAAGAAGAAGAAGAATGAAAAGAAGAATGAAAAGAAGAATGAAAAGAAGAAGAAGAAGAATGAAAAGAAGAAGAAGAAGAATGAAAAGAAGAATGAAAAGAAGAAGAAGAAGAATGAAAAGAAGAAGAAGAAGAAGAATGAAAAGAAGAATGAAAAGAAGAAGAAGAAGAATGAAAAGAAGAATGAGAAGAAGAATGAAAAGAAGAATGAAAAGAAGAATGAGAAGAATGAAAAGAAGAATGAAAAGAAGAAGAAGAAGAATGAAAAGAAGAGGAAGAAGAATGAAAAGAAGAAGAAGAAGAATGAAAAGAAGAAGGAAAAGAAGAAGAAGAATGAAAAGAAGAAGAAGAAGAATGAAAAGAAGAAGAATGAAAAGAAGAAGAAGAAGAAGAATGAAAAGAAGAAGAAGAATGAAAAGAAGAAGAAGAATGAAAAGAAGAAGAATTCCAGTACAGCAAAAAGTGTATCTGCAGAGAGCTCCGCTATTTCTGACAGTTCTCTGACAGTTCCTTCACATTTACAGCGGTTGAAACATTGTATCTATTTATTTCCAAATAAAAACATCTGTATCCTAAATGGAAACAAATAGATACAATGTTTCAACCGCTGTAAATGAACTGTCAGAACTGTCAGAGAACTGTCAGAAATAGCGGAGCTCTCTGCAGTGACACTTTTTGCCGGCTGATCGGGGAAAATTCGATTCGTGCACCCGAAGTTTGCTAAAATTTGGATTCAGTGCGAATCGAATTTTTCCTAATATTCGAAACGAATTCCACTTCGCCAAGTTTGATTCGCTCATCTCTAGTTTTAAAGTTGGTGATTGATGTCTAAAGCCTCTACAAATTCTGTATTTGATATTGTTATTATTTTTTTTTTTTAGAATGAGATTTAATAAAGCTAAATAGATTTATAGGTAGCATAATAAAATGATGATGGTGATGATGATGATGATAAATTGTGTGAAAAGGAGGAAGAATCTAAACCAGAAGAATAAGAAAATATGGCTGCAATCATTACTTTGGCAAGCAGGGTATTGTAGGATGCCCTTTAAAGTTATTTAAAAAAAGGTCTAAACACATAGAGCTAGAACTACAAATCCACACAAGATAGGAACAATGTTTGAAAAAAATCCCTGTCTGTATTTAAAATAACTAAAAACAGTTATGATTATGCCAAAGGTCATTTGTTCCATTCGTGTAAAAGCTTAATGCAAAACAGAAGGGTGTCAGTGCATATAATAAAGTGGCTGTAGAAAGCACTCAACTTTGAGAAGCACATCACCAACTTTGCTGTGTGTATTATACAGTGGCTTCATTTAGCAAGATGTATTACATTTCCAATCCAACATAGCATTGTCTTTCTATATTGTTTTGCTACACCCTGGGAAGAATGAAGCAGGGTATAAACTGCCAGTGTAAATATCTGCTGTCAACCTACACACACAGAAAGGTATAATACTGGACAGCATCTTTGATTAGAAAGAGCAAAGTCTTCCATAACTATATAGTGTACATTAGCTATCAACCCAGAATGTTGTGTGATATCCCATTGACACATACAGGAGAGCTGAGAATTAAGTGATAAGGCTTTATGTTCTTTTCTTTGTTGGCAATACAGTTGTTGCAGTATCACACCTAACTCTGACAGTAGAAAGGACTGATTTCAAGGTACAAAAAAAAACAAGTTTTGATGTTAAGAGCTTAACTATTATATTACTCTAGAATATTATTCAAAGCTGGCAATGCGTTTGTTTGCATAGAACTGAGCAACTGGGCTTCAAGCTATCTCTTCTTCCACTATTCAGTACACATTGATCAGTCTTCTCATTGCAGTATATGTGTTAGTACCATGCAGTACCTTCAGTGGCATATTTAGGTTTTGTGCTGTCCTAGGAAACACAAAAATTGGATGCCCCCCTCCTCAGCAGAGAGAGCCTGACAGTGGCCAACAACACCCCTGTCCCACCCCCCCCCACCCAAGAGAGCCTTCTACTAACACCAACCCCCCCCCCCCCCGGCAACAGAGAGAAAGTCACTCACTTTCACAGCTTTAGCCATGCCCAGAAACAGTTGGGCTCTGCATACACCATTAAGCAGCCCACAGCCTTTCTCGGATCCCACCTGGTGCCCAGGCCACATTTATCCCTTCTTCTAGGGGGGCAGTGCTGCCCCCCTAAGAAATGCTGCCCTAGGCAAATGCCTTGTTTGCCTTGTGGTAAATTCACCCCTGAGTACCCCTTTCATCGCCATTTCATCAATGAACAAAAAGTGGATGAGATCTTTCCAGTCTCTAGCGACATCCACGCTTGTCTCTGTCACTGAAACAGAGCTTACACCAATGATATTCATAATTGCCCCCCCAATAAGATTGTTGCTGTAGGAAATTAGTATTTATGAGACATTAAAGTTAGGTAAGTCAGGTGGTGTTCATTTCAGTTCCTGGGCTAATTTGCCTGAAGGTATGTAAAACCTTTTGTTGTAAAACAGAACATAGCCAGTCTTGCATGTGGGAACTTTATTGCTACCCATCTGTACAGATTGGTTATTTATCATTCCTTCCCCTCTTGATGCTGATTCTGGGATGTATCAAAGACTAACTTTCCTGAACCAGAATTTGACGTTTACCATAGATTGTTGATCTGTATGGAAAATCCATATTCCCTTGTTTGCATCATTTCTAATAAGGAAGTATTTCTTTTTGGGTTGAGCTGAGCTGACTGTGCACTTAAGAACCAGAACCTGAGCTCTGAGGTCATTTATCTTGTAAAACAGCTTCTTATTAGTGCTATATTAGGAAGCATAATGCCTGCTTTGCAGTAATCAACTGCATAAGTGTTCTACTATCATTCACAGATTAACACATAAATTCACCTTTCGAAACATGTTACATGTGACACCCATATTCAAGGTAACATGTTATGATCTGACCACCCCCTGCTCACTCCCCACAATCTCCACTTTGACAGCTAGCAGGGGATTTTCTCCTCCCGCGCTAGCTGTAAAGTTTTAATTAAACGTGGCTGTGCGAGGCTCCGCACGCCTGGCTGAATCACTCATTCACAGCATTCTGTGAATGAAAGACTACAAGTCCCAGCAGCCTTAGCGGCTGTCAGCTTGTAGTCCTCAATTAACTACTATGACGCTGTGGAGCCTCTTGTAAAGTAATGCATGCTTATTAAGGCAGAACCCTATAAGGAAATATATCATTTCTTCAAAAGATAATAACAATACAGAGGTTTTCCAATACTACCCCACAATCCACTGCAAAGTCTACTAATCAATTTAATCACAATCTCTGTTGGAACACACTGTAATTTCCTTAACAAATCACAAATATTTACTTTACCCTGTAAATGGACCCTTAATGGGCCATTAAAGTGATGTTAAAGGCTCAAGGTTTTTTACCTTCATACATTCTAAAACCTCCTGCATGCAGCAGTCCTCCCTAATACTTAGGCCCCATCGTGATCCAGCGATGTGAACGAGAACCTCAGCTGTCCTGGGTTTCTACCTCCTTATTGGCTGAGACAGCAGCAGGAGCCATTGGCTTCCACTGCTGTCAATGACAGCCAGTGAGCCAATAAGGAAACAGAGGGGGTGGGGCTGTGTGTGAATGGACACATGGAGCAGCGGCTCGGGAGCATGCCTGCTCAGGTAAGCTGCTTGCTATGGGGGCATCCAACAGGAAGGAGGAGCCAGGAGTGCTAGCAGGGGACCAAAGAAGAGAAGGATTCAGGCTTCTCTGTGCAAAACTCCTGTACAGAGCAGGTAAGTATAACATGTTTGTTTGTTTTTTTAACTGAACCTTTAGTATGGCTTTAAGTCTTTACATCCCTAAAAAACTTACAATTTCACATCCCTACAATGTTCAATAAGATTCACAAACAGAGTAGCTTTGGAGATGGGCTGTCTAATCAGACAGAAAATATGTTAGGTTTGGGGAGAAACCAAAGCAACCTCTATAGCCCCACACATATATAGAAAGGACATGCTATAGAAATTCTGTTGTTAATGAAAAATTAAAACAAGAAAAAAAAAACACTAACCATACACTATGTTTTTTTATTTTCATTATTAGCATTTCACATAATTTCATACGGTACTTTTTAAATTTACATTTTGTGGTTTTGTGGCCTTCTGAAATGGAAATCCAATTTGTTTTAACTCTTCAGCTTTACTACTACGCAAGTCAGCATTTTTTTAGTGCATTATTATTTATCCAAGAAGCAATACATTTTTTTCAAATAATTTTAAATAAAATGAGTTTATCTAGAGTTCAGACACACCAATGAAATTGCTGTGAAAATAATTTGTTTGCTGCATTCTAATTTATTTTAAATGATGTGCCTCTCAGTAAAGGACATAACAATTGATATAGAAAACTCGCTGTAGTGACTCATTTTCAGTTTGCAATCGCTGCTGTGTCAATCAAATAATATCTTTGAATTGTTATTACAATAAATATGACTTATTGGTACAGTCAATAGTCTAGTTTCTTTGCCTGGCTGCTATAAATTACACAGTGCTCATTGCACAGGAGCCATGATTTCAGGAAGCACCAATGATCCAGAAAGACAAAACAGTGAAACATGGTTGTATGCTACTAATAATGTATGTTTACCTTGATAATGATTGTTACCAATATTGGTTGGCCTCCCCTCTGATGATGTGCTCTGCACGAAAGGCATTAGGAGGAGCCAACAGAGCGTGACGTCACAGCCGCCCGGAGCCACGAGGAGGCCTGGCGGCCACCTTAATTAAGGGTTAGTATCACTCTGTATACCATTTGTGACATTTGTAGTGTATACTACCCTGTTTTACCTATTTTGCACAAATAATCTTTGGAATACTACACTATGGGCATTTGTCCTTTGGTTCCCTTTGGAGCCTATTAAATTTCAGGACACCCCATACGATCCACCAACACCAGAGGGAGGGAGCCCTGTATCCAGGCTGTGTACCTGTCCAACCTTAAGTGGACCTCTGGACCTAGCAGTTTAACCACACATCACCAAGATTTGATGATCTATCCTGGAAGCTCACCCATTCTGCCTGCCTTAGTGATCTCGGTGGATATTGATTACATGCGCTATATTCATGCGCGTCTGGTGAGTGTGCATTTCTATTATTTGTTCCTTCCTCGAATCTTGGTATCTCTGCTTTAACAAGTGGATCTTATTTTATGAACGGTTCATCTATACTTTTATCTTTTGTGTGGACAATTTATGACATATTGAGAACATTTAGCACTGCACTTTATTATACTGGTTGCTCTATAAGGTTTGCTGTGATTACCTTTAGTGCATTGGCTGCTGACATGAGAGTGCTCACTTTGATTTCTTTTTACTGATAGTTACCAATATACTTGTTAAAACTGAACTCCAGGAAAACAGTTGGACACAAATATGAAATACATACATGAGAGTTATGTATATCACCTGCCAAACTTGTATTTCTGTCCATCTAGTCCTGAGCTGTATGCAGCACGGCCACAGGGTACAGCCCTGCCTGGCAGGAGTAGACTAGTGTTGTTTCTCCCTCTCCAATCTAAATTCTGCTGAATAGACAATGCAAGAGGTAATACCAAGTTGAGTTCAGCTACTTACATTGCTTGCACTGATACATGCATTCAATGATGTCTTAATAATTACAAAGTCATACTGACCACTTGCCCTCCAGAGGATTCCCCCCCCCCTTTTTTTTTGCGATATGGTGCTGCGTTACTTTAATTTAAAATTGCAATGTTATGCAACGCTGCACCCAAAAATTTATGTCCTTTTTTCCACACAAATACATCTTTCTTTTGGTGGTATTTGATCGCATGTGCGGTTTTAATTTTTTGTTCTATATATACTGAAATATATATATATATATATATATATATATATTGGTATGTATACTGGAATTGTTTGCTTGTGGGACTGTGAGGAGCACTCTGACACGGATGGCAATTGACATCCCCAGTGACACCAAGCAGTCTGCAGGAGCTGACAGGGGAGAGAACTGTATTGTTTACATACAGTTCTCTCCCCTGTCAGTAATACTCAGCAATCACAGGGTGCCAGCGATTAATCACCGGCCGGGACCCGGTGATTAACAGCAGAGATCGCGAATGACGGTGTGGGTAGAGCACGCACTCCCCCTACACGGAACTGCAAAATCACGTATATATACATGATTTTGCTCACCTGTGCCACCCTGTAGCAGTATTTCTGCTACAGGGCAGATGGGAAGCGGTTAGTTTGTGTCTTTTATATCTGCCTTTGAGTTCAGCTTTAAATACAATGTATCCATTTCATAACTTCAGTTACATATTGTACTTTTGTATTGTACGTATTGCACTGTCAAAGGTAATGTTGATACCATTACAAAATAGACATCTTTAACTGCACACACTGATGTCTTGTCTATTTTTCTATTGTTCTATTTTTCTGGATCATTACAGTTGGTGCTCTGAATTAGTCATGTGCATAAAGATGTATAAATGTCTTTATAGTGGATCAAACATTTGTAAGGCAAGATCATCGAGTTGTATAGTTGACAGCATCACTGTACAAATCAATTTTATATTTTCAATCAATGTTGCTAATTAACACTATAAACATATCCATGGTTTTGACTGTAATTGGAATTTTCAACACCTTTTTTTATGGGAGCTGAATGGGATTAAGAATAGGTAGCAGCATTTATAAACTTTTCTTCACTTTACCCTAAGATCTCTTGTGATTCAATTCAAGGTAAAAAACAAAAATCATGGCTACAAATAAAAGTCTCCCAGTATGGGTGTTTACAAGGATAATTTAAAAAAAAGGTAAAACATTTTCTGTTGTGTTATAACTCACCTAGAATTTGTACAAATTCCAATATTATAGTGCATAGATTGCTTAGCCCCTGGGGGGTAAAGAAGCTTTTTTGCAAATTCTTTTTTTTTAGTAGTTATTGTGCTGTGGGCATATAGCATGTAAGGAGCTGACTGCATGAAAAAAAGTGTGTTTTGTTTTTCTTTCTTTTTGGCCAGCAGTATTAAAAGCTTAAGATATTATTCTTTATGCTTCTCTTTGGTGTAAGGAGCTACATCAACCGCAGCAACAGGGGCTAAATTTTACAACAGAAGCAGCAGAGGAGGCTAATACATTAAAATGAAAAAAAAAAATTCAATATTTTGTATTTCAAATGTATACTTTTAAATCTAATCTTTTGAAAAGTTTGAGGAAGAGCAGGGCCACTTTCTGTTGTTGATGCAAATAACCATGAAGATCTTCTGTTGCAATACAGTTTTGTGAGTGTGACAAGCCTGCCTGGACTGTTTATACTATGAAAAGATTAATTTTGTTTCCTGGCACATGGTATAATGGTCAGTATACCCATGATATGTTGATAACAGCTCATTTGGTCCCCTGCACATGAACCATAACCAAAATACCAGGGGCGGACTGACCATTTGGAAACTCGGGCACTGCCCGAGGGCCCGGGGTCAGTAGGGGCCCCCATGAGATGCTCCTGGTATTATTTATTTATTTATCGAGTTTATATAGCGCCAAAGGGTTTGCTCAGCGCTGTACAATAGAGGGGGGACAATACATGAAACAGAACAGTAACATCAAACAGTACACAAGGGGTAAGAGGGCCCTACTCTTTCGAGCTTACAATCTAGGAGGGAGGGGGTAGAGGCACAGGAGGAAATGGCTGTGGGGGATGGAGTGGTAGGAGGAGGGAAGGGCAGCGGCTGTTAGGTGAGGGTGGGGTAGGCTTCCCTGAAGAGGTGGGTTTTCAGGGAGCGCCTGAAGGTGAGGAGGGAAGGTGACAGTCTGATGGATTGGGGTAGTGAGTTCCAGAGGATGGGGGAGGACCTGGAGAAGTCTTGCAGTCGTGCGTGGGAGGAGGAGACCAGGGAGCAAGATAGAAGGAGGTCCTGTGAAGAACGAAGGGTATGGGTAGGGTGGTACCTGGGAATCAGGTCGGTGAGGTAGTTAGGGGCAGTGTTGTGAATGGCCTTATAGGTCAGGGTGAGCAATTTGAATTTAATGCGTTGGGCAATGGGGAGCCAGTGGAGGGAGAGGCAGAGGGGGGTGGCAGAGGTGGAGCGGCTGATGAGGTGGATGAGTCTGGCCGCTGAGTTCAGGATGGTCTGAAGCGGGGAGAGCCTGCACTGGGGTAGGCCGGTGAGGAGGGAGTTGCAGTAGTCCAGGCGTGAGATAATCAGGGAGTGTACTAGTAGTTTAGTGGTGTCTGGGGTAAGGAAGGAGCGTATCTTGGAGATGTTCCGGAGGTGGAGCCTGCATGTGTTTGTGAGAGATTTGATATGAGGTTGAAAGGAAAGGTTTGAGTCCAGAATGACGCCAAGGACCTTGGCTTGCGGGGCGGGATTGATGGTGGTGTTGTTGGTAGTGATGGAAAGGATGGGGGGGGGGCGCGGGCTGGGGGGAAGATGAGAAGCTCGGTTTTGGAGAGGTTGAGTTTGAGGAAATGGAGCGACATCCAGTCAGAGATGTCGTTTAGGAGGTGAGTGATGCGGGCGGAGAATGTGGGGGTGAGGTGAGGGGTGGATAGGTAGATTTGAGTATCATCAGCATAGAGGTGGTAATTTAAGCCGTGGGAGTGTATGAGTTTGCCAAGGGAGGAGGTGTAGATGGAGAAGAGAAGGGGTCCAAGGACAGAGCCCTGGGGGACCCCAACAGAGAGGGGGAGTGAGGAGGAGGTGGCACCGTTGTAGGAAAGGAGCGTTGGGATAGATAGGACGAGAACCAGGAGAGAGCGGTGTCTCTGATGCCAAGGGAGAGTAGTTTATTAAGGAGGAGGGGGTGGTCGACCGTGTCAAAGGCCGCGGAGAGGTCTAGGAGGAGGAGGACAGAGTAGTCGCCTTTGGCTTTGGCGGTTAGTAGATCGTTGGTGATTTTGAGGAGGGCAGTTTCGGTGGAGTGAAGGGGACGGAAGTCGGATTGTAGTGGGTCAAGGAGGTTGCTGTCAGTCAGGTGGGCGCTTAGGCGATCGAAGACCAAGCGCTCAAGGAGCTTGGAAGTGAGTGGCAGCAGGGAAATTGGTCTGAGGTTGTTGAGGTCAGTGGGGTCCAGGGAGGGCTTTTTGAGTATGGGGGTGATGTGCGCATGTTTTAACGGGGAGGGGAAGACGCCAGTAGAGAGGGAGAGATTAAAGATGTGGGAAAGGGAGCGGATGAGGGAAGAGGGGGGTGACCGGAGGAGTTGAGAGGGGATAGGGTCCAGGGGGCAGGTAGTGAGGTGGGCTTCTGAGAAGACTCTGCTGACTTCCTCAGTGGTAGTAGGGCTGAAGGAGTGCAGTGATGGGGGGGTTACGGTAGGCAGGGCCTTGGGTGTGGTGGGGGGCAGTGCCGTTGCGAGGTCAGAGGAGGGGAGAGATGAGGGGGTGATGGAAGGGGGGAGGCTAGATGGGGAGGTAGATTGCAAGTTGACTATGTCCTTGCGGATTGCGTCAATCTTGTTGTGGAGATGAGTGGCAATCTCGTGGGCGGTAAGTGAGGTACTGAGTGGAGGAGGGGGGGGGAGAGAGCAGGGAGTTGAAGGTGGAGAAGAGTCGGCGAGGGCAGGTGGAGAGGGTGTTAATCAGGTTAACAAAGTAGGCCTGCTTGGCGGCGTGGAGGGAGGAGGTGTAGGTGAGGAAGGCAGATTTGTAGAGGGAGAATGCATGAGGGGACCTGGTTTTGCGCCATAGTCTCTCCAGCGCACGACTGCGACGTTTGAGGCATTTAGTGTGGTCGTTCTGCCATGGTTGGAGCGGTCTGGGTTTGATGTTGCGTGTGGTTAGGGGTGCCAGAGAGTCTAGGGTAGCTGATAGTGAGTCGTTGTACGTGGAGGTGGCTAGGTCAGGACATGACAGTGGAAGGATGCTGTTGTGTAAGCGGTCGGCAGCCGAGTGGAGGGGGGCCGGGTGCAGGTTGCGGAGGTTGCGGCTGGTGATGGTTTGGCGCACTGGGGGGGGGAGTTAGGGGAAGGAGAGGTGGAGAACGTGAGGAGGTGGTGGTCGGAGAGAGGGAAGGGGGTGTTAGTGAAGTGGTTGAGGGTACAGAGGTGGGAGAAGACGAGGTCCAGGGTGTTCCCATTGATGTGGGTGGAGGATTGAGTGTATTGTGTGAGTGTGAAGGAGGAGGTTAGGTGGAGAAGTTGGGAGGTAGCTGGGGTGTTGTCATTGATGGGGATGTTGAAGTCCCCGAGGATGATGGTCGGTAGCTCAGAGGAGAGGAAGAAGGGAAGCCAGGCGGCAAAGTCATCCAGGAAGCGGGCTATGGATCCGGGGGGCCTGTAGATCACTGCGATCCTTAGGGGGCTGGGTGAGAAGAGCCGGATGCAGTGAGCCTCGAAGGAGGAGAAGGTTAGGGAGGGGGGGTTAGGGAGGACCTGGAAGGTGCTCAGCGGTGATAGGAGCAGGCCGACACCACCACCTTTGTGACCGCTCAGTCTTGGTGAATGGGACCAGACGAGACCTCCATGGGAGAGTGCCGCAGGGGAGGTAGTGTCAGTGGCCTGTACCCAGGTTTCGGTGATGGCTAGGAGGTTGAGGGAGCGGGAGATAAAGAGGTCATGGATGGCAGTTAGTTTGTTGCAAACCGAACGGGCGTTCAGAAGTGCAACTGAGAGAGGGGGGATGGATACGGGGAGGAGGTGCACAGGTATGAGGTTGAGGGGGTTGCGGCGGCTGGCGGGGGCAGGGGGGTCCCTGGAGGGGGGGAGAGGTGGTGAGGGGCCAGGATTCGGGGAGATGTCCCTAGCGGATAGGAGAAGGAGAAGGGTGAGGAGGGTGGCATGGGAATGGGAGGTGTAGGAGCGTGTGGGTCTGGTAGTGGTGGCACGTGGGTCGACCGGGGAGTGGAGTACCAGGAGGAGGTGGTGAGTGCCGTAGTGGGGAGAGGGCAGAAGTGAAGGGGCAATGTAGAGCTGTTTTAGGGGGGTGGGCGGGTAGAGGGAGGCGATTTTTGGGATGGAGGAGAGGAAGACGAGGAGGAGAAGTGCAGGTGGCATGCTGGGGTGAGTGCAGTGCTGTTCGGGTCGGGGGAGGTGAAGGGATACGGATCAGGGCGAGGTGATGTGGAGAGTCTGTATCACCGTGGAGGAGTCCACTAGAGTCCTTCTGTAGCTGCAATCTGTGAGTGCAGTATGCTGGCGTCCGAGGGGTCTTCAGTGGGTCCGGTGGATCGGCGAGTGGAGGGGTCGTAGGGTGCGATGTCTGGGGGTGTTGGTAGGCACAGCGTCTGGTGATGTTGGCGGCTCGGTGGCTGGAGATTCGCTGGGTGGTACGGGAGATTCGCTGGGCGACGTCTTGATTCGCTGGGTGGTCCGGGTGTTGGGTGTCCAGAGGTGGTAGCTGGGTGCCCGGTAGCTGGGTGCTGGGTGTCCAGGGGTGGTAGCTGGGTGCCCGGTAGCTGGGTGCTGGGTGTCCAGGGGTGGTAGCTGGGTGCCCGGTAGCTGGGTGTCCAGGGGTGGTAGCTGGGTGCCCGGTAGCTGGGTGGTAGCTGGGTGCCCGGTAGCTGGGTGGTGGGTGTCCAGGGGCGGTAGCTGGGTGCCCGGTAGCTGGGTGCAGGGTGACCAGGGGTGGGTTGGGCAGCGGAGCAGCGATCAGTGGGCCTGAGCTGATTCCTGGTGGTCAGGGATGGACACAGGGCTAGTGGGGAGGGCCCTGCGAAGGCTGGCAGGTCTGTGGGGATCGGTGGTGGTACATTTTTCATAGGCTTTTTGAGTTTGGGCAAGGACACAGGGGCCCCATGATCCCCTATTGCCCGGGGGCCCCATGAGTTGTCAGTCCTCCTCTGCAAAATACAGATGAAGAGGGACTTTAAAGATGCACAATCAAACTAAAATCAATATAACCTTACATAATTTACAGTCATTAAAGTTTATTTATACAAAAAAAGTTTATAAAACATCAGTATAAATTTCAGGCTAATGTTTACTAATGTTTTATTGACTTTTTTTGTATAAATACCAGTGATTAATTATTATTCCTGGTTGTATATGTTAAGTTGATATTAATTTTAGTTTATTTGATTGCGCATTTTAACCACTTGCCCTCCCGATTTACCCCCCTTCCTGACCAGGCCATTTTTTGTGATAGGGCACTGCATTACTTTAACTGACAATTGCGTGGTCCTGCAACACTGTACATAAATGAAATTTTTTTTCCCACAAATAGAGCTTTCTTTTGGTGGTATTTGGTCACCTCTGCATTTTTTATTTTTTGTACTATAAACAAAAAAAGACCTACAATTTTGAAGCCCCCCCCAATATTTTTGACTTTTTGCTATAAAACATATCCAATGAAAAATTAAAAAAAAACAAATTTCTTCATAAATTTAGGCCAAATTGTATTATGCTACATGTCTTTGATAAAAACAAATCCCAATAATTTTATATTAATCAGTTTATGTGAAAGTTATAGCGTCTACAAATGGCAGTATATATACTAGAATTTTTTTTTTTTTACATACTAGTAATGACAGTGATTAGTGACTTACAGCGGGACTGAGGCAGGCATTCTGACACTGGGTGGGAACTGACTAACTGCCATTGACATCTCCAATGACAGAGCTAATAAAAAGCATTGACACTGTACTAATGACACTGGGAAGGAAGGGGTTAACATCTGGGGCAATCAAAGAATCAAAGGGTTAGCTGTGTGTGTTTTACATTGTGTGCTGTGTGCTGTTTTACTTGGGAGACATGCTGCTTTGTATCTCTTTGCTGTGCAGAGATACAAAGCAGCATGTCCATGCTGATAGGTGAGAGACCTGTGTTGTTTACACACAGGTCTCTACCCTGTCAGCTTTTCTGATGATCACCGAGTGCTGGTTGGGAATCGCCAGCCAGGACCTGGTTATTGACATCCCCAGCCGCCAATAGCAACGCGGGTAGGTCGGCACGCACGCCCCCTACCCGGAAATTTAAACCACTTATATATACATGATTTTGCACACATGTGCCGCTGTGTAGCAGGGTAAAAGTTCCTCCACATTTGTATTTTGGTTATGTTTCATGCAATAATGGGATGATGGCACATGTACTTATGACATAGTTGCTTCCCATCTTGTATTGGGCCCTCAGCACATGGAGAGGTGTGCTTCAAAATCAAAATCATAAAAAGGAAAAAACAAGCCTGGTGCAAGTAAAAATTTTATTTGGAAATGGTGGGAATATTGTTGGGTGTTGCTATTGATTCCCTCATAAACTAGTGTGGGCCCTTACCCATTACCACATGAGAAATGTCTTCCTTAAGTAAATTTGCCAGATCTACTTAGAATTTGTATGTGGCAAATCGACTAGCTCATCTTTAGTTAGGAGTTTTGTATACTCTTCTGTGCTTTGACATTGAGAATAACTTGTCAGCATAGATGCTCCCTCACTTACTATTTACAATGCAACATCAAAGCCCAACAGCAGCCAAAACTCTTTTGTGATTTGGAAAGTGCAGACAAGAGTTACACATTTTATTGCTGTCTGTGTTCTCTCACTTTCTATCAGGACAGAACAAGACATGGCCAAAAAACGTATTTGTTATTTTTGCTCATAAACTCTCACCCCTGATGAAGGCTTTGTTTTTAGAGGTGAAACATGTTAAGTTTAGTATTGTTTAAAAAAAAATATAAAAAAAGAAATATATATATATATATATATATATATATATATAAATTAAATAATATAATATATAACAATATATAGGTAGACAGTTGTTATATCACTGCACTAGTTTTAATTGGCTTAAAAAAATCAAACAAACATGTAAGATTTAAATTGGTTTCTAAGTGTTCATTTATTTGTTATTGTGAAATAATTAATGACAGTACAATGTGTTTATTTCTGTTTTTTTCAGTTTCTTATTATAAGTACATAGAGTATTTAATTTTGTTACCAAGCAATGTAGTGCAGATCCAAATAGCAAACACGCCCATTCACAGAACTTATAGCAGAGCTATCTCTATTTTAGTGATAGATCATACAGAGCGGTTCACTTACCATCTGGGATTTTACATTACAGAGGGCTAATTGCATAATATTGCAAGAGTGACTGGTACAGAAAATCATTGCAGCAGTGTACAAAGTTCAAGACAGATATGAGTAATTAGTCTTCAGCTGTTGTATACAAAATGCATGATTTATGCATGTCTGGGTATGAAAGTCCAGTTACCAATCTTTCAACAACTTATTTATTTTTAGCACTTCCAAAAAACACACATATATCAATTGCAATGTCTGTGCTTCCATTAAATCACAGAATAGAGCTGAAAGAAATTCACATGTTAAGCAAAGAAAAACACGACTATAGCTATAGGCAGATTAAAAGGAAAAAAAAAAGAATGCAACTCTGTATTTATTAATGCAACATTAAATTATTTGTTTAATGCAAGCAGTTACTTGAATTATCACTTGAATTGACTTAATATCAGCCTCTCTGTCCTTGTGCAGCAGAGCTCAGGCTAGGAAAGGGGAAAGTAGCAGGTGGAGAGCACAGAGTGATAGAAAGATAAGCTCATCAATCTGCTGCTTCCCTGGTCAGTCATAGACTGGGGAAGAGAGAAGACCTGTGAACAATGCCTAACTGAAGCAGAGAAAAATCAGGTCTCTTGCCCTGCCATAAAGGTAATGTGTTATAGTTTTGTAAATCTGTATGGATAACAATACAAATCCTTTGGCTGTTAAAACCGCTCACTTAGATGCATTCTATTTTTGTATTTAGCTGTTTGCCTGGAGTTCAGCTTTAAAAGTAATCTGTCATGAGAGAAATGTGTACCATTTTCAGCTATTTTTAAAAAATCAAAATAACCTTCAAAGAACAGTGCTTCAAAAGTTACATATTTATGATACTAAAATTATGACCGACCATGCCAAAAACTCTGTTATTTAATGATAGTTATCATTTGAAGCTATTTATTATCACATAGTTGGCTCCTTTTAAAATCTTAATGATTACAGAAATCACCCAAATGGCCCTGATCAAAAGTTTGCCTACCCTGGAATGTTTGACCCTGTGAAAGGATACACACACACACAGGTTAAAATGGCAAGGTTCATTTCCCACATCGAAGGTTAATTTCCAACATCTGTGGCTTTTTAAATTACAATTAGTATCTGTGTATAAATAGTCAATAAGTTTATTAACGCTCACATGGATTCACTGAGCAGGCTAGATACTGAAACATGGGGATCAGAAAAGAACTGTCAAAAGACGTGTAACAAGATAATGGAATTTTATAAAGATGGAAAAGGATATAAAAAGATATGCAAAGCCTTGAATATGCCAGTCAGTACTGTTCAATCACTTATTAAAAAGTGGAAAATTTGGGAATCTCTCGATACCAAGCCAAGAAAGATTGCAGCCACAACTTCCAGAAGAATTGTTCGGGATACAAAGAAAAACCCACAGGTAGCTTCAGGAGAAATACAGGCTGCTCTGAAAAATATGGTGTGGTTGTTTAAAAGAGTACAATGCTTGAACAAAAATGAGCTGCATGTTCGAGATGCCAGAAAAAAGCCCTTACTGTGCCAAAGTCACAAAAAAAATCTGGTTACAATATGCCCCACAACACCTGGACACACCTTACAGCTTTTGGCACACTTTAATCTTGAGAGACTAGACCAAAATAGAGCTTTATGGTCACAACCATAAGCGGTACGTTTGAAGAGGAGTCAACAAGAATACCATCTCCATTGTGAAGCATAGTGGTGCCACACTGATGTTTTGGGGGTATGTGAGCTCCAAAGGCACAGGGAATCTTGTTAAAATTGATGGCAAGATGAATGCAGCATGGCATCAGAAGATACTGGCAGAAAGTTTAAATTCTTCTGTGTGAAAGTTGTGCATGGGATGCTCTTGGACTTTCCAGCACAACGATGACCCTAAGCACAAGACCAAGTTGACCCTCCAGTGGTTAAAGCAGATAAAGGTGAAGGTTCTAGAGTGGCCATCACAGTCTCCTGACCCTAATATCATTGAGCCACTCTAGTGATATCTCAAACATGCAGTTCGTGACCAAAGACTTTGCAAAGGCATTTTGCCAAGATGAATGGGCAGTTATAATGCCTGCAAGAATTTGGGGCCTCATAAACAACTATTACAAAAGACTGCACACGGTCATTGATGCTAAAGGGGTCCTTCCCCCCAGCTTCCGCCACTTTCATCTTCACTGCAAAGAGAGCAGGAAGAGTCACAATACTGGATAGAGGGCAGAGATGAGAGCCAGTAGGTGATTGGTTGCTGGGCGGTCCTACCAACCAATCACCAGCTTGTTAATGTGAAAAGGTAACTACGGCAGCTCCTGCCCAACCCCCTATCCAGTACCATGATATTTCATGCTGTCTGCTGTTCTGTACATCATTGTAAGGTAGGAGAATGCTAAGTACACACTGGTGTGAAGGGAACAGAGGACACTGAATTGGTGGTGGGATGGGGCAGAGGACACTACAGTAGGGGTGTGTGAAGGGGACAGAGAATACTGCTTTTGAAGAGAGAGTAGAGGACACTACAGTGAGGGTGTGTGAAGTGGACAGAAGACAATGCTTTGGGGGGAAGAGGACACTACAGTGGTGGGTATGTGTATGTGAAGGAGACAGAGGAAACTGTATTAAGGGGTAGAGGAAACTACAGTGGGGGGAGGGTGTGAAGAGGACAGAGGACACTGCATTGGGGGGCAGGGGGCAAGGGACACTACAGTGGAGGGAGGGTGTGAACAGGACAGAGGACATTGCTTTGGGGGGGCAGAATCCACTAAAGAGGGGGGTGTAAAGGGGACAGAGAACACTGTTTTTGAAGAGGGGAGGGAGGACACCACAGTGGGGTGTGTGAAGGGGACAGAGGACACTGCTTTGTGGGTGCAGAGAACACTACAGTGGGGGGGTGGGTGTAAAGGGCACAAAGGACACTGCTTTGAGGGGGCATAGGACACTGCAATGGGGGTGCAGAGGACTCTACAGTGGGGGTGGGGTGGGGTTGTGATGTGAAAGGTCAGGGGACACTGCTGTGGGGGGAGGGCAAAGGACAGTTGGGGGAGTGATGTGAAAGGGACAAAGAACACTGCTTTGGGGGGGTACAAGACACTGCTATAGGGAGGGGGCAGAGGACATTATAGTGGGGGGTGATATGAAGGGAGGGAAACACTGCTATGGAGAGGCAGAGAACACTACTGTTCAAGGGGAAAGGACACTACTGTGGGGGTGGGAGGAGGAAAACTACTGGGGGGGGCAGAGGACACTACTTTGGGGGGAGTGATGTGAAGTGGAGGACACTAGTGGGGGTGGGCAGGACACAGGACATAGGGGGCTTGATAGTCATATTTTAAAGGGTGCTGAGTGCTCCCCTCCTGCTCCCAAGAGGATCTTTAATTTCCTTTATGTTGTCCAGGTAGACCTCAACCTCTGAAAGGTTGCCCTCTCCTACTCTAAGGGTGGGAAAACGTTTGAGCGTATACACTATATATATATATACATATATATATATATATATATATATATACACACACACACATACACTATATTGCCAAAAGTATTGGGACATCCCTCCAAATCATTGGATTCAGATGTTTCAATCCCCTCCATGGCTGCAGATGTATAAAATCAAGTACCTAGGCATGCAGACTGCTTCTACAAACATTTGTGAAAGAATGGGTTGCTCTCAGGAGCTCAGTGGAATCAAGTATGGTTCTGTGATAGGTTGCCACCTCTGCAATAAGTCCATATGTGAAATTTCCTTGCTACTGTATATTCCATGGTCAACTGTTATTGGTATTATAACAAAATGGAAGCAACTGGGAACAACAGCAACTCAGCCATGAAGTGATAGGCCATGCAAAATGACAAAGCATGCTCAGTACAAGCTGAAGCGCACAGTTTGCAGAAGTCACCAACTGTCTGCAGAGTCAATAACAAAAGACCTCCAAACTTTGTGTGGCCTTCAGATTAGCACAACAATAGTGCATAGTGAGCTTCATGGAATGGGTTTCCATGGCCGAGCAGCTGCATCCAAGCCTTACATCACCAAGTGCAAAGCAAGGTGTTGGATACACTGGTGTAAAGTACACCACCACTGGACTCTAGAGCAGTGGAGATGTATTCTCTGGAGTGACAAATCATGTTTATCTGTCTGGCAATCTGATGGACATGTCTGGGTTTGGCAGTTGCCAGGAGAATGGAACGTGCATGACTTGCAGTGTAAAGTTTGGTGGAGGGGGATTATGGTGTGGGCTTGTTTTTCAGGGGTTGGGCTTGGCCCCTTAGTTCCAGTGAAGGGAACTCTTAAGGCATCAGCATACCAAGATATTTTGGACAATTTGGGGATGGCCCCTTCCTGTTCCAACATGACTGCGCACCAATGCACAAAACAAGGTCCATTACCACAAGGATGAGCGAGTTTGTGGCGGAGGAACTTGACTTGCCTGCACATAGTCCTGACCTCAACCCCATAGAACATCTTTGGGATGAATTAGAGTGGAGACTGTGAGCATGGCCTTCTCATCCTACACCAGTGCCTGACCTCACAAATAATGGTTAAAAATTCCCATAGACACACTCCTAAAATCTTGTGGACAGCCTTCCCAGAAGACTTGAAGCTGTTATAGATGCAAAGATTGGGCCAACTCAATATTGAACCCTATGGACTAAGACTGGGATGCCATTAAAGTTCATGTGCGTGAAAAGGCAGGCGTCCCAATACTTTGGCAATAATGTGTATTTGTAAAAAAAAAAAGACAATTTTCCTCTTAAAACACCAAATGATAGCTACCACTTGCTCTTCCACTCATCAAAATTGCACTCACCAGCAGTTATGACCTCCAAATGATAGGAATGTCAGAAAGGTATCAGACATTTACAGTATATTGACAAATCTTCATCTGGTCCACAATAACCCATAATCATCCAAAGAATGCCAAAAAACAAAAATAAAGGCTGGTTCAGCAGGAACAGGGTGCATTTCGGTATGTGTTTATTGCTGTCTGTTCAACAGAAGCCAGTCCAGCGACTGACTTCGGTCAAATGGTCATGCTGGAAAACGACCATTTGATTAGTACCCTGATGTGAATGTACGACAGATATGTAAAGCGCTGTGTAAATTAACGGTGCTATATAAGTACCTAAAATAAATAAATGATACTTGCAGCCAATGTCAATAGCTACTAGAACTGATCTGTGTATTCTGAATACCCGCTGTCAGAATACAATGGAACAATGGGAGAGATCCCTGCATCAACATCAGTTGTGTCGATGCAGGGACCGACATTATCAGTTTTTTTTTTCGTTCAACTCACTGGTTAACTATGAAAAAACTACATCTGGTAAATATAACAAACATGTTATACTTACCTGCTCTGAGCAATGGTTTTGCACAGAGCAGCCCCAAACCTCCTCTGCTTGGATCCCCAGCTGGCACTCTTGGCTCCTCCTCTTCACGGTGCACCATCATGGGAAGCCACTTCCTATGGTGCAGCATCTGTGAACTTGCTACCAAGTCAGGCTGAGTGTGTCTATTGACACACACCACACAGCTTGGCCCCACTCCCTCTTCACAGCATTTGATTGACAGCAGCAGGAGCCAATGGCTCCCACTGCTGTCTCTAAGCCGGTGAGAGGGGTGAGAGAAAGAACCTGAGCTGCTGAAGTTGGACACAGCACTGGATCTATACAGGACTCAGGTAAGTATTTGGAGGGAGGGTTGGGGGAGAAACTAGTGGAAGATTTTTTACCTTAATGCAGATAATGCATTAGGGTAAAAAAACCTTCTGGCTTTAGAACCTCTTTACAAATGGGCAAGTATCCCACTTACAGGTTAGACATGCTTAATTAGCACTATACTATTATTATACTGTTATAGGCATCCCAATATGGTCACTGTGTACCATTGGTATACAGAATCCAATGCAGGGGGGAACATCCAACTCTTAACTTTCCTGTACACTGCTGGGTGCCAGGGCCCACAACAAAGATGCACAGTTAAAACCCATAGTATGGATCCAAGACATGCATTCGTAGGGCATACTGCTGATGACTGTTGGCACTGCAGTGTACAGAAAGTGTGAGAGTTTGAATGATTCCCCCGTATTGGTTGCAATATACTACTGCACAACAGCCATATTGTGAAGCTTATAGTAATATATTGCTACTTAAGCACTTTTACCATGAGAGTGGAATAATTACTTTGTCTTAACTTATTTGCATAAACAATATTACTTTATATGAACCCTTTTGTTTTGTAGATGATTACAAGCTATTGTCAACCAGATGAGGGTCTTCCAATATATGGATACATGCAGACAACTCATGGGGCCCCCGGGCAATAGGGGATCATGGGGCCCCTGTGTCCTCGCCCACACTCAAACCACACCCAAAAAAGCCTATGAAAGGTACCAAGGGGCATCTCATGGGCCCCCTACTGACCCCGGCCCCTGGGCAGTGCCCGAGGTCCCAAATGGTCAGTCCGCCCCTGGATACATGTCTGATGCCTTTCTAACCTTCCTGTTTTTGATGTATAGTGGCCATTACTTGGTGTTTTAAGAAGAAGATTAGAAGATTGTCACTTTTTTTACACGTTTACACATTTATAATTATATGATTTTGGATTGCATATATATACATATATATTGTATAATGTTTGAAGCACTGTTCTTTGATGGTTTTTTTTATTTGCACTCTAAGGTTTGAATGGCAGCTCTAGGTTTTTGAGGCTTGTATGCAATATGCATTGGTATTTTAATTTAACATCCATAAAATACTAGTTCCCTGGTTGTTACTCTTCAGTAATAGCTAATAATAATAACTGATCATATGGCCACAGTTTTGCAAAGCAAAAGAGTGCAAGCTTGAAAAGAGTGTTTTTTTAAACTGTTCCTGGAAAATGGGATAAAATGAATTGGGATCATCAGTGCAAAAAATCTTGATTATGACTTTATATTCTGAGGTGGTTAAGGCAGTTTGTTGTTCACATTTGTTGCAGGCTATTTGACCTATATTGTACTCTGGCTGGTTCTTGCAGAACATGCAAAGGATCTTTCTTGTAATTTTTAATAGACTTGCAGCCATTATTATATGCATAAGGAGCATAAAACTTAGCATGGTGAGTTAATGCTAAGCTCTCTAAGCAGTTAGTTTAATGTAACAATGAAGTCCCTGAAGAAGAAGAAAAGAAGAAAAGAACATAGCACAGAAATAGAATAAAACAGAAGCAGATAATTATTGACAAATACAAAGGCCAATAAATGTACCATGTCCATTTGTACCATCAATTACTTGTACAGTATAGGATACATTTGTGTTTTTCACAAACATGCATCTCAGCAATTTTATCCATTTATTCTTCATTCTCTCATCTTCTGAGTTCTCGCTCCAAGCTTCTGCTTTACAGTACAGCAGCTGAACAGTGTAAGAAATGAACCAAAGTTGTATAAAAAGAATTTTTAACACAAAAATTACAGTGCAGCTAACTATAAAAAAACTAAAAAGAAACAGAATAGGACATTAAGCAGGGAAAATAGTTAAAGTACTGACTATTGATGTAGAGAAAAAAACTCAGAGCTTATAGAAAAAGGAAATGTGTTATAGAACCGGAGAAAACAGTGCCATTAGAAAGGAAAAATATAATGCCGTAACAACGAAAACAGTACCATTAGAAAGGATAAAACATTCTAAATAGCAGTAATTCAATAAGATGATAGAGTAAAGGAATTTCAAATACTATAGAGACAAAAGAAAGAAAATTCACAAGATTTCACTGGACTATACTAGACTATGCTTAGATTCTTAGAGTCAATTAAATCGTTATACTCAAGATAGGACAAAACAAAGAAGATGATGTGAAAATAAACCATATAAGAAACCTTAACAAGCCTTATAAAAGCAAAGATAATACTGAAAAATAAGTCTAAGTTCTGTCAGTATAGCCTGCAAAAGTATAGCATGGAAATGTATTTATAACTACAATACAGTGTAAGTTGGCAAAATATGCTTAGATTTTGGACCTTTTATTTGTATTGGTGATGTACCTGATGCCTTTTCTAAATTAGGTATGCAAAACTGATGTAGGAATAACATCTGGTATCAAATAGGAAAGTCACACAGATTAGGAATAGTGCCTACAGAAAAAGAAGCTTGCAATATACAAGACAAGATAACATTTCCAATCAGATAATTTCCAATCAGGGCTGCAGGGCAAGGGGATAATTTACTGAGCCACAGCCACAAAATAGGTAACACAATTGAATAAGGTAACATTTTTGGATCTGTTTCAGGCTCAGTGCATTCACGACCTGGGAACAGACCAACATGCAAGTCATGGATCTCAGCTGCATTCTGTTCAGATACATACTTTTTTTGTTGTTGTTATGCAACTGTGCCATATTAGTTTAACTGCTTGCCCGCCACCCTATAGCAGAAATACTGCCTCATGGCGGCACAGCTGCTCAAAATCATGTATATATACGCAATTTTGTCGCCATTGGTGGCTTCAGCTGTCGATCACCGGGTCCCGGGCCATTAATTCCCCACTGGCACCCAGCGATCGCCAAGTATCACTGATGTATGATGTATGTGAGCAATACAGATCTCTTCCCTGTCAGCTCCATCATGCTGCTTTGTATTGCTCTGCATAGCAGAGCAATACAAAGTAGTGTACTTACAATGTAAACACACACACACGGCACACTGTAAAACAGCACACAGCACATAGTTAACCCTTTGATTGCCCTAGATGTTAACCCTTTCCTGCCCAGTTAGTTCCCCCCTAGTGTCAGAATGCCCCCTGCAGTCCCGATACAAGTCGCTGATTGTCGCCATTACTAGTATAGAAGAAAATTTTTTTTTCTGTATATATAAATGCCATTTGTAGATGCTATGACTTTCATGTAAACCAATTCATTTACACATACTGGGATTTTTTTTACATGTAGCAGAATACATTTTGGCCTAAATTTATGTGGAAATTTGATGTTTTAAATTTTTTACTAGACATGTTTAATAGCAAAAAAGTAAAAAATAATTTTTTTCTCAAAATTGTTGTTCTTTTTTTGTTTATAGTACAAAAAATAAAAAATGCAGAGGCGGTCAAATACCACCAAAAGAAATCTCCATTTGTGGGGAAAAAAAAGGGCATACATTTCATTTGGGTGCAGCGTTGCATGAGCACGCAATTGTCAGTTAAAGTGTCACAGTGTCGTATCGCAAAAAATGGCCTGGTCAGGAAGGGGGGTAAATCCTCTGGAGGGAAAGTGGTTAATATAATACATATGTTTCCTAGAGCAAGAACTATAGAATGGAGCATGCCACCTCCAATGGGCAAAAGAAAAAATGTATGATTACCTACAGTACACGTGGAGTTCCTTTATTTACAAATTCAGAAGATGCTGCAGTTAACATAAGCATCATAAATTCCGAATTCTGGTACATTCCAGGGTTTTGTATATACAAGCAATAAGGGTCACAGTAAAATATCAAGGTTGTGTTATATCAGGATAATTAAATTATACCTACAAATATTCCACTTTAGCTTTATAGTGTGACAAACCATTGTACAAATTGCTTACTTATTGATGATGATAGGGTTTATGTTTACAATATTGTAAATAATACGTGCAATATATAACAATTATTCATAGTTTTAGGAACAGAAAAGACTGCTAAATATGCACACCTAAAGGGAACAGTAATTTCTTTGTATGTGTAATGTATAGTATATAATTTGTGCTTGCTAGCTTTCTGTGCCCTGCTAAATCCAAGGCTCCAGCCTGATGAATTCATCTAATGCAGATGGATATTGGAGAGTTTTCAATCAATCAACTGAATCTCTAATTATTTACCATGGAGATAAGAGGCTTAAACTGGAAAACATCTGAGGGCATGAATGCGAACTGTCATCACAAAATACACTCTGTTTTTTTGCATTAAAGTACATTTTAGTAGATGCACTATCATTTCAGGCCAGACAGCACATTACTGCATTAGTGTTCAAGTCACTTCCTATTTACTGTGCTAAATGTGATTTCAATAAGGGCAGATGGCACTGGTAAAAATTGGAAAAACAAGCATATGTTGATGGAGATGTTCTGTCACCTTAAGTGTGATGCTCTTTATTGTAGAGTGATAAACTGCGGCATTGTGAGTAAGCAACATTCTGAGTCTTGTAAATCAGCATTGAGAACTGATGGCATTTTTAATGTTGCACAATATATTTCTTGGAGGTCCTAAAATAAAAGAACAAGCTTACAACTTGGCTGAATTAATAGTTATATAAGTAACATCAGTAACTCGAGAGCACCGGGAACCAGTGTTCAATCACATCTGTCTATTGCTCCAGATGGTTTTAGCAGTCTGACTACAACATAAAGCAGGCATAAAAGCTTCTGTGTTTCAGGACAAAAGTAAACTGCTTACATTTTCCTAGTTCTAAGTGGATGAAAAAGTCAAACATTTGAACATTTTTTTTATTTTGGATGAGCACCAAAAAATACTAAAAATGATTAGATATACAGGTGAAACTTGAAAAATTAGAATATCGTGCAAAAGTTCATTTATTTCAGTAATGCAACTTAAAAGGTGAAACTAATATATGAGATAGACTCATTATATGCAAAGCAAGATAGTTCAAGCTGTGATTTGTCATAGTTGTGATGATTATGGCTTACAGCTCATGAAAACCCCAAATCCACAACCTCAGAAAATTAGAATATTACATGCAATCAATAAAACAAGGATTGTACATAGAACAATATCGGACCTCTGAGAAGTATAAGCATGTATATGTACTCAGTACTTGGTTTGGGCCCCTTTTGCAGCAATTACTGCCTCAATGTGGCATTGCATGGAAGCGATCAGCCTTTGGCACTGAAAGTAATAAGGGATGCAGCGCTACATTCAAATAATGCAACTATGTGAATGAGGGATCTTAAATCAACAAATTAAGTGAAATTAGATAACAATGGCAACATTAATAATACATATCAATACGTGCTCGTTAAATATCATTAACACAAATAAAGTAAATAGCTCAAAACTTGTGAAAAACATTTTTGAAAAACACCATCCATATATATATGAATGAAGCAAAAATACACATATATATGGTGCAATCCCACGTGCCTATTGTGAAGTGAAATGATGGTAATAATAGTACAAACAAAATGAAATCTCAAAGTCCAAAAAATATATACTAATGGTGACAAAACAGTAAATGGTGCTTCCAAATAATACTGTTAGTGACCATAGGTGAAACTCGTGCAAATTTCTGAGTGCGTCCAAATCTGAGAATCCAACCACCATCTGGATTAGCCTCTCACCTCATCCCTTCGACCCTTGCGGATCAAAGAGCAGTAGTGGATCCCTCTCACGGATCCTCCAGGCAATGAAACACTCCAAGGGCAGTTTTCTCAGACCAATATTCCCACACTGGCTCTTCTCCAGGAAAAGTTGTAGTATCAATCTCTCAAATGAGACAAAGGAATCCTCCCATAGTGTAGTATATTTAATTATACCATAGGGACAAACAGCATTTTTTGCATTACACTTACGTAGCAGCCAGTTCAAGAAAAAAACCTCATGCTTTCAGATGAGGATATATCTGTTTGGGTGTACAGCTGAATCCACAGGTGTACCAAGATGGCCGCCACGCCGGAAATACGTCACCACGTCAAGCCGACGCGTTGCGTCACAATGTCATGCGACTTCATCAGGGCTGTCAATCACAATGACGATCTCACTTTAAATACCCATCCTGTTACGAGGAAACACCCTCATAGGAGGAGTTTTCCTCAGCATCGTTCCACCACTACTTGCCGCGGCCATAATACTGAAGACCACCAGGGACTCCTATGTGAATACTACATATTCATGACTACAGCGGGCACATGTATACAGAAATCAACTGGACACTGTATACTAGTGCACCCGCTATATCTATATACCCTATCTTTAGCAGAAACATATATAAACTGACCTTATTTTTAATTAATAAAACCAAAATTATAATAAAAAACAAAAATAAATTATTTATTAAATTAAAATTAAAATATTAATTAAAATTAAAAAATGAATATAAATAGACCATCTTTCCTATAATTATTATCAATCCTTACAATATAAATATAAATGACAGCCTATGATCTCCTATTATGTATAAGGAATCTACAAGCAGATTAATTCATATCAATATCTGGAAAAATTATATATATACATGCGTACATAAAACGCACATATATATACATGTTCCTAACCTCAGTTTGATCAAAAATTATGCATATTAAAAAATATAAAAATTAAAAATTATAATAATCTTGAAAATTATTATTTTATTAAAAATGGAGATATATATTAATAATATCCCACCTCTTCACCAGCTAATCCAAGGACCTACACCGATAAAACTCATACATATATATTCTATCCAAAAGCATGAGTTCACATGATCAATACATAAAATGGTCAAGAAAATATATATATATACAGTCATGGCCGAAATTGTTGGCACCCTTGATATTTTTCCTGAAAATCAAGTATTTCACACAAAAAAGGTATTGCATTAACACATGTTTTGCTATACACATGTTTATTCCCTTTGTATGTATTGGAACAAATATAAAACAGAGGCAGAAAAGCAAATATGACATAATGTCACACAAAACCCCAAAAATGGGCTGGACAAAAGTATTGGCACCCTTAACTTAATATTTGGTTGCACACCCTTTGGAAAACATAACTGAAATCAGTCGCTTCCTATAACCATCAATAAGCTTCTGACACCTCTCACCCGGAATTTTGGACCACTCTTCCTTTGCAAACAGCTCCAGGTCTCTCTTATTGGAAGGACACCTTTTCCCAACAGCAATTTTAAGATCTCTCCACAGGTGTTCAATGGGATTTAGATCTGGGCTCATTGCTGGCCACTTCAGAACTCTCCAGCGCTTCTTTGCCATCCATTTCTGAGTGCTTTTTGACGTATGTTTGGGGTCATTGTCCTGCTGGAAGACCCAGGATCTTGGACGCAAACCCAGCTTTCTGACACTGGGCCCTACAGTGCGACCCAAAATCCTTTGGTAATCCTCAGATTTCATGATGCCTTGCACACAGTCAAGGCACCCAGTGCCAGAGGCAGCAAAACAACCCCAAAACATCATTGAACCTCCACCATATTTTACCGTAGGTACTGTGTTTTGTTCTTTGTAGGCCTCATTCCGTTTTCGGTAAACAGTAGAATGATGTGCTTTACCGAAAAGCTCTATCTTGGTCTCATCTGTCCACAAGACGTTTTCCCAGAAGGCTTTTGGCTTACTCAAGTACATTTTGGCAAACTGTAGTCTTGCTTTTTTATGTCTCTGTGTCAGCAGTGGGGTCCTCCTGGGTCTCCTGCCATAGCGTTTCATTTCATTTAAATGTCGACGGATAGTTCGCGCTGACACTGATGCTCCCTGAGCCTGCAGGACAGCTTGAATGTCTTTGGAACATGTTTGGGGCTGCTTATCCACCATCCGGACTATTCTGCGTTGCAATCTTTCATCAATTTTCCTCATCCGTCCACGACCAGGGAGATTAGCTACAGTGCCATGGGTTGCAAACTTCTTGATAATGTTGCGCACTGTGG
The DNA here is from genome assembly GCF_062004578.1 of Staurois parvus. Lineage (NCBI taxonomy): Eukaryota > Metazoa > Chordata > Amphibia > Anura > Ranidae > Staurois > Staurois parvus. The sequence continues at coordinate 9,838,898 of NW_028317951.1, forward strand.
ACAAAGGCAAATCTAGTTCTCTGGAGATGGACTTGTAACCTTGAGATTGTTGATATTTTGCCACAATTTTGGTTCTCAGGTCCTCAGACAGTTCTCGTCTCCTCTTTCTGTTGTCCATGCTTAGTGTGGCACAGACAGACACACAATGCAAAGGTTAAGTGAACGTCTCTCCTTTTTATCTGCTTTCAGGTGTGATTTCTATATTGCCCACACCTGTTACTTGCCCCAGGTGAGTTTACAGGAGCATCACATGCTTGTAACATTCTTATTTATCCGCAGTTGTGAAAGGGTGCCAATACTTTTGTCCAGCCCATTTTTGGAGGTTTGTGTGACATTATGTCGAATTTGCTTTCTTTCCTCCCTTTTTTTGTTTTGTCCCAATACACACAAAGGGAATAAACATGTGTATAGCAAAACATGTGTTAATGCAATACGTTTCGTGAGAAATACATGATTTCCTGGAGAAATATCAAGGGTGCCAACAATTTCGGCCATGACTGTATGACTATCGCACCATCTCAAAATACCCTCAAAAGTCAGAGATGAAACAATTTAGATCAAACTCGATGTTCAATCCATTAGGGAAATATGTGTGCATGTTATAAATCCATTTTGACACTATTTGGCTCAAAGAACGCACCTTATGGCTACCTCGCCAGTGTCTCTTGTATTTGGTAATACCCCAAAATTTCAATTCACTAGGATCTTTATTGTGAAATTTGGCGAAATGCTTTGAGACGCTATGCTTCGGGAACCCCTTCTTTATATTTTGTACATGTTCCCGGAGCCTGACCCACAAAGGTCGTTTAGTTCTTCCTATATACTGCAGTCCGCAACTGCATTGCAGTGCGTACACAACACCCTCTGTCCTACATGTAATAAAATCTTCGATCTTAAATTCTTTGTCACTTACAGATGAAGAAAAACACATCAATTTCTTGTTCTTTCCTTTAGTGGATTTGCACGCATAACATGCCCTGCACGGAAAAAACCCATTTGTATCTAAAAAGGTGACTATATTCTTTTTAATGGGTGGATCAAGGACATTTTTCACAATTTTATCTCTTAATGATGGAGCTTTTCTATATCTGAAAATAGGGAATTCCGATATTATCTCCTTTAGGGCCGGATCAGCTTTCAATAGTGGCCAGTATCTTCTGAAAATAGTCTCCACTTTCTTGTAATGGACATTAAAATCTAGGCACATCGCCAGTTGGTTTTTTTGTTCCTCAATTTTTTCTCGATCTACAAGGAGTAGATCTCTTTTTGTATTACCAACTTCCTGGATCGCTTTACTAATTACATGCTGTGGGTAACCTTTGGCTATAAATCTATGGCCTATATTTGTTGCTTGGCTAAGAAAGTCCTCCTGTGTGGTACAATTTCTTCTGAGTCTGATCATTTGACCTTTAGGTATATTCAATAACCGTGGCGGGAAATGGCAGCTGTCTTGAGGAATGTAACCATTCCTATCGACACTCTTAAAGAATGTCTTCGTGATAATTTTATTTTGTATGATTTTAATATCTAAATCTAGAAAGCTTATATGCTCCCGACTATGTTCCCAAGATAAAACAATATTATTGTTGTTCTTATTTAGATTATCAAAGAAATATAGTAAATCTTCTTCACTTCCCTTCCATAATACTATAATATCATCTATATATCTTTTAAACAGTATTAGTTCTTTCGGGGGTCTCAAATATACTGCCTTCTCTTCCCAGTGCGCCATGAACATGTTTGCCACACTGGGAGCAAAACGAGCTCCCATGGCTACACCTTTAACCTGATTATAAAAAACATTATTATGCCAGAAATAATTATGTTTCAAGCAAAATTCTAAGCAATCCAGAATGTATTTTCTCTGCCCTCTTTTTAAATTCCCATATTCTTTTAAGCCCCATTCAGTAGCTTCCATACCTTGTGTATGACCAATAATTGTATACAACGATGAGACATCAGCCGTTGCCAAGATCACATCATTACCATCTACTTTATCCAACATTTGTATTAGGTGCTTAGTATCTCTCAAAAAGGACTTAGTTCCTCTCACCAATGGTTGAAGGAACATATCTACATATTGTCCCAATCGTGCCAGTAAAGATCCAATTCCATTCACTATGGGACATCCAGGGGGATGAGTATTGTTTTTATGAATTTTTGGGATGGTATAAATAATTGGAATCCTGCAGATTTCAGGAACAAGATATCTGGCTTCTTTTTTATTCAAATACTCTTTCTTACATCCTCTTTTGATCAATTTTTCTAATTCCTTCTTATATTTGGCCGTAGGGTCTTTTTTAATCATCTCATAGGTGCTATTATCACTTAATTGAGTACCTAATTCTTCTAAATAATATATTTTCGACATGACCACTATTCCCCCTCCCTTATCGGCCGGCCTGACCACTATGTCATTTCTCTGCGTTAGCATCTTAATTCCTTTTTTCATATCCATGTTAGGCCGAAACCTTGGGAGTTTCAAAGATTCCAAATCTTGACTCACCATTTTTTTAAAAGATTCAATTTGACAATTATTACTAATCTGAGGGTTGAATAGAGATTTATTCCTTAATCGGGTATGTTGAATATTACTAACTGGTGCACTATTAATCATATTTCTAGTACTAGATAAACCCATAAAATACTTTTTAATATTAATCTTTCTAATAAATTTCTGTAGGTCTATAAAAATATCAAATTTATTTGCTGGTTTGGGTGGGGCAAACTTCAATCCTTTGTCCAACACAAGAATTTCTTCCTTAGTAAGTGTAGTACCGCTGATATTGAAAATACCTTCTCCTACTACTCTCTTTTTCGCTTGGACCTTCCGGCCTGCTCTGCACCCTCTTGTCTTCCGGGGCTTCTGTTGACACATCCTTCTTTCCGGGGACTTCTTTCCCCACCCTCCTTCCCTAAAAAATTCCTCTGCTGATAGTCATAATCCAATGGTTCAAATCTATTGTATAGCGGTATAGGACTTCTCCCTTCAAAACGCGGTCCTTGCCATCCCAAATGTTCCTGTCTGGGACTTCTGGGATAGAAAGGCCTATTATCCTATCTAGGACTTCTAGGATAAGATGGTCTATATTCCTGCCTGGGAAAATAAGGAGGTCCATAGGGCTGCTGATAGGGCTGCTGATAATAATTATTATTATTAGGTTTGGGATAATAAGGTCTATAAGGTGGACGATAGGATTTACCATATCCATTATTTTTCCCCTGTGGTTTATTGTGGAATGAACCACCATTCCTTGGTCTCCATCCATTATGTGGTGTGTGATATCCCTTATCTCCTTTGGGGTGATTAATTTGGGAATTCCCTTTACCTTGGCTTCTAGATTCTTTTGGGTATTCATTTATATGTCCCTTAGTAGTTTCTAAACGAACTTCTTTAGCGGGAGTAGTATTAGCTGAACTACATTCTGATTCTGTACCTGAAGATTGCCATTTAAAAACTTGATCTTTACTGAAGTCATTTATATCTCTTTGATATTTTTTCATTTTTTTATTTTTCACTTCTAAGTCTATTTTCTCCAAATCTTTGTTTAATCTTTTACCAAGATTGACCATTTCTACTGACTCCTTATATGGTTCCATCTTTTCTTTAATCTCTAAAATTTGTGTTTCTAAAATCCTTAATTTTCTCTGTTTGCGTTTCAATATAAATCTCATTAGTTCCAAACCCCTTTCATGAAAAAAATCAAACCATTCATTTTTTGATTCCTGGTCTATTAGTCCATCACTGATGGGCACATCCCATCTCAATCTTCTTGGGACTAGTCTCTCCTTGAGGTATTTTTCATGGGTAATCATGTCCCACCATAATTTAACCTTTTTTTCCATCACATGACCCAATCTTCTATATAGGGTATTTAAATCACCTGTGGGTTCATGAGGGGTTTTACTGAAAATATCCTCTACATTGATGGACCTGTTTTCTAAGAAATTGAACACTTCCATTATGAGCTAGCGGGAGAAAGAAGTAATATTTATAACAATGATGGTGTGAACCTCCTGCGCTCCCAAGTGTTATTTGAAATTTTTAAACAAAATAAATATGTGTCTAAATCCCAAAGAAAGCTGCTAACATCAAATCATATACCAGTGACCATATACAATGAAAGTAATAAGGGATGCAGCGCTACATTCAAATAATGCAACTATGTGAATGAGGGATCTTAAATCAACAAATTAAGTGAAATTAGATAACAATGGCAACATTAATAATACATATCAATACGTGCTCGTTAAATATCATTAACACAAATAAAGTAAATAGCTCAAAACTTGTGAAAAACATTTTTGAAAAACACCATCCATATATATATGAATGAAGCAAAAATACACATATATATGGTGCAATCCCACGTGCCTATTGTGAAGTGAAATGATGGTAATAATAGTACAAACAAAATGAAATCTCAAAGTCCAAAAAATATATACTAATGGTGACAAAACAGTAAATGGTGCTTCCAAATAATACTGTTAGTGACCATAGGTGAAACTCGTGCAAATTTCTGAGTGCGTCCAAATCTGAGAATCCAACCACCATCTGGATTAGCCTCTCACCTCATCCCTTCGACCCTTGCGGATCAAAGAGCAGTAGTGGATCCCTCTCACGGATCCTCCAGGCAATGAAACACTCCAAGGGCAGTTTTCTCAGACCAATATTCCCACACTGGCTCTTCTCCAGGAAAAGTTGTAGTATCAATCTCTCAAATGAGACAAAGGAATCCTCCCATAGTGTAGTATATTTAATTATACCATAGGGACAAACAGCATTTTTTGCATTACACTTACGTAGCAGCCAGTTCAAGAAAAAAACCTCATGCTTTCAGATGAGGATATATCTGTTTGGGTGTACAGCTGAATCCACAGATGTACCAAGATGGCCGCCACGCCGGAAATACGTCACCACGTCAAGCCGACGCGTTGCGTCACAATGTCATGTGACTTCATCAGGGCTGTCAATCACCTGTGGCACTGCTGAGGTGTTATGGAAGACCAGGATGCTTCAATAGCGGCCTTCAGCTCTTCTGCATTGTTCAGTCTCATGTCTCTCATCTCTCTCTTGGCAATGCCCCATAGATTTTCTATGGGGTTCAGATCAGGCGAGTTTGCTGGCCAATCAAGCACAGTAATCCCACGGTCATTGAACCAGGTTTTGGTGCTTTTGGCAGTGCGGGCAGGTGTCCAGTCCTGCTGGAAAATGAAGTCAGAAACCCCATAAAGCTCATCTGCGGAAGGAAGCATGAAGTGCTCCAAAATCTCCTGGTAGACGGCTGCGTTGACCCTGGACTTAATGAAGCACAGTGGACCAACACCAGCAGATGACATGGCTTCCCAAATCAACACAGACTGTGGAAACTTCACACTGGACTGCAAGCATCTTGCAGTGTGTGCCTCTCCATTCTTCCTCCATACTCTGGGTCCTTGGTTTCCAAATGAGATGCAAAAGTTTCTCTCATCAGAAAAGAGGACTTTGGACCACTGAGCAACAGACCAGGTCTGTTTTTCTTTAGCCCAGGTAAGACGCTTCTGACGTTGTTTGTTGTTCAGAAAGGGCTTGACAAGAGGAATAGGACATTTAAAGCCCATGTCCAGGATCCGTCTGTGTGTGGTGGCTCTTGATGCACTGAATCCAACCTCAGTCCACTCCTTGTGAAAGTCCCCAACACTTTTGAATGGACTTTTCCTGACAATCCTCTCCAGGCTGTGGTCATCCCTGCTGCTTGTGCACCTTTTTCTTCCACACTTTTCCCTTCCACATAACTTTCTTTTAATGTGCTTTGATACAGTACTTTTGGGAACATCCAACTTCTTCTGCAATTACCTTTTGAGGCTTTCCCTCCTTATGGAGGGTGTCAGTGATGGTTTTCTGCACAACTGTCAGGTCAGCAGTCTTTCCCATGATTGTGATTCCTACTGAACCAGACTGACAGACCATTTAAAGGCTCAGGAACCCTTTGCAGGTGTTATGGCTTAATTAGCTGATTAGAGTGGGACACTTTGAGCCTAGAATATTGCACCTTTTCACAATATTCTAATTTTCTGAGATTGTGGATTTGGGGTTTTTATGAGCTGTAAGCCATAATCATCACAATTCTGACAAATCACAGCTTGAACTGTCTTGTTTTACATGTAATGAGTCTATCTCATATATTAGTTTCACCTTTTAAGTTGCATTACTGAAATAAATGAACTTTATTCTAATTTTTTGACTTTCACCTGTACATTATGTTAAATGATAACTGCACTTAAAAAAATTGCATGATAGCAGTAGTAGAGTTTTGCTCCTTTTTAGCCATTAATTAATGCAGAAAATTTTGGAACTTTGTACAGAGCCTTAAGTAGGGCTAAACTAAAGTTAGCCAATAAAGGGTATCCAAAGTTTTGTTTTTTATTTGGATAAAGTAGGAAATGGTTAAGTGCATCTATTGGCATAGCATTTTTTAGGTAGAATGGGCAAAGGTTAAAACTCCTTTCAGGTTTTACTGCTGATTCCTTCACTTTCTGTCTGGTGAAAAGGTTGTTCCTGAGAAGGAAGTGTGGGGAAATCTCTCTAATGTAACATCAGATAGCAGTAAAACCTAGCAGATATCTAATCCTTTCCCACTCTATCCAAATACGTAACACTTTTGGGTATGGATGCACTTCAAACACCCGTTAGTTTTTTTTACGTCCTCTGGGTCCAGTCACTTTTTACCTGTAGACAGAACATAATTTGAGAAGAAATCTCTCTAAAGTGCACAAAACATCCTCTTAGGAAGTTGTTAATTCAATGAGTCTCACCAATGAAAGATTCACCTCTATTCCTGTTCTGAGCAAAAAACTGTAAATTTTGGAGTTCCTCTAATTTTCTGTCCTTGTGACAGTGGTCAGCAGGACAAAGAGAGAGTGCATTTCACTTGTGAGGAAGCAGGTAGCAATAAAAACTTAGCAGGGCTTTAACCCTTAAGAAAAAGTAGAAAAATATTGTCTTTGCACATACACTCACCGTCCACTTTATTAAGTACACCGGTTCAATTGCTTGGTAACACAAAATGCTAATCATTATTGCAATAAAAATGGCCTGTGAGTAAAGAACCACAGGAAAGGAGGTTCACCAGAGAACAGGTCTGCGGCTTGAAAACAGTAATGTTTATTGACAAATAGTACACCACATATCAAAAATAAAGATAACCCTGCACAATAAAACAAAAATGACAACATTTCCATATAATAAAAACACCCGCCTGGGCATACAGGCAGACTCTCCATTCAAGCAGGACACACAAATATGGGATAACAAAAATTGCGGTCCGGGAGCCCAATATGAAGTGAAAGGGTATGTAAGCAATCTAAAATATGGGCTGACTGCAACATGTAGAGAAAAATAGAAGTATTAGGGTGATCATATATCACTTAAGGCCACAATGGTGCCAAATGTCTGAGTCTGTAACCATGGAGGCAGTCCATACAGCCCCAAAAGAGTATAGTGCAATCAATAGTGACCCGTAATGTCCTGAAGGGGATAATCCCCATACAAAATAAGGTAGTAGTGAATACCGTGAAAATGGCAAGCTAGAGTCACACAGGGGCAACAGGACCATGTAGAAGATCAAACAATGACCAGAGTCAGAAATCCAATGACCAGAATGGATAGGTATGAGCATAAGGCCATAGCCATGCCCTGCAGAGAAGCAGGACGAGTGCAGATATCAGATGGATATAACTCAGCAGAGCATTCAACATCAGAGGGAATACCCCAATGTGGTAGTGACCAGATTCAGAGATACACAGGTCACCCTTCCAGTAAACATCACAAAGTTTGATCAGTGTCCTTCCGCTGTGTGATGCAGGTAGGGTGATGTGCCAGATAGTGGTGCATAAGGATACGGGTCTGTGATGATTGCACTACCATGTTCAGCTTGGCTCAGCTTGATTGCAGAGCCGAGAGGAGGAACCTGTGATGTCAGGGACATGAGTGTCATGTCGACTCAATGCATTTAGGCATCTAGACCTGGTGAAGATGACTTGCTGAAGTTCAAACTGAGCATCAGAATGGGAAGAAAGGGGATTAAGTGACTTTGAACATGGCATGGTTGTTGGTGACAGACGGGCTGGTTTGAGTATTTAAAAAACTGCTGATGTACTGGGATTTCACGCACAACCATCTCTAGGGTTTACAGAGAATGGTCCAAAAAATATCAAATATCCAGTGAGTGGCAGTTGTGTGGATGAAAATGCCTTGTGGATGTCAGAGGAAAATAGGCTGACTGGTTGCTGCGATATTCAGATGGTATGGTCAGAATTTGGTGTAAACAACATGAAATCATGGATCCATCCTGCCTTGTATCAATGGTTCAGGCTGGTGGTAGGGGATATTTTCTTGGCACTGGCAAGGTGTACCTAATAAAGTAGCCAGTAAGTGCACTTAAAGTCTTTTCATCCCTTGAAGCTGCTTGATATAAAAATGGTACCCTATCATTTATTTCAACATGTATATGTATTTTGCTGGTGTCAAACAGTTGGTTACAGTTATGAAAATCTAAAATTGGGTCTGAAAGGATTAATTTAATATAACCGAATCCATTTTGTATACACTAATACAAGATGCTTGTTTAACATATACATATATGTGAACTTTGTACACACTAACAAAACTGTCTATGCCATCTTTATGTAGAAATAAGTGTTTTTGCAAACTTTACAAAAATAGGAGGTAACCTTTACTCTGATTTCTGAAAAGTTGTAACCACAGCTTGGGCGTTGGACCAGATTATAGCCATGGTCTGAGTGTTAGACCAGATATGGTGTGAAAGATAAGGCAGAAAAGTGTAAATGCAGACCTCATACAAATAATTGTTGAGTTAAGGTAAAAATAATGTACCTAATGTCTTTCCAAAGGCTACAGTATAAAAACCCTGATGTTATGCCAATAAAGCTGAAGAGTTTTGCAATCACAACTGAGGTGACTTGAGCGCATTCACTTTCTGAGATCTTGTAGCTGTGTCCAGGTGGGACCATTAGTACCTGAGGGGGTCCCCAAGGAAAAGGAAAAAGACCACCTACACCTACTTACCTGCAGGGTCTATTTATGAAGAAGTCACAGGGAAATTTGCCCAATGAATCCTTTACTAACATTCACTCAAGAAAGACTGGATGGCAGTTACCTGATATTACACAGTCACATTCACCCTATTTACAATGATGAAGTGGGTCCTCTTTTTGTTTCCTCCTGCAGTGAGTAGCCCTAAATACAGCAGTCCTCAATTCATTTTACCACATAGTCTCCTGTGATGTATCCTGAGTAGATATGACCTTGATGCCTTGGGAACTTAGCATGAAAAAAGGTCAGCAATCCATTTGCTACCCTATTAAGTGCCTTTTGAGGGCATATAGGTCCTCTTAAAGCTTGACAGAGAGGACCTGTGTGCTCTCACAATATGCATTGTTGATTGCTGCTTTTAGCAGGAGAGCTATATTTTACATGAAGTGCCTTTCTTCATGCTGTGCCCCTAGCAACAACACTGCTGGCCAAGCACCCTGGAAGTTTAGAGGCATCCTTTGCTTGATTCCCTAGGTTCATAGGAAGTGGAGTGAACATTGCTTTGCATCAGTCATCCTGGCAGAAAAGTCACTCATTAGTAAACCCCCCTACACAAAACATTAAACAGTTAAAGAATAAGTTCACCTTTCATAACATGTTACATCCATATTCAGGGTGTAACATTTAATAAGTTACGATCAGACCGGCCCCCACTCCCCCACTTTGACAGCTAGCGGGGGATCTTCTTCCCCCTTGCTAGCTGTCAAATTCACATGCCTCTGTGAATGAGAGACTGCAAGTCCCAACAGCTTTAGCTTCTGTCGGCTTGTAGTCCTCAATGAACTACCACGGCGCTGTAGAGCGCCATGGTAGTTCATTTATTCTTCCTGTCAGTATATCTGCTTGCCTGTATATCCCATATGGGCAAGCAGATATACTGACAGGTCTGCAGGAGACCTGCGTAGCACCAGCAATCTTCGGATCACTGTTGCAATGCTTTAAAGGCTCCTGCAGACAAAAATAATAAATGCACATTTTTTTACCTTGCAACAAATGTGCATTTATTATTTTTTACTAAAAGGTGAAATTATCCTTTAATACATTTGTGAAATTCCTTACCATTGAAGAGAAAAATCTAACTGAATCATATCCTCTCCTCTCTCATCAAGGTCTGGGAACTGCATTGAATGTGGATGGGTACTCTAGGTCTGTACATGTGAATGTGTACTCGTCCACTTCAACATAAATCATGCCTCCACACTCTCCAGCCACACTGCTCAGCACCACATAGCAGGACAGTTAGATGATAATCTTATAAATGTAAAGCATGCATGTGCAAAATGTTAAGTTCATTCTATGTAGTCTACTTTAATTAAATATTTAATTCTCCCTCCTCCAGGTGTTCTGTTACTGGCTGTGGCTGCTATCTTCACATGTGATCTCTCCCCTTTTGGCCACAGGAACAGATAAACTAATTGATCAGAAACTGTAGCCATCCTACAGGAGATGACTTATATCCCATGGGATCACAGACAAGAACACATTTATAGCACAGCAAGGAACAGGAAGTCTCCCTCCAGTGGGGTCAGAGAAACAGGAAGTCTCCCATAATTGGTGTCACAGAAACACAAAGCGAGGGGAAGACTCCCTCCAGTGGTGTCACAGAAACAAGAATTCTCCCTCCAGTGGTGTCACAGGGACAGGAAGTAAGGGGAAGTCTCCCTCCAGTGGGGACACAGGGTCAGGAAGTGAGGGGAAGCCTCCCTCCAGTGGGGCCACATAAACAGTCTCCCTACTGTGGGGTCACTTCTTCAGGAAGTGAGAGGAAGTCTTCCTCCAGTGGGGTCACAGAAACAGGAAGTCTCCATCCAGTGGGGTACAAAAACAGTAACTCTCCCTCCAGTGAGATCACAGGGTCAGGAAGTAAGGGGAAGTCTCTCTCCAGTGGGATTATATAAACAAGAAGTCTCCCTCCAGTGGAATCACAGAGTCAGGAAGTGAGGGGAAGACTGCCTCCAGTGGTGTCACAGAAACAGGAATTCTCCCTCCAGTGGTGTCACAGGGACAGAAAGTGAAGGGAAGTCTCCCTCCAGTGGGGACACAGGGTCAGGAAGTGAGAGGAAGCCTCCCTCCAGTGGGGTCACAGAAACAGGAAGTCTCTCTCCAGAGGGGTCACTAAATATTATTCTAAGTAGCAGCAGTTGTGGTAACTAAACATTGTTTAGCATGGATTGGCATGTATAGTGGCACAGTATAAATTGGCAGTCAGCTTGACTTGTAGTTCTACAGTAGCTGGAGAGGCAGCTGTTCTGCACTATATCACTTATAAACTCAACATTTCAATCCACAGGAACCCCTAAAATTATTTTCAGGTCTCAGGGTAACCATAGCTAAAACCAATTAATTAAGAGTCACTGAGAAAAATGTCTACCTTATGGTGGTGGTCAGTAGAAACAATGTCCCCTCTATATTGGTGGCCAGTAAAAGGAATGCTCCCCTTATGTCAGTGGTCAGTAGGAAGAATGTCCCCCTTACACTGGTGGTCAGTGGGAACAATGTCTCTGTTCCACCATCACTGCACCCTTCCTGCACACATGTTCCACTACCAATGTATACCTGTTTTGCTACCACTACACTATCAACACATATGTTCCACCACTGTACCATTCTGCACACATGTTCCATCCCTGTATTCCCTCTGTATGCATGTTCCATCCCTGTATTCTCTCAGCACACATTCCATTCCCGTACCCCCTCTGCACACATGTTCCATCACCCTATTGCTGAAAGGAATCTGTGGCTGACAGTTAATCCCTCAATTGCCAGACAGTTAAATTAATCCATGGGTGCTTTAGTAGTACAATGTAAAGGTGTCTGGCAACTGAGGGGTTAACTGTTAGCCACAGGCTCAGCTCTCTCCCCAGCAGCTATGGGGTACCTCCCCCATTCTTCTCTGCTTATACAGAGTGGCCATAAAATCCTTTATCTCTCCCTGTGTGCCCCAGGGATCTGCACAATTAATAGTGAAGTCTGATGTTTATTTCCCTGCTGGCCTGTCTAAGTGACTTCTTGATCCCCAGTGAAATCTTTTACCCCAGCCTGCCTGTGCTGTGGGCAGGCATGTATGGAGTTAAATGCTTTCAGCTCCAGGTTTGCTGACAGCTGTTATTGTTTGATGGGAGGAGGGGCACATTGCCTCTGTGGGCAGTCTGAGACTTTGAGTCTCAGACTGGTCCGCCCACTACAGCCTGCAGGAATTGCATTATTGCTCACTGACATGAGAACTACAGAAGGGATGTACCAATTCCAGTGGCTGGGGGAATGCAAGGCACAGCAGCCACTGGTCTTACAATCAGGAAGACACAGGGTATTAACCCCGTGATGCTGTTTCTCGGAAACTACAGAGTCAACCATAAGATGGACCACATATTCTAGGAAGTTAGGAAAGCAGGAATAAAACTATGTAAAAGGTTTTTGCCCAGAGTTTTGCTTTAGGAATCAATTGGGAATCTTTGAAAAAAAATCAACAATTCTCCATTTAAGACAGAAAATGTTTAATTGTGTTTGATATCAGCAATTTTAACATCTTGCATTTCCTTTTGAAGTTTAGAATATGTGGGCACTAAATATGTTTTATACAGTCATTACATCTTTCCTTAGACTATCACCTCATTTCACTCTAAAGTCCACAAACTGAGTCAAAATTATACTCTTCTCTCATTGCCATGGAGCATCAGTTTTATTTATTTTACCTGTGAAATATGCGACATGTAAACAGATATTTGAATCTGTCCAAAATCCAAATCCATGTTCTATAAAACATTACATGGTGATGGAACCAGAGCTAGCATTATGGGGAACCAATAATAGGCAATCCCTTCTGGAGATGAACAATTGTGTCTTCTAGATAAAGAGTGTGGGGGGTCTAATGTGGGGGCTGAATGTAAAAGGGCACAGAGGTTTTGGTGCACTTTCTGCCAAAAGTTTTGAGCTATCGGGCAGGACCACCAAATGTGGAAGAAGGTTCCAATTTCTGGACAACCACAAAAGCAACATGCAAATGAGACTGCAGAGGTGTGTGCCAGTCTACTTGGAACAAGGTACCATCAAAGTTGTACATTATAATTAGTTTCCACCACCGCTGCATTTCAGAAGCATGATTTTGTGGTCACCCAGCTACATACAGCATTTTATACTATTTATTTCATAGTAGAGGAGCCCACTCATTGAAGATACAGTTCTTTCATATTGGTACAGGCTTTGGGCTTATCCTTCTCTCTACATCCTTCCTGTATCTCCTTTATACAATTATATGATTTCAAATATTAATTTAACCTTACACATACATTAGCTCTTTAATGTTTTTACAGTTGCAAGAGAGACAAATTAAGCAGTAATATTCATTTGAATAAAACAAGCATTTAATGTATTAAACAAGTGGAAATATATGAAAACATTTTTTGTCAGAAGAATAATGATTTATTACCTTGCATTGAAAAGATCACTGTGTTTACTTAGGTACAACAGAATTTATGAAATTGCTTTCTGTGATTTTCAGGAATCCGTATAGCCATGGTTATAAAGACTCCAAATAAATAATTGTCACTATCAGTGGGTTATGTCATACTGATTCTGAAGCAAAGTATCAGTTTAGTGGAAATGTGAGTATTTGAAGACTTAGAAACACTTATTAGCATTACATTCTTAAGGTCCAATATTTATTGATTAACATGTTCTGAAATTCTCTAGTAGTTTTGAGTCCATGAACCACTACAAAAGAATATCTCTAAAAAAATTCTAGCCAATGACCCATTATTCTCGAACGGCGTTCATCAGAGAAAGAGTACTAAGATTTACACCCTATTTCTAATTGCTGCATAATAGATATTGGTATATATTTATAGGATTTGACTTGATATTTTTTGTACATTCACACAACCTTCACCATATTAATAAAATAAATTTTCATGTACTGTACATTTATCCATCATTTACCAAACATTCACCCGTACAAAAAAAAACATTAATTGGCCCCAAATCCAAGGAGCACCTTCAGGCTCTCTAGGGGCATACATTATTGTCATGTACCTTGTGGCAAAGCCTGATGAGTAGAGGAAGGCCTCTCTTACAGCCCTGGCCCAAGGACCACTGATGCTGCGACAGTGGGCATGAGAGTGGCAAGGTATGATTGCCTGTAAGATGTCCCACCGACCGTAGTAGTGAGAAGTAGGTGCGTCACCAGTGGTGGGTCAGATGGCCAGAACAGCAGATGGTGGCAGAAGCAGCAAACCCTGTACTGGGTGGATGGCAAATGGTAGTTGCTTGGCAGACAGCTGGTGAGCTGCAGGTGCAGGAAGGCTGGCAGCACACAACAGGTGAAGGACCAGCAAAGTAAGACAGATGGATAAATGGATGCATGATGACACTAGCCAGGTCAGCAACACACGGTCAGGCATAGGCATAGAAGGTAGGCAGAGAATGGTCAGGGTACAGGCAGAGGTCAGCAACACTTGGAACTTTGCAGATGAGCAGAAGAAAGTCAGGGCAGTTAGCCTTCTATGCATAAAAAACAATGTACTTAAATGGTCACCTCTGTACAGGTGGTCAGGGAATATAGTTTAATGCAGCTTCACCTACAGCAGGCCTCATTCCAAAAAGCCACAGATCTAACATACTAATATGTGGCTGCATCCATAGCACAATGCTATGATCACTGGCCAGGAAATACAGGAGTCCGAACAAGGGGTGAACAAAAGAGTTCCTGTGAATCCAATTGTGCAGTTTTCCTCAGAGCATGGGAGCAACTCACAAAATGTAGTTAGTGGGATGTGCAGATACCTCTCCAAAACCGAGTTTCTTGTCTTCCCCCCAGCCCGGACACCACCCCCCATTGATTTCTCCGTCACATCCAACAACGCTACCATCAAACCCGCCCTGCAGGCCAGAGTACTGGGTGTCATTCTGGACTCCAACCTATCCTTCCAGCCCCAAGTCCAATCTTTAACAAACTCGTGCAGACTCCACCTCCGCAACATCGCCAAAATCCGCACGTTCCTAACCCCAGAAACCACTAAACAGCTCATCCACTCTCTCATCATATCACGACTCGACTACTGCAACTCCCTCCTCACTGGCCTGCCTCACCGCTGGCTATCCTGAATACGGCTGCCAGACTCATTCACCTTTCCAACCGCTCTGTCTACGCCACCCCCCCTCTGCCAATCCCTCCACTGGCTTCCGAATGCGCAACGGATCAAATTCAAAATCATAACGCTGATGTACAAAGCTGTCCACCATACTGCCCCGAACTACATCACTGACCTATTATCCAAGTACCGCCCAGCACGCACACTCCGCTCCTCACAAGACCTCCTTCTCTCTAGTTCCCTGGTCTCCTCCTCCCATGCCCGCCTCCAGGACTTCTCCAGGGTGTCACCCATCCTCTGGAACTCCCTGCCCCAACCCATCAGATTATCACCTACTCTCCCCTCCTTTAGGCGCACCCTGAAAACCCATCTCTTCAGGGAAGCCTACCCCACCCCCTGCTAACTTGCCGACCTCCTCCACTCTTCCTACCACTCCATCCCCCACAGCTATCTCCTCCTGTGCCACCATCCCCTCCCTCCTAGATTGTAAGCTCGAAAGAGCAGGGCCCTCGAACCCCTTGTGTATCACATTGTATTGGTATTGTTCTGTCACATGTTCTGTCCCCTTTGTAATGTACAGCGCTGAGCGAACTATTGGCGCTTTATAAATACTGTATAATAATAATAATGGGTCAGTACTTGTGTCTGGCAGACACCCCACTACTTGTACTTGGCCTTTCATCTGCTGCTGTTCAGAACACCTAATTTTGTTTTGTAGGGACATTTTTCTTCTCTGAATCAGAGATGGTTACTGAACTGTTGCTCTCCACAGGTTAATTTGAATCTGAATCTCATCCATCATGCTCAGAATCGGAAAGACCTCCTCATTTGTGAATAAATACAAAAAACAGAAAAAAGGTCATCGCTAATCCAAGAAATAAATAATATTATGTGCAATGGATAGAGATATACCAAAATCTTAAAGTGCTACCATATAAACAAAAATTGCAGCACTAAAGCAATTGAAAAATGTAGTGTATCCCCATATTTAAATATGAATTCAATAATGTGCGTATACGTAAAAACTAAAAGTCCAATAGTACTTTGATAGATATAGTAGACTTTATGAAGAAGATAGTATAATGAACCACATATATAGTCCCATTGTCCTCTGTAAGAAGTCTTCACCAAGTGATCCAGGACAAACAAAAGTGTCACCTCCACCAATGGCTAAAATGAAAACTCACCAAAAGATGTTACATATGCTTATATAGTGATTAACTCCCAAGATGTGATACCTGTATTTGCCAGTAGTTCTAAAGAAGGAAGGAAGGAAGGAAGGAAGGAAGGAAGGAAGGAAGGAAGGAAGGAAGGAGAGAGAAGTCTGCTGCCTAGCCCAGCCCATTCCAGTCCGCGGAGGAAGACTGTGCAAATTGAATGTTTACTTGCTGTATGTAGATGACCTTCAGAACTCATTACAGAAGGTTTTATAGTATAGCCTTCCATGTTTATATAGACCAAAGTTTAGCAAATGATTCAGAAAGAATCTAAATTTGTAGAACTAGTGCATATACTGACATCTGGTGGAACACAAAATGAATAATAATTGATTTCTTGATGTGTTGGAGGATGGCATCTTGGGTGTTAACCACTAAACAAGCCTATATTGCTGTTCTTTTTTTAAACACCTACATCTTTTGGTGAGTTTTCATACTGTCTTCTTCATAGAGTCTACAATATCCATCAAAGCCCCATTGGACATTTAGTTTTTACGTATATGTTAGTTTACATTGTTTCACATTATTGAATTCATATTTATATACAGTATGTGGATACCCTAAAATTTTCAATTGTTTTATCGCTGCATTTTCTGTTTATAACCCTAACCTTTTTTGGACATGGCGTTCAGGTTCTGGTGGCACTGTACTGGTGTGGCAGTGATCAGAATACTTTTACTGGTTTATATAGTTCTGATGACTTGCAATCAGAACAGTATTGCTAGCTTCATTGACTCTGTGGACATTGGCACTGGTATGGTGGTGATCAGGATACTGGTGTTGGTGTGTACTAGTCTGGTGTCACTGCAATCAGGGACACTGGCTCTGTTGGCACTGCCACTGGTGTGGTTGTGATCAGAATTCTGTTACTGTCTTGAATGGCTCTGCTGACTAGCATTCAGAACAGTATTGTTGGCTTCACTGACTCCGTTGACAGTGGCACTGGTGTGACAGTGTTCAGAAGACAGGTTCTGTCATATACTGGGCTAGTGTCACTGTAATCAGGGACACTGGATCTGTTGACAAAACACTGGTGCTGATCTGGTGTATATACAGTGTTACTGGCAGTACTGGTTACATTGGGGCAGCTGTGCAGTTGTGACAGTTGACAGGTACTGTAGCTGGCTACACTGTTTATTTAAACTACACTGGTGAGCTAGTAATCAGGGACACTGTACACTGTCTGGCACAGGTGTGTGTTTAAATCTGTGACAGGCAATGGATGACTCACTGTACTGCTGTAACTGGTCTCTCCCCTCTTGATGATGCTCTCTGTGAGACAATGAGACAAGTTAGCAGCAAAGGGCACATTGTTCCTAAGATGAGCATGCTACTGCACTTTACACTGATCTGTCACCCACTGTGTATTGTAGACACAGCAGGTGACAGATTGCTCCACAGTGCGGCCCGTGGGGTGTGAGTGATGCACATTCTATTCTAGGTAGGAGATCATATGACATCCAGAAAGAGCTCCCAACTAGCTGTCATTTTACTATAGGCCATGCAGGAATCAGATATTATTAATTTCTTATTTACCACTAATGCAGCCTTTCCTCACCCCCCCCCCCCCATTCCTTCAGGACACATAATAGCCCTTTTAAATGCTGCTGTTGCACACTTTATCTCCCTCATCTCTTTAAGGGTGTGCATTTGAGCAATTTCTTTGCCCTGCTAATGTAGTCTTTCCTTTCCTTTCCTTTCCTTTCCTTGCCCTCCTTTCCTTAAGCTATTTCCCACCAAATGGATATATGTAATTGGTGGAATTTTCAGGATGCTCGCCACAGGGTAAGTCCATAGACTTCTTCAACTGACCTTTGTTGAGGAAAAATATTGGGGTGCTAGCAGTGAGGACAGTTGAGTGTTGGCATTAAGGAGGAAGGTTGCTGGAGCTGGCAGTGAGGGGGAGAAGAAAATGTGAGATGGCATCAAGGGTGAGCTTTTTACCCCTTCCTGATAGAAATGGACAATCATGCAGGGATCTTCTGCCATCAATCAAAAGGGAAAACAAAATGTCTCACTTTGAGCATGAATGTCAAAGAAGTTTTGCTACATTTCCTGATGGTGGTTGGATCCACTGCACTGTAGATATAACTGAAAGGAGACAACGTAATAGGGAAGAGAGCTGGCGACTCTCCAAATAGATGGCTTTGATTTGACAACATTTTTGCTGAAACAGGCAAAACTGTCCTTTGTGTGCATCCTTTCACCATATATTTGTGTACAGCAGTATGTTGTCTAACCATTTGCCATAGATGCCATTACCTTTATTTATTTTGGTGTCTGGCTCCACCACACTGGATGCATAGCTGCAGGGGAAAACTCAAGGGCAAAGGCTAGCTGGCCCCACATAAACTGACTTTGGTTTACCCATTTCTGACACAGGCAAAGCTGTCTTTTGTGTTCTGAACTTCACTACCAACTTTTTGGATATAGTTTCACACCAAAGACCCCCCCCCACACACACACACACACACACACACACTTTGCTATATCTGCCATTAAATGTAATCATTACCCTTTAAAAAAAAAAAACAAGGTATGCAAAAGACTAAAGTGAGAGGTAGAGGTCCTGCACACTGAGGTGCATTTTGTTTTAATTGATCTTTTGAAGTGTTTGTGTGTGTTTTATTGTAAGACCATTCCTGCCAAATCACAAACTGGTCATATGTGGCTTTAAATTTGGCCATTTCAGACCTGTTGGGCTAAAAAAAGTTAATTGAGTCACATTTTTAATTAATATATCCAAAGTAAATCAGTGCTAAAAAACTGAGATAAAACCAAAAATTAATTTTAAAGTGGCTACTTGTGTGACTGTGATACCAATCATTAGTTTAAATATAGCAAAAAAGCAGTGCTAAATAAACAAACTAGATAAAGTCTTGCATGCAAAATAGAGTGTCTATATCAAGATAAATAAATCATCAAATATATACATAAAATGTATACAAAAATCAAGGTGCATAAAACGTAAGATGCAAATATAGTAGAAATGTCATAATGCAGATGAAATCAACACCAAGTGCACCCTGCTGTTAGAAGAGTCTTACCAGAAATGGAAAATGGTCAAATACGCCATTAAAATTCCTCCACTTTGAATTCTTATCCATTCACTCTGAAGCCTTGATGGTCATCTCACAATCATTTACTGAAGCTTCAGGGTTGCTAAAGAGATTCCATGTTGCTTGGAGCTTTTTCTTCCCACTAAGAAAAAGTCATGTTACAGCAGCATTCCATGTGCTCACATCTGTAGGCCAAAAGGTAGGCCGTCTACAAACTATGGTGTATATACTGAATTTTTTTTTATAATAGTAATGGTGGCAATCAGTGACTTATAGCGGGATTGTGATATTGCGGCAGACAGTCTGACACTAACTGACACTTTGTGGAACCAGTGACACTAATACAGTGATCAGTGCTAAAAATATACACTGTTACTTTACTAATGACACTAGCTGGGAAAGGGTTAAACATCTAGGGTGATCACAGAGTTAACTGTGTGCCTAGCTATGTGTTTTGTGTACTGTGTTAGGTGTTTTTACTAGGTAATTTGCTAAATTTACTTTCCCTGCTTTGCAGGAAAAGAAAATCTAGCAGATCGCTCCTGACATGACACAGCTCTGCCTTTTTTACATAGGCAGAGCTGTATCCTGTCATTCTCCTCATTGATCAATAGGTGCTGGTGCTCCTCCATTGGCTGGCACCTGTTGATCGGCTTCTGCTGTGTCCCATCATAGCAGAAGCACTGCTCTGGTGGCTCATATACATCCCCTATGGCAGAAGTGCAAAATCACGTTTATATACATGATTTTGCACAGAACGTCCACCCAGTATCAGTAAATCTGCTATGGGGCACATGGAAAGTGGTTAAAAAATGTTAGAATTAAAAGTTATGGTAACATACATAAATGCATATTACTGTAACATTTATTGTAATAGGGATTTTTTGTATATTGTATTATGTTGTATTTTATTGCATATTTGATAATGACACTTGGAGACATTTTCAAAGGTACATTTACAAAGCATTTAAAGTTGATCCAGGGAATATCTGATTGCCTCTCAGGGGATCAGGAAGGAATTTGTTTTCCCGCAGGAGCAAACTGGATCATGCTTTTGCTGTGTTGTTTTTTTTTTCGCCTTCGTCTGGATCAACTGTAGGTATAGGATTATACCTTTTTTTTTATTGTTGAAGTGATGGACTTTTGTCTGCCAGACTAACTATGTAACTGTAAAACATAAGGATAACAATGACAATGCACAACCATGTATCGTTATGTAGAACTTGAACAGCAGGCTTGTGTGGGACAAAGTTTATAAATAATTCAGGAGAGAACAAAGTCAGCTTGTATGATTCAGTAGAGTAGATCTGTGGTGCAATGTTGAACTATGTATGGACAGTATATTAGATGTTTCTTAGACTATTTCTATAATTTTTTGCTGTGTCCCTAGTTTTTGATTGATTATGCTTGATGCACTTGTAAACCCTTAGGTGCTTTTGAGGTTTTGCTCTTGGATCAACATTAAATATTAAGTGCACAAAATTGGACCTGTACAAGACAAGTAAATGCCATAATGTATGCTCTCTCTCATTATAGTACTCTAAAGTGAGGTTATCACTTGTTTACATAATATTATTTATTCATATACTGAGAAGGCATTCACAGATCATTTCCTGTTACAAAGCCATAGAACAGCACATCCTCAAAGTTAATACAAAAATACAGCTTGTCAGCTTTATTTCACTAAACATAGGAATGCATTCAAGGATTCATACTGGTTCTTAAAAATGACACAGGGGTATATACAAATACATTTCAGAGCATTATAAATTGAGATAGAATGTTTTTACTGTGCTGTCTGTGTCCCAGCTCTCCTTTTGTCGTTGAGACAAAAAGTGCATAGAAATCCAAAATTTCAGAGTTCTCATCAGAGCACGAAAAGAGGGAAAGTCTTCCGAAATGGACACAGAGGGTTAAAGTTTATAGTTTGGTCTGAACAGTTTGAACCTAACCTTGGCTGTTCAGATGAATGCCTGAAAATGTACCTGTTCAGAGGGAGCTGAACGTCAGTATTACTTCTGCTATTATACATCACAGCTTATTGCTGTCAATTATTGTTATGGATGCCAGCACATTCAGGCACCACTGAGTCTCTAATAGTCATTAACATTACCTAGCCCCATTCACTTACATTGCTGGGTGCATCATTTGTAATGTTTTACTTTATGTATTAAGTAAATCACTGCTCCCACCCAAACAATTTTTTTTTTGCTTTGGTACGTGTTTTCCATGGCAATGCACACTCCCCATGCCATTTGGTTGACAATCCTTTGCTTATTAGCTTGGAAAATAGACAGACCTGGTTTTTGACAATCAGCTCCCACTTGACTTCAATGGGATTTGGCATCTGAACTGTAGTCATGTTTGCTGAACCATGCTCGAGATGAACCCAGGTGTGTTCAGCTCATCACTACCAGACACTTGTTGTGGAAACAACTGTGTATGATCCACCTCATTGTTTCTAATTTTTAGGGAATCTTTAATGGCTGGCATAGTACCACTGGATTGGCGTAAGGCCAATGGGGTGCTTATATTTACCAAAATCTTTACCAAGTAATTATAGACCTATTAATTTAACTTCCATAGCTGGGAAGATACTGGAGAGTTTAATAAAATATCACATAGAAGATTTCTTGCTGGAAAAACATTTTAACCACTTCCTGCCCGGCCAATAGCAAAATGATGGCCAGACAAGGACTCTCGTCAATCCAGGTGGGTGTTATATGACGTCCTTCCCAGATCGCACCTTGCGCATTGCTGCAGGGCCACGCTGTGACAAAATCTGTCACCGGCTGTGTACCTCGGACACAGCGGGTGACAGATCTGTGTACCAGCCCAATGCCAGTACCATGTGACCTGCTGTGACCAATCACAGCAGATCACATGACAGTTGTAAACAATGGATGGCTTCCTTTCATGCCATCCATTGTATACAAGTGTGTCTAGCTCTGAATGGCCACAGTGATCTAATGCACAGGCTGGGCCAATCACAGCCCATCTGTGTCTTGTGATTAGCCGTGGCCAATCACAGCTAATCACAACAAAAAAACCTGAATGAATCAATTTCATTCTGTTAAATGCTTGCTTGTAGCAAATAAATTCTTTGATATAAGCAATCAAATTGTGTAAAAAAAACAAAAAATACTGATTACTTCCCCAAAGTAGTACAATGTTACTATGGTAACATTATACTACTTTGGCCATAGTGTAATATGAAAAATAAGTTTTAAAGAGAAAAAAAATTACTAAAAAATAAAAAAATAGTGTATATATATATATATATATATATATATATACAGTATATATATAAAAATGTTTAAAAAAATTATACATTTTTTTTTGTACTGTCACCAGTCAGTGTCCCTGATCACCACCACACCAGTTATATGATGATGCTGTACTGCACTGGTGACAGTATGTAAAAAAAAAATTGTGAAAATAATTTTTTTAATTTCTTCATTTTCCAAAAAATTATGACAAAAAAATTACAACTTCAAAAAACTCACCATGCCTCTTATGAAATATGTTGGACTGTCTGCTTTGCAAAAAGGGGTCATTTGGGAGATGTCTGTACTGTTATGACATTTTTAGGCCTCAAGAAATTAGTATGGCTGTCAGTACTTCAGGATTGATCAAATTTCAGACATATCCCATAATTTGTGAATTCTATAACTTTCCTACTGACTAAATAATAAATACTGTTTTTGGTTATTTTCACCAAAGAAATGTAGCAGAATACATCTTGGCCTAAATTTATGAAGAACAATTATTTATTTATAACAGAAACAAATAAAAACGTGTTTATTTTCAAAATTTTTGGTATTTTTTTTGTTAATTTAGCAAAAAATAAAAACCCCACAGGTGATTAAATACAACCAAAAGAAAGCTCTAGCAAAAAATTTAGTTTAGCCTAGGCAGGAAGGGGTAAAAGTGCCCTGTCTTTAAGTGGTTATGCAACAGACAGCATGGATTCATAAAAGACATAAGTTGTCAAACACATCTGATTCTTTTTATGAGGCGGTAAGCAAAACCTTGGACAGAGGGGTGACGGTGGACGTGGTATACTTTGATTTTGCATAAGCATTTGACACAGTTCCCCACACACGGCTAATGTGTAAGGTAAAGTCTACAGGCTTTGAAAAATCTGTATGTAAATGGATAGAAAACTGGCTAAAAGATCGTATTCAGAGAGTAGTGGTTAATGATTCATACTCTGAATGGTCTAGGGTTGTCAGTGGTGTACCCCAGGGTTCAATGTTGGAACCCTTACTTTTTATTACATTTATAAATGATTTAGGGTCTGGGATTATAAATACCATTTCAGTCTTTGCAGATGACACCAAGCTGTGCAGTGGAATGTCCTTACAGGATGTCTTCAACTTACAAGCTGACCTCAATGCACTGTTTAACCATTAGCCGCCCGGCCAATGGCCGTTTGGCGGCTTCAAATGTGTCCCTGCATTCCGGGTGCACACCACTTGGCGTGCTCCCGCACATGCGCAGTTTGTGCTAATGCAGAGCGGCGCAGCAGTGCGATCTGTCACCGGCCGTGCACCTCGGACAGGGCCGATGACAGATCTGAGTGCCGGCTCCCGTTGCTGGTACCATGTGACCTGCTGTGACCAATCACAGCAGGTCACATGACAGTTGTATATAATGGATGGCTTCATTCATGCCATCCATTGTATACTAGTGCCTAGCTGTGAATGGTCACAGCTAATCACATGCACATGTCATGTGATTAGCTGTGACCAAATCACAGCTAAGCACAAAAAAAAAAAAAAAAAAAAAGCTGACTGAATCGATTTCATTCAGGTAAATGCTTGCTTATAGCATAGTAATAAAAGTAAATTGTGTAAAAAAAAAAAAAAATACTGATCACTTCCCCAAAGTAGTACAATGTTACTATGGTAAAAAAAATCTTAAAAAAATAAAAAAAAATTTAATAAAAAATTAAATATAATAAAAAAAATTAAAAAATAAAAAAAATATATATATATATATATTTTTTCATACTGTCACAAGTCAGTGTCCCTGTTCACCGCCATGCCAGTTATATGATGATGCTGTACTGCACTGGTGACAGTATGTAAAAAAAAAAATAGTGAAAATAATTTTTTTAATTTTTTCATTTTCCGAAAAATTATGACAAAAAAATACAACTTCAAAAAACTCGCCATGCCTCTTATGAAGTAAGTCGGACTGTCTACTCTGCAAAAAGGGGTCATTTGTGGGATATCTGTACTGTTCTGACATTCTTGGACCTCAAGAAATTAGATTGGCCGTCAGTACTTCAGGATTGATCAATAATCAGATCTATACCATAGTTTGTGAACTCTATAACTTTCCTACAAACTAAAAAATACATTCATTATTCTCTTATTTTGGATGTAAGTTTATCCATTATTTGTACATGCTGTAAGTTTGCTTATTAAAGATATACTACACTATCAGAAGCTTCTCTGGGTCTCATCTATTGCATGGGAGCCCGCTTTTGAATGTTCCTGCTGTTTTGGAGAGATGTGTGATTACCCCCTCCCCCGCTGATGATTTTTCTGGTGGATGACTTACGAATATACCTGGATTGATGACATCTTGTGGCCAACCTGTAGATGACATCCTCCTAATATCACAAGTCCAGAGCACCAGGAGCGGGTCTTAATTGCTCCATGCGCACTTTATGCGCTATCTGGTTAGTGCATTATTTGTACAACTATAAGATCACAAGAGTCACGATTATCTCTGACCATGGATTACTTGGACAATTGCACCCATCACTTTATCTCACCATGTAATATGGATTGAGTTTTTTCACTTATGCTATTGTGCATTTATGTTCTGATTTTCCATTTGTTCTTATTAGCTTTATTAGCGCTGCATACTTTTTTTACATATAAAAAATACATACTAATTTGGGTTATTTTCACCAAAGACATGTAGCAGAATACATCTCGGCCTAAATTTATTAAGAACAATTATTTATTTGTAAACTTTTATAACAGAAACAAAGAAAAATGTGGGTTTTTTTCAAAATATTTGGACTTTTTTGATAATTTAGCAAATAATAAAAACCCCAGCGGTGATTAAATACCACCAAAAGAAAGCTCTAGTTGTGTGAAGAAAATGATAAAATTTTAGATTGGGTACAATGTTGTATGACCGCGCAATTGTCATTCAAAGTGTGAGAGCGCTGAAACCTGAAAAATGGCCTGGGCAGGAAGGTGTAAAATTGCACGGTATTGAAACGGTTAATTGGGCAACTATGTGGCAAATGAGGTTTACTGTTGATAAATGTAATGTTATGCACTTGGGGGCTAAGAATATGCATGCATCATACATACTAGGGGGAGTACAATTGGGGGAATCAATGGTGGAGAAGGATCTGGGAGTTCTGGTAGATCACAAGCTTAATAACGGCATGCAATGCCAAGCTGTGGTTTCTAAAGCGAGCAAAATCATCTCTTGTATTAAAAGAGGTATAGACTCCAGAGAGAGAGATATAACTTTTCCCCTGTACAAATCATTAGTAACACCTCATCTGGAATATGCAGTTCAGTTTTGGGCACCAATTCACAAAAAAGAACATTGGGGAACTGGAGAAAGTACAGAGAAGAGCAAGCAAACTGATAAGAGGCATGGAGATGCTGAGGTATGAGGAAAGATTAGAGGAACTGAATTTATTCTCTCTTGAAAAGAGTGGGTGTAGAGTTATTCACCCTGAGGTCATCACAGAGGACAAGGGGGCACTCTTTACATCTGGAGGAAAAGAAATGTAGTCTCCAAACACAAAAAGGTTTCTTCAGAGTAAGAGCTGTGAAAATGTGGAAAAGACTTCCTCAAGAGTTGGTTCTGGTCAGCTCAGTGGATTGCTTTAAAAAGGCCTGGGTTCTTTCTTAGATACACAGAATATAACTGGATACTAACATTTACAGGTAAAGTTGATCCAGGGAATATCCAATTGGCTCTCGGGAGATCAGGAAGGAATATTTTCCCCTGCAGGAGCAAATTGAATCATGCTTTTGCTGGGGTTTTTTTTTGCCTTCCTCTGGATCAACTGTGGGTGTAGGATTATAACTTTTTTTTTATGGTTGAACTGGATGGACTTTTGTCTTTTTTCAGCCAAACTAACTATGTAACCTCATATTGTAGAGATTTCTGGGTCAGGGGTCCTGTAGCCTCCTACAGGAGAATGCAAACTCCTCCTACAAGCTGTAACCAGTGCTCTGCTGGATACTGAGATAAGTCACAAGACTGCTATATACTGCTGATGAAAACAGGTATTTAGCAGTTTATATTTACTACAATAATTGCACTTCCATGTTCTGTGTACTGTGGGAGACCAGATATAGTGAATGCAGGGTCCTGGGTTTAGTAACACTTTAAATTAGTAAACCAGAATGGTAAATAGGATGCCAAAACAATGATGACATACACTAGAGTTTCCTTTTGAACTGTGAAAATATAAAAAAAAACAAAAAGTGCTGACTCTGGGAGCAACTGGTCTTTACCAGAGAATGTAGCATGTTCCCCAGAAAGAGATTTCAGCAAAAACCTTGCTGGTTGTAGCTGATAGCTGGACAGGTAGAGTAACAGTCTGTGAACAAGTACAAGAAGAGATGAAAACCAAAATAACACCTGCGCTACCTAAAAAATAAAAAAATAAATAAATACCAGTCACTGTCAAAGATGCCTAGAAACCTTGAAAAACTAAACAAACATAAACCCCCAGGGGTATAGTACTGTTCAACTTATATTATAAGCATAGTATCAACAAAATAAGAAATAGTCCAAATCAAAATTGTAGTGCAGTCCAACAAAATGAAGTGCTCAGTGTTTCATGCATTTCCCAAGCAATAAAAATGTGACACATGCAAAGTTTATAAAATTTATAGTGATAATTATTCTCATTCATGCTCTAGTGCACAATCTAGGTGAACCCAGCTTCTTCAGATGTATTTATTATTATTATACAGGATTTATATAGCGTCAACAGTTTGCGCAGCGTTTTACAATATACAGTTGCAAGAAAAAGTATGTGAACCCCTTGGGATTACGTGGAGTTTTGCATGAATTGGGCATAAAATGTCCTCTGAACGTCATCTAAGTCACAACAATAGAAGAACACAGTCTGCTGAACATAATACTACACAAATATTAGATATTACTAATATTTTTTAATTTTTACTATTAAACATGTCCAGTAAAAAAATGTTAAAAATCAAATTTCATCATAAATTTAGGCCAAAATGTATTCTGTTACAGCTTTGCTAAAAAAATCTCAATACATGTAAATTAATTGGTTTACGTGAAAGTTGTGGCATCTACAAATGGCTGTATACAGTATATACTGGAATTTTTTTACTAGTAATAGCAGTAATGAGCAACTTACAGTGGGACTGCGGCGGCATTTTGACACTGGGAGGAACTGATGTGGTGTCACTGACATCCCCAGTGACATCTATACAGTGATCAATACTAATAAAAAGCACTGACACTGTACTAATGGCACTGGGCATGAAGGGGTTAATATCTGGGGAGATCAAAGGGTTTACTGTTTCACAATGAGGGCTGTGTGTTTGCTTCACTGTAAGCACACTGCTTTGTGTGGCTCTGCAGTGTGCAGATGCTGACAGGGGAGAGATCTGTATTGTTTACATCAGGGGCGGACTGACAACTCATGGGGCCCCCGGGCAATAGGGGATCATGGGGCCCCTGTGTCCTTGCCTAAACTCAAAAAAAGCCTATAAAAAGGTACCAGGAGCATCTCATGGGGCCCCCTACTGACCCCGGGCCCTCGGGCAGTGCACGAGTTTCCAAATGGTCAGTCCACCCCTGGTTTACATACAGGTCTCTAATCCGTTGGAGATACTCAGCGATCACTGTGTGCTGGCGAGTAATCACCGGCCAAGATCCGGTGATTGACAGCTGAGGCCATTAATATATATGTGATTTTGTGCACCCGTGCTGCCCTGTAGCAGTATTTCTGCTATAGGGCAGCGCAGAACTGGTTACACTTAAAAGCTTATTTTGTGATAGTAAATATACCTTTCAGTTGTATAGTCTTCTTTTAGCACAAAAGTGCAAGTTTTTTTTTTGTTGACTGTAAGCTACACTTTACAAAATATTTATGAATTTTCCAGTAACCTTCAAAAATATTTTGCTGTACCTTCTAATAAAGTCACATAATGCTGGCTGTGACATCTTTATTATAGTGATAACATATTGTGTTGCTGTGACAGTATCTCGCAGAATAATCAGTGTTCTCCATTTTTGTTTATTAGGTCATCTTGTGTTTTATCATACATTGTTGTGAGGTTTCCTTAGAGAACAGTGTCTAAAACTTTAATCTGGCCTGAAGTTATGTGTTCTAAATTCTTTGACTAAGCTGCTAGATTTGCTTTTAAGACATTTATTTTTTCTATAGAGCATTTTTATAGACTGGGGCGTCCAAACTTTGACAATTAATAGTACATTCATGAGAAGAACCTCTCAAACTGTTTCCTAAAGCAAAGTTTTAAGAAACAGTTTGATAAGTAGTAACACACATTTTATTACTGATTAAACTATATAACTCTGCTTGACCCTACATTAATACAAGAAGTCCTGTTGTCAAGTAGGGGTGAGTTAAACATTAGGCCAAATTACAAGTTCAGACTGAACCTTGGCTGTTCAGGTTCTCAGATGAACGCCTGAACGTTTATCTGTTTGGTGGAGCTGAACATCATGTAGAGGTATTACTACTGCTATTATACTTGGCAACTTCCATGTACCAATGGTAGTTAAGTTTGCCAACAGGTATAGGCACTACCAAGTCCTTAACCACCAGTGATGTTGCTGGTCCCATTCACTTAAATGGCTGGGAATCCCCTGAAATACAAGCAAAGAGGCAGGCTGAAGATGACATCACTGACTAAACTGGTCCATTAACATGCCTATATTTAAAAAAAAAAAAAAAAAAAAAAAAAAAACATTCACCAATGGAAGAAGTGACAGAGTAAATGGATGACAATTGCGTGGTCATGCAACTCTGTACCCAAACTCAATTTTTACAATTTTGCTCACACAACTAGAGCTTTCTCTTCGTGGTATTTTCATCACCACTAGGTTTTTAATTTTTTGCTAAATGAATAGAAAAAGACAGAAAATTTTGAAGAAAAAAAGTTTTTCTTTGTTTCTGTCTTAAAATGTTGTATTCTGCTACATTTCTTTGGTGAAAATAACCCAAATCAGTATTTTTTATTTAGTCAGTAGGAAAGTTATAGAGTCCACAAACTAATTGTTTCTTTAGATCCAAAAATGTCAGGACAGTACAGATATCCCCCAAATTTTTGCAAAGTAGACAATCCGAGGTACAGTATTTAGTAAGAGTCATGGAGAGCTTTTTGAATTTTTTTTGTCATCATTTTTTGGAAAGTTAAGAAATTAAATTTGTTTATTCACAATTTTTTTTTTGTCATAATTTCACCAGTGCAGTACAGAATCATCATATAACTGGTGTGGTGGTGATCAGGGACACTGACTGGTGACAGTACTAATATTTTTTTTCAATTTTTTTATAATTTTTTATTACATTTGTTTTCTTTTTTTTTTTTTTTCATAACACGCTGTGACCAGAGTAGTATAATGTTACAATAGTAACACTGTATAACTCTGGGAAAGTGATCAGTATTTAATTTTGTTATTGCAAATAATTTTATTGCTATAAGCAAGCATTTAACCGAATGAAATCGATTCATTCAGATTTTTTTTGTTGTGAATAGCTGTGATTGGCCATAGCTAACCACATGATACAGATGGGCTGTGATTGGCCCAGTCTTTACCATGTGATTACTATGACCAATAACAGCTAGTGAAACAATTGTATACAATGAATGACATGAAAGGAAGCCATCCATTGTTTTCAATTGTCATGTGACCTGATGTGATTGGTCACAGCAGTCATATGGTACTGGCAACGGGCTGGTACACAGATCTGTCATCGGCTGTTCCCGAGGGACACAGCCGGTGACAGATTTCGCCACTGCGTGCTCCTGCACGAAGCATGATCTGGGAGGGCGTCATATGATGCCCACCCAGAATTATAGAAATGTACTTTGAAAAACAATGTTACAACCACAGGTTAGACTAAGAGATGCACATTGAAACAAGCAACCGCAAGGAGCAGAATGCTGATAACATTTATATAAATCATCTAAGACAGTGTAGGCAACCTTTTGAGCAAAGTGTGCCGAGAAATTTTCAGAGAAATGTCGGTTTTATTTTTAAAAAATCGACTTCACACTCTCAATCACAAAAAGGAACTTTTATAAAGTAAATGCTCTAAAAAATTTACATCCTGCACTTTCACACCTCAGATCAGTCCAAATTCCTGCAACTTCACACTTCAGATCAGCCTCAATTCCTGCACCTCTAGTCTTCAGATCAGCCCTAATTCATGCACCTTCACACCTCACATCACTGTATCCCCTGAAAATCTGTTTCACCACTGTACCCCCCTGCTGATCTGTCCCACCACTGTACCTCCCCTTCTCATCATTCCTGACACTGAACCCATCTGCTCATCTGTCTCACCATTGTAACCCCTTTATCATCTGCCCCATCACTGTACCTCCAGAAACATCTGTCCCACCACTGTACCCCCCGCTCCTCTGCCCCACCTCTGTACCCTCTGCTCTTCTGTCCCATCACTGAACCCCCTTCTTATCTACCCCAACACTAAACCCCCTCTGTCCCACCACTGTAACCTCCTGCACGTCTGTCCCATCACTACACCCCCTCTGTTCTTCTGTCCCACCACTGTACCTCCTGCACATCTGCCCCACCACTGTACCCCCCTGCACATATGCCCACATACTGTACCCCCTGCACATTTGCCCCACTGCTGTGCCCCCATGCTGTTCTGTCCCTCCGCTGAACCCCCTTCTCATCTGTCCCATCACTGAACCCCCCTGCTCATCTGCCCGACTGCTGTATGACCCTGCTCATCTGGCTCGCCCCTATACTCTCTTCTCATCTATGATATGCGTGATATGCAGAGTGATGCAAGGAAGCAGAGATGAGACACAGCTACCTGTACTGGCGCACTCATCCCCGCTGATCCGCCTCTCGCATCCAGCCCAGGTGTTTGTATGTGATGTCAGATAAAAGCATCTGGAATAGATGCACAGTGATTAGTTCAGGTCAGGGGCATTTTCTGAAAGCAGTGGGCCTGTGTGCAAGATCATAAGTCTGCCCTTCCCAGTTGAGAAAA
Organism: Staurois parvus; assembly: GCF_062004578.1. Lineage (NCBI taxonomy): Eukaryota > Metazoa > Chordata > Amphibia > Anura > Ranidae > Staurois > Staurois parvus. The sequence goes on from NW_028317951.1 coordinate 9,870,604, forward strand.
AGAAGAAGAAATTGGGTGTGATTTTAATTACGCTGAATACTGACTGTGGCTTAAAGGGACACAGAGTGCAGGGGTTCAGTAGTAAGTGATGCAAAGGTTCAGGAGTAACTGAGGTAGAGTTCAGGGGTTTGGAGTAGGTGAAATAGGTCAGTAGTAGTAGATGACGCAAAGCTGAAGGGTAAATAGTAAGTGACACATACACACAAACACACACATAATATATATATATATATATATATATATATATATATATATATATATATATACACACACTGTACACACAATATATAAAAACAGTATATATTTTACCAAAGTTCCCAGAAGCTAAACAGTAATACAGTAATCCAGAAACTGTCACCTGATTGTGGATTTATCAATCACAGTGAAATCCCATCTTTCTGAGATTGGTAGTGGCAATGTGTGGGGGCACAGTTTCACACATTCTGAGTTTGTAATGCATTAGTGCGACAGAAGTTGTGTCTTGCTGACACTTCCCTGCACTACTCTGCTGATGGGGAAGAAGTCGCATGCTGGGGGTTGCCTAAAGTTTTGTTTTTAAAACATTGATTTAAAACATAAATACTACATGACATTTGACCTATGCATACCTTCAGCTAAAATAAGACACTTGAATGGACTCAAAATAGTTTTATTTCTAAATGGTCACATTTGGTCAGCAATGTCACCAAATCCCAGCATATACAGGACTTATATAGTGCCAACAGTTTGCTCAGCGCTTTACATTATGGAGGGAGACAATACAGTAACAATATAGTTCAATACAAGAGGGATTGGAGGGCCCTGCTCCTTGGAGCTTACAATCTAGAAGGGAGGGGATAGTGGTACAAAAGGTAATTAGCTGTGGAGGAAGGAGTGGTTGGAAGAGTAGAGTATTCCAGTATTAGCTGAGGTCGGGTAGGCTTCCCTGAATCAGAAAAATACTATTTAGGAGAGAAGAAGGGGGGGGGGGGGGTAATTAGGATTAATAAGGGGTTAAGCAGGATTTTATATATATATATATATATATATATATATATATAATTAATAATATTATTATACAGTATTTATAAAGCGCCAAGAGTTCGCTCAGCGCTGTACATTACAATGGAAGACAATACATGAGACAGTACAATAATAATACAATGCGATAATAAATGACTTATCAAAATACTTGCATATGTTTATCTGCAGCTGACTTTTTCCTGTTTACCCCTTACTCATTCGTGTGGGAGGGACAGATATCTAAGTACTCCCTTATCTTAAATTGAAGGCATGTGGCCTGACATGGTTGGTTGGGGGGTAGTGTGGCTGCATCCTCTTCCCTGGGCTGTCAAATTTTGCGCTCATATTAAGGGTCTGGTATGAATTATGGATGGAGGCAGATCCCATGCTATTTTTTGTATTGGGTTCCCCCTTAAATACCAAGCCTAAACCAAAATTATGAGGGTAGCTAGTATTATATATTCAACCAATACCCATCATCCCAAAATAGCATCCAACAGAGTAAACACAAGAAAAAAAGGGATTTTCTAGATGGACATAAGATGGATGCTTAGGAGACTCTTATACAAACTAGTTAAAGAAATTAATCAAAATATTTATTGTATACATTTAACCACTTGAGCTATGGAAGATTTTACCCCCTTCATGTCCAAGCCATTTTGTATTTTCAGCACTGCGTTACTTTAATTGACGCTGTGGAGTGCTAGGGTAGTTCATTGAAGCTTCCTGTCAGACATCCCGTACGGCAAGCAGATATTCTGACAGGTCTGCATGAGACTTGCATGTCATCAGCTATTTGGACAAAAATAATAAATGCACATTTTATTACCTGCAAAAAAATGTGCGTTTATTATTTTTGTCCAAAAGGTGAACATATCCTTTAAATTCATTGCTCCTGCAAAACTGTATTTTTTTACATTTTTACATATTCCCTGGGGCAGTGTCCAGGCCCCTTATTTGCTCTTTTGCTAATCCCTAGACTAAAGTTGAAAAATTTACTTCAATGTGGTATTGATTCGGCATCTGAAATTTTGATATGTTAGGCCAAACTGAATCCAGTTGTGTTTGGCTCATCCCTATTGTCAAGTTACATATAGTACCTGTCTAAGGAGACTTTAAATTTATGATAAGACCATTATATATTCCCTAGCTTCAGGCCAAGAGCAGCCAAGCATTTACTCATTATTACAGGGGGATGACTACCTTGAAACTAATATGCAACCTTGCAGCTGGAAAAGGTGGTATTTATCAACAACTTTGCAGACAGATATTTACCTTGTTGATGGCTTTATTTTAATACAGCAGATAAAGACAAGAGCAGAGTACATACTGATTAATGCTAGGATACAAAGCAAGATAAAGTTAGAAGATGTCATACAAAAGAGGAGGCTACAATCAAAGTGAATCTATACTTATCCAATGCATTCTTTTTAATGGTTATCAACTAGAAGCAGATAATCACCGATTGTTTGGTTCCTGGCTACTTCACTGAGCCTCTGGGAATAAAGAAAAACACCTGATAATTCAGAATACGGGGCAGCATATGACTCACTCCCCTTCCTCTAAGTACATTGGCTGATCAAGCACTCACTGCTATCACATGGGGCCAAAAGAGAGTCCTTAGCCCTGTTGAAGTTACCTGGAGCATACACAATGTAGCTGAATGGTGTAGTGGGAAGGTAAGTTTGTGAAACTAGTCATAGCTACATTAAAGCCCAACTCCAGGCTCCACAATTTCCCACAGTTATAGAATCCCCTGCAGAATATTTCAGCCAGGGCTGATGATGTCACGGGTTCTCCTGACCCTATCTCATGCAGTGGGCCAATTCTGAATTCTGTAGGAGGAACATTTTGTAATGAAGTGGCACTGATCTCTGCATAATTCATCTGGTGCATTCAAGGAGGGGACAGAGCAATTATGCCCTTGGCTCATAGGAAGTAGGTTCAATGACACTGGGCTTTACTTAACGTATAAAAAGATCACCAGCAGGATGCTTGAGCAGTGAATCTACTGGGGATGGTGTAGGATTGGGTGAGTATAGCAGCTAGAGATTCTTTTTTGTTTTCAAGGGCTGTCAGCAGGGGCGGACTGACAACTCATGGGGCCCCCGGGAAATAGGGGATCATGTGGCCCCTGTGTCCTTGCCCAAACTCAAAAAAGCCTATGAAAAAGGTACCAGGGGCATCTCATGGGGCCCCCTACTGACCCCGGGCCCTCGGGCAGTGCCCGAGTTTCCAAATGGTCAGTCCGCCCCTGGCTGTCAGGTTTTCCTAAGATGCCCAAACTAGAATTGAGCTTTAAAGTGAATCTGTTGCTTTGCCCTGCTTAATGAAAACAATGATCATTTTAACTACTTAACCACTTGCCCTCCAGAGGATTTACCCCCCTTCCTGATCAGGTCTTTTTTTGCGATACAGATCTACTTTACTTTACCAGACAATTGTGGGGTCATGTAACACTGCACCCTAGAGAATAAAATTGCAGTCATTGCAAATTTTTTATGTCACGCACTTTGATGAATTAAAAAAAACCCACAATATTAATCCCAATGTTTTTTTAAAATATGAAAGTTGATGTTACGCCGAGTAAATCAATACCTAACATATAATGCTTTAAAATTGTGCACACTCATGGAGTGGAGCCACACTACGGTACTTAACCACTTGCCATCCTGAGGATTTACCCCCCTTAATGACTAGGCCTCTTTTTGCTACTCGGCACTGCATTAATTCAACTAATAATTGCGTGGTCATGCAATGCTGTACCCAAACGAAATTTACGTCCTTTTTTTCACACAAATAGAGCTTTCTTTTGGTGGTATTTGATCAACTGTGCGCTTTTTGAAGAAAAACAATATTTTTTACTTTCAGCTATAAAAATATATAGTAAACTCAAAGTTGGTTATAAATTTAGGCCAAAATGTATTCTGCTACATGTTTTTGGTAAACAAAATCCCAATAAGTGGATATTGATTGCTTTGTGTGAAAGTTATAGCGTCTACAAACTATGGTATAGATACTGCAATTTATGTCATTTTTTGCTATACAGCGCTGCGTTAGTTTAACGGACAATTGTGCGGTCATGCAATACGGTACATAAATAAAATTTATTTCCTTTTTTTTCACACAAATTGAGCTTTCTTTCAGTGGTATTTGATCGCCTGTGAGTTTTTTATTTTTTGCGCTTTAAAAAAAAAGGCTGTCAATTTTGAGAAAAAGAAACAATATTTTGGACTTTTTTCTATAAAACATGTCCAGTAAAAAAAATTTAAAAAATCACATTTTGGCAGAAATTTCAGCCAAAATGCATTCTGCGACATGTCTTTGCTAAAAAAAACCCAATACGTGTAAATTAATTGGTTTACGTGAAAGTTATAGCGTTTGCAAATGGCGGGAAGATACTCGGATTTTTAATTTTTTTTTATACTAATAATGGCGGCGATCAGCGACTTATGGTGGGACTGTGGGACTGCGGCGGACATTCTGACACTGAGGGGGAACTGACTTGGGGTCACTGACATCCCCAGTGACACCAATACAGTGATCAGTGCAAAAGAAAACACTGACACTGTACTAATGGCACTGCGGAGGAAGGGGTTAACTTTTTTATTCACTTAAAGGGTTAACTGTGTGAGGGGAGTATTTTACTAGGGGGCGGGGGTGTGTTCTGCACGGGGACATGCTGATCTGGAGAGAAACTCTTCTCTCCCGAACAGCATGTCAGGAGCTGTCAGGGAACTGACAGAAAGCAGAGCTACTGCAGCCGTGCTCTCTGTCAGTGATTGCCGCTAATCGGTGGAACACAGCCGGTAATGACCGGCTGTGACCCGGCGACTGACACCCGCGGCCGGGATCGGTGGTGCAGGTAGGGTGGCAGTTCGCCCCCTACCTGTTTTGCAAAAGCGCATTTTAAAATGTGCTTTTGCCCAGCCATGCCGCCCTGCCGCCGTATTTCTACAGTGGTTGGGCGGCATGTGGTTAAAAAATCTCCTTAGGTGATGCTTTAAAAATTTACCAGTTTAGAGTTACAGAGGAGGTCTAGTGCTATAATCATTGCTCATGTTCTGACGCTTGTGGCGAGACCTCACATGTGTGGTGAGAACACTGTTTACATATGTGGGCATGACCTATGTATGCTTTCACCACTGTGCGTAAGCACGAAAAGATGGAGGGCGCTTTACATTTTTTTTTGTTATTACTTATTTTATTACATTTTTTAGCACTGTCCCTTTAATTTTTTTTTATCACTTTTATTGCTATTGCAAGGGATGTTTACACACATATAATACAGCATGACAGTATAGAGTGACAGATCCTCTTTATGGAGAGATCTGGGGTTTATAAGAACCCAAATTTCTCATCAACCTTTATAAGCAAAAACTCAAAAAACATTTTAAAAAAATGGCATTGTTGATATTCAGCTGGAACCGGAAGTCACTCTGGTCCTCCTAAGCCATAGAGAAGAATGGAGGCCATCTTTTGTTCCAGTGCCGGATCCGTTCACAAACTCACCAATCTGCCAGGTAAGCCCAGGAACCACCGCAAAGTTGCGGAGGGGAAATCCCTCCCACTGCTTTTAAAAGTGATTCAGCGGCAAATCTGCCGCTCAGATCACTTTTAAAAGAAAGTCTGGCGCTTAAGGGATAAAACAATACTGGGGTTATGGCTGCGGCTATAAAACATAATGTATTTAAGTGCGAAAAAAGAGGAGCTTGGTGAGGCCATATCGTTTGGTGGACTCTAATCTACACCGCGTTCCAAATTATTATGCAAATTCTATTTAGGTGTCACAAAGATTAAATATTTTGTTTTTCAGTTTAACTCCTGGATGGCATTGTGTGTCAGGGCTCTTTTGATCACTGAAAACAATCTCGGACACCTGTGATAATTAGATTGGCCGGTGAGCCCAATTTAAGGAAAAACTACTAAAGGTGGGTGTTCGACAATATTAAGCAGAGCACCATTTTCAAGCAATATGGGGAAGAAAAAGGATCTCTCTGCTGCCAAAAAAGAGTGAAATAGTTCAATGCCTTGGACGAAGTATGAAAATATTAGATATTTCATGAAAACGTAAGCGTGATCATCGCACTATTAAGAGATTTGTGCCTGATTCAGAGCACAGACGGGTTCGTCCAGATAAAGGCACATTGAGGAAGATTTCTGCCAGATCCATGCATCGGATCAAGAGAGCAGCTGCTAAAATACCATTACATAGCAGCAAACAGATATTTGAAGCTGCTGGTGCCTCTGGAGTCCCACGAACATCAAGGTGTAGAGTCCTCCAGAGTCTTGCAACTGTGCATAAACCTTCTATTCGGCCACCAATAACCAATGCTCACAAGCAGAAACGGCTGCATTGGGCAGAAAAATACATGAAGACTAATTTTCAAACAGTCCTGTTCACTGATGAGTGATGTGCAACCCTGGATGGTCCAGATGGATAGAGTAGTGGATGGTTGGTGGACGGCCACCCTGTTCCAACAAGGCTGTGATGTCAGCAAGGCGGTGGTGAAGTCATGTTTTGGGCCGGAATCATGGGAACAGAGCTGGTCGGCCCCTTTAGGGTCCCCGAAGGTGTAAAAATGACCTCTGCAAAGTATGTGGAGTTTATGACTGACCACTTTCTTCCCTGGTACAGAAGGAAGAACTATGCTTTCCGTAAAAAAATCATCTTCATGCATGACAATGGACCATCTCATGCTGCAAAGAATACCTCTGCATCAATGGCTGTTATGGGGATAAAAGGAAAGAAAGTTATGGTGTGGCCTCCATCCTCCCCTGACCTCAATCCTATTGAGAACCTTTGGAGCATCCTCAAGCAAAAGATCTATGAGGGTGGGAGGCAGTTTACGTCCAAACAGCAGCTCTGGGAGGCTATTCTGACATCTTGCAAACAAATTCAAGCAGAAACTGTCCAAAAACTCACAAGTTCAATGGATGCAAGACTTGTGAAGCTGCTATAAAATAAGGGGTCCTATGTTACAATGTAACGTGAGCTGTTAAAATGTTTAAAAAGTTAAAATGTTGTTAAAAGTTTGATTGAAATAGCTTTTGATTTCAGTAAATATGCTGCAAACACAACAAATGACAATTTTCAGTTCTTTACAACCTATAAAGTGTTTTGAAACTTACTGTGCGTAATAATTTGGAACAGTGCATTGTAAGTGTTTTATGTTTAACAAAAATACTGTTATCATTAGGAGGTTTGTTCAATAAAATTTGAATTGTACTCTTAATAGTTGATAACATGAGAATTATGCTGACTGTTATTTACATCAATTATTTAGGTAAATGAGAAAAATATCATTTGCATAATAATTTGGAACACGGTGTATTTGGCATAAGGTTATGAAGTGTGGCTTCCTTTCTTCAATTATATTATGGCTGCAAAAATGAGCTCCAATTTGTTAGTAAACTTTCTGAGAACTTTTAAGTCCTCTTGTCTCCATTAAGTGTTTAGCAAAAATAATGCATGAATTCAACTTTATTTCAATGTAATCTTATATAATTAGTGGTAATTTTGGGAGATTATATTGTGTTTGCATATGGTAAAAATATGTTGGCAAAAATATTGTTTTGATTGAATTTTCATGGGGTATACACTATTAACAAAACTATCCTATCATTCTGTATGTCCTTTATACATAATTGATAAATGTAAAAATGATAAAATGACCATCCAATGTGCAAAATGGGAGATAGTAAAAAGGGTTCCACTATGCTGTAATGTTGGCATGTCAAACCTAGGTGCTATTAGACTGTATAGTACATCATGTAAAAGTTTGCAAATAAACAAATGTGCTTTTCCTTCCTGCTGCTGTATTTATAGGTTTATTCTGGAAATCAGAACAAGAAAGAGAATAAAAATACAATTGAAATGGTTAAAATGGACTCTTTTACACTTTTCTACTCTGCTGCAGTATGTTACCACATCTAAGTTAACATGCAGTATTTCATGTGTTAAGGTACTGTACGTTGCTGAATGGCCTGTCAGCACACCACAGATGATGAAATGCTGAATCACCAAAGTGAAACACAGCAGACCAGACAGACAGACATATATCTTTATCTCTCTATATATGTACCAATGTGTATACAATATTTTATATATATATATATATATATATATATATATATATATATACACACATACATACATATACATACACACACACACATAGACAGTATATATATATATATACACATACACGCAGTATATATTTTTTTCTTTACTTTCAGACAGTTGCAATTCCTTTACTTGTGCCAATGACTGTATTATTGAAAATATGGCATTAGATTTGATGCAGTGCTCTGTATAGATTTCTGCTTTAATTATGCTAAGATGGTGCTTGCTCATATATCACATTAACAAAATGGAAATACGCATTTCTTTAGCCTCTGTTCTGCAATTGTTCCACGGTGTTCTTGAAATGTTATTGAAGCTCATTATAAGGAAAAGGTTTGATGCCTGCCCCTAAGTGTTGGATATTTTATACTTTGAAAGAAGCGGTGTCAGATATATGGATCACAGTTAAATGTTGACCTTTTGAGAATACCATTAAAACAGAAGAAAAATACCCACATGCCTTTTGCTTAGGCAAAATGAAAGAATATGTTTTAGACTAGGCATAATAGAAAATGTTCACACGATGACAGCTCATTGATTAACATGTCACTGTCATTTTTACAGCTTGGCAATTTGCATAATACAATGGCACTGCATATACACCCTTGTACATTTCAAAATAAAGTGATCTCCATTTACAATAAAAATGAGGTCACTAAGACTCAGCAGTGATTACAGCCATGTTTCCGCAGTTTTTCAAATATATGTAACGCATTCTCAAGATAAATGACCATGTGAAGAAATTAATGTTTACTTTTTAGCATAAGCACATATACATGAGGTTACATAGCATTTGCCTTATCATGAGCATAGCAATTTGTTTATTGTACTTGACTTTGTTTGCAGTATGAACCTCTGTCTTCTATATTCTCTCAGTTACTAATCTGGAATAAAGATGCAGATCAGGAGCTATGACATAGCTCTGGCTGCTGCATGCATTGGTCCAAGTCACTAGCCCAGACAGTATAGAAACCGGAGACTGCCAGGCACCTAGCATTTTCTTGTAAATGAGTTTTTTTTTAATTACTATCATTCGCTAAATTGCCCAAAGGTTAACTTTTTAAATTCTGCTGAAATCAATTTAAATTAACATCCACGGTAGAATTTATGTAATGCAGTGTGCTGTGTCTTATTTCGACTAATGTTCAATATAAAGAGTACAAAAAAAAAACTAAGAGACTAAGAAAGAAAAATCTTTTCCACATGTGTAGGGATTGATAAAGTTTTTTCATGATACTTTCATTACTCATTTTGTATGGCTTTTTATAAAGGGCTTGATGCTGGTATTTCCACCTGTTAATAAAGGACAGGTTTAAGTTGGGATAGGATTCTCAACAGACTTCACAACTGATGTTATTAATTTATTTGACAGTTTGATCTTACGACTGTAATAAAATAAGAGATGCCACGTTAATAATAGATTGTTGACAAAACACTTGATGAAATGAAGGTCAGTACTCCAGAAGCAATAATAAATAAATACATTGGTGAATTGCAGTGAGGAAGTGTTGATAGATTTCTAGAGTGTATGTATAGTCATCTATATTTGAACATCATTGTTGAGTATAGCCTTGTAATTGTTGATAATGCTTTTCTCAAATCTAAATAAAACACAGGGCTAGTTTACCTCCTCTTGGGTTCATGAGTACACTGCTGTTTGTTTACTCATAGAACATTTGCATCGTTTTAAACATCTGTTCAGTGAGCAATAGAGATGAAATCCATAACCATGTTATTTAGTAACAGAAAAATAACACAACCGCAGAATTTTGTTTAATTCTCATTCTCAAGTGTCCAACCCTCCAAATCTGTTATAGTTTTAATTTAGCTCTCATCTTTTTGCTAAGAATAGCAGATTAATAAATTAGGTTAATGGGTAATATAGTCATGTGAAAATGAAAAGCAGTTGTTCCAAGCAATGTTTACCAAGACAGACAGCACAAAGCAATAGATATCAAAAGTAATATTAAAGCTGAAGTTCAGGTATGGCAATTGTTACATAGTTACATTGGTCTAGCTTGGGCCTATGTAAATATATGTTTGCCTTTCCTGTGGATTCCCATGGAAGCTAGAAATCACTGTAGTAGTCACTGCTACTACAGTGACCTCCACGGGTCCTGTGCCAAGCAGCTACTCTGCTGCTTACTGAACACATGAGTTCACCCATTCAATATGGACACCATTTTTCAGGACACTTTGCATTTTCTCAACAAATGAAAAATGTTCTCTGGTTTGATGAAATGGAGATTGTGATGTCGCTGTCCCTCGACCAGGCTCTACCCCATCCATTCAGAGAGTGCTTTTCATTCATTGAGAAAATGTAAAGTGTTCCCTGAATGGTCCCCATGCCCAGTGAGCAACCTCCTATGTTCACAATGCATCAGGATAGCTGCTCGACACAGGGCTTGGATACCACTGGAGATCACTGTAGTAGCAGTGTCTACTACAGTGATATCCTGCTTCCACAGGGATCCAACAGGTATGGCACATACATACTTACAGTAGTTCAAGCTGGACCAATGTGACTATGTAATATTGTCATACCTAAATTTCACCTTTAACCACTAAAAGGATTTAGAAAATTCTCTTATATCAATATTTATGCTCCTGTATGCACCTGTCACCACAGAGCACCTTTCAAGTCCTCCCAAACCCTCCCTCTCTATCCTTCTCTTCTTTCGAGGCCCACTGCATCCGGCTATTCTCTCCAATCTCCCTGAGGATTGCAGTGATCTATCAGCCTCTTGGACCCGTGTCCCGCTTTCTCGACGACTTCTCCATCTGGCTACCCTTCTTTCTCTCCTCTGAGCTACCCACTATAATCCTTGGAGACTTCAACATCCCTATCAACATCAATAACCCAGCTACATCCCAACTCTTCCACTTAACCTCTTCTTTTGCACTTGCACAGTGTATACAGTCCACCACTCACTCCAACGGGAACACTCTAGACCTTGTCTTCTCTCATCTTTGCACTCCCTACAACCTCACAAACACCCCCTTTCCTCTCTCAGATCACAACCTCATCACCTTCTTCGTCTCCTCGTCCTCAAACACCTATCCATCCAAAACGGCAAACAATCACCGGCAGAAACCTCCGTAACTTGAACCTTGCTCCCTTCCACTCTGCAGCTGACCAACTTTACGACAGTATCCTTCCCCTATCCTGCCCTGACCTGGCCACTACTGTCTACAACAATTCGCTGTCAGACTCGCTTGCACCCCAACAACATGAAGCATTAGGCCCCGACCGCTACAACCCTGGCAGACAGACCACACCAAAAATCTCAAACGATCTAGTCGTGCGCTGGAGCGACTATGGAGTAAAGCCAAATCCCAACTAGCGTTCACCCGATATAAATCTGCCTTCCTAACATACACTTTCTCCCTTCATGCTGCCAAACAAGCCTACTTTGTTACCCTCATTAATACCTTCTCCTCCAGTCCTCGTCGGCTCTTGTCTACTTTTAACTCTCTACTTTCTCCGCCCCCACCTCCACCCAGTACCTCACTCACCGCCCACGAGATTGCTAACCACTTCAAAAGCAAGATTGACGCAATTCGTAGGGACATCGCCACTGCTCAGACTTCCTCCCCACCTAGCATTCCTCACACCAAAACCCCCTCAACACTTCGCTCCTTTGACCTCGCTACTACTGAATAGGTTACTAAGGTCTTCTCAGAAGCCCGCCTCACCACCTGCCCCCTGGACCCTCACAATTCCTACGGTCACCCTCTTCTTCTATCCTACGCTCCCTCACTCACATCTTCAATCTTTGCCTCTCTACTGGCACCTTCCCCTCCCCTCTAAAGCACGTGCACATCACTCCCATACTTAAAAAACCCTCCCTGGACCCCACCGACTTGAACAACTTAAGACCCATCTCCCTGCTGCCATTTACCTCTAAACTCTTAGAGCACTTAGTCTATAATCGCCTGAGCTCCCACCTCACCGACAACAACCTCCTCGATCCTCTACAGTCTGCCTTACGCCCTCTACACTCCACCGAAACTGCCCTACTCAAACTCACCAACGACCTACTAACCGCTAAAACCAATGGCCACTATACAGTACTCCTACTCCTTGACCTCTCTGCGGGTTTTGACACGGTTGACCACCCCCTCCTCCTCAAAAAACTACACTCTCTTGGCCTCAGAGACTCCGCTCTCTCCTGGCTCTCCTCCTACCTATCACAGCGCTCCTTCAGTGTTACCTATAACGCTGCCACCTCCTCTTCACTCCCTCTCTCTGTTGGGGCCACTCAAGGTTCTGTCCTTGGACCCCTTCTCTTTTCCATCTACACCTCCTCCCTTGGCCAACTGATAAATTCCCACAGCTTCAATTACCATCTCTATGCTAACGACACACAAATCTATCTCTCTACCCCTCATGTCACCCCTTCAGTCTCCACTCGTATTACAAGCCTTCTAAGTGACACATCGGATTGGATGTCACTCCACTTCCTCAAACTCAATCTTTCCAAAACTGAGCTCCTAGTATTCGCCCCGGCCCGCGCCCCCCCCCCCGACTTCTCCATCAAGACCAACAACACTAGCATCAGTCCCACCCCTCAAGCCAGGGTACTAGGTGTCATCCTAGACTCCAATCTGTCCTTTCAGCCCCAGGTCCAATCGCTGACAAACTCATGTAGACTTCACCTCCGCAACATCTCCAAAATACGACCGTTCCTAACCTCGGAAACCACTAAGCCACTCATTCACTCCCTTATTATATCACGCCTCGACTACTGTAACTCCCTCTTCACTGGCCTACCTCACCGCAGGCTATCCCCCCTTCAGTCTATCATGAATGCTGCTGCCAGACTCATCCACCTTACTAACTGTTCTGTATCGGCCACCCCTCTCTGCCAATCCCTCCACTGGCTTCCAATTGCCCAACGCATAAAATTCAAAACGCTAACACTGACGTATAAAGCTGTTCATAACACTGCCCCAAACTGCATCACTGATCTTGTCTCCAAATATCACCCAAACCTTACTCTCCACTCCTCACAAGACCTCCTACTCTCTAGCTTCCTTGTCTCCTCCTCCCATGCTTGTCTCCAGGACTTCTCCAGGGCTTTCCCCATCCTCTGGAACTCCCTACCCCAATCCATCAGACTATCGCCTACTCTGCTCACTTTTAGGTGCACTCTGAAAACGTATCTCTTCAGGGAAGCCTACCCCGCCCTCAGCTAATGCTGGAATCTTCTACTCTTCCAACCACTCCATCCCCCACAGTTATTACCTCTTGTACCTCTATCCCCTCCCTCCTAGATTGTAAGCTCCAAGGATCAGGGCCCTCGAATCCCTCTTGTATTGAATTGTATTGTTACTGTACTGTCTTGTGTACTGTCTCCCACCATAATGTCAAGCGCTGAGCAAACTGTCGGAGCTATATAAATCCTGTATAATAATAATAATAATATTTGCACAGTTCCCTTAGTGTAGATATGAACGCATGACTGCTATACATATGTAGTTGTATAGTCATCTTTACATGAGGGCAATAATGCAGCTACCAAGGTAGACAGGACAGGAAATGACACTTGAGGAATGACCTGACATTAAGTATAACGAAAAAACGCTTATTTCTCCATCATTGCACAAAGGGAAGCATCATCGTGATCAAATCTGAAAAACGGTATAAACAAATTCAGTCAACACAAGAAAATCAAGTTCTTTGCTTACAAAGATTAGGCCATGTATATGCCCCTTAAAGAGGATCTAAATTTCAAACCAAAAGCACATTAGTATACTGACAGGAAGACTCAATGAACTACCATGGCACCCCATAGCGCCGTGGTAGTGCATTGAGAACTACAAGCCGACAGCCACAAAGGCTGTCAGGACTTGTAGTTCATTCATTCACAGAACACCGTGAATAAACGATGCTTCAGGGCTGGTGGAGCCATGCACTGCCATGTATTTTTTAAATTGTGACAGCTAGTGGGGAGGAGAAGGTCCTCCATTAGCTGTCACAATGGGGATCAAGGAGGAGCGGGGGGGCCTTTCCATTCATGACATGTTACATTTTACACCCTGAATATAGGTGTAACATATTAGGAAAGGTGAACTTTAAACAGCTTGAGAGCTTGGAGTTAACTGACTCTAGGTGGCCACCAAACTTCACTTCAAAGGGACAGCTATGAAAAGAAAGACATATGTGCCAGGTTATAGAGTGTGAAAGCAGAGGGAGGAATGCTCTGCAAGGCAGTCTAGTAAGAAGAAGATCTGAGAGAAAGCCATTTTGTTAAGACATGGAACGAAAAGTCATTGTCTTCTCATCAGATTCCTATTTGCACAGTGACTAGAGGATAGCTCAGAGAAATTGGAACTTATTCCAAATGATTTTTCTGTCTGCCCAAGAGGATTGTGGAAAAATGACGGCTGCATTACAATTGCCACATGGTCCCCACCGAGAGGATAGTTGTGCCACACTAGTGACTGTATCTCAGATTTCTGAAGTTATCATTCTTTGTTGCATGACAGTACTGCCTCATCCTCAGATATCTTTTGATCTCATCTGGGATTAGTCTGATAGACTATACTAGAAATATAAGGAGAAACTGCCAGCCATATACAGAAGATAAATACAAACGTACAGGGTACCCATAGGGCCGTCTTTAATATTGATTGGACCCTGGGCAAACATTTTCTTGGGGCCCCCACACCACATGCAATTTTACTCACCACCTGCTCTGAGATATACAAAAAAATAGCATCTAGACTCAAAATAAGTTTACTGCAGCAGATCAGGTAGCGGTTGTGATTGATTGTCAGAGGTTACATCATATCATTATCTCTCACTGATTAGTTGCTAGAGGTTACAGCACATCATTTCTGCTTGCTGATTGGTTGCTAGAGTTTACTGCACATTATCACCACTCACCCATTGGTTGCTGGGGCTGCAGGGGTAGAGTGTGGTCAGTGGTAGTAGTGGTGGTGGGGGGTTATATGGGATGAGTGGCAGTACTGGGGAGATGGGATGAGTGGCAGTGCTGGGGGGGATGGGATCAGTGGTAGTGCTGGGGGGAGGATGGGATCAGTGACAGTGCTGTGGGATTGATGGGATCAGTGTCAGTGCTGGGGGGGATAGGATGAGTGTCAGTGCTGGCGGTGATGAGAAAAGTGGCAGTGCTGGTGGGAGGATGGCATCACTGCCAGTGCTGGTGGGGGATGGCATGAGTGGCAGTGCTGGTGAGGGGATGAGATCAGTGACAGTGCTTGGGGGAATGGGATCAGTGGCAGTGCTTGATGAGGATGGGATCAGTGGCAGTGTTGGGTGGGGATCAGTGACAGGTGGGGGGTGAGTGAGAGAGGGGACTGAGAGAAGGGGATGAGAGTAAGAGAAGGGGGAGAGAGGGGGTAAGAGAGAGTGGGTAAAAGAGAGGGGGTGAGAGGGGGGGTGGGGAGGAGAGAAGGGGTGAAAGAAAGAAGAGGGTGAGAGAGAGAAGGGGGGGAAAAGAGAGAAGGGGGGAGAGAGAAGGGGGGGAGAGAGAGGGGGGGCGAGAGAGAGAAAAGGGTGAGAGAGAGAGGGGGTAAAGGAGGGGTTGAGAGAGAAAAGGGGGTGAGAGAAGTGTGAGAGAGAGAGGGGGGAGAGGGAGGGTGAGAGAGAGAGGTGGGGGCTGAGAGAGAGAAGGGGGTGAGAGAAAGGTGAGAGAGAGGAAGGGGTTGGGGGCGAGAGATGGGGAGGATGTGAGAGAGAAACCCCTAGCCCTGTCTACAGTTCCTCTTGTGCCTCCCTGTCCCAGTCCCTATCTGTGGGTAAGTGTGTGTGATGCCTGGTACTTGGCATGCCAGCAGCGGACAGGGTCTGTTCTCATTACTTCTGATCTGCTCCTTTTTCTGCTCTGTGGCCCTGGCTGTCTGCGCTCTTGCCCATCTTCTGGGCCCTGGTCAGCCTGTCCTCCTAGCAACCATTGCTGGGGTAGCTGCTTTGGGTCCCACAATAATGACTGGACCTGGGGCAGCTGCCCTTTTGCCCCACTTTAAAGATGACCCTAGGTACCAACACAGATTTGTGAGCTCATAAAACAAGTTCAAAATTCAGATGTTGTAATGGTAATACCATGACTTCACATTTGATTATTTAATTGTTTTACACTAATTTTATTTCAGTGAGTTACAAATACTTAATACAGGTATATATTATTTATATAATTTTATTATTTACAACTTTATGTTTTACTGTGCCAAGAGAATTTTAGGGAGATACCAGATTAAGGTAGACACTATATGCACAAATTTCATACATCAAAGCCAACACCTCCAGATGTACTACAGTATGCATTCTATGGTTATTGTTTTTATTTTACTTGCATTATGTCCAATTAATTGTATGGTTTATTTATTCTTGCGTTATTCTTTCATTATTTAGCTATTGTTAGTTATATTTGGTGCGTGCTCATGGTCCAAGCCCCAGACTCATGGGATGGGCGGTCTCGCTGGCCCTGGCCTTTTCTGTGGCCTCTTTGTGCTTCCATACTTCTCTCTAGTTCACAGGTTTTATCATTCCTCTCCCTATATTTAGAAGTACCCCCACACATAGCCTATCAGGTTTAGCAAAGGACCCTATTAGTGCTCCGAAACATGTTACCTTGGCAACAGGCCATTCTCCAGGTTGACATCACTTCCAGTTCCATGTTCCATGGTGGTTCCCACTTACTTCCTACTTTGATGGACATGCAGCTTCAGGGTTTTCCCATCCTCACTGAACGCTGCTGACAGACTTCCTTTGGGTGGACTATTCCTGCTACAATACCACACTAACAAAAGCTTTAATGTGGAGTTATGTGATTGTTCATTTGTCTGTTTTATTACATGTTGCACTTAGCTATTTTTGATATTATTTCAAAGATCAATTCCTATCTCTTGGTGGAGCAGCCTACTTTATTGCCTCTGGTTGACCCGTTCATGGAATTTTGTTCATCACTATGGAGTCTCACCACTGTATGGACTAATGGGGTGTCTGAGTCTTTTACTGCCATGCATTGCACAATATATTTGTGTGTTAAATACCTTGGACAGTCTACTTTCCAAAAAGGGGTCATTTGATGGTATTTTCATTGTCCTGGCATTATAGAGCCTCAAGTAATGAGATGAAAAAATGAGGCCATCAATACATCAGGACTGGTCAGTTTTCAAATACAGTATATACAGTATCTCACAGAAGTGAGTTCACCCCTCACAATTTTGTAAATATTTTATTATATCTTTTCATGTGACAACACTGAAGAAAGTGCACTTTGCTACAATGTAAAGTAGTGAGTGTACAGCTTGTATAACGGTGTAAATTTGATGTCCCCTCAAAATAACTCAACACACAGCCATTAATGTCTAAACCACTGGGAACAAAAGTGAGTACACCCCTAAGTGAAAATGTCCAAATTGGGTCCAATTAGCAATTTTCCCTTCCCGGTGTCATGTGACTCAATGTTACAAAGTCTCAGGTGTGAATGGGGAGCAGGTGTGTTAAATTTGGTGTTATCACTCTTACTCTCTCATACTGGTCACTAAAAGTTCAACATGGCACCTCATGGCAAATAACTCTCTGAGGATCTGAAAAAAAAAATTGTTGCTCGACATAAGGATGGCCTAGGCTATAAGAAGACCCTGAAACTGGGCTGCAGCACAATGGCCAAGACCATAGAGCAGTTTAACAGGACAGGTTCCACTCAGAACAGGCCTCACCATGGTCGACCAAAGACATTGAGTGCACATGTGTCAAGGTCCTACCTTTTCCCAGAGGTTATGCTGCTCCATGTGCTGGCATCTGTCAGGAATGGACTGGCCGGCAATGGTGGGACTCACCTGCCTTTTGATCTGCAGTACCAGGGCTGGCCAGCGGGTGCTCCCAGCAATCAGAGACTCAACCTTTCAGCCAGCTAACACCTGGAACTGATGATACTGGTGTATTTAAGGGATGGCCAGACTTGCAGACTCTGCCTTGGTGTTGTGTTTGTCCTGGGCCCTGTATCTGTCCTGCATCCTGTTTCTGTTCCTTTGCTGACCCTGCCTGATCTGAACCGCTGCTGACTTCTCCTGCTCTGATCCCGGCTCGCTCCTGACCATCCCTCTGCCTGACCCTCTGTACCACGCTGCTTGCTACCTGTTCTGATCCCTGGCTTGTGACCCTGACCATCCCTCTGCCTGACCCTCTGTACTACGCTGCTAGCTACCTGCTGAACCTGGCCTGTGACCCCGACCCATCTCCGCTTGCTCCCCCTGTACCTACCTGCCCTATTGATATTGACCCGGCCTGCCTGACGACGCTTGATTGTATGTACTGTTATCTGTGGGTGGTTGGTTTGGTTTGTTTGCACTGTATTATGTTTTAGTATTGCACTGCGTTTATGTTTGTATGGTTAGTGTTAATAAATTATATTGTTTATCACATATCTGAAGTCTGCGTTTCCCTGCGTCAGTCACACACCTCTGGTCACACCTGGGAGCCCTGACAGCATCCATCTTGGATTTCTTCAGAGCATGGTGGGAGTCTTTTATGCCTTCAGGCCTCTGCGGTCCATCCCCCAGAGGGGTGTGGTTGATCACATATAAGCCTGTTGTCCGCATGTGCCCTTTGCATTCGTGTCTTGTGTGTTAGTGTTGTAACAGCTCTGTTTATACTCTCGTGACTTTCCTGGAATCTGACTCGGCTTGTGACTAGACCATTCTCTGCAGTTTCCTTTGATCTGACCTCCGTTGCTGAACCCGGCCTGTGACCTGTGATTCTTGTCTACTGTTCTGTACCGTTTGTCCCATTGTTGTCGACCCGGCCTGCCCGACTATGCTATTGTCTGATCTGATTCCTCCCAGCTACACGCCATTGGCGGTGACCATTACCGCAGCTGGGGTGTCTCGGGGGCTGCGACCTGGTTCCTGGCTGCATCAAGTCCATCCCCACCATCAGGGGCCCTGGTGAAGGGCAGCCTGGGACTTAGACTCCGTGCCCTGAGGGACTCCGGTCTGTGGGTGGTGGTTGTCGTCAGTCAGTGCGGGACCCTGCCACTAGGCCTTCCTGTCCGTTCCACAGCTCCTGCCCTGACAACATGCTCAGCGTCATATCCAGAGGTTGTCTTTGGGAAATAGACGTATAAGTGCTACCAGCATTGCTGCATAGCTTGAAGGGGTGGGGGGTCAGCCTGTCAGTGTTCAGATCATACGCTGCACACTGCATCAAATTGGTCTGCATGGCTGCCATCCCTGAAGGAAGCCTCTTCTAA
This sequence comes from Staurois parvus, assembly GCF_062004578.1. Classification (NCBI taxonomy): domain Eukaryota; kingdom Metazoa; phylum Chordata; class Amphibia; order Anura; family Ranidae; genus Staurois; species Staurois parvus. The sequence continues at coordinate 9,889,957 of NW_028317951.1, forward strand.
AGATGATGCACAAGAAAGCCAGCAAACTGTTTACATGAAGTCAAGCATCCGAAGGACATGGATTACTGGAACCATGTCTTGTGGTCTGATGAGACCAAGATAAACTTATTTGGTTCAAATGGTGCCAAGCGTATGTGGCGGCAACCAGGTGAGGAGTACAAAGACAAGTGTGTCTTGCCTACAGTCAAGCACGGTGGTGGGAGAGTCATGGTCTAGGGCTGCATGAGTGCTGCTGGCACTGGGGAGCTACAGTTCATTGAGGGAACCATGAATGCCAACATGTACTGTGACATACTGAGGCAGAGCATGATCCCCTCTCTTTGGAGACTGGGCCGCAGGGCAGTATTCCAACATGATAACGACCCCAAACACACCTCCAAGATAACCACTGCCTTGCTAAAGAAACTGCGGGTAAAGGTGATGGACTGGCCAAGCATGTCTTCAGACCTAAACCCTATTGAGCATCTGTGGGGTGTCCTCAAACAGAAGGAGGAGGAGTGCAAGGTCTCTAACATCTACCAGTTTTATGATGTCATCATGAAGGAGTGGAAGAGGACTCCAGTGGCAACTTGTGAAGCTCTAGTGAGCTCCATGCCCAAGAGGGTTAAGGCAGTGCTGGAAAATAATGGTGGAAACACAAAATAATGAAACTTTGGGCCCAATTTGGACATTTTCACTTAGGGGTGTAGTCACTTTTGTTGCCAGCTGTTTAGACATTAATGGCTGTGTGTTGAGTTATTTTGAGGGGACATCAAATTTACACTGTTATACAAGCTGTACACTCACTACTTTTCATTGTAACAAAGTGCAATTTCTTCAGTGTTGTCACATGAATAGATATAATAAAATATTTACAAAAATGTGAGGGGTGAACTCACTTCTGTGAGATACTGTATAAAACAGTTTGTAGACTCTATAACTTTCTCACAGATTAAACATTATACACTGATTTGGGTTATTTTTACGAATGAAATGTAGCAGAATACATTTTGCTCTAAATTTAAGAATAAAAATTATTTACTTGCAAAGTTTATAGCAGAAATAAAGAAAAAAGTGTTTTTTTTTAAATTCTGTATTTTTTTCATTTATATACCAAAAAAATTAAAACCCCAGTGGTGATTAAATACCACCAAAAGAAAGCTCTGTCTGTCTCAAAAAATGATATATCACTTGGGTACAATGTTGCATGACTGAGTAATTGCAATTCAAAGTGTAAAACTGCTGAAAGTTGAATACTGGCTTGAGCAGGAAGGGGGTGAACGTGTCTGATACTGAAGTGGTTAATACTAGAAATGGTTCCCTATGGCCATGCCTAGCTTCCTGTGGCTTTTATTAGCCCTACAAATGGCCAGATTTAAATAACAACATTTTCTCCCCCATAGACCTTAATGGGATTTATTGTAAAGTTTGCAAACTTCAAACTTCAAACAAAATTCACAAAACAGTTAGCAAATTAAACTGGGAAGAGTCACTCATCCCAAATAATGACCTAATGCCAACAAGCAGATCACAGACACTTACAGTGGAATGTTGTGCTATTTAGGGCTTCTGAACCAGCTCATCTGGTATAGACTGGACTGGATGTTTGCATACTCAACACAGGCCATGGCCTAGGGTAGTAGAACTACCAGGGGCCACACATGGACTCAACATATCAGTTAGAATAGAATGAGTATAAGAACAGTGATAATATGTCCTACTACTCTAGTTTGTTCTAGGTATTCTAACACAAAGTGGGCAAATCAGCTTTTATATCCATAGATTTGCTGAGCCTTGGGTTTTGCGTTGTCATGATGTCTGATCCTTTTAATGTGTTAATATGGCTGTTCCATTGACTTGGGTAGAAGGTGACATCACAAGACAGTTGGCCTAGGAGCAGAAACTCCAGAGCTGCCCTTTACCACTGCTAAGAAGGAAGAGAGGCATAGCCAGGGGCGGACTGACAACTCATGGGGCCCCTGGGCAATAGGGGATCATGGGGCCCCTGTGCCCTTGTCCAAACTCAAAAAAGCCTATGAAAAAGGTACCAGGGGCATCTCATGGGGCCCCCTACTGACCCCAGGCCCTCGGGCAGTGCCCGAGTTTCCAAATGGTCAGTCTGCCCCTGGGCATAGCTTTTGCTTTGTGTCCTCTCACGCAGTCTGTGTGTGCACACTGTGAACAGCTGCACATGGCATCATACTTCCAAATGAAAATGCACACCTAGAGGAGAATCCTTTGAGACTCCAAAGGTCCCAGCAGGTATAGGGAATCTAACAGCACTGCCGGGGGAAAGTTTAAGAAGAAAGCTCAGAGGAAAAAAAAAAAAAGCAGCAAGTGCACTTATGTTTTGTTACAAACACCTTAATTATTAAAAAATATAGTTTAAAATCACTTTAAAGTAGATAATATTTTTTCTTTGTGTATTTTTGCTTGCCTTTACTCATGGAGATGCATTTTTTTGTACTCACAGTCAAAAGAGCGAAGAGAAGAATGTCAAATATTTAAATAGTTCTTTTACCTGTTCAAGGCAATGACTCTCCAGAATGACTGCAGTTTTACCTACATATATTAAAGGACCATCAAGGTTAATTATACTGCAGAACCTGACAGGTGTAAGGTATGCTTACAAGAAGAGAGAGAGATGGTCATTAATGTCTCTGTAGTCTAAAAAGTTATTTTATTAAAGAGAAAATGTAAATCATCAAAGTGAATAGTCATGTTCAATTTATATGTCATGTCACTTCTCTACATAAGCTATACAGGTATTTTAATCAATAACACTTTAAAAGACCTGTCTTGGAATTGGAATGCAAGTATAACTAGCGTAATAAATCTATTTTTTTAACCTCAAAAACACAGTTTGCATTGACTGTATATGTACTGTATATGTGCAATATAATAAGATTGTACCAATTCAGTTTTTATGATCTCAGAGATAAACATAAACTAAAACTTAAACATGTAAAAAAACTATATAAATGTTTATCATTCTTCTTTTTGTTCTTTTTGACTGTACAAAAAACAGATTGTGAGTCTCTTTGTTTTTGACCATTGTTGCTTTGTTTGTAATTTTTTATAAAATCCCCACACAGTGGGGAGAGGGTCTTTTTATGCATTTTGGAGCGCAGCATTAAAAATACACAAACCCTTTAAAGAAGAGTTCCACTCAAAATCGGTAGCTCTGCTTATTTGCCTCCTCCCCACCTCCACTGCCATATTTAGCACCTGTTGGGGGGGGGGAGGGGGGGAGCGGATACCTGTTTTTAACAGATACCTGCTCCCACTTCTGGCTCAGTTTGTCGCGGTGAAGTGAGCCAGAAGTTCGACCCCTCCTCCCACCTGCAGTCTCCTGGGAACTATCACAGGTCCCAGAAGTCTGCCGGACTAATCAGGAGGCACAGCGCGACTCGCGCATGCGCAGTGGGCACCAGGCTGTGAAGCCGCAAGCTGTCACAGTCTGGTGCCCACAGTTGAGATGCCGGCGCTGTGGAGGAGAGAAGGGACTGCACAGGTGAGAACATCGCTGGATCCTGGGACAGGTAAGTGTGTGTTTATTAAAAGTCAGCAGTTACAGTTTTTGTAGCTGCTGACTTTTAATAAACAATAAAATGGCTGGAACTCCGCTTTAAATAACATTCTTGTGGGGTGCCTTAAAGCTGTGTTTTTTATGCATTAGCAGTCTAAGTGATGGAGTAAATTGTCACTGCATATTTGGCTGTGGAATTTTTTCTTGTTTTACAAGGCCCTTTGGGTCTGGTATGGATTTTTAGGGTAACCCCATGCCAAAATTATAAAACAAAATGTCATGGGGTTCCATACCAGACCCTTATCCATGCATGCAGCCCGGCAGGCCAGGAAAAGGGGTGGATGAACGAGTGCCCCCCCCTTCCTGAACCATGCCAGTCCACATTCCCTCAACATTGAGGGTGCTTTAGGGAGGGGGGATCCCTTCAAAGCACTTTGTCCCCATGTTGATAGGGACAATGGCCTCTTCCCTACAACCCTGGGCAGTGGTTTTTGGGGGGCTGCAGGTGGGGAATTATTGGATCTGGAAGCACCCTTTAACAAGGGGGCTCCCAGATCCTGGCCCTCATGTGAATGAGAATGGGGTACATATTACCCCATTCTCATTCACCAAACAAATGTGCAATGTAGAAAAAAAAACACACAAAAAAATGTCCCCCAAAGTAGATCTAATGTCAATCACGATAAATGCCGACCAGCATGACAAAAACACTGGACACCTGTTGAATGACAGGTAAACATGGGGATGGCATCATCCAGTGACCCTGTCCTCTGTCTACCTGTCATTCTGCAAGTGTCTGTGGGACATATAACTTGCCAAATGATAAATAATGACATCACCGGGTGACTCCAACCCTGTGCCTACCTGTCATTGGGCGAGTGTCTCTTCACAGAACACGTCATTTACCAATTGACGAGTGAGTGAGTGTCGCTGGACAAGATGGGTCATGCTCAGAGGGTGGCTTTTTTGTTTTTTTGTGGGGGTGCGTCAGGGAAAATTATTTATTTTAAAAGGACTTGTAAAAACTGCCAAAAATGAGCACCCCATACTTATTCACATGGGGGAGGAGATCTTGGGGCCCCCTTGTTAAAAGGGGTTTCCAAATTTCAATAAGCCCCCCACCCCCATACCACCACATTCACCGCCCAAGGATGTGGAGAAAAGACCCTTGACCCCACGTGGCCTAGTATGGTTCTGGGGGGGCACCCTCTTTCCTGGCCTGCATGCTCGGAAAAAGGTCTGGTATGGATTTTGGGGAGGCATGCAATTATATTAAAAATTTTGCCACAGGGTTCATCTCAAAATCCATACCAGACCCAAAAGGCATAGTATGGAATGGGGGAGGAGGGCCTCATGCTGTTTTTTTTAAAAAAAAATTTAACTGGCACTTCTTTTGTTTCCATTCTGCTGTTAGTGGGGAATCTCACTGACAGCAGCTTACAGCAACTATGGTGGTCAAGGATGCTGCGACCGCCTGCTCCTTAACAACCACAGCTATTCACAAGGAATTCAGATCTGTCCAAAGTTATACTGGGTGAATTAGAAAACTTTTCAAATCCACCCTTTATAATGAATATACAAAACAAATCCTGAAAACGAACTGGGCCAACACAATGAAATAAAATGAAATTATAAACCTAAAAAGTGTTCCTGAAACAAAGCTACATTTTCTGGCATGCACATGGATACTGGACAGTTTCTATGTAATTTCTATATAATTGTAATTGTGACATTTTCCGCAGGAGGATATTTTTAATGAGGAAGAATTTGACAAAATGTACTAGAGAAAAATATTACAAACGGGTTTTATTACGCAAATGAGACAGCAATGTACAATTAGCCAGCAGCAGGACAATTTTAAATAGCAAGGCTTGCACAAATTCCTAAAGACAAAAACATACAGTATTCTGGTGTTTTATTACAAGAATTGGGGCAGGGGTGGACTGACAACTCATGGGGCCCCTGGGCAATAGGAGATCATGGGGCCCCTGTGTCCTTGCCCACACTCAAAAAAAGCCTATAAAAGGTACCAGGGGCATTTCATGGTGCCCCCTACTGACGCCGGGCCCTCGGGCACTGCCCAAGTGCTCGAATGGTCAGTCCGCCCCTGCTGTTGAGAATATATGGGATGGGATGGGATGGTGAGTGATATAATGCAAATCGGTTTGTGTCCATGCACTTAGCTTTTTCTTTTAAACAATGCAGAAGAAATAGCAACTTGAGAACTGATGATCAGTGACAAATGGATGCTGCACTTTGACCACCCCAAATGAAAAAATAGTCCTATCAACATTAAATAAAAATAAAAAAAATCCCCAAAAGAAAGGAAAAATTCAAAATATCAACCCTGAAATAGCCCACTTTCTTGAGCAGCAAAAAGGCAGTTCAACCTAAAATTAAGGCTCTGTCAATTAGAAATAAATAAATAAAAAGGTAAAGTTTTCTAATTGACCCTAATATAATCCCTATGCAGATTCCAATAAACCGACACTAAGGCTGCCCTGTGTCCACCCCCTTATTGGTCTTTTTACTATAAGTCTGTTGGCTATAGTTCACAGGCCCTGCAGTGCAATATAGTGTTTAAAAATTCTCTTGGGCGAATCTGTGCAAAGATTTGCCAAGATTTAACAAATCGTGAACCTGCAAGGTTTGCCTCAAACCCATGGTAGTGACAAACCTGAGTCTTCTATCACTAAACACTCCATTAAATGACAAAGCTTCACAAGGGTGCCAGCACATTGGAGGCATGATTATCCAGTTCTGTCTTTATTGTTCTCTTATTTTATCAGCTGGTGGTTTTAAAATTTTAGATGATGTGCTAAAAACAGTAGAAATATATTATACGTAAATACAGTATGCATACAAGTGTTTTCATTAAGTACATTTTTGGAATGAATTGAAGTTTTACAGTTATTTTATTTAACTTCCAGATAATTCCTTCCTTTGTTATACTAAATACATAATCACTGTATAGTTTAGTACATTTACATAGCAGAATGGATTTAATGAGTTTAGTAATATTTACTCATCACACTCATTTAAAATCCCCCTTTTCAGTCTTAGCTTAGTCATCTCTTAAAATGAGTCTTTAATTTAAAGTAGAACAGTGGCTATTGCCTATTATATTTATTTTCAAGAAGTAAATAAAATGTAAGTTTAGTGTGGTTTAGTGTGCCAGTGGTAGGGAATGGTGTGATTCGCACAAAGTGACACTTCATTTTCACTATACAATGGTGTGGTGAATTACATATAGTGACATGCATTGTGTATAGTATACATGTGTATAGTTATGTGTGGTGGCACTGTTTGCACAATTGTTTTCAGTGTGTCCTAGTGGTGACTGTTGTTCTTCTGGTATGGAATAACACCAGTCATCACACTATGTATAAGTAGACACTGACAGGGGATAGATAAAGATGCTGAGTAAGGATGAGATTGAATCATGCACTTTCAAGATTTGTGGTCCCTGACAATTATTATGCAGGCTCACCTGGGAGAATTTCTGTTAACCATGATACACGGCATGACCTTTGAAAAATAGCCGTCAGGCTGAGAAAAGCCAATAAGTGAGCTTTTGGCTAAGCCAGGCCATTCACTATAAGGGGAAGGGGGGTACAGAGCAGCCATAGTGCCAGTGAATTGGAACATGTCGCAGGGAAAGGATACAATTTTACACTGTTGTATCCTCTGCAGTACATAATTCTTGTAGTACAATCTCAGCCTATGATATTTGTAAATTTATAGTAAATTTATTTATAGAAAATGTATAGTAAATTTAGGCCTTGACTTTCTATGTAACCTTGCCTTGCTACTGGCCAGTTTTACACAGCTGTATAATCTACAGTCTCTAAATTCATACACTAAAACACCTGCATGTAATCTTTTATACTATTGTATCCTATGTAGTATGTTCAATGTTAACCACTTGCCTACCGGGCACTTTTACCCCTTTCCTGCCCAGACCAATTTTCAGCTTTCAGCGCTTTCATACTTTGAATGACAATTACGCGGTCATGCAACACTGTACATAGACTAAATTTGTATCATTTTTTGAGACAAATAGAGCTTTCTTTTGGTGGTATTTAATCACCCCTGGGGTTTTTATTTTTTGATAAACAAACAAAAAAGACCAAAAAATTTGAAAAAAAAAAGTTTTCCTTAGTTTCTGTTATAAGGTTTTGTAAAGAAGTAATTTTTCTCTTTCACTAATGGGCTTTGATAGGCTGCACTGATGAGGAGTCACTGATGGGCGCTGATAGACTGCACTGATATGTGGCACTGATGAGACTGCACTGATAGGTGGCATTTATGGGCACTGTTAGGTGGCACTGATGGGCAGCACTGATGAGCACTGATAGGCGGCATTGATGGGCACTGTTAGGCAGCACCAACGGGCACTGACAGACAGCACTGTTAGGAACTGATAGGTGGCACTGATGGGCACTGTTGGGTGGCACTGATGGACACTGATAGGCATCACTGATCACTGATGGGCACTGATTCAACTGATGGGCACCGATACAACTGATGTGCTCTGATTCAAGTGATAGGCACTGATTGCCAGCAAATATGGGCACTGATGGGCACTATTGGCTGCACTGATGGGGCTACACTGATCATCAGGGCACTGATGATCAGTGCCCTGATGATCAGTGTAGATGTCCCCCTGTAAAATGCCGCTTACCGGCTCTCCTTTCCTCACAAGCTGTCAGCATGAGGAGAGGACTGCCGATAAAAGGCATTTCCTATTTTCCCTGTGATCAGCTGTGATTGGACACAGCTGGTCACATGGTAAAAGCGACTATGATTGGCCCATTCCTTAGTCATGTGATCAGCTGTGTCCGAAGGACACAGCAATCACAGATCGCACGCAGTGCATTCCCCAGGGGGCACACGGCTCAGTTTCTTTTTCCATTCAGCCGCTGGGTTGAACGAGAAAAAATTGATGGTGTGCACCTAGCTTTGCCATTTTGATGAAAAAGAATGTGTTTCTGCTAAATCTACATGTGAAAAATCTATGTTTTTGTTTTACCACCTCCTCTAATTTCTCAAACACCTGCAGTTGGAATGATCATACTACTCCTCAGTAGTTAATGAGGGAGGTGGGGACCCTATATTTTTCCATACATTCAATTTATGAAATGATCTCCTTTAAGACACTTAAACCACTTTTATTCTGCTTGAAATAAAAAACTTTTTAAAACATATTTTAAATATTTTTTGACTCACAAAGCATGTGTACAATAAACATTATTTAATAAACAATTTAATTTGAAGACATTTAAAGTGTAATTCTCCTTTTTCTGGGAAAATAAATAATCCCATATGGGTGATCAAGGTACATTGCACGGATTTTAATGAAGCAGAGTCCCAACTTTTTATGTTGTGAAGAAATAATTCTTTGTTTCACCAGACTGATCATTTACTTATTTTAAATGAAAAGGATCTGGTTTATTAATAATCAGCTGATGCACTTTCTGTGGTATATTGAGGACAGGTGAAGTGTCTGCATCTGCATCAGAACTTATTAACCTTTGGGGAGTACTTTACCAAAACTTACATTTATATTGCAGAGGGTGCCTAAAACCTGACTTGTATCTTTATTCAGATTTCTGGGAAAATCAATAAGCTACTCACGTGAGCAGAAAATTACATTTTTGGGAGCATTCTGTACACAGCAAATGTCAGCACTGCAGACTGGCAAGGAAATGTAATTTTTATAAACATTAAGCTACAACATGGATCATGTTGCAATTGCATATGCTATATTATTACATCATATGCTATATTATTTTTTGCAATATGCTATATTTTTCCCATAAACGTGTAGTTATCCTTTAACCTAGTTTAACTCAGTGATGTTTTTAAAGCCTTTTAAACATAATCTTAGTAGTATAACTTTGCTTACCTAATTTTCATGTACTGTATGCTGTACTTGAAGATGTCCAGTGTTTACTCTAAAAAAGACCACAATGTAAATAATACCTAGCACATATTTAGTGTGTTCCAAATCTCCATTTTCTCTCCCTGGTTTTTGTGTAGTGCTTCCTTAAACAAAAGCTACCTACCTGCTGTGCCTTGTTGTTTCAATGAGTAAATAATTACTTTTTCACACTGTGATCATTTCTTTGTCTACACTAAACACATATAATTACTTAAGCAAAATAAGTTTTTGTTCCATTTTTCCCTTTGGCAGCAGAACAATAAATTTAGCAATATATAACTTTTACAACCAGACCTATTTAACCAAAGAATGAAGTTAAACCAATGAAAATACAAATCACTGAGGGAGTAGAATTTTATTTTTGTATTCCAGCTTCACCTGTGGGGCAATGCATTAGACTGAGTCAGTTATCTCCATGCAGTGCTGAAATCAGATGTATTGAGGTGCTTACAGCTAGAAGGTTTCTAGGTTACAGAGTCACAACTAGTTTCATGAACAATAAAACAGATACTCTGTGGTAGAGACTAACACACTTATAGCAAGAAAAATGTTATCAAAACCAACTGCTGTAAAAACATTTCTCAAGAGATTAAATAAACTGTCATGCACCAAAAACTTTTTAAGGGGAATTCAATACGTTTATAAAAGCCCCCCCCCCAAAAAAAAAAAAAACAAACATCTGGCACATAAATATAAAACCAAATAAATGTTCTGACATTTTATTTGTCTTCTTTGTGTCACCGTCTAACCTGCAGTTTCCCATTTGTACAATACTTAATTCCTTATCTCATGTTCATGGCACCTTCATATCAGGAGAAAACATGGAGTGGGAATCCAAACTCTCACAATCCTTTCACGAACTGCAGCCAACAACATACTTAAAGCTTCACAGTGCACATCCCCTTGGGAATCTCACCTAAAACTATTAGAACACTGGTATTATACCCCAACTTGGTCCGAAATCTAAAATCTTCCACTCCTACTCCCTGTTATGTTGGCGAGATTGTGGTCAGAAGGGCTTGTTTTTGCACATTTGGTGGATATGCCCCAAAATCATGCCCTTTTGGAAAAGCATATGCCACTTTATCTCTTCAGTAGCTACCATAACAATCGCACTAGGTCCAGCAATGGCACTTCTGCTAAACTATGAACTTTGGCCTAAGCTTCATTTATCCTTCATCATTTATTGCATGGTTGCCAGGGAATCTATGGCGAAGAATTAGAAGCAGCCAGAGCCCCTCAGATTTTACATCTTTTATAGTTAATGTCAACATTCAGACCCAATTTGAGCTTATGTTTTCCATCAAAAATGGCAAAGGCCAATCTTTTTTTGGCACAATGGTCAGTATGGCTACAACGCCTGTCCTGCACAGTCCGTCCATAATGATGGCACAACAACACCCATTGTTCTTCTATGGGATGCCATCCTATGTATTAAATTAAATCAGGTCTGTGAAACGCACACCACCTCAGACAGGGTGAGCAGCGGGGCGCAGCGCTCAAATCTATCGCATGCTGTTGTAATAGTACCACAGGAACATAAACCTACTACACCATAAAAGCAATTTTTTGTTTCTGAGTGTATGTATTTTCACATCCAACTAACAAGAAAGTAGTTCTAAGAAGACCTTGGTGATATCTGCTTCCTCCTAAATCTGGTGTTTGTTAACACTGTGACATGTGATATGACTATGATGATAAGTACCTAGTAAGTTAGCAATCTTACCCCACGAGGTGGAATATTGGATCAGTGGAATTTATATTCGTCACTGGTTTTGGGCACACGGTTTACAGATTCTCTGTGGAACTGCACAGCATGGACTATTTATTTTATAGACATTATTTCTTGTTTATGTATAATTTATTTTATTGTGCAGAGATAATGGCTTCATTATTTTTTGCACTATATATTTGCACATCATTGTGAGTAGAGATGAGCGAATTATTCAAAAATTCGATTCGGCTGATTCGCCGAATTTGCGGGAGAAATTCGATTCGATGCGAATTTATTCGCCGCGAATTTAACTTATTTAAAGGGTTTCTAGGCTTCAGAGAGCCTTTACATTAGTGCAGAACACTGTACCTTTAATTTAAATGCCCTTGGAGTCTGCTGGGGAAGAGAAATAATACTGTCAGTCAGTATGACATGCAGATGAGTGCCGTCGATCTTAGAATCACCGCACACTTCACTCATTTGGGCAGTCACGGGGCACGACGAAGAAGAAGAAGAAGAATGAAAAGAAGAATGAAAAGAAGAAGAAGAAGAATGAAAAGAAGAATGAAAAGAAGAAGAAGAAGAATGAAAAGAAGAAGAAGAGGAATGAAAAGAAGAATGAAAAGAAGAAGAGGAAGAATGAAAAGAAGAAGAATGAAAAGAAGAATGAAAAGAAGAAGAAGAATGAAAAGAAGAAGAAGAAGAATGAAAAGAAGAAGAAGAAGAATGAAAAGAAGAAGAAGAAGAAGAATGAAAAGAAGAATGAAAAGAAGAAAAAGAAGAATGAAAAGAAGAAGAATGAAAAGAAGAAGAAGAATGAAAAGAAGAAGAATGAAAAGAAGAATGAAAAGAAGAAGAAGAAGAATGAAAAGAAGAAGAAGAAGAATGAAAAGAAGAAGAAGAATGAAAAGAAGAATGAAAAGAAGAAGAAGAAGAATGAAAAGAAGAATGAAAAGAAGAAGAAGAAGAATGAAAAGAAGAAGTAGAATGAAAAGAAGAAGAAGAAGAATGAAAAGAAGAAGAAGAATGAAAAGAAGAATGAGAAGAAGAATGAAAAGAAGAATTAAAAGAAGAATGAGAAGAATGAAAAGAAGAATGAAAAGAAGAAGAAGAAGAATGAAAAGAAGAATGAAAAGAAGAAGAAGAAGAATGAAAAGAAGAAGAAGAATGAAAAGAAGAATGAAAAGAAGAAGAAGAAGAATGAAAAGAAGAATGAAAAGAAGAAGAAGAAGAATGAAAAGAAGAATGAAAAGAAGAAGAAGAAGAATGAAAAGAAGAAGAAGAAGAATGAAAAGAAGAAGAAGAAGAATGAAAAGAAGAATGAAAAGAAGAAGAAGAATGAAAAGAAGAAGAAGAAGAATGAAAAGAAGAATGAAAAGAAGAAGAAGAAGAATGAAAAGAAGAAGAAGAATAATGAAAAGAAGAATGAAAAGAAGAAGAAGAAGAGGAATGAAAAGAAGAAGAAGAAGAATGAAAAGAAGAATGAAAAGAAGAAGAAGAAGAATGAAAAGAAGAAGAAGAATGAAAAGAAGAATGAAAAGAAGAAGAAGAAGAATGAAAAGAAGAAGAAGAAGAATGAAAAGAAGAATGAAAAGAAGAAGAAGAAGAATGAAAAGAAGAATGAAAAGAAGAAGAAGAAGAATGAAAAGAAGAAGAAGAAGAATAAAAAGAAGAAGAAGAAGAATGAAAAGAAGAATGAAAAGAAGAAGAAAAAGAATGAAATGAAGAAGAAGAAGAATGAAAAGAAGAAGAAGAAGAATGAAAAGAAGAAGAATGAAAAGAAGAAGAATGAAAAGAAGAAGAAGAAGTATGAAAAGAAGTAGAATGAAAAGAAGAAGAAGAAGAATGAAAAGAAGAATGAAAAGAAGAAGAAGAAGATTGAAAAGAAGAAGAAGAAGAATGAAAAGAAGAAGAAGAAGAATGAAAAGAAGAAGAAGAAGAATGAAAAGAAGAAGAAGAATGAAAAGAAGAATGAAAAGAAGAAGAAGAAGAATGAAAAGAAGAAGAATGAAAAGAAGAATGAAAAGAAGAAGAAGAAGAATGAAAAGAAGAATGAAAAGAAGAATGAAAAGAAGAAGAAGAAGAATGAAAAGAAGAAGAAGAAGAATGAAAAGAAGAAGAAGAAGAATGAAAAGAAGAAGAAGAAGAATGAAAAGAAGAATGAAAAGAAGAAGAATGAAAAGAAGAAGAAGAATGAAAAGAAGAATGAAAAGAAGAAGAATGAAAAGAAGAAGAATGAAAAGAAGAATGAAAAGAAGAAGAAGAATGAAAAGAAGAAGAAGAATGAAAAGAAGAAGAATTCCAGTACAGCAAAAAGTGTATCTGCAGAGAGCTCCGCTATTTCTGACAGTTCTCTGACAGTTCTGACAGTTCATTTACAGCGGTTGAAACATTGTATCTATTTATTTCCGAATAAAAACATCTGTATCCTAAATGGAAACAAATAGATACAATGTTTCAACCGCTGTAAATGAACTGTCAGAACTGTCAGAGAACTGTCAGAAATAGCGGAGCTCTCTGCAGTGACACTTTTGCCGGCTGATCGGGGAAAATTCGATTCGTGCATCCGAAGTTTGCTAAAATTCGGATTCGATGCGAATCGAATTTTTCCTAAAATTCGAAACGAATTCCACTTCGCCAAGTTCGATTCGCTCATCTCTAATTGTGAGTACTAGGATTATTTCATTATTGTTATTATTTTTAGTAATGTGGGAGTAGCAATCCAACTCTTATTACTATTGAGAAGTACCTGGCTAAGATTTTTTTTACTGTTGCTAATCTCGGGTGATGTGTATCCTTATTTAAATACTGGTGCATTTCATGCACCCTATCTCTTAGCATACCTGGGCAGACTTGTTGAGTCTTTTTATATATTTCTTTCACTGACATGGTATATTCCCACTAAGTGATCTTGTCATGCACAGTAGCAATTGTTACCTTTTTGTGGGTTACTTTTCTTAGTGATATGTCATTATCCTTTTTTTTTGTTTTACATTAAAACTTTATTAGATTTTAAGCAATATACAAGGAAACTGCAGTTAGTGGGAACATTAGATGAGTGAAAGTAGCATAACATACAAACATGAAAGAAAACATTAATATTAGCATAGCTAAGAGGACACCAGGTCTCTAAGCATTGTAAATACTAGAGAAACAGCAACAATCAGTCGTTTTTGTAATCCGCTTTAAGTCTTATAGATCCAAGTGGACCAAGGATGCCAAAGGGAGTCAAAGTGCCTTATCTTCTTACTGCATTCTGCCAAGGTGTGTTCATATGAGTGGTGGGTTTTGGTAAGGGAAATCACATCTGAGGGATTTGGAGCTTTTTGGGCCTTCCAGTTTTTGGCAATCATGAGTCTGGCCACAAAAAGTATGTGCATAACTACTAAGCATAAAGGGCAGGGCTTAAAATTTAAAGTCCTGAGCTACAAGCCAGGCCCCACCCAACCCCTATCCTGCTACACCCCTAATTCCACCCCTAAACATGCCCTCATAAATTATTTCATGAAATAACACTGTTAAATGTTACCCACATTACATCAGGGTCCCCAGAGTCCTCCCACATTACATCAGGGTCTTGCAGGCGAGTGGAAATTTCAAGGCCTGATAAAGGGTATGGTATATTATCAATTCCTAGATTCAAGATTGCCAAATGCGGAGAAGGTTCCAAGATTAAACCTGTGATTTCAGACATTAAGTGGAATATCATTTTCCAGAAGCTTACAATGCATTTGCAAGACCAGAACGTGTATGAGGTTGCCAGTTTGACCGCAACCTCTCCAGCAGAAAGGAGACTGTGCAGATGAGATTTTGGCTAAGCGTAGAGGTGTGAAATATGAGCGAAGAGCAATTTTATGGATTAACTCCCAATGTTGTATACAATGTATTGCTTTGTAAGTAAACCTAAAGGCAGTACTCCTTTAGATTTATGGAAGATCAATTTCTCCTGCAGTAAATTGTAAATAAGATAACTTCCTGTGCGTTTAGAAGTAGGTGAGAGATAAAAGTCTAGTAGCTATTTAGGCATCTTTATAGGGGGGGGGGGAATGCTTTAGAAGATGTTGAATTATATAAAATGTATAGTGGTCATGACATGTTAGCCCAAATCTCGTCCAAAGAAAGTAGCAGAGAAGGAGTACAACTAGACCCAGTGTGGTGCAGAAGATTGACAATCCACCTAGTGCCATAAGAGGCCTGTCTACCCCTAGTAAACTTGTATTGGTCAGGTTTGATCAATTCTGGTAGGATGTTAAATAAAGGCCCTGCTAGAAGTTTTGCATGAATTTTGACATCAGAATTAAGCAGAGATATAGTTCTAAAGTTAGTAGGGGTTCTTGGATTTTTACCAGGTTTAGGTATAGTAACCACATACATCTTCATCATCTCAGGGGGAAAAGACACCTTTGTAACAGCTAGTTGAAAGATATCTTGCATATGAGGTGCCAATTGTTCTTTAAATTTATAATAGTCGTTTGAGAAACCATCAGGGCCAAGGGTTTTCCCAGCTGGTAGGAAATCTATAATTTCAGTGATTTCATTAGCCATAAATGGGGCATTACATTTACAGAGATGTTAGATAGAGAGATTTGAGAGCTGTAGCCGAGCTAAAAAACTGTTGATATCTTGAGGGGTAGGTTGTGGCATGTGGTGATCATCTTTAAGGTTGTATAAGAAGCTGTAGTAGTCCACAAAGGAGTTCGCAATATCTTAGGGATTGATTAACTTGGAATTGGTGACAGGGTGATTAAGATGCAAAATTTTCATTTTGGAAAGGTGGGTTTTCAGTCTATGTGCAAGTAATTTATTTGCATTATTTCCTCTATCATAGTGTTTAATGTTTAGGACTTTTGCTGACTTGACAAATTGTTCAAGTAAGAGAACTCGCAGTTCCAGTCTGAGTTTAAGAAGGGTAGATGAACGTGTGGAATCAGGTTGGGTTTTATTAAGTGACTCCAGTTTGTGAATTTCTAATAGTATGGCATCTATGCGCTGAGAACAGAGTTTTTTAGCTAGGGCACAGACTTAAAGGATAATTCCTCTCATATATTTTTATGAGTAATCCATTAAACAAAGGGGTCTCCATTGGGGGTAGTATTCATTTCAAAATACTCCTTGAGATGTTGAGTCAGAAATGAAACATTAGAAGATTAACTAATAAGCTTGGAATTACAACTCCAATGGCACACAGGTGTGCAGGCGTTTTTTTCCTCCGGTGAAATGGAGACTGCAGCATGGTCCAATCAGGTAATGTCAGCAATAAAAGAATCGGAGTTGGAGTTGCCATTTATCTACCAAAAATAGGTCAACACGGGTGTAGGTGGTATGTCTGGCAGAAAAGAAGGTGTAGTCTTTCTCCTCCTTGAGTTTCAGTAATCAAGGCAGGATATAACCAATGCATGGATAAGTTGTTTTGTAGTGTCATTGGTCAGAAATCCATGAGCAAGAGTTTGGGGGAAATCAAGAAGGAATCATTAGCAGCAGCTTGAGAGTTTTTTATCCATACAAGCTGGTCACAAATCCATTGAATTACCCTTATCCATCCATCCATGAGTGAGAGCTTGGAGGAAGCTAAGGAGGGATCATCATTGGTGGTTTGGGAGGCATGTGAATTCATGGAAGTTGGTTTTTAAGCCACCTTATGTGAGTGTAAGGAAGGTTTTTCTTAAGAAAATGTTCTTTTGATCCTCATACAGTATTATACTGTTGGCATTTTTTTAAATATATTTTATATTGCCCTATGTGGAAACATCCGGGAAGGAAAGTCAATAAGAAATCGTTTAAGGGAGAAACAACATCTGAGGATACCACACTCCACCTCCTGTTTTTTTGTTTCTTAAAGCTATATTAGCTTGAGAATTCACAGTATTTGGTGAGTGTGGAATAAATGATTTTTCACTGATAATGTGAGCATGCTGGAAAATTTATGAAGTTTGTGTTAAAGTTATATTTTTTGCCACAAATTTTTGGGACACTGGACTTTAATTTGGGTGGTTGACTGTGTCAAAGGCAGCGGAAAGGTCTAGGAGTATGAGTATGGTGTAATGGCCATTGGTTTTAGCAGTTACTAGGTTGTTTTGGAGTGAGTGAGTGAGTGAGTGAGTAGTGAGTTTTAGTAGGGCAGTTTCAGTGGAATGTTGTGGGTGGAAGCCAGACTGTAGAGGATGAAGAAGGTTGTTGTCGGTGAGGCAGCAATTCGTACGGTTGTGAACAAGGCACTAGAGAAGCTTGGAGGCAAACAGGAGTAGGGAGATGGGTCTTAAGGTATTCAAACAGGTGGGGTCCAGTGAGGGTTTTTTTAAGTATGGGGGAACCAGTGCATGTTTGAGCGGGGAGGGAAAGGTGCCAGAGGAGACTGAGAGGTTAAAGATGTTGGTTAAAGAGTTAAGGATAGAGCAGGAAGAAGGCTGCAATAATCATGAGGGGACATATTCTCTTAAGATTTCTGATAATATCAATTTTAAGTAAATGCATTCAGATTGACGATTTCTAAAAGTTAATAAATATTGTTTCAATTGGAAATTCCCACCTCCTTGCTGCATCGATTCTATTAGACCTGTAATTCCATTGACATGTGCTGCTGGCTTCTGTATTCACTGATTTTATTCTATCACTTCCTGGCTTGCCTCCCAGTCTGTCTGTCTAGTTTCTTTTTGCTCCTGGTTTGCCTTGCATTCTGTGCCTGACTACCCGTGTACTAACCCCAGCTTCGGACACCATTTTTGCTTGCTTGCCATTCGCTTGATCCTCTTCTGTCCCTTGCCAACTGTACTTTGCATCCTCAACTAGGCATACCCAGGGGCTGCAACATGGTTCCAGTGTACTGCGAAAGTCCATCCCCACTATCAGGGACCCTGGTGAAAAAGCAAGCTGGGGCTTAGACTCTGCACTCTTGAGTACTCCGAGCTGGCTTTCTATGGGGGCTGACTACCATAGGAACCTGACACTTTTTCAATTTCCAACCAATGGAGGAGCAGCTCTAAACATTGCTGACTGAAAACTCAATAGTGACCTCGTGCTTCAGATTTTGAAAAAAATGTAAGCTACAATGTCTTGTTTGTAACAATAAAGCTCACTGTTGAATAAATGAATTGACCAATTAGTCAATGAATAAATGAATCAATCAACCTATCTGTGAGTGAATTAACAAAGATAGTGTAGCAAAAGGACTGTGCGAAGCTCAAAGAATCTCATAGCCATTTACTGCTTTTGAGACATTTACTGGACTGAGTTAGGCTCAAGGGCGGACTGACCATTTGGAAACTCGGGCACTGCCCGAGGGCCCAGGGTTAGTAGGGGGCCCCATGAGATGCCCCTGGTACCTTTTTTATAGGCTTTTTTGAGTTTGGGCAAGGACACAGGGCCCCATGATCCCCTATTGCCCGGGGGCCCCATGAGTTGTCAGTCCGTCCCTGGTTAGGCTAATGCTAGAAGACCCAGAGTTAAACGGGCCATAGATTAATCAAAATTCAGCTGGGTCAGCAGGGACAGTTTCGATCCATCTGTACCCACTCTCACTTGACAAAAGGCAATCTAATGATCGACTTCTGTTGAACGGGCTTGTTAGAAAAAAAATTTAGATCAGTGGTTGCAATCCTCTATGAATTGTATTTTGCATTTTTTAAAATGTGTTGAGTTGAAGAAATGTTTTTTTTATTTAGTGATATTAAAGTATATTTTTCAACCTATTTTAGTTTTTTTCTAAATTATATTTTTGTTGGGTAAGTAAGCTGTGACCATCTGATCTAATTGCACTTCTCCAAATAATGTAAATGTAAGACAAGACCAATCATGTTACATCCTGTATCTGCAATATCTGCAACTGACTTTTTTATTACTACCTTGCATCCTACTTTGACATTACTGTTGGGTAACAGTAAGATGGGAGGGAGGTATTTAAAATAGGGCAAGTGATATTTTCACAATATTGTTATTTTTATGTACATGCAGGTGCATCTATGGGCAAAAATACCAAAAAAATTATATTCAGCTAGATTTCAAAATATGTCACCCACAAGAAGCAGCACTAGGAAACAATTATGAAAATTAACATGCTGAAAACTGGGCATAGAGGTGGGATGACAAATCGGAATTCTGCTGCTCATTCACTGTCATGGGGAAGGAGGTGACCAGATTGGATTGCCTAAGCCCTGGTTCACAGGTATATGCATTTTAGGATGCATTTTGAGGATCCGAATTTGCATGAGCAGAGAAATATAATGTGTTCCTATGTAGTGAGTTCACATAGATGCGTTCCACGCTCAGTGAGTTTTTACATAAAGGCCGTATATGAGTTTGTAGGCATGCAATGCGAATTTGCAGTGTAGAAAGTTGTATGAAAGCCTCATGTTGTGTGAAAACCTCATGTGACACCGTGTGGATATTCAGATGTAATACGAGTATACTGATGTAATGCTGTTTTTATTATATTGCTCAGAAACACAGATTACTATAGAAAGGAGTAAGAGAAAAAAAAATTGTTCTCCAACAATGCAGCTGTACAAAAAATGCATGAGAACCTCAAGGATATTCAAGAAGAAACCCTTGTGATTTGCACCACACCTACTCCCTGAATAGCAGCACAAAACTGGGTGATTTTGGATTGCATATGTGTGAACCTAGGGTTATGAAATAGAGGAGAGTTAGATACCCAAACTGGATGAGCTGTCTAGCAGGGATGTGTATATTTTAGGACTGACTTGCAATGTTAAAATTCCTTTTACTGGCAGAATAGCTCTTAGACTGGCATTATAACTGCTTGCCTGGAGTTCAGATGCAAAGATGGTCTCAGTGGAAGTCTTTGGTCTCATTCATACTTCCTTGCAATCACATATAACCACTATGGGATCATTGCCAGATATGTCTATATTAATTATTACATTTCAAAGAAGTGTTGAAGGTGAAGCTGTTTACAATGACAGCAGTAGTTCCAATTAATGTAGAAGACACACTGACTGCAGAGTAGTATATATATTAACTAGCAGTGTATTATGCATGCATCTTAAATATGCTTCACCACTGGTGTTCCCTAAACAAAATAAAAACATGTCATATTTGCCATGTCACCTTGAGACTGCTGAGTTTTGAGCAGAAGCCACATACTAGGGTGCCTTAAAAATTATACAGAACATTAATTCCAAAGTCTTTTGAAGTTTATGGATTTAATGCTGACAGCATTATGAACAAAAGTAGCACTGCATCAGCACATCATACATTTAGTGTGGTTAAAGAATTTACTGTAAATGTTTTTAAATAATGTCACCTTGTTTCTGCGGTTAAATATTTTTTGGTTTGAGGAAAAAGGAAGAAAACTATCAAAAGTATGCGGGTAGTTTAATGCTGTAAAGGCATTATATTACATAACTGTACTATCTTAATTGTAAAGATATCCATACACACACTGTATATTTTATATATAATACAGATGATTTGCACAGCTTTGGTTAAATAATTTGGCAATATACCAAAAGATCACTTTTTTGAATCTAAAAAAAAAAAAATCTGCAAATGCAACACCAGTGGATGCATTCACTTCTCTTTCTGGATTCACACCTGTTAACATGTACATTTTTATGTGCTGTCATTTTCATTCAAAAGCCAAAAAATGCACATTGATGCACAAAAACTCTAGGTTTAAACGCAGTCATAAAGTGAGCCCATAACTAGATTGAACAGGTTAAACTATGGCTCATATTGAAGAGCAGTTACCTCCAGGTAGTTACACACCCTCTCACACTAAAGCCAGCCATACATGGATCAAAATTTGGATGGTTCAGTAGTGACTGGCCAAATTTTGATTCATGTATGGACACCCTGGTTATACATACGTTGATCTATCGGTTTTCAAAATATGTGGGCTGCCTTACTGTACTTTACTAACCTTACTATTAGTTAGTTAGTGCCACTCAATGCAGTGATGTGCCAATACTGAGGTGCAAGGGTGCAGGGAAGATCCATATACCATGGTATGTGGTCTATGATTCTTTTGTTGAAGAAACGTCCTAGAGTGTATTACAAAAAGGAATCCAGGGTCCTTGCACCTAGTTTCTATTATTCAGTAGTTCTATTTTTTAACCTTTGCTGTCTGACCACAGGTTAACTTTACCAAAGATAAACTTAAAGAAAACTGTAAGAAAATTGATCTCAAATAGGCATTTATAATAACCTGTATATCCACTCTTGAATTGTTCTATTAGTGTAGTTTTAGCTTTCAGGAACCACTCATTGCACTGTTATGTAGTGATGGGTCGAACAACCCCCTAATCAGTTCGTGGTCAAACATTCGAACATAACGAAAGTTTGACCTTGAACTTCAAACAGTGGGGACAATTCACTAAGCTGTATCTTACCGCATCTGAGTATGTGGTAAGATACCACACAGCTACTAAACACATTGTTTATTGTTTCAGCTGTCAGTGGGTTTCCCCGCTGACAGCTGAATGTAAAACGAACCACCCGCATTGCCGGCAATTAAAAAAAAAACACGTGGGGTCCCCCCTCATCCATACCAAGACCTTCGGGTCTGGTATAGATTGAGGGTAACCCCCACGCCAAAAAATGAAAAAAAAAATGGTGTGGGGGTCCCCTCAAAAGCCACAGCGGACCTTTATCCGAGAATGCAGCCCAGCAGGTCAGGAAAGGGGGGAACGAGTGCCCCTCATGAACCATACCAGGCCACATGGGGGGGTGCTTTGGGGCAGGGGTGCTCCGCCCAAAGCACCTTGTCCTCATGTTGATGGCCACAACCGTGGCCAGAGGGTGTGGGGGTCTGCGGGTGGGGGGCTTATCAGAATCTGGAAGCCCCCTTTAACAAGGGGCCCCAAATCCCAATCCCTCCTTGTGAATGAGTATGGGGTACATGGTACAGCTACCCATTCACAAAAAAAAAATGTAGTGTAAAAATGACAGGAGACAGCCTTCGACAAGTCCCCTTAAAATGTCCCCTGAAGTAGATCCAATGTCAATCATGATGCCTGCCGCTACTGCCAACCCGAAAAAAAAAACTGCTTTGCTCTCGACACTGGCTCCTGACGTCTGACAGCTGCACCAGAATGACAGTTCTTAAATGGTGTGATGTTGTCACCCCTGCCCCCTTGTGGCTTCATCATGCACTGTGATTGGCCAAACCATTGCATCAGACCTTTGGTCAGGTGCATTGCTTTCGCCAATCACAATGCACTGTCAGGGCACAATGCATTGTGGGGTGCAGTGGGCGAACAGCCCAGCGAATACCCTTACCGTTTGTGTGTTTGCCAAACACATGAACAGCCAATGTTCAACTCGAACATACAGCCCATCCCTACTGTTATATACTTCTGTATTCTCTCTCACTTTTTCTAAAAGTAGATGTCTCATGAAGTAGATGTGCAATGATGACTGACACTTATACAATTGTTGTATAATAATTGTGCTGTTAAAATTGCATGAAAGAAAATGAAAGGCTTTGTTAATGGACAGTTGTAGCTTCTTGAACAGCCTGGAAAGAGTGGTTGTTTTCATCACTGAGCTGAGATAATACAAATAATAAAACAAAATCAGCCTAGTTGGCTTTGGTCAAGATTACTAGTATATAGAAAACTAAATATTCAAAAGGTACTACAAAAGCTAATAACATATTAACATGTAGGCTGTGCAAACAGATGTACTCTGCATGTTGTGTGTTCAATACAGCTTCAAATTTAAGAACAAATATTAGACTAATAACATTGTACAAATTATTGGGGCCCAATAGTCTCACAGTGCCTAACTTGGGAGATAAAATTAGATTTTAAGCAGTTATACTAGCAGTATTCTCAAATATATTTAATTATTTTAATACATATGTAACAGAAATAAGGAGTATCTTGTATGCTTTTTTTCCACTTTATTACTTACTCAGAAAATGAATACTTTGCACTGTGTGTAAAAAGTTAGCAACCCAGAAGAAAATAGAACAATAATTGAATGTTATTGTCATTTACTACTCAAATGAGAAACATGAGTTATGTGTTTGGCTTGGCAGTTTTATTCGTCTGTTTATGATTTACTAGTTTCATAATGACACAATAACAGCAAAGCACTGGACTAAATTATTATTTATCCCAAGCATTCTGACACATTATTATTTGTTCTAACAAGCTGATATGACCATGTCTCATACTTCAAAGTGCTGTGGATGGTTTGTATTAGGTACTCTTGGGATCATCAAAGGAACCATAAACGATTCAGAAATTAGAAATGCTCTAAGAATTAAATATGTTATTAATTTTTACATTACTTATTTGTTGATTAAAAGAATTAAAGCAGAGTTCCAGTCAGTTTTGTGCTTATTAAAAGCTTATTAAAAGCCAGCAGCTACAAAAACTGTAGCTGCTGACTTTTAATAAACACACACTCACCTGTCCCAGGGTCCAGCAATGTTCTCACCTGCACCATCCCTTGTCTGCTTCTTCTCTCCCTGGCATCACAACTGTGGGCACCAGACTGTGACAGCTTGCGGCTTCACAGCCGGGTGTCCACTGCGCATGTGTGAGTCATGCTGAGCATTCTCATTGGTCTGGCAGTCTTCTGGGACCTCTGAAGGCTCCCAGGAGACTGCGGGAGGAAGGAGGGGGCTGAACTTCCGGCTCACGTCACCGCGTTGAACTGAGCCAGAACTGAGAGCGGGTACCTGTCAAAAACAGGGAGGAGGCAAATAAGCGGAGCTTCTTCTTTTGAGTGGAACTCCGCTTTAAGGACCAAAGCTTGTACCTTTTTACTTATAGACTATTTTTTCCAAAATGGAATATTACTGCATAATATAGATATTAAAAATATAGAACTGCATTGGTCTTTGCTTATGGATGATGAAATGAGCAAATCCTTTAGATGTTTTGGACTTGTTTTTTAAAATAGTGACATAGGGCGCATGCGCGGCCGACTCCGGAGATGGACGCTCAGTGAGGAGAGCTCCGTCCTCCCGCCAGTCTGACAGCGGCACACTCAGACCCCAGGGTATTTAAATAAGCGGCAATCGCTTACCTTCCCCTCGCCATCCGAACGGGCGATGACCCGCCGCCGCAAGACACCAGGGAATCCAGGGAAAATGACAAGTTTTTTCCCTGCAATCTCCTCAGGCTCCCAAGATGGCGCTGGCTGCACAGCAAACTGTCTCAACAGCACAGCAGGGAGAGAACACAGAATCGCAGACAGCATACCACCCAGATGTCAGGCTGAGAAGATCCTTATACCCAGGGGACCCGGGTGAGTTCTCTCCCCCCCTGTCCCCCTCATCCACTAGCCCTGCTAAATCCAGGCCCAGACTGGACACAGGATCACCCCCTGACAGACAGTCATCCCTATCAGCCACAATTCTGACAGGAAACACTCCATCTTTAATTGAATCCTACCCTGCCTCTGACCAGCCTATCACAGAGATTACTATGAAAAACATGCTCCTATCTCTGCGCCAAACGCTACATAACGACACGATGACATCACTATCGCAAATCTCAAATACGGTTCAAACACATGAGACACGTATCCGCCATATTGAGAACAAATTAGGAGAAATGTGTACCACGCACAATGACCTCATAGATGCCCACACAGACCATACAGATGACATCGAACAAATTAACCTCAAATTGGCAGATTTAGAAGATCGTTCCAGGCGAAACAACATAAAATTCCGGGGTATACCGGAATCCGTCACCTCAGAAGCCATTGTCCCATATATTCAAAGGTATATGAAAAATGTAATCCCTGCCCTCACAGACGTGGAACTAGCAATAGATCGAGCACATCGAATCCCCAAACCGTCATTTCTACCAGCGTCGGTACCCAGAGATACACTGGCGCGTATACACTTCTATCATGTAAAAGAAAAAATTATGCTCGCAGCAAGGAATTTCACCTCAACTTCCTCAGACCAAGCAAACATTAAACTGTTCGCAGACCTATCCAAAGCCACACTCTCCAACCGTAAAAAGCTCATCACCATAACTAAAGCTTTACGGAACCATGGGATTGGATATCAATGGGGCTTTCCCACAAAGCTAAATGTCAAACACCAAGGCAAATTTTACACAATCAAATCTCTAGAAACAGGCATCGAATTACTGAAATCGTGGAACATCATTCCAGTGGACTCCCAACGTTCAACACCCAACAGGCCACAACGGATGGAAGCAGAATGACCATAAACCCACACACAATTGTTCTCTCTTCTAGCCCAATACCCTGGGCCTCACCAAAGCAGTACCTGGCGATTGGCCCTAGATCGAATATATCTAGACTTCAAGTTTGTTTCAGGCATGAGCTCCCATGTGAGTCATGCCTATCCGTGCCTCCTCAGTCTACAGTAGCTATTTTTGCTACACATGTTACCTGTTTTTTTTACAGGTCTTTTTTACCCCTGTTTTTTCCCCAATCTACCAGTCGACAGTCGCCAACACCACCCTTATCAAGGAACCCATTTACACTAATGAACACTCTCACTACAACCAAGTCCAACCTATACCTAGTGAATTATATACTTACCGGTCCACCACCTCTGTCAAACAAGACAACACGAGCACATCTTAGCAATTCCTGAATCGCCACCGCAACAAGATTCTACCCATCTACTACCAGTAATATGATTACTATAACTTCGCTAAATGTCCGGGGCCTCAACTCCCCCTTCAAAAGATCTTTGCTCTCTAGAGAAATTCGCTCCATACATCCTGACATTCTATTCCTACAAGAGACTCACTTTGCATCATCCAAAATTGCTAAACTCAACATTCCCCACTTCTCCAAAATGTACATGGCAACAAACCCCAAAAAGAAAAGTGGCGTTATTACAGCCATAAAAGACTCCCTACAATTCCAGCTCATCTCTGAAATATCAGATGCTCAGGGACTACCACATATTAGTCTGCAAAATCAGCGATACTCCATACACACTGGTGAACGTCTATGGTCCCAACTCCAACCAACTCCAATTCTTTAACAAACGTAATCCCATCATCGCTCAGCAAAGAAAAGGCAGAATACTCATCGGTGGAGATTTTAACATCATCGGCAATCCTCTTCTGGATTCCTCTTCAAAAAAGAGAGCTTCAAAACAGTCCTTTAACCAATTTCTTCACTCCAATGACCTTTTTGATATCTGGAGATGTCAACACAGTACAGAAAAGGACTATACCTATTACTCTCCGTCCCACCTTTCATACTCCAGAATTGACTTCTTCATCACTGACAAGTGGACCCTACAACACGTCACTTCCTCCAAGATCGGAACTATTACATGGTCAGACCATGCTCCATTTACCATCTTTATTGATGACATACAACATTCCAAGATTCCCCAAATATGGCGTCTGAATACAACTTTGTTGAAAAATCGTGACTACAAACAACAAATATTAGATGCTCATAAGTCATTTTTTGAACTTAACGATACACCTGATATTTCCATATCCATCCTTTGGTCAACCTATAAAGCATACATGAGAGGTATTTTGATTCAATTAAATTCGAGTATTACCAAAATTAGAACCCAACAAATAGACAAACTCCTCATATCGATTAAATCAAAAGAGGAAAAAAACAAAAATTCCTCAGACCAAACAACCTCCACATCCCTCACTGCAGATAGAAACAAACTAAGATCCCTCCTACTATACAAATACGATCTAAATCTCCAAAAAATGAAAGCCAAATTCTACTCATTAGGTAATAAAGCCAGTTCACTATTATCCAAAACAATAAAACAAAAACGTTTAAAATCCAAAATAGCTTCAATCAAAAATCCGTCTACAAATTTCCTTCACACTAACCCACAAGAAATAGCTAATACCTTTGCAGAATATTATCAAAACCTATACAACCTCAAAAATGACGCAAACACCATTCAACCGACAGACACATCCATCCAACAATTTCTCCACAAGACCAACCTCCCCAAACTATCCCCGGACCAACTTAACGCCATCTCTATCCCTATTTCCCCCAAAGAAATAGAATCAAACATCAAAACACTCCCACTCAACAAATCTCCAGGAAATGACGGATACCCTAACGAATACTACAAACATCTTTCCACAGACCTATCCCCATATCTTTCCAAACTTTTTAACCACGCCGCCACCACAAGTTCATTTCCCAAGGAAATGCTGCAATCCATTATAACGACCATTCCAAAACCTGACAAAGACCCGCAACTTGTCCAAAATTACAGACCAATTTCACTACTCAATACTGACATAAAATTGTACGCGAAAATTATATCTCGGAGACTTCTCCCATACCTCCCCACTCTTATCCACCCAGACCAAATAGGCTTCATCCCAGGTCGCCAAGCACCCGATGCGACCAGAAGACTTATTTCCCTCTTACACAACTTAGAAAACACCAAATACCCCTCCTTACTCTTATCTCTAGATGCAGAAAAAGCATTCGACCGGATACATTGGCAATTTATGCAACTCACTCTCCAAAAATTTGGGATCACAGGCTGGATGCTTAACGCTATCTTATCACTATACTCACAACCATCCTCCAGAGTTTTGACAGATGGCACATTGTCTGACCCCTTCGATATCTCTAACGGCACCAGACAAGGTTGTCCACTTTCCCCAATAATATTTACTTTCCTTATTGAACCCCTAGCATCCAAACTCAGAGAAGACCGATCCTTCTCAGGTATCACACATCTCAACATAGAACACAAAATTAGCCTATTTGCAGATGATATCATACTGATGGTAACCAACCCAAAAACGTCTCTTAAAACAATTCGCTCACACCTCTATGACTACTCGATAGTATCATTCTATAAAATCAACGAAGCCAAATCCTCCATACTAAACCTCCACACTCCACCGCATATCCAAACCCTACTAGCGACCAAATTCCCCTTCTCATGGGAAACAAACCACATCCCTTATTTAGGTATCAAACTCACACCAACAACGGGTCAACTATACTCCGCAAACCACAAAACTCTACTTGAAAATATTCCTTGAGAACTAACCACACTCCGTACTTCAGAACTCTCCAAATTGGGTCGAGTGGCAACCTTAAAAATGCTCATTCTACCCAAAATCCTATACATATTCCATACACTCCCAATCACAATTCCTAAATCATTTTTTTCTAGCCTACAAACAATCTTCACAAAATTCCTTTGGAATTCCCAAAAACCCAGATGCACCACAAACCTATTAATACGCCCTACAACGAAAGGAGGGGCAGGTCTCCCACACCTCAAATCTTATTACACCGCGACACTCCTGGATCAAATGTACTTTTGGTGGAACCCATCAAAGGAAAAAACTTGGTCCATAATGGAAACCCTCTCTCTTTACCCCTTGAAACCCCAAAACCTAATCCTAATTCCACCAACCAACCACATAGAACACAAAATAAAACACCCCTGTATACAAGCCTCTCTACAAGCCTGGCGTGATCTACTGTCCACCAATTTCAAAGACATCAAACAAATCCCCACTCCAACTAACTTACTACATCTGTTTATACCCTCGTTAGACCTATCGTATTGGACAAAACATGGCATAATTAATATTTCAGACCTCTACACCAACCAATCTATACGCCCCTTTCATGCTCTTCAAACAAAATATAATCTACCTATATCTGAAAATTTCACATACCTAAGAATTACTCACTGCCTACAAACAACAATAATACCTCACACTACCAAATTACCATCTACAGCATACCTTTTTCTCACCAAGTCTAAATACCCAGGTAAAGGCATCTCTACCTTTTATACGTACCTCAATAACCTACAATTCACGCTACAAACTACCTCTCTTACCAACTGGGAAAAAAATCCTACCAGAACCAATAACTTCACAATGCTGGGAAAATGCTTTCACAAATACATATAAAGCTACCCGATGCAGCTCCCACTGGGAGTCATACCTAAAAATCCTCCACCAATGGTATCTGACTCCGGTCAAACTCTCTCTCTATTACCCAAACCACTCCCCTGCATGCTGGAGACAATGCGGGGAAACGGGCTCAACGATACATATCCTGTGGTCTTGTAAATCAATTAGGTCCTTCTGGAATACTACCTTCCAACTAATATCTGACATAACCAAAAGTGTAACTACCCTGAATCCCTCATTAGCACTTCTACATATCGAGATTGAAAAATTTCCCTCTCACTCCCGCACAATTATCACCCACATTCTATTTGCGGCCAAAATAAACATCACTAGACTATGGAACTCAAAAAACACCCCCTCAATCACCTCACTGATTACAGACCTCAACTTCCAATGCGAAATGGAGAAAAAATGGGCAATCAACACTTCCTCCCTCCTTAAATTCAACCACAAATGGACCCGATGGTTAAATCACCCAAAATGCTCTGTACAACCCTGATAACACTCAACATATAAAAACATCACCTAATCCCTGACTGGTACATCCTTCCCCATCTAGTTGCACCTCTCCCCCCCCCCCCTTTCCTCCACCCCCCCTACCAATAACCCCCCTAACATCCCAACCCCACACCAAAGTTTTTCATTCATATATAAATACCTCTGATGATATAGCTAATTAAGACCAAATTCCTCAGTGCCTCAAAAGTGAAATAACAACTACACTGCTCAATTGTACAATGTTTATTGTATTGTATTATGATATGAATGAACAATGTTTTATTTCCTTGTTCTCCCTTTCTTTGAAAACCCTAATAAAATATTTTAAAATAAAATAGTGACATAATGAAAATATAATCACCATGAAATGATGAGTATATACTGTATATATGCATACATAAGACTCTCAGAGACACCCAAGCACCCAACTTCCTATGTCCTACTCTCTGTCTTCGGAGGATGCTTTTCCGTATGAGATGTTAAAAACTCACATTATGGTAATCCCTAAGGAGGGTAAAGACCTCTGTGGCCAATTTTTGACCCATTTCCCTTTTAAATTTTAATCTTAAGCTCTTCTCCAAGATCCTGTTCAATTGACTGTTGCCTTTACTCCCAACTGTGGTCACCAAGGTCCAAGTCGGCTTTGTCCCTGGCCAAGAAGCCTTAGACAACACCATTAAGGCACTCAGCCTACACCATTGGCTGCCTTTCACGAAAGAATAAGGTTTTTTCATGTCCTTAGATACAGAAAAGGCATTCAACAAGGTGGCCTAGGACTATATAGCAGTTGTTCTCAATGCCGTAGGACTCCATAATTGCATGCTTACTTTTATTATGTCCCTGTATGCCTCCCCATCCACAAAAGTACATGTTAATGACCTGTCGAATGCCTTTCCCATCTGTATTGAGATGAGATAGGAACACCCTCTGTTGCCTATACTTTTCATGGTAACCCTTGAACTGTTCGGCGACATTAAGGGTATTTCAGCCGCTGACCACACGTATAAACTTGCTGCATTTGCAGATAACATTTTACTTTTTCTCTTGGAGCCCCACACTACCTTGCCTATTCTATTAGCAGATTTTGCATTCTTCCAGTCCATATCCCAATTGAAGATCAACTATTCCAAATCATATGCATTAAGTGCGACTTTACCGGAGGACGCAGTCTCCCATCATAACTCACCTAGGCATGCAGCTACCGTTGTGCCTATCGGAATTATACTCCAAAAATTATCTGCCTATTTTGCAACCCATTTTGAGTGATCACCGTTAGTGGAATAAGCCCTATTTCTCTTGGCTTGGTAGGGCTGCCATCCTACAGATTAATATCCTGCCTCACTTACTGTATATTTTACACACCATACCGATTTGTTTGCCTTCTTTAAGACCTACATGTGGATGTGTACGGACTTTCTATGGGGCGGTCAATGCCCTAGAATCAGCTTTGGCCAATTAATTTGTCCAACATGAAAAAGTCCAACAGCAATAATATTAAGTCCATATAATCCAAAATGTACTATTAAATTAAATTACACAAATCATGAAACTCTTGTTAAAAGTGATTATCCAACACCAAAGTCTTAAATGCTGTGCTTCTAGACTTCACACAGTGTATGCCACCTCTGTGCTCAGTAAACTCTCACCTCCATATTGGTATCATATCTCATGTACAGTAAATGATAATGCACCCAGGTTCCACCAATACTCCTTCACCTCCAGGCCACTAGGGACTCTATGTTCGTGTTTCCCAGGGTTCTGCTTTTTTGGTGGTATGGAACTTTTATGGTTCTTATATACTCATGTTTCCGTATTTGCCTTGCCCATGTGGGAGAGAGATACCAATATGCCTCTTATGGTGTAGTACATTAAATATGTAGATATTTATTAAAAATTAATTGCACTTACACTTTTAAAACTTTTAGTTTAAATGGATCTTTATTAGGGTTTTACATATACAAATATGTAAGACTATATTGTCAACAACAAAAACAGATATTCCATCCGGAGTGAAGTTGAACATTGGACCAAGAAGGTCTATGATAAAGTTTAGAGCTCCTTGAACTAAGCTAAAAATAAATGTGCAGTACACATTTTCCATAAATCGGCTCCAGATGGGAGAGGGGGGAAAGGAAGGAAGGAGTAACAAGGCAAGGGTGAGGGAGAGGGGTAGAGAAGAGTAGATGGGAAGAAGGAAAAGGACACCAGCATGAGAAAGGTGAAATGTCAACTTTAAAATCACATCGAATACAAAAATCTCTGGTTTTGCTTCAATATGATTTCACTTTCGGTCTGTGTCTGCTTATGCTTACGCCCAAGATTTGACCAATTACCTATGCCTAAATTGAAGGGAAGGATTTGGCTTCCTGACATTCGTAATTATTATTGGGCTTGTCATTTATGTAGAATTATTGATTGGAATGTCAACAGTCACATCAAGGATTGGGTGAGTATTGAATCCTCCTATATTGTCTTATCACTGCGATCAACCCCTTGGTTGGCTCCAAATTACATTATGGGAGAGTTACGCAACCACTCTCTTATTGGCCAAACCATACAATGGGTCAGGGAGGTTTGGAGGAAACCGCCACTTTCCACCACCCCAGGCCCTTTAATGCCCTTATGGCTCAACCCAGACTTCCTGCCAGGGATGTCTCAAGGGTTTCTTGAGGAAATTTGAACTCACTCATGCATATTGGTAATGCACTTTTTTGGCAAGGTAAACTTGTGGACTATACCGTTTTAGCCTCCTTCATGGAAAACCAATCTCCAATCTCTTCTTATCTCCAAATGGCCAAATTTATTTGTGCTACTAATCACTAATCAGCAGTTTCTTGGCCCCTCACCCCCTTTGAGTCTATATGTTCCAGATCTTCCCCTCAGCAGCACTTAATTTCCACAATGCATGCCTTACTCTTTGCCGATCAACTGCCTAACAGTAACAAGACCTGCAAAGCATGTGAGAAGAACTTAGCGCAGGATTTAACTGAGGAAGACTGGGACTGTATTCATATGAACATCCACAAAGGTTCTATAAATGTCTCTGTACTGCAGAATTGCTATAAAGTCCAATTGCAATGGTATAAAACTCCTGAAAAACTGCATAGATTCTTTCTGGACACCCCTGATCTCTGTTAGTGATGTAAGATGGAGTGAAGTTTGCTTTTACATATTTGGTGGACATGCCCACTGTTACAGCCCTATTGGTCTGAGGTACACAGTTTGATTTTGTGAATATTTACATATGGGCTTGACCTGGCCCCAGCACAATTTCTTCTCCATCATATCTCACTTATCCACAAAGATTATTTCAAGTCATTAGTGCTGCACATGGTCAATGCAGCCAAATTATGCATTCCACCTCACTGGGGTACCACTTACACTCTAACTGTTCATGATTGGCTTACCTGCTTAAAAGAAATAGTAGAGGAAGAATTAATCCACACTGTGCATTACTCCCTTGTTAAATTTACTAGGAGATGGGCATGTTGGCTTCACTTTCAAACCACTGAGGATTATAAACAATTAAAGGATAAGTTTTAGGGTGGAACAAGTAACATGTTAACATAACTGCAGCAGTGCCCGCCGCCCCCCTCCCTCTGACAGATAGTACGGGCAGAAGTTTACCCGTACTATCTGTCAGATTTGAAAACAGCATGGCCGTGTGGGGCTCTGCCCACATGGCTGCACCA
The DNA here is from genome assembly GCF_062004578.1 of Staurois parvus. Classification (NCBI taxonomy): domain Eukaryota; kingdom Metazoa; phylum Chordata; class Amphibia; order Anura; family Ranidae; genus Staurois; species Staurois parvus. Next base: position 9,923,171 of record NW_028317951.1, read on the forward strand.
CTCATTCACAGAGTTCTCTGAATGAGTGCCTACAAGTCCCGGCAGCCTTAGCGACTGTTGGCTTTTAGTTTTCTGTAAACTACCACGGCTCTGTGGAGCGCTGTGGTAGTTCATTCAAGCTTCCTGTCAGAATATTTGCCTATAGGACCCCCATAGGCTTGGAGGCAACATGCTGAGGGGGTGTACTAAGTTGGGTGCACTTGGTTAGCCTCCAGTTTCTGTTTTGTCATGTTTTCTCTATTTTCTTATACCCTCTGGAAAGCCACCTTCCACATTTCTCCCTCTATTTCCTCCCTCCCAGCTCCCTTTCCCCCCTTCCTTTCCTTTTCCCACCTCTCCCTTTTTTCTTTCCTCCCCTTTTTCCTCTCCTCTATTCCTTCTCACCTTCTTTTTCATTTTAAATTTGAGAGACATATCAAAGCCAAGCAAACTTCCTTTCCAGTGGTGGGCCGCTGAGTAATTGTGGGAGTCGCTCCTGGATGCTCATCCCTTGCTGACTTTTGGTACTCCCTATACATTCCAGAAGTTAGGTTCTCGACACCCTTGCTATTAGAGGCAATATGTCCACATACTGATGTTTCTTCCTAATACATGTATCATTGAGCAGCTCCCTTTTGGCACTCCTTAACTCTACACCAATAACTTGTGCTATTTTGTTTTCTTACAGATATTTGTCTTCTTTACAGATCCCTTGGGGGTCTTCCCCATTGCAAAAATGTAGATTTTTTATTTAACTATGTTTTATGTATTGCGTACTTTGTAATTTGGCTAATAATAATCTAATTTTGTTATGTACATGTTCCTTTAAACCTTTGATAAAGTTTTTGTGGAGCAAAAATATAAAATAAATGCATACAGTACAACACTACTATTGCCACTAAGTAAAAAAAAAGTTAAATAAATTCTGCCTATCATTCCCTGCATCTCGAGTCATTTAAATTTAACCTTAGGTAGGGGTTCCTGAAAGGGAAAAAGGGGATAAGTGATAAATAGCAAACATGGAAGACTTTGTGGACTACTATTGCATTTTGCAACTTTTTAATACATTAATGAATTTTGTATTTTAATACATTGATTTGAATACCATGATACATTGATTAATTTGTCTGTATTTTAATAAAGTTTAATGAAAAGTCAGATTTTTTTTTACTACAACTTTGCATTATAGTGGAATGTTAAGGTAAACTACACAGCATGCACGGAGGCTGAAGATGGCGGTCGCACACTAACCCCACTCCACTTCACCACTCTCTCTTCCAGCTCCTCCGGAGCTAATGATAGCCATCTACAACAGAGTAGCAAAAGTATCGGACTCAGTATCTTTTACAGATTCCCATGAGCAAAATCGGGCATCAGAAATACCCTCCATCACCCACCAGGCATCTGCAGCCTACACATATGGATAAGTATGTGTCACAGGCTGCATCCCTGGCCTTGAGTGATCACATCATCCCAGCAACAGAACTGGATGATCCGACAGGTTGCGAAGGTGGAGGTAACACAGCAATCTGCATTATCCCCCCCCCCCCCTTTCTCCTGTCCTCTATCTCACAGCAGACATTCTGGATGATAAGTTGCATGGTCTTCTGCAGAGTTTGTCCCATACTATTTCTGCTGCAGTGGGGAAAATAGCTCAGGAGCTCAGAGGGGAGATGTCAGGAATGGACTGGCCAGCAATAGTGGGACTCAGCTGCCTTATGAGCTGCAGTACCAGGGCTGGCCAGCGGGTGCTCCCAGCAATCAGAGACTCAACCTTGCAGCCAGTCAAACACCTGGAACTAATTATACTGGTGTATTTAAGGGACATTCAGACCTGCAGACTCTGCCTTGGTGTTGTGTTTCTCTTGGGCCCTGTATCCTGTTCCTGCTCTCTGTTCCTGTCTGATTCTCTGCTGACCCTGCTCTGATCCCTGGCTTGTCTGACCATTCTCCTCTGCCTGACCCTCTGTACCACGCTGCCCGCTACCTGCTGAACCTGGCCTGTGACCCCGACCATTCTCCGCTTGCTCCCCCTGTACCTACCTGCCCGGCTGATATTGACCCGGCCTGCCTGACGACGCTTGCATTGTATGTACTGTTATCTGTGGGTGGTTGGTTTGGTTTGTTTGCACTGTGTTATGTTTTAGTATTGCACTGCGTTTATGTTTGTATTGTTAGTGTTAATAAATTACATTGTTTATAACATATCTGAAGCCTGCGTTTCCCTGCGTCAGTCACACACCTCTGGTCATACCCGGGAGCCCTGACATTACACCAAGGCCAATCCTGACCAGAAGTGGCTGCACAGGGAAGCCATCTTGGCTTGTTGATGGGAAGGATGGATCTGGATGAGGTTGCGTATTTATATCTGCTAGTGTTTGATGACAGAGAGTATGCTTATCAAACTCTGAAGGAGTATACCCCGGATGAACTGCTAGAATGTATACAGCTCGCTCATGTTCTAGTAGATCAGGGCACAGAGTTCTCTGAGGTGCAGCCATTGATTGAGGTTTGTGCTGAGTTGGTTTCATCTGGTACCCCCGAATGCAGGGATGAATTTTTGCCACCATTTAATGCAGACCAGGTAGAGTCCCTGGTGTGGTTATTAGAGGATGATGTGGGTTACTTTCTGGAGCGTTATTCCACATGTTCACCACAGACACTAAGAGATTGTATAAACGCAGTGCAGTCTTTGGTCAGACAGGCTTTGTGTAAGCTCAGCTTTGTTCAACCCATACTGCAGACATGGACAGACTTGTTGCACCCAGCCTCAGTCAGCTTACAAAAACCCAGTCCTGCTTCTAATCTATTTCCTCAAAACTCTATTCCTGCATTCCCAACAGCTCCTCCTGCCCTGCTATCTACCGCATGTCAGTACCCTGTTCCCACTCGCTGTACCTATCCTGCCTTTAACCCTGTAAAAAAGCCCTCTGTAGCAACTGCTCCCTCTCCTGTTCCATCCTCCAGTTCTTCTCTGTCTCCAGCTGCTCCATTCGTTTGCAGACCTGCGTTTACTTGCAGTGCTCCAGTAGTTAAAACCAGAAAAAAGCGAAAATTCTTTCCAACCAATACCATCCTGCCAGTATCCAAACCGGTGAACCTGCCTTCCGTGGTTCAGCCTGAAGCCTCTACTCAGCCTGATGCCTGTACTCAGCCTGATGCCTGTACTCAGCCTGATGCCTGTACGCAGCCTGATGCCTGTACGCAGCCTGATGCCTCTCTTCGGCCTGAAGCCTCTACTCGGCCTGAAGCCTCTACTCGGCCTGAAGCCTCTATTCGGCCTGATGCCTCTACTCGGCCTGATGCCTCTACTCGGCCTGAAGCCTCTACTCGGCCTGAAGCCTCTACTCGGCCTGAAGCCTCTACTCGGCCTGAAGCCTCTACTCAGCCTGAAGCCTCTACTCAGCCGGACGCTGGCATTCAGCCTGATGCCTCTACCCAGCATGATGAACTGATCCAGCCTGACGATCCTATTAGGCCAGTTGACTCGATGCCCGCTGTTGATCCAGATGATCCGGTACCTGATCCGGTGCCCGCTGTCGTGCCAATTGACTCAGAGCCCGCTGTCGTACCTGGTGACTGGGTGCCCACTGCCTTGCCAGATGACGCGGTGCCCGCTGGCGAGCCAAATGACCTGATGCCTGGTGACCCAGTGCCCGCTGTCATACCTGGTGACCCAATGCCCGCTGTCGAGCCAGACGATCCAATGCCTGGTGACCCGGTGCCCACTGCCTTGCCAGATGACGCGGTGCCCGCTGGCAAGCCAAATGACCTGATGCCTGGTGACCCAGTGCCCGCTGTCATACCTGGTGACCCGATGCCCGCTGTCGAGCCAGACGATCCAATGCCTGGTGACCCGGTGCCCACTGCCTTGCCAGATGACGCGGTGCCCGCTGGCAAGCCAAATGACCTGATGCCTGGTGACACAGTGCCCGCTGTCATACCTGGTGACCCGATGCCCGCTGTCGAGCCAGACAATCCGGTACCTGATGACCCGGTGCCCGCTGTTGTGCAATTGACTCAGAGCCCACTGTTGTGCCTGTTGACTCGGAGCCCACTGCCTTGCCAGATGACGCGGTGCCCGCTGTCGAGCCAAATGACCTGATGCCTGGTGACTCGATGCCCGCTGTCCAGCCAGACGATCCAATGTCTGACCCAGTGCCAGCGGTCATGCCAGTTGACTCGGAGCCCACTGTCGTGCCTGGTGACTCGGTGCCCGCCGCTTAGTAATGCACCCATTACTATGGAGGAGCTATGTGCAGTTGTTAAGGCACTCCCGTCACACAAAGCACTGGGTCCAGACAGGTTTTCTTACACATTTTATAAGCAATTTATCTCAGATATAGGCCCTGCCCTATTGGAATTTTACTCCTCCCTGCTGAGTGGAGAAGAACATCATTCGCAGTTCCAACATTCTCATATCACAGTCATTCCCAAACCAGGCAAAAACCTTATGACCCCATCTAATTACAGGCCTATAGCAGTATTAAACACAGATAATAAAATCTTTACGAAACTTTTAACTAATCGTTTAGCTCCTTTACTTCCCAAAATCATACACAATGATCATGTGGGATTTGCCTTGGCAAGACAGGCAGGAGATAACACTAGGCGTACAATTAATTTGGTTGATATATTTAATGGCTCACGAACACCATCTCTATTGCTAAGTTTAGATGCTCAGAAGGCATTTGACCGGTTGGAATGGCCCTAAATCTTTGAACTATTGCAACATATAGGAATACAAGGGCCTTTTTTTTAGAGCAATTATGGCACTGTATTCACGACTTACCGCACAGGTTAAGCATCCCTTTGCCACATCTCACACTTTTCCCATGCTCAACAGAACTAGACAGGGGTGTCCTCTGTCTCCACTCCTATTTGTGTTATGCCTTGAACTATTGGCAGTGGCGATCAGAGCACACCCTGACATAGCAGGAGTGACTGTGAGGGGAAAGGAGTATAAACCTTTTGCAGATGATGTTCTATTGACTATTACAAAACCACACTTGTCTTTGCCTGATTTGCATAAACTTTTACAAGCTTTTAGTGACTTGTCTGGCTATATGATAAACACTTCAAAAACGGAAGCTCTGCCCCTCAATATCCCATCCCAATATCTCTTACTGCTTCAACAAAACTATTCTTACCACTGGTTCATGTCATCCATTAAATATCTTGGCACCCATATAACTCCAACTTATGCTCATTTGTTTGAGGCTAACTATCCCCCACTGTTTCGGGAAATCTATGCTCTCCTAAACCAGTGGGATGAATATAAGATATCTTTACTAGGCAGGGTGAATGTGTTAAAGATGTCAAAATTTACCAAAGTTACTTTACTTTGTTGAGACCCTCCCAGTGGCAATACCACAAGCTCAACTACACACTCTACGATGAGTGTTTCTTAGATTTATTTGGCATGCCAGAAAGCCTCAAATAGCAAGAACGGTTCTCCTGACATCTAAGAAAACAGAGGTCTGGGAGTACCAGATATTATCAAATACTATTTAGCCGCTCATTTGAGACAAACACTATCCAAAAACACCCAAAAACCCCAGAATAGATGGGCAGAGATAGAATTAGGATATATCTATCTGATCCACATACGTTCTTTGTTACGTCCTTTTCATTATGCCTTACCCCTGTCTCCTCCTCCCCCTATGCTTGATTCTATGAAATTCACCCTCAAAATGTGGTTGACATGTGTGAAGTCCCAACAGTTATTGTCTGTATGCTCTCCATTGTTGAATGTTTTGTATAATCCAGAGCTCCCAGATAGTTTGTCTTACCCACAGATGAGCTCTTGGGCAGCCAATGGGATATTTCAACTCCATCATCTGATCAATCCAGTCTCTCAAAGGATTTGGTCATTTGAGGAGATTATGGCGTGGAGACCCACAATACCTGTAACAGCCAGATATACCTATCTACAATTCCGTCACTTTTTCCATGCGTTGAATTCTTCTCTAACACTTGATCGCCCCACAGATTTTGAGAGGATAGCTGCTAAAGGTCCCTCCCAACAACATCTAATTACCTTTTTATATAAACTACTCCTCAATACAGGGTCTCTTGTTGATTACCCTCACCGTTATATGAAGAGATGGGAAGAAGAACTTCAATGCCCAGTCTCTTTGTAATGTTGGCAGATGATTTGGGACTCTGCTACTAAGACCTCTCATTATGTGTTGTGTACAAAGAAAATTTATATAAGATATTGATGCATTGGTACAAGACCCCTGTAGTGTTTCATGTGATCAACCCAAATCAGCCTGTGCTGGAGGTGCATGGATGGGGCAGGCACCTTGGCGCACCTTTTTTGGCTCTGTCCACAGATTACGGGTTATTGGGCTATGGTTAAGATGGTCTTAGAGCAAGTGCTCAATGTTAACCTTCCCTTAGACTCAATACACTATCTTCTGGGGCTACCCTTTAGGGGTATTTCTAAGCGGTCTAAAAGCTTGGGAATACATATTCTGACGGCTGCTAGACGGGTGATACCACGACACTGGAAATCAGCAGATATTCCCTCACTAAATCATCTTTTAAGAGCGATCTCTGAAATCAGAGAAATGGAATAACTTACAGCTCTAGTGGGTGATTACTCAGGTCATTTTAGATCTATTTGGGAACCATGGGATCATTCTCCCTTTAGTAGACTTCTTTCCCCCCACCCCTTATATAGCTCAGACACCTCTCTACTTGCTAAGCTTCGGCCAAATAATGTAATCCAACAATGTGCAGGTTTATGTCGTTTTGTGTTTATGCATTGTACAGTTTACCATGCTGTCTATTTATTTTATGTTCACATTTCTTTTGTTTATGTTCTCCTTTATATTGAATGTAATTTTCTTTCAATACAACGTTTACACCTAAAGTATTGTAATTTAGTCTTGAAAAAATGGGCTCTGGCCCTTAATAAAAATTTACAATAACAAAAAGGTAAACTATCCCTTTTACCAGTTTATGGGGCAGGAGCTCAAGGATATCTTCCTATTAATTTGAACACCTTGGACACATAATGGGTGATAATCATTTAGCACCAGTACTGTCATGTGGAGAGAGGGAAGTAAAGTACCATTAGTTTCTCTTTAGTCCAGAGGCTGAATGAAGGCGTAGAAGAGTACAGGGAAGATTGAGTATTTGTTGCTGTGGATGGGAAAAGTTAATAAAACCCGTTGCTTTACCCTCCATTGCCAAAGCACAGGTTCACAATTTTTTTCTTTTAAAACATCACTGCTGAAAAGGGATGTGTGTGCAGCATCATGGTAAAGGATATTCATTTTATATTTATCAGAATTTTCAAAAATGCCTATACAATGGGTCGAATTTATAAGACTCTTTAATTATCCTATCAGAAGCCACCAAAGTAAAAATGTATCACATGAATGTATCACAGAGCTCTCCTTTTTACAGCTCGTAAGGACTTGCAAACAACTATGGGAGTAACTTTTGCTGTGATAAAATGGTCTAAAAATCCCCTCTGAAAGGTGCATCATGTTTTTCACACAATTTGACCCAGGATCTTTATAGCTTCCTTCCAATTTCACCTTCAGTCAAGTTGTCATTTAATAAATAACCCCCACCCACCTGAGTACTTACCTTTCTTCCTAATTCTCTAATCCAGTGATCTTTTGTGACCCTATTTATTCTGATGGGTAAACTATACTCATAGTGGCCTTCAATGGCTTATCAATAGAAATGAATGGGGCCAAAGCATCCAGGCACAGTATGAAGAAAACCTTGTTGAAGTTTTGTGGAATGAGGGATAAGGGTAAAGGTTTTGCCAAGTAGTTTTGGTTTATTTTAAGATAATACTAATTTTGAAATAACCTCTTAGAACAGTAACTAATCATTAGCTTTTCCCAATCAATATTTTTTTATTGTTTTCTAGGCAACAAATCCCAATCCAAATAAATTAGAAAAAATAAATAAATAAAAGAGAGAGAGAGGGAGGGGGAGAGAGAGAGAGAGAGAGAGAGAATATGGAGTGATAAACTACTACAAGTAAAGAACTTGCAGTGAGGCAATCCAGATGCCAGAGTGTGTTTAAGGGCTTCCTGCCCCCATTTATTTGTCAGTATTGCAGCAAACACAACAAAAGAAGTTCCCACAAGGGGGCACATCTCATAACACTACAATTATCAACAAAAGTTGTTTAGCATTGGGGATTTGTGAATGTGAACGTTATACCACTCCAGGTTTCTCGATTGGTGGTACTGTGAACTTCTTCAAAGCTCTGGCTATTATTTTTCTTATCACATCTCACATGGGCTGTAAACAGCTGCATTCTTTGAATTCTCCAATCAGGCTGTGCCCAATATACATTTGCTAGGTACAGTGACCAATTAGGCGGCATTATATTAGCAACCATACAGAAAGGGAAAGGGGGATATAATGAATTGTTACCAAGCTATGGGGGGGGGGGTTGTCCTTGGACACACAACAGCATGACCAGACCTTATGTTGAGAGATAAACTAACTTCATACTTGTATTGTAAATATGGTTTTGTGCGGAAGTTGTAAATGTCATATAAGCCAGGGTACTTGTACTGTACATTGTGTTGTAAATATTGTTTAGTGTGTATTTCATCTATATTATGTGACCCTATCAATGTACTCTATCAATAAAAGAACTCTCAGATCTAGCTGTGAATATATAAATACTCCTATAGTGATTGGAGAGTATTTACATATACAATTACCTATATATACATTCTAGGCAGCATTCATTTACCTTTTGTTACTATTGTTTGCATGGGACTTATTAATATATTGAACATTAGTTGTGGTGTTTCTGGTGTTGTTTATTTTTTGCACTTTTACATGTGTCACACAGTTTAGTAATCTTGATTCACATTTTTGGCAGTGTGGTATATATACACATTTATAGGGTTCATGAATGTTGAAGTTGGCTACAGTTTGAAGACTGCAGCAGCCATAATCACACTCACCTGTTTCCTTTTCTTGTTTTTTCCTGTGGCAAAGAGTTTTCATTGTTATTTGCTGGTATTATTCATAGTTAACTATAAACTGATGACCTGTAAAAGCTCTTAAAGCATCATCTATTGAATGCTGGGTAGGGTGGAAGGAGCTCAGTGAGCATTTTAACGTCTGCAAAAAAAAAAGCAAAAGCGTTTATGGCAACGAAAGATTTAAACTCATAACTAGTGCCCCAAAAATCAAAGTGAAAAAATGATGCAGCAGGTTAGTCCAATTTGCTGAAATTTCATAGCAGCAACTGAAAATGGTATTTTGTATGGCCCCCACATGCTTGTATGCATGCCTGACAATGTTGGGGCGTGCTCCTAATGAGACAACGGATGGTCCGACTTTATCAAGGGGATCTCACATGGTCTGTGACGAAACGCGTCGGGGAGGAGTGTGCGGATGATGTCATGTTGTTGCCATTCATCGCATTTGCAGTATTAGTTTTCCACGCATCGCTCCAGGACTGTCATATCTGCAGGCAATTGTAGTTATATATAGGGCGAGTGCATTGCCTTGGAAATACACTTCAGATAGTTACCGTTTGGAGCCTGTATTATGTTTATACTGCTGGGGATGATACTGCCATCTCGTGCCTAATTAGTACTTTACTGGATGTTCACCATACATGGTGCAGATATGGACCTTTGGAACATGAGTGCATTGCTTAGAATTTAATGTGCAATAAACTTTTAAAGAGTAAAGCACTATTGTGAGTTTTTGTTTAATGAGGAACACGGCTGAGCCTGAGGCGGTTAGCTGGGGAGAGCATTCTTTGGAGCTATTATTCAGCTATTTGATCTTCAGAGTCCACACATTTGGGACCAAAAGTGCATTCAGACCAAAACATTGTATAATGTGAGGTCACACTGCTGGAGGTGAGCAGATATATGGTGGAGGATGTTTTGCACTGGAATTCCTTAACAGATTCACACGGTGGTCGTTATCCCAAGGAGGGTTCACGGAAGAACACAAACTTTTGGACTACGATATAAAATTTTTTTTTAATTTTATTTTTTTAAATATTGATTTTTTTTTTTTGGGGGGGGGGCTAAATATTTATTTTATTTAATTTTTTTGATGTCATTTTTTTTGGTGTTATTATTTTTTGTTTTTTTGCTATCACCATTGTTTGCTTATATATTTCAGAGGTGTGTGCATTTATAGATGTAGAGCAGCAATTTTTCATTGTTATATAAAATAAAACAGTAAGATGATTTGAATAGGTTATTCCTAAAATTATAATAATACGTTATTTATCCGTCTGACAAAATGGATTCGTAGGTAAAGCTAACTCACAATAACAAAGTAAGCATGATGTTAGAGGATTATCTTCGATGAGTGAAAAGAAAATTTAGGTGTTCCATTAACAGAGATGTTAGAAAACCACCTGAAAATTCTCTGAATGAAACATTTTTAGCAGCTGAAACAACTTTTACAATAGAGCATTTTCAGGAAAGGTGTTAAAAAAAGTTTTATGGGGAAGGTAACAAAATTTAAAAAATCAAATAAATAAAGAGAATGAAGGAAATGATTGTATGATTGCTGTAGTCATCATGGGTAATTCATGTAGACAAGATAAATGCATTTGAAAGGGAAATGTACTAATGCTATGCTGCCTATAACTCTCTTGCCATATTTAAACTGATAAAGTGTGTAGTTTTCCACTTTTTTCCACTAAGTATAGGTTTTCATTTTGGTATATTATCTAGGAAATGCTCACCTGTGATTATGATGGCACAAAGATATTTTATTCTTTTATGAAACACATAATCTTCACACAGTTTATCTTCAAGGTAGTTTTCTCTTCTGGAAAATTGGAAAAGGAGTAGATTGAAGGGTGGATGATACAAAATGTGTATACCACAGCCATATAGCGCACATGACGGAAAGATAAGACGTATGAATGTCTTTGTCCTAACATCCTCACACTAAATAAGAAAAGATCTAGTAGGCATAATCCCATTGGGGCAATATTTCTTGCAGCTGCCTAGATCATATAAAGCCGAACTACATTTTTCACAATAGGGATTAAAGTTGCAGATCAGGAAATGATGGTTCTATTTTACCAGTTTAAACCTTATCTTGTTTACTGTAGATTTGTATGTTCTTTGTGGATTATATATATATATATATATATATATATGTGTGTGTCTTGTAGAACTCTTTTATTTTACAGTATCATAAAAAAATTCACCCTGAAATTCGCAGGGGCTAAGTGGTAGGCACATTTGGTTTCAGTTCTTGTCCAGGGTTCTATTTACATGGAGCTTGTATAATAATTCTGTATAATATATATAAACATCCTATTCTCATCCCTGGAAATGTACTGTCTAACATACTCTTAACATACACTGTCTAACACACATTTACTTACTTAAGTATAGGTAGCTTATGCAAGGCAAGTTGATGTCACAGATGTTATAAAAACATTTCTGTGGTTGAAGGTAGGATGAACCAACCAACCATGTTTTCCTAAAATTACTTGCTTACTGGCTGTTATGCTGATCATGTGAATAAAGTACATTCTGAATCCCTGCCCTAGAACAAATGTGTAGTTCAGGAAAGTCAGAGCAAATAATTTTTTGCATGGTTGTTCCGAGTCCATGACACAAAGAACTGCAGCAAAAGAGTCAGATTGACAACTAGGCAACACACATTTTCACAATAAGAGGCCAGCAATGGTAGCCCACAGATTTCACTCTTTATTCAGGTATAAGGTAAGGTGGTGTTTGTTATGGATCATAGACATGGTTCCTACTTGGTTAATCCGGTACTGCCTTCTTACTACTTTCTTTTTATGTTTCAATAATTTTTATTGAAAGATTTTATTACAGAACAGAGAATGAAAATGCGGTTCGTTGTCAAGTATAACAATACATCTTAGTGTGAAATAAATTCCCCACCATTTGGCTGGGGACATTATATACATAAATCGCGTTGACATGAGAGGTATGCTCGGTTTGGTGTGAATCGTATATGGGTGTGTATGTTATATAGAGGGGTTAAAGAACAGGGGTGGAAGGGTATGGTGGGGAGGAGGTAGGGAAAAGGGGGGGGGGGTGATGAGAGCACCAGTCTAGGGTAAGGGGTCTTGGTATTTTACAGTTAATTTATCAGCATTTTACGGAACAGGTTGGGTTCTGTAGCCATCGAGATCATTGGAATGTGTGGTAGGAGGAATTGTTGAGGGCTGATCTTCTTTCCATATCACATTGGAAGTTAAGATCTGTTATAAGTGAGGTGTGGGAGAGAGTTTTGGAAGAATTCCATAATTTAGTAAGGTTGGTCTTAGCTGCTGCTAATGTGTGGATAATAATGGTACGAGAATCTCTAGGGAATTTGTCAATTCCAATGTGGAGGAGTGCAAGAGCAGAGTTTGGTGTTACAGGAGTTTCAGTTAATGTTGAGATCAATTGGAAGACGGTATTCCAGTAAGATCTGAGAGATTTACACGTCCATAATATATGGAGTGTTGAGCCTGTTTTTCCGCATTTTCTCCAGCAAGAGGATGAGTGTTGAAGGTAATAGAAAGAGAGTTTAACAGGTGTTAAGTACCATTGATGTAAAAATTTCATGTACGATTCCCAGTGGGAGCTACATAGAGAAGCTTTGTGGGTGATGTCGCAAACGTACGCACCAGAGACTGACGCAGTCTGCCATTTTGTTAAGAGTAGCCATGTTATTCCCTCATTCTTCCCTCTGAGAGGCACAGTGACAGATGTGTGTGTGTTAAAAGTGTCACAGGCCAGATCCCAGCAGGGAGTTATGAGGTGCCTCACTGTCCCAAAAAGCTCTACCATTTCACACCTCGGAAGAGATAAGGCAGGCTTTCTCCAGAGTTGAGAGAGATTCAAATCTCATAAAACTTAACTTAGTGTAGGTGACAGTATCAAATAACCTCGATTAAAACCATTTTTCCTCTATGTCTCATATCTTGGAATATGAGAGACTTACATAAAAAACGAACAAATCGTCAGATGGACGATGAGCAGGCGAACAGTTTGATGGGTCACTCGCCTTGTCTCAGACACACAGGAAAGCAGAAAAATAGATCTTGTGAACCGTTCAGTGTACACTTTCATAATCCATATCTAATCAATCCTCAGACTTGTCTGCATAATAATCTACCCACGGTTGGGATGTCACTTGTGCGTAGGAAAAGTTATAGGCCAAATATGAGTTATGGGAGATTTTTGCTCTAGTTGAGGCATCCACCCCTCTCTCCATGCCCTAAGCGGAGATTGGTTCTTGACTGCAGAGCCACCCCCTGCTGGGGACTATAAAACTGGCTGTCAGGCCTAAGATCAGTTAAGTTGAAGACGTCTCCCATTTTAACATCAATACCACCTGGGGGAGACCAGTGCCCCTTCTGCTCAGAAACTTGATCTGCTTACATCCCAGGCTTAATGGCAAGTACCTTAACCCTTTAATCTCTCTCTGTTATCTCTTTGCTGTGCTGTTATTCTCTGTATGTGTGTGTATATATATATATATATATATATATATATATATATATATATATCTTAATTACATCTTTTTTCTGTAAATATTTTTATTGCCCCCGTTTGACCTTTTAGTAATAAATCTTTCTTTCTGAAAGTGTTGAACTGTTTCTATAGCTCTGTATTACAATTTACGAATCCCTGCCTCTAAAGAGAATGCTACTGTTTGTTTAACCCTCTGTATAACAGGCCTGTGTTATGACGGTTTTATACAGACGATTATCTCAATCATTATAGTGTTATAGCTGATAACGCCGAGTTTCCTCTTTCTCTGTACAAAAAGGAGGTGGTGGCAGTGTGAAGGGTTACTTGCGTAATTAACCTGACCCAGTAACAATCGCCCAGGCTGCCGGTACATCGATTGTGGTCCGTTAACTGGAAAATCAATGTGCAGGGTGCAGCTGGGTGTGGCATTGTTACGCACGTCACATCACGGTTTTAGATCGGCTAGTCCTTCGGTCACGAGGTGAGAAGGTCTGGGGTCTGACGCCGCAATCGTGACATATTGGACGTCGCGATCGTGGGATTGTTGCATGTTGGTGGCGGTGATCTTGCGATCGTGACAGGTGATATTAAAGGTTTTTTCACATATATGTGGTGGTATTGGTTGTGAGAGAAGTTTCTCCCAGTTGATTAGGGAGGTAGTTTGTAGGGTAAATTGTGAGCTTATTGTGTGTGCGTAGAAAATTGAAATACCTTTTCTCGGGTATTGTAATCTGCTAAGGAATTGGTATGCAGTGGTAGGAACTTTCAAGAAATGTGGAATGTTTACCTTTTGTAAGGAGTGAGCTATTCTCAGGTAGGTGAAGTGCTCCGTGTCAGGAAGGTTAAATTTATTTTGAAGAATCGAAAAGGAATCTAAGTTGTATAATAGATATGCCGCGGTTTTCCCACTGTAGCAGTTTTAGGGAGGGAATAATGAGGTGCAGTATAGTGATTGGGGTAGGTACCTGTTTGGTATCTGTCGAGTTAGAGGTTAGGAGATTGTACCAAGCTTGTAGAGAGGCTTGGATGCATGGGTGTTTAAATAGGACTTTGGTCTGGGGTTTTAGTGGTAAGAAAAGTATGTTACGTGGTGTGAGTGGGAGATGTGAGGGTGTTTCCATGGTAGACCATGATTTTTCTTTAGTTGGGTGCCACCAAAAATAAATTTGGTCAAGAAGAGTAGCATTGTAATATGATTTTAAGTGTGGGAGACCTGCTCCTCCTCTGGATGTTTGGCGTATTAGTATATTTGTGGTACATCTGGGTTTTTTTGAATTCCAGAGGAATTTGGAAAGTATTGCTTGTAGTTTAGAGAAAAAGATATTGGGGATGGGAATGGGTAGTGTGCGGAATATGTAAAGGATTTTGGGTAGTATGTACATTTTCAGGGTTGCTACTCTTCCCAGTTTCGATAGTGTTGATGTACGAAGATTGTTAAGTTCTCGAGGGATGGTTTTGAGTAATAGTTTGTGGTTTGTGGAGTATAGCTGATTTGTCGTAGTGGCGAGTTTGATTCCTAGGTAGGGGATGCTGTGTTGTTCCCAAGAGAAGGGAAATTGTTTTATTAGTACTTTTTGAGTCTTGGTAGGCGTGTGGAGATTTAGGATAGAAGATTTGGGTTCAATGAGTTTGTAATATGATACTTCCAAATAACTTTGAAGATGTGAACGAATCTTTGGAGCGATTTGTATGGGTTAGTTATCATTAGTATTATGTCATCTGCAAATAAGCTAATTTTATGTTCTGTTTTAAGGTGGGTGATTCCTGTAAATGTTGGGTTGTCTCTGAGTTTTGAAGCTAAGGGTTCAATAAGTAAGGTAAAGATTATGGGGGATAGGGGGCAACCTTGTCTAGTGCCGTTGGAAATGTGTAAGGGCTGTGAGAGTGTGCCATCTGTTAATACTCTGGCTGATGGGTTAGAGTAGAGGGAGAGAATTGCAGATAGCATCCAGTCTGTAATGCCAAATTTTTTAAGTGTTAATTGCATAAACTGCCATTGTATTCGGTCGAATGCTTTTTCTGCGTCCAAAGATAGTAATAAAGAGGGTTGTTTGGTGGTTTCTAATTTGTGGAGGAGGGATATGAGTCTTCTGGTTGCGTCCGATGCTTGGCATCCAGGGATAAATCCTACCTGGTCTGGACGAATTAATGTAGGAAGATGGGGAAGAAGCCTTTGGGCTATTATTTTGGCATAAAGTTTTATGTCTGTGTTTAGTAGTGAGATCGGTCTGTAGTTCTGGGCAATTTGGGGGTCTTTGCCGGGTTTCGGAATAGTTGTAATTATGGATTGCAACATTTCTTTGGGGAATTCACCTGTAGAAGCGGCATGGTTGAAGAGGTTGGTTAGGTGTGGTGTGAGGTCAGGGGCAAATGTTTTGTAAAATTCGTTAGTGAAGCCATCGTTTCCTGGTGATTTATTAAGAGGTAAAGTTTTTATGTTTTTTTTCTATTTCTGTAGAAGAGATTGGAGTGGAAATAGAAGCAAGTTGTGATGGAGTAAGTTGATGGAGATTTGTAGTGTTTAGGAATTTTGTATGGATGTAGTTGTTGGTTGGGTTGTGTCTGGGTCATCTTTGATATTATATAATGTTTGGTAGTAGGTCGAGAAGGTGTTAGCTATGTCTTGTGGATTTGTGAGAGATGTACAGTTGTGTCCAAAATTATTCAACCCCCACTGAAATTGAGTGTTTTGGCCAGTTTGACATTGCTTTTGATCATTCAGTCATCTTGCTTACATTTACATTAAAGAGGCACTTGTAGGTCAGACAAATATAACATAACAGTTATAATGAAATAACCACAAATGTCTTTTCTGTGCTCACAGCATTATCAGTTTTATTCAACCCCCAAGTGACATTCAATCTTAGTACTTAGTACAGCATCCTTTTACAGTTATAACAGCTTTTAAACGTGAAGCATAGCTTGACACAAGTGTCTTGCAGCGATCTACGGGTATCTTCGCCCATTCTTCATGGGCAAAGGCCTCCAGTTCAGTCACATTCTTAGGCTTGCGCACTGCAACTGCTTTCTTTAAGTCCCACCAGAGGTTCTCAATCGGATTTAAGTCTGGTGACTGCGATGGCCACTCCAAAATGTTCCAGCCTTTCCTCTGCAACCATGCTCTAGTGGACTTGGAGGTATGCTTGGGATCATTGTCCTGTTGAAAGGTCCAACGTCTCCCAAGCCTCAGGTGTGTGACGGACTGCATCACGTTTCCATCCAATATCTCCTGGTACTGAAGAGAATTCATGGTACCTTGCACACGCTGAAGCTTCCCTGTACCTGCAGAAGCAAAACAGCCCCAAAGCATGATTGACCCTCCACCATGCTTCACAGTAGGCAAGGTGTTCTTTTCATCATAGGCCTTGTTCTTCCTCCTCCAAACATAGCGTTGATCCATGGGCCCAAACAGTTCTAATTTTGTTTCATCAGTCCACAGAACACTATCCCACAACTTTTGTGGTTTGTCCACATGGCTTTTGGCATACTGCAGTCGACTCTTCTTATTCTTTGGAGACAGCAAGGGGGTACGCCTGAGAGTTCTGGCACGGAGGCCTTCATTACGCAGTGTGCGTCTTATTGTCTGGGCTGAAACTTCTGTACCCACATCTGACAAATCTTTTCTCAGTTCCTCAGCAGTCACACGGGGACTTCTCTCCACTCTACGCTTCAGGTAGCGCACAGCAGTCGAAGTCAGCATCTTCTTTCTGCCACGACCAGGTAGCGTTTCAACAGTGCCCTTTGCCTTGAATTTGCGAATGATGCTTCCTAAGGTGTCTCTTGGTATGTTTAACATCTTTGCAATCTTCTTATAGCCATTGCCCTTCCTGTGAAGAGAAATCACCTCTTCTCTTGTCTTCCTGGACCATTCTCTTGCCTTCACCATGTTTGTAACCACACCAGTAAATGTCTAGAAGGAGCTGAGTATCACAGTCATTTTAAAGCTGCCTAATTGGTGCTTATTATGCTTGATTGCTGCTCGGTGACATCCACAGGTGTTTTCAATACCTGATGGAAAGCACCTGTATGAACCTCTGTTCTTCAGAGTGGTAGTCTTTAAGGGGTTGAATAATTGTGGCAATGAAGAAACCACATAAGAACCATTTACTACTGTATTACATAAACAATTGATGTCATTTTAGTTGCATTTGGGTAGTTACAACGTCCTTGTAGGATTTGATTCTGAATACAATTCCAAATGTACACTATAGTCCCTAAACCCCTTTACAGCATTGGGGGTTGAATAATTTTGGACACAACTGTATGTGTAGTTGGGTGTCGTATTGAAGAGATTTTGGATTTGAGACGCCGCTGTTTGATTAGTTTAATTAATAGTGAATTTGCCTTATTACCTAGGGAATAAAATTGTGCTTTTGTTTTTTGTAGGTTAAGGTTATATTTGTAAAGTAGGAGGGTTCGGAGTTTATTTCTGTCTGAGGCGAGGGATGTAGATGTGGAGGGGTTTGGTTTTTTTTTTGTTGATTTCTTCTTTTAGTTTTATGGATGTTAGAAGTTGATCAATTTGTTGGGTTCTTTGTTTAGTGATGTGGGAGTTTAGTTGTATGAGGATACCTCTCATGTATGCTTTGTAAGCGGCCCACAATGTGGTTATAGAGATATCAAGTGTGGCATTAAAATTTGAAAAACATGTTGTGAGCTTCTAGCAAGTGCTTCTTGTCATCTGGGTTCTTCCATATCGATGAATTCAGTCTTCAGATGTGAGGGATTGAAGAATGTTGATTGATGTTGTCAGGAATGGACTCACCGCTGGTGATGCTGGGGCTCACCTGCTGTGTGGGCTTCAGTACCGGTGCTTGCCAGCGGGTGCTTTCAGCAGCCAGGATCTCACTCCTGCAATCAAGCCATCACCTGAGGCTGATTGCAGGAGGTATATTTAAGCAGGACCAGGCTGAAATCAGCTCCTTGGTGTTTTCCCATGAGCCCCTGTGTCTTGTTCCTAGTTTCCTGTGCATCTGTTCCTGAGAGAAGTTACCTTGTTGCCGACCCTTCCTGATCCTGATTTCTGTTGACAGTCTCCTGCTCTGACTCCTGGCTTGTCCCTGACTATTATTCTGCCTACTCCTATGCTGTTTAACCTCCTGTTGCTGTACCTTGGCTCGTGACACGTTTACTCTTTGCCTGCTGCTCTGTACTGATCTGCCTCCACCGCTACCGACCCGGCTTGTCTGACTACGCTACACTCCATACTATCATCCATCCATCCCGCACAGATCCAGTCACTACTGTTCGAACCTGCCAGCCCCTTCACATCAGGCTCTCCCCTGGTACATACCCTCGGCGGACCCCTCTACCACAGTTGGGTGCACTCAGGGGCTGCGACCTGGTCTCAGTCCTGCACCAAGTCCATCCCCACCATCAGGGGCTCTGGTGAAAAGGCAGACTGGGGCTTAGACTCTGCGCCCCGGGGAATCCCATTCTGTGGGCCGCTAGAGATCCCGCCGGGCGGTGCCTGACAGTACCTTATAGCTTGCCTGACTATTCCACCTCTCCAGCCCTGACTACACCTGTGTTCCTGCACATATTGATATTAGTGTAAGGTTGGTTTTGTTTACTGTGCGTTTTGTATATTTGGGCGGCTAATAATAATTTATATTATATTACATCATTTCTGAAGCCTGCTACTTCCCTGTGTCAGTCCACACATTTCTGGTCATACCCGGATCCCTGACAGATGTCCAGGGTTATGTTGATTGGAGCGTGGTCTTACCAGGTTATGGTGCCAATTTTGGAGGACGTTACATGTTGTAGAGTCCATTTGTCTGTAACAAAAAAGTCAATTCTGGAGTAGGATAAATGGAATGGGGAGTAGTAGGTATAGTCTTTTTCAGTGCTATGTTGGCATAGCCAGATGTCATAGAAACCATGGTCGTGTAAGAAACGGTTGAAGTTATGTTTGGGAGATCATTTGTTGGAGGAAGAGTCCAGAAGTGGGTTGCCGATGACGTTAAAGTCTCCGCTGATGAGGAGTCTGCCTTGTTTTTGAGAGGAGATGATGGATTGAAGTTTGTTGTAGAATTGTATTTGATTGTTGTTGGGACTGTAAACGTTTACCAGAGTATAGGGAATATCGTTGATTTTGCAGATTAAAATATGGTAGCGACCTTGAGGGTCTGCTATTTCTGAGATGTGTTGGAATTGAGTAGAGTCTTTTATGGCTGTAATGACTCCATTTTTTTTCTTGAGGTTAGTTGCCATGTAGATGTGAGAGAATCGATGGAGATGTAATTTAGGAGTCTTATTTGATGCAAAGTGTGTTTCCTGTAGGAAGAGTACATCAGCGTGTAGTACGCGGGTTTCTTTTTGGAGCATCGATCTCTTAAAGGGGGAGTTTAAGCCACGAACATTAAGAGATGTTATGTTAATCATTTTGCAGATTGTTGACTTGGTTAGCTGAGTAGGAAAGTTGTTTCTTCATTTGTTGAGAAAAGTGGATGGAATGTGGTCGTAGGAGGGGATTTTCCACAGGCATGGTGGTGTGGTTTTGGCTCGATCGTTGGGTCAAGAGATGTATTCCTTGTTGTTTTGGAGGTTTCAGTTGAACGGTTGATTTGGACGGTCGACTGGTGGTGTAGGAGGGATAGGAGGTGAAGGGGGGTAAAAATAACTTGCTAAGAATGCAAGTAACATGAGTAGCGTGGCTTGCTACTTCAAAACAGGGGGGTGTGAACAAGCATTGACCATGAAAGTGGTCATGCCATAAAATGTCTTGTAACATGAAGATATTCGGTAAAGGGCCGTTTGCCAGCAAGTAGTGGGTTAAGGTATAGAGCCCAAGGTGATGCGTCTGAGGTGGATTGAGGATGTGATGAGTCAGAACCACTCTGCATCCATTTGTTGTATATTGGTGAAGGTGGATTGGTGAGGTTCCAGGGGTATTATGTTCCAGGTCTTTAAAAGGTTGATGCCTGCTTCTAGGTTTTTGATGGTATATATTTTACCGTGATGTTTGACGGTAAGTTTCGTGGGGAAACCCCATTGCTAGTCTATTCCATGGTTCCGCAAGGCTTTAGTGATGGTGACAAGCTTTTTGCGGTTGAGGAGTGTGGCCTTAGACAAATCAGCAAACAATTTGATATTTGCATGTGTTGGCATTATTTTTTCTTTTACATTGTAAAAGTGAATGCGTGCCAGAACATCTCTGGGGATTGAGGCTGGAAGGAATGATGGTTTGGGTATTCTGTGTGGTCGATCTATGGCGAGCTCCATATCTGAGAGAGATGGGATGAGGTGTTTCATATATTGTTGGATATATGGCAGTAGTGTGTCGGTAATTTTTTCAGGAATACCTCTGAATTTGATGTTATTATTTTCAGATTTAATTGTTCAATATCAGCTTCATGGTCTGCGTGTGCGTCAATCAGGTCATTATGCGCTGTAATTATTTCTCCCATTCTGGTTTCAATGTGGCGTAATCTGTGTTCTTGTTGCTGAACCACATTTGAGATCTGGGATAGTGATGTTGTCAAATCGCTATGTAGTGTTTGTCGCAGGGATAGAACCATGTTTTTCATGCATATTTCGGTGATAGGTTGGTCAGAAGCAGAGAAGGATTCTATCAAAGATGGATCAGTATTGTGAGGAAGTATTGGCGAGATGAGAGGCTGACAGACAGATAGGGAGTCAGTGTCTAGTCGGGGCCTGGATTTGGCCAGGCTGCTTGTGGTGGGAGACAGGGGAGGAGATGACTCACCCGGGTCTCCTGGGTATAGTGGAGATCTCAATCTGATGTCAGGATGCTGGGATGTGTTGTCCCCCTCACGGATGCTGTGTCTGTTTGAAGTGCTGTCGGCTCCATCTTGGATTCCTGCTGTAACAGTAGGGAAGATTTTAATAAGTTTCCCTGGCTGTCCAGGGGTTTTGCGGTAGCGTGTCATGGGTCTGTGAGGGTTGTACACCCTTTATCTATTGATCCTGGCGGTTTGTATCCCTCGGGGTCGGGCTGAGCTGAGACATAGCTGGCGGGTGGATGAAGCCAGTGTCAAAGCGTGTCCATCCTGGAGCCAGCCACGCTTGTGCCCTCTACTACTTTCTTTTTGTCACCAGATCAAAGCATTAAAGAGCAGTCTATTAAAAAACATACCTTTTGTCTCAGATCAATGTCTAGTAGATAGGAATGTGTATAATATAAATTACTAGGTCCAGTAACACTACTTGCAAAGATATCAGTGCCTCCTCTCTGCTAATGCTGGTAGACCACAAAACAGATTTCTGGCCTATGCCTTCTAAATATCCTGATTGTCTGACACAAAATATGATTGATTTCTCAAAATTGTCATAGCTTTTTTTTTTTTATTATTTCTTATTTTAGAAAATAACCAAACCTGTTGATTGGTTTTCCTAATGCAGACTACCAAAAAAGAACCTTTAACTGCTGCAATAGACAAAAGGTATATTTTCATTTGTTCTAGGTTGAATCCAAATGCTGTACTCAATAACAGTTCACACATTCCTTCAATAAATCGTGACATAGCAAATGATTATGGAACACCAAGATCACATTTTGAATATTCCAAGCATTGAACCGTGATTTTGCGGTGATAGAAACCTGTTTTTTTAAATTGCTAAATCATATACACTATTTCGTCTTTTTGTTTATTTGTTGTGCAAGATCCTCGAGCATTCAATCAACTCTTACAAATAATTCCCATAATTTGCCTAATATGTTTATTTTCCATGAGCAGCTTAATCTAGTGATCATAATGAAATACACTATATTGCCAAAAGTATTGGGCCACCTGCCTTTACACGCACATGAACTTTAGTGGCATTCCAGTCTTAGCCCATGGGGTTCATCATTGAGTTGGGCCACCCTTTGCAGCTATATCAGCTTCAACTCTTCTAGGAAGGCTGTCCACAATGTTTAGGAGTGTGTCTATGGAAATGTTTGACCATTCTTCCAGAAGCACATTTGTGAGGTCAGGCACTGATGTCAGATGAGAAGGCCTGGCTCGCAGTCTCCACTCTAATTCATCCCAAAGGTCTTCTATTGGGTTGAAGTCAGGACTCTGTGCAGGCCAGTTAAGTTCCTGCACCCCAAACTTGCTCATCCATGTCTTTATAGACCTTGCTGTGTGCTCTGGTGTGCAGTCATCTTGGAACAGGAAGGGGCCATCCTCAAACTGTTCCCACAATGTTGGAAGCATGAAATTGTCCAAAATGTCTTGGTATGCTGATGCCTCAAGAGTTCCCTTCACTGGAACTAAGGGGCCAAGCCCAGCCCCTGAAAAACAACACCGCACCATAATCCCCCCTCCACCAAACTTTAAAACTTTAAACTTGGCACAATTACAACAAGGCAAGTACCATTCTCCTGGCAAAGCCAAACCGAGTTCATCGGATTTCCAGACAGAGAAGTGTGAGTCATCACTCCAGAGAACACATCTCCACTGCTCTAGAGTCCAGTGGCAGCATGCTTTACACCACTGTATCAGATGCTTTGCATTGCCACATGAAGTTTGGAGGTCTTTAGCTATTGACTCTGCAGACAGTTGTCGACTTCTGCTCACTGTGCGCTTCAGCATGTGCTGACCCCGCTCTGCCATTTTACATGGCCTACCATTTGGTGGTTTAGTTGCTGTTGTTTCCAGTTGCTTCCACTTTGTTATAATATCACTAACAGTTGACCATGGAATATTTATTAGCAAGGAAATTTTCACAGGTGGAAAACTATCATGGTATTATGCTTGCATTCACTGAGCTCCTGAGGGCAACCCATTCTTTCACAAATGTTTGTAGAAGCAGTCTGCATGCCTAGGTGCTTGATTTTTTACACCTGTGGCCTTGAAGGGGATTGGAACGCCTACATCTAATGATTTGTAGGGGTATCTCAATACTTTTGCCAATATAGTGTACCTCAAACAGAAAAATATTACACCGTGTCCACTAGATGGAGCTGACAGTCACTAGAAATAAACATATTAGGCAAATGACAAGGATTATCTGTGATGTCTATGTGCATGCTTGAGGCATTCTCACAGCATTTTTTTTTCATAAATAGGCCCCTAAATCCAACCAACAGAAAAGCTAGGGATTCTCTTTGCACCAGAATTCTGTCTGTTTAGAATGACTCGACAGTTCCTTTGTTTTATTAGATATATAGTGCACATCCCTAAGAAATAAAATACTAATTTCCTTGTCTGTTTTTTATTGTTAAAATAATGTATACTTTGTTACAAAGTATACAGTTTTGGGTACAATATATTGCTTCATTGGCAATGAAATGACTAAGGATGAAAACAATGTCATGCATTCTACAGGAAAAAAATTGTGAAAAGACATGAGTTAAGATACTTTTATTTGCAATTTTATGCATTGGGCCTTTCATGATTGTTCCTAATAAGACCTTTGTTATAAGAGGTCATATGCCTGCTAATAATACTTACTCATTTACATTTGTCAGCACTTGTTTTCATGTTTTTTAAGCAGTCTCCATAAAACATGGAATTACCAGCTGGTCATGTCTCTGAATGTCGCTTACCCCCTGAAGGTTTTCTTTTTAACTTAGAGCAGATATAATAAGTGTTTAATGTTGGAGTTTTAATAAAAAGCAAAACTTGAAAGCGACAATAGCTATGGATAAATGCTATTAGAAGCCTCAGCCAGCTGGAGTTTAGATTTAAAACTTACTTTGCAATACATTAGGAGAGAGCAGATGGAAATTGAGGAGGGCAAAGTGACAGAGGGAGAATGAGGTTTGAGCCTTTGAAGAAGTGATGCTGAAATCAAGAGACACTTTGCTCTGTAAGAACATTATCTTCCACAGGTGTTACATGGATTTTTGTAATCTTTAGAGTAGGATAAGTACTACAATATTACACTTTTTTTTATTTTAAAACGGACATTTGCTTTCTCCCTTTCATGTCCAGTTTCAAAAAGCAATGCAATCTACTATGCAGTAATGCATTGAAATCCTATAAAATCCTTTATTTCCTTCTCTAGAGACCTGTGATTTATTTCATGTGAAAAAAAAATGTGTTACCTAATGAAAACCATTATATGTCATCTGTAGGTTGCCATCATTGACCCTAGCTGAAAATAATCACATAATTGCCATGTTAATTCTCTGGCTTCAGAGTTATTGACTGAGGACAAGTATGTAGCAAGTAAAGTCAGAACTTCTGATCCATGGGTCGCTGATTAATAGATTATTAAAGTGATTGCAAACCAGATTTGTTTGTTTTTTTAAAAATAAAAAACATACTTAACTGCTCTGTACAATGGTTCCTCTTCTTGGGTTCTCCTGCTGGTGCTCCTGCCCCCCCCCCCCCCCCCAATGCTCCCATAGCAAGCTGCTTCCTATGGAGGCACTCTTGCACGTTCACTTTCAAGCCTGCTCTGTGTGTCTATAAGATGCACAGAGAGTGGTTTGGCCCCTCCCCCTGCAGCAGCCAATGGCTCCATCTAATATGTCTGAAACCATGAGGAAGGTGAGAGCTGAGAGAGCCTCTGCTCTTGTGCACATCACTGGATCAATATTGGGCTCAGGTAAGTATTAGGAGTGGCTGAAAAGGGAAGGGTAGCTGTGTGCAGAAGTTTTTTCACCTTCATGCATAGAAGGCATGTTGATAAAAACATTCTGCCTTTAAAACCACTTTAAATTTATAACTAACATAATAGCCAGCTGACAGCTATTAACAGAAAAAGGTCTGCAGTGACAATCTACATATTTCTCCCATAATAGTTTTCCTTTAATTTCTTTATTATTTAATTAAATTATTTTGGTAACTTGAATTGGTCTCATTCAACCAACCCCTTAAGAATTTCCTATTGGAGGAAACGCATTGAGAAGGAGCCTGTGTTAACATCATCATGCTCGCAGAATTAGCGGTGGTGCTTAAAAGCTTTTTATGTCTTACATTCAGCGATGCTTGTTTTACATTATTAAAAGTATACAGTTTCACACTTGCTGGATTGATATGATGGGAGTGAGAGAAGTACATTAAGCTGCCCTGTAACATTCTGTGTGGTTCCTGATTCTTAAAGGTGCCCTGCCTCTATATCCTCTGCTGGTGTCCTGGGAAGTCTCTATGTAACTAATGAAAATTGATATTTGAAAGCCTACTAAAACCACCATACGTTGGGTCCTTAACAGCTGGTAAGAGGCTGTGTGTGGTGGTGGATACTCACCAGGAGGAGCTGGATACCATTTAAAGAACTATGGACTTTTGTTATTCACTTTAGGGTGAGGCACTGTTAGATGTGTCACTTATGCAGAGTTGGTATAAATCTATATTGTACCAATGCTATTTTAGATTAATCATGGTTTTATTATCTTAAATTACAGCATATTCATTTGACATTTAAAAAAAAGTGATTGAGGAGCCTTATTACGTTTGACACTCACCACAAGCGAGATTGCCTATCAAGTTTAGATGGGCCACGACATCTGGTGAGTGCAACTGAATTATGGGAGGTTTTTCTCTGGAGCACGTGGTGACACTTGAGTGAAGTTTTTTTGGCACATGTGGAAGTAATCTTACTTAATCACGTGGTGATTCAGTGGATCAGAAGGACTTTCCATTTAACTTTATATTTTATATAACACATTTCTTTTGGTGGACTTATGTGAAGCATTTACGTGTTTGATGAATTGGACTTTCACTAATGCAATTTTATTGTTTTTTTTATATATTTATATGTTATAGCACATTATTTTATTGCATACTATTTTATGCCACTTTAATATATTTTATTTGTTGCACTGCTTTCACTAGTCAGGTAAAAGTGTTTCTAGATTGTGTGTCAGCATGGTAATGTGTATCCACAACCTTGATAGGAACTGCCTGAACAAGGAACCTAGTGACAGGATCTCAAGCTGGATTTAGATTAGTGCGGCCTGTTGCATTGTGTCAACACATGCTTGCTATTTTGTATTGCATAAATGAATATGTAAACCCAACATTTCATATTCCTGATATGTGCCCGCTGTACCAAGTACTTGTATGAAAAAGTATCCTGTTCTTTTTGTGAAATCCCTGGTGTTCCTGGCAGTCTCTTTGCTTTCCTACTAAAAACTGACTACAGTACACTAGTCATGTGATCACTTATAAAAAAGGGAACAAAAATGTGTTTATATATTTTTTTATATCTATACACAAATGTTTTACATTTAATTTCTATTTTAAACTGAATGGGTTATTTTACAAGGTGAGGGTTCACCTATATATTAAAGCAGCCCCAGCCTATTCATTATAAATTGGCTGTCAATACACAACAATGGACAGAAAAAAAAAACACAGACCCCTTTTTTTTAACCACTTGCCTACTGAGCATTTTTACCCCCTTCCTGCCCAGGCCAGTGTTCAGCTTGCAGTGCTGTCGCACTTTGAATGACAATTCCGTGGTCATGCAACACTGTACCCATATGAAAGTTTTATAATTTTTTTCACACAAATAGAGCTTTCTTTTGGTGGTATTTAATCACCAATGGGTGCTGTGACAGCGTGAGGAAAGTACTGCCGTGTGTTTAAATGGTGGTCATCTGTGATTAGCTGATCACATGGTAAAAGGCCACTGTGATTGACCCTTTACCGTATCATGTGATCAGCTGTATCCAAAGGACACAGTGATCATAGAGAGTGCTGGGAGCATGACTCTGGGGGTGAGGCTCTGGGAGGACGCCATATGATGCCCTACCAGAACTGGATGACCATTCTGAAGCTGTCATTCATCTCTAGCTCAGTCAGGAAGTTGTTAACACAGCTTACTACAACTCACAACATGTGCATTGTGACATGCTAAAGCATAGGTGCAATACCTGCTAAACTCATTGGGGGTTATTTATTAAAATATCATGGTGCAAAATTTGGTGCAGCTCTACATAGCAACCAATCAGCTTCCAGATTTTATTGTCAAAGCTTACTTGAGCAAGATGATGTTAGAAGCTACCTTGCCCAGCTGAGTGCATCTGAATGCACCAATTTTAGTAAATCCGGCTTGTAAGTCATTCAGATGTGTGCATTGTAGAAAAATTGGTTAAATTACATTTTAACCATGTATTACAGTAACACACTAATCTGAATGAGCCATCAGTTGTTCTTTTAATACAATCTGCAGGTCTAAAAAGACTTTACATATACTTTAAATTTACCAGAGTTACATAGTTAGTCTGGCTGACAAAAGACAAAAGTCCATCCAGTTCAACAATTAAAAAAAAAAAAAAAGTTATAATCCTATACCCACAGTTGATCCAGAGGAAGGCAAGAAAAACCCATCAAAGCATGATTCAATTTGCTTCTTCAGGGAAAAAAAATATTTCCTGATCCCCCGAGAGGCAATTGAATATTCCCTGGATCAACTTTACCTATAAATGTTAGTATCCAGTTCTGTGTATATAAGAAAGAATCCAGTTCAGTTACAGTGTTTTGTGTGCTTTATCGTCCTCTCTTAAAACATGAATATAGCTGTTTTAATAACAATGCATTTGGTAATAACAAGCAAAGAAAAAAATGATAATGCTTTGTTAATATGATTGATAAAATAAATATAGAAATGTGGATCCTTAGTTAAAATACAGTACCTCGGTCCTTCAAAAAAACTACTCTACCTTCAAAATACTATTGAATATTTACTAAAATATAACGTTGCCCTGTTATAATTAAAAATTATAGATTAGAAAACAGCCTGATAGCCTGTCCATATCCTGCAAGATCAATGGCTACTGCTGTTAGCTGTCTTATAAAGCATTTAGAAGGCAACTATTTAATATTTAATTTTTTTTATGTATATTCCACTTTAATTTTCAAATCTAAAAAGTATTGTAAAAGCTCTATCTCTTTCAGTCTCTCTGAGTATTTTGCTAGATATTATGAAAGAGTTCATAATGGCATACTTTAATAAACCAATCTAGGATGCAATAAAATGTACAGCCAAGTTTGAGTTCGATGTAAACCTTTTAATAATTAATAACTTTGGAGCAGAAGCAAACATAGGAAAATTGTAATTTTGTTGATGATATGAATCGGTTGTATTATCCCACCACTTTTTTAATATTCGGAATTAAAACTATAAGATTGAAATGTTTTCATCTGTTGCAAGATTTATTATCAGATTATAATTTTTTCTTCTATGAACTGTTTATTTTTATAACATCATTGTTTTATTAAAGTGAAAAGCATATCAAATATCTAAGTAAGACATAGTTGCAATGTATCACAATTTAAATATTCAGGAAACTCTAGATCACTCTGGAAAGTTTTAACATATATTGTTTCTGTAATTAGATCAGCTTTTGCATCCATTGTGTTTAATTTTACCATTTCTTATAGAGTGCTTGTGGAAGCATTACTGTTTGATTGTTTATAAAAATTTTATTTTTACATACCATTATTGATGCATGCTAATAAACAGCTAGTCTAAAACTAATTCAATTAGTGGAAAATTACCAAGATTTTCAGAACTATTCCATCCCTGTCCCCTTATTTTAATTAAATTTCGCTTTGGAGATTCCTTAAATCAGTGGAAAAGTGATGGAGAAGCTTTTAAAAAAAATTAAAATAACAAATATGTTATACTTATCTGCTCTGTGCAATAGTGTTGCACAGAGTTGCCCCAAACCTCCTTTTCTGGGATCCCCTGCTGGTGATATTGGCTCCTGGTTTTCTGTGTTTTCTCCCCATAGCAAGCTGCTTGCTATGAGGGCAAACATGCGGGTTCACCTCCAAGCTTGGCTGCTTGCATCAATAGACACACACTGTGCAGCTCAGCCTAGCCCCCCACCTCCCTCCTCATTGAATTTATCTGAAAGCAGCAGGAGCCAATGCTGAGGAGTCTCCTGTGAGAAAAAAGAGAGAGGAGAAACTCTGCTGTAGACAGGCACAGAACTGAATTGAGATTGGGTTAAGGTAAGTGTTTAGTGGGGCTGGCAAGGCACATACACATTAATGTTTTTTACCTTAAAGCAGAGACTGCATTTAGGTAAAAATACTTTTTTCCTTTAGTTCTACTTTAAAAACCCCAAAAGGATCATACATTTGCAGTTCACCAATCTTTAAATGTGGTGGCTGAATGGGTTTCCTTTCTCTGATCTGGCCAGTAACACACTTCCTGTCCTAAGGTGTCTCCACTCTGGAAAGGGAACAATGAAGATATCCTTGGACAGCAGAATTGTCAATCTGGAGAGGGAGGGCTGTGTTAGACAAACAGATTTAGATAGACTTGATTAAGGCAGACTACCTCCAGATGAACTGGAGCTTACACTTTATGAACAGTTACAGCAACAGTTTTTCTTCCTTTTGGTATAATGGTTTTAAATAAATGAAGCTGACCATTGTAAGCACCCCTGTCAGTGTTAAATGGTTTATCTCAAACCTCCTATTGCCACTTTTGTTGGAAAGCATGTTCTGTTAAATGAGGTTGAAAAATAACAGACCTAATGGCCCTATCAACATGTGAAAATAAAGGAAAAAAGCCAAAAAAAAGAAACAAATGCAGCCCCCAAGTCTAAACACTGTAAAGCTGCAATATATTATATTTTTGTTTTTGGGTTCAATACTGCTTTTACATTACACAAAAATTAATGTTGGTCAAACATGCTATACAAGTTTGGTGTGATTTTATTCTCTGCATTATAATATATTATTAGCACATTTTTCTTTCTGTGATGGACCATTGGCAAAGCTCAGAAACAGCTGGGGGGATGAGCCAAGCTTGACTTGTAAAACAAAAGATGACATTTGCATGTGACTTCAAGCGTCTCTAATCAAGAATGAAAATCAGCCTTTGCTTAATTTCTTACAATATAGTACCTTTACAATCAGGGGCAGACTGACAACTCATGGGGCCCCTGGGCAATAGGGGATCATGGGGCCCCTGTGTCCTTGCCCAAACTCAAAATGCGTATGAAAAAAAAGGTACCAGGGGCATCTCATGGGGCCCCCTACTGACCCCGGGCCCTCAGTCCACCCCTGTTCACAATATGCTCATGTTTCAAGTTCTTTACTGTTATAAAGCAATTACCTGTTGATCTTGCCAGTTTCTTGATGAATGTATGAGTTCCAGTGCTGAGCTGACAACACTATATCTGTTTTGTTATGAATCTAAATTGTGACAACATTTTTGCTTAGAGAACCAGATGTATCTAGGTATAAACTGGAGTGAACTCAAGAACCTCTCTGTGTGGCTGAAATTTTATCAAGGAATCAGAGTTTCATGGATTGCAAAACTATAATAAAAAACTGTCTTATCTAAATAATTCTATAGCTGTACTTTGGGCAGCCATAAAAACACTTTCTACAATGTATACCCAGCCAAATTTGTTTTTTGTAGTGTTTGATGGAGCCATGGTCATCCGTAAAATCTGACATTGCTTCTAATTCTTCCTCACTATCTGAGGATTCCCCCCACTTCTCACTTACTGTTGACAATAGTTTCAATAGAGAGCAAAAAAGGGGAAATTTCTAAAAGCAACACAAACACAAAAAAATGCTTTTGGCTGAAATTTAATTTTAATTCAGCTGCATATTACATTCAAGTAGCACTAGTATGCTGTACCGCAAATGGTTGTGATATCAGCCTTCCATTCCCTTCACAGCAGCTAGCGGAGGGGGTTCAGCCCCATAAGCCAATCAGACTCTGTTGCCTGCACTAATGTTGACAGGGAACAAGATGACAGGAGGAAAGTGTGGAGTAAGCAGTGGAGTTGATGACGTATCACTTTGTTGTCCAATCCATAGGCTGTGGGTGAGGAGGTCACACCACTGTACATGTTAATTCTATGAAAGAAAGTCTTGTCACCCTCCTATCTCTGTTGTATGCAGAAATATGTGAGTTACAAAAGTGACTTGAAAAAAATTACAAATCTTTTCACCAAAGACTCCTCCTATGTGTATTGCAACAATATATTTAGCTCTTTACCTGGAGTTCAGCTTTAAGAAATGCACTAGATAAGAACTAAAAATGTTTATTCACATACTATTCACAATATTTCCAAATTTAAAGATACCCTGTCACCAACATAAACACATTGCAGATAAACGCACAGGAAAATCAGGTATTTAAAATGCTTACCTAGGTTGTTTTTCCTTTCTATAACTTATTTTTTTGTCACTTGCAATGTGCCTTTAAACTTATTAGAACATCTGACTAGTCAATTTCCAAGCACAAACCCTTTCCTGCTTACACATCATAGCCCTCTCTTCTTCTGGGAGTATCTAACTACTGTCTGTGCTGGCCAGGGTCCTCAGCCAATCCCCCACCTCCCTGCATAGACTTTTATCTAGCTTTTATGTAGGGTGAGTGACAGCTCTGACTCTGCTGGGGCTGCTGACATCATATAAAAGATGGCAGTGCCCAGTACCAGGCCAAGGTCATTTGGATGTCTGCACAAGGAAGGCGTTTACAAGTACACAACATGCATAAAACATGTTAAATGCACCTGTAATCTTATAGTAATAGTATTGCTGAAATGAATGTTCTGGTTACAGGGTCTCTTTAAATGACCACCAGTATGTTTGTACCTACTAATCACAATATGGTAATTCTTTAAAGGGTAAAGCTATTAATTAGAGACCAGTGCAGCTTTCCTTCTTACTGCTGTAATCATTAAATTGATTTTTCCAGTCCATCATGTAATTGTTCCAGCGATGGAATTCAGCCTTCCACTGTCGTTCTACTTCATCAATATTTCCTGAAAAAAAAGATTACAACTAGTGTATTAATCTAAATTTAAATCTGTGTTTACATTAATTGAAAAAAAATGAGTGTTAGTGACTTTGAGATTGTTGTATTTCAACAATACAGACAGCCAAGAAAATGAAAAAAGTTTTTCTAAAAAAGACATGTTTTACCTTGCGTGATTTTAATTCTCTGTTGTATATTTTGTGCATAAAACCTTGGTATTGGGACTGTCCATTTGTATTTTTGTTTAGATATTATTATTTAGATGTCATTTTCCCTTTGCTCACATCTAATGTGGTTAACATATCTAAAAACTTAAAAGCTGTTTATTTAGCTTTTGGTGAATTGTAAGTGAACAAAAAATTTGGTATTATTATTATCAACACACCCCAGTATTTCAAATCAGAATCTATTTACTCCATTTTGCAAGTTTTCATTTACTTTAGATGTGTGGCCTTGATTTGGTCATGTGAAAAAGTAAGTACACACCATGGAGATTGTTGACGTTTTCATCATATTTGACTAGACAAATGCTAGATCCTTACTCAAACAATACCTACAGATAAAGGTAATATACTTGAATACTTTTTTTAATTGTTTTCCCTAGGTCATAAAATACAGTTATAGTAAATTGCTTGGTGCAATAGATTTTTTATTTTTTTTTCCTTTCTCTTTTTCCATAAAAGAAGAATTCTCCAGAATATCTTTTCTGCAATATTACCAGCACCACATTAATATGTTTTGGTTTTGCCCTAAATTAAAATAACTAGTAAGAATGCTTTGGGAATCATGCTTAGAAATAGCATAAACACAACAATGGCCATGTCTTTGGGCAGTTATCCCTAGCAACTCTCAGTGGGAATTTATTATAATAAAAGAGCCTTTGATAATAACACCTGTGACAATAGAAACATAAACATCATTAAACATATGTCTCCATACATAATTGATCTGGTTAATTACTTCATAGAAATTCAGTCCAATGTAACACTCCAATCCCACTCAGGAATTCACATCCTGAAAGGCAGTGAAGGACACA
Source organism: Staurois parvus (assembly GCF_062004578.1). Lineage (NCBI taxonomy): Eukaryota > Metazoa > Chordata > Amphibia > Anura > Ranidae > Staurois > Staurois parvus. The sequence continues at coordinate 9,956,306 of NW_028317951.1, forward strand.
GTGTGATATATTATTGCCACCTGTTTACTTTCTTAGTGATAAGGTCACTGACACTGACCTCATCAATCTATGTGAAATGACTATCCTAGACAGAAATGATCCTGTCTCTAATAAAGCAAGATTACTGTGTTCCGTTCCACTTCTGATTAAAATAAACTGCCCTTGTAACAGGTTTTAATACAAAAATTAAGTAAATAAAAATAGCATACAAGTCATTATTCAAAATATACAAGCACAAATAATTGCAGTAAAAGCATACACAAAGCTCTCTTTTGTCCTCCATTTAAGAACACACCTCCAAAATAAAAAATAATAAAACAGTTTACAAAGCTTGACAGAAGAACAAAAGAGAATCTGAGAAGTCAGAGCTAGATCATCAAACTGGTGGACTTATAGAAGTGATGAAACCACTTCTGCAGTAAGCAACATGATATATGTAAGGCTAAGGGTAAGGAAGATCTGAATAGAATTCTCTTTTCCATATGTGATAATGTATAATCAATGCATTTTCTGCTGCTAGGCTTTGCCTAACACTCAGCTCTGGACACAAGACAAAAACACCCCTACCCCTACTCACTATTCCTCAATTTTTAAAGCTCTCCAATACCCTTTTTAAATTTCTGACTCTGCCATCATGTGTCACTCAGCAGTGCCTCTTTTATTATGGAATACCAGGAACACAGAGCTGCAGGCCTGGGCCTGGTATTGACCCTCATCATGACATCAAACTACCACCACTGTAGTCTTCAGCATCTATGAATGTGCCACCGATGAACAGCTAACGAGAAAGGTTCACATCACTAGTCAGTTTGCCTTATTCTTCAGCTGTTCCTTAAAAGTTATATCCAACCAAAACCTGCTTATCAGAATAGGGTATATGCTAGGCTTTTTACAGTTCCTATACCTTTTTGGACTTAAGCAGCTAAATCTTGTCTGGAAATATGAATTTTTAGGTTCCCCCTAGCTCTGTTTCATGAAGGCCATTACTGTTTAATTTGTCTTTAGGCACACTGAAAAAAATGTGATGGAGTTCATTATTATTATTATTATTATACAGTATTTATAAAGCGCCAATAGTTCGCTCAGCGCTGTACATTACAAAGGGGGACAGAACATGTGACAGAACAATACCAATACAATGCAAAACATGAGGGGATTGAGGGCCCTGCTCTTTCGAGCTTACAATCTAGGAGGGAGGGGATGGTGGCACAGGAGGAGATAGCTGTGGGGGATGGAGTGGTAGGAAGAGTGGAGGAGGTCGGCAAGTTAGCAGGGGGTGGGGCAGGCTTCCCTGAAGAGATGGGTTTTCAGGGTGCGCCTAAAGAAGAGGAGAGTAGGTGATAATCTGATGGGTTGGGGCAGGGCGTTCCAGAGGATGGGTGACACCCTGGAGAAGTCCTGGAGGCGGGCATGGGAGGAGGAGACCAGGGAACTAGAGAGAAGGAGGTCTTGTGAGGAGCGGAGTGTGCGTGCTGGGCGGTACTTGGATATTAGGTCAGTGATGTAGTTCGGGGCAGTATGGTGGACAGCTTTGTACGTCAGCATTAGGATTTTGAATTTGATCCGTTGCGCAATCGGAAGCCAGTGGAGGGATTGGCAGAGGGGGGTGGCGGAGACAGAGCGATTGGAAAGGTGAATGAGTCTGGCAGCCGTATTCAGGATCGACTGAAGCGGGGATAGCCAGCGGCGAGGCAGGCCAGTGAGGAGGGAGTTGCAGTAGTCGAGTCGTGATATGATGAGGGAGTGGATGAGCTGTTTAGTGGTTTCTGGGGTTAGGAACATGCGTATTTTGGCGATGTTGCGGAGGTGGAGTCTGCACGAGTTTGTTAAAGATTGGACTTGGGGTTGAAAGGATAGGTTGGAGTCCAGAATGACACCTAGTACTCTGGCCTGCAGGGCGGGTTTGATGGTAGTGTTGTTGGATGTGATGGAGAAGTCAATGGGGGGTGGTGTCCAGGCTGGGGGGAAGACAAACTCGGTTTTGGAGAGGTTCAATTTAAGGAAGTGGAGTGACATCCAGTCTGATATGTCGCTCAGTAGGTGTGTGATGTTGCTTTGCTCCCTACTTTCACTACAACACTGCATTCCTTATAAAACAAAACATTTGGATTTTTAAACAAGACAAGCCTTAGAGAAATGTATATTCTTTAAAAATTAATTTGTTGTGACAATATTCTCTTCCTTCAAGGTACGGTGGTTTTATAAACTCCACCTTATTTAGAATATTTCATTCGTTTGTTATTTACCTGTTATCTGCAGTATTTTGGGATAGAATTTGTTCCAGAATCTGCACTGCTTGGCACGCATTTTCCGATCTGTCTTTGAGTCTTCTGTGTCTAACATAAGGTAATGTTGTTCATCGAGTGTGAACGCTGGCCATCTGTTTTCCTGAGACTGTGCCCCATTTGGATTGCTAAATGAGAGATATTCAAACATAACGACTGTTATTACATACTCTGCTCATATTTTGCATTACACTGTTTATATCAGCATCCCTTTGGTTACTCATCCATATTCAAAACACACAAGCAATGTTTGTAATATCACTCAGAATTAAAAAGCTCAGACTATTGCGCTATTTTGTAGGCCTTATCAGTACAACGAGCAGACTCTGCTGTCTACTCTGCCTTATTTATCAAGCTCAGAAATGCAGATAGACAAAACTGCACTGGTTCAGTTAGAAAATGAAATCTCACATTTATGAAAAGAAAATATATACCAAATAAATTGTTTTGGTTTCTAACAAGAAAAAGATGGAAAAGCGACATTGAAAGTCAATTGCATACTAAATCAGCTAAGATCCCTAAAGCTCAAAATAAAAGCTTCTGTTCCTGACATTTTTTTTTTTAAACATTCTATGCAAAACATCAAAAGGGACAAGGTCTAAAATAAAATGGCAAATGCAGTGATAGGATATTGCTTCACACAAGATTCATATCAAATCAAAAAAATGCATATAGTAGAATGAAACATAAGGTTTGAAAAAGCTTTTACATTATTTCTCTTTTAAATATATATTGAACCTGCAGCACTTGCAAATTTTACTGTGTTTCTGGGGATATTCTGTCCCACTGAGGAGCATCTTTCATTTCATAAAAACTTGTGCACAGTGAAAGAAATCCTGAAAACCTGACCTGTAAGGAACTGCTAATCTAGATGTTGTATTGACCTGGTCCATTTTTTGGAATTAATTTTGTATTGTTTTGATATGTGCTTAATGAGGTCCATGTACCCTGGCATAAGGAAAACACAGGATGCTGGATATACACAATATACTTTTTTAACAATTGGCTTTTATTCAGACAAAAAGCAGAACATATGAACAGAAATGAACTGCAAGAAGGCATGACATAGTATCATATCATGTAGTACACAATTATACAAAATTAGTTTTGGAGCAAACACAGTAGTATAATCACAACATTATTCTGCAGGAAGCGTTCATATATTAAAACATTTACAATTTGCAGGTACAAATGTCAAGGTAGATATAAAGAAGTGTATGAGCAGAAGACAATTTCCCGGGGGCCCCATGAGTTGTCAGTCCGCCCCTGGGTATGAGCGGTCTTCCAGTGCCTGGGAATTAAGGACTTAGCCACATTCAAAAGGTGCCGCACCAAAGATTTCTTGTACGATTTCAGGGAACGCACAGAAATATGAAGGAAGGAGGCAACATTCAGGGGTTAATGGCAATGCAGTCCCCGTAATAGTAGATCAGCTCTCGAACATCATCCCAAAATGGCTTGAGCCATGGGCATTGCCACCAAATATGAAACAAGGGTCCCTCAGCTGACTCACAGTGCCAGCATAAGCCCGATGTCTGGGGGAACCACCTCTTTAACCTGTCTGGCATAGCGTACCACTGCTTTAACAATTTTTAGGAGATTTCTTGAGTCCTGGTGCTAATGGAGCATTGGTGAACAAAGATGCAAGCTTTTCTCCACTGGTCATCAGAGAACTCTGCCTGAAAGGCTGATTCCCAACCTGAAAATTGTCGGGGGTGGCAGAGGGATTGTTTTGAAGCCAAGAATAGGCAAAAGAGGTGGTTTTGTTAATGGGTTTCCCTTTCAGACATAGCGCTTCTAGGGTCATAAGAGGTCTGGAAAAGGCTGCCTTCCATCTGTGGTTTGTCAAGTAATTGTGTATTGGAAAAAAAGTCCAGTATGGAAGAGAAGCGTCACCTTTGGACCTAACTTCCCCTTGCTTAAAACAGTGAGTCGCCAACAAAGGCAGGCCCGACCCGTGCACCAGAATCAGAGGGAACCTGGAGAGGACGCAAAGCCCTCAACCTTCACAAGATCATGATATGCATCTAAAGTCGCACCAATTAGGGGAAGAGCCAGCAAATGTTTTGAGTGTGTAGACATTGACAGCCATGGTGAGAATCTTAAAGGGGCTAAAGAGTAGGAGCTTTCAGGGGGAAACCCAGTGTCTATGTGTGGATTGACAATTTCAGTCTATGATTCTGGTAATGTGAGTACAGTAATAGTACTTTTTAAAGTCTGGCAACCCCATACCCCCGGAACCTTTAGTGCGCGTGATTAGTTGAAATCTGGGGAAAACTGGGGCTGCTATTACTATGTTCCAGACTCCTCCCTGTCTGCTCATCCCTGATTGCCTTTAATACATTGTTCTGCATAATTTTTTCCCCTTCTTACCAAGGTTACTTGGTAACCTTACTGTCCACCTCTGTTCCCATTCTCCAACTAGTCCCTTAGCACTCCTTCATCACTAACACAATTCTTTTCTTTTGAGTCTCTTCTCCTTATATTCTCTCAGGTATAGTACTTCATGTCTTTCATTTCTGTGCCCACTCTACTTCCTCCCATATTTAAAAAAAATGTCTTTCTTCTGCAACCACTGCTTACTCTGCAGCCTCCAGTCTAGCTATTAGTGCTCCTACTTTCTTCCAGTCTACTATCATTGTTCTCCCCTTTGACCTTATGTATAAATGTTCTAGATCTTGTGTAGCAGTATCACATCTAAAAGCAAACATTTAGTATGCAACTATATGTATAAAAAAGGAGCACTAAACACAATGCCATACAAAATGACACATCTGTGACACTGAACTATGTAAATAGGTCAAAACATAAATAACAAACGTAAGTCATATATAAAGTCCATATCTCCAATATGAGTCAAGGTTCAACATGAAAAACAGTAGTTATTACTTTTCCGCACCATGCAGTCCACTTTAAATCATGCTGTGCCTCCACCACTTAATAGCAGAATGCGCACTCACCAGAAGATCTTGACCCCTGTACCAGAAGCTCAACATATGCTTATTTACAGGCTCAGATTGTACCAGTCACAGAGCTACCTAGGCCTCTCTGCACAAAAACAATTGGCAGAGATCAGGAAACAAAGCCACATGCACTAGAACCCACTCAGAGTGTGGTATATGTATTTAGTATAAAAAAAAGCACTACATGTAAAATAGCACTTACATTTAGCTGTGCCAAATACCAGCACCAATATAAACAGCTGTGTGTAGTGTTGATGGAAGCACTGCTGCTCCACTAAGCCTGAAGCCGGCATGCTCTCCAAAGACCAGAAGGATGTACCCAAGTGTGACGTCACTGACCCGCCTGAAATGAAGACTAATTCCTGCCATACAAGTGTCCTCAGTAAGCTCAAGAAGAACTGACTTATGTTTTTTGTAGAGACTGGGATCACACATTTTCATATTTGTATTGTTTCAAAGCCCATGTAGACATTATCATTAGAGATGAGCGAATCGAACTTGGCGAAGTGGAATTCGTTTCGAATATTAGGAAAAATTCGATTCGCACCGAATCCGAATTTTAGCAAACTTCGGATGCACGAATCAAATTTTCCCCGATCAGTGTCACTGCAGAGAGCTCCGCTATTTCTGACAGTTCTCTGACAGTTCCTTCACATTTACAGCGGTTGAAACATTGTATCTATTTGTTTCCATTTAGGATACAGATGTTTTTATTCGGAAACAAATAGATACAATGTTTCAACCGCTGTAAATGTGAAGGAACTGTCAGAGAGCTGTCAGAAATAGCGGAGCTCTCTGCAGATACACTTTTTGCTGTACTGGAATTCTTCTTCTTTTCATTCTTCTTCTTCTTTTCATTCTTCTTCTTCTTTTCATTCTTCTTCTTATCATTCTTCTTCTTCTTTTCATTCTTCTTTTCATTCTTCTTCTTCTTCTTTTCATTCTTCTTTTCAATCTTCTTCTTCTTCTTTTCATTCTTCTTTTCATTCTTCTTCTTCTTTTCATTCTTCTTCTTCTTTTCATTCTTCTTTTCATTCTTCTTTTCATTCTTCTTCTCATTCTTCTTCTTCTTCTTTTCATTCTTCTTTTCATTCTTCTTCTTCTTCTTTTCATTCTTCTTCTTCTTTTCATTCTTCTTCTTTTCATTCTTCTTTTCATTCTTCTTCTTTTCATTCTTCTCATTCTTCTTTTCATTCTTCTTTTCATTCTTCTTTTCATTCTTCTTTTCATTCTTCTTCTTCTTTTCATTCTTCTTCTTCTTTTCATTCTTCTTCTTCTTTTCATTCTTCTTCTTCTTCTTTTCATTCTTCTTTTCATTCTTCTTCTTCTTTTCATTCTTCTTCTTCTTCTTTTCATTCTTCTTCTTCTTCTTTTCATTCTTCTTTTCATTCTTCTTCTTCTTTTCATTCTTCTTCTTCTTCTTTTCATTCTTCTTTTCATTCTTCTTCTTCTTCTTTTCATTCTTCTTCTTCTTTTCATTCTTCTTCTTCTTTTCATTCTTCTTCTTCTTCTTCTTTTCATTCTTCTTCTTCTTCTTTTCATTCTTCTCATTCTTCTTTTCATTCTTCTTTTCATTCTTCTTCTTCTTCTTTTCATTCTTCTCATTCTTCTTTTCATTCTTCTTCTTTTCATTCTTCTTTTCATTCTTCTTCTTCTTCTTTTCATTCTTCTTCTTCTTCTTTTCATTCTTCTTCTTCTTTTCATTCTTCTTTTCATTCTTCTTCTTCTTCTTTTCATTCTTCTTCTTCTTCTTCTTTTCATTCTTCTTCTTTTCATTCTTCTTCTTCTTCTTTTCATTCTTCTTTTCATTCTTCTTCTTCTTTTCATTCTTCTTCTTCTTCTTCTTTTCATTCTTCTTTTCATTCTTCTTCTTTTCATTCTTCTTTTCATTCTTCTTCTTCTTCTTTTCATTCTTCTTTTCATTCTTCTTCTTCTTCTTTTCATTCTTCTTCTTCTTTTCATTCTTCTTCTTTTCATTCTTGTTTTCATTCTTCTTCTGCTTTTCATTCTTCCTCTTCTTCTTTTCATTCTTCTTTTCATTCTTCTTCTTCTTTTCATTCTTCTTTTCATTGTTCTTCTTCTTCGTCGTGCCCCGTGACTGCCCAAATGAGTGAAGTGTGCGGTGATTCTAAGATCGACGGCACTCATCTGCATGTCATACTGACTGACAGTATTATTTCTCTTCCCCAGCAGACTCCAAGGGCATTTAAATTAAAGGTACAGTGTTCTGCACTAATATAAAGGCTCTCTGAAGCCTAGAAACCCTTTTAATAAGTTAAATTTGCAGTGAATAAATTCGCATCGAATCGAATTTCTAACGCAAATTCGGCGAATCAGCCGAATCAAATTTTTGAATAATTCGCTCATCTCTAATTATCATGTTAGAGCGAGAATCAGCATTGAACCATTAAGCTGTACTTCAGTCATTAAAGTCCAATTTCAGCCAATATTTTTTTTTTTTGGATAGAGTATGACAGATTTGAAAAAACTGTCTGGTTCTTATTTCTTAAATAATATTTGAGAAGAGCTGGGATTTTAATACTTCAAGCAATCAAGCACAAAGAAGTTTTCAAACAAACACACTGCCTTTATTAAGACAGCTTTCAAACACACAGGTCTCACTTAATGGATACCTGGAAGGGACATGTGTAGATATGGGCACCAAACGCCCCCTTCATCAGAGCAAAAATCAGGTATAAAGAAGAATATCAACTTGTGTTCATGCAAATATGACTTATACAGGACACTGGGAGTGTGTCATGAAAGACAGGTATATATATATATATATATATATATATATATATATATAGATATAGATATATGTATATGTATATAAGTGGGGCAGCTTGAAGGATGAGTGCTCAGGGATTCTCGCCCATGCAGGATGAGTAGTTCCAGAATAGTCTGGTTGGAAAGAGAGGACCGATTGTCAGTACTCTGTGAATTGACAAGTACCTATTAGAAATCCGTAACTTTAGAGGTTCAAAGAGTTTTGGGATGGAAGAACCTTCAAACCTTGAGTACAAGGATTCTGGTCTTAAAGGGGTTAGGCTTCAGCAAAGGCAGCAAGAAGGGATCAGCATCTGTATTAATGAGGCAGAGTAGATTGTTTCACAGGTTGTGAGCAAGGTGAAACCTCTGGCAATTGAGATGCTCATTGCTGAATCCCTGCAGCTTGTCTGGTACCCTGATACTCAGAGGTACCCTAACCCAGTACTGGACCAAGAGTGACGGTGAGCCTGCAATGTGCTTCTTTCTTTTGTATCAGAACTGTGCACTGTTTTGCTTTATGTTTGGCTTAGGAAGCTCTTTCCATGTACTTGTTTTTGAAGATACCAATGAAAGGACTACTTTCTTTTACACACTCAATTGGCTGATGTTCCAGAACTACCTAATATTACAGACTATAAAATATTAAAATATGTATATTTTTTATAATAAACCATGGTAAGAAACAAGCAATGAGTTGACATATGAAACAAGAATATGTGTATAAAAACAAAAAAGGTGTTATTAAATGTGCATAAAATATACCATAAAATGGAACCACACAAGCAGTTTTATTATTTATTTTATGTATTTTTAACTGCATTTTTCTCATTTTATACACATCATCTTAATGTGCCAAATCGTTGATTGCATTTTACTATAGATTGTTAAAGAAAAGTTACATCTTTTATACAGTATGTGTTATATTCATACATGCATGGATGCAAGTTCCTATAATTATTGTTTATTATTATTTTTTATGTCTTCATATGTTTTTTTAGCTCTGATGAAGAGGGATTGCTTGAATTGTGAACAGTATTTAGTACTCTTCCACCATTTGGTTTGGTACCTACTTCTCTTTGTTTACACTTTGAGGTTTTTAATACTGTCTGTGTGCCCATTATAAATTTTACCTAACTTGCTGACTTTCTGACAAGAGAACAGAGGGACAGAAAGTGGTGGGAAATCTGTCCACTGTGGACACGGTTCCCAAGAAATAAATCTTGGTAGAGTGGAAAATAGTTAAAACCAGTGTTAAGTTTTTATTACTGGCTGTGTCTTCTTGTTCTGAGAACCCCCATACCCCTAATTTCTTGAACTGGTGTCACTGAGACACAAAGTGAAGATAAATTACCTAAATGGTGAAACAGAGAGCAATAAAACCTGACAAAGGTTCCAAACCCCATACTTATTCTAAAACAACATAGTCTAAAACAAAGAAAAGTTTTGGTTGGATTAGGGCAACTTTGATATGTTAAAGTTGTTGTTTATTATAACAGATGATGATACATATTTTCCTGAAAAAGAAACAAACAAAAACCCGATAATCTCACATTATAATTAAAAAAATTTACTTTTTTGTTATTTAGTAATTTCTGTAGTTCATGTAATAGCTGTGGGAATATGATAAATCACAGCATTTTGTATTAGGATAAGAAGAAATATTTGGTTGAGTTTGTTATTTCTTCTAGCAAATGGCATAGTAATTAATAATGGATGTTTTAGATATGTGTTAGGTAATTAACAGAAAGTGCCAGGAATAAAGTACAGTAATTTGTGAACTGTGATAGTTTATCATACCTCTGATTAATAATTAAAAGTACATTATGATTAATACTTCTTGCCTGCTCAGTAACAACTAGTACCTTGTGTATTATAGTGTGAAGTTCTTGATTCTCTTTCCAGGAGGGAGGTTGCATCTTCATATTGGGAATGTTCTTCCCTGTTAAATGTTTATTATATATTTTGCTTCCAAGGCAGAATTTGTGCTTATCTTTACTGTAAATGCAAGATGGCAGCATGATAAACAGTAGTCTTCATGGACTTCTTCCATAACTCACACACTGAAAGGTACTTTCCAAAATAAGGAATAGTCCAGCCAAAACAGATATTTCATTTCTTTGGGAAAGTATTAGAAAATAAATCAAAGGTAAATCACCTACAGGCTTCCTAGATTTCTCAGGAATACCACTGGTGAGATTTGGGTTTTCCAAGGCATGGGTTGTTCCTATTCTTCTTTTTAAATACGAGCACAATAGGAAAAGAGTAGCAGCATTTCACTGAAGGAGGAGTAAAGACTAGCACAAACCTGTACAATTCAATCTGAGCATTTGATTAAAAATTGCAAAATCAGATTTTGATGTGAAAATGTCAAAATGATCAGTAGATCCAGATACATGTTCAGCTAATGTTACATGCACAATATGGTACAGAAGTAACATATATTAGCAAACAATAAAATACAACTGGAGCACTGTGGAATGATAGGAGATTAATCACTAGTTCATGCTACTTGTGTAATTTACTCCATAGGGGCCATTTGTTCCCTCTGTTTAGCAATCTTTCGCTATTCCTAGTGTTTAACTATAGTTAGCAATTTTATTAACTGTAGTTTTAATGTTATGGACAGCCTTATTCACCAATAAGAAGACTCTGGAGTTGGAAGGAGACAGGGAAAAGAGCAGCTTTTACATAAAAGGCTCCATGCACACTGGATGTTTTGATAACACTGGTAACATTAGCTGTGTAAAGTCACGTTAAAAATGTAATTTTTTCAGCTTTTTTTTAGCATTTTTTTGCATTAGCATTTAGCGGCGTTATGCCGTGTTCAGCAGAGTTTTCCCGCGTTCGCTTTTTCAAGCATTTTTTCCACCCTAAAAAAAAATTTTCTTTGGTCAAAAAAGTACAAAAACACTGGTCTGTGGCAATTTTAAAGTGTTTTACCATGTTTTGCCACGTTTTTCAGCGTTAGAGCATTTTTACAGCTAAAAAAACCCTCTAGAACCAAAAAACATTGACTACAGTCTATGTGTGCATGGACACATAGGATAACATGCTGGGGAGTTTACTGGCTGTAGAAAAAATGTCAAAAGCCAAAAACAGCAGCTGTAAAAATGTCCAGTGTACATGATGACAAAAAATTAGGATCTGCATGTAATCACTGTTGCCACTGTACTGAGCAGGGGCGGACTGACCATTCGGGAACTCAGGCACTGCCCGAGGGCCCGGGGTCAGTAGGGGGCCCCATGAGATGCCTCTGGTACCTTTCATAGGATTTTTTGGGTGTGGTTTGAGTGTGGGTAAGGACACATGGGCCCCATGATCCCCTATTGCCCGGGGGCCCCATGAGTTGTCAGTCCGTCCTTGGTACTGAGCAAACATTTTAGGCAGGTGTGAAGAAATGCTGTAAATTAAAAATACTTTCAAAAATATATTTTTTAATTATTTGTTTGTATCAATGTACAAAATGCAAAGTGAGAGAACAGACGAAAAATTTTAATTTAATATTATTCAACCTAGCATCACTTCTTACACGTGCACACTTGTACAAAGTCAGGGATTTTGTAAGATTACACTCAGGTGCATGAATAACCAAATATACAAAGCAGGTGCTGATTATCAACAATTTCATATGGAGGTTGAAACACAGTCATTAACTGAAACAGAAGTAGCTGTGTAGCAGGCTTAAACTTGCTGAGGAGCAGCTAAACTCTGCTAATAAGTTGACATTGTGGAAGACAGTTTCATGTCACATACACCATGGCAATACTGAGCACAGCAATAAGACACTGCATCAGCAAGGTCTCTCCCAAGATTTCAAAGCAGACTGGGGTTTCAAGGAGTGCTGTTTAAGCTCTTTTGAAGACGCACAAAGAAATGGGCAATGTTGAGGACCGTAGACTCAGTGGTCTGCCAAGGAATCTTAATAAAGCAGATGGCAAGACACATCATGTTCACTTCCCTTTGACAGTGGATGATGTCCATCAGTGCCATCAGCACAGAACTGGCAGAAACCAATTGCACCTAGGTACATCCATCTACTTTCCAGAGAAGCCTGGCCAGAAGTGGTCTTCATGGAGGAATTGCAGCCAGAAGGCCATAACTCCAACTTGGAAACAATGTTAAGCAACTGAACTATGCATGAAAACATAGGTGGTGCAGCAAAAATGGCAGCAGGTGCTCTGGACTGATGAGTCAAAATTTGAAATATTTGGCTGTACCAGGAGTGAAGCATGGTGGAGGTTCTTTGCAAGTTTGGGGCTGTATTTCTGCAAATGAAGTTGGAGATTTCATCAGGATCAATGGTGTCCTCAATGCTGAGAAATACAGGCAAATACATTGTGCTATACCATTAGGGAAGCATGTGATTGACCCCAAATTTATTCTGCATCAGGACAACAACTCCAAACATACAGCCAATGTTATTAAGAACTATCTTAAGGGTAAAGAGAAAAAAAGGAGTCCTGGAAGTGATGGTTTGGTCCCTAAAGAGCCCTGATATTAACATTATCGGGTCTATCTCAGATTACATGACGAGACAGAAGGATTTGAGACAGCCTAGATCCATAGAAGATATGTGGTTAGTTCTATAAGATGTTTGGAGCAACTTACTTGCTGAGTTTTTTCAAAAACTGTGTGCAAGTGTATCTAGATGAATTAATCCTGTCACATGGGTGGTCACATGAAATTTTGATTTGCTTAGATATTTCTGCTGTTTATTTAATTTACATTTTGTTATTTGATAAAAAAAACTATTAACACTTCTATTCATGAAAGCATTCTTAATTTACAGCATTTTTTTCACACCTGCCTAAAACATTTGCACAGTAGTGTATATCTCTGACGTTTTTGGAAAATGTTGTTTTTCATTGAATGTAACCTCTGCTTGTGCATTTTTTTCCATCGTTCTCAGATGGAATAGCTCAGGTTTGTGACAGTTTAACTTTAAATAGTAACTATCCTTAACTATTTTCTTTGTAATGGTGCATGCAAGAGGGGCTTACAGCTTTTTGGTTAAGCAATAGCATTTAACCGAGGTTTTGTTATATGACTGAAGGAAATATTTATTCCTTTGAAGGAAAAGGCAATGGTTACTGGGTAAAAAGAGAGTTCTGCAAAGACAGTGAAAGGAAGTAGACCTAAGGCTGAGAAACTGAATACCATGCCATTTGAGAGGACATAAGTGTGCCCTTTGTTGGGGAGAGCATGGACTGGAGACTGTGGGGTTTATTTACTAAAGCTGGTTTACTTAGTCTTGTGCATGTCTGCATGGAAACCAATCAGCTTCTAGGTTTTATTGCTAAGCCTTAATTGAAAAGTTGAGGATAGAAGCTGATTGGCTAACCATACACAAGATTCTGAGTGAACCAGCTTTGTTCCCTTCCATTGTATGTCAAACTGAATGTGATTGTAAGAAGCTTTGCTGCATCAAAATACATGCACCAGCTAGTAAACCATGATGATCCCATGTTGGAATAATTGTACTTTAACTGCAACTTGGTTTTACTATATTCAGGTATGTGTATGACTTTGGGATCAAGTCACTCATAACACTCTTTTGAGTTGGAATTAAAGTTTAATAAAGTTACAAGCAAGAGCAGCGATGGCTAATTGTTTCCATCTGCACCTTGAAACAACGTACCGTATTTTCCGGCATATAAGACGAGTTTTTACCCCTTGAAAATCTTCTCAAAAGTCGGGGGGTCGTCTTATACGCCGGTATACGGCATGCTGACACTTGGTTTCAGGGCCTTTTTAAGGGGGTGGCGCAGTGCCGCCGCCGCCCCCCCTTCCAACGGAAGGGACACTAAGTACAGGGGTGGGCAGGGGCTGCTGTTTCTTACCTGGCTCCGGTCCCAGTCCCACAACGATCCAGTCCAGGAAGCGCGGCTGCTGCTTCACTCAGTTCGGCCACTGGATGTTCGCGCGGCTGCTCGGCTCCGCCTCCTCACCGGTGATTGGCCACCAAAACTGTAGGTCAGAAAAGGCACACAGGCGGCCAATCACCGGCGAGGAGGCGGAGCCGAGCGGACCCACGAAAATCGAGTGAAGGAGCGGCCGGTAAGTGTGCCGTGCAGAGGTGCTGCTGCAACCACATATGCTGGCTGCAGCAGCACCATACTGGAACAGGGGTCAGCAAGTGTAATTGGTGTCAGTGGGAGGAATAGTGCCCCATCATTGGTGTCACTGATACCAATGATGGGGCATTATTCCTCCCACTGACACCAATGATGGGGCACTATTCCACCCCCCACTGACACCAATGATGGAACACTATTCCTTCCCCCACTGACACCAATGATGGGATACTATTCCTCCCACTGACAGCAATGTTGGAACACTATTCCTGCCACTGACACCAATGACGGGGCACGATTCCTCCCACTGACACCAAAGATGGGGCACTATTCCCCCCACTGATACTAACGATGGGGCACTATTCCCCCCCACTGATACTAACGATGGGGCACTATTCCCCCCCACTGATACTAACGATGGGGCACTATTCCCCCCCACTGATACTAATGATGGGGCACTATTCCTCCCACTGATACCAATGATGGGGCACTATTCCTCCCACTGATACCAATGATGGGGCACTATTCCTGCCACTGATACCAATGATGGGGTGCTATTCCCCCCACTGATACTAATGATGGGGCACGATTCCTCCCACTGACACAAATGATGGGGCGCTATTCCTCCCACTGACACCAATGATGGGGCGCTATTCCTCCCAATGACATCAATGATGGGGCACGATTCGTCGCTCTGACACCATTGATGGGGCACTTTTCCTCCCACTAATACCAATGATGGGGCACTATTCCTCCCACTGATACCAATGATGGGGCACTATTCCTCCCACTGATACCAATGATGGGGCACTATTCCTCCCACTGATACCAATGATGGGGCACTATTCCTCCCACTGATACCAATGTCGGGACACTATTCCTCCCACTGACACCAATGACGGGGCACGATTCCTCCCACTGACACCAAAGATGGGGCACGATACCCCCCCCACTGATACTAATGATGGGGCACTATTCCCCCCACTGATACTAATGATGGGGCACTATTCCTGCCACTGATACCAATGATGGGGCACTATTCCTGCCACTGATACCAATGATGTGGCACGATTCCTCCCACTGACACCAATGATGTGGCACGATTCCTCCCACTGACACCAATGATGGGGCACTATTCCTCCCACTGACACCAATGATGGGGCACTATTCCTGCCACTGATACCAATGATAAGGCACTAATCCTCCCACTAATACCAATGATGGGCACTATTCCTCCCACTGACACCAATGATGAAGCACTATTCCTCCCACTAATACCAATGATGGAGCATTATTCCTGCCACTGATACCAATGATGGGGCACTATTCCTCCCACTAATACCAATGATGGGACACTATTCCTCCCACTGACACCAATGATGGGGCACTATTCCTCCCACTAATACCAATGATGGGACACTATTCCTCCCACTAATACCAATGATGGGACACTATTCCTCCCACTGACACCAATGATGGGGCACTATTCTTCCCACTGGTGTGCATTGGAAGAGGGGTAGTCTTATACGGCGAGTATAGCCCAAACACTATATTTTAACAGGAGACGTAGGGGGGTCGTCTTATATGCCCAGTCATCTTATACGCCGGAAAATACGGTATGTGGATAAAGTGCGCAGTTATGACGGAGTGGAATTTTGGCTAAGTCAGTCACCTGACATACAGGAGTGTATAACCAGAGGGGACATAAGAATACTCCTTTTGTGTTTTGTGGCGAGTCAAGTTAGTATGTGTATCAGTGACTTCCATTTTATTTAACACCATGCCTATTATGCTGAACTTTTTACTAGGAGATTTGCTCAGTGGCCCTTCAAGAATACTTTTTTGACAATTTCAGTTATACAGTTCTTCTTTTCTAGTCCTAAACTTGACATGGTTTATCAAAATAAGCATGGATTTAAACCCAAATACCAGTACTCCGTAAAACTTTAATTTGGATAATGCAAATATGTTAAACCTCAGAACCTTATACATGTTTAAAATTATCCACATAACTAAATTCTTTTTCTGGAAAAAAAACATAAGTATCATGGACATATTTAGAAATCTATGATTTTAAAATTATAACATTACGTCATAAGATATCTATAAAAGAGTTTATCCAGACACAAGAACCCATTGTAAGAAAGGAATGCTGAATGTTAACTCCGGCTGTTATGTGTAATCCTATTATATTCAGTGTATGGAAAGTTATCTTATTATAGAAATAGTGTATGTGTGATGCTATATCTCTAACCAATCAGTAGGGATGTACATGAATTAGTAGGTTTATATGAAGATATGGATATACAGTATGTATATCTATATATAGTGTATCGTTCTGTCCTAAATGTGCATAAAGAATAGTTTTAATCAGTATATATCTACAAATCTGTTTAGTTAAGATTTTACATATTTTACCCTCCAAGACATTTATACAGTTGTCACAAAGTTCAATTTGTTATAGTGGAATATTAATTTTCCCTATAATAAATGAGTTACTTCAATCTCAAAGAAACTCAAAATAATCAGGATTTATCTTAGAGTGGCACTCAGTGGCAAAATGGTGGTAATACTAAAACAAACAATGGGTGAAGTCTGAGACAAAGTCACCAATCAAAGGAAGGTAACGCCTATCGGGGAACCTCATTGGCCAGTATATTCAAATTTTATGAATGTATTTTGTGCCAATAGATAAAAGGGAAAGTCAGGTAGACAGGAAGGATCATATCAGATCATCGTATCATCCCATCTGATCTCATTCCATCCATCTGATCACAACTTTCCATCGGAACACTACCTGCCATCTGTCTGAATATGTACAGTGGGGATCGAAAGTTTGGGCACCCCAGCTAAAAATTTGTATTAATGTGCATAAAGAAGCCAAGGAAAGATGGAAAAATCTCCAAAAGGCATCAAATTACAGATTAGACATTCTTATATGTCAACAAAAGTTAGATTTTATTTCCATCATTTACACTTTCAAAATAACAGAAAACAAAAAAATTGTGTCTGCAAAAGTTTGGGCACCCTGCAGAATTTATAGCATGCACTGCCCCCTTTGCCAAGCTGAGACCTGCCAGTGTCATGGATTGTTCTCAATCATCGTCTCGGAAGACCAGGTGATGTCAATCTCAAAGGTTTTAAATGCCCAGACTCATCTGACCTTGCCCCAACAATTAGCACCATGGGTTCTTCTAAGCAGTTGTCTATAAAACTGAAACTGAAAATAGTTGACGCTCACAAAGCTGGAGAAGGCTATAAGAAGATAGCAAAGCGTTTTCAGATGTCAATATCCTCTGTTCGGAATGTAATTAAGAAATGGAGTCATCAGGAACAGTGGAAGTTAAAGCAAGATCTGGAAGACCAAGAAAAATATCAGACAGAACAGCTCGCAGGATTGTGAGAAAAACAATTCAAAACCCACGTTTGACTGCACGATCCCTCCAGAAAGATCTGGCAGACACTGGAGTTGTGGTACACTATTCCACTATAAAGAGATACTTGTACAAATATGGTCTTCATGAAAGAGTCATCAGAAGAAAACCTCTTCTACGTCCTCACCACAAAAATCATCGTTTGAACTTTGCAAATGAACATATAGACAAGCCTGATGCATTTTGGAAACAAGTTCTGTGGACCGATGAGGTTAAAATTGAACTTTTTGACCGGAATGAGCATAGGTATGTTTGGAGAAGAAGGGGCACAGAATTTAATGAAAAGAACCTCTGTCCAACTGTTAAGCATGGGGTTGGATCAATCATGCTTTGGGGTTGTGTTGCAGCCAGTGGCACAGGGAACATCTCACGAGTAGAAGGAAAAATGGATTCAATAAAATTTCAGCAAATTTTGGATGGTAACTTGATGCCACCTGTGAAAAAGCTGAAGTTAAAGAGAGGATGGCTTCTACAAATGGATAATGATCCTAAACACACCTTGAAATCCACAGGGGATTACATCAAGAGGCGTAAACTGAAGGTTTTGCCATGGCCTTCACAATCTCCTGACCTCAACATAATTGAAAATCTATGGATAGACCTTAAAAGAGCAGTGCGTGACAGACAGCCCAGAAATCTTAAAGAACTGGAAGACTTTTGTAAGGAAGAATGGGCAAAGATACCTCAAACAAGAATTGAAAGACTCTTGGCTGGCTACAAAAAGCGTTTACAAGCTGTGATACTTGCCAAAGGGGGCAGTACAAGATATTAACTCTGCAGGGTGCCCAAACTTTTGCAGATGCCATTTTTTTGTTTTCTGTTATTTTGAAAGTGTAAATGATGGAAATAAAATCTAACTTTTGTTGACATATTATAAGAATGTCTAATCTGTAATTTGATGCCTTTTGGAGATTTTTCCATTTTTCCTTGGCTTCTTTATGCACATTAATACAAATTTTTAGCTAGGGTGCCCAAACCTTCGATCCCCACTGTATCTTACTACATATCTGGCGCACAACTCCAGTCTGTCCAGACACTATTTTGTAGAAGCTCAACTCTACCCATTAAATCGGTAGCCATTTTTTGATTTACATGAGAATTGGAGGGTATCTATAAACTATATCCTAATTTTTATTATTTTTTTAATTATTTTTATACAGTATTTATAAAGTGCCAGCAGTTCACTCAGCGCTATACATTACAAAGAGGGACAGAACATGCGACAGTACAGTCACAATACAATGCGATACACGAGGGGTTCGAGGGCCCTACTCTTCGAGCTTACAATCTAGGAGGAAGGGGATAGTTACCACAAAGTTTAGTGTCATTTTGTGGTAACATAATTGTCTCCTTATGATAAAATAACCACCCACCTGTATAATAGTTTAGTTTTATTTGCTCTTGGGCCATATTGGCATATGGTTTTGAGAATTTTGATGCTTATTCCTTCTGCAGGGGAATAACCACTGAAATTCTGTAAAACACTATTGTCTGATAGTTAGAGATTAATGGTTATTTTGCCTGTGGGGAGAAATTAATTATTGATATTATTCATCTATATATATCTACATGTAAACTAGTGTTTAGGAAAAATTATGCAATTATGCAATTACTGTATGTCCATGTGCATCACAATCGAGCTATTACATTGTGTTTGTATGTGATATTTATTGTAAATAAATAATTTCATAATCTGTAGTCCATAATTACACTGATCTAATCTGTGTTTTAAAGGATTTTTGTTGGCTTCAAATTACTCAGAATTATTAAGCCAGTTAAATTATTTTTAACAATTATTGCTATATTTGCAAGCACCTTTAGCTGACTCAATTAATGGTCCAGCATTACCTGACAGAACATATCATTTTTGGAGGTACTGCTGGATGAATTATTAATTCATATTTCATCAAAAGCACAACAATGTGTATGTGAGATTTAGGTGTACATTTATTAAGCAGAGATAATTTACCTCATTTCAGTTCTCTGTAGATCTCAAGGAAAAATCTTATTCTCTGTCCCCGTTTATGGAGCAGAGAACATTTGTTCTCAGAAGGAGAAGAGAAGTTTTTCTTCTGAGAACAGCTGAAATCTGAGTAGAAGGGGGAGGGGCTACATGTGATCTCTTGAGATAATTGTGTGATTACAGATCACCTGAGTTTAAACAGCGAAACCAAAGTTACAAAGACCATGCAATTACATGACAAAAATAAGCACTGACCCCTGGTACTTTTTTACGCACATTTTGGCACATTCTTTAGATGTATATTTTGGCTCCTTTTTATTGGGCATTTTAGCAATATTTACGTGCATTTTGCCGCTTTTTAGCATGCTGTATTTTTTTTAACATGCAGTATTTTTTTAACATGCATTTTGGCGTGGGTTTTTTTAATGTGAATTTTGGCGATTTTTTTAAACACACATTTAGGTGCTTTAACACACATTTTGGCAGAAGTTATTTTAAATTGCATTTTGGTGTGGTTTGTAAACACACATTTTGGCACTTTTTTAAAGTGAATTTTTTATGCATATTTTGGCAAGCTGCACATCTGCTAGCCACTTTTGGAGCCATTAACAAATAATGGCACCGCAATAATGACATGCATTTGGCATGCATTTCCAGAACACACAAAAAAAACGCAGGTAAAATATGAGCCAAAATATATATTACAAAGCACCAAAATGCACATAAAAAATTGAACTCACATTTTTTTTTAAATATGTGTTGAAAAAAGCAGCAAAATGTTTGTGAAAACGTGCATTAAAATGTGCATTAAAAAAGGTCCAAAAAAACCAAACTGAACCTTTTTGGGCATGGAGTGTTGTGTGTTTTTTCAATGCGCATTTTGGTGCATTGTCAAATGGCAATGTGTGGCAAAATGCATACCTGCTAACAGCATTGGAGTGCCATTAACAATGAATGGCACCCAAAAACACTCTGCGTATTTTAACACAATTGTAGCACAATTTGGAATTGCAGCAAGAATTGTGCAATTCTGCCAACAATTCTGCATTGCTCAGATGTGAATGTGTTGTAAATGACAATACACTGTAACTATACTGTATATGTGTATATATATATATATATATATATATATATATATATATATCATTCCTCACACTAAAAACCCCTCAACACTCCTTCGACCTCACCACTACTGAAGAGGTCACTAAGGTCTTCTCAGAAGCCCGCCTCACCACCTGCCACCTGGACCCTGTCCCCTCACAACTCCTACGGTCCCCCTCTTCTTCCATTCTACGCTCCCTCACTCACATCTTTAATCTCTCCCTCTCTACTGGCACCTTCCCCTCCCCTCTAAAGCATGCTCACATCACCCCCATACTTAAAAAACCCTCCCTGGATCCCACCGATTTGAACAACCGAAGACCCATCTCCCTGCTGCCATTTACATCTAAACTCCTAGAGTGCTTAGTCTTTAATCGTGAGGTGAGTTCCCACCTCACCGACAACAACCTCCTCGATCCCCTACAGTCTGGCTTCCGCCCCCTACACTCCACCAAAACTGCCCTACTCAAACTCACCAACGACCTGCTAACCGCCAAAACCAATGGCCACTATACAGTACAATAATACAATAATAAACAAATATACAATAACAGAGGAGCGCAGCACGATATTTATCTACATATTGGTTGACACTATTGTATGAGTTGGTGTGATGTGTTTGCGAACCTAAAAAAATTTTTGGGGATTTAATATATGTTTATTGAATATTTTTGGGTTGTGTTTGCAGAGAATTCACTGTATTGGCTCACAGGTGGACAGTTGGTTTTGGATTTTTATTTTCACTATACAGTACTCCTACTCCTCGACCTCTCTGCGGCTTTTGACAGGGTTGACCACCCCCTCCTCCTCAAAAAACTACACTCTCTTGGCCTCAGAGACTGCGCTCTCTCCTGGCACTCCTACTATCTATCACAGCGCTCCTTCAGTGTTACCTATAACGCTGCCACCTCCTCTTCACTCCCTCTCTCTGTTGGGGTACCTCAAGGTTCTGTCCTCGGATCCCTTCTCTTCTACACCTCCTCCCTTGGCCAATTGATAGATTCCCATGGCTTCAATTACCATCTCTATGCTGACGACACACAAATCTATCTTTCCACCCTTCAGTCTCCGCCCGTATCACAAGCCTACTAAGCGACATATCGGATTGGATGTCACTCCACTTCCTCAAACTAAATCTTTCCAAAACTGAGCTCCTAGTATTCCCCCCAGCCCGCACCCCCCCCCCTCCCCGACTTCTCCATCAAGACCAACAACACTATCGTCAGTCCCACCCCTCAAGCCAGAGTATTAGGTGTCATCCTAGACTCCAATCTGTCCTTTCAGCCCCAGGTCCAATCGCTGACAAACTCACATCTCCAAGATACGACCGTTCCTAACCTCGGAAACCACTAAGCCACTCACTCACTTCCTTATTATATCATGCCCCGACTACTGTAACTCCTTCCTTATTGGCCTACCTCTCCGCAGACTATCCCCCCTTCAGTCTATCATGAATGCTGCTGCCAGACTCATCCACCTTACTAACCATTCCGTATCCACCACCCCCCTTTGCCAATCCCTCCACTGGCTTCTAATTGCCCAATGGATAAAATTCAAAACGCTAACACTGACGTATAAAGACGTTCATAATACTGCCCCTAATTACATCACTGACCTTGTCTCTAAATACCACCCAAACTGTACTCTCCACTCCTCACAAGACCTCCTACTCTCTAGCTCCCTTGTCTCCTCCTCCCATGCTCATCTCCAGGACTTCTCCAGGGCTCCCCCCATCCTCTGGAACTCCCTACCCCAATCCATCAGACTATCGCCTACTCTGCTCACCTTTAGGCGCAGTCTGAAAATCTCTCTCTTCAGGGAAGCCTACCCCGCCCTCAGCTAATACTGAACTCCTCTACTCTTCCAACCACTCCATCCCTCACAGCTATTTCCTCCTGTACCACTATCCCCTCCCTCCTAGATTGTAAGCTCCAAGGAGCAGGGCCCTCGAACCCCTCTTTTATTGAATTGTATTGTTACTGTACTGTCTCGTGTACTGTCTTCTACCACAATGTAAAGCGTTGAGCAAACTGTCTGCGCTATATAAATCCTGTATAATAAAATATAATAATATATATGCTAATAGACATAATATACAAATATAGTGTACTATACAAATATACATACATAAACATATATAGTTAGAATTTATATCAATGTTTAACCCTGCTGGTGCTGATATCAGGAAGAAAAAGGGCTTCTTCCTTACATCACATCACATACAGTGCACTTTACTAAAACAACCAGGCACAAAAATAAAAATCAAGGTATGTTTAATGTTTAATGCTGCCAGAATGAACCAAACATGGCAGAATGAGGGGTACATTGTCCACTCTAAAGATTTCCATTCTCTGAGCCTTCTGAATTCTATAGAGCCTAAATATACAGTATATCAAGACATTATATTATGTAGACTACAATAAATTCTATATATTTAGCATAGTAAATGTATTAAAAGAAATGTGAATTTACCTTTCTTTTAATGATAAATTCAGGGATTCTCCTTCACCTTGCTAGATAGTATTGGAGGAGGAGGGAGGGACATGGCAAGGATTTTACATCTGTTCACTAGTCACCTGCACATGCAATAATATCCTGTCTATCTAAAGGGTTGTGGGCAAAGCCAAGTGTGGCTTTTAACTGATAGTGTTATCAACATTGTCAACATTTAAGAAGCCTCCCTAGCTGCAGCAAAGGTGACAATGCTGCAGTGATGTCACTGCAAAGGAAGAGTGTTGTCACCCTATCAAATAATGGGCCTGTCTGATGGCCCTGCAAACTGGATCACTAAATACTTAGTGCTAAGTACTTAGAAAATAATTGAGGGGTTACTTATAAAACTCAATACCTGCTAGTTGTACCAGTAAGACCAGGGTCTTAACACCTTACAAATAAAATGTTTCATTTTGACCATAGCTACATTTCAATGGGGGAGCTTTTTGCAATTGCCCTGATTACCTAGCTTCTAAAAAAAAAGTACAGTTGGTTTTTAATTTTAATGAATGAGCCACAAGTCAGCTACAGAATTGCTTTGGTTATAAAAATGTAAGCATCATAAAAAATAGGGCTCCACTGTACATGCATAATAAGTTCTTAATTAGTGGTGATTTGCAAAGCAGGCAAACTGGAGAACTGCACATGTTTTGATGCCTTTGAATATATACATGTTAATGTGTCCAGCCTGCAAAGAATCATACAACTCATGAATTAAATACTACATTTAAATATGCAGGTGAATCAAACATTTGTGATTACCATATTTTTGACCATATCATTAATATTTACTTTCACTTAAATAAATGTATTTTTACTTGATACCTATATAGGTAGGCTGAACCTGAAAGATCCCAAGCTGAAGAGCTAATGTATCTCCAAAACTCCAAATTACCATCTTTATATCTAAGTATAAAGTAGTTAAAATAATAAATTAAAAAAATCCATGTGATGATCTTGATGCTATAATACGTTGTTCTTCCCTCATTAGCAAATTGACCTGTGGTGCCACCATCCAGAAGCTCTACCTCTATCATAACACTGATTTTCTAAGTAATCATTTAAATAATTAGTTTTTGAAAGTAAACAAAACAAGATCACATACGTTATTCATGTTCTGGGAAGTATTTTAATATTTTATTTCAAAAGCTAATTTGTTTAGATGAGAACATTTGCATCTCTATTTCAGGCAATTTCAAAGTTGCATTCCATAGACTATAGATGATTATATGCAACATAATTCAAAGAACTGTAAATCACTGTTCATAGAAAAGTTACTACAGTAGCTATACTCTGACACACCACATTTTAACTGTAATGGAATTTCTTTCCTTGATGAGAAATGGGATGTGTGTTGATGCTGCCAAACAATTGGGTGGGTCCTGGGGCGGACTGACAACTCATGGGGCCCCGGTGTCCTTGCCCAAACTCAAAAAAGCCTATGAAAAAGATACCAGGGGTATCTCATGGGGCCCCCTACTGACCCTGGGCCCTCGGGCAGTGCCCAAGTTTCCAAATGGTCAGTCCGCCCCTGGGTGGGTCTGTCTCTGAATAACTGCTAATATGAGGTAGACATGACCACTTGTTGGAAGCATCAGCACAGAACCCAGAACCATTAACAAAGAAATCACTGTTGGTGGTTGTATACATTGTGCCCAAGCCATGCAGTGCATTAGCTATGTTTTGGAATCAACGCAGTAAAAAAAAGTAGAGTTTATCAGTCCTTAGATGTAGCAGCTGCATTAGCTTTAATTTCTGAAACTTTTTTCCCGTTATTTTTACCTGGAAATCCTGAAAATAACACACTGTTGTTCATGGTTATACTCCATTCTCCATTGCAGTATTATTTGTGTAAGCCACTTTGTATATAGACGGTATCCCACAATCTTACTGGCACTGTTAGTACCTAAGATGGCACCTACCCCAGTAACAAAAGTCCAGTGGACTTCAGGCATTCAACAGCAAACAGGAAATGACATATCACTAAAAACACACCCTATGTGTTTTGTCTATTGACTTCCTCAGAACACCATTTACTTCTATTTGGACTTTTTATTGCCCTTTGTTATTGCACAGTAGGATACATCTATTAGTAAGGGAATAACACTGTTGTTTCATTATATTATTTCAAAGTACACTGTTTCTTTAAAATAGCAATTTTTCACAAGTAATATGGGTTCATTCATATCTAGTGATGTATTTTTTTTTTTAGGTTTGAATAATTTGGTTTATACAGTATATTGGCAGTTTTATTTTCTAAATTGAACTAATTTAAAATTATGATACTAAATTTTGCATTTTAATTGGATCAAAGTAATGTTTATTGAATATAAATGTATGTTCATAACATGTTTGGCCATATGTTGCTGGCAACAAAATATGGTTGGATTGTGCTAGATCAAGTTGTTAATTTCGGGGAGCTAGCAGAGCTGCATCATGCCAAGACTTTACATCTTTTGAAAATTCCTTGCAAAGCTGGACATTCAGAGATTATTGGAATTTGGTGTTATGTGCTATTAAGCCAGGTCGATCTGGTAAAAGGATAAACTAGCTGTAGTGAATGGGTTGTCCTTTCTGCTGACATCTCTATCAGAACACTGTAACTGATTATTGCCCATTTTAATGTAAATGTTTGATTAGTATTCTCAAAATGTTGTCTATGTGATACACAAGGATGATACAATGAATCCCAAAATAAAAGGTATTTCTTTACAACATTTTAAACTGAATCTGCTATTTGTGCCTACCAGGCAAAATAACAGGTTCACTAAGAGAAGTTATGGTCAAGATATAATTACTTTGCAAGTACTCTCAAATCCCCTACTAGTGCAGCATAGACTCTGGGTGCAAGTTACACATTTATGAAAGATAAAACTTGCATACATTCTCACAAGATGTGACAGCACTTGAACCTGGCAACTAACCACTCAGGCAGCACCCATTGGGGCAGCACAATGGCTTAATGTTTAGCACCTTTACCTTGCAGGAACCTCAGTTAAAATCCTATTTAAGATACTATCTGCATGGGCTTTGCATGTTTTTTTCTGACATTCTTAAGACATGCAGGTAGGATTATTGATTCCGATTTAAAACTGATCTTAGAATATGTGTGCATGTATGTATACATGGGAGATAGATCCTTGAGAGCAGATACCAATGTGAATATTAATGTAGAGAATGCCTATTATGAAGAAATAAATAAAATTAGGAGGTAAGTAGAATGTCTGGACATTTCTAAAAGTTCTGGTTGCTCAGTAGTACAGGGAGCATATTAAGCATAATTCAAACCTGCCTCAGTTTGTAATATTAGGAAAGTATGGGTACATTTTAAATAGCTGTTTGAAAATATATCCACTGCATTGATAGCGGTCTTAAGCAAGTCTCAGTTTCTAGTGTGTTCACAATTAGCATTAATTTATCATTTTAAACCAGAACTTCAATTTTCTGTCACTTTAAATTGTTTGGAGCAGCTTGGTTAAAAAAAAAAAAAAAAAAAAAAAAACACCATACCATTGTAGAATGGTCTGGTCCTTGTGGATGATGTAATACACTGTAATAATTTACACAGCCTTGTATTTATTTCCATGAATTCCCAAGGTGGAGAAGTGGGTGAATGATGTCACAAGTTCTACCTTGGCAAATTAGAGTAATGTTTTTTTATTCATAAAGTTATTTATTTAGCGCATTCCCAGTGGCCAGATGGTTCTACAATGGTAAGCATTCATTTTAACCAAGCTGGTCCAAGCAATCTATTTAAAGTGACAGGAGAGCTCAAGTTCTGCTTTAATTTTTTTTTGTTTCACCTCTGAGCTATGCCCTGTCCTGGTGAAGCAAGAGTGGGCAGGGATGGTCCACTAGACTACTTGTTCAACAGGACCCACACCAGCCAGCTTTTTGTAAGAATACAAAATCAACATTAGACTGTATATTTTCACTGAAAAGCCTCCCAAAACTTTGTAGTGAGTATGTGAACAGTCTTTAAAACCTTTTCATAGGCTATTTTATCAACAGCACTCTGGGCAGCCATTTTCAAATTAAAAAAACAAAAACATAAAAACAGTGTATAGTGGGAGGACCAAAAGCACCACATCCTGCAAGGATGTTTGGGAGTGTGAAGGACATGTGACTGTGATTTGCCCATATGTCATGATTTATTTGTGGTGAGACTGAATACCTGAATAAAAAGTGATTGTAATTATTGAGTTAGGTGCTTTCATATAATTGAATGGATGTTTTCTCATTGATATAGTATACTTCAGGTAGTTCTTCCTTATAAAACCAATCTGAGGAAACATGTTGAAGCTACTACATGAAGTCTTATCTACCCACAGATGAGGACATCTGCACAAAGTTACTTATCCAACATATGCTGGAAATTGATTGGTATTCTTGTCTTTTTAATTGAATGGTTGTAATGGATATTTTTTTAAGTAAAACAGTGACTTTTTATAAAGAAATGTGTTAGGTGTAAGACACAAAGTAATTTTTTTAATATTCAGTTTAAAAAAAAAAATCAACATTAGAGTTTGTTTATTTTGATGAAACATATCCACCAAATATTGTAATGAGTGCATATATTATATTTTATTTGTTTTTTTTTTTCTTTATTTATCTTCTTCACATAAAACTTTGGTTTTTATCTTATATCTTTTACCTTTCTCCTTTTTTACTTTTAGTTATTAAAATGTTTCCACCATAATTTCTTTCACAGCACTACACATTCACACGTGTTGATATTTTTCTATCACAGCCAATGATGCAAACTTAGAGAAGAAAAACTGATTTTTTCTGAATGATGCAAACTTAACCAGCGGCTCTGTGTGTCCTCTCCAGGTCTGTGACCAAGCCCTGGTGGGTGGGGTGAAATGCATCAGAGGTTGTGGCTGGAGTGGCAGCTGAGGCCAATACTGACTTTATTGGGCTGGTCCAAGTGGTGTTTATCTCTATTACATACTTACACTCTTGGATTGTGTTGAGACACCAGCTCCCACTTGCTGTGTACCAGCGGGGTAACTCTGCACTGTCTGGCTTTGAACGGTGCTCAAGTCTGTTACATTGAGTGCATGCACAGTCTTTAAAATATTTAAATAGGCCACTTTTTCAACCAGCTTTTAATAAAATAATCAACATTAGAGTATAGAGTAAAAAAGCCCCCCAAATGTTGAAGAGACTATGTGCGCAGTTTTCATGCATTTTGGCAAGACTGCTTTGTCAACAGGAACCACACCTGACAGTGTTTAATTTAAAAAAAATCTTCATTACAGTTTGACTGTAAAAAGCCTAAAAAACAATTGTAGTGATTAAGTGCACAGTCTTTAAACAGCTTTTGTAAAAAATAAACTTTAGGCTGTTTATTTTGCTGGAAAAAAAAGCAAAAATATTTTAGTGAGTACATGCACAGATCACAAATTTTGACTAGGCTCTTTTTTCAACAGGTTCCTCACAGGCAGTTTGTTATATAATAAAATGTATATTTCAGTGTATTTATTTCACGGAACAAAAAACTAAATACTATTGTGTGTATATACCAGTGATGGCGAACCTATGGCACACATGCCAGAGCTGGCACGCAGAGCCATCTCAGTGGGCACGCCAGGAAGAAGAGGATGATGAGCGCGCATGGACCGGCCATCCAGATCTCGTCCACACTGGATCCCCATCAAACTACATTTCCCACATGTCTCTGGGGCCAGGGTGGGCGTGGACGAGAGGAAACGGCTCCAATGCGGCTCTGGCACCAGGGGTGATGTACCCGGGGATGGGCGCGGAAGAGTGGAAGAGGCTCCCACACTGCTCCCACACTGCTCCGGGGCCAGGGGCAACGTGTTCAGCGTGGATGGGAATGAGCTGCTGGGTTGGAAGCCACACCGACGCTGCCAGAGGTGAGATTGCTTGCAGTGTCATCCATCAGTGCCCAGCAGTGTCGCCTGTCAGTGCCCAGCAGTGTTGCCCATCAGTGCTGCCCATCAGTGCCATCCATCAATGATGCCCAGCAGTGCCATCCATCAGTGCCCAGCAGTGTCGCCTGTCAGTGCTGCCCAGCAGTGCCACATGTCAGTGCCCAGCAGTGTCGCCCATCAGTGTCGCCCATCAGTGCCATCCATCAGTGCCCAGCAGTGTCACCCATCAGTGCTGCCCAGCAGTGCCACCTGTCAGTGCTGCCCAGCAGTGCCACCTGTCAGTGCTGCCCAGCAGTGCCACCTGTCAGTGCTGCCCAGCAGTGCCACCTGTCAGTGCTGCCCAGCAGTGCTGCCCATCAGTGCCACCCAATGATGCCCAGCAGTGTCATCCATCAGTGCCCAGCAGTGTCACCCATCAGTGCCCAGCAGTGTCGCCTGTCAGCGCTGCCCAGCAGTGCCACCTGTCAGTGCTGCCCAGCAGTGCCACCTGTCAGTGCTGCCCAGCAGTGTCGCCCGTCAGTGCTGCCCATCAGTGCCACCCAATGATGCCCAGCAGTGCCACCGATCAGTGCTGTCTGTCAGTGCGTCCAGGTAGGCAAGTGGTTAATTGCAGTGTTGGCACTTTGAAATAAAAAAGTTGGTTTGTGTTGCAGTTTTGGGCACTCGGGTTCAAAAAGGTTCGCCATCACTGGTATATACTCTTTACACACTTTAACATGCTTTCTCAAAAGAAAAAAAATAATAGAATTTATTTATTTCACTGTTTAAAACCTCCAAGGTATTGTAGTGAGTACATATGCAGTCTTTAAATACTTTGAATAGGCTGCATTTTTTCAACAGATCCCACACCAGACGACTTTTAATAAAAAAAAAAACAAGTAATAAATACAGTGTATTCATTTAACAGAAAAAGCCCCCAGATATTGTAATGAGTATGTTCACAGTCTTTTAAAAAACTTTTACAAACTACTAAATCCCACCCCCACACTCCCCCTTTAAAAAATAACTGAAAGTGAAAGAAATATCAAATTGTGAAATAAAAAAAGGAACCCCTTTAAAATAAGCCACAAACAGTAACTGTGATTGTAATCTTGATGATGACACACAGAAATGTGTATCTTCCTGTAAACACTCTGTACTCTTTCCATAATCTGCCAATTAACTGTCAATGTAAACATAGACATTATCAGGAATCAGCAAAAGCACCTAGCTCTTCCTGATAACACTCTGCCATCGCTCTCTAATTGCTAAGAACTGTGCAAAACACTGTGGGGGTGTCTGCGACTATGATGTAAATTTGGAAAAAAAATATATTTTTGACTTTTTGCTATTAAACATGTGCAGTAAAAAACATTTAGGCCAAAATGTGTTCTACTACGTCTTTGCTAAAAAAAAATTCCAATATGTGTAAATTAATTGCTTTACGTGAACGTTATAGCGTTTACAAATGGTGGTATGTATACTGGGCTTTTTTTTTTCTACTAGTAATGGCGGCAATCAGCAACTTATAGCGGGACTGTGGGGGGCATTCTGACACTGAGGGGAATTGACTTGGTGTCACTGACATCCCCAGTGACACCAATACAGTGATCAGTGCTAATAAAATGCACTGACACTGTACTAATGGTACTGGGCATGAAGGGATTAACATATGGGGTAATCAAAGGGTTAACTGTGTACTGTGTGCTTTTTTACATCATGTTCTGTGTTTGTGCTTCACTGTAAGCACACTGCTTTGCATGGCTGTTCTGTGCAAAGCCATGCAAAGCAGTGTGCAGGAGCTGACAGGGAGGAGAACTGTTTTGTTTACTAACAGTTCTACCCCCATTGGAGATCCTGAGTGATCTCCGGCTGAGACCCGGTGACTGACAGCTACGGCCATGAAAGGTGGCACTGGTAGGGCGTGCGCGTGCGCCCCCTACCCAGAAATGCAATATCACAGATATATATGTGATTTTGCGCACAGTTGCCGCCGTGTAGCAATATTTCTGCTATGGGGCAGAGCTAAAGTGGATAAATCAGCTATGTGGTTTCACATGTTTGTAACAAAAATCTCTGCTTTTAACCTAAGATGTTGAAATAGTTTAATTAGGATTTTTTTCACTGACTAGCTATAGGAGTATTCTGGGGATTTTTTTTTAGTTTATTAATCTTAGCTTGTGTACCTTTCCTTTCCCTAATTATAAACTGATCTGAGCTGCTGCCATTTTTGCTTTACCCAAATGACTGCCACCCAGAGAGAGAGAAAAAGAGAGAGCTAGTAAGAGAGAGAAGAGAACATAAATTTTATTTGAAGTTATTTTTACACCTAATACATAATAACAGTAAAAGATGTCCAGTATATTCAGCATCATATGTCATTTTGGTTTGGACCACCAAAAATATCTATGAGGTAATAGGAAACAGTTCCAGTGTGACAAAAGTGTTCTAAGACTCCGCTAGCAGAGAGCATGTGTCTATGAGATGTGTCTATTTGCTACCTTTTTGAAAGTCTATATGTGAGTGACTAAGAAGAGGAAGTTTTCCTTTAGATTCAATTTCCATCTCAAATTTTACAGATAAGGCCAAGGAATTCAAAGCTGGAAAAAAGCCAGGGAGATCAATTACAGCTGCCTGGGTGAAGAGAGCCAAACGGTCATCAACATACTGTACCATATCCATAGTACAGGGCACCACGTGGGTTATTCCAAAACAGGATCGGATCAGGTTACAGGAAAATGCTATACTCTGTATGTTAGCTGTGTTATGCTCATAAATCAATGATTGTGGTGACTACAGTTTGAATCAGTTGGATTTATTATATTACTGGATGAGCAAAGCATTGCAAATGCCTGCATGATTTTGGATTCCTTAAAAAAAGAGCTTGCATACTGTTATTTGGAATATTCTATAAGTATTTGCATTACATGGCATTACATGCCTGCTTAGTTACACTTTATAGTATGAAAGTCATTTAATGCAGAACACAATACAAACACACACTGTTTGTGAATGAATGCTCAGACTTCTGATGGCCTATTTGAGACTTGGTTTCCACCCTTTATTTTATAAGTATAATTTAACTCAAAAGATGTAAGTTCTTTTGATATCTATTTAATGCTGAATTCCATATGAAATACTATACATACATGAACAGTTTTACCTAGCAGATTATTTGTAATTCTGTGCAATGACAGACAGCACAACCAGGTACTTCCACAACCGCAGCACCAGAACCATGATTCTGAACCTTTGCTTGTTGATTAGACAGAAAAGCAAGGTTTTTGGATATTTTCGCAATCAGGCTAGAAATTGGGTTTACACTTGGGTTAAGGATGCTGCTCTGCAAACACTTATTCCTCTTTTCCCCTATTCTCTCCTATTCAGTCAACATGTTCTTCAGTCTAAATCCTGCTGTAAAGATGATTTCATCACAAACCTTTGTCACCAACAACTAGTTAATACAGCAGACCTTTAACCACTGTACACCTGCGCTATAGCCGAAAACAGCTACAGCATGGTTGTCCAGTTCTGGTAGGGCGTCACATGACATCCTTCAAGAACGTGCCCCACATACACCCCCAGCAGCTCGCACCCGACGCTGTCAGTGATCGCTGTCTCCTACGGCCAGGGGCGACTGACCATTCGTGCACTCAGGCACTGCCCTAGGGCCCGGGGTCAGTAGGGTGCCCCATGACATGCCCCTGGTACCTTTCATAAGCTTTTTTGGGTGTGGTTTGAGTGTGGGTGAGGACACAGGGGCCCCATGATCCCCTATTGCCCGGGGGCCCCATGAGTTGTCAGTCCGCCCCTGCTCACGG
This sequence comes from Staurois parvus, assembly GCF_062004578.1. Classification (NCBI taxonomy): domain Eukaryota; kingdom Metazoa; phylum Chordata; class Amphibia; order Anura; family Ranidae; genus Staurois; species Staurois parvus. The sequence continues at coordinate 9,989,091 of NW_028317951.1, forward strand.
CATGAGGAAAGTACCACCGATAACCAGCAAATGCCACAGAGCAGATCTGCACTGATCAGTGCTTCCCAGCAGTGCCACCCATCAGTGCCCTGCAGTGCCACCCATAAGTGTCCAGTGTCACCCATCAGTGCTGCCCAGCAGTGCCACCCATCAGTGCCCACCATTGCCGCCCATCAGTGTCATCAGTCAGTGCCGCCTGTCAGTGTTGTCAATCAGTGCCACCAGTGCTACCTATCAGCACTGCCTATCAGTGCCCATCATTGCTGCATATCAGTGCAGCATCATCATTGTCTTCTCATCAATTCCCATCAGTGCTGCCTCATCAACGCGCATCAGTGAATGAGAAAAATGATCTGTTTGCAAAATTGAATAATAGAAAAAAAGAAAAACTTTTTTTTTCAAATTGTTTGCTATTTTTTTGTTTATAGTGAAAAAATAAAAATCCCAGTGGAGTATAAATACCACCAAATGAAAGCTCTATTTGTGTGAAAAAGATAAAAATTTCATATGGGTACAGTTTTGCATGACCACGTAATTGTCATTCAAAGTGCAACAGTGCTTAAAGCTGAAAATTGGCCTTGGCAGGAAGGGGGTAAAAGTGGCCTGTAGGCAAGTGATTAAAATGTTACCAAGTAAAAGAAAGTTGAGTTACTTTCTATAGCTGCTTGAGTTTCCAGACTTCTGCCATCATACTGGATTCTATCAGCTCTCTTTTAGTTGATTAGTGTCTTGGCAACAGATGACAAGAGAAGACATAACATTTCTTTTCCAGACAGCAGGACTGGTGTAAGTTACTTTGTAATTTGCTGGACACATTTTAGTTTTTATGAAAATGTTCCTTATTAACAAACAGATTCTGCTTCAGATCTTTTTCTCCCTAATAATATGATATTATAATTAATATCATAAGTAGCAATGCAGTCAGCTTTAATTTGTGTTCCAAAACATACCTTGATGTAAATTTTTGCAGCTGACAAAGTCATTTATTTTCTTTACAGGGTGACACGTATAGCTATACCTTCTAGTAAAATTTATTTACAGAAATAACTTTTTTCTCTTCGTTTTGAAATGAGAAAATAATTTCAAGTCTACGGTCATAATGCAATTACTTTTCTTATGCTTCACACAAATTGCTTTGGTTCTATTGCTTTGTATAGAAATCAGCAAGCAGTAATCACATTGCATATTACAGTGTACCAGAGATACAGCATTTAAGTCATTCTGATATTTCCAAATGGATGCCATTTTGTTTTGTAATGTGCCTGAACTGGGCTATGTTACATGCTTTTATGATTTGTTTAACTACTAAATTATGCTCAAAATACTCTATTGCATAAGAACATTATTATTATTACTACCCCCGTTACTACACTGGAGGGTTCCAAACTCAGTCCCATTGTAAGCAACAAAAAGAGATTTTTGTAACAATTGAAATGTTTGTTGAATGTGTATTTCTATTTGTATAAGGCTGTTTATCTAGAAATCATCAGTCTTACATAAATCCAATAATTTATGCACTATGTTTGGGTAGTCAGTTCCAGATGAAATATTACAACAGAGGAGAACATGTTCCTGCTACTAATATTTCACATAAACCCTGCTGACTGATGAAGCAAAGCTTGTCACTGCCATCTTCTCTAAAAAGATTACTGACACAAGTACACTAAAGGAAGGCAGCATAGGGTTTCATGTGATCTTTAATCAGTTACTAGTGTGTGTGTTTGTGTGTATATATATATATATATATATATATACACACACACACACACATATATACACACACACACACACACACACACACACACACAGTCCCAGCAAATTTCTGTAACCCATATTGCACTGTATGGACTTTGAACTTTGGCCAGTAGGCTTAGAGTGGTTAATAAGGGGGTTTTTATTTAAAGTTGTCTTAAAGCTTCTTTTTTTCTGAAAATAATAAACATGTTATACTTACCTGCTCTGTGCAGTGGTCTAGGGTCCCTCTTGCTTCTCTACTTCTACTAGTTCCCCCATAGCAAGCCACTTACTATGGGGGCACTTGTGTGGGCTTGATTCTGAGCCAGGCTGTGTATGTCCTAGACACACATAGCACAGCTTGGCCCTGTCCCCCATGGCCACCTTACAGGATATGACTGACAGCATCAGGGCCAATGGTTCCTGCAGCTGCTGAGTTCTCTGTGAGAATAGAATGCGAGGAGAGGAGATGCTGCTGATGGGCACAGTGCTGTATTGAGCTCGGGCAAGCGTTTAAGAAGGGCGGGGGAGCAGTTTTTGAAAGTCTTTTTGCCTTAATGCAATGAACGCATTAAGGTTAATAACCTTTTGCTGTTATAAGTACTTTAAGCCAGTCCCTTCATTAAAGGAAGATGAGGCATAGAGTAACCATAGTGTCAGAGAAAGCACAGGGAAAGTTTGCATAGGGATTGATCGGGGTCAGTTAGGAAACTACTTTAATTCTAATTGCTACTTCTTTTGGTAATCAACCCCTTTTCTGCTTTATTATTATTGCCTTTTTTGTTTTTAACTTTATTTTGTGGTTGACTTAAGGTCAGCAATAACTTTTTGCTGCTTTCCTACATACCAATTTTGTTTGTTTTTATTTTTTTGCTGTAATACTTCCTTTTTTATAGTTGATTTAGTTAATATAGTTGGCAGTCCCTTTATTTTTGGTTAAAGTACTTTTTGCCACAAGGCTGGGTTTTTTCATTGCATTTTTTAAGTTTGGAGTGCTCAAAGTGGAGCATTCACTTTTTTTTTACTGACCATCAGTTCTTTGAACTGCCTTTTGTTCGCAGTAAAAAGCTATATCATTTGAAAGAAAAAAAATTATGCATAAGAAAATTGTTTAAATAACCCACCTCACATTATACAGTATAGTATTATTCAGATTCACTGTACCCTGCCCCATCCCCATAGGTATAATAAAAGTTATGCATACAACAATCAAGGTCTGTTATCCCTGTCCAGCAACTGTTGTGCACTGCTGTATCCTCTGCAGTATCTACATTCTTGTAGCAAAACTCTATCGGGTTTAGGTCAGAACTCTATGCAGGCCAATCAAGTTCCTCCACCCCAAACTTGCTCATCCATGCCTTTATGGACCTTGCTTTGTGCACTGCTGCACAATCATGTTGGAACAGGAAGGGGCTATCCCCAAACGGTTCCCATAAAGTTGGGAGCATGAAATTGTTCAAATGTCTTAGTATGCTGATGACTTAAGAGTTCCCTTCACTGGAACTAAGGAGCCAAGCCCAACCCCTGAAAAACAACCCCATACCATATTCCTCCCTCCACCAAACTTTACACTTGGCACAATGCAATCAGATAAGTATCGTTCTCCTGACAACCACCAATTCCAGACACGTCCATCAGATTGCCAGACAGAGAAGCGTGATTGATCACTCCAGAGAACACGTCTCCACTGCTCTAAAGTCCAGTGGTGGCGTGCTTTACACCACTGAATTTGATGGTTTGCATTGCACTTGGCGATGTAAGGCTTGGTTGCAGCTGCTCAACCATGGAAACCCATTCTATATGCACTGTTGTTGTGCTAATCTGAAGGCTACAGGAAGTTTGGAGGTCTTAAGCTATTGACTCTGCAGACAGTAGGCAACTTCTGCACGTCAGCATGCTCTGACTCCGCTCTGTCATTTTACGTGGCCTGCCACTTTGTGGCTGAGTTGCTGTTGTTCCCATTTGCTTCCACTTTGTTACAATACCACTAACAGTTGACCATGGAATATTTACAAGCAAGGGAATTTCACGGATGGACTTATTGCACAGGTGGCAACCTATCACAGTCCCATGCTTGAATTCACTGAGCTCCTGAGAGCGATCCATTCTTTCACAAATGTTTGTAGAAGCAGTCTGGGATTTTCATGCATGACCATCTCTAGTGTTTAGAGATTGGTCCTAACAAAAGAAAATATCCAGTGGGCGGCAGTTGTGTGGATGAAAATGCCTTATCAGAGGTCAGAAGAGAATGGGCAGACTGGTTCGAGGTGATAGAAAGGCAAAAATAACTCAAATAAACACTTGTTACAATCAAGGTATGCAAAATATCATCTCTGAACACAAACACATCGAATCTTGAAGAAGATGGGCTACAGCAGCAGAAGACCACACCGGGTGCCACTCCTGTCAGCTAAGAAAAGAAAACAGAGGATACAATTCACACAGGCTCACCAAAATTGGACAATAGAAGGTTGGAAAATGTTGCCTAGTCTGATGAGTCTCAATTTCAGCTGCAACATTCTAGATTTTCTTGGGACACTTTGGGCCCCTTAGTACCAATTGTGCATCGTTTAAACACCACGGCCTACCTGAGTATTGTGTTGACCATGTCCATCCCTTTATGACTATCTTCTGATGGCTACTTCCATCCGAATAATGCACCATGTCACAAAAACTCAAATCATCTCAGACTGGTTTCTTGAACATAACAGTGTGTTCACTCTACTCCAATGGCCTCCACAGTCACCAGATCTCAATTCAATAAAGCACTTTTGGATGTGGTGGAACGAGAGATATGCAGCACTTCTGCAGCAACTGCTTGATGCTGACATGTCAATATGGAGCAAAATCTCTGAGGATTGTTTCCATCCAACATCTTGTTGAATCTGTGCCATGCAGAGTTAAGGCAGTTCTGAAGGCAAAAGGGGGTCCAACCTGGTACTAGCATGTATACCTAATAAAGTGGCTGGTGAGTATATCTATCTATCTATATATAATATATACACACACACACACACACACACTGCTAAAAAAAAAATATTAAAGGAACACTTTTTAATCAGAGTATGCCATCAAGTCAATTAAACTCCTTGAATATTGATCTGGTCAGTCAAGTAGCAGAGGGGGTTGTTAATCAGTTTCAGCTGCTTTGGCGTTAATGAAATTAACAACAGGTGCACTAGATGGGCAACAATGAGACAACCTCCAAAACAGGAATGGTTTTACTGGTGACTACTGACATTTTTTCCCCCTACTCATCTTTTCTGGCTGTTTTTCACTACTTTTGCATTTGGCTAAGGTCAATGTCATTGACCTGGACCCTACAGAGGTTGCACAGGCAGTCCAACTTCGCCAGGATGGCACATCAATATGTGCTATTGCCAGAGAGTTTGCTGTGTCTCCCAGCACAGTCTCAAGAGCATGGAAGATATTTCAGGAGACAGGCAGTTACTCTAGGAGAGCTGAACAGAGTCATAGAAGGTCCTTAGCTCATCAGCAGGACCAGTATCTGCTCCTTTGTACAAGGAGGAACAGGATGAGCACTGCCAGAGCCCTACAAAATGACCTCCAGCAAGCCACTGGTGTGAATATCTTTGACCAAACAATCAGAAACAGACTTCATGATGGTGTCCTGAGGGTCCGACATCTTCTAGTGGGCCCTGTGCTCACTGCCCGACACCATAAAGCTCAATTGGCATTTGCCATTGAACACCAGAATTGGAAGGTCTGCCACTGGCACCCTGTGCTTTTCACAGATGAAAGCAAGTTCACCCTGAGCACATATGATAGAAAGGGTCTGGAGAAGCCATGGAGAACATTATGCTGCCTGTAACATTGTTCATCATGACCGTTTCGGTGGTCTGGAGAGGCATATCCATGGAAATATTTTTATTCAAAATAGATCTTGCAACCAGCATACAATTTTATACAAAAGTAAAAAAAAATACACAAAATAAATAACATAAGCCATCATACTGGTAATAAACAAAATAGAAACTGGATAAATCTCCAGGGCACACCGCAGTAAGTAACAGAAACACAAAAACTGGTCTTTACGACCGTAGCACAAAGGCATATAATTTTAAACCCTATAAAGGGCAACCTACTTGCAAAAAAAAAAAAAAAAACTGGCCTATATGGCCTACAATTTTAAAAGGAAAGACAATATACTAAGGCCTTACCAGCCTTGTAAATTACTCACATCTTCACGCCCTTCCGGCACAAATTAACTCCCTTTCAGGGAAAATCACACTTATTCAAGTGTACAGGCCTTTAAGGCTCACCAGAATTCTCAACACCGCACCCCTTATGAGGGGGAATCACACTCAAAAATATCTGCCTATACGACTCTAATACACACGAAAACCTAATATGTTACCCAACAAAGGCTAAGAAACCTAGACTTTCAGGTATCCGTGACCATTCTCAAAAAGAAACCTTCACACAAAATCTAAGGGGGGTGAAAGGAGAGGAGAAAAGCAGGACAGCAACCACACCAAGAGATCAACAGATTGCCGCTACAGGCCTGATATTCCTCCACACCTTTATCCAGACCCTTTGCCGCGGCCTGTCTTTCTCAAGACCCCGAATTTTACCAACCTCACCAAGGATGTCAACACCACCACCTGAACAGGAAGGACCTTCTGCCGCAAGGAGACCTGACACCGTGCATTCCATGTGTAATAACAGACAACTAGGTAAACTAGAAACAGTGTATTCAAATCAAAGCCAGTATGACTTTCCAATGCCCCATACACCCACTCTGCATAAGACAGGCAGTGCAGGAAGGGGATGCCTAGAGCCCTCCCCACCTCTTTATACGCCTCTACATTGAAGGGACATCGAAGTAAGAAGTGGTCCATACAAGGCATATCCATGGAGGTACCCACAGAGCTCTAAAGGCTAGACAATGGCACCCTGACTGCCATTAGGTATCGGGATAAAATCCTTGGACACATTGTCAGACCCTACGCTGGTGTAGTGGGTCCTGGGTTCCTCCTGGTAAACAAGAATGCCCAGCCTCATGTGGCAAGAGTATGTAGGCAATTCTTGGAGGATGAAGGAATTGATACCACTGAATGGCCCACACGCTAGGCCTACCTACCTAAATCCAATAGAACACCTCTGTGATATCCTGTTTCAGTCCATTCAATGCCGCCAGGTTGCGCTTCAGACTGTCTAGGAGCTCGGTGATGTCCCGGTCCAGATCTGGGAGGAAATACCCCAGGACACTATCCATCGTCTCTTTAGGAGCATGCCCGACATTGTCAGGCATGTATACAAGCACATGGGTGCCATACAAACTACTGAGTACCATTTTGAGTTGCTGCAATGAAATTTCAGCAAAATGGACTAGCCTGCTGCATAATTTTTTCTTTTTTTGGGTGTCTTTGAATTCAGTCCTCTGTAGGTTGATAATTTGCATTTCCATCAAACGATGGGGCATCCTTACGTTCCTAACACATTACCCAGTCCATATCAGTATAGATATCTAGCATGATATTTTTCCCCATTCAGATCTGATGTGTATTTCTTAATTGTTTTAATCAGTATATATACTGTATATATGTATATATTTTTTTTTTTGCATTGGTCCTCCTTTAGCAGTGTGCATGCCTTTTTTGTCAGTAGTTTGCTTATTAGTCCTAAAAACAGCAAGAATTTTGCAAAAAGATTCACCCTCTATAGACTGATATGTTTCACCCCTAAGTTCGGGTTCAGCAAATTTCGAACAATATTTGCTGAACCCTGGTTAATTGAATCAGGACCCCTTTGCAATTCTATATAGTTAGGCCTGGATATTTTGACACTTGGAAAACAGTGCTATCACCACTTTAAACTGCAGAGATCATTAGACTCCTCATCAGGATGGGAGAATAACCATGATATCCGACTTGCCATTACTTGCTGTATCCCAGTCTGTTACATTTACCACCCATATGCAGTTGGCAGCTATTTTCAGTTTAAACACAATATAATAGTATATTTTTTTAATATCATAAACTTAATTTTTTTACACTACGTTTCACTGTAAATGCCTTCCACACATATCTCCTTCTCTCCTCAGAGCTGTAACTGCCATGAGAAGGAGAGAAAGGAAAAATAGCAAGGAATGTTTGTATACAAACTTTTTTGTGATCACTGTGCTTTGTTAATTGTGATCACATGATCTCAAGTCTTTAGGCCTGGTTCACACCAATGTATATTTAAGTGCTTTTTTGCAGAAATGCACTGCAGTCCATTTAACATGGTTTCCTATGGGATGTGTTCATATCTCTGCTTTTTTTTTACTATAGTAACATTATCCTACTTTGGTCATAGTGAAATATGAAAACAAAAATCTTTAAAAAAGAGAAAAAAAAATTAGTAAAAAATTAAAAATAATAATAAAAAAAAAAATCATCCGTTTTTTTTCGTACTGTCACCAGTCAGTGTCCCTGATCACCACCATGCCAGTTATATGATGACGCTGTACTGCACTGGTGACAGTATGTAAAAAAAAAATAAAATGAAAAATTATTTTTTTAATTACTTAATTTTCAAAAAAAAAATGACAAAAAAAAAAAACTGTACTGTTCTGAAATTCTTGGACCTCAAGAAATTAGATTGGCTGTCAGTACTTCAAGATTGATCAATTTTCAGATATATCCCATAGTTTGTGAACTCTATAAAACTTTCCTACAGACTTAGGGCTCATTCACACTTGACTTTATTTCTAACTCTTGCCAAATGCCCCTATAGCATTGGACAAGCCTTAGACAGGCATTTGTGAAGCGTTTTTAACACTCCTCAAATGCTCCCAAAATGCCCTATGCGCGGTTTTGAGGCAGTTGATAAGCGTTTGCCAAGCGTTAAAACCGCACCACAAACTGCTATAATGAAGTTTAAATGGTATTAATGCTCCACAAATGCCTTGCAACCGCACAGCAAATTCCAGACAGGCATTTGCAGAGCGGCACCATAGACTTGAATGGGAGGCTTCAACTCCTCCTGACTTGACCAGAGGCATCAGTTTTACCACGACGCTAAAGCTTCCATGTGAACAGCACTGTGTGCTGCCATGTGCAGAATTTTTAGAGGCATTTGAGAAGCGTTAAAAAACGCTTCCCAAACGCCTGTCTGACAAAGCTAGTGTGAACGTAGCCTCAATAATAAATACTAATTTGGGTTATTTTCACCAAAGAAATGTAACAGAATACATCTTGGTCTAAATTTATGAACAATTATTTATTTGCAAACTTTTATAACAGAAACAAAGAAAAACGTGTTATTTTTTTAAAACACATTTTGGTCTTTTTTTGTTAATTTAGCAAAAAATAAAAACCCCAGAGGTGATTAAATACCACCAAAAGAAAGCTCTAGTTGTGTGAAGAAAATGATGACATTTTAGTTTGGGTACAGTGTTGCATGACTGTGCAATTGTCATTCAAAGTGTGAGTGCTGAAAGCTGAAAATTGGCCTGGGCAGGAAGGGGGTAAAAGTACCCTGTATGGAAGTGGTTAAAGCTGAAATCCAGCCTTACTTTCAGACTTCCCACTCCTGTGCTGAAATTGCAATGTGCACTACAGGTTGCAGTAAAATCAGCTATGGCTGGGGGCAGGGGTGGATTGACCATTCGAGCACTCGGGCACTGCCAAGGGCCTGGGATCAGTAGTGGGCCCCATGAAATGCCCCTGGTACCTTTTTTATAGGCTTTTTTGAGTGTGGGCAAGGACACAGGGGCCCCATGATCCCCAATTGCCCGGGGGCCCCATGAGTTGTCAGTCTGCCCAAGGCTGGGGGACATTCAGCTCCTTTCATTTATTGGATTTCAGTTTTTTTTTCTCATTGAGACTCAGCATCGAATGTGGGTGTAACTAGGGTAGTCTGCATACAAATAAGGTCTGTCTAGGAACACCTCCTTCAGACTGACATTAACCCATCAAGGCATTTTGATATATATTGACTTCTCCTAAGAGATTGTACACTGTTTGTATCAGGGCTGAGGGCACTTGAGAAGAGTACAGAGACAGGGTGATTTGATGCTTTGAGGAGGCTATGTACAGCACATTACTGGACCCTGCCACGAGCCCTGATTTTCCTGCATTGCATAGAAAAAGCACAGAAATCCAGAGATTTTGTCCCTAGGTTTAAAATAAGGTATGTATTGGAAATAAAAATGTCTTTTAAATTACATTGGCATGTTTGTGAGAGGTGTAAGAAGGAACTAAGGAAGGCAAAACATAAGCCAATTAAACTTCATCTTTATGGAAGGCAAGACATACGCACAACAATATATTACCGGATGCTTTCCCAGTTAACCTCTTGCCGACCGCGCATAGCCGAATGACGGCTTCATCGCGGCCAGCCAGTTCTGGGTGGACGTCATATGACGTCCTCCCAGAACGCGCTCTCCTGCGCGCCCCAGGGGGCGCGCACCAGGCGATCTCCGTGATCGCTGTGTCCTACGGACACAGCTGATCACGTGATGTGGTAAAAGGCCAATCACAGCGGCCTTTTACCACCTGATCAGCGGTGTCCAATGACACGCTGATCAGAGGGAAATGCAAGTCCCGGTTCTCGGCTGCACTTTCCTCACACTGTCAGATCGTGAGGAAAGTACTGCCGAGAACCGGCAGTTGTCAGAGCGGGGATTGGCACCGATCATCAGGGCACTGATGATCAGTGCCCTGATGATCGGTGCCCAGCAGTGCCACCCGCAAGTTCCGCCCAGCAGTGCGCCCACTAGCTCCGCCCACCCGTGCCCAGCAGTGCACCCACCTGTGCCCAGCAGTGCCACCTACCTGTGCCCAGAAGTGCCACCTACATGTGCCCAGCAGTGCCACCCACCTGTGCCCACCCACCTGTGCCCACCAGTGCCACCCACCTGTGCCCACCCACCAGTGCTGCCCACCAGTGCCACCCACCAGTGCAGCCCAGAAGTGCTGCCAGTCAGTGCCACCAGTCAGTGCCCAGGGGTTGTGCCAGTCAGTGCCCAGCAGTGATGCCAGTCAGTGCCGTCTATCAGTACCCATCATCAGTGTCACCTATCAGTGCCGCCTATCAGTGCAGCATATTAGTGCCGCCTATCCGTGACACCTCATTAGTGCTGTCTATCAGTGCCGCCTATCCGTGACACCTCATTAGTACTGCCTATCAGTGCCCTTTAGTGCTGCCTATCAGTGCCCATCAGTGCCGCCTATCAGTGCCCATCAGTGCTGCCTCATCAACGCACATCAGTGAAGGAGAAAAAATGCCTGTTTGAAAAATTTTATAATAGAAACAAAGAAACTTTTTTTTTTTTTCAAATTTTTTGCACTTTTTTATTTATAGTGCAAAAAGTAAAGCACCCAGTGGGGAGTAAATACCACCAAAAGAAAGCTCTATTTGTGAGGAAAAAATGATCAAAATTTCATATGGGAACAATGTTGCATGACCGCGCAATTGTCAAAGAGCGGCAGCGCTGAAAGCTGAAAATTGGCCTGGTAAGGAAGGGGGTATAAGTGGTAAATTAACTTAAATAAATGTAATATTGACCATGCTATCTCTAAATTCATGTAAGTTGGTAAGCCAGCAAAACAAAGTCTTTCAGACTTTGTAAAGGATATTTGCATTTTAAATAGTGTAGCTTGTACTTTGCTACAAATGCTTCATATACAGTGATGGTACAGTATAGGATATCTAATCCCCAAGACCATTACTCATACGTTATAAACTATGGCAAACAAATATAAATAGATGCTTATTTTTAGTAAAAGTGTCATAAACAGACATGATCATCTGACATTTTCTAAGCCATTTTATGAAGCACTGTTATAGAATTGAAGAAGGAAAGACATAATGAATACAGCGTGAAGAAGTCAGGGTATACATAGCGAATGTAATTTTAAATATATTAGGCATTATTCTCCAAAGATATTTTATCCAGAAAGCCCCAAGTTCTGCAATATGCTAAACCTTTAGGTGTTGCACCCTTGCTCCAACTCATATGTATTCAGCAATGCAGCTCAGTTAGATCCTGGGGAATTAGTGAATAAAAGCACATTTATGCTGAATCCAACAAAAAAGTAATATAATATCTTTTGTGAGTCATGGATTCTGTTGTGTTTTTTCCTAATGTCCTAATTTTTTTGTATGTGAATCCTCAGTTTTAGGTGGTCAGGTAATTAGAAGCCGAACTGAGTTGCCAAGTAGCACATGCCCACTGTGACCTTTTCCATTTATCCTCTGATTACCACAACTATTGCTGAGTGAGATTTGGATTGCGGAGCGCAGTAACAGTACAGCTATACAAAATACTAGAACGGGAGTAAGTGGCTAACAAATACATTGCTGGTGGCTGGTGTTTGTCAATTTCAAAAGGAAGGTCCTTTTTAATGGAGACCTCAGAGGTAAAAGTATTCATTTAGGGGAAAGCCAATAAATTAGTATCTGTAAACCCTAACAGTGGATTTCTCTTACTTGCTCAATGTATGTCTTTGAAATATAAAACTGAAATCGGTTTGCCTATATCTTATACAGTAGGTGCAAAAAATACCTTGTAAACATGGTATAAAGTGCAGCGTTTTATACCACACTTTTATAAGGAGTTGTTACCTTTACCTTTGTGCTAGCTGCTCTGTATTAACTTCTAGCGCTTGCCTATATACGACATTTTGCAAAAAAAAAAAAAATACCTGTCGACTCTGCAATAAATCCAAGCTATCAAATTCCTGTGCACTATGCAGTGTCATCTTAAACAGTTATAACAGCCCTGAAAATATCTTTCTGAACTACAGAACACACCCCACACACAATTAAGATGAACAGATGGAAGTTGTTGTGTTAGAGCGACTTATCTCCAATCATTTTGCGTCAGTGACTCAAAAAGTATTGAAGTCAAAGCATCAGAATAACAGTCAGGAAACTAGTATGCTCAAAGGAGATTTTAGCAATGGCAGCTTTCAATAATCTCTGACAGTGTTCGTTTAAAGCATTACTAAACTCTGCTGCTGGTGCACATTGTATTTGCACATTTACCTGCCAAAAGGATCAATCCAGTACTGAAAAGACTGCTAAGTCCGTTGTCTTTCCATTACCATCACTGACATTTTTACACAGTTTTCTTCTGGTTACAGTGTCTTCGACTATCTTGTTTTGCTTGTGCATGGAAGTTAATTTATCCCAGCACCTGGCCAAATGCTGGGATTTAGATAGTATGTACCAGCACTTTTGGATATTACTCTCTAAATCACCACATAGGCTGAATAAAGTGCTATACAAATCATATCAGCTCTTACATATAACCTCCACCTCATACAGCACTACTGATTTTATGTATAACAAAATAAAGTGCAACCTGTTACAAAAATGTATACAGTCCATCAAGTAAACATGCTATAAAAAAGGTAGACACATCCTAGTGCATAAAAAAAATATATACTGCTCCTCTATAGGCTATTTACACATAAAGTGCAACATATTCCAATAAAGTGTCCTTTGTGCATAAAAAGTGTCCTTGTGCTTTCAATTCTTCACAATGTAATACAAAATAACTTGTTTCTTGTTAAAGTGTCTGTGCTTAACGGTGTTCTCTTCAAACAATCAATGCCGTAGTGTTTCAGTGATCCTCCACCACCAACACAGAACACGCACCTGATTTATATGAGTACCTATCACAGGTTAGTCATACAGCACGTATCATAGGTAACCATCATTAGCTGCCTTTCCTGGGCCAACTATATTCCTTCTTTTTATATACTGTATCTCACATAACATGTAAGGAAAGATGGAGGGAGACTACCATAGTGTGAAATCTTTAAAACTTTTATTCAATTAAAAACTCTCACAATGCTTACTCAAACTGTTGGGTGCATAACCTTTCACTGGGATAAATACGCATATTGTGACATATTCCAGGTTACTCAGATATGGCTCTAGGCTCTCTCACTGCCACCTTCTCCCCTCTATCTCTCAAGGACACCAGTCTCAATGTCACTGTACCTGATAACATCACTTCCTTCTACGCCTCTTGTACAGGACACTTTTTTTGTAATTCCTTTATTTTCACAAGTTAAGTAGGGTACAAACAATAGATAGTCTAAGAAAGGAAGCGAGCGCTTAAAACAAGATAAAGCTGCTAAACACCAAAAGGTACCATATAAAACCGCCAGATAAATTGTAAAAGCAGAGTGTACCGCTAAATGAATAACCATAAGGCAAATATCTATACTTATATTGAATAATATAGACACATTAAATAAAGTGACTCAGTGATATAAAACGTGTCAGTTCCATAAACAATAAATGCATGCATACATCATAGAAAAAACGCATAAAACAGTCTGTGGTGAATTAATAAATCTGCATAAAGTGTGACATGAAGTGATAGCCATGTCACTGAGTTGTGACAAATCAGGTGCAAAGTGTGGGACCAATAAATCAGACAATAGTCCACAATTAAGGTGCATATGAGATCTTGATGATCTTCAAATCCAGTGATCTGGTCAGGTATTGTGGTGATATAAGTGATAAGATTGTGCACTCACCAGATACACAATCAGACTGCACATTTGGAAATACCAATTCCAGAGGACTGGAGTTCCCTTTATGGTCTGGTCAGGTGCCCCTCACTGCCTGGTATCCTCTGCCACACATGATACAGCCGCTCTGTGGGTATTAGTAGCTCACAAGGAGCTCCAAAAGAGGAGGCCAGATAGTGTAATACCTTTTAAACAGGTGATGTTTATTCAAAAAGGTGCAGCACAAAAATTGTGAGGGAGACAAAGACACTGACCATCTGATGATATCCAAGATGGCCACCGGGGCCCACTTGGCGCCGGCGGCGTGACGTCACAACTCTGTAGCTCCTCCCTGATGCGTTTCATGCACTCACACGTATTCATAGGGGGTATGCTTCAGTGAAGGACGCCTCTCATTGCTTTAAATAGTGTAAATGGCGCATACGCATTTTCACGCACGCCATTTCCTAATTGCTCAATGTCCAGGTGGCGGGTGCCATTTTTATGTAGCACGTGCAACGGCGCATGTGCGAGCGCCATATAAACGAAGACAGGAGCCACTTTCATGTAACGATGGTCACCAGGGAATAATATACCACCCAAATGAAATTCTAAGGTGCATACTAATTATTCATACACGTGTATTACCACGTGTATGAGAAAAATAACCATAAAAAATACGCACAGATTTACCGCATATGCTAATACAGCACCGCATGAGTATACCAGCGTGCATATTAGTGTCCTAACAGGGCAATACAAAGTATCAAAAATCGGTATTCCCTGTATTTCATAATCAGGATATTTTTTCTCAACATATAATTAGATCACGTTATGAAGTAAAGTGATATCAATAAAAAGTATATGGTGACCGTGGTTACTGGTATCAGTTAATACAAAAACATGCATAGATATTAACATAGAAACAATCCACAAACAAAGTAAAATAATCAGATGGATAAATAATAGTAAAAACAAGGAATATTCATATGTGAAAAACACATGGATATGCCCAAATCATAAACTTTAATAAATAGAATAAAATAACCTCATATAGAATAGAATAGGCTAAAACTAAAATTTAAATTCACAATGACCATAAAACAGGGAGGGGAGGGTTAGAATAAATTTGATCTATTAATATAACATAATCAGCAGGGGAAATCGGTTATCCTATGCTCTACCATATATATTTAAAGTTGGGAGTGAAGTAAAATTCAGCTATTGTCGATGAAACAGTTGACAAGGGGACTGAATATTGAGATGGACATCAACATCAATAGCTCTTCTTTAACCACTTGCCTGTGTGCTGTTTTACTTGTGTCTGTTTCTCACTGTAATCACACTGCTTTGGATGGTTGTGCTTACATACAGTTCTCCTCCCCTTCGGAGATGCTCGGCAATCACCGGGCACCGGCAAGTAATCACTGGCCAAGACTCAGTGATTGACAGCCATGGCCACGAATGGCAGTGCAGGTAGGGCGTGTGCGCCCCCTACCCGGACATGCAAAATTACATATATACACGTGATTTTGAGCACCTGTGTCGCCCTGTAGCAGTATATCTGCTATAGGGCGGTCGGGAAGCGGTTAGCTTGTATATATCAGTGACTCTATGGACACCGCAGGAATAAGACATGGCAAAAAAGCCAATATGTCACGTACCTGATAGAAGTCTGAATTGATGAGGTCAGCCTCTTTTGTATCCCCAACCCAGGCCCCACTGAAGGTGAAACAGATGGTGCCGAGGGACTGGAGGAACATGAGTGCCTGTGGATATTGATTGTGGAACTTGCGGCTGGTGATGTAACCTCGGTAAATCAAACAGGGCATCCAGTCAGGAACAGAGGAGATGCCGGAATGGCCAGTTGCAGTTAAGGACGCACTCCACTGGAACTGCAAGATCTGTGTACGTGGCTTGCCGGAACTTCTGATAGGCGTGAGGCCAGAACACACCGTGACAACCAGAGCTGATGTAATGACAGACAGAACAGGCACTTGGCAGGACTGTAGAGCCAAAACTGGAGCCAGAAGCATAGTAAGAGTAATAGCCAGGGTCAGCAATGAGCAAGTGATGAGGTACTGAATCATCAGACAGGAACGAGGTCAATAGGAAGCCAGGATCAGAAACCGATGAGCAGAAGCATAAACAGGATCCAAGAGCAGGTCAATGGCAAGCCCGGTCAGTAACTGATACACACAGGATACAGCAGGACACAGGGAATCAGCTGAAGACCAGTCAGCACTGACCGAGAGTAAGAGCCACCTTTAAATAGTCTGGCGCCAGAAACAGTGCAATGGCACCTGCTTGTGTGCTCATTTTTGCGCTCATGCGCGAGCCTATGCTCATTTCTATTAGCCAGTTGTCGTACAGGAATTCCCTTACACGATAGCTGGGAGTTCCCAAATAGGTAGGGAGAAGGTAAAGAAAGTAAGTGAGAGAGAGAGAAAAAGAAGGGAGAGAGAAGAAAGAAAGGAGCATAGGAGGGAAGAGAAACAGAGTCGTCACTCTCACGACACAGAATACAGCAAAAAACAGGCTTCACTGTGAAACAGGCAGTTCATTTAGGTAGGAGTCAGTATACACAAAATTGTTCCATGGTGTCCATGTTTCGGTGCAGAACTCTTCCATGTTACAGAGCACGGTGGCTATAAGTTCCTGCATATCCCGGAGAACATTGACTCTAGCAAACCAAAGAGCCTTCAAAAGAGGGTCAGTCCTCCTCATGCAAATCAGAATACAAACCTTATCTGCATTAAGGAGCTGAATCGTCAGGGAGGAGTTGTATTATTACAAGGACACTTCTTTGATACACAAAGAACACTTTATTGGGGTGTGTTGCACTTATGTGACAATAGCCTATAGAGGAGCAGTATATATTTTATTTATGCACTAGGATGTTTTTACCTTTATAGCACATTTTTACTTGTTGAATATATTTTTGCAACAGGTTGCACTTTATTTTGATATACATAAAACCTGTAGCACTATATGAGAGGTGAGGTCAAATGCTGGGATTGTACACTGAGCTAGCTTGCAGTCAGGTTTTTTTTTGTTTGTTTTTTTTGCAGAAGAGACATAATATAGCCTCTTCTGCAATAAAACCCTACCTGCCAGCAAAGTTTTTAAAATAAAACTTTAGTTCTACTAAACTTTGCTCCATGCAGCCCCTAGGGGACGCTGCCTGGGGCTGTATGGAAGAACTGGTCTACATTTTATATTCCGTATAATCACACTGGATATTTTATGCTCATTTTCAAAAGTTCTATTCTAAAAATTACCAATATCCGGTTTACTGGAAAGCTTTTAGATTTTAAAGTCACTGGAGTCTGCAAAAATATGTTTACAATATATGTGCAATAGCTCTATGTTGCTCAGGATATTAAATTGTGCATTAACCAGCAGGGTAAAAATGTATGGTATTGAGAGAAAATTAGCAGTTAATTGGATTGAGATGATGCCTTTATTGGTAAACAGCTATTCAGCAATGCAAGCTGTCAAGTCTGTTCAAACCTCTGTATCAGGAATGCAAAAAGAAGTATCCTAGCTAATCAATGAAATTAACGTCTAGAAAGTGTTTAAGTAATTAATTCAAGAACCAATATGTAACAAATGGCTGCCAATATCTTTCTAGTGTTTGTGAATATTTAGCAATATTGTGCTAATGTTTGTATAAAAGCATCTCAAACATATTTTCTGAATATATTTTTGAATTATTCTTTAAATAGCTCAACTATTCCTGAGACTTTTGAAATAATTCCAAAAGCCCTCATCTAAATTTTGTTTTATTTTAAGGAGGCAGTCATCATATTTACCCCCACCCCATGACTACACATAAATTATTATCTTGCATGGCCATTGTATATTACCTGCACTTACTACACACTAAGCAGCACTAAATTCTTGAAGCAACATTTCCCACTAGAAAAAAAAATAGAAAAGTTTAAAACATTTTTTAAAAGGCACTTGCAAATCCAAACAGAAGTGGGTTGCTACTACCTGTCAAATGTATTAGGCTTAAAGCATAAAAGCTCACCGTGCCCGACTAGCAGTCTTCATCTGCTTATAGGTACAAGTCCAATTCCAAAAATGTTGTCAACAGGTGAACATGAAAATCTTCTTTATTGCATAAAAAAGTAAAAATATTCCATCGCAAACTTATGCTAACGTGTTTCGATCTAAAAACCAGACCTTATTCATAGCTAGTTATATATACAAATAACAAAACCAATATATAGAGTGGAACACAGCTGCCCAACCCACCATCTGGAATCGGATCAAATAACTACACCTGTAGCTGCACGGGACGGACTGAGCTAACATACACCACTATCCATATAACACACCCAGTGAACATAACTCACAACAAACACATATATAACCACAGAGAAAAACATACACAAATATATAATCAAATCTAATACATACTGGCATATGGAGGTTATAAAAGTAATACTTTGCATACATGTCTAAACACTACAGCGAATAAAGTGGACAATCAACCCAGATGTAGATTCATATCCCACCTGTGGTTTAACCCCAAAGGTGATCTGGTGTGCAACCTGTGGACCCACTATGCTTCTATCTGTAATAATTTACTAAGCATATTCCCCCCTCTTGCTGACACAAACTCTCTCAATGCCACAAAAATAAAAAAAAAGTAACATCTCCTCTCTGAACTTCTTTAAAATGTTGTAAGCTATTAGAAATCTGTTTTGCTTGTGGGTTAATGGAGTCACAAAAATGTTGTCCAATGCAGGTTCTAAGACAGCATATATTGCATCCCACATACTGCAGTCGACATGATGTGCAGCATATGAGATACACCACATAGGTGATCCCACAATTTATAAAATTTCTAATCATAAATGTTTCACCGTTATTAAGGGACTCAAAACTCTTGGTACACATTCAACAAGCAATATCTGCATGTTTTAACACTATAGGCTTAAAGGCCATGCAGGAAAACAAGGTAGACTATTTGGTTTTAGAACTAAAATAACTTGGGGAAAAAAGCGTACCGAGTGTAGGTGCTCTCCAATTCAAAAATCTACAACAGTGCTGCAATACAGCATGTATGTCCTTATCTGCATATAGAATTTGTAAATTCTTCTGATACTCTTTTGAAAAGGTAGTGACAAAGGTGACCTTCCTGTCACTTCCCCAATTCTCTTGTGCAGATAAGTCAAATGCTCTCTTGTTCCGTATGTTACTTTCTCCCAAAAGATGTGCCTGATCTCTAGCTTCAGCAATCCTCCTCCCTCATTACATACAACAACTGGGGAAAACCCCTAGCTAACAGTCTATATTCTTAATCATTTCTGATTCCATATCGAAAAGTACACGATCAGAGCAATTCCTTTGTGCCCGAACAAACTCTCCAACTGGTATATCCTTAATCATATGAAACGGATGTCAGCTTGTGGCAAACAAAGTGGAATTTCCTGCGCACAACTTTTGAAAGGTTGCCCTGGCAACAGAGCTAGTGACAAGACCGCTCTGTGGAGTGATATCCAAAAAATCTATAGATGTGGCATGAAAATTTAAGAAAAATCAAGATTAAATTTATTATTATTCAAATAGGCCACAAAATTATTTAACATTGAAATGTCACGATCCCATATAACCAGGAGGTCATCTATATAGCGACCAAGCTTATGTAAATGTTTATTGTAAGGGTTCAGATGTGTAAAAAGAAACTGTTTTTCCCTCCATCCCATAAATAAAATTCTTAATAAAAACTTGCCTATTCTCTCCCTCTGAAACTGAAGCCTACTAGAGCCACTTACTGAGTGTGTAAGCAGTTTGTATAATCTGTCTGTTTTTCTCTGTGAAATTACTTAATTGATTACTTAATTAAAAGCTGCCTGATGTTATCCTTTAAAACTGCAGCTTAAAAGCCATTTAAATAGTATGCATTGAGTCTATACAAAATTGCTATCATTTTACTGTGAAATTATATACTTGTTTTAATTTCATGATTAAACCAGCCTAGTCTCTCCCTCTACTGAAACTGTGGCATACTACGCCTGCTTGCACAGTGTGCATCAAGTCTGTAAAATATTTGTGCCCTTTTCTTGTTAACGAATACCAATTAAATCCACTTACATAATGTGCATAAAGTCTGTGTAATTTCTGTGGTTTTTGTCTATGAAGTAATACACTCTAATTTTGATTGCCTGAAAACACACTCTAAAACTGCGACCTACTAAGATCACTTAGTCTGCACAATTATTTTGCCTTTTTGTGTGAAATAAACCACTGTAATTTTAATTTCTTGATTCAGATTTGCCTGATCCTTCCCTCCTACATAGCTGCCTAATTAAGCTGCTTAGGTATTTGCATTATTTCTAGCTAATGTTTGTGAAATTATTTTTATTTCTTGATAAAACCTTCCTCTCCAAATTTAAATTGGAGCCTATTGAATGTACAATATTTATGGTTATCTGTAAAATATTTTTTTTTATTTCTATACTGGATACATAATTTTTATTAGTTGGCTTCAATTAAAAAAAATCTTTACTTATCTGTTTACAACTATTTTTTATGCGTAAATTTTTATTTGCTGGTCTTTTTATTGGGTTCCTTCAATGAGACTTCCAACTCCTTTGAAAAATCAGTGTCCACCTTTTCCATTATTCTATAAATACCCTCACTCAACATTGTCAGAAGAGCCCAAGAATGAAGAACCATGTGTAGATAACTCCAAGGAATTCCATGTCATCATTGTGATGATAGTAGGTTCTAATGGAAAAACCAGGTTTCATATAGAACACATTGCCACTCTCATTTCTCTAAAGTCAACCTCAGACACAAAACAAGCCATCATCCCAATAAACTGTTAGTAGAAGGTCATAACAATTCCAGTATAAATCCTGTTTATCCAGAATCTGCACAGTCTTTTAATAAGCCCACCCATAAATGGCTGTCATGAACAGCGTTAAACCAGAGCCAAGAAAACAAGAGATTTTAATGAATCCCTATCATTAATCGCTTTAGCTCCACCCCATGGCAGAAATACTGCTACAGGGCGGCTGCTGTGTGCAAAATCATGTATATATACATGATTTTCATCGCTGGGTAGGGGGCTTGCGCGTCGCGCTATCCATGCCGCCATTCTGGGTCCCAGCCAGTGATTACTTGCCGGCACCCGGTGATTGCAGAGGATCTCCGATGGGGGGGGGGGAGAGCTGTTAGTTAACAAAACAGTTCTCCTCCTTGTCAGCTCCTGCACACTACTTTGCATGGCTGTGCACAGCATAGCCATGCAAAGCAGTGTGCTTACAGTGAAGCACAAGCACAGAACATGATGTAAAACAGCACACAGTTAACCCTTTGATCACCCTACATGCTAACCCCTTCCTGCCCAGTGCCATTAGTACAGTATCAGTGCTTTTTATTAGCATTGATCACTGTATTGGTGCCACTGGGGATGTCAGTAACACCAAGTCAGTTCCCCCCAGTGTCAGAATGCCCGCCGCAGTCCCACTATAAGTTGCTGATCGCTGCCATTACTAGTAAAATAATAAAAAAAGCCCAGTATATATACCGCCATATGTAAATGCTATAACTTTCACATAAACCAATTTACACGTACTGGGATTTTTTTTCCAAAGACATGTGGCAGAATACAAATTTACGATGAAATTAGATTTTTTTAATTTTTTGTACCGGACTTGTATATTAGTAAAAAATATATTTTATTCTCAAAATTGTCAGGGTTTTTTTATAGCGCAAAAATAAAAAATGTGCAGATGATCAAATAACACTTAAAAAAAGCTCTATTCATGGGAAAAAAAGAACGTAAATTTAATTTTGGACACAGCCGGTAAAAGATCACGCCGCTGCGTGGCCCCATGAGCAGCTCATTTTGACAGGACGTCATATGACACCCAGTCACAAAGGTGAGTGTCCCTCCCGGCTGCCAATCTGCTATAGACCAGGCAGGAAGGTGTTAATAGAAAAAAGTCAAAAATATTGATTTTTTTTCTAAAAATTGTCGGTCTTTTTTTTTATAGGTGAAAAAATAAAAAATGCACAGGCAATCATTTACCACTGAAAGACAGCTCAATTAATGGGGAAAAAAGACATACATTTTATATGGGAGCAACACTGCATGACTGCGCTATTGTCAGTTAAAGCAACGCAGTGCTGTACCACAAAAAATGGCCTTGTCAAGAAGGGGGGTAAATCCTCCGGAGGGCAAGTGGTTAAAGTCAGTAAAACATTTGAGGAACTATTTAAATCAATACACATCCTGGTCTGATTTTTTTTAACTACCATAACCAAAATATATTCACATCCCATAAATCCTGGTTATGGATAACACTGTTTCTTACTTTTTGTACTATATTGCTTTCCTAAAGATTGTAATAACATAAATACCCATGACAGGACATGCAAAGCAAATTTGTGGACATGATGAGAAAATTTAACAGCATTTACATAAACCATTCTACTTTAGAAACCTGAAGAGAAGAGAGATACAGCCGCCTCTGGAATTACACACCCAGATAGCAAACATATTGCTAATGTTCAAATTTCAGTCAATCTTCTAACAGGTACAGTAGGTGGACAGAACAGAGGGAGAGCCAGTTGACTGAAACATTAGCATTATCTTGCCTGCTACCTGGGAATTTTCAGCTTTCTTTGAGTGTGTAATGCCAGAGGCGGGGGTATCGCTCTCCTCAGGGGCGGACTGACCATTTGGAAACTCAGGCACTGCCCGAGGGCCCGAGGTCAGTATGGGGCCCCATGAGATGCCCATGGTACCTTTTTCATAAGCTTTTTTGAGTTTGGGCAAGGACACAGGGGCCCCATAATCCCCTATTGCCCGGGGGGCCCCATGAGTTGTCAGTTTGCCCCTGGCTCTCCTCCTGTTCAATTGTGATGAGATAGAATGGTGGGAATGTGAATGCTTTCAAATCCCCTCAGTGTGTCCATCAACTGGCAAACAGGTGGGCAGAATGAACAGAGGAAGAGAGGGTGGGAGTAGGTTTCCTCGTTACTGGGACTTATAGAGCACAGAATAACATGTCCTGTGTACTTGTTTCTCCACAGGAGCCTGGTGATGTTGAAACAGCTGTCTTTTTGGTATATTTTAACAGCAGTGTTAGGTTAGACAGACCATGGCAAAATCTTATGTGGAAAAAACTAAAAAGGGGGCTAAGCTCATTACAATGAATATGTTTAAAACAGTGAATTGTCCTTTAATGGGCAATTGTACCTTTAATAAAGTTGTCTTTTAAGTAACCTCCCTCCAAGTACATTTCCCTTGGAGAAATACTCACCTTCCTCCAGCTCCAGCAGTCTTCACTATGTTGCCCTTCCTGGTGCAAAACAGCCTTTGGAAAGAAAATGCCAGTCTCCCCTTCAAGCATGACATAGCCTTATTTATATCTACGGATAAATGTGTGGTGTATTCCAACCATCCAGAAGTGTATAGCTCACCCATTGGAATTAAACGGGGCTGCAACAAGTATATGCAGTAGGAAGAGGAGCTGGCCAGGACATTTTTTTTCAAACTTCAGTTCTGGGCAGTGCTGCACAGTAAAGATTGCTGGAACAGGAATGAAGGTACGTTTTTTCCAGGTAAACTGCACTCAAGGGTTAAAAGTAAAATTTTCCTTTAAGGGTTTACTCACACTTGAACCATCCCCAAGTTCAATTCTTCCTCCTTCCTACTCCATTTCTGGGTTGCTCTCACGCTAGATAGTAATGAAGTGTTCCTGGGAACACTTATGTAGGCCATACATGGGTCAAGTTGCAAACAAATTGGAAATTATTTACATTTTGTAATCCAATGGTGCCACCACTGATTTCGAAATCTACCAACCAAGCCTTTAGTTTCACCTCCTGACCTCACGTACCTCATGTGCTACAGAAAAGAATTTTCATGGCCAAGAATTTTCTTTTCTTTCCATGTCACAGCTCAAGCTCATTTCTTTTCCAATTACATTTCTTGCACGATTCTTCCATCATCGATTAACCACTTGACGACCAGCCACTGTAGAAATACGGTGGCAGGGCGGCACGGCTGCGCAAAACCACGTTTTAAAACATGCTTTTGCAAAACAGGTAGGGGGCGCGCGTGAGGCACGCCTCCGCCCTGCCTACACCGCCGATCATGGCCGCGGGTGTCAGTCGCCGGGTCATTACCTGCCGTGTCCCGGTGATTAGCGGCAATCACTGACAGAGAGCACGGCTGCAGTATTTACACTGCACCTCTGCTTTCTGTCAGTTCCCTGCCAGCTCCTGACAAGCTAATCTGGAGAGAAGAGTTTATCTCTCTGGATCAGCGTATTCCCATGCAGTACACACCCCCCGCCCCCTAGTAAAACACTCGCCTAACACAGTTAACCCTTTCATTGAATAAAAAAGTTAACCCCTTCCTCCCAAGTGCCATTAGTACAGTGTCAGTGTTTTGGTTTTTTTTTGCACTGATCACTGTATTGGTGTCACTGGGGATATCAGTGACCCCAAGTCAGTTCCCCCTCAGTGTCAGAATGTCTGCCGCAGTCCTGCCATAATTTGCTGATCGCCGCCATTATTAGTATAAAAAAAATTAAAAATCCCAGTATCTTTCCCATCATTTGTAAACGCTATAACTTTCATGTAAACCAATTAATTTACATGTATTGGGGTTTTTTTTTTAGCAAAGACATGTCGCAGAATGCATTTTGGCCAAAATTTATGACGAAATTTTATTTTTAAATTTTTTTACTGGATATGTTTTATAGCAAAAAGTCCAAAATATTGTTTTTTTTCTCAAAATTGTCAGCCTTTTTTTTTATACCGCAAAAAATAAAAAACGCACAGGTGATCAAATACCACCAAAAGAAAGCTCAATTTGTGAGAAAAAAAGGACTTAAATTTAATTTGGTTGCAGTGTTGCATGACCACGCAATTGTCAGTTAAATTAACGCAGCGCCGTAACACAAACCTCTTCTGTAACCGCTTCCTGACCACCCTATAGCAAAAATACTGCTACAGGGCGGCATGGGTGCGCAAAATCACATATATATATACACTCCCGTGGTTTTCACACACCTCCCAGATAGCGTCAGATTGCCCCTCAATACACCAGTCTTCACATTTAACCCCTTGATTGCCAGGAACACGCTCATGCACAATAATCCTCCATTGCTAGTATAGCATCTGAACGGATTAATATCTTTGATCAGGTCAGCACTATACCAGCGTTCACATTAATATAGCGTCCCCAAAAACGCAATGTTAACAGGATCAGCCCCGTCACCTGCCAGCACCTGCGTTTAGCCCCTACGCTTACCCCCCCTTCTCTCCCAGCAAGTGTAGTGTCAGTAGGTCCCTGTCACTTGATACATTGCACACAAAACCACAGTGTTTGCAGAATCAGGCCTGATCTCTGTTAGCACTTGTCAGTAAATTTTGATGACTCTCATATGCAGCAGAATGCCGTGCTACCTTTTGGTGAACTGTTGAGCACCAGCGGTCTAGTACATCTTGGTCTTTCACATATCTCTTAGATTGTAAGCTCTCAGGATCAGGCCCTCCTAACCCTCTTGTATTGAACTGTATTGTTGCTGTATTGTCTCCCGTTATATTGTAAAGCACTGAGAAAACTGTTGGCGCTATATAAATCCTGTATAATAATAATAATACCAGCACTGCAGTATGACTTGGTGACATGGCGAGTCGCATAAGTCCAGTAGAAGCCGGTGCGGTGGCAAGCACAAATATTGTCCCGCAGCCACCAAGAATTCATACACAGGCCCATAGAGCTCCTAGTATCCTTCCGGATGTGCTTGCAAATCCAGATTGGCAGCCCACAAATTCTGCAGCACCCGTACTTCCCCCATTCACTGCCCAACCCGGAATTCAGGAGGAAATCGCAAATGTAACTACTCCACTTGATTTTTGGAGCTGTTTTTCACAGAATATCTGTATGCGTTGATTGTGGATCAAAGCAATTTATATGCACAACATTTTATCATCGCCAACCAAAATTCAAACCTTGCCAGACCATTCGCATGGAAACTCATTACGGCTTTCGAATTTACATTGTTTTGGGGCCTAACCCTCAACATGGGCATTACTAAAAGAAATGAATTCCAGTTGTATTGGTCCACAGACCCGATTCATCATATGCCGTGTTCTCTGCTGCCATGGCCAGGCATAGAAATGAGAGTATAATGTGTTTTATGGATTTTACCAAAACACTCTGTCATCCTCGGGGTAACCCTGAATTTGACCGGCCCCACAAAATTCAGCCCCTCGCAAATCACCTTAGCCAAAAATTTGCAGATGTCTATACTCCCCAGCAAAACATCTGCTTTGATGAGTCCCTCATTAATTTTTCTGGCCGCCTTGCATTCAAACAATTTCTCCCCAGCAAGCGTGCCAGACATGGGGTCAAGATGTAAAGACCTGTGAGAGGACAACAGGCTATACTTATAAGTTTCGGATTTACAGGGGAAAAGATAGTCACGTGGAGCCCCCCAGATTCCCAGACTACATGGGGAGCAGAAAGTTTGGGACTTGGTGTCATACTTTTTCCATATGGGTTACCACTTATACGTGGACAATTTTTATTCAAGCATGCCACTATTTAGACATTTGTACAATCTTGGAACTGACGCTTGTGGAAAAGTGTGACCTAATGTGTGCCCACCATTAGAAGTGGGTGGATGCAGGGCAGTATATTCTAATGGTGGGCATACCACACACTTTTTCTGGCAGAAATTTCTTCTTTTTTTTTCATTCAGCCCACAGGCTGCATAAAGAAAAAAAGAACATAGCATATACACCCAAAAGGTCATACTGGTACATCACTGGACTTTGAATGGTTATACCAGGATGATGCCTACAGCTGCAGGCATCATCCTGGTATAGTTTTTTTCAGCCGGTGATCAGCTTTCATGTAAAAGCAATCCTAGTGGCTAATTAGCTGCAGGATTGCTTTTAGAAGCAGTGGGAGATGATGCCCCCCCTCCCCCGCTGCCTTCCACAGCCTTCTCGGGCAGTCTCGTGCCATCGGGGGAGCCTGAGAATGCAGCCGGTGTTTCTACCAGCTGACCATAGAGCTGATTGGAGACCAGAGTGGTGCCAATCATCTCTATAGTCTAGGAATTCGGAAGCTACGAGCATTTCATCACTTCAGTTTCGCAGGATATAAACAGCAATTGGGAACAATTGGGAAAGTATCTGATCACACCGATTTTGGTTTGATTAGATAATGTAAGGGCAGAGGAGATATCTAGAGTCTGATAGACCCCAGATTTCTAAAAAAAGAATATATGACAATGCCCATTGAAGTTATAGGGGATATTTGAATTTCCTGTGATAGCATTAAAAGTGATAAAAAAAAAAAAAAAATTAAAGGTACAGTGTAAAAATAATTTAAAAAATCAAAATGACTACAAAAAAAAAAAAACCTTGCCCCTCCCATGCACGCACACCTGTGTGCACAAGCGTTGACCCTGTGGTTGTATGTAAACAGCGGTTGCACCATACATGTGAGGTATCGCCGTGAACGTCAGATCAAGGGTAGTAATTCTAACACTAGACCTCCTCTGTAAATCTAAAATGGTAGCTTTTAAAGGCTTTTAAAGTGTTGCCTATGGATATTAAAAATGTATGCAGTTTGTCGCCATTTCACGGGGTATGCACAGTTTTAAAACATGTCATGTTTCCTATCTGTTTACTCAGCATACCATCATCTTTTATATCTTACCAAATAATTGGCCAATATATTGTGTTTTTCTGCATTAAAAGTAAAAAAAGTGTATTTTTTTAAAAAAAAAATTGCTTTTGAAAAATCGCTGCGCGAGTACTATGTGCCATAAAAAATTGTAGTACCCACCATTTTATTCACTAGGGTTTCTGATTTAAAAAAAATATATAATGTTTGGGGGTTTTAATTAATTTCCTAGCAAAAAATACTGATTTTTTTCATGTGAACAAAAAGTGTCAGAGAAGGCTTGCTTGATCTTCAGGTGGTTAGAAGAGTGAGTGATGTGTGGCATAAACTTCTAATGCTGGGCATAAAACGCCCCCCCCCCCCCAAAACAACCCCTTTTTGGAAAGTAGACACCCAAAACTATTTGCTGAGAGGCATGTTGAATCAATAGAAGAATTTATTTTTTTACCACAAGTTTTTAGAAAATGACAAAAAATTATTTTTTTTACACAAAATTGTCACTTAAATGATTTATTGGTCACACATGCCATGGGTATATGTGGAATTACTCCCCAAAATACATTCTTCTTCTTCTCCCGAGTATGGGGGTACTACATGTGAGAGAGAGAGACCTTTCGGCAGTCTAGCCAAGTACAGGACCCCAAAATCCAATAAGCACCTTCAGGCTTTTAAAGGGCTTTATTTCCTCATTACACTTCCTGACTACCTATCCCAGTTTCGGAGACCCTGAAATGCCAGGATAGCACCTAACCCCCCCCCCCCCCAAATGACCCCTTTGTGGAAAGTAGACACCCCAAGGAATTTGATAGGAAGCATGGTGAGTATTTTGAAGATCTCATTTGTTGCCACAAGTTTCTGGAAAATGAAGAAAAAAAACAAAAACATATTTTTTCTATTTTTTTAATATTTCAAAACCTTGTGAGAAAAAATGAGATCTTTAAAATACTCACCATGCCTCTTTTTAAATTTCTTGGGGTGTCTACTTTCCACAAAGGGGTCATTTGGGGGGGTTGGTGCTATCCTGGCAAGTCAGGGCCTTCGAAACTGTGATAGGTATTGATGAAGTGAAATGAGGAAGTTACACACCTTCAGGCTTTCAAAGTGGTCATTGGATTTCAGGCTTCTGTATGTGGCTAGGCTCCCAAAAAGTCTCACAAATGTGGTATCCCCATACTCGGTAGAAGTAGCAGATGGTATTTTGGGGTGTAATTCCACATATACCCATGGCTTGTGCGAGAAATAAATCATTTAAATGACAAGTTTGTGTTAAAAAAAAAAAAGTTTTTGTCATTTTCCAGAGATTTTTGGAAAAAAAATAAATCTTACATGGACTCAATGTGCCTCTCAGCAGATAGCTTAGGGTATCTACTTTCCGAAAAGGGGTCATTTGGGGGTGTTTGTACTATCCTGGTATTTTAACACCTCAAGAAATGTGATGAGCAGTCAGAAAGTAAAAGCTGTGTAAATTCCATTATCTATACCATAGTTTGTAGAAGCTATAACTTTCACACAAAGCAATAAATATACACTTATTGGGATTTTTTTAACCAAAAACATGTAGCAGAATACATTTTGGCCTAAATTTATGACAAAATTTTAATTTTTTTGGATATTTGTTATGACCGAAATGAGAAAATATATTTAAAAAAAAAATTTCTTCAAAAAGTTTTTTGTTTATAGCACCAAAAAAATAAAAAAGTGCACAGGTGATCAAATACCACCAAAAGAAAGCTCTATTTATGTGAAAACAAGGACATACATTTTATTTATGTACCGTATTGCATGACCGCGCAATTGTTCGTTAAACTAGCACAGCGCTGTATAGCAAAAAAATGGTTTAAATTTCAATATCTATACCATAGTTTGTAGATGTTCTAACTTTCACACAAAGCAATTAGAGATGAGCGAATCGAACCTGGCGAAGTGGAATTCGTTTAGAATATCAGGAAAAATTCAATTCGCATCGAATCCGAATTTTAGCAAACTTTGGGTGCACGAATCTAATTTTTCCTGATCAGCCGGCAAAAGTGTCACTGCAGAGAGCTCCGCTATTTCTGACAGTTCTGACAGTTCATTTACAGCGGTTGAAACATTGTATCTATTTGTTTCCATTTAGGATACAGATGTTTTTATTCAGAAATAAATAGATACAATGTTTCAACCGCTGTAAATGTGAAGGAACTGTCAGAGAACTGTCAGAAATAGCGGAGCTCTCTGCAGATACACTTTTTGCTGTACTTTAATTCTTCTTCTTTTCATTCTTCTTCTTCTTTTCATTCTTCTTTTCATTCTTCTTCTTCTTCTTTTCATTCTTCTTTTCATTCTTCTTCTTCTTTTCATTCTTCTTCTTTTCATTCTTCTTTTCATTCTTCTTCTTCTTCTTTTCATTCTTCTTTTCATTCTTCTTCTTCTTCTTTTCATTCTTCTTCTTTTCATTCTTCTTCTTCTTCTTTTCATTCTTCTTTTCATTCTTCTTCTTCTTTTCATTCTTCTTCTTCTTCTTTTCATTCTTCTTTTCATTCTTCTTCTTCTTCTTTTCATTCTTCTTTTCATTCTTCTTCTTCTTTTCATTCTTCTTGTCATTCTTCTTCTCATTCTTCTTCTTTTCATTCTTCCTATTTTTCTTTTCATTCTTCTTTTCATTCTTCTTTTCATTCTTCTCATTCTTCTTTTCATTCTTCTCATTCTTCTTTTCATTCTTCTTCTTTTCATTCTTCTTTTCATTCTTCTTCTTCTTCTTTTCATTCTTCTTTTCATTCTTCTTCTTCTTCTTCTTCTTCTTCTTCTTCGTCGTGCCCCGTGACTGCCCAAATGAGTGAAGTGTGCGGTGATTCTAAGATCGACGGCACTCATCTGCATGTCATACTGACTGACAGTATTATTTCTCTTCCCCAGCAGACTCCAAGGGCATTTAAATTAAAGGTACAGTGTTCTGCACTAATATAAAGGCTCTCTGAAGCCTAGAAACCCTTTTAATAAGTTAAATTCGCGGCAAATAAATTTGCATCGAATCGAATTTCTCCCGCAAATTCGGCGAATCAGCCAAATCGAATTTTTGAATAATTGGCTCATCTCTAAAAGCAATCAATAAATACTTATTGGGATTTTATTGGGTTTTTTCTACCAAAAACATGTAGCAGAATACATTTTGGCCTAAATTTATAACTAACTTTGCGTTTACTATATATTTTTTATAGCTGAAAGTAAAAAATATTGTTTTTCTTCAAAATTTTCAATCTTTTTTTGTTTATAGCGTGAAAAATAAAAAGCACACAGGTGATCAAATACCACCAAAAGAAAGCTCTATTTGTGTGAAAAAAAGGACGTAAATTTTGTTTCTTGCAGCATTGTATGACCGTGCAATTATCAGTTGAATTAGTGCAGTGCTGAGTAGCAAAAAGAGGCCTGGTCATTAAGGGGAGTAAATCCTCAGGAGTGCAAGTGGTTAAAAAGTTTGTTTTTCAAAAAATGTCCAACATGCCCAATCACTCAAATTCAATGGTTGCTCAAAAATTGGTGGTTGCTATGGCCCATTAATGGTGCAAAACTTGCACAAAAATTCTTAGAAAAGATGTTCGAAAGAAAATTCTTTTGGAATTCGACCCATGTATGGCCAGCTTTACAAGTGTTCCAGGCACACTCCCCTGCTAACCAGACCAGTGATACCTGTTTCATTACACAGTCCTCTATTAGGAGAACTGTACTCCAGCACATTTTTCACTCACACTGCAGCAAACCATATTGGATCAAAAATGAACTATGCCCCGGACCACCTGTTCCAAGTATTCCCAGGTGTGGTACACTTAACCATGCTTGGGACAAGTTCAGAGTGCTAGAGTGAGTGCACCCTAAAGCCAGCCATACATGGGTCAAATTCCAAAAGAATTTACTTTTGTAAATCTTTTCTAAGAATTTTTGTTCAAATTTCGCACAATTAGTGGGCCACAGCAATGACTGAATTTCAAGAGACCATCAAATCATGTTGGAATTATTTTAAAAAATATTGAATTTCTAGTCAATGATAGGAGAATCATGTGAGAAATGTAATCAAAAAGAAATGAGCATGAGCTGTGACCTGGAAAGAAAAGAAAATTATTGGCCATGAAAATTGTTTTCTGTAGCAATACGAGGTGATATTAGAGGCTTGGTTGGTCGAATTTTGAAATCAATGGTGGCACCATCGGGTTCCAAAATACACACATTTCTGAATTTCTAAAGAAAATTTGCTCGGAATTCAACCTATATATGGCCTGCATAAGAATCAATTAAGTTGCTATCTGAAGTAGCTACATATTCTCAACACTGTTTCTTTCTTTTTGTACTATATAAACATTATTAAAGTTTGTAAGAACACAAAAGCCCATGAGAGAGTTTCCATGTAGAATGCATATGCTAGAGTTGTGGGACTTCATTTAAATGACATTTTAAAGCACATAGGCAGTTTAGGAACGACACAACACTTTATAAAATAATATAAACAAGATAATTACATATATTTAGCAGACATAGCATACAATTTTATTTTCGTTATTGAACTGTAAAATTATGTGTCATGAAAAATGCTGCTCACAGGAAAACACAGTATTAATTAAAGGAGCATTTCTTATAGTTTTAATTTTTTTTTACTTTTTCTTTTTACTTATAATTTATAAATGCATAGAGACTTTACAAACAATAGCCAGGGTAATATTTATTTTCCTTTTTTTGTACATGTCCAACATATTCTGTAACATGGAATATAAAAGGTGTTATAGGATGCCCATGTAAGTGGACACATATTTTGTGCCCCCTTTTACTATGGGAATGCAGGCTGCACATACTCCCTCCCCTGAATACTACTATCTATAAATAAATAATGACACAAAACGCTTTGTTGGCATAGAAGTTTGGCTGTGGCACTTTAAAGAATATCTTTAAAATGTTCTTATTAATTTTATATAATACTGAACGTTAAGATCCAAAACTGAATTGCTCAGTCATTAAGGACTCAGGCATAGCATAAATAAAATACAGCACAAGCCCCACTAGCCGGACTTGTATTACAAGCCTGGCCTACCCCAAAAGTGTGGCCAGCTCAACACAATTTTGTAATCCCACATTGAAAATATCCAGTCCTATGTCCGATAAGTGGATATAGTCTGACCAGTAAAGACCACTAAATCCGCCTTGCAGATCCACATGTCGATAAGAAAAACCATTAATCAATAGCATACATTTTTCCATTGACTTATTCAGCCATCTCCCAATCTTCTCTAATGCTTTAAATTGTGGGTACAACAACCATAACAGATGTGGAACTACAGTATTTCGGAAAAAACTAATGTGGTATTCAAGGCTATTAATCTGAAACGGTGTAAATCTCGCTTCATCAAAAATATTTTCTTGCCCAAAATACAACTATTCACATGCATCTCTTACTACCTGAAATTCAAATAGAAAAGGTCAAGTCAGATATATAAAGGAAAACATTTTGATTCCCATCTACCGAGTTGTTTTGATTATCATTTCATCAAGGCCATTCTAGCAGCTTCCGTGGCTGCACCTATTCTAAATGAATGAGACGTAAATCTTAGATGCTGTAAACCTGCTAGTCTCAGGCACTTTGTAAATACCGAACTAAACTGCTATTTTATAATTATAATTTACTTTTCCCTGAGGTGATTAATTAAACCTCCCTATAATCAAATAGAGGGAGAGGCATCCGCATGCTCATGTAAATGGGCTCACATTTTGTGCCCTCTTTTAACATTCTGCATCCAAAATGATTTGCTTTGCAGCCAGAGCAAGATTAAACCCCCTGCCATGTTTCTGAGGTCAGTACTGCCCACCAAAGGAAAATAGGGTCGCGCAACAACAACTTAATTCCTAATTTGACTGACATATTGTTTAGAAAGCATAAGGCTACTTCCACACTGAGGAGTTTTTTTTGAAGCATTTTTGCGTTAAAAAAAGCACCTGAAAAGCTCAAGAAAAATGCTTCCCTATATATGTGAATGTATATCTATGTATGTTTTCACGCTTAGGCGATGTGCTTGTGGTGTGGTGTAAGAACTCCTGCTTGCAGTATCTTTGGGGCATGTTTCGTGAGTAAAACAAAACACCCCAAAAAACGCCTCTTCCCATTGAAACCAATGGAAAATGCCTGAAAAGCATCTCAAAAACGCCTCTGAAAAGCATTTTTGGTGCAGTTTTTAAGTCACGTGTCCTTTAAAAATTGCTCAGAAAGCGCAGCAAAAGTGTTGTAAAAAACACCTATGTTTTTTCCTGTGTTTTTACGGTGGATCAGTGTGGGCACCTAAAGTGCCGCAGTAACCCTAAAGTGATTGTAAACCTGAAAAACATACAATAATCTGATCATGCCACTGAATAACATTTACTTGTACTAGGCATTTGAGCTTAGTTTCACGTCTAGAAGCATTACAGTTCTTCAGCAATCATCCCTGCTCTGCTGCACTGACTTAACCCGACACCAAGAATTCTAGAAGGATGGCCCTCCCTTTCTCTTGTGATTGACAGGCTGTACAGAGAAGACACCTGCACTAGACATACATACAGATACTGGGTTTCTGGTGCTGAGTACACTCATGAGCTGAGACAGAGCATGTCTGTTTTGCTGAAGGGAGTATATAGTGTGGGGGGGGATCTTGTGACATAAAGACTCCAGTTTTAAGCCCATGGATTGGAAGGAATAGGAGGGCTGAACAAGCTAGGGCAGTGTTTTTCTGAGATGCAGTCATATGTGTGTTTACATTATAATGCATTAATTGGTCATAGAATATTGTTTTTTTAGATGTGCATTTACACCCACTTTAAAATATTATATATTACCTGATCCATTTTTGGATGGAGTGCTGGCTAGCTTAGGCTATAGGCAGTAAACACAGAAGTTTGAGAGGTTTTTAATATTCTGTAGCATGTTACCGAGAATATAGAAATTGTAATGCAAGCTTTATTTCAGAAGGAAGAATCTCACACAAACCTAGGAAATATATACTCTGCGAATTCAAAGGCACTAATCTACTAAAAGAATAATTTTACACTGGCCTGTGTCTTTGCTTCAAATGCCATATCACTTTCCAATGTTTTAGTTTATAAATATTCTCCTGACATGACTAGCGTAAAAATGAACCCAACGTAAAAATGAACCCAAGTTGTTGTAAATAAGGTTCTAATAGTAATCAATATTGCCTCCTGCCCATGCCTCCTCCCTGATTTTCCACAAAGATCAATAATACAACTAACTATCCCTCCCCTCACACCAGGGAAATTGGTGTAGCCCTAAAAACTCACCTGTGCTTTCAGCCCCAAATCCAATCACTCTCAAAAGCTTGTAGACTTCACCTTCATAACATTTAAAAAATTCACCCTTTTTTAACTAATGAAACCATCAAGCTACTTATTTACTCCCTTGTTATCTCTCACCTTGACTATTGCAACTCTCTTCTCATAGGCTTACCTCTACACAGCCATTTCCTCCTTCAGTCTATCATTAAAGTGATTGTAAATGTAATAAAAAAAAAAAAAAAAACATGTCTCACTTATCTGCTCTGTGCAATGGTTTTTGCACAGAGCAGCCCCAATTCTCTATATTTTGGGTCCCCCGTCGATTGTCCTGGCTGTTCCCCCCTGCCAAATGCACCCAATAGCAAGCCTCCTGCTATGGGGGCACTCAAGCAGGCTGGCTCCTGAGCCACACTTCTGTGAATGGACATTGTCCATTTACACACAGAGCTCGGCTCGGCCCTGTGCCCCACTCTCTAATTATTGGATCACAAACTGTGATTGACAGCAGAAGGAGCAAATGTGTGAACCAAGGAGGAGAGAGAGACCTAGGCTCTTATGCACTGAGGGGCTGAGGGGAAAGCTCAAACCGTAAGGTTTTTGTTTACCTTAATGCAGAGAATGTGCCTTTTCCTTAATGCATAAATTAATATTAAAAATGTCTGCCTTTAGAACCACTTTAATGTTGCTGCCAGACCCGTGCAGCTTACCAACCGCTCAGTGTCTGCCACCTCTGTCTGCCAATCCTTCCCCTGGCTTCTGATTGCCCAGCAAATTGAATTCAAAATATTGAAAACAATTAAACAATCCATCCACAGCTCTACCCCAAGCTACATCACCAATCTTATCTCAAAATATTACCCAAAACTGTCCTCTCCGCTCTGCAATTGTACTGTACTCTCTCTTTATTTTGTAAAGTGCTGCACAAACTGTTGGAGCTATATAAATCCAGTATAATAAAATAATAATAATCAGACCTAAGCCAAACAGAATCTCTGTTGGGTTCTCATGCATGTTCGCCCTCCTTCCAGTCCCAGAGCCAGTTTAATTCACATTAAAGACTGCAGTTATATAGATAACTTAGAATCTAAGGGGGGGGGGGGTTTACTAAAACTGGTGCACTCAGAATCTGGTGCAGCTATGCATGGTACCAAATCAGCTTCTAACTTCAGCTTGTTTAATTAACTGTTGGCAACTGCAAGCTGATCGGTTTCTATGCAGAGCTGCACCAGATTTTGTACTTTCCAATTTTAGTAAATAACTTCCTAAATGTTTCTGTACTATTGATTATTTTTAGTATTAGATAAAGTATTAGATAAAGTGGTGGAAAGTTAGAAGCTCCACCAGGATTTTGGTGTTTGTGTCCATCATGAAAATTTCCCTCTTGGCCTGTCAAGTTTACAGGTGTCAGAAAGAACAAGAAGCTAAGGGAGAGCCCAGAAAATGTAAGACCTGAAAACATTTTTAACCATTCTAGTGTCATTCAAAAAAAAAAAAGAAAAATCCTGAGTTTACCCTTGTTAAATTTCTGTTCTTTAAGCTAGAACCTTTGAAAATTAGGCTTTGTAAATATGTGTATTACATGAGACAGTACTTGACTTTGTATGTACAACACATATTTAAAATAGAACTCCTGAATAATGGAGGTAGCACAGCTCCTGTCCACATAGGGCTGTTTTTAATGAAGAAAGGAAAAAGTGGGACTTGTTATAGTACCTTGTGTGCATTTTAAGCCTTCTTTGTACATTCAAGTCAGGATGGGTGTTATATCTAGCGATCAGGCACATTGCCCTATTAAAAGAATTAAAGAACAAAGCAGTAACCATTTGCAGTGTGGTTTTTCACATATATCCATCAGCGTGCTGCTCAGTCAGAGCTTTCTCAGACGGTTGGAACACGAAACCATACAGGGGGTCTTAGCCATTCATCATCATCCTAAGTGCAGCTGTCATATTACATTCTCCCACCTTGTCAGTACTGCAGGGTTTGCTGGGCTGGCTGGTGCCACTCACAGAAGGCCAACAGGTTAAAAGCAGGAAGAATGTTAGGTCTCCTAGTAAGTTACAATTAGAACATACAAAAACTGAGAGAAAGTCAATTCAGTGAAAGTGCCCTGCTCAGTCTTTCCATACCAATGTCTCAGTTTACCTCAAAGAAATTTGCCTGAAACTTACTAATGACAACTGTTTCATGCTTGTCACTGGAACAGGTGTCTCCATTAAAAGATTTACCCTCACCTCTTCTTCTGGTGACAAGCCTAAAAAGCTAATATTTCCCATCATTTCTGTCCTAGTTGGTGATGTTAACAATGGTTAACAGGACAAATACTGTAGAGAAGGTATATATATACATAGCCGGGACATATACAGCATAAAAACTTGACATTCTATTCAAAGAAAAAAAAGGGTTTTGACTTTGTATACACTTTCCCATTGCACCAATCCACTGCAACCTGGATTGGTGCAATGGCAAAGTGTATACAAAGTCGAAACCCTTTTTTTTGTTTTTGTTTTTTTTTCTTTTTTTTCATGGGTTTCCTCTGGGTACCCCAGTTGCCTCCCACACTCCAAAGACATGCTGGTAGGTCAATTGATTCCTGTCCAAATTGGCCCTAGTATTATTATTATTATACAGTATTTATATAGCACCAAAAGTTTGCTCAGCGCTAGTATTTTTATTTTTTAATTTCTGTGCAAGTCTTGATTTGCTTAGCAAACTGAAGCATATATATAACTATGCCATGCTCCCAAGTGATGGTGTTCAGGCACTTTGAGCTACAATGCATTGAGGCAGGGAGAGAATCTTTTGACTGCTTAAAATGGAACTTTAGTCAGAAAATTAGGATTTGCTAGATTACTTCAGACTGGTCCTTTTTGCAGGTATAACTGTAAAACATTAACCACTTGCCCTCCAGAGGATTTACCCCCCTTTCTGGCCATTTTTTGTGGTACATCATTGCGTTACTTTAACTGACAATTGTATGGTCATGCAATGCTGTACATAAATGACATTTATGTAATTTGTTTTCCAACAAACAGAGCTTTATTTTGGTGGTATTTGAACACCTCTGCATTTCTTATTTTTTGCGCTGTAAACAAAAAAAGACCGACAATTTTGAAAAAAAACACTATTTTTGACTTTTTGTTATAAAATATATCCAATAAAAAAATTTTTAAAAATCAAATTTCTTCATAAATTTAGATCAAAATATATTCTGCTACATATCTTTGCTAAAAAAAAATCCCAATACGTATAAATTCATTAGTTTACGTGAAAGCTATAGCATCTACAAATCGTGGTATATATACTGGAATTTTTATTTTTTAATTTTTTAAACTGGTAATGGCAGCGATCAGCTACTTATAGCGGGACTGCGGTGGGCATTCTGACACTGGGTAGCAACTGACTAACTGCCACTGACATCCTCAGTGACACTAATACAGTGATCAGTGCTAATAAAAAGCACTAACACTGTACTAATGACACTGGGCAGGAAGAGGGTTAACATGTGAGGTGATCAAAGGGTTAACTGTGTGCTGTGTTTGTTTCACTGTGTGCTGTGTTTTACTAGGGAAACATTTCCATGCTGACATGAGAGAGACCAGTGTTGTTTATACATAGGTCTCTCTCCTGTCACCTTTACCCGATGATCGCCGAGTGCAGGCCAGGAATCGCCAGCCGGGACCCAATGATTGACAATGGTTAGCACTTCCACCTGGCAGTACTAGGTAGTTGGTTCGAACCCCAACCACGGCACCCCCTGCCTGGAGTTTGCATGTTCTGCATTGATTCCGGTCCAAATTGGCCCTAGTATTATTATTATTATTATTATTATTATTATACAGTATTTATATAGCACCAAAAGTTTGCTCAGCGCTAGTATGTATGAATGTAAGTTAGGGATCTTAGACTGTACGCCCCTTGAGGGTTAGGGACTGATGTGAATGTACAATATAGATGTAAAGCGCTGCATAAAATTGACGGCGCTATATAAGTACCTGAAATAAATAAAATAAATCCCTAGCCGCCAATAGCAGAGCCCCCTACCCGGAAGTGAAAATATATACATGATTTTGCTCAGCCCTGTAGCAGTACTTCTACTTTAGGGTGGCAGGAAAGTGGTTAAAAATCAGTGCCCAAACGGTTTAAAATTCAGTAATAAAGCTCTTTTCCTGATCTGTTGCTTTCTATTTTTCGGGACTGTGCCGAAAATTTAGAGGCCAACTTTCTGACAATCTAAAGATTTACTGCTGTTCAAGGTCTCTGGGCTTCAGCAAAATGGCAGCCTTCAGCAAAAAGAAATAGGAACACTAGTTTTGGTAGCATAATTATTGATGTGGAATATAATTTTCCTTGCTAAAGAACATTATTTTTTATCAGGTTGTGGGTAATGTTCTACTTTAAAGCAAATTAGCAGCCACCAAAACCCAAAAGATGCAGAAGTATAAGATCAGTACATGTAATTATTTATGTTACTTGGGTTGTCGCGTAAATCTGTCTTTGCAAAATATTTTAAATTAGCACATATGAGTATGCAAGTAGCAAATTTGAGTGTAAAAAATGCATGTGGCCTTGGAAAAACTCTTAGCATAGAAATACCCTGGATATGTATATGTTTGAGTTGTAATGCAACCTGAGTCGATGTTTACTCTCATTTAGAACAGCTGTAGCTTTTGACACTATTTGCGTTTGTTCATTTAGAACCTAGATACAGAGAAATCTTAATGGACACCAAGGGTGTATTTATATTAAAAAAAATTCAAATGGCATTTTACCTGGTGAAAGTGCACATACATTTGTTCTGTGCAAAAAAGGGAGAAAAATTAATGTTAGGCTATGTCCTGTGATGATCAAATGTTTTTCATTGATTTTAAATATCATTCAATCAAATCAATATTTAAACTTAAATCAATGAAAACCAGCACAAGAAAATTTCCTTTTCTGCCCTGTCTCACAGAACAAATGTACATGCACTGTAACTGAGAGAACTTCCATTTGAATTTTTTTTTTTAAACGCCCCCCTAAGTGTTAGTCATATTACTGAAACAGTAAAAGATAATGTGTAAGGCTTTATGCCTGTTAATAAAGTATGCATACTGTACCTTATATATATTTAATGTAAAAAGAGCTTACCCAGTTTTTGCAAAGTTTGCCCAGTATCTCATTATGTTTTTGCTCAAAATTTCTTCTTCTTTTGTATAATTAAGTCGTCTGTGCATTGGGATTCCAAATACAAATTCAATCTCATACCCATGCATTACTCCCATCCAGCTTGGCCATGCCATCTTGGAAGATCTGTGACTGAAGAAGTACAAATAAGCTTTGTTTCCAAGTTCAAAATTTCTATTTGTGAATTCCAGAAGAGGACATATAAAATTGTAATCTCCCACAATATCATCCATGGCATCCCGATTGTGAGTGGGATTTTGTTCATCTTCCCAGTTTGTGTAATGAAAAAGGATACAGTCTATTGCAAGTTCAGTGGCTTTTGGAAAAGCCAATTTTATACTGTCTTGGAATTGAGTCCGATTTATAAAACTTTCATGATCCTTGCTAAATCCAGGTAGTAGATACACTAAGAAATATGATCCCTCATCTTTATTAACACCTGTTAATATTTGTGTATTCTTTTTAAGCTGTCCAAGTTGTAACAAATGCTTGGGTAAATCGATGAGAAAATCTCCATCAACTGTTGGAGGAAAATTAATTTCTATTAATGATC
Organism: Staurois parvus; assembly: GCF_062004578.1. Classification (NCBI taxonomy): domain Eukaryota; kingdom Metazoa; phylum Chordata; class Amphibia; order Anura; family Ranidae; genus Staurois; species Staurois parvus. The sequence continues at coordinate 10,029,988 of NW_028317951.1, forward strand.
TCTGTGTTAGAACAGAAAATGACTTTTCAATTATTTCTTGAGGAGTCTTACTCCGAAGACAAGCAATTATTTCAGTTTCATTTCTGAAGGAACAGCCTAATAGGTTTGCTAATGTAAGTGCTCGAGTGCGGGCTTCTGTACTACCGACAACTCCCCAAGGGGCATTAGCACTCCCACTTTGCATAATAGCTCTTGTGAAATAAGGATGACTTTTAGGAGAAAGCAGGTGATAACTGACTGACCCTGCTCCAGCACTTTCTCCAAAAAGTGTTATGCTTTTGGGGTTCCCACCAAATGCTGCAATATTCTCATAGACCCACTTTAAAGCTAATCTTTGATCAAACAAACCGACATTCCCTGGAGCCTCAGTATTATGTGGGAAAGCTATAAATCCTAATGCACCCACTCTGTAGTTAAGTGACACAACAATGACACGTTCATTGCGGGCCAGAAACTTTCCATCATAAATATCCAAAGAGGCTGTTCCAGTTTCAAAACCACCACCATATATCCATACCATGACACTGGCATTTCTTGGCTTTGGACTAGGTATCCATATATTAAGGTAAAGACAGTCTTCACTGAGTTCAGTGTTAGGACTCCACATTTCAGCACCAGAAAAACCAGGGAATGTTTGGTCCACATACTGATAACATGAATTTCCATATTTTGTGGCATTCCATACTGCAGTCCAAGATTTGATGGGTTCTGGTCTTTTAAATCTCAGAGATCCAACTGGGGGTTCTGCGTAAGGTATTCCAAGGAATGCTGTGATTGTTTTAGAAAACACTGGTATCTGAATCCCTCTTACTTTGCCATCTTTGGTCAGAACAACGTCATCATCTTCACAACAGACATTTGTGCAAAACACATATATTACAGTCAAGAAGATTGCAGAGATTTTCTTTTCATGTGAGAGATTGTACCACATCACTGATAACTGCAACACATAAAACAATTTGTTACAGATTTATATATATGCATGGCATTGATGACATATTCTGGCAAACAGCATACAGCAAGGAACCAAAACATTTCACTCTGACTATTTAACAAATCTCTATGAGTAAGTGTTCAACAAACCTTTTCTTAGTGGGACAATGTCCCACCAAAATGTTACATACTGTCGTTTTAAACATCAAGTTCAACCATTAAAAATATATAAATTATTTGACAACCTGCATCCACAGAACTCTAAACCCACAGTCAATCCAGAAAAAGAAAACTCCATGTGTGGGACAATTTTATCCAATAAGAAAAAATTCCCATCTGATCCCCAAAAGTAATTGGATATTTCCTGGATCAACAAACTATAGTGTTATTACCTATAAATATTAAATAAATATATTTTTTTAAACATTCTACGGAGTTGGTCAGAAGTAGCTTCAGTGAGTTTGTCACATAAACGTGTGTTTTTACTTCTCTGGAGCAGGAAAAATCATGCTGAACGTTTCCATTTATGTTCCTTTCATATAAAACAATTAAGAGAATTAAAGTTAAACATATTTTTCCCAAACACAGAGCTAAAACAAGATATAAATAGATTACATTTTAAATAGTATCACATCCGCAATTATCAGGGCTAAACTTAGAACTCTGTATTACTCTGTAACAGATATAGTCAAGAATCCTTTCCTTTCCAAGGGTAGAGCTGATGATTGAAAGCTACACAGCTAGTCAACAGAAGCAGTACTTGTTCCAGTATTGTTGTTTTAAAGGCAAATTTGTCTTTATTAAGTTTTACACCATAGTATACAGAAAAGAAAAAAGGGGGGGAACTAGCGATTACATATGCATGTGAATAATCAATAGGCTCAAACAGGTGATGAGCCAAAGAGATAATATAAAAGTCAGTGAACTTCACCAGTCAAATTAAGTAAACCTGGATAAATAACATGAAAACCCCTAAGACATATATCCTGAGAATCTGTCCCTATAAAGGGCATGAGAAGCAGCAACATATGTCTGGGTGGAGTGCACCGAATAAAAGAAACAAAGAAAAAGGGGAAAGAGTGAATGAAAGGAAGGAAGGAGCACAGGAAAAAAGAAAAGAAAGGAGGAAGTGTTGGGAGCCGGGAAAGACAAGGGGCGAAGCAAAAGTGGAACAACTTCAAAGGGGTCCCAGGGGGGAAATCAAATCTCGAAAACCAAAAGCAAATGCACTAATACAAGACAGGCAGCCGTGGGTCCAGCAGACCAAATGAATGAGGTCTAAGGCACAGCAGGAGCATACAAGTCACAAAGGGTCGAGGAGGAGGAAAAATGGAGCCAGACTGACCATAATAATTTATGTTTTTCATAGGTATCATTAGCAAATGCCAACATCTCTTCCATTCGCATGATATCATTACTCGCAAAAACCCACAGCAGTAGGGTGGGGCATTTTCCAAAAAAGAGGTATCAATTGACGAGCCGCAGACAGGAAGAAATGGAATAAACATTTCTTCTGTGCCACCAGTGAGCCTGGTAAAATGGAGAGAAGAGCAATCTCCAGCGAAGAGGTCAAGGACTCACCATAAATTTTATTCTAGACTTCAAAAACTTGGTGTCAAAAGGGACGAGTTTTATCACAATCCCACCAAATATGAAGCTGAGTGCCCCCAGCCATATTACAATGGCAACAAAGATTGGACGTAGTTGGAAAAATCCTGTGAAGGGAATAGGGGTCTCTATACCAGTGGGAGAGGAGCTTAAAATTCTTTTCTTGAGAGTAGCAAGAAATAGAGGATTTATGTGTGAAGTGAAACAACGTAAACCATTCCTCAGCAGATATGTCTCTAGTCCATGCTCCAGCGAAGGGTGGAAGTTCAGAATGAATTGCGAAATGCAAAACTTTGTAAAGAAAAGCCAGAACATGTCACGGAGGTTCCGAAAGGGAGCACAATTGCCAAAACTCTTTTTAAAAAAAAAACCTGATGTAAATTGACATACAGTCCTTTTCTACTTTGGTAAAGGATGTAAAAAATTGGATGCAAACTGGTGAAAAATGGATGTAAACTGATGAAAAACTGATGTGAACTGATCCATTTTTCTTGGAAAAAATGTGACTGAACTGATGAAAAAAATGAATCACCTGTGTGAAAGGACCCTAAGAGATTATTTTGTTACATGCGATTTTGTGCAGTTAGAAAAAATAAAGCTGACCATGTCCAGGAATGATGTATTGCAACTATCTGTACATAACCATGGGTAATCGCATTGCACAATTTCACATGCAGATATCAGGGGCAAGTAACAAAAGAAAAACAACAGGAAGCACATCATAATCACAAGGGATACCTGGGAAAGACCCTGGAAGTTGCAGGGAGGGTAAAAATAGAGATAAGAGCTATGGCAGCCCAGAGATATGGGACCCTGAATGTCCAGGATACTCGGGCAGAGTCATGAAATGGTTGAAATGGGAAGAGCTGTACTGATTTTTGAGGTGAGTGAATAGGCTGTGGGAGGGGTGTAAAGGTACACATACATGGGAATAGTTGCCCATAGCAACCATACCTAGCAAATGCATTTTCCTAGGATAATTATTTTCTATAGTCAATTAATGCTCCATCCATCCCATTTCTCATATCTATAGTATTTGCCAATGGAATATATTGCAGGAAAGGAGATATTAAAATGGAGGACCCTATGTGACCACTACAAAAAGGAACTCCATGAAGAGAGGTCTACAGAGAGAAGTAGAAGTAGAACAGCTGCAATGTGCTGTAGACCTAACCCCTATGCAGAGGCTTTCTCATTTTTGAGGCACACCATAGAGATGCAGCTGTAAGTTTATGTTGCTTTTTTTGCATCCAATAAAATGCTGGTATTGCCTAAATGTAACTACCTGATTACATGCCCTGTCTCTGGATAATACAATATTTTCCACTGCTATCCTCAGCACAACTCACTAGTCCAGCATAGTAATCATACTCCATCTGTTGCTAGGGGACAATCCTGTACTTTGCGGCAGGTATCTAAAACCCCCCCAAAAAAAACAAATAAAAAGGGGGGGCTAATACTGAAATAACTATATTGTTTGCACAGAAATTATTCATGAATCTTGATCCTCCAAGTTGTATGCTATTATGTTTACCTAAAATCGTCTCAAACATTCCTGCAAGATCAAGACATGCAAGTGTGTCTTCAGACAATGAGACTGAAGGAGAAACAAACCAAGCAACTAATGCAGAGGCAGTTGCTCCTGAGGAAGATAAACCACCTACTCACGCAGCTGTGGTATGTTTCTTTCAAAATGTCACAATTGTCATGTCACAATCCAGTTTCTGCAAGCCATCCTTAACCACTTCCCGCACAGCCTACAGCCAGATGGCAGCCGGGTGAGCAGCTCGTCCCTCTGGGTGGATGCCATATGGCGTCCTTTCAGGCATGCGCAGTTTGCCTCCCCAAAGAGCCGCGCAGCGGCACGATCTGTCACCGGCCGTCTACCTCGGACACGGCCGATGACAGATCTGTGTACCGGCCCCGTTGCCAGTACCATGTGACCTGCTGTGACCAATCACAGCAGGTCACATGACAGTTGTATACAATAGATGGCTTCCTTTCATGCCATCCATTGTATAGTAGTGTGGCTAGCTGTGAATGGTCACAGCGATCATATGCACAAGCTGGGCCAATCACAGCCCAGCTGTGTCATGTGATTAGCTGTGGCCAAATCACAGTTAAGCACAAAAAAAAACCCTGAATGAATCGATTTCATTCAGGTAAATGCTTGCTTATAGAAAAGTAATTCTTTGCTATAAGCAAATTGTGTAAAAAAAAAAAAAAAAAGCTGATCACTTCCCCAAAGTAGTACAATGTTACTATGGTAACATTATACTACTTTGGTCATAGTGAAATATGAAAAAAAACAAATCGTAAAAAAAGGAGAAAAAAAAATTAATAAAAAATAAAAAAATTAAAAAAAAAACAATTTTTTTTTTTCGTAATGTTACCAGTCAGTGTCCCTGATCACCACCATGCCAGTTATATGATGACGCTGTACTGCACTGGTGACAGTATGTAAAAAAAACAGTGAAAATCATTTTTTTTATTTCTTCATTTCCGAAAAATTAGAAAAAAAAATTACAACTTAAAAAAACTCGCCATGCCTGTTATGAAATACGTCGGACTGTCTACTTTGCAAAAAAGGGGTCATTTGGGGGATATCTGTACTGTTCTGACATTCTTGGACCTCAAGAAATTAGATTGGCTGTCAGTACTTCAGGATTGATTAATATTCAGATCTATACCATAGTTTGTGAACTCTATAACTTTCCTACAAACTAAATAATACATCCTAATTTGGGTTATTTCTACCAAAGACATGTAGTAGAATATATCATGGCCTAAATTTATGAAGAATAATTATTTATTTGCAAACTTTTATAATAGAAACAAAGAAAAACGTGTTTTTTTAAAAAAAAATTTTTTTGTTTTTTTGTTAATTTATCAAAAAAAAAAAATCCCAGTGGTGATTAAATACCACCAAAAGAAAGCACTAGTTGTGTGAAGAAAATTATAAAATTTTAGTTTGGGTACAATGTTGTATGACCGCGCAATTGTTATTCCAAGTGTGAGAGCCCTGAAACCTGAAAATTGGCCTGGGCAGGAAGGGGGTAAAAGTGCCCTGTATGGAAGTGGTTAGTTTAAAACTGTTATTGCTGACACATTAAAAAATGGCAGCTGGTGTGTTGGTGCAGTGACATATTTGTAGAAAAGCATAATTTGTGTTCTCATTCTGTTTACTGGCAAATATGGATAAGAGAGTCTAGTAAAGTTCTACCACCCGTCCAACACACCATCCTGGCTAGCCGTCCAAAACGAGCTCCCTATTGATCCTGAAGAATTAAAAAAATAATGCAAAACACTACCTCAAAGGTTGCTGATGAATTCCTCATTATCTCAGACTGTAATTTTTTGCAGAGTTTTGCTGACTGTAATCAGGGAGATCCCTCCTGACAAGAGTACTGAAGTAAAAAGGTGATATATATGCATATATTATATACATACTGTACTTTCCACTTGCAAAAAGCAACATCCATTTCCTAGATTTCAGCTCTGGCGTTTGTGTTTTAATACACCTAGTGGATCTTTTACTAAATCACTGCCTGCCAATCATTATCATGACACTACCCCTGCCATAAGCAAGCTTTTCTCAGAACCCCCCACTGATGTACACACCTCACCAGGGGCGGACTGACCATTTGGAAACTCGGGCACTGCCCGAGGGCCCGGGGTCAGTAGGGGGACCCATGAGATGCCCCTGGTACCTTTTTCATAGGCTTTTTTGAGTTTGGACAAGGACACAGGGGCCCCGTGATCCCCTATTGCCCGGAGGCCCCATGAGTTGTCAGTCCGCCCCTGCACCTCACGCATCTCATCAGGGTTTGCAAACAATGCAAGACCAACCAAACCCATGCCATTCACCCATCTTTATCTTACCAATCTGAATCATCCATAAATGTTGGCAGGGAACCAAGCCATTCTTTCCTACATTCCCCTTTTTCCATTTATGTAAATTTTAAGTTTTGTTTGCACTCTAAATGTATGTTATTTAAATATCTATTTTATTTTTCTATTGGGGTTTGCTCTGGCAAATAGATTTGCTGCAATCAGGTGTATCCAACTATTTGCTGACTATTTTTTATGCTTTCCCCACTAAAGACAGGTATTCTATGGCATGAGTTAACAGCTTCAATTTACAATTTTGACTTCCCCTTTCCCCTCCCCTGCTCCATTTACAAGCCATCTTGTCAACACACAGTCTGAGTGAGTCAGAGTAGAATGAATGACAATATACTTTCCATTATTCACAAAACATGTTGAATTCAGCCAACCCAATTCCTGACATTTTATCAAAGCAGTAGAGGACAGGAAGGAGAGGTTACTGATACTCACCACAGGCAGTTTAATGACACATCATCAACAGAGGCATAATAGCACTCAGCGGGATGTTGGACACAGTTTTAAGAATGATTGTAAATTTTAGAACCAAAAGGCAGTTAAAAAAAAATACCAATACATGTGGCCACTGTAAACACAGTATGTAGCAGTATGTTCACCACATGCAGTAGACAGATCAGTTTTCTGGCTACGTTCTGTCCACTGCCTGGAATAGATAAAGTCATGATGATCTCCGATAATGTTTTCAAACATTCTAAAGTGGGTGGCCAATGTCACAAATTGCACCCTTGCAATTCAAAGCAAGCCTTTCATGCATACATGGTTTTGAGTGTATAGTGATTACTGCCATTTTTTTTATGTAAGAATGCGGGTTGTTCCAATTGACAAAACACAAAGCTATTAACTGCGCTCACAGTACCCATATGTATTAACAAAGTAATAAAAATAAAATAAATTGGAACCACATCACATGTGACAATGCAATACTTGAACTTGTGATTTCTTCAAGTGATTATTGATTGAGACTGAAAATCTTTCTCAACATTTGTTTTTAATTGGAAACATGTATGTTCAAGATATTGCATTTCCAAGACCTAAGGTCATCTTTCTTTGTTTACAAAGTTTGTTACATAAAGCAAACAGAAAAAAAAAAAAAAATTAGACAATGGCCTTAGTTTTTTTTGAGTGTTTTAGTTTATCAAAAATGTTAAATGTGGTATGCTATCAATATTAGAAACGTAACAAAAATTGTAAAATGGTTGTAAGAGCTATTATACAACATGGGAAAACTCTTTAAAAACTAAAAGGTTGTATAAAATTATTTTGCCACGGCACTTGTCCTTCATCGGTAAAAATTGTTTGGAGGGTATGATTACTGGGACGTGTGACAGTCTGATGACCTTCGGGTTCATTTGCCATTTGATCTGGAGATTCAGTGAATAAATTCTCTCAAATCCTCAAAACGTTACAGTATGTAGAGCACAGCACACTAAAACTGTGTTGATAGAGTGCTCAATCTCCAGGTGCATTAATGCTAGTAAAGCACTCCATTTTGCAGTAGAGATTCCAAAAGCACATTCCACCATTCCGTGTGCTCTACTCAGTCGATGATTAAAAATCCTAGATTCTGCGCCTTGCCTCATTTAGGGCCCAAAGAGGTAGGTGGATAAAGCAAATGCCTCATCTGCTACAACCACTGGAGACAGATTAGACCCAGAAGTGCCAGGCATAGGCCTTGGTTGTGACACATCAAATTTCCCATATTGGAAATGCCTACCCATCACAGAATTACGGAAACGTCTTGAATCTCAATAACTTCCATAGAGCCTGACATCCATCACTGTAAATTTCATATTAGTGTCACTGAGTCCCAGCAGAACTATAGAGAAATATTTTTTGTAGTTGAAGAACCAGAATTAGGTGGCTAGATCAGATGGATCTGTTTCCCATCTAATGTTTCAATGCAATGCAATGAAGTTACTGAGTTTTTCAGGTCATCCCACTGGGTGAGACAAGTTCTGTGCACAATTGTTTACATCAGATCAAGATTCCCATTAAAAAAAATGATGGTGTAGGGAAGTGAAACTGGCACCAGTGGCAAGGTATCTGCAATACAAAATACACTAGTATTACAGAAAATTGAAAACAAAATTAGAACAATTCAAAACAGGAAAAAAAAGATGACTCCAATTATCAAACATCTGTTCAAGATATAGAAAGACCTACCTTAAAATAACAGCTGTTTTCTATGCGAATGCTTCGTCTCAGGTTTGTATGCATTCAGCTCAGGTGTCCTCTTACAAGGTCCAATAGCTGATCAAAGGTTACCACTGACATCCTGGTAAAGTAGTAGATCTTGTCTGGGTCAGTACCCATTTCTTCAAACATGAGGGCAAAGTAGATAAATGCAATATATAGATGATGGCAGGTCAAGGGATGTACCCAATAGAGACAACGTTTCTCCCACAGAATAAGATCTCTCTGTCTCCTCCTTCTTAACTTCATAAGCAGCAAAAAGGGCATAGCAATCAGATTTCTTCTGTAATTCATTTTCAGTAATCACACTGAACAAAGAAAGAGGTACTGAACAAAAACACAGGGAACGGGAAAGCAAAATGCACTATGGGCAGTCAAGGGACCAAAATAACCCCACAGTTGCAAAATGGCAAGAATGTACCACTATAGCTAAAGGCAGATGTATGTAAATGCAAGTAATCACTGGTAACTGCAATTTACAACTGCAATGTACAACTGCAAAAGATTGCTGTGCCAGGAGTCTTTAAAATTTCAAAATAACAAAAAATGCATTTACCAGTGACAGAACAACCACGCATGTCAAAGAGGCCTTACTTTCCTAAGCCATCATTCTATGCTTCTTTAGAATCTCCAATGTGTTCACTGCCAGAAGAGATAAATTATAATTTCTATACTGCATTGAACTCTTGGAAATCACACATTGCCACAAGCAGGCATTACTTTGCCCTGCTCAACCCGCATTACATGTGATTCCAGTAACCCAGTTGTAGAAACCAAAATAGATATATGGAAGTATATCTGATTCCCTCCCTGTTCTCAGGCATGAAGACATACACTATCTGATGCTGCAGCTAAACTTATGCAGGGGCTGCTAGCTTCTAGTGGCTTGTAATCTCCAGTGATTACATGAGTGCATTGTAGCACGGAAATAATTATTTATTACTTGTACCAGTGAAAAGATCAATTGAGACACGTGTGGACTAGATGTTTGTATTGTTATTAGTCCTTGTCTGCAGTTACAGCGAAGCAGCTGACAGGCTAAACATTAACAAAACAATGTTTTCTCTGGCCTGACCATGGGATGACATCACTTAAAACCTAGGGAAAAGGTAGAAGTAATTTGCATATTTGCAAAGTTGTTTGGTATTCTATGGTATGTTTACATTTTTAAAGTCCAGCTCGAGGAATAACAATTAATAATTTTTTGGACAGAGTAGAATGCAAAAATAACTTTTGTAAAGGTTTCATTGCTGTCTATCTCTCTATTGAGAAGCTTTCTCCTTTCCTCTTATCAGGATAGGAGGTTACAGAAATTCTCATCACTGTGGACAGCCCAAACTTACTTTTGGATACAGTAGGGAAGGGATAAAGATGGAGTCTGTCCGTTTTTTTTATTACTGTTTGTATCCTTGCTTAGGAAAAGGGCTAAGACAATGGATAAACAACCAAATAACCTAACTTTAGAATGTTTGGCCCGTTTGGAGGGAATATTGCATCATATGTAGAAGTAGTATTTCTATGACAGCTTCTCACAGGCACAGGTTCCTAAGGGAGTTGCCTGTGCTTGCACTCATTACATCCCTAGGAATCACTTAAGTCATAGAGAATCCCTGCTTCTTTTTAGCAAAAGGGTGGAAAAAGCCCCCATAAAAGGTAACTGGCAATATTTGATCAATGAGGTCACTACTATCCCCACCCCTCCCTTTTATACAGCTGATTGAAGCTTGGGGAACGGTCATTTGACTAGTGTTACTGTCAGGATCAGGCAGGATCAAAAAAAATTGATGATTAATTAATCATGAAGGACTTTTTTGGATTTTTTTTTTAGATAAAGTACATGTATAATGTTTGAGTGATAATTTTTTAGTGAGTTAATGAGTAGCAGGCATCATGATTGATGATGCATACATAAGGGACATTGTTTAGAGATTTTTTTTAAATTTTATTTTATAAAGGTCTTATAAATCATTTGTGTGTCTTTATTTCTATGCTACAACCTTTTTTGGGGGGGAATTAGTTGGCTTACTATGCACCCCATACTCAATCACATGGGGTGGTATCTGGGGTCCCCTTAATATTACAGGACCTCCCAGATTCTGACAACCCCCCACCTACAGACCCCCATAATCACGGAGCAAGGGTTGTGGGGACATGGCCATTATCCTCATCAACAAGATAGAACTCCCAGTGTGGACTGGCATGATTCAGAAGAGGGAGGTGCATACTCCTCCAGCCATTCCCTGTACAGCTAGGCTGCATTCTCAGATTAAGTGTCTGATATGAATTTCCAGGGAAATGTTTTTCTTGCATTGAGTCTCCCTTACAAATATGTACCAGACACAAATGGTCTGGTATAGATTTCCTGGGAGACCTCACAAATATTTTTATGCCTGAGGTACACTCTTAAATACCATACCAGACTCAGAGGCTCTGGTATGCATTTTTGGGGAACTCTGCAATTTTTGTTTCATTCTTGCTGTAGAATGTGACTTTCATTGCCAAATTATTTAAAAATAAAATCACACAAACCCTCCAAAAGCCCCCAAAATACATAGCAAACCCTTGGAAGGGTCTGTGTACTTTTTTTTTTAAATCAAAGAAGCCAACAATGATAGATGTCAAAGCTATTTACCAGAAATGTTAAAAAGGTTTTTCCTATGTAAATGTCAGTGCTGCTGTAGCATTATCTATACATCACAGAGATATCCCCCTTCACAGGATTAGGACACCTTCTGGGCATGCTATTTAAAAGGATTGCACATTTTTTTAATGTTTCATTTTAACTATTTAATAAATTACTGCTCCTGGCTAAATTGATTTTTTTTGCATTGGTATGTTCCCCAGGGCAGTTACCCCCACCCCAAGTGCTTTTGTTGATACTCCCTTGCCTGATAGTGTAGAAAATTAGCATTTTTTATTTTACAGTTTCAGATCCTATTAGATTGAACGGGGTTTGGTATCCAAACTTTTTTGAAGTTCTGTAAACCCTGACAAATCCAGGGCAGTTCAGCTCATCACTATTTAGAAACAATGCTCTCACTTCGTGTTAGAGCAGGGAGCAATGAGAAACTTCTCCAACAGGAATACAAAAAATAATTAGGGTGGGAAGCAATTATGGAGTCAATGACAAAAATTAAAACCTGAAAAAAATCTAAAATTTTCCAAATGTATATGTATATATATATATATATATATATATATATATATATACAGAGAGAGAGAGAGAGAGAGAGAGTCATTCATATTATTATGACGTTATCTATTAACATGTATTAAATGGTATATTGAGGCATTTTTTAAGGGGGGGGGGGTTATCAGTAATAAGGATACCTGTCTGAGAAGCCTTTTATAAAAACTACACATTAGATCCCAGGTAGTCATCTTTCTCACAGTAATGCTTAACTGGTTCTTCTATTTTGGAACACACTTGCAACCTAGTATGTTTTGTCTGCTTATGTTATTTGTCTCTACTGTTTATTATTAAGCTAGATATAAAGAAGAAGTTTTCCCTGGCAAAATCCCTTCACATTCTAAAAAAGGCAGATTTGCAAAGTCAAACCCCAGAATGGAAGTGTCAGACAAATATTTAATTAGTAGCACTGATTTATTAATGTGGAAAAAGTTTCAAATTCACCCGAGAGATTAACAAGCGTTTTGTCCCTTATACCATATATCCCGTAGTCTTGTTTTTTTAGTGTCAAATCACTAAGCTGCATGAGTCATATTGCTGTGTTTGTTAATTTATCACATAACTGTATCTTCAAAACATTCAATTCACTTACCATAAAACTGCATTTGGTAGATTTCTTTTTCCCTATTGAATAGTAAACTGAACTTTTTTATGATAAAAGTATTTGATCTCATTATTTCATCTACACCTCACCAATAAATTACTCTTCTGCTGTTCTCAATATACATTTTTAAAATTTCATAATTGTTGCATGTTAGAAGATAATTGTATCTTCATTTATTGAAGTAACATAGATAGATAGCCAGGAAAATACACAATATACAAAAAAAATGTTAGTCTTACTTCTTTGTTTTGGGTATGTCAATGTATTAATTGTGTAAGGTGTCTAAATATGATTGTGGCATTTAATGGGCTTCAAAAAATATCCACTGTGCTCAGTTCTCCACACAGAACGGGCCAAAAAGTACCCCCTTCCCTGTAATATAGGTGTATCTGACAAGCCTTGTGCTAAAGGGTGTGACTGTTACTCAGCTATGCCAGCATAAAGTACTGGAATGGGAAGAAAGGAAGTATTTTCACCGAGAAAAATGTGTATTTTCAGGCTTTTGCAAGTAAAAGTTAGTCACAAATCAAGACTATGCATGAAAGGGTATGAAACTTTAAGGCTTTGAAAATGTATTGTGTGTATAAATCTTTCTGAATTGAAATTTGGATACAAAAGAGAGCATAAACTTACAATGTTAAGTAAATAAAAACTTGCTTTCTAACAGTAAACAAAAAAAAAAAAGATGCATAGTAATTAAAATACTATAAGCATTTTTCTTTAGTAAAATCCTATATTTTACTTTGGGGTATAATTGAACCTAAGTGTCAATAGTTAAATAAGTTAGTATTGGAGGATCTGAATGTGTGATATGTTTTCTCATGGAATACTGACATTTTAGGGCACCTTACTATACCTTTATTTTATTTATTACAGGTACTTATATAACACCATCAATTTTACTCAGCGCTTTTACATTTATACTGTACATTAACATCAGTCCCTGCCCTCATTACAGTCTAAGGTCCCTAACTCATATTCATACATACCTTAAAAATACATCTTTCTTCTTGGTCAAACTTTACCACTAGTACCTAGTGAACCTTGAAACACCATATGCTTGTGGACACTATCATTTAATACACATTTATTCAATAATACTGCAATATGGAAAATTAGGTAACCCATAGCAACCAACTAGCAATTTCTATTCATTAATAATACTGCACTAAAGGGAAATCCTGACTGCTTGTAGTGAGCTGCTGCACACATAATTTTTTCTGCATTGTCTTAACTGTGTGCGTGTTCACATGTACTTGTGATGTTCACCGATTGCAATGTGCTAGAGAAGTTTTGTTTCTGCTAATTGTTTCTGTAAAAAAAAATATATCTTGAATTGGACAGGCTCTAAAAGGTAACAACAGCTTGCACTGAGCATTGTACTGTATTTATAGGATGGAAAATCATTATCTGACATTATTTATAAGTCTATAATCGCATGCATTGTCTTGATGTCGAGAGCCTATCATGCTTAATTCCCCTCATGTGACCTTAACATATTAATACTTTATTTATGCTAATATTAGATGCCCTAATCCTATCACTCTTGTTATAATAGTTCAAAAGTTTTTACATAATAGAGCAGGAATTAAAGCTTAACAAGTGACTAAAACAGAAAGGATGGTAATAAACTGCTGTTTGTAAAAATATAAAACAAAGCTTTATTGATGATCTACTTTTGTACTATAACAATAAGTCTATTCTTAGTACATGTTAATTGGTTAACAAAAGAACCGTGTTAGTCTGCAAATGCAAAGTACTTCTGAGATTATATATTAATACTTTCCTACTTATTATTTCATGTTTTTCCTTCTAATCTAAAATAAGAGACAACAATGAGAGGTTGCAGTTGTTCATTTATTTTTACAAGCATTTTTTTCTTGGGCTGCGCTTAACAATAAAGCAGAGTCAACATAAATAAAGCCAATTATGGTAACATGCATGAGTACGGGTGCTTTAACAATTCCCTTCACTTCAATGCTTTGCTGAGTACTAATAGTTTGTGGTGAAAAATACTAGGAAACTGATACCATAGCAATAGATTAAAAAAATGTGATAAATTATTTCATAGTAGCAGCATTGCAGCACGTGACCACATTGATTTATTGAGTTTGGCAGCTCTAGTATTTAAATGTAAAAACATAGCATTTTGGAGAATATATCAATTATGACAAAATATAACCGATAGTTTAAAAATTTAGGAATTAAGTATTATTTTGTTACAAATGTAAGGGGTTCAAGAGACTATGTATATACATCTGTTTGTCTTCATTTTGTTATAAATATAATCTAATCACTAAAAATATGTAGCAATGTTACTGTAGTTATTTTTTTTTTTGAATATATGTACTAAACATAAACTGGCTTTTAAAAAGAAAATGATCATATGGTTATTCATTCCATAACCACACACATTTTTTTTCCATTCACAACTAATAACAAATCTGCATATAGAGCATAAACATAATATGAACACAGACCATAACATTTCTATCTGACAGCAAATTCAGTGGTATCTATTTAAGCATTAATCTCTAATATCTGCTCAGGATGCATTTGGGAATAGGACATTCTGTATTGTAACACAAGTACCAAAACTGTTTTAATTCAGTCTGCAATATCTGAATTAATAGAAAGGGCAAATTAACATGGATTAAAAGCTTCACTGAAACACAGAATTATTGAGACACTTACCAGAGTAAAATTACAAAGTTTTAAACAGCGAGGATCTTAAGTAGCTCAGTGCCTAGAAGTACATCTGCTGCCTCAGTTCTGTAAATTGGATAGTACGGACATTAATAGAAACTGTGTCTGAATTAAAGCTCGCGAGACTTGGCAGCAGCAACTTGATCTACAAGCAGCCGATCTTTACCATCTGACATCTGCTTTATGCATAAAACTTTGTAAAATGTCTGTTTTTAAAGTCACTTCAAAAACAAAGATTGTCATGCATGTTTTGGTAAAGCATGACATGTAAAAACCTGCTATGAGATTTTATATATATATATATATATATATATATATATATATTAGAGAGAGAGATTTTAACATTAATAATAAGCAATAATGCATGCATTTTCATATATATACTATAAGTGTTTACTCTGTTGTGAAATTATCATATTAAAAATGCTACTAATGATACTAATAACATTTGTACTTCTAAAGGAAGATCTACTAAGCAGTAGAGACTGTTCTCTTAGTAAATAAGCTGAAGCTGTGTTCAGTTTGAATAATTATCATATACAACAGAAATGAAAACAAACAACTAAAAATAATAGGATTTTTGTTTGCACATTATTGGATGATCAATATTAATATCATGAGTAAGGTAAAGTTGTGTTAAGTAAACATTCTTTTATCTTAGGGAACATTCATTTGACAGTCTCCACTCCTTTGGTAAATCAACTCCATTGTCAGACATTTTAAAACTGAGCATCCTTACTGACAGTCTGCTGTAAAAACTAATGAGTTATTTTCCAGAGGAGCATCATCTGCTTTATGTTTAGACACTTTCTGAGAAATCTAATGACTGCAACATCAGGTACAAGGGGACCTGTACCTAAGTACTCAGGGTAAACAACAGCAGACCAAAAACATTACAGTTTGAGACTGACTTACTAAAGTAGTGGAGGCTGTTCACTTAGCAAAGTAAGTGCTCAATTTGAAAGGTGAACGTGAGGAAGTACCATGAACCTGTGATCACTTTGAATATCCAATAATTTAGGAAGTATTGAAAAATAATTTTGCACATGGTTAAATATTTAAAGCTTCACCTTATGTACAACCCCTTTTTGTTTGTCCACCTCTAGGTATTTGTAGATATTTGGGTAAATTCAGCAGGGTAGAAAGGAAGAAGGCAATTTTAGTAGAATAGTTATTTGTGAGCCACCAGGAGTTAACTTACTCTATTATTAGTGTTAATTGTGTGCTTAAGTGAATATTAATTAAATATTGGATCGCCAGGCACTAATTACACCCTCTCTAGGTGTATGAAATTAAACTATGAATTCTTATACTGTACCGCGCTCCAATATTATCAACCTTTTGTGATTAACCTTTTTTGGTTGTGTGAATTTCTTAATATGCCACCTATAATCCAATCATTACTTACTTCTATGGTGCTTAAATATACAATTAACATAAATTAATTTATAAATATGAATTAGAAAATTATATGTGATTATAACAAATATTAATAAAAAATTAATGAAAAATTGGAATGTCAATTCTATGTGAATAAAATAATAACAAATTAATAAAACATAAAAAAAAAAAAAAAAAAAAAAAAAGGGAAATGTCAATTATTTTCTTTGAATTTGAGATGGTGTTGTTATTCAATTTAGTTAATGTGATAAGTCTGTGTTGGCAGCTTGAACCTCTCCCTCGTCTCCTCTCTTTGTGCTTTCTTCACTGGCTGCTTTGTTTATTCCTCCATATACGGAACATGCAGAGAAGGGAAAAGAAACATAGTGTCTTATCCGGGATATAAGTGATTTATTGCTCTTTGATCTCCCACTCACATTGTGTAAATGTAAATAACGCTTTGAATACAATGTAACAAGATCCTGCTTCAGACAGCCTGGCTGATGTGTTTGCTTGCAGTAAATATACTCGCCGTTCCTCTGTGGATGCGTGATAACGTCACCGCCCCTCCCCTACGCGTTACGCTACAGGGACTCGTAGCTTCCTCTGGGGGATGTGGATTTGCATTCCATCATTCACAGAGGCTATTTATATCCTGCCGGCTCCATTTTTGCTGTGATTTGTTAACTATTCGTTACCTCTCCATGACTTTGGAGTTCAAACTATATCTCAATATTATTCATTGTATATATACAAAGTGCGCATCATCATCCTTCGGCTGTATACTTAATGCTTACATCCACACCCCTCACAATCTGGATTACAATCTTATATTTGATCATCTTTCCACAAAGTTTATTAATATCTAAAATTTAACTTAAACATATTATTTACCATACTTTATTGATTCAGACTTTTAATTCTTAAAAATATATATATATACCCTACACTCAATTTAAATTTAATATGAAATAAATTTAAATAAATAAAATTACATATATCTATATAAAAAATCAATAATAATGGAGAGTATACAATTTATTAAAAAATTTTTTTTTTTTTTTTCAAAATAAACAAAATTAAAATGTATAAAATAAAATAAAAATAAATATTATATAGAAATAATGCAAAAAAAAAAAAAAAAAAAAAAAAAAAAAAAAAATTATAATAAAAAATAAAAAATAATAATTAATAAAAATTACAATAAAAAAATTGAATTAAAAAAAAAAAAAAAAAAAAAAAAAAAAAAAAAAAAATTATAATAAAATATAATAAATAATAATTAATAAAAATTACAATAATAAAAAAAAAAAAAAAAAAAAAAAAAAAAAAAAAATTACAATAAAAAAAAAAAAAAAAAAAAAAAAAAAAAAAAAAATTTAAAATGTTTATCTAAAATTCTTTAAGTTTAATATTATGCGGACTAAACTTTCATACTACTTTGAAATGCTTGTGTATGCTATTGTATGCTTAATCATTAATCCTTCTATTTTCCCCTTTATTATGTTCTATATTTAATAATCGCTCAAGAAACAGGCTAAATCAAATTCCTTGTTTAATCCCAAAGGATGCAAGGAATTCATTAGATATATCCACTGGGATTCTTTCTTACTTATTTCTCTAATGAGATTGTCTCCTCTCCAGTGTGCCTTATGCTTCTCTATTCCCCAAAATTCTAGGCCTTCTGTTTTTTGTTCATGGTATAGTTTGAAATGTAATGATACATTATGGTATTTATAACCTTTTGCAATGTTCCGAACATGCTCCTTTATTCTCTCTTTTAGCCTGCGTTTTGTTCTTCCTATATAAATTTTATTGCACGGACATTTCAATGCATATACTACCCCCTTGGTGTCACATGATATGAATTGTTTTATCTTAAATGTTTTACCACTTATCAAATTATTGAAATGCATTCTTTTTCTGGGGTTATTTTTTGTTCTGATACAACTATAACATCTTCCACACTTATAAAATCCAATTTCCTGAAAAAAAGTAAGTGTATTTTGTTTAGGTGGATTTAATACGTTCTTCACTATCTTGTCTCTGATATTGGGGGCTTTTTTATAAATAAATCTTGGATTTTCAGGGATACTATCTTTTAAATCTTTATCTAGCTTTAATATGTCCCAATGTTTATTTATTATTCTTTGCACATCTTTATATTGCTTATTGTACGGCATTATAATAGTCATAACATTGTCCATACTATTGTTATTCTGACTTTTTGTTAGTAATTTGTTTCTATCTAGTACTCCTACCCTTTCTCTTTCTTCTACTATATATTCTTTTTTGTACCCTTTATTAATAAATCTCTTTATAAGGATGTCACTCTGTTCCTGGTAATCAATATCATGTGTACAATTTCGTCTCAGTCTCATAAACTGCCCTCTGGGTATGTTCTTTATCCATGCTTTATGATGGCAACTATGGGTGGGTATATATGAATTTCTGTCTGTATTTTTAAAGTAATTTTTTGTAGAGATTTTTAATCCCTCTTTCACTAGCCATATATCCAAAAAATTAATGGTTTTATCGCTGCTATTCCAGCTAAGTGATATATTATGATTATTATTATTTAATTCCTTATAGAATTGCGCTAGTGACGTTTCATTACCTTTCCATACTAGAATTATGTCATCTATATATCTATAGTATGCTATGAGTTCTTGTTTGTGATTATTGAATATTGTATCCTCCTCCCATTGTGCCATATATAAATTTGCTATGCTGGGGGCAAAACGTGCCCCCATCGCTACTCCCTTGGTTTGCAGGTAATACTTATTGTTATACCAGAAGAAGTTATGTTTGAGACAGAATATTAGGCACTTAATAAGGTATTTTTTCTGCTTTTTATTCAAATCAGAATACTTTTCTAATGCCCACTTTGCTGCTTCAATAGCCCCATCATGGTCTATATTTGTGTACAATGAGGTGACATCCGCTGTACTTAATATGCTATCATCAGTGAGTGTTAGATTTTGCATTAATTGAATTATATGCCTGGTATCTTTCAGGTATGCCTTCGTTTGTACCACTAATGGTTGTAAATATTGATCTATATATTCTCCCATCCTTGCCGTTAAAGAATCTATCCCATTTATTATAGGTCTAATTGGGGGATTCACGGGATTTTTATGGATCTTAGGTACTGAGTATATTACGGGTAGTTTGCATACTGTTGGTACTAAATACTTAGTTTCTTTTTCATTCAATATGTGCTTTTTATTACCATAATTTACTATCTTTATTAGCTCTTTTTTATACTCTTTATTTGGATTATTCTTAAGTTCTTGATATGTGCTCTCATCTTTTAACATATCCTCCATAGATTGTTCATAAAATGTTTTGGACAGTATGACTATACCTCCCCCCTTATCTGCCGGCCTAATAACTATGTTTTTTCTCTCCTTAAGGCTTTTAATTCCTCTCTCAAGGTTATAGTTGTATTTGTGCTTCTGTATGTTCAATTGCTCTAAATCTTTTGTTACTAGTTTTTTGAATGTTGTTATATATGTGTTATCGCTAGATTTGGGATTGAAAACTGATTTGTTTTTAAGATCGCTATGTTGATACTTTGATATTTTGGCCTCTTGATTATATTCTATCGGATTTTGAGCATAATATTTTTTAATGTTTAATTTTCTTATAAATTTCTGTAAGCTTATGTACATTTCAAATTTGTTCAATCCTTTATTAGGAGCATACTTCAAGCCCTGATCTAATGCGTATATTTCTTCTTGTTTTAAGGGTGTTCCACTTAGATTAAAGATGCCTTCCCCTTTTAATCTCTCCTTCTCTTTTTGTTTGTGTTTTCTTCCTCCTCTATTTCCCCTCTTTCTACAGTGTTTTGATTTGCTTCTGCTAGATTTTGATTCCACTCTAAAAAAGGGTTAGGTAAAGGCGTGTATGATTCCTCTGATTCTAATGGGGAATACCTATTTTGTGTAGGAACTTTGAATAATTGTGGTGTATTTCTTATCTGGTTATTATTTACATATTCTGATGTATATGTGTTTGTGTTGTCATTTCTGTATTCACTTATGTAATTTTATTTATTTAAATTTATTTCATATTAAATTTAAATTGAGTGTAGGGTATATATATATATTTTTAAGAATTAAAAGTCTGAATCAATAAAGTATGGTAAATAATATGTTTAAGTTAAATTTTAGATATTAATAAACTTTGTGGAAAGATGATCAAATATAAGATTGTAATCCAGATTGTGAGGGGTGTGGATGTAAGCATTAAGTATACAGCCGAAGGATGATGATGCGCACTTTGTATATATACAATGAATAATATTGAGATATAGTCTGAACTCCAAAGTCATGGAGAGGTAACGAATAGTTAACAAATCACAGCAAAAATGGAGCCGGCAGGATATAAATAGCCTCTGTGAATGATGGAATGCAAATCCACATCCCCCAGAGGAAGCTACGAGTCCCTGTAGCGTAACGCGTAGGGGAGGGGCGGTGACGTTATCACGCATCCACAGAGGAACGGCGAGTATATTTACTGCAAGCAAACACATCAGCCAGGCTGTCTGAAGCAGGATCTTGTTACATTGTATTCAAAGCGTTATTTACATTTACACAATGTGAGTGGGAGATCAAAGAGCAATAAATCACTTATATCCCGGATAAGACACTATGTTTCTTTTCCCTTCTCTGCATGTTCCGTATATGGAGGAATAAACAAAGCAGCCAGTGAAGAAAGCACAAAGAGAGGAGACGAGGGAGAGGTTCAAGCTGCCAACACAGACTTATCACATTAACTAAATTGAATAACAACACCATCTCAAATTCAAAGAAAATAATTGACATTTCCCTTTTTTTTTTTTTTTTTTTTTTATGTTTTATTAATTTGTTATTATTTTATTCACATAGAATTGACATTCCAATTTTTCATTAATTTTTTATTAATATTTGTTATAATCACATATAATTTTCTAATTCATATTTATAAATTAATTTATGTTAATTGTATATTTAAGCACCATAGAAGTAAGTAATGATTGGATTATAGGTGGCATATTAAGAAATTCACACAACCAAAAAAGGTTAATCACAAAAGGTTGATAATATTGGAGCGCGGTACAGTATAAGAATTCATAGAAAGGAAGAAGGGCTGCTAAAAAGACATAAGTTGCCATATCTCAGGAACCACACTTCTCCCATAAAATCAAAAGATATATGACATTAAAAAACTGCAGAGATAATACTAATACTGCACACTAAAAGAAATGTGTCAAACTTTTAGCTCCTGTCCATTCACAAAGTTATTAAAGTTGAAGTTTGGGGCAACATATATACTCACTTCCTGTCCCCTGCTGGCTCTAAGACAGAGAACTGTGCAATGACCTGACAGCTGATTGCTCAGTTCTCCATTTTCCCTTAGCAGAGAGCGTTGACGGTTAGTCACCACTCTTCACTCACTGAGCTAGAGAGGGGGTAGGTGAAGCTGGCTTCTAATCTCAGCAGGGTAGTGAGAGTCAGAGCCAGGTGCCATTTAGGCAGCTGGGTAAATCCCAACAACATGGTCGGGATCCTTCCAGAGGCTGGAGCTGCTCTGTGATGTCAGCCGACAGCAGGCTTTAGTCTGCAGTTGGCTGAATCTGGGTCACAGAAAAACAAAAGTAAGTGCACTCCTGTGACTCAAAAGAGAAATATGGCCAAAAAAACTTTGCCCATCCTTTTTTTTCATTTAAAGTTTCATTTTCACAAAGCAGCAAAACAATACAAGTTCATGTGTGAAATATGGATGTCATCATCCAAACTGTTACAAAGACACAGTCAAGTTAGGAGGCAATCAAAGTGCAGAACATGCAAGTTCTCTAGAAACATCAAAACTCTGGAATTAAGTGTGACATGAACTAACCCATGAACCAGTGTACAAGTTGCCTGTTTCTAATGGAAGAGGAAAGGGGGAAAATATGCCATCACTAAAGCAAGATGGCAAGGAAGCCAGAAAGAGGAAAAGAAAAGGTGCAACAGCATAAAATTGTCAGCTATAAAAAAGGCACACAAAGAGGGGGAGAAAGAAAGAAAAAATAACAAAAAGGAGGGGGGAATAAGGCTGGGAGAGGGGATCACGTGAATGTTACAACCGCTCATCTGGGGGAGTCAGGTTTAAATTGTAGGTTTGTGAGTTCTGGGAAACATGGCAACAAAACCAATTTTTTTTTAACGGTTTTTCTCTTCTTTTAATGCTGTCATTAATTGTTTCATCATGTTAAATTCCTTCACCACAGCTATCCATTGACCAATCATTGGGGGTTCTGGACTTTTCCACTTTTGCAGTATACTGTATATATTTTAGCAGAATTTAGAAGATGGATCAAGTGGGACTCTCTAGGTTTTTTGACAGTAAGATGTCTATCAGTTTAACCGCTTGACCTCCACCCTGTATCAGATTTACTGCTACTGAGCGGACGTTCTGTGCAAAATTATGTCTATAAACGTGATTTTGCACTTCCGCCATAGGGGGCGCAAGCACACGGCCGGAGCGGTGCTGTGATTGAACACAGCAGAAGCCTATCAACAGGTGCTGGCCAATGGATATGAGTGGGCACCCATTGATCACAGAGGAGACTGACAGAACACGGCTCTGCTTACTATATGTAAACAAGGCAAAGCTGTGTTTTGTCAGTTTCTAGGTAAAGAAAATCTAGCAGATTGCACAGTAAAAACAACATATAATAAACACAAAAAAAAACAAATTAAAACAGCGCAAATAATACCTAAACGAACTAAATATTCCAAACTGGATACAAAAATGTGCAAAGAAATGTGTATGTAAGTGTGACACACTCAAATCAGAAAAATAAATAACTAAATATAAATGAGCCCAAAACAACTCAATTCATTGAAAAAAATAAAATATATAAATAAAATAAAAATTTAGTCCAAAATCCTTTTTCCCAGCCTTCAAAGTGCTTAGACAAAAGAAATGATCTTCTGCAAATGTGTGCTTCCACCTTCCACCAGTGCAAACCAACATAAACCACACTCACCAAATAGTGGTGAATAGTAGGCCTTTTAGGATTTTCAGGAATCCTACACCTCCTCTATAGCCTCCAGACCTCCATTCCACCATACAGGGCTAGCGTAGTCCTTCCAATCCCTCCTAGATCAGGACCTCCAAACCAGCTCCACCGTTGTGTCAAAGAAAAAATATCATATAGTGTAATATTGCCAATGACCATCAAAACATATAGATATATACCAGGCCACTCACATTTTCCAAATTTAACAAAAGCATGTTTTATTATCCTCCATCGATCAATAAAGACCATCACCATCCAGAAATAGCTCTCAGGAACCTCACAGCTCGGCTAGCAGAGGATGACAATGTATACTACAGACAGATCCCAATATGGCCGCTTGGAATGCACCGCTCGGCGTGCATTCCATTCACCGGAAGTTGCGCAGGACGTTCAGGTAACAGACCGAAAGTGCGTCGATGCATTTCACCCCTCCCACTGGGCGTTCTCAAGACCATATTAGGATCTGTCTGTAGTATACATTGTATATTTTATTATAATATTTTATTTTTTTCAATGAATTGAGTTATTTTGGGCACATATATATTTAGTTATTTATTTTTCTGATTTGAGTGTGTCACACTTACATACACATTTCTTTGCACATTTATGTATCCAGTTTGGAATATTTAATTGGTTTAGGTATTATTTGCGCTGTTTTAATTTGTTTTTTTCTTGCTTTGGTGTTTACACTAGTGCACAGCAGCATTGTATACCTGTGGCTGTAGACATTCTGTGGCGAAGTTTATTTTTGTAATATA
This sequence comes from Staurois parvus, assembly GCF_062004578.1. NCBI lineage: Eukaryota > Metazoa > Chordata > Amphibia > Anura > Ranidae > Staurois > Staurois parvus. The sequence goes on from NW_028317951.1 coordinate 10,054,317, forward strand.
CACAAAAACACTGGCTAGGCACACATTTAACCCTTTGATCACCCTACATGTTTAACCCCTTCCTAGCCAGAGTCATTAAGACAGTGACAGTGTGTATTTTTGGCACTGATCACTGTATTAGTGTCACTGGTTCCCAAAAAGTGTCAGTGTCAGATTGTCCTCTGCAATATCGCAGTCCCACTGTAACTCAGTGATTGCCACCTTTACTAGTATTACAAAAAATTCCAGTATATATACCATAGTTTGTAGACACTATAACTTTTGCACAAATCAATCAATATACACTTTTTGGGATTTTTTTCTACCAAAAACATGTAGCAGAATAAATATTTTCTTTATTTTTGGTCTTCTTTTGTTTATAGCACAAAAAATAAAAAACCCAGGTTTGATCAAATATTACCAAAAGAAAGCTCTATTTGTGGGAAAAAAAATGATACAAATACAATTTATGTACAGGGTTGCATGACTGTGCAATTGTCAGTTAAAGTGATGCGGCGCTATATCATAAAAAATGACCTGATCATGAAGGGGGGTAAATATTCCGGAGGTCAAGTGGTTAAGGATTAAGTTTAGAATTGAATTCCAGGAATGACGGGACACATCCAGAATATGTGTATCCATGAACTGTCAAAAAGTTAGCAGCACCAGCAGTTAGGTGACACCAAAGGGTAGATTTGTTTAAAAAAGTGTGGGTACTCTGTATCAATGCAACATTACCTTTCACCCTACCTCCTAGAATCTACTCCCAATAGAGAAGTGGTGTGCAAAGTATAGGATACATTCCCTCTGGACATCTGTAAAGATCAGCCTAGGTCCCTTTCCCACCTCCCTAAGTAGGGAGTGAAAAAGCTCACCTGGGGTCCATTCTAAATGAGTATATTAAGAACAATAGGTGGCAGAGATGGGATGGATCAAGGTAGTGATGCTCGAAGGGAGACAGGAGTGCCTGGAGGTAAGTACATATTGCGATGATGATAAAAAATGTTTAATCTGCATAGCTTACTAACTGCCTGGGGGGGGGGGGGGTGCAACAGCATGTCCTTAGTTTCCTCAGTGGTACACCAAAGGTCATTATGGATAAAGTCCCAGATACTGTACTGATTGGTGGAGATAAACTCCTTAAACCTTCTTACAGATTAGGGGGAACTCCTGAGCTCTTATAACAGGTGACATAAGGAAAGGTGTGAGAGGTGTCATGGCGATACAACCCATTGTGGCCAAGACAGACAAATTGCAGCCTATCAGTGAATGGGATTTAAGGGACGCAGGTATAGTAGATGTCCGCCATGGCATCATTTGTATTGGAAATGGTGACATGGCCTTTCCACCCCAACCCACTCTCTCCGAGGTTGTTTGGTGGACCACATAGTAATATTTGAATGGGTCTGGGAACCCCATACCACCTCATGGATAATCTTTCGGGTTTGTTGCCCCAAAGGAAGTTCAGAAACTCCACACTGACCTTACCGAGAAAGTGGCATTGGATGGCTATTGGCAGTGTTTGAAAGAGCTATATTAATATTGTCAGGACGGTCATCTTTAGGATACTGTTCCCGCAGAGAAATGAGAAATGTTGCTGGTTTTTGAGATCAAGTCTAGGTGATGCAAGCCAAGGAAGGAAGTTTTCCTTAAAGAACGCGGACAGTGACAGCATTAGGAAAAAGCCAAGGTTTTTTCTTTTTTTAGCGAGCCCTCAAGATAGGAAAATTCTGTTGTATGTTGCATAGAGGCACAGGGGGGGTAAGTTTACATTCAAAGCTTCGGATTTATGTATGTTCATTTTGTAATTGGATAGGTAGCTGTACATTCAATGGGCTTTAAGTTAGTTGCGTATAGAAGTCTCTGGACTAATTACAATGGACAGTAAATCATCAGCATAGGCTGCTACTTTGCAATGTGCATTTTTCAAACAGATGCCTTTTATATTTGGCTCATCCCTAATGTGGGCCAATAAATGCTGCAGAACCAACACAAAAATCAAGGGTGATAAGGGACACCCCTGCCGTGTTATATTGCTCAGAGTAAAAGGGAGGAGATCACTTCATTGGCCTGGACCACTGCTGTGGGATGTGAATAATGTGCCTCAATCCACGTGCACATGGGTCCCAATCCCCGGTATCTTAAGGTGCATTTCATAAAAAGCCAGTTGACGCAGTAGAAAGCTTTTTCTGTGTCTGCTGAAATCAGTAACATTGTCCCTCCACTGAGCCAAGCAAATGAGTTTCAAGGCTCTACTAGTATAATCTCTGGCTTCCCTGTTTGGGATGAACCCCACTTGGTCAAAATGAACCAGTTTGGGGACAAAGGAAATCAAGTGATTAGCCAAAATGTTTGTGATGTTGAGGTCTATATTTAATAGGAATATAAAACAATAGTTTGCAAAAGCAGTTGACTGTCTCTTGAGATTTGAAAGGTTTCTGACTCACCAGATATGACGAGGGGAGCACAGGACTTATTCAACCATGATGAGCCAGGTAGCACACATGAGTGTCCCTAGCTAAAAAAAAATACTGTTTACACCAGGTACACAGGACATAAAAGGTTACCAGTAATGCAAAATAGGCAACTTAGCTGTTCTTTGGCTCCTATGGCATCCAGGAAGTGAAGAAGCACAGTACACAGGAGTGGGGGATGCTCTGTGACTTCCTTTTTTAAGCATCTGTCAGGACTCACTTGTAGCGCCAAAGAGAGCCTTGTAAGCCCAGAGCCCTGTACTTAGTGTCAGCCTGGCCATATTTCTTTGAGGTATAATTATGTCATGATTGTTCACTTAGCTCTTGATGGTTCTGATTTGTGATTAGAATATTCTCTGCTTAGTTCTCTTACATGCTTTTTTTTTATTTTTACAGGAGATGAGTTCTGAACAGTTTGGGGGATCCTCCAATATGCCTTTGTTATCCATCTTCTTTTTTTCATGATATAGTTCTAGTTCATAAGAAGGATTTTTTTTCCAAGTGCTTTTTGGAGCAGCACTTTACTTCTTTGTTGGAAAACACTAGTCTGAAAATAATGTTTTCAGTCTGCATTCTGCTAGCCAGGAAACTTCTTGTGCACATCAGCCTTTTGGAACTGTGCAGTAGCTTTTGAAAAGTGGGCCAAGAAACCTGGCATCTTGGTCCCAAATTTACAACTAGAAATGACTGGTGTGACCTGCTAATACTTGTAGTGCTGCTCTAAGCAAAGAAGGAGAATGTATATAATCCTGTTGGTACTCAGGAATGGGATGCTGGCTGAAAATATGGCTATCCAGTAGTGTGTAGCAAACTTAGAAAAATTGCCACTAAGCAGTTATTTTTCAAGATATACAAATGACTGTCAAGTTTGCACCTATTGCAGCATGAGGTGTGGTACAGTTCACCAAACGTAACAGCAATAATTTCCAATCATTCCCTTCTGTCACTGTGAATAATAACCCAAAACAACTAAAATTGGTGCCCAGGTGATATGTCAACCAGTTCCTTTCATGAACAAAGCAAAGTTCTTTGTGCAATTGGTTCTGATTACAGATTGATGTACACAAGTTTCCAGGTTTGATACAAGGAAACCATATGCTCTATCTTCTAATCAACTCCTGGCCACCAGACAGGCCCAGACTGGCTATAGGGCATACTGGAAATTTGTTCGGTGGGCCAAGGCCGCCATGCCCAGCCCCTGGGCTGGTACCTGTATGTGGCCTGTTGATGACTGTGCCGCACAGCGGGAGGTAAGTGTGACCACAGTCCAGACAGGGCTAACACAGACCGTGGTCACCACTCAACTCCTGCTATGTGGCCATGCCTAGGTCTCTCTCTCATTGCGAAAGGAGCTGGAAATCTACACTGACCCCTCCAAGCTGATCCAGCCCTGATCCCCCTGAAGCAGTGCACAGATGAAACACAGAAGATGGAGGGGGTGGGACCCGGACTGACACTTGGGAAGGAGCATTTAGGGACCACACCACACCCGGTCATTGGCTGCAGGAGCTACATGTTACATGTGACCAGTGGAGAGCAGGAGAGGTACAGAGAATGCCCCAGTGGCCGAGAGAGAAAGTGAGAATGTGCATGAGAGAGAGAGAGAGAGAGATCTACTACAGAGAGAAAAAGAGATACCAGATAGAGGGAGAGAAAAATAGAAGTACTGTAGATAGAGATAGAAATAGTAGAGAGAGAGAGAGAGAGAAGGACCGAGAGAGAAATAGAAGGAGAGAGAGAAAAATCGATGGAAAGAGATCTGATATATATAGAGAAGGAATCCCATATATAAATAGAGTGATCTATTAGATTTGATATACAGAGTGCTCAAGAGAGGGGGGGGTGCTATGGGAACATGCCTGTGTGTCCTCTCCCCCCCCCCTTGCCGATGATGGAATCCTATCAGCAGAGCAGGGGGCAGCAGGAGCTGGAGATCTGCACAGAGGGTGGAAGTCTTTTCATATTTACAAGTGGGTAATCACCCACTTGTTAATGTGATCCAGATCTTCAGCTTCCCCGCCCCTGCTCTGATGATAGGATGACATCGTCGCTGGGGTGGGAGACCCTGGGGAGGACACACAGACTGAATCCTGCCTCTGCCCTGCTGAAGGTAGGACCGTTCAGAGGAGGCAGAGAGTACAAGGGGGGTTGATTAGAGAGAAAAGAGAGGGGCATGACTGCAAGGGGGGGCTGTGATTGCTAGTCTATTTTAGTGCAGAAGACCCCTACTCCGTGAATTTTCCATCACCAACCACCCCTGTGAACACTTGCTCCCACCTGAATGAAGAGTAAGCACCGCTCAAGGCAGGTCTCTATCTGTATCACCTTCACTGCACACTAGCAGATACTGGCCCTGTTCGTAGCAAGCATCATAGTAGAAAAGAAAAATCTGGTCATCCGCACATCCAATAAAATCACCTTTATTTGGCCATATTCAAAATAGACACTCCACAATGTACAGTACATAAGAGGGAACATAGCACTCCAGCTAACACATTTCACGCTGCCACCAGCACTTAATCATAACTGATACTGAAATTTTCACAGGAATATATATATATATATATATATATATATATATATGTATATATACACACATACATACATATACACACACACACATACATACATGCATGCACAGATGATCTTAATGGTCTCTTGATTGTAAGCAATTGTGTGTGAAACAATGAGACACAGGAACCGACAATTATCTTAATCGGCTGTGTCTCTGAACCAAAATAAATTAAATTAAATCCTATAAAACCAATAACAAAGTAAAAAGTATTTCATATGCAACTAAATCATGTAAATGAATTACATGAACATACTGCATAGTAATATGGAATACCGTTATTCATGTATGTTCATAACTTACATGTTCATAACTTACTAGAGTATATGCCCATGCCATAATACCCTGAATGGGTGTCAGCACACCAATAAAACAAGCAAGAAAAGGAAAACACTACCAAAAACAGGAAAAAAAAAAGTTTTTTTAAATTTTTCAGCACTCTGACAATTATTCAGTCATATATATATATATATATATATATATATATATAGTTAGTATATAAAGGTTTTATTATTATTTATTTTGGCAGTTAGAGCTTTCCTTTGGCAGTATTTATTAACCACTTATGATTTCTTACTATATAATGGAAAAAAAAACAAAATGTTACAGAAACTGTTTCCCTTATGTTATAATAAAACATAGCAAATTAAAACATATGGACAGTCTTTTTGCAGAGTAAACACTCCAAGGTGATTGTATTCGTTTTACAATTTTTTTGGAAGTGAATAAACATGCAACGGGATTTAAACTTGGAGCTTTTAATGGTGCACTGGATATATTAAATTTACAGGTCATACACATTGGGGTTGGGAGATGAAGGTGTTCATGTACATGTCACATCAGGAACAGGATGGTGCAATGACATTGCCCAAATGGTTATGGCCATAGTTGGTCAATGATGCCAATATTATACCCACCCCTTCCTTTATATTGCTAATAACAGCTCAGAAAGCGGTCGTTCGGCCAGCAGTACTATTGGGATTGGTTGTGTGTGCCAGGTCAGTCAAGGTAAATATTTTCAGCAAGTTGTCAGGCAATGTGATTACTAATGAATTTACAATGCAGGACTAATTGGGTATTTTTATTTTAATCAAGGACCTTTCAAATGTTTGAGTGATTTTTTTTCTAGGTTATTTTTTTTTTTTTGAATGAGTAGGGGAACTATATCCTCCTAACTCATAAGGGTGGGTGGTATCTGGGGCCCCCGTTATATTAACCACTTGCCTACCAGGCACTTATACCCCCTTATTTACCAGGCCAATTTTCAGCTTTCAGTGCTGCCGCACTTTGATTGACAATTGCGCGGTCATGCAACATTGTACCCATATGAAATTTTGATCATTTTTTTCTCACAAATAGAGATTTCTTTTGGTGGTATTTAATCGCAACTGGGCACTTTACTTTTTGCGCTATAAATAAAAAAAAAGGGCAAAAAATTTGAAAAAAAAAAAGTTTCTTTTATAAAATTTTTCAAACAGGTATTTTTTCTCCTTCACTGATGTGCATTGATGAGGCAGCACTGATGGGCACTGATAGGTGGCACTGATGGGCACTGATAGGCAGCACTAAAGGGCACTGATAGGCAGTACTAATGAGGTGGCACGGATAGGCAGCACTGATAGACAGCACTAATGAGGTGTCACGGATAGGCGGCACTAATATGCGGCACTGATAGGTGACACTGATTATGGGTACTGATAGACGGCACTGACTGGCATCACTGATGGGCACTGACTGGCGGCACTGACTGGCACAACCCCTGGGCACTGACTGGTGGCACTGACTGGCAGCACTGCTGGGCTGCACTGGTGGGCAGCACTGGTGGGTGGGCACAGGTGGGTGGCACTGCAGAGTGGCACAGGTGGGTGCACTGCTGGGCACAGGTGGGGGCACTGCTGGGCACGGGTGGGCGGAGCTAGTGGGTGCACTGCTGGGCACAGGTGGGCGGAACTTGCGGGTGTCACTGCTGGGCACCGATCATCAGGGCACTGATCATCAGTGCCCTGATGATCGGTGCCGATCCCCGCTCTGACAACTGCCGGTTCTCGGCAGTACTTTCCTCACGATCTGACAGCGTGAGGAAAGTGCAGCCGAGAACCGGCACTTGCATTTCCCTCTGATCAGCGTGTCATTGGACACCGCTGATCACGTGGTAAAAGGCCGCTGTGATTGGCCTTTTACCACATCACGTGATCAGCTGTGTCCGTAGGACGCAAGCTGTCACAGCCTGGCACCTGCAGTAGAGATGCCGGCACCATGAAGGAGAGAAGGGGAGAAGGTATGCTGTGGGTGAGAACATCGCTGGACCCTGGGGCAGGTAAGTGTGCATTTCTTAAAAGTCAACAGCTACAGTTTTTGTAGCTGCTGACTTTTAATAAACACAAAAACGGCTGGGACTCCACTTTAATTTATTTTACCATTTTTTTCTTTGATTACATTTTTTTCATTTTTCTTTCATACTGTCATCAGAGTAGTTCAGTGTCACTGTACTACTTTGGGGGGGAGGGGGGGGGGGGTGATCAGGGATTTTGTTTTCTTTTTCAATATGATTGCTTGTTGCAGCGATGACTCATTTATGACTCACTGTTTACTATTATTATTATAAATATTATTATGTTGTGTTTGGCCTGCAGTTATCACATGGAACAGGGTGGTGTGAGTGGCCCAGGTACCAAGTAACAGTGATAGCTGTGGGCCATACACAGCATCACAATAGTAAGCATATCTATTCATGACAGTTTTACTTACATGTGATTGCTATGAAGAAATGTCATCAAGTGATTGGTCATAGCGATTACATGATACCCCTGTCGCTCACAGTATCCAGGTACTGAGCACTGTGATTCCCTGTGTTCACTGCTGTGTTCTTCATTTCAGGATAATGGTTTTACATATTTAAAACTGACCATTAAAAGCACCCTTGTCAGTGTTAAATGGTTTGATTCAACCCTCTGAATGCTACTATTGCTGGAAAGCTTGTTCTGTTAAATGAAGTTGAAAAATAACAGACGTAATGGCCCTATTAACAGGTGAAAAAGGATAAAAGACAAAAAAGGAAAAAAAATGCAGACCCACATCTAAACATTGATAAGCTCTAATATAATATATTGTTTTTTTCGTTTAATACTGCTTTAACATTACACAAGAATTAATGTTTGCCAAACCTGCTATACATGTTGCATGTGATTTTATTCTCTGCATTAAAATATATTATATCATTAGCATGTTTTTTTTTTCTGTAATGGACCATTGGGAAAACTCAGAAACAGCTGGGAGGATGAATAAAGTTTGACTTGTAAAGCAAAAGTTGACATTTGCATGTAACTTCAAGTTTCTCTCTGGGAAAAAATAAAAATCACCCTTTGATTCATTTTTTACTATATATATACTGTATATATTCACAATATACTGATGTTCAAAGTTCTTTGCTTTAATAAAGCAATTACCGGTTGATCCTGCCAGTTTCTTGTTGAATATATGAGTTTCCAGTACTGAGCTGACGAGGCTAAAAAGGAAGCCAATTATATGAAGAATCTTTCAAAATTGTCAAATTGAAGCTTACCCATCTAAAAATGCATGTATTATTGGTGATGCTAATGTGTCATCACTCTGGAAAAAAACTCCCCATATGAACCTGCCCCAGTGTGATGTCATTCTCCTGCCAGAATTTGTAAGAAATGAAAGGAGGAGAAGCAATATATTACCTCCTGCCTGCCATCGCCCTTTATGAAACTATCAGCCCACTGCCTGCAAAGAATTGGAAAGCACTGCTTTCTGATGAAAATTTCTCATGTATTGCCTGGTGTTCCATATATCTATATGTTACTTTTAGTGAAGCTCTGTATGTGAAAACAATTCCATATTTGCTGCTGAAATAAGCTCAGTTTGGCTTATGATAAGTATGTTGAGTTTAATCAGGCCAGACATGACACATAAACCTAAAGCACAGCAGAGACACAGTAAAACAAGCTCACATGCAGTACTAAGTTGGAATAAGGCCCTACATATATAATAAGCTGATATGGCCCTCAATACCTATGTACATACGTATTGTCAGGGACCGTGGGTCTCGCCGCGGCGCACGGGTCTGCGCGTGTGCAGATTGCCCAGGTGCACTAATGTGCGGGCATTAGGACCTGGGCGCCAGCGGCGGCAATTGTGGCTGCACATGCGCACTCACACACGCAGTCACGCGATTGGCACCAATGATGGTGCAGGGCGCACTATTTAAACTAGCCAGGCTGTGATCAGATTTCTGCAAGGTCTAGTTCCTGTTACCTGTTTTCTGAAGTGCGTTCCTAGTTGCTGACCCTGCCTGTCCTGATTCCTGTTGACCTTCTCCTGCTCTGATCCCTGGCTCGTCCCTAACTATTCCTCTGCCTGCCCCTTTGTTATTGGACCTCCTGTTGCTGAACCTTGGCTCGTGACCCAGTTACTCTTCGCCTACTGCTCTGTACCGATCTGCTAGTCTGACCATGCTTACTCCTGACTGTCATCCATCCATTCCGCACGGGTCGTGGACCTGTCAGCCTCTTCACATCAGGCTCACCCTTGGCACATACCCTCAGCGGGACCCCTCTACCACAGTTGGGTGCACTCGGGGACCGCGACCTGGTTTCAGTCTTGCACCAAGTCCATCCCCACCATCAGGGGCTCTGGTGAAAAGGCAGACTGGGACTTAGACTCCGCGTCCTGGGGAATCTTGTTCTGTGGGTCACTAGAGATTCTGCTAGGTGGTGCATGACATGTATACTGTAGATTTAGAATCTTAGAAGTAACATACTAACACTCATTGGGAAGATTATTTACATTACAGTAGTAAAGAAGTAAACCATAACTGAATGACATTTAGTTTGCTAAGCAGTGTGTATTATATACATTTGTCATATTTAAAAAAATATACATTTTTCACCTCTTTTCAGCAATGTTCTGTCTCCTTGTCCTCCAGGCATAACTACATGGCATCTCTCACAGTGACATTGGCCTGTGTGAGTGTTGGAAAGGTCACTACTAGATTCCAATGGAAGCCAGTGTGACAGGGTGACAGCACAGTTGCAAACCTGAAAGAGCCAGGGACAGAGCATTGTCACCCTCTAATAGGAAGTGCCTAAGCAAGGAAATTCACTACGTATTGTTTTATGTCATGCTGTAGATTTAAAATAGGGTGAAAATAAATGAAATTATATTAGCTCATATGAAATGATTTTTGTGTTTGAGGTTATACAGTATACAGTGTACTTTAGGCTGATCACAAACACATGCCTGAAAGCTCTTAAAAAGACTAAACTAGATACTAGAACCTTTTGAGCCTGATTGAACCCAGACATCAAAAGCCTTTCAGTTGGGGGCAAGGAGTACACAGTGGCTGCATTTGCTGATCACCTTATGTTGTTTCTGCAACTGTCTCAGATCTCTTTACCTGTTTTGCTGAAAGATCTAGAGCAGTTTAACACTCTATCCAATCTGAAGATTAATTATCATAAATCTAATGTGCTCAACATCTTTCTGCCAAAATCTACAGTGATCCAATGTAAGGAACACTTCCCATTCACATGGCAATGTCATTGTTTTACTTACTTAGGCATTCAAATCCTTGCCTCCTTTACTGAATTGTATGATAGGAACTTTAAATTACTTTTACACAAAATCCAGGAAGATCTTAAATGGTGGGCTAACCTTAATCGCTCATGGTTCCGGCAATCAGTGCTAATTAAAATGAACATACTTCCAAAACTGCTATACTTACTGTAATGCAAACCATTCCCATAGCCCTTCCTAAACTATTTTTACAGCCTACAAAAGCTCCTGCTCACAGTTTGTTTGAAAAATTCACTGCCCCGTGTAAATATTCCCAACTTACTCTCTCAAAATTAAAAAGGTGGAATTGGCCTGCCCGACCTCCACAAATATTATCTAGCCTGCCATCTAGTTAGAATTGTGGACTGGAACTCCATACGCTAGGAAAACCCTGGATTGACCTGGAAAAGGTCGTGGCTCAACAATCCTTATGATCCCTGCCTTGGACCCCTCCCAAGCACTGGCCATGTTCTAGCCTTGTAAATCATCATCTTTTTTGTCGGTCCCTGGCCTCCTAAAACCTTAACAAAACAACCAGGATTTCCCTCTGGGGATATCAGACTCTTTCCTGAAGCTAGAGTGGCCTTCATGGAAAATTTGTATTGTTAGCACACCTCGAGTCCATTTCCTCTATGAAAACCTTCTCATTTTGGACATACAGGCAAATAAAGCATTACCTACAACCAACAAATCAGGAAGAATTTCCATGGGCAAGGCCCCTAACAGCACATGAGCCTCTGTGTACTCGGAAACACCTCCAATGCCATATGATCTGCAATATCCTCTATATTGTTACAGGATACTTTCACTGGATCAGATAGAGGAAGAGGAACTTGGGAGAGAGAACTCAGATCTCACTCACAGATGAGGAATGGGAAAAGCTTAAATGTGTTTGTGCACAAAGGGTCACTATATGTGGCGTCCAGCAAACTTCTTGTACAGTCAGAACTAGATGGTACAGAACACCAATGATTCTTCATAAATACTACCCCACAGTATCTAACCTATGCTGGAGATGTGGTAAGGCGGAAGGACCCATGCTTCATATCTGGTGGAGCTGTAAACTTTTGATACCCTTTTGGTCCAACTTACATAAAATAATCTCCCAGGTCATGACTTTGCCTCTGAATAATATCTGGACACAATATCTATTGCACCACACAACCCTTCCTAGAAAGGAATACTTAAAATCCTTTGCTATGCACATGATGAATGCAGCTAGAATGTGCATGCCAACCCACTGGCACTCACAGACCATCCCAAGAATCAGGAAACGGTTCCTGAGAATTAACAAATCTGAGGAAATGGAGGAGTTTATTCATATTTTGCATAAATGTATGCACAAATTTAATGTCATTTGGTTTAACTGAATCCACTGGAGCTCTTTCTTTTTTCTTTCTGATTTTTAGACTCAGGTCCCTTGGGTTTTTTTCAGCTGCTACTCTTAGATATAATAAATAGGAAATTGCTTAACTCCTCTTGACTTCTTGGCTGAAAACTCGAGGGGTCTTCCTGGTAGGAGAGGAGGGCAGAGATAATTTTCTTATTTATTCCCCCTGTTCCTTTTTTTGTTCCCTCTTTCTCCATCCCTCCTACTTTCTCTCCCTGTCCTCCCCTTACCTTTTCCTTTTAATATCCTCCATGTTGTCTCCATGTCCTAATACATGCGCGCACCCCCCCACTCCCCAAAAATAAAATAAACAAAAAGTAAAAAGTCTATGGAGTCTCATGAGTTCCCAGTGTTCAGGAAATCTGGGTCTTAGCTGCATCTCGCTTACAGACTTATATACTCTGGGGCTATACAAAGTTTGCTTACCTGTTTTTGCACTGGGACGGACATAACTGTTAATAATTGATTGGTATTCTGCACTTCAAGTTTAATGAACCAAGTTTGATTCTACTGTATATCAAAACTCATGTTTTTCCTTATGCTGTTCTGGCTACCCTTATGTGACTTTAGCTTATACATGTTATCGCTACTTTTTTATATCAATAAAATCATTTATGGAAAAAAAATAACTTTTAGAGCAGTAAGCATACAGTAATCGTACGTCAAGCCATCTCCACGATTTCTCAGCTGGGATATTTCCTCCCCTACCATCCCTCAATCCTCACATCCTCTCATCATGCTTGCTGCTTTGTAAAAGCTTTGTTATAGTCTTTGCAGCTTGTACTGTACAAAAGAGAACAAAGAACTTATTCTAGGTATAAATATTCTATTAGCTATTTTAGGAAGTTCACTCAGCCCACAGAATATAGCCATTATTTTAAATCCTTACGGTTTTCACAGGAAGAGCTGTTATGGAAAATACAACCTGTGTCTTACTAGACTAAAATGACAGTGATTACCTGCTATTTTTTTGCCATATGATGTCAACCAGTGTTGGTAAGGTGCTTTTTCCTATTTTCAATACTATGTGGCCTGTGTGCAGCTTTACATGCAGCTAAAACCTCCTATGATTCAATAAACCAGACTATGTTAACAAATCGTGAGGCATTATTAAAAAGGAGTAGAGTGGATGAAACTAGGAATAAATAATGAAAAACATACATTAAAAACACATGTAATATTAAAAACAGGGTTGCTGGTGGGCGTAAAGGGTAAATTACAGGTATAGGTGCAAAGCTTACCAACGATGCGGCTATTAAGAGTAGAGACAGGAGTCTTCCTCCCTCCAGAAGAACTTAAACATGATGGCTAGTCTTTAAGATGCATTGCAGGAGGTACAGAGAGATGATAGGGTCAAACACTGCTAGAGCAACTTCATAATTTAACAGAGTGGCAGAGTTGTTTAGTCATTAGGAATGGCCGAAAGACAAAGTTCATGGGTACAATAACAGAACATAACTCTATATGCTTGAGGTATTACCCTACCTGCTTGGCATCAACCAATATCACTGTTTTCCTCTTCATATGATAGAAATGAGAAATTAATACATTGTTCTCAGAAACAATTAAATTTTTTTCAAATCTGCAGACTTTGACATCAGCTTTTAAAACCTTCTCATCCTTGCTTGGAAAGGTTATGGTGACAAGGCCTGAGGCCATTCATTTGTGACTGGCACTCTCTCACAAGAACAATGTAGCCAACCTTTAGATTAGACATGTTCCTCTGTCACTTGTGTGGTGGTAAAATGAAGATGTACTGCTTCTGCCACCTGTCCACCTGTCTTCAGAAGGAGTGCTAACTATTCTAGTTGTCTGAGTGAACCAAGTTGCTGGAGTAAAAAAGATCTTCAGAGTCATTTGGAAATGGGGCTAGAGATCCTGCGTTCATATGGCCAAAATTCCTGCCACGAAAGTGGTCACATTCTTATGAGCGATTCTTGAAAATTCTTTTTGTAGGAAAATTTAATAACGTACTCTATAAACTATGCCTTTCATTCTTTTCTAGGCCTTCCCATGTCAGATGGGTGAAGTTGGTTGAAATTCCATGTATAGCTCTAATCACTGACTTTGACTTATGCTATTTAAGATGCTTGACTACTAATTGATTGTTTTTGGAAGTGTTTCCTCTGTCTGCTTATTTTTTGGACTTCACTGTAAAATGTTCCCTCTTTGCAGGTCACCTAATAAAGGTAGTGGTTAAATGGCCACAGTAAAGACTGGGACAAGGGGGTAGAAAGGGCATTTGATCTGAGCACAATTTTATTATGTAAATGTCACAGTAAGAGTTTGTTGCCCTAATCTAAGGGGGGGACGGGACGCTGACCTAAGAAGGTATTCTGACCTAAGGAGGCACATTAATCCAAGGGGAACTCCTGATCTAAGAGGGGATTCTGATCTATATGGACACTGTAATCTAATAGGTTTAAGGGGGTTTGCTCTGCAGCAGGTGTGTGTTACCCCCCTGGGTGAGTTCACAAAACAGGCACAGCAAAACAGCAGTGTTGGTGAAAAACAAAAAGGGGTGGTTTATTTACATTATTTACATAAGAAAAACATCAAAACAAAAAGAAACATGAAAATAAATCCTTGCCAACTTGGCCACTTACTAAACAACAAAAAACTTCCCTTGCTATCAACTAGGTGCAGCCTGGTGGTACACCCAGTCCCTATCTCCCTGTTAATGTGGAGACTAGCCACATAGGCAATTGTCTCACCACATACTGTAGCCAGGTCTGCTGCTTCCCCAGTCTACTGAAGCACAAAACAGATTCCAAGTTGGAGCAACTCCATAAGCAAGCTGGGATGTTTTATAGAGGCCCTAATGAGCCCACTATCTTCAGCTGGGCTCATTACCTCACTGCTGAAGGGCTCAGCACTTCCCTCTAGTGCAGTGTTTTTCAACTCCAGTCCTCATGGACCCCCAACAGGTCATGTTATCAGGATTTCCCTCAGATGAAACAGCTGTGGTAATTACTAAGGCAGTGAAACTGATCAAATCACCTGTGCAAAATAATGGAAATCCTGAAAACATGACCTGTTGGGGGTCCATGAGGACTGGAGTTGAGAAACACTGCTCTAGTGGAACAAATCCACATAGAGCCTAAATCTCGGACAAAATGCATCATCCATCCTGGACGCAACCAGGTGATTTTACCTGCCTACTGTCACATAGGGGACTTCTGATGTAAGAGGGAATTCTGATTTATATGTGAACTCTAATCTATGGGAGGATGGTTCTCCAGATCTAAGAGGGAAATCTGACCTAAACTAAGCAGGGATGTTGATCTGATGGGGGAATCTGATCTAAAAGGGGATGCCTGATCTAAAGGGAAACTTCTATGTAGGGGGATATGAACAGGGGGGTATAAAGGTTATTAAGTTTTCACTGCCTCGCTGGCTGATTGCTGCTTGAAAGGCATATTTAATGGAAAAATTTATTTTTTTAAATGGTTGTGCTGAGTGTTGTAAATGTCTGGTTTTAATCACTTGCCCTCCAGAAAATGTATCCCCCTTCATAACCAAGCTATTTTTTGCTATTCAGCCTTGTGCTACTTTAAATGGCAATTTTACGGTCGTGCAACACTGTACCCAAATTAAACTTACATAATTTTTCACAGAAATAGAGCTTTCTTTTGGTGGTATTTGATCATCACTAGGTTTTTTATTTTTTATTGTATAAATGAAAAAAGACCTAAAAAACCCCAATATTTTTTACTTTTTGCAGTAACACATATCCAGTAAAAAATACAAAAATCTAAAGTCTTGATAAATTTAGGCCAAAATGTATTCTGCTTCATGTCTTTGGTAAAAAAAAAAAAATCCCAACAATTGCATATTAAAGTGTTACTAAACCAAGGACCCTGAATTCACTATATCTGGTCTCCCATTCACAGAATTCACAAGTAGTAAACAATGTCAGGAAGTGATATCTTGTTTACTACTGTTCATGCAATCAGTGATCACATGAACTGGGACCTCACACAGTGGCTCCGTACAGCGATCTGTGTTCACTGGACACAGATCATGACGCTGTGCACTCCCAAAGAGTGCACACAGGCAATGGATACAGAGGGAGAATTAGAAATGTCCCCTCCCGCATTGGCAATGTTCTTGTCCAGTCTATGACGATAAACAAGGTTAATTGGTTTGCATGAAATTTATAGCATCTACAAATGACGGTATACTGTATATACTGGAACTTTTATTTACTTATTATTTTATACTAGTAAAGATGGCGATCAGTGACTTATAGCAGGACTGTGCTAGCTGGGAATCTGACACTGATACTTTTTGGGAACTGACTGACACTGACCTTACCAGTATTATTCATTTGCATGGACATTGTACTAATGACACTGGATAGGAAGGAGTTGATATCTGGGGCAAAGGGTTAACTGTGTACCTATGAAGTGCTAATATGTGCTGATTTTACTAAGGGATCTTGTTTTTTTCTCCCCCGCTTAGCAGGGAAGGAAAAAACAGCTAAATCACCTGTCCCTATGCAGAGCTCTGTGATGTTTAACACAGAGCCAACCAGCATGTCCTGGCAGTCAAGCATTGGCCATGATCTAGTGATCGGCTTGTGCTGATCACATACTAGGTATGTGATCCAGCACAAAAAAGCCACTCTGCCGCTGCTCATCTAAGTGATGTGGCCAGCAAGTAGTTAAAATCAGGTCTTATATAACAATGCCCCTTTAAACACTCCCACTATTAGCACAATCAGGCCGCACTCAGCATTCTGCTCAGTGCAGTTAGCTTTTTTGCTTAATGTCATTTTTAGTATGGGGATGTGTTAAATGATGTACATGTGTAGGTGGCTACAATGTGGCATGGCTTGTTTTGTTGCAGGTGCACATTGTGTTTTAAAAACTAACAGGGGTTCATTTGCCTACGCACCAGACACCACTATTATAAAACTTAACCTTTATTAAAGATTGTTTAATAAATTGTATATAGACAACTGTGTGTTTTTTCAAGGGAGAGTTATGCAAGCCATACATGGATCGAATTCTGAATGAATTTTCTTTAGAAAATCAGAAATTTTGTGCATTTTTTAATGATGGCACCATCATTGATTTAGAAATTCAACCAACCAAGCCTTCAATTTCACCTCATGTTGCTACCGAAAAGAATTTTCCTGGCCAAGAATTTTCTTTTCTTTCGAGGTCACAGCTCATGCTCATTTCTTTTTTGTTTATATTTCTTTCACGATTCTCCCATCATTAATTCAAAATTTGTTTGTTTTAAAAAAATTTACAACATGCCCAATCACTCACATTTGATGGTCACACAAACAATTTCTGTGACCCACTAATGGTGTGAAATTTGAACGAAATTTCTTAGAAAAGATTTTGGAAAGAAAATTCTTTCGGAATTCGACCCGTGTATGGCTGGCTTTAGATTGAACAAGTGTTGGTGGTCAGTAATTATCACAGGTGAAAAGAGCTGCGCTCTGCAAACTTACACCTGTCCCTCCTAATCAGAGAGGAAAAAAATAAAAAAAAAAGAGAAAAAGTAAAGAGAGCTCTGCTCTACAAACGTACACATGTCCCTCCTAAACAGAGAGAAAAAAAACCTATACAAGGGCCCAACTGCTACAAAAGATAAGTGGGGGGGGATTTTTCCTGCAAATCACAAGGATAAAACTAAGAAGTGCACAAATTATCCAAATGTATAAACCATGGCCAGGGGCGGACTGACCATTTGGAAACTCGGGCACTACCCGGGGTCAGTAGGGGGCCCCATGAGACGCCCTTGGTACCTTTTTCATAGGCTTTTTTGAGTTTGGGCAAGGAGACAGGGGCCCCATGATCCCCTATTGTACGGGGGCCCCATGAGTTGTTAGTCCGCCCCTGTCCATGGCCTTAAAATAACTGCCATGTGAAAATTCTCACACAATGACCTCTATAATAAATTGAGCAGTAAAGGTACCAAAAGGTTTGCAGGATTCCTAAATAAGTTATTAAACATGACCCTGCCTCCCTGGCTTCACACAATCTAATCAATAGACAGTGGAACTGGCTACTGAAATTTCAGAGGTTGCTGAATAAATTGCTACAATCATTCTGCCTGTACCATTTCTTCACACTGTTGATAGGCTATGAATAAATAACTAGAATCTCTAAAACAATTTTTCAGTATAGAGATCTTAATAATATTCCTATATAACAGTCTCCATATCTGTCTATCAGGTAAACGCTCTCCTTCCAATGGGCTAGCTATAGCTATCTCTAATACTCTGGAGTACTTCAGTTCCTATGCAATAGTCTCCAAAACTGCTTTCCCATCAAATAAATTCTCTCTTTCCAATAGACTAGTCTAAGGTACCTATTTTGCTTTGGAGTAAATAAAATTGGTAAATTGTGCTACTTCAAAACCTTCCTAATTGGAAGCTACTAGAACTGCTGACCATTCACTACCAAAACATAAACCAAACTTCTCTCCCCATTAACCACTTGCCCTCCTTAGAATTTACCCCCCTTCCTGACCAGGCCATTGTTTGTGTTAAGGCGCTGCGTTACTTTAACTGACAATTGCACGGTCATGCAATGCTGAACCCAAATTAAATTTATATCCATTTTTCCCACAAATCGAGCTTTCTTTTAGTGGTATTTAATCGCCTGTGCATTTTTAATTTTTTTCGCTATAAAAAAAAAAGACCGACAATTTTGAGCAAAAAATAAATTTTTTTACTTTTTGCTATTAAACATGTCCAGTAAAAAAATAAAAAAAATCAAATTTCCTCAAATTTAGGCCAAAATGTATTCTGCTACATGCCTTTGCTATAAAATCCCAATACTTGTAAATTAATTGCTTTACATGAAAGTTATAGTGTTTACAAATGGCGGTATAGATACTGGAATTTTATTTTTATTCTTACTAGGAATGGCAGCAATCAGCGACTTATAGCAGGTTTGTGGGACTGCGGCGGGCATTCTGACCCTGGGGGTAACTGACTTAGTGTCATTGACATCCTCAGTGACACCAATACAGTGCTATAAAAAAGCACTGACACTGTACTAATAGCACTGGGCAGGAAAGGAATAACATAAGGGGCAATCAAAGGGTTAACTGTGTGCTGGATGTATTTTACTATGGGCCTGTGTCTTTCACTGTAATCACACTGCTTTGCATGGCTGTACTGTGCACAGCCATGCAACACATGTGCATGAGCTGACAGGGAGAACTGTTTTGTTTGTCCACTGTTTTTGGAGATGCTCGGCAGTAACCGGGCACTGGCGAGTAATCCCCATCCGAGACCCAGTGATTGACAGCCCCGGCCGCGAATGGCGGTGCAGGTAGGATGCGTGCGCCCCCTACCCGTAAATGAAAAATCACATATATATACATGATTTCATGCACCCGTGCCACCCTGTAGCAGTATATCTGCTATAGGGTAGTCAGGAAGCAGTTAAAGCATTTGTGACAGATCCCAAAAATAAACAAAGGTGCCCCCAAAACCCTTCATGTTTCACTCAATTAAGAGCTTCATCAGGGGTGATAAAATAAAAATAAAGTGTGACTGAAGCATAAAGGGGGGAGGGGAATAAACTATTAATAGTTAATTGATGGTGGGGTTGCCATCTCTTCCCTTTAAAGCCGAACATATATTAATTACACAGGGTCTGAGGCTAATTTAATGCAGATAAGAAAGTTTAATTACCACCTTAATCAGCCACAGAACCTGTGTAATTAATATGTGTTCAGTTATAAAGAGATGAGATGTCAACCCTAGTTGATGGTCATCAGTTCTAGTTAGCAAGCTTTACTAATTTAGTCACTTCAGAGTAAAACAGGCACCTCAAACTAGCCTATTGGAAAGACACAGTTTATTTAATGGGAAGACAGTTTTGGAGACTATTACATAGGAATTGAGTACTAAAAGTAACCTATAGCTAGCCCATTGGAAGGAGAGAGTTTACCTGATAGGCAGGCAGATATGGAGACCATTATGTAGTATAATTGAGATCTCTATACTGAAAGATTGTTTTCGTTTCCAGTTATTTATTCATAGTCTACCAAAAGTTAGTGTGAAGAAATGGTACAGGTAGAATGATTGTAGCATTATATTCAGCAATCTCTGAAGTTTTAGTAGCCAGTTCCGCTGTCTATTGATTAGATTGGGGTAAGCCAGTAAGGCAGGGTAACGTTCAATAGCTTATTTAGGAATCCTGCAAACCTTTTGGTACCTTTTACTGCTCAGTTATTATAGAGGTCATTGTGTGAGGAATAATTTTCACAAGGCAATAATTTTATTGCCATAGTTTATACATTTGGATCATTTTTTGCTTTGTGCTTTGCAGGGAAAATCCACCCTCCCTTTTCTTTTGTTGCAGAGTGAGACCCCTGTGTATTTTTTTTTTTCTCTCTGATTAGGAGGGACAGGTGTAAGTTTGTAGAGCAAAGCCCTCTTCACATTTTTTTTTTCTTTTCTCTCTGATTAGGAGGGAGGAGGTAAAAGTTTGCAGAGCAGAGCTCTTTTCATTTGTGAGGCTCCATGCACACTGGGCGTTTTAATAATGCTGGCAAAGTTAGCTGTGTAAAGTCACGTTAAACGTGAGTTTTTCAGTGTTTTTGCATTAGCACTTAGCGGCATTTTGCCACGCAATTTAGTGGTTTTTTTTTTTTTTTTCTTTTTTTCTTCTTTCTTTTGACCGAGAAAAAATATATTTTGTTTTGCCAAAAAAAAAATCCAAAACCAGCCAGTTTGACATGTTTTACCGCATTGTTCAGCATTCGAGCATTTTTCCAGCTAAAAAACTCCTCTAGAAACCCACTAGTTCTGGGGGTTTATTTTCCAGCCAAAAAATGCTGATTACAGTCTGTGTGCATGGACACATAGGATAACATGCTGGGGAGTTTACTGGCTATAGAAAAAAAAACACCAAGATCCAAAACCGGCAGCTGTAAAAACATCCAGTGTGCTTGAGGACTGATAATTACTGACCATCAACACCAACACTTGCTCAATCTAATGCAGACCATACACTGGGTCAAATTCTGAACAACTTTTCTTTAGAAAATCAGACATTTCTTGCATTTTGTAATCCAAATGTGCTACCATTGATTTTGAAATTCAACCAACCAAGCTTTCACCTCATGTTGACACAGAAAATAGTTTTTGCTACTGGAATTTCTTTTCTTTCCTCGTCACCACTCATGCTCATTTATTTTTTTTTTTAAATTCTATTTTTCACATGATTCTCTCAACATTGATTAGAATTTTTTTTTTCCCCAACATGCCTGATCACTCAAATTCAATGGTCTCACAAAAATTTGGTGCTAAGGGTGCAAAATTCTTTTGAAAATTCTTAGTTACAATTTTCAAAATGAATTTGGAATTCGACCCATGTATGGCCTGAATAACTCCCCCTTGAAAAAAGAAAAAAAAAAAAAACACAAAAAGTTGTTTATATACAAATTATTAAAAAATCCCTAATAAAGGTTAAGCTTTATACCAGTGACATTTGATGCGTAGGGAAACGCACCCTCATTAGGTTTTTTTTTTTTTTTATTCTGATTGCCACAAAGGTAATTGTTATTGTACTTATGAAAAGCATTTGTTGTAGGTGTACATTGTGGCCTAACTTATGTTCTTGCACACAGGACCACTGCACTTAGAAATTTCCCCTGCCTCCTCCTCTGCATTGAGACCATGGACTCCTATATGTTTACAGCTCTGAATGTGTTTGCTCACTCATTCATCTTCTCCAGCAGGGGAAGGGAGTTGGCCACCTGCAATCTTTCGGACTGGGGGTGTTTTACTGGAGGGAGGTGTATGGTGGTCTGCATTTAGGATCTGATGGTAAAGGTGAACAAAATAGAGATTAATCCCAGACGGATGTCCTTATAAATCTTTATTGACACTCATAAAAAGAGATCATTGTGAAGACATATAACAAATGGTACCTAGTGAATTCAAATATGCACAAAAAACACCTGTCATGTCCCCAAATATACATATATGCAAATATCATTATAATATACAGTATATATTGGCTTTATCACTTGGCAATCAATGGGTACAGTCCAATATAGGTTGACCCTTAGGACAAATTAGAATAAGTAAATAGAAGAGTACTCCACTATAAACCGAAAGTCCTCCCATGATTTTTTAATGAATATCCTTATCTTTAAATTTGTTGCAATATTTTCAGCAATTTTAAATGGTCTAAGAGTATGGAAATGTTCCATTAAACACAGTAGAAGGGTATACTTAACATTTGATTAAGTGCAGCATTTGTACCAAAACTAAAGTGAAAGGGGGGAAAAAAAAAAGAAAAAACCCACACACTATTGAAATGTGAACTATCACTCTGAAGAGCGAGCTCAATAGTAAATAGTATGGGTCCTATTCCTCAGAAGGGTGAACCGACACCTGAAGCGTGGGCTCAATAACCATTGTGACTACAAATACTATATATAATGGAAATTATAAAAAAAATGAAAAACCTCTGAAAGGTGAAATGACACTCTGAAAGGTGATCTCAATAGTGAATAAATAACTAATATCCCTCTGAAGGGTGAGACCACTCAGTGACCACTATAAATATCAAATCAGTATTCCATAACACAAAAGGTCGTCTGAAAAGTGAACCCTAATAGTCCTTTTTGAAGGGTGAATTTAAAACTGTATAATTAGGATATCTTGGCTATTCCACGCTCAATATGTATCCTCCACAAACAAACTCTCTGAGGTTTACCAGAGCATATGCAACCTCCACATGAGAAGTCATAAACAGAGTAAAGTGTTATATTAATACTGCAATAAATGCGGAAGACTAAACTAGAGCAGTGCAGGAAAATGAATCCTCCTTATCAATCCACCACATACAGGGCTCTAAAGATGGGCTCCCTACATCGAATGAAGTGATCGCCACACAGTTCAAACAATTCTATAAGGAATTATACGATCTCCCATCTGTTTCCACTACCCCTCATGCTAAGGCTGACCGAGAGAACCTCATTACTGAATTTCTCCAATAATACAGCTCAAAATGGTTTCCCTGGAGACTGCACACAAACTTGAAGCCCCTCTTGCACCAGAAGAATTTGATAAGGCACTGAAAGACAAGAAATCGGGTAGAAGCCCCAGCCCAGCTGGGCTAACTCTGCAATACTTTAAAACTTTTGCTGCGTTCCTAATATCCCTTTTTCTAAACTGCCTTTAGATCTCTGCTGACTGCGCCAGACCCCCTGCCTCAACTCCTAGAGGCACACGTTGTTAAACCAAAACAGGGTAAGAACAAATCGTTAGTTTTTAACTATCACCCGATCTCCTTCCTAAATGTAGACTTAAACATTTTTGTGAAGGTCCTGGCAAACAGATTGCTTCCCCTCCTCCCATCATTAATCTCAATGGATCAAGTTGGCTTTGTCCCGGGTAGGGAGGGTCGAGACAATATGACAAAGGCCCTAAATCTACACTAGTGGAGATTAAAATGCACCTTCCCAGCCTGCTCTACCACTCCAAACTTTGGCCCAATGACTCCCCTCCGCCTCAACCCAGCTTTTTTACCAGGCATGTCTTCTTCTACCTTTCTGGCATCCATCTGGCCGCACAAAGAAATTCGAGCATCTAAGTTCTTACGGCAAGGAACACTTTTCTCCCTTGTCCAAATATCACACTTCTTGACATCCCACAGCCTGCAAACAACTTGGACTAGGCCTTTAATCCCACTCGCGACTCCTTGTACCAGGAAGCAACCACAGAGACACCTAATCTCCACTCTTTATTCCTCACAAAGAGTGGAGATGGGATGGGAATCAGTATGCACCCACACAAAGGCTCTCTGAATGAGGCTTCACATGAATGCGGCTATAAGATCTATATGCGCTAGTAAAGGACCCCATCTTTCCTCCATAAGTTCTACCGCACTGTCTCTAGTCTCTGCTGGAGATGGGAACAAGAGGAGGAGACAATAATCCATGTCTGGTGGTCGTGCTCCAAGTTAATGACCTTTTTGAGAAAAGTACACTATCTCTTCCACAGTCACAGCAGAGACATTGGAATTCTCGCCAGCAAATCTATGGTAAATCTCTGGCAATGATCATGATCACTGCAGTGAAGAACTTCATCCCCTGCCATTGGGGCTCTAAAAAAATCCTGACAATAGAGGAGTGGTTCAGAAGAATAGACAGAATGGAAGAGATTGAAGAACTCATTGCAGTCTCATATGAATAAATATCCAAATTCACCTCTACTTGGTACTGTTGGATCCACTTCAAAACAACCTCTGCATATCAAGATTTCTGTCCTAGGTGCCAGACTCTGGTATACATTTTGGGCTGTACAGTCTCTTCTCATTTTTGTGGCCACCGGGAACACCCCCATTTGACCCTTATAATCTATGGGGCCCCACTGGGTGTCATCATGCAGGAGGTAGGAAAATGAAGGAGTCTCTTCTCCCCACCTTCTCCATTCTCCTTCATTATTCTTTTTTCCTATCCCCTTCTGCCCTCCCCACCTTACTACCCCAACGTTTTCTCCCCCTCTTTCCTTTTTCCTCTGTACTCTATCCCACCATCATGTACCACACCTTTGCACATTCCAGACAGAATAGGCCTAGATTTTCTAGGCGGCTTAGATACTATTTTGCTGATGAGTGTAATTTACCCTTGAACTTTTTGATCATAAAGGTCATGCCCTTTTGTATGTCTTTGTAACATGTAACCGTTTGAGTGATTTTAACATGTTTTGACACTGTAAATCTGTTTTCTGTTATCTCAATAAAATCTTTTATGAAAGGGAAAAAAAAAAAAAAGTCATGAACAGCTTTTATATCAAGCAAGATGCTCCTCCACATCATGGTACATAGGGTAGTCGCTCACCTCCTGAACTCTCACTCTGCACTCAGAAGCAGTATCGTACATGTAGTAAACTGCAAATAATGTTTCCCATAGTGTATAACTGATTAATACATTTTAGTAAAAGAAATAGGAGACCGCATATGAAATAGTAGTCCTCTGAAAAGTAAACTTAAAGAAGAACAGCCAAAGCTCTTTTGACTGTACTTATCCTGTGGATCACAGGAGTGTAGTTTGTTCTGCACTCCTGTGACCCATTTTCAGCTGACAGCGGGCTGAAGCCTGCTGTGGGCTGACGTCACTCAACCGGTCCAGGCTGGGGAAGATCCCCCACTTTAAAGTCAGAATCCACCACAAAATCTGGAGTGGCACCTTGCTCAGCCCCTCAGCAATGTGCTAAGAGCCTGAGCCAGTTGCTCCCTCCCTCTCCACAGCCCAGTGCTCCATTGAGTGTGGTGGGAGCAGAGCAGAGAGCCATGACTGACAGTCCTGCTCTCTGCTCAAAGCGGCAGTGGGAACTCATCCATCAGCAGTCATTTGATCACTGAGTTCTCACCCTAGGAGCTGCTGGGGGTCAGATGCAGCATCGGACCAATGCTGCATCCACCTAGGTAAGTATACCTGGGCAACATTTTTAAAAAAGCCCATACTTCACTTTTAGTAGACTGTGTGGAGAGGTAACTCAATGAATACACTCTCACCATGTGTCCTCCACCAAGAGTACTCTCAGGCTTACCAGAGCATATGTAACCTCCACATGAGAAGTCTTTTATGTCAAGCAAGATGCTCCTCTGCACCGCAATACATAGGGTAATCACTCACCTCCAAATTATTCCCTCAGTATTTGGCAGCAATACATTAGCATCATACATGTAATGAAATGCAAATAACACCTCCCATAGTGTAAATAAGATTACTATATTTGTAAAAATCAGTTAAACACCCTGGCTGTGACATTACTACAAATGTGTGCGCATTGCCGAGGACTTTAGGATATGTTACTTTATATGCTGCTGTTCAAGTCATTCATTTGTAAGTGATTTTAACCAATTTTAATAAATATAGTGACATATAAAAATGACAGACAGTCAGACAAGTCCTTTATTAAAACAAAAATAAAAAAAATGTCCCCCAAGTAGATCCAATGTAAATCACAATGCCTGCTGCCACTGCCGTCCCGAAAAAAGAAAACCGCTTCACTCTCAATGCTGGCTACCACTGTCTGACAGCTGCACCAGGATGACCGTTCTTAAATACTGTGATGATGTCAAAAGGGGACTGGGTCACTCCTGCCCCCTTGTGAAATCATCATGCGCTGTGATTGGCCCAACACATAAACGGCCGATGTTCAATTCGAACTTATGTTTGACCAACATCATGCCCAACACTGCTGAGGGGTGCATGTGTTTGCAGACACATTGTTTTGGTGGTGTGTGCACATATGGGGTAGTATTCAAAATCAATGTCACTGCAAAACCCATACATTGTGAAAACAAAGCTGCCTTTCCCTAAGCACTCTGCAATAAATGAAATAAACACATGCATTAAAATTATTTACATTGCTGTGAATTATATCTTCATTAAACTGTACTGCAATATACACATTTAAGTGTAAAACCAATAGGTGTCATTACCTCCTCTCTTGAGATAGTCCATACAGGGGATATCCAAGATTTATTTATTTTATTTATTAAAAGGTACTTATAGAGCACTGTCAATTTACGCAGCGTTTTACATATATAATATACATTCACAACAGTGCCTATCCCTCAAGGGGTGTACAATCTAAAGCCGCTACCTTACATTCAGACATACACATACTAGGCCAATTTAGACAGGATCCAATTAACCTACCAGCATGTATGTTCTAAATAAATCAATAGAAAAAATTGTCCTACAATTGGACATATTCATATTTACTGGACTGCTAATTTGAGCAGTAACTTGTACAAATATATTCACTTTCAGACATGCCATTTAATAGATGTGCAACAAAAATGTGTATATGCTACAACTTTGAAGTACTAATTCATACTGTTCCTCTGGGATCTGTTCAATTTTCCAGGTCTTGTTGGTTACACAGCAGAGATTGTAAGCATGTCCATACTATTTAAGCAAGCTTGTTACACTAATTTCATTGTAACTTTATGACCTGTCTTGACCTTTTACTAAAGAATGATGATGATCACAAGAATGGGATTTACCGTGAAAGTCCTAACAAAGGGATCTGCCAATTTTTAAATGAATGTATAGAAGCTTTGTCCTCTAAACAGCTTCTTTTTTTTTTTTTTTTTTTTACAACACTAAAGTGGCGTGTTTAATTATGTCAGGCTTTAAGAAGCTGTCAAGTTCATTTTCAGCTGCTGCAGAGGAATTATGATTGGCAAAGTGAAATAGCATTCTTTCTTGTAAAAAAATGGTATGGCTTTCACAAACTAATGGAAAATGAATGGTGTCACATGCAATATGATGATGCTTAAAAATCGTAAATCCCTAAAAAGTAATGGTGTTTAACTAATCTACTTCAGCAGACATGTGAAACTTTAAAGCACATTAGTGTTTAATCTCCAGCAAAGTAAAACACCCATATTTATCTGTCAACACTACCTACTATTAAGTCAGCAAAATCAAAAATAGACCAACAGAAAATAAATGTTGTTGGCAATACTGAGAGCAGTGCTCCTCATCCAACTCTTTACTATATGTCATTGCTTTGGTGTGTTATTTTTCTGCTTGGCATGAGAAACAACTTTAAAAGAAAATGAAAATGCAGCTGTAAGGGCAGCTACACAGAGGATCCATAGGAATTTTTACAGCTGACCAGCCCGGAAACAGACCACAAAAGCTAGTCAGTTACAGTATATAAGATACTATGGTAGACATTATGACTGACAATCCATTGTAAAATGACCCAGCCTTTGAAAGTGTTTTTTTTTTTTTTCCAAAGCATGTATGCATCTTTATTATTAGGTAAAGATCAGCTAATATAAAAACAGCATTTACGTACTTAAATATTACATTTATACTAGTTCTGGAGCCATTAAAATATTTTATTTGAGCCAAAATATGTATAAGTATGGCTTAAGTGCAAAAAAATGCCACTTTTTATAAGTTACCAGAGCTGGTTCATAGATTATAACTATGTAACATTTTACATGCTACAGCAACATAATTTTAAAATGGTGATTTTTAGGGTCCATGCACACTGGGCGTAAAAAAAACATTAGTTCCCTTGGCAGAAAAAAAGTCTCATATAGAGCATTTTTGTACATGCATTTAGGAGTGTTTTAGCATTTTTTTTGTAGCAGAAGGGCACTGGGCATAAACAATGCTGCTCACACAGGCATTTTGCATTTTTTTTCTTCAGCTTGTAGAAACAGATCTATGTTAGCCTATTTGTCCAGGCACATTAGAGAGTTTCCAGCAGACATATTTTCAGAGGGGTGTTTAGAGGCAGAAAAAAAAACCTTTGGGTCCATGCACACTGAGCTTAAAAATGCTGCTTCTAAAGGAATTTTGCTGTTTTTTTTCTGCATGTAGAAGCAGCTCAATGTTATCCTATTTGTCCATGCATATTAGGACATTGAGAGGCATATTTTAAGCTCAATGAAAAAAAAAACCTTCTGGATTGCGATTTTGAGAGCAGTTTTCTGGCAGAAAAAAAAAACACTAAATGCAAGCAAACACTTCTACAAATACGTTGTGATCCAATATTGTGCTTAACCCACACTTGGCAAATTAATCAATCAAATTAAATAAAGGTGAGAAAGTAACAAATCCAGACTGCAGCACTTACTGAAATTCACACATACTGGAAATATCTCATGAATGACATGCCCCAAAAGTGGTCATGGGAACGCAAGGAAAGAACACTCTGTTGACTCTTGGAAGATGTCCTGTCGGACAAAACATGTTTAGGACGGAGTTTAGTGGTGACATCATCACGCATGCCCAGAGAGTTGGCACTGCAGTGCAATATGCTTGTCATACTATCTGTTTTGTGAATACCCACTTGACTTTTTCATAAAAGTTTTTAAATGTACTATTCACTTTACTCTTTCCTGATAGCTTAATCCACACAGACCACCCGTGTGAAGCGCTGGTCATCCCAACATACCTCGGCTAGATTGGGCCAGACTTTGGATGCCATCAACGTCATTACCAGCATGATCCATACGCCTATCCAGGCAGACTCAAACCTTGCTTTGCCTTCCCAGCTGCAACCCTGCTGAGCTCTGCAGTCCTCCCAGTAGATGTGTGTTCATACAGTACATGCTTTTATCCTTTTAATAAATGTGAGTGCAATTCTTCATTTACATCCTTCCTTGGAATCTTATTATACATACTATGCTTAGGTGTTTTTTTTTTTTGCCTTTTAATGCATATTTACCTTTACAAACAGAACTCCAGCCAAGAATAACAGGATCAATATGAACAGCCCATTAAATAAGAAAACAAAAGCTGCAATATTAAGCTTCAATCCAGAGATTTCCCCTGCAATACTTTTTTTTATGCTGCTACATGTTCTCGATCTCATAACCATCATCATTCAACCCATTTCCCCTAAGCCAGATTGTCCTGGGCACATCCCCAACCTGTGACTGGACAGTGAGAGGAAAATAAGCACAATGATGGACCCATATCCCTGTCACTCTGCATGATTCTTTTCAGCTCATGAACTGATTGGATTCACATACTGCTGCTTCTTTTCACAGACATGTGAGTGCCCAGCGACAGAAGAAATAGCTGGGAGGCAGAGAAGTGCTGCCAGTTTTATCACTTGGAGGTGGATCCCCCTCCCAGCAGCTCCCCAGTTGGGATGATAACAGCTAGGTTGCTGTTTGCCCTCTGGTACATGAGTCAGGGTTGGAGGGAAAGTGAGCAAGGACGTCTACCACAATGACTGCCTTGAGGCTACTTCAGTATCTACATCCAGGTGTATGTCTGGTTGGGACATGACTCCCATGAACCTAGTTGGTTCATCACTTTACCATTTAATTTTCAGTATGTGCCATTGTCATTGTTTATCTCAAAGGCTGTGCATAGCAGACTGAGTGTCAGTTTCTTGGATTGGGAGGTTGGTCCACTTCCTCTGATTTAGTCTCAAGTATCTCCCTCCCATTTTTTTATCCGCATTGCAAGCTGCACCATCTGTGGCTGCTCACTCTTTCTTTTATAGTTCTAGATGTGAAGTGAGCATTGCAGTTACTTTACCAACTTGGGTATGGGTAAAGTCACCACTATTGGGACTTCTGCAGTGTGTGATCCAGGTGTCTCAGCTCCTCAGGTGATTGGTGATACCATTAAAAGAACAGCAGGCCAGACAGAAAATGACAAAGGTGGGGAAAGGGTATACTTAACCTTGAAATGTCTAAGTCATTTAAGAAGTGGATATGAAAAGGGGATACTGACGACTATGAAATTTCTGTAAATCAAGGTCAAATGTTGTATTTCAGCTGACAAGCTGTTGGATTTAGGCTAAACAGTCAGGTTGATACACAAGTCCAAGAAAGTGCAATTTGTTTACTTACAGTACTTGTTGGGTAAGAGTTAATTTTGTGTGTCACATAATTACAGACAATTAATGTGTTTGGTGCTGTCCCCCCCCCCCCCAAAAAAAAAAAACTAAACTTCAGCTTTAAACAAAGTCCACATTAAAGTTAAAAAAAGTTGCTAATTGTTTGCTTGGAATAGGGGACTAAGCATTTAGAGGTAGGAGACAATACCTGGCAATATTTGAGGGTAATGGTAT
Source organism: Staurois parvus (assembly GCF_062004578.1). Lineage (NCBI taxonomy): Eukaryota > Metazoa > Chordata > Amphibia > Anura > Ranidae > Staurois > Staurois parvus. Next base: position 10,084,871 of record NW_028317951.1, read on the forward strand.
ACATTTTAATACTGTCAGAACCTATGTGTTCCATAGGTATTCAGCACAGATTGCAAAATGTTTTTCATGTGAGTTGCAGTGCCAAGGGGCCTTGGGTGGGATGGCAGGGTTTTAGGTTCTTAGTATCCACAGTTAACGTTCAATTGAGATTATGAAGCCATCTCAGGTGCGGCATCCACATAGCAATAGATCATGATAAGATTTGTTTGGTATCTGCAGTTGTGATATGGCTGGGAGTAAAGTGTTTAGATACTGTGTTGCTTCTAATAGCATAAGTTCGGTGATTTTCTCAGGCTTACATATAAAGTTTGTTTGTTTTTAGAAGTCAAGGTTTTTTTTTTGTGTGAACATTTCCAAACAAATGCTATTGGAAATGTTTGCACAAACTATCCTCTAATACAATGGGAAAATAGATATTATTGTAGTATGTTAGGCTAGTATAAATGAGTCAGTTGGCAGTGTAAATGAGTCAGTTGGCAGCATAAACATTTTTTAGCTGTTCCCATTGTTTCACAGGTGTTCTGGTCAATCACTGCACCTAGGCAACAAAGGTCAATAATAGCTTTGACCTATGGCATATACAGTATGATACAACAGTGTCATCTAGAGTTTTAGTTGAGAAATGTTCGCTCATGCAAACTAATGTAGAAAAGGATTCACCCATGGGGGAATGGCTGCCTAAACTTTCCAAATGAAAGACCAGAAGTATAAGCCAAAAGGGAGCTCTATAACAAAAAGGAAGATCTTTACCAGAGGGGACTTCACTGGACCAAAAAAGATACTTCACCTGGGCATGATGCTAAAACTACTCAACAAAAGGCCAATTTTTGTAATTGATGGAATAAGCATTAACCCTGGTTGCCTAAAGAGATTGTGAAGCTGCTATAACCTGAGCTAAGTAACTTTTAGCATTATTGTTTGGTAAAGCAAATTAAATACAGTACCAAGGATTTTTATGCTACCTTGCTTTTACCACAAAGTGACCTTACCTTAAAAGACACAAAGCAAAAGTAGTTGGTTTGTTTGTGAAATGCTCTTGTAATACCTTGAACCCCATTCCAGTTGTTTTTTGTTTATTGTTATATATTTATTTTTTACAAGGATGTTATTTGGCTGTGTATTTACATTTTAATCTTTCTATTCAATTGTGGACAAAGGTCTCCCATCAGAAGGAAGATAACAGACAGTTAGAAATCGCTTGTAAAGAATGCAACAGTGAGTGTAAATGGAGAGAATAGGTAAAATGTGAGGTCTACATACAAAATATCCATACAGTTTCCATGTTGGAAATGTTGAACCATAATGTAGGCAGAACTATCAGAAATTTGTAATCAGCAATCCAGTGTGATTTACTTTACATTTAGTAAACCCAACTTAAAGATTGAAAATTAAATACATGATCAGCATAACATGTATCGTCGCTGCATATATTAGATTGAAGGAAAAAGATGAGAGAGAGAGCGAGAGAGAGAGAAGAAATTAAAGAAATGATAAGTAGAAGAAAGAGAGGATTTACCAGTATCAGTAGAGAAGGTCCTCCCAATGGCTCTCTAGTCTGCCGACAAATAGAAGATCCAAAGGTCTCATGTTTTGCTGAACTTGGTTTGGCTTTGTATTAAGTGATGTGGCCACCAAACATATATCAGTGTCAGTTATTTGAGTGGTAGAGGTGCAGGTGGATATTGGTTGGCCTAATTGATGCCAGAACATATACAATAGCCTTTTTTCTGACCTGCATAAATGTAGTAGGGTAGAGTTGGGAAGGATAGGAACTCCTATGTCATTTTGACTGCTATCCAGGACTCCATTAAAGTGATTTACTTTTCTCCTGACAATTTTTTAGCAGACTAGAAGTAAGGCAAAATCTGCAATAGAGACGCAGAAAACAGCAAAATGTAGATAGGGGTTCTAGCCTTCTCCTATTCTACCAAGAACAAGCATTTGCATTTCAGCCTGTATTGCCACTGCATATTTCATTGGAGACCTTTTACTTCCTGTCCGGTGAAAACATGAACAGCAGAACAGGAAGTAAGTAGAAATTTCTCTAACCCAGTCTCAGATAACAGTAAAGCTCAATAGGCGTTCTATTTAATTTTACATTGTATTCAAAACTAAAATAAATTAATGTTTTCACCTTGCAGAGGCACATTATTTCTATGCAATGATACTCATTTGGTGTCTAAATTAATCACAGTGCCCTCACAGTAGTGTGAATGGCAAATTGTAATAACAATCAATTTTGTTTGTAATTAAAATAATCTAAAAAACAAATTCCCAGGATCAAATTAATTTTAATTAAATTAATTTACTCACTAAAACAATATGTTAATGTTACAATCATTCTGCGGTCAGTATGTGCCCCCATGTTTAACCCCTATCCATGGCATGACAAGCTTAATTTCCCATTGTATGCTTGTATGATTAATGGTAAGCAGTATCGTAAATATACAGAACATAAAATAATCAGTTGAAATGTCTCAAAATGAAATGTGTGTTTGTGTGTATGTGTCTGCATGAAGAACACTGCTGTGTATGTTTAAAGCTGCCTATTATGAGAGCATTGTGTCACTTAATATGGCCAGTTGATTTACTACGTATGTGATTAAAGTTTGTGTTATATCCAAATTCCAGTAAATGAGTCAGTAGGATGAAAGCTTTGTAAGAATGAATCAATCATTCCTCCTAACTTAGGAATCAATCATTCTTTCTAAATAACTTACAAATAACCCAGGAAATATTTGTGTGAAGAGCTGAGAATACTCATTCATTTCCATTAGATTAGATTTTAAGTTTCCCAGGTCTCACATTGATTGTTGTGTATTTCAAAATGATGGAATAAAAAGCATGATATGTAACAGGAAAAGAAGGTTCCAGTTAAAGGAATCTGATGCTGGCAATCTTTACAAGTAACATAAGGTAATAAATAATGACTTCATTTTGGCAGATGACCAGGTACTGTAATTGAAACCTATATCATACCTTACCTATGTAATGATTCATTGCAGCTGACCTATGTGAGCTGATGTATATTTTAAAGAATTTATTAAAATATTAAATATAGATATAAACTAAAAATTGAGAAGAAACATATGTAAATTTCAGAAATGATAATGCTAGAACACTGTGATAATGGGTCACATGACTGGTTTGTAACAGGGTTCAAAAGTGGTTAGGAAGGATAGCTAAGTAATAGCTATGGAAACTAGAATTATATTCAATACTGCAGGTAGTATTACTGCTATGGATTCAGTATCTGTATGTAAAAGTACATGGGGTTTCAATTCAAATGTGACTAGATGTACAATCCATGCTTCCTTTTAATCCAGTGAATCATAACATAAAATCAGCATTGTGCCCAGTGCTTGTTTGTACGTAGATCAATAGGCTTTCTGCCCTGGGCATCAGGATGCACTCATCAGAATTAAAGATGGAGACTTCCCCCATCTTGCAAATCAATATATGCACACCTAAATGTATATGGCCTAAGGTGTGCTTCTGTTAACAAAGGTTCAAGCCAACGTATTTCATTTCTAAAAAGGATATCTACATCACAGTGATGTTAAAGTGTATGCAACCTCAAAAGTGATGATAAATAATATTCATATGTTTAAAATTACAGTAATTTTGAAAATTTACCCTTCAACTGGTGATTCTGTCAGTTCTTCTGGGTTTCTATTTTAAACTGACAGCAAGAAAACACAGAAGCAGATCTCTGCTACCGTGGTAAGTTTGTACTCCTGTGGTCACGGCTGGGAGATAAAGGTTACTGTGCCAGCAACACGGAATGGCTGTTGGGTAGCCACACCCCATCCAAGCTTGTTTTAGTAAGGGGACAGTCTTTTACAAATACACACTGGGGACGTTCTTCATCTGTATATTAAATCAGACACAGTGGGTGGGCAGTGGATTATTTCTCACAGTAGGCTGACCAGTGAGCTGTTTCATATTATACAGAGGATGGGTCTAATTATGTGACACAGAGGGTGGGCATATGGGGAAGTAGATTCCCCATTTGTGTATGCCATTTTCCATAACTAACTGCAGTTTTGAAGGCAAGGCTCCATCTGGGCACTGCTGTCAAACCTGCATCTGGTTCTGCAGCAAAGAAAAATTACTACTCCACTGTGTGTATTATGTTAGCTGCCACACCTACTGTGTTATGTAATACTGCCTTCCTACCAGCCTGCTGTGATATAATCCCACTCACCATCCACCTCCTGTGTGTGACATAAATAAATCTGGTAGGATTGTGATCAAATTCATCCATTCTGGATGCAGGTATTTCAGATATTTACTAAGATGTATGCTGAGTCCCTTCCCTTTTCCCCCAAAATAGCATTACTATATATCCTACCTGGCACCGTTAAATCCCAAAAGTCTAGCCTATTGAGATTTCTTCTAACAGCTGTGAGACAGCTTGTCTTTAAATTTTGGAAGACCACAACTACCCCACCACTAACTTTATTGGTGGATACCATTAATGATATCATGCTGTTGGAGGAAATGCAGGCTAAGGAAGCAGACACTTGGGACAGACATAAGAAACTAGGGTCTCTTTGGTTACATTATTCTTCTTTGGATAAACTCCATAATCAACTCCCCCACCTACAAGGTCTGAGTTGATTTCATCCTTTTAGCAGGTTTTCCCTCAGTCTACCCCTTTTTTCATTTTGGTATAATTTCACAGTCCCTTTCATGGGGAGATTTCTTGCCCAATGGTTTTCCACCCCTCCTCTTCCCACTTCGGAGTCCCTGTGCCCGGCGTTGCCCTTTTCTTTTCCCTAATGTCTCCCCCTTTTTTTTCCCTTCTCTCTCTCTTTCATTCTTCCTCCTTTTCTTTCCCTACCTCACATATTTTAGCATTTCCACTACATGATTATATCATTTGTCACTACATGTGATCCTGGGGCTATATTTACTTAAGTTGACTAATAGACAGAAGTGCTTTGTGTGACGGTTGCGACGTCAGACCCCAGCCCTTCTCACCAAACTCGTGACCAAGGACTAGCCAATCTAGAACCGCGCTGTCATTGCATAACAATGCCACACCCAGCTGCACCCTGCGCACCGATTTCCCAGTTAATTGGGCAACGATCAACGTACCGGCAGCCTAAATGCGATTGTTACTGGTTCAGGTTAATTACGCAATTAACCCTTCACACTGCCACCACCTCCTTTTTATACAGAGAAAGAGGAAACTCGGCGTTGTCAGCTATAACACTATAATGATTGAGAATCATTGTATAAAACGGTCCGCAGGCCGGTTATACAGAGGTTTAAACAACCACAGTAGCGTCTCTTTAGAGGCAGGAATTCGTGAGTTGCAATACAGAGCTATAGAAACAGTTCAACACTTTCAGAAAGAAAGATTTATTACTAAAAGGTCAAACAGGAGCAATAAAAATATTTACAGAAAGATGTTTATATATATATATATATATATATATATAGTTTCAAGTCTGATGCGCTCAGAAGGATTTCTGGTCTTGCACTTAGTTGCGATGGTACAAGAAGACTCTTGGTCAGCTAGATGGTAAAGTGCCAACTCACCTCACTTCTCTTCTGATTCACACAAGAACTAACAGTTTCTTTTCTACCCAAAAATCAATTAGTATCTTCTTACAACAGCAAGCTTATTGCCTTATTTGGGAAAAGGATGGCATAGACAGCCCTTAGCAAGGTACACTGAACGCATTCCTGAGGGAGGGGGGGAATCGGAGGAGGGAGCCTGATTTGGAGTTTGATAAAAATACCAAAATGCAGAGGTTTGGGAGCAAAATGAAGGACCGCGCCCATCTCTGTGTGCATGATTGTGACACTTTGGGGTTTATTTACTAAAGCTGGTTGACTCAGAATCTTGTCCACCTGTGCATGGTAGCCAATCAGCTTCTAACTTCAGCTTGTTCAGTTAAGCTTTAGCAATAAAACCTGGAAGCTGATTGGTTTCCATGCAGAAGTGCACAAGATTCTGAGTCAACAAGATTTAGTAAATAAACCCCCTTGGTCCTCTCGTCTTTACATTGTTCTTAATACGATTTATGTCCAAGGATAAGAGCAGCTGTGATGTAATAGCCGACTTATGCTTCTTGTTCTTTAAATTATTCTCACTGTATTTGCCCCTCCTCCCCTATCCCCTATTTTGTTTTTCCCCCTTTTTTTCTGTACCCAAATTTCTATGTTTCAATAAAAATATATTCAACATAAAATATTTACAAACATGTGAGGGGTGTACTCACTTCTGTGAGATACTGTATATTCACTCTGTGATATACTCATTCAGGTCTGACATGGCAACATTGTGGTATTCAACCGACACCAAACATTACAAGGTTGAATACTCTGAGGGGTACAGCTTTATATGAAGTGTGATCTCCATAAAGAAATGATTTGTGGGATATTTTATGGTGGTGTATATATTTTTTTTCTTAGTTCTGATTTGACATATATTAACCCTGTGATATACTCATTCAGTTCTGACATGGCAACATTGTGGTATTCAACTGACACCCATCATTACGGTTGAATACTCTGAGGGGTACAGCTTCTATCTGGACTTTATGTATTATTTTTAGACTTCTCCCAAGATAGCAGCCATTGCATAAATATGTTACGTTTTCTCCAAGATATCTACTAATTTGCATTTATATAACAGAGTCTCTAGACTCTCCAAATTACAGCTGCATGTATGTCAGCTGACACATCCCTTTTGGAATCTCCCAGTTGCCATGAGCAGCAATACTTTTTTATGTTGGCAGTCCAAGTTTTATTTTCTCTTTTTTTCTTGTCATGCAGCTCTTGAGGAAGACAATTCACTAAATACAAAGCACAGTGTTCATTCTCTCACTCCCATTCACAATGGCTGGCATCACCTGCTCAATGTACTGCATAGGCAGGTGATTACTTTAATATTGACAGTCATACTAATTTGGAATGCTTTCACACATATGTTCACCATGGTTTATGTTAACTTATGTAAATATATATTTCTCTCTTGTGTGAGATTTTCATTTATCCAGGTGGTGTACTTAGTATGGTTGACACCTAGAGAAGATTTTTAAACACCTCTCCCCATGCTCCACTGCACATCAAAATAATTTTCAATAATAATCACAAAATTAAATAAATGCCAATAAATTGCAACAAAATGGAGACATTAAACATTTTCTTTTTATTAATGTTGTTGTGTGTATATATAATCATGTTGGTAAATACAAGTCAAATGTAAAGCTTTAATAATGGCACACACAGTGTACAGTGGAATCACATTGGGATTAATAACAGCATGCTAAATAAAAAATGGTTCAAGATTCATGGTGAAGCCTAGAGACAATAGTGATGTGCTTTTCTAATAACAGGTCTGTACCGGCAATTGAGACTATATGGGGCAACAAACAGGCAGTCCTGACTCTACAGATTTCTACTGAAAAACCTGAGAGATGTGCTCCTCTGTGGCAATATGCATCCAGCAGAGATACTGTCCTATAGCACCTCCAGCATAGCTGTACCCAGGGTGGACCACGATTTGGAGGCTTCATAGATCTTTGGGTGGGAATAAGACTCCATTCCTAGGTCCACATCTTATCTGGTAGCCATATCTCATTATTAGTCTCAAATGTACACAGACTTATTAGTATGTGAGTTGACTGATGCTCAGTATTCACTCTTTTTTTTTTTTTAACTTCCTCTACTGTGTGAGCCTGCTGTTAGGTGAAAAGACGGACATCTGAAAGAACACAAAAAATAAATCTGCATGTTTGTTTTGGGGAATTATAGGGGGGGGGGGGCACCCTGTAAGTCTCTTAGTAAGGAACTGACCTGAGTTAGGGGCTTGGATAAGAAGATACTTTGGGTTTGATTTACTAAAGGCAAATAGGCTGTGCACCATACAAGGCGCAGCTTCACTCTGCAGGTACAATTGCTCCAGGGCTTTGTAAATGAGATAAAGATTCACTTTGCGAGGAATACTCAATCACATGCAAGGAAAATTGAAAAAAAAAGCACTTTTGCATGCAGTCAACAGAGCTTCTGTTCATATATTAAGCTCCAGAGCAACTGCACTTGCAAAGTGCACAGTCTATTTGCGTTTTAGTAAATCAACCCCCTTGTATGTTGTATGCTATAAACTTGATGCACAAATCCCTCTGCGTTGAAACTGTTTATTTTCTGCTTAAACGTAAAGGACAAACCTGCTTGGACGGTTTTTGGCTGTTCCTGCCTTGTGTATGATTTACTGCTGAATACCAGTTGAGACTGCCCCCCTTACCACTAGGATGTGGGCAGTACTTTAAAGAGACAGACACATTTTGTAGAAAAAAAATAGGAAAGCTTGTAAAACAACTTTTATTGTCAAGCCATAACCAACAGCAAACTAATCAGCTACTGCAAGAGGTGAGCAGCCTAACAGATGGAACAGCTGACTGAATTCCACCAGCTGACTGAAGTTCACAACATTTTCTTAAAGGGACAACAAGTGAATATGTCTCTACAGCAGTAGGTACAGTCTGTGTCAGAGAGGCAGATGGTGACACAGGGGCTGACATCTACACCCAGGCAGCGGATTTAGAGCATTTTACAGCAATTGTTCCTAGAGGTTGATGTTGAAGCTTATCTCAGAATTGCTTTCTTCTCTTGTAAAGTTCAGTAACCAGTGTTTCTCCCAACTTTGGTCAAGAATTTCTTGTACAAACAGATGCCTTTAATGTTGGTCTAGGGCAGTGTTTCTCAACTCCAGTCCTCATGGACCCCCAACAGGTCATGTTTTCAGGATTTCCCTCAGATGAAACAGCTGTGGTAATTACTAAGGCAGTGAAACTGATCAAATCACCTGTGCAAAATAATGGAAATCCTGAAAACATGACCTGTTGGGGGTCCATGAGGACTGGAGTTGAGAAACACTGATCTAGGGGAAGTTTTGTCCTAGGAAATGAATGAGACAGTACATATAGTAGTATGAGCTGGAAACTAACCCCTATAGAGGACCTAGTCAATGGTGGAAAGGGAGTTTGTGGCTATAAAGTGTGTACTAAAGTCGTTGAGATTTAAGACAGACAGATTCAATAGATTACAGACCATTCTTCAATACAGTGGGTGGTTTGGAATAAAGGAAACAACGTAAGGATCAAAAGATAGTCTCTGGCTCTGCAAAACTTTGAATTTCATATAAAACACAGGCCAGGGACCCAGCAAGGGAATGCTGATCAGTTGTCACACAATCACTGTGTGTTGATAAATTGTGCTCCTTCCCACATGTCTGTGCGGCGCTGGCTGGGAGAATTGTGGAAAGTGTCCTGGCTCTAGAATTTTTGGCTAATATGAAGATAGAAAACTCATATTATAATCTTAATTTCTTTTCTGTCAGAAGGTTTTGTAAAGGTTTGGATGGGAATAAGCCTCCATTCCTAGCTAGATTTACATATTTCCTGTAGTCAGGAACTGACATGAGTTTAGTTAGTAGATTTGATGAGCACAAGTTTCGTTTGTTTTATGCTTTGGACAAGATTAAAAATATATTTACAACCTTTGTTGAATAAAAGTGCAGGTCAAACCTGCTTACACTATTGTTAGGTGTTCCTTTCTACTGAATAGTTTATCTCTGCCAATACCGGTTGAGCCTGCCAATCAACCGTAACATTATGATCACCCGCCTAGTACTGAGTAGGTCCCGATTTTTTTTTTTTTCCACCCAAACAGCCCTGACTCATTGTGGCATGAAAACTACTAGACTTTTGAAAGTGCGCTGTGATATCTGGCACCAGTAGCAAATCCTTTAAGTCTTGTAAGCCATTGGTTCTTGCTGCTGTCAGTCAAATCCAGTGATGAGGAAGCGGGGCAAAGCATCACTGTGTGTGTCAATAGACACACAGCACAGCTAGGATGATCGAGCCTGCTTCCTATGGTGACACACTGAGAAGAGGAGGATTCAGGAGCTCGGGGGGTGGCGAGAAGAGGATCAGGGATGAACCAAAACCTTTGCAAAAAGCAGGTAAGTATGACATGTTAAAAAATAAATAACTTTGCAACCACTGTAACCTTGTACTAAGACTGTTGACATATATGCATGTACTATGCAGAGCAGTTGCAGGCCACACCAAAGATACAACAAGCACATTTTCCTAAAGTATTGCATAAAAACACAAATAGATGAACAGAACCAAACGCTTAGGGCCAGTTCACGCCACAAAAAGGCAGCACCATATCAACCCCACACTGTTTAATTTACAGTTCATTATCCCTTTTCTTTTTGTATATGGGTGTTAGCACTTTAGTTATTTTAATTGAAAAAAAATCTAAGTAGCTTTTTTCATAATCAACATACAGTTGTCACATTTCCAGCCTGTCTACAGGGAAATATAAGGGGGAGGGGCTTCTAGTCCTCTGCTGCAGGTCAAATGTTCAAAAACAATTGCAGCCTTTGGAGTATAGAGGAAAAATATATAATTAATATCAAACTAAATGTTTTAAAGCATCATACAAATATGTATTTGAACTCATATCTTTATTAGTTTTATGCAAAAACATGATGCAAGCTATCCAGGGGTACGTTCTGCCATTCACAGCTTGTTTAAAAAAAATTTACTCTATATGTCCTAGTGACCAATCACAATGGCTTAAAATGGTAAGAAGAATAAAAAGCCAACATTTTGAGTTGCCTCCATAACAGGAATAGAGGGTAAATTTTCCAGTGAGGACACTTTTTCAGATAACTGCAGAAGAGGGGATTTTTCCTAATTTCTCTGCACTTCCTGTTGTGTCTGCAGGACAGGAAGTAAAAAAGAATCTCCCAAATAGGACACTGATGGCAAGAAAAAAGCCTGACAGTTTTTGACCTTTTGAATTCATGTGACTTAGGCTGGCCATAGATTATCCAATTTTCTTGAGATTTTTGGTTTAGATTTACCAAAAACCATATAATAGGAGGTCAAACCTAAACAACACTTTCAATTGTATCCAATTAGGCGGGTTCTTGCACTACATAGTTGAAGGTAAATCTAAAGGAACTTGGACAGAGAATTGTATAGTGTATGGCCAGCCATACCCTTTACCATTGCCTGTGTAGCCCTAACCTCAACCAGCCTCAGCCACACATGCAATTAACCTATATTGCAATCAAGATATTCAGCTGCTTGTTGGTAGTAACTTGATTTGCAGCAAGCTAAAATCTGTCCTCATGCACACTTGATGTTTTTACAGCTGCTGTTTTTGGCTTTTGATGTTTTTTTTTTCTACAGCCAGTAAACTCCCCAGCATGTTATCCTATGTGTCCATGCACACATATACTGTAATCAACATTTTTTTGGCTTGAAAAAAAAAACAGAATTAGTTGGTTTCTAGAGGATTTTCTTAGCTGTAAAAATGCTTTAAAGCTGAAAAACATGGCAAAACATGGTAAAACGCCTCTAACCAGCAGTTTTGGACTTTTTTTGACCAAAAAACATTATTATTTTGTAAGAAAAACCTCTAAAAAAAATGCTGTAAATGCGGAAAAACGCAGGAAAATGCAGCTAAAAGCCAATGCAAAAAAATAGCTGGAAAACTCAAGTTTTTAACATGACTTTACACAGCTAACGTAACCAGTGTTATGAAAGCGTCCAGTGTGCATGAGGACTCAGTGTGTGTCTCATAAAATGATTAGCAACATTCAGTTAAATGTCTACATTAGCAAAGAGAGAACTATGTGAGTAAATTTTAGTAGCTCAACTGTGCTAATAAATTCACTAGCAATTAATTGCTAAACAGATAATATGGTGTAAACTAGCCAGCATGTTGCAGGTGGGATAATGTTCCAATCATGTGAGATTGATCACTCCTATATGCTAGGTGTGTAGCTTACACCATAGGAAGCCATTTGTTCTATTTGCTTTGTGATCATTTGCTGTCCTTATCGATTTAATCACTAGTGATTTTTGCAGCATAACTGAGCTAAAAAAAAAAAAAAGTAACAGTAGTGTGTTTTTTAGCAAAAGTTTGAAGCAGCTACAGAAACATTCTCATAATTTTTGCTATTAGGAGTTATTGTGTCAAGGAAAGCCATTCAGGAATTTTTTGCTCAGTCAATAGTTAAATTTTTTTTTATTAATTTCAACGGGCTGCCAAATGCACAAGAATGTGTAAAAATGATGGCAGACATAATTACAAATTGCTCTGCACCGTTATGCGGTATCATGCATTTTAGTGGTTGCGAACGCACCCGCGTTTGCGAGATACGTGGCATTTGCACATGTCTTCAGACTGCAGTGAATTCTTGCATGGTGTGAACTGAACCTTAATGCTGACTGACTCACTAGTTCAGCTGGAACTCCATTCCAAGCATCAACTACTCTTTCAGTAAAATAATACTATCTAAGATTAGTTTTTAACTTTCCTCCTGCTAGTTTGAGGTCATGTCCCTATGTATACTGTCCTTCTGAACTATATTCACACCCTTAATGTAATTATTTCCCCAAGACTACACACTAGGTTCCTGAAGTCTCTTGATATGTTTATGCTGCACACCTTTCATTGTTTTTTGCTGCTCATCTCTGGACTTAAAGATACTGCTGGTGATCTTTCTAGCAATTCTATTTACTTTTACCACTGCCTGGCCACACTGTTTGCTCCATTTTGAAAAATTCTGAAATAAGTGCCCCCCCCCCCCCAGATATTTTTCCTATGTAGTTTTGGCCAGCATTGCACCACCAATAATTTATTATATAAAGGGATTATTTTTCCCTAAGTGCATTATTGTACATTTAAAAGCACTGAACTGCAGTTTCACAATGCGCTATACTACACAACACATTTTTTGGTGTTTGAATCCTGATATGGGACATTCAAAATACATTGTAGTGCACTACTCTGTTAAAGCACAGGTGCTGTTCAAAATTAATGGTACCATAATGCAACAAAACAAGCATGCTGTGTTGCTTTGTATTATGGAATCGCATGCATTTTACCTGAAGGCATTGGTGTGAAAAGCTTTGAATGCTTTAGAACTTTGGTGACTGATTAATTTATAGAAGAGCATTGTTTGTATGACATGCTTGTAACACAATTATGAGCTTCCCTTTATGACAAGGAGTATATTCTATGTTGATTGCAATTATTATTTTAATTTAGAGGTACATTTTTATTTTTGTGCAGTTGGGGAGCCTAGTCTTAAAAATAGCTCAAGGTTATCACATCAATATGAATGGCATTTCATGCTTTTTAAAATGTTTATCATTGTAAAACATTACATGTACTACTATTTTGAATGCTACGCATGCATCGATTATTGCATTAATTACCAATTTTGATAATATTTCTGAATACAATTAAACTGAATAGGTGTATTTAACAATAAAAGTGTAAATGTCAACAGTTTACAGTAACTAGTCAGTTTGCCTTGTGTGGACAAATGAAAAATAAATGTAGCTGATTGTTTGTTTTATATTGGACCTGACACACTATTGCTATTTATATCCTATTGCTTAATACACCCACATAACTTTCCAGTTTTCAACTCTATTCACTTTTTCTTGCACTAAGTGTAAGGCTCGGTTTCCACTGTCGCAACTTGGAATCTGACTTGCATAACATGTGAAATCCCATGTTAGTCAATGAGAGCTTTCTTAATTAGCACTACTGAAGTCACTCCGACTTCAAAAAAGGTTCCTGTACTACTTCAAGACGACTTCTGTCTGACTTGTCCCCATAGACTTTAATGGTAGTTGCTTCCAAGTTGGATCCTCATCTATATTGATGTGATTTGGATCCAACACTACAGGAAGATTACCCAAGCATTCCTTAAAAGTTGCTTCAGAGTAGTACTCAAGGTGCCTGGCAAAGTCGTAGTAGTGTGAACTGAGACTTAAAGGGTCATATTCTAATAACCGCCTTTTCCTAATGTGAAGCTCACACCATGTGACAATTAGCCTGTGCTAATTATATTTCCTGGGATAAGCTGAATGACCTGTTTGTTTCTGTTATATTCAACATATAAATAGTCAAGTCTAACATAAGAGGTCATACAGTCTATGTATTTTTATAATTATTTCTAAGAAGTATAATTTAATATGAGAACAAAGGGTGGACTGCAGTAAACAAAAGTCACATCATGAATGAGCACATTGTTCTGAATTAAAATAGTTTTTGCATTATAATCTTATTATATGTGAGCCTATGCTAATGAATATCTAAGTATTAATAAGATCCTACACATTGTATTTTTTTTTAATTCATTAAGTTGCTAGATATTTTTTTTGTGAAAGTCAATTCACAAGGTTTATCACAGGAGTTTTGCTCTTATAAATATCTCCTAGCTTCTGGCTGATGTTAAAGGCCAATGGTACATGTCAGGAACAATCAACAGTTTATTTCAGGATCGTCAGAATGTACAGGCCTTCTTTTTCAGTTGTTGAAGGAAGCTGCTTTACTAATTCATGTTGCCATGTAGAGGGTCCAGAGCCAGACTAATACATACTGTTCAAGTCTCAATGCTAGGGTCCAAAATTGCCCCTTTAAAATGAATGAGAGGTCTCCAAGTAACCGAGAGTATGCGTTTTGCTAATTGAAAAGCTTCAGCTCTGACTTAGTAGAGGGGGTGAGGATCATTGCAGCTTGATTCACACGAAGCCCAGTGGTCCCGATTTGCAGCTGCTGCCTGGCTGTTTGGAATTTGTTAAGCAGCTAAAGATTATTCCTACACCTACAAGCATTTAAAGTTTGACTATTTTCAAAACCCTGACTTAACCAATTGCCCTCCTGAGGATTTACCCCCCTTCCTGACCAGGCCTCTTTTTGCTACTCGGCGCTGCACTAATTCAACTGATAATTGTGCGGTCATGCAATGCTGCACCCAAACGAAATTTACGTCCTTTTTTTCACACAAATAGAGCTTTCTTTCTGTGGTATTTGATCACCTGTGCACTTTTTATTTTTCACGCTATAAACAAAAAAAGACCAAACATTTTGAAGAAAAAGGATATTTTTTACTTTCAGCTATAAAAAATATATAGTAAACTCCAAAGTTGGTTATAAATTTAGGCCAACATGTATTCTGCTACATGTCCTTGGTAAAAAAAAAAATCCCAATAAGTGTATATTGATTGCTTTGTGTGAAAGTTATAGCGTCTACAAACTATGGTATAGATACTGCAATTTACGCCATTTTTTTTGCTATTCAGCGCTACGCTAGTTTAACGGACAATTGCGCGGTCATGCAATACGGTACATAAATAAAATTTTATGTCCTTTTATTCCCACAAATTGAGCTTTCTTTTGGTGGTATTTGATCGCTTGTGCGTTTTTTTTTATTTTTTGCGCTATAAAAAAAAAAGCTGAAATTTTGAGAAAAAACAATATTTTGGGCTTTTTGCTATAAAATATGTCCTGTAAAAAAAATGTAAAAATCAAATTTAGTCATAAATTTTCTGCCAAAATGTATTCTGCGACATGTCTTTGCTTAAAAAAAATCCCAATACGTGTAAATTAATTGGTTTACATGAAAGTTATAGCGTCTACAAATGGCAGGAAAGATACTGGGATTTTGTTTTTTATTATACTAATAATGGCGGCGATCAGCGACTTATTGCGGTGATCAGCAATTTATGACAGTGATCAGCGACTTATGGCGGGACTGCGGCGGAGATTTTGACACTGGGGGGAACTGACTTGGGGTCACTGACATCCCCAGTGACACCAATATAGTGATCAGTGCAAAAAAAAAACAGACTGTACTAATGGCACTGGGGAGGAAGGGGTTAACTTTTATTAGGTAATGAAAGGGTTAACTGTGTGAGGGGAGTGTTTTTACTAGGGGGCGGGGTGTACTTCACAGGAACAAGCTGAGGTGCTCTGAACTGACAGCAGAGGTGCAATGTAAACACTGCTGCCGTGCTATCTGTCAGTGATTACTTGTAATCGCTGGCACCCGGCAGGAAATGACCCACCGGGAGTTGGTGACGGACACCCGCTGCCACGATCGGTGGGATGGGTAGGGCGGGCATGCGCCTCCTACCTGTTTTGCAGAGCAATGTTAAAAGACGGCGCTGTGTGTACAGGTGCCGCCCTGCCGCACACTGCGGCGGGTCAGCAAGCGGTTAAACAGCTAATATGTTTTGAAAGGTACAGCTGGATTTTAGCAATGAGTTCCTATGATCACTCACAGCTCTTAAGAGGCACTCCAAGTTACATGCTTTTTTTAGGAGCATCCATAGGCTCTTGCACGGCTTATCTCCACCTTCCTGCAGCCTGCTCAGTCACTGTCTCTCCTTGAGCTGTGTAAGTTGCCAGGCAGGCCATGCTCTGCCACTTATGACCCTTTAACACTGATTGGCCAGCTGTGCCACTTCATCAAACAGTGTCCTCCCTTGTTAGACATTGTCAGCTTATACCTCTAAGCCTATTCCACCCTGATAATCTGTGGCACATAGAATGCTCTGCTTAACCTGTTCCCACCTGGCCAGTAGCAAAATGATGGCCAAGCAGGACTTTCATCTATCCGGGTGGGCATTTAATGACGTCTTCTCGGATTGTGCTGTGGTGAGATCTGTCACTGGCTGTGTCCCTTGGACACAGCCGATGACAGATCTGTATACCGGCCCATTGCCAGTACCAAGTGAACACTGTGACCAATCACAGCAGGTCACATGGCAATTGTAAACAATGGATGGCCTCCTTTTATGCCATTCATTGTATACAGTTGTGTCACTAGCTGTGATTGGTCACAGTAATCACATAGTACAGACTGGGCCATTCACAGCCCATCTGTGTCATGTGATTTGCTGTGGCCAACCACAGCTAATCACAATGAAAAAACCCAGACTGAATCAATTTCATTCAGTTAAATGCTTGCTTATTGCTATGAAATTCTTTGCTATAAGCAATCACAATGTGTTAAAAAAAAAAAAAAACTGTTACTATGGTATCATTATACTACTCTGGTCACAGTGGACTATGAAACAAAAATCATTAAAAAACCCCCAAATAATTAAAAATTAAAAAAAATATATTTTTTTGTACTTTCACCAGTTAGTGTCCCTGACCACAGCCACATTAGTTATATGATGATGCTGTACTGCACTGGTGACAGTATGTAAGAAAAAAAACAGTGAACTTTTTTTCTTAATTTCATTTTCCAAACAATTATGGCAACAAATTACAACTTAAAAAAACTCACCATGCCTCTTACTAAATACCTCACACTTTCTACTTTGCAAAAAGTGGTCATTTGGGGGATATCTGTACTGTCCTGACATTTTTGGGCCTCAAGAAATTAGAATGGCTGTTATTTCAGGATTGATTTTTTTTCAGATTTATGCCATAGTTTGTGGACTCTATAACTTTCCTACAGACTAAAAATATAAATATTGATTTGGGTTCTTTTCCTCAAAGAAATTCAGCAGATAACATCTTGACTTAATGAAGAACAATTATTTGCAAAATTGTATAGCAGTAACGAAGAAAAACTTTTTTTCAATATTTTTGTTGTGGTGAACAAAATGATAACTTAGTTTGGGTACAGCATTGTATGACCACGTAATTGTCATTCAAAGTGTGAGAGCACTGAAAGCTGAAAATTGGTCTAGAAAGGAAGGGAGTAAAAGTGTTGGCATTGAGTTGGTTAAGCATCACAAGCCCACTGTATGATAGTCTTGTGTACACCGACTCTGAACACTGTTTCTTTGATTCTTGATTTTGACCCTAGCTAGCATAATCCTGGAATATGCTCTAGGCCGCTACCACCTTCCCTGACCTTAGTTTATCCCTAGAATACTCTTTAGTCTGACCTCAGTCTTTTCATGGATTATACTTTCAGTTTTCTGCCAGCACTGTCCTCTGTCTCATCCTCGGTTATGCAACTGTTTTTCATCAGCTGTAACGTCTGCATGCCTCTGGATATCTCTACTAATTATTCACCTGCAGTACGTCATTCTTTGCTTGGCTCTTACAAGGACCTCAGTTACACCTTTTGGTATCTTTGCACACCCCTTGTACCATCTGGCCTGTGACTAGGATTGTGGGGCAACCCAATACTGGGAGGCCTGCTTACTTTAAATTTGATTGTAAATTATTATTCTTTTAAAATTACAAACACATTATACTTACCTGTTCTGTACAATTAAATTGCACAGGGCAGCCCCGATCCACCTCCTCTTGGGTCCACCACTAGTGTTCCTGGCTCTTCCTCCCTTCCATGTGCTCCCATAGCAAGTCGCTTGCATCTATAGACACAGAGAGCATGACTCCCTTGCCACAGGATTTGACTTGCAGCTGTGGAATCCAATGGCTCCCCTTGCCCCAGCAAAGCTTGTGAGAGTTGAGAAAGAACTGCTACAGATAGGCACAGTGCTGGATGAAGTAAGGACAGGGGTAAATATAAGGGGAGTGAGGGGGCGATACTGCTACCTACATATTTTTTCCCTTAATGCAGGGAATACATGAAGTTAAAAAATGTTTAGGCTTTATCTACTTTAAGGCTAGGTTCACATCTGTGCGGATGGTGTCACTGCTGATCCGCACAAAAATCCATGCAGCCGCACCACCCACACAGAAGAATGCAGACCCGCGGGTGGGTGGTATTAATTCTAATGGCACGCTTCCCGCACTGGAAATCGCAACTGTACTGGGAACCAAGGTTCCCGTGCGGGCTGCATTTTCAGCAAGTGCAGGGACTTCTTCCCTGCATGTCCCGGGGCACCGGAGTCCATTCAAATGAATGGGCTCTTGTGCCTGCGCAAAACACAGACCACAGGAACGCAGATATGTGAACCCAGAGGTAAGTGAACAAGGCTGCTATATATGCTGCTATGCAGAGCAATACAAAGCAGCATGCTGGAGCTGACAGGGGAGATGTCTATTGGAAAGTCAAAATTATGTGTGTATATATCATGTGATTTTATGCAGCCCTGCCACCCTGTAGCAGTAGTTCTGCTATAGGGTGGTCAGGAAGTGTTTAATTGTGACCCCTGAACTCTGTGTGTTACATAATGATTGAGTAATACACAAAATTCAGAAGTCAAGATTACAGTGTAACTAAAGGCAAAACTTTTCTTTTTCAATCTGGATAGAGAAAGAGGGGCTTACAATCCATGTCAGGTTTTTTTGCCATCTGTGTCCCATAAGGGAGAGTTTCCTTCACTTCCTGTCCCATAGCCAAAACAAGAAGTGTTAGGAAAATCCTTTGAAAATGAGAGAATTCCAGGGTGTCACCAGGCTCACAAGAACTAGTGTCCCCATTCCCCTCTATTCCTGTTCTTATGTCAACCCCAAATTGGGAATTTATTTTACTTTCGATGATCATGGTAAACAGGACAAATAGAGAGGGTGAATCCCCCTAATGGGTACAGGCAGCAATACAAACTGATCTGTTCTGTTCTAATCCCTCTCCACTCTGTCCAACACTATAAAAAACGTTTTGCCCCTAGCTACACTTTGCGTAATGTATAGAGTTCAGGGGTCAGATTACATATGGCAGCACAGTGGCTAAACGGTTAGCACTTCTGCCTAGCAGCACTAGGGTCGTTGGTTTGAATCCCAACCATGGCAAAACCTGTCTAGATTTTGCATGTTCTCCCTGTGGCTGCGTGGGTTTCCTCTGGGCACTCCAGTTTCCTTCCACTCTCCAAAGACATGCTAGTAGGTTAGTTGGCTCCTATCTAAATTGGCCCTAGTATGTGTATGTATGAATGTTAGGGACCTTTAGATTGTACGCCCCTTGAGGGTTAGGGACTGATGTGAATGTACAATATATACACTATATGTAAAGCGCTGTGTAAATTGTTGGCGTTATATAAGTACCTGTAATAATAATTCCATGTATTACCTAACCATGGCCCCTGAACTCTGTGAGTTACATAATTCTGGCCCCTGAACTCTGTGTGTTACCTAATACTGACCTCTGAACTCTGTGCATTACGTTTTCCTGACCCCTGAACTCTGCATGTTACTTAATCCTAACCTCTAAACTTGATTTTGTTTTCTCATTTCTCAGAGATAAACTTAAACATTTGTATGCACATTTCTGTGGTAATGCAGCCATTTTCAAGGTCACATTGTAGGTATCATAACTGTAGCAGAGAATCCATTTACCCATCATGCTCAGTTACAGGTTCAGAATCTCTTAGCTCCTTTTCCCACAACTCCCTGGGTTTTTGGACATGCAAAGGAAAGATACATGTATCTGCCCCTCTCCCTCATCAGCCACACCTGATGAGGCAGAGGTAGCTGGCAAGTGATCTGGTGAGCGGCCCTCCACTGTCAATGCAGAAATGCCTTGCTACCAGCTGGGTAGGAACCTAATAGCATGCAACATCCCTAAAAGGCCTAACTACTGTGGGGAGACTGTCTTTCTTTCCAGTGGGTTGCCACTCTGTTTCCTCAGTCCTTAAGAATTCCCCCAGCTGCTTACCTGTGTTACAAGACCTACTTTGGGCTTCACTGAGAGGGATGCTGTTTGACGATAAACCCAAGCAGTTGCTTGTTTTCTGAACTGTTTTATTGATCATAATTCTCAGCTAGACTCTCTCCAGTCTTTTAAAGGCTATGCTATGTAGCCAAATGTTACCCTTACCTTAGGTTCACATCTGTGCGGGTGGTGCCGTTGCAGATCTGCATGAAAATCCGTGCAGCCACACCACCCACACAGAGAAATGCAGACCCTTGGACGGATGCCATTAGTTCTAATGGCAAGCCGCCCACACTGGAAAATGCAACTGTACTGGGAACCATGGTTCCCGTGTGGGCTGTGTTTTCAAAAGGAGTGCAGGGATGTCTTCCCTGCATGTCACTTGCACGGGAGTCCATTCATATGAATGGGCTCTTGTGACCGTGCAAAACGCGGCCGCATATATGTGAACCGGGGTAATTGAGCCACAGATACATTGTTGTGTGGCTTTAACCGCTTCCCGACCGGCGTATAGCAGACACACTGCTACAGGATGGCAGGGGTGTGCAAAATCGCGTATATAGACGTGATTTGATGTTTCTGGGTATGGGTGCGCACCCTACCCACACCCCCATTTGCGACCTCAGCTGTCAATCACCTGGTCCTGGCCGGTGATTACCGAGCATCTCCGACAGGGAGGCGGACTGCTTTGTTTACTAACAGTCCTCCTTCCTGTCAGCTCGGGCACACTCCTCTGGAGGGCTGTGCACAGCACAACACAGCCCTCCAGAGCAGTGTGATTACAGTAAAGCCCACACACACCGCCTCCTTTTGTAAAACACTCCCTGCATACAATTAACCCTGAGATCGCCCCTGATGTTAACCCCTTCCTGTCCAGTGCCATTAGTACAGTGTCAGTGTATTGCTGTCACTGGGGATGTCAGTGACACCAAGTCATTTCCCCCAGTTTCAGAATGCCTGCTGCAGTCCCACCATAAGTCGCTGATTGCTGCCATTACTAGTAAAAAAAAAAAAAAAAAAATTCCAGTATCTATACCGCCAATTGTAAAAGCTATAACTTTCACATAAACCAATTAATTTACATGAATTGCAATTTTATTTTTTTTAGCAAATACATGTAGCAGAATACATTTTGGCATACATTTATGTGGAAATTAGATTTTTTAATTTTTTTTTTATTGGACATCTTTAATAGCAAAAAGTCAAAAATATAGTTTTTTTTTTCTCAAACTTCTTTTTTTTTATAGCATAAAAAATAAAAACCGCACAGGTGATCAAATACCACTGAAAGAAAGCTCAATTCGTGGGAAAAAAAGGATGTAAATTTCAGTTGAGTGCAGCTTTGCATGACCACGCAATTGTCAGTAAAAGTAACGCAGCGCCGTAATGCAAAAAATAGCCTGGTCATGAAGGAGGGTAAATCCTCAAGGGGACATACATATTCAGCATAGAGACAGAACAGAGCTACCTATTCCTCTCAGGGGAACTCATTGGAAAGAAAATCTGTTATCAGTTTCCAGATCTGGTGGACTCCATCCCAAACTCTTTAAATCTTTCTGCATCCTCTCTTTCTCTCTCATGCCCTTTAATGATTGCAGTTTTACCTTTTAGGCAGGTCCCCTTTATAGTGCAGCTAAAGTAAAGTAGTTCCACAAATTTGGATATCTGAAAAATAAAATCCGTTTACTGAAACAATTTTTAAGAAAATATAAAATTTCTGGGACCGTTGTGGTATAACTGCTGGACAGTGCAAGGCACACTCTTTATGTTATGTAGACTCTTTCTGTACAATGAAGGTAATTTCTCTTTCACTTTTTTCCACCAAGGGGTAATTTTTTTACACAGCTGATGATACTGTGCTCCCTGATATTGAAGGACGCCAATTAGCAATGACATGGCGATCTCTATCAGTCCTCCCCTAAAACCATAAGATCTCTGCTTCTCTCACAGCCACCACATAGCTCCAACTGAAAGATCTTCCTATCTCATGCACTCTCTCATGATTGAAGCATGGTTCACTAACAGGATGAGCAGCCTGTTGCCATACACTCCTCAAATTTAACTCTAAAAAGGGCACTTAACATATATTTTGTTTCATCAGTAAGACACATGAGAAACATTTTGAACTTTTGGAGGACTGAATAAAGAGCAAGTAGAAGTTTATCTGGAGCTGGTCACTGAAAATTTGAAGGGTCCCATCGCACCCCAGTAGCCTGAAAAACAGACCTGATCATTTTTCCCTAACCAAGCTCACAACAATACTTGGTAAGGCCTTGCAACACAGATCTGGGAAAAGGGAATGATAATGTATTTGTGCCCACCTCCTATGGGCTTGTGTTTGCCCCCTCTCATCTTTCTTCTTCTTTCCTCTATTTTGTGTCATAAATTAATGTCCAGGCTTACCCAGCTTGTGCTGTTGGCATAAAGACAAGCTTTTCTGTGCTTTCTAAAGGCTTCTAGCTTCTGTCACCACCTATATAACAGACTGGACCAGCAGCGTTACATCAGGCAGACAGAACAGCAAGCTCCCCTCCCTCCCAAAGTTGTTGCACTTGCATGTGATTTGTCACCCCCTTTTTAATGTTTTTTTTTTATTATGTTTTATGAAATTCTGTTATTTAGTGCTTGAATTTATTGACCAAGTAATTTTAGGTATTTAATATTTAAGGTGGTGTAACAAAGCTTGGTCTTTGTTTAAGCTTGTACCGATGTTTAAATCATGTTAAAACCATTTAAAAGCTGTGGCCATTTTAATGCCAAAGGTTATTGTCCTTTAATTTATTTTATAAACTTTGGAGGAGCCATCTTCAATCCCATGACATTGCAACACATACATGCTCTGGTGCCGGCGACCAGACACAAACCCTGTAGCTCTCCTACATATTGTGTCTATTTGCCCCATCTTGGCATTATATCCACTAGAGCATTGCATTTGAAGAGCAAAGCAGGGAGTGGCCAGAAAGGGATTACTTTAATGCAGATGGCCAGTGTAACTATGTGTCGACTGGCCCATGCAGATATACTATCAGGGCCGGGGGCTCTTCTGTACTAGATCATGTACATGATTTGTCATTTCTGCGTAAGGGATGCACATGTGAGCGCCCACCTCCCTGGCTGTGCTGTCATTTGCTACAGCAAAAGCCCATCAACAGGTCCCAGCCAATGGCTTATGGCCAGGACCTGCTGATCGGCTGAGCAAATGACAGAAGTGAGCCCTGTGTTTGTAAACAACACAGAGCTCTCATAGACAGCAAAAAGATGTCATTTGTTTCTCATTGTAAAGCAGGGAGTAAAACTACAGGTGAAACTCGAAAAATTAGAATAACGTGCAAAAGTTCATTTATTTCAGTAATGCAACTTAAAAGGTGAAACTAGTATATGAGATAGACTCATTACATGCAAAGCAAGATAGTTCAAGCCGTGATATACTGGAATTTTTTACATTTATTTTTGTAATACTAGCAATGGTGGTGATCAGCGACTTATAGTGGGACTGTGATAATGCAGAGGGCAATCTGACCCTAAATGACACTTTGTGGAAACTGACACTGATATCACAGTGACAGTAATACAGTGATCTGTGCTAATACTATACACTGTCACTGTACTAATGATATTGGTTGGGAAGAGGTTACCATCTAGGGGCAATCAAAAGGGTTAACTGTGTGCCTAACAATGTTTACTGTGTGTAAAGTGTTCTGATTTTACTAATTGATCTGCCTACAGGTGAAACTCAAAAAATTAGAATAGCGTGCAAGAGTTAATTTATTTCAGTAATGCAACTTAAAAGGTGAAACTAGTATATGAGATAGACTCATTACATGCAAAGCAAGATAGTTCAAGCCGTGATTTGTCATAATTGTGATGATTATGGCTTACAGCTCATAAAAACCCCAAATCCACAATCTCCGAAAATTAGAATATTACATGCAATCAATAAAACAAGGATTGTACATAGAACAATATCAGACCTCTGAAAAGTATAAGCATGCATATGTACTCAGTACTTGGTTTGGGCCCCTTTTGCAGCAATTATGGCCTCAATGCGAATGGAAGCTATCAGCCTGTGGCACTGCTGAGGTGTTATGGAAGACCAGGATGCTTCAGCTCTTCTGCATTGTTCGGTCTCATGTCTCTCATCTTTCTCTTGGCAATGCCCCAAAGATTCTCTATGGGGTTCAGGTCAGGCGAGTTTGCTGGCCAATCAAGCACAGTAATCCCATGGTCATTGAACCAGGTTTTGGTGCTTTTGGCAGTATGGGCAGGTGTCAAGACCTGCTGGAAAATGAAGTCAGCAACCCCATAAAGCTCATCTGCGGAAAGGAAGCATGAAGTGCTCCAAAATCTCCTGGTAGACGGCTGGACCTAATGACCAGCAGATGACATGGCTCCCGAAATCAACACAGACTGTGTAAACTTCACACTGGACTTCAAGCATCTGGCAGTGGGTGCCTCTCCATTCTTCCTCCATACTCTTGGTCCTTAGTTTCCAAATGAGATGCAAAAGTTGCTCTCATCAGAAAAGAGGACTTTGGACCACTGAGCAACAGACCAGGTCTGTTTTTCTTTAGCCCAGGTAAGACGCTTCTGACGCTGTTTGTTGTTCAGGAGCAGCTTGACAAGCGGATTACAACATTTGAAGCCCATGTCCAGGATTCGTCTGTGTGTGGTGGCTCTTGATGCACTGAAATCCTCAGTCCACTCCTTGTGAAAGTCCCCAACACTTTTGAATGGCCTTTTCTTGACAATCCTCTCCAGGCTGCGGGCATCCCTGCTGCTTGTGCACCTTTTTCTTCCATACTTTTCCCTTCCGCATAACTTTCTATTAATGTGCTTTGATACAGCACTTTGGGAACATCCAACTTCTTTTGCAATTACCTTTTGAGGCTTTCCCTTCTTATGGAGGGTGTCAATGATGGTTTTCTGCACAACTGTCAGGTCAGCAGTCTTTCCCATGATTGTGATTCCTACTGAACCAGACTGAGAGACCATTTAAAGGCTCAGGAACTCTTTGCAGGTGTTATGGCTTAATTATCTGATTAGAGTGGGACACTTTGAGCCTAGAATATTGCACCTTTTCACAATATTCTAATTTTCTGAGATTGTGGATTTGGGGTTTTCATGAGTTGTAAGTCATAATCATCACAATTATGACAAATCACGGCTTGAACTATCTTGCGTTGCATGTAATGAGTCTATCTCATATATTCGTTTCACCTTTTAAGTTGCATTACTGAAATAAATTAACTCTTGCACGCTATTCTAATTTTTTGAGTTTCACCTGTAGGCAGATCAATTAGTAAAATCAGAACACTTTACACACAGTAAACATTGTTAGGCACACAGTTAACCCTTTTGATTGCCCCTAGATGGTAACCTCTTCCCAACCAATATCATTAGTACAGTGACAGTGTATAGTATTAGCACAGATCACTGTATTACTGTCACTGTGATATCAGTGTCAGTTTCCACAAAGTGTCATTTAGGGTCAGATTGCCCTCTGCATTATCACAGTCCCACTATAAGTCGCTGATCACCACCATTGCTAGTATTACAAAAATAAATGTAAAAAATTCCAGTATATATGCCATAGATTGTAGACGCTATAACTTTCACACAAACAAACTAATATACACTTATTGGGATTTTTTTTTATCAACTACACATAACAGAATACATTTTGGCCTAAATTTATGAAGAAATTTGATTTTATAAAATTATTCTTATTGGATATATTTTATAGTAGAAAGTAAAAAGTATTGTTTTTCTTTCTAAAATCTATTTTTTCATTTATATAAAAAAAATAAACAAGTGGTGATCAAATACCCCCCAAAAAGCTCTATTTGTGTGAAAAAAGCACCTGAAGGATTATATATACAGAATGTTGAAGCTACTGGGATTAGAGCACAGGTATATCTCCTTTGTAAGCATTGCAGTAATGCACAAAGTAACACGTGTTACAGCAAAGCAAGTGTGTGAAGGAGACTTAAGCAATAAAAGTACATTCTGTCCAACCTTCACAGAATTTCTAAGAATGGGTGTGCAACTTTGAATTATAATAATTATTCCTTTTGGACTTTCAGATTTATGAGAAATTACTATGGAAACTTTAGGTATAAGCAGACTGTTGCTTATGGTGATGTGTTTAATATGGATATGCAATGAAAACGGGTTTCATATTATTGGTTTTATGTTTGTTTGTTTTTTTTAAAGTAAGAAATAAAACCTTATCCTGAAATGTATTAAGACTGGAGCAATCAGAATCTGGTGTAGCTTTGCATGCCAAGCAATTAGCTTTTAGTTTTCATTTTCAAAGCTTAAATTGTATTCATAAATCCAAAAAATAAACAGAGCAGCGTTCTATTTAAAAATTAAATGTTATAACAACCATATATACTTTCTAGCTCCCTGGTCTCCACCTTCCACGCCCGACTGCAGGACTTCTCCGGGACTTCCCCCATCCCCTGGAACTCACTAACCCAATCCATCAGACTGTCACCTACCCTCCTCACCTTCAGGCCCACCCTGAAAACCCATCTCTTCAGAGAAGCCTACCCCGCCCTCACCTAACAACCGATCTCCTCTACTCCTCCTACCACTCCATCCCCCACAGCCACTTCCTCCTGTACCACTATCCCCTCCCTCCTAGATTGTAAGCTCAAAAGAGCAGGGCCCTTGACCCCCTCGTGTTTTGTTTTGTTTTGTTACTGTGTTGTCTCATGTACTGTCCCCAACTATAATGTTTAGCGCTGAGCAAACCTTTTAGCGCTATATAAATACTGTATTATAATAATAATAAGCAATTCATATCAAATGAAGTACCATAATGCAAACTCATTGAATGTGCAATATACAAGCAACAGTGTCCATATACTTTATAGTCAAATCCAAGACCCAGAGGAGTTGATTTACTAAAACTGGAGAGGGCAAAATATGGTGCAACTGTGCATAGAAACCAATCATCTTCCAGATTTTATTGTCAAAGCTTAATTGAACAAGCCGAAGTTACAAGCTAATTGTCTACAATGCAGAGCTGCACCAGATTTTCCACTCTCTAGTTTTAGTAAATCTTCCCCAGTGTGTTCCATGCTATTTTCATGTATACACGTGCAGATAATTCATCAAAACTCTGAACTTGCAGATCTGTACAGGGTTTATTGAATGTGATGTTACTTTGTAAAAAATACCCAATAAAGTGCAAAGAAAGTAAAAAAAACAGCATTTTTGCACACAGATGATTGGATAATCTAATTAATTTGCTAAGCTCAGGGGAAAATGCACTTTCAAAGTGCAACTTTTTTTGCAAAGTTTTCAGTCTATTGGCCTTTAGTACATTCACCTGATCGTTTATACCAGGGCGACTTTATAGGGGGTCTCACTGCTTCACTATGTCATCGTTGTTGCCTTAGAAACAGTTTATGTCAGGATGAGTTAACCTTACAATGTCTTACAGCTGCTGTCCACACTGTTGCTAGGGTGTAAGCACATCAACAGCTGATCACTCTTATGGATGGTGAGCAAGTTCCAGCTAACTCCTCTTTATCCTAAACTTCAGTGTATATATAAAAATAGATATATACAGTAGAATAGGAACAGTCTTCCAATATTAATAAACAAGCTATGAAAGTGAAATGATAATTATATTAAGAACATTTTCATAAAAGACACTTATTTCCCCCTTACAGAGCAATAAGGAACTGTTAACTAATTTTTGTGGCATAGAAGAAAAGTAAATACAGTTATGTTCACAAGTTTGCATACCGTGGCAGAAATTGTAAAATGTTTATACTGAAAATATGACTGATCATGCCAAAAAACTCTCTTTTATGTAAGGATAGTGATCATATGAAGCCATTTATTATCATATAGTTTTGTCTCCTTTTTAAATCGTAATGATAACAGAAATAACCTAAATGGCCCTTCTCAAAAGTTTACATACCCTGGAATGTTCGACCTTGGTACAGACACGCAAGCTAACACACATGGGTAAAAATGGCAATTAAAGGTTAATTTTCCACATCTGTGACTTTTTAAATTGTAACTAGTGTCTATGTATAAATATTCAGGGAGTTGGTTAGCTCTCACGTGGATGCACTGAGCAGGCTAGATGCTGAGCCATGGGGAGTAGATAAAAACTGTCAAAAGACCTGCGTAACAAGGTAATGGAATTTTATAAATATGGAAAGAATATAAGATGATATCCAGAGCTTTGAATATGCCAATCAGTACTGTTCACTTATTAAGAAGTGGAAAGTTAGGGGATCTTTTGATGCCAAGGTCAGGTAGACCAAGAAAGATTGCAGCCACAACTGCCAGAAGAATTGTTTGGGATACTTGCCAGCTAGCCCCCCTACCCCCTTTCCCTCTTATATTCCTTTCAGCTGGTTAGTGTGAAGGACTACTTTGCTGCCCAATAGGAATGCATATTGAGTTGCCTTATTTCAACACTACTAAGACGTCCCAAAGGTTATGACCAATCGTAACAGTTCAGAATTCAAGCAGAACTGGGGGACTGAAAGATGGTGTGGGTATGTACAGTCATTTCTAGGTGTCTGCACTTTATAACCATTAGGAGCTTTTTTTTAATAAAATTACACTTTAAATGGTGAAATACATATTAACAGAATAAAAAATTAACATTGCCATCTGTTTTAATGCTTCTGTGTGAAATTTTCACATATATAAATATTGACAATGTATATTCTGGTGTATGGCGGTGTTGATTTTGTACTTTACAAGTGCAGTTGCACTCTACAAAGGAAATTTGCTCCAGAGCATTGTAAATAAGGTGCAGTTTCACTTTGCAAAGTGTACCTAAACACATACAAGGAAAATTGCTTGCACATGATTGGTTGATGGAAGTAAGCAGAGCTTCCACTCATTTACTAAGGTCTGATGCAAATTCCCTTGCAGAATGCAACTGAACTTACAAAGTGTGCAAACTGTGTGCCTTTTAAGAAATCAACCCCACTATGTTAGTGTATACTATTCTAGTGTACGAAACTGTGGCCATAGAAACTATTGTAAATAATGTATCAATCATGGGGACCACTTTATACCACATACTTACATGATCAGGAAAATTATCACATATAATCTAATAATTTGATCTTCATAAAGAACCAAGATTAGTTATAATAAATAGTGTGCTACTGGAAGTTTGTGTTTAAATTGTGAGTTATCTTGAGCAGCATCTAACTAAACTATACATTCACCTCTAATTTTCCCAATTTGATCACAAAAAAGCAATCTGACCCATCCTGATCTGGAAACTCAATGAGTCAAGAGAAAAGATCATATTTCATCCTTAGTTTTCAAAGTCTTAATTCTTATTTTTAGCACTTTTTTTTAATCTGACATAAAATAAAACCAGCAAAAAGGATCCAGAAGAGACATTCCCAAAAATGCATCTCCACAAAGAGTTGTTAACGCTTTTGCATAATGCATTACAAAGATAGAAACACCGAGCAAATGTAGCAGGATTTTAAAGAATATATTAAGCATACTACAGTTCATAAATAAAACACTTATAGCAATCACTGGAGAACATTAGTATCCAGTGTGAATTACTCTACCTAGGGAACAGCATGCCTTTCTAATTGTGGATCTATTCAGAGGTATTTTCCATCTCAGGGCACATGTTTCACATGCAGGATGTATTTCCAAACCGTGAGACCGAGCTGGAACTGGCATCTATTTCTGGTCTTGGTCTACTGTGAATGTGCAATATACTTAGCATTTACAGAATAGTTCAGCTACCTAGAACGTTTCACTAAGCTTATAAATGGTTTTCTTTTTTGTATCTATACATGTGAATATGTTGGGATTAGAGATGAGCGAATTATTCAAAAATTCGGTTCGGCTGATTCGCCGAATTCGCCGAATAAATTCGCTTCAAGCCGAATATATTCGCTGCGAATTTAACTTATAAAAAGGGTGTTTCTAGGCTTCAGAGAGCCTTTATATTAGTACAGAACACTGTACCTTTAATTTAAATGCCCTTGGAGTCTGCTGGGGAAGAGAAATAATACTGTCAGTCAGTATGACATGCAGATGAGTGCCGTCGATCTTAGAATCACCGCACACTTCACTCATTTGGGCAGTCACGGGGCCAAAACCAGAGTGTGGAGCCACAGTGTGGCGGTGAAGGCAGCAGCAATGGGAGGCCATACAGCACCCTATGACAAAATGGAACCCACCAGCAGTGTGAGGAGACCTGAAAGTGTCACATGGCAGAGTGTGGCGATGGAGACAGCAGCAATGGGAGGCCGTACAGGGACCCATGACACACTCTGGACCTGGCAGCAGCATGAGGAGGCGGTACAGGGGCCCATGACAGATAACGGGCCTGGCAGCAGCATGAGGAGTCGGTACGGGGGCCCATGGCAGATTACGGGCCTGGCAGCAGCATGAGGAGGCGGTACAGGGGCCCATGGCAGAGTGGCGGAGCGTAAGCAGCTAAAATTGAAGGCCATACAGAGGCCTATGTTAAAAAGTCCCCCCAGCAGCAGCGTGGGGAGACGACTATCAAGAGTCCAATGGCAGAGTGGCGGAGCAGAAGCAGCTTCAATTGAAGGCCATACACAGGCCTAGGTCTAAAAGTCCCTCACAGTTAATTCCAATAACGAACTCTACTCCGTGCAATCTACTTACGAGACCCTGGGCAGGTCTGGGTCCAATTTGTGGTAGAGACTGGTTTTGTTCAGCCATGCTTGAGCGAGTAATAACAGGTCTGTGCTGCCCTTTGGTGTCTGGCTTAATGCGCACAACACTGAACGTCCCAGCGTTTGTCAACGATTTGCCGCTAAGTGATGCAAACCCGCTGAACCACGTTCATGAGGAGCCGGTACAGGGGGCCATGAATCAGTATGGACCTGGCAGCAGCGTGAGCAGACGACAGAGGCACATGGCGCAGGGTGGCGGTGTAGGCAGCATTATTCTGAAGCCATACACAGGCCTAGGTTAAAAAGCGGAAGCCGTCAGCAGCGTGAGCAGACGACAGAGACACATGGCGCAGGGTGGCGGTGGATGCAGCAGTATTCGGAAGCCAAACACAGGCCTCGATTAAAAAGTGGAAGCCGTCAGCAGCGTGAGCAGACGACAGAGGCACATGGCGCAGGGTGGCGGTGGAGGCAGCAGCAATGGAAGGCCATACAGCACCCTATCACAAAATGGAACCCACCAACAGTGTAAGGAGACCTGAAAGTGGCACATGGCAGAGTCTGGCGATGAAGTCAGCAGCAATGGGAGGCCGTACAGGGACCCATGACACACTCTGGACCTGGCAGCAGCAAGAGGAGGCGGTACAGGGGCCCATGGCAGAGTGGCGAAGCGTAAGCAGCTTAAATTGAAGGCCATACAGAGGCCTATGTTAAAAAGTCCCCCCAGCAGCAGTGTGGGGAGACGACTATCAAGAGTCCAATGGCAGAGTGGCGGAGCAGAAGCAGCTTCAATTGAAGGCCATACACAGGCCTAGGTTAAAAAGTCCCCCCAGCAGCAGTGTGGGGAGATGACTATCAAGAGTCCAATGGCTGAGTGGCGGTCCGGGAAGTCAGCGCTGTGATTGCAGATGCAATGCAGAAATTCTACGAAGTAATGCCGTGGGTGCGAAGAAGATCATATACCGTCGTACTTCCATCCATAATACGGAACAACCTGCGAACCGGGAGCTTTATTGCCCTGACCCGCTGAGCAGCTTCTGGGATACCCAAGAGGCCCATGGCAGAGTGGCGGAGCGTAAGCAG
Source organism: Staurois parvus (assembly GCF_062004578.1). Taxonomy (NCBI): domain Eukaryota; kingdom Metazoa; phylum Chordata; class Amphibia; order Anura; family Ranidae; genus Staurois; species Staurois parvus. The sequence goes on from NW_028317951.1 coordinate 10,116,980, forward strand.
CTTCAATTAAAGGCCATACAGAGGCCTATGTTAAAAAGTCCCCCCAGCAGCAGCGTGGGGAGACGACTATCAAGAGTCCAATGGCTGAGTGGCGATCCGGGAAGTCAGCGTTGTGATTGCAGATGCAATGCAGAAATTTTATGAGGTAATGCCGTGGGTGCGAAGAAGATCATATACCGTCGTACTTCCATCCATAAGACGGAACAATCTGCGAACCGGGAGCTTTATTGCCCTGACCCGCTGAGCAGCTTCTGGGATACCCAAGAGTTTGGCTTCTGTGGGGAATATGGTTGAAAACTGAAACTTGAAACATGGTTCCGATTTTCAGTTTGCGCGGAGACAGCCAGCTGTCGATTTCTCTGTTCATTACACTCAGAAGTTCCTCCCCTGTGTGACTACGTTCGCCAAGGCATACCAGGTGCAGCACAGCGTGACACCGTTGCGCCCTGCACATGTGATATGCCGGTCGGGTAATGGGACTTGGCACGGGGGTGACGGCTGAGGACACGGGGGAAGAAGAGGTGGTAGAGGCGGACATCTTTGCTGGACCAAGGACGTGCAAACGTTGAGGCAAAAGCGGCGTGACCTGTCCAAGTTGCTGGTGTGGCTGTGCCGGCACCATGTTCACCCAGTGGGCCGTAAATGACATGTACTGTCCCTGACCGTAGTTACAGCTCCACACGTCGGCGCTGCCGTGCACTTTGGCAGAGACCGACATGCTCAAAGACTGGCCCACCATCTCTTCTACATGTGAATGCAGGGCTGGCACTTCCTTTTTGGTGAAGAAATGCCGGCTTGGCACTCTCCACCGCGGCTCGGCACAAGCCATCATTTCTCGGAAAGGTGCTGAGTCCACCACTTGGAAAGGGAGGGACTGCAGCACCAGCAACTTGGACAGGAGGACGTTCAGCTTCTGCACCGTCGGGTGCGTGCTCGCAAACTGTTGTCTCTTGGAAACGGATTCCAAGAAAGACTGCTGACGGAATCCGTGAAGAGGAGTAGCAGGAGAAGGAGCATCTGAACGAGCGGAAGATGCCAACGAGCGACAACTCCCCTCAGCAGAGGTGTTGGAGCCTTGACTGGCTGATAGAGGGCGATTGACGTCGGGTGACGGAGCAAGTAACGGAGCGGGTGATGGAGCGGGGGCTGGGGCAGGCAGAACCGCCGAATCTTTATCACGGTTTTCCCAGGCCACCGAATGGCGACGCTGCATATGCTGACGCAACGCTGTAGTCCCAACATTGGCCCCCTGGCCACGCTTGACTTTCTGGCCACATAGTCGACATACGGCTACGTTTACTTCCTCGGGCGGCTTGACGAAAAATTGCCACACCGCCGAGTAGGAAACTTTGCCCCCGCTACTCCTCACTGGTTGACTGCTACTTCCTCCGTGCACTCCGGCACCACTACTGGCCGTGGTGGTAGGCTGCAGTGGAGCTGGTGCTCTACTCCGTGGCCGTTTGGCTCCACTAACACTGCTGCGACCCTGCTGCCTCCTGGGCAACCCACCGACTGTTTTGCTCGCTGGCAAGCTGGCACCCTCTTCTCCTGATGATGCGGAAGCAATAGCCTGATGACGACGAGGCTGCCAAGTGCGATCAGCCTCATCATCATCAATTAGGGTCTCCGCGTCACTACTAGCCCCCTCGGCTGCGTGTGGGTCAGGAGACAGACCTGTCTCTAGACCGGCTACCAAGGCACTCTCCTCGCCAGTACTTCTTCGCCTGGCTGCTGAAGAGGCGGATGTCTCCCCCCGTTCCTGACCGCCCTCTGTTAGCTCTTCCTCACTGTACAGTGGGGCTGAGCCCACAGCATGCGATACTTCGCTTGGTGAGGGAACACCAAAGGACAGGGGCAGGTCGAGGACACGTGATTTCAGTGGGCTTGCTCCCGGGCCATGCCAACTAACGGTTGTGTCTGACGTACCCACCGACCGTTGGCTGTAGGTGTCAGAGGTGACCTGGGAAGAGGAAGACGACCGAGTCAACCAATCGATGACGGCAGGGTTGTCGGTATAGACACGACCGCTGGATGACACCGGGAGCACTGGCCTCTGGCTGCGACTAGTGCTGCCTCGACCCCTTCCTCTGCTGCCACGTCTGCTCGCTCCTGAAACATTGCCTCCTCTGCCACTCCTCTGCGTGTTGTCTGACATACTCTTTAATTCAATAAGCACCCCAAAAATAAAACCGGATTTAACTCTTTGAACGTACAATAGTGGTTGTGAAGCAGAAAGTCAGTTTATTTAGCACAATCGGTCAATTGCAGCTTGCCGTTGGCTGGAAACTGTACGTTTATGTCACTGGAATGCACTAATCACCCAAAAAATATTACCGCCACCCGGCGTGTATATGGATTTAACTCTTTGAACGTACAATAGTGGTTGTGAAGCAGAAAGTCAGTTTATTTAGCACAATCGGTCAATTGCAGCTTGCCGTTGGCTGGAAACTGTACGTTTATGTCACTGGAATGCACTAATCACCCAAAAAATATTACCGCCAGCCGGCGTGTAAATGGATTTAACTCTTTGAACGTACAATAGTGGTTGTGAAGCAGAAAGTCAGTTTATTTTGCACAATCGGCAAACTGCAGCACCAACTGTGCACGACAGCCACCAAAAAAAAAAAAGGGTGTATGTCACTTTAAATTTTCAATTCTTTGATAGCTGTGGCCCTAAGTAACGATTCTGTGTCCCTGAGTAACGATTCTGTGTCCCTGAGTAACGATTCTGTGTCCCTGAGTAACGATTCTGTGGCCCTAAAGTCTCTGTGGCCCTAACTCTGTCCCTTAATACACACAGGTCTGTCTCTCTTGAATGACCGGAGGCTAATGGAGAATTCTAAGATGGCCGCGATTTATAGCTCCACCATTACACAGTGCTGGCTGGCTGCTGATTGGCTAATGCGATCACATGTCATGAATGCATTATGGGTCAGTGCGCCTTGTCTGCGCGCCTTCCCAGAGATCCCCGCCCCATCTTCTCTGTCCATTTTCTCCGTCGCCACACATGTCGCCGCCATTTTTGGGAAAATTCGATTCGTGCATCCGAAGTTTGCTAATCTTCGGATTCGTCGCGAATAGAATTTTTCCAAATCTTCGGAACGAATTCCACTTCGTCATGTTCAATTCGCTCATCTCTGGTTGGGATCTATCTTGCTATGCTTCTCCAGTTTCCCCTTTCTTTCTCTCCCTCTCTCTTTATTTTTTTCTATTCTACCCCTTACTGGTCTGAAGAATGTTTTAATAAACATGTAAAAGTGTAATTTCTGAAAAAGCAAGGTCTTTTTATTAATAATAATAATAATAATAAAAATAATGTATGTGTGTGTATACAAATCATTTTGGTGTAAACATTGTTTCTTATTAATAAGTAAGGAATAGTATGGATTAAGAAAATATAATATGTTTTAATAATTATATTTAAATACTTGTATCCAGTCCTAAAGTTCATGATTGCCTGATCCACGTAGCTTTATACCTTATAGATAAGTTTCAGAACTACCATCATAGTCCAACCTAAAACTGTAGGGAGGTTTCCTACTATTAGTTTAGTGTAGATGCTGCCCCAACAAGGAGGGATGAAGTTAACATTGTGCTGCCATTTCCTTGGTCTTTCTTGGCAGACATTTTTTGGGCCTGACCCACTGATCCTGTGGATATCTAAAATGACAGGGTTCCAAATCCTGGAGAGCCATGTTCCAAAACTAATCTTGTTCCTTCTTCCTTATCATGCCAAGCCCAGAGTTCCTACTGATGATCACCTGGCTTCAGGAGCCTTCCACAGCATAGGGGGACTGCTGGGACCTGCAGTCCACCCTGAAGATACCATGCCTGAATACTGCCATCATGGACTCTACCAACTATAGACTCTTACCTGTGCAGGCCTGTTGGAGCAACCACAAGCCTAAGTTAAGAATTAGGGACTTTAGGAAAGGACTGTGCTGTTATGCTAAGAGATTTCAGTAAAGCTTTTGAAACTTTGTCCTTTGCCTGGTCTGAAGTTACTAAAGGGGTATATGCAAGTAACTGGCACCACACAAAGTCTACAGCATAGGCCAGTAGAGCACATTGGGGTATGAAGACCGCACTACATGAGTAACAGAGTAAAGAAAATGGTGCTTTCAGCTCTAGGTGCTCGGAGGGGCTCCATTCCATTACTGGTGGTGTGGTAGCAGAGATACACTGAACAGGTGGAGTGAGCATGGGCTTAGAGACTTCCTCCTAAATTCAACAGACAGTATGGTGTACATTGACATGGGGAGAAAAGAGTTAACTGGAGTACAGTTTATTGTTCAAGTGTACATGGTGCATGGCCATCGATAATGTTAGAGGTCTGTCTTAAGGTTGAGTATTCCCTGAAAGCAGCCTTAGCCTTTTCCTGGGGCGTTGATGGTTTCGGCACAAGTAGAGATACCTCATGTGCCAGGGAAGTGACCCTTTGCCAAAGTGCCTAGGGTAGTCCAGAAAAACCCCAGGGGGTAGCCCTCCAGGCATCAGCCTAACCAAATGTTATCTGGTTACAGCTATGGAGAGGCCTGTCCACCAGGAAACCCCCTTCCTGTCAACACTGCTTCTACAGGCCCTGGGATAAAAGGGTGTCTGCTTAAGAACAGGAGGGGGTGAGTTGTTCAAGGAGTGAGGAGTCCACATCCAGCATTTCATTACTTGCCTTGTATAGTGTGGCCCCAAGTGCTTCTGTCAGAGGCAATGTAATTATACCCCCTCCCCATTCCTGGCTTCATTGGTGGCAGTGCAATTGTAATGATAATCATTATTAATACATTGAGTAAATATGCGCCCTTTCCTCAGCTTTAAAGTAAAAATAAACTCTTGTTTTTTAAAAAAAAATTTCAAATATATCTCCCTAACTCAAAATATTACTTCTTACTACTCTCATGCCTCTCCCCATTGCCACAAGATGGAATCTGACTTTCTGTTAGAGGGTAGCTTTGTTTGTTCTCCATTGTTCCACTGTATGAATGGATATAGCCATCCACTCTTGCTTGCTCCTAAGATGGACTGGGGGCAATGGACTGTGGACTATGAGATGTGTAGTGTGAATAGATCAATGCACATGACCACGACTAATGTGTACTGCTTGTTCTAAACAAAAGTGAGGAGGAAAAGGAAAGGTTCAGGAGATCTCAAAGGACATTCCATGGGGGCAAAAAACACAGAGACAGTTTATTGTGATTATTTTTGGAGAATAGGAATATTATTTAGTGTAACTCCAGATTCAGGGTTGGCAGTGTGAAAAATTATAACCCCCAGTGCTCCCTCTTATTGGGAAAAATGGGGTGGGGGTAATAATTACACTTCCACCAATGAAGCTGAAGGGAAGAGCTATAATTTACTGAAAATGCAACAACATATTTTATTGCTGAATCCTACAGTGGAAATAAAGACCTGCTTGCCTTGTTATAATTGGGATTCCCCCCATTCCTATTTAAAAAAAATGTTCTGTTCAAAAATAGTGTATAGTGATGCTCAGATCCCGTACTACATGACTGTAACAATTAAGGTGATATTCAACTGCATTTTATTCTGCTTGGGGAGATGACACACAAATATTTTTGCTATGTGGGAGTTATGGCATCTCCACGAAGATGAGCTGGGCTGACCTTAACAACCCAGATTTCTGTTTTGCAGGAGTATCAGGTTGCAGCAGTATTTCCCCCTTTTTTCTCCTCTTTCATTTTCATCTTGTTCAAATTTTCTGTTTCATTGTATTACTATTACTGAGATAAGGGTCCCCCTCTCTTATATTTTTACACTTATGATTGAAACAGGGACCTTGTTTGCTTTGCTAATATTTGCTTTTATTCCAGGTGCATAACTATATGAGCACTAAAGTCTCATACACATGATGAGAATATCGGACAAATGATCATCTGATTTTTTTTTTTTTTTTCTTTGCATGTTAGTCTCATATCGAAAATGAAGAGGTTATTAAAGTTACTAAAATTCTCGTAAGACAAAATACAACTTTGGAAGTGATGTAATGTATTGTAATGTATTCTTTAGTTTCTGAGCATGCGTGGTCTTGGCCGTTTTGATTTTTAACAGGCGAATACTGTACTAATTAAAGAAAAATCGTTTGTTCTGTTATTGCACAAAAACAAATTTCATGCTTGTCCCTTCGGGAATAATTCTGCATGAACTAGCATGATTGGCTCTCGAAAACTGTGTATTAATGATCAGATTATCGAACAATTGCTTTGAAAGTGATACTTTTCAATTGATTTTCTCATCGTGTATAATACGCATAAGGATTTCTAAGATTATAGTTATTTTTTTCTGGTAGTAACTTTGTCTGATTGTCTGACATGTGTATGACTACACCTTCTAAGAAATTATTTGATCCATCTGTTTATTCTTTTTTGGATTGCCCCTGTATCCACGGAAAGCATGGTGCTCCTTTTGGGTGAATGTTCTTTCTGTATTTTGGTATTATGCTATTTCTATTGTATATTGTAAGAAACCCATATTCTTTTCTATGCTTACTTTTGTATTGTGTAAGTTCTTAAAAAAATGCAATGGGGCCCTGTGATTTCTAACTACACCTATGAATCAGAAGAAAGAGTTTGAATAAGAGGCATGCTTGAATGTAGCCCCTCTTCTTGTACACAATCAGTAGTAGCATGTCTGGGGTTAGTGTTTTTAATTTACTCTCTCTATGATCCTCTACTCAAAGATTCCCAAATTGAATAAGGGGAAGTGCTCAGAATAGGCATCCAAAAGTATACTCAGTCGTAGTATCAATCCTATAGATAAGAAAAACTTTTTTCTAGTCAGTTCTTTGCAATAGTTCTGAAATACCTAATGTGCTTTAGAGGACTTCAATATTCATACTGATCAGCTCATATCTCCTGATCCTTCAAAACTGTTCCAATTACCATTTTTTATTGCACAACTATTTTAACAGTACACTAAAATTTGTTCTCTTTTGATCTGGTCTTCACTTGTACAATGCCTTTGAACCAGAGAAGATATTACATTTCTACTATTGGGTTGATTGATTTGTTAAAAAAAATTGTCATTACTTAAGATAAATTATTATGTATATCTTTTTTAAGAACCAAGAAGACTTTCTTTTGGCAGTATTGTCTTGCAACAATAGTTTTATTTTGTAAGCAATCTAACACTAACAGTATATACAAAAGTGCATGGTAGTGTTACTACAGATAAAAAGTATACAATGTATTCTATCATTTGTCCAATTTAACCACTTAAGCTCCAGAAGATTTTACCCCCTTCATGACCAGGCCAGTTTTAACTATTTAATACTGCGGTGCTTTAACTGGCATTTGCACTGTCATGCAATGCTATACCCAAATGAAATTTTTATATAATTTTTTTTCACACAAAAAGCTTTCTTTTGGTGGTATTTTATCACTTCTGGGGTTTTCATTTTTTATTACATAAATGAAAAAAGACCAAACATTTTGGAAGAAAAAATTATTTTCTGCTATATAACATAATCAATAAAAAATCTAATTTTGTCATAAATGCAGGCCAAAATTTCTTCTACTACTGGCCATTGGCAAAAAAAAATCCCAATGAATGTTTTATAGTGTCTGCAAACTATGGGATACATATTGGAATTTTTTTATACTAGTAATAGTGGTGATCAGCGATGTATAGTGGGATTGTGATAGTGTGAAGGGCAAACTGACACTAACTGACACTTTTTGGGAACTGACTCTGACACTGACATCACCAGTGCCACTAATACAGTGATCAGCACTAATACTACACACTGTCACTGCACTAATGACACTAGTTGGAAAGGGGTTAACATCTAGGGGCAATCAAATGGTTAACTGTCTGCCTAACAATGTTTACTGTTTGTAAACTGTACTGATTATACTAACTGATGTGCCTAATTTTACTCCCTGCTTTGCAAGAAGAAAAAACTGGAACCTTGCTGCTGACTGTAGAGAGCTGTGTGTTGTTTACCATTCATTCAGCTGATCAGCAGGTACCGACCATAAGTAATTGGCTGAAACCTGCTGATCGGCTTTTGCTGTAGCAAATGACAACACAGCCAGGGAGGTGGGCTCTCACACCTGAGCCCCTTACCTGGAATGGCAGATCACGTACAGTACATGTACATAATAGAAAAAGCAAAATAAGGTCAGCACTAATCTGAAAAATAAAATAAATCAATAAGTAAATAAAGCTGCGTGCAATAGATGCCAATATACCAAGATCCTAAAGTGCTATAAACATATTGCAGAGCTAAATGTACATTTACATGATCTGGTGCAGAAGAGCCCCTGACCCACAGTATATCTACATACAGTGAAGGAAATAAGTATTTGATCCTCTACTGATTTTGATTGTTTGCCCACTCACAAAGAAATGATCAGTCTAAAAATCGAATGGAAGGTGTATTGTAACATAGAGACAGAATAACAAGAAAAAATTCAAAATAAATGCATGTCTAACAAATTATGCACTGATTTGCATGTTCATGAGGAAAATGTATTTGATCCCCTTCAGAAAACATGACTTAGTACTTGGTGGCAAATCCTTTGTTGGCAATCACAGAGGTCAGACGTTTCTTGTAGTTGGCCACCAGGTCTGCTCACATCTCAGGAAGGATTTTGGTCCACTCCTCTTGTTGATCCTCTCCAAGTCATTAAGGTTTGGTGGCTGACATTTGGCAACTCGAAATTTCAGCTCCCTCCACAGATTTTCAATCGGATTAAGGTCTGGAGACTAGCTAAGCCACTCCAGGACCTTAATGTGCTTCTTCTTGAACCACTCCTTTGTTGCCTTGGCCCTGTGTTTTGGATCATTGTCATGCGGGAAAACCCATCCATGACCCATTTTCACTGCCCTGGCTGAGGGAAGAAGGTTCTTACCCATGATTTGACAGTACATTGCCCCATCCATCGTTCCTTTTGATGCGGTGCAGTTGTTTTGTCCCCTTAGCAGAAAAACAACCCCAAAGCAGGTGGTTTCCACCACCATATTTGACAGTTGGGATGGTGTTCTTGGGGTCATAGGCAGCATGCCTCCTCCTCCTCCAAACATGGCGAGTTGAGTTGATGGCAAAGAGCTCGATTTTGGTCTCATCTGACCACAACACTTTCAACCAGTCCTCCTCTGCATCACTCAGATGTTCAGTGGCAAACATCAGATGGGCTTGGACATGTGCTTTCTTGAGCAGAGGGACCTTGCAGGCACTGCAGGATTTCAATCCTTGGCGGTGTAGTGTGTTACCAATTCTTTTCTTGGTGAGTGTAGTCCCAGCTGCCTGGAGATCATTGACAAGATCCTCACGTGTAGTTCTTGGATGATTCCTCACTGTTCTCATGATCATTGACACTCCAAGAGCTGAGATCTTGCATGGTGCACCAGACCTAGGGAGACTGACAGTCATTTTGTTTGTTCCATTTGCGAATGATTGCACCAACTGTTGTTACCTTCTCACCAAGCTGCTTGGCGATAGTTTGGTAGCCCAGTCCAGCCTTGTGTAGGTCTACGATCTTGTCCCTGACATCCTTGGACAGCTCTCTGGTGTTTGCCATGGTGGAGAATTTGGAATCTGATTGTTTGATTGCTCCTGTGGACAGGTGTCTTTTATACAGGTAATAAAATGAGATTAGCAGAACTCCCTTTAAGAGACTGCTTCTAATCTTAGCTTGGTACCTTTATGAAAGACACCTAGTAGCCAGAAATCCTGCTGAATGATAGGGGATCAAATACTTATTTCCCTCATGAACATGCAAATCAGTATGTAATTTTTTAGACATGCATTTCTTTTGATTTTTTTGTTGCTATTCTGTCTCTCAGTGTTACAATACACCTACCATTCAGTTTTTTGACTGATCATTTCTTTGTGAGTGGACAAACCTTCAAAATCAGCAGGGGATCAAATATTTATTTCCTTCACTGTAAGTCAGTCGCCAAATAGTTAAGTAGGCCAACTACATTAAAGTAATCCCTCTCTGGCCACTCCCTGCTTTGCTCTGCAAAATGCAATGCTCCAGTGGCTATAATGCCAAGATGGGGCAAATAGATGCAAATTGTAGTAGAGCTACAGGGTTCAGGTCTGGTCGCTGGCCTGCAATGCAATGCAATGCAATAGAAATAAGCTATATCTGTGCTCAAACTCCACTTCAGGTGCTAAAGCAGTGTGACCACATGTTAACACTAAAAATTCTGGATAAACAGAATGGCATGTATGTAGAGCATGCATGTGTTGCAATGTCACGGGATTGAAGATGACACTTCCAAGCCAGCAATAAAAACATTTTTAAGTTCATAAAATAAAACAAAGGACAATAACCTTTAGCATTAAAAATGGCCACAGCCCTTTATTGGTTTTAACATGATTTAACCGCTTCCCGTCTGCCCTATAGCAGAAGTAGGGCAGCACAGGTGTGCAAAATTGTGTGTGTGTATGTATGTATGTATATGTGTGTGTAAAAATATTCTAATATATATACAGCCATTTGTAAATACAATAACTTTCACGTAAATCAATTAATGTACATGTATTTGGATTTTTTTTTAGCAAAAACATGTAGCAGAATACATTTTGGCCTAAATTTATTACGAAATTTTTATTTTTTTTATTTTTTTCCTGGACATGTTTAATAGCAAAAAGTCAAAAATATTGTTTCTTGTATCAAAACCGACGGTCTTCTTCTTTTTTTTTTTTTTTTGACCATGCAATTGTCAGTTAAATTAAAGCAGAGCAGTAACGCATAAACAACGCCTAGTCAGGAAAGGGGGTAAATCCTCATGGGGGCAAGTGGTTAAACATCAAAGCAAGCTTAAATAAGGACAAGCTTTGTTAGACCACCTTAAATATTTAAATACTTATATTACTCAGTCAATAAACTGAAGCATTAAATAACATAATTTCATAAAACATAATAAAAAAAAACATTAAAAAGGGGGTTACAAATCAAGTTCAAGTGCAACAAGGGAGGGAGGGGAGCTTGCTTTGCTATCTGCCTGATGTAAAACTGCTGATCCAGGTGAGAACACTAGCTAGAAACCTCTAGAAAGAGCACAGAGAAAGGGCACACATACCTTGCCATTCCCTTTTTCCAGATCTGTGTTGCAAGGCCTTACCATGCATTGTGTTACTGTACTAATGATACTAGCTGGGAAGGGGTTAACATCTAGGGACAATCAAAAGGTTAACTGTGCCTAACAATGTGTATTGTGTAATATGTGCTGCTTTTACTAAGCAATGTGCCTTTTTTTAATTCCTGCTTTACAGGAAATAAAAAACACAGACACATCACTGCTGTCTGTACAGAGCTCTGTGATGTTTGTTAACACAGAGCTCTGTTTTGTCATTCGTTCAGCTGATCAGCAGGTCCTGGCCATAAATCGTTTGCGGGGACCCGCTGATTGGCTTGTGCAGTAGCAGAGGAGACAGGAGAGGTGGGGCGGTACATGCACAACCTACCCAGAACTGCTGGATCATAAACATATATGTGATCAAGCACAGCAGGCTGCACTGTAGCAGTATATCTAGTCTGGAATTATTTAAAATGACACTAAAAGTATGATTATGGTACAAAACATTGTAAAGTAATTTACAAGTAAATGCATTTTTTCAATATTTTTTTTTTTCTAATGCATTCCAAAAAAAATGAACAAACAAAATTAATTAAAATTAAATATTAATGGTTAGGAAAGCAAGGACATACAAAAATCAGCAGGGGAATAATAGAAAAGGGAGAAGGGAAAGAAGGAGTTAATTATGGCTGATTTGTGTGAGCTAATGGCTAATAAGGGATTAAAAAGGAACACATTTTATTACTTTCAGGTTGCTTTAACTGATATATACAGATCAAAGATCATCCCTTTCCTCTGTAGATTAATAAAACAGAGTATATACAAAACTAATGTTAGCTTGCATTTCTCTCTCTCTCTGACATTCCAACAGTGTTAACAAAACACTGTGCCAGATGGTACTTTTCCTGATTGCCAGGAATCAGGAATTGCTGACAAGTGTAAAGGAGGGGAGCAGCAAAGGGGCAGAGAGGAAGGACATACTACACACATCCTGTGTACTTTTGATGAAGATTTTTGGGTGTGTGTAGTATGTCCAGTATCCACAACTGGTTAAGTTATTTTCACTTTCAGGTTACTGTGTAATGATTTCAAGGTCACAAAGAACATTGCACTGTTGGTTAAGCTAAAGCTGTCTCCTTTATTGTAAACAGGCAGACAAAAACACAGACATTAACGCTTTTAACCACCTCCCACCCGCCATATAGTCCAATGACGGGCACAAGGTGGTTCTCTCGTTCTGATATGACGTCCTTCCATTCTCAGCGTGCATGCGCGGCTCAGGGAGTGCGCAGCGTGGCGATCGGCGGTGCACTGTGTCCCTCGGACACAGCGAATCAGCGAGTCACAGCCGGTAATCGACTTTCCGCGGAGGGGACATGGGCACTGATGATCAGTGTAGCCCCAGCAGTGCCACCTGTCAAAGTCCATCAGTGCTGATCAGTGCCACGTGCCAGTGTCGCTCAGTGCCACATCAATGCCACATATCAGTGCCCATCTGAGCTGCCTTTCAGTGTCATCCATCAGTGCCAGTCAGTGCCGCCTATCAGTGCCGCCTAACAGTGGCATGTATCAGTGATGCCTTTCAGTGCCCATCAGTGATGCCTGTCAATGCCCATCAGTGATGCCTACCAGTGCTTCCTCATTAGTGCCCATCAGTGTCACCTATCAGTGCCCATCACTGCAGCCTCAGCGCACATCAGTGAAGGAGAAAAATCACTTATTTACAACATTTTATAACAAAACTAAGAAAAAACGTTTTTATTTCAAAATTTTCAGTGGTTTTTGGTTTAAGAAAAAATAAAAAACCCGGAGGTGATTAAATACCACCAAAAGAAAGCTCTATCTGTCACAAAAAAATGATAAAAATTTCATATGGGCACAGTGTTGCATGACCGCGCAATTGTCATTCAAAAGTGTGACAGAGCTAAAAGCTGGAAATTGTCATGGGCAGGACAGGGGTATAAGTGCCCAGTAGGGCTAGTGGTTTAAAATTTTTTTTTTTTTAGCTACAGACAGCTTAAAATAGATGTAACCTTAAAGGGTAAGTTCACCTTTTAACAAAAAATAATAGGTGGACATTTTTTTGCAGGTAAAAGAAATGTGCATTTCTTATTTTTTGTTTGTGGAGCCTTGAAAACGTTGCATCAGAGATCAGCAGATTGCTGGTGCCATGCAGGTCTCCCCCTGACCTGTCAATATATCCGCTTGCTCATACATCCCATAACAGGCTGCCTAACTTATAGTTTTCCCATTCACATAATACTATGAATGAGTGATGCGATTGGGTGGGTGGAGCCCTGCATGGCCACAATTTTTTTTAAATTGTGATCCCCCACTAGCTGTCAGAATGGGGATGGGGGGAGGGGTGAGTGCTGGTCTGATCGAAAGATGTTACATGTTACAGCCTGAATACACGTGTAACATGTTACGAAATGTGAATGTATCCTTTAATCACTAAAATCTCATAGCAGTTTTAACATGCAACAGAACTTAAATTGTCAGTGATTGTGGATAATTCATGTACCTAACACAGTTACATGAATCTGTTGATGACAGTCACTGAGATTGATCTGTCTAGTATACTGGTCACGCCTTCTGTAATGTACTCCATTCCCAGCCACTGTGTTATACTAACAGGCACATGGCTGAGGAGCTTTGTTTTGGAGGTGGGGAAACGGAAAAACTAGTTCCCCATATGGTCCACCTGGATGTTGATGGTGCATGGATTCATAGCTGCTATTTAGCCCAATATGGTCTTTTGAACCATCAAAGACATTTGAACTATTAAAAACATCACCAATATCCCTGCCCCTTTGTTTACATTTAGCTTTTGCCCAGGAAATCTCCTGGTAGACAGCTGAATGGGGCTTGGTATACAGTAATTTGTGGGAAGCTGTCATATTCATGATAGTTTTCCAGCACAGATATGCCCCATCTATATGCGAGTTCAGTGCTGGTCTTAATCACCTCCAGTTTTTAATCTATAAATTGTAATAGTGTCATGTTCTTACAGTGGCAAGAGTCAGAATTACCTCAATTTGTCACTTTTGTGAAAAATGTGTAGTTCTAAAGGAGACTACCACCAGAAAAGTGCCAATACAGCTTTATGGCATTCTCCTGCATATTTTCAACACGTCATCAGTGCAAGGTTTTTCAACTCATTGATTTTGCCCGCAGTTACCAGGCACTTCCTGTGCTGCCTTGATATGCAGGTAACCACAGAACTAAACTTTTTCATGAGCAATGGGGATAGCAAGATAGGAAAAAAAAAGTACTGTGCTGACGCAGGTAATGTCAATATGTTGTCTTTTGATCCAGCTGTGGATTCCACATAAAGAGCTGACTACAATTTCATTCTAGCATTGTCGGCATTAAAAGGACATTTGGTGTAGCCTGTATTTTTGGCAGGACCAGTGTGTATCTTTGTCTACTAATAGCAATCTGACAAAGAAATAGCAGGGGACATGTGTGGACAAGTGTTTCTATACATTTTCTATCTTTACCTACAGTTGTGCTCAAAAGGTTGCATACCCTGGCATAAATCATGAAATTATGGCATTGGTGTTGAAAATATGACTGGTCATGCCAAAAACTGTCTTATTTAAGGATAGTGATTAGAGATGAGCGAATTATTCAAAAATTTGATTCGGCTGATTCGCCGAATTTGCAGAATAAATTCGATTCAATGCGAATTTATTCACTGCGAATTTAACTTATTAAAAGGGTTTCTAGGCTTCAGAGAGCCTTTATATTAGTGCAGAACACTGTACCTTTAATTTAAATGCCCTTGGAGTCTGCTGGGGAAGAGAAATAATACTGTCAGTCAGTATGACATGCAGATGAGTGCCGTCGATCTTAGAATCACCGCACACTTCACTCATTTGGGCAGTCACGGGGCAAGAAGGAGAAGGAGAAGAAGAATGAAAAGAAGAAGAAGAAGAATGAAAAGAAGAAGAATGAAAAGAAGAAGAATTCCAGTACAGCAAAAAGTGTATCTGCAGAGAGCTCCGCTATTTCTGACAGTTCTCTGACAGTTCCTTCACATTTACAGCGGTTGAAACATTGTATCTATTTGTTTCCGAATAAAAACATCTGTATCCTAAATGGAAACAAATAGATACAATGTTTCAACCGCTGTAAATGTGAAGGAACTGTCAGAGAACTGTCAGAAATAGCGGAGCTCTCTGCAGGGACACTTTTTGCCGGCTGTAGAAGGGATGAAAATCGGCCGATCGGGAAAAATTTGATTCGTGCATCCGAAGTTTGCTAATTTTCGGATTCGGTGCGAATCAAATTTTTCCTAATATTCAAAACGAATTCCACTTCGCCAAGTTCGATTCGCTCATCTCTAATAGTGATCATATGAAGCCATTTATTATTACATAGTTGGCTCCTTTTTAACTCATAATGATAACAGAAATCACCCAAATGGCCCTGATCAAAAGTCTGAATACCCTGGAATGTTTGGTCTTGGTGCAGACACAAAAGGTGACACACAGAGGTTAAAATGACAATTAAAGGTTCATTTCTCACATACTGTTTGCAACTTTTTAAATTGCAATTAGTGTCTGTGTATAAATAGTCCAATGAGTTTCTTAGCTCTCACATGGATGCACTGAGTAGGCTAGATACTGAGCCATGAAGAGCTGACAGATGCTCCACAGCAGCTGCAAGGAGGGGTGGAACCAGGCGGCAATGCTTCAGGAGATGAAGGGGGGCGGCTGCAGGGTGAGTATACAGAAGCCCATGGGAAGGAAGGGGATGGATAAGAGTAGCACATAGAGGAACCGAGAAATGCACGGTCCGGTTCGTCTATGTGCCACCTGGCTGCTCCTCCTATCCAGGTGGTCCCAGCCCACCGGGTGAATGTCCGGTGTGTCATAAGGCCACTCCAGGCCTGCACACTGCCACTGGACTCTAGAGCAGTTAAAATATGTTCTCTGGAGTAACGCCTCACGCTTCTTCATCTGGCAATCCGATGGACATGTCTGGGTTTGGCGGTTGCCAGAAGAATGGTACTTGCCTGACTGCATTGTGCCAAATATAAAGTTTGGTGGAGGAGGGATTATGGTGTGGGGTTGTTTTTCAGGGGTTGGGCTTGGCCCCTTAGTTCCAGTGAAGGGAACTCGTAAGGCATCAGCATACCAAAACAGTTTGGAGATGGCCCCATCCTGTTCCAACATTACTGTGCACCAGTGCACAAAGCAAGGTCCATAAAGACACATGGATGAGCGAGTTTGGGGTGAAGGAACTTGCCTGGCCTGCACAAAGTCCTGATCTCAACCTGATAGAACACCTTTGGGATGAATTAGAGTGGAGACTGTGAGCCATTCCTTCTCGTCTCACATCAGTGCCTGACTTCACAAATGTGATTCTGGAAGAATGGTCAAACACTCCCATAGGCACACTTCTAAACCTTGTGGACAGCCTTCCCAGAAGAATTGAAGCTGTTATAGCTGCAAAGGGTGAGCCAACTCAATATTGAACCCTACGGAATAAGACTTGGATGCAGTTAAAATTAATCTGTGTAAAGGCAGGCGTCGCAATGCTTTTGGCAATATAGTGTGTATACCATAGTTTTTGGACTCTAACTGTCCTACAGACTAATAAACACTGATTTATTAAAAAAAAATGAAAATAAAAAACTGTGGTGATTAACCACATGCCGCCCAGCCACTGTACATATACAGTGGCAGGGCGGCACTCACAGGCAAAACCACGTTTTAAGACGTGTGTTTTGTAAACAAATAGGGGGCATGCGCGAGGCTAGCCGCCGCCCTATTTGTCCCGCGGTTCTCTGCCGCAGATGTGAGTCGCCGGGTCACAGCCGCTCCTTAGCAGCTATGTCCCGCCGATCGGCGGCAAACAGTGACAGAGAGCACAGCTGCAGTAGCTGTGCTGTCTGTCACTTCCCTGACAGCTCGAGGATGAGCTGATCGAGAGAACAGTTTTTCTTTCTCAATCAGCCTTGTCCCGCCCAGCACACACCCCGCCCCCTAGTAAAACACCCCCCTCACTCCTATAACCCTTCCCTGCTAAATAAAGTTAACCCCTTCCTCCCCATTGCCATTAGTACAGTGTCAGTTTTTTTTTTTTGCACTGATCACTGTATTAGTGTTTTTGGGGATGTCAGTGACCCCAAGTCAGTACCCCCCAATGTCAAAATGTCCGCCGCAGTCCCGCCATAAGTCGCTGGTCGCTGCCATAAGTCCCTGATCGCCGCCATAATTCGCTGATCGCTGCCATTATCAGTATAAAAAAAAACCTAAAATTCCCAGTATCTTTCCCGCCATTTGTAAACGCTATAACTTTCACATAAACCAATTAATTTACACGTATTGGTTTTTTTTTTAGCAAAGACATGTTGCATAATGCATTTTGGCAGAAATTTATGACAATTTGATTTTTGCATTTTTTTTTTACTGGACATGTTTTATAGCAAAAAGTCCAAAATATTGTTTTTTTTTCCTCAAAATTGTCAGCCTTTTTTTTTTATAGCGCAAAAAATAAAAACTGCACAGGCGATCAAATACCACCGAAAGAAAGCTCAATTTGTGGGGAAAAAAAGGATGTAAATTTCATTTATGTACCGTATTGCATGACCGCGCAATTTTCCGTTAAACTAGCGCAGCGCTGTATAGCAGAAAAATGGCGTAAATTGCAGTATTTATACCATAGTTTGTAGACGCTATAACTTCCACAAAAAGCAATCAATATACACTTATTGGGGTTTTTTTTACCAAAAACATGTAGCAGAATACATTTTGGCCTAAATTTATAACCAACTTTGAGTTTACTATATATTTTTTATAGCTGAAAATAAAAAATATTGTTCTTCAAAATTTTTGGCCTTTTTTTGTTTATAGCGTGAAAAATAAAAAGCGCACAGATGAACAAATACCACCAAAAGAAAGCTCTATTTGTGTGAAAAAAAGGACGTAAATTTTGTTTGGGTGCAGCATTGCATGGCCGCGCAATTATCAGTTGAATTAGTGCAGCGCCAAGTAGCAAAAAGAGGCCTGGTCATTAAGGGGGGTAAATCCTCAGGAGCTCAAGTGGTTAAGTACCACCAAAAGAAAGCTCTATTTGTGTGAATAAAATGAGAAAATTTTCATATGGGTACAGTATTACATGATCGTGCAATTGTCATTCAAAGTGTGACAGTGCTGAAAGCTGAAAATGGCCTGGGCAGGAAGTGGGTGAAAGTGCCCTGTACCAATTCTGTACCAATTCTCTAAGAGTATGCAAACTTTTGTGCACAACTGTACACATACATTATATTTTCTACCTTCAGATATCTATTTAGCCAATAAAAAATACACTTTGGTTTCAGTATCTTGCTGCTGAACTCTAAAAATGAGGCTTAGGTTTGATACTACCATCCGGAGAACCTGGTGGGATCTAAATTATTGGTTTTGGTGAATTTTATGTGCAGATTCCCCAGATAATTTTTTTTAACCTTAGTGCACTGCATGGCAAGTGACCTATGGGCAGCCGATTTAGAAGGACCAATAGGGGTTTTTTTTTTTTAGAAGCAAGCCCCTCACTTTGAAAGGAAAAGCTGAATAGAAAGCATAGTGAAAGCTTACAAACTGCATAAAGAAAGACAATGACCAGCTAAGAAACACTTGGTGCAGGCAACCCCTTTGCCTCCTTTTTATTTTGTCCTCATTATTGGGGTTTATTGCCCTTTGTGTTATTTTGTGGTTGATTTAACCACTTGCCCTCCTGAGGATTTACCCCCCTTCCTGACTAGGCCATTTTTTGCATTACAGCGCTGCATAACTTTGACTGACAATTGCGCGGTCATGCAACGCTGCACCCAAATGAAAGTTACGCCCTTTTTTCCCCACATATGGAACTTTTTTTGGTGGTATTTGATTGCCTTTATGTTTTAATTTTTTTTTTTCTCTTGAGGAAGGTCTGACCCTGCTCTGATCATGGGACATTATAGCGGAACAAGAACCTTTTGTGCTCCTTTTCCTCACAAAAAGCATAACACCTCGATTACATCCTCAACACAAATCCACTAGATTCTTGTAGCACCATGAAGCTTATAGCTCACAAAGTTCCCCTCCCAGCGTAATGTGCAGTAAAACTGCCATCATAGTCCAGTTGGAATCTCCCTTTTTACTGCTTTTGGACCTTTCTAAGTTGTTTGTTTGAAATTTATTTCTGTTTTTTCTTTTTCTACCCATGGTCTGACTTTTGTGTTTCATAATAAACTCTCCCTGAGAGGAATCTGCCACCCACACTTGAGACGCATCATATGTCCTATTCATTGGTATTGGCACCAAGCTCCATACTCTACTGGATGTTCCATGGATCCTAGGAGGTACTGTATTGGCACCTATTTATTCCTTAAATATGGTACTTAAGATAATGTCCTTTTTAATGTACGCATACTAAACCACTCTGTAAAGAGATCTTCACTGTCGAGAGAAGCCCTGAAACTCGGCAGCGATATATTGTGCATCCAAGAGACACATTTTTTGGCCTCTAACACACCTGCTTTCCATCATAAGAGTTTTCCACAAATATTCATGGCCTCAGCATTTAAAAAGCAAAAAGGTGTGCTTATTGCCAATTAGAACTCCTATAGTTTTTACTCTCCACAAAACCTTCCTGGACCCCAAAGGAAGATACTTAATCTTAATCTGTGAGATTAATAATAAACTTTATACCATTGTTAATATATAAGCACCTAACAGTCACCAGCTCCACTTTATGAGGAAAACTTTCTACAAAATCACCTCTGCCAGAAAAGGCTTTGTTAATATGTGGAGACTACAACCTTACTGTGGACTATAAAATGGACTCCACCTCAAAATCAAAATGATCCCTGACTATGTTACAACCTCTTCTCCATGCCAAAGATGTCTATGATGTCTGGAGATGTCAGCACGTAAATGAACGTGACTACACTTTCTACTCCTCCAGACATAATTCATATTTGCTCATTGATATGATATTGGTGGATAAAATGTTGTTACAATCCGTGTCCTCTTCCACCATCCATGATATCTTGTGGTCCAATCACGTATCGGTCTTAATAGTGGTGATGGAAGAGAATACTCCTGGACCAGCGTACGTGTGGCATGCTAACTCTCAGTTTCTCCAAACACCCACTCACGCTGCAACTATTGCTGAGCATTTAACTGATTATTTTTTACTCAACACAATCAGTAGCCAATCTTTTTACATTGTGGTGTACCCATAAGGCCTATATAAGATACTACAGATTTTCCTCTGGGTAAAAAGGAAGAAGACACAAAAAACAGACCAACTTCTAAATTAAATTAAGAGACTGGAAACTTAAAATAAAACATGTCCCGATGATGGACTGATACATAATTTATCAAAACTTCATTCGATTTTAGACTTATCCTCATAGAACAGTTTGACAAACATCTTACTTATCTAAAATTAGCACATTACTCATCTGGCAATAGAGCTTGTAAATTCCTTGCTCAGAGACTTAAAGAGTGTAAGTCTCAGACAAAAATATAATTTAATACATCCTTCTGATAAGAGCAGAATTGTCAATCCAAAAGACATAGCTAATTCCTTAGCTGAATACTACCATTCTTTATATAATCTTAATGAGGATACCAACACTCCTCAGCCCCCTGATGAGATTATACAATCCTTCTTAACAGTCTTAATCTCCCTTCTCTATCACCAGCACAATTATCATCTCTGAACACACCTATCACATTGTGCAAAATGATTAAAGCAATTAAATCGTTCCCATGTGGTAAATCTCCTGGCCCAGATGTCCTAACCAATGATTATTATAAGATTTTCCAAAATAATCTTTGTTGAGCTCTAACACCAGTCTTTCTGCAGCAGTGCACTCTGCTTCATTCCCACCTGCAATGTTATAGGTGTATGTTACCTGTCAGGGATCTCCTCGATCCCTGCCGCGATGGTCCCGGCGCAGGCGCAGTACACCGCCCTGTGCAGGGACACGGGCACTAGGTCCGGGCCGGCCGCGGCGTTCGAGTTCGCGCATGCGCAGTAGAAGCCGCGGCCGCCCGCTGGGCACCAATGGCAGCGCAGGGCGGGATATTTAAATGGCCCTGAGCTGTCATTCAGTGCCTTCTGGTCTTCCCTGCATCCTGTGAACCTGTGATCCTGTGCCCCTTGTAAGTTTTGACCCGGATTGTACCTGACCTTGCTGCTTTCTCCTGCTCTGACCCTTGCTTTGCCTGACCTCTCTCCTGAATGCCCCCTATTGGATTTGACCTGCTGTTGCTGACCTGGCGTGTGACCCGACCATTCTATGCCCGCTGCCTTGTACCTTGCCGTCCTCTCCGTTACCGACCCGGCCCGTCTGACCTTGCTCATCCGTCCATCCATCCCTTGCAGCGGGGTCTTCTGACCTCCTCACATCAGACTCTTCCCCGTGGGAGCCCCTTGCGCATACTACTACCACTGACGGGCGCACCCAGTAGTCACGACCTGGTCTCAGGGAGCTCCAAGTCCATCCCCACCATCAGGGGCCCTGGTGAACAAGCACCCTGGGACTTAGACTCCGTGCGCTGGGGACGCCTATTCAGTGGAGTGCTAGTAGTACCGCCGGGCGGTCCCTTACATTACCATTCCAAAACCAGGTAAAGACCCTACTACTCAATCTAATTTTAGGCCCATTTCGCTACTAAATATAAAATTTATATGCTAAGATGCTAGCTTTTATACTCCTTTCTATCTTACCTACCTTTATTAAGCTGAACCAAACTGGCTTTACCTCTGGCAGACATGTATCAGATGCCATGCAAACAGTTATAAACATTATCCACTATGCTAGAGCCCATGGAGTGCCTTAAATACATTGGGACTATATGACTCATACTCTCAAAGAATTTGGATTCACTGGACCTATTCTGTCCACCATCCTCGCTTTGTACTCCTCTCTAAGTGAACAAGTATATACACCCAATATGCTGGCCCATTCATTTCCCATAACTAATGGAATGAGGCAGGGATGATTATTATTTTTACTATTATTATTATTATATAGGATTTATTTAGCGCCAACAGTTTGCTCAGAGCTTTACAATATAAAGGGAGACAATACAGCAACAATACAGTTCAATACAAGAGGGATAGGAGGGCCCTGCTCCTTGGAGCTTACAATCTAAGAGGGAGGGGCTAGTGGTACAAAAGGTAGTAACTCTGGGGGATGGACTGGTAGGAAGAGTAGAAGATTCCATTATTAGCTGAGGGCAGGATAGGCTTCCCTGAAGAAAGAGAGAGGTTTTCAGAGATTGCCTAAAATGAGCAGAGTAGGCGATAGTCTGATAAATTGGGGTAGAGAGTTCCAGAAGATGGGGGAAACTCTGGAGAAGTCCTGGAGATGAGCATGGGGGGAGGAGACAAGGGAGCCAGAGAGCAGGAGGTCATGCTAGGAGTGGAGAGTATGGTTTGGGTGATATTTGGAGACAAGATTGGTAATGTAATTTGGGGTAGAGTTATAAATGGCTTTATATGTTGTTGTTAATGTTTTGAATTTTATCCGTTGTGCAATGAGAAGCCAGTGGAAGGACTGGCAGAGAGGGGTGGCTGATACAGAACAGTTAGTAAGGTGGATGAGTCTGACAGCAGCATTTATGATAGACTGAAGAGGGGATAGCCAGCGATGAGGTAGGCCAATGAGGAGGGAGTTACAATAGTCAAGGCGAGAGATAACCAGGGAGTGAATAAGTTGCTTAGTAGTTTCCGAAGATAAGAATGAAAGTATCTTGGAGATGTTGCAGAGGTGAAGTCTACAAGATTTGGACAGCGATTTGGATTTGGGGCTGAAAGGACAGAAGGCTAGATTACACCTAACACCCTGGGATGCCCTTTATCCCCCTCAATCTTTAAAATTCTCATAGAGCCATTAGCAGAGGTGATCAGATCACATCCTAAATTACATTATTTTTTCTTTTAAGGCTGACTGCACAACATAAGTCTCTTTTCTGATTAAATTATACATTTTTTAACTAAACCGTCCATTTCTTTGCCTCACGCTCATAATATACTAAATAGATTTAGTTCAAACTCCTATTACAAAGCCAACTTTTCGAAATTGCTCATTTTGGAAATGGGCCACCCCATTCCTCTTCAGACTAGATTACAGACCTCCCATCCCTATACCTGAAGTAGATCAGGCATACCCTATTTAAGACTGAAATTGACAGCAGATCCTACACAATTAGCAGTTGCCAACTACCTACCATTAATAGATAAGATATGTAAAGAAACAAGCCGTCTGGGTAAAGTGGAACTCTCCTGGTCTGGATACCTGACTTCGCTTAGAATGTTCTTATTCCCTCAAATATTATATATTTTTCACACACTCCCTATTCCCTTAAAAATAGACACCTAAGATCTCTAAACTCTATTCTTAAGCAATTTCTTTGGCAATCTAAATGACCTATGCTCTTGCACCCTCATTAATAAACATAGATATGCAGGAGGTATGTGATTAATAAACTTACATGTTTACTTTCAGGCCTCAATACTTACTCAGCTTAAATACTGGTTTACCCCTTCCTCTGAATTTCTTTTTAGCAATATTGAAGAGGCTCTTAGTCCTACTCCAGATCTACTCTTCTTGATGCTTGGTAACCATACACTACAACATTTCTCACCCACAATACAAGCCTCACTATTAGCTTGGAGATCTCTGTAATCTCCCACATACCTCTCCCAAAAAGGTAAATGTTTTATTACCCATATCTCTCCTAATAAATATAATACCAAATATCACACTTCTAGACTGGCACAATGAAGGCATTACTGTGATTGCTGACATAAATATTAAGATTACCCTCGAAACTTTTAAAACACTTAGAAGAGAATTCAACCTTCTTTTAACAGATTTTTATAAATACATACAAATTTCCCACTTCTTACGATCTTTAAAAACCCAGAATATTTACCTTCAAGATGAGATATGGCAATATTATACTTCAACACTTACACCTGCTAAAGGCATATCTACCTTCTACAATATATTCCAAAATAAACTTAGCCTCTCCAAACATCCCCTTATCTGAAGTGGGAGGACTTAGGCAAAACCTACACAGCTGCTCAGTGGCAACATGCGTTTAAATCAATATACAAAGCTTCAAATTGTCTAAACCATTGGTAACTATCCCAGAAAATAAATTTACGCTGGTATCTTACACTTTTTAGGATGTCTATGTTTTATAAGTCCAGCTCTCCTCTCTGTTGGAAAGGATGCAGGAATGTAAGCCATATCATGCATATGCTCTGGTTTTGTAAGCCTTTCACTAACTTTTGAAATAGCATCTTCCATTGCATTTCCAATATCACTGGGATTTTATATCCCCTGACCCTGGCATGGCAATTCTAAACCTAGGTATAGATAATTTTCCTACCTCCTACCGTACGGTGGTGACCCATATTCTGTTAGCAGCTAGATCACTTAAAACAAGGAACTGAAAATCTAGTAGAACACCAAATGTATCAGAGGCTCTTGAGATCATGCGCATGCATCATCTTTATGAAACATTACTTGCCAATAAATGTGGTAATAGAAATAATTTTGAAAAACAATGGAAAATTTGGAACGAATGGTTCAAGCCAAACTAACTTCCTTTTGATCAATTCATATATAGACCGATAATTGGAATTCCTCAACACCCGCTTTACTTTTCTTTTTTTTATGCTGTTCTTTTGGTTTGTCAGACTTCTATCCTTCTTTCCCCATATTCAGCTATGCTCATTAACTATGTTCACTCCAGTATGATATTCCTCTTGTTCATTTCTCCATGTTTATGTATTTTAACCTATCTAGTGTTAAACAACAGTCTTATGTACTGTATACTTGGTCTTTATACCTGTAAGACTGTAAGCCCCTACGACATTCCTTTTTGTTGTACTGTTTATATTATGCGTGTAATATTCAAACTTCAAAAATTAATGTAAAAAAAATGCTTTTTTCAGGTGGGTGGAGTTTGAGGTATTTCATTCATGTTCGCTTTTATTACATATTGATAGGGTATTTCTGGTTAACCTGCTTTTTCAATTTTTTGTCCTTTTTCTCTTTCACTTCCTTTATTTTTAGTGAGCAATTGGTATAGGGTTGGTATTTAGGTTTTCTTTTTTTTTTTAAGTTGGTAGTAATTTGTTTATGTTTAGGGTTCTCAAAGTGCAGCATTCACTTGTTGTTGACCATCTTGGAGCCTCCTCTTGTTCGTAGCACATCGACACATAATTTTAAAGAAAATAAAGCAGTGTGCACCTAAACCACATTATTTCACTCATATTCACCACACCCCAGTCCCCACTGATGGAGCAAAAGTTAGTTTTGTTTGTTTCAGCCTATTACCTGTGATTAAAACTGTCTTGCTGTTGGTCAATTTTACACCACTGTATCATTTGTGGTATCCTAATTTGTGTAGTAAAGCCCCAGTCTGTGATCTTTGTCTCTTGTTAATTTAAGCTTGCTATTTAAAATGATCCTGCTGCTGGTCAAATTTACACGACTGTGTCATCTGCAGCCATTTAATTGTTGTGGTAAAACACCTTATTGTATTCAATGTTGTTAATTTACTAAAGGCAAATAGGCTGTTCAGTTTGTAGAGGTTTACCATGAGCTGACCTGAACCCATAATACTCTTTGTTACTCATGCACTAAAAAAAAAGTAAATAATAACAAGGGCACCTTCGGAAAAAAAAACATGTACCACGATGTACATCCAATTACCATCAAGTTGTCCAGTAATGTAGATCCATCATCAGTCACAATTAGCGATATGCCAATGATCCAATGTCACAAAAAATGAAGATCTGTTTAAAAAGGACAGATCCCTGGTGCTGTTGGAATGTAAACAGCAGCACCAGGGAACCTGACCATATTTGGGATTTACCAGCCTCTTTGTTTACAGAAATACGTAGGCCAGGGATTGGAAATGTAATTTAGTGGTGTCACAATCATGCCCACAGGGAGAGGTGCGGTTCTCCATTTTGCTCCAAATTTCTGCATTGTGGTATTTCTCAAACTAATATGCAGTCACCTGAGAGGGGGAGGTGTAGTATCATGCATATAAGAGCCAGGTCAGGTTCTCCCTGTAGGAAGAAGGCTTCATGGATCTCCTCATTCCCTCTCCCTCAGGAATGCAACCAGCGTATGATGCTGAGTCCCTGCCTAACAATTCTTTGCCAAATAAGGCTTGGCTTGACCATTGTGGGAAGAGATTTTGAGTAGAAAAAAAGTGTTTTGCTTTGTGTTCAGTCAGCCAAGTGAGGACCGTCTTCGATATAACATCTATCGGACAGAAAGCAAAGGAGAATCTCGCGGCAACAACAGAACCAAATGCAAGACCAGAAAACCCTTTTTTAGCTCATCAGACTTGAAACTGCTTAACTCCAGGCATTTATTTGGCAAGTACTTATTTACCTAAACTTCTTTCTGTTATCTGTTTGCTGTGATGTTGTGCTCTGTATATTTATATATATATTGGTTACATCTTCTTTCTGTAAATATTTCTACTGCACCCTTTTGACCTTTTAGTAATAAATCTTACTTTCTAAAAGTGTTGAACTGTTTCTATAGCTCCTGAATGTAACTTACGAGTCCCTGCCACTGAAGAACACTACTATGAGTTTTTAACCCTCTGTATTACCGGTCTGTAGAGATAGCGGGATACTGACGGTTAACCAATCATCCTAGTGTATTGCTGAGTTTTCTCTTTCTCTGTATAAAAAGCAGGTGGTGGCAGGGTTAATTGCGTAATTAACCTGACCCAGTAACAATCACTCCCAGGCTGCCAGTACATAGATTGGGGTCCAATTAGCTGGAAAATCATTGTGCAGGGTGCAGCTGGGCGTGGCATTGGTACGCACGTGACAGCTCGGTTTTAGATTGGCTAGTCCTTCGGTCACGAGTTTGGTGAGAAGGCCTGGGGTCTGACGCCGCGCCCGTCACAAGTGGTGATAGTGTTTATTTGAAAATCCAGTTTTGCTGGAGTGCAATCTGCAGGTAGAGGACTTCATTGGGCCCTGGAAATCCTATTCATTCTCTTCTTATCTTTACATATTTGTAGCTCTGCCTGCACATAATAGATCCATCATAACCTCAAAACTCACTGGAAGAAATGTATTAACGTGTTTGCAAACCTTTTCTTGCAGTCACATGTCAAAAAATAATACTAAAGCAGCAAAAAGGATTTTCTATCCATTTGTGACAATTTCCACAACTACTGTTTAATATTTGGGACCTGCTGCGGCACATTTTTACACACTTGTATCAACACAGAATAGTTGCAATGTTAAGAAGCCCTCCCCAAGACTTCCTAATGTAGTTCCAATAAAATGCACCATTCTGCATCTTATCTGCCTGGACATATGTCTCCCCTTATCATATTTCTCCTCTCCTGCAACTCAACAGCTCCAAATGATCTGCCCCCAGGCTCTCCAATACCTTACCATGGCAGTATCAACACTTTTTCTGGTCATATCTCCCTGTTATAAGATTCCTTCCTTCCACGTCTTGCACACAAGGACAGATTCCTTCTCTTCATGCCCTGTCCTTCTCTGTTAGCTTTAATCCCAGCTGTATCATCCACCATCATAAATCTCCATTCCTAGTGGTGTCTTTCAATTTCATAAATCTCCACTCTTGATTGGCCATGTTCACTGCTTCCATAAATTTCCACTACCAGCTCAGTCCCCTGGAGTTACAACACTCCTTTTTTTTTTGTTTTTGTTTTTTTTAAACCCATTTATACTTTATTAATGGGTGTGAATGGTAACTCCCCATCAATTCTCTGCTTATTACTATGCTATGTGCAGCCAGTCACAGTACTTCTTACTGCAACTGATTTATGTACACAAATAACACTAGATTAATAACTCACTCTCTTTTTAAGATAGATTAGTGAGTTTCAAAAGATTAATGTTTGCAGTTAATGTCCCACACTGTCTTTTGGTGATATTTGACTCCAAGTTCGTCTTCATTCTATGCAGACAGGCACTTTGCAAAAACCTCAAAAATGCACTTAACACATCAAAAAAGAACTAAAAATTTGTCATAAAGACATAGAAAATATGAAATAAAGACTGAGTTCCTAAAATTGTGTGCAAGCTATCTAGATAATGTATGAATTGTGAGATACTCCCTATAGCACATACATTTCAATTACTCATAATCAGGTTTACCTTTCGCTCAGATTATAATCATTTGAAATATAGTAATGTTTTAGTGCACCTTAAAGACACAATTATGGAAAGACATTTACTGAAGACTGATATCCAGTGAGCACATTAAAAGCAACAGAACTCCTGCCTCTACTGACATTTTAAAAGTCAATTCTTGTATTTTGCAGAATTTCTTTCTACCTATCAAAGTAGTTGGTATGCAAGGAGAAATTCTGGTGAGAAAAACAATAACAGAGATACATATTCTGATTTTTATGCGACCTTTACAGAGAAGGCACCAATAGTTTAGTGTAGTTAGATTAATCCGCTGTATCTTAAAAATCTCTTAGTTGCTTCAAATGCTTATTTTAAATCCTTAGACTGGAATGACAGTAAACCATTGATCCTTTAACAAAGTGGATTTAAACATCACTGTTAAATATCTCAAATAAGGATACATGCCCTAACCTTTCAATTTTATCTGCTCTTTTTGTGTTCATCTCTGTGCACAAAAGCTATGGAGTGTGAGATGTCCCCACCCATGCTTTTCAACTCATAGCAGGGAGAATAAAGTCTGCAGGCAAAGATTATAGGGATGCCCTGAGAGAGAACAAAAGATTTATGGCAGGATATTGTGAATAATACATGGGCTCATTGTGATGCCTGTCTTTTTTACTTGGAATCTTTATAAGAATATGTTAAAGGCGAACTCCACCAAGCTCAAAATGATAGACAGAGTAGGTAGAATTTGATCAGAAAATCAGTTTAACCAAGTGGAAGATTGTGAGGATAATGGCACACCAGTAGGTATAATTTAGTCAGTTCACTTACCTTTTTCATGATCCCCCCTACCCCCTAGAGCTACAGCTGCAAAACTAATGCCCTTTATTAGGTTCACAGTGCATTAATGACATTAAATTGAAACTAATCTAGTCCTCTGCTGCTGGTCACATGTTCAAAATAAAAAAACAGCCTTTGGGATACAATGTAAAAAAAAACTGTTTTAGATCATCCTACTGTATGTTTGAAATTAAATCTTTATTATTTTTTGGTAGTAACATGGTGTCAAGGTCCTACCTTTTCCAGAGGTTATGCTGCTCCATGTGCTGGCATCCATCTTGGGTTTCTGCAAAGCATGGTGGGAGCCTTTTATGCTTCAGGCCTCTGCGGTCCCTCCCCCAGAGGGGTGTGGTTGAGCACATTTAAGCCTGTTGTCTGCACTTGCTCTTTGCATTCGTGTCCTGTTTGTTAGTGTTGTTGCAAGCTCTTATTCTACTCCCGTGGCTCTCCTGGAAACTGACTCGGCTTTGTCTAAGACTATTCTCAGCCTTATCCCTTTATCTGACCTCCTGTTGCTGAAGCCGGCTTGTGACCTGAGTATTCTTGTTTACCGTTCTGTACTGTGTGTCCCGCTGTTATCAACCTGGCCTGTCCGACTACGCTATCGTTCTTATCTGGTTCCTACCCGCTATACGCCATTGGCGGCGGCCATTACCGCAGCTGGGGTTTCTCGGGGGCCGCGACTTGGTTCCTGGCTGCGTCAAGTCCATCCCCACCATCAGGGCCCTGGTGAATGGCAGCCTGGGGCTTAGACTCCGTGCCCTGAAGGAGTTCGGTCTGTGGGTGGTGGTTGTCGTCAGTCGGTGCGTGAACCTGCCATTAGGCCTGCCTATCCATTCCACAGCTCCTGCCCTGACACATGGTGTGGGTGAATTACTGTCAAGGGCCATGTCACACCCCTCCAGTCTATGTCTTAGAATGTCAAAGAGGTGACGCCTCTATCAATTAAGATGTAATATCCCAACTCCATTGTATTTAGCTGGCTAGTGGGCATAGAGGAAGAGGGAGGGAATGGACTGTCATTTACCACTGTGTATATGCCCACATGGACTGCTCAGAAGTGATAGGGAGGAAATGATCAGCATAGAAACTCATTAAAAGTTGAGCATGTGCCGTAGCTGCCAACATTGCTCTGCAAAAAACACAGCAGCATTAGGAACATAGACAGGAAAGGGAGATAGAGAACAGCAGGATCAGCCAGGTTTTTTACAGAATACAGAAAATGAATCTCATATTGACTGAGTGAGTAAGAACAGCATGTAAAACAGTATTTGATAGTTTTTAATTATGTGGTTTTAATGACACTTTAAGAAGTTGAGAAGTTGATATCTCTGTACTTATTCTCAGACAGAATACTACCTGTGCACTGTGAGCTCCACCAGACCAATTTAAAGGACAACTTTTAACACTGAGAAGTGCTATTATGCATGTTAGTGTGCTTTGCATTAAGACAGGCCATTTAAATCAATGGGCTGCTTAATGTGCCAAAATGTACCAAAATGGTGCATGCACCATCTATGACAGCACACCACAGTGCATGTAAATGGGCAAGGTGTGCTGTGAAGTGTTGTGTGCATTACAGAAATGTAATAGTTTGAATGGCTCTTTAAAATATTTTACAATGCACCAGAGCAATTATCATGTCAAGGCTGTTTAGACTAAAAGATGTGAATGATTCTTGTTACAAATAAATGGATATCTGTTGCACCTTTGCACTTTGTGGAGTGCAATATGATGGGATTTTGGGACCCTCCGTTTTACCAGGATCATTACCCTTTCCTAAGTAAATGGGCCAGAAGACAGGATGTGTGATAAGTATTCTTTCTCTATTGTACTCTTTTCTCCTTATGTTTTTATGCAGAGGTGACTTTTGTTGAGAAGATCTGCAGGATAAATTTTACATCAAAACTAAAAGCATTCAGCGTCTCATAAAAACCAACCAAAAAATGCCAATGAAAATAAACTATTAGTACTGATGGGTTGCTAATGCCTGAAGTGGTATAAAAGGTTTTTTTTTTCTTAAATGGTTTTGCATAGAGCAGCCGAGATCCTCTTCTTCTGGGGTCCCTTGCCGGAGCTCTGGGCTCCACCCCACCCACTGAGTTCCCCAGAGCTTCCTCTGGGGGCACTCATTCATGCTTGCTCCAGAGCCCTGATCTGTGTGTCCATAATATACAAAGAACTGGGCTTAGACCACCCCTCCTCTCCTCATTACTGGCTCTGATTGACAGCAGTGGGACCCAAAGGCTCCTGCTGTTGTATCTGAGCCAATGAGGAGCGAGAATGCCGAGACAACCTTGGCTCTTGTGCACAATGCTGGATCGTGATCAGACTCAGACATGTATTTGGGGGAACTGCGATGGAAGCTGCATACAGAAGGTTTTTTATCTTCATGCATAAAATGCATGAAGGTAAAAAATGCTCAGCCTTTAGAACCACTTTAAGGTATTCATGTTGATGTAAATTATCCTGGGCAGGCAGCTTTGGCCTTTACAACCACTTTAATAGTCCTTTGCACTATTATGAATCTATTAAATAAAGGTGGCAATACTGGGACATACATTTGTATAGGACAATTTTAACCCCTTTGAATGAATTATTCAGTACATGCATGCAATGATGACATTGGGCCATAATAAAGAACTGGGGACCAGACTGCCTGAGTTTTTTGATAATGTTTATTGTCATTTGAATATTGTTTGTTGTATTTCATGCTGAAAATGTGGAAACTTGCTAACACTTTGGAGACTGATATTATATTTCAAAAGCATACCAGATTATTTTCAATATCCCTTTCTGAAAGTAATGATTGGATCAATGCCCTTTTAATATGGTACAGAGTACCATCTGTAGACCACTGACCTCTACATTTAAATCCTTTATATACGTTTCAAATTTTAAAAATGTTATAATATGATGTATAAACAGCAATGGATGAATCCATAAAGCATAATTCGAACCAGAAGCCAATCAGTGTGTCACCTCTAACCTACTATTTCATTCCATACCTACCCTGGGGTTTAGTGACTGCTGCATCAAACAGCTCACATAGCTGATAGGTTTTCCCATCTCGAGCCAAGATAAAATATCTAACAAGCTTAAAGTGTCAACAGCTAGGATATCAAACATATGCAAATGTGTGCTGAAAATTGTATTATTACACTTTTTGATAACATATAGAAGGTGCAAGCAGTATGTTGCTGGCATTTTTTCAGACTTTTCTTCTTCCACACTCAGGCTGGTGATAGATCAATGTGCAGCTTTGGTATTCTTTAAGTTAATGTTATTAAACCAGTTACAGGTTTTAATGAGCATAATGAATTCACAAACATTATTTATCTTCTCCGTAGTCAAATAGTATTAACTGTTACTAATATAGTTGACCTATTAGAAGACAAAATACTCCGTTCCATTGGATTTTCTTTATTAAAGCAATTAATGTTGTTTTGTTATCCATTGCATATGAGATGTATCACAATTAACACAAACAACGAACTTCTTAAATGAACAAAGGCTGACAGTAAACACAGTTTTGTGCCATTAACAAAATGTATGATCCATTAACATGATATGTTAAATTGCATATACTGTATCCTATTAAGATTCTTTAAAGTAGTATTAAATGCTCAGCTAATATTTCATGTTTCCCTCTAGTTTTTCTTTATTAGCTGTACTTTCAACCTCTTGTCCTCCAGAGGATTTATCCCCCTTCCTGACCAGGCCATTTTTTGCAATGCGGCGCTGCGTTATTTTACAATGAATATGTCCTCCTGCGCTTATATGGATGTCCCTAAAAAATGAAGCTGCTATCACCTGACCTGGTCTAATAGGTGAATGACAGTAAATAAATAAATGGTGAAGCGCTAAACAAATAAAAAATATAAATGTGATCAATAATACTTATACATAAATAATGCTATACATTAAATATATATAAGTGTTAATAATACACACAGTGCTCTGATCCTAATCGATCCAATAAAGTGCAACACTAGTGAAACACAGGATTGCCTGTTTCAACACTCAGTGAGTCCCTTTTTAAGAAAAAATCCAACCTCCCCCCACCCCTATATTGGGACTAAGGTGATAAATATGTGATCCCTTATAATAAAGGGAAAAACAATCAATCAGTGATCAGTGCCAACTTATTTAATATATATATATATTATGTGTGTCAAATTGCAAATGAAAAACAACCACAAATATACACATAAGTGAATCAAAAATTAAATGACAAAGTACCCAAATAAATAATGTCCAATAACCTATAACTGTGATTTTTAAACACAAATCGTGCAAGTGATCAGGTGGTCTTCACTCTTGTGTCAAAAATCCTCACAATGACAGAAATGCCCCCTCACCTCCAAACCGTGACCACAAGGGCCAACTCGCCTTTTAGGATCACACCACGAACCTTAAGGGTACTATTTCATCACAGGGGGAGATGCCGCATAAGCTCCTTTCATCAATACCACTCTCAGGGTCCTTTCTGATAAACAGCTCACTTTCCCCTCAGGACCATGTTAATAAGACACAAGAAGAAACATCCTCCATCCTGTATAATAATAGTGCAATAACGTTTATTTTGTAAGCATAAACAGAAATTAAGTCAATTAGCCCACTCACATTTCCTCCTTCACAAAACGCTTTTAAACCTCATGCTATGGGTGTACTGCATCTGTTTGTTTGGTGTACCAATATGGCGTCCACGCCCCGAAGTGCGTCACCACGTCAATGGAAGTTGCGTACCAATGCTCTGTGTCACACTATCACATGACTTCATCAGGGTATACGCCCTCTGGTGATCGCGATTGGGTTTTAATGACGGCCAGGTGTCAATCAAATTTCCGAAGGCAGACTTACGGTGGCCATTTCGCCGAAGTCCATACTTGCCTCCTTCTATACAATACACCTCTGTAGATATGGTAAAGCTACAACTAATCACCAATTCAATAAATACTATTTAAATACATATATTAATCTCTTATTAAGAGGAGGATAAATGCGATAAACAAAAACGGGGACTAATTAACCACAAACACAAGGGAATAAGAAAAACATAATGAGACCTTAAAAACGCTTATGTGGACATTTTACTGTGGTCCTAGTCCTCCAGTAATATTAAAAAACTAATAATCTTTATTCAAAATTGCTAAAATAATAAATGAATTATATATATTAAAAAAAGGGGAGGAGAGTGTAAAAATTCTATATAAAGGACATAAGCTGACCTAAAGGTATATAATCTTAAATGTATGCCCTAAAATCAATATGCATGTAAATATACATGCATATATCTATAAAATTGCAAATAAATAACTAAAATATATATATAAAAAATAAAAATATATATAAAACGGGATACCTCCATAATAAATTTAATAACTACACCATGCAGATGCACTTATACCATGAGTTCACATAATAAAATGCATAATCCCACAGTAAACCAACTAAAATGAGGTAATGAAAATCTTAAAAATAGCCAGGTGATAAACACTAATCTAATACACAAATTATTAACTGACCTCCTCCATTATGAATCATTAATGAAACAATTTTACTCAAATTCTACATTCAGGCCATTGGGTGCCTGTGTATGCATATTGTAAATCCATTTTGACTGAGCTTGACTAATGGACCTTATTTTGTGGCTTCCTCTCCAATGTTTGACGTATTTTTCAATCCCCCAAAATTTTAAACCAGGGGGGTCTTTGTTATGATGTATTGAAAAATGTCTCGAGACATTATGCTTTGGGAACCCCTTTTTTATATTTTGCACGTGTTCCCGTAACAGTTTCCAGAGTGGTCTCTTGGTCCTCCCTATATATTGAAGACCACATCCACATTCCAATCTGTAGTCTACCTCTTCGCTCCTGCACGACATGAAATCCCTAATGGCAAAGTCAGCTCCATCCAAGTTACCTCTGAAAGTTTTCCATTTACAGTTACGTCCTTTTGTTTCCCCACATGCGGAGCATGTTTTGGAAAGAAACCTTTTAGGTCTAGAAAAGTAACCATATGTTTTTTATTAGGCAGATCAAGTACATTTTGTTTACTATTTTAGTCCTAAGGGAAGGTGCTCTCCTATAAATACATTTTGGATACTCGAATAATAATGTATTTAAAATGGGCCAGTGGTTTCTAAAAATCTTTTCTACTTTTTTATAATGTATGTTAAAATCTAAAATGATGGCCATTTGGTTTTCAAAACCATCCTCTCTATTCTTATCATTTAAAAGTGACTTTCTCTCTACATTATCAACTTCTACTAATTTCTTGGTGATTTCTTCTTCTGGATAACCTTTCTTAATGAATCTTTCACCAATAAATTTAACTTGCTCCATGTATTCTTCTTTTAATGTACAATTCCTCTTAAACCTTACAAATTGTCCTTTGGGGATGTTACACAACCAAGGTGGGTAATGACAACTATCAAGTGGTATATATCTGTTACGGTCTACCTGCTTGAAATATGTTTTTGTAATATTACCCCTCTCAATCCTAATGTTCAAATCTAGGAAGTTGATACACTCCTTACTGTAAACCCATGTAAAAACAAATATTCCGAGTATTATTATTCAATCTGTTGAGGAACCCAAGTTGAGACCACATCACCTTTCCATATAATGATTACATCATCGATGTATCTTTTATATAACAACAATTACTCAGGGGGATGTAGATAAACCATCTCCTTTTCCCAATATGCCATATATAGGTTTCCAACACTAGGAAAAAATCTGGCCCCCATTGCTATGCCTAATTTATTTAAAATAATTTATTGTGCTAGAAATAGTTTTGTGTAAGGCAAAAGTCTTAACAATCAAGTATAAATTTCCTTTGGGACCAAGTCAGACCACTGTACTCCCCGAGGCCCCAACCAGTTGATTCCATAGCCCCATCATGGTCGATAATTTTATAGAGAGACGCCACATCCGCACTAGCTAAAACAATATCAGAACTCCCCTTTATTTAATCTACTGTAATTTTTGCATTAAATTCTTTGTGTCCCTTAGGTATGATTTTGTGTTTTTCACTAACGGTTGTAAATAAATATCTATATACTGACCCATTCTGGCTAAGACAGATTCGATCCCATTGACAATGGGTCTCCCTGGTGGTTCTTCTGCATTTTTATGTATCTTCGGCACAGTGTATATTACGGGTATCCTGCATGTCTCCGGTACCAGATATTTTGATTCTCTTTTGTTTAATATCATCTTCTTTTCCACTCCCTTTTTTACCAATTTATCAAGCTCTTTTTTATAAGTCATAGTAGGATCTTTTGGGATGACTTTGTATGTGGTGGTGTCTGTTAATTGTTTACCCAATTCTCCAAGTTAATATTCCTTGGATAATACAATTCCACCCCCTTTGTCTGTGGGTCTAATAACTATGTCATCCCTACTAGAAAGTCTCTTAATACCCGTTCTTATGCCTATATTTGATGTACTTTTTGGAATATTTAATTTATCCAGATCTTGATTTACCATTTTCTTAAATGTTTCCACCTGGCTATTATTAGATATTTGTGGACTGAAGAGTGACTTATGCCTCAATCTACTACAGTCATGGCCGAAATTGTTGGCACCCTTGATATTTCTCCAGGAAATCATGTATTTCTCACGAAACGTATTGCATTAACACATGTTTTGCTATACACATGTTTATTCCCTTTGTGTGTATTGGGACAAAACAAAAAAAGGGAGGAAAGAAAGCAAATTCGACATAATGTCACACAAACCTCCAAAAATGGGCTGGACAAAAGTATTGGCACCCTTTCACAACTGCGGATAAATAAGAATGTTACAAGCATGTGATGCTCCTGTAAACTCACCTGGGGCAAGTAACAGGTGTGGGCAATATAGAAATCACACCTGAAAGCAGATAAAAAGGAGAGACGTTCACTTAACCTTTGCATTGTGTGTCTGTCTGTGCCACACTAAGCATGGACAACAGAAAGAGGAGACGAGAACTGTCTGAGGACCTGAGAACCAAAATTGTGGCAAAATATCAACAATCTCAAGGTTACAAGTCCATCTCCAGAGAACTAGATTTGCCTTTGTCCACAGTGCGCAACATTATCAAGAAGTTTGCAACCCATGGCACTGTAGCTAATCTCCCTGGTCGTGGACGGATGAGGAAAATTGATGAAAGATTGCAACGCAGAATAGTCCGGATGGTGGATAAGCAGCCCCAAACATGTTCCAAAGACATTCAAGCTGTCCTGCAGGCTCAGGGAGCATCAGTGTCAGCGCGAACTATCCGTCGACATTTAAATGAAATGAAACGCTATGGCAGGAGACCCAGGAGGACCCCACTGCTGACACAGAGACATAAAAAAGCAAGACTACAGTTTGCCAAAATGTACTTGAGTAAGCCAAAAGCCTTCTGGGAAAACGTCTTGTGGACAGATGAGACCAAGATAGAGCTTTTCGGTAAAGCACATCATTCTACTGTTTACCGAAAACGGAATGAGGCCTACAAAGAACAAAACACAGTACCTACGGTAAAATATGGTGGAGGTTCAATGATGTTTTGGGGTTGTTTTGCTGCCTCTGGCACTGGGTGCCTTGACTGTGTGCAAGGCATCATGAAATCTGAGGATTACCAAAGGATTTTGGGTCGCACTGTAGGGCCCAGTGTCAGAAAGCTGGGTTTGCGTCCAAGATCCTGGGTCTTCCAGCAGGACAATGACCCCAAACATACGTCAAAAAGCACTCAGAAATGGATGGCAAAGAAGCGCTGGAGAGTTCTGAAGTGGCCAGCAATGAGCCCAGATCTAAATCCCATTGAACACCTGTGGAGAGATCTTAAAATTGCTGTTGGGAAAAGGTGTCCTTCCAATAAGAGAGACCTGGAGCTGTTTGCAAAGGAAGAGTGGTCCAAAATTCCGGGTGAGAGGTGTCAGAAGCTTATTGATGGTTATAGGAAGCGACTGATTTCAGTTATGTTTTCCAAAGGGTGTGCAACCAAATATTAAGTTAAGGGTGCCAATACTTTTGTCCAGCCCATTTTTGGGGTTTTGTGTGACATTATGTCATATTTGCTTTTCTGCCTCTGTTTTATATTTGTTCCAATACATACAAAGGGAATAAACATGTGTATAGCAAAACATGTGTTAATGCAATACCTTTTTTGTGTGAAATACTTGATTTTCAGGAAAAATATCAAGGGTGCCAACAATTTCGGCCATGACTGTATGTACAATATCACTACTACTTCCATTGGCTAAACTGTGTTTAGCTCCTGGTAACCCCATGAAGTATTTTTTTATATTGATCTAGGACCACAGTAAAATGTCCACATAAGCGTTTTTAAGGTCTCATTATGTTCTTCTTATTCCCTCGTGTTTGTGGTTAATTAGTCCCCCTTTTTGTTTATCGCATTTATCCCCCTTTTAATAAGAACTTAATATATGTATTTAAATAGTATTTATTCAAATGGCGATTAGTTGTAGCTTTACCATATCCACGAAAGTGTATTGTATAGAAGGAGGCAAGTATTGACTTTGGCAAAATGGCCGCCGTAAGTCCGCCTCCAGAAATTTGATTGACACCCGGCCGTCCATAAAACCCAATCGCGATCTCCAGAGGGCGTATACCCTGATGAAGTCACGTTATAGCGTGACGCAAATGCGTTGGTAGGCAACGTCCGGTGACGTGGTGACGCACTTCCGGTACACCATATTGGTACACCAAACAAACCCATGCAGTACACCCATAGCATGAGGTTTAAAAGCGTTTTGTGAAGGAGGAAATGTGAGTGGGCTAATTGACTTCATTGCTGTTTATGCTTGCAAAATAAATGTTATTGCACTATGGAGGATGTTTCTTCTTGTCTTTATTAACATGGTCCTGAGGGGAAAGTGAGAGTGGTATTGATTAAAGGAGCTTATGCGGCATCTCCACCTGTGATGAAATAGTACCCTTAAGGTTCGTGGTGTGATCCTGAAAGGTGAGTTGACCCTTGTGGTCATGGTTTGGAGGTGAGGGGGCAGTTCTGTCATCGTGAGGATTTTTTACACAAGAGTAAAGACCACCTGATCACTTGCACGATTTGTGTTTAAAAATCACAGTTATATGTTATAGGACATTATTTGGGTATTTTGTCATTTAATTTTTGATTCACTTATGTGTATATTTGTGGTTGTTTTTCATTTGCAATTTGCCATATGTAGTAATTAAGTTGGCACTGATTGATTGTTTTTCCCTTTATTATAAGGGATCACATATTTATCACCTTAGTCCCAATATAGGGGCGGGGGGGAGGTTGGATTTTTTCTAAAAAAGGGACTCGCTGAGTGTTGAAACAGGCAATCCTGTGTTTCACTAGTGTTGCACTTGATTGGATCCGATAGGATCAGAGCACTGTGTGTATTATTAACACTTTGTATATTTAATTATAGCATTATTTATGTATAAGTATTATTGATCACATTTATATTTATTTGTTTAGCGCTTCACCATTTATTTATTTGCTACGTTATTTTAACTTACAATTGTGCGGTCATGCAATGCTGTATGTAAACTAAATTTATACCCTTTATTCCCCACAAATAGAGCTTTCTTTGGGTAATATTTGATCACCTCTGCAGTTTATATTTTTTTTGCTATAAACAAAACAATTGACAATTTTGAAATAAAATATATATTTTTGACATTTTGCGATATAACATATCCAATAAAAAATGTAAAAAATCAAATTTCATCATACATTTAGGCCAAAATGTATTCTGCTACATGTCTTTGCTAAACAAAAATCCCAATACATGTAAATTAATTGGTTTACGTGAACGTTATAGCGTCTACAAATGGCAGTATATACACTGGAATTTTTATTTTTATTTTTTTTTTATATACTAGTAATGGCAGCAATCAGCGATTTATAGCCGGAGTGCGGTGGGCATTCTGACACTGGGTGGGAACTGACTAACTGCCACTGACATCCCCAGTGACACTAATACAGTGATAAGTGCTAATAAAAAGCACTGAGACTGTGCTAATGACACTGGGCAGAAAGGGGTAACTTTTGGGCAATCAAAGGTTTAACAGTGTGCGTTTTTCTATGTGTGCTGTGTACTGTTTTACTACAGAGACATGCTGCTTTGTATTTCTCTGCTCGCACGCCCCCTACCCGAAACTGCAAATCAAGTATATATATGTGATTTTGTTCAGCCCTGCCACCCTGTAGCAGTACTTCTACTATAGGGGGGCAGGCAAGCAGTTAAAATGTAGTTTTCTCATTTTAATCCAAAACGTTTTTTAGGTCTTCAAAACTTTTCTGCTGCTATCTCGCTTTCCCAGCCACTTTCTCAAGCTTTCCAGTAGGGAAATGTGCTGTGTAAAGCGTTCTATGCACACATCTTACAATCATTACCTGACCATGCCTTATGTGTCTGTTTATACAGTACGTGTGCTTCTTTGTTTCTACTGGTCCCTTGTCGCTCGGTTACCTGCATTAGAGGCCCACTATTTTTTTTTTTTTTAAAACATTGCTTAATACACTTGATTCCCCAGCTTTTGTCTTTCTTCTGGCTGCTCATTTTTCAGCTTCTTACATTTGAGGACCAGCATTTTGAAAAAAAAAAAACTTTACTCCTCATGTTTTCCCTTTTTGTTGATCCCTTCTCCATCAGATTCCTGCACTTGAGAACCAGCATTTTTTGTGACAGATTTTATTCTCTGTTTTTTTTCTTGCAGTTCACTAACAAATTATCTAATTTTATATAGCTGGGATCACACACTATTGGGGGTTTCACTGGAGCTCTGGGGAGCTCCTGGCAAATAGTGTAGCCACATTTTAGACTCAAGTTTTTTTGTCAAGTAGTTCTAGTTCTTTGAAATATACAAGCCAGCATATTATGAAGCATAAGGCTGATCCTACCACATTATATTTGGTAGCTAATGGATGTAATAACACTTCAACTTACATATTAATATTCAATGCATTCGGATTTCTGGGGAATAGCATTAAAGAATCCTCTACACCACTAAAAATTCAGGATGTATCCTATTTCATGCATAAATGCTGAAAATAATGAACATAGGCTTTTTGTTGCTTAGCCACCCCAAGCATCTCACCATGCACTAAGCTGTGCTCTTTTCTGATGAGTGGCATGAGATATTTATTACAGATCCTTATATAGCACTATCAATTTATGCAGCACTTTACATATATATTATACATTGACACTAGTCCCTGCTCTCAAGGGGCTTACAATCTAAGGTCCCTAACTCACATTCATACATACACATACTAGGGCCAATTTAGACAGGAGACAATTAACCTAAAGTCATGTCTTTGGAGTGTGGTAGGAAACCCATGAAGGCCCAGGGAGAGCATACAAACTTCAGGCAGGTTGTGCCATGGTGGGTATTTGAACCAACGACCCTAGTGCTACTAGGCAGAAGTGCTAACCACTTATATATACTGTATGTATCAATTAAATGGCAAAATGACTTCCTGGTCTTGCTGGTAACCTTCCAGTGCTTTTTTTATTTGTTGATGTAAAATGGTCATGCTCATTCCTGGAATTTTCCATGCTCTTCCCCCAAAGCATCTAATAGACTCATAAACCTTTGATGATTAGCACGAATACCTACTTTCTCCTAATTACCAACGTCCATGATCTGCATAGATAACTGTTTGCATGTAAGGTAGATGCCTTCACTGGCTGCTTAATTGTTCTTTTTCAGCAACTGAAAAAATTATTAAAGCCAGACAGCCAGTCACACAACCAGCATTTTCAAAAAGAGGATAAGAATGGTAGCCTGAAAAGTACCCTTATAGATATAGCACTGCACATACAGCAGATAAACCAATCACAACATTAAATGTAAATGTTTGTAATGTAATCATAGAGACTGTATGTACGTCATTCTTGCTTTTGTGTGTTTACACACTGTATATTTTGAGTGTTAACAATAATCATTCCAGTTGGCAAGTCTATAAAGTGTGGGCTGTCCATGTGATGGGTGGTTATGGCAAGCCCTTGTTCCACCCCTGAGAACTGTTACATTTAATAGTTTGGCCCCAGAGAAGAATGGCATTAAATGTTTGTTGTGTTTCACTTACTACATAGTTTGGTCTTCATAGGTTTCCTTTAACATGGAAGTTATATTTTTAAAGGAATATTGTTTTCACACATCTTTAGTAAATAGAACACAGTATTTTATTTTTATGCATCTGAAAAAAGTATACATACGACAAAATCTGATGATTTTACATTGGTTGTTTTAATAAAGACAATGATCTTAACATTACTTTGGCCATATTTAAAATATGTACTGTGAGTGTGATCTTTCTATAAAATATAAGAGTATGTGAGGTAATGTAAAGTACAGTATGTGTCTGTACATCTGTGAGTATATGCCAAACCATTAGAAACCAAATCCAGCAGTATGCTTCCAGCAAGCTGTTCTATGTGAACACTACTTTTAGTTTGGGGAGAAGCTATGTAGAAAGTGCCTGCGGTAGTTTTCAGTGAATGATTAAACAAGAAATTAGCTGTGTGCATCAAAATATATTTACCCACAAGCAATAAAAAGGTATACACAATAGTGTTCTTCTAACTAAATATACAAGTTCACCTATAAACGAAACCTATTCATTAACACAATAATGCAAAGGCTTATTTACAAACTTTTCACCAGTAATAAAAAGACTAAAAAATACTCAAATAAACAGCAGTTTGTTAATATCCTCACATTTGAAAATGTTTTACTATGGTGTTTCAGTTTTACAGTCATATATCCATTTTAGTTTTTAAAGCAAACCTCTCAGGAAAAAAAAAACATGCACAAAAAGGTCTACCTGCAATAGAAGATGCATGCCACTCTTACTGCCTGCATTGTTGAACACTGACGTATTCAAGAAAAATCTTTCTCTGAAGTATGTTGAGAAACAGACACTTCCATGAGTGTCAATCTGCTATATCCCCTGCTGTGCCTTAATGTTTCCTACCACTGAATTCACATTACTAAAGGAAACAATAGTAATGTTAATATTTCTGGAAGAAACCAATAAACATAGCAGGGGACCAAAAATATCAACACTCCTGCAAGCGTCCATTTTTTTACAGACTTCAAAGGAGGATTTTCTTTAGTAGACCTAAAGCTGGCTATACATGGGTCAGTTTTCTTTTCATTTAACCAGTGAGTTGAAGGAAAAAAAAACTTACCCGATTCCACCATCCACAAATTGGGTGTGGGGAATGGGGGAATCCTGCCCACTGTCCTTCTGTGACACTAATCAAACAAGAATATACTGACAGGGCAGTTGAACAGAAGTCAAACAGTATTTTGATCTTCAAATTCTGATCCATATATAGCACGCTT
This sequence comes from Staurois parvus, assembly GCF_062004578.1. Classification (NCBI taxonomy): domain Eukaryota; kingdom Metazoa; phylum Chordata; class Amphibia; order Anura; family Ranidae; genus Staurois; species Staurois parvus. The sequence goes on from NW_028317951.1 coordinate 10,160,365, forward strand.
TAGTGAGCACTTTTTTTTCTGATAGGATCACTTTAAAAGGAATCATAATCATTTACATTTTTTTAAATCATCAGATTCAATTAAATAACACGTGTGATAGTGTTTCAAAGAACATTATATACTGTAGTGTGCAGATATGTACATAGAGGCATCCATATTTTCTCATTCATATGCACTTTGTGATTTCTTTCTTAATAGTGCTGAAAAATAATTGTTTTTTTTTTGTTCCTCTCTCTCTTGCTGCACACCTGTCAGTCAAGTACAACTGATTAAAACTCAAGAATCTCTCTGTGTGGCTGAGAATCATAGAGGAATCATGGATTGCAGTAAAAATAGGATACTCTATAAAATACTGTATGTATATGTAAAGCCATAATAAAAACAGTGCAGTAAGTATGTAAGAATGTGAGTCGTATTGAAATAATTCTAAAAGTGAACTTTAGACAGATATAAAACCACAAATTACAGTGTATGTCCACCCAAAACTTTTATTTTTTAAGAACTAATGTTAGATTTTACTGCTAACCATGGGTCCATCAGAGATTTCCTCCCACTTCTCACATACTAGTGACAATAGCTTCAGTAGAGAGCAAGAAAGGGAACATTTTCAATAGCAACACAAACAGAAATAAAAATGCTTTTGGCTGAAATTTAATTTTATGGGGCTGCATATTACATTCAACTAGCATTAGTATGCTGTACCTCAAACTGTTGTGATATCAGTCTGTCATGCTCTGTGCAGCAGCACTCAACCAGGCAGAGGGGGTACAGCAGCAGAAGCCAATCAGACTCTGTTGCCTGCACAGATATTGACAGGGAACAGACTGATGGGAGGAGAGAGTTGAGTTAGCAGAGTTGAAGAGTTATTACTTTGTTGCTTCCTTCATTGTCCAATCCATAGGCTGTGGGTAGGGTGGTGACACCACTGAATACTTAATTCGATGAGAGAAAAAGTCTTGTCATCCATACAGCTCTGTTGTCTGCAGAAATTTAAGTTAAAGTGGACTAAAGAAATTACAAATCCTTTAGCAAAGAAGACAGTCTCCTATGTATATTTCAACAATATATTTAGCTGCTTACCCGAAGTTCAGCTTTAAGGAATACACTAGATAGAAACCAAAATAGTTTATTTGCATAATATTGACTATATTCCCCATTTAAAAAGACCCTGCCATCAACTTAAACACATTGCAGATAGCAACACAGGAAAATCAGATATTTAAATGCTTACCTGCTGTGTTTTTTCTTTCTATAACTTTCAATGTGCATTTGAACCTATTAGAAAATCTGGCTAGTCAGTTTTCTAGCACAAACCCTTTTCTCCTTGCACATCATAGCCCTCTCCTCTTCTGGAAGTATGTAACTACTGTCTGTGCTGGCCAGAGTCATCAGCCTATCCCCCACCTCCCTGAATAACCTTGTATTTATATTTTATGTAGGGGGAGGAGTTTATATTCTAGATTGTTTCTTGAATGACAGTTCTGAGTCTGCTGGTTCTGCTGACATCATATTCAGGATGGCAGGGCAGCAACAGGCCAAGGCCATTTGGATGTCTGCAATCTTATAATATTTTTGCTGAATTTAATGTTCTGGTTACAGGGTCTCTTTAAATACCAACCAGTATGTTTGTATCTACTAATCACAATATGGTAATTTGTTAAAGGGTAAAGCTAGTAATTAGAGACCAGTGCAGCTTTCCTTCTTACTGCTGTAATCATGAAATTGATTTTTCCAGTCCATCATGTAGTTGTTCCAGCGATGGAATTCAGTCTTCCACTGTCGTTCTGCTTCATCAATATTTCCTGAAAAAAAAATTACAACAAATGTATTAATCTAAATTTGAATATATGGGGGGATTTACTAAAACTGGGGCACTCAGAATCTGGTGCATTTGCGTATGGTAGCTAATCAGCTTCCAGCTTCAACTTGTTTTTTTAAACTTTGACAATAAAACCTGGGAGTTGATTGGTTTCTGTGCAGAGCTGCACTAGATTTTGCACCATGCAGTTTTAGTAAATGACCCCCTATGTGTTTACATTAATTGAAAAAAAATGAGTATTAGTGACTTTGTATTCTTAAAATACAGCGATCCTGGATAGTCAAGAATATGAAAAATGTTTTTCCTGAAAGAACATGTTTTACCTTGTATGTTTTTAAATGATATTTTCTTATATTGTTTATTTTCTTCCATAAAACCTTGGTATTGGGACTGTCTATCGTATTTATGTTTAGATAGTACTACTTTCCTAGTCAATTAAACTTCACAATCTGCTAATGTAATTTTAACAGAATGATAATGCTTTTTAAGTGCCATTTTATCTTTTGCTCACACCTAACGTGGTTAACACATCTAAATGTTTAATAGCTGTTATTAAGCATTTAGCAAATTGTAAGTGAACAAAACATTTGGTAAGGAATTATTATTGTAATTATTAATACACCCCAGTATTTTTCATGTAAAGTTGTTTTACTCTTTTTTTTTTTAAAGTCTTCATCTAATTTTGGATGTGTGCCTTTGATGTGGTTGTGTGAAAAAAATAGTACACCCCATGGAAATTGTTTTCATCATATTTAACCAGGCAAATGTTAGATCCCTATTCATACAGTGCCTACAGATAAAGATAATATACTTCAGTAAAAACACAGAGAAATGTGCTTTTCATTATATCATTCAACATAAAATACCAATAGATTTAATTGTGTACTGTTTTTACCACTTTTTCAGGTAAAGTTCAGTTGCAACATGTTTGTAGGTTTTCTTGCATGAGCAGCCTTATTCAAATGCCCCTGCAGAATGTCAATGTAATTTAACCATTATCTTCCATTTCACCATTCCTTTTGTGGATTTGTTAGTATTCTTTGGATTATTATTTTGTTAAAACATCAATTTCCTATTTAACTTAAACTCTCAGATGGCTCACATTGTCATCCAGCACATATACACTGCTCAAAAAAATTAAAGGAACACTTTGAAAACACATCAGATCTCAATGGAGAAAATTATCAAGCTGGGTATCTATACTGATATTGACTGGGTAATGTGTTAGGAATGTAAGGATGCCCCATCATTTGATGGCAATGAAAATTATCAACCTACGGAAGACTGAATTAAAAACCACCCCAGAAATTAAAGTGAAAAAAATGATGCAGCAGGCTAGTCCATTTTGCTGAAATTTAATTGTAGCAACTCAACATGGTACTCAGTAGTTTGTATGGCCCCATGTGCTCGTATGCATGCCTGACAACATCAGGGCATTCTTCTAATGAGACGACGGATGGTGTCCTGGGGTATTTCCTCACATATCTGGACTAGGGCATCACTGAGCTCCTGGACAATCTGATGTACAATCTGGTGACTTTGGATAAACCGAAACACGATATCACAGAGGTGTTCTATTGGATTTAGGTCAGGCGAGCATGGGGGCCATTCAATTGTATCAATTCTTTCATCTTCCAGGAACTGCCTGCATACTCTTGCCACATGAGGCCGGGCATTGTCATGCACCAGGAGGAACTCAGGACCCACTGTACCAATATAGGGTCTGACAATGGGTCCAAGGATTTCATACCAATACCTAATGGCAGTCAGGGTGCCATTGTCTAGCCTGTAGAGGTCTGTGCTTCCCTCCATGGATATGCCTCCCCAGACCATCACTGACCCACCACCAAAATGGTCATGTGAACAATGTTATAGGCAGTGTAACATGCTCCATGGCTTCTCCAGACCTTTTCATGTCTGTCACATGTGCTCAGGGTGAACCTGATTTCATCTGTGAAAAGCACAGGGTGCCAGTGGTGGACCTGCCAATTCTGGTGTTCAATGACAAATGCCAATCAAGCTTTATGGTGCTGTGCAGTTAGTACATGACCCACTAGAGGAATTCAGGCCCATAGTCCATCCTCATGGTGTCTGTTGCTGATTGTTTAGTCAGAGACATTCACACCAGTGGCCTGCTGGAGGTCATTTTTTAGGACTGTGTCAGTGCTCATCCTGTTCTCCCTTGCACAAAGGAGCAGATACTAGTCCTGCTGATGGGATAAGGACCTTCTATGGCCCTATCCAGCTCTCCTAGAGTAACTGCCTGTCTCCTGGAATCTCCTTCATGCTCTTGAGACTGTGCTGGGAGATGCAGCAAACCTTCTGGCAATGGCACGTATTGATGTGCCATCCTGGAGGAGTTGGACTGCCTGTGCAACCTCTGTAGGGTCCAGGTATCACCTCATGCTACCAGTAGTGACACGGACCCTAGTCAAATGCAAAAGTAGTGTAAAACAGTCAGACAAGGGAAAACAATGTCAGTGGCCTCCACCAGTAAAACCATTCATGTTTTGGTAGCCGTCTCATTGTTGCCCATCTAGTTCACCTGTTGTTAATTTCATTAACACCAAAGCATCTGAAACTGATTAACAACCCCCTCTGCTACTTTACTGACCAGATAAATATCCCAGGAGTGTAATTGACTTGATGCTATACTTTGATTAAAATGTGTTCCTTTAATGATTTTGATCAGTGTAGATACGATGTAGAATTCATAAAAAATTGTATGGCTGCAAGGGCGCTGAAGCAGTAAAGTATCCCCACACCATAACATTTCCACCACCATGATTAACAGTTGGTATGAGAGTTTTGCAATAAAATGCTTTTTTTGGTCTGTGTCAAACATGTCCACTGCTACCGTTCCAAACAACTTTATCTACAATGCAGCAGTCCAAAAAGCCTGGTTCTTGTTTATATGTTTACAGGCACACTGTAGTCTTGCTTTTCTTTTTGGACAGAAAAGGTTTTTGCCTTCCAGACCAAGATAAATGGATTCATTCTCTTGTAGATGCATGCACTCTGACATCAGCTGTTTCAAGAGTTAACTGCAGATCCCTCAATTAACTGTTGGGGTTCTTGAAGACTCCTTTTTAGTATCAAACAGGCAGCGCTTGGGCTGTATTTGCTAGGCTATCCAGTCCTGAACGAGTTAATGGTTGTTTTGAAAAGTACACCACACTTGTAGATTATTTTTCTCACAGTGGAATGATTAGTTTCAAATAATTTAGTAATTGTTCAAGTCCCCTGCCAAACCCATAGGCATCCACAACTTTATTTCTGATAGCTCTTTTTTTCTTGGAATGATAATACCACACATCTCACTAGCAAAGAGAATACAAGGCCCAGATAGTTCAGGTTTAAATAAGACATGTTCTACTTTCATACTACCTAACAGAGGTTATTTATTGATTTGAAGTGGTAGTAAATGTGAGGCTATACTTACTTTTTTCAATTTGAGAAAACTGCATTTCTGTTGATTTACAAAGGGCGTTCAAGTCAAAGTGGGACTTTTGAGTTTATATAATAAAAAAACAAATTTCAAGGAGTGGAAACTGCATTTATTTTTTTTACATACTCCCATGCTATATTTATACAATAATCCCAGCGTTTAACTAATATCTGGAAAGCTTCAGCATTGAAAGATTCACTTCGTCAATGATTGTGTTCACCGTTCACACAGAAAAATTTGTTTATTGTGCAATTTCATGACAGGTTATGTGTTAATTATGCAGGATAAGGTGTTCCACACACTGATTGTTCACAGAAGTGACTGCATTAAGCTGGGAACCACCACGGCCTGGAGTGTCTTTTCACCGTGCTTGAAGTCTTCTGTAGATTTCTGCAGGTTTTACGCCTTCGTTCATCACCACACACTGTTCCATGCACTCACTAACACTGTTGTCTGCCATCTTGATTAACGGTCTCTGGACTGGCCTGCAACATGTGCACCTCCTATCAGTAATAGGATACACTTGCCATTTACTACTATATATAGTACAGCCATACAAGCATCCCTTTTTATACCTGTAAAAAGTCCCACTTTGACTTGAACGCCTGTGATATGAGTGTGGCAAGCTTGTATAGAATGAATGTATAGATTATAATTGAACGCTTGGTTTCTCTGTTACGGGTATAACAGGTTATTACAGGTCTTGGTTTTGCACTGTTACAAAGTATAACAGGTTATTACAGTTCAGACTTGTTTATGCAGAGGTGGATAAAACTGGTTTTATCTGAAATTATGACTCATTGCCATGAGATAGGGCACACCGTGAGAACAGGCAACTGAGCATGAATACATGCTGTGTTCACGTGCCGGAACTTATCCACTGCGCATATACACGCGTGAAATAACAATTTTATCGTATAAGAAGGGGGGATTTGCGAAGAGAAAACCGGGACTCTATCTTGGTGAGACAGACGTGTCTCGCGGTGTTTTTCCCGGTTTCCTCCTCGCTGATTGCTGGAAGTCCCCCAATCGAGTGATGCTACAATATCCGGTGATGTATTGATGCTTACTCTTTATGATTTATTCTATATATGATTAGCTATAACCTGTAATAGGAAATATTAAATATCAATAAATATACTTTTTTATTTTACCTCAAAAGACTTTGGTCTTTGCCTATCTAGTATGATAGTGAGTGAGCTGTAGACTTAATTTTGAGCAGGTAAAACAATGCCCCTCGTATATTAGGAAAATAAATACCCCATGCCAATTCTCTTTGCTATTTATTAAAGAATATCATCTTTATATGTTGGTACAGTTTGAATGAAGTTCTAAGGTTTGTCTATAAAAATGTTTATCTTTTCATATGACTGTATGCTGGTATGATTATTATTATTAATAAATAAAATAATTTAATAGCATTCTTCTGGACAAAATTGGTCTATATTAGTACTAGATTAAGAATCCTAATAAAAAGCATATGTGCTTTATAACAACACTGAGAAAAGGCAGAAGATTTTCATATGGCTTAACCAGTTAAACACCACCCTATAGCAGTTTTACTGCTACAGGGTGGACTCCCTGCACAAAATCAGAGATATATATATACGTGATCAGCACTCCCGCCGGTCCAGCTATGCTGTGATTTGGTACAGCACCGATCACTCAGCAGATTCAGGCCAATGATGCTGGATCTGCTGATCGGCTGTACTGAATCAGATCTCAGCTTGTGTCTGTGTTTACAGTACACAGGCACAGGAAATTATGCATTTTTCCCTTCCTGGAGCACATTCTGTTCTAGAGAGAGAAGAAAGCCGTTCCACGTGAGTCCAAGCACTACACACATACAGTAAAAGCACTGATAGGTCACATTTAACCCCCTGATTGACACCCAGTTAACCCCTTCACCTCCCTGTTACGAGTGTCATTAGTACAGTGTACAGATTTTTTTACTGATCATTGTATTAGTGTCACAGGCGACTTCAGATAGCATTAGCATCAGTTAGCGTCCCTCCCAGATAGTGTCGGATTCCCTGCCACTACATCAGTCATCACTGTTAACCCTTTGATTACCATGAACTTGCTCACATACACAATAAACCTCCATTGCTAGTATAGTGTCCCCACTAATGCAGCGTTAGCAGGATCAGCCCTAGTCAGCACCTGCATTTAGTCCCTATGCCTAACCCCCCTTTCCCCCTCAGCAAGTGAAGTGTCAGTAGATCACTGTCACTTCATACATTGTACACAAAACTGCAGGGTTAGCAAGATCAGGCCTGATCTCTGCTAGCACTGGCAGGTAAATTTTTTTTTTTTAGCCGTTCAAGCAGTCCCTGACAGCCAGGTTCTCTTTTCCCCATGAGTCATACTAGGTAACTATAAATTTAGTGGCCTAAATGTCCAACAAAAGCTATACTAGCGAAAAGGCCTGCAGGGTTGCTGAGGTGTTACAATTGCATGATGATTCTGATATGCAGCAGAGTGCCAGTACTAGTGCCACTCTATCTTTTGGTGAAATGGCAAGCACCAGCAGCCTAGTACATCCTAGTCTTTTTCATACCAGCACTGCAGTATCACTTGGTGACGTGGCGAGTCTCATAAGTGCAGTAAAAGCTGGTGCGGTGGCTAGCACAAGTAGTGTCCCGCAGCCACTAAGAATTCAAACATAGGCCAGTAGAGCCCATAGTGCCCATAGTGTCCTTCCAGATGTGTTTGCAAATCCTGATTGGCAGCCCACAAATTTTGCAGCACCCGTACTTCCCCCATTCACTGCCCAACCCAGAATTCAGGTGGAAACAGCTAATTTAACTACCCCCCTTGATTTTTTTGGAGCTGTTTTTCATGGCTGATCGGTGTGGATTGATTGTGGATCAAAGCAATTTATATGCAGAACAATTTATCGCAGCCAGCCCAAATTCAAACCTTTCCAGACCATTTGCATGGAAACCTATTATGGTTTCCAAATTTAAAGTTTTTTGGGGCCTAACCCTCAACATCAGCATTACTAAAAAAAATAAATTGTGTTTTGTATTGGTCCACAGACCCAATTCATCATATGCCCATGTTCTCTGCTGCCCTGGCCAGGCAAACAGTAGATATGAGAATATAATGTCATTTATGCATTTCAATGACATTACACTCGGTCTTCCTCGGGGTGACCCTTAATATGATCGGCTCCACAAAATTCAGCCCCTCATAACTCACCTTTACCAGAAATTTGCAGATGTGTATACTCCCGGGCGAAACATCTTTGATGTCTGAAGAGTCCCTCATTAATTTTTCTGGCCGCCTTGAATTCAAACAATTTCTTCTCAGCATCAGGCTATACATGTTATTTTTGGATTTATGAGAGAAAAGATAGTCATGTGGAGCCCCCTGGATGCCCAGACTACATGGGGAGCAAGTTAGTTTGGGACTTGGAGTAGCCCTTTTTCTATATGGAGTACCATTTATATGTGGACAATTTTTATACAACCGTGCCACTATTTAGACATTTGTACAATCTTGGAATTGGCGCATATGGCACCGTATGACATAATCTCCGGGACTTCGCACAACGGCTTGTAAACACTTGTCTTAGAAAGGGGGAGAAAGCCTGCTTGAAAAATGATGAACTGCTCGCAGTGAAGTGGAAGAACAAAGGGATGTTTTCGTCCTGTCTTCCATTCACACAGACATGATCATCCAAATTTCCACGGCAGCTAGTGTTTTTGAGAAGCTCCTCTGTGTCCAGGACTATTTATTTATTTTAGGTACTTATATAGCGTTGTCAATTTGTGCAACTCTTTTTCATATATATTGTACATTCACATCAGTCCCTGACCCTCAAGGGGTGTACAATCTAAGGTCCCTAACTCACATTCATACATACACATACTAGGGCCAATTTTGATATGAATCAATTAACCTACCAGCATGTCTTTGGAGTGTGGGAGGAAACCAGAGTACCCAGAGGAAACCCACGCAGGCACAGGGAGAAAAAGCAAACTCCAGGCAGGTGTTGCCATGGTTGGGATTTGAACCAATGACCCTAGTACTTCCAGGCAGAAGTGCTAACCATTTAACCTTAACATGGGAGGGGTGAACTTCAGAAACTAGATGATGAAGCCAGACTTTCAGTTTCCCATAAAGCCAGGCTCTGGTACAAAAAATTGTCTGTATATTTATTTAAATTGGCTCTGTACAACGCTTTAACAAAGCAACAAAAAAGAAGTGGATCCTTCCTAAAATTCCAGGAAGAGATCATCACAGCCCTTTTGTATCCAGAAGGTACTGTGGCCCAAACCCTCAACCCAGAAGCAGTGAACCAGCTGCATGAGAGGCATTTTTCAGATGCCATTTCTGGTACCTTAACCCAAAAGTCACTCCAAAAAAGATGTTGTGTCTGTAGCAGACACAGAATTAGGCGTGACACCCACTCTTTTTGTCCTTCTTGTCCTGGCCAACCTGGTCTCTGCCTCAAGGTCTGTTTCCTTGCTATCATACAGTGGGGCAAAAAAGTATTTAGTCAGCCACCAATTGTGCAAGTTCTCCCATTTAAAAAGATGAGAGAGGCCTGTAATTGGCATCATAGGTAGACCTCAACTATGAGAGACAAAATGAGAAAAAAAATCCAGACAATCACATTGGCTGATTTGGAGAGAATTTATTTGCAAATTATGGTGGAAAACAAGTATTTGGTCACCTACAAACAAGCAAGATTTCTGGCTCTCACAGACCTGTACCTTCTTCTTTAAGAGGCTCCTCTGTCCTGCACTCATTACCTGTATCAATGGCACCTGTTTGAACTTGTTATCAGTATAAAAGACACCTATCCACAGCCTCAAACAGTCACACTCCAAACTCCACTACGGTGAAGACCAAAGAGCTGTCGAAGGACACCAGAAACAAAATTGTAGACCTGCACCAGGCTGGGAAGACTGAATCTGGAATAGGCAAGCAGCTTGGTGTGAACAAATCAACTGTGGGAGCAATAATTAGAAAATGGAAGACATACAAGACCACTGATAATCTCCCTCGATCTGGGGCTCCACGCAAGATCTCACCCCGTGGGGTCAAAATGATCACAAGAACGGTGAGCAAAAATCCCAGAACCACACGGGGGGACCTAGTAAATGACATGCAGAGAGCTGGGACTAACGTAACAAAGGCTACCATCAGTAACACACTACGCCACCAGGAACTCAGATCCTGCAGTGCCAGACGTGTCCCCCTGCTTAAGCCAGTACATGTCCGGGCCCGTCTGAAGTTTGCTAGAGAGCATTTGGATGATCCAGAAGAGGACTGGGAGAATGTCATATGGTCAGATGAAACCAAAATAGAACTGTTTGGTAGAAACACAACTCGTCGTGTTTGGAGGAGAGAGAATGCTGAGTTGCATCCAAAGAACACCATACCTACTGTGAAGCATGGGGGTGATTCTTCCAAATCAGCCAATGTGATTGTCTGGATTTTTTTTCTCATTTTGTCTCTCATAGTTGATTCTACCTATGATGCCAATTACAGGCCTCTCTCATCTTTTTAAGTGGAAGAACTTGCACAATTGGTGGCTGACTAAATACTTTTTTGCCCCACTGTACACTAGTGGGTATTAGTATAGGGTAAATCACAGCACAGTTTAGGGCACATACATACACAGGGTCTCAAATGATGTTAAATAAGTGTCAGGAAACTGGCTATCACATTTTGAGAGACCCTAATATCTGGATGCCAGTTTAAAAAAAAAAAAAGTAAAAAAAATGGCAAAATAAAAAGTAAATGTAAAATTAAAAAAACAAAAATAGTTATATTATTGAGTTACTGTTTTATTGTTAACCATTGCTGTTGTCTTTGCAGGAATGTCATTCAGCTGCTGCAGCACCGATCTGTTTATTTTGACAGCAACAGGGGCTTGCTCTCAGAATATGCTGCTTCAGCATATATATTTTTTTAATTTTTTGGCAGAGATCTCTTCATCCACATTGACCAATGTGAATTGAGGAATCTCTTAGGTTCTTTCTTTTTCAATCAGCTCATGGGCTGAACAAAAAAAAAAAGAACTTTTAATTTATGCCCATCATTAGAAGTGGGTGGATGCAGGGCGGTATACTCTAATGGTGGGCATACCACACACTTTTCCTAGCATAGATTTCTTCTCTTTTTTTTCATTCAGCCCACAGGCTGCATAAAAAAAAACATACGATGTATTGGTACGTCACTGGACTTTGAGTGGTTATACCAGGATAATGCCTGCAGCTGCTAGGCTGCCAAAAAGCTTCACACATGCGGTATCCCTATACTCACAAGAAGTAGCAGAATATACACTATATTGCCAAAAGTATTGGGATACCCCTCCAAATTATTGGATTCAGGTGTTCCTAACACCTCCATGGCCACAGGGGTATAAAATCAAGCACCTAGGCATGCAGACTGCTTCTACAAACATTTGTGAAAGAATGGGTCGTTCTCAGAAGCTCAGTGAATTCAAGAATGGTACCGTGATAGGTTGCCACCTGTGCAATAAGTCCATCCGTGAAATTTCCTTGCTACTAAATATTCCACAGTCAACTGTTCGTGGTATTATAACAAAATGGAAGCAACTGGGAACAACAGCTATGCAGTCACAAAGTGGTAGGCCAGGTAAAATGACAGAGCAGGGTCAGAGCACAGTGAAAACAAGTCGCCAACTGTCTGCAGAGTCAATTGCTAAAGACCTCCAGATCTGTGGCCTTCAGATTAGTGCAACAACAGTGTATAATAGGTTTCCATGGCTGAGCAGCTGCATCTAAGCCTTATTTCACCAAGTGCAATGCAAAGCATTGGATGCCACTGGACACAATAGCAGTGGAGACATGTTCTCAGGAGTGACAAATCACACTTTTCTGTCTGGCAATCCCATGGACATGTCTGGGTTTAGCGGTTGCCAGGAGAATGGTACTTGCCTGACTGCAGTGTGCTATGTGTAAAGTTCAGTGGAGGGGGGATTATAGTGTGGGGTTGTTGTTCAGGGGTTGGGCTTGGCCCATTCTTTCCAGTAAAGCCAACTCTTAAGGCGTCAGCATACCAAGACATTTTGAACAATTTCATGCTCCCAACTTTGCATGAACAGTTTGAGGATCCACATGGAAGAAAAATATATTTGAAATATATTTGAAATATATTCTTCCCAAATATATTGACATATATTTTAAATACTGCGTATTCAATAAATATATATATATAGCATGCTGAAATGCATTTTTTATTTATTTCAAAATATATGAAAAATAAAATATGAAGAATAAAAACGCATTTCAACATACAGTGTGTATGTATGTTTGTGTGTGTATGTGTGTGTGTATATATATATATATATATATATATATATATAATATAATATAATATATATATTTTTTTTTAAATATATTGGATACGGCCAAAATTGTCATATTTTAAATATATGTCAATATATTTGGGAAGAATATTTTTAAAATATATTTTTCTTCCATGTGGGATGGCCCCTTCTCTTTCCAATATAACTATGCACCAGTGAACAAAGCAAGATCCATAAAGACATGGATCAGTGAGTTTGGGGCGGAGGGACTTTACTGGCCTGCATAGAGTCCTGACCACAACACCTTTGGCATGAATTAGAGTGGAGACTGCAAGCCAGGCCTTCTTGTCTGACATCAGGGCCTAACCTCACAAATGTGCTTTTGGAAGAATGGCCAAACATTCCCATATACACATTCCTAAACCTTGTGGACAGCCTTCCCGGAAGAGTTGAAGCTGTTATGGCTGCAAAGGGTGGGCCAACTCAACATTGAACCCTACAGACTGAGACTGGGATTCCATTAAAATTCATGTGCATGTAAAGGCAAGAGTCCCAATACTTTTAGGAATTTAGGAATATAGTGTATGTACAGTGGGGCAAAAAAGTATTAAGTCAGCCACCAATTGTGCAAGTTCTCCCACTTAAAAAGATGAGAGAGGCCTGTAATTGGCATCATAGGTAGACCTCAACTATGAGAGACAAAATGAGAAAAAAAATCCAGACAATCACATTGGCTGATTTGGAGAGAATTTATTTGCAAATTATGGTGGAAAATAAGTATTTGGTCACCTACAAACAAGCAAGATTTGGCTCTCGCAGACCTGTACCTTCTTCTTTAAGAGGCTCCTCTGTCCTGCACTCATTACCTGTATCAATGGCATCTGTTTGAGGTTGTGGACAGGTGTCTTTTATACTGATAACAAGTTCAAACAGTCACACTCCAAACTCCACTATGGTGAAGACCAAAGAGCTGTCGAAGGACACCAGAAACAAAATTGTAGACCTGCACCAGGCTGGGAAGACTGAATCTGCAATAGGCAAGCAGCTTGGTGTGAACAAATCAACTGTGGGAGCAATAATTAAAAAATGGAAGACATACAAGACCACTGATAATCTCCCTCGATCTGGGGCTCCACGCAAGATCTCACCCTGTGGGGTCAAAATGATCACAAGAACGGTGAGAAAAAATCCCAGGACCACACGGGGGGACCTAGTGAATGACCTGCAGAGAGCTGGGACCAACGTAACAAAGGCTACCATCAGTAACACACTACGCCGCCAGGGACTCAGATCCTGCAGTGCCAGACGTGTCCCCCTGCTTAAGTCAGTACATGTCCGGGCCCGTCTGAAGTTTGCTAGAGAGCATTTGGATGATCCAGAAGAGGACTGGGAGAATGTCATATGGTCAGATGAAACCAAAATAGAACTGTTTGGTAGAAACACAACTCGTCGTGTTTGGAGGAGAGAGAATGCTGAGTTGCATCCAAAGAACACCATACCTACTGTGAAGCATGGGGGTGGCAACATCATGCTTTGGGGCTGTTTCTCCACAAAGGGACCAGGACGACTGATCCATGTACAGGAAAGAATGAATGGGGCTATGTATCGTGAGATTTTGAGTGGAAACCTCCTTCCATCAGCAAGGGCATTGAAGATGAAACGTGACTGGGTCTTCCAACATGACAATGATCCCAAACATACCGCCCGGGCAGTGAAGGAGTGGCTTCGTAAGAAGCATTTCAAGGTCCTGGAGTGGCCTAGCCAGTCTCCAGATCTCAACCCCACAGAAAACATTTGGAGGGAGTTGAAAGTCCGTGTTGCCCAGCGACACCCCCAAAACTTCACTGCTCTAGAGGAGATCTTCATGGAGGAATGGGCCAACATACCAGCAACAGTGTGTGCCAACCTTGTGAAGACTTACAGGAAACGTTTGACTTCTGTCATTGCCAACAAATGATATATAACAAAGTATTGAGATGAACGTTTGATATTGACTAAATACTTATTTTCCACCATAATTTGCAAATAAATTCTTTCCAAATCAGCCAATGTGATTGTCTGGATTTTTTTTCTTATTTTGTCTCTCATAGTTGAGGTCTACCTATGATGCCAATTACAGGCCTCTCTCATCTTTTTAAATGGGAGAACTTGCACAATTGGTGGCTGACTAAATACTTTGTTTGCCCCACTGTATGTGTGTTTGTGTATATATATATATATATCTGCATCACTAGAAAATTTTACTGTTTCTGTGGCTATGTTGTCCATCTGAAGAATACCTTTCATCTATGCACAGCGCAGTCATTTTGAGGCTTGAAGCAGTATACAGTCTGTAAATATTGTGTAGACATGACAATGTTCTCCAAGATGCTACATTATAAAACAGATCAATTCATTTGAGTCTGTTTTTTAGTGCCTTTTGAGTCCTTGATGGACTCCCAATTTATTAGTCTAGATAATTTCTCAAGTACCCCCAACAGCAAAGTCATTAACATTAATTTAAACACGGTGAAAGAAATACTGAAACCATGAACTGTCAGGAACTGCAAATCTAGATGTTGAATTGACCTGGTGCATTTTTAAAAATTGTGTAATGTTTTGATATGTGATTAACGAGGTCCATGTACCCCAGATATATGGAAAACACAGGTGATGCTGGATATATACAGTATACTCACATATAAGTCCAGACTGCAATTATTCTGGGCAGTTTAATACCTTTATATGTTTTGGATGTGTCAAATACTGTATATAGTTTATTGAATTGTCTATCACTGTGGTTTCTATTACTATGTTCTAGTCTCCTCCCTGTCTGCTCATTCCTTAGTGTCTTTATCACATTGCATTTTTCCCCTGGTATACCCTTCATCCCCTTAGTTCCAGTTCTAAATATACCCATGGCATGTGTGAGCAATATACTATTTAAATGACAATTTTGTGTAGAAAAAAAAGATGTAATTTTCCAAAAACTTGTAGTAAAAAAAAAATCTTCCATGGACTCAACATGACTCTCAGCAAATATCTTAGGGTGTCTACTTTCTGAAAAGGTGTCATTTGGGGGTATTTGTACAGCATTGGCATTTTAGCACCTCAAGAAATGTGATAGGCAGTCAGAAAGTTAAAAAACTGTAAATTCCAGTATCCATACCATAGTTTTTAGACGCTTTAACTTTCACATAAACCAATAAATATACACCTATTGGGATTTATTTTTTACCAAAGACGTAGCAAAATACATTGTGGGCTAAATGTATGACTAACTTTCAGTTTGTTGGATATTTTTTATAACAGAAATGAGAAAATATAATTTTTTTTTCAAAAGATTTGGTCTTTTTTTGTTAGCGCAAAAAATAAAATAGGTAATTAAATACCACCAAAAGAAAACTCAATTTGTGTGGAAAAAAAGGACATAAATTTTGTTTGAGTACATCATTGCATGACCATGCAATTTATCGTTGAAATAGCAGAGCGCCGGGGTGTGGCCTGATCGGCATGGTGTGAAGACGTCTGGGCTCTGAGCTCCGGCAGCCCTGGGCAAATTCCTGTACACAGCAGCAATCTCCAGCCTCCCTGCTCTCTCCAAATTATGCCTTCCAAACGCTGAACTTCCTCATACCCTCCCGAAGGCAGCGGATCGCGAGCAGGTGGGCTCCAGATGTTTTTCACTACGCACCCAGCCGGCACCATTGACCTCCTCGCAGGTACTGTGCCCTAGTCCCTTATCTCCCTCCTACTCAGTGGACAGGTCTCCCCATCTAGCAGAGCTTGACACCACAGAAGCTGACTGGGACATCAAGGAACATTTCAGAGCTCTCCCTACTAAGGCGGACATTCAACAACTCATTGCAGCTGTGGAGCTCTCATGCAAGCAGGCTATAGAAGAGATCAGGGAGGACACTGTCGCCCTGGGGAATAGAGTAGAGGCTCTGGAGACTAATCATGAAGATGTATTTAACGCCTTATTAGACCAATTGGATGACCATGAGAACAGGGATAGGAGACAGAATATCTGTATTTATGGCCTTCCTGAGGCAACCCGCACACCTGACCTGTTGCCTACTGTGCAAGGCCTGATTTGCCAAGTCTTGGGGGACTGCTCCTGAAATGATTGAATTAGACAGGGTCCATAGAGCCCTCCTACCTGTTCCTCAAGCTGCAGATAAACCACAGGATATCATTTGCAAATTGCATAGATATTCTGTGAAAGAAGCGATCATGAAAGCTGCTCACAACTTGCCACATATCGATTTTGATGGTGCCAGCATAGCCCTTTTCCCAGATTTATCCAGGAGGACTCTCATGCAAAGGCGTGCTGTTCGCCCCCTGTTAGTCGCCCTGCTCGCAGTCAACATGCCTTACCGACGGAGTTTCCCTTTCCATCTGACAACTTCTGAGAATGGAAAGATTGCAATCCTACTTACTAAGGATGACCTATCTTACAACACTGGAACTTTCACCAACTGATTTCCCAGACTAGAGATTGCATAGTTCCATCCCGCTTCTGCAACGTCCAGATCGCTGGCAACAAGCGTCTTCTAGACCGCACAAGGGAAACCGCACAGGTCGCAGGGGTCTAGACTCTGCTTCTTCTCTCCCAGCATGATTTTCCCTTGATCTCTTGAGCAAGGGGCTCCTCGCCCGCATTCGTTGCTCTGACGATTGTGGTTGGACTCAATTTCCTTTCTCCCTTTGCTTGCTTATTGCATTTTCATTGAACATCTGCTATGGCTGTTATTCGGTAGTTCATACGAGAAACGCATTTGTCGACTTTATAGCTGCATTGGGTCTTCTAATGTTGCACTTAGTTTTATAACAGCACGGTATCTGTTCTCATTTGCACTGCTGCTGTTTTCACTGCTTTGTATATTGCTATATTTAATTAGATTTGCCCAGGGGTTGCTAAGTAGTTTTTTGCAATGTCCTTGGTCATTTCCCCCACATTAGGCCAGTCCTCTGGTGGAGGACTTACATTCTGCGATTTTGCAGTGGGGGTGACACCCTCGGCAAGAGGTTCCTTTCCTCTTTTCAGCGGTATCATCCCTTTAGGTGGTCTGCCTTTTCCCCTGTGGACCTTATTGTTTTTCTTTTTCTCTTTTTGCTTTTTTTACTGGTTCAATATGTTTTTCATCCGGGTTATTGAAAGGATCTGAACTCATCTGTTTGATAATGCTTATTCAATGTATTTAGTCCTGCTAATCTGGAGAAGTAGTATACTATACATAGTCGGTTGTGCACCCCTTTTATGTTGTTGCTATGGCAAATTGAACATCTTGTCCTATAATGTTTGGGGGCTTTGCTCCCCACAAAAGAGGGGTTGCATTTGGCAGTAATTGCGTCACCTGTCCCCAGATGTTATATTCTTGCAGGAGATGCACTTCACTGTCAACTCTATTCCCCACATGCCTCTTGTGACTTTTGACCAATGGTATCATAGTACATCCCCTATAGCTAAGGCCAGGGGGTTTCGATAGCTATCCGGAAGTCCTGCTCCTTTTCTCTTTTGTCTCAGCAAATTGACCCTGAGGTCCGTTTTCTATCTCTTAAAGGTTTAATAAATGGTCATAAATATACCTTTGCAGCGATTTATGCCCCAAATTCCCGCACTGTTAATTTCCTATCTACTAATCTTAAAAAAATTGATGGACTTTAGGGAAGGCATGGTGATTCTAGGGGGTGATTTTAATATTGCTCTGGACCCTTGTCTGGTCACGTCCTCTGGCAAAAAGTCTCTATCCTATCATGCGCTAAAGCACGTTAAACCGCTTTTGTGTGCTCTTCACTTAGTGGACAGCTGGTGGGTGATGCATGCCCAATATAATTCAGCTATTATTCAAAGACGCATGATTCCTACTCACATCTAGATATCCTTTTTGACCAATTTTATCTGCGTAATGTGGCTTCGTCTTCAATTGGTTCCATAAAAATTTCCAATCATTCTCCTGTGATGTTGTCCATTCATTCCACAGCTGCTTACCAGACTGAAAAGGTATGGAGACTTAATGAGAACCTGCTGGATGACCCAGGTGTTTTCAAAGCGGTCTCTCTCGCTCACTACAATTTTACTTCAAAACTAATTCCTCTGGAGATGTGTCCACATACAGGCGATTTAGGAAGGTCACAAAGCACTGATTAGGGGTTAACTGATAGTCCATGGCTCTCGGGTTAAAAAAAGAAAAACAAAGGGAGATTGTGGAATTGTTGGATAAAATTCATGCCCTAGAACTTAAACATAATACATGCTTTGCCCCTTCGGACGCTTAGGCACTAGATACCTTACGCACCACACTCTCTCAGTGCTTGGACAGTAGAACCAGAGACAAACTTAGATTATATGCCCACCGCTTCTATGAACATGGGAACAAATGTGGCTTTACATCATGTTCATGGCTTGACAACACAGACTGGATGGGTGGAAGACACTCATGCTATTGCTGCACTGTTTAAACAGTGTTATGCCTCTCTTTACAACCTCCCTACCAACTCCCTTACTGTGGATGAGGTGACTCAGACTACTACTGTGCAGACCTACATACAGGACTCCATTTTCCCTGCTTTCCCCTCTCATATTATTGAAGAACTAGAATGCCTGATAACTGCTGAGGACTTGGGAAAGGCTTTTTCTGCCCTTTCCTTGGACAAAAGCCCGGACCAGATGGCTTCACTAATCAATATTATAAGAAATTCTTCTCTATCCTTGGTAGCCCACTCTGTAGTTATCTTATCTCTATCACCACTAACAACCCATTGCCTTCAGAGGCTATCCTGGCCTATATCACCATATAGCCGAGCAAGGACTCTCAATATTGTGCCAACTATAGGCCCATTACTTTACTGAATTCCAGCACTAAGCTGTTAGGCAAGATTCTGATGGTTCGCCTACAGGACCCTATTGTGGAACTGGTTCACTCGGATCAGACTGGTTTCATGGTGGGTCGTGAGACCAGAGACAATACAATCCGGGCTTTACATATTGTCAGGGATCGTCCTCTCACCGGCACACATCTATGCACCGGCGCCGGATCCCAGTCAGCCGTGACTGTGCACGTGCGCATGCGCGGGAGCATGTGGTTACCTACATGCGCACCAGAGTGCAAATCATCGCAAGGCAGGCTATTTAAATCACCAATACACTTTAGCCTATGACTTCGGGTCTACAATGTCCTGCACTCCATAACCTGATTCTGTTGCCTGTATATGATCTGACCCTGACTAAGAACTCTGCCTGCACCGACCCGGCTTATCCTTGACTATCCGCTTGCCTGCTCCTTTGTATCTGATCTGCCTGATTGATCCTAACCTGGCTTGTCTGATGCTGCTACACATACATTCCTACAATCCGCACCTGGCTTGTATCCTAGTTGCCGCCATACCTACCTGCTGCTGCACCAACTTTCCTGCATCTGCACCTGGCCTGTATCACGGTTGCCACCATACCTAGCTGTTGCTGCACCTACGTTCCTGCGTCCACACCTGGCCTGTATCCCGGTTGCCGCTATACCTACCTGCTGCTGCACCTACGTTCCTGCATCTGCACCTGACCTGTATCCCGGTTGCCTCCATACGTACATGCTGCTGCACCTACGTTCCTGCATCCGCACCTGGCCTGCATCCTGGTCTCCCGGGTCATCACCTGCCTACAGTCATCTTAAGACCCACCAGGCACTCGTGCCACTCTTGGCTCAGTGCCCTCTGTCCCAACTATCAGGGGCTTTGCACGGGAGTAGTAAAAGGATGCCCTCTTCTCCACATCAGGCTCTCCAACCAGGTATGTGACACATATATTACATTGGGCACAACATGATCATGCTCACACACCTTCCGTTGTACTTTCAATGGACACCGAGAAGGCATTTGATCGTGTGAACTGGGCCTATATGACAGAAGTGCTATGAGGCCTAGGACTTGGTGAACGGATGATGGGCTGGATTTTAGCCTTATATTGAGAACCTAAAGCCCATGTGAAGGTGAACGGTACACTCTCTGCTCGCTTTGATTTTCATAATGGGACTAGGCAAGGTTGCCCTTTGTCCCCTTTGTTGTTTGCCCTGGTCCTACAGTCCTTTTTATGGAGAGTCTGAAATCATCCGGACATTTCAGGGATCCGTATTGGGTCTACAGAACATAAGCTGTTGGCCCATGCTGATGACCTTCTTTTTTATTTGTTGAAACCCCATATCTCTGTCCCGGTACTTATGACAGAACATCAACAGTTTGGCATTTTATCCAACTTTAAAATAAGTTATAATAAGTCTGTTCTGCTTCCCATCCATGTTCCACCCCCATTGGCTGAATCATTGCAGCAGTGTTTCCCCTTCGTGTGGCGGAGGGACTCTTTATCGTACTTGGGGACTCATATTTCTCCAGACCTTAAACTTTTATATGACCTTAACTACGGCAAGTTGCTGATTGGCATATTAAAGGACTTATAGCAATGGCGGATCTACCCCTTGAATTGGTTTGGTCCAGTGAGTGTCTTAAAAATGATGATCCTACCAAGGATGATATACTTTTTATAAACTATACCTATTACCTTGCCCCAGACCTTCTTTAAATGGCTACGTAGAGCATTTCTGACTTTTATCTGGCATGATAAGCACCCCAGATTGGCATACAACATCTTACGTAGACATAAGATGGACAGTGGAGTAGGGCTCCCGCACATGGCTTTATATTATAAAGCCATGGCTCTGATGCGCATTCTAAATTAGCAGCATGATGTCCCAACTAAACAGTGGATTTGATTAGAGAAATCAATGACAGGGAGGAATCTAGCAGGTGCTCCTTGGATCCCAGCTGCTTCCAGAGGACTTTCTGACTAGACGTCACCCCTGACTCAAACCACATTGGCAGTTGGGGATAGAATGAATGGGTCCGGATTATGTTCTTCTGGGACATCCCCATTAGCTTTACTGGAGGGTTACCCTTGGTTCCCACTGGGAGAGGATCCTGGATTTGTTCACTCCTGGAGAGTGGATGGAGATTTTTCCAGTGCTAAATTACATGTCTTACAAGCTGCGCATGGGACTTTCCCACTTGTGGATTGGAGGCACTGTCAACTGACTCATTTCTTAACTGGTTTGACCCCTAAGCTGTGACCTAGACATGCCCTTACACCATACAAATCTATGTGCACTAGACTCCCAAACTCTAGACATTTATTATCCCAAATGTATAAACTAGTTTTGAGTATGGCTACTACGTTGGTTTCGTATTACATAAGGGAATGGGAGAAGGAACTGGGCTTGGAATTTACCCCCCCCCCCCCTCAGATACATAGGATTATTAAATTGATGCATACTTCCTCCATCAGTTCCTGTATCCAGGAGTCTTCTTATAAATTTCTCACTCAATGGTATAATATATGGAAAGGTAGTGCAGCGCTTCACGAATAACATAAAATGCAATATATACACTAAGATAACCACACATGAATAAACAGTGACTATAAGAAGTAATGATAACAATATCCGTGCCCCCCTCACTCCCACTCTATACAATGGTGTGTGAGGTAGGTAGATAGATCAAATGTGAAAAAAGTTCTGACACAGTAAGTGGTGGTGATAGTAAAACCTCATGCAAGGTGCATAGATAAAACTCTGGTGATGGTGAGTGACAATCCTCCTCTGGCTGAATTGCCCCCTCACCTTAATACAGTGACCCAGAAGGGCCTTCACGCCTTCAAGATCACAAGTGGGATCTTAACCACACATGCTGACAGACAAGCTCCTCCAAGACTTGCAAAGATTCCACTGAGATGCTTAATCTCACTAAACACCTTAATAAAGATCTAGAGAAAGCAGACCAGGAAGTGCAATATAGAAAATCTAAAAAATACCAGAGAGACCTCCAGGATCTGAGGAAAGGTCAAGTGTTCAAATGGCAAGCAAACAACAATGATATTGAAACTAGCTCGGTTAAGACCACCCTACCACCCATTAGGAGAAATGAAGATAATATGTCACATAAGGAATCTACAAGAGGAACCCATGTAGCCCAGCAGAATACATACAATAATAAAAATCATCATTCGGCTAGAATTGATCGGCCACCCACCTTCAGGGGTAATAACTTCAGAGGCCCCAGAGGGAGAGGTTTCCATCAAGGTCCAAGACCCTATCAAGGTCCAAGACCCTATTACCCATCTAATAGGTCATATGGACATCCTAGACAAAACCAATATCCACAATATCCACCATATCAGGATAGACCACCGTATGATAATTCCTATCAAACAACTGGGTGGCAACCACCAGGTTATGATGATAGAAGTCCAGTACAGACCTACAATCGGTTTGAACCTTTAAGATCCGACTATGAGCCCAAAGATTTTTTAGATCGGGACATGAGGGAATGCAGCCCCATGATGGAAAAGAGAAGAAGTCCTCCCAAAGGAGGGGGTGCAGGGGAGGCTTCAAAAAACAAAAGAAAACGAGGCCAGTTGTCACGATCTGGGTCAGGTTCAGAGACCAGTTGCTACAGCAGTTGTAAGGCTTACCTGAAACCAGCAGGATTGGTACACCAGCGGCCCACCCTGGGAATAACGCAGGCTCATCTGAGGTGCGGGGTCTAAGCATCCACCGGTCTTCCCCAGAGCTCCTAATGGTGGAGATGGATTTGGCTGCGTGTGAATGCCAGGTCGCAGATCTCAGGATCACCCCACCAGGGAATGAGTAGGCTGGAAACCAAAGCGGATCAAACAGTTCAGGGATCAAACAGAAGCAGAGTCAGTCACAAGCCAAGGGTCGGTCACCAATTGTAGTAGATAGGATGAGGCAGAATCGTAGTCAGTAGCAAGCCAAAGGTCGGTAACGTAGATGAAGACAGCAGCAGGAACATAAGCAGGATATTGGCTGGTAAGGCACAATAATCTGGCAACCAGGAAGTGCAGAGACATGGCTTTTATAGGAAGTTCATGGGAGGAGCAAGGAGTTCAAGGTTCAAGACAAAACAGGGGAAAGGCAGGATCATCCAAAGAATTGTCAAGGGAGCTGTCCAGCATTCCAGGTGGCTCAGTGAGAAGAAACACTGTCTCTCACTGCAGAAGGCCCAGGTTCGATTCCAGGCTCTGACAGTACTCCGCTCCTCACAGGAAGTCCCCTGGACGTCTTAGGACCAGGCTTGTGGGGAAACCTCTGGTGGAATTCTCTTGTTAGTCTAGGAGCATGGACATTTTCCTCAGGCTCCCAAGAATTTTCCTCTAGCCCATATCCTTCCCATTGGACCAGATATTGCAACTTTCCTCTAAACATCCTAGAATCAAGAATCTTCTCCACCACATATTCTTCTTCGCCCTGTACCTCAACAGGTGGAGGAGGTGGAAGAATTCTTCCAGAGAAAGGATTTTCATGAAATGGTTTGAAAAGCGATACATGAAAAACTGGGTGAATCTTCATACTGTCAGGAAGTTTTAAGCGAAAGGTAACTGGGTTGATCTGAGCAGAAATCTGAAAAGGACCAACAAACTTTTGACCCAACTTAGCAGATGGCACATGCACCTTCAGATTCTTTGTTGATAACCAAACTTTGTCACCCACATGAAACATAGGAAGTGCTCTCCGGTGTCTGTCAGCAGCCTTTTTGTAATATTCCTGAGCTTCCCTCAAAGTCTCAATCAATTTCTCTTGAATCTCCTGCAATGTAGTTAGTCTGTTGGTAACAGCAGGAATTGGAGTGGTGATAGGGAGACCAGGAATAAAAACTGGATGATAACCGTTGTTTAAGTAAAAGGGACTTTGAGAAGTGGAACTATGTTTAGAATTGTTGTATGCAAACTCTGCAGTGGGAAGACAGTCCACCCAGTCATCCTGAAGATAAGTGACAAAACATCGAAGATACTGCTCCATTGTTTGATTAGTTCTCTCAGTCTGACCATTAGACTGGGGATGAAAAGCAGAGGACAGATTGATTGTAACACCCAAGGCTGAGCAAAAGCTTTTCCAAAATTTCGACGTAAACTGCACACCTCTGTCAGACACCACATCATCAGGGATTCCATGCAGTTTAAATACTTCTCGAACCATTAGTTCTGCAGTCTGTTCAGCAGTGGGCACCCCCTTCACTGGAACAAAATGGGCCATCTTTGTGAGACGGTCAACCACCACCAAAATGGTGGTCATTTCTTTTGAGGGAGGTAAATCTACCACAAAATCCATAGAAATAGACCCCCATGGTCTCGATGGAACAGGGAGTGGCTGAAGCAACCCCAAAGGAGAGGCTCAGGTAGTTTTATTGCGTGCACAGGTCAAGCATGAGGCCACATAGCATTTGACATCCTTCTTGTACCCCGGCCACCAAAAGGAACGTGACAACAGTTCTTCGGTCTTAGTAACTCCAAAATGCCCAGCAAGTTTGGAATCATGAACCAACTTGAGAGCTTCCACCCGAACAGATTCAGGTACATAAAGATGATGTCCTTGAATCCAAAAGCCATTTTTGTACACCAGGTTCATGTCCCTAGGAGGATCATTGAGAAGTGGGTCATTCTCATACCCCTCTTTGAGAAGACTCAAGAATGTCTTTGCACTTGTGGCCCCTAGGAAATTCTTTTGTGTTAGGATGGAACATTCGGAGTTGCCCTCCAGGGGAGGCTCGGACAGCATCCTTGATAAGGCATCGGCCTTACCATTCCTCGATCCCGGTCGATATGATATAACAAAATTAAATCTGGAAAAGAATAGAGACCAGCAAGCTTGTCTAGAAGACAATCTCTTGGCGGAACTAATAAATTCCAGATTTTTATGGTCCGTGAGAACAGTTACAGGATGATTAGCCCCTTCTAGCAGATGCCTCCATTCAGAAAAGGCTTCCTTAATTGCCAGTAGCTCTTTATTCCCAATGTCGTAATTTCTTTCGGCTGAGGACATCAAACGGGAGAAGAAGGCACAAGGATGAAGCTGCATCTTTTCACCACTTCGCTGAGACAGGATCGCTCCCACGGCAGAATTGGAGGCATCCACTTCCACTGTAAAGGGTAGTTCAGGATCCGGATGTACCAAAATTGGTGCAGAAGTGAAAAGAGTTTTTAGTTTTTCAAATGCAGCTTGTGCCTCAGAGGTCCACACAAAGGGTACCCCTTTCTTTGTAAGCTGTGTGATTGGAGCTATCACTTTAGAAAAGATTCTTATAAATTTTCTGTAAAAGTTGGCAAACCCGATGAAACGTTGAATTTCCTTAACATTGCCAGGTGCTGACCAATCTACCACTGCTTTGATTTTCTCGGGATCCATGCTCACGCCCTCTGGAGAAATGATATAGCCTAAGAACTGGATCTGGGTTTGTTCATACTCACATTTTTCAAATTTAATGTAGAGTCTATTCTTCCTTAATCTTTCAAAGACTGTGCAAACATGTTTGCGGTGCTCCTCCCAATTATTGGAAAAGATAAGGATATCATCTAGATAGGCAATCACAAATTGGTCCAACAGATCACGAAAAACATCGTTGACAAAATGTTGAAATGTTGCAGGGGCATTGCAAAGTCCAAACGGCATCACCAAGGACTCGAAATGCCCATACCTAGTTCTTAAGGCAGTCTTCCATTCGTCTCCTTGACGAATGCGGACAAGGTTATATGCCCCTCGTAGATCAAGCTTGGTAAAGATCTTGGCAGAGCGAAGTCTTTCCAACATTTCAGAGATCAAAGGTAATGGATAGCGGTTTTTAATAGTAATTTTATTCATGTCTCTGTAGTCAATGCATGGACGCAAGGTGGAGTCTTTCTTTTCAACGAAGAACAGGGCTGCCCCCGCTGGAGAAGTTGAGTGTCTAATAAAGCCCTTCTCCAAATTCTCATCGATCCACACCCTGAGTAATTTTAATTCAGGTTCTGACAGATTGAAGAGGCGGCCAAAAGGTATTTCTGCTCCTGGGAGCAGCTCAATGGGGCAATCATATGGGCGATGAGGGGGTAATAAATCTGCATTCTTCTTGTCACAGACGTCCCGGAACTCATGGTAATGTGTGGGCAAGTTGTCATCACCTTGCGCTTCCTTGGTCGGTGATGAACTTGGTCAGCAAGGTTTTTTGCAATGTTTTTCACAGTGGGAGGATGTAAAATCTATAGTCTGTGCTCCCCAGTTGATGGAAGGATTGTGAGTGGAGAACCAAGGAATGCCCAGGATGATGGGAAACTTGGGTGATGTAATCAGCTGAAAGCTGATGGTCTCACAATGGTCAGCCTCAAACAATAGTTTCAGGGGGACCGTTTTATGGGTAACAGGTCCTGAAGATAAGGGCGACCCATCAACTGTCTCCATATCAATAGGGGTAAATGTGTCTCTTGCTTCAATATTATTGCTGTTGGCAAACTCTATATCCATAAAGTTCCCCCCCGCCCCGGAGTCCAGCATAGCTGAACAGGAGATTTCACGGCCCTCAGATACAAGTTTAATAGGGATAACAAAGTGAGAAAGTAGTGAGTTCACTTTATTCTCTTCAGAAATCAGTGGGGAAACAGACTGGCTTATAGAGTTTGTGTTCAGGCTCAATCACATCAGTCACAGCAATAGTTCTTTTAACCTTGTTAGGACAATTAATTGCATAATGACCAGAATCCCCACAATAAAGACATAAGTTCTCTGAACGTCTTCTCTCTTTCTCCTGGATGGAAATGGATCTCTTGATCGCATCAACCTGCATAGGCTCAGGAGTGTTAGAACCCAGAGAGACTCTTGAATCCTGCTGAACAAATGGACTAGCAGAGAAATGCATGCCCCTATTACTTCCAAACATTCCCAACCTCTCCTTCCTCCTTTCTGTAAGCCTTTGATCGATTCAGATACACAATTGGATAAATTCCTCAAGATCATTAGGAGTATCACCTCTGGCAAGCTCATCTTTTACCTGTTCAGAAAGCACTTGGCGGAACTGGCTCTTTTATGCTGCAGGGTTCCAAGCGGTATCTGCCATCCAACTTCTGAATTCGGCTGTATATTCAGTGACCGAGTGTCTACCCTGCCGCAGACTATGCAATTTTGCTTCGGCAGTAGCACAACGGTTGGGATCATCAAAAACCTGATTCATTGCGGTCAAAAAGGTATCAAAATTATTCAGAATGTTATGGTTCTGCTCTATATAAGGGGAGGCCCAAGCTAGAGTTTCCCCAGTCAGAAGCCCAATAATAAACATTACCTTCTTTTTCTCTGAAGGAAACGCAGCAGGGTACATTTGGAAATATACACGACATTGATTAAAGAAACCCCTGTAGTGGCGGCGGTCTCCATTAAACTTAGATGGTTGGGGCTGGGGCATATGTGAGCTAGGATCATCTCGGTTCAGCAGTTGTCTCTGCAGATTCTGAATCTCTCCCTGTTGCCTTTCTACTATACCTTGCAGTTCAAAAAATGTTTCTTGGTAGGTAACACCAAACTCTTGCAGCTCTGAAATTTGCTGCCTGACAGGAGCCATGGCATTTGCTATAGCGGCCTCCATGTTTTAGACCAGATTATTCTGTCACGATCTGGGTCAGGTTCAGAGACCAGTTGCTACAGCAGTTGTAAGGCTTACCTGAAACCAGCAGGATTGGTACACCAGCGGCCCACCCTGGGAATAACGCAGGCTCACCTGAGGTGCGGGGTCTAAGCATCCACCGGTCTTCCCCAGAGCTCCTAATGGTGGAGATGGATTTGGCTGCGTGTGAATGCCAGGTCGCAGATCTCAGGATCACCCCACCAGGGAATGAGTAGGCTGGAAACCAAAGCGGATCAAACAGTTCAGGGATCAAACAGAAGCGGAGTCAGTCACAAGCCAAGGGTCGGTCACCAATTGTAGTAGATAGGATGAGACAGAATCGTAGTCAGTAGCAAGCCAAAGGTCGGTAACGTAGATGAAGACAGCAGCAGGAACAGTAAGCAGGATATTGGCTGGTAAGGCACAATAATCTGGCAACCAGGAAGTGCAGAGACATGGCTTTTATAGGAAGTTCATGGGAGGAGCAAGGAGTTCAAGGTTCAAGACAAAACAGGGCAAAGGCAGGATCATCCAAAGAATTGTCAAGGGAGCTGTCCAGCATTCCAGGTGGCTCAGTGAGAAGAAACACTGTCTCTCACTGCAGAAGGCCCAGGTTCGATTCCAGGCTCTGACACCAGTAGGACAAGGAGTTTTCAATTTAAGTGGTACAGTATTATCTAAGGAAGAATTAATGGTCCTTGATAAGGGCCTGAAATTTGCCCCCCCAAAACCCATGAATAAATTTGATGTGTATGTTGACACACAACGGTTTATTAGGAAACTTAATATTAAGAAATATTTTTTGAGCCTACCTGGGGCTAAAAAGATTATTGATGATGCCAGTAAAACTCATTTTACCCATACAGTTTTAAAAAATAAGTCCCTTTTTAATCCCTAAATTAGCAATAATAGCCAAATAGATGTCTTTAAGAAATTAGTGACCAATGATCTTGAAAAACTGGAGATTCCACGTATTCGGACGAATAAAGGTATCGAGGTCGGTATAAAAAAACTCAGTAAAAGGGAGGATATAGTTGTTAGACCGGCTGACAAAGGGGGAGCCATAGTGGTTTTATCAAAAGAATATTATTCTAAAGAATTAGCTACACAATTAAATGACAATGAAACATACAAGATTATCCCCAAAGACCCTACATTAAAGTATCATAAAGAATTAGAATCATTGGTTAAAAGAGGGAAGGACAAATATATACTTAATAGTAAGGAGTCCAGATACTTGGTACCTACCACTTGCCGCATACCAGTTATTTATACGGTACCCAAAATTCATAAAAATAGCACTGAACCACCAGGAAGGCCTATAGTCAATGGGATCCAGTCAGTGTTAGCCAGAATGGGCCAATATATTGACTTATTCCTTCAACCTGCAGTGAAACAAACCAAATACTATTTGAAGGATACTAAGCACCTTATTCAACTACTAGATCGTCAGGTCAGTAATAATGAAACTTATATTGCAAGCGCAGATGTAGCTTTGCTTTACACCATTATTAGTCATGATGATGCGATGAAGTCAGTAGGATGTGGTCTTAGAAATTATACAACACTATCTTGGTTGCAGAGAAAATACCTCCTTGAATGCCTTGATTTCTGCCTTAATCATAATTATTTTTGGCATGACAATAAATATAAACAAATTAAAGGAGTTGCAATGGGGGCACATTTTGCCCCCCAGTGTTGCTAATATGTTTATGGCACATTGGGAAGAAGAGGCAATTTATGGTAACTACCCCAGTGAACTGTCATTATACAAGAGATTTATAGATGATGCCCTCATTGTATGGCAAGGGAATCTGGAATCATTGTTTGCATTTCTCAATAAACTTAATGCGAATAACCGGAATATTAAGTTTACTTGGATATATAATAAAAATGAAATTGACTTCCTTGACATTAAAATAAGAATTGATAATGGGACATTTTGTTACTAAGACCTTCTTTAAACAAGTAGACAGGAATGGTTATATACCATTAGATAGTTGCCATCATCCATTATGGCTCCATAATATACCCAAAGGGCAGCTAGTCAGAATTCGCAGGAATTGTACCGAAGATGAGGATTATGCTGAACAAGCCAAAAAAATAGATAGTTTTGTCGATTAAAGGTTATTCGAGTGAGGCAATTGACCAAAGGATTAAAGAGATTGGGAACATGGAAAGAGCGGTGTTGCTCCAAGATGTGGTTAAAAAAGACACTCTGGATGACCAACCATTGGTTATTTTGGATTATAATAGTCACCATAAAAATATTGAGCGTATTTTCATTAAACACTGGAATGTTTTAAAATTGAACCCTATTTTGAATAAAATACTAACTGACTATACTAGATTTGTTTACAGAAAGGTTCCTACTATCAGATCTAGGATAGTTAAAAATGTACCTGACCTTCCCAAGAAAAATACTAGTACTTTTTGGATATTAAAGGCTTTTTCCCATGTTGGAATTGTTTTGCCTGTAAGGCCACTAAAGGTCTAAATAAAAAATGTAATAAATTTATGGCCACCACCACTAGTAAAGAATATGAGATTGAGGATTTCATATCCTGTAAAATGGAGGGAGTTGTATATTGCTTGGAGTGTGACTGCGGCTTGCAATATATTGGTAGGACTAAAAGGCCCCTCTGGAAGAGGATTAGGGAGAACGTCCAAAATATTTATTAAATATTTCCCAAAACACAGTGTCTCGAGACACTTTGCTACTTCCCATAATAAGGACCCCCTGAAGCTCAAATTCTGGGGGATAGAAAAATACAAAAAACATTGGAGAGGCAGCAACAGAGTGAAAACATTGAGTAAGGCTGAATCCAGATGGATTTATTGTATGGGGACTCAGGCACCAAAAGGATTAAACATTGAGTCGGATTTAAACTGCTTCATTTGTGATTATTGACCTATGTATAAGCAGAGTGGACATTGGTGTATATGTATGAATCTTATACTTTATATTTTAACATTTTGGTTTTAATATATTTATTTGTTAATGTATGGGTTTAGTGCATGCGTGGCATCGTAGAAAGTTTTTCCTATAACTTTTATACTATCACGTTTCAAAAATCAATTTTTGCTTTTAATTATTTTTATTATATCTATTTTTTGTATAGGATTATTCTTTGCTACATTTAATATATTTTTATATAATATATTTTTATACATTCACTGACTCCTATTAATTTATTTATTTCATGTTTTAATACATTTATTAAAGATTGGATTTTAAGAGGACTTCAACATAAGAGTCAGTGTGTAACTCATTAAGCTGTTTGGTCAGCTTAATAGCATTATGATTAGGTTTACTAATAATTTTCATACTTATAGTATTTCCTATGGATTAGCCTCTAGTATTTTTAAGATTAATGATAATAAGATCGGTGGTTTGTCTTCAAGAAAATGGCCGACCGCACATTACATTAGTATCTTAGTCCGGTCTTCAAGAAAATGGCCGGCGTTTATCCATTCAATGTTTGTGGCCGATCATTGGTAATTAGGCCCCTGTATATGGAACAAGCTGCTGCCCTATCACGTATCCTGAGGAAGTCACGAGTGCGGTGACGCAAAGCGTAGATACATGAGAACACAGCTTCCGACGAGCGGTGACGTGCTTCCTGTACAACCGCCATCTTGGTACACCTGTTAGTGAGGCGAGTTCACCCATGCAGTACACCCATGCATGTGAGGAAGAACACTTGTAATATAGTGTTATCATGGAGGGAAGCACGGTAGTGCTCACCTAATGTAAACGCTATTTTTTTTTTATAACTATTGGTTTTTTTATTGGTCATTTGATTGTTTTACAACAATTAACAGTATTGTCGCAATAATGTATTACAGATTTGTAAAGGATATAGATAACAGTATGAGTATATTCAACATCTTACAAAATTCAGCTTATAAACAATGTGACTTTGGTAGTCATTACTGTCATCAATACATTTCTTTTTTTTGATCAGTATGCATTGTTTGTTTGAAATATTCAGTAAGTCATTAGTTTAGAAAAGAAAGGAAGGTTGTGAGAAGTGGAGATTATAGAGAAGTATAATAAAGAATGAGATTTTAAATTATTACATATTTCCTTTTTTTGGATAATAGGGTGATAATAATAGAGTGGAGTAGCTGTATCTCTAGTGGTGTTTGATTGGTACATCTCGTAGTTTCTTATGTAACGGTACATCAATGATCTTTGAGTCACAAGTCCCAGTGTTTCCGGAATTTAGCAGATGAGTTGTGTATTTGAGCAAAGGTTTTTTCGAAGGCTGTGTTTTTGTTCAGGATTTCAGTTACTGTGTGAATGGATGGCATTGTAGTTTGTTTCCATAGCCTGGCAATACTCAACCGTGCCGCTATCAAAATATGCATTAGTACAGTTCTGGACTGTGGTGGCCAGGAGTCTATTCCTATTCCCAAAAGTGCCAGGGCTGGATCATGAATTGGAGAGGAGTTTGTAATTGATGTTATAAACGTGAAGATATCTGACCAGAATGGAGTAATTTGTGGACATTCCCACCATATATGGTACAAGGATCCTTGTTGGTTACAGTTCCACCAGCATAATGAGGAGTAGCGGTTGGATGAACGTGCTGCCAAATGTTGGGGAGTTATGTACCATCTGTGTAATATATTTTGGGCTGATTCCCAATGGATAATGCATCTGGTAGTTTTCCTAGTCCAGTTTCCTGCTGTTTGCCATTGTTGAATCTGGAATTGTTTCCCAATGTCTCGTTCCCATTTATGCATCGTTGGTAATTTTCCTTGGTGACGATGTTGAAGAAGTTATTATATATGAATGAGAGGTTGTTTGTGAGAATCTATTCTTTCATAAAAGTTGGTCAAAGATTTGAGGAGAGAATCTTCTTGGTATTCCAGGTTGCATAATGCATGACGAATTCTTAGATATTTGAAAAAGTCCTTATGCGTAATTTTGTATGTTTCAGAAAGCTGTTGAAATGTTTGTAGGGTACCATTGGCATATAGTTGGGCAAGATTTTGAAGGCCTGCTTTTGACCAGGATTTAAGCTCTAGATCAGATGTCATCGATGATATGGAGAGTAGAGGAATGAAGCCATTAATTGTAGGGTGATTTCTCTTTGAGGTTCATAGAATAGACACCCAGGTGCGGAGAGTCACATTGATTGTGTCTAGGCAGTATCTTGGGGCTCTATGGGTGAGACTAAGAGCTCCCAATGTGGCTTGAGTGTCACTATGGATAAGGTACTGTTCTATCTGTCTATTTGAGTTGTCCACCAATGTTGTGTCTGATCCAACACTATTGCTTTATGGTATAATTGTAGATTGGGGGCACCCATACCTAAATTTCATCGAGAAGTGTATAGTGTCAATTTGTTGACCCGTGCCTTTTTGTGTTCCCAGATGTAAGTGTTTAATAGTGATTGTGGTTTTTGTATGGATGAAGATATTAATGGTATTGGGGTGGCTCAAAAGAAATATAAAATGTGTGGTAAGATAAACATTTTTACAATAGCAATTCGCAAAACCCATGAAATAGTGGTGTTGGAGAACTCTTTACATAGTTCTGTTATTTTAATGAGTAGATTGGAAAAGTTGATCTTAAATGTGTTCGAGTGGGGAGACATTAATTTTATTCCTAGGTATGTAATTTGTGATGATGTGGCCCATGAGAAGGGGGAGATTGATGAAATTTGTTTATGTAGTTTATGTGGGATTGCTATCGGCAACATGGAGGATTTGGCTTCATTTACTTTGTACATGGTTAATAAGCTAAATTGCGAGATAACCTTTTGCAATGCTATTATTAAGATGATGGGGTCGGTCATAGCAATTATGATGTCATCAGTGTATAGTCCTATTTTATGTGTTTCGTGACCTATTTTGATACCTCCAATGTCAAGTTGTATACATATCGCTTCTGCCAATGGTTCATGCATAAAGAAAAGATTAAAGGTGATAAGGGACACCCTTGCCTTGTACCATTCAATATCTGGAATGGGTCAGAGAGTATACCAGATGACCATACTCTAGCACTAGGGCATGTATATAAAGCCATAATTGCTTGCTTGAACGAACTTGTTATTCCAAATTTTTCTAGTACCAGTTGTAGGTATGGCCAATAGATATTGTCAAACGCCTTTTCTGCATCTAATGAGATGAGCAGAGATGGTGTTTGTGTTTAATTTTCCCATTGAGCTAAATTTATGAATCTACATGTTCCGTCTGGTGCTTGACATCCATTGATAAATCCAACCTGATCTGAATTAATTAGTTTTGGTAATAATGATTGCAGTCGGTTGGCTAGTAGTTTGGCATAAATGTTCGTATCTGTATTTAAAAGTGATATAGGTCTAAAGTTGGCTGGTGATGTGGGAGGTTTGCCTGGTTTTGGCAGTGTGATAATAAGGGCTTCTAATGTTTCTTTTGGTATATTTTCAGATGTTGTGAATTTATTAACAAATTTATGTAGATATTGGATAAGGGTTGGAGCGAAGGTTTTGTAATATTCATTGGTATAACCGTCAGGTCCTGGTGATTTGTGAGAAGGGAGATCATGAATTATTTTATTAATTTCAGAGGTGGTGAAGGGTTGTGATAAGAAGTCAAGTTATTCTGTGGAGATCATAGGAAGTTGGAGTGATTCCAGAAACCTATTGATTTGGTTATCAGTAGGAGGTGTAAATTCTTGAGAGCTTTTTATGTTATATAGTGTTGCATAATATCTACTAAAAGCATTGGCTATATCTAGTGGATTTATAAGTTTTCCCTTAGATTGGTCTTTTAGATATGCAATTTTTGATTTGGATTGATATCGCTTAAATTGTTTTGCTAAATGTGGTCCTGCTTTATTTGCTTGCGTGTATGATATAAATTTAAATTTTTTTATCATAAAGTCATATTGCTCCGTGAGTTGAAGACTTAGTTTCTCTCATAGAGAGCATAGCTGAAATAAAATCATTTGGTCTGGGTTTTGTTTGTGTTGTGATTCCAGGAGTTTAATTTGCGATAATATGTCTGTAATTGTTTTAGCTTTCCTTTTTTTTTTCGTAAGCCCCTAATTTGATGAGTATTTCTCTCATGTATACCTTGTGTGCATTCCACAGAACAAAATCATTGACCTCTGTATTGTTATTGATATGGAAATAGGAGAGTAATTCCTTCTCTATTTGAGATTTATAATGTTGGTTTGTAATTAGGGCTGAGTTTAGTCTCCATACAGAGAGGTTGTTGGGGTATGGTGTTGTAAACATTTCTGATGTGAGAGGGGCATGGTCTGACCATGTGATGAAGCCAATTTCGGTTCTAGATATTTGCTGTAAAGATCTTTTATCTGTTAAAAATAAATCAATCCGTGAGTATGAATTTTGGGAGTGAGAAAAGTATGTATAGTCTTTTTCGCCACCATGGAGACATCTCCATGTATCCTATAGATCTTCTGATTCTATAAATGATGTTAGAGTATGTGATTGTCTGCGTAGTTTGTTAGTGGAGTCTAGGTTTGAATCTATTACCTCATTAAAATCTCCACAAATGATTAAAGCTCCTTGTCTTAGTAGCTTAATTTTGTTTGATAAGCTTTGGAAGAAAGTTTGATGTCCTTTGGTTGGTGCATATACATTTACCAATGTCATTAAGAAATTGTCGATATGTGCAACTAAGATAATATATCTACCTTGTGGGTCTGAGAACATTGATTGAATTTGTATAGCTATTGTGTCATTTATTGCAATCATTACTCCTTTGCTTTTTTTATTAGCATTTGCAAAAAAGTATTGTGTGAATTTCCTATGTTTGCATGTAGGTGGGTTAATTTTTTTAAAATGTGTTTCTTGTACACACAGTATATCACATCTGGTTTTTAAAGATTCTCTCCATAGAGATGTGCGTTTGTAAGGGCTATTAAGTCCTTTAACATTAAAGGATGTTATGATGACCATTTTTGGGTTTTATATAATTGCTCTAAAGTAGCTAGTATTGTAGTTATAAGTTGTAGGTACCAAGCACAGCACTGATCATCCCTCCCCATGCTTTGAAGGGTATCTGGTTTTTGAGATGTGTATTCATCAATAGAAATGTTATCTGAATATGAAGATGAGGAGAATGTAATAAGCATAGTAAGAATATAAAAGAGTAAGAAGTATAAGAAAACATCAACAAAACAAAAACTTGTATGAGTGTGCATAGCAGACTCATTATCTGGTGGAGTGTGTAGTATACCTGAGAAGTATAGGGGCTAACTCTTCCCTGCTAATGCGGAAGTAGGCACTGAGAAATCCCAATAGGGAAAAGATAAAAGAGACCAAAAGTCTCAGTGTTCAGGTTGTCGGGATTGTAACCCAGTCTGCGGATATTTTGGTGTGCGTTTCTTTACGCATATATTGCGGCTCTGCTGGTATAGTGATATTCCATGATGCCAGAATTTTTATCCCATCATCATGGGTCAGAATTGGGATTAATTTCCCTTGAAAGTTGGCTAAGATTTTTGTGGGATATCCCCACTGATATCCTATTTTATGGGTTATTAGAGCTGATGTGATGCGTTTAATTCTTTGCGTTTTTGTGCGGTATAGGCTGATCTGTTCGAAAATATAGCAAATTTTTCACATGGAGCTGGAAGTGTTTTATGTTTTCTCATAGCTATCATGAGTGCTTCCTTAACATGAAAAAAGTGTATTCTGGCAATAACGTCTCTAGGGACGGTATCTGACAGATGTTTAGGTTTCATCAGTCTATGGGCTCTATCAATAATGAGCTCAGATCGTGACGTTTGGTAGAAGTGTTTTCAGTAGTCTCCCCAGGTAGATGGATAACTCTGGCAGAGTGACTGATTCAGGGATCCCTCTGATTTTAACTAGAGATGAGCGAATCGAACTTGGCGAAGTGGAATTCGTTTCGAATATTAGGAAAAATTCGATTCGCACCGAATCCGAAAATTAGCAAACTTCGGATGCACGAATCGAATTTTCCCCGATCGGCCGATTTTCATCCCTTCTACAGCCGGCAAAAAGTGTCCCTGCAGAGAGCTCCGCTATTTCTGACAGTTCTCTGACAGTTCCTTCACATTTACAGCGGTTGAAACATTGTATCTATTTGTTTCCGAATAAAAACATCTGTATCCTAAATGGAATCTATTTGTTTCCATTTAGGATACAGATGTTTTTATTCGGAAACAAATAGATACAATGTTTCAACCGCTGTAAATGTGAAGGAACTGTCAGAGAACTGTCAGAAATAGCGGAGCTCTCTGCAGATACACTTTTTGCTGTACTGGAATTCTTCTTATTTTCATCCTACTTCTTCTTCTTCTTCATCCTCATCCTCTTCTTCTTCTTCTTCTTCTTCTTCTTCATCCTCATCTTCTTCTTCTTCTTCTTCTTCATCCTCATCCTCTTCTTCTTCATCCTCATCCTCTTCTTCTTCTTCTTCTTCTTCATCCTCATCCTCTTCCTCTTCTTCTTCTTCTTCTTCTTCTTCTTCTTCTTCTTCATCCTCATCCTCTTCTTCATCCTCATCCTCTTCTTCTTCTTCTTCATCCTCATCCTCTTCTTCATCCTCATCCTCTTCTTCTTCTTATTCATCCTCTTCTTCTTCATCATCATCCTCATCCTCTTCTTCTTCATCATCCTCTTCTTCTTCCTCATCCTCTTCTTCTTCATCATCATCCTCATCCTCTTCTTCTTCTTCATCCTCATCCTCTTCTTCTTCTTCATCCTCATCCTCTTCTTCTTCTTCATCCTCATCCTCTTCTTCTTCTTCATCCTCTTCTTCTTCATCCTCATCCTCTTCTTCTTCATCCTCATCCTCTTCTTCTTCTTCTTCCTCATCCTCATCCTCTTCTTCTTCATCATCCTCTTCTTCTTCATCCTCATCCTCTTCTTCTTCATCATCCTCATCCTCTTCTTCTTCTTCATCCTCATCCTCTTCTTCTTCATCATCCTCTTCTTCTTCATCCTCATCCTCTTCTTCTTCATCCTCATCCTCTTCTTCTTCTTCTTCTCATCCTCATCCTCTTCTTCTTCATCATCCTCTTCTTCTTCATCCTCATCCTCTTCTTCTTCATCATCCTCATCCTCTTCTTCTTCTTCTTCATCCTCATCCTCTTCTTCTTCTTCATCCTCATCCTCTTCTTCTTCTTCATCATCCTCATCTTCTTCTTCTTCATCCTCATCCTCATCTTCTTCTTCTTCTTCTTCTTCTTCTTCTTCCTCATCCTCATCCTCTTCTTCTTATTATTCTTCATCCTCATCCTCATCTTCTTCTTCATCCTCATCCTCTTCTTCTTTTTCATCCTCATCATCATCCTCTTCTTCTTCATCCTCATCCTCATCCTCTTCTTCTTCTTCTTCTTCTTCTTCTTCCTCATATTCTTCTTTTTCATTCTCATCCTTCTTCTTCTTCATCATCCTCATCCTCATCCTCATCCTCTTCTTCTTCTTCATCCTCATCCTCTTCTTCTTCATCCTCATCCTCATCTTCTTCTTCTTCTTCATCCTCATCCTCTTCTTCTTCTTCTTCTTCTTCTTCATCCTCATCCTCTTCTTCTTCTTCTTCATCCTCATCTTCTTCTTCTTCTTCATCCTCATCCTCATCTTCTTCTTCTTCATCCTCATCCTCTTCTTCTTCATCCTCATCCTCATCCTCATCCTCATCCTCTTCTTCTTCTTCATCCTCATCCTCTTCTTCTTATTCTTCATCCTCATCCTCATCTTCTTATTCTTCATCCTCATATTCTTCTTCTTCATCCTCTTCTTCTTCTTCTTCTTCTTCTTCATCCTCTTCTTCTTCTTCTTCTTCTTCTTCATCCTCTTCTTCTTCTTCTTCTTCATCCTCATCCTCTTCTTCTTCTTCTTCTTCTTCATCCTCATCTTCTTCTTCTTTTTCATTCTCATCCTCTTCTTCTTCTTCATCATCCTCATCCTCATCCTCATCCTCTTCTTCTTCATCCTCATCCTCTTCTTCTTCCTCATCCTCATCCTCTTCTTCTTCTTCTTCATCCTCATCCTCTTCTTCTTCTTCTTCTTCTTCTTCTTCATCATCCTCATCCTCTTCTTCTTCTTCATCCTCATCTTCTTCTTCTTCATCCTCATCTTCTTCTTCATCCTCATCCTCATCTTCTTCTTCTTCTTTTTCATCCTCATCCTCTTCTTCTTCTTCTTCTTCATCCTCATCCTCTTCTTCTTCTTCATCCTCATCCTCTTCTACTTCTTCATCCTCATCCTCTTCTTCTTCTTCTTCTTCTTCTTCTTCCTCATCCTCATCTTCTTCTTCTTCATCCTCATCCTCTTCTTCATCCTCATCCTCTTCTTCTTCTTCTTCTTCTTCTTCTTCATCCTCATCCTCTTCTTCTTCCTCATCCTCTTCTTCTTCTTCTTCTTCATCCTCATCCTCTTCTTCTTCATCCTCATCCTCTTCTTCTTCTTCATCCTCATCCTCATCCTCTTCTTCTTCCTCATCCTCTTCTTCTTCTTCTTCTTCTTCTTCCTCATCCTCTTCTTCTTCCTCATCCTCTTCTTCTTCTTCATCCTCATCCTCTTCTTCTTCATCCTCATCCTCTTCTTCTTCTTCTTCATCCTCATCCTCTTCTTCTTCCTCATCCTCTTCTTCTTCTTCTTCATCCTCATCCTCTTCTTCTTCATCCTCATCCTCTTCTTCTTCTTCTTCTTCATCCTCATCCTCATCCTCTTCTTCTTCCTCATCCTCTTCTTCTTCTTCTTCTTCTTCTTCTTCTTCCTCATCCTCTTCTTCTTCCTCATCCTCTTCTTCATCCTCATCCTCTTTTTCTTCATCCTCATCCTCTTTTTCTTCATCCTCATCCTCTTCTTCTTCTTCTTCTTCTTCATCATCCTCATCCTCTTCTTCTTCTTCTTCTTCTTCATTCTCATCCTCTTCTTCTTCTTCTTCTTCTTCATCCTCATCTTCTTCTTCTTCTTCATCCTCATCTTCTTCTTCTTCTTCTTCTTCTTCTTCTTCTTCATCCTCATCCTCTTCTTCTTCTTCTTCCTCATCCTCATCCTCTTTTTCTTCTTCTTCTTCCTCATCCTCATCCTCTTTTTCTTCTTCTTCTTCCTCATCCTCATCCTCTTCTTCTTCTTCTTCTTCTTCATCCTCTTCTTCTTCTTCTTCTTCTTCATCCTCATCCTCTTCTTCTTCAATTGAAGCTGCTTCTGCTCCGCCACTCTG
This sequence comes from Staurois parvus, assembly GCF_062004578.1. Lineage (NCBI taxonomy): Eukaryota > Metazoa > Chordata > Amphibia > Anura > Ranidae > Staurois > Staurois parvus. Next base: position 10,200,535 of record NW_028317951.1, read on the forward strand.
CCATTGGACTCTTGATAGTCGTCTCCCCACACTGCTGCTGGGGGGACTTTTTAACATAGGCCTCTGTATGGCCTTCAATTTAAGCTGCTTACGCTTCGCCACTCTGCCATGGGCCCCTGTACCGCCTCCTCATGCTGCTGCCAGGTCCAGAGTGTGTCATGGGTCCCTGTACAGCCTCCCATTGCTGCTGTCTCCATCGCCACACTCTGCCATGTGCCACTTTCAGGTCTCCTCACACTGCTGGTGGGTTCCATTTTTGTCATAGGGTGCTGTATGGCCTCCCATTGCTGCTGCCTCCACCGCCGCACTGTGGCTCCACACTCTGGTTTTGGCCCCGTGACTGCCCAAATGAGTGAAGTGTGCGGTGATTCTAAGATCGACGGCACTCATCTGCATGTCATACTGACTGTCAGTATTATTTCTCTTCCCCAGCAGACTCCAAGGGCATTTAAATTAAAGGTACAGTGTTCTGCACTAATATAAAGGCTCTCTGAAGCCTAGAAACCATTTTAATAAGTTAAATTCGCAGCGAATAAATTTGCATCGAATCTAATTTATTCCGCAAATTCGGCGAATCAGCCGAATCGAATTTTTGAATAATTCGCTCATCTCTAATTTTAACGTCGTTCCTCCTTGTGCGGTCTTCCATGTCAGCCATTTTTTCTTTAATTTTTATGATTTCTTGTGATTGTGTCTCATAAGCATCTATCAGGGAATTGTGTGCTACAACACATTCCTGAATTTTCCTTTCTGCTGCATCTGTACGTTTTTCAATTTGGGTGACTTGTTTTTGAATAAAATGTACAGATTTTTGAAGATAAGATTGTATGTCTTTATGAAGGGACAATAGCATCTGTTTCATTGTAGTGGCTGTGACAGGGGAGTCTGAAGCTGGCAGCTCTGCCATTAAATGTATTGCTTCAGTCAGATCTGTTGTTTCAGCAGAAGTATGAATTGTTTTCTTTTTACTTACAGGAGCCTTTGTACATGGTGACAGGAGAGGAGATGAAGCTGGTCTCTTGCTCTTTTCCTTCACTGGTGACAGAGGATCAGCTATGTCTGTGTCAGAGGCTGATGAGGATAGTGATGTGTATGCCTGCTGCAGCTCTGACCGTTCCTGTGTGTTAGAGGCGGCGCCATCTTTGCCTGTCTGCTGTGCGAGGCTTTGAGAAGAACTCTGTGAGTTTCTTCGGTCCTTTTTTTCTTCCCCTTTGTCATCGCGGGTGGTAAGCGTTACTGGTCTGAGGTCTGTTGCTGTTTATGTCACGGCTATCTCTGATGGCTGATGTTGTTTTGGGTTGCTATTACAGCAGGGTGTGTGAGGAGCTCCTGTCTCAGGCAGCCATCTTCCTGTGCGGCTCGGACTGTAAGTGCTATTTTATCCTAAATAAAGCACTGATCATCTGGAATACTACACTATCAGAGTTTTCTATATCCTTTATCATCTTGACGAGTGGCATACCCAGCGGTGGTCAGGAGCCAAGGCACCCAGTGTATTATCCCCACCTGATACAAGTCTTGGAGGAGCTTGTCTGTCAGCATGTGTGGTTAAGATCCCACTTGTGATCTTGAAGGCATGAAGGCCCGCTGTATTAAGGTGAGGGGGCAATTCAGTCAGAGGAGGATTGTCACTCACCATCACCAGAGTTTTATCTATGCACCTTGCATGAAGTTTTACTGCGTTACAGGCACCACCACTTACTGTTTGAGAACTTTTTTCACATTTGACCTATCTACCTACCTCACACACCATTGTATAGAGTGGGAGTGAGGGGGGCACAGATATTGTTATCATTACTTCTTATAGTCACTGTTTATTCATGTGTAGTTATCTTAGTGTGTATATTGCATTTTATGTTATTTGTGAAGCGCTGCATTACCTTTCCATATATTGTATTATTTAACTAGTGGGTATCAGTTTAAGTGTTGGCTGCTCAATACGAGATTTTTTAGGTATTCCATTAAGCGCAGGAGGATTTTATATATTCACTCAATGGTATAAAACCCCATCCTGTTTGGCTCAGATATTCCCACTGCTGATGATTGCTGTTGCAGAGGCTGTGATCAACATGGTACATTTCTTTATCTTTGGCGGACCTGCCTCAAAATTGCAGCCTTTTGGGATGCAATCACTCCTTGGATCCAGAAACTGACCTTAAGCCACATAGAAAAATCTCCCCTCTGCCTCCTCTTTCACGTGACCTTATCTTCTATGAAGCTGTATAAAAAAGCATCACTCCCCATCTAATGAACGCAGCTAAATCCTTCATTCCTAAATCTTGCAATCTGCTTGTTCAACACTTTCTGATTGGAAGAGGGGAAGTAGATGCAATTATGGAAGCTGAACAATGGGTGCACTTGGTTAGGAAAGAACCAGGGGAGAAATTTAAAGCAGTATGACAGGGATGGATGTACTAATCCTATGAGATACCAGATGATTGATTATTTTTCTTTAGATTTGATACATTGTATACACCTATGTTGTTGTTAATACCCACCCAGGTGTTGTTCATTGTTTCTTGGACAGGGTTTTTTTTTTACTCTGCCTTATTTTCTCTATCCCCTACCCCCCTTTTTTGTCTTAGAGTAATGGCGCTCCTGGGTAACTTGGTACCTAGCTTATGTATGGCTTACAATCAATATATATTGTGTATATCTTCTGCAGTATGTCCTCTAGCTCCTTATTTTTTGTCTGTTTGCCTGGCCACTGTGAATGTATTTGGTGACACTTTTGTATAATCTGAAAATGTTAATAAAGATTGATTATAAAAAAAGAAATAGCAGAACACCAAATAAAATGACCTGGTCAGGAAGGAGGGTAAATCTTCCAGAGGTCAAGTGGTTAACTTAACTAGGTTGAAATATCTTTTTATTGTAACGCTATTGCTAGAATCAGAGGAATATAGAAGAGTAACAGTAGAAAAAGACCAAGTGGTCAATACAGTCTACCCCTGCTATTCTTTCTGCTAAATATAGCTGTGAATTTAATAGATCGACAGGCATTGAGCCTCTTTTGTATGTCATTGTTAGTATTAGGGGAGAACTGGGCTGGGAGGTATTTACCCCTCAAACCAGTACTAATGAGACACGTTGGACTGGTAGCCCTGACTGGTAGTACTGTCCCATTCAGACATTGATCAGACTGGGACCCACAATGAGTGGCATATGGTGTTCAACATATAGCTAGCCTAGTCAAACCTGCAATCACAGTGTCTGGCAGTGCTAAGAGCTGCAAAGGAAGTTGATGCTGATAGATCTGAAAAGGTGTATCACATCTTAATCTTTAGAAACACCTACCTTTCATCATGCCCTCAGATCAGTGAGGCACCTTTGCACAATTGTTAGTGGCAACGTCGGCCGTCTGAACGACCGATTTACGATTTAAAAAAAAAAAAAAATGGCCGATTTTCCCCATGTCTATGGCCTGCATAACAGTTACCTTGGTAACTACTCCAATAAAGGCCAGAACATCATAGACAGTGATCCACTGCAAACCTTATCCATTTGTCTGGAGCTGTGAAAAGCCTGAGGTCAGAGATAGTCTTTTTTTTTTTTGTTCAGTAAAATACATGTTAAACAAACATAATGAATTTGTTTAAACTGATGTCTGATGGATCCTGTGTATGAACATTTAAAAAATCTGTATCACTGTCCAATGTCACTGCTTGACAATTCTTCTATTGATAAGACAGAATTGGTCTGGTGCTCAGTGCACAAAGATATATAGTATATCAAATAACAAACCAACATTCAGCAAAGCATTTGCTTTATATCACAGCACATCAGAAAGTATGCAGGCTACACAATTGGTCTGTACATAAACTGCACTCATAGCTCCTGTCAATAACTGCCCAGAATGAACCTCCTTTGCCTGGGAGCACAGTCCAGTACTAAACTTCTTTTGGCTCTGCTGGGTACTTTTACTCAACTAAGAACAAAGATGATGCAAGAAACTCTAGCATCCCATTACGCTACTGGTATTATTAGTTTTTGGCCTCCCTGCAATCTGGGCTCTGCTGGTGTGGGCTCGGCTACTTCTCCCTGTCTCCCAGGGAACCCTGGGACATAATGAGTGGAAGAGCACAGACTCAAGCCTGCATATTAATGTATCTCTTGCCAATTCCTGGTCAATATGGAGAGTGACCAGCAGGTGGCTGAGAGGTGTATAAATAGGCTGGAACATAGAGCAGAGGAGCTCTTGTTCCTGGGGGAGTGAGACCCAGCCTGAGGGCTGTGGCTTCCCTTTGATATCTACCTGCAGTTGCAAGAATCTTTTATGGTGTTTCCACTGCTGTTTGGCTGGGGGACCTCTGCTCTAGTCTCCTGAAGCATTTGCAGAAAGCTTCCTAAGCAGAAGCTGATTGATACTACATGCAGATATGCAGTGTTCAGGGCACAGTGAGTACCAGCCTTCTGAACTTAGAGACTTTCTTTGGCCTCTTTTGGGAGATTTGCTTTACTGCTAAAACACCTAGGACTGTATTACTGTTGAGGAATTCCTGTTTTGTACCACTTTCTCTATCCTTCACCAAGGGGTGCCTTCACCCTGAAGTTTTACTTCGCTACCCAGTGCCCTCATGTCTGTATTCCCATTGACAAGTCTCTGTTTAGCACCACTTTGTGTACAATTTCAAAGAGGGTGCTTTCACCCCAGAGTGCTTGTTCACCATGAGTGTCCTCTACTCGTTTGACGTTTATTGGAGTACCCCTAGACTATCCCTAACCATATCCCAGTACTCTAAAAAAGAAAAAAACATAAAAAAGACATGCACAGTCTGTTCTCTGGCTCGAGTGATGGGGAAATAATATGTCTGGCTGCTGTATACCTTTCAGGGAATAGTACCTGGGACCAAACAGCCAGACCAGACCTGGCACTGTGCTACAAAACTATATCTAGAAGGACAAGCCATGTTTGTTTATAGAAAAACTGTGATTTACTAAAGGTCAAATATGTTGCATGTAATCTTAGACATACAAAATACTACTGAAGATAGCTGAGCCACTTGCTATATCTTCCACATATCAGACATTCCACTCTTTTATCAAATCAATAAGAAGCACAATTGCAGTACATCTGCTGTATGAATGTTACACAACAGAGTGTGTGTGTGATAGGTGACATACATATTGGAATTTTGTAGGCTGACTTTAACAGCTGTCATTCTGAAATTCCTCTGAGCTTTTTGCACAAGTTACTGAAATCTGACATCTCTCTGTTTCTCTACGGATTTCAGATATAAGTAGAACTGAATCAACAGTGTCTTACATCCATAAATAGAAAAGCTGGTAATATGTAGTTTAAAAGTACATAGTAAACTAATTTTGGTAAAGTAATTTATGGCAGAATTAAATCTGAAAACACCCATACTATTATTCTGCAAACAAAAACTAGTAGATTATCTGTGGTTGTCTGGACAGAGATACACTTTACTTTTAACTTACCCCCATGTGCATGCACAAGACCATGACCTATTCATATAATTTCTACACTCTTTCATGCCTTTCTGCAGTCTTGTGCCCCTAATGCGACCCGGGGTTAGAGAATTCCACACAGACTTGCAGGGGAAAATATTCTATTTGACAGGCATAGGTTAAAACATACAGTTCAAAATGCACTAAAGCAAATCAACAATAAAAATAATCTTACATTGATCTTAGTACTGTAAAATAAATCCTGATGTATTGCTATAGATTACTAAATGTTGAATATCACCATTGTTCTTCTTATTAATAGAATAGGAGCATTCCTTTAAGTGCTACTAATTCAACACTAAATGCAGTGCCCCCAATAAATGTTCACTTATGGGGTTGGGAAGCAGTCAACCCTATATCAACATAAAACCCTCTGGCTTCATGATGCCCCTCCTAGCTTAGCGATGTTAAACTCTTTAGAAAACATGCCATATCACTTAGAAGCTTAGCACTGTTCAACCTGGACAACATTATACATTTCTTACATTTCTGATATGACATCTCTTTTCCAACAAGGTATACTTTTGTCAGAATTATACCTCCCAGGGGACATGGTATTTTTCTTAATTGACACTCATTTGGCATTTGCAAAACTGATGGGTAAGAGAACATTTCTTTGACAAAATGAAACCTTTCAGGAAACATAAAACCGCTGAGATAACATGAATCCCTTTTGGCGATAACGATATGGAATATAATCTGGTGATAACATTATTATTATTATGCAGAATGTATATAGTGCTAACAGTTTGTGCAGCGCTTTAACAACAGGGCATATTTTGTATTTTGGCATTACTCTATATATTTGCTTTCTTCTAAGTCTGAATTCTCCACACTGTTATGCCGAAACCAGCACTATAGGGTTGTGTGTGTGTATGTATATATGTGTGTGTGTATATATATATATATATATAGTATGTGAACGGTCTTCCAGTGGTTATAACACTGAAAGAAAAGTAGAACTTTATCTTATGATGCCTCTGGGGGACATCTCCTGTCACTTTTCCATATAACAGGGAGGACTATACAGTATGTGCTGCCTTACCTAATAGGCCTGTTCGGGGAACAGTGTAAAGCATTTGGTTATACACATGTGGGAATGAGTGTATGAAGATATACTAGATTTATACCTATTAACTGTAAAGGACTGGTGATTAATTGTTGATTTATGACACTATTGTGTTTTTCAATACATGGACCATATTACAATAAGACTGCTATAAAAATCACTAACAAATCTTCAGCAGTCAAGGAAGCAAACAAACAAAACAAAGTCAATTGTACAAGCATCAGGTTTGTTCAGTAATACAGTGCACAAAAGCAATGGTGAAGTCAGAAATGTCCAATAAATTAGTTTACTGAGGTTGGACTGCCAGAACATTTTGACAAAAGCCAGTAGAATATTTACTGCACTTTGAATGTTGTTTTTCACAAGTGAATTTCATTATATATCTTAAAACCTCTCATGTATTTTTAGTTCCCTGGGTTTTTCATACATGTTTTTTCATTGTTTCCCCTAGATCACAATATACAGTTACAGTTTTTGCTGTGATTGTTTGGTGCAATTGATTTTTCAGTGTATTTTTCCTTTCTTCTTTTGCATAAAAGAAGAACTCTCCAGGGTATCTTTTTTCCATTGTTACCAGCACCACAATGCCTATGTCTTTGGTCAGTTATCCCTACCTAACTCTCCATAGGAATTTAATATAATATATAATAAATATAATATAATAAAAGAGCCCTTGATAATAACACCTGTGACAATAGAATCATAAACATAATTAAACATAAATCTCAATACATAATTGATCTGGTTAGTTACTTCCTAGAAATGTAGTCCAATGTAACTCTATAATCCCCCTGAGGAACCCGGATCCCCTTGAGAATGTCATATAGGTGTATGGGTGGGGCCTGGATGCCTGACATCATCACACACAAAAGCATTTGCCAGCCTGTACAGTAAGATTGGTACAACTGTATTACAAGCTGATTTTTAACATTGGAGAGATCGCTATGTGAATCATTTGCAATTCCTTTACCAATAAATTCAGATTAATATGGATTTCCACTATTGCCGGCCTCTTTTCTTTTTGATAAAATAAACTTATATATAAAAAATATATATAAAATCGAGCGCAGTATGTGGATGTAGATAGGGTAGCTGCTGGCACAAAAAGGCACCTCGTGAACCTCCAGAGTAAATGGTAAAATATGAAAGTGCAGCGCTAACTTAAAACAATGATTACACATATGATAGATCCCATATGAATGTGGATCGGCAAAATGACAGCGTAAGTTCATCAGATGTGCTAAATACGTATACAGTCTCCAACGCGTGAGGAGCCAGAGATAGTAGATATCAGAAATGATAAAGAATAGCCAAGTAATGCACTAACCAGATAGCGCATGTTAAAGCACATGGGACATTTAAGACCTGTCCCTGGTACTCAGCCACTGTATCACTGGAGCAAGGCGGTGTCATCTATAGGGTGACCACTAGATGTCATCTGTCCGGATGGAAGCTGTATCCAGCCACTGTGTTAATGGATCAGGTGGGTGTCATCTATAAGGTGACCACTAGATGTCATCGGTTCCAGCAGAAGCTGTATCACGGATCCAGGGATGTCACTGCAGATGTGTTCTTGTTAGGCACAGTCCCAGGACCTTCTGGATTTACAGGCTCCCCAGAAATAAAGAGCCCGTGGAAAAAGGCCTCAAATAGTGTGATAACGTTTATTCAAAAATGAACAATCAGAAAAGAACTTACTAGCAAAAGGTACAGCTGCTTATAAACGGCCAGACCGGAGGTACATGTACATAAGATAAACATAGCTTGGCACTTCCCTAACGCGTATCGTGTAAGTACACATCATCAGAGGGGACTGTGCCAGTGGTAAGTGTGGTGTTTTAAACCTAAAAAGGCGCCAAAATCGCTGCAATGCGGCGGCACCGTTATTGCCGGTTCGCGCATGCGCAGTAGCGATCGGCCGTTCGCGCATGCGCAGTAGTGTCCACGGCGGCCATTTTAAAGAAGACCAACATGAATATATGGACATACAGGTGTTGGTTCTGCAGTAATCTTACTGGGAATAAGATACTGCAATCCTAAAAACGCACGGGGCAAGTATAGTAATGCATGGACCATACTGTGCGCCCCCTTGTAGCAAAAACGGCCTGGTGAAAGGCAAAGTTATAAAAATATAAATGAGTGGGATCTCATATATGAAGCGATTCTGGCACTGAATAAAGATGCAGATAAAAACCAAATACATCAAATATGACAAACGTATGGATTAAAAACCATCTGGTTAAACAGTAATACCCATAAAATATACAATTTTAAAACCAAATGTACTGAGATTAAGGTGCATCGAATATGTTAAAGCGATCAAGAGATAAAGGTGCATCGACTTTTTTAAAGCGATCTAAACACTCAAATAGGAATACCGATAAAGGCAAAGTAAAAATAATCTGATTAAGAAGTGAGATCATGAAAAGTACTTAAAGATCGATCAACTGGTATCAATAAAACAATTGATATCTAATTCTACATTTAGTCCTTGTGGAGCTTGGGACTGTAGAAGATAAATCCACTTGGTCTCAAGCATAGAGACCGCGCGTTTTTTGTGGGTACCTCTCCAGTTACTTTTGACGATATCTATACCCACAAATCGCAGGGAGTGTGGATTCTTATTGTGTCACTGGCGGTAATGCATAGACAAGGAGTGCTCCTTGTAACCTTTCTTAATATTGACCAGGTGCTCCCTCAGCCTGTCTCGCAGTCTCCTTGTTGTTCTACTGACATATTGCTTCCCGCAACTACATTCCAAAAGGTAGACAACATAGGAGCTGTAGCACGTAATAGTAGACTGAATGTCAAATGATCTACCGGTAGCATTTGAACAAAAACTTTTTATCGGGTTCTTGTGAATGCCATTACAAATGCATATCATACATCTGTTGCAAGGAAAAAATCCTTTCCTATTTAGAAAGTCAAACGTCAATTGCTTAGGAGGATTGACAATGTTGGGGGCTAGTCTGTTTCTTAATGCAGGTGCTTTTTTATAGATGATTTCTGGGTGTTCCGGTAAGGCTTTACACATCACCGGGTCGCTCTTAAGAATGTTCCAGTTCTTCCTAATAATAGTGGCAACTTCTTTATATTGCATCGAGAAGGCAGTTGTAAAAGGACAGAAAATCTCTTTATTGGTCTTATGTTGTGTAGTTAACAGATTGGCCCTGTCCAAACTAACCACTCGGTCAATCTCCATATCCAGTAGTTGGCTGTCATAGCCCTTTTCTATGAATCTAGTTCTAAGAATGTTGGATTGCGCAATGTAGTCTTGCATAGCGCCACAGTTCCGCCTTATCCGAAGGAATTGTCCCCTAGGACATTGCAGCTCTAGCCTCATGGCATGGAGCAAGAAACACTATGTTCTTTTGACCTATGGAATTTCATTGTTGGAAGATTTTCTCAGTTTATGGAATAAACTTCACAAGATCTACAAGATGTAATTCCCATTGAGTCACTGACTGTGGTATCCAACTGAGGTTGAAGTTATCGCTATCTCATCACAACTGAATCGCTCTGTGTCTGAGTCCATTGTGTGAGGGGTATTGGAATATTACTTACTGCCTGGAGGAGGATCTTGGTCGGTGGTGGCAGTGGAGGAGAGTATTATCTGGCAAAGTTCGGTGTATGAGGGGAGTAATTGGAGTGGTACTTACTGCCTGGAGGAGGATCATGGTCGGTGGAGGCAGTGGAGGAGATTAACATCTGACAGAGATATATATACAAAAAGCTCTGTGACCCGCAAGGGTCGAATGTGGAAGGTGAGGGGGCATTTCTGCTATTGAGGGGAGTCACGTCAAGATTTTCACGAAGAGCACTATTGCAGCATGGAGTGACATTATTTGAACACTTTGCCACTATTTTGCACAGTGTGGCATCACCATTTTAATTTATTTCAATAATCAATGTATTTCACCTTTTGCACAGTTTAAGAGATATTAGTTATCACTATATCACCAGGGATATATATTCTTTATATATATGAGGATATTGCACTAGTTTTCTAAGTATTATTTATCATCATTATTATTTGCATAACCTAAGAGGTATTATTTGTGTATTGTTATATCACTAGGGATTTAATATTTATATATGGGGATATTGCACTAGGTTTGATTATTTAAGTTGAGCGCTTCACCACTTATATTATTTGGTTTCACATATCTTGCGGTATAGAGAATGGGTGATAGCAGCTAACTCACTAGGTCCTGTGGAGCGCAGGGGGATTTCTGTATTTTATTTCTCTATTTTAATGTCCATGATCTCAACCAGGATTTGTTTTGAATCCCTCAGGAAAGATGGCGTGTTGCGGACTATTGGCTGTAGGAAACAATCAATATATTCACCAACCCGGGAGCACAAGGACCCTATGCCACTCACAATGGCTGGATAACATCCCTAGGGGACAATTCCTTCGGATAAGGCGGAACTGTGGCGCTATGCAAGACTACATTGCGCAATCCAACATTCTTAGAACTAGATTCATAGAAAAGGGCTATGACAGCCAACTACTGGATATGGAGATTGACCGAGTGGCTAGTTTGGACAGGGCCAATCTGTTAACTACACAACATAAGACCAATAAAGAGATTTTCTGTCCTTTTACAACTGCCTTCTCGATGCAATATAAAGAAGTTGCCACTATTATTAGGAAGAACTGGAACATTCTTAAGAGCGACCCGGTGATGTGTAAAGCCTTACCGGAACACCCAGAAATCATCTATAAAAAAGCACCTGCATTAAGAAACAGACTAGCCCCCAACATTGTCAATCCTCCTAAGCAATTGACGTTTGACTTTCTAAATAGGAAAGGATTTTTTCCTTGCAACAGATGTATGATATGCATTTGTAATGGCATTCACAAGAACCCGATAAAAAGTTTTTGTTCAAATGCTACCGGTAGATCATTTGACATTCAGTCTACTATTACGTGCTACAGCTCCTATGTTGTCTACCTTTTGGAATGTAGTTGCGGGAAGCAATATGTCGGTAGAACGACAAGGAGACTGCGAGACAGGCTGAGGGAGCACCTGGTCAATATTAAGAAAGGTTACAAGGAGCACTCCTTGTCTATGCATTACCGCCAGTGACACAATAAGAATCCACACTCCCTGCGATTTGTGGGTATAGATATCGTCAAAAGTAACTGGAGAGGTACCCACAAAAAACGCGCGGTCTCTATGCTTGAGACCAAGTGGATTTATCTTCTACAGTCCCAAGCTCCACAAGGACTAAATGTAGAATTGGATATCAATTGTTTTATTGATACCAGTTGATCGATCTTTAAGTACTTTTCATGATTAGAGATGAGCGAATCGAACCTGGCGAAGTGGAATTCGTTTCGAATATCAGGAAAAATTTGATTCGCATCGAATCCGAATTTTAGCAAACTTCGGGTGCACGAATCAAATTTTTCCCGATCAGCCGGCAAAAGTGTCACTGCAGAGAGCTCCGCTATTTCTGACAGTTCTGACAGTTCATTTACAGCGGTTGAAACATTGTATCTATTTGTTTCCATTTAGGATACAGATGTTTTTATTCGGAAATAAATAGATACAATGTTTCAACCGCTGTAAATGTGAAGGAACTGTCAGAAATAGCGGAGCTCTCTGCAGATACACTTTTTGCTGTACTTTAATTCTTCTTCTTTTCATTCTTCTTCTTCTTTTCATTCTTCTTCTTCTTTTCATTCTTCTTTTCATTCTTCTTCTTCTTCTTTTCATTCTTCTTTTCATTCTTCTTCTTCTTCTTTTCATTCATTCTTCTTCTTCTTCTTTTCATTCTTCTTTTCATTCCTCTTCTTCTTCTTTTCATTCTTCTTCTTCTTTTCATTCTTCTTCTTTTCATTCTTCTTCTTTTCATTCTTCTTCTTATTCTTATTCTTTTCATTCTTCTTTTCATTCTTCTTCTTCTTCTTTTCATTCTTCTTCTTTTCATTCTTCTTCTTCTTCTTTTCATTCTTCTTCTTCTTTTCATTCTTCTTTTCATTCTTCTTCTTCTTCTTTTCATTCTTCTTCTTCTTCTTTTCATTCTTCTTTTCATTCTTCTTCTTCTTTTCATTCTTCTTCTTCTTCTTTTCATTCTTCTTCTTCTTCTTCTTCTCATTCTTCTTTTCATTCTTCTTCTTCTTTTCATTCTTCTTTTCATTCTTCTTTTCATTCTTCTTCTCATTCTTCTTTTCATTCTTCTTCTCATTCTTCTTTTCATTCTTCTTTTCATTCTTCTTCTTCTTCTTTTCATTCTCTTTTCATTCTTCTTCTTCTTTTCATTCTTCTTCTTCTTCTTTTCATTCTTCTTCTTCTTCTTCTTCTTTTCATTCTTCTTCTTCTTCTTTTCATTCTTCTTCTTCTTCTTTTCATTCTTCTTCTTTCTTCTTTTCATTCTTCTTCTTTTCTTTCTTCTTTTCATTCTTCTTCTTCTTCTTTTCATTCTTCTTCTTCTTCTTTTCATTCTTCTTCTTCTTCTTTTCATTCTTCTTTTCATTCTTCTTCTTCTTCTTCTTTTCATTCTTCTTTTCATTCTTCTTCTTCTTCTTCTTTTCATTCTTCTTCTTTTCATTCTTCTTTTCATTCTTCTTCTTCTTCTTCTTTTCATTCTTCTTCTTTTCTTTCTTCTTTTCATTCTTCTTCTTTTCTTTCTTTTTTTCATTCTTCTTCTTCTTTTCATTCTTCTTCTTCTTCTTTTCATTCTTCTTCTTTTCATTCTTCTTCTTCTTCTTTTCATTCTTCTTCTTCTTCTTTTCATTCTTCTTCTTCTTTTCATTCTTCTTTTCATTCTTCTTCTTCTTCTTTTCATTCTTCTTCTTCTTCTTTTCATTCTTCTTTTCATTCTTCTTCTTCTTCTTTTCATTCTTCTTCTTCTTCTTTTCATTCTTCTTTTCATTCTTCTTCTTCTTCTTTTCATTCATTCTTCTTCTTCTTCTTTTCATTCTTCTTCTTCTTTTCATTCTTCTTTTCATTCCTCTTCTTCTTCTTTTCATTCTTCTTCTTCTTTTCATTCTTCTTCTTCTTTTCATTCTTCTTTTCATTCTTCTTCTTATTCTTATTCTTTTCATTCTTCTTTTCATTCTTCTTCTTCTTCTTTTCATTCTTCTTCTTCTTCTTCTTTTCATTCTTCTTTTCATTCTTCTTCTTCTTTTCATTCATTCTTCTTCTTCTTCTTTTCATTCTTCTTCTTCTTTTCATTCTTCTTTTCATTCCTCTTCTTCTTCTTTTCATTCTTCTTCTTCTTTTCATTCTTCTTCTTCTTTTCATTCTTCTTTTCATTCTTCTTTTCATTCTTATTTTCATTCTTCTTCTTCTTTTCATTCTTCTTTTCATTCTTCTTTTCATTCTTCTTCTCATTCTTCTTTTCATTCTTCTTCTCATTCTTCTTTTCATTCTTCTTCTTCTTCTTTTCATTCTTCTTTTCATTCTTCTCATTCTTCTTTTCATTCTTCTTTTCATTCTTCTCATTCTTCTTTTCATTCTTCTTCTCATTCTTCTTCTTTTCATTCTTCTTCTTCTTCTTTTCATTCTCTTTTCATTCTTCTTCTTCTTTTCATTCTTCTTCTTCTTTTCATTCTTCTTCTTCTTCTTCTTTTCATTCTTCTTCTTCTTCTTTTCATTCTTCTTTTCATTCTTCTTCTTCTTCTTTTCATTCTTTTTCTTTTCATTCTTCTTCTTCTTCTTTTCATTCTTCTTCTTCTTCTTTTCATTCTTCTTCTTCTTCTTTTCATTCTTCTTCTTCTTCTTCTTTTCATTCTTCTTCTTCTTTTCATTCTTCTTCTTCTTCTTTTCATTCTTCTTCTTCTTCTTCTTTTCATTCTTTTCATTCTTCTTCTTCTTCTTCTTTTCATTCTTCTTCTTCTTCTTTTCATTCTTCTTCTTCTTCTTTTCATTCTTCTTCTTCTTCTTTTCATTCTTCTTCTTCTTCTTTTCATTCTTCTTCTTCTTCTTTCTTCTTTTCATTCTTCTTCTTTTCTTTCTTCTTTTCATTCTTCTTCTTCTTCTTCTTCTTTTCATTCTTCTTCTTCTTCTTTTCATTCTTCTTCCTCTTCTTTTCATTCTTCTTTTCATTCTTCTTCTTCTTCTTCTTCTTCTTCTTTTCATTCTTCTTCTTCTTCTTCTTTTCATTCTTCTTTTCATTCTTCTTTTCATTCTTCTTCTTCATTCTTTTCTTTCTTCTTTTCATTCTTCTTCTTCTTCTTTTCATTCTTCTTTTCATTCTTCTTCTTCTTCTTTTCATTCTTCTTTTCATTCTTCTTCTTCTTCTTTTCATTCTTCTTCTTCATTCTTTTCATTCTTCTTTTCATTCTTCTTCTTCTTCTTTTCATTCTTCTTCTTCTTCTTTTCATTCTTCTTCTTCTTTTCATTCTTCTTCTTCTTTTCATTCTTCTTCTTCTTCTTTTCATTCTTCTTCTTCTTCTTTTCATTCTTCTTTTCATTCTTCTTCTTCTTCTTTTCATTCTTCTTTTCATTCTTCTTCTTCTTCTTTTCATTCTTCTTTTCATTCTTCTTCTTCTTCTTTTCATTCTTCTTTTCATTCTTCTTTTCATTCTTCTTTTCATTCTTCTTCTTTTCATTCTTCTTCTTCATTCTTTTCATTCTTCTTTTCATTCTTCTCATTCTTCTTTTCATTCTTCTTCTTCTTCTTTTCATTCTTCTTCTTCTTCTTCTTCTTCTTCTTCGTCGTGCCCCGTGACTGCCCAAATGAGTGAAGTGTGCGGTGATTCTAAGATCGACGGCACTCATCTGCATGTCATACTGACTGACAGTATTATTTCTCTTCCCCAGCAGACTCCAAGGGCATTTCAATTAAAGGTACAGTGTTCTGCACTAATATAAAGGCTCTCTGAAGCCTAGAAACCCTTTTAATAAGTTAAATTTGCGGCGAATAAATTCGCATCGAATCGAATTTCTCCCGCAAATTCGGGGAATCAGCCGAATCGAATTTTTGAATAATTCGCTCATCTCTATTCATGATCTCACTTCTTAATCAGATTATTTTTACTTTGCCTTTATCGGTATTCCTATTTGAGTGTTTAGATCGCTTTAAAAAAGTCAATGCACCTTTATCTCTTGATCGCTTTAACATATTCGATGCACCTTAATCTCAGTACATTTGGTTTTAAAATTGTATATTTTATGGGTATTACTGTTTAACCAGATGGTTTTTAATCCATACGTTTGTCATATTTGATGTATTTGGTTTTTATCTGCATCTTTATTCAGTGCCAGAATCGCTTCATATATGAGATCCCACTCATTTATATTTTTATAACTTTGCCTTTCACCAGGCCGTTTTTGCTACAAGGGGGCGCACAGTATGGTCCATGCATTACTATACTTGCCCCGTGCGTTTTTAGGATTGCAGTATCTTATTCCCAGTAAGATTACTGCAGAACCAACACCTGTATGTCCATATATTCATGTTGGTCTTCTTTAAAATGGCCGCCGTGGACACTACTGCGCATGCGCGAACGGCCGATCGCTACTGCGCATGCGCGAACCGGCAATAACGGTGCCGCCGCATTGCAGTGATTTTGGCGCCTTTTTAGGTTTAAAACACCACACTTACCACTGGCACAGTCCCCTCTGATGATGTGTACTTACACGATACGCGTTAGGGAAGTGCCAAGCTATGTTTATCTTATGTACATGTACCTCCGGTCTGGCCGTTTATAAGCAGCTGTACCTTTTGCTAGAAAGTTCTTTTCTGATTGTTCATTTTTAAATAAACGTTATCACACTATTTGAGGCCTTTTTCCACAGGCTCTTTATTTCTGGGGAGCCTGTAATCTTGAAGGTCCTGGGACTGTGCCTAACAAGAACACATCTGCAGTGACATCCCTGGATCCCTGATACAGCTTCTCCTGGAACCGATGACATCTAGTGGTCACCTTATAGATGACACCCACCTGATCCATTAACACAGTGGCTGGATACAGCTTCCATCCGGACAGATGACATCTAGTGGTCACCCTATAGATGACACCGCCTTGCTCCAGTGATACAGTGGCTGAGTA
Organism: Staurois parvus; assembly: GCF_062004578.1. Lineage (NCBI taxonomy): Eukaryota > Metazoa > Chordata > Amphibia > Anura > Ranidae > Staurois > Staurois parvus. The sequence goes on from NW_028317951.1 coordinate 10,217,085, forward strand.
CCAGGGACAGGTCTTAAATGTCCCATGCGCTTTAACATGCGCTATCTGGTTAGTGCATTACTTGGCTATTCTTTATCATTTCTGATATCTACTATCTCTGGCTCCTCACGCGTTGGAGACTGTATACGTATTTAAATAATAAGGGATCCTCCTGCGCTCATGGGAATAATTGACAAAATACAGCTGCTGTCACTTAGCTGATACCAATAAGTGCAAAATAAAATTAAAAATTAGTGAAGCGCTTGTATCACATGAATACAATCATGTATCTCCATATAGTGTAATTATAAATCAAAGTGACCACTATATATAATAAATGTGTGTTGACTCCCTCTAGTGAAAAGAAAAAATAGTGTCAACCAAAATAGCTAAATAACACACATTAGGAAACTAAATATATAGTGCATAAATCAAATATAATGAACAGAATATATATACGTGAAAACAGAATATTGGCCACATACAATGGTGTCTAAATTATACATAAATGATATATGCCATAGGTGAACAAGACAATATCAAAGGTGAAAAAAATATTCCATGCATGTGACTGTGCTTTAAGCTGGAACACACACGTGATCTCCACTTCTAAGTGCAAGTACTCTCCTTCAAATGGCAGCAATGCCTGCTCACCTCCCTTCCTCGACCCACACAGGGCCTCAAAGCAGTTACCACCTCAGTGGTGTATTCCTCTGGCAGACTCCTTATTCCTCCTCCTCTCTTATGCAACTCATAAAAAGACAAGAAAGCCTTCCATAGTGTAGTAAATTTAATAGGCAAAGTTAAAAATTACAAAGTTTTCCACTCACATGCTCCTTTCCATAAAAAAGCGTTTTTCCCAGCCTGTGGGTAGATATGCATGCACCTGGGGGAATCCAATATGGCCACTGTGTCCGGACATACGTCACCAGGAAGTAGACAAACCGACGCGTAGCGTCACGTGCGTCGTGACTTCATCAGGACCCTGAACCCTGATGAAGTCACGACGCACGTGACGCTACGCGTCGGTTTGTCTACTTCCTGGTGACGTATGTCCGGACACAGTGGCCATATTGGATTCCCCCAGGTGCATGCATATCTACCCACAGGCTGGGAAAAACGCTTTTTTATGGAAAGGAGCATGTGAGTGGAAAACTTTGTAATTTTTAACTTTGCCTATTAAATTTACTACACTATGGAAGGCTTTCTTGTCTTTTTATGAGTTGCATAAGAGAGGAGGAGGAATAAGGAGTCTGCCAGAGGAATACACCACTGAGGTGGTAACTGCTTTGAGGCCCTGTGTGGGTCGAGGAAGGGAGGTGAGCAGGCATTGCTGCCATTTGAAGGAGAGTACTTGCACTTAGAAGTGGAGATCACGTGTGTGTTCCAGCTTAAAGCACAGTCACATGCATGGAATATTTTTTTCACCTTTGATATTGTCTTGTTCACCTATGGCATATATCATTTATGTATAATTTAGACACCATTGTATGTGGCCAATATTCTGTTTTCACGTATATATATTCTGTTCATTATATTTGATTTATGCACTATATATTTAGTTTCCTAATGTGTGTTATTTAGCTATTTTGGTTGACACTATTTTTTCTTTTCACTAGAGGGAGTCAACACACATTTATTATATATAGTGGTCACTTTGATTTATAATTACACTATATGGAGATACATGATTGTATTCATGTGATACAAGCGCTTCACTAATTTTTAATTTTGTATACGTATTTAGCACATCTGATGAACTGACGCCGTCATTTTGCCGATCCACATTCATATGGGATCTATCATATGTGTAATCATTGTTTTAAGTTAGCGCTGCACTTTTCTTTTTGAGCATGTCATATGTTGCTGGGAGCCTGGATGGTTAACCATTTGATACCTGGGAGGATCCAGCTGGCGGACACAATTTTCATTCCTGTCATGACCACTCTATGAGGGTCATGGAGTTTTGTTAAGCGTTTTTCCTTTTTGAGCACTGGATCCTTAGCTTGTGGGGCAATCAAAAGATTTTCTCGTTTCTTCCTGTTGCTGTTTTCACACTTGAAATTGTGGACTTTTCCTTTAGCACAATGTTAAATACTTTTACTGTAGGTTTTACACTCGTGATCCCTTTTAAAGTCACAGCATTATTCACCGGTTTTTGCACAGCATTATATGGACTGAATTTGCAGTATATGTTATGGAATTATGTGATGCACAAATTACTTACTGTTAAATGACCTAGCACATCTTATTTTGTTTTATTTTGAGTTATACTTTATATCACAGTATATGAGCTGTTTGCCAGGTTATTATTATTTTTAATTATAAGCACTACCTTTTTTCTTTTTTAAGCATAAATAATTGCATGTAAAAGCATGCAAAAAAGCCCTCTTTTGTCTTCCAAATAGGAACACTCCTGCATATTAACAGTTTACATAGCTTGATGGAAGAAAAAAAGAGAATATGAGAAATCAGAGCTAAATCATCAAACTGGTGAAAAAACAATGGAGAACCACCTGCGCTACCCTGAACACACTATTATTCTAGGAATGGGTTGCCGCTGACACCTGGCTATACAACTGGATAGAATGAGATCAAAATTATAACAAAATTGGTGCTGCGCTCCCACATTTATACTTATATAAATAATTAAATAAAAAATGAGGTTTCAGGGACGCATAGAGACAAGCTCTCCATCCAGCCACCAGAGCGATCGCGGCTCACACAGACCCCAGGGATTTTTAACCCCCTAGAGCCCTACATAAGAGGTGCCCAAACCTATGCTATGCCACGGAGGAGAAAAACCCCGGGACAGCTGGGGAAACTCACTCTATTTTTCCCTGCCATCATGGCAGAAATCCAAGATTGCGCCGGCGGCAGATATATGAGGGACAGCAGACAGGAGAGGGACAACCCGAGCCAGCAGAGAGATTCCAGGCTGCAGCATCCATTATACCCAGGTGATCCTGGTGAGTTGTCTCCTCCTCTATCCCCCACCACAAGCAGTCCGGCCAAGTCCAGGCCCAGATTAGACACTGATCAGCAACAGCCTGTTTGTCAGGCCCCCAGCACCTCAGATCAACACTGACCTCCCAGCCATAGAAGCATCCCCTGCGGCAGATCAGCCCTTAACCGAAAAATGCATGAAAAATATGCTCCTTTCGCTGAGACAGACCTTACATAATGATTTATCATCATTACTATTATAAATCAACACCGTGGTCCAACACTAGCATAGGTTACAACAAATTGAATCCAAAATGGCTGACATCATTACAGCGCACAACGATTTGATTGGCGCAAATACAGAACACACATCTGACATCGAACAAATCACTCTGAAACTTGGTGATTTAGAAGATCGATCAAGACGTAATAATATCTAGTTCAGGGGTATTCCTGAAAGCGTCACTAATGAGGCACTGCTTCCCTACATTCAACAATATATAAAACTCCTCATTCCACCTCTCACCGACCTTGAGCTGGCTATAGATCGAGCCCACCGAATACCTAAGCCCTCATTCCTGTCAGCATCTATCCCAAGAGATGTCCTGGCTCGGATTCACTTCTACCACATCAAAGACAAAATTATGTTAGCGGCCAGAAACTCATCTGCACTCCCGCCATCATATGCAAATATCCAGTTGTTTGCAGACCTCTCAAAGACCACGCTACTTAAACCGCAAAAAGATGATTACCATTACCAAGGCACTAAGAAATCATGGCATAGCCTATCAGTGGGGATTCCCCACAAAACTAACCATCAGACAACACGGTAGAGTTTTTACAATCAAAAACCTCAAAGCGGGCCTAGATCTAGTCAAAGTTTGGAATATAATCCCTGTGGAAGCACAACAATCCACACCTACTTCTCTCCAGAATATGGAGGATGAATAATCCGAACACAACCCACCTCTGATATACTACCAATCTATCACCTCAAAGTTGCTATACCACCTCATCATTCTCTGGCGATCGGCCATGTGTCAGGAATGGACTTGCCAATAATGCTGGGACTCACCTGCCTTGTGGGCTGCAGTACCAGGGCTGGCCAGTGGGTGCTCTCAGCAATCAGAGACTCACCCCTGCAATCAGCCAAACACCTGAAGCTGATTGCAGGGGTTGTATTTAAGGAATGGCCAGACTCACAGTCAGGGCCTTGGTGTGTGTTTTTCCATGGGCCCCTGTACCTTGTATCCTGTATTCCTGTTCCTGTCTGACTTGTTGCCGACCCTGCCTGATCCTGACCTCTGCTGACTTCTCCTTGATCCCTGGCTTGTGACCCTGACCATTCTCTGCCCGACCCTCTGTACCGCGCTACCCATGAGTTACTGAACCCAGCTTGTGACCCCGACCACTCTCCCGCCTGTTCCTGGTTCTCTGTTTGCCCATTTGCTACTGACCCGGCCTGCCTGACTACTCTTTGTATTGTATGTATTGTTATCGGTGGGTGGTTTGGTTTGTTTGCACTGTGTTTATGTTTAGTTTTGCACTGCGTTTTGTATTGTTAGTCTTAATAAATTATATTGTTTATACCATATCTGAAGCCTACGTTTCCCTGTGTCAGTCCACACACCTCTGGTCATACCTGGAGCCCTGACACCATGTTTAAAAAGTTTTATGTTTCCAAGATCTAGTTGGCATGACCTTCGTTACGGTCAAAGCCTATCAAACCCCTTACATCTGTAGTAGCAAGACAAGCTACTCAGACCACTTGCATTTTATGCAAGTATTCTTTTTACCCCCTTCTAACTTCATTACCTCCTCCCTCTTCAGCACCACCAGTCGTCCACTATTGCTCTAACGTTCACCTGACTTCAACAAACTTTTGTGAAACTCCCACCTTAAACCCAAGACCGAACCCAAACCGCTTCAATAAGACTGACGGATTTTTTCCTCACACGGATACAATCACACAACTTCGCATTCCCTCAAGATTCCACTCAAATATTCTACTCAGCATTCACGGAACCACACTATGATTAACCTCACATCTCTCAATGTTCGTGGTTTAAACTCACCATTCAAAAGATTAATGCTCCAAAGAGAAACTAGAAAGTCCCAGGCCGACATCCTCTTTGTACAAGAATCCCACTTCTCCACAAACAAGATCCCCAAACTTCACCTCAACCGTTTTACACACATCTTCCTAGCTACTAACCTCAAAAACAAATGGTGTCATAACAGCTATAAAGGACTCTATCCAGTTCCGCTTCATTTCAGAAACCACCGACCCTCAAGGTCGTTATCACATCCTAATTTGCTGACTGAATGACATTCTCTACACTCTAGTAAACGTCTATGGTGTTGCGCTCCCGGTGAGAATCTCTATTGTGTTAGTAGTTATATTTACCCATGGTAAACATATATATAATCAGGTGATGTACAATAATATAAAAATAAAAATATATATAGTGTTGAACCAATATACATATATTATCCACTAATATGAAAAATATATAAATGTGAAAATAATATCCCCAAAGAAATAATGATGTGTACTTAAAAATAAATATGAATACATCAATATAACATCATGATTGGTAAATAATCAAAAATAGTGAAATAAATATACATAAAAATAAAATATATATATATACTACAAATAAATTTTTTTTTTTTTTTTTTTTTTTTGATTTGTGATATTAATGTCCTTTAAATACTGTGACTTTGTGCTTGATTAAATCTTGATTTAGTGACTTATTGTGAATCCGTGACTCTCTTTGAATCCTTAATTAGTGAAGATGTATGCTCACCTCCTTATTAGCCTGCAATTAGGCTATACACACTTGTGGTTCACCTCCTATGGAACCTGCTTAGATGGAATTCCTCCTTTACAGATTGTGAAACATGGATATCCGTTATCCTTAATTAGCTCTTATGGGATTGATCACTATTTGCGATACTCAAATTCCCTTATGCTTTCCTCTCCATGCGTTTTTCCATATGTGGGGACAAATTGCCAAACATAGTGTTTTATCCTTATAAAAAGATTTCTGCTTTATTGCTTTCCAACAGGTACACTCACATGAATTGTATGAGGTATGAGATAGATTGCACAGCACGAGTAATCCGCCAGCCGTTAAGTCATGCACCGCCGTCTGTCAAACAATCCGGCTCTCTCCGAATGACAATGCAGCCCCACCCCTACGCGTTACGCCACTGGTCACGTGGCTTCATCAGGGGGTTGTGATAGGTTAGTCACTCTACCATTGCCGGCTTAAATAGCTCAGCCGCGCCATTTTGTTGTCTATCCTATGGGAGCGGCCATGTTTTTGGGGGCACTTGCACAGCGGTAATATTATTGCCAATTGTTACATTTGTTTCCTTACTGCTATGTCTACCCGGAGAGATACATAGTGACATAACTCTACGGTTCAGCGGTATACAAACCAATCATTTTTATATGCATAAATATATCAATACAATACCTGAAAAATGTATGTTATATTATACATATATGTATGTGTGGGACCACACACATCCACATATGTGAAAACTATTTATTAAATGTAAATTGTATATGACAATAAAAACATATACACAGAGAATACTGTATATATATGAAGATAAGAACAAATTATATTAAAATAAGGAAATAACATATAAAGAATATTTTATAAATACTCAGAATGTGTATCTCCTATACAGCATATCTACAATCTGCCATTCTTATAAACTATATATATGTAAAATATTTAAAATAAAAATAATAAAAAAAAAAAAAAATAATACACAGTTACTACCACCTGGATGTTATTCTACTTCCCCACATAAGACAGTGGGCACGGATAATACCTTTAACCATAGACCAACTATTATATACTCTTCTATCGTAATGGTTACCTATAATGAGGTGTTAATGACATATATATGTGTATCTGTGTGGCAAAGTGAGAGACATGACCGATGTGTCATATTTCTCCATATTCATCCCACAGGTACACATACTGAACCAGGTAAAGGAAAGGGAGCCATATGTAATTAATACTCATATATCATGCTAAAATCTACACGTCACTAATGAAGCACGATAGATCGAATTCCTTATTTAACCCCCCTGGTGCTAAACTGCCCAACTCATAAATCCAAAATGACTCTTTTTTACTAATTTCTCGCACTAAGTTGTCTCCCCTCCAATGTGGATTATGTTTGGTAATACTACAGAGGTAGTTGTGTGTTGAGTGTTCGCGATCCTATTCACATTAGGGACAGTGTGTGTCCACTTTTTGGTGATCTTGGTGAGTTGATATTGGGTGGATTTAACTTGGCTCGCAAGTCACACAGATATCTGCTAAACGTCTATGGTCCCAACAAAAACCAGATCAAATTCTATAACAAATTTTACAACATCATCTTTTCTTTAAAACAAGGCAGACTCATTATTGGAGGAGACTTCAATATTATTGGCAATCCGCAAATAGACTCGTTCTTCAACAAAAGAGTGCCTAAACAAACCTTCAATCAATTCCTGCACAACCACGACCTCTATGACATCTGGAGATGCCAGCATAGCAACGAAAGGGACTACACCTATTATTCTCCTACCCACTTTTCATACTCCAGAATTGACTTTTTCCTAACAGACAAATGGACACTACAACACATAACTTCATCCAAAATCGGTACAATAACCTGGTCAGATCATGCTCCAATCAACATTTCATTAGACAACAATCGACACTCAGCAATCCCGCCCATTTGGAGACTACACTCTGTAATATTAAAGAACTCAGACCACCAGAAACATTTATTAGAAGCACATAACTTATTTTTTGACACCAACTCTACTCCTGACATACCCATAACAACACTGTGGCTCACATACAAGGCCTACATGAGAGGCATCCTTATACAACTAAATTCCCGTATCAAGAAACAACGGTCCCAACAAATTCACCAACTTCTAACCGCCATCAAACTAAATGAAGAAACTAACAAAAATAACCCAAACCCCTCCACAGCCGCAACCTTGACCTCAGATAGAAATAAATTACGAATACTTTTGTTACACAACTACGACCTTAACCCACAGAGAACTAAATCCAAATTCTATGCACTGGGTAATAAAGCGAGCTCCCTCTTATCAAAAACAATTAAGCAAAAACGACTCAAGTCAAAAATTGCCACAATCCAACACCCAACCACACAAGCACTGCCTACAAATCCACAAGACATATCTAACGCCTTTGCGATGTACTACCAGAAACTATATAATATCAAAAATGACCCTAACACAAACCAACCCACAACTACGACCATTCAAAACTTTCTAGACACTACCAATTTACCTCGTCTCACACCATCTCAGCTTACATCTCTATCTGTTCCAATTTCTCCCACAGAGATACAACAAAACATAACAACATTACCCCTAAACAAATCTCCAGGAAATGACGGCTTTACGAACGAATTCTATAAAACATTCGCACCCAACCTCACATCACATTTATCTGAATTATTCAACCATGCTGCCTCTACAGGTACATTCCATTCTGAAATGTTACAATCCATAATCACCACCATCCCTAAACCAAATAAAGATCCTCAATTGGTCCAAAATTATAGACCGATTTCACTATTAAATACGGACATAAAACTATATGCCAAACTTATCGCCCAAAGGTTGCTTCCACACCTTTCCACACTAATCCACCCAGACCAAGTGGGCTTTATCCCTGGCCAACAAGCACCAGACGCAACTAGAAGAATCATATCCCTCCTCTATAAACTAGAGTCCACTACACAACCCTCATTACTCTTGTCTCTAGATGCCAAAAAAGCATTTGATCGAATCCATTGGCTCTTCATGAAACTCACCCTCCAAAAATTTGGGATTATAGATTGGATGTTGTCAGCAATACTCTCCCTATACTCCAACCCTTCTGCCAAAGTCTTAAATAACGGTACACTCTCACAAACCTTCCAGATATCTAATGGCACCAGACAGGGCTGCCCACTTTCACCCATAATTTTTACCTTACTAATTGAACCCTTGGCATCCAAACTCAGAGATGACCCATAATTCACAGGTATTACTCATCTTAAAACGGAACACAAAATTAGTCTTTTCGCAGACGAAATTATCCTAATGGTTACTAACCCTTATAAATCACTCCAAACGATATGCACTCATCTTCACAATTACTCAGAAGTCTCTTACTATAAACTTAACAAACCAAAATCCTCCATTCTAAATCTATATACTCCGCCTAAAATCCAAAAGATACTAAGCAATCACTTCCCTTTCTCATGGGAACACCATAGCATCCCTTATTTGGGAATCAAACTTACTAATACAACTAACCAATTATATGACGCTAACCACAAAACACCACTCAAATCTATTCCACAGGAACTTAAACAACTACGTACATCTACCCTTTCAACAATGGGCAGAATAGCAACCCTAAAAATGTGCATATTACCTAAAATACTTTACATATTCCGTACACATCCAATTCCAGTTCCCAACTCCTTTTTCTCCAAGCGATTCTCAACAAATTCACATGGAACTCCAAAAAACCTAGATACACGACAAATTTACTACTACAACCTCCCTCTAGAGGAGGAGCGGGTCTCCCACATTTAAAATCCTATTACAATGCCACGCTCCTAGACCAACTATTCTTCTGGTGGCATCCTACTAAAGATAAGACATGGACCATCATGGAAAACCTTCCACCTCTACCGCATACACTCGACAAATTACTGTTCCTACTGAAAAATACCCAAACCCAACTATTACCCAAACATCCGTGTATAAAAGCCACCTTACAGGCCTGGTTTGAATTCCTATCCTCTAACCACCCAGAAAGTGAAACAAAAAAAATTCATACACCTATTTCCACTCTACACCTCCTCATCCCCTCTTTAAACCTGACACAATGGGAAAATAGAGGTATATCTCATATTCAAGACTTATACACAAACCACAGATTAGACTCCTTCGCTATTCTTCAAAAAAAATTCCATCTCCCTGATAATGAAAATTTCAATTATTTAGGAATAGCCTATTCCTTACACACATTGGTCTTATCTCCAGAACTAACAATCCCCGCCACGGCGCACCTCTTCTTCCATAAAATGGAAGGAATCTCGACTTTTTATATGCTCTTAACCAACGCTCACTTTACCATACACACCACCTCAGTAACTAACTGGGAAAAAATCTTTCTCCAACCAATATCTCCGCACATCTGGGCGAAAACTTTCAACATCACTTACAGAGCCTCTAAATGTAGCTCCCATTGGGAATCATACACGAAAATCTTACATCAGTGGCATCTAACACCAGTTAAACTCACCCTTTACTACTTCCAACACTCACCTAAGTGTTGGAGACAATGCAGAGAAATAGGCACAATCCTCCATATACTTTGGAATTGTAAATCTCTTAAATCATATTGGAATAAAGTCTTTCAACTAATCTCTTTAATATCTGGAACCCAAACAATTCCAAATCCAGCCCTAGCCCTTCTCCACATAGGAATAGACAAATTCCCTCCAGACTCACGTACCATCATAATCCATACATTAGCAGTGGCTAAAATAAATACCACTAGATTGTGGAAATTCAACAAAGCCCCTTCAATCTCAACCCTTATTTCTGATCTTAACCTCCAGTGTGAAGTGGAAAAGAAAACGGCAATCCATAATTTTTCATATCATAAATTCCAATGGTCTCGGTGGCCTCAAGACCCTAACTGCTCCATTAAATGACAACTATAAATCCTTAATATTACAACATCACTAACGCACTTGACTGGTGCTTCTCCCCCCCCCCCCCCTTCTTTTCTCCCCTCCTTTCCAAATGTTTATCACACTCCAAATCATATATGGTTCACATTAACCCAAACATACCTTTCAACTATCCGAGAACATGCTCATATAGTCCCCAGCCAATTGGTGGGGAAGTACTCTCTTAGCTTATATATACTCCTACTTTTTGTTTCATCTCAATGTGAACTACGATATCTTACATTGTACATTAATATGTCTGTTGAAAACCTTCAATAAAAATATTTGAATATAAAAATGAGGTTTCAATTACACCCCTAGTGAATCCTCCTGTGTCTAATTATCCCAAACTAAATTCTTCATATTATTATACAATCGTATGCAGTGATGTTTGATAAACCATATGAAATAAAATAAAAATATGCAAAAGGCATAAAAACACAATACATAAACCCACTTGTGTCCCTAAACAGGGTGAAATCACAAACATGTATTAAACCACATATGATAAAACACTTGGCATAAATAAATGCCCAAAGGTGCAGTGGAAAAAGACTGACAAATGGCACTATTGTGCCTATAAAACAAACAATAAGACGGTCAGGATAAATGGACCCTGATTATAAGACAATCTACAAAGACTATAACAAATCCTTAAACATAAATGTGCAACTACCACTCAACAAGTGCCCACATGTACCAAAGTATAAATTGCTGTGCTCTCGTCCCTAAACTTGGGACTATACTGCTATATAAATAGCAGAAAGAAAAAAAAATAAAAATAATAAAAAAAATACAAATAATTAAATAAAATATTGAGTGAATCCACAAATGAAAATCCAGTGACACTCTACGATAAACACATAACTTAAATTTATAACAAAGTCCTCAAAAACACGTGCCACCAATTATTAATAAACAAACCATCCATGTGTGTAATCTTCAATATGGCTGGATATATAGAAACCTCCAGCGATCAATATAAATTTGGCAGGTGAACAAAAAGTGTAAGCCTTCACTAGTAAGATTGCCCCCTCACCTTCATGAAGTGACCACACAGGGTCAAACCTCTTTTTTGCTTTTAAGCACAGCCAACCACTCAATCCTCCACGTCAGATTCAGTATCACAAACAGTGGTGGTATCCCCTTTCAGAACTTACAGGTATCACCTCTCCTGATATCTGGTTGGTTTTCATATGATCTATTTGTACCTCAGCTTCATGAATGATGCTGACCCTCATCATGACATCAAAGCACCACCACTGTAGTCTTCTTCGGCATCTCTGAATATCCCACCAATGAACAGCCAGTGGGAAAAGTCCAGGTCATTAGTCAGTTTTTGATGGTCTTGGGAACTCAGGCGACCATTTCACTTGCCTTATTCTTTGGCTGTGCCTTAAAAGTTACAACCAACAAAAACAGTTTTTTTCAATATTTGGTTGATGCTAGGCTGTTGCCAGTTTCCTATACTGTAACTTTTTTAGACTCAAGCAGTTAAATCATGTCTGGAAATCTGATCTTTTTAGGTTTCCCCCAGCTCTCTTTCATACAGGCCATTACTGTTTCATTCGTCTTTAGGCACACTGTGAAACAATGATAGAGCTCATGCTGATCTACTCTCTTCTTTCACTACAGCACTGCATTTCTTATAAAGCAGAATATTTGCATTTTTAAACAAGACAAGCCTTAGAGAAACGTATATTCTTTCAAAATTAATTTGTTGTGACAGTATGTTCTTCCTTCAAGGTAAAATGATTTTATAAACTTCCCCTTATTTAGAATATTTCATTTTTTGTTATTTACCTGTTATCTGCAAGATTTTGGGATAGAATTTGTTCCAGAATCTGCACTGCTTGGCACGCATTTTCTGATCTGTCTTTGAGTCTTCTGTGTCTAACATAAGGTAACGTTGTTCATCGAGTGTGAACGCTGGCCATCTGTTTTCCTGAGACTCTGCCCCATTTGGATTGCTAAATGAGAGATATTCAAACATAACGACTGTTATTACATACTCTGCTCATATTTTGCATTACACTGTTTATATCAGCAATGCTTTGGTTATTCATCCATATTCAAAACACAAACAATTCTTGTAATATCACTCAGAATTAAAAGCTCAGACAATTGCACTGTTTTGTAGGCCTTAGCAGAACAACGAGCAGACACTGATGTCTACTCTGTTTTTTGGGGGGTTTTTAACCATAAGAAACTTTTATTATAACTTCACCAATCAGAGTACAATTTGCCAAAAAAAGACAATGGGAAGAGGTGTAAGAGTTCAAATGGCAAAGACAGAAACAGAACATGTAAAATAGTCTCAAAACATCACATGAGCATTTACCACGGTTAAGTATTTAGGTTATAAATATAAACCAAAAACTAAAATACACATAAACTGGAACTCAAGGATACACCTAGAAGTTTTAAACCCATGATGTCTAGAAAAGCTAATAAGAAGTAAAAATGTCCAATATCCTGGCACTAGGTTGGGTCCAAAGTTAAATTGAATAGTCCAAGACCAGACAGACTGAAAAGGAAGGACCTGGAAGGGAGAAAAAAAAGAAGAGAGGGAAGGAAAGAAAAAAGAAAAAGGGGGCGAGGGGGAAATAGGGGAGGGGCCAGCAGAAGGGGGAACTCCACCCCACTTCCCTCACTCTATCTTCCCCTCTAGGCCCACATCTCCACATGTTAGGGGAAATCCACCGCACTAACAGGATTCTATTAAGGTTAGGAGTTACCAGTCTCAGGTGTGAGGCATAAGTCATACAAGTTCAAAGGTCATATACCATCACATGTCTAAGGAGAATTCTTGGTATGGTCGGCTAGTTGACCCTGAGAGGAAGAAGTCCCCACAAAGTGTTTCCAGCATGACCACACCTGGATACACTTAGTAACTTTGTCTTGTGCTATGTGAATCAGCTCTTCCATTTCTGCAATATATTCAATTTTCCTGTACCATTCTTGCATTGAGAAGTTCTGTTTTGATCTACAATGAAATGGGATACAAAGTATCGCAGCATTAATCATATGCATTTCTATTAATTTATGGCATAACCGAACAGGGATTTTGTAGAAGTGTAGAAAAAACTGAGCTGGAGTGAATTCCAAGGGAAGTATTGAAACTACAACAAGCTTGGAATGGATCTGCCTCCAGAACTCTTGGAGGTCAGGGCAGGACAACCAGAGATGGAGTAAAGAACTGTCATCACTGTTGCATCACCATCAATGCTCAGAGATAGATGGGAAAATCTTATGTAAGAAGGTGTTTTGCACCATGAAGATTTGAGTTTCTAGACATTTTCCTAGATGGTGACATTGAGGGATCTTTTGTGTAAATAAGAAAAACCTTGTTTGCAATCCTCGTCTGCCATATTTATGCTTATCTTCCTCTCCCAAACCAAGCAAATCAGTTGTAAGATGGCTGGATGATCCCTAAACAAAGAGGTGTAAATCACATGGATTGATTGTTCTTGAGGTGTTTTCCTCGAGCAGAGGGTTTCAGACATAGTGGATGGTCATGTAAAACGCACCTTCTAAATAGGGTTATCAAGGAATTTTTTCATTTAGATATAGGGCTAGAAGGGAAAAGAATCAGTGTCCAATATTGCCCAAAGTTCTTCTTGACGTAGGAAAAGACCTCTGCAGAACAAGTGTTTAGCCATCATATGAGTATAAGGCCATTCTTTAGCCAAGAAGGATTATGACATTCCAAGCAGAAAAATTTGGATTGCTTCTTAGCGGGGTAAAGGGGCTGAGGTTAGACAAAAAGGAAGCAGTTAGGCATGCCTCTCTTGGGGTCCAGGGTACCTTCTAAGCCAATCTAGGCTTTACAATGCTCGTTGATCCTTCAGTCTACTACCGGGTAAAGTGAGTTGTCCAATAGTACTCTGTATAGCAGGTAGACTGATGCTTCTTTTGGATTTAGGTAAGATCAATCTAGCCCAGCTGTAGCTTATAAAGCAGCCACAGTAAGGCTGTCATTTTCAATATAGATGCCCTCCCAAACCAGGAAAATATAGCCTTGTTCCATCTCTGAAGATCCTGTTGGATCTTCCCTACTCTGTTAAGAAGTTCTTTGAATAATACTCAGATAAATCCAAGGGTAGTTGAATTCCCAAGTAGACAATAGATAACTTCTGATTTCCAAACTAAATGGAAAGTTCTTCTGGCATTGGAAAACTACTGCAGAAGGCAAAGAATTTTTAGAGCAAAGAATTTAGAATAGTTAATTTTAAGATTTGAGACGGTGTGGAAGCATTCGACAGCCTGCATTAGATTGGGAAGAGTAATATAAGGTTCTGACAGAAAAAGGAGGATGTCATCAGTGAACGTTGCCTTCTTAAATTTTTGACCTTTCAACAAAATCCCTTTCACATTGCAGTTTTCTCAAAGGCAGCACAGAGAGGGTTCCAAAGTTAAAACATGTAGCAATGGGGATAAAGGACAGCTCTGTCTGGTGCCATTATGGATGTGGAAAGTGATCAATAGGTGGCCATTAACTTTAACTTTTGTCTGTGGGCATCAAGGGACATAATAAAATGAAATATGTTCCTCCCAAAACTTACTGCATGCAGGACTGCAAGCATGTAGTCCCAGGCCACTCTATCAAATGCCTTCTCAGAATTCATAGAAAAGAAAAAGATTTCTGGTCAGGTGAAGGTCAGCCAATGATGCAAATTCAGAGCCTTAACATTATTACCTCTCGGCCAGGGAGGAAACCTACCTGGTTACCTATCCAGGATGGACTACTCTGCCTTATTTATAGAGTTCAGAAATGCAAATAGACAAAACTGCACTGGTTCAGTTAGAAAATGAAATCTCACATTTATGAAATGAAAATATATACCAAATAAATTGTTTTGGTTTAAAACAAGAAAAAGATGGAAAAGCAACACTGAAAGTAAATTGCATATTAAATCAGCTAAGATCCCTAAAGCTCAAAATAACAGCCTCTGTTCCTGACATTTTTTTTTAATGTTCTGTACAAAAACATCAAAAGGGTCAAGGTCTAAAATAAAATGGCAAATGAAATGCTAGGATATCGCTTCACACAAGATTCATATCAAATCAACAAAATGCATATAGTAGACTGGAATATCCGGTTTGAAAATGCTTATATCTCACTTTGAATATATACACACTGCATAAAGTAAAGCATGCCACCACTGGACACTAGCGCAGTGTAGACGTGTTCTCTGGAGTGACAAATCATGCTTCTCTGTCTGGCAATCCAATGGATGTGTCTGGGTTTGGCAGTTGCCAGGAGAACAAAGTGTAGAAATAAAGAAATGGGCACCAAACTCCCCCTTCAAAAATAAAACCTAAAGAATAGTATCAACAATGATAATAATAACAATAACTTGTGTCCATGCATGTATGACTATAAAAATAAAAAGATGTGTTTTTTTTTTATAATAAATCATAGTAAGAAACTATCAATGAATTGGCATGAAACAAGAAGATGTGTATAAAACAACAAAGATGCTTTTAAAAGTGTTTAAAATACACCATAAAATGGAGCCATACAAACCATTTTATGATTATTTTATGTATTTTTAGCTGCATTTTTATCATTTTATAAACATCATCTTAATTATCATGTCAAATCATTACTTTTTTTTTTACTATGGTTTGTTAACCTCCTTAGCGGTATTCCCGAGTGTAGCTTGGGGTAAAATTTGAGTACCAAGAGCGGTAACCCCGAGCTACACTCGGGCTTACCATGCGGCGTTGCTCAGGGGGTCCCTGCAGCACTTACCTTGTCCTTCGCTCCCGCAATGTGTCCCCTGCAGCATCCCTGGCCATCTCCTCTGGCCGATGCCGGCATCCCTCTTCTGTGTTCCGCTCCCTGTGATGTCGGGACGTACGGGCGCCGGAACCGGCGGGAAATTTGAAATTTTTAAAAATGTCATTTTTGCTGTCATTGCTGTTTCAATGCATTTCACATATATTTTGTCCCTACTGCTTTGTTCTGTGCCCTGCCTGCATTTTGACTGTTCTTTCTGCCTGTAAACTTAGAAAAGTCCACGGCTTCCAAAAAGCGTCCCTTTACGTCAAAAGCGGTTTTAGAACAGCGATAGTAAATCAGAACCACTTGCAGAATTGAGTGATAATAATTCGTGGGGAAATTCATCATCAGACACTGAAAACGATTTTGCGACTTTGCTCAGTGATGTGCGAATTTGCCTCTGTATTTCAAATGTCAGTGTTTTTGGTTTAATTATATTATTGAATTAAATTTATTACTATTATATTATTATTTTTTATGATTTATTAAATTATAATTTATGATTTCGTGTTTCATGTTTTATCATATCCGGAATGTTTACTCTTAGACTCTTGTTCGTACAGATTTCAGTGAGTTATTCCTAAAAATAACAGCCTACAATAAAAAATACATATTTCCATGCAAAAAAATGGTAACGCTTTCAGCACAAAAAATCGGAAAGAATCATACCGCCGAGGAGGTTAAAGAAAAGTTACATCTTTTATGTGTTATATACTCATACATGCTTAGATGCAAGATCCTGTTATCGTTTTTATTAATATTCTTTATGTCTGTTTTTAGCTCTGATAAAGAAAGGTTGGTATTGCCCCCAAAACACATTTTCATGCACTGGAATTTTGAACAATTAAAAGTATTTTGGACTCTTTCATGTCCACACTTTGAGATTTTATTACTGTCTGTGTGCCCATTATAGATTTTCCCTAACTCGCTGTCTGTCCGATGGTGGGAAATCTCTCCAGTGTGGTATCTTGGTAGAGCTGGAAAGAGCTGAAGCCAGTGTTCTGAGGAACCCCAATCCCCTAATTTCTTGCCTAAATGATGAAACAGCAGGAAAAACCTGATAGATGTTCTAACCACCCTCTCCCACTTATTCTAAAACTAGAAAAAAGGTTTTGGTTGGATTTGGCCTTTACTTTGACAAGTTAATGCTGTTATTGACTTGTATTTTATTATGAATGATTATGATACACATTTTCCTGAGTATTCCCTGAATAAAAGGAACAAACAAAAAAAACCCAGTAATCTCTGATTATAATTTAAAGTGTCAGCAATTAACTTTTTTTGTTATTTAGTGATTTCTGTAGTGCATATAATAGCTATGGCAATATGATAAATCATAGCATTTTGAATTAGGCTAAGAAATATTTGGTTGAGTTTATGTCTTCTAGAAAATGGCATAGTAATTAATAATTGATATTTTAGCTATGTGTTAAGTAATTAACAGAAAGTGCCAGAAATAAAGTACAATAATTCATGGACTGTGATAGTTTATCATACCTCTGATTAATAATTAAAAGTACATTATGATTATCACTTCCTGCCTGCTCAGTAACAATTAGTACCTTGTGTATTATAAAGTGAAGTTCTTGATTCTCTTTCCGGGAAGGTTGCATCATCATATTCGTAATGTTCTTCTCTGTTAAATATTTATTATACATTTTGCTTCCAAGGCAGAAGTTGTGCTACCTTTACTGTGTTTGCAATATGATAAACAGTAGTCTTCATGAACCTCTTCCATGACTCACACACTGAAGGTACTTTCCAAAATGAGTATTGTTCCAGCCAAAACACATATTTAATTTCTTTGGAAATATATTAGGAAACATATTAGGAAATAAATTTGAGGTAAATCACCCACTGGCTTCCTAGATCTGTTAGGGATTCCATTGGTGAGATCTGGAAATTCCCAGGCATGGACATGTGAGGTGGCACTTATGAAGTGTCCCCGTTCTTATTTTTTTAAATATGAGCACAATAAAAAAAAAAGCAGAAGCATGTCATTGAAGCAGGAGTAATGGATACAAAACAGCTAGCACAAATCTACACACTTCAAACTGAGAATATGATTAAAAAATGCATAATCAGATTTTGATGTGAAAATGTCAAAATTATCAGTAGATCCAGATACATGTTCAACTAATGCTATATGAACTATATGCTACACAAGTAATAGATAATAGCAAACAATAACATGCAATTGGAGCACTGAACAATGATAAGAGATTAATCACTAGTTCATGCTACTTGTGTAATATATACCATAGGGAGCCATTTGTTCAATCTGTTTAGCAATCTTTCTTAGTGTTTAATAGTTAGCAATTTTATTAATTGTAGTTTTAATGTTAAAGGCAGCCTCATTCACCAATAAGTAGGCTGTGGAGTTGGGAGCAATCAGGGATAAGAGCAGCTTTTGCATAAAACAAAAACAGGATCTGAGTGTAATTCCTGTTGCCTATATCTCTGGAGTTTTTGGTTATTTTTTTTTTCATTAAAGGTAACCTCTGCTTATGCATTTTCCATCATTCTCAGTTATAATTTTTCAGGTTTGTGACAGATTTACATTAAACAGTAACTATTTTCCAACCTATTTCCCTTGTAATAGTAGTACAGTGCGTGTAAGAGGGGCTTAAAGCGTTTTGGTTAAGCAGTAGTGTTTAAAATGTTTTTGTTATATGACTGAAGAAAACCTTTCTGCAATTGGATCCAAAAATACTGGTTACTGGGTAAGGAGATAGTTCTGCAAAGGCAGTGAGGGAGACTAGACCTCAGGCTAAGAGTCTAAGGGAGAGATTTACTAAAACTGGTGTGCTCAGAATATGGTGCAGCTGTGCATGTTAGCCAATCAGCTTCTAACTTCAGCTTGTTCAGTTAAATTCTGGCAGTAAAACCTGGAATCTGATTGGTTTCTATGCAGAGCGGCACCAGATTTTGCACTCTCCAGTTTTAGTAAATGAATGCCTCAGCATTTGAGAGGAAAGTGTTTTGCCCTTTACTGGGGGTAACATGTACTGGGTTCTCACTAGGACTCCGACCATGAAATGGCAAACTGAAGGAGACTGCAAGAAGCTTTGCTGCATCAAAAATCATGCACCTACTAATAATCCATGACGATTACATGTTGGAATAATAATGTAACTTGGTTTTACTATATTTGGTTGTGCCTGATTTTGGGATCAATATGTCACTCTTTGAAACTGAAGTTCAGTAAAGCTACAAGCAAAAGCAGTTGTGGCTAGCTGTTTCCAGCTGCACCATGGAATAACATATGAGGATAAAGTGGGACTAAAGAGGGAGTGGAATTTGGGCTAAATCAGTTTTGACATACAGGAGTGTATACCCAGAAGAGGCATAAGAACGCACCTTCTGTGTTTTTGTGGTGAGTCAAGTTAATGTGTACATCAGTGACTTCCATTTTATGTAACACCATGCTCTTTATGCGGACCTTTTAAATAAGGGTTTTGCCCAGGGGCCCTTCTAAAGTTAAGGGGGCACCCCATCCCTCACTTTAACAAGTCCAGTTACACAGTTCTTCTGGTCCTAAACTTGGCAAGATTTATCAAAATAAACATGATTTAAACTCAAGTAGTCAGTATAGGTTTACTTTGGATACATAAAAATTTGTGTTAGTGGGATCTAGTGTGCCCTGTTTTCAAACTCAGTGGTTGGGAGGCAAGGAAAAAACTAGAATGCCTCATTTTCCTCTTAATGGTATACTGCTCAATGAAATATAACAGTATTGTACACTTTGTTGAATAGCCATCAGGATATAGTTCTGACCCAATCTTCACTAAGAAATTTGAGAAAGCATCGCTCCTTAGTGCAAAATGCATCCGAATTATGTTCCTGCTGGGCATTCAATAAAGAGAACATTGTTGTTGCATTATGCCTTGTGGTATTCCTTTGAGATGAAAACCAGTCAACACCTGTTACCTGGCATGCAAAAATGGAGTACAGAGCATGATCTGACCTGCAGTTATACTTAGAAAGATATATCATACAAGCCTTTTATGGGACACATACTACATATGCCAGGCAATAAAATAGAAATGAAGGTGCACGCTGTTTAAGGCTGCCAGAATGAGCCAAACATCGTAGAATGCAAACTGATGGGTACACTCCCAACTCTAAGGATTAACGTTCTCTGATCTTTATAAATTTTATGACAGAGCTTAAATATATATGAAGACATATGTTTGCACGACAATAAATTCTTAATGTAAAGTATACTTATTCAAGGCAATTTTATATGGTAAATGTCTTAAAAAATGTAATTTACCTTTCCTTTAATAGCACATACAGGGCTTCTCCTACACCTTGTTTGGGAGTGTTGGAGGAGGGGGGAGAGGCATGGCAGGGCTTTTACATCTATTCCCTAAGCTCCTGCACATACGAAAATATGTTGTCTATCTACAGGGCTGTGGGTGGAGCTAAATGTCGCTATTCATTGATAGCGTTATCAACAATGTCAACATTTAGGTAGCCCCAGCAGCAGCAAAGGTGACAACACTGCAGTGATGTAACTGCAAAGAAAGAGTGTTTTCATCCTATCAAGGAAGGGGTCTATCTAGTGGCTCTAAAGAATGAAGCACTTACGTACAAAGTACTTTCTTTCAAAATAATCACTTACAAGTACTTACAAAATTATCCAGAGGTTACTTATAAAACTCAAGACCCTGATATTACTGGTATGATTAGCAGATATTAACACCTTACATATAAGAAGTTCTATTTTGACCATAGCTATACTTTTAAAGGGGAGCTTTTTACAATTGGCCTGATTGTCGGTTTATTTTAATTAATGAGCCACAAGGTAGCTGCACAATTGCTTTGGTTATAAAATGTAAGCATCATAAAAATTAGGGATCCACTGTACATGCAAAATAGGTGCTTAATTAGTAATAATTTGCAAAGCAGGCACACTGGAGAATTGCATATTTTGTATTCTTTTGAATATATACAGTACATGTTAATTTGTCCACTCTGCAAAGAATCCCACAACGCATGAATTAAAATCTATACTCAGGAGAGTCAAACATTTGTGATTAGCAGATTTTTTGATCCTATAATTAATTAAAAAATAATTCATTTTCACTTAAACAAATGTGTTTTTACTTGCCACCCTTATAGGTAGGTTGAACCTCAAAGATTACAAGATTTGCTGAAGTGCTAATGTAGCTCTGAAACTCCAGATTACCATCTTTATATCTAAAGTAGAAAGTAATTCAAATTATGAAATAAACCTATTTAAGTGATGATCTTAATGTGATAATCTTAATTAAAATGGTGTTCTTCCCTCAATAGCAAATTGACCCATGGTGCTCTACCTCTGTAGTAACAACACTGATTTTTCTAAATATTCATTTAAATAATTAGCAAAAGTTAACAAAACAAGATCACATATGCTATTCATGTTCAAGGGAGTATTTTAATATTTTATTTCAAAAGCTAGTTTGTTTAGGTGGGGACATTGCATCTCTAATGCAGGCAACATGCAAGTTGCATTTCATAGACTATAGATGATTCAATAAAATTCACAAAACTGTAAATCACTGTACATAGAAAATTTACTACAGTAGGTATACTCTGATACACCACATTTTAATGGTAATGGGATTTCCTTTTTATAATTAGAAATTGGATGTGTGTTGATGCTGCCCAACAATTGGGTGGGTCTGTCTCTGAATAACTGCTCATGTGAGGCAGACACAACCACTTGTTGGAAGCATGGAAAACCCAGAACCATTAACAAGAAAATGGTGGTTGTATACAGTGTTCTCAAGCCATGCAATGCATTAGTTATGCTGTGGAGTTAACACTCGGTACTTTCTTCTATCTAATAAGACAACCGAGAAATACCTAATATCTATTGAATGTTTTATTGTTGCTAGCTTAAGTGAAGTGTGTCTAAACCGAGAATTAAAATTTTTTTATATATATATATATATATATATATATATATATATATATATATATATATTTTTTTTTTAATTTATTGCATTTTACCAGGCCTTAGGTATAATGCCTACATTAAGTTTTATTTCTGAAGCCTTTTTCCATTTATTTTCACCTGGAAATCCTAAAAATAACACAATTTCTGACTGTTCATAACTCTATTATCCATTGCAGTATTATTTGTACAAGACATCTTCAAATATAAATGTACCACAATCCTACTGGTACTGTTAGTATCCAAGATGGTACCTACAACAGTAACAAATGCCCAGCAGACATCAGGCATCCAGCAGCAAATAGGGCATGATGTATCACCACAAGCCATGCCCTACATGTTTTGTCTATTGACTTCGTCAGGGACACAGTTTCATTTTCTTATTCACATTCTCTTCTGATTCAAACTGGAGTCATACTGAATACCTCTGGAGCTGTGAAGGCTATGAAGAAAGTAAATTGCACCAAGTTGGGTGGAGCTACGGCGTATAAAATCATTGCATCATGGATTGTGGCCATCTTGCTTTCTTATATGCTGAACTTCATTTGCTGTTTGTAAGTGCCATACTTTTATTAAATCTTGATTTTAAAAAGTGCTACAAAATCAAGTGGTTTTTCCTTTCATATACGTATCTGAGAGTATTTAACCATCGTCTTGGCTTAATACTATACTTATGGCTTGGAGTAAATTTCAATCAAGTGCTAAGAATTACTTGTGAGCTAATATGGTGAAATTCAAAAGTGTTAAAAACAAAATTTAAACAAGAAACAACCATTTATATATGCACAAATTGGTTCGCTAGCACCCTACACCAACTCATGAATAGTGTTAATAACTATATATGATCAAACAATAGTGCAATGCTCCCGTGCTAATTAATTAGTGTACTAAAAATATGTGAATCCATGAAATATTACACCATACAATTGTGTCAAAAAAATCCCAGAATTATTTATATAATCCACCTAAATAAAGATAAGTGTATTAGTGACCAAAAACAATACAGTATATTCCCTCAACCTATGAACAATGTATCCCATCAGCATGTGTCCAAAACAATATATAATAAAGAAAAGTCCTCCTTTCATGAAATATTAAGATAAAATATGGATTTATTCCAACACATGGATTGCTGCGGGATGAATAATGCTCTATAATGTGCTCACCTCCTTTTTAGCCCAATATATAGGCTAAAATAGCTGTTTATCCTAAAAGGATAGATGTATGTACTGCTGCTCCTAAATTCCTTTTCGGATGGTTCCACGCTGTAATTTGCTAATTATCCACCTGGTGTCTCTCCACTGTGTAGTATCCTGAGTGAGATGAGGAAGTGAGATGAATAGCTGTTGCATGTAAACCAGAAGGTAATCTGCATACAGAGAACGTTTTATGATGAGAAGAAGGGGTACAGATACCCACAATAAAATCGTTAGCGCGTATAGCCCGCGCAAGGTGTTCCATAATCAAAACAAAAAGTGGAGGAGAAAGAGGGCATCCCTGCCTAGTGCCGTTTGAGATAGAGAAGGACGAGGAGGATGTGCCATTAACGAGAACCAACGCCGTGGGCTGAGAATAAAGGGACATAATCCTGACAATAAACCTTGATCCCAAACCTATCTGCTCCAGGGTGAGGTGCAAAAAAACGCCAATCAACTCGATCAAACGCCTTCTCAGCATCAAATGAGAGAAGGCAGGCCTTCAGGCGATATTGTTTGATATAGAAAATAAGATTAATTGTTTTAGTGATGTTATTCCTAGCCTCCCATCCCTGAATGAAACCCACCTGATCTTGGTGAATCAAAGCTGGGAGGAACGGTGACAAATGATTCGCCATAAGTTTCGCAAACAACCGAACATCTGAGTTAAGCAAGGAAATCGGGCGATTAGCTACTGCAGAGGGATGAATCTTTATCTGGTTTAGGAATAACCAAAATACTGGCTGAAAGAAAGGCCGGAGAAGGCAGATGAGTCATCAATGACATTAAAAGCTTGGGCTAAAAACGGGGCCAGCAAAGGGGCAAATGCTTTATAGAATCGTGTAGAAAACCGATCAGGACCTGGAAATTTACCGGATTTGAGATCTTTAATTCCCCCAAGGACTTCCGGAACCGAAAAAGGCTCCTCAAGATCTAAGGAGTCCTGTGCATCAAAAACCGGCAAAGCCGTCTTGGCAATATATTGAGAAATAGCAGGGAGACAAGGCCAACGGAAGCACCAGGGGTCACAGGAGATAAATTAAATTATAGAGTTGAGAATAGTAGCGTTCAAGCGCCAAGGAAATTCCCTTGTTATGATAAGTTTTAGTATTATCGGGCACCTGAATACATTGGATTGGGCAACGGGATGGGTGAGAGTGGAGTACCCATGCCAGGTGTTGATCACATTTATTGGCTAAAGAATGAGTATTACATGCTCTAACACATGCAATGAAGGAGGAGTCCAGCAATTGAAGTAGATCCCAGCGGGCATTAGACAGATCAACCAAGAGCAAAGGATCCAACTAAAGTTTCTGGGTGGACTCTAAGGCCATGATACCCGAAAACAACCAGTGAATCTCCGAAGCCCAAGCCTTCTTCAAGGGGCAGCCGTGCTGAACGAAAACCCCCCTGAGAACACATTTGATGACCTCCCATTGGGTGAGGGGACCTGTAGTATCCGAAGCATGGTCAAGAACAAAATTCTAGATAACTTTCGTGACCTCCACAACAGATAAAGAATCTTTAAGCAGAGTATAATTTTAAATGCCAGGAAAAACAACGAGAGGGTGTAGGGAGGCTGTGTATGGTGAGATGGATGGGAGAGTGGTCCGACCATAAGAAGTGACCAATTGAAGTCGAAATAGGGGAATAAAATAAGGACTGCGAAACAAAAAAGTAATCAATATGACTGTAAGATGTGTGAGCCGCCGAGTAATAGCTATAGTCCAACTCCGAAAGGTGCAGAACGCACCAGACATCCACTAAGTGGAATTCATGTAGAAGGGATTTAATTTGAGTTAACACTGAGAAGGAAAGATGATTTACCCGAGGAAGTATCCAAGGCAGGTGAAAGAGCTATATTAAAGTCACCTCCCACGATGAAACAAGGACCACCAAAGGAGGACAATTCATTTAGAACCGCAGAGAGAATGTGACCCTGGTCCTGATTGGGAGCATAAATATTCACCACCATAAAGACAAAACCCTGATGTTTCAATTTAAGGAAAATATAACAACCGGCAGGATCTATGAGGGAGTCAAAGGACTAAAGGTATTATGGAAGGCCACTGACACCCCCTTAGACCTGGCTTGTGTATTAGTACTGTGGTACCATTGGGTGTAGTAGCAATTCCGGGGAACCGGAATACTATCCATACAGAAATGGGTCTCCTGAAGGAGAAAATTTGGGATCCAGTCTTATGAAAGTGATAGAGCATCTGGATCTGCTTCTCCGGGGTATTGAATCTTCTGCAATTGACAAAGGAGAAACTAATTGGGGTCATACCTGCCATAGGAAATATAAGGCGAGAGAAACAGATGCCACCGACAGTGGCCCCCCGTGTCACTCCTGATTCCTGTGGGAAAAGTAAGAAGGGAAAGTTATGGGGGGAAAAAAAGAGAACGGAAAAAGGAAATACAAAAGAATAAAGGCATAGAAAAGAAAAGGAAAATCCTGGAAAAGAAGACCAGAGAAGAAAAACTAGAAGACAAAAAACAGTCTAAATATAATACAGTGCGTCAAAAGAACCCACTGAGAGGCCTACGTGGGGAACGTCAAAGGCACATTGAGCAGGTCCCGGTCCAGGCCTCCCGCAGGGAAATAGAAACCAAGAGAGAAGCCACTCAAGTGAAGGAGCGACCCTCTCATGAAAAATGTGTATAGTATACACTCAGGCAAATGGAGGAAAACAAGCCATCCTCCTCTCAAGAGAAGCATTAACCCATGAGCAGCAGGAAAGCTTCCCCCACAAAAATGGGGAGGTCATAGAGAAGAGGGGCACAAAACCCTCACAGGAAGGATTGAAGGAGCCCCCTAACGTCTCCCCCAAAAACACAGGCGGTAGGACCCAGGAGCTTACCTCAAACCAAAACAAGAAAGGCATAGATAAAGAAGAAAAACACATTTAACAATTACAATTCAAGAAAAATAACATTAATGCAGTGATTTAAGAGCATGGAACCAAGAGAAACCTCAGAAACGACTAGCAGGGGTGGAGGCCATATGGTCAAATGTAAACACAAATAAAAAAAGAAAAACCTTCCAATTCAAAGCAGCTGGGAAGTCAGCCATCTGGAATCTTCTAAGAAGATGACCTGGAGTGCTTCTTCCTGCCAGGCCACTACCATTGTGGGGTAAAAGGAAGACCCGGAGTCGGCGGCTGAAAGGGCCAGTCCAGAAGAGCCCCCTGAGGCAGTTCGAAAGTGCCGAGGAAGGTGGTCAAGTCTCAGAGAGTGCGGAACTGCGCAGATTTACCAACTGAGTTGAAAAGGGAACCACCATTGATATCTAATGTGTGGATCCTGTAACAGCTGAGTGAGTGGGCGCGGGGCCCTGCACATGTTCAGTGTCTGGCGGGAGAGGTCAGGGAGGAGCATCACTGGTATCTCATTAAACAAGATAGTATCTGGTGTGCTGACTGCACGCATAATGGCATCCTTGACCTTGAAATAGTGAACCCTGCATAAAATATCACGAACAAAAGAGGGGTCAGCATTCCTGTGCAGTGTACACGGTCCAGCTCAATATATGCATCTTTAGACTGTTGCAGTAACTGGTTGAAGATGGCAGTAACTGCTGCAACTAAGTCCTTCGATTCTATAGACTCTGGAAAACCCCTGATCCGTATATTGTTGCGGCGGTTCCTGTTCTCTATATCATCCTGCTGGTACATGAGTTGTTGTAGTAGGACAGTATGAGAATTGAGGGTCTCTTCATGGGACTGTAATGAGTTACAAAGCCGTCAGAGGTATTCTCAATGTCTTTCATATGTACACAAAGATCTTTTTTAAGATCAGAGAGCTCTTGTTTATGTGTGTTCTCTATGCACTTCACACAATGTTCAAAGTCCGCCTTAGTAGCTAGGGATCTAATATATTCATGTAAGGACCTGATGTGGGACTGCATGTCCCAGCCATCCCCAGAGCAAAGGGATGTCTGAGAGGGGCTACGGGACTGCTGAGAGAGCCTGTCAGAGTCTGAAGGAGAGGAGAGGTGGCCCGGGGAGCTTACCTGCATGTCCGCTTGCAGCCCTGTGTCCGGAGGAGAAGGAGAAGGTGAGGCCGGTGCCATTTTGCCTGCTGGAGTATGCGAGGCCACGGTCACAGACTTCGTGAAGAATCGTCCTAAATCACCACCAGATTGGCCCCCACCTGACTTCCTGGGGTTCTGGTGCTAGTTCTTGCCCATGGAGGAATGACAGGAGTGGAGGAGAGGGTACGTATGAACGTGGGAGAAGCGTGGACTGGGCGCTGCCAGAGGACACGTCCTACAGCTCCATGTGCCACGCCCCCCATGAATTCTGCTTTACGTTTTTTGGTTACTATTTAATCTCTGGGCTATGCATTGTCCTGGTCAAGGAAGCACGGTGGGCAGGGATGGAAAAGTTGTAAATTAAATGTTTACAAGCAAACATATCCATGAACAATTTGGTGTCAACCCTGCACCACTGGCTGGAGGTGGTTCAACATGTACTTGAGGTGTGCTATACATGTCATGTGTGAGAGGGCCTTCATTGCTGTGAGCTGAATTTGTGGCTGAAAAGCTCATTTTAATTACCCAAGGTACTATTCTGTGCACAGATTGGATCACTGGCTGGGAGTTGTCCTAAGTGCACTTTAGGTACTAACCTATCCTCTTGCAAGGTCAGAGTAGGCCTACAACACCACTAGATAAATTTGTGATTAAGAAGCTGTATTTAAGAACCTGGGGTAAAAAGATGTAATTTCAGTTTACTGCAATGAATTCACTTTACAAAGGTCCCCAGTATATTATCATGAGTATGTGCCTTTAAAACTAGGCTGCATTGACAAGACCCACAACAGCCAGCTTGCAATAAAAAAAATCAACATTAGAGTATATTTATTGCACTGTAAAGACTCTCCAAAATGTAGTATGTAGGTGCATAGTCTTTAACAACCTCAATACTGGTCACTTTTACCCCCTTCCTGCCCAGGCCAATTTTTAGCTTTCAGCTGTCGCACCTTGAAAGACAATTGCAGTCATGCAACACTATACCCATATGAATTTTTTTCACACAAACCGATTTCTTTTGGTGGTATTTAATCACCATTTTTTGCAATATAAATGAGAAAAAAACTGTTTGCAAATAAATAATCTTTTAAACAAAAATTTAGGCCAAAATGTATTCTGATACATTTCTTTGGTGAAAATAACCCAGATCAGTGTTTAGTCCAGAAACTATGGAATATATCTGAAAAAGGATCAATCCTGATAAACTGATGGCCTCATTTCTTGAGGCTCACAAATGCCAGGACAGTACAAATAACAGCTGAATGACTGCATTGTTTGCCATAATTTTGTATAAAATTAATAAAAAAAAAATAAATCATAATTTCTTTTTTTTACATGCTGCCACCAATGCAGTACAACTTCATCATTAAACTGGTGTGGCGGTGATCAGGGACAGTATGTAAACAAAAAAATCATATTATTACTGTTATTATTTTACTATTTTTTAATGATTTTTTTCAGTGGTAAAAACAACCATTTTTACTGAATGAAACTGATTCATTCAGTACTTATTATTGTGATTAACTGTGATTGACTACAGCTGAGTACAGATGGGCTGTGATTGACTCTGTCTGTACCATGTGATCACTATGACCAATCACAGCTAGCAACACAATTGTAGGCAATGAATGGCATGAAAGGAAGCCATTTATTGTTTACAACTGTCATGTGATCTGCTGTGATTGGTCACAGCAATCACATGGTACCAGCAGTGGGCCCCTTCAGTGATCAGTCATCGGCTGTCAGCAGGAGATAGCTCGCGCCAGAGCATGGCGCATATGACGTCCTCCCAGGATAATAGGGCCATCTTAAACAGTAGGCAAAGTGGAAAGCTTTTAAATGCTTTAAACAAGACCAACACCAGCCAGCTTTTAATTAAAACAAAAGAAAATCAACATTAGTGTTTTCACTTTAATTTTTTTCACTGAAAAAAATACTGTAGTGAGCATGTGTGCAGTCTTTACATACTGTGACTAGTATAAAAGTACCCCCTTTGACTTTTGTTGAAGTACCCACACCAGCTTTAAAGTAGTAACAAAAAAAAACATTTTTAGAGTCTGTTTATTTTTCTGAAACAAACTTCCAAAATAGTGTAGTGAGCATGTTTCATTAAAAATTTTCACTAGGCCACTTTTTTAAAAGGAGCCACACCGGCCAGCTTTTGATTAAAAAAAAATTCAGTATTTTTTGTATTTATTTGACCAAAAAAACTCCCACAATATTGTAGAGATCACATACACAGTTTTTAACACTTTCACTGGGCCACTTTTTCAACAGGACCCCACCAGCCAGTTTTTAGCAAAAAAAACCCCTCAACATTATACTGTATATTTTGACTGAAAAAGCCCCCAAAACATTGTAGTGAGTACATAAACAATCTTTATTTACTTCAATACCAAGCACTTTCACCCCCTTCCTGCCCAGGCCAATGTTCAGCTTTCAGTGCTATTGCACTTTGATTGATAATCAGTGCCCTGATTATCAGTGTAAATGTCCCCTGTCACAAGAAAGCCAGTTACTGGCTTTACTTACACTGACAGCGCTGAGGAAAGGAAATGCTCATAACTAGCATTTATTTAAAATTAATTGGACACAGCTGATCACATGGTAAAGAGCCAACTTCAGTGGCTCGTTACCCTTATTGGTGATGTGCAGTTTCTGAGGGACACAGCTCACCACCGATTGGCGCACTGTGTATGGCGCAAATTGCGTCCTCCCAAAGCAAGAGCGGGAACCACTTAAAAACATTTGCTATTTCATTTTATCAACAGAAATCATGACAGCCATTTTTAAATAAAAAATCATTAGTGTCTGTTTATTTTACTTAAAAAAAAAATATTGTAGTGAGTACATGCACAGTCTTTAAAAACATTCACTAGGCCACTTTTTTTTAACAGGAACAACACCAGCCAGCTTTTAATAAAATAATCAACATTAGAGTATATCTACTTGGCTGAAAAAAGCCCCCAAATGTTGTACAGACTACATGCACAGTCTTTATACATTGTGACTAGACTGCTTTTCAAGAGGGTCCACACTTGTCAGCTTTTATTAAAAAAGGAAGAATTCCCATTAGAGATTATTTATATCCCTGTAGTCTCCAAGATATTGTAGTGACTAAGCGCACAGTCATTAAACACTTCCACTGGGCCACATTTTCAACAGGACCCCCACTTGCCAACTTTTTCAAATAAATGGGTTAAACATTGCACCACACTGAATTGCACAGGAACATGGTCTGTGTTGCTGTGTGATTCAGGTGTGAACTGGCCCCTAACCTAAGGTGTTAAAACTGTTTAATTAGGCTTTTTAAACTGACTAGCTATAGAGTATTCTAAGGATTTTTTTTAGTTTATTGATCTGAACATGTGTACCTTTCCTTTTACTAATTATAAATTGATCTGAGCTGCTGCCAGTTTTGTTTACTCTAGTGACTGCTACCCACTGCTAAAGGAAGCTTGTTACTATAAACCTCAATTGCAGAGAAATTGCCATTGCTTCAACATTCCTATGTCAGTGGGCTAATGGACCAAGGCAATTCTATCTGGCTACTACCAATGGTTTATTGGATCAGAGCCAGTGTCTTCAGTAGAAATCTTCACACCCCACTCATTGTCTATATTGCATGTACATTTACAGAGCAAGAGAGAAGAGAACATATTTTTATTTTTAAACTTAATACAAAATAATTGTAAAAGATGTCCAGTATATTCAGCATTATATGACATTTGGGTTTAGGCCTCCAAAAATAAATAGGATAATAGGAAACCGTTCCAGTGTGACAAAAGTGTTCTAAGACTCCGATAGCAGAGAGCATGTGTCTATGAGATGTGTCTATTTGCTACCTTTCTGAAAGTCTATATGTGAGTGACTAAGAAGAGGAAGTTTTCCTTTAGATTCAATTTCCATCTCAAATTTTACAGATGAGGCCAAGGAATTCAAAACTGGAAAAAAGCCAGGGAGATCAATTACAGCAGCCTGGGTGAAGAAAGCCAAACGATCATCAACATACCATATCCATAGTATAGGGCATCACGTGGGTTATTCCAAAACAGGATCTGATCAGGTTACAGGAAAAAGCTATACTCTGTATATTAGCTGTAAGTATGCTCATAAATCAATGGCTGTGGTTACTACAGTTTAAATAAGCTGGATTTACTATATTACTGGATGAAAAAAGCATTACAAATACCTGCATAATTTTGGATTCTTTAAAAAAAAAAAAAAGAGTCTGCTTACTTTTATTTGAAGGAATATTCAATAAATATTTACATTACATGGTATTTGCATGCCTGCTTAGTTACACTTTATAGTATGAAAGACTAGTGCTAAGACTAATGCAGAGCAAATTACAAAAACACACTGTTTTGTGAATCAATGCTCAGACTTCTGATGGCCTACCTGAGACTTGGTTTCCACCTGCTAATTTAACTCTAAATATGTAGGTTCTTTTGACATCTATTTAATGCTGAATTCCAGTCAAGCAAATATACAGTTGAGATACAGTACATGTAGTATATGTACAGTTTTCAAAATAAGTCAACATTTAAATCTCTGAGCTGGATGTGTGCCCAAAATAAAATATTTGATATTATCGCCTTCTTAAAGCAATAATCTAAGACCAATTATAAATAATAGTGAAAATCACTGCTGCCACCTTATATAAAGAATACAATATATAATGTGAAAAAACACCTTCCACAGTGGCGCTGTGAACACTAAACCAAACGTGAACATCAAATATAAAACATTTCCTTATTAACATAAGTCCATCAAATCAAGTAGGAGTCACATTGAGTGCTCCAATCTTCTTGTCACTATACATCTCAAACCAACACCACCAAGTGCTCTTGAGACAACATTCCATTCTGGTTGTACATTCACCAGATTCACATGCCTTCCACTCTCAGGGTTCGCATGTATCGCTTGTTTCCACTCAAAAGCACCGCTGTGTAAACCTTCATAAACCTCCTTACTCCTCTCCACCAGGTATCATTGCCATGGAAAGAATAAAACAATTATCCAATGATACAATAACCAATGTTCAAAGTTTTATTTAATAAAAGTGAAAAACCACTCACAAAATAAACTAAAATCACTTATCATATCACTATGGATTGACATCAGAAGTGGGCTGCACCTCTCGGACAACACTCCCACATGACTTCTGGTTCTGACATTACATTCCAGTCGCCGCAAAGCCTCACCTTGAAGTGTTTTGTCACTATCTGACTTAGTCATAGGGCATGGCTGCACAGAGTGTTAACTGCCCATATATACTCTCCTCTTCATCGCTATTGGTTTATCCTTCACACCATATGGAAAGCTTTCCTAAACCCCCCATTCAAACATACATCCTACCGCATAGGGCATTTTACCTATCATTAACCGGAATTAAAAAATTCAAAAAGTAAAAGGAGGACTCTGATTACAATATATCTAAAAAATTGTGATAAATTAATATCTCACTCCCCAATATTTCTACCTAATGGCAAAGAGGAGATGTACATAGTGGCAACACTCAATATAGCCCATAATACAATTAATTATACACGTAACAATAAAAATAAGCTAAATTAAAATTATACAAAAATTATATCTATGAATAATATTCACATAATATTAAAATATCTGTAAAAACATCCAATTAAAATGCCAAATTCATAACTAAATACGCATCATTATAAAGTTAAAGTTCACTAATGTAGCAATTAATATCCAGCTCAATATTCAAATCACCGGGCGTCAATGAGTGTAATGTATTGATCAACTTCGTTTCTCTCTTAGAGAGGTCCCCAACTCTATTGGACGACCCCTACAAGAGGGAAAAACTCTATCTAGCCTCCAAAACTGCACTTTGGATGGATCCCTCGCATGACAATGTGAAAAACGGTCAGATACACTGTGGTAGCTATATCCCTTCTTAATATTCTTCATATGTTCTGCTATTCTTATTTTAAATGGATGTTTCGTGCATCCAACATAAATTAACCCACATGGGCATTGGAGAGCATAAACCACATTGGTATCGCAAGTTAAAAATTGAGGGATGTCATATTCACATCCTATATTCCCAGAGAAAAAAGATACCATCAATCCCACCCCACACGCCAAAGCCCTAGGTGTCACCCTGGACTCAAACCTTTCCTTCCAACCTCATGTCCAATCATGATCAAATTCATGCAGGCTCCACCTCCTCAACATCTCCAAGATAGGTATGTTCCTCACCCCAGACACGACTAAACAACTCGTACACTCCCTTATTATCTCACGCCTAGACTACTGCAACTCCCTTCTCACCGGCCTACCCCAACACACGCTATCCCTGCTCCACTCTATCCTGAACTCAGCGGCTAGACTCATCCACCTCACCAACCGCTCCACTTCTGCCACCCCCCTCAGCCAATCCCTTCACTGGCTCCCGATTGCCCAACGCATTAAATTCAAATTACTAACTCTGACATACAAAGCCATTCATAACGCTACCCCAAACTACCTCACTGACCTGATACCCAAATACCACCCTACCCGTGCTCTTCGCTCCTCACAAAACCTCTTACTCTCTAGTTCCCCGATCTCCTCCCCCCACGCCCGACTGCAGGACTTCTCCAGGACTTCACCCATCCTCTGGAACACCCTACCCCAATCCATCAGACTGTCACCTACCCTCCTCACCTTCAGGCGCACCCTGAAAACCCATCTCTTCAGGGAAGCCTACCCCACCCTCACCTAACAGCTGTTCTCCTCCACTGCTCCTACCACTCCATCCCCCACAGCCACTTCCTCCTGTACCTCTACCCCCTCCCTCTAGATTGTAAGCTCGAAAGAGCAGGGCCCTCGAACCCCTCGTGTATTGTATTGTTACTGTATTGTCTCATGTTCTGTCCCCCCACTTAAATGTTCAGCACTGAGCAAACCTTTTGGCGCTATATAAACACTGTATAATAATAATAATAATAATATGGGGTTGCTCAAATTATTAATCACTATGCAACAGGCTTTGTATTTTTTGCAGATCACAAAACCTTTCACCTGAGGAAACATTGAAGTTCTCCCTGGATGATCCAGAATTTTGTTCTCAATTTTCTCCCCAAAATTGCATGCCCACCTGTATACAAATTTAGGAGAGCTCAAAAAGAGCATACCAGTGTTTATAAAAAAAAATAGATTCTACCTCCCCTTTATTGACAATGGTAATATGAAATGGTAATATGAAATGAAGTTCCATTGCGGGTTGATCATCCTCACATTTCATTTTATCCTGTAAACATGATGCTCTAGGTATAGCTAAAACATCTTGGATAACACCCTCTATCGTATCTTGAGCATACCCTTTTTGTACAATCCTATCCTTAAAAATTTTAGACTGCATAATATAACCCTTATCATAGGTGCAATTCCTTCTGATACGCATTAGTTGACCTCTAGGAATATTCCTAAACCACAAGGGATGGTGTCCACTCCTGATTGATAAGTAACTATTTCTGTCAGTGGGTTTAAAAAATACTTTTAGTGATCAAATTATCATCCTGTCTCTCAATGACAGAATGATTACTCCAATTTAATAAGATTAGTGTTATTATTGAGTTCACACATAAATGGGTGGAGACTGATTTCCAAACAGTTATACCTGGCAGATTATTTGTAATTCTGTACAATGACAGACAGCACAACCAGGTACTACCACAACAGCAGTAGCAGAACCAAGGTTCTGAACCCTTACTTGTTGATTGGACAGAAAAACAAGGTTTTGGATATTTATTGGAATCAGGTTAGAAATTGGGTTTACACTTGGGTTAAGGATGCTGCTCTGCAATCACTCATTCCTCTCTTCCTCTCCTCTTTCCTATTCACTATCAACATGTTTCTCAGTCTAAATGCTGCTGTAGAGGTGATTTGAACCCTAACTTTTGCCACAAACAACTAGCTAATTTAGCAGGCCTTTAAAATGTGACCAAGATAGAAAAAGTTGATGTACATTCTAGAGGTGCTTGAGTTTCCACACTACTGTCATGCTGGATTCTAGCAGCTTTCATTTAGTTGATTATTGTCTTGGCAACAGAGGACAAGGGAAAACATACCATTTTTTTTCCAGACAGCAGGACTGGTGTAAGTTACCTTGTGATGTGTTGGATTGAGACCCAGTTGGGTTCTTGCAACATTTTCTTTGTTATGAGACTAATATTGCACAAAAGTTATAGAATGTTGATGTACATTCTAGAGGTGCTTGAGTTTCCACACTACTGTCATGCTGGATTCTAGCAGCTGTCATTTAGTTGATTATTGTCTTGGCAACAGAGGACAAGGGAAAACATACCATTTTTTTCCCAGACAGCAGGACTGGTGTAAGTTACCTTGTGATGTGTTGGATTGAGACCCAGTTGGGTTCTTGCAACATTTTCTTTGTTATGAGACTATTATTGCACAAAAGTTATAGGCAGGTGGGAAGAAATTTGGTAAAGTAAGAGTGCTTTCAAAAATATAATATTTTAATTGTTTATTTGTATCATTTTACAAAATTCAAAGTGAGCAGACAGAAAAAATATCCTAATCAAATCAATATTTGGTGTGACTATACTTTGGTAGTCAAACCTGCATCACTTCATTTCATCAAGCTATTTTGAAGAAGCACAAATAAACAGGCAATGTTGAGGACCGTAGACGCAGTGGTCTGCCACAGAAAACTAATGCAGCAGATGAAAGACACATCATGCATACTTCCCTTCAATATTGGAAGATGTCTAGTAGTGCCATCAGCACAGAACTGGCAGCTTCTGGCCAGAAGTGGTCTTCAAGGAAGAACTGCAGCCAAAAATCCATACCTCTGACATGGAAACAAGGCTAAGTGACTCTATGCACGAAAACATAGGAACTGGGGTGCAGAAAAATGGCAGCAAGTATTTTGGACTAAGAAGTCAAAATTTTAAATATCTAACTGTAGCAGGAGGTGGTGCAATAATGAGTTTCTGCAGGCAACAGTGAAGCATGGTGGAGGTTCCTTGCAAATTTGCAAGTGTGAGTATGGAGTACTGGCCCTTGGTTTTAGCAGTTAGTACGTCATTGATGAGTTTTAATAGGGCAGTTTCAGTGGAATGTTGTGGGCAGAAACTGGACTGCAAGGGATTGAGAAGGTTGTTGTCAATGAGGTAGCAACTCATACGGCTGTGGACAGGCGTTCAGGAAGCTTGGAGGCAAACAGAAGTAGGGAGATGGGCCTTAAGTTATTCAAACAGGTGGGGTCCTGTAAGTTTTTTTTAGGTATGGGGGTAACCAGTGCACGTTTGAACCGGGAGAGAAAGGTGCCAGGAGATAAGGAGAGGTTGAAGATGTGGGTTACAGAGTTTAGTATGGAGCATGAAGGTGGTTGCAGTGATTGTGAGGTGGGGTCCAGGGACAAGTGGTGAGCTTGGCAACTGCTTCAGTGGTAACAGGGTTGAAGGAGGAAATTGTTGAATGTGGTGTTGGACTTGGCATGTTGGTTGGTGGGGAAGGCTGGACACTGGCTATCTCAACACGAATTGTGTCGATTTTGTTTTTGAAGTGATTAGCAATCTCCTGGATAGTAAGTAGGTTGGTGGCTGGAGGCAGTGGGCGGGGGGGTGAAGTAAGGAATTCAGGATAGAAAAGAGTTGATGAGGTTTGGATGAGAAGGTTTTGATGTGGTATAGTAGGTTTGTTTAGCAGTGTGGAGGCAGGAGTTGTGTTTGATAAGGGCAGATTTGTAGAGGGTGAAGTCTTGCAGGGATTTCGTTTTATGCCACGCTCTCTCAAGAGCATGGCTTTTTCTCTTGAGACTTCTAGTGTTGTCTGTTTGTCAGGGATGTAGCAGGAAAGGCCTGGATCTGCGTGTATAGAGAGGAGCGAGTGTGTCCAGGGTGGATGACAGCGTGTTGTAGGCAGAAGTGGCCAGGTCTGGGCAAGACATGGCCTGCCTCTTTTCCTGTCTGGGAAAGGGCATCATCTAGCCCTTTCCCTGCTGTGATTTTTTGAGGAGGCTATGTATAGCACATTTCTGGGCCATCTCACAAGCTATGATTTTTCTGCATTGCAAGGAGAAGCACAGAGACCCAGTGATGTTGTTACTAGGTTTAAAATATGGTATGTAATTGAAACAAAAATATTTTATATTAAAAATTGCATTGGAATGTTTAGGAGAGGTGGGAGGAGGAATAGGGAAGGCAAAATATAAGCAAATTAAAGTAAAGTAACTTTACCCATAAGAGCTTAATAAAAAAATTAATGTTCTTTAGGAAGGAGCATACATTCCACATTAATAATTATGCTACTAAAATTAGTGTGTGCTGTAAAGTGCCTGGAGACTGTCATTTTGCTAATGTCCAGAGACCCTGAGCAGCAGTAAATACTGTATTTAGGCTGACAGCAGATTGACCTCTACAAAGTCGGCACAGTGCCTAAAAATTTACAGCAACTGAGCATGTGTAGAGCAGGGTGAGACAGTGTATTACTGGCTTTTAAACAGTATCGGCACTTATTTTTAATGTTTTACATAGTTATATCTGCAAAAGGGGCTAGCAGGACTTAATTTTTCTCACTAAAGTTCCACTTTAAACTTCATCTTTAGAGAAGACATGACTTACAACGTTATATTACCTGATGTTTTCCCAGCTAAATTAACTTGCAAAAAATAGTGCCCATGCTATCCCCAGATTCATTTAAGTTGGTAAACCAGCAAAACAAAGTCTTACAAACTCATCTGGCATTTTTCTAAGTCTTATTATGAAGCACCGCTATAGAATTGAAGATGGAAGGACATAATAAATGCAGTGTGAAGAAGTCAGGGTATACATAGTGAATGTAATTTGAAATATATTAGGTGGTATGCTGCACAGATCTTTTATCCAGAAAGCCCCAAGTACTGCAATATGCTAAATCCTTGCTTCAACTCATGTGTACTCAGCAATGCAGCTCATTTAGATCCTGGGGAACTAGTGAATAAAAGCATATTTATTCTGAATACAGCAAAAACGTAATATAATAATCTTTTGTGTGTCATGGGTGCTGGTGTGTTTTTTCCTAATGTCCCAATTTTTGTATGTGAATCCTCAATGTCAGGTGATCAGAAGCCATGCTGAGATCCCAAGTTAGCACATGCTCACTGTGACCTTCTCCAGTTATTCTCCGATTACCACAGCTATTCCTGAGTGAGATTTAGATTGTGGAGCGCAGGAAAATTACAGCTATGCAAAATACTAGAAAGGGAGCAAGTGACTAACAAACACATTGCTGGTGGTGCTGTTTGCCAATTTCAAAGGGAAGGTCCTTTTTAATATAGACTCCTGCAGAGGTAAAACTATTCATTTAGGGCAGTGGTGGGCAACCTTTTTTTTCAACTGAGCCAAATCTCGCCAAAACCACGATTGAAATTTATTTTGAGAGCCACATTTTTAAAACTGAAAATACATCCCCCATATAGTAATTCATCCCCCATAGTAATTCATCCCCCATATAGTAATTCATCCCCCCTATAGTAATTCATCCCCCATATAGTAATTCATCCCCATAGTAATTCATCCCCCATATAGTAATTCATCCCACATATAGTAATTAATCCCACATATAGTAATTCATCCCCCATATAATAATTCATCCCCCCTATAGTAATTCATCCCCCCTATAGTAATTCATCCCCCATATAGTAATTCATCCCCCTATAGTAATTCATCCTCCCTATATTCATCCTCCCCATAGTAATTCATCCCTCCTATAGTAATTCATCCCCCATATAGTAATTCATCCCCCATAGTAATTCATCCCCCATATAGTAATTCATCCCCCATATAGTAATTCATCCCCCCTATAGTAATTCATTCCCCATATTGTGTCAATTCACTTACCTTTGCTCCGCGCGTTCCTCTCGCCGTGTTCCCACGCCGTTCCGGTCTTCAGGGCGGACTGTGAGAGGAGAGGAGTTTGTCACGCTGCCCCGCCTACATCCTGACAGCCAATGTTTGCCACGCTCCGCGGGCCGGATTAAAAGGTCCGCCGGGCCGTATGCGAGCCATAGTTTGCCCATTGCTGGGCTAGCTGCAGAGTCCTGACTTTTGGGGCGGCCGCCCGAGAGGAGGGAGGGGAGCGGGCGCCCGGCACACAGAAGAGCCGCATTAATGTGTGTAAAGAGCCGCGGCTTGCCGACCACTGATTTAGGGGATCAGCCAAAAAATTAAAGTGTATGTAAACCTTAAAAATTTATTTCTCTTATTTGCTCGATGTATGTCTTTGAAATATAAAACTGAAAAAAATTTGTTTATCTGTACAACAAAGTATCTGTTGATCCTGCCATAAATTCAAGCTTTAATAGTTATTGTGCACTTTACAGTATCATCTGAAGCAGTTTTGACATCCCTTCAAATACCACTGTGAACTACAGAACACCCCCATGTTATGAAGATGAACAGAGGGAGGCTGTTCTGTGAACTTAACACACTTTGCGTCCTAGGGTAAGGATGTTGTTTTTTCATAGATACAATATAGTAAGTGATCATTATCACTCAAGGAAAAAAAGTTTGAAGAATGAAAACAAATGCTGTTACCACATCTAAGAATTAGTAAGCTGCAATAAATTATATTTCTGTTCTTAGGTATATATATGTGTTGAAGTGTCTACCTTTCAATATGTCTCAATCACTATCTTGTTTGGCATTCACATGAAAGTTAATTTATCCCAGCACCTGGCAAATGCTGGGATTGTACACTGAGTTTCACTGGCAATCAGGTAGCATTTTTTTTTTGGTAGAAGAGACAAAATAGTGTCTCTTCTCCAATAAAACACTACCTGCCAGAAAGTTTTTAAATAAAACTTTAGTTCCACTTAAAGTTAGAACTTTGCTCCATGTAGCCTCTAGGGGACGCTGCCTTGGGCTGTATGGAAGAACTGGTCTACATTTTATATTCCATGTAATCACACTGGATATTTTATGCTCTTTTTCAAAAGTTCTGAGTCTCTGCTTTATGCTAAAATTACCAATATTCAGTTTGCTTTCAGATTTTAAAGTCACTAGAGTCTGCATAAATATGTGTGCAATAGCTCTCTGTTTTAAAGATACCTTTTGTTTTTATGTTGCTCAGGATATTAAATTGTGCATTAACCAGCAGGGTAAAAATGTATGGTCTTGAGAGAAAATTAGCAGTTAATTGGATTGAGATGATGCCTTTATTGGTAAACAGTTATTCAGCAATGCAAGCTGTCAAGTCTGTTCAAGTCTTCTGTATCAGGAATGCAAAAAGAAGGATTCTAGCTAATCAACGAAATCAACGTCTAGAAAGTATTTAAGCCATTAATTCAAGAACTAATATGTAACAAATGGCTGCCAATATCTCTCTAGTGTTTGTGAATATTTAGCAATATTATGCTAATTTTTGTATAAAAGCATCTACAACATTTTTTTCTGAATATATTTGTGAATTATTCTTTAGATAGCTTAACTGTACCTGAGCCTTTTGAAAGAATTCCAATAGCCCTCATCTACATTTTTATGATGAGACAGTCATCAGTTTTATCCCAACCCCCATGACTAGACTTATAAATTATTATCTTGTATGACTAGAATAACTATTGTATGTTCCCCAGCCAGGGGCGGACTGACAACTCATGGGGCCCCCGGCAATAGGGGATCATGGGGCCCCTGTGTCCTTGCCCAAACTCAAAAATAGCCTATGAAAAAGGTACCAGGGGCATCTCATGGGGCCCCCTACTGACCCCGGGCCCTCGGGCAGTGCCCGAGTTTCCAAATGGTCAATCAGTCCCTGTTCCCTGCACATACTATGCTTTAAGCTCCACCAAAATCTTGAAGCAATCCTTTCTATTGCAAAAAAAAAAATATAGAAATGTTAAAATATTATTAATATAAGCACATGCAGATACCCACACATGTTTTTATTTTTTAATTTCTTTTTAGCACCACAGGTTCAGGTTCAGCAACCAGCAGGTAGGCACAGAATATGGGGAGTTAGTGCAAGGAACATGCATTCCACTTTAATAATTATGCTAGCAAAATGAGTGTGTGCTGTCAGTTGTCTCCAGCATTGTTATGAGCACTTCTTGTTAGAGGCTGCCATTTTGCTGAAGCCCAGATCCACTGAGCAGCAGTAAATCTTTGGACTGTAGCAGTGGATCTGATTTTAGGCACAGTGCCAAAAAATAGAGAGCAACTGAGCATGTGCAGAGCAGGGTGAGACTGTATTTTTGGATTTTAAACAATATAGGCACTTATTTTTAATGTTTTTAAAGCTATACCTGCAAAGAGGCCAGCTTGAAGTTATCTAGCAGAATTACATTTTTTGACTAAAGTTCCACATTTACCCTGAATTTTAGGGGTTCTGCAGCACCTGAGAAGACATTAAAAGTTGCATGTAGGCAGCTGAAAATGTCTGCATCTTAATAATATTTAGACTTTTCTGATTTTACTTCCAGTTATTATTATTATTATTATACAGTATTTATAAAGCGCCAATAGTTCGCTCAGCGCTGAAAGGCTCAGTTAAAAGGGTTACACTTAAAGCAAACGTTATCTGAAATAAACATGGAAGCTACCATTACTGACCTCTCGAAATGCTAGCTGCTTGGCTATTTTGCCAACCAGAACTTTGTAAGAAGTAAAAAGATTAGGAAAATCAAAGTAAAGTCAGAATTCCATATCTACATACAGTATTTGTTCCTGTTCAGTGACTCAAAGAAGTGAAACCAGAGAGTCAGTTTTACAGCCAAGAAAATAACAATTGCAGAATGAAAAGTGAGAAAAGACAGTCCTCATATATAACGAAGATAAATACCCTACTTCAGCTATCTTTAGTAACTGAGATCATTCTTAGCAGGAATATACAGTTATTTCATCCATAAATTCTGTTTTCTTTTTGTATGGTAAAAGCTATACAAAAAAAATCATGAAAATGTTCTTTTTTAAATAATTATAAAATATTGCATATAAGCATTTATTTTTGAGCCAGAATGTAAATTATTTAGTGCTGCATCACGTAACTGAAAGAGCATCTGCAATTACATTTCTTTCTTAGTGCTCGTTCACACAGGAATTGCACAGAAATGAGCTCTGCATTCCTGTGTGATTCCTGTGCTTTTCAATGCAATGTATTTTCCAGCCCATTCATTTGAATGAACTGAAATCATACTAGAAAACACTAAAAGTAGTGCATACACTACTTTTAAAAATGCACTGTAACTGGATTGTATGGTACTGCGGTATCATGTGATCTAGTGCAGCCAAATGCACTGCATTTGCAATCTGTGATGACATCGACACCCACAGCAGAATGCTCATCCAGTGCATTTTGAACGAGGTGCAGGAGACATGCACTAAACACGGGTTTCCCACACAGCGTTTTGGTGTGAACAGGCCCTAAGTCTCTCGAAAACATCCTACAAATACCCTTTGAGCATGCCTAATGCAGCTTCTTGTAATGGCTTGGCAATAATGCTCCTGAATTCAATGCAGTTTCCACTCGTATACAGGTGAAACTCGAAAAATTGTAATATTGTGCAAAAGTTCATTTATTTCAGTAATGCAACTTAAAAGATAAAACTAATAAATGAAATAGACTCATTACATGCAAAGCAAGATAGTTCAAGCCGTGATTTGTCATAATTGTGATGATTATGGCTTACAGCTCATGAAAACCCCAAATCCACAAGCTCAGAAAATTAGAATATTACATGCAATCAATAAAACAAGGATTGTACATAGAACAATATCGGACCTCTGAAAAGTATAAGCATGCATATGTACTTAGTAATTGGTTTGGGCCCCTTTTGCAGCAATTACTGCCTCAATGCAGCGTGGCATGGAAGCTATCAGCCTGTGGCACTGTTGAGGTGTTATGGAAGACCAGGATGCTTCAATAGCAGCCTTCAGCTCTTCTGCATTGTTCGGTCCCATGTCTCTCATCTTTCTCTTGGCAATGCCCCATAGATTCTCTATGGGGTTCAGGTCAGGCGAGTTTTCTGGCCAATCAAGCACAGTAATCCCACGGTCATTGAACCAGGTTTTGGCAGTGTGGGCAGGTGCCAAGTCCTGCTGGAAAATGAAGTCAGCATCCCCATAATGCTCATCTGCGGAAGGAAGCATGAAGTGCTCCAAAATCTCCTGGTAGACGGCTGCATTGACCCTAGACTTAATAAAGCACAGTGGACCGACACCAGCAGATGACATGGCTCCCCAAATCAACACAGACTGTGGAAACTTCACACTGGACTTCATACATCTTGCCGTGTGTGCCTCTCCATTCTTCCTCCATACTCTGGGTCCTTGGTTTCCAAATGAGATGCAAAAGTTGCTCTCATCAGAAAATAGGACTTTTGACCACTGAGCAACAGACCAGGTCTGTTTTTCTTTAGCCCAGGTAAGGCGGTTCTGACATTGTTTGTTGTTCAGGAGTGGCTTGACAAGAGGAATTCGACATTTGAAGCCCATGTCCAGGATCCATCTGTGTGTGGTGGCTCTTGATGCACTGACTCCAGCCTCAGTCCACTCCTTGTGAAAGTCCCCAACACTTTTGAATGGCCTTTTCCTGACAATCCTCTCCAGGCTGTGGTCATCCCTGCTGCTTGTGCACCTTTTTCTTCCACACTTTTCCCTTCCACATAATTTTTTATTAATGTGCTTTGATACAGCACTTTGGGAACATCCAACTTATTTTTCAATTACCTTTTGAGGCTTTCCCTCCTTATGGAGGGTGTCAGTGATGGTTTTCTGCACAACTGTCAGGTCAGCAGTCTTTCCCATGATTGTGATTCCTACTGAACCAGACTGAGAGACCATTTAAAGGCTCAGGAACCCTTTGCAGGTGTTGTGGCTTAATTATCTGATTAGAGTGGGACACTTT
The DNA here is from genome assembly GCF_062004578.1 of Staurois parvus. Taxonomy (NCBI): domain Eukaryota; kingdom Metazoa; phylum Chordata; class Amphibia; order Anura; family Ranidae; genus Staurois; species Staurois parvus. Next base: position 10,261,622 of record NW_028317951.1, read on the forward strand.
GAGCCTAGAATATTGCACCTTTTCACAATATTCAAATTTTCTGAGAATGTGGATTTGGGGTTTTCATCAGCTGTAAGCCATAATCATCACAATTATGACAAATCACGGCTTGAACTATCTTACTTTGCATGTAATGAGTCTATCTCATATATTAGTTTTATCTTTTAAGTTGCATTATTGAATTAAATGAACTTTTGCACAATATTCTAATTTTTCACCTGTAGGCTGTGCCTGCTTGCACTACAGTGCAATTTCAAAAGTTGCAGGGGGGTTGCTATCTGCATTGTCACTGCAGATTTACACATCTGCAGCTTGTCAATCAGAGCTGACCAAACCTATTCTGGCACATTGCTTTATGATTACAACACTGCCTAAAACCCTCCCAATGTGAGTTGTAGTGCCTGGCTGGGAAGTATGTGAAGCACCAATGAAAAAGGAATGGACTTACTTGGGCACTGTAAATGAGGGTGTCCATGGCAGATGGCTCAGTCAGAATTTTCAACTGAAATCAAAGCCTTGTTGACCCACAACTATTAATGGTCTCTATGTACATGTACAGTAATTAGAGAAATATAAGAAAAATTAATAATAGCGCCTATGGTCAAAATTATATGACTTACTTATAGTGTACCAGCTGCAAAAAACCACCATATATAAAGTGTACCAATTAATAAATAATTTGCGCTAGTAAATGTATATAAATATATAAAAAATATATATATGAAAAAAATCATCAAATCATAAGTCCAGAAAAAATATATATGCCAATACCACAAAAAAGTGCAAAAAAACTTTTTGTGCAAAAAAAGTGTCTAAACTTGAAGAATTTCACCAAAAACCTTGATAATATGATGGCAGATCATCCATAAATATATTTTCAGAAGCAAAAACTCAGCAACACACCGATCCTCATCGATCAAATAACAGGATCAGAAACGTTGTAATTTAATCGGAAATCCACTTCTCCAAAAGAAAAGACCACCTTCAATCGTATCCATGGGGGGAAATGCCAAGCACTCGGGAGAAACAGAAAGACTTCATGGTGCAATATTATAAAAACCAATTCCTTTATTAGGTACTCATTGCACTTACTCAAGAGGTGTCCCAGCCGACACCAGCATCAACAGCATAACAGCATAACAGCAATCACATAAACGAGCCTGGCTACTCAGCACATGCGCAGTAGCCTGGCGCATGTGCTGAGTAGCCAGGCTCGTTTATGTGATTGCTGTTATGCTGTTGATGCTGGTGTCGGCTGGGACACCTCTTGAGTACACTTAAAAGTGAGTGCACTTAAAAGTTTTTTTGCACTTTTTTGTGGTATTGGCATATATATTTTTTCTGGACTTATGATTTGATGATTTTTTTCATATATATATTTTTTATATATTTATATACATTTACTAGCGCAAATTATTTATTAATCAGAGAAATATGATGGTTGCCATTGCTTGAAGCTGTAAGGCAGCCCATATGCATAATGCATTATTTTTCGTTCAACCACTAGGTTGAATTAAAAAAAAAATGATTCATTTACCCCATCCACACATTCAATGTGAATGGGGGAATCACTCCAGCTGTGATATTGCATTCTGAGTACTATTGTGTTCCGAAGACCAAGTGGTCCATCGAGTCTGCCAATTTTAATACAAGTTTTTTGTATTTTTTTTAATTCATAATATTTCTGGGTATAGATCTATGTTTGTTCCAAGCATGTTTGAAACCACTTACTGTTGACTGACTCACTACCTCTGCCGCAAGTCTATTCCAAGCATCAACTACTCTTTCAGTAAAATAATACTTTATAAGATTAGTTTTGAACTTTCCTTTCAGTTAGTTTGAGGTCCATGTTCTTGATCTTGGATTCATATTGAAAATACTGCCCTCCTGAACCTCACTCGCCCCCATACAGTCGACAACCTGAAACAGGTTTACAGTTTAGGAAAGGGAAAGAGAAGTCAGAAGTCCTTAACTGCGTATGTGTTCTGGGTTAGTGACTCAAGTAATGAAGCTTGTATGAAGAGAAAAAGCAGTCTGAAATGTTCTATTATATTGATTAATAGTCAACTACATTCAAAATGCTTATAGTAATTTTATTTTAGTTTTTATCCAGTGGTGGAGGAGGGCCAACCAAAGTTAACACAGACCGCAAGGGAAAAAAGGGGGTCATTAGTTTCAGGATAAAAACCACACTAGTTAAAATGACACTAAAAATGTCCTTTATTTTACCAAAAATGATCTATGCACACTCACTACTGAATAGCCATAGTCATCTACTTTTCACAAAACTGTTTCTTACTGTGTTTTTATGCCTGCTTGTATTGTCCTCCATGAGCTCCCAAACTTCACCTTTTCCCGTGCATAATTATTTGGATGAAGCAGTGTACGTTAGTTGTGGTTATGTGAACTGTTCTGTGCACACTACAAATTTCATAATCCAATGTCCATATTCCCTAGTCCATCTCAGAGTGAAGAAGAGCGGATGGCTATGTTCCTACATGCAATGGGGAAGAACAAACTTAGGTGTCCGTTTATGACACACAGAATAGCTGCGATTCAGAGGATCACAGCTATTCCCTGGTCATTCACAGTTTATAACACCCAGGAGAATAGTTCAGCCCTTCTCTGGAGATCTGTGTTCTCCCTCCAGATTCTCCAGCCCAGAGCTGGAGAATCGGAGGGACCGAAAACTAAGCAGAGATAATTTACCTCTGCTTAGTAAACTGATCTTTTACTGTAATCTCGCGAGATTATAGTAAAATCAGCCGTTTTCCAGAGTTTGTAGACCGTTCTCCAGCGTTTGGAGATCGTTCTCCCTTCGTTCGGAGAACTGCTTCATAAACTGCATTCACAGGAGAACTGTGTTCTCCGAGAATGCCGGAGAACTGACCAGCGATCTATTACCGCTGGTTCATAAACGGACACCATAGGCAAGCTATAACAGGAAGTCAGATCACAGCATGAAGTCAGATCACAGCAAGAATTTTTAGAGTTGGAGGAGGCTGAGAGTAATGGATATATTAGAAAACATTCTAAGAACTTTTTTTTTAATCATGTTTTTGTCACTTAAACCAGTTCCACGCCACCCTACAGCAGAAATATTGCTACAGGGCGGTACGGGTGTGCGAAACCATGTATATATGTGATTTTGCAGTTCCGGGTAGGAGGCGCACACACGCCCTCCCCGCGCCACCATTCGCAGCCTCAGCTGTCAATTACCGGGTCCCGGCCAGTCATTACTCGCTGGCACTTGGTGATCACCAAGTATCTCAGATGGGGGAGAGATCTGTGCATGAACAACACAGATCTCTCCCTGTCAGCTCCTTCACACTGCTTTGTATGGCTCTGCATAGCAGAGCCATACAAAGCAGTGTGCTTACAGTGAAGCACACACAGCCCAAGTAGGGAAACAGCACACAGTTAACCCTTTGATCACCCCAGACGTTAACCCCTTCCTGCTCAGTGCCATTAGTACAGTGTCAGTGCTTTTTATTAGCACATCACTGTATTGGTGTCACTAGGGATGTCAGTGACACCAAGTCAGTTCCCCCCAGTGTCAGAATGCCTGCCAGAGTCATGCAGTCTTGCTATAAGTCGCTGATTACCAAAAAAACTAAATTCCAGTATATATACCGCCATTTGTAAATGCGGTATATAGAACTTTCACGTACACCAATTAATTTACACGTACTGGATTTTTTTTTAGCAAAGACATGTAGCAGAATACATTTTGGCCTAAATTTATGATGAAATTTGATTTTTAATTTTTTTTTACTGGACATGTTTAATAGCAATAAGTCAAAAATATTGTTTTTTTTCTCAAAATTGTCAGTCTTTTTTGTTTATAGCTCAAAAAAAAAAAATCACACAGGCAATCAAATACCACTGAAAGAAAGCTCTATGTGTGGGGAAAAAAGGGCGCAAATTTCATTTGGGTGCAGTGTTGCATGACCGCACAATTTTCAGTAAAGTAATGCAGCGCCGTATCGCAACAAATGGCCTGGTGAGGAAGGGGGGGTAAATCCTCTGGAGGGCAAGTGATTAAAATGGTTGTAAAGGTTCAAGATTTCTTACCTTCATGCATTCTATGCATGAAAATATAAAAACTTCTGTGTGCAGTACATGAGCCCCATGATGATACAGTTATGTGCACAAGAGCCTTGGCTCTCTGGGGACTCTCCCTTCTCATTGTCTGAGACAGCAGAGTGAGCCATTGGCTGCCTGCATAGTAAGCTGTTTGCTCTGGGGCACTCGGCAGGAGGGTGGGACTAGGAGTGCCAGCGTGGGACCTGAGAAGAGGAGGATTGGGGCTGCTCTGTGCAAAACCATTGCACAGAGCAGGTAAGTATAACATGTTTTTTCTTTCTTTTTTTAATTGCCTTTAACCACTTGCCTACAGGGCACTTATACCCCCTTCCTTACCAGGCCAATTTTCAGCTTTCAGTGCTGTCGCACTTTGAATGACAATTGTGCGGTCATGCAACATTGTAGTCAAAAAGCAAAACATTTGAAAAAAAAAGTTTTTGTTTCTATTATAAAAGTTTGCAAACAGGTAATTTTTCTCCTTCACTGATGTGCATTGATGAGGCTGCACTGATAGGCAGCACTGATGGGCACTGATAGGCAGCACTAATGAGGTGGCACAGATAGGTGGCACTGATGACCAGGCACTGATGGGTACTGTCAGGCGGCACTGACTGTCAGCACTGCTGGGCGGAACTGATGGGCACTTGTGGGTGGCACTGGTGGGCACTGGTGAGCACAGGTAGGTGGCACTGCTGGGCACTTGTGGGCGGAATTGGTGGGAGGCACTGCTGGGCACTGATCATCAGGGCACTGATCATTAGTGCGCTGATGATCAGTGCCGATCCCTGCTCTGCCAAAATGGCGGTTCTCTGCAGTACTTTTCTCACACGCTGACAGCGTGAGGAAAGTGCAGCCAAGAAACGGCAATTGCATTTCCCATGCATTTAGCATGTCATTGGACACGACTGATCACGTGGTAAAAGGTCGCTGTTGTTGGCCTTTTACCACATCACGTGGTCAGCTGTGTCCGTTGGACAGAGATCATGGAGATCGCCAGGTGCGTGCCTCAGGGGGCGTGCAGGAGAGTGCGTTCTGGGAGGACGTCATATTATGGCCTCCCAGAACTGGAGGGCTGCAGTGCAGCCGTCTTCGGCTACCTGCGGTCAGCAACTGGTTAATATAACTTTAAGTTCCCTGTGACTAGCAAAAAAATGATAGCAAAAAAAAAACCCCAGGGATGTTTAATATTATTCTAATTAATAATCAATATAAAAATGTAATCTTTGGTAAAGGCAGTAACCCTCATTTGGGGAATATTTTTTTTTTTCAGTATATGAACCCCCAAAACAATATGTCAGTATTCTATACAGTAGATGTGGTGTTGACTTATGGGGTGGAATACTAAAGTGTAAAGAAAACCAAACCTTTTTTTCCTTTGAATAGATGTCAAGTTTTTTATGCTGTCCCAGCTATGTATATACCCTTTCTATTTGTCTTGTTAACCATTGTCACTAAGACAGAAATGATGGGAAATATTAGCTTTTGAGTTTGTCACCAGAGCTGGAGGTGAGGATAAATCTTTCAACGGAGACACCAGTTCCAGTGACAAGCATGAAACAGTTGTCATTAGTAAGTTTCAGGCAAATTTCTTTGCGGTAAACGGAGACATTGGTATGGAAAGACTGAGCAGGGCACTTTCACTGAGTTGACTTGGTCTCAGTTTTTGTATGTTCTAATTGTAACTTACTAGGAGACCTAACATTCTTCCTGCTTTTAACCTGTTGGCCTCTGTGTGTGGCACCAGCCAACCCAGCAAACCCTGCAATACTGACAAGGTAGAAGAACGTAATATGACATGTGAATTACAGTGGCTACGGGAGTAGCAAAAGGGCAAACATGCATGAGAGGTCTGGGTCTGATTATTAGGAGAGCCTTACAACAACTTGCGTTCATGTTTACATGAAAACGCTAGCCATGTCAGGGGAATTTTTAAAAACTAAAACATTGGAAAGTGATATGGCATTTGAAGTAAAGCCACAGGCCAGTGTAAAATTATTCTTTTAGTAGATTAGTGCCTTTGAATTTGTAGAGTCTATATTTCCTAGGTTTGTGTGAGATTCTGCCTTCTGAAGTAGAGCTTGTATTAAAATTTCTGTATTCTCGGTAACATGCTACAGAATATTAACAACTTCTCAAACTTCTGCGTTTATTGCCTGAATATAGTCTGAGTTATCCAGCACTCACTATATAAATATGGATCAGGTAATATATAATACTTAACTGCTTCCCGAGTATATAGTATATATACCGCCATTTGTAGATGCTATAACTGTCACGTAGACCAATTAATTTACACGTATTGGGAGTTTTTTTTCAGCAAAGACACATAGCAGCATACATTTTAGAAAATTTTATTTTTTTATTTTTTTTTTACTGGACATGTTTAATAGCAAAAAGTCAAAAATATTGTTTCTTTTCTCAAAATTGTTGGCCTTTTTTTTATAGCGCAAAAAAATAAACACACAGGCGATCAAATACCACTGAAAAAAAGCTCAATACATGGGGAAAAAAGGGTGTAAATTTAATTTGGGTGCAGTGTTGCATGACCGTGCAATTGTCAGTTAAAATAAAAGCACAGTAACACAAAAAATGGCCTGGTCAGGAAGGGGGGTAAATTCTCAGGAGGGTAAATGGTTAAAGTGGTTTTAAATGTGGATCTAAAAAAATACATGTTTTATCATCAGTTAATGCATTTTTATGTAAACACACATATAATAGTGACTGAACCTCAGAAAAGCACTCCCTTAGCTTGTCTTAGCCTTCCTATTCCTGCTGATCCATGGGCTTAAAACTGGAGACTTGATGTCACAAGATACCCCCCACACTATACACGTCCTCCAACAAAACAGACATGCTCTGCCTCAGATCATGAGTGCACTCAGCACCAAAAACCCAGTATCTGTAGGTGTGTCTAGTCTGTGTGTTTCCTCTGCACAGCCTGTCAATCATAAGAGAAGGGGAGGGCCATACACTGGAGAATTGTAGTGAAACTAAGGGCAAAGACTTATTCAATGGCATGATCAAATTGCATATTTTTCTGGATTATAACCACCTTTAGGCTGGGTTCACATATATGCGGTGCGGTATATCTCATGTGATTCGCACAGCAACTGCACATGCGATTTGTGTGCGGTGCGATTTGTGTGCGGTGCGATTGCAGCCATTCATTTTGCATGGCTCAAATCACACTGCACCTGCACTAAAAAGGTGCATGACCCTTTTTTTGGTCCACACTAGAATCGGATTGCATGGGTATTCACACCTATGCAATCTGATTCCGCACATCGCACCACATTTTGCGGACCGCTTTCAGGGTGTTGTTAACTTAACATACACACCCGCAGAGGTTCGCATGAATGGGGTGCATTTTTTGTTGCTGTGCAGAATAAAATGCAAAAGGAAAAACACAGCAAAAACGTACTACCATGCATTTCAGCAGCTTTTTCATTGAACTCTATTGTAGCAAAAATGCTGCTTTTTGCTTTGAACCACTTGCCCTCCAGAGGATTTACACCCATTCCTGACCAGGTCATTTTTTGCAATACGGTGCTGCGTTACTTTAACAATTGCGCAGTCATGCAACGCTGCACCCAAAATAAATTTATGTCATTTTTTTCCCCTCAAATTGAACTTTCTTTCAGTGGTATTTGATCACCTGTGAGTTTTTAATTGTTTGCGCTATAAACAAATAAACTAGTAATGGTGGTGATTAGAGATGAGCGAATCGAACTTGGCGAAGTGGAATTCGTTTCGAATATTAGGAAAAATTCGATTCGCACTGAATCCGAATTTTAGCAAACTTCGGGTGCACGAATCGAATTTTCCCCGATCAGCCGGCAAAAAGTGTCACTGCAGAGAGCTCCGCTATTTCTGACAGTTCTCTGACAGTTCTGACAGTTCATTTACAGCAGTTGAAACATTGTATCTATTTGTTTCCATTTAGGATACAGATGTTTTTATTCGGAAATAAATAGATACAATGTTTCAACCGCTGTAAATGTGAAGGAACTGTCAGAGAACTGTCAGAAATAGCGGAGCTCTCTGCAGATACACTTTTTGCTGTACTGGAATTCTTCTTCTTTTCATTTTTCTTCTTCTTCTTCTTCTTCTTCTTCTTCTTCTTTTCATTCTTCTTCTTCTTCTTTTCATTCTTCTTCTTCTTCTTTTCATTCTTCTTCTTTTCATTCTTCTTTTCATTCTTCTTCTTTTCATTCTTCTTCTTTTCAATCTTCTTCTTCTTCTTTTCATTCTTCTTTTCAATCTTCTTCTTTTCATTCTTCTTCTTTTCATTCTTCTTCTTCTTCTTTTCATTCTTCTTCTTCTTCTTTTCATTCTTCTTCTTCTTCTTTTCATTCTTCTTCTTCTTCTTCTTCTTTTCATTCTTCTTCTTCTTCTTTTCATTCTTCTTCTTCTTCTTCTTCTTCTTCTTCTTTTCATTCTTCTTCTTCTTCTTCTTTTCATTCTTCTTCTTCTTCTTTTCATTCTTCTTCTTCTTCTTCTTCTTCTTCTTTTCATTCTTCTTCTTCTTCTTTTCATTCTTCTTCTTCTTCTTCTTCTTTTCATTCTTCTTCTTCTTCTTCTTCTTCTTCTTTTCATTCTTCTTCTTCTTCTTTTCATTCTTCTTCTTCTTCTTCTTCTTTTCATTCTTCTTCTTCTTCTTTTCATTCTTCTTCTTCTTCTTCTTCGTCGTGCCCCGTGACTGCCCAAATGAGTGAAGTGTGCGGTGATTCTAAGATCGACGGCACTCATCTGCATGTCATACTGACTGACAGTATTATTTCTCTTCCCCAGCAGACTCCAAGGGCATTTAAATTAAAGGTACAGTGTTCTGCACTAATATAAAGGCTCTCTGAAGCCTAGAAACCTGTCAGGGACCTGTCAGTGATCCCCTCGGTCCCCGCCGCGATGGTCCCGGCGCAGGCGCAGTGTGCCGCCCTGTGCTGGGACTCGAGCATTAGAATGAAAAGAAGAATTCTTCTTCTTTTCATTCTTCTGCTTCTTCTTCTTTTCATTCTTCTTCTTCTTCTTTTCATTCTTCTTCTTCTTCTTTTCATTCTTCTTCTTTTCATTCTTCTTTTCATTCTTCTTCTTCTTCTTTTCATTCTTCTTCTTTTCATTCTTCTTCTTTTCATTCTTCTTCTTCTTTTCATTCTTCTTTTCATTCTTCTTCTTCTTCTTTTCATTCTTCTTTTCATTCTTCTTTTCATTCTTCTTCTTTTCAATCTTCTTCTTCTTTTCATTCTTCTTTTCAATCTTCTTCTTTTCATTCTTCTTCTTCTTCTTTTCATTCTTCTTCTTCTTCTATTCATTCTTCTTTTCATTCTTCTTCTTCTTCTTTTCATTCTTCTTCTTCTTCTTTTCATTCTTCTTCTTCTTCTTTTCATTCTTCTTTTCATTCTTCTTCTTTTTATTCTTCTTCTTCTTCTTTTCATTCTTCTTCTTCTTTTCATTCTTCTTCTTCTTCTTTTCATTCTTCTTCTTCTTCTTCTTCTGCTTCTTCTTCTTCTTCGTCGTGCCCCGTGACTGCCCAAATGAGTGAAGTGTGCGGTGATTCTAAGATCGACGGCACTCATCTGCATGTCATACTGACTGACAGTATTATTTCTCTTCCCCAGCAGACTCCAAGGGCATTTAAATTAAAGGTACAGTGTTCTGCACTAATATAAAGGCTCTCTGAAGCCTAGAAACCTGTCAGGGACCTGTCAGGGATCCCCTCGGTCCCCGCCGCGATGGTCCCGGCGCAGGCGCAGTGTGCCGCCCTGTGCTGGGACTCGAGCATTAGAATGAAAAGAAGAATTCTTCTTCTTTTCATTCTTCTTCTTCTTCTTCTTTTCATTCTTCTTCTTCTTCTTTTCATTCTTCTTCTTCTTCTTTTCATTCTTCTTCTTTTCATTCTTCTTTTCATTCTTCTTCTTCTTCTTTTCATTCTTCTTCTTTTCATTCTTCTTCTTTTCATTCTTCTTCTTCTTTTCATTCTTCTTTTCATTCTTCTTCTTCTTTTCATTCTTCTTTTCATTCTTCTTTTCATTCTTCTTCTTCTTCTTTTCATTCTTCTTCTTTTCAATCTTCTTCTTCTTTTCATTCTTCTTTTCAATCTTCTTCTTTTCATTCTTCTTCTTCTTCTTTTCATTCTTCTTCTTTTCATTCTTCTTCTTCTTCTTTTCATTCTTCTTTTCATTCTTCTTCTTCTTCTTTTCATTCTTCTTCTTCTTCTTTTCATTCTTCTTCTTCTTCTTTTCATTCTTCTTTTCATTCTTCTTCTTTTTATTCTTCTTCTTCTTCTTTTCATTCTCCTTCTTCTTTTCATTCTTCTTCTTCTTCTTTTCATTCTTCTTCTTCTTCTTCTTCTGCTTCTTCTTCTTCTTCGTCGTGCCCCGTGACTGCCCAAATGAGTGAAGTGTGCGGTGATTCTAAGATCGACGGCACTCATCTGCATGTCATACTGACTGACAGTATTATTTCTCTTCCCCAGCAGACTCCAAGGGCATTTAAATTAAAGGTACAGTGTTCTGCACTAATATAAAGGCTCTCTGAAGCCTAGAAACCTGTCAGGGATCCCCTCGGTCCCCGCCGCGATGGTCTCGGCGCAGGCGCAGTGTGCCGCCCTGTGCTGGGGCTCGAGCATTAGGTCCGGGCCGGCCGCGGCGTTCAAGTTCGGGCATGCACAGTAGAAGCCGCGGCCGCCCGCTGGGCACCAATGGCAGCGCAGGGCGGGATATTTAAATGGCCCTGAGCTGTCATTCAGTGCCTTCTGGTCTTACCTGTATCCTGTATCTGCGAACCTGTGAATTGTAAGTTGCTGACCCGGATTGTGCTTGACCTTGCTGTATTTCTCCTGCCCTGACCCTTGCTTTGCCTGACCTCTCTCTTGAATGCCCCCTATTGGATCTGACCTGCTGTTGCTGACCTGGCGTGTGACCCGACTATTCTCTGCCCGCTGCCTTGTACCGTATCGTCCTCCCTGTTACCGACCTGGCTTGTCTGACCCCGCACCTGCTCAGCCATCCATCCATCCATCCGTCCATCCCTCCCAGTGTGGTCTCCTGACCTCCTCATATCAGGCTCTTCTCCGCAGGAGCCCTCGACGAATACCACTACCACTAACGGGTTTGCCCAGTAGTCACGACCTGGTCTCGGGGGGCTCCAAGTCCATCCCCACCATCAGGGGCCCTGGTGAACAAGCACCCTGGGACTTAGACTCCGTGCTCTGGAAACACCTATTTAGTGGAGTGCTAGTGGTACCGCCGGGTGGTCCCTTACAGTACCAGAAAGCCTTGACGGAGCCTCGAGGAGGACCCTCCCCGCTGGAGGAAGTTTGTAGGCACCTGGCTTCCTTGACGCAAGCTGTAAACGTATTACAGGACAGGTGTTTACAGATTGAAAATCGGTTCCAGGCCTGCACGATATCTGCCCCTGCACCACAGGCCCCGACCTCTGCACCTCCGCCCGTAGCGGCCCCTGGGCCTGCTTCAGGGGCCCCCGCATCACTTCCTATGGCCGAACCCCGGGTACCCTTACCGGAGCGTTTTCACGGGGACCGCACACGCTTCAGGTCGTTCCGTGAATCCTGCCTTCTCTATTTTGAGTTGCAACCTCGTACCTTTTTGACGGAATCAGTAAAGGTGGGGTTTGTCATCTCCCTCCTGCAGGGTGAACCCCAAGACTGGGCCCACCGACTGAGAGGGAACAATGACCCCCACCTAGGCTCAGTTAACGTTTTTTTTGACGCAATGGCCATCTTATATGATGACCCACAGCGGGCAGCTTCGGCCGAAGCTACCATTTACACACTCCGGCAGGGCCGACGGGCGGCGGAGGAGTACGCCTCTGACTTTAGGCGTTGGATGGGGGACACACGCTGGAACGAGTTTGCCCTTGTGCACCAGTTCCGCATGGGCCTGTCAGAGGCCCTGAAAGACGAGCTCACCCGGGTAGAAATGCCTGAGGCGCTTGAAGACTTAATTGCACTAACCATCAAGATTGACCGAAGACTGCGGGAACGCAGGTTTGAGAGGTCCGGTCAGGGTCGAGGAGGTACCTGGGGGTCTTTCCAGGGTCACAGCCAATCCACTAGGCCACAGTTCCTGAACCCTCCACCGGAGGATACTCCTGAACCCATGCAGCTAGGCCTGGCGCGACCTAAGCTATCTCCAGAGGAACGCCAGCGCAGACGCTCCCAGAACCTATGCCTCTACTGTGGGGAAGCTGGTCACATGGTACGATCCTGCCCGCAGAAACTGAGTAAGTGCACCTCTTCTTCCTTATCTGTTGGCGATGTTCATTCTTCCCAATACTTAGTTGTACCCCTCTCTTTTCAGCTGCCAGAAAGGACCGTGGAAGTGACAGCCATTATTGACTCGGGGGCATGCAGCTGTTTTGTAGATATTAATTTTGCTCACCAGCAGGGTATTCCCCTCCAACCAAAAGAAAAGGGGTTCAACATATTTCTGGCCGATTGGTCCCGGATAAGATCAGGGGTGGTTAACCAGGAGACCCCTTCCATTTCTACCACCATTGCCAGCCAACACCAGGAACTCCTCCGCTTGGATGCCATAGCATCACCCCTTTTTCCAGTCATTCTGGGGCTTCCGTGGTTACGGGCTCATAACCCCCAGATTGACTGGGAAACCAGGGTAGTCTCGTTCCCTTCCTCATACTGTCGGGAACACTGCCGCATTTCGGGCCCGGGGGTTCCCCAGGTCCTTGTGTGCTCAGAGGGGGATGCCGACTTAAGGCAGGTCATTCCTGCAGCCTACCATGAATTCCTTGATGTATTCAGTAAACGGGGAGCAGATACTCTACCCCCCCACCGCCCGTATGACTGTCCTATCGACCTGTTACCTGGCTCAGAGATCCCTTTCGGGCGGATCTTCCCCCTTTCGGAGCTCGAATTGGGGGCCCTGAGGGAATACATTGAGGACAGCCTGCAGAAGGGATTCATCCGCCCCTCTACCTCTCCAGCAGGGGCAGGGATTTTCTTTGTAGAAAAAAAGGACAAGACCTTGAGACTGTGTATTGATTACCGGGAATTGAATAGAGTTATAATCAAAAACCGTTACCCCTTGCCGTTGGTACCAGAGTTATTCCAGAGTTTAAAGGCGGCAGTGGTGTTCACAAAACTGGACTTAAGGGGAGAATACAACCTGGTTCGCATAAGGGAGGGGGACGAGTGGAAAATGGCATTCCGCACCCGCTTCGGCCACTTCGAATATCTGGTCATGCCGTTCGGTCTGTGCAATGCACCGGCCACCTTCCAACACTTTGTGAACAATATTTTTAGGGATTTCCTGGATGTCTTTGTTATAGTCTACTTAGACGATATTTTGATTTTTTCACCTTCTCTGGGGGAGCACAGGGTTCACGTAGCAAAGGTATTAGGGCGGTTGCGGCAGCACGGCTTATACACCAAAGCTGACAAATGTTGCTTTGAACAGTCTAGTATTACTTTTCTGGGTCTGATTATCTCCACCGCGGGGGTCGCGATGGACCCTCAGAAAGTCTCTGCAATACTGGATTGGCCTGAACCCACAGACAGGAAGGGCGTCCAACGGTTTGTCGGGTTCGCAAACTTTTACCGCAAGTTCATCAAGAACTTCTCGGGTCTGGTCTCCCCCATTACTCAGCTAACCAAGCTTGGAACTCGATTCAGGTGGACGCCAGAGGCGCAGGAAGCTTTTGAAGCTTTGAAGAAACTATTCACTTCGGCACCCATCCTGGGTCACCCCGATGCCGCCTTACCCTACATCTTGGAGGTAGATGCGTCAGAGAATGCGGTAGGTTCCATCCTATCCCAGCGAAAGGGCACCAGGGAATTGCTCCACCCTGTGGCATTCTTCTCACGGAAACTCACCCCGGCGGAAAGGAACTACGATATCGGCGATCGTGAACTTCTGGCGATTAAGACAGCATTAGAGGAATGGAGGTACCTGCTGGAAGGTGCCTCACACCCCATCTTAATATTTACGGATCATAAGAATCTTTAGTACCTGAGGACCGCCAAACGCTTACGCCCACGACAGGCAAGATGGGCACTGTTCTTCTCAAGATTCAATTTCCACATTACATACAGGCCGGGATCTAAGAATACGAAGCCAGATGCGTTGTCACGCATGTACGAGGACGCCAAGGAGGTCCCAGCGCCCGACACTATCCTGTCTTCGGGAAACTTCTTGGCGCTCCAGACGGACCTTCGTTCCAAGATAATGGAGGCGTCCACGGCCATATCCATCCCAGCCGGGGTGCCCCTCCAGAACAAGGGGGGACTCCTGTGGAAGGAAGATCAGATTGTGGTGCCAGAGGGAATCCGAACTCTGGTCTTGGGCCATTGCCATGACCACCCGATGGCAGGGCACTTTGGGTCGGCCAAGACCTTAGAGCTCCTCCGACGCTCCTTCTGGTGGCCGGACATGGCAAAAGACTGCAAACACTACGTTAACTCCTGCATCACCTGCCAGAGGAACAAACCATCAAGGTGCAAGGCTTGGGGTCTTCTGCGGCCTTTACCAATTCCCGAACGGCCTTGGCAGAAAATTTCAATGGATTTCATAGTCGAGCTCCCACCTTCACGGGACCACACAGCAATTCTTGTGGCCGTGGACCGTTTATCTAAGATGGCCCACTTTATACCATTAAGGAAGACTCCGTCGGCAGCCGAAACTGCGCGAGTATTCATTCGAGAGATTGTAAGACTGCACGGGGTCCCTGAAGACATCGTCTCTGACCAAGGGGTTCAGTTTACCTCAAGATTTTGGAGGGCTCTGTGTAAAGCTCTGAACATCCAACTGTCCCTCTCTTCTGCATTTCACCCTCAGTCCAACGGACAGACCGAGAGAACCAACCAGACTCTGGAGCAGTACCTGCGCTGCTATACATCTTTTGCCCAGGATGACTGGATACCACTTCTACCCTTGGCGGAATTCGCGTACAACAACGCGTGCCATTCGGCAACGGGGCAGTCCCCGTTCTTCTCCAATTGTGGGTTTCACCCTACCTTCCTCCCGGACTTGGTCCCTGAATGCCCAATTCCGGCAACACAGGATACATTGACGTTCTTCTCCTCGAACAACAAGAAGCTACAGGAAGCCCTAATTCGGGCCCAAGATGACTACAAGAGGACATTCAACAAGAGACGAAGGGGAGATCTGGTGTTGCGACCCGGTGAGAAGGTTTGGTTGTCTACTTCTAACTTAAAGATGCTTTGCCCCTCAAAGAAATTAGGCCCTAAATTTATAGGACCCTTTTGCGTTAAGCGAATGGTCAACGAGGTGGCCTACGAACTTGTCCTCCCTGACACACTCAAGATCCACCCAGTCTTCCATGTGTCCCTGCTGAAGCCGGTGGTCCCGGATACCTTCCCTGAACGAGAATCTAGGCCTCCGCAGGCCATATCGGTAGAAGGGGAAGAGGAATTTGAGGTGGAATCAATCTTGAAGTGCCGAAAGAGGGGGGGCCAGACCCAATTCCTAATCAAATGGAAGGGCTATGGCCCTGAGGACAATTCTTGGGAACCAGCCCATAATGTCCATGCACCTAGACTTGTCCGGAGGTTCTTTCGCGATCACCCGTGGTGGAGAGATCGGGTGGGCATCCGGAGGTTGCCCGTAGGGGGGGGGGGGCAATGTCAGGGATCCCCTCGGTCCCAGCCGAGTTCGCGCATGCGCAGTAGAAGCCGCGGCCGCCCGCTGGGCACCAATGGCAGCGCAGGGCGGGATATTTAAATGGCCCTGAGCTGTCATTCAGTGCCTTCTAGTCTTACCTGTATCCTGTATCTGCGAACCTGTGAATTGTAAGTTGCTGACCCGGATTGTGCTTGACCTTGCTGTATTTCTCCTGCCCTGACCCTTGCTTTGCCTGACCTCTCTCTTGAATGCCCCCTATTGGATCTGACCTGCTGTTGCTGACCTGGCGTGTGACCCGACTATTCTCTGCCCGCTGCCTTGTACCGTATCATCCTCCCTGTTACCGACCCGGCTTGTCTGACCCCGCACCTGCTCAGCCATCCATCCATCCATCCGTCCATCCCTCCCAGTGAGGTCTCCTGACCTCCTCATATCAGGCTCTTCCCCGCAGGAGCCCTCGGCGAATACCACTACCACTAACGGGTTTGCCCAGTAGTCACGACCTGGTCTCGGGGGGCTCCAAGTCCATCCCCACCATCAGGGGCCCTGGTGAACAAGCACCCTGGGACTTAGACTCCGTGCTCTGGAAACACCTATTTAGTGGAGTGCTAGTGGTACCGCCGGGTGGTCCCTTACAAAACCCTTTTAATAAGTTAAATTCGCAGCGAATAAATTCGCATCAAATCGAATTTCTCCCGCAAATTCGGCGAATCAGCCGAATCGAATTTTTGAATAATTCGCTCATCTCTAGTGGTGATCAACGATAGCGGGACTGCGGCAGGCATTCTGACACTGGGAGGTACTGACTTGGTGTCACTGACATCCCCAGTGACACCAATACAGCGATCAGTGCTAATAAAAAGCACTGACACTGTACTAATGGCACTGGGCAGGCAGGGGTTAACATTTGGGTTGATCAAAGGGTTAACTGTGTGCTGTGTCACTACTTGGGCTGTGTGCGTGCTTCACTGTAAGCACACTGCTATGCAGAGCCATACAAAGCAGTGTACAGGAGCTGACAGGGGATAGATCTGGGTTGTTTATACACAGGTCTTTGCCCTGTCAGAGATACTTGACGATCACCGGGTGCCGGCGAGTAATCACCACTCGGTGATTGACAGCTGCTATAGGGCGGCGCAGAACAGGTTAAAAAAGCCCCTGACCCTTTCCAAAAATGCAGCAGCTCAAAAAGCATAGATGTGAACATGTTCCATAGGAAACCATGTTACAGTGGGGCAAAAAAATATTTAGTCAGCCACCAATTGTGCAAGTTCTCCCACTTAAAAAGATGAGAGAGGCCTGTAATTGGCATCATAGGTAGACCTCAACTATGAGAGACAAAATGAGAAAACAAATCCAGACAATCACATTGGCTGATTTGGAAAGAATTTATTTGCAAATTATGGTGGAAAATAAGTATTTGGTCAATATCAAAAGTTCATCTCAATACTTTGTTATATATCCTTTGTTGGCAATGACAGAGGTCAAACGTTTCCTGTAAGTCTTCACAAGGTTGGCACACACTGTTGCTAGTATGTTGGCCCATTCCTCCATGAAGATCTCCTCTAGAGCAGTGATGTTTTGGGGCTGTCGCTGGGCAACACGGACTTTCAACTCCCTCCAAAGGTTTTCTATGGGGTTGAGATCTGGAGACTGGCTAGGCCACTCCAGGACCTTGAAATGCTTCTTGCAAAGCCACTCCTTCGTTGCCCGGGCGGTATGTTTGGGATCAGTGTCATGTTGGAAGACCCAACCACGTTTCATCTTCAATGCCCTTGCTGATCGAAGGAGGTTTGCACTCAAAATCTCACGATACATGGCCCCATTCATTCTGTCCTGTACATGGATCAGTTGTCCTGGTCCCTTTGTGGAGAAACAGCCTCAAAGCATGATGTTGCCACCCCCATGCTTCACAGTAGGTATGGTGTTCTTTGGATGCAACTCAGCATTCTCTCTCCTAAAAACATGACGAGTTGTGTTTCTACCAAACAGTTCTATTTTGGTTTCATCTGACCATATGACATTCTCTCAATCCTCTTCTGGATCATCCAAATGATCTCTAGTAAACTTCAGACGGGCTTAAGCAGGGGGACACGTCTGGCACTGCAGGATCTGAGTCCCTGGCGGCGTAGTGTGTTACTGATGGTAGCCTTTGTTACGTTGGTCCCAGCTCTCTGCAGGTCATTCACTAGGTCCCCCCGTGTGGTCCTGGGATTTTTGCTCACTGTTCTTGTGATCATTTTGACCCCACGGGGTGAGATCTTGCGTGGAGCCCCAGATTGAGGGAGATTATCAGTGGTCTTGTATGTCTTCCATTTTCTAATTATTGCTCCCACAGTTGATTTGTTCACACCAAGCTGCTTGCCTATTGCAGATTCAGTCTTCCCAGCCTGGTGCAGGTCTACAATTTTGTTTCTGGTGTCCTTCGACAGCTCTTTGGTCTTCACCATAGTGGAGTTTGGAGTGTGACTGTTTGAGGTTGTGGACAGGTGTCTTTTATACTGATAACAAGTTCAAACAGGTGCCATTGATACAGGTAATGAGTGCAGGACAGAGGAGCCTCTTAAAGAAGAAGGTACAGGTCCGTGAGAGCCAGAAATCTTGCTTGTTTGTAGGTGACCAAATACTTATTTACCACCATAATTTACAAATAAATTCTTTCCAAATCAGCCAATGTGATTGTCTGGATTTGTTTTCTCATTTTGTCTCTCATAGTTGAGGTCTACCTATGATGCCAATTACAGGCCTTTCTCATCTTTTTAAGTGGGAGAACTTGCACAATTGGTGGCTGACTACTTTTTTGCCCCACTGTAAATGGACTGTAGTGCAAAAAACACTAAAAAACGCATTGGTGTGAACAAAGCATAAATCTTTCTCTGGCCACAGAGCAAAGAATTCTGACCACAGAATGTGTAAACTTCTGTTATCTGCATTTGCAGCTTAAGGATGAAAGGTTTGGGGGCTGTAAAAATGTATGTTAACTCCCATAGGTCAGGTTTACACTAAATGTTTAGGGGGGCAGTAAAAATTAAGCTGAGTTTTACAGCCTTCAAGCTGCAAAAGTAGCAATACGGGGATTTATATACGCCACGGCCATAATGCTTTGTATTGTGTTGCATTCAAAACCTATCCCCCCATTGCATTCCACGTGCAGTACTGCCCCCTTTTCAAGGGTTAAAACAAGGGTGAGGGGGTTGATATAATACCTGTCAAGCTCCCTCTCAAAAGCAATCCACCACAAATCACTCTTCAGATGGCCACCACTAGTGTAAAAAGGCTTTTATCCCTGTGAATTTATCAAGTATAACTCTTTTTATAGAGTAGTTGCTCTTTCCATGCTACAGAATATGCTGGACTTGTATAAACAAATCATATAAATAAATAATATAACCCTGGCTATTGCTTTTAAAGTCTTTACTTATAAGTTTTAAAATCATATGAGAAACGTAAATGCTTGTTCTTCCTCTATATATCAGTGAAAAAATGCATGAATTACATTTCTAGCAGTGTAACAGTTATATAAGGCTTTAACTTAAAAAAAAATTAAAACAACTATAAGAAATGTTTCTTTAATTAATGCCGTGTCTTCCTGTGAGCAGCATTTTCATGACACATAATTTTACAGCTTAATAACAAAAATAATTTCTCATGTTATGTCTGCTTAATATATGTACGTAATTATCTTGTTTATAATTTTATAAAGTGTTGTGTTGTTTCTAAACTGCTTATGCATTTTAAAATGTCTTTTAAATGAACTCCTGCAACTCTAGCATATACATTCAGCATGGAAATTCTTTCATGGGCATTTGTGTTCTTACCAATGTTAAGAAAGCTTATACCTATACAATGCAATGGGAAGGAAACAGTGTTACTCTAAGAAAATGTAGCTGCTTCACATACCGTAACAACTTAATGGATTCTTAGGGTGCACTCACATTAGAACTCTGAACTAGACCTGGGCATGGTTCAACCACTTGGGCCTGTTCATCTGTGTAATGTAAGTTCTCCAAACCACACCCAGAACCCCATACTGAACCCGGAACCACTAAGAACACTTGCAGTGTGTGTCCTCTTCAGGGTTGTCTTTATTATTGATTGGATCCTGGGCTAACATTTTTTTGGGGCCCCCCTAGCCGCCACCCCCCCCCCCCAGCTGTGACACATATAGTAAATAGCAGTTAGACTCAAAATCAGTTTACTGCAGCAGATCAGGCAGAAATTGGTTACCAGAGGTTAAAGCATATAATTCCTACTCACTGATTCTTAGAGGTTACAGCACGCGTTACGGCTCACTGTTCAGTTGCTAGAGCTTACAACATATAATTTCTGCTTGCTGATTGGTTGTTAGAGGTTACTGAACATCATTACTGCTCACTGATTAATTGCTAGAGGGTACTGCACATCCTTACCGCTCACCCATTGGTTATTAGAGGTTACTGCACATCATTACCACTCATTGATTGGTTGCTAGAGGTTACTGCATATCATTACTGCAAACTGGTTGCTAGAGGTTACTGCACATTATAACTGCTCAATAATTGGTTGCTAGAGGTTACTGCACATCATTACAGCTCACTGATTGGTTGCTACAGGTTGCAGCACACAATCTCCTCCCTTCCTGCACACCACAGACTGTGGAGGGGACAAGACCCACCAATAGACAGAAAATTCTAAAACTTGTTATTAGCAATGAGCATAGCAGAGAATACACAACTATGAAGATTGAGTGTAGGTCGGAAGAGAGCCCAATGTGAGCAGCATCTCTGAAGATGGGCTGCCAGGGTACATAAAGAGTGCAGGGTTGAAGGGGGCACTACGTACAGACTGCAGGGTTGAGGGGTGCACTTTGTACGAAGTGCAGGGTTGAGGGTTGCGCTGTGCATGGAGTTCAGGGTTGCACTGTGTATAGAGTTCAGGGTTGCACTGTGTATACAGTGCAGGGTTAAGGGGTGTGCTATGGACGAAGTGCAGGATTTGAGGGATGCACTCTGAGATATATGTAGTCTAGTTAGCACAGGCATATGTTGATCATATGTGCTTTTGAATAATTGACTTTATATAAGATGATTGCGCTAAAGCATGTTAATATGTCCTGGATAGCCAGGAGAGAGTGGAGTGGGTCAGTTATGGACAAGAGGACATTGTTGGCATACAGGCCTATTTTGTATTCAATGTTTCCAACTATAATGCCTGAGATTTGGGGATCATAAAGAATAGTGTGAGCAAGAGGCTCTATGACCAGGGAAAATATGAGTGTGGATAGGGGACACCACTGATGGGTGCCATTAGCGATTTGGAAAGGGTCATACAGGAGTCCTGATGTCCAGACTCTGGAAGAAGGGTCTGTATATAAATATTTTATAGCATTGAGTATATGTCCTGTCAGGCCAAATTTTTCAATCGCCACATTTAGGTAGTCCCAATGGACCCTTTGAAATGCCTCCTTTGATATTAGCAGAGAAGGCCCACAATATTGTTCCACCCATTGTAGGAGATTGATTAATCTCCTAGTGCCATCTAAAGCTTGTCTCCAGGTAACAAATCCCACCTGGTCTGGGTGGATAAGGTGTGGGATCAGAGAAGCCATTCGGTTTGCTAGAAGTTAGACATACAGTATATCTTGATGTATGTGATCAGGAGCGAAATGGGTCAGTAGTTGCCTAGGCTATTCAGGGGTTTCCTCAGTTTGGGTACGGTTACTATTAAGTGCCTCAAGGAATTGTTTAAGGGGAGTTCCTGTAGCCTCAATGTAATTGAACAAGTTGTTAAGATGAGGCAAATGTTGGTCAGAATAAGTCTTAAACTATTTGTTGCTAAAGCTGTCAGGCCCTGAAGATTTGTGTAAGGGTAAGGAAAAAATTACTTTTTTAACTTCTATTTCTGTAAAAGGAGTGGATAAGGACTCTAGTTAGTCAGCAGTGATGGTAGGCAACTTCATTGAGTGAAGAGATTGATTAATATTGTCAAGTGAAGACGTAGTTTGCTCTCGGGAGGTGTTGAGGTTATAAAATTGGGTATAAAAATCCCAAAAGAGGTTAGCAATTTTGCATGGGTGTTGTAACCTTTTCATTAGTTGATCCTCGAACACAATCTTAATTTTTGCAAGTTGACATTTATGTTGTTTGGCCAATAGACATTCTATTTTGTTTCCCTGGGGGAATGACTTAACTGTAAGTTTCTTGATATAATAGTAATGTCTCTTTTGGAGATGTAAGGTAAGTTCATGGCTAAGATTACAAAGCTGGGCATCAGTTTTGGGTAGAAGTGAGGTTTTATGGTGCTTATTAAACAAATAAGTGCTGAGGTCTAGTAAATTTGAATACTCATGGGTGCCTAGTTTCACAAAATGGCCTCTAGCCTTATACCCATTCTAAAGAACAGCATTACCAGTCTCAGTGCCAGAAATCAAATGAAAAAAGTACTGAATCTTTGTTCTTTTTATGTAGGATTGATAGGAAGTGAGGTATTGAGTTTCCAAACTATTGCTGAGTTTGGTAAAGCATTGGACTGGAGTTCAATAGAAACATGGGCATGGTCAGATCATGTGTTTGAGCCAATATATGCCTTGGCAAATAATTGTAAAGTGTACTTATCCACAAGAAGAGGTCTATCCTCAAATAATTCTGCTGTGAATTAGAATAGAAGGAGTAATCCCTCTTAGAGGCATGAAGGGAATGCCAGGTATTGAACAGGTCCTCAGAAAATAGAAAGGAAGAGGGGGCGGTGGTGCATTAATGAATAGCAACAGACTATCAGGATGTAATGCAGATGAACCATTATGTGGAGTTCACAGGGGTCCATTCAGAGGGAACCCAGGTAGGTGGGTTAATCTTGTGCTGCTGACCAGAATGTGCAGATGTTAGGCCCCAGTTATGGAGCTGCTTAACCCCATTTTTAGGAGTAAGGATGGAAATCACTTGATTTTGAAATGTTAAGAGGATAATGCCAGTGGTAGGATATTTTCTGTTCCCTGAGGAGCAAATTCTCACCTTCTCTGAGTATGTGCTGATATATCTATAAACAGATTTGGGCATAGGAGTCAGGGAGAGGATGCTTAGAGTTAGCCGCATACATCAGCCTTTACTTCATGCAAAAAAACGGTACCCTAGCTAATCTAGAATCAGGAAGGTGCCTGAATTTAAACATCCTATGAGCCCAGTCAATGATAAACTCTTGGTAGTGTACAGGCAATAGGATTTAAAGATAAAGAGTTGCTGGAGGTAGGACATGAGCTCTGCTTTGATGATTGATTTAGTAATAACCCTGAATTTCACATTTTTCCTCCTAAACCTTCTTTATGGGCTGCCATATAATCTCTCATTTGAAATTCAATGTGGGCTGTATGCCCTCCTAAGTGATCAATCTGAGCTTGTAGGGAAACAATAGATTTCTGTAGATTTCTTTGTAAGTCCCATTTCAGTGATAAGAGCATTTGCTTCATTGTGTTTTCTGGGTTTTCAAGGCAGGCAATGCATCTAGTGTACCTTTGTTCCCCTCCTCCTCACTTCAGCTCCCTGCTGTGTCAGCCCAGTGCTATGTTTTGCTTACCAGTACCTTGTTGCTTGAAGAATGAAAGGAGAAGGTGCTGCCTGCTTAGGTCTGTTTTTCCAGCTGGATTGGGTGCCTGACAGTGTACAGAGGTCTGACAGCATTTCAACACAGTCCTGCTTTGTCATATGTGAGAGCAGTGTCCGGCTTCTCGCTCTGCTGTCCCCTTGTATAGCGCCACTCACAGACATAAAGGAGAAGTCTGCACGGACAGAGCTGTTTATTTTTCTTGTGGGAAATGTCGGACAACTGTCCAGCAGTAGAGCACTGTGTGCAGGCTGAGAGAGCGGTCGGGAGTGCTGTAAGTTGCTGGATCCCACTAGATAGAGACACAGCACAGGGATCAGGCAGCCATTCCTTAATGCAGCCAAGCCACATCCTATGACCGTCTACTAACAGAGTTTTTATTGGGATGTATGATGGTTTGTTTTATGTCTGAAGCTGACTTGTGAGTTTTGAAGATTGGGTTGGCAATGTGTTCCATATGAATCCTGGGTCTCCCATTAGAACTCACTGCCATTACAATAATGACAAAGAGTTATCTGCATATGGTTGTTTGATGTAAAACAATTTTTCTATGTTGCCTCATTTGCATTCTTGGACTCTTCTGACAATGTGGAGGGAGCGTATTGATAAAATAACGGACACTGATTTCTCAAATGAGTTGGAAGATTCACTCCAGGAACCCAATGAAAAAGAACAGAAAATAATAATTTAAAAAGAGCTGTAAACAGATTAGTAAATAGAGTTTTCTTATTGAAGCCAAGATTATGTATCCAATATAGAAATAAAAAAATGATTTTACAGAAAATAGCCAGAAATATTGTACAGTCAATGCACCAGATGTAAGCAGCTTTACTAGGCTGCAATTTAAAATGGAGAGGAAAATTATTTCAAACCATTAGCCAGAAATATTGTGCAGTAAATGTAAATACCTAAGCAGCCTAATTAGGCAGCTTTTTAAAAGGGAGAGATTAGGCAAATTTGAATCAAGAAATCAAAATCAGAGTATTTTATTTTACACAAAAAGGCAGAATAATTGTTCAGACTTAATACAACTATGTAAATAACTTCAATAGGCAGATTTTAACCACTTGCCATCTGCCCTATAGCAGAAGTACTGCTACAGGGTACCACGGCTGCACAAAATCACTTGTGTATATATACGTGATTTGAATTTCCGTGCTGTCCTACCCGCGCCAATATTGGTGGCTGGGGATGTCAATCACTGGGTCCCAGCTGGCGATTCCCAGCCGCCACTTGGTGATCGTCAGCAAAGCTGACAGGAGAGAGACCTGTGTGTAAACAACACAGGTCTCTCGCCTATCAGCATGGAAATGCTGCTTTGCATCTCTCTGCACAGCACAGAAATACAAAGCAGCATGTCTCCTAAGTAAAACAGCACACAGCACATAATGTAAAACACACACAACACACAGTTAACCCTTTGATCAGTTCAGATGTTAACCCCTGGCTGCCCAGTGTCATTAGTACAGAGTCAGTGCTTTTTATTAGCACTGATCACTGTATTAGTGTTACTGGGGATGTCAGTGATAGTTAGCCAGTTCCCACCCAGTGTCAGAATGCTGCTGCAGTCCCGCAGTCCCACTATAAGTCGCTGATCTCCGCCATTACTAGTATAGGGAACTGTTATTATATACACTAGTTGTGGTTTGTTTACATCCATATACAGCCACTACCATAGAGGTCCCATTACAGACAAGTCCCTAGGTGTGCTTCCTGCCCCTACAAGGAGGTCAAGAAACCCCAGGATGTTATATAGTTTGTTTTCCAGGAAGTATCAGGCAGAGGGTTCCAGCCTGCCATGTGCTGTGTATCTGGGGAGAACTGTATGGTGATTCTGTGAGTATTGATCCAGATTAACAAGGCTGTTATCTATGTAGTTGTTACTGAAGCAGATTAGGTCTGCCTCTGTTATATTTCAACTTCTGTATAGGAACCCTAACAACTCTGTAAGATAGAGATTTGTGGTTCATTATCATTATTCTATTTACACACTGCAGAATCCTTATAGTTGTCTATATATATATATGGATCAGTGTTTTCACCTGCATAAGACTGTCAGGTGAACTTTCTGTTAATTGCAGTGTATCTTTGCAGCCTCTTTGCTTGAAGAGCCTTATTGGTCTGGATCTCTCTTTAGCTAGGATTAGCATAGGGAGTGTTGGATAAGATTAGGCTAGAGGTAGGTTAGGCATCCAACGGCCACTTAGACAGATAGAGGCCCGGTTGCAGTGACAGCCCAGTTTAGGGATAGGGACTAAGAGTAAGGCTAGATAGGGCATTTTATCCTTTTAGGTGATGCATCGCTGATCTTCAGACAAGCAGTGCAATCATCCGCATGTTACTTGGACGCCATCACAGCATCTAAAGTGGAAGCGTGCATCTTATTGACTCTCACCTCTCCAGGGGCCCCTGCAACCGGACAGCGCTATAACCCATGGTTGGAGGTATTCTGTATACTACATGCACATATACCCAGGTATAATTGCAACCTCCCAATTTATGGTAAATTGTAATTCCTGGATGTTATTCTTATGCATCCTGTTTTATGTGGCTGCTTTATA
This sequence comes from Staurois parvus, assembly GCF_062004578.1. Classification (NCBI taxonomy): domain Eukaryota; kingdom Metazoa; phylum Chordata; class Amphibia; order Anura; family Ranidae; genus Staurois; species Staurois parvus. The sequence continues at coordinate 10,287,462 of NW_028317951.1, forward strand.
TAAACTTTGCATTAATCTCATACAGGTGTGGTGACATGTTTTCATGTTAGAAATATAAGCTGGGTGCATTAATACTGCTACGTATAGTTACTTTAAGTTGTCTACCTGTTACATTCCTAGAAAGGGGTGAGTCTCCTCAATTGCAGGATCCCTATTCTAGGTGGAGGCACTGCCATTTGCATTATCACAACCCCCTCTTCCATATAGCGAAGGCTCAGGATTGCCTACTCATATACAGGTTAGCGCCAAAGCTTGTTTGGTGTGGGCCATTTCACATAACCCCCCCCAAAACAGGGCTACACTAGTATTTAAAAAAAAGTTAAAATTCCAGTATATATACCGCCATTTGTAGACACTATAACTTTCACATATATTATTATACAATTATTGGGATTTTTTTTAGCAAAGACATGTAGCAGGATAAATTTTTGCCTAAATTTATGAACAAATGTAATTTTTTAATTTTTTTAATTATATATGTTTTATAGCAAAAAGTCAAATATATTGTTTTCTTTTAAAAATTCTTGGTCTTTTTTTTGTTTATAGCACAAAAAATAAAAAACACACAGGTGATCAAATACTACCGAAATAAATCTCTATTTGTGGGAAAAAATGAAATAAATGTAATTTATGTACAGCATTGCATAACCACGCAATTGTCAGTTAAAATAACGCAAACAATGGCCTGGTCAGGAAGGGGGGGGGGGGAATCCTCTGGACGGCAAGTGGTTAATCTATATATACGATTAGAGTTTATTACTTCACATAAAAAAGTCATACAAAAAGTGCACAGTCTTTATGTACATTAACGTAAGTGGCTCTAGTTGGCCACAATTTGGAAGTGAAAGAGAGAATGGATAGGCTTAGTCAAGAAATAAAAACTGAGTGTACTATATCACAGAATAAAATCCACAACAATTGTACAGAGTTGATGCATACTAAACCAATTAAAAGGGGAGAAACCAGACAGGTTTTTATCTTGATGCAAGTGTGTTATTTCAGATATAATTGAGTATATCATTTCACAAGAAAAAGCCAAAAAACTTTTTAGAAACTTGATCCACACTATGCAAGCAGGTTTAGTAGGCCACAGTTTTAGAGGGAGAGACTAGGCTGATTTACTCAAGAAATATATATGGGTATATTATTTCACAGAAAAATGGCAGCAAAATTGTACAGATTCAATGTGTACTATATAGACAAATTGTACAGACTGGATGCACACTAATCTAGTGGACTGCAGTTTCAGATAGAGAGAATAGTCAAGTTATAATTAAGAAATGACAATTAGAGTGCATTTTTTCAAAGAAAAATCATGAACATTGTACAGATTTGATGCAGAGTTTGCAATCAGCTTCAGAAAGTCGCATTTTTAGAGGTAGAGACTAGGTGGGTTTAATCAAGAAATCAAACTTAGAGTGTAATATTTCATAGGAAATAGTCACAAAAAATTGCAGATTCAATGAACAGTGGTTTTAATTGACCGAAGTTCAAAAGGAGAGACTTCTCAAGTAAGAAAAAAAATCCACCAAAAAATCCTAATGTTGATGCATGCTATGTAAGCAGCTTTAGTAGACTGCAGTGTCAGAGAGGCACTAAACAGAAGATTCCCTAAATTTATCAGACAGTTTGGCAATAGGGGCATTGGAGATTTGGTGCTTTGGTGCACTAAACAATGTGGTGATTTGTGACCTGTTCAGTTAATTTTGGTGCTGCTGAAACTAGAGGTGAAAGCCAGGGGCGGACTGACAACTCATGGGGCCCCCGGGCAATAGGGGATCATGGGGCTCCTGTGTCCTTGCCCAAATTCAAAAAAGCCTATGAAAAAGGTACCAGGGGCATCTCATGGGGCCCCCTACTGACCCCGGGCCCTCAGGCAGTGCCCGAGTTTCCAAATGGTCAGTCTGCCCCTGGTGAAAGCATATCTTTATGTCCCAGAGTATGGGGTGACTATGATTAAGCCCTGGTGGGAAGGGGGAAATACATCAGGATGCGTAGTTTGATAGAATCATGTAGGCCGAGGCCTCTCCTTTTCTTTTATTCACCTGGCATGGTCAGGAGTAGCGGTGATCCTTACCTCTCTACATTTATTAGCCCTCTGAACCAATGTGGCCAGTTGGTCTTCTTAACAGAACTGTACAAGTATGTATTAATGTGATGCAAAGGGATTGCTTGTGTCAGGATCAAGTTTATTTTGTTGCCTCCATAATACATAAAATATCCTAGATAAAGTATATTAAAATAAAATAAAACCTAAAACACTAACCCTCAACACTAAAACTAAACCCCAAATCTACTCCAGGTCTCCTCCAGACACTGAACATGTGTATGGCTGATTGCAAATATAGCACTGTTCAGTAGCACTGTATAGTATAACAGCAACTACCCTTTCCAGCAAGCACTCTGTAATATCTTTCAATCTATTCCAGGACCTTCCAAAAACAATGACAAAAGGCTTTTGGGATCCATGACTGTAATGGGAAGGGGACTGTAACATAACAAAACATAATGAATGCCATTTTATTGGCTCTTCTAAGCCACCTGATTAAAGTTTGGAGTTTTAGAGTTTTGCCAGGAAGTACATTATTGGTAATTGGTTGCAATAATGATGAAAGGACACATTAGTTCCCCATTTTCACATATTGTATTTATTGTTTCTATACTGTCCTGTTGCTCCAATCCACTGTAACCTGCCCATGACGTTTTCAGATTTGCTGAGAAATCTGAAACTTATGTATGACTATGTCCCCATGTGATGGTGCTCAGGCACTACGAGCTACATTGCATGGAGGCAGAGAGAGAAACTACTGACTGCTTAAAGTAGTTAAAGAAGAGTGGGAACAGAAAAAGGGGTTTCTATTTGCCTAGCTAATGAAAAAGGATATTTTATCTATTAGGAGTCACTAAAACCCAAAAGATGTATAAGATCAGTGGAGGTAAATATTTAATATATTTTACTTGGGTTGTCACCAGGGGCGGACTGACAACTCATAGGGCCTGCAGTAGGGGATCATGGGGCCCCTGTGTCCTTGCCCACACTAACACCACACCCAAAAAAAGCCTATGAAAGGTACCAGGGACATCTCATGGGGCCCCCTACTGACCCTGGGCTCTCGGGCAGTGACCGAGTACCTGAATGGTCACTCCGCCCCTGGTTGTCACACATTTGCATTAATAAGCCTGACTGTGTAAACCTTTCTTTACTAAATATTTTAGAGTAGCACAAGTATGCAAGTAGTACATTTGAGTGTAAAAAAATGCTGAGTGGCTTTGGAAAAACTGTTGGAAAGGAAAAAACCTGGATATGTACAGTACATATTGGGGCTGAAATGCAACCTGAATCAGTGTTTTCTCTTATTTAGAACAGCTGTGGGTTTTGACACTATTTGTGTTTTTCACATAGAAGGTAGTTACAAAGAAATCTTAAGGGAAGCAAAAGAGTGTGTATTTATACAAAATAATTCACATAGTGAAAGTGCATGTACATTTGTTCTGTGCAAAAAAATTGAATTTAGGCTATGCAATGTGCTGATCAAATGTTTTTCATTGATTTTAAACACAAGTCAATCAACATTTAAACATAAATCAACAAAACACTATGCACTAGCACATGCCCCATTCACACAGAACAAATGTACTTTCACTGGAAGAACTGCTATATGATTTTTTAGAAAATACACCCCGAAGTGTTATAGTCAAATTACTGAAAAGGTTTTCTCAGCAAGATATTGCATAAGACTTTACACTTATCAATACTTTATCCACTTTATACATATTTAATGGAAAAAGAGCTTACCCAGTTTTTGCAAAGTTTGCCCAGTATCTCATTATGTTTTTGCTCAAAATTTCTTCCTCTTTTGTATAATTAAGTCTTCTGTACATTGGGATTCCAAACACAAATTCAATCTCATACCCATGCATTACTCCCATCCAACTTGGCCATGCCATCTTGGAAGATCTGTGACTGAAGAAGTACAAATAAGCTTTGTTTCCAAGCTCAGAATTTCTGTTTGTGAATTCCAGAAGTGGACATATGAAATTGTAATCTCCCACAATATCATCCATGGCATCCCGATTGTGAATGGGATTCTGTTCATCTTCCCAGTTTGTGTAATGAAAAAGAATAGAGTCTATTGCAAGTTCAGTGGCTTTCGGAAAAGCCCGTTTTACATTGTCTTGGAATTGAGTCTGATTTATAAAACTTTCATGATCCTTGCTAAATCCAGGTAGATAATACACTAAAAAATATGATCCCTCATCTTTATTAACACCTGTTAAAATTTGTGTATTCTTTTTAAGCTGTCCAAGTTGCAACAAATGTTTAGGTAAATCGATAAGAAAATCTCCATCAACTGTTGGAGGAAAATTAATTTCTATTAATGATCTCTGTGTTAAAACAGAAGAGGTCTTTTCAATCATTTCTTGAGGAGTCTTACTCCGAAGACAAGCAATTATTTCAGTTTCATTTCTGAAGGAACAGCCTAATAGGTTTGCTAATGTAAGTGCTCGAGTGCGGGCTTCTGTACTACCGACAACTCCCCAAGGGACATTAGCACTCCCACTTTGCATAATAGCTCTTGTGAAATAGGGATGACTTTTAGGAGAAAGCAGGTGAAAGCTAGCTGATGCTGCTCCAGCACTTTCTCCAAAAAGTGTTATGCTTTTGGGGTTCCCACCAAATGCTGCAATATTCTCGTAGATCCACTTGAGAGCCATTCTTTGATCAAACAAACCAACATTCCCTGGAGCTTCAAAATTACCTGGGAAAGCCAGAAATCCAAATGAACCTGTTCTGTAGTTAAATGACACAACAATGACACGTTCATTGCGGGCCAGTAACTTCCCATCATAAATATCTAAAGAGGCTGTTCCAGTTTCACCACCACCATATATCCATACCATGACACTGGCATTTTTTGGCTTTGGACTAGGTATCCATATATTGAGGTAAAGACAGTCTTCACTGAGTTCAGTGTTAGGATTCCACATTTCAGCACCAGAAAAACCAGGGAATGTTTGGTCAGAACGCTGATAACAAGAATTTCCATATTTTGTGGCATTCCATACTGCAGTCCAAGATTTGATGGGTTCTGGTCTTTTAAATCTCAATGCTCCAACTGGGGGTTCTGCATAAGGTATTCCAAGGAATGCTGTGATTGTTTTAGAAAACACTGGTATCTGAATCCCTCTTATTTTGCCATCTTTGGTCAGAATAACGTCATCATCTTCACAATGGACACTTGTGCAAAACACATATATTATAGTCAAGAAGATTGCAGAGAATTTCTGTGAGAGATTGTACCACATCACTGATAACTACAACACATAAAACAAATTGTTATAGATTTGTATGCATGCATGGCATTGATGACATATTCTGGCACGCAGAATACAACAAAATCCAAAACCTGTGCGCACTCTGAATATTTAACAAATCTCTATGAATAGATGTTTAACAAATCTCTTTTTTGTGGACAATGTCCCACCAAATGTTACATAGTTACATAGATTGAAAAAAGAAACATTCAAACACCAAGTTAAACCAATAGAAAAATATATAAATTATTTGAAAATGTGCATACACAGAACTCTAAACCCACAGTTAATCCGAAGAAGAAAACTCACAAAGTGTGGTCCAGTTTTATCCAACAGGAAAAAAATACCTTCAGATCCCCTAAGCTAATTGGATACTCCCTGGATTAACAAGCTATAGTGTTTTTACATATATATTAAATAAATATGTTTTTAAAGCAATCTACAGAGTTGGTCAGAACAAGCTTGTGGGGGTTTGTCATTTAAACCTGTGCTTACTTCTTTGCAGCATATATGGTAAGACAAATTAAAAAATTAAAGTTAAACATATTTTTCCCAAACAGAGCTAAAACAAGATATATATTACAGTTTAAATAGTATCACACCTTCGATTATCAGGGCTAATATTAGAACTATCTGTACTACTCTGTAATAGATATATTCAAGAATCCTCTCCTTTCCCAGGGTAATCTTATGACTGAAAGCTACACAGCTAGGCAACAGAAGCAATTCTTATAACAGTTACGGATGTTCAGTATTGTTCATTTTAACATATGTTTTAATCAAGATAGTGTGTGTTTAACCGCTTTCCCTCCATCCTATAGTAAAACTACTGCTACAGGGCAGAAGGGCTGTGCAAAATCACGTATATATACAGTACTTGATCTGCATTTTCGGGTAGGGAGCACAAGCGCGCCGCCATACCCATGTTGCCATTGACGGCTAGACATGTCAAGCACTGGGTCCCATCCAGAGATTCCCCGTCGGCACCCAGCCATCGCCATGCAAACTTGACAGAGGACAGACGTGTGTAAACAACACAGGTCTTTCTCTTGCTAGCAAGAACATGCTGTTTTGTATTTCTCTGCACAGCACAGCAAAGAAATACAAAACAGCAGGTCACCAAGGTAAAACAGCACACAGTTAACCCTTTGATCGCCAAACGTTAACCCCTTCCTGCCCAGTGTCCATAATACAGTGTCAGTGCTTTTTATTAGCATTGATCACTGTATTAGTGTCACTGGGGATGTCAGTGGCAGATACTCAGTTTGCACCCAGTGTCAAAATGCCCGCCACAGTCCCGCTGTCTTGCTATAAGTTGCTGGTCACCACCATTACTAGTATAAAAAAAATATAAAATAATAATTCCAATATATATGCCATCATTTGTAGATGCTATAACTTTCATGCAAAGTTAGTCACAAATTTAGTCAAATGTATTCTGCTACATGTCTTTGGTAAAAAAAAAATCCCAATAAGTGTATATTGATTGATTTGTGTAAAAGTTATAGCATCTACAAACTATGGTATAGATACTGTAATTTATGCCATTTTTTTTACAGCGCTGAGCTAGTTTAACTGACAAGTGTGCGGTCATACAATTCTGTACATAAATTAAATTTATGTCTTTTTTTTCACACAAATAGAGCTTTTTTTTGGTGGTATTTGATCACCTCGAGGGGGGGGGGTTGCGTTATAATAAAAAAAAGACCGCACATTTTGAAATAAATGTCTACATGTCTTTGGTAAAAAAAAATCTCAGTAACTGCATATTAATTGGTTTGTGTGAAAGTTATAGTATCTACAAACTATGGTATAGCTATGGCATAGAATGGAATTTACAAAGCTTTTACTTTCTGACTGCCTATAACATTTCTTGAGGTGCTAAAATACCAGGATAGTACAAACACCCCCAAATTACCCCTTTTCGGAAAGGAGACATCCTAAGCTATCTGCTGAAAGGCATGTTGAGTCCATAGAAGATTTATTTTTTTCCACAAGTTTTTGGAAAATGAATGACAAAAACATTTTTGTTTTAACACAAAGTTGTCACTTAAATGATATATTGCTCACACAAGCCATTGGTATATGTGAAACTACACCCCAAAATACATTTTCTGCTACTTCTGCTGAGTATGGGGATACCACATGTGTTAGACTTTTTGGGAGACTAGCCACATACAGCAGGAAGTGAAAAGAGGAAGTTACACACCCAAGATTTCACAGTTTCGGAGTCCCTGAAATGCCAGGATAGCACCCCCCCCAAATGACCCCTTTTTGGAAAGTAGACACCCAAAGGAATTTATAAAGAGGCATGGTGAGTATTTTGCAGTTCTCATTTTTTCTCACAAGGTTTTGAAATATAAAACAAGAAAAGAAAAAATGTTTTCTTCATTTTCCAACAACTTGTGGCAACAACAGAACAGGAAGTGATGAGAAATTTCCTCAACAGGAACACAAAAAAAACTTTTTTGTAGGGTGGGGAATAGTTAGAACTCTCAATGATGTTTTATTGGTGTCTACTACTCCCTTTTTAGGTTACAGTCTCTCTCTATTTCTTGTTTTGGTCTCACAAGAACTGAAATGCAGGGGAAATTTCCTCAAATTTGTCACAGACAAAAAAAAACCCTGGAACCTACTCTATTTTAAGAAAACTGTATACTGTATATTTCTGTAGTTAGTCTTTAACATATATTAGCTGTTATATTGTGGAACATTACTTAAAGTGGCAGTAAACTCTTTTTTTAATATTTAATGTTATAATTTTGTTTAAGCTTATAATAAAGCTTACCTGTAGGTAAAATTAATGTCTCTTAAAGTAGCACATTATGATATACATACCCTACAGGTGATTTTTTTTAAGTTGCGGTTTACTACTGTTTTAAGGGGAATTTATCAGTATTCAAGATACCTGCCTGAGAAGCCTTTGATAGAAACTACACAGTAGCTCCTGGGTAGTCACCTTTCTCGCTGTAATACTTAACTGGTGCTTCTATTCTGTGACAAACATGCAGCTTGGTATGTTTTTTCTGCATATGTTACTTTGTCTCTATTGGTTATTATGAAGCTGCATATAAAGACGTTTTCCCTGGCAAAATTTCTTCACATTGTAAGAAAGGCAAACTTGAAAAGTCAAGAGGCAAACAAATATTTAATTAGTAGTACTGATTTATTAATGTGAAAAAAGTTTAAAATTTACCCTAGAGAGTAACAAACACTTTGTCCCTTATACAATATACCCCGTAGTCTTGTTTTTTTAGTGTCAAATCACTAAGCTGCATGAGTCATATTACTGTATTTGTTAATTTATCACATAATAACTGTATCTTCAAAACATTCAACTCACATAGCATAAAATTGCATTTGGTAGAATGTTTTTCCCCATTGAATAGTAAACTTTAATTTTTATGATAAAGTATTTAATCTCATAGAGCATTATTTCATCTACAGCACACAAGTAAGTCACTTTTTTGTATTTTCTGTATTTCTCAATATACATTTTTTTTTAATTTCATAATTATTGTATGTCAAAAGAAAGTGTTTTTTTTTTTACATCTATAGTAGTAACATAGATAGATACTCAGGAAAATACATAATGTACTAAATCGTTTTTTTTCATAGTCTTACATCTGTGTTTTGGGTTTGTCAATTTATAAATTGTTCAAGGTGTCTAAATATGATTGTGGTGTTCAATGGGCACTAAAAAGGTCTACTGCTCTCAGTAATCCCCACAGAGTTGGACAAACAGATCCCCCTTCCCTGCAATACAAGTCTATTTACCACTTGCCCTCCTGAGGATTTACCCACCCCCTCCCCCACTTTAACTGACAATTGCGCGGTCATGCAAAGATGCACCCAAATTAAATTTATGTATTTGTTTTCCTACAAATTGAGCTTTCTTTTAGTGGTATTTGATCACCTGTGCATTTTTTGTTTCTTGTGCTATAACTGACTGACAATTTTGAGAAAAAAGACAATATTTTTGACTTTTTGCTATTAAACATGTCCAGTAAATGTAAAAAATCTAATTTTAAAGTTAGGTCAAATGTATTGTGCTACATGTCTTTGCTAAAAAAAAAATCCCAATATGCTTAAATTTAATGGTTTACGTGAAAGTTATAGCGTTCACAAATGGCGGTATAGATACTGGAATTTTGTTTTTACATTTTTACTAGTAATGGCAGTGATCAGTGACTTCGCGGGACTGCGGCGGGCATTCTTACACTGGGGAGAACTGACTTGGTGTCACTAACATCCCTAGTGACACCAATACAGTAATCAGTGCTAAACAAAAGCACTGACACTGTACTAATGATTGGCACTGGGTAGGACGGGGTTAACATGGGGCGATCAAAGGGTTAACTGTGTTCTGGGAGTGTTTTACTAAGGGGTAGTGTCTGTGTGCTTCACTGTAAGCCCACTGCATTGGATGGCTGTGCTATGCACAACCATCCAAAGAAGTGTGCCCGAGCTGACAGGGAGGAGAACTGTTAGTAAACAAAACACTTGTCCCCATTGGAGATCATCACTGGGTGCTGGCGGATAATCACCGGCCGGGAACCGGTGATTGACAGCCATGGCCACGAATGGCGGCATTGGTAGGGGGCACGTGCAGGTCTCGCGCACCCCCCTAACCAGAAATGCATAATCATGTGTATATATACGTGATTTTGTGCCATCTTGTAGCAGTATTTCTGCTATAGGGCGGATGGGAAGCGGTTAACAAGCCTTATGCTAAGGGGTGTGATTGTTGCTCAGTTCTGCCAGCATAGAGCACTGGAAGGGGAGGAAAGGAAGAAGCATTTTCACTGAGAAAAAAAATGTATTTAAAGGCATTTCCAAGCAAAAATTAGTCACAAATCAGGAATAGGGATAAAAAGGTACAAAACGTTAAGTCTTTGAAAACATATGAAAAAATCTTTGTGAACTGAATTTTGGATACAAAAGACAACATAAACTGAAAAGCTTAAAAGAGAAGTAGGGCTTACCCCTCCATTTATACTTACCTAGGTGGATGCAGCATCGGTCTGATGCTATATCTGTACCCCGCTGGCTATAAGTGTGAGAACTCAGAGATCACATCACTGCTGATTGCTGAGTTCTCACAGTGGCTCTGAGCAGAGAGTGATGACTGTCAGTTACTTATGTCTGCTCTGCCCTCCCAGCACTCATTGGAGTGCTGAGCTGTGCAGGGGGGAGGGAGCGGCTGGCTCAGGCTCTCAGCAAATTGCTGAGAGGCTGAGCCTGATGTTGCTCTGGGGTGGATACCGACTTTACCAGCTTAAGGACCACCCTATAGTAAATTTACTGCTACAGGGTGGCCCCTGTGCGCAGGATCATGTATATATATGTGATTTGCACTCCTGCATTTTCGTGGGCGGGGGGGCACGTGCGCACTCCCCCACCGACCCGCAGGTGCCGTGATTTGATCCCCGAGGGATAAATCATCCTATTTAGGCCACTGATGTCCAGCTGTCACGTACCTGATTGGAGACTGAAATGACGAGGTCGGCCTCACTTGCGTCACTAGCCCTGACCCAACTGGAAGTGGAACAGAAGGTGTCTAGGGACCAGGGGGACAAGAGCGCCAGCAGATGTTGTTTGCAGCTCTTGCAGTTGGAGACTTTGGAAGACTGATGAACCTCTGATTCAGGCACAGTAGTAATATGCAGAGCTGGTATGGTAGATCGCCAGGTGTGCACCAGAGCAAGGCAGGAAGCAGGGAGGGGAGACAGGAGCAGTGTCAAAGGAATAGCCAGGGTAATCAACGGGCGGACAGCGAGGTACCAAATCATAAGCAAGTCAACATCAGGAGCAGAGCCGAAGTCAGGAACAAGTATCAAGCAGGAGATTAATCAGAGTCCGGTCAGGAACAAGCTGGGTCAGCAACAAGGAAATCACACAGGAACGAGCAGGAAACGGGGAACAGCTGAAGACCAGTCAGCACTCAGCACAGGCAGAGGCACCTTTTAAATAGTCCGTCTGGCGCCAATCTTCACCGTGCGTGTGCGTGATCGTGCCTTTCTGTGCACATGCGCATGTCTATTCACCAGCCATCTCATGGGAATTCCCTTACACCAGCCCATGTCAGATGATCAATACCTGCCCTATCCTGTCCTGTGTTGACAGTTATACAGGTACAGGAAGTGATGAAATCTCTCTATGGGCACATTCCTTCCCAGAGAGAGAATAATCAACACAAATGTGAGTAAAAGCTCTACACTTACACAGTTAGAACAGTCTAGTACGCATTTAACCCCTTGATTCCCCCCCGCCCCGTTAAACCCTTTCAATGCCCTGTCACCAATGTCAGTAGTACAATGTACAGCTTTTTTGCTGATCGCGGTTTTAGTGTTGCTGGTGACTTCAGATAGCACTAGCGTCAGTTATCATCAGTTAGCACCCCTCCCAGATAGCGTCATATTGCCTGTCATTACACCAGTAAGCACATTTAACCCCTTGATTGCCAGGAACATGATCACATATACAATAAACCTCCATTGCTAGTATAGTGTCTCAATGGATCAATATCTTTGATCAGATCAGAACTATACCAGAGTTCACATTAATATAGTGTCCCCAAAAATGCAGTGTTAGTGGAATCAGCCCTGGCACCTGTCAGCACCTGTGTTTATCCCCTACGCTTACCCCCCCTTCTCCCCCAGCAAGTGCAGTGTCAGTAGGTCACTGTCACTTGATACATTGTACACAAAACTGCAGTGTTCGCAGAATCAGGGCTGATCTCTGTTAGCACTTGCCGGTAAATTTTTTTGTAGCAGTCCAAGCAGTCCCTGACAGCCAGGTGCTCTTTTTCCTGTGAGTCGCACCAGGTACCTATAAATTTAGTGGCCGAAAAGTACACGAGTGAAGAGTCCTACAGGATTCTGAGCATGTCAGATGTGTCAGACGTGTTACAAACAACCAGTGGAATTGGTAACATTTGTATGAAAATAAAAAATATGCAAAATACGTGTGAACAAGATGTCAATGCATTAAAGTGTTTGTTCACCAGTGCCAGAAGTCTGCCAAGCAAAATAGGTGAGTTGGAAGCTTTGGTGCATGATGGGAACTATGATTTAATTGATGTTGCTGAATTTTGGCTTCATTCTTCACATGACTGGGCCATTAATATTGTTAGCTATGTTATCTTTTGGAGAGACAGGGTAAATAGGAAAGGTGGTGGTGTCTGTCTCTATGAGAGAAGTGATCTCAGAGCGAGTGTGAAAAAGGACCTAATTGATGGAGAGTGTGATGAGGCTGAAGTATTATGGGTGGATATGCACATGGGGGTGCGTACTACAAAGGTAATCATTGGAGTTTGTTATAGGCCTCCCAGTGTTAATGAGGAGGTAGAAACTCAGCTCCTTGCACAGGTCGAAAGGGCTGGGACAGTGATAATAATGGGGGATTTAAATACCTGGAAATTGACTGGAGTAATGGTACTGCAAGAACAGTTAAAGGGCAAATATTTTTAAACCTACTACAGGACAATTTTATGGTATAGTTCATAGAAGCACCTACTAGGAATGATGCTCTTCTGGACCCTAATCTCAAACCAGCAGAGCTTATTACGAATGTTCATATAAAAGAACATATGGGTAGCAGTGACCATAATATGATTTAATTTGTTAGCTGTAAACAGCAAGCATATATGGGGAAAAAAAAACAGCTCAATTTCAGGAGAGCTAATTTTTCAAGGCTGAGAGCTGGTCTCCAAGACTTAGACTGGGAGGGAATATTGGCATCAATGAACACAATACAGAAATGGGAGTTCTTCAAAAAGACTATATGTGAACACACTGCAAAATATATTCCCATGGACAAAAAGTTTAAAAGGCTAAAAATCAAACCTATGTGGCTTACGGCCAAAGTTACAAAAGCTATAGATAATAATAAAAGAGCTTTTACTAAATATAAGAATGAAGGAACACTACGGTCATTTAAACATTATAAAGAATATAACAAAATATGCAAAAAGCAAATAAAGGCCACAAAAATTGAAAACAAACAACAGATTGCAAAAGATAGCAGGACCAACCCCAAAAAATTCTTCAACTATAGTAATAGTAAATAGGTCCAGTCCGAGCATGTAGGCCCTTTACAAAATAATCTAGAGTGGGTGATTGGGGACAAAGAGAAGGCAAATTTATTTCATTTGTCTTCATCTCTGTGTATACAAAGGAGCACGGGGGGAGCTCTTGTCCATAATGGGCATGGTATTGACACAGCTCCAGATGATCTACATTGGATCACAATTGATATGATCCAGAAATATTTAGACAGAATAAAGGTAAATAAAGCACCTGGACCGGATGGCATACACCAACGGGTCCTTAAAGAATTGAGCTCTGTCATTTCAAAGCCATTGTTTCTAATTTTTAGAGACTCTTTAACCGCTCGCCGTCCTGCCACTGTGTATATACGTGTGCAGGGCAGCAGTGGAGCGCAAAAGCATGTTTTAAAACGTGCTCCGCGCTCCCGTCACATTCGCGGGTAGGGGGCGCATGCGCGCGCTCCTGCCGACCCGTGGGTGATACGATTCGATCCAGGAGGGATCAATCATTAGATTTCAGCCAGTGATTTCTGGCTGAAATCACATGATCGGTCCCTGTCCTATCCTGTCCTGTGTTGATATTTACACAGGGCAGGATATGATGTCATTCTGCTCTGCCTGGACACATTCCGTTCCAGACAGAGAAGAAGACATCCAAAAAGTGAGTACACAAGCACTACACTACAGTTAGAACACTCTCGGACACATTTAACCCCCTGATCGCCCCCCCCCAGTTAACCCCTTCACTGCCCTGTCACCAGTGTCACTGATCAGTGAAGCGATTTTTACCGATCAGTGTCGCAAGCGACTTCCGATAGAGTTAGCTCCCCTCCCAGATAGTGCCAGTTTGCCTGCTAATACACCAGTAGTCCCGTCTAACCCCTTGATCACCCCCCCAGTTAACCCCTTCACTGCCCTGTCACCAGTGTCACTGATCAGTGAACCAATTTTTACTGATCACTGTATCAGTGTCGCTGGTGACTTCCGATAGTGTTGGCGCCCCTCCCAGATAGTGCCAGTTTGCCCACCAGTACACCAGTAATCCCGTTTAACCCCTTGATCCCCCCCCAGTTAACCCCTTCACTGCCCTGTCACCAGTGTCACTGATCAGTGAACCAATTTTTACTGATCACTGTATCAGTGTCGCTGGTGACTTTTGATAGTGTTAGCGCCCCTCCCAGATAGCGCCAGATTGCCCGCCAGTACACCAGTAATCCCGTTTAACCCCTTGATCGCCCCCCCCCAGTTAACCCCTTCACTGCCCTGTCACCAGTGTCACTGATCAGTGAACCAATTTTTACTGATCACTGTATCAGTGTCGCTGGCGACTTCCGATAGTGTTAGCGCCCCTCCCAGATAGCACCAGTTTGCCCGCCAGTACACCAGTAATCCCGTTTAACCCCTTGATCGCCCCCCCCAGTTAACCCCTTCACTGCCCTGTCACCAGTGTCACTGATCAGTGAACCGATTTTTACTGATCACTGTATCAGTGTCGCTGGTGACTTTTGATAGTGTTAGCGCCCCTCCCAGATAGCGCCAGTTTGCCCGCTAATACACCAGTAGTCCCGTCTAACCCCTTGATCACCCCCCCAGTTAACCCCTTCACTGCCCTGTCACCAGTGTCACTGATCAGTGAACCAATTTTTACTGATCACTGTATCAGTGTCGCTGGTGACTTCCGATAGTGTTGGCGCCCCTCCCAGATAGTGCCAGTTTGCCCACCAGTACACCAGTAATCCCGTTTAACCCCTTGATCCCCCCCCCCCAGTTAACCCCTTCACTGCCCTGTCACCAGTGTCACTGATCAGTGAACCAATTTTTACTGATCACTGTATCAGTGTCGCTGGCGACTTCCGATAGTGTTAGCGCCCCTCCCAGATAGCACCAGTTTGCCCGCCAGTACACCAGTAATCCCGTTTAACCCCTTGATCGCCCCCCCCCCAGTTAACCCCTTCACTGCCCTGTCACCAGTGTCACTGATCAGTGAACCAATTTTTACTGATCACTGTATCAGTGTCGCTAGCGACTTCTGATAGTGTTAGCGCCCCTCCCAGATAGCACCAGTTTGCCCGCCAGTACACCAGTAATCCCCTTTAACCCCTTGATCGCCCCCCCCCAGTTAACCCCTTCACTGCTCTGTCACCAGTGTCACTGATCAGTGAACCAATTTTTACTGATCACTGTATCAGTGTCGCTGGTGACTTTTGATAGTGTTAGCGCCCCTCCCAGATAGCGCCAGTTTGCCCGCTAATACACCAGTAGTCCCGTCTAACCCCTTGATCACCCCCCCAGTTAACCCCTTCACTGCCCTGTCACCAGTGTCACTGATCAGTGAACCAATTTTTACTGATCACTGTATCAGTGTCGCTGGTGACTTCCGATAGTGTTGGCGCCCCTCCCAGATAGTGCCAGTTTGCCCACCAGTACACCAGTAATCCCGTTTAACCCCTTGATCCCCCCCCCCCAGTTAACCCCTTCACTGCCCTGTCACCAGTGTCACTGATCAGTGAACCAATTTTTACTGATCACTGTATCAGTGTCACTGGTGACTTTTGATAGTGTTAGCGCCCCTCCCAGATAGCGCCAGATTGCCCGCCAGTACACCAGTAATCCCGTTTAACCCCTTGATCGCCCCCCCCCCAGTTAACCCCTTCACTGCCCTGTCACCAGTGTCACTGATCAGTGAACCAATTTTTACTGATCACTGTATCAGTGTCGCTGGCGACTTCCGATAGTGTTAGCGCCCCTCCCAGATAGCACCAGTTTGCCCGCCAGTACACCAGTAATCCCGTTAAACCCCTTGATCGCCCCCCCCCCAGTTAACCCCTTCACTGCCCTGTCACCAGTGTCACTGATCAGTGAACCAATTTTTACTGATCACTGTATCAGTGTCGCTGGCGACTTCCGATAGTGTTAGCACCCCTCCCAGATAGCGCCAGATTGCCTGCTAGTACACCAGTAATCCCATTTAACCCCTTAATCTCCCCCCCCCAGTTAACCCCTTCACTGCCCTGTCACCAGTGTCATTGATCAGTCAAGCGATTTTTACTGATCACTGTATCAGTGTCGCTGGCGACTTCCGATAGTGTTAGCGCCCCTCCCAGATAGCGCCAGATTGCCCGCCAGTACACCAGTAATCCTGTTTAACCCCTTGATCGCCCCCCCCAGTTAACCCCTTCACTGCCCTGTCACCAGTGTCACTGATCAGTGAACCAATTTTGACCAATCACTGTATCAGTGTCGCTGGCGACTTCCGATAATGTTAGCGCCCCTCCCAGATAGCGCCAGATTGCCCGCTAATACACCAATAATCCCGTCTAACCCCTTGATCCCCCCCCCCTCCGAGTTGACCCCTTCACTGCCCTGTCACCAGTGTCATTGATCAGTGAACATATTTTTACTGATCACTGTATCAGTGTCGCTGGCGACTTCCGATAGTGTTAGCGCCCCTCCCAGATAGCGCCAGTTTGCCCGCTAGTGCACCAGAAATCCCATTTAACCCCTTGATCGCCCCCCTCCCCCCCAGTTAACCCCTTCACTGCCCTATCACCAGTGTCATTGATTACAGTGAACAGATTTTTACTGATCACTGTATTAGTGTCACTGGTGACTTCCGATAGTGTTAGCGCCCCTCCTAGATAGTGCCAGTTTGCCCGCT
The DNA here is from genome assembly GCF_062004578.1 of Staurois parvus. NCBI lineage: Eukaryota > Metazoa > Chordata > Amphibia > Anura > Ranidae > Staurois > Staurois parvus. The sequence goes on from NW_028317951.1 coordinate 10,304,486, forward strand.
AATGAATGGGATTTTTTTTACCAAAAACATGTAGCAGAATACATTTTGGCTTAAATTTATAGCTAACTTTGAGTTTATGATATATTTTTTATAGCTGAAAGTAGAAAATATTGTTTTTTTTCAAAATTTTCGTATTTTTTTGATTATAGCGCAAAAAATAAAAAGTGCACAGGTGATCAAATACCGCCAAAAGAAAGCTCTATTTGTGTGAAAAAAAGGACGTAAATTTCGTTTGGGTGCAGCATTGCATGACCTCGCAATTATCATTTGAATTAGTACAGCGCTGTATAGCAAAAAAATGCATAAATTACAGTATCTATACCATAGTTTGTAGACGCTATAACTTTCACACAAAGCAATCAATATACACTTATTGGGATTTTTTTACCAAAAACATGTATCAGAATACATTTTGGCTTAAATTTATGACTAACTTTGAGTTTACGATATATTTTTTATAGCTGAAAGTAGAAAATATTGTTTTTTTTTCAAAATTTTTGTGGTTTTTTTGTTTATAGCGCAAAAAATAAAAAGCGCACAGGTGATCAAATACCACCAAAGGAAAGCTCTATTTGTGTGAAAAAAAGGACGTAAACTTCGTTTGGGTACAGCATTGCATGACCACGCAATTATCATTTGAATTAGTGCAGCGCTGTATAGCAAAAAAAGGCATAAATTACAGTATCTATACCATAGTTTGTAGATGCTATAACTTTCACACAAAGCAATCAATATACACTTATTGGGATTTTGTTTACCAAAAACATGTAACAGAATACATTTTGGCTTAAATTTATGACTAGCTTTGAGTTTACGATATATTTTTTATAGCTGAAAGTAGAAAAAAAAATTTTTTTTTCAAAAGTTTCGTGGTTTTTTTGTTTATAGCGCAAAAAATAAAAAGCACACAGGTGATAAAATACCACCAAAAGAAAGCTCTATTTGTGTGAAAAAAAGGACGTAAATTTTGTTTGGGTACAGCATTGCATGACCGCGCAATTATTATTTGAATTAGTGCAGCGCCAAACAGCAAAAAAAGGCCTGGTCATTAAGGGGGGTAAATCCTCTGGGGCTCAAGTGGTTAATGATTGGCATAGTACTACTGGATTGGCGTAAGGCCAATGTGGTGCCAATATTTAAAAAGGGGTCAAAATCTTTACCAAGTAATTATAGACCTGTTAGTTTAACATCTATAGTTGGGAAGATACTGGAGAGTTTAATAAAAGACCACATAGATGAGTTCTTGCTGGAAAAAAATATTTTAAGCAACAGACAGCATGGATTCATGAAAGACAGAAGTTATCAAACAAATCTGATTTGTTTTATGAGTGGGTGAGCAAAACATTGGACAGAGGGGTGGACATGGTATACTTGGATTTTGCAAAAGCGTTTGACACCGTTCCCCACACACTAAGCTAATGTGTAAGATAAAGTCTACGAGCTTGGAAAAATCTGTACGTAAATAGATAGAAAACTGGCTAAAAGATCGTATTCAAAGAGTAGTGGTTAATGGTTCATACCCTGAATGGTCTAGGGTTGTTAGTGTGTACCCCAAGGTTCTGAGTAGGGACACTTACTTTTTAATATATTTATAAATGATCTAGGGTCTGGGATTAAAAATCCCATTTCAGTCTTTGCAGATGACACCAAGCTGTGCAGTGGAATAATGTCCTTACAGGATGTCTTCAATTTACAAGCCGACCTCAATGCTCTTTTTAATTGGGCAACTATGTGGAAATGAGGTTTAATGTTGATAAATGTAAGGTTATGCACTTGGGGGCTAAGAAAATGCATGAATCATACATACTGGGGAGGTACAATTGGGGGAATCAATGGTGGATCTGGTAGATCACAAGCTTAATAATGGCATGCAATGCCAAGCTGCAGTTTCTAAAGCGAGCAAAGTTCTCTCTTGTATTAAAAGAGGTATAGACTCCAGAGAGAGATATCATATTACCCCTGTACAAATAATTAGTAAAACCTTATCTGGAATATTCAGTTCAGTTTTGGTCACCAATTCACAAAAAGAACATTGGAGGACTTGAGAAAGTACAGAGAAGGACAACCAAAGTGATACGAGGCATGGAGGAGCTCAGCTATGAGGAAAGATTAGAGGAACTGAATTTATTCTCTCTTGTTAAGAGGAGATTAAAGGGGGATATGATCAACATGTATAAATACATGAGTGGTTCATATAGTGAGCTCAGTGTAGAGCCATTCACCCTGAGGTCATCACAGAGGACAAGGGGGCACTCTTTACGTCTGGAGGAAAAGAAATTTAATCTCCAAACACGGAAAAGTTTCTTCACAGTGAGAGCTGTGAAAATGTGGAATAGACTCCCTCAAGAGCTCAGTGGAGTGCTTCAAAATAGACCTGGATTCTTTCTTAGATACACAGAATATAACTGAATACTAATATTTATAGGTAAAGTTGATCCAGGGAATAATATACAGAATCTATTTGCGCTCTTATGCAAAGAAAAACAATAAATAAACGTGTGAAGCTGCTAACATCTGATCCAATACCCAAAGATCCAATGAAATGCAGAAAAACTAAAAATGATGTAGCGCTAAACACAAAACTGTCACATCAGGCTCATAGACAATCTAACATCATAATGGGATCCTATATATGTATAGAAAAGGAAAAATTTTGTGCGTGATGAAACTGACAAAATTGAGATGAAAACAAATGTGCAACCCCTGCACACAGTGCACATAAATACGTAAAAGTCCAGTGATCCTGTGTCAATTTCCTCCACTCATACAGAATCCATGGACTGTGTGTGGACCCACACACCACCAAGTGCAATCCAAAACCGGCTGAAATGGCCTCTCACCTCCTCCCTGCGACCCTGCAGGGCCACAGAGCTTTATAAATCCCCACTGAATCAGGATGAGCTTCCTCTTGAGTGGATGGTTTCACTGATGTATCCCCAGTATGCTGCTTCCACCTCTCCTATGATATCCTCAGAGGTCAACTGAGCAGGGTGGATCCCAGCTCAAGCCCCAATAGGACAAAGGAAACAGAAGACATCCTCCATAGTGTAAAATCGTTTTAATTTAAATAAAATAAGATACTTGTATACACTCACATTTGCCAGATGGAATAAGAGCTGTTTCCCATGCTATGGGTGTAAGCGTGTGGCTGAAGGGTGTACCAAGATGGCGCCGCGCCGGAAGTGCGTCACCACGTGTTGCCGTCGACGCGTTGCGTCACGTGACCTCGTGACTTCCTCAGGACTAACGTGATTGGTCTATTGCACTCCCTTAAATAGGCCAGCCTTTCCTCCAATCGTGACCCACTGGGTGGGGTCACGGCGGCCATATTATTGTAGCCCGTTGATCCCATACTTAAAAATAGCCTGAGTAGGTATATATATATACCCCAGGCTCCAGCTCCAGCACTAGAATCATGCCAAAACCGATAGTAGGTATAATGGTAAGTGCTTATGATGTACTAAATCCACATCTTATGCAGAAATGTATGAAACGCATAAATGAAAGGAATAGAAAATAATAAAATCTATATATATATATAAAAACATAGCCTCTTAGGATGAACTTTATTAAGGAGGTGTATAATGAAATATATAAATACAAAAACATATATAAAAAAAATATATATAATAAAAAATATATATATAAAAATATATATAAAAAAACAGATCGCAAAAACGCCGCTAACCTATTAAAAACAAAATAAATGGTGAGAAGAGATAAAAAATAGGGATACCACCTCTAGACATACGCTGATCACCCATCACATGAATACATGAAATACCAAGATACATAAAAATAAATATAAAAATAGCCAGGAACCTATGTAATACTCAAAATGCAGCACAGGAAATTAATGATCGCTAATGAAGCAATTTAAGTCAAAATCAATAGTTAGCCCTTTGGGCGTATGTGTATCTAAAATAAAAATCCATTTTGACTCTGCCTGACTTAATGCTCTGATCTTATGACTTACTCTCCAGTGCCTATGATACTTCTCAATTCCCCAAAATACTAGACTTGAGGGATCTTTATTGTGATATTGTGAAAAATGTCTGGAGACACTGTGCTTAGGAAAACCCTTGCAAATATTCTGAACATGTTCTCTCAATCTGACCCACAATGGCCTTTTAGTCCGGCCAACATATTGGAGACTGCAACCGCATTGCAATGCATATACCACCCCCTCCGTCTTACAGGATATAAAATCCTTAATTTGAAATTCTCTTTGGTTACTTGTAGAGATAAATGAATGGCGTCTGGAGTTAGGGCCTTTAATGGCTCTGCAAGCATAGCACATTTTACAAGGAAAAAAACCCTTTTGATCCAAAAATGTTGTTCTATTTTTGTTTGGAGGATCTATAACATTGTGTACTAAAGTAGATCTCAGTGTAGGGGCTTTCCTATATATAAATTTAGGAGTGATGGGTAATACTTTGCACAGCAAAGGGTCCGTAAGCAAAATCGGCCAATGATTAATAAAAACTTTTTCAATTTCCTTATAATTAACTGTGAAGTCTAGAATGATAGCCAATTGGTTGTCAAATTCCATCCTGTTTTTGTTACTCTTGTCTACCAGAAGGCAACTTCTATCCATATCTCCTACTTCTCTGATTTTACTCTTGATGTTCTCTTGACAATATCCTTTATCTACAAATCTCTTTTCCATAATTGTGGCCTGCTTAAAGAATTCTTCTTTATCTGTGCAGTTCCTCCTCAGTCTAATCAGCTGTCCCTTTGGGATGTTCAACAGCCATGGGGGGTAATGGCAGCTATCCAATGGGATATACCCATTGCGATCGACTTTCTTAAAGAAAGTCCTTGTGCAGATATTCCCCTCATGAGTGTAGACACATAGATCCAAAAAATTAATACATGACCGATTAACCTCCCATGAAAAAATGATGTTCTTCCTGTTAGTGTTCAGCTGATGGAGGAACGCCAATAGATCTTGTTCTGCACCATCCCAGACAATAAACACATCATCGATGTATCTCTTGTACAGGACTAACTGTTGTGGGGGTTGATGATATACTGTCTCCTCCTCCCAGTGGGCCATAAACAGGTTGGCCACACTGGGAGCAAATCTCGCCCCCATGGCTACACCCCTTATTTGTTTGTAGAATACACCTTTATACCAGAAGTAATTGTGAGATAAGCAATACTCCAGGCACTCCATAATATATCTCCTCTGAGACCATTTAAATTGGCTAAGCTCTCTCAAGCTCCAATTTACTGAATTAATTGCATCTTCATGGTTGATTATCGTATATAAGGCTGATACATCTGCACTTGCAAACACCAATTGGTTACCTCCTTTGACATTCCCTAAACACTGGATGAGATGCTTGGTATCTCTCAAATAGGCCTTAGTTTTAATAACTAAAGGTTGTAGAAAAGTATCCACATACTGTCCCATTCTGGCCATGACAGAGTCTATCCCATTGACTATGGGCCTCCCGGGTGGATTATCTGGATCTTTGTGAATCTTCAGTACCATATATATAACGGGTATCCTGCACACTTCTGGATTTAAAAACTGTGCCTCTTTCTTATTTAATAATTGTTTAGCCTTTCCTTTCTCAATCAGTCTGGTGAGATCTTTTTTATATAGGCTAGTAGGATCTTTAGGTAAGGTTAAATATGTAGTTTTATCATTAAGATGTGCTTCCATTTGTTTTTCATAATAATCTTTGGTTAAGATCACTATTCCCCCACCTTTATCTGCTGGCCTAATGATGATATCATTTCTTTTCTTCAATCTACTAATGCCAATAGCCTGAGCTTTGTTCTGTATTCCTTTTGCAAAACTCAATTTCTTAATATCCATATCAATCATTTTTTTGAAAACCTCAATCTGATTGTTATTATTCACTTGGGGGTTGAACAATGACTTATTCTTAAGTCCTGTATGTACAATATCATTAATAGGAGCAGTGGACACTGAATGTTTGGGTCCTGGTAACCCTAAGAAAAACTTTTTTATAGTCAGTTTTCTAGCATATTTAAGGGTGTCAACATATATATTAAAGCCATTGGCTTTATGTGGAGGGGCATATTTGAGTCCCTTATCTAAAACTAATAATTCTTCAGTAGTTAGCTTGGTCTTGCTCAAATTGAAGACTCCTTGTCCTATATTGAGGATATTGTCAAGAGAACATCAAGAGAAGACAAGAGTAACAAGAACAGGATGGAATTTGACAACCAATTGGCTATCATTCTAGACTTCACAGTTAATTATAAGGAAATTGAAAAAGTTTTTATTAATCATTGGCCGATTTTGCTTACGGACCCTTTGCTGTGCAAAGTATTACCCATCACTCCTAAATTTATATATAGGAAAGCCCCTACACTGAGATCTACTTTAGTACACAATGTTATAGATCCTCCAAACAAAAATAGAACAACATTTTTGGATCAAAAGGGTTTTTTTCCTTGTAAAATGTGCTATGCTTGCAGAGCCATTAAAGGCCCTAACTCCAGACGCCATTCATTTATCTCTACAAGTAACCAAAGAGAATTTCAAATTAAGGATTTTATATCCTGTAAGACGGAGGGGGTGGTATATGCATTGCAATGCGGTTGCAGTCTCCAATATGTTGGCCGGACTAAAAGGCCATTGTGGGTCAGATTGAGAGAACATGTTCAGAATATTTGCAAGGGTTTTCCTAAGCACAGTGTCTCCAGACATTTTTCACAATATCACAATAAAGATCCCTCAAGTCTAGTATTTTGGGGAATTGAGAAGTATCATAGGCACTGGAGAGTAAGTCATAAGATCAGAGCATTAAGTCAGGCAGAGTCAAAATGGATTTTTATTTTAGATACACATACGCCCAAAGGGCTAACTATTGATTTTGACTTAAATTGCTTCATTAGCGATCATTAATTTCCTGTGCTGCATTTTGAGTATTACATAGGTTCCTGGCTATTTTTATATTTATTTTTATGTATCTTGGTATTTCATGTATTCATGTGATGGGTGATCAGCGTATGTCTAGAGGTGGTGTCCCTATTTTTTATCTCTTCTCACCATTTATTTTGTTTTTAATAGGTTAGCGGCGTTTTTGCGATCTGTTTTTTTATATATATTTTTATATATTTATTTTTTATTATATATATATTTTTTATATATGTTTTTGTATTTATATATTTCATTATACACCTCCTTAATAAAGTTCATCCTAAGAGGCTATGTTTTTATATATATATATAGATTTTATTATTTTCTATTCCTTTCATTTATGCGTTTCATACATTTCTGCATAAGATGTGGATTTAGTACATCATAAGCACTTACCATTATACCTACTATCGGTTTTGGCATGATTCTAGTGCTGGAGCTGGAGCCTGGGGTATATATATATACCTACTCAGGCTATTTTTAAGTATGGGATCGACAGGCTACAATAATATGGCCGCCGTGACCCCACCCAGTGGGTCACGATTGGAGGAAAGGCTGGCCTATTTAAGGGAGTGCAATAGACCAATCAAGTTAGTCCTGAGGAAGTCACGAGGTCACGTGACGCAACGCGTCGACGGCAACACGTGGTGACGCACTTCCGGCGCGGCGCCATCTTGGTACACCCTTCAGCCACACGCTTACACCCATAGCATGGGAAACAGCTCTTATTCCATCTGGCAAATGTGAGTGTATACAAGTATCTTATTTTATTTAAATTAAAACGATTTTACACTATGGAGGATGTCTTCTGTTTCCTTTGTCCTATTGGGGCTTGAGCTGGGATCCACCCTGCTCAGTTGACCTCTGAGGATATCATAGGAGAGGTGGAAGCAGCATACTGGGGATACATCAGTGAAACCATCCACTCAAGAGGAAGCTCATCCTGATTCAGTGGGGATTTATAAAGCTCTGTGGCCCTGCAGGGTCGCAGGGAGGAGGTGAGAGGCCATTTCAGCCGGTTTTGGATTGCACTTGGTGGTGTGTGGGTCCACACACAGTCCATGGATTCTGTATGAGTGGAGGAAATTGACACAGGATCACTGGACTTTTACGTATTTATGTGCACTGTGTGCAGGGGTTGCACATTTGTTTTCATCTCAATTTTGTCAGTTTCATCACGCACAAAATTTTTCCTTTTCTATACATATATAGGATCCCATTATGATGTTAGATTGTCTATGGGCCTGATGTGACAGTTTTGTGATCCAGGGAATATCCGATTGCTTCTCGGGGGATCAGGAAGGAATTTTTCTTCCCAGCAGGAGCAAATTGGATAATGCTTTGCTGTTTTTTTGCCTTCCTCTGGATCAACTGTGGGTATAGGATTATAACTTTTTTTTATGGTTGAACTGGATGGAATTTTGTCTTTTTTAGCCAGACTAACTATGTAACTATGGAAGTATGGACAGGAATAGATATGAGAATATAATGCATTTTATGCATTTCAATGACAGCACACTCTGTCGTCCTCAGGGCGACCCTGCATTTGACCGGCTCCACAAAATTTGGCCCCTAAACCACCTTAACCAAAAATTTGCATATGTCTATATTCCCCAGCAAAACATCTGCATTTATGAGTTCCTCATTAATTTGTCTGGCCGCCTTGCATTCAAATAATTTCTCCCCAGCAAGTGTGCCAAATATGGGGTCAAGATGTATAAGACCTGTGAGAGGGCAACAGACTATACATATAAGTTTCAGATTTACGAGGGAAAAGATAGACACGTGGAGCCCCCCAGGATGCCCAGACAACATGGGGAGCAGTAGCAAGATAGTTTGGGACTTGGTGTCATCCTTTTTTCATATAGGGTACCACTTATATGTGGACAATGTTTATTCAATGGTGACACTATTTAGACAATTGTACAAGCTTAGAATTGTCACATGTGGCAACGTGTGACCTAATCGTCGGGGCTTCCTCCAACAGCTTGTAAATACCCATCGTAGAAAGGGGGAAAAAGCCTGCTTGAGAAATGAGGAATTGCTTGCAGTGAAGTGGAAGGACAAACGGGATGTTTTTGTCCTGTCTTCCAATCACGCAGATATGACAATTCAAATTACCATGGCAGCTGGTGTTGTTGAGAAGCCCCTCTGTGTCCACAACTATAACCTTAACATGGGTGGACTTCAATGACCAGATGATGAAGCTGTACTTAGTTTCCCGTAAAGCCAGATGTTGGTACATTAAAGTGTCTGTTTATTTATTTCAATTGGCTCTATATAATGCTGCTGTGCTTTACAAAGCAACTGGACGAAGTGGATCCTTCCTAAAATTCCAGGAAGAGATCATCACGGCCCTTTTGTATCCAGAAGGTGTCCCAAACGTCCAACACAGTTAGCCAGCATCATGAAAGGAATTTTCCCGATGCCATTCCTGGTACCCTAACCCAAAAGGCACCCCAAAAAAGATGTTGTGTTTGTAGCAGACATGGAATTATGCGTGACACCCGCTTTTTTTGTTTCTCCTGTCCTGATCAACCTGGTCTCTGCCTCAAGGACTGCTTCCGTCGCTACCACACACTAGTGGAGTATTAATATAGGGCACAGCACAGTTCAGGGTACATAATTACACAGGGTCTCGAAATATGTTAGGTACTGGCTATCACATTTTGGAGAGACCCTACAATCTGTTTTAAAAAGTTAAAGTTTAAAAAAAAAAGTAAAAAATAAATAAATAAAAAAGTACAAATCCCCCTCCAAATTTATACTTTTAAAAACCAAAAATAGTTTTAGATTTTTTTATTGTCATTGTTGTTACTGTTACACTTTTACTGTTTTATTGCTACTTTTTTATTGTTAACCATTGCTGTTTTCTTGCAGGAATGCTTTCAGCTGCAGCACCAACCTGTTTATTCTGACAGCAACAGGGTCTTCCTCTCAGAATATACATAAGTAGTTGTGTGCAGTGCTGTTGGAAGAGATTTTTCATCCGCAGTTAAAAAAAGAGCATATATGCCGAAGCATGGGGGCCTGGGGTGGCCAGTGGATGGATGGCCCCTATGCTTCGGCATATATATTTTATAAGATTTTTGGCACATTTCATGTGTGCTCACCATTAGAAGTGAGTGGATGCAGGGTGGTATATTCTAATGGTGGGCATACCACACACTTTTTCTGGCAGATATTTCTTCTCTTTTTTTCATTCAGCCCACAGGCTGCATAAAAAAAAGAACATAGCATATATACCCAACAAGGACCAGCGACGTACTGGTTATAGCAGGATGATGCCTGCAGTTGCAGGCATCATCCTGGTATCGTTTTTTTTCAGCCGATGATGGCCTTTCATGTAAAAGCAATCCTAGTGGCTAATTAGCTGCAGGATTGCTTTTACAAGTAGCTGGAGGAGATGCCCCCCCCCCTCCCCCGCTGCCTTCCACGGCCTTCTCGGGTAGTCCCATGCCATGGGGGGATCCTGATAATGCAGCCGGTGTTTCTGCCAGCTGACCATAGAGCTGATTGGAGACCGGAATGGTGCCAATCATTTCTATAATCTAAGAAATCAGAAGCTCCATTTCATCACTTCAGTTTCGCAGGATATAAACAGCACCATTTGTAAATTGGGAAGGCATCTGATCACACCAATTTTGGTTTTATTAGATAATGTAAGAGCAGAGGAGATATCCAGAGTCTGCTAGACCCCAGATTTCTCAAAAAAGAATATATGACAATGCCCATTGGAATTATAGGGGATATTTGCATTCCCTGTGATAGCATTAAAAGTGATAAAAAAAAATGGGACAGTGTAAAAATAATTAAAAAAAAAGCAAAATAACTTAAAGTACCCTTGCCCCCCCCCCCCCCCCGGGCTTGCACCTGCGTGCGTGTGCGTTGACCCCTTGCCAGTATGTAAACAGCAGTTGCACCATGCATAACAGGTATCGCCATGAATGTCAGATCAAGGGCAGTAATTCTAGCACTAGACCTCCTCTGTAAATCTAAAATGGTATCTTGTAAATGCTTTTAAAGAGTTGCCGATGGATATTAGAAATGTATGCAGTTTGTCACCATTGCACGGGGCATGCGCAGTTTTAAAGCATGTTATGTTTGGTATCTATTTACTCAGCATAGCATCATCTTTAATAAGTTACCAAATAATTGGCCAACATATTGTGTTTTTGTGCAATAAAATAAAAAAAAGTGTATTTTTTTTTTAAAATTACGTTTGAAAAAATGCTGCGCCAGTACTATGTGACATAAAATATTACAGCAACCACCATTTTATTCACTAGGGTTTCTTCTTTAAAAAATATATAATGTTTGGGGGTTGAAAGTACGGTAATTTCCTAGCAAAGATACTGATTTATTTTTTCATGTGAACAAAGTGGCAGAAAAGGCTTGGTCTTCAGGTGGTTAGAAGAGTGAATGATGTGTGGCATAAACTTCTAATGCTGGGCAAGTACTGCCCCCACCCCCCAAAATGACCCCTTTTTGGAAAGTAGACACCCCAACTATTTGCTAAGAGGCATGTTGAGCCAATAAAATAATTTTTTTACCACAAGTTTTTGGAAAATGACAAAAAACAATATTTTTTTTTTACACAAAATTGTTATTAAATGATGTATTGCTCACACATGCCATGGGTGTATGTGGAATTACTCCTAAAAATACATTTTGCTACTTCTGAGTATGAGGTTGCCACATGTGAGAGACTTTTTGGCAGTCTAGCCAAGTAAAGGACCCCAAAATCCAATAAGCACCTTCAGACTTTTAAAGGGCTTTATTCCCTCATTACACTTCCTGACTACCTATCACAGTTTCGGAGGCCCTGAAATGCCAAGAAAGCACAACCTCCCACCAAATAACTCCTTTTTGGAAAGTAGGCACCCCAAGGAATTTGATGATCAGCATTATGAGTATTTTGGAGATCTTGTTTGTTGCCACAAGTGTTTTGGAAAATGAAGAAAGAAAACAAAAACATATTTTTTTTCTTTTCTTTTCTTTTTTTTTATATTTCAAAACCTTGTGAGAAAAAATTAGATCTGCAAAATACTCACCATGCCTCTTTATAAATTCCTTTGGGTGTCTACTTTACAAAAAGGGGTTATTTGTTGCTATCCTGGCATTTCAGGGCCTCCCAAATTGTGATAGGTAGTGAGGAAGTGAAATGCGGAAGTTATGCACCTTCAGGCTTTCAAAGTGGTCATTGGATTTCAGGCTCCTGTATGTGGCTAGGCCCCCAAAAGGTCTCACACGTGTGGTATCCCCATACTCAGTAGAAGTATCAGAATGTATTGTGGGGTGTAATTCCACATATACCCATAGGTTTTGTGAGCAATATATCATTTAAGTGAAAACTTTGTGTAAAAAAAAAAAAAGAATCTTTTGTAATTTTTCCAAGAACTTGTGGAATAAAAATAAATCTTCCATGGATTTAATATGCCTCTTATCACATAGCTTCATGTTTGTACTTTCTGAAAAGTGGTCATTTGGGGGTGTTTTTACTGTCCTGGTATGTTAGCACCTCAAGCAATGTGATAGGCAGTCAGAAAGTAAAAGCTGTGTAAATTCCATTATCCATATCATAGTTTGTAGATGCTATAACTTTCACACAAAGCAATCAATATACACGTATTGGGGTTCCTGTACCAAAAACATGTAGCAGAATAAATTTGGCCTACATTTATGACGAAATTTGAGTTTTTATGGATATTTTTATGAAAGAAATGAGAAACTATCATTTTTTGTTTTTTCCTTCAAACTTTTCAGTATTTTTTTGTTTATAGCGTGAAAAATAAAAAGGGCACAGGTGATCAAATACCACCAAAAGAAAGCTCTATTTGTGTGAAAAAAAGGACATACATTTCATCAATGTACAGTATTGCATGACCGTGCAATTGTCAGTTAAACTAGTGCAGTGCTGTATAGCAAAAAATGAAGTAAATTGCAGTATCTATACCATAGTTTGTAGACGCTATAACTTTCACACAAAGCAATCAATATACACTTATTGGGATTTTTTTTACCAAAGACATGTAGCAGAATACTATTACTATATATTATAATAAAAAGTGCACAGGAGATCAAATACCACCAAAAGAAAGCTCTATTTGTGTGAAAGAAAGGACATAAATTTTGATTGGGTACAGCATTGCATGACCGCGCAATTACCAGTTTAAATAGTGCAGCGCTGAATAGCAAAAAAAGGCCTTGTCATTAAGGGGGGGGGGGTAAATCATCAGGATGACAAGTGGTTAAAGTTGGGATCTTTCCCAAGCCTGGACCAGCTGAGTGACATCAGTCTTCAGTCTTCAGTCCACTGTCAGCTAAAAACAGGCCACAGGAGTTTAGAGTGAACTGCACTCCTGTGATCCAGGAGAGAAGTACAGCCACAAGAGCTTTGGCTGTACTTCTCCTTTAAGTAAAAATAAACTTAAAATGACACATAGTAATTAAAAATACTATATGCATTTTGCCTTAGAATCTAAAGTAAAATATAGGCTTTTACTAATTGAACCCAAGGGTCAATGGTTAACCACATGCCGCCCAGCCACTGTATGAATACGGTGGCAGGGCGGCACGGCCGGGCAAAACCTACCTGTTTTGTAACCTAACCCGCCGATCACAGCCGCGGATGTCAGTCCCTGGGTCACAGCCGGTCCTTACCGGCTATCGGCGGCAATCCCTGACAGAGAGCACAGCTGCAGTAGCTGTGCTTTCTGTCAGTTCCCTGACAGCTCCAGGACAAGCTGATCGGGACAGAAGAGTTTCTCTCTCCCGATCAGCGGTGTCCTGTGCAGTACACACCCCCACCCCCTAGTAAAACAAAACCCTCACACAGATAACCCTTTCCCTGAAAAATAAACTTAACCCCTTCCTCCCCAGTGCCATTAGTACAGTGTCAGTGGTTTTTTTTTGCACTGATCACTGTATTGGTGTCACTGGGGATGTCAGTGACCCCAAGTCAGTACCCCCCAATGTCAGAATGTCCGCCACAGTCCCGCCATAAGTCGCTGATCGCCTCCATAAGTCACTGATCGCCGCCATAAGTTGCTGATCGCCGCCATTATTAGTATAAAAAAAACTAAAAATCCCAGTATCTTTCCCGCCATTTGTAAACGCTATAACTTTCACGTAAACTAATTAACTTACACGTATTGGGTTTTTTTTTTAGCAAAGACATGTCGCAGAATGCAATTTGGTAGAAATTTATGACTAAATTTGATTTTTACATTTTTTTTACTGGACATGTTTTATAGCAAAAAGTCCAAAATATTGTTTTTTTTCCTCAAAATTGTCAGCCTTTTTTTTTATAGCGCAAAAAATAAAAACCGCACAAGCAATCAAATACCACCGAAAGAAAGCTCAATTTGTGGGGAAAAAAAGGATGTAAATTTAATTTATGTACCGTATTGCATGACCGCGCAATTGTCCGTTAAACTAGCGCAGCGCTGTTTAGCAAAAAAATGGCGTAAATTGCAGTATCTATACCATAGTTGTAGACGCTATAACTTTCACACAAAGCAATCAATATACACTTACTGGGATTTCTTTTACCAAAAACATGTAGCAGAATACATTTTGGCCTAAATTTATAACCAACTTTGAGTTTACTATATATTTTTTATAGCTGAAAGTAAAAAATATTGTTTTTCTTCAAAATTTTTGGCCCTTTTTTGTTTATAGCGTGAAAAATAAAAAGCGCACAGGTGATCAAATACCACCAAAAGAAAGCTCTATTTGTGTGAAAAAAAGGACGTAAATTTCGTTTGGGTACAGCATTGCATGATCGCGCAATTATCAGTTGAATTAGTGCAGCGCTGTATAGCAAAAAGAGGCCTGGTAAGGAAGGGGGGTAAATCCTCTGGAGGGCAAGTGGATAAACAAGTTAGTATTGGGAGGATCTGAATGTGTGAAATGTTTTCAGACATTTTAGTGCAATTTTCTAAACCTTAATAATATAACTTTCGTCTTGGTCAAACGTTATGCATAAGTGAATCTTGAAACACTGTATGCTTGTGGACTCTATAGTTAGGGTATACTCATATAATTAAATACACAAGCTTCTTCAATAAGAAATACAACAATGTGGAAGGTTTGGTGACCCATAGCAACCAACTACCAATTTCCAGAAACAGATAACACTACACTAAAGGGGAATCTTGACTGCTAGCAGTGAGCTGCTGCACACACCATCATTTGTTGCTGCATTGTCTTAACAGTGTGGTAGAGTGCAAAATCAGGCTCACTTCTGCATAGAAACCAGTCAGCTTCCAACCTCACCTTGTTCATACTTGCCCTCCAGAGGATTTACCCCCCTTCCTGACCAGGCCATTTTTTGCTATACGGCACTTCGTTACTTTAAATGACAATTCTGCGGTCATGCAACACTACATTCAAATGAAATGTACGTCCTTTTTTTCCCCACAAGTGGTATTTGGTTGCCTGTGCGTTTTTATTTTTTGCGTTCTAAACAAAAAAGACCGACAATTTTGAGAAAAAAAAACAATATTTCTGACTTTTTGCTATTAACCGCTTGCCGCCCTGCCACTGTATATATACGTGTGCAGTGCGGCAGTGGAGCACAAAACCACGTTTTAAAACGGGTTCCGCGCTCCCGACGTTTTCGCCGGCAGGGGGCGCGTGCGTGCTCTCCCGCCGACCTGCGGGTGACACGATTCGATCCAGGAGGGATCAATCATTAGATTTCAGCCAGTGATTTCTGGCTGAAATCAGATGATCGGTCTCTGTCCTATCCTGTCCTGTGTTGACATTTACACAGGGCAGGATATGATGTCATTCCTCTCTGCCTGGACACATTCCGTTCCAGACAGAGAAGAAGACGCAGTAAAAGTGAGTAAAACACTACACATTTACAGTTAGAACACACCTAGGACACATTTAAACCCTTGATCGCCCCCCCCAGTTAACCCCTTCACTGCCCTGTCACCAGTGTCACTGATCAGTGAAGCGATTTTTACTGATCACTGTATCAGTGTTGCTGGCGACTTCCGATAGAGTTAGCGCCCCTCCCAGATAGCGCCAGTTTGCCCACCAGTACACCGGTAATCCCGTTTAACCCCTTGATCGCCCCCCCCCAGTTAACCCCTTCACTGCCCTGTCACCAGTGTCACTGATCAGTGAACCGATTTTTACTGATCACTGTATCAGTGTCGCTGGCGACTTCCGATAGTGTTAGCGCCCCTCCCAGATAGCGCCAGTTTGCCCGCCAGTACACCAGTAATCCCGTTTAACCCCTTGATCGCGCCCCCCCGTTAACCCCCTCACTGCCCTGTCACCAGTGTCACTGATCAGTGAACCGATTTTTACTGATCACTGTATCAGTGTCGCTGGCGACTTCCGATAGTGTTAGCGCCCCTCCCAGATAGAGCCAGATTGCCCGCCAGTACACCAGTAATCCCGTTTAACCCCTTGATCGCCCCCCCCCAGTTAACCCCTTCGCTGCCCTGTCACCAGTGTCACTGATCAGTGAACCAATTTTTACCGATCACTGTATCAGTGTCGCTGGCGACTTCCGATAGTGTTAGCGCCCCTCCCAGATAGCGCCATATTGCCCGCTAGTACACCAGTAATCCCATTTAACCCCTTAATCTCCCCCCCAGTTAACCCCTTCACTGCCCTGTCACCAGTGTCACTGATCAGTGAACCGATTTTTACTGATCACTGTATCAGTGTCGCTGGCGACTTCCGATAGTGTTAGCGCCCCTCCCAGATAGCGCCAGTTTGCCCGCTAGTGCACCAGAAATCCCATTTAACCCCTTGATCGCCCCCTCCCCCCCCCCCAGTTAACCCCTTCACTGCCCTGTCACCAGTGTCATTGATTACAGTGAACAGATTTTTACTGATCACTGTATTAGTGTCACTGGTGACTTCCGATAGTGTTAGCGCCCCTCCTAGATAGCGCCAGTTTGCCCGCTAATGCACGGGATTTTTTTTACCAAAAACATGTAGCAGAATACATTTTGGCTTAAATTTATGACTAACTTTGAGTTTACGATATATTTTTTATAGCTGAAAGTAGAAAATATTGTTTTTTTTCAAAATGTTCGTGTTTTTTTGTTTATAGTACAAAAAATAAAAAGCGCACAGTTGATCAAATACCACCAAAAGAAAGCTCTATTTGTGTGAGAAAAAGGACGTAAATTTCGTTTGGGTGCAGCATTGCATGACCGCGCAATTATCATTTGAATTAGTGCAGCGCCAAACACCAAAAAAAGGCCTGGTCATTAAGGGGGGTAAATCCTCTGGAGCTCAAGTGGTTAAACATGTACAGTAAAAAAATCTAATTTTATCATAAATTTAGTCCAAAAATGTATTCTGCTACGTCTTTGCTAAAAAAAATCGCAATACATGTAAATTAATTGGTTTACGTGAAAATTATAGTGTTTACAAATGGCGACATACTGGAATTTTTTTTTTTACTAATAATGGCGGCGATCAGCGATTTATAGCGAGACTGCCGCTGCATTCTAACATGGGGGGAACTGATTTGGTGTCATTGACATCCCCAGTGACACCAATATAGTGATCAGTGCTAATAAAAAGCACTGACACTGTACTAATGGCACTGGGCAGGAAGGGGTTAACATGTGGGGTGATCAAAGGGTTAAGTGTGTGCTGTTTTACTACATGAGTTGTGTCTGTGTTGCACTGTAAGCACACTGCTTTGTATGGCTCTGCTATGCAGAGCCATACAAGCAGTGTGCAGAAGCTGACAGGAGAGAGATCTCTCACCCATTGGAGATACTCGGTGATCACCGTCCGGGACCCGGTGATTGACAGCCGAGGCCACGAATGGCCGCGCATGTGCCCCCTAAGTGTAACTGCAAAATCATGTATATATACGTGATTTTGCGCACCCGTTCCTGCCCTGTAGCAGTATTTCTGCTATAGGGAGGAGGGGAAATAGGTAAAGTTTGCCAATAAAACCTGGAATCTGATTGGTTTGTATGCAGAAGTGTGCCTGATTTTGCACTCTCCAGTTTTAGTAAATAAACCTGTATGTGTGTTCACATGTACTTGCGATGTTCAATTATTACAATGTGCTAGAGAAGTTATATTGCTTCTGCTAATTATTTCTTTAAAAACAAATAACCTTTTAGTGCTTGTCCAATTCAAGATAACAGCTTGCACTGAGCATTGTACTGTATTTATAGGATGGGAAATCATTATCTGACATTATTTATAAGTCTATAATCCCACACATTGTCTTGATGCTGAGAACCTATCATGCATAATTCCCCTTATGTGACCTTAATATATTAATACTTTTATTTATGCTAATATTAGATGCCCTAATCCTATCACTCTTGCTATAATAGTTCAAAAGTTTTTTTATAACAGAGAAGGAAATAGCAAAGCTTAATAAGTGACTAAAACAGAAAGGATGGTAATAAACTGCTTTTTATAAAAATATAAAACAAAGCTTTATTGATGATCTAGTTTTCTACTACCATTACAATAAGTCTATTCTTAGCACATGTTAATTGGTTAACAAAAGAACACTGTTAGTCTGCAAATGCAAAATGCTTCTGAGATCATATAATACTCTACTACATTTTATTTAATGTTTTCCTAGAATAAAGGACAGCAATATGAGGATCCAATTGTTCATTTAGTTTTGCCAGCCTTTTTTTTCTTGGGCTGTGCTTAACAATAAAGCAGAGTCAACATAAATAAAGCCAATTATGGTAACATGCATGAGTACGGGTGCTTTAACAATTTCCTACACTTCAGTGTTTTGCTGAGTACTAATAGTTTGTGGTGAAAAAACTAAGGAACTAACACCATAGCAAGAGATAAAATAATGTCACAGTAGCAGCATTGCAGCATGTGACTGCATTAATTTATTCAGTTAGACAGTTCTTGTTTTTAAAAATACAAAATAGCATTTTAGAGAATATGTCAATTATAACAAAACATAACCCATAGCTTTAAAATGTAGGGATAAAGTGTTATTTTGGGGTCAGGAGAATATATGTATATGCATCTGTCTTTCTGTCTTCATTTTGTTATAAATATAATCTAATCACTAAAAATATGTTGCAATGTTACTGTAGTTATTTTTTTTTTTTAAATATATGTACTAAACAGGCTTAAACTGGTTTTTAAACAGAAAATGATCATACGGTTATTCATAACATGTACACATGAAAATTTTATTTTTATTCACAACTAATAAATCTGCATATATAAAATAGACCCATTATGAACACAGACCATAACATTGCTATCTGACAGCAAATTCAGCAGTGGTATCTATTTAAGAATTAATCTCTAATATCTGCTCAGGATGCATTTGGGAATAGAACATTCTGTATTGTAACACAAGTACCAAAACTGTTTTAATTCAGTCTGCAATATCTGAATTAATAATGTAAATTAACATGGATTAAAAGCGTCACTGAAATACAGAATTATTGAGACACTTACCCGAGTAAAATTACAAAGGTTTAAACAGCGAGGATCTTAAGTAGCTCAGTGCCTAGAAGTACATCTGCTGCCTGTAAACTGTGTGTTGGATAGTACAGACATTAATAGAAACTGTGTCTGAATTAAAGCTCGCGAGACTTGGCAGCAGCAACTTGATCTGCAAGCAGTCGATCTTTACCATCTGACATCTGCTTCATGCATAAAACTTTGTTAAATGTCTGTTTTTAGAGTCTCTTCAAAAACAAAGATTGTCATGCATATTTTGGCAAAAAATAACATATACAAACCTGCTATGACGTGTGTGTGTGTGTGTATGTATGTATGTATGTATGTATGTATGTGTAATAAAAAAAAAAAAAATATATATATATGTGTGTGTGTATGTATGTATATATATATATATATATAATATGTGTATATATATATATATATATATATATATATATATATATACAGAGAGAGAGCGATAAGAACATCAAAGAAATAATAAATGCATTTCCATATGTAGGTGTTTTTTACTCTGATGTGAAATTATCATATTAAAAATAATACTAATAACATTTGTAATTATATGGGAATATTTACTAAACAGTAGAGAATTTTCTCTTAGTAAATAGCTGTGTTTGAATAATCTTCATATACAAGGGAATTGAAAATAGGATTTTTGTTTGCATGATCAACGTTAAGAAAACTTCACCTTACTCACTATGTTAAGTAAACATTCCTTTATCTTAGGGAACCTTCATCTTGCCAAGTTAGCAGTCTCCACTCTTTTGGCAAATCAACTCCATTGTCTGACATTTTAAAACTGAGCATCCTTATCGAAAGTCTGTTGTAAAAACAAATAATTTTTTTTTTCTCAGAGCAGCATCAGCTGTTTTACGTTTAGGCTGCACTTTTTGAGAAATCTATGACTACAACATCAGGTACATGTGGACCCGTGTCTAGGCATTCGGGATAAACAACAGCCAAGTCAAAAACATTACAGTTGGGGGTTGACTTACTAAAGGAGTGGAGGCTGTTCACTTAGCAAAGTAAATGTTCACTTTGTAAAGTGAATGTTAGTAAATACAGTGAACCTGTGAATATCCAGTGATGTGAGAAATATATTTAAAACAAAAAAAGAATGTTGCTATCACATGATTAGATATTCAAAGTAAATGCAGCTTCACCTTATTTACAACCCTTTTCTGTTTGTCCACCATTAGATACTTGGAGGGTAACTTCAGGGGGGCTGCTGAAAAGACATAACTTGCCATAGCTCAGGAACCACACTTCTTCCCTAAAATGAAACAATATATAACATTAACACAAGCTGCAGACATAATACTAGCTTCACACTACCTCAAATTTCTTTAATCGGACAAGATCTGAAAGTTTGACATATTTATTTTATTTAACTGCTTCCTTTCTCATAGGCTGTACCCATACATCCTCTGGCTGAAGCAGTTATACTGGGGCCATGGCTGCAGTCATGATCCCAGTATCAAAGTTTTCATCTGGAAATGCTGAACAATGTAAATGCAATATTAGTGGCTTCATAGCCACTGGATCACTTTTACATTAAAGAAAGAGGGTCCTCCCCCCTCCCGCTGCCTTTCTGTGCTCTCCCATTACACTGGGTTGCCAAGGACTGAAGCTGGTGGTTCCAGCGGCTTACCATAAAGATGACCACCTCTCTGCAGCTTTTGATACTGTAGACCATCCCCTCCTCCTCAAAAAACTCCACTCTTTTGGCCTTCGAGACTCTGCTCTCTCCTGGTTCTCCTCCTACCTATCACAGCGCTCCTTCAGTGTTACCTATAACTCTGTCTC
This sequence comes from Staurois parvus, assembly GCF_062004578.1. Lineage (NCBI taxonomy): Eukaryota > Metazoa > Chordata > Amphibia > Anura > Ranidae > Staurois > Staurois parvus. Next base: position 10,325,655 of record NW_028317951.1, read on the forward strand.
CTCTCCACTTCCTCTTTCTGTAGGGATCCCTCAAGGTTCTGTCCTTGGACCCTTCTCTTCTCCATCTACACCTCCTCCCTTGGTCACTTGATAAACTCCCATGGCTTTAAGTACCATCTCTATGCTGATGACACACAGATCTTTTTTTCTACTCCTCACCTCGCCCCTTCAGTCTCCTCTCGCATTACTAACCTACTAAGTGACATATCAGCATGGATGTCCACTTCCTCAAACTAAATCTACCCAAAACGGAGCTCATACTATTCCTTCTAGCCCGTGCCCCCTCCCCTGACTTCTCCATCAAGATTAATAATACACCATCAGTCCCTCCCCTCATGCCAGGGTACTAGGTGTAATCCTAGACTCCCATCTGTCCTTTCAGCACCAAATCCAATCGATGTCCAAATCCTGTAGACTTCACCTCCACAACACCTCCAAAATATGCCCGTTCTTAACCTCTGAAACCACTAAGCAACTTTTTCACTCCTTTGTTATCTCTCGCCTTGACTATTGTAACTCCCTCCTCATTGGCCTGCCTAATGGCAGGCTATCCCCTCTTCAGTCTATCATAAATGCTGTTGCCAGATTCATCCACCTTGCTAGCCATTCCATATCTGCCATCCCTCTCTGCCAATCCCTCCACTGGCTTCCCATTGCCCAACAATAAAAATTCAAAACATTAACAATAACATATAAAGCCATTTGTAACTCTGCCCCAAATTACATCACCAATCTTGTTTCTAAATATCACCAAAACCTTCCTCTCAGCTCCTCGCATGACCTCCTGCTCTCTAGCTTCCTTGTCTCCTCTTCCCATGGTCGCCTCCAGGACTTCCCCATAGCCTCCCCCATCCTCTGGAACTCTCTACCCCAATCTATACAACTATCGCCTACTCTGCCCACTTGTAGGCAATCTCTGAAAGCCTATCTCTTTAGGGAAGCCTATTTTGCCTTCAGCTAGTAACGGAATCTTACTCCTATCAGTTCATCTCCCACAGTTATTACCTTTTCTACCATCAGCCCCTCCCTCTTAAATTGGCTCCAAGGAGCAGGGCCCTCCTAACCCTCTTGTTTTGAACTATATCGTTGCTATATTGTCTCCCTTTACATTGTAAAGCGCTGAGCAAACTGATGGTGCTACATAAATCCTGTATTATAATAATAATGACCAAGGACCAGAATGTCTCTGAATATCTCTATGGTCTAAAAAACAAACAAGTACTTTGTCACTTCCGGCTTTGGCCCTTACTAGCCTGTGAAAGCATCTGACCAAACTGATTTTGGTTTGAGTAGATGCTTTTAAGGGAAGAGGAGAGATCTGGGGCCTAATAAACCCAAGATGTCTCAGGAAAAGGGAGCCTTGTGATATGAATAAAGTTGATTAAAAACAATTAAAATGACAGAACAAAAAAAAAAGAATAAAATAAAGTTGATAAAAAAATTAAGATTACAGTGTAAACATGTTTTAAATAAAATAAATAATAAAATTTAAAAAAGTAAAGGAGCACCCCCCCCCTTCCTTGCTTGCATGCAAAGGCGAATGTGCGTGTACACATATGTGAATGGTGATCGAACCGCCTTATCGATGCAAATGTTATAGTAAGAGCACTAATTCTGGCACCAAACCTCCCGCATAACTCTAAACTGGTAATCTGTAAAGGCTTTTAAAACGTTGCCTAAGGAGATTTTTAAGTACCATAATGTGTTGCCATTCCAAGGACATATGCAATTTTATTCACAATACTGGGCACTTTCATCCACTTCCTTCCAAGGCCAATTTTCAGTTTTTAGCGCTGTTGCACTTTGAATGACAATTGCATGGTCATACAAAACTTTACCTATATGAAATTTGTATCATTTTTTTGAGACAGATAGAGCTTTCTTTTGGTGGTATTTAATTACTACTGGGTTGTTGTGTGTTGTTTATGTTTTGCTAAAAAAACAATAACAGACCAAACATTTTGAGAAAAAAACACGTGTTTCTGTAATAACATTTTGCAAATAAGTACTTTTTCTTCTTCACTGAAGTGTGTTGATGAGGCCGCACTGATGGACACTAGTGAGGCCACACTGGTGAGGCTACACTGATGGGCACTGATTGGCACTGATGAGATGGTACTAATGGGTGCTGATAAGCTGCTCTGAGGAGGCAGCACTAATGGGTACTGATAGGTGGTACTGATAAGCACTGATGGGGATGCACTGATAATCAGGGCCCTGATGATCAGTTCCCTGATTATAAGTGTAAATATGCCCTGTCAGCCTTGCTTGTTATCAGTGATCCTTTCCTAACACAGCGACAGTGTGTGAGGAAAGGAAAAGCCGATAACCAGCAAGTTTGTTTACATTGAATCAGTTGTGATTGGACACAGCTGATCACAAGGTAAAGGGCTGTTATGATTGTCCCTTTTATCTGAATCTGTGATCAGCTGTGTCCACATATACTTTAAAGGAGTGATGACACTAAAAGGGTGTATGCCAGTGTTTCTGCTAGCGGTTACACTTTTATGGTTACACTTATGTTTTTATATGTACTAGCTGTGATAAGGAATAGTGATCATTGAGTGAGGTGAAAGCAAAAGCTGCTGCTAACCACTGCCAATGGAAACACTGATTTGTCACAGTGATGCAGAGTTACTCTCATAGGCTTGGTGCAGAGATGGACTGACAACTCATGGGGCCCCCAGGCAATAGGGGATCATGGGGCCCCTGTGTCCTTGCCCAAACTCAAAAAAGCCTATGAAAAAGGTACCAGGGGCATCTCATGGGGCCCCCTACTGACCCCGGGCCCTCAGGCAGTGCCCGAGTTTCCAAATGGTCAGTCCACCCCTGGCTTGGTGCATCCATTCACTAAGCTGCACTGTCCAAAGGACAGTGTGCTCACATTGTGGCCCTCATACATGTGCTACGTATGACAGCCTCCCACTGTCAATGCCCTCTAAGAAAGCAGCAGGTGCTGACACCCATTGTCTTCCTAGAAGCTGCCACTGTAACTGGCACAATACTTACATGCCTGGGAATCCCTGGAGACATAAGCAAAGTGGCAGGGATGGCAGTAAAATCACAGCCCAAATATTGTCACTGGTCATATTTGGGCAATGAAATTGACCAAATGGTCATGGCCATATTTGGTCAATGATGTCAATATTATCTCTGCCTCTTCTCTTATTTAGCTGATGACAGCTCTGGGAGTTTTAATTTAGCCAGAAATACTATCAAGATTGCTTGTATGTGCCAGATATATCAGGTTGATAATTTTGGCAAGTTGCCAATCATTGTGATTGCTGATGAATTTACAATGTGGAGATTTTAATTTTTTTTAAATAAAAGACTTTTCAAATGTTCGGGTGACTTTATCTTTTGGTTATTTGTGAATATTTATTCACAAGGGGGTGATATCTGCAGCCCCTTTATTTTTAAGGGGGGCTTCCAGATTCCAGTGAGTCCCCAACCCTCAGATTCCCAGAGCCGCTGGCCAGAGTTGTGAAGAAGAGGCCCTTGTCCTCATGAACATGGGATGGAGTTCGTTTTAGTTATCTTTCAAATTTTACAGTAAACAATGCTAAATTTGAGATTCTTTTTATTGGGTTACTTCACTCCAGAGCATCTCACCTACATTTCCAATTTTCATTTATATGGGAGGAAAACTCTCTTAGATACCTAGAGATTAATTTAACTTTTGATTCATCTGATCTCTGTGCCTATAATTTTCACCTTCTGCTTAACCAGTTCTTGACTGTGCTATAGCCTTAAGACGGCTACAGCATGATCATCCAGTTCTAGGAGGGCGTCTATAGATGTCCTCCTAGAACCACACATCCTTTTAGAAGTTAATATATGTGATTACATGTAGCCAGGTTGGAAACCCCTATTATGTTATCAATTACTGACCAGACAGGATTTCAGGGGGTTACACATGCCAGACTTCTGGAAATATTCCTAGGCAGTTATATTATCTAGAACACTTGATTGGCATTATGGGAACACTAAAAGACTGTGGGCTGAAACTGAGGAATATCTTATGGGTCAAGACTTGGGTAATTTGCTTTGGATACAGAAACAGTCCAGAAAGATTTCTACATCAACAGTCTTATTAACGAAATTAACTTTTAAGATGTGTGATACATTGTGGTAAACTAATAGATGAGTGACAAACTCATCTTTGATGTCTCTGATGGCTAACCCGTACTTTATATCAAGGTTAGACAAGTGCGCATTCCATCACTGGAAAACAGATGATACACTTAGGTTACATCACTGGACAAGGGGTACGTCTATTCTTAGCCTACAAGAATGAAGAACAAAATTGGGAGTCTCCTCACTGGATTTCTGGAGATAGAATCAGGTCTCTGACTTTGCAAGAGGCTTCCCAAAACCACTGTGCTCTGTGGAGTACTTATAGTTAATAGAAAATGTGTTTGTTTATGCCACCAGCTCTATCCATTGCATCTCAACTCCATATAAATTTCTACTTACTTTTGACCATAAGACCTATTTCTCATACATAGTCAAATGTAAGGTGGGGGTACTAGAACAGAGTTTGCCCCCTGATGAAACAAGCAAGGTAATGAAACTAGATATTTCATCTTCTATAAATTCTTCTACTGCAGACAATAACTATAAATTGTTGACCAGGTGGTACTATACCCTGGTGCATATAATAAATAAACAGGACCAGCAGGTTTCTCCTTTATGTTGGAGATGTAATAAAGAACTAGAGGCATTGTCCCACATATGGTGGTATTGTCCTGATTTCTGTATATTGGATGCAAATTTGTGAAGTGATGCACACAATCACGTCTATCTCGTTCCCGTTTGATCTTTGGGTGGTTCTGTTAAAACAACAACATTACCTCCTTAACTGAATGTTGCTAAAAGGCTAATCCCAAAGCACTGGAAATCAAAAAAATCTACCTATAATGGGTGAATGGTTGCTGTGGATGTCCAAAATCTGGCTGATGGAGTCAAACAGTTCGACTTTTCTTTCAAATTTTTCCTCCATCTGGGAGGGCTAGATAACATTTAAAACCTCAAAAGTTTACAATGACTCAATGGCTGTGGTATTATCAAGTGCCACACAAGTCACAGTGTCACCAGACCAGTGTAAGCCAGCAGCAGTATTCCTGATTTCCACCACACTAGTCCTCAGTGTCGCCAGACCAGTAGAAGTTAGCAAAAGTGTTCCTGATCCCTAATACACATTTCCCAGTGTTAACAGACTACAGTAGTGTAAGCCAGAAGCAGTGTTCTGATTCCTGCCACACTAGCTGCAGTGTAACCAGACTAGTGTATGCCAGCAACAGTATTCCTGATCACTGCCACACTAGTCCCCAGTATTAACAGACCAGTGGAAGCTAGAAACAGTGTCCCTGTTCACCACCACACAAGTTCCAGTGTCACCAGACTAGTGTAAGTCAGCAACAGTGTTCCTGATACCCACTACACAAGACCCAGTGTCACCAGACCAGTGTCACTTAGTAACAGTGTTCTAATCACTGCCACACTAGTGACAATGTCACCAGAGCAGTGCAGCAAGCATCTATGTTCCTGATCACTAGCCACACTAATGCCAGAGTCACCAGAGAGAGTGCAGCTGTCAACTATGTACCTGATCAGTACAGTGTCAACAGAGCTATGCCAGCCAGTAACAGTGTTCCTGATCACTGTCACACCTGTTCAGTGTTGCTTCTGCTTGCTACCTGTGCTGTTGCTGAAATGTTTATATGCTACATTTCTGCCTGCTGTCTGGATCAATCTTTTGTCTGTTTATTGACCATGTCTCTGCCTGCCACCTGAACTGACCCATCTGCTCACATCTGTAGCGGGATACCAGTCCCAGCCATCCCGTGTGGAAAACTGCACTCCTAGAACTATGACAGGGACTCTATTGTTCTTCTTTTCTTCAGCCTACTGTATTTCCTGGACAGTGAACATGGTATTCCTGGGGGCAGCCACATACCAGTACGCAAGGCTTGCTTGGTTTTTAGCAATAGGGACTGCTATAAGTGATACCTTATTAGCTATATTCCCTGATCACTCATACAGAGGCAACCATTACAGTACACTGGTTTTGATACAACTGGTTGATTTTGTGCAACGTAAGATACAATGTCCAGTACATAATCAGGCTAAACATTGAAAAAGTCTACCACGTGATATCACCATATTCAGGAGGAGTAGCATAATGTGTTTTTGGGTGAAAATCAAACTATGCCCATGCTGTGTGGAAAATATCTTATTAAATTGACAACTTTGTGTAAGAAAAAAAAGCATTTTCATTTTCTTTTCCACATTTTCCAAAAATTTGTGACAAAAAGCTAAGTCTTCAAAAGGCTCACTATGTGGTCATTTTGTTAGTGTCTCCAATATCATGGTGCTCCAGGGCCTTCAAAAATGTGATAGGAAGTCAGGAAATTAGAAGCATCATTTATGTCCCCAGAAAACCCAAAGGTACTTCATGGATTTTGCCCCCCCCCCCACGCTCTAGTCTGTGAAAAAGTATCACATATGTGACATCCCCATCCTGATGAGGAGGAGTAGAATGTGTTTTGTGGTGTAATTGTAAGAATGCTTATGCTGTGTATGGGAAGTAATTCGAATTTAATCCAAGAACTTGAGCAAAAAAGTCTTCAAAAGGCTCATTATGTTAAAATTTTGTTGGAGTTTCCAATGTCCTGGTGCTTCATGGCCTCCAAAAATGTGATAGGTAGTCATGCATAATTTATGTCCCTAGAAAGCCCAAAGGTGCTCCTTGGATTTTGGGCCCCCCTATATGTCTAGTCTGTGAAAAAGTATACATATGTAGTACCTTCTTACTTAGATAGAGTAGTAGAATGTGTTTTGCGGTGTAATTGCAAACATGCCTGTGCTGCGTGTGAAAAAAACTCACCATGCTTCTTACTAAACACCTTGGACTGTCTGCTTTCCAAAAATGGGTCATTTTGGAGGTATTTGTGCTGTCCTGGCATTTTGGGGCCTCAAAATAGGCAATCAGAACATCAGGACTGATCAGTTTTCAAGTATACAGTATATGCCATTGGTTTGTAGAATCTCACACAGACTAAATAATGCATTTTTTTTTTGTACCACGGAAATGTAGCAGAACATATTTTGGCCTAATATTATAAAGACATTTTTTTTATTTGCAAAGTTTTATAACTAAGAAACTAGGAAAACCGTTTTTTTTAATTTTTGGTATTTTTTCTATTTTTCCTTTATATAGCGAAATGTAAAATAAAAAAACCCAGTGGTGAATAAATATCACAAAAATAAATGCTCAAGCTGTCTCAAAAAATTATATAAAATTCATGTAGGTACAGTGTTGCATGTCATTCAAAATGTGACAGTACTGAAAACTGAAGAATGGCCTGGGCAGGAAGTGGGTGAAACAGTCTGGACTTCAGTGGTTATTGTTTTTTAATTTTTAAATAAAATATTAATTATGGGGTCTAGGGGTTTATACTTACAAATTTTTAAATTTTTTTTCAGGAATGAACTAACAAGGGGTACTGCGTATCTAATCCTCACCTATTTGCATAGAGGGGAGGTCTGGATATCAGGGGGCCCCTTATTTTAATTGTGCTTTAGTATTTTGATAAGTTCCTTCACACAAACCTCCACAAAACCCCCACATCCACTGGGCCAGTGATGCATGGATGTGGCCCATGTCCCCATAAATATGGGAAAAAGGCAACTTTTGGAGGGCGGCTTTATGCCCTAGCAAGGTACTCTCCCAATGTTGAGGATATGTAACATGGTATGGTTTAGGAGGGCAGGGGCTGTATGCTAACTGTTCTCCTGCTTCCCCTTCCTTGGCCAGAAATTCTGCATGCCTTGATAAGGGTCCAGTTTGGACTTTGGAGGGACTTAGCATCGTTTCTTGCTTTTCCTCTCTGTGGTCTACCTCAAAATCTATACCAGACCCTTATCAAGAATAAAGGTCTGGTAGAGATTTTGGGGGATGGCATACTTTTGTTTTCCTAAGGATAGTACAAAGTTTTTTTAAACAATATGTACTGTCCATTAAAAAAAACATACATGTGGTCTACCTCAAAATCCATAGCAGACCCTGATCCATTAGATAAAGGGTTGGTATGGAAATAGAGGGGGGACCCCAGGCCATCTTTTACAAATCGAAGCAGGCCAGCTGAGAAATGTCATTCAGTGGTAATAGTTTTTTTTAAATGTCTTTTTTCTCAGGAGTACATTGCACAGGCACACCACATCATGAACTGGTTTACAAATGTATCTATTTTGAATGCTGCCCTTGAATTGTTCATCTTTTATTGAAAAAATATAAAGATGAACTAGCACTATACACCCTCCCCACCTCCCCAGTGCCCACTGTACTTACCCACGGGGTTGCCAAGCTGTCAGCACCCCGCAGTTGTCCCAGCGGGGTGGAAATCTCTGTTCTTCTCCCTCTTCTCAGTCAGGGCTCCCAGGATGGATCAGATGCATTCTGATTGGTCAGCACCATCAGAGTGCCATCAGAACTTATCAGTGAGATTCCAGATAATCCAGAAAATGAGGACTTCTACATGTTGCCCAAGATTTACAAGTCTGGCAATACAGGCGGACCAACTAAAATAGATAGAAATGCACGTACTGAACAAATCTCAGGCTTTTCAGAAAAAGTGGTAAAACCATTATGCCCAATACACACAGAGCTTATAAACTGCCTCTCTTACAGGCATTTTTTTTCCCAACCTGTTAAAGCACCTTTATGTTAGCTTATGTGTCCATGCACACATACGCATTTACAGGTGTATTAGAAGAGGAGTGTTTACAGGCTAAAAAAACAAAACATCACCAGTGTGTTTAAGAGAGGAGCTTTTGGGCAAAAAAAACTATTGATGAGTGAAAATGCATCTAAACACATCCAACACACCTAAACATGCCTAAACAGTAGACGCATTTAGAACTTGAACATTCATTCCAAAGGCCAGAATAGATTAATATTTTGGCCAATGGAATCCCTAAATACTTAAACACTTCTAAATCACTATACAAAAGTTTTAGGACCACTCTCACCTCTGTGACTCTTTTCCCTCTCCCTGTGCATAGCCTTCTTCTTTCTGTATCTCACCAACTGTCACAGTTTAACCACTAGCCTACAGGGCACTTATACCCCCTTCCTGCCCAGGCCAATTTCCAGCTTTCAGCGCTGTCGCACTTTGAATGACAATTGCGCAGTCATGCAAGTTGAATGGTAAAAACTATTTTTAATTGTTCTGGTCTTCATTTGTTATAGAGCTTTTATTGTCATTGATATTTGCTGACTAACCAAGCTTTTGCCCTACAGTGCTTTGTCAGTTAATAAAGCCTATTTTATGCTATGTATGTGTCAGTGGGTTTGTGTTCAGTTAGGGTGGGTCATCACTGAAAGCTGCAGAAGGTCCCATCTACCCCATCTAAAGGGGCAGCACTACAAAGGGAGAGGGGGCATGAGACTGAAAACTTTAAATACATTAAAGGTATCAGTAGGGCAGTATTTTCAATTTGGAGCTAAGATCAAGAACACAGGGACAGGACCTCAAAAGCAGGAATAAAGTTCAAAACTATTCTTAAAAATTATTTTTATTGAAAGAGTAGTTCATGCTTGGAACAAACTTCCAGCAGAGGTAGTGAATCAGTCAACAGTAAGTTAATTTAAACATGCTTGGTACAAACAGATGCTGTGAAAAAAGGTTAAAAAAAAGTAAACTAGAATAAAAAGGGGAAGACTTGATGGCCCACTTGATTTTTTCTGCCATCACTCTCTATATTTCTATATTTGTTTCACAACACCTGCTGAATTTGTAAACAATATGTTACCCTAGTACTAATCTAAACTCTATTATGGGTCATGCTTACACCATAGTAAGCTGCTGGGGTAACATTTTATTCAGACCTGTGTGTACACAAAGATCCACATAAAATGGCACATTTAGCCATTGCTGCTAAATAATTCTGAAATATACAAGACCTCTCAGAAATCAATAAATATTTTGTGACACTGCACACATCAATATTCATTTGTTGACTGTGGCATGCTGATACAATGCTGTGTTTCATATAAGTGATTTAGAAATTCCACAATAATGACAGCAACCACAAAAAGTACATTCCTTTCAATGACTTATGTTTTGTAAAGGGCAAATGACATCAATATGAGTTTCTTCAGCCCGGCTCAGCAATGAGATGGATTAATTCTGTCAGTGAGTGAAAATCTGATGCATATCTGTTATCATGAGCTAGCCACAGAGTTGCACTGGATGCCTGTGATATTGTATTAGACATTACTTCTTTTTGATTTATTCCAAAGGCTAAAAAAATCACAACATATACAGTAGAAGTGCAGTTTTTAGTTGGATGGATGGCGTCAAAGATAGCAAAGTTCAACCCACACCTTTTAGAAAAAATGATAAGCGACATCTGATTAGGAGTTATTTAGAAGACATGAAAGCTGTGTTTGTTTATATTTTAAGCACTGAATTAACATGTCACTTTAATATACATTAGAGTCACCTTCTGTCATTTAAAACTTGAGGCACAGAGATCTAGCATCAGTAGGCATAAATCAGACATGAGCTGAGATACTACAGTCTTTTTGCTATTGCAATGCTGTATGTATAAATTCTAAATGAATAAAGTATAAGGACATGTGACAATGGGTTTTCATTTACATCAGAAGTGCTTATTCCACTGCATTCAAGCCGATTAGAATGCAAAAGCAACACAGAACAGGTTAAAAGATAAGTTCATCTTTAAGGAATAATAAATGCACATAGTTTTGCAGAAAAATATGTGCATTTATTCTTTTTTCCAGCAGGAGCCTGGAGAGCATTACACTGCAGATATGTTATCTAGCTTTCAGCCTATACTTCTGTAGGCTTTTTATAAGCCAGAGAACATGTCAATGGACTGTGAGAGTGCTCATCAGTGCCCCTGTAGCCCACTAAAACTACAAGTATGTCTGTTGTGGTGGCAGATGGTACTTGTAGTTTGTTCATTTACAGGAAACCGTGAATGAATAATGCAGCTGTGTGGGTGGAACCCCACACAACTAAGCTCTTTTCCAAAGGTGACAGCAGGTGTAGAAAGAAGAATCCCTAACCACTGTCAGGAGAGATGGGGGGGGGGGGGAGGCAGCAGGGGCTAGCCTATTTTACATGTTCCACTCTAAATACAGGTGCAACATTTTGCAAAGGTGAAATAATCCTTTAATGCATCTTGGAAGACAGTAAAATGTAGGTTAAAAGGAAGTCAACTGCATGTCAAGTGCACCTGTCAATGAACTGTGAATAATTTCAGAAACATCTGAAACTGATGACAAATGCAAGCAGAATGCACCTGCATGCTGCATTTCTTTATCAACACAAGCCCAAAGCTGGTTGACAAAGCCCCCTAGGGTTTGTAGACCCTTTGTGATTATAGTAATACAAAAAGTGCATGACCAGAAAATACAGATTTCATTACTCTGAAGAATGGAATAAGTTATGTTTAACAATGTATTAATACAAGAAAGGATACTAAAGAGACACATTTTTTGCATGCATTATAAAGAGTATAGTTCAAAGAGCAAAAATATGCAAAAATGTTTTATTTTTATTGTGTGAACTATAAAAAACTAGAGAAGAGAATATGCTTTGCAATATTTGAAATTTTGTCTCAATGGAAAATTTACCTTTGTTAAATTAATGTTATTAGAGCATGTCACAATGTCTATGTTGTTAGCAGTATACAGAGCCATAGTGGTGCTTTTTATTATGAGATTATGGGCTTTATAGACAAAAACATGTTTTAACCACTTGACTACAGGGCACTTATACCACCTTCGTACCCAGGTCGCACTTTGAATGACAGTTGCGCGATCATGCAACATTGAACCCATATGAAATTTGTATAATTTTTTCCACACAAACAGAGCTTTCTTTTGGTGGTATTTAATCAACACTGTGTGTTTTATTTTTTGCACTATAAACAGAAAAAAGTAAAAAATTTGAAAAAAAAAAGTTTTCTTTGTTTCCATTATAAAAAAATTGCGAACAGGTAATTTTTCTCCTTCACTGATGGGCGTTGATGAGGTTGCAATGATAGGCATCACTGATGGGCACTGGTAGGCAGCACTGATGAGGTGGCATGGATAGGCAGCACTGATGGGCACTGATAGGCTGCACTGATGAGGTGGCACTGGTGGGCATTGATGAGGAGGCACTGATGATGCTGCACTGATATGCAGCAATGATGGTCACTGATAGGCAGCATTGATGGGCACTGATGACAGCATGAGGAAAGTGCTGCCGATAATCGGCAACTGTATTTTCTCCATGATCTGCTGTGTCATTGGACACAGCTGATCACATGGTAAAAGCCCACTGTGATTGGCTTTTTACCTCATCATGTGATCAGCGATCATTGAGATTGCCGGGGCATGCACAGGAGCGCGCGTTCTGGGAGGACGTCATATGACACCCTCCCAGAACTAGACAACTGCACTATAGCTGCCATTCAGCTCTAGTGTGGTTACCAAGTGATTAAATGGTTAGTGTTAGTAATTTGCAAAAATATATATTTCGAGTTGATAATATGTCTGGTAAAAGTATATTGAACAATTTCGATACAAAACAAAGTACAGAGACAGTACAGAAAATTGGAGTTTGTCACAGAAGTTGGACGGTCAGTTATATACAAAATCATTAAAAACAAACTTCAACAACCTTGTTAGTGTGGTAAATGTGGTCTGGTAGAAACCCACACTGAGTGTTGATCCCTATGGAAGCCATATGGTTGCTCATGTTGTGAAACCAAATGCTCCATTTATTTATTACAGGTACTTATATAGCGCAGTCAATTTTACGCAGGGCTTTACATATATATTGTACATTCACATCAGTCCCTAACCCTCAAGGGGCGTACTCACATTAACTCACATTCATACATACACATACTAGGGCCAATTTAGACATGAACCAATTAACCTACCAGCATGTCTTTGGACTGTGGGAGAAAACCGGAGTACCCACAGGAAACCCACGCAGGCACAGGGAGAACATGCAAACTCCAGGCAGGTGGTGCCGTTGTGGGGATTCAAACCAACAACCCTAGTACTGCCAGGCGGAAGTGCTAACCATTTAGCCACTGTGCTGCCCCTAGAAGCCGAAGAATTAGAGATTTAGTTGTAGCACAAAAATAGACAATTGTGACCGGGCTGGGGTGAGAGATCGCCGCATGTCTCCTCCTGTAGCCGGAGCGCGGTACACCCATCTAGAGGCCTGACCTTCACCGGGACCACAGGAAAGCTGCAGGTTATCCACAACTAGCGCTGCAAGGTCAGACTGCCACAGTCCCCACCCATCACTACCCAACCGCATATTTGGATGCATATTGAGAAATATAGGGGTGTTATCTTTGTTGTTTTTAGTTTTAGAGAACTTGGATAGGGATGAGAGAGATGAGTGGGATGTAAATAGTAGGATGTAAATAGAAACTATATACATTTGAGGACTGTATCTAATCTTCAGGACAAGGTATGTCAGAGTCTGTGCTTGAATTAATCAGTGGGTTTCAGTTTTAAGGCAGTAGTAGAAAGTAGTAGTAGTAGTTGTAGTAAATTCTTTAGAACCCCAAAGTAGTGTCCCTTTAAAAGTAGGCCAGGTGGACAAAGCTGTTTGGAACACCAGCCGGGGTTCCATTTGCTAGACCCGCAGCTGACTTCCAAGAACCAGAGGGGGGTTAAACAGCACACAGTCTCTAAGATTATTTAGGAATGTCGGTACTCACAAGAATAGCTGGATACCTTTCTCCATGATACTAGACCAGATCATCAGTAGACAACCCCTCAGTCAGTATATCAGAACCAGCATTCAGGCCCTCAGGTCTTCTACCTGATACTGCATGGCAGTAGTTGCCTGGAAGGGCAATGTGCCCTCTCCCAGGCTGGATCAGTCCTGGACAGAAAAGAACCTGGAGCCCCGTGTGCTCACTGAATATATACAGTTACCCAGTATGCCATCAGAACCAGTCTCTTTGGGATAGGCTGAGGCTGTATCAATATTCATGCTGCAATCTGCATAACTCCACACCTATCATCCAGAATCTTCTAAAGTTTCCTGGATACAGAGGAAGCTATAGGCAGACTAGCAACAGCTGAGCACACAGAGCAGACCTAACTAAATGATCACAGCTCACCTAGTACGGTGATCTAACTATGCTTTTACCTAACAAATAATTACAGCTACTCTGACTACACAACTAATTCTATCTATCTAACCCTAGCACCTACCTAGTAATGTAACTACACCTGTAATGTAGTCACAAAACATATTTTGGCACTATTAGGTGAATTGAAGATTCAGGTCCATTTCTCATGCTGAAATGTAATGGGGTAGAGATGAGTAGTCCTGAATCAGTAGCATGTCAAAAAGTTTGGGGCTAAGGTTGGTAGGGGTCTAAGACTACAGAGAGCTTCAAAAGGCATACGGTCTGTATGAGTGGCTCCTTCTTTGTGAAGGTGAGAAAAATTGTTTTTCATTTGCAGATAATGGAGCCAGTGGCCTGGGTGGCGGAGATGATCCACAACTAGCATGGTGAAGGGTTCCAGTTGGCAAGCATGTAGTGCCATGCAAAAACAGGAAGGATTCCCTTGTAACCATTTTATGAAGGAGATCATAAAGCTGCCTAAAGGAAATGTTGGGTATTATAGGATGGGGGTTATGGGGCCTTAATAAGAAGAAAATTTAGGACTTTTTACTATAGTGTGCAAATATTTTTTTTTTCTAAGCATAAGTCTCAAGTGGACTCTTTAAATGTTTTTCCTACTGCTTAATGCAACATTTGTTTTTCCCTTAAAATGGTCCTTACAGAGTGTATTATAGTTCATAAAGATTCTAAAAATTAGAATTTAATTGATTAGATACCCAGAAGAATCATCGGGTATTTCACTGTTTAGTAAGCCTATACTGTATGCAACTTGCATGCAACATAAAGTCATTATCGGGAAGTAACCTAACTCTTATTTGATCATAACAAAGATAGCTCTAATTAATAAGGGCTCCACTATGGTACAAAATCAACATGAGTGGCTAGAGAATGTAATAACAAAGTTTGATAAATCTGGTATTTCTTGATAATCTCTTCATGCATTTGATGCCTAGTAAGCTATAAAAAACAAAACAATAATCTAGGGCTGTTTCATAAATTGAAACTATACAGTTTGATATTTTTGCATGGTAAAAAAGAGTATGTAAAATGTGTTTTTTTTCCCATATCTTTGTGTTATAGTGTAAAATTGCTGTGGGTTGATAAAATGTATTTTGCTAATATTAGACATATAAAAGTATAACTTTAAAGCCCAAATCTGAGCAACTTTAAAGCCTAAATCTTAAAAATGTAATCTGGGAGTAGTTTAAAATAAATAAAAACTATAATTCAACCTGAAAACTGTGGACTTGTGAGCGCATGGTGTCTTGTACCCATTTGAACAGGGCCATTATCACAGCACCATGTACAATGTAATAATAGAGTGGATGACCCATCAATGAGGGATTGCATAAAGGAAAGTGGACCCTGTTTAATACAGTATGTGATCAGCCTGAAGACATCTAAAAAAAAGTAAGAATGGGGTGGGGTTTGTATTAATATGTGGTGTGTTTGCAGCATATACTGTATCATTGTTCCATCATGTGATGTGTGCTAAAATATGCCATAAAAAAATGTAGAGGTCCCATGATGTCTTACTTTCAACTCTGGTCAGCAGGATTGGAATGGTCAATAATGGGGGCTTGGTTATCAGCCAGATCCCTTTCTATAAAAGGGTGGGTTCCCAGCAGCCATTTGTTGGTGTTTGTTGGAGTAGTTTAGGGAAAGCTGACAGCCTATGGTGGGCTACATATTCTTTTGTAGGCTGCTTTCCCCTACACGGACTTTAATTGTTTTATTGAGGTTTTTTATTTGCTTTTAGTTAACATTAACAAAATAAATCCTGCGATGATAAAAAAAATTAAGTTGGGTTGCTTTGAGGTTATTTTTTGGGGGAGGTATATATATATTTTTTTTATTTTTATTGATAGGGCCTTTTTCCCAGGCACAGAACAGTCAGTTGCCTTTAGGTGCTAATGATGGACCCTCTTTCTCCTCCACTTTTGTTAATCCTGTCATAGCCCTGAAAACCGGCTATGAGAATTTGTGGGATTATTTGATCATGCAATCAATGACCTGTTGCAGGAGAATGATTTTAGTAATCTGTAACCATTCCTCCTTTCAGATACTGAGGATGAGGCGGATAGTGCCATTACCATAGAAGGAGAGATGAATTCACTCACAGCAACCAGGGAACTTTATGTAGAGTATTAGGAAGAGACAGTGATGGTCTAGCACTTATCCACAGGATAGGTGGATGATTATGTTGCAAACCATCTGTGGGTGTTATGAATTGGAGAAAAGAAAGGTTTTGAGGGAGAGGCAGAGCAGCAGTGAGAACGGATTTTTTTTCCAGTTGACAGGAAGAAGGATGGTCCTAATTCATCTGGTGACACTGCCTCACAGGTACAGGCCAGTGCTATCCCCAGGATCAGTGAGCCTTTTTAATGTATCTGCTGTTAACAGTGCCATTGTGGTCTGCAGCCTCTGCCTGCAGCCAGGGACAGTGCTACCACTAGGCAAACTTGGCAGCCGTCTAGGGTGCAGCCAAGGTCAGGACCACCGATATGGAAGTACAGCTGGCTCTTCTGCAACATTAGTTATTTTTTCCATGGGCCCCATCAGTTCACCAAAGGGGCCCAGGAGGCAAGGAGCAGTGAGGGACTCTTTTTTTTTTTTTTTTACGCGCAGGCAGCTAAAGCCGTGGCTGCTCGCAGCCTTTCACTAGCAGAGTGATTATTTTACTGGTGGATTGATTATCCCTCACACAGCTGTGAAGGGAGAAAGGCAAAGCTGTAGCCAGGCAGCTGAAGATGATTCAATAGAAAAGTGACTGAGGGCACAGGCAGCAATGGGAACCCGGTGCACAGGCAAGCTCACATTTCTTTTTTCTGAAGCACAGACAGAGATACAGCCATACACTCTCTACAGACAGACATACAGCACCTCCTGTACTGTGTGATCGTCAGATGATGATCTCCGTGAGGAGGAGTAAATACCTCCAGAGCTCAGCACAGATGGACAGTATAGATGCTATGGTACAGAGCAGGGGCGGACTGACCATTTGGAAACTCGGGCACTGCTCGGGGGCCCAGGGTCAGTAGGGGGCCCCATGAGATGCCCCTGGTACCTTTTTCATAGACTTTTTTTGAGTTTGGGCAAGGACACAGGGGCCCCATGATCCCCTATTGCCCGGGGACCCCATGAGTTGTCAGTTCGCCCCTGGTACAGAGAAACATCCCGCTATCCTTCCTGTTGCTGAAACAGGAGAGAGTGACATCATAAGTGTTTCTTTAGGCAGTAACCATTTTCCAGTACTATCTTCTGATACCTCTACACACACGATCTATCATCCTGATCCCCCTAACCCTGCAGTCCATCATCAGCAGGCCAAACTCCTTTTTGAGAACTCAGAACCTACCAAGCACCAGAGAATCCGGACTTTAGATAAGAAATATTACTGTCCCAAGTGTGGGAAATGTTTCATCTAACGGTTAAACCTTTCTAAGCACAAAAAGATACATATAACCGAGAAGCTGTTCTTCTGTTCAGAATGTGGGAAGGCTTTTATCCAGAGATCCCAACTCATTATGCACCACTCACACAGGGGAGAAGCCTTATTCCTGTGCCGAATGCGGAAAATGTTTTTCCTGGAAGTTTCTGCTCATCAGACATGAACGGGTCCACATGGAAGAGAAACCGTTCTCATGTTTAGAGTACCGGAAATAGTTTGTGGAGAAATCACACCTCGTGTACCACGAGAAGTCTCACACCACCAACAAGTCGTTTTCCTGCCTCATGTGCAGGACACGCTTCATCCTGAGAGCCCAACTTATGTCACACAAAAGAACTCACACCATCAAGAAGCTGTTTACCTGTTCGGAGTGTGGGAAGGACTTCAGGCAGAAGTCAGAACTCGCTAGGCACCAAAGAATCCACACAGCTGAGAAGCCATCCTCCTGCTCTCTAGCTCCTTTGTCACCTCCTCCTATGCTAGCCTCCAGGATTTCTCCAGAGCTGCTCCCATTCTCCGGCACTCTCTTCCCCAATGTGTCCAACTGTCTCCTACCCTGTCCACATTTAGAAGATCCCTAAAAACTCAGAGAGGGCTATCCTGCCCCCAACTGGCAATTGTACATGTATTTTCTCCATCAGCCCATCCCCCACAGTTATTACTTTTTGTATCAATTGACCCTCCCACTTAGATTGTAAGCTCTAACGATCCCTCTGATCCCTTCTGTATCGAATTGTATTGTAATTGTACTGTCTGCCCTTATGTTGTAATGCGCAGTGTAAAAAATTGGCGCTACATAAATCCTGTATAATAATAATAATGATGATCATATAAGCACAGTGAGATGCTTCCTGTTAGTTCTTACTTACATTTGTGTTTGAGGGACATTAAAGATGTATTGTGTAACCCCCCCCACCCATTGCCGTACTATGGTGGTAGTGTTTTTGCAGCAAGTGTATAAATAAGTGTGTAAATAAGAACTAACAGGAAGCATCACATTGAGTGTGTGTAAATCTGGCAGGCTGACCGTTGGGTGGCAATAATCCGATAGCTGTGCAGCCTCCAGATCGCTTCCACACCGCTCGTGTGCCCTGCCATACTTCCCAGGCTCCGTGATCCCATCAGTGGATCTGGTACCTGCAAGGTGGGTGCCATCAGTAGAAAGGAGGGAGATCAGTGAACACCTGTTCACTGATCCACCCTTCCTGTTAATAACCAAGAAGCAAATTGTAAAATGTCACTTCTGAATCCTGGTGTCACTATCCCAATCAGGATTGAATGAAGTTAGCTGGAGAACAAGCCACCTCCTGCAAATGCCAGCCAATCCTTTCCAAGTTCCCCAGTCAGTCTCCACACAGATCTAACATTGGTAAGGATTAGCTCCACGTGGAGTTGTTTTTTGAAGTTTTTTTTTTTTTTGGGTGGTGCAAGTAGCTGGTCTTTCCTGGGTTGCAAAATAATTTAGCACTTGCCCTGCCTGCAGCACACCAGCAGTGGTTAAAATGCCCACTATTTGGTTACCATATCAATAATGAAACACATGACTGCACTACACAGTTTGAAGAGAGGATTACCTCAATGTGTCCAGTCAACAGCATGCCTCCTACTCCTTTTTCCTTACTTTCTGCATCCCCCTTCCACCCACAACATTCTCTTTCTGCATCCAAGGTTTCTAGTTTCAGTAAGAGAAGTCTCACAAAGGGTTTCAGAGGTTTAGAATATGCCATGTCAAATGCGGAAGAGGGACAAGGGACAACACCAAGGAGGGTAAAGTTAAGGCTTTAACCTCTGAAAAATTCAGGCAACCATCCCTAGCAGCATTCTTCCCAAGGAAGGTGTGTCTATTGCAGCTGTTAGAGCCTCAACTTACCAACATACATGGTGTCTTAATGCCATCTTGACAAAACTGTTGGCTTTGCAGCTTCTCCTATTCTTGTTCTTGATATCAGCCCCCTTCCAAGGGTTTATGACCTGTGCTAAAAGTGGCTGGTACCCAGATTCCATTATTTTGCCTAGAAGTCTGTTCTTGCCTTCAACCAGCATGCAAAATGAAATGTCCCTTTGTCACTGGACCACAGTGTTAGCAGCAGGGCAAACATGACCCTGGACATGTATTCCATTAAGCATGGGCAGAGATGATACATAATTTTCATGGCAGCTGCTGGATATGGTAGGAATGCCTTGTGTCTTGTCCAAAGTTGACAATGCAGTCTCCTGTAATCCTTCCTCCTCATTGGCCTTATCCTTCAAATCCTTGAAACCAGCAAACCCTCCCATATTCCCAAGTGCATATGCCATATTCCAAGCTAATCACTGCCATGCCGTGTTTTTACAATTTGCATACCTATGGTACAAGAACTGGAAGAAATGCAGTGCTAACATTCATTGCCTGCCCACCACCTTATCTATCAAGGGAAAGAGCGGTAGACCAAATGATAGAAGAGTCCAAATGAATGTATTGGTTTGCAATTTGAAAAAATCCAGTGCATTTCAGGGGCCACAAAAAAATCATCAGGGCTACACAAAACACATTATAATATAAATGTAGATGTGATTGGTATAAGCATAAGTTTGATAACATGAAAGGTCATGGGTAGCATACAAATATACTGTACATACATGAATAGGAAAGATGGTGCTGTTATGCAGCTGAAAACCAGAAGAATCACAAACCAGGATATTGTTCAGGGATGCTTCAGAATGTTTGATTTCAGAAATAGTGAAGATGGTTGTGATTATTTGATCTGTCTATTTTCTTTTGTAACCTACTGGGTACCCACTGGAGAGTAGCCATGTCTGTTGTGAGCAGCCTAATCCAAGCCAGTGAGCTCTCCAAATGTTTTTTTCTCTCAAAATAATTTGTATGAATGCACATAATAGTTTCAGTGCCTCTTGGATGTTTTTTTTTCTTCAACCCCCCTAATCTTTGACATCCTAAACATTGTCCATTCGACAGATGCAGCAGCATCATTCTATCAGGATATTCTGTATGATTATAGTACAAGAACAGGCTGTGGGGATATGAAGTTTTGTTCATACATTTAGTAGCTATATTGCCACTGTTGCTAAATGTGACAGTTTTCCACTCAGCGCTCCTATTTGCTAAGAAGCCAGTAGCCACTGGCATCCCAGAAACAAGTGATGCATCCCCAGCCCATTCATCTGCTGAGATTCCAAGTAGGCACATAAATGTACACAAAGAAGCAGGGATGCTGGCTGACATCATGGCCAGTGATGGTTAATGACATCAGCCAACAACACCACCCTTTGTTTACAATCAAGGTGTTTGCCTGGAGATATGTCAGTTATGGCTGGCAGTGCAATAGGAGCAATGTGTCGGCAGGTTGGAGTTTATGTTTCAGCTGACATTTTTCATTGTAACTGACAATAAGTCTACATCACTGGATGACATGATTGACATGTACTCTTTCATATAGGGAAGGTGGGGGATATCTGAACACCCCTTATCTTAAAGCAGGCCTCCAGATTTGGATAAGCCCTCTCACACAGACCCTCACATCTACTTTTTTGTTACTTTTTTGTTGGCATGATGTCCCTCTTTAACCAATTCAATACCGGGCAATTTTACACCTTCCTGCCCAGGCCATTTTTCAGGTTTCAGCGCTCTCACACTTTGAATGACAATTGCACGGTCATACAACATTGTACCCAAACTAAAATTTTATCATTTTCTTCACACAACTAGAGCTTTCTTTTGGTGGTATTTAATCATCACTGGGTTTTTATTTTTTGCTAAATTAACAAAAAAAGACCAAAAATTTTGTAAAAAAACACGTTTTTCTTTGTTTCTGTTATAAAAGTTTGCAAATAAATAATTGTTCTTCATAAATTTAGGCCAAGATGTATTCTACTACATGTCTTTGGTGAAAATAACCCAAATTAGGATGTATTTTTTAGTTTGTAGGAAAGTTATAGAGTTCACAAACTATGGTATAGATCTGAATATTGATCAATCCTGAAGTACTGACAGCCAATCTAATTTCTTGAGGTCCAAGAATGTCAGAATAGTACAGATATCCCCCAAATGACCCCTTTTTGCAAAGTAGACAGTCCAACGTACTTCATAAGAGGCATGGTGAGTTTTTTGAAGTTGTAATTTTTTTGTCATTTTTTGGAAAATGAAAAAATAAAAAAAATTATTTTCACTATTTTTTGTTTACATACTGTCACCAGTGCAGTACAGCATCATCATATAACTGGCATGCGGTGATCAGGGACACTGACTGGTGACAGTGTGAAAAAAAAAAAATATATATATATATATATTTATTTTTTTTTTATTACATTTTTTTTTTTTTTAAGATTTTTTTTTCATATTTCACTATGTCCAAAGTAGTACAAATAGAGCTTTCTTTTTGTGGTATTTATTCACCTCTGGGGTTTTTATTTTTTGCGCTATAAACAAAAAAACTGAAAATGTTGAAAAAAAACTATTTTTTTTCATTTTTGATATAAAAAAATCCAATAAACTCAAATTTCATCATAAATTTAGGCCAAAATGTTTTTTGCTGTATGTCTTTGGTGAAAAAAAAATCCCAATAGGAGTATAATAATTGGTTTGTGTGAAAGTTATAGCGTCTACAAATGGCGGTATAGATATTGGAATTTACGCAATTTGTTGGTATATGGCACTGTGCTAGTTTAACTGACAATTGCACGGTCATGCAATACTGTACGTGTATTAAATTTATGTCCTTTTTTTCCACACAAATTTTGAAAAATATTTTCTCATTTCTGTCATAAAAAATATCCAATAAACTCAAAATTTGTCATAAATTTAGGACAAAATGTATTTTGCTACATGTCTTTGGTAAATAAAAATCCCAATAACTGCCTATTAATTGGTTTGTGTGAAAGTTATAGCCTACAAACTATGGTATAGATACTGGAATTTACACAACTTTTACTTTCTGATTGCCTATCACATTTCTTGAGGTGCTAAAATGCCAGGGCAGTACAAACACCCTCGAATGACCCCTTTTTGGAAAGTAGACACACTAAGTTACCTGCTGAGAGGCATGTTGAGTTCATGGAAGATTTATTTTTTTTTACACAATGTTTTGGAAAATTAGTTGTCACTTTAATGATATATTGCTCACACAAGCCATGGGTATATGTGTGATTACACCCCAAAATACATTCTGCTACTTCTACCAAGTATGGGGATACCACATGTGTGAGACTTTTGGAAGCCTAGCCACATACAGGAGCCTGAAATCCAATGACCACTTTGAAAGCCTGAAGGTGCTTAACTTCCGCATTTTACTTCCTCACTACCTATCACAGTCTCAGAAGGCCAGGATAGCACACCCCCCCCCCATGACCTCTTTTTAGAAAGTAGACACCCCAAGGAATTTAAAATGAGGCATGGTGAATATTTTGCATATCTCATTTTTCACACAAGGTTTTGAAAAAAAAAATGTTTTTGTTTTCTTTCTTAATTTTCCAGCAACTTGTGGCAACAAACAAGATATGCAAAATACTCACCATGCTTCTTATCAAATTCTTCGGGGTGTCTACTTTCCAAAAAGGAGTTATTTGGGGGGGGGGGGTTATACTATCCTGGCATTTCAGGGCCCCTGAAACTGTGATAGGTAATCAGGAAGTGTAATGAGGAAATAAGGTTCTATAAAAGCCTGAAGGTGCTTATTGGATTTTAGGGTCCTGCACGTGGCTAGACTGCCAAAAAGTCTTTCACATGTGAGATCCTCATACTCGGGAGACGTAGCAGAATGCATTTTGGGTAGTAATTACACATATACCCATGGCATGTGTGAGCAATATATCATTTAAGCTCAGCAAATAGTTTGGGGTGTCTACTTTCCAAAAAGGGTCATGGGGGGGTGCATTTTATGCCCAGCATTAGAAAGAAGTTTATGCCACACATCACTTATTCTTCTAGCAACCTGAGGACCAAGCCTATTTCTGACACTTTTTGTTCACATGAAAAAATCTATTTTTTGCTAGAAAATTACTTTGAACCCAAAACATTATATATTTTTTAAAGCAGACAACATAGCGAATAAAATGGTGGGTGCTGAAATTTTTAATGTCACATAGTACTTGTGCAACAATTTTTCAAACACAAATTTTTTTTTAAAATGCACTTTTTTTACTTTTATTGCACAAACACAATATATTGGGCAATTGTTTGGTAAAATATAAAAGACAACAGTATGTCAAGTAAATAGATACCAAACATGACATGCTTTAAAACTTTGCACGCCCCGTGCAATGGCGACAAACTGCAGACATTTTTAATATCCATATGCAAAGCTTTAAAAGCCTTTACAGGCTAATATTTTAGATTTACACAGGAGGTCTAGTGCTAGAATTACTGCCCCTGATCTGATGTTCACGGTGAAACCTCACATGCATGGTGCAACCGCTGTTTACAAAAGGCACTGGGTCAATGCTTGAGCACACAATTGTGCATGTGCGTGCGGGGGGGGGTTCAAGTGTGTGGGGTTTTTTAGGTTTTTTTTAAATTATTTTTACACTGTCCCTTTCATTTTTTTTATCAATTGGGGGGCTATCAGGGGGTTAAATGTGACCTAGCTGTGATTTACCGTAATTGTGTATTGCTTTTACTCATGTGGATCTGATTTCTTCTCTCAGAGACGGATTGTGCCTGGGAAGATAAGATTGCATCATTTCCTGTACCTGTGTAAATGTAAACACAGGTACAGGAAGATGTCTGATAGGGCAGGAATCAGTCAGCAGATCCAGGCCGAACATCACTGGCCTGAGAAAAAGAGAAAAACACTAGGTGACAGATAAGTGCCTAAAGTAGGTGCCCGTTGGCTGGAAAAACGACAACCCTTTTGTAACACCACATGAAAACTCTTATCCATATATAGGATAGGTAGATTCTGTTTGATAATTTGTATTATTTTATTATATTTGTTAGAAAAAGTAGTAAGAAAAGTGACTGAACTATTGTTACCCCGATGACATTTCTGCTATACCAGATCAGTCAAAAGTTCCTTTCAGTTCCTAATCTGGCTTTGCTCAAACCTTGTTGTATAACATCCTTATCATAGCTCTTATCAGGTAAATATCATATGATGTTACTACATTCTTTCTCAAAGGCTTGCTCTGTAGAGAAGCTGCGTCTGGTTTGGATAAATTCATCATAGGGAATGGCACTGATGGTGTGGGATGGATGACAGCTGGTAGCATATAAAGTAGTATTAGCTGAGCATGGCTTTCTGTAAGTGTGGGTGGTAACAATACCTGAAATTGAGTCCCCACATAAGGTAACATCCAAAAGTATACAGTATGCTTGTATTATTAGCTTGCATAGAAAAATGTAAATTCAAATGATTCTTATTAATACACACCACAAATCCATTTAAGTCAGAAATATCACCATCTCACACCATCAGGAGATCGTCTATGAGGGCGACCATACCACATAATATGCGATGCAAACTGGTTGTCTATGGAAGAAAGGAGAAACAACTCCTCCCACCATCCCTTATAAAGGTTTGCCATGGAGGGAGAGAATCAGGCCCCCATGGATGCACCACAGCACTGGATATATTAACTGCCATCTAAGAAGAAGTAATTGTGTGTGAGTAGGAATTCCACACTCAACACAATATACTCTTGAAGTTCAGTGGCATATGAGTTATACCGTTGAAGATGGTATTTGACAGCCTGTAGTCCAGTGCCATGGAGAATCGAGGAATAAAGGGCCTTAGCATCCAAAATAACCCATAGATATGTAGATGACCATTTAATCAGTTGGAAATTAGATATAATTGTATGAGTATCCTGTATATAACCCGGCAAACTAAGGACTAATGGCTGAAGGTGTCTATCTACCCACTCCCCCAATCTTTCCAAAATGGAATCAATCACAGCTACAATTGGATGGCCCGATTTGTGGATCTTGGGAAGGTGGTGAAAATCCTGTATCACCAGATTGTCTACACACAGATATTCAGCTGTTTTGGGAGACAAAACTCCCATATCTTTACCTAACTGGAGGTGTTTTATAAGAGCAGATTGAAAAATTCTAGTAGGATTACTAGATAAAGGTCAATAAGTTGTGGTGTCACTCAATTGTTAGCTTTCAATTTATATAATTTCTCTGTCAATACAACAACAGAATAAGTAAGGTTTGCATGCACACAGCTTTTCAACATGTATCCTTGAACATTATTGCAATTAACTCTTCAGTGATATCATAAACATTAGATCTTTACTGCAATTGAACAAAAAATTCTGCAGAAACCCTTAGCAAATGCTAGTGATCTCTTTCTTCCTTAATTATGTAATGTTTAATTTTGGCATCTCTTTTGTCAGTGAAGGTTGGATTACATTTCACATTCTTTATACACCTCTGCAACTGGGGGAATTGGCCTATGGTAGCGTTTTCACCCCCCCTCCCACCCAGCTTCACATAATTCACTTAATTACCTACATCACCATCATCGCATTCCCCCCACTCTCATCTTACTTACACTGCACACTATTCATCCGTATACATTTCTCAAGCCTTAGCCCCCCAAATCCACTATCCATATCTCTCAATGCTGTCCCCTCTCCTACACGCAAATCCAGTTGTCTTCTCCACTCTGCACTGATAATAACAGCTAATACACTACAGTCCTACAATCATAATTTTACCCAGTTCCAATAATCCCCACCCCCGCAACCCAGCTTCTTTTGCCATGTTGGACTCACTTAGCAGCAATATCAGCTCTTGGAGCTCGAGTTTTACAGCCTGCACTGGTCCAGAGCTCATGGGACCCATGGAGTCTCTTTTCTTCTCTGAAAGGCAGTATTTGGGGTCCCAGAGGAGCAGGGAAGTTGCTAAAGTTAGAGGAGAGGCTTGAAAGAATGATTGTCTCTCAAGCTCACTTTTCACTTTTTGAAGTATTGACCTTTGCTGCTGCACATCCCACAGATCCCCTACTAC
Source organism: Staurois parvus (assembly GCF_062004578.1). Lineage (NCBI taxonomy): Eukaryota > Metazoa > Chordata > Amphibia > Anura > Ranidae > Staurois > Staurois parvus. The sequence goes on from NW_028317951.1 coordinate 10,352,240, forward strand.
AACGCCTGGCAAAAAGTATGGAATCACCACTCTTGGAAAATGTTCATTCAATTGTTTAATTGTGTAGAAAAAAAATAATCACAGACATGCCTCAAAACTATTATCATTTAACATTCTATCCTTCTTGCTTTAAGAAACACTTAAAAAATAAAAAAGAAAGAAAACTGTAGTCAGTTGCAACTGTTTTTGCAGATCAGGCAGAAGAAAAAAATCTGGAATCACTCAATTCTGAGGAAAATTTTATGGAATCATGAAAAAACACTACAGTACACCACTAATACAGGTGAAACTCGAAAAATTAGAATATCGTGCAAAAGTTCATTTATTTCAGTAATGCAAGTTAAAAGGTGAAACTAATATATGAGATAGACTCATTACATGCAAAGCAAGATAGTTCAAGCCGTGATTTGTCATAATTGTGAAGATTATGGCTTACAGCTCATGAAAACCCCAAATCCACAATCTCAGAAAATTAGAATATTACATGCAATCAATAAAACAAGGATTGTACATAGAACAATATCGGACCTCTGAAAAGTATAGGCATGCATATGTACTCAGTACTTGGTTTGGGCCCCTTTTGCAGCAATTACTGCCTCAATGCGGCGTGGCATGGAAGCTATCAGCCTGCGGCACTGCTGAGGTCTTATGGAAGACCAGGATGCTTCAATAGCGGCCATTCAGCTCTTCTGCATTGTTCGGTCTCATGTCTCTCATTTTTCTCTTGGCAATGCCCCATAGATTCTCTATGGGGTTCAGGTCAGGCAGGTTTGCTGGCCAATCAAGCACAGTAATCCCACGGTCATTGAACCAGTTTTTGGTGCTTTTGGCAGTGTGGGCAGGTGCCAAGTCCTGCTGGAAAAGGAAGTCAGCATCCCCATAAAGCTCGTCTGCGGAAGGAAGCATGAAGTGCTCCAGAATCTCCTGGTAGACGGCTGCGTTGACCCTGGACTTAATGAAGCACAGTCGACCAACACCAGCAGATGACATGGCTCCCCAAATCAACACAGACTGTGGAAACTTCACACTGGACTTCAAGCATCTTGCAGTGTGTGCCTCTCCATTCTTCTTCCATAATCTGGGTCTTTGGTTTCCAAATGAGATGCAAAAGGTGCTTTCATCAGAAAAGAGGACTTTGGACCACTGAGCAACAGATCAGGTCTGTTTTTCTTTAGCCCAGGTAAGACATTTCTTGTTCAGGAGCAGCTTGACAAGAGAAATACGACATTTGAAGCCCATGTCCACAATCCGTCTGTGTGTGGTGGCTCTTGATGCACTGACTCCAGCCTCAGTCCACTCCTTGTGAAAGTCCCCAACACTTTTGAATAGCCTTTTCCTGACAATCCTCTCCAGGCTGCGGTCATCCCTGCTGCTTGTGCACCTTTTTCTTCCACACTTTTGCCTTCCACATAACTTTCTATTAATGTGCTTTGATACAGCACTTTGGGAACATCCAACTTATTTTTCAATTACCTTTTGAGGCTTTCCCTCCTTATGGAGGGTGTCAATGATGGTTTTCTGCACAACTGTCAGGTCAGCAGTCTTTCCCAAAGACTTTCCCTGAAAACAGTGCAGCGCCATGAATAAATGAAATAATGTCCTGTGACCGTCAAACATTGCTAATACCATATAGCTAGTAGCTTCAAGGTTAAAATAGATCAATCATACATTAAACATGCAATAATAAAAAAGTGACAAGGTGCCAAGATGTATAAAAATTTCAAATAATTGATAGCAGATGTAACTGTTATAACATCCCAGTGTGAGCTGGTGGTAATTCGGTGATAGGCGATAGATGGTAAGAGTGCGTATTCACATGAAGCGCAATCTTAATGCGCATTGATCAGATATAAAGGTCTCCTTTAGGGTACAGCTTGGGGTAGAATTCCCTCCTCTGTGGATAGGTATTGAAGATGTCACTCAGAGGGGTCTGGTCATAGGCTTCCCTCTCAGGGTCCGGATAGGTCACCTGGGGTCCTGGGATGAAGTTCAATTGCTCGATGTGGAGCAAAAAACAAAAGTGACCATAGTGTAGTATGTTGATGGTGTTTATTAAATCACAGACAGTAAGCCGTATCACTTGCGCATGCGCAGTTGTGTGTCTTTGACAGCAAGATGGCGCCCTCTGATTAATGTGCGCATCGCGGCTATAAATATCTTTGATTCTGACGTCCAGCTACCTTTGGCAACACCCCTACTGATGACGTATGTGGATACAAAACGCGTCTAGGAGGAACCTTTGTACGCCATGGTGTCACGCCGCCGGATCGTGGTGGTCCAGCGGCCATCATAACAAACCAGCTGGTTAGTGTTACTTACATCTGAAAGTGTTATAGCAGTCTGTGTGCTGCTATCATCTATATTGTGACCATTTTTACTACTCTGGTGCTCTGTCTTACTGTCTGTGATTTAATAAACACCATCAACATACTACACTATGGGCACTTTTGTTTTTTGCTCCACATCGAGAAATTGAACTTCATCCCAGGACCCCAGGTGACCTATCCGGACCCTGAGAGGGAAGCCTATGACCAGACCCCTCTGAGTGACATCTTCAATACCTATCCACAGAGGAGGGAATTCTACCCCATGCTGTACCCTAAGGGAGACCTTTATATCTGATCAATGCGCATTAAGATTGTGCTTCAGGTGAGTGCGCACTCTTACCATCTGTCGCCTATCAGCATATTACCACCAGCTCACACTGGGATGTTATAACAGTTACATCTGCTATCAATTATTTGAACTTTTTATACCACTTGGCACCTTGTCACTTGTTTATTATTGCATGCTTAATGTATGATTGATCTATTTTAACCTTGAAGCTACTAGCTATATGTTATTAGCAATATTTGATGGTCACAAGACATTATTTAATTTATTCATAGCGCTGCACTGTTTTCACTTTTTATTATTCTTTGACATTATACAGTATGTCTTTCTTGAAGGAAAGTTTTCACGGCTTTTGCCCTATGTCAAGATACATTATCATCCTGAAAAATTGTCATCATCACCAAATATCCTTTTAATTGATGGAATGGAAAAAAGTGTCCAAAATATAAACTTGTGCATCTATTGAAGATTTAATGACTGTCATCTCCCCCATACCTTTACCTGATGAGCAACCCCATATCATCGATGATTGTGGAAATTTGCATGTTTTCTTCAGGCAGTTGACGTTATACATTTCATTGGAACGGCACCAAACAAAAGTTCCAGCATCATCTCCTTGCCCTATGCAGATTCATGATTCATCACTGAATATCACTTTCATCCAGTCATCCACAGTCCAGGATTGCTTTTCTTTAGCCCACTGTAACCTTTTATTTCTGTTAGGTGTTAAAAAAAAATTTTTGTTAGGCTTTTTCTGTATGTAAATCCCATTTATTTTAGGTGATGTCTTACAGTTTGGTCACAGACATTGAGTCCAGTTTCTGCCCATTTGTTGCTCATTTGTTTTGTTGTGCATTTTCTGTTTTCAAGGCATATTGCTTTGCCGTCTTGCTTGGTCTACCGATATGATTCCCTTTTACGATTGTCCCATTTAATTTGTACTTGGTCCAGATTTTAGACAAAGCTGACTGGGAACAACCAACATCTTTTCCAGCATTCCGTGATGATTTACCTTCTTGAAGAAGTTTTATAATCCTTTGTTTCAAATTACATCTCTTGTGTTGGAGCCATGATTCATGTCAATCAGCTTGGTGCAACAGCTCCCCAAGGTATGCAAGCACTCTTTTTTAACTGCAGACTAATTAGCAGATGTAATCTGATGCAGATGGTTGTTTTAGAACTGTAAAGTACATGGTGATTCTATAATATTATCAAAATTGAGTGATTCCATTTTTTTCCTCTGCTTGATCTGCAAAACAATTGCAACTGACTACAGTTTTCTTTTTTAATTTTTTAAGTGTTTCTTAAAGCCAGAAGGTTGGAATGTTAAATGAAAATAGTTTTAAAGCATGTCTGTGATTGTTTATATTTCTACACAATTCAACAACTGAATTAACATTTTCCAAGAGTGATGATTCCATACTTTTTGCCAGGGGTTGTAGCAAAGCAGCAGTCACAGGATCTGTGGAGTGGAAGGTAAGTCATTGATCAATGCAGACTATGATGCTGGAGCTGTGGGAAATGACCTTGTGAATGCTGTATTGAGTACAGGCTTGGCTTCCTGTTGAAGCTGCATTCAAGTTAAGATTCTACCGTCTTCACATCAATTCCACATCCTGCAAAACTGCTACCTCTCCTGTCACTATTCACTCACCCTCCTCCCTCTTATTGCCCTGTGTCCCCCTCATGTCAACCTGCACCCACCATTTACTCCCTACTAACCCATAACCCCACTCCTGTCACCATACATCCACCCCACTACCTCTGTACACCCTGAATTCCCTATAAATCTCCCTGAACCTACCTTTACCTTTTTACCCTGAAAACTCTCCTCTCACCCTGCAGTTACCATTCTCTTCTGCTAAACCTGAATCCCCTTCTATTCAATTCGAACTTACTCTCACTCTGCACCCACACTCCTCTCTCTGCTAACCCTTAACCCCCTACTGTCATCTTGCAGTCAACCTTCTCCCTCTACTAACCTTGAACCCTCATCCTTTCACTGTGGACCCATACTCCTGTCATTCAGAAGCCACCCTCCTACCTCCACACACCCTGAATCTCCTTCATATTAGCCTATCCTATCATCACATATCTGTTGACACACAGGGGTCCTGTGTGGCTCTGAAACATTGCACTTTCATTCCCATCCTCCCTCTGCTTACATTTAACCCCTGAACCCCTCTCTCGTCAGCCTGCATCCATCCTATTCCATTTTCTATTTCTTCCAATGCCCCCTCTTTTATCCCTGCACCCAACTTCCTCCTTTCACATGGCCACCCCTATTTTTACCTGCCTACCTTCATACCATGTATCTTCAACTCCTTCCTGTCAACTGATCATACCTCGATCTGTCACACTGCATCCACCCTTCTCCTTATCTTCTCCATAAATATCCACCCTCTGCCTACCCTAAACTCTCTTATGCTCATCAACCCACACCTCTTCCTGTTACCCTTTACTCGCCCTCCTTCTTCTCCTTACCTTTAACCCTCCTCCTGTCACCTGCACCAATCCATCTCTATTTATTGTGCTCCACCCTTTTGCTGTGTGTTTCCGTGACACCCAGTGTAATAGGTGTGCAAGGGTGGATCCATATTCGCCCTAATGCAGCTTCACCAGCCTTCCCATTACCTATAGGTATGTACTGCAAATTTTGCCAAAATTAAAATGGAACTAATTTCTGCTGTATGCAGGTTGGCTGTCATCATAATGTGGAAGTATGTATAGCATTCTTGCATAATATGACACACCTACCTGTCAAAGTTACACTCTTCCAGCCGGCATCCTTCAATGCTTCTCTTTGGCCTCTTTGGCAGCTTCTCTTTAGGACACAAAACACCTAGGCCACAAAGGAGTACACACTGTTGGTCCTTATTAGGATAGAGATGCAGATGCCCTTTTCAGTTGCAATGATGAATACTGACATTATAATCTTATTATTATATTTATTTTCAACTTTGCATACTACATACTATGTTACATTTTAGATTCGTTGTACTATCCCCAACTATTTCCCTTCTGGTATTGGCACAGTTTTTCTTGTATATATAAGTATTTAAATTAATAAAATAAACCAATTTTCTGTGCAAGTGATCACAATATTTGTGGCAACCCACAACATAAACTCCTGTGAAAATTCACCAAAACAGCTCAAACTTCCATTTTAAAATAGAAGTGCAAGATTAAAAAAAAAATCTATATATATATACTCACCTAGGTGGATGCACCATCAGTCTGATGCTGCATCTGTCCCCAGCTGCCTCTAAGACTAAGAACTCTAAGTTCTCTGTCTTCAGTGAGCAGAGAGACAGTGACTGTCAGCAATGAAACCTAAAAGGGGTTCTATTACTCCACTACCCGCAGAAAAAGTTTGGGATTTACTTACACTTTAAATTTGCCTATACCAACAGAATAAGATACATCCAAAGCTCTTTTTGAAAATGTAGGATTTATTTTTGCAAACCTATACATCAATATGTATAAATATTAGAGTCTCTGAGATGTAAAAATATACTTGACATGCATCAAAATATGTAATATTGTGCATTCATCACAATGAAAATTCACTATTAATAATACATGTACTACTACATACCCTAAGACAATCTAAAATCTTAGAATACAAGGAAATCTGAATTCATACATAGATAAGCTTCAATCACCTGAGACGAGATCCCTTGATACAGCTGTCAGGAAAAGTGACACTCTGGAAGTAATTTTGTTAATTATAAATGAATAAACGTCTGACATAATGTTACATGAGTTCATTTCGTCCACTGGCAAAACAGCTCTAAATTTTCAGATCTTTTTCTTGAAACAAGATATTTGAGTTGCATTGTTTAACCAGGATGTTTCATTATAGAATATTTAATTATTTGACAGCCAGTCCTCAGCTTCCATAACCACTGCTCCATGCTTAATGTAATTCCATCTTGACTTGTATGGGTTTAGTATTCAGCCCTTAACTTGGAAAGCAGCTGGCAAAGGATGGAAGTTGATTCTCTGATGGGTATGGTCTATCAGGGTGCATCTTTTTAAAGGCACAACTCTTACGCCACAACAGGAATTTTTTTGTTTGACATCTAAAGGCCCATGCACACTGGCCTGAACATCACCTGAAATCAGCTGGTACATTAGAAATCGTCCGACATTCGGACCATGTGTACAGGTCCTTGTCCAACAGAAGCTGATCTCATGACCAGCTTCTGTTGAATGAGCATTCTGGAAAGCCAGCAGCCAATCAGCATCTGATCAGCGCTCTCAGCCAATGGCTCTGAGCGCTTGCTCGTATGTTCTAGTGGGGGACACAGTAGCACAGTGGGGAAATTGCTGTAACTAACATTGCATAGTTAGTACAGAGACCTCCTCATTTCTTTTCATTCTCCAGCTGGGTTGAAGTTAAAAAACCTACTGTGTGTACCAGGCATTGCACATTCCAAGGGTTTAGTGGAAAAATCTTTGTCTTTGAATGCCCAGTTTTGCCTCAGGTCTGATGCAAGGTTGTTCATAATGCAATATAAAGTGGCAATATAACAGCAACTGTGTTATACCTGCAGCAGGTAGATGGACTTTGGAACTCAGGTGCATGTGGGTTCACTAAATATATCAGAAATTCTTGGGTAATTCTATTTTGTAAAAAGATGAATCCACACTCCAAATAAGAACCATTTTTAGGTGCTCAATCCGAAGAATGATGATGAAACAGGATACAAATAAAAAGCCAAATGAATGTGATATGTGCACTAAAAGAAGATTTAAATCCTAAAAACAAAACATTCCCAGCAGGTAGTATTTTATGGTAGTAGAGACTTTATTAGCAAAAAACACTTACCTGCTAGCAATTGTTTTTATTGGTACACAAAATATGGAACATATAGACCCTGGGTTGGAGCCAGATGCTATGAAATAGTGATAAATGTTATTAATAAATTCATAACAAACATGGCTGAATAATTTGCATATGGGTTTTATTACCATTCCTAAGAAGACAAAATATACGAATATAAAAAATTGTTTATTCAAGAAATTCTGAAAAGAACAAAGTGTTCTATCAAAATTGCTGTAACCCATTGAAACAAAGTCAGGCCAGTAAAATATGTACTGTATTCTGATTCCTCTATGGGTATTATACAACAAACTGCTGTATCTGCTAGAACCAGTTCCAGGGGAACTGATAAATCAATGCTATGTATGAATAAAAGTTGCATTTTAGGGCTTAGTGGGTTCTGTGCATTGAGAGATTGATGCACAGCTCTCGCATTGATTTATCAGTTGTGATTCCCACACAGTAGCTGGTAATTAATTTGGCTCTGGATAGTCAGGTGAATTTATTGGTTCGCCAGTTCTAGGAGAAGAAAATTGCACATATCACAGATTTTAAGTAATTGACCTTATTTATATTTATTAAGGGGTTTGTCAAACATTACCATTCACTTAGGCAAAACAAAATCCTACTACCCCCAAAAAAATAAACTAAACTTAAAAAAAAAATCCTGACTGAGATTTAAATTTCAAATATGGCATTTTCTAACATTTTACAGTTAGATAAATTCCAATGGCTGCTTAATACAGTAAACAGAGATGTGAAGCACAGCAGGATGTGTTAGCTTCTAGTCATGGTTTTAGTTACAAGGGCAAGAAACCTAATGACATATTGAGCCTCAATGATTTTTTTGTTAAAGGATCATCCCTGATCAATATGGTGCAAAAACCTTTGAAATGCCTTAGATTTCTTTTGATATACAGTATGTCCAGTAAAGACTTATTGCACATACAAACACTACAGTCAGAAGGTTTTCATTTTTTTTTTTGAGCAGTCGAAAGGCTAAGGTTCCTCAAAAGGATGAATACTCCTTTTTGATGCAATGAGAGAATTGCTCTTCTTGGCAGATATATAAGCAGCCTTTATGGACTCAGAGTTAGGATATATTTTCTCATTTATACATTTTTTTGCACCAGTGGACCACTTAAACAGAATAGGTAATCAAAGGGATAATACAACAGGGAGTAACTGTAACTTGCAGTTTACTAAATAGGTACAAAGTTAGAAGCAATGATGCAAAAAGAATGAATACAGAATAATACAAAATGGATTATGGAAGCTGTATGAACATTAAGTCGGCCATAGATGATTTGATTCCCTGCTGAAAGATTGCTTGAGGTGATTGTAGCTCTATTAGTTAAAAGAGATGTTGAAAAAAAAAAACCCAGAAATAAACACACACAAACAAATGTACACAGCAATGGTTATAAAACTAGGATTAGACTAGAGATAAGAGAGCAAAATCAAAGACGGGGGGGACGGGGGGGGGGGGGGGGGGACAACACTCACAGAGTGGGTAATAAAACTGTTGGATAATGAGTGAGGAATCCCATGTCCAAATTAAGGCCATTATCAGTACAAAGAGAAAAAAAAACAAACAACCATGTACCTCTAGTAACTACATAGAACCCAGCACTAGAAGGAATAAAAACAATAATCAGAGATTTACAACCCATCATAACAGAGGATGGAACTCCCCAGAGACATATTCCAGCAACCCCCAATACTGGCTTTCAGACAACCCCCCAACCTCAGAAATAAACTAATCAGTAGGAAACTTCCTTCTGATTATGAGGTCACAAATAATGGAAGCAAACCCTGCAATAAAAAAACGCTGCAAACTGTGCAACCAAATCAATCCATCAAAAAGTGTCAGACACTCAAAAGGGATCTTCAATATTTCTGAATCATACAGCTGCACCTCCAGTAATGTTGTGTACCTCATCCAGTGCAGAAAATGTAGCAAAGGATCTTATGTTGTCACGCTGACAGCTCGTGAGGAGAGGAGAGCCGGCAATCGGCATTCCTCAGAGGGGACATCTACACTGATATAAGGGCACTGATGATCAGTGTAGCCCCATCAGTGCCACCTGTCATTGCCCATCAGTGCCACCTGACATTGCCCATCAATGCCACCTGTCAGTGCCCATCAATGCCACATATTAGTGCCTACCATTGCACATCAATGCCACATATCAGTGCCCATCAGAACTGCCTTTCTATCAGTGCCAGTCAGTGCCACCTATCAGTGCCAGTCATTGCTGCCTATAAGTGCTGCCAGTCAGTGCCACCTATCAGTGCCAGTCAGTGCCTCCTATCAGTGCCCATCCGTGTCACCTATCGGTGCTAGTCAGTGTCGCCTATCGGTGCCAGTCAGTGCCGCCTATCAGTGCCATGTATGAGTACTGCCTTTCAGTGCCCATCAGTGATTTCTGTGAATGCCCACCAGTGATGCCTGTCAATGCCCATCAGTGCTATCTACCAGTGCCTCCTCATCAGTGCCGCCTATCAATGCCCATCAGTGCAGCCTCAATAGCGCACATCAGTGATGGAGAAAAATTACTTATTTACAAAATTTTATAACAGAAACTAAGAAAAAAACTTTGTTTTTTCATAATTTTCAGTTGTTTTTGGTTTATCAAAAAATAAGAAACCCAGTGGTGATTAAATACCACCAAAATAAAGCTCTATCTGTCTCAAAAAAATTATAAAAATTTACAATGGGTACAATGTTACATGACTGCACAATTGTCATTCAAAGTGCAACAGCGCTGAAAGCAGAAAATTGGCCTGGGCAGGAAGGGGGTGAAAGTGCCCAGTAGGCAAGTGGTTAAACCCAAACACATATTAATTACACAGGTTATGTGGTTGATTAAGGTGGTAATTAAACTCACTTGGTGCCTTATCTGAATTAAATTAGCCTCAGAACCTGTGTAATTAATGTGTTTGGGTTTAAAGGGATGAGGTGGCAACCCTAAGTTGGAAACAGGCCTGACAGGGGTGTTTTCTCCCCTAAAAACTTTGCTCTATCAATGATCCTATTTTAATTTTTACTGAGATTTAGAACAGTACAGCAGTACAGAAGATTAATCATACATATTGTATTGGCATAAATACTTTTTGCAACAAAATCAAAGCGTCTCATAATAAGCAGGTAAGATATAGGGCAGTGGGAGGAAGGAGGGAAGACGAAAAAAAAAATAAAGACATATAGGTGAAGCGGGGAGGTGGGAAAGAAAAGGGACATCAAACAAACCAACATATGGGTCACCAAGGCCTCCCTTTATTACCACTGGCTAAATTGGCTACAAGGCTGTAGTAAAAACATAACATTGAATAAGCAAAGTTAATGGGGGAGACCCCTTTTTCAGGGCTGTTTCCACCTACTTGCACAATTCTAACAGCTCCATTTATATGCTTTAAAGACCATTCCCCCAGCCAAACATTTGAAATGTCCTTTCTGGCAATATAATTGATGTTAGAATGACAATTCTGTCCCTGAGGCACTCCCAGAAATTCTAACTTCTGCCAACCAAATACAGGGGTGGCAACTCAATATTGCAGTGTGTCACAAAAAAACATTGCATAGTGAAAAAAAAATCTGAAACATGTGCAATGCATGCAATCTAATATGGATGTAAATAAGGTCTCCTTAAAGTGGATAGTACTGCAAGTAACTTGCAAGCTCCACCCATATTTTAAAAACAATATAAATCACAATCAAGATATACAAAAGTGTATAATGTATGTTATACAAAATACACACAGAAACAGGTGTTAGAAAAAGAGTCTAACTAGTAAGGTCAAAATTGGTCACATCATGACCAACCAAATTTCTAAAAACATTTTCAAGTTACATTCTTAATGAATCATTTTGGATATTACATCAGTCTTATAGATACAGGAGAGTTTGTGCTGTAATGTCAACAGCAGCAGATCTCCACATACGTTGTTTTGTTTTTTTACTTTCTCTTTCTGCGATTCAGCTCCCAAAAATATTATGCAGCTGGCACAATTGTGGAATACTACCAAGTACTTGTCAATTTTATCTGATGATGTTGTATATATATAGCAAGAATATGTGACTTGCTGTCTGTACCTTTGAACTTTAGCAAGAAGCCCCAGTTACAAGTAAGACCCAATTGCAATCATATCCTCTATTTACAAAATCCTCCAACATAACCACACTCTGTTGTATTTACTGTTTATCTCATTGAGTAATGTGCCATATCCTTATAAATTGACTAAAGCAGTCCATGTTTCAAAGATTGACAATGGTACCTGGAATAGTAAAGGTGAGTGCTGCGACCAATTGGTTTTTTATAACCATCTTTCAATAACCTGCTATTACTATGTGTCACCTTCATCTTCAAGAAACATACTGATGTGGGACTATCGTCCAAAATAAATTTGATAGTGCTTGATAGGTTTCAAGTATGCCTTAAACTCCAAAATTAATTATTCAATGCCTTGCCAGGTAAGGAATATGCTTCTGACCCACATGAGTTCATAAAGTAAGTGTAAACTCATTTTTTTATATTTCACATGAATAGATTGGCATATCCCAAAGGCAATATTTTAGCCCAATAAAGTACGACATTGTATTTTATTGGTTCACTCATTTAAAAAGAATAAATTATTATGCATTTGTTACTCATATGCTTATTTTGAATTGTTCAGCTTTGTTCCAGGGAGCACAAAAATGTCTAAATACACATTTTTAAGGAATTGAATTACTAAATTAAGTGAAATACTAATATAAAAAGTTCATGGTCGAACGTTCAAACCTAATGAACTTTCGACCATGAACTTCAAACTCAATGTACGTCTATGGGACTCAAACCTATAAATTCACAAATGCCCATTTTGAAGGCTTATATGCAAGTTATTGGCCATTAAAGGGGAATTGGGACTTGGGTACTGCCCTGAGGGACTTGAATCAGTGAAAAAAAAAGAAAGTACCATTCTTCAATGCTTACAGTAAAAAAAAGAGAGACATTCCTTTAAATATCATGCCTGGGGGTCCCCTTAAACTACCTGCAAAGTTGCACATCTGTACAATATATAGAACCTGCTACAGCAGGGCTGACATTTAAAAAAAAAAGACATATAAGATATATATATATATATATATATATATATATATGTATATAAACAGCATGGGTCTCCCCCTCAATCTTTACCAAACCCTTTAGGTCTGGTAGGAAGGTTAGGAGGGACCCCACAGTATAAATTGAAAAGAAAGTGTGTGGGGTTTAGGCCTAGTAGGACGTTTAAGGGGAAACCCACCTCCCAAAAGTGAGGCGGTAGGCCTGGTAGGACTTTTAAGGGCAACCACACCCCACAAAAATGGGGGGGAAGTGTGGGGTCCCCCCTAAAATTCTTCCAGATCCTTGATCCAAGTAAAAACCTGATGGTAAGCCCCTCCCTGCGGCTTACCAGGTAACGTGACCTCAGAATTGGGGCGGTGTTCCTATACTGATGGGGACAAGTGCCTCTTCCCCAAAACCCTGGCCCGTTGGTTGTGGGGGTCTGCAGACCATTGGGCTGAGGTAACAGTGCCATCATCTCTAGTCACGCCTATCTGTTCACATCTGACCAACAAATGTCAGACTGCCATATTGAAGAGAGTGCTCGGCAGGTGCGGATGGGCTGGAGGGCATGTTTTTTATGTCTATTTGGCATGGGGACATGTGGCCTGGTAAGCCACAGGGAGGGTGGCATGCAACCGCCCCCCCCCTTTCCTGTGCTGGGATCAAGGATCTGATAGGAATTTAGGGGGGTGCCCACGCTTTCCCCCCATTTTTGGAGGGTGGGTTTTCCCTTAAAAGTCCTACAGCCCTAAAAAAACCTGGTATGGCTTTTAGGGGGAACTCCACGCACTTTTCCCCTCCATTTTTGGGAGGTGGGGTTCTGCTTAAAAGTCCTACCAGGACTAAAGGGCCTGGTAGGGCTTTTAGGGGGAACCCCACACACTTTAAAAAAAGTTACTGTGAGGTTTCTTCTAACCTACCTACCAGACCTAAAGGGGTTAGTATGGATTGGGGGGGGGGGGGCTGTTTCTTTTTTTTTTTTTTTTATTTTGTTTTTTAATTTTTTTTTTTTCAGGGAGAGTATTCTTCCCACTGTCTTTGGCAGTGTCCAGCAATACACTGCATAAGCATGCAGTGTAAGCAGCCTTATATAGTGTGGGGCATGGACTTTGGCCAGTCATGGCTCTCACAGTGCATTGTGCTGTGATTGGTCAAAGTACTGCACCTGACCTGTGGCCAGGAGCATTGCTTTGGCCAATCATGGCTTTTACAATGCACTGTGAGAGCACAGTGCATTGTGGAGTTTTTGGCAGGCAAATAGCCTGCCGATTGCCCTTACCATTCATGTGTTTGGAGAACACACGAACGGCTGATGTTTGTGTAGAAGTTATATTTGACTCAAACATCCAGCCCAACACTAGTGTAAAGTATAAATTGTGGAAAAGACTCAGCAATACCCCCCAAATCAAAAATTAAAAAAAACCAGGATGCATAAATGGTAAAAGGGAGGATTGCAAAATTTACTTTATTAGTTCACATGATAACAGTTTAAATATAGACACCTCTCCAAATAAATCTCAGTATGATATTAAAATGAGATGACAATTTTACAAACCAACACCGAGACTACACCCTAAAATTGCAGATATCAATAATTATGTGCCATCATACAAACAGATACTTGTAGAAACCACAATATTTGTAGAAAGTCCCCATACAGTATTTAGGGTGTAATGTCTCTGTTGGCTGTTAATGTTGTCATCTAATCTTAATAATAAAGTGGAATTTTGTGTGGAGGGCCCTATATTAAATTTTTTAATTCTCCCTTAAATTTGCTCTTTTTTAATTTAATTTCTAAATTGAAGTGCTTGTAAACCCTCATGTTATAAAACACCCCATTCAGTTTAAAATAGAAATGAAAGGCAAAACATTTGTGTATAGATATATAAAAAAATATATATAAACCTTTTTTTCCCCTTTATACTGTATAAGTGATCACATACCTTCTGTTCTCAGCTGCATAAGAGCTAGAGGATGAGAAACAGCAGCACACTGAGCTTCCCAGTGATAAGCTGGGTGGTTGGGAGGGGGGTGTAAGGACAAGTCTGATAATTGAAAGAGAGCAGGCTGAATTCCCAGCACAGTTAGATAACTTACCATGGTGTGTTCCCCTGCTTAGTGTGGTCAGTTTTTAATAGGAAAGCAGAGGGACTGGCAGGAACACCAGGGATTTCACACAAAGGAAGTGATACAAAGAAAACAGGATACTTTTTCATACAAGTACATGGTGCAGCAGGCACGTATCAAGAATATGGAATGTTGGGTTTACATATTCTTTAGGTTAACTTTTTTCTCAAACATTCATTCATGTGCATTTTTTTCTAATTCCTCTGTATATGACAGGATGTCTGATATGTGCCAAGATTAGCTCCACTTAACTTAATTTTTAAATTGACAATTGTGGTGCAGAGCTATACGTGGACTTTTCTTCTTGTACCTTTAACTCTTTTGCTATCAGAGCTGTTTTTGCATTTTTACACACATTTAAAAAATCATTTTAGGCCTGAGGATTACATAAAACCTCCAAAACATTATACATTATCTTTAGAGATAACTTGGTGGTAGTTCCAAATAGTTATGTTACACGATGTCCAACGGTTTAGGCAACACAAAATGTCAGTAAACAATACTCTAAAGTTAAGCTTTGTTCTCTTAGTTAATGTAGAGCTCTGTTGCTAGAACTATTGCTCTCACTCCAGAGTGAGTTGTGTAGCACATTCAATGTTTTTGTGTGTAGGTGCCCCCAACACATGCATTTACATTTGCACATGCATGTATTTGGAGGTGGGTGGGGGGTCTTAAACATTTTTTATTTTTTTTTTGGGGGGGGGAGTTTAAGTGCTTGGATGTAACTTCAAAATTTTTTTTTACAGTTTTTTATTTATTTATTTACTAATCTTTTCTTTTTCATCACTTAGGGGACATAAAGTCCCCTATGTGATGGTTTTTCCTGGACAAGTTCTCTTTAATGAGATATCTGGGGTCCAAAAGACCCTGAATGTCTCACCTGTCCTTCAACTAATCTAATACAGTGAAATTGCACTGCATTAGGTTTTTCCTCAGCCATACAGTCTGGGGAAAGTTAAACGGGGACCCAGAAGTGGCTTCCTCCCGCTGTATGAAAAAAAAAAAGAAAAATCTACAGACTGGTTAACGTTCCTGATTCAGCGATTAGCTTCCCCACACAGGTAGACATTCTCCTCTCAATGTACTTATAATTGTACTTATGTTGCAAGTACATTGAGAGGATAATTGTACTTTTCTGCTGGTCACTGCACCTCTCAGATAAATGTCTATGTATTTTCCATTGACACAGATTCAGTCATGTAAGCTCTAATTTGAGTCCATTCTAGATTCTTATTTTAACTAAAGGATGCATAAGCCACTTTCATGTCTTACTCATATTCCAAATCACTGTTTTGGTAATGTCTTTGAGGGTCTACAAAAATGTTAACAGCTTTGTTCTCCCTGAGCTTGTTGCATTGTGTTGTTCAAGTATAGTTTCCATGTGCATTTCTGCGGTATAGCCTCCATATGCATGTTTTGGTATGTCTCGCATACAGTATGAAACCATGGAGGGTGCAGGTAAGGGTATGTGTGTGTGTGTGTGTGTGTGTGTATGTGTATATATATATATATATATATATATATATATATTTCTTGTTAAGATACAACTTTAATATGTATCTTTTTAGTTTTAGGCACACAATATGTTTCATTGATGGTCTTAAGATTAGGGTTTTGCTGTACAATTTATTAGATGATTGTTTTTATTAGTTCTTTTAGCCTGAATGTCATATTCTGCTAAATTGTTTTTCCTCATGTGTATTACTTCAGTTATCTGTACAATGGCATAATGGCATCTTCTAACCATTGTGACATGGGGGATGATTAGCTCTAGTGATAGATGCTTTCCAAGTGAGTCCACGCTATTCAGAAACTCTTTTTTCAGGGCTTGGTAGCCCACTTTTATTAAAAGTTAAGAAACAAAAACACAAAAGTCCAAAATAAGCTTTCCCACACAGGGGTTATTCTCCAGTTGTAAATAGAAATTAAAAATTATCAAGCCACCTGGCACTCCTCATTAGCCCTGCTGGTCAGCAGTACCTCTGCTGGTATGGGTCTCCCAGACCCCTGGCTAGTCCCAGCACACAGCATTGAGCTCTTTTGAAGCACACAGCTTTGATCCCTTGAACGCACACAGGTTCTGTCTCACACATAGACACTCAGGGGTTTATTTACTAAAGCTGGAGAGTGCAAAATCAGACTCCCTTCTGCATAGAAACCAATCAGCTTCTAACCTCAGCTTGTTCAATGAAGCTTTGGCAATGAAACCTGGAAGCTGATAGGTTTCTATGCAGAAGGGAGTCTGATTTTGGACTCTCCAGCTTTAGTAAATAAACCCCTCAATGTCAGTTGCTGCACTCCCCCCTGCAACTCTCAGCAAACCATCATTATATGGGCTGTGAGCACCTGGGCCCACACCCTGCTGGTTGACTTCAAACTTTGGACACTGGATTGGAGATTTGTTCCCTCCCCAAGGCACTTTGAACTCTCCAAACTACGGAGCCCCATCCAGAATATCAAAATCTGGAGAAACCTGCAACAGCAGTTTTCGCCACTCAAAATCTAAGCTCCACAGTCCTGTACTTTGCACGTGTGCAGGCCCTGTGTCCATTACCAGACCACGTCTACCTGTTTTTATCCTGTGACAGGGCCATGCACTGTTACACCATATAGAATCTAATAATATTAATTCCAAAAATGACCTATTACACATTATCTCTTACCATCTGATATTTCTTCATCTTCAGTTTTATACATGTGTACATGTATGTGAATACTGTACTGTATGTGTGTATTTTTGGATGCACGTACAGTATGTGTACACATATGTATATATATGTTTCCCATGATGTTCTATGATCATTAAGCTCAGGTCCATCGTTAATATTGATTGGACCCTGGGCACATTTTTTATGGTCCCCCATGTAATTTTGCTCTCCACCCCAACATCTCAAAAAAACAAACACACACACAGACTTATTTTAAAATAAACTTAAATAAATGTCTCCCCTGCCTGTCAGCAATAATGTGATCTAAGCCACGCATGCGCAGCTCACCTCACATTTACAGGCTGCTTTGTGTGTCACTGTGATGTGGCTCCCGTGCACATGTGCAGGATTGCGTCACCACAGCCCAGCCATTCAAGTAGCTTAAGATGGAGAACCTGTGATGAAGACTGGCAGAAGAGGGATGTGCTGAGGGCCAAGGGGAGCTTTGACAGCACAGCGCTGAAGGGCTCTGTTCACAGGTATGTCAGTCATTATGTGCTAATATGCGGTGCCTCATCTGAACCATTCTTAGTGTTTCTCACATGAGATTGTCCTCCTTAAAATAATTAAATTGCATGCAGTCGAACCTGCTTTGAGAAGTATATGAACAAGAAGTTTTTTTATTGATAAAATGCATAAGGCCAGAAATTTGGCATGTAGTACATGCAGACAAAATCCACTTGCTGCTCACAAGATCAATGGTAAGCAATGTACTTGTTGATCATAATACGCCTAATATAGTGCATGAAGCCTTGAACTTGCATATCCCCCTGTGACAGGAGGTATGCATGTACTGAAAGCCAAATTTCTGGCTGGGATTTTAATAATAAAAACTTCTTGTCCTTCTACATCTCCAAGCAGGTTTAATTTAATGAAATGTAATAATTTTTTAAGGAGGCTAATCTTATGTGAGAAACACTAAGCCTGTGCAGTAAGCCCCAAGTGCTTTTGGATATATTTTGGCACTATGGGGAGAAGGACCATCATCTACCTAGTCATGGACTCCCAGACAGCCAGGCTCATCATCCACAGGCTCTCAGCACTGCCAGTTGCTGCTCCCTCTACAATTTCAGCTCCTACCCTGTGGCCTCTCGAGTCTGGAGCATACAGGCTGCATGGGCCAGGGTCAGAGCATCAGTGGACCCACACCCTCCCTGCTGGCTGGGGAATACAGATACAACACAGCACCGATGCTTGCCTTTTGTGTACCCGGTCCCAGTCATTGATGCTCCATGTTGGGGCCCCCAATTTGCAGGCAGTGTGGGCTCAAGGGGCAGCTGCTTTGGGCCTGGGTTCACCATTGACTGGTCTCGGGGCAGCTGCCCCTTTGCCCCACGTTAAAGAAGGTTTACAGTACATTATATTGTGGGGTTTTTTGTAGCCCTGATGAAGGTGGAGTTTATTTGACCCCCAAAATGCATTGGCAGCTTTTTAGTATAAACAAATAAATACATTTGGTCTCTTTATCCTCTGTTCTGGTGTTCCTTCCATTTGTGCATGTTTTTTTCAGGTAATAATGTAGCACAGTAATGAGCACATGAAGTTGTCAGGTGACTAGATCTCTGGCAGTGTCAACAGGTATTTTTTGTACTATTTTAACAGATAATAAAACACTTCCAGTGGTATATTTAACAGGCCAAAAGTGAGCAAGTAATAGGAGTTAATTGTTAAGGTTTATAAAACCTTTAATTCTTCCCTACTCTGTTGAAAAAATAATAAAAATGACTATACATACACTTTAGTGATATTTACTTTGTTACATTCTATATCGAACTTAGTAATAAAAAAAAAAAGACAGGATATACTTTATTACTACATCTGGAACCTGTTGAGAGATTTGCCAAGTGTGTACAAGTTGTTCATCTTTAACCCTCCAGCACCTACGTATAACAGAAATATTAACTAAGCGTGGGCAGACTTTACCATGTAGTTCTAAGATCCTAAAGGTATCCTGAAGCCATAAGCTGTAAAACTTTAGATATATATTATTGATTCGGATTGTTCAATTCTCTCTATCAATTTGTGTGAATTATTCTCTCTTTCAGGTCTGTTTATTCTGTCTTTATTTTACCTCATCTGAACCATTCTTCCTCACATCTTTCTGATTTATAAGTTGGTCAAAGCAGGCGATACCTTTACATTGAACTTTCTTACAAACTAACATCTATGTATTCATTGCTGTTCTGCTTTTCTGATCCCTGCTGGGTACTATAATCACAGATAATGATAAAAGCTGTTTAGCATTATACTTAATGTGTCCTTTTAGAAGCTATGTGAAAGAATGATTCATATTGTAAAAATATTGCTAAACTTTACAGATGAATGAGTCTGAATCTTAATACATTTTGAAAGACATACATACATAATATTTTCCATTTGTGTTTTACAATAGTTTTACTAACTTATTATGTCAGCGTTTGTTGGATTTTAGAAAATTGCAATGTTCTCAGAATGGTTCAAAATAACTGACTGAGTTTTGTCAGAAAAGAAATGACTGAGGTCAGATAAAGAAAGAGAGCAAAGCACCATTCTGCTTTCTAAGAAGCATATCTTTACACTTATTAATGTATCTATCCAGTACCACACATCTGAGCCAAGATTGAACTGGTTCACCATTAAACACTAAGGATATAGGATTTATTGATAGGTTTTTCAGAGTTGAGTCTCAGCAAGGTTTTTATTGCTGGCCAGGCCATACAATATGTAGGATAGGGGGGAAATTTAATGGTGAGATAGGCTCTTAGGGCCCTTTCACACAGGTGGACTAATGTGGTCCACTTGTCTGTTTTTTAGGCGGACCCAATCAGACCATCTATTGTTCTCTATGGGGAGGCAGACATGTGTCTGTTTACACCAGCCTGATCTGCCAAAAACAGATGTATGGGGATCTGTTCCTCATCAGTCTAGTGGAACGGATGAGAGTCGGATGTAAATGGACAGGTGCTACATTTACATCTGACTGCCCCATAGAGAACAGCGGAATGTGTCTGTGTTCATTCTACTTGTGCAGACCTGTCATCTGCCTGCTCAGCGTGGAACAGCAAGAGTCCGCCCTTCTGAAATGACCCTTAGTGTTTAATGAAGAGTTGGTACAATATTGGCTTAAATGTTTGGTACTAGATGTATACATTAACAAGTGCAATGACTGAAGTTGGCAATCCATGAGGTACTAGTGACTCCTCCAGTTATACATAATTTTTTTTGTTAATTGGGACTTTGAGGGGTTTTTATCCAGTAGAGGTTTGGCCTGGTAAGTAGCGCCATTGTCCTTGTAAATAGAAATTAGGGTTTTTTTCTACCCTTTTTTCTTCCACTACCTTCAAGAAACAGCATCTTAAAAGTCAAAGCCTAAGTGCAGCCAAAGTAAAAAAAACAATCAGTATGAGGGACATAACTGACAGTCAGTAGGATGTGTCCCTTATGCTCATGCCTTTTAGCTGATGTGGCAGGAGTTGACAAGAATGAGGGATCAGTGACAGGTACTCATCAGAAATGCATGACTATACTTATTCTTTCCACCTAGCGTTCCCATTTATAGAAGCCATAACTACAACAAATGAAAAAAGATCTATGACTAGGGGACAAGCGGATGATTGACAGGTTTGCCTCCTCATAGGGGGCACTAATAGAGAAGAATTTCAGCTAACAGAAGGAATGCCAGAACAGTGGACACATCTATTGACTGTAGGTTATGTCCCTTGTGTTTTTTTTTACTGCACTTGGGCTATAAATTGTGAATTTTCACCCCTTTGCTGTAAATATTACTTATGACTAATAATTTATTGTAAATGTTAGGATTTTTTTGATAACAGGTGTGTGTTGAGAGGTATAAAAAAACACAAACTCTTTCAATCCAAATGAATTTCATGCAGCAACAGGTTCTTTTTTTCACCTACTTTACATTGTTTTGGCTGTGTCTTCTTGTTGTGTTCAAGGTTTGCCACCAGTGCTCATTATAACCTGTACTCAGGAAAACATCAACCAAACATACCTCAGCTCTGTTTCCTTCCCTAAAGGATGGACTTGGATATTACCTTGAGACCCTTCAGTTTCCTGGACACTCCTATGAGGCAACTGTTGCATTAAACTTTAATACACTATGGTACTTAAGATCGTGTCTTTCATTGTGAATGGTTTAAACCATCCTTCCAAGAGGTCCTCATTTTGGAAAGAAGCCCACCTCTTTGGATGCAATTTTGTGTGTGTCCAGGAAACGTTTTTCCAGGTAACAACCACTCCTTCAATCCAGCACAAGAACTTTCCACACATCTTCCTTGCCTTGACACCTACTAAGCAAAAATGAGTACTTACTGCAGTTAGAGCCTGTGTGGCCTATACTCTTCATGACCTCATCTGTGACCCAGAGATTAGATATTTGATTCTGATCTGTGAACTTAATAATAGACTCTTTACCATAGCAAATATATATGCACCAACTCCGTTTTTTGAGAAAGACTTTCCACTAATTGTCTACAGTTAAAAAAGGCTCACTTGTGGTATGTGGCGACTTTAATCTTCCTGCAAGCTGTAATCTAGATTCTTCCTTCCCGCCAAAATGCTATGTGCCTACACTGCAACCTCTCTTGCATGCTGTGGAACTCTTTGATGTTTGGAGGTGTATGCAAACAAGAGTGATTATACCTTCCATTCATCTAGGCACAACTTGTACTCGAGAATTAACATGATATTAGTAGAAAAGATTGTGTTGCAATCAGTATCTTCCTCCATTATACATGATATTAAGTGGTCCGACAGTGCTCCTGTTTCAATATCTCTGATGGAGGATCATACTTCCAGTCCTACATACATTTGGCAGGTTAACTACTTCAAATGCCTGCTCGTGCCTCTCATATTGCGAATCAGCCACAGGATATTTTCTTCCTTAACACCTCATCTGTATCTAATTCAGCTACTTTATGGTGTGACCATAAAGCATTTATTCAAGGGATTATTATACAGGTTTGCTCTCGAGTAAAGAAGCAGAAGACCCGCAAAATAGATGACTTGATAGCTAAAATCAGTTCAGCAGAACTCCACAACAAAACTACCCCTCTTGCCATATTGGCCTCTACGTTTTTTTAAGCTCTGTACAGAACTAAAATAATCATAAGATCCCTTGGTAAACCTCCCAGGCCTATTGGATTGCCTAGCAATTACTATTAATAATTTCAATATTTATTATATCCAACCCTTGCTGAACTGTTTTCTACAGCGATGTCTTCTGCTTCTTTCGCATCTGAAATATTTAAAGCTTACATTATTATTTTCCCAAAACCTGGAAAGGAGCCTACCTCATGGGTCAATTTTAGGCTGATTTCCTTGCTCAATACTGATGTGAAGCTTTATGCCAAAATTCTAACTCAGAGGCTTCTTCCCATATTACCTGCTCTGATCAAACCCGATCAAGCAGGTTTCACTCAAGGGAGGCAAGCCTCTGATGCTACATGCAGAGTCATCAACATTCTCCACTATGCCAGGTCTCATCAAATGCCTTTTCTGCTCCTCTCTTTGACTGTGGTGAAGGAGTTTGTGCTCTGGACTGCAGAGTGCACTGGGGCTTTATGCTCCACAAACTCAAAAAATGTGGCTTTGAAACTCCTATTCTGTTCTCTATTATTTCATTGAACTCTTCACCTTCAGCGCAAGTATATACCTCATATATATTGTCGCACTCATTTTCGATAACAAACAGCACACGCCAAGGATGTCCACTGTCTCCTACTATTTTAACATTCTTTTTGAACCACTTGCTGAGGCTATTAGGTCACATCCTGACATTTCACGGGTTCACCTTTAAGGATAGATCATGTCATCAACTTATTTGCAGATGACGTTTTACTCTTCCTGCAACATCCAATTACTTTGTTAGCTGCTGCCTATAATATACTTACTTCCTTCAGCCGGATATCCTATTATAAAAGTCAACTTCACAAAATCACTCATCTTAGCCTTAGGCATAGATCCTGCTCTGAAGGTGGCCCTACAATCCTCCTACCCATATACATAGAGGACCTCATATATCCCCTATCTAGAGCTGTGTCTGACAGATGATACTACTTAATTAGCTGATGCAAAATGTATCCCCCTTATAGATAAACTCACTAAAGAAGCTTACTTGGAACTTACTTGGTCAGAACGTTTAGCGTCCTTTAAAATGCTTCAGATGAAGTCCGGATGTGACAAAACGCGTTAGATGAAGTGACATCAAATCGCACGCACACTAGCCAGAAGTGTCGCCACAGCCATTTTGTTGGTTATCAATACATGAGTTCTTACCATTGTTTGGAGTGCTGTATCAGAGCCACATGAGGAGCTGGAAGTTGGTTACCTAGATGTAAGTTTTTGAATAAAATTGTCCCTATACTTGCATATCCGTAAGAGTCTTCTTGTTTTTATGAAGATGTTGGAGGATCAACCCCTGAGGTGAAGGAATCGGAAGATATAATTCTTGAAATATTGGTTATGCATATGATTACTCACAGAGGATAATAGTATTTAGTAATTATTTTGGTTGGATCACAGAGGATCACAGAGTGTACACAGTATTAGAGTGGACACGGAGTGCTCACGATTTTGGAGTATTCATGGATTTAATAATTATATAATCTATTATTCATAGTTTGTTTTTTTTTTGTTTTTTTTTTGTTTTTGTGTGTATTTGCACCAATAACACAGTTCGGAGTGCTTTTTGTTTTGCACGGATTGGTGTGGGTTTATGGATAATTTTGAAGTTAATGCACTATAGATTGTTTGTTTTCTTTTGAGCTCTTCACAGATTATTATAGATTCAAATTCTTCCTATTGGATTAAGTTTGGATTTTTGGACTTTATTGGACACATTTGAGATCTCTACTTCATTGGACACATTATGGATTAATGAATTGTGCACATATTGATTGAAGGTTTTTTTATTGTTTTATTTATTTATTGAATATTTGATTGATTATTTATTGCATATTCACTGGGAGATTTACAAAAAGGTTTATATATGCTATATTTACTTTCTAGGGAGAAAGTGTGACTTTTTGGTGGGGTTTTTGTAAGAGGTTATTTATTTTATATGAAGCCACCTAAAAGCTTTAAATTCTTTACTTACATATCAAATCTGGCATAACGATAAACCCAGGTGCTCCCGTACCCTCATTCCTAAGCATAGATCTACTGGTAGCATGGGATTAATTGGCTTTCATTATTATTACCACTCTTCCCTTGACATAACTAAGACACTGGGTTACCCCCTCTACTAATATTCTGTTGCGTAATATACACTGCGCAAAAATATTAAAAGAACACTTTTTAATCAGAGTATAATATCAAGTCAATTAAACTCCTGGGATATTGATCTGGTCAGTCAAGTAGCAGAGGGGGTTGTTAATCAGTTTCAGCTGCTTTGGTGTTAATGAAATTAACAACAAGTGCACTAGATGGGCAACACTGAGATGACCTCCAAAACAGGAATGGTTTTACAGGTGGAGACCACTGACATTTTTTCCTCTACTCATATTTCCTGACTGTTTTTCACTAGTTTTTCATTTGGCTAGGGTCAGTGTCACTGCTGGTAGCATGAGGTGATACCTGGACTCTTCAGAGGTTGCGCAGGTAGTCCAAATTCTCCAAGATGGCACATCACTATGTGCCATTACCAGAAGGTTTGCTTTGTCTCCCAGCACAGTCTCAAGAGCATGGAGGAAATTCTAGGAGACAGGCAGTTACTCTAGTAGAGCTGGACAGGGCCATAGAAGGTCCTTAACCCATCAATGAGCCAAGTATCTGCTTCTTTGTCCAAGGGGGAACAGGATGAGCACTACCAGAGCCCTACAAAATGACCTCCAGCAGGCCATTGGTGTGAATGTCTCTGACCAAAGAATCAGAAACAGACTTCATGAGGGTGGCCTGAAGGCCCAACATCCTCTAGTGGGCTCTGTGCTCACTGCCCGGCACCATAGCGCTTGACTGGCATTTGCCATTGAACACTAGAATTGGCAGGTCCGCCACTGGCGTACTATGCTTTTCATAGATGAGAGCAGGTTCACCCTGACCACATGTGACAGACATGAAAGGGTCTGGAGAAGCCATGGAGAATGTTATGCTGCTTGTAACATCGTTCAACATGACCATTTTAGTGGTGGAACAGTGATAGTCTGGGGAGGCATATCCATGGAGGAACGCACAGACAGGCTAGACAAAGGCACCCGGACTGCCATTAGGTATTGGGATGAAATCCTTGGACCCATTGTCAGACCCTACGCTGGTGCAGTTGGTTCTGGGTTTCTCCTGGTGCATGACAATGCCCGGCCTCATGTAGTGAGAGTATGCAGGCAGTTCCTGGAGTATGAAGGAATTTATATCATTAAATGGCTTCCACGCTCACCTGACCTAAATTCAATAGAACACCTCTGAAATATCATGTTTTGGTCCATCCAACACTGCCAGATTGCACCTCTAACTGTCCAGGAGCTCAGTGATTCCTTGGTCCAAATCTGGGAGGAAATACCCCAGGATACCATCTGTCATCTCATTAGGAGCATGCCCTGACATTGTCAGGCATACATACAAGCACGTGCGGCCATACAAACTACTGAGCACCATTTTGAGTTGCTGCAATGAAATTTCAGCTAAATGGACTAGCCTGTTGCATAATTTTTTCACTTTGATTTTCGGAGTGTTTTTGAATTCAGTCCTCTGTAGGTTGATAATTTTAATTTCCATCAGATGGGGCATCCTTATGTTCCTAACACATTACCCACTCCATTACAGTATGTATATATCCAGCATGATATTTTTCCCCATTGAGATCTGATGTGTTTTGAAAGTGTTTCTTTCATTTTTTGAGCAGTGTAGAATCAACATTAAGTCCCACACACAGCTTACACTCATTTTTAATATCTGATATCAGGACTCCCCACGCTCTAACACATCTTCCACTGACTATTCAAGTGTCCTTGACAGCGTGGGGAAAATTACACTCTGTTTCCCAACTTTCCTCTACCAAAATAGACATCCTGATACCTATATTTACACTAGAAGGCCCTATTTCAAATGCTTCCTTAGCAAATTGGAATGATAAGGAAATGGCTTCTGTAACTGATCTATATACAGCAGGCAAACTGAAAACATTTGCAGACATAGCTAGTGAATTATAGCTCCCACAAAGTTCTACATATACCATTTGTAAAAAGCATTTTCTCCACTCTATTCCCACACATACTGTTTCCTTCCATGCTACAAGCTGGCAATTCTTTACCACAAATCCCATTCCTTGTAAAGGTATTTCTTTATTGTACAACCTACTTCAAGACAAGCTTAGCTTTTCCAAAACGTCACCCTACTTGAAATAGGAACAAAATTTTAATATTTCCTATTCAGTTCATCAATGGCGAAACTCATGCAGAGCAATTTACAGAGCCTCCCCCTGTATCAACTACTGGGAACTAACCCAGAAAATAGCTTTACGCTGGTATTTTACACCATATAGAATCTCTAAATTTCTGAAATCCCAGTCCTCTCTGTGTTGGTGAGGATGTGGCTCTGTAGGACATCGTGTAAAGCTCTGTGGGTTGGTAAGCAGATGCGTAATAATAATACGCATTTCTGGATATAAGCTGTATCCGGTGGACTCTGTCAAGAGCTTTACACGGAGGACGCAGAGGTACTGCAGATGACCCAGAGAGGGGGACTCCAGACCAGGCTGTAGATATCCTTAAAGGGACCTCCAGCTGACCACAGTTTATATCCATAAATGCGTATTAGTATTACGCATCTGGTGAGTGCGTAATTCTACTACTTACCTGGCACATCACCAAACCATTGATTATAGAGTGTGGATCACCAATTCTGAGATCATACATTTCCGGATCTCCAGCTTGTCACTTTATGGACATTTTATTTCTGTATTATTGATAATTATTTATTGCATTTGTCACTTTATTAGCACCAGCAGTCACTTTACAGTGACATCATACAGTGTGATCACGTTCACTTTGTCACTTTATGGACATATCAGTGCAATTTGCTATTGATCACTTTATTTACACTAACAGTCACCTTGTTTATTATTGTCAATCATTTAAGACAGTGATATATTCACATATTGGTTATACTTTCATGTTTGCATCAGCACTTTGATTTATTTGCACTTTATCACATATATCAGTTTTAGTGATATTCAGGTTTTTAGAGCTGCACCTATTATTTATTAGTGATTTTGTAAGGTTTATTTGGTACCTTTTTGGTGTTTACAGCAGCTGTGGATTTTTAGTGCTCGCTTTCTTGTTCGTGTTTACAACAAGAATATACAGCTGCAGATAAAGAGAAATATGGTGGGCATGGTGTTTACAGTTATTAACTTTGGGTGTAATGCCACATTTTAGGCAGTCACAGTATGTCATGAGTTTGCCTAACTTCTCAGGATTCTCTGCAAGATGTTAAAGGCATTTTTTCAAAATAGAAGATAAGTAGGACTTTTACCTGTTGGGAGCTTTCCATTTTCCTGGGCACTATAGATTTGGTCCCCTTATTGTTAAAGGGGGCTTCCAGATTTTGATAAGCCCCTTATCCGCAGATGCCTACAGCCCCTAAACAGGGTTGGGGGGTAGAGGCCCTTGTCTCATCATTATAGGTATAAGTTATTCCCATACTGAAGGCATGTATGGATTTGGGAGGAAACTATGCAATTTTTTCCTGCATTCTTGCTGTAGGTTGTGCTACAGCAAAAGTGACATTTAAAAAGAAAAAAATGATACAGTTTAAACTTAAGCTAAAAAAATTGAATTGCTGGCTGCTTTATTAAAGGGTACATTTATTAATGCTCAACAATATAAAGGGCACTTCACCACTGTCCACCAATCTAAGGGGGCCCTACATTGATTACTTTGCAGAATGCATACCCTGGACATACTGCTTATTTCTATACTCTGTAATAGAGGTTTTTTTTTTTTTTTTTTTTATCCTTTGTGGTGACATTTATGTGTGTCTGTGAGACTTGCTTGTGGCACAATATTTAAAATATAGTTTGTGAATGCAAGGACTATGGCTATGGATTTGATCTAACCACCCCTATTTAACCTAACTCCCGTTCTTTGGAATGGTCTATCCATGCCCACTGTTCACTGCAGCAAAAATACTCACCTAAGTGTTTTCATGGGTGCCTTGGGTATTTCAAATCCCTAGCAGCACTCCTAGTATGTGTTCAGAAAGCCCACAAAGTACATCAGTTTTACTTTTACTGCTTTTGTGCTATATATACCAGTTATACGTTCACAGTTCATCAGGTAAATAATATGGCAATTTTTATAATTGTCGCATCCATCTTTCCTACTGGTTCAGTCTCTAATTGACTCTTTACATTCAAAGAAATTAAGGAAGTTAACGCTGAACCTGGCTGAATATGTTTGGTATTTAAAAAAAATGTAATTACAACAAGTCTGAAAAATAATAAGTATGATGCTTACTCCAGATGCAACATATAGCAATATTCTAGCCTAATAAAGTAAAAACCTATGCTCATCCTGTGTCCACTGGAAACTGTAACCGTCCTAAAATGCAGGCATCTGGAAATATTTACTGACCTTTCAATGTATTTAAATGTATGGCATGTTACAGATAAGGGCCAGTGCTGGTAAAATGGTAATTTAAAGTCCTTATGTACAATACATACAATCCCCATTGTATTGTAAAGCATTCAAGAAGCCTTTTACATTTATTGGCTTTTAAACTGTATTTACAACTCTGAACTAGATGTCATTAGTTGTCAGTTGTTAATTGTCTTTAGCAAAATACTCTAATGAAAGAATGAATCCCAAGATTGACTATGCACTAATGGCCACCATCATACCAGTCTTTTGTGGTTACTGCCATTACTGTTAATGTGTGTAGCACAAAAAGCTCCAGTCCTTGGGGAAGTTAAGGCTTGGTAATGCTTGCTAAGGAATATGTACTTAAGTCCTTTGTTAAGTCACTCATGCTGCACTTTTAGGTAATTAAAATATAAACAGCTAAGTGTACTAATATGATATGATCTGCCCAACTGATGTGTCTTGTCTTTACTGATTTATTGGCTAATAAGCTAGTTTTACACTTTAACATAAGCATGAATCGAGTTGAATATTAAAAGCATAGGATTTTTTCCACACTGACTCCATAAATTTGCCAAAAATGGTCCTGCGAAAATCCATTAGTTATATTTCCATATCACAAAGAAAAAAGAAAAATAAGTTTAATGGTTACTATACACAATTTACAAAATGTCAGTATTGTACTTGTAACAAGAATTTAATAACATTTCTGGAATCCTATGATAGTGTACCAGGATATTATCAAAATAAAAATATTTAAAATTATGTTGGTATCAATGAGGTAGAACATCACTGATTTTATGTTCGATAATTCATTTTGCCCGCAGTGGCAGAATACACAGAGAAATATGCTGTACAGAAGAGTTGCTTAAAGCTGAACTCTAGACAAACAGTTAAATACACAGTTGAAATGCATATTATAAACTTGGTTTACCTACCAAAGGATTTACATTTCTTATCATCCAGTCCTGAGATATACTTAGTTCTGTCACCAGAACAATTAGGACATGACTTTCTCTGCTACAAAATGTAGCGGTGAGGTAGCAAACGGAAGTTTAAACATGGCATGTTAAACATTTCTACCTACACCTTTTGTTTTCCTCCTACATAAGATGTGCATTGATCATTAGGGATGAACTGAGTGTTCATTCCAAACTTCAAGGAATTCTTCCCACCAAAAATCCCATAATTCATTGCTTGAGCCATCATTGGCCAGGGTTATGCTTTTGACCTCTGGTGGTTAACACTAAAGTTGCAGCCTATGCACTGTAAAAGACTGCTTACCCCTCAGGACTTGTGAAGTGTGTTGGTGGATTAAGTGTGAATGAAAGACAGCTGATACTTGTTTAAGGGAAGGATTACATTAGTATAGTGTGCATTCAGCATCATGATATATATATATATATATATATACAGTCATGGCCGAAATTGTTGGCACCCTTGATATTTCTCCAGGAAATCATGTATTTCTCACGAAACGTATTGCATTAACACATGTTTTGCTATACACATGTTTATTCCCTTTGTGTGTATTGGGACAAAACAAAAAAAGGGAGGAAGGAAAGCAAATTCGACATAATGTCACACAAACCTCCAAAAATGGGCTGGACAAAAGTATTGGCACCCTTTCACAACTGCGGATAAATAAGAATGTTACAAGCATGTGATGCTCCTGTAAACTCACCTGGGGCAAGTAACAGGTGTGGGCAATATAGAAATCACACCTGAAAGCAGATAAAAAGGAGAGACGTTCACTTAACCTTTGCATTGTGTGTCTGTCTGTGCCACACTAAGCATGGACAACAGAAAGAGGAGACGAGAACTGTCTGAGGACCTGAGAACCAAAATTGTGGCAAAATATCAACAATCTCAAGGTTACAAGTCCATCTCCAGAGAACTAGATTTGCCTTTGTCCACAGTGCGCAACATTATCAAGAAGTTTGCAACCCATGGCACTGTAGCTAATCTCCCTGGTCGTGGACGGATGAGGAAAATTGATGAAAGATTGCAACGCAGAATAGTCCGGATGGTGGATAAGCAGCCCCAAACATGTTCCAAAGACATTCAAGCTGTCCTGCAGGCTCAGGGAGCATCAGTGTCAGCGCGAACTATCCGTCGACATTTAAATGAAATGAAACGCTATGGCAGGAGACCCAGGAGGACCCCACTGCTGACACAGAGACATAAAAAAGCAAGACTACAGTTTGCCAAAATGTACTTGAGTAAGCCAAAAGCCTTCTGGGAAAACGTCTTGTGGACAGATGAGACCAAGATAGAGCTTTTCGGTAAAGCACATCATTCTACTGTTTACCGAAAACGGAATGAGGCCTACAAAGAACAAAACACAGTACCTACGGTAAAATATGGTGGAGGTTCAATGATGTTTTGGGGTTGTTTTGCTGCCTCTGGCACTGGGTGCCTTGACTGTGTGCAAGGCATCATGAAATCTGAGGATTACCAAAGGATTTTGGGTCGCACTGTAGGGCCCAGTGTCAGAAAGCTGGGTTTGCGTCCAAGATCCTGGGTCTTCCAGCAGGACAATGACCCCAAACATACGTCAAAAAGCACTCAGAAATGGATGGCAAAGAAGCGCTGGAGAGTTCTGAAGTGGCCAGCAATGAGCCCAGATCTAAATCCCATTGAACACCTGTGGAGAGATCTTAAAATTGCTGTTGGGAAAAGGTGTCCTTCCAATAAGAGAGACCTGGAGCTGTTTGCAAAGGAAGAGTGGTCCAAAATTCCGGGTGAGAGGTGTCAGAAGCTTATTGATGGTTATAGGAAGCGACTGATTTCAGTTATGTTTTCCAAAGGGTGTGCAACCAAATATTAAGTTAAGGGTGCCAATACTTTTGTCCAGCCCATTTTTGGGGTTTTGTGTGACATTATGTCATATTTGCTTTTCTGCCTCTGTTTTATATTTGTTCCAATACATACAAAGGGAATAAACATGTGTATAGCAAAACATGTGTTAATGCAATACCTTTTTTGTGTGAAATACTTGATTTTCAGGAAAAATATCAAGGGTGCCAACAATTTCGGCCATGACTGTATATATATATATATATATATATATAGCAGTGAATTGCATTTTGTGCATTTTGTGTGGCTAGGGAAAGTGGAGTGTAAGGTGACATCCTAGTAAGCAGTGACTCATCCCTGCTGGGCACATTCAGCTGACAGGTGAGTTTAAACAAAAGGATAGTGTAAAAAAAATGGTGTGGAGTTCCCCTCAAAATTCATAATGGTTCCCTTTCCTTTAGGTCTGGATTTTAAATGGGGACCCCGTGCAAAAAACAATAAAATAAAAACAAAATAAAATCATGCCAGACCCTTCTCTGAGCATACAGCATAGCTGGCCAGGAAAAGAGAGGTGAAGACAAGTGTGCACCCATTCTCCTGAACCATCAACGTGTGGGGTACCTTTTCAGCCCTGCCAGCCAGAAAAACCTTGTTGATCAGGAAAAAGGCCTCTTCCCACAATCCTGACCCAGTGGTTGTGTGTGTGTGTGTGAGTGGGCGATTATCAGAAACCTGAATCCCCTTTATAAAAAATACTGTCCATTAGCTTTTTTAGTATAAAATAGAATAAAGTCAGTGAGCGCTTTAGAAGTTAGCTGCTGATGCACACAAAGGTATCCAAGTAAAACCTCCTCAAGACAGATAATAAAAGGTGCAGAGCTAAAATATTAAATATTGACACTTAGAAAGATAAATAAAGATATCAAATAAGGAGGACGAAGCTCTCCCGTCTCGCTCCCACCCAAGACCCTCATATCGTCCTCGCCACTGACCCACGTCCGGGACTTCCAACTACCTCATAACGTCACGGAGACTACTGGAGCGGGGATGTGCTGAATACCTTCACCCAAGCCCATCCCGGATGATACAGTCGCAGATGTTAGAGTGGCAGTATCCTATTTATCCAGAGGAGGGAGCTTACCATTAATATTGGCTGTTAAGCATCCATCCATTAAGGAGGCCTCTGGCTGGATCCAACCTGTGCCCATCAAGGAAGACACCTGTAAGGCTATATACCACCCAGAGGGAGGAGAATCCGTAAACGGCATATCTCATCCATCCCATCCTGAGAGGGGGACCTCTGGCTATATTGTTTACATGCATATTTAAAATACGCATCTGATGAGTGCAGATTTTTACTACACTTCTGGCACATCACTGAAGTTTGAAGTTACTATCAGCTTTTTACCCAGCACTTTACCATGAACTGTCACTTTATTTGATACCTTTATTTATCTTTTTAAGTGTCAATATTTAATATTTTAGCGCTGCACCTTTTTATTATCCAGCTTTTTTAGTATGCTCGCTGTGACAGTCATGTTCTGTTTCAAGATTGAAAATGGAAGTTTTTTTAATTAACAGTTTTTTAATAATATGTAGGTCAAACAAATAAATAAAACAACTAAAATGTACATGCACAGTAGGGAAGTAGTAGAAATCAATCATAAAAAATTATGGTTAATGATAATATGATTGGAAAAATGTTGAAATTTGCTGGAAAATTTCCAAATGTTTTGGCCAATAGCATGTTTGACTGAAAGAAGGTTTCTTTTTTTTTTTTAATTTGCTATTCTATTTATCTATGGCCAGCTTAAGGCACACCCATGTCAGCACAGTCCACAATCTGCTCATCCTTGCAAGCTTGCAGGCAGTATGAAGAAACTAAAATGCAGTAAAAGATAGAAAAATGTTTGACCATTCTTCCAGAAGCGCATTTGTGAGGTCAGGCACTGATGTCGGCCGACAAGGCCTGACTCGCAGTCCCCACTCTAATTCATTCCAAAGGTGTTCTATCAGGTTAAGGTCAGGACTCTGTGCAGGCCAGTCAATTTCCTCCACCCCAAACTCACTCATCCATGTCTTTACCGACCTTGCTTTTGCACTGGTGTGCAGTCATGTTGGAACAGGAAGGGACCATCCCCAAACTGTTCCCACAAAGTTGAGAGCAGTAAATTGTCCAAAATGTCTTGATATGCTGACGCCTTAAGAGTTCCTGTCAGGAATGGACTGGCCAGCAATAGTGGGACTCACCTGCCTTATGAGCTGCAGTACCAGGGCTGGCCAGCGGGTGCTCCCAGCAATCAGAGACTCAACCTTGCAGCCAGTCAAACACCTGGAACTAATTATACTGGTGTATTTAAGGGATGGCCAGACCTGCAGACTCTGCCTTGGTGTGTGTTTTTCCTGGGCCCTGTATCTTGTAAACCTGCGTTCCTGTTCCTGTTCCTGTCTTGTTGCTGACCCTGCTTGATTCTGACCTCTGCTGACTTCGCCTGTTCTGATCCCTGGCTTGTGACCCTGACCATCCCTCTGCCTGACCCTCTGTACCACGCTGCCCGCTACTTGCTGAACCTGGCCTGTGACCCCGACCATTCTCCGCTTGCTCCCCCTGTACCTACCTGCCCGATTGATATTGACCCAGCCTGCCTGACGACGCTTGCATTGTATGTACTGTTATCTGTGGGTGGTTGGTTTGGTTGTTTGCACTGTGTTATGTTTTAGTATTGCACTGCGTTTATGTTTGTATTGTTAGTGTTAATAAATTATATTGTTTATAACATATCTGAAGTCTGCGTTTCCCTGCGTCAGTCACATACCTCTGGTCACACCCGGGAGCCCTGACAGTTCCCTTCACTGGAACTAAGGGGCCAAGCCCAACCCCTGAAAAACAACCCCACACCATAATCCCCCCTCCACCAAACTTTACACTTGGCACAATGCAGTCAGGCAAGTAACGTTCTCCTGGCAATAACCAAACCCAGAAACATCCATAGGATTCCCAGACACAGAAGTGTGAGTTTTTACTCTAGAGTCCAGTGGTGACGTTCTTTACACCACTGTATCCAATGCTTTGCATTGCACTTGGTGATATAAGGCTTGGATGCAGCTTCTTGGCTATGGAAACCTATTCCTTGAAGCTCTCTACACACTGTTGCTGTGCTAATCCTGAAGGCCACATGAAGTTTTGAGCTCTTTAGCTATTGACTCTGCAGACAGTTGGTGACTTCTGCGCACTGTGTGCTTCAGCATGCACTGACCCCACTCTGTCATTTTATGTGGCTTACCACTTTGTGGCTGAGGTGCTGTTGTTCCCAGTTACTTCCACTTTGTTATAATACCACTGACAGTTGAACGTTGAATATTTAGTAGCAAGGAAATTTCACAGATGGACTTATTGCACAGGTGGCAACCTATCACAGTACCATGCTTGAATTCACTGAGCTCCTGAGAGTGACCCATTATTTCACAAATGTTTGTAGAAGCAGTCTGCATGCCTAGGTGCTTGACTTTATACACCTGTGGCCATGGAGGTTATTGGAACACCCGAATCCAATGATTTGGAAGGATGTCATTCCAATACTTTTGGCAATATAGTGTTTTGGGTTCTTTTGTGAGCAATCTGACAGTTTCTAAAAAGAGGTTTAACTATAAAAATAATCTATTTAAATAAATGAGGTTGACTATACTTTTGCTTAGTGCATACGGATGTCAGTCTAGGTGAATATGTAGCTGATCAGAGCCTGTGAGTAGTAAAAATAGCAGAGTATGTTTATATATGGTTCCCGTCAAACTGATGACGAAAGATTGCAGTGTCAAAAGCAGCACCATATAAAACAACATGCATAAACCTATCATGGTACAATACGTATTGGGGAATCAATCATAACAATGCTGCTTTTTTTTTTTAACGAAATGAGTTCATCTATATTCCTATTTTATGTGGGAACTCAGCTTCTCTATGATAAGTCTGGCATGCCAGACACATTCTAAAAACATCACATCTGTAAACCATACTTATAGTAAGGGCTTTCTTTAGAGATGATTCTGCCTATACACATGTTCAGTGATGACCATTCACTCAAGATTCATATGTTATTTTTTTATTTATGCAAAAGACTAGTTACATTGTACTACTCTGGGGGGGGGGGGGAGATTAGCAATTTCACAGGGATCAAGTTGAATGTGATGTAGTTTATGGTTGGCAAATAAGGGAGACACCAGCTCTGTAAAGTAAAGTCCTAAGCCATACAACTCCCAATTAGGTAAAGTCTTACTCAGCCATACCATGGATCTAATATTGTAAAGGGAAACCAGAGCTAAGAAATCTGACTGGTTTAATCAGAAGTATTTGTTACAAGGTTTAATAAACTTAGAATGACCGCTTGGTGCCAAAATGGTGTGACACCATGACGCACGGTGGCGCCATGATATCATCATGCACGCCTTGACATCATGATGCACATGGTGTGATGACATCACCACACATGTGCAGTAAACAATGGCAGCCATGACACCATAATAACATACACAGTAATAGGACATTGTATTGACCTCAAACTCCAGCCCAAATTTTATCAAAACTGGAAAATATAAAAAATTTGCAACACAAAGGTAAGGTTTGCTGATAAATAGCACAAAATGAATTTATATCAAATATGTATAACATAAAAAATGTGTTGAGTCGCCTCAAGTAAATTCCACATAGTTTGAATGGATTAGTAACCCCAGAAAGGCACACATAAGAGAGAAAAAACTACCTGCAAGCAGGAAGTCATAGGTACAAATTAACCCAAAAAAGGTACAAAGGGCACACTGTCATTCAGGCTTGGGGGATTTGCCACTACCAGCTCACAGATCCATTTAGTTTCTCGCTGAAGGACAGTCTGATGAAAATGTGTATCAGTAAATTGCCCAAGGATTGAGTCCTTTTGTAAGTAAATTGCGGGCCGCTTGTTACCAATTTCTTTACTGTCTCATCATTGGTCAAGAGATGCCAATGGGAGGCACAAATGTCCCTGATTTCTGGCACAAAAGCGCTATATTGTAAACTTAATCTAGTGACAGGTATAGGGCCATCACCAACATCTCAAAAAATCAAAGTGTCTCTGCCACTATCACTTGCCCTCTGGTAAGCCTTGGCTAACCACTTCTTTCTATAACCACATAGTCTGTTTCTCAAATTAGAGGCCTCAACCTCAAAATCAGCATGGTCCATACAATTACAGCATGCACTTAATTATTGACCAATCAGTATATTGTGAACCAGTGATTTTGGGTGGAAGATATCTGCATGTAGGAGGCTGTTATGGAAGTTGGCTTTATATATAGCTTTCTCCTATTTCCACAATCAAATCCAAAAAGGTGACTTGCTGTAGACCATATTCACTGGTAAAAGACAGATTGTAGCTGTTGTCACTCAAATCCTCCACAAATGCAAAAGCCTAATTTCCTGTCCTTAGAATGAGGACATTGTCAATGTACCTGTACGAGGCCAAAATCCTGGACAGGCACTGTGATGAAGTCCCATCCCCACCAAAGTATCCTTAGGTAGACATTAGTATAAGCTGGGGCACACTTGGTGCCCATAGCAGTCCCTTGTGCCTGGCAATAATATTGCCCATTGAATTCAAATTTGTTATGTGTTAATAGGAACTCCAAGAGCTCCAACACAAAAATATTATGCCTGCTTTTTCTTAATGCTCATGTACAAAGAGTCTTTTCTATCACTTGTAACATCTTAAGCTGCGGTATGGATAAATATAAAGCCTCTCTGTCCAAAGTTAGGTCTTATGGAGGTTCTGTCTGAAGACTTTTCTTATGGACTCTGAATGTATCATTCATGTTGCTTCAAGTGGTCCACTTTCAGATACATACTGTGTATGGTGAAGTATTTTTATTGTATACAAGGACATTGGATATATACAGTGGGGATCGAACGTTTGGGCACCCCAGCTAAAAATTTGTATTAATGTGCATAAAGAAGCCAAGGAAAGATGGAAAAATCTCCAAAAGGCATCAAATTACAGATTAGACATTCTTATAATATGTCAACAAAAGTTAGATTTTATTTCCATCATTTACACTTTCAAAATAACAGAAAACAAAAAAATGGTGTCTGCAAAAGTTTGGGCACCCTGCAGAGTTCATATCTTGTACTGCCCCCTCTGGCAAGTATCACAGCTTGTAAGCGCTTTTTGTAGCCAGCCAAGAGTCTTTCAATTCAATTCACTTAAAGACTGCCTTCCCGCAATGTACTGTGGACGGGCAGCAGCTACAGGCAAAGCAATGTACCGATATGTCGCTCTGTCTGTCCTAACACAAGAGAGTGTGATCACATGATCAAAATGCTAGCAAAGCTGTTATGAAGCAATTTGATTAATAACAGCCTTGCTTCTCTTCCTGGTGAGCTGCGATTGGCCCATAGCTCTCACATGGCAGATGGGGCCAATCACAACTTTCTGTACAATGTAACCAGCTGGAGCCAATCACAGATTTATTATTTTGAACTGTCATGGACCTAACTCATTCATGCATTGCATTGTAGAGCAATACTCTTTATTGCTCCTGAAATCCAAAGTGGGATCTTGATTTTCATCTACAGGTGAAACTTGAAAAATTAGAATATCGTGCAAAAGTTCATTTATTTTAGTAATGCAACTTAAAAAGTAAAACTAATATATGAGATAGACTCATTACATGCAAAGCAAGATAGTTCCATCCGTGATTTGTCATAATTGTGATTATTATGGCTTACAGCTCATGAAAACCCCAAATCCACAATCTCAGAAAATTAAAATATTACATGCAATCAATAAAACAAGGATTGTACATAGAACAATATCGGACCTCTGAAAAGTATAAGCATGTATATGTACTCAGTACTTGGTTTGGGCCCCTTTTGCAGCAATTACTGCCTCAATGCGGCGTGGCATGGAAGCTGTCAGCCTGTAGCACTGCTGAGGTGTTATGGAAGACCAGGATGCTTCAACAGCAGCCTTCAGCTCTTCTGCATTGTTCGGTCTCATGTCTCTCATCTTTCTCCTGGCAATGCCCCATAGATTCTCTATGGGGTTCAGGTCAGGCAAGTTTGCTGGCCAATCAAGCACAGTAATCCCACGGTCATTGAACCAGGTTTTGGTCCTTTTTGCAGTGTGGGAAGGTGCCAAGTTCTGCTGAAAAAGGAAGTCAGCATCCCCATAAAGCTCGTCTGCGAAAGGAAGCATGAAGTGCCTGGTAGATGTCTGTGATGACCCTGGACTTAATGAAGCACAGTGGACCAACACCAGCAGATGACATGGCTCCCCAAATCAACACAGACTGTGGAAACTTCACACTGGACTTCAAGCATCTTGCAGTGTGTGCCTCTCCATTATTCCTCAATACTCTCGGTCCTTGGTTTCCAAATGAGATACAAAAGTTGCTCTCATCAGAAAAGAGGACTTTGGACCACTGAGCAACAGACCAGGTCTGTTTTTCTGAAGCCCATGTCCAAGATCCATTTGTGTGTGGTGGCTCTTGATGCACTGACTTCAGCCTCAGTCCACTCCTTGTGAAAGTCCCCAACACTTTTGAATGGCCTTTTCCTGACAATCCTCTCCAGGCTGTGATCATCCCTGCTGCTTGTGCACCTTTTTCTTCCACACTTTTCCCTTCCACGTAACGTTTTATTAATGTGCTTTGATACAGCACTTTGGGAACATCCAACTTCTTTTGCAATTACCTTTTGAGGCTTTCCCTCCTTATGGAGGGTGTCAATGATGGTTTTCTGCACAACTGTCAGGTTAGCATTCTTTCCCATGATTGTGATTCCTACTTAACCAGACTGAGAGACCATTTAAAGGCTCAGGAACCCTTTGCAGGTGATATGGCTTAATTAGCTGATTAGAATGGGACACTTTGAGCCTAGAATATTGCACCTTTTCACAATATTCTAATGTTCTGAGATTGAGGATTTGGGGTTTTCATGAGCTGTAAGCCATAATCATCACAATTATGACAAATCAAGGCTTGAACTATCTTGCTTTGCATGTAATGAGTCTATCTCATATATTAGTTTCACCTTTTAAGTTGCATTACTGAAATAAATTAACTTTTGCACGATATTCTAATTTTTCACCTGTACATTGATTTTCTTCTCTACCGATGGCCTTTTTTTGTATTAGGGGTATTAGTCTTCATCTCCCTCCTCGCTATGCAGTCAATCATTTAAAATTTTTTATTTTATATTTCTTTATTCTGTTTATTCTTTTTCTTTTAATATATATGTTTTGAGGGATAGTGGCTTATACACAGGTTCTATGATAATTGTATCAGCTGTTATCACTTCCTGATTACTTCTTGAGCTAATTGATGGGTGGACCCTTTCTTTTTTAGCTACTATATATTCTCTTGTTTCATGCTATAATATAGTTATGTAGTGACTTTTGGGGGACTATTCATTAAAAAAATGATTTTATTCCAAAATAAAAAAACCCAGCTGTCTGCTAGGGGTTAACATTTCTTGGTTGGAATTCAAGTGATCTTCTAGTAGATGACAAAAACCAGTGAGTGGGAGAAACTTGTTGAAAGACAATGAAACACACACCACTATTGAAATGCCTACAGGTGATCAAACAAAGTCCCAGAAAAGATAATGGTGGAATCTGATGTTGGTTACTCTAAGACCTGGCAAAAGTATGTTTTCTAAACAATTGCCATTGTCTGTAGAAAACTAGGAGATTTCACCTGCAAGAAACTTAATTATAAAGTCAAACACCATTATTTAGACTTTGATGGCAGGAGAACATATACAAGGTCTGGAAATGACAATAGAGGAACCAAACTGATTGTCTGAGAGCTCACACGAAACCTTGGAAAGTGTGATGAACAAACAAACTTCTTGGACTGTCACAATATACTATTATCCACTAAGGTTAAAATATGACTGGTTGTTTTCCCTGACTCACACACAATCAACAGGTAAACAGAGGGTTTTTCCTACTCATGGGAATTTCATTCCTAAAACCAAAAGGTTAAACTTAGGTCATATAAAGCTAAGAACTTGATCTATCTACCCACAGAGACATTATCAAAAGGTATATTATCAACACTTTTATCAAGGGAAAATATCTTTGAGAAGGTTAGGTATTGAATCCCACTCAGTTAAGTATGAAATGATGAAGAGTAAGATGTTTTGTGAATTGGTGTCAATTGTACATTTCCATCAGAAATCAAATGTTTCAAACAGTTTAAATATCAGGGAACTGAGGAACTGAATGAATGTATATCTTTCTATGGTCCTTATCCAAGAATTAGTAGTGAAATCAACTATACTTGGATAAGACATATATATATCTGACACCTAAAGATATCTTGGTTTCAATCAAAACATGAGTCATCATTAATACACAAATTGTTTTGTGATCCCTGACTGCCCCCCAGTGGACAGGTGAGAGATATCTTATATACACACACTTCTCGACCGGCCAATCAACAAGCCTGTTGGGAGGGTCTTTTAAAACAAAGGTTTGGATGGTATATAAAGCCATGCACCTCACATCTAAAAAAATCAAGCTGGAAAAAGGGGATGCTAAAAAAAAAGAAAAGCTAAAGAAAAACCAATCGACAAAAGGAAGGAGAATCTGAAGAAGCTGAAATCTATCCCATCTGAAAAACTTAAAGATCTTCTAATACTACTTCTCAATCTTTTAAAACTTCTACTAAACTTCTGAACCTCTGAACTCCTATACTTCTACATTTCTTCTAAACACTACAATCCAGACTGCACTATCTCTCACTTGCTACCTGCGGCCATTTTTGCTGAAGGAGTCCAGCTGCCATTTTGTCTTGAGGACCATTTGAAGGCCCAACTACATCCTACTGGGGAAACCTCAAACTCACGATTCTGGGAGTGGTGAGAGTGCTGAGAAACTGTAGTTTATTTGATATTTCAAATTTTTCATAGACTTATAGCGTTTGTAGTGTGTTTAGAAATATTAAGATCTATACATAATAATTACTAAAAATTATTTGATTTGATATTGAAATGATAGAGATTGCATAATTAACTGATTTGTAATTTTGTTAGTGTAATTTACCATTTCTATGGCCACGGAATGGGAGAAATAATTCCTGAAGCACTACAAAGTTACAACTCATAACTAGATTTGATTTTTAAATTTCTTTGCTTTTATCTTTAATCATCTATTGTCTGGTATATAGAATTAGCATATTATATTTTTGATCGTATGTACAAGTATACATTTATCACCAGTCTTTTGCGTTTGTATTAATATATATATAAATTTTGTACATAAATAAATTTCTTTATTTATTAAAAAGGCAATGTTTGTGTATATGGTACAAAATCATACTGGCTAAAAGAACTCAAGGTATATTATTAAGTGGTGATCAAATTATTAAGGTGTCCAAATTATTGGTTCATTAAACATTTGCCGTATTTTAACGGCTGGAGGCACTGTGATATTTTGTTTAAGGGAAAGGACACCGCCCTACATATTTAGAATAAATTATTACATAAACCACTACAGTTATGACTAAAGCCATGCTGGCTGAAACGTGTCAACTGACTGTTACTGTAACTTTTACACTGGTTTTCTCAATAAATACAAGATTTTAGGGCTATGTCAGCTGTTCAGATCACGTGTATGGATGATTACCCTCAGCTGTGCAAGGGTAATAAATCACTCTTTTTAATTAAGAGGAATTGCCTAAATTTAATGGCAGCTATGGACAAAGGCAAAATTAATATGTGTTGGCTTGGTACACACTAACTTACGACACAATTATGCGGCAAACAAAGAGCAGCAGCAAGCATGCACTACTCACTTTGAAATAAAAGACAAAAGCAGCAGAAAATAAAATAAAATATATCTCAACAAAAAATAAACCCTGAAGCACTAAAAAAGCAACAAAAAATAAAATATACTTACCCCAAAAAATAAACCCTGAAACTTTGAATCCTAACCCTTTTCATGTTTAACCTGTTACCACCCGGCATATAGCAATTTGACTTTCATCATTCTGGGTGGATGTCATATGATATCCTCCCAGCACGAGCTTTGTGCAAGGCCATGCGACCGCATTGCGGGCAAGATCTGTCACTGACTGTATCCACAGGACAGAGCTGATGACTGATCAATGTACTGACCACCGCAGATCACATGACAATTGTAAACAATGAATGGCTTTGATTCATGTCATTTATTGTTACAATTGGGTTGTTAGCTGTGATCACAGCCCATTGGTACCATGTGATTAGCTGTGGCCAATCACAGCTAATCACAACAAAATCAACAGAATTAATTGATTCAATTCAGTAAAATACTTGCTTATAGCAGTTAAATTCACTGCTATAAGCAATCATAATGTGTAAAAACAATCCTGATCATTTCCCCAGGGTAGCACAATGTTTCTACGCTAACATTATATAGCTCTGGTCACAGCGTGTTAAAAAAATTATAAAAAAATGTAATAAAGAAAAAATTTGATTTTTTTTTTAATTTCTTCATTTCCAAAAACTCATGACAAAAAATGACAACTTCAATAAACTCGTTATGCCTCATACTTAATATCATGGACTGTCTACTTTCCGAAAATGGGTGATATGGGGGATCACCATGATTACATCATAATTGATTGATTGATTTTCATATATATATATATATATATATATATATATATAAACCATAGTTTGTGGACTCTATAACTTTCCTACAGACTAAATAGCAAACACTGATTTAGGTTATTTTCACCAAAGAAATTTAGCAGAATTAATTTTGCTCTAATTTTATGAAAAAAAATTATTAAATTGCAACATTTTATAACAGAAACAAAAAAATACAAAACAATTCAGTGGTGATTAAATACCACTAAATGAAAGCTGCATTTGTGTGAAAAAAATTATAAAAATGTTGTTAGGGAACAGTGTTGCATGACAGTGCAATTTTCATTGAAAGTGCAACAGTGCTGAAAGCTGAAAATTGGCCTGGGCAGGAAAGAGGTAAAAGTGGTTAAATAATGAATAAACATGAAATATAAGTAATATTCAAAGAGACAAAAGAAAACTCTGTTGGAGATACCTAGCAGCTAAACAGCAATTATGGTTGTTGCTGGTGCACACAAAATATTAGTCATAAAAAGGACTGTTGGGTCTCTTAATATGTAGTCCACCTACCTCTTTTAAAGTAAGGGAGCAGGCACAAAACTCCCATTGCTGGTCATTATAACCTTGGGTGTGGTTTCTTTAAAATTTGGGCATGGGAATGGCAACCCTTGAACCCCCATATTTGCTATGAAACCACCATGCACTGAATCTGAACATCATGTAGTTATAACCAAGAAACCTGTACAAAGTGAAAGTGGCCAAGCAGAGTGAGGCAGAAGAGCACTGCACATGGATTATTGCTACTAAAAAACTAAGACTGA
Organism: Staurois parvus; assembly: GCF_062004578.1. NCBI lineage: Eukaryota > Metazoa > Chordata > Amphibia > Anura > Ranidae > Staurois > Staurois parvus. The sequence continues at coordinate 10,396,404 of NW_028317951.1, forward strand.
AAGTATTTGTTAAAAAAGACCGGTGATACAGCTTGTAGAGACATTAAACTGTATTAAATGTCAGAAATATTTTTTTATAGATGCAGTAGAAAATATATATCCTATTAGGAAGATCAACTCTTCACTTCCTCTCCTAAATACACAACTGGAATTTAAAGTAGAGGAAATCCCTTCAAAGTTTATTTCAGCAGAACAAATAAGGAGATCAAATATTCCCAGTGGGAAAACAGACAGCAACCAAAAACCTGATGGAGGAGTTGGTTTTATATACATGTTAAGTATTAGGACATTTTGTTTAGGGTTTATTGATATTTTAATTTTAGCAATGTAGAGACATATTGTAGAGCTCAAAATATAGCAGTAAATTGTCAGGTTAGTATTAGGGTTAGTGCTATACAGTATACTGTTTACATATAGCTGTATGTTGATTAGTTCTATGCTTTAGGTGTACTGTCATGTACCTATATACAGAGCCTGAGATGATAAGAGTGACCTCCTGCACAGTTTCTGTCCAAGCACCCCTGGATGTTGAGAAAGGATCTGCAGGGCCAAAGGAAAGGCACAAGTGCTAAGGTATAGACACTGTGAGCAGGAATTTGGTAGCACTGATGAGCAGAAATATAGCTGACAATGCACCACAGATATATATAAGAGACCTTTTCTTTAGACCATTAACAAAATCCTAATTCCCTTCCTTAACTTCAAAATGTCCTAAATAAATTCAAAATAGTCCACACTATTAGGTCTTCAAACGTTGAAAAATGTCCCATTCATCACTTCAAATCCAAGATACCTCAAAAAAAATAAACTAAATATAGTGCATTAACTTTAAAACAATACAATATTTGTGATATCATGCAAGAACACTCGTGAAAAACGAGAGAAAGAAAAAAAAACTAAAAAAAATTTGATTAATAAATAATATCACAACTCTTTGGTGAATCCCACGTACAAAATATACTATAAATAAGGTGAATCCACCTACACAACACACTCGTGAGGTGAAATTCACAGCAAATAACTTAATTTGGGATTAAGTGCACTAATCCAAAATATGCCACCACTCTAACAGGTTAAATTCACAGCAAGTACTCAGCTTGTGATTGTGTGCATTAATCCAAAAGCAAGTGCCACCACTCTGGCAGGGTTAAGTACTATTACCCTCTTTCAGCTCAGAACGGCATCTCAGACACTCCAGGGTAATATACAGCTTTCCCCTTGCGGATATGCTCAATGCAATCTTCCCCGTTCCTCATAGGGCAGAGAAGAGCAAGACTCAGTGGAGTGTACAGGTAATAAAACAAATTTATTGCTGCTTACATTCAGTGAAGAAAACGTCCATCCTGTTCATTTACACAGCTGAATACCAGCATCAAAGATGGCCGCGCTGCTCCTTCCGGTTTTACATCTGATGTCACGACCCTGACGGATGCGGTTCCTCTTATCCTGCTCAGACTACTGGCAGGAAGACCAAGCTGCCATCTAATCTAAGGGCATCTACCGCCAATTTATTAGTTTTATCAGCTGCTTTTTATATACATTAATAGGATTTTTACCATTTTCTTGTAGGTTTCTTTATCACTTAAGATTAGCTTCATCTCTTCCTCATAACTGCTTCTATCCATGACCACTACCCCTCCACCCTTGTCTGCCGGTCTGACCACAATATTTTTCTTATTCTTAAGTGATATTAGGCCCTGATGAAACGTTTCTTCTTCTCTGAACTTACGAAAGTTCAAACTATATAAATCATCCACAACCAGCTGCTTAAAGACCTCTAGATTCTGATTTTTTTAATTCACAGGATTAAATGTTGATTTATTTTTTAAATCACTATGACTAAAAATAGATCCACTATTGATTAGCAGACAAGGATTGGGCCTGGTAATGACGCAAAATATATATATTTTTTTTTTATTTCGTTGTATTTTAATTTATTTTAATTATTTTATTTATCTTATGTTAATTTTAATTTTATTTAGAAATATATATCATAAAATATGAGATGGGTATTTATATTATGGAATATGAAGATATAAAACACACTGGTAGGAAATGTATTTAATTTGTTTTATTGAATTTGTTTTATTGCATTGTAATGTATTGTAATTGTAGTATGTAAGAAATGGTATTTATATATTTATGTATTTTATATGCATTAGCATATGTATCCGGTTCAATTGTTCATACAGAAAGCTGATTATAAGGTTTTAGGGTAATCGGCAGTAGATGCCCTTAGATTAGATGGCGGCCAAATGGAAGGACATTAGGGCATGAGCAGAATCAGAGTCAAGAACAGGCAGTGAGGTACAGATAAACTAGGCAAAAGCATAGTCAGCAGTTCAGGCTGAAGTCGATGGCAAAGGAAAATAGTAAATGTGCAGACATGGATAATCTGAGAACAAGGTCAGAGAGGAAGCTGGCTTGGTAACAGGATCAAGATGCTGTGTTGCTATAGCAGACGTTTTAGGAATAATACATTTTAGTTAACATGTATTGTTTTTAGAAGTTGGGCATCCTCTATTAATATGCTAATTAACTCATTTGACTGGCTCCTGGTGCTCATGGAACAGGAAGTGATGTTGGCATGAAGTAAGGGGAGGGAAAGGACTGTTTGGAGGACTCCTAGAATCAAGGAGCAGTCTGGAATAGATCGAGGTTAGAAGAAAGATGATTCCATTCCTGGGGATAACACTAAATCTACAACCCAAGGTTACTTCTAGTGTATCCCTATCACATATGTTCATGCTCCATTGCTAGAAAGAATAGATAGCTTGTACATGTGTATATTGTATGCATATTTTGCAATACTTTATATGTCATGTATTGTTTTCCTAAAATTGTACGTAGTTTGTTTGTACAGCATTCTTGTTTTGTAAATACACACTGTGCCCTGATATGAACACAGCGAGATCCTGTGCGATTCATATGCCGGTCTGTGCAGTGGGATTTCATGCCTATTTGTTTAAATGGGAAGAAATTGTACATGCACTACTTTTTTTAAAAACATGGCAACCGCATCGCATGGTACTTTTGTACTATGTGATTTGATGTGGGCAACACAAATGTGTTTGGGGTGTGGTTAGCTTTAACTGACCCCAGCAGCAGATTGCAAGGGCATTGCGATAGGAATGATATTCCAGTGTGAACGAGCACTAAAAGAGACAATGCAAAACAGATGTGTATCAGAAACTAAGTAACAGGGACATTACTGAAGACCATTCAGCAAAGGGCTAGACAATATAGTTCAATACAAGAGGGTTAGGAGGGCCCTGCTCCTTGGAGCTTACAATCTAAGATAGGCCATTTGATGGACGTGCATGGCAGTCTGTGCCTGCTTGTGCTCATGCTCACCTATGCGCACATACATTACACATCTTAGCCTGGTGGTTGGTAGCATGTTCCTGACACTTACATCTCAGTCTACAGCCCTAGGAAACGTATTTGTAATATTAATACACTATAACAAAAATGTAAGAATTAGTGGGTTGTATTGGATTAGACACTGACAGTGCACCTTGCCAGCTTTTGATTAATGAAAGAACTACTTTTTACCTTACAAATAGATTTATTACACTGCATAAACACCCACAGTTAATAGCAACATCAGCAAAAAAGAAAAAAAAAGTGATTAATTAAGTATTGAGCTGACCAGCTGTGAAGAACATACAAAGCAAGAATTCAATGTGCTTCATAAAAAAAGAAAACCTTTATGTTAATAATGGACTGTTTGTTTGCCCTGTACATATTGTACCATCCCCTAATGCATTGAAGTCGCTTTTCAAACAGACCATTCTGACCAGATGACTCATTTAGAGTGCAAAATACCCTATCATTATGTCTATACAAATGAAGACGCCATTAATTTTTAATAGTTTATTTACTGTTCACTTGTTTATTGGTCTTTCATTTCAAGTTCATTCAGCGATACCTAATAAAATAATTATAAAAGGAAAACATTTTTAACATACAGACACACAAATTGAGAGAATACAGATAAAATAAAAGGTGCCTATTAGCAGTCCATTTTAAATTAAGACAAAAAAGTAGATAACACAAATTACAAAGTGCACTGATGGATTACATTTGATTTTCATTTGATTCTGAACTTTAACACTAAAAACTCATTTGTCAGTTTCTTCCTTTTACCCACAGAAGCATTTTGTGTATCCTCTTTGACCGCTGGTTAAAACGGATAAATGTTGCCTTTCTGAAAGCAGGGCATACTGTTTTGTTTCCTATAATTATAGATAAATGCTGGGTCCATTAAAATGTGAGGTGATGCATTAGACACAGTTCAGTCACCTAGAAACTAAGTGTAAATGTGTATAAGAGAATAATAATGGTAGGCACTATTTCGGTTCCATACTTCTAGCTATTTTTCCATAAGGTTCTGCCCCAAGCAGTATTATTAGGTGATGCCCTAATGTTTTCAGCTGTCCTGGGGAATATTCAGGGTGCCCTAAACTCTTTACAGCATTGTCCATATTTTGGACTGATGCCAATTCCTTAATACTCAAACAGGGTATGAGCTGTAAGGAAGAGGAGGCACATGCTCCCATTTACCTCTAATCTGCTGATGATTAGTTAAAAAATAAGAATAATAAAGTAACTGTAACTTTACCTACAGTCAGGTCCATAAATATTGGGACATCGACACAATTCTAACATTTTTGGCTCTATACACCACCACAATGGATTTGAAATGAAACGAACAAGATGTGCTTTAACTGCAGACGGTCAACTTTAATTTGAGGGTATTTACATCCAAATCAGGTGAACGGTGTAAGAATTACAACAGTTTGCATATGTGCCTCCCACTTGTTAAGGGACCAAAAGTAATGGGACAATTGGCTTCTCAGCTGTTCCATGGCCAGGTGTGTGTTATTCCCTCATTATCCCAATTACAATGAGCAGATAAAAGGTCCAGAGTTCATTTCAAGTGTGCTATTTGCATTTGGAATCTGTTGCTGTCAACTCTCAAGATGAGATCCAAAGAGCTGTCAATATCAGTGAAGCAAGCCATCGTTAGGCTGAAAAAACAAAAGAAACCCATCAGAGAGATAGCAAAAACATTAGACGTGGCCAAAACAACTGTTTGGAACATTCTTAAAAAGAAGGAACGCACCGGTGAGCTCAGCAACACCAAAAGACCTGGAAGACCATGGAAAACAACTGTGGTGAATGACCAAAGAATTCTTTCCCTGGTGAAGAAAACACCCTTCACAACAGTTGGCCAGATCAAGAACACTCTCCAGGAGGTAGGTGTATGTGTGTCAAAGTCAACAATCAAGAGAAGACTTCACCAGAGTGAATACAGAGGGTTCACCACAAGATGTAAACTATTGGTGAGCCTCAAAAACAGGAAGGCCAGATTAGAGTTTGCCAAACAACATCTAAAAAAGCCTTCACAGTTCTGGAACAACATCCTATGGACAGATGAGACCAAGATCAACTTGTACCAGAGTGATGGGAAGAGAAGAGTATGGAGAAGGAAAGGAACTGCTCATGATCCTAAGCATACCACCTCATCAGTGAAGCATGGTGGTGGTAGTGTCATGGCGTGGGCATGTATGGCTGCCAATGGAACTGGTTCTCTTGTATTTATTGATGATGTGACTGCTGACAAAAGCAACAGGATGAATTCTGAAGTGTTTCGGGAATATTATCTGCTCATATTCAGCCAAATGCTTCAGAACTCATTGGACGCCACTTCACAGTGCAGATGGACAATGACCCAAAGCAGACTGCAAAAGCAACCAAAGAGTTTTTTAAGGGAAAGAAGTGGAATGTTATGCAATGGCCAAGTCAATCACCTGACCTGAATCCGATTGAGCATGCATTTCACTTGCTGAAGACAAAAGTGAAGGGAAAATGCCCCAAGAACAAACAGGAACTGAAGACAGTTGCAGTAGAGGCCTGGCAGAGCATCACCAGGGATAAAACCCAGAGTCTGGTTATGTCCATGCGTTCCAGACTTCAGGCTGTAATTGACTGCAAAGGATTTGCAACCAAGTATTAAAAAGTGAGTTTGATTTATGCTTATTATTCTGTCCCATTACTTTTGGTCCCTTAACAAGTGGGAGGCACATATGCAAACTGTTGTAATTCCTACACCGTTCACCTGATTTGGATGTAAATACCCTCAAATTAAAGCTGACAGTCAGCAGTTAAAGCAAATCTTTTTCATTTCATTTCAAATCCATTGTGGTGGTGTATAGAGCCAAAAATGTTAGAATTGTGTCGATGTCCCAATATTTATGAACCTGACTGTATATGTGCTGTGTTTATTCACTAATTTAAATTACCTGCATGTACTATAAAACTTGTTAGGGGTCTAAGGGATTCCTAAAATCAGTTCATTGGATAAGGTACAGCAACCTACGTGTCCCCAGTTTGGGGTGGATAGGTTATAAACACCATCTGCTTGCTGGCACCCCACCAGCTTTGGGATTTTTCTGGGGGGTTTTGGGGGGGTCTTGTAGACCCAACTAAAAGCCTCCCTAAATGCTGAAGGACATATGGACTGGTATCAGTATAGTAGAGAGGTTCCACACATGCTACTGCCTATTGGTTTGGATGTCTTGTATTCCAGGTTGTTTAGCTCAGGGAGGAGGAGATAAGCATTTTTTTACAGAAAAAAAATGAAAAAAAAAAACTCGGAATTTCTGAACCTCTGGAGAATGCTGATCATGTACCAAATCCACAGTTCAAAAGCAATCCATTTTTCCTACTCAAAACCAGGGAATAGTTTGAATACTGTGCAAGCTGAAAAATGGTTGAATGCTGTGCAAATTTTGCAACATAAATTCTGGACAAATATAAATGCACCAAGTGATAGGAATAGAAGAAATAGTACAGTAAAGCACTTTCCTATTGAAGAACAGATGTTGGACAAAGCTTGTTTTACATGGGCAAATCTTGCTTGATCACATTTTCACTCAAATGTAGGTTAACACAATGGGGTATGTAGAGATAATTTAGAAAAAAATTAACTTTGCTAAAAAATGCATGAATATAAGATAACATATTGGGTGAATTTCTCCTTGAATCAGTTAAATTAATTTTCATTTGTTCAAAATGAGCCTCAAGTTAATACATCATTATTACTGAGTTAGAGAATGCAAGTTCCTATAGGACAATAGTTAAAGAAGAATTGAACTCTAGCAGGTATGCTCAATAAAGGGGGATTGGAAATGACTGGTCAAAAAATGCAAAGAATGCTCTGGCAGTTAAAGGGTTAAACCCTTATTACAATATTAAAAATAAACTAAAGCTGTACTGTGGGGGTTCAGACATTGCTTTTTACTTGTCTGACATGAAGGTATTAGCTCAGCTATAACTTATGACCCTTATATAGGCAGTAAAACTGTAAACTGTAAGCACAGATAGACTGAGCGTGACATGTTTGCTGACTGGAATGGATTTATTAGTATTTAATTAGTTTAATGTCTGCTTTTATCATTATATGATGCAATTTGTCAAAGTAAGAACATCATGAATTGTTTTACAGATTAGCCAAAATAGAACAGTCATTATGTTTATGGTCAAGTTAGCGTCACAAATAAAATTTACTCATCATTTTCAGGCAGCCTAAACCTGTAAAAGTTGCAGGGGAAGAGAACTAAATAGTGGGATCAAGACATCCCTTTGCCCATCCTATGACTTCAGCTACTTCTGGGGAATTTAAAAGTAACCTGAGTCCACTGGTAGAATAAAATGTCAATTTGATATAGCACGCCAGCCTCCAGAAGACACTCATTTCAGTTATCCAAACACATCTCAGCTAGCAATCAGTGAATTGGCCTTGGTTGAGAATCAAGCAGTGGAAGTAGAAGCCAAAACAGATCTAAAAGCAATAGGAACTTTTACGCTTACAAAAAAAATAAAGCTAAAACCCCAAACTCCAAAGCAGATGACCAGTGGCAAAACAGTTTAATAATTTAGCTTGTTGTTTTGAAGTACCTTGCTGTATTGTATTAAACATTTAATAAATTGTAATAAACAGAGTCCACATAAACATTTCAAAACCACAACCCCAAATTCCCGAGATGAAATAGCTTTTATCCTGGAATAAGAAATATATTAGAGGCAAACTCCACACATATAGAACAGGGTCTGGAGGTATGCTAGCAGCTTGATTGGGATGCATTGTAAGAGGGAGAGAGTTTTATCATGAAATAAAAATCAGAGTGTATTATTTGAGAGACAACAGCCAGGAAATGTACAGATTTCATAGACAGTAATTAAACAATAGACCTCAATTTAAAAAAGGCAAGGAACATGCAGCTTTTTATCCAAAATTCATACAAAATTCATACAAAAGCGAATACATTTCACTGAGAAAAAGAAGAAATGCTAAATAGAATCAGCATTAGAGAATTTTTGCTTCACAGAGAAAGGCCAGAAAATCATTGTATTCACACCATACATAGTATTTAAAAGGCCACATTATGATCAGGAGGGACATTAGTCAGCCAAGAAAGGGAGGGGTAACAAACATGCATCTCCCACCATAACCATACCAGTCCACATGCCTTCAACTGCCATTGTCACATATGACCCTGCCTGGTTCAAGATATTGGGGATCAGTCACCCCTCAAACTACAAAAAAAATCAGAGGGAAGTGCACAGACTAGCACAATTAATCACTTTATTTGGATGTAGAAAATACAATTAAAATAATTCACTCATATGTTCCAAATGAATAATGTGCCTGTAACAGCCTCAAACATGACCAACTAGTAGTTTGGCCAGAGCTGCAGACTGTCACAAAAAGTTTCTCCTCTCTCTTAGGCCTCTTTCACATGGGCGGTTGTTCTGCCACTTGTAGATGTATGGTTTTTTATATTGGAAATCCAACACTCTTGGAACAGAGATCACTCGCGTTTGTACATTGTGTTTTTCTACCAGCTGCAAAACAACATGGCAGTGTTTTAACTGAAGAAGCACCAAGCTTTAGCCAGAAATAAGCAACAAGATTTTTTTTAAGACACCACTGTATATTATAGTGGTATTAATATATTGCACTGAATCTCTTCTTTTAGGAGACAGTAGGAGATAGTATTTAACAGAAAACATTGCTGATACAGCCATAACAATACAATTATACAGTAATATATTTTTAAAGACAGATTTTTAGAAATAAATACAAAATTGTATATTCAATTATATTGTTATTTTTTTCAGATACATCATTTATAAATTATACAGATCAATTACACAAAACCTAATTATTTTTCATAGGAGGCAATTGAAGATGAAGAGCAGCACAGTGACTAATGGTTATTAATCAACTAACCAGGACACTGTCTGCATTGAGTTTGTATGTTCTCTCCATGCTTTTGTGGGTTCCTTTAGATATTCTGGTTTCCTCCCACACTCCAAAGACATTCTGGTAGGTAAATTGGCTCTTATCTAAATTGGCCTTATTATGATTATGTGAGGTAGGGACCTTGAGAGCAGGGTATGATGGGAATTTATAATATGTAATGTACCAATACAAACAAGCTATAGGTGCTTGAGTAGGTACTGAAAGACGTAGATTAGGTACAGAGTTTAGATTACCTTCTTTTTTCACGGGCCTGATTTGCATGATGTCATAAAATTGTTCACGACCTTGCAGCTCTCCTAGCATCTGAGAAATCTTAAAAAAAGGTACTGAAATCAAAACAAGAGCGTGCACTGGCCTCAAGCATCATCTGAAACAACACTTTTTCAAATCCAGTAAAATACTCATAAACACATTGAAAAGGCATGCAATAATCCATCAAATCCTATGGACAAGACCGCTTCATATTAATATCCTCAGATAGATTGATGGGGGTATACCTCTAATAACATGCAAATGGTAAACCATAGCAATGGTAACCAAGTTAATGCATGTTGAGGGCCATGCCTTCTTCCCCATAGTGTTTTTAATGGATTTTATAAAGTGTTATCTCAGGTGATACACAAGGCCAGTGCATTCTCTCTTTTTTGAAAGGGCAGGCAGTCTCCATCCATCTGTATTACTCTACAAGCTTACCCTGCCTCACTTTCCTCCTCAACAATCTCTGGCACCCAGGTACAGTCTGCCACTTCATCATCCCGTTTCCCTCAACATTCAAAGCTAAATGGCAGTAAGCTGCAGGAGCATCACTGGCAATTACTGCTCCCTACCTGATGTCCCTTCCCTCTATGCTCTTGGTCCTCTTTTCCGCCACCTCCGTTAACAAGAATTCTTGACTTTTTCAACCTCCTGCATCAAGTGACTCAAGCTGTTCTAAAAAAAAAAAAGAAGAAGAGGAGGAAGGAGAGGGCATGTTTAAAGCTGCTGGGCAAAATGTGTTGCTCTGTGCTTGGGAATGGGATAAGATAGGCTTAGTTAGCTAGTCTACAACCTCCTCTGTATGATCTGGATGTATAGCATGCTAGAAAGAAAAGGCTGACATGCCATTCAGCACCCGCTGGCCAGCCCTGGTACTGCAGCCCACAAGGCAGGTGAGTCCCACCACCATTGGCGAGTCCATTCCTGACAGGGACTGTAAACTCCTTGAGGAAAGAGAATGATGTGACTGTACAATATATATCATGCACACAGTAAAATGGGTGCTCCTATATCAATATGTCAAAAAAAAAAAAAAAAATACATCAGAGAGTTCTCTTCACACGAGACCCTATGGAGAATAGTTAATGTGCAAAAGTATAAACAATAATTGCAGCGTTTAAACATATAAAGATATAAATTAATAGCACTCCAAAATTCAGAAATTAATTCCCATCCTCCTCGTGATAAAAACGGGGGAAATAAAATACTGTGTAGAGTTTCCTTCCACCAAACAGACAAAGTGAAAATTCACTTCAAATATGAACTGCCAAAGGCTGTCCAGCACAAACGCATTATGCCAAGTTTATACAGATATCTTTCTACAGCTCAACATGTCTGGTAACTCTTTTTTCCCTTTTCTTCCACTGGGGGCACCTTTCCATTGTTGCACTCATATACCACCGTGGGATGACATAAAAATAATTGACATACAGTATAGTATTTATTAGAAAATATCCACAAGTGACAAAGTACCAGTGAGCAAATGAATCCTGCTGCCACCACCAGGATAAAACCTTGTGACAAAATCCTGTGCAGCAAATACTCTTTACACCAAGTTTATGTAGGCACCGTTCCACCTCTCAGCAGGCCTGGCAATATCTTAATCTTTCTCTTCCATGGGGGGCAGCACTCCACTCTTGAGCTCATATACCACCATAAGGCACCATAAATAAAATCGCCATATAGAGTAGTATTTATTTGTAAAGTATCAGCAAATATTAGAGCACCAGTTTAAAACCACGTACATAAAACATCCCACTAATTATGGGCCAGAAAACATAAATATAAGCTGCCCAAACTTACATCAATTTCTACCTTTCTGAGTACCGATGTGGCTGCATGATGTCAGGGTCATAACTCTGCCCAATGCATTTTTACGCTAATGCGCATCCTCAGGGGCCTCTAGTGTCTCCCTATGTGGCCATCATTATGTAGCCTGCAACTGCACAGTATTTTATTTGCACAGCTTTCATCACAATGAGGATGGCACTTCATTTCTGAATTTTAGACTGATATTATTTACTGTGACACTTTATATGTTGTTTTAAGCGCTGCAATTACACTGTTCAACAAATTTTTATTTTTTGTTAGTTTTGGAAACAAAAGGATCCATTTCTTAATGAATTTCACATTCTGAGTTCAAATATAACAATGAAATTTGTCAATTGGCTCTAGTTTTTCTGTAAATGGAAAGTTTTCTACTATAGGCGTAATGACTACATAATGCACAATAATTATATAGATAGATGTCTTTCCACAAATATAAAGCAAGTGATATTGACTACATAACAAAGCCTAAATGGCATAATATATTGCATAGGATTGCCAAGAAAAATTATAGCCATAAGCTAAGTTGAATCATTTTAATACTTAGGATTCTCACTAGTTTTGTCTTCAGTTTGTGTCGGTTTTGCTTCTCTTGGCTTTTCTCTTGTATTCGAGGAAAGGGCTATCTCTTACAACTGCACGTGACTACACGCTTCAGGTTCTTCCTCACTTGACTCAACCACGAAGGATTCTGGTGCTTTAGGAATTGGTAGCCCCTCTCCATGAGGAACTGGACGTATTGCCGATGGAATATTTGGATAGTGCACAGATAACTTTTTCTTCTTATTTAGCCCTTTTACAATTGGAGGCACCATACAAAAGTAACAATTACTAACATGATCTGTTGGCTCTCTCCAAATCATTAGCACAGCGAAAGGCATAGATGCCTTTTTTCCATTCAACCATTGCTCCAGTGCCGTCCCACAAGAATTGCAGCATATATGTGGTGCCCACCTCTTGTCCTGGTCTCCTATCTTGCAGCCAAAATACAAGTTGTAGGCTTTCTTAATCATTCCTGTTATCCTCCTTTTTTGTGAGATAAAAGTTATTTCACCGCAGATATAGCAGAAATGATCTGCTTTATTCACACAAGTTCGAGGCATTACTGAGTAGCCTATATAAGCATAAAACGAAATGTAAAGACGCTGTCGAACTACAATCAGCTACAGATACTGCAGCTTTTATGCAGTGAAGTGATGCAATTAAAGACTAATATTGCATCATCTCAGTATACATGCAATTTTCTATTGGTCACCAGTATCAATTGCGCAATATGCAGCTGAAGTTGCATCATAATTTTGAATGGCTTACGTCATTAGATGGGTGAATATATCATGGAAACTAGAGCCAATCAACATTTTTTAGGGTCATTTTCGTTTTCAGCACCCCAAAATTATGTAAGATTAGCTAATTTTATGCCCAAAACTTTTTACCTGTTGAACAGTGTTATTGTTTCCAGTTTTACATCAAGGTCACTTGTATACTAACCTTTATTGCTAGCAGCTCACTTGTGTTAAAAGTTTTTTAGTGCTGACTTACAATTTCTTTTTGTTTTCTTTGATTGCAAAAGTGACTCCATACCTGTCACAGAACTTGGTGGGTACATTGCTGTTTTCAGGCCTAAATTGCACATAAAGGTTGTATCAGTGAATTCTCAAATTCTCATAAATAACAACTGTTTAAAGGAAAGAGTTGTTCCACCCTAAGCAAAAACTATAGTGTTGTTTCAGGATCCTATATGCAGCTTTTCTCTTGAGTACACTTGCATAGGTTTTTCTCTGGAGGGTAACTGGTTTGTGTACAGGGATGTTTGATACCTCGGTGCCCAGGCAAAATATTGCAGTATCATCATTTTGTTGGTTAACCCAACAATAACTTTATAGTTAATTTGCTTACCTACATATTTAAAAAAAAACTTTAAAGGACATTTTTATTTATTAGACTGGTTAAAAAAAATTAACGGTTTGCCCTTTTGTATTTAATAATATAGGCTTACAAATACATTCAAAATGTCAAGACAAGCTTTGTTTCAATTAATTTATTTGTTTTTAATCTGATAATTACATAATTAAACCTCAGATATTGCAGATGAGCACAGCAACCTGAAGGTTTTCATTTTTTTTAAATAAAGCCTTCAGCTTTGTAACAGAAAACTGCTGCTTTAAAATAAATTATATAAATGATACAAACACAAGTGCCATAATTGTTAATCATAAAGAACATTCATCAAATGCTATAATAATGAATATTATCCACCTGTGTGCACAAATTATATCAAGTGTTCAAACATGTGTGAAAGTCTTTCAACACACAGGTGTTCATAAGTCCCTGATAAACTCCAAGGGGTTTATTTACTAAAGCTGGAGAGTCCAAAATCAGACTCCCTTCTGCATAGAAACCAATCAGCTTCTAACCTCAGCTTGTTCAATGAAGCTTTGGCAATGAAACCTGGAAGCTGATTGGTTTCTATGCAGAAGGGAGTCTGATTTTGGACTCTCCAGCTTTAGTAAATAAACCCCCAAGTGTCCAAAATAACATAAATCTGTGATAACCCTGGAACAAAAAAAATTGTCTCCAAACACCTTTAATCCTTTAGTTTCTTCCACAAGTGATAAAACCAACTTTTACATACATTTATGTATGGAAATTGACTGGAGTAATGGTACTGCAGGAACAGTTAAAGGGCAAATATTTTTAAACCTACTACAGGACAATTTTTTGGTACAGTTCCTAGAGGCCTCAACTAGGAATGATGCTCTGCTGGACCTGGTAATCTCCAACCATGCAGAGTTTATTATGAATGCCCATATAAAAGAACATCTGGGTAGCAGTGACCATAACATGATTTCATTTATTTTTAGCTGTAAACAGCAAGTACATATGGGAAAAATAAAAACGTTCAATTTTAAGAAAGCTAATTTTCCAAGGCTGAGAGCTTCTCTCCAAGACTTAGACTGGGAGGGAATATTGGCATCAACAAACACAACACAGAAATGGGAGTTATTCAAAAAGACTATATGTGAACACACTGCAAAATATATTCAAATGGGCAACAAGTTTAAAAGGCTAAAAATCAAACCTACTGTATGTGGCATACGGCCAACGTTAAAAAAGCTATAGATAATGAGAAAAGAGCTTTTATTAAATATAAAAATGAAGGAATGTTATCATCATTAAACATTACACATAATATAACAGAATATACAAAAAGAAAATTAAAAAAAAATTGAAAATGAAAGACAGATTGCAAAAGATAGCAGGACAAACCCCAAAACATCATTCAAATATATTAATAGTAAAAAGATCCAGTCCAAGCATGTAGGCCCTTTACAAACTAATTTAGAGTGGGTGACTGGGGACAAAGAGAAGGCACATTTATTAAATACCTTCTTCAGCTCTGTGTGCACAAAGGGGCATGGGGGAATTCTTGTCCATAATCGGCATGGCATTGACACAGCTCCAGATGATCCACATTGCCTCACAATTGATATGACCAAAAAATATTTAGACAGAATAAAGGTGATTAAAGCACCTGGACCAGATGGAATACACCCACGGGTCCATAAAGAATTGAGCTCTGTCATTTCAAAGCCATTGTTTCTAATTTTTAGGGACTCTTTAATGACTGGCATAGTACCAATGGAATGGCGTAAGGCCAAAGTGGAGCCAATATTTAAAAAGGGGTTAAAATCTTTACCAAGTAATTATAGACCTGTTAGTTTAACATCTATAGTTGGGAAGATACTGGAGAGTTTAATAAAAGACCACATAGATGAGTTCTTGCTAGAAAAAAATATTTTAAGCAACAGACAGCACGGATTCATGAAAGACAGAAGTTGTCAAACAAATCTGATTTCTTTTTATGAGGGGGTGATCTAAACCTTGGACAGAGAGGTCGCGGTGGACGTGGTATACAGTTACAAGAAAAAGTATGTGAACCCCAAAAGTATGCAAAGCAGCCCCAAACCATGATGCTCCCTCTGCCATGTTTTTTAGTGGGGATGAGGTTTTGATGTTGGTGTGCTGTGCCTTTTTTTCTCCACACATACTGTTGTGTGTTCTTCCCAAACAACTCAATCTTGGTTTCATCTGTCCACAGTATATTTTGCCAGTAGTGCTGTGGAACATCCACATGCTCTTTTGCAAACTTCAAACGTGCTGCAATATTCTTTTTGGACAACAATGGCTTCCTCCGCGGTGTCCTCCCATGTACTCCATTCTTGTTTAATGTTTTCCTTATTGTAGATGTGTCAACAAAAATGTTAGCATGTGCCATAAATTTCTGTAGATCTTTAGCTGACACTCTGGGATTCTTCTTTACCTCATGCAGCATTCTGCGCTGTGCTCTTGCAGTCATTTTTACAGGATGACCATACCTAGGGAGAGTAGCAACAGTGCTAAACTTTCTCCATTTGTAGACAGTCTGTCTTACCATGGACACATGAACATCAAGGCTTTTGGAGATACTTTTGTAACCCTTTCCAGCTTCATGTAAGTCAACAATTCTTGATTGTAGGTCTTCTGAGAGCTCTTTTCTGCGAGGCATGGTTCACATCAGACAGTGCTTCTTCAAACCAGTAAACCCAAAACAGGTGTGTGTTTTTTAAGGGCAGGACAGCTGTCAGCAACACATCCAATATCATCACACTGATTGTAGTCAAGGTTGGCTCACTCCTGGCTCCAATTAGCTCTGGGAGAAGTCATTAAGCTAGGGCCTCACATACTTTTTCCTCCCTGCACTGTGAATTTTTACATGTTATGTGCAATTAAACCATGGCAACATCTAATGTTTGTGTAGTATTATGTTCAGCAGACTGTGTTCTTCTATTGTTGTGACTTAGATGACGTTCAGAGCACATTTTATGCCCAATTCATGCAAAACTCCACGTAATCCCAAGGGGTTCACATACTTTTTCTTGCAACTGTACTTGGATTTTGCAAAAGCATTTGACACAGTTCCCCACACGCGGCTAATGTGTAAGGTAAAGTCTACAGGCTTGGAAAAATCCATATGTAAATGGTTAGAAAACTGTCTAAAAGATTGTATTCAAAGAGTAGTGGTGAATGATTCATACTCTGAATGGTCTAGGGTTGTCAATGGTGTACCCCAGAGTTCAGTTTTGGGACCCTTACTTTTTAATATATTTATAAACAATATAGGGTCTGGGATTAAAAATACCATTTCAGTCTTTGCAGATGACACCAAGCTGTGCAGTGGAATAACATCCTTACAGGATGTCTTCAACTTACAAGCCGACCTCAACGCACTGTTTAACTGGGCAACTATGTGTCAAATGAGGTTTAATGTTTATAAATGTAAGGTGATGCACTTGGGGACTAAGAATATG
The DNA here is from genome assembly GCF_062004578.1 of Staurois parvus. Taxonomy (NCBI): domain Eukaryota; kingdom Metazoa; phylum Chordata; class Amphibia; order Anura; family Ranidae; genus Staurois; species Staurois parvus. Next base: position 10,413,168 of record NW_028317951.1, read on the forward strand.
TATGCATCATACATACTAGGGGGCATACAATTGGGGGAATCAATGGTGGAGAAGGATCTGGGAGTTCTGGTAGATCACAAGCTTAATAATGACATTCAATGCCAAGCTGAAGTTTCTAAAGCGAGTAAAATACTCTCATGTATTAAAAGAGGTATAGACTCCAGAGAGAGATATATAATTTTACTCCTGTACAAATCATTAGTAATACCTCATCTGGAATATACAGTTCAGTTTTGGGCACAAATTCACAAAAAAGAACATTGGGGAACTGGAGAAAGTACAGAGAAGGGCAACCAAACTGATAAGAGGCATGGAGGAGCTCAACTATGAGGAAAGATTAGAGGAATTGAATTTATTCTCTCTTGAGAAGAGGAGATTAAGGGGCAATATGATCAACATGTATAAATACATCAGTGGTTCATATAGGAAACTCAGTGTAGAGCTATTCACAGAGGACAAGTTGGCTCTCTTTACATCTGGAGGAAAAGAAATTTAATCTCCAAACACGGAAAGATTTCTTCACGTAGAAAGCTGTGAAAATGTGGAATAGACTCCCTCAAGAGTTGGTTCTGGCCAGCTCAGTGGATTGCTTTAAAAAAGGTCTGGATTGTTTCTTGGATACACAGAATATAATTGGTTACTAACATTTATAGGCAAAGTTTATCCAGGGAATATCTGATTACCTCTCGGGGGATCAGGAGGGAATTTTTTTCCCCTGCAGGAGCAAATTGGATCATGCTTTGCTTGGATTTTTGCCTTCCTCTGGATCAACTGTGGGTATAAGATTATAACTTTTTTTTTTTAAGTGGTTGAACTGGATTGACTTTGTAACTATGTAACTATGGTCAGGAATAGATATGAGAATATAAAGCATTTTATGCATTTCAACGACTACGCACTCTGTCATCCTCGGGGTGACCCTGCATTTGACCGGTTCCACAAAATTTGGTCCCGCGTAAACCACCTTAACCAAAAAGTTGAAGACGTCTATACTCCCCAGCAAAACATCTGCGTTTATGAGTTCCTCATTAATTTGTCTGGCCGTTTTGCATTCAAACAATTTCTCCCCAGCAAGTGCGCCAGATATGGAGTCAAGATGTATAAGACCTGTGAGAGGGCAACAGACTATACATATAAGTTTGATTTACGAGGGAAAAGATAGTCACGTGGAGCCCTCCGGATGCCCAGACTACATGGGGAGCAGTAGCAAGATAGTTTGGGACTTGGTGTCATCCTTTTTTCATATAGGGTACCACTTACAGTGGGGATCGAAAGTTTGGGCACCCCAGCTAAAAATTTGTATTAATGTGCATAAAGAAGCCAAGGAAAGATTGAAAAGTCTCCAAAAGGCATCAAATTACAGATTAGACATTCTTATAATATGTCAACAAAAGTTAGATTTTATTTCCATCATTTACACTTTCAAAATAACAGAAAACAAAAAAATGGCGTCTGCAAAAGTTTGGGCACCCTGCAGAATTTATAGCATGCACTGCCCCCTTTGCAAAGCGGAGACCTGCCAGTCATGGATTGTTCTCAATCATCGTCTGGGAAGACCAGGTGATGTCAATCTCAAAGGTTTTAAATGCCCAGACTCATCTGACCTTACCCCAACAATCAGCACCATGGGTTCTTCTAAGCAGTTGTCTAGAAAACTGAAACTGAAAATAGTTGACGCTCACAAAGCTGGAGAAGGCTATAAGAAGATAGCAAAGCGTTTTCAGATGTCAATATCCTCTGTTCGGAATGTAATTAAGAAATGGCAGTCATCAGGAACAGTGGAAGTTAAAGCAAGATCTGGAAGACCAAGAAAAATATTAGACAGAACAGCTCGCAGGATTGTGAGAAAAACAATTCAAAACCCACGTTTGACTGCACGATCCCTCCAGAAAGATCTGGCAGACACTGGAGTTGTGGTACACTATTCCACTATAAAGAGATACTTGTACAAATATGGTCTTCATGGAAGAGTCATCAGAAGAAAACCTCTTCTACGTCCTCACCACAAAAATCAGTTTGAACTTTGCAAATGAACATATAGACAAGCCTGATGCATTTTGGAAACAAGTTCTGTGGACCGATGAGGTTAAAATTGAACTTTTTGGCCGGAATGAGCAAAGGTACATTTGGAGAAGGGGCACAGAATTTAATGAAAAGAACCTCTATCCAACTGTTAAGCATGGGGTTGGATCAATCATGCTTTGGGGTTGTGTTGCGTCCAGTGGCACAGGGAACATCTCACGAGTAGAAGGAAAAATGCATTCAATAAAATTTCAGCAAATTTTGGATGGTAACTTGATGCCATCTGTGAAAAAGCTGAAGTTAAAGAGAGGATGACTTCTACAAATGGATAATGATCCTAAACACACCTCGAAATCCACGGGGGATTACATCAAGAGGCGTAAACTGAAGGTTTTGCCATGGCCTTCACAATCTCCTGATCTCAACATAATTGAAAATCGTTTGATAGACCTTAAAAGAGCAGTGCGTGACAGACAGCCCAGAAATCTCAAAGAACTGGAAGACTTTTGTAAGGAAGAATGGGCAAAGATACCTCAAACAAGAATTGAAAGACTTTTGGCTGGCTACAAAAAGCGTTTACAAGCTGTGATACTTGCCAAAGGGGGCAGTACAAGATATTAACTCTGCAGGGTGCCCAAACTTTTGCAGACGCCATTTTTTTTGTTTTCTGTTATTTTGAAACTGTCAATGATGGAAATAAAATCTAACTTTTGTTGACATATTATAAGAATGTCTAATCTGTAATTTGATGCCTTTTGGAGATTTTTCCATCTTTCCTTGGCTTCTTTATGCACATTAATACAAATTTTTAGCTGGGGTGCCCAAACTTTCAATCCCCACTGTATATGTGGACACTTTTTATTCAATGGTGACACTATTTAGACAATTGTACAATCTTAGAATTGTCACATGTGGCAACGTGTGACCTAATCGTCGGGGCTTCCTCCAACGGCTCGTAAATACCCATCGTAGAAAGGGGGGAAAAGCCTGCTTGAGAAATGAGGAATTGCTTGCATTGAAGTGGAACGACAAACGTGATGTTTTCTGTCCTGTCTTCCATTCATGCAGATATGACCATTCAAATTACCACAGCAGCTGGTGTTGTTGAGAAGCCCCTCTGTGTCCATGACTATAACCTTAACATGGGTGGAATTCAATGACCAGATGATGATGCCGTACTTAGTTTCCCGTAAAGCCAGATGCTGGAACAAAAAAATTGTCTATTTATTTCAATTGGCTCTATATAACGCTTTTGTGCTTTACAAAGCAACTGGACGAAGTGGATCCTTCCTAAAATTCCAGGAGGAGATCATCACGACCCTTTTGTATCCTGAAGGTGCTATGTCCCAAATCCCCAACACAGTTAGCCAGCGTCATGAAAGGCATTTTCCCAATGCCATTCCTGGTACCCTAACCCAAAAGGCACCCCAAAAAGATGTTATGTTTGTAGCAGACATGGAATTAGGCGTGACACCCGCTTTTTTTGTTTCTCCTGTCCTGACCAACCTGGTCTCTGCCTCAAGGACTGCTTTTGTCGCTACTACACACTAGTGGAGTATTAGTATAGGGTACAGCAGGGCACAGTTCAGGGTACATAATCACACAGGGTCTCAAAATATGTTAGGTACTAGCTATCACATTTTGGAGAGACCCTAAAATCTGTTTTAAAAATTTAAAGTTAAAAAAAAAGTAAAAAAAATAAATAAAGTACAAATCCCCCCCAAATTTATAATTTTAAAAACCAAAAATAGTTATAGATGTTTTTGTTGCCATTGTTGTTACTGTTACACTTTTACTGTTTTATTGTTACTTTTTTATGGTTAACTATTGCTGTTTTCTTTTCAAGAATGCTTTCAGCTGCAGCACCAACCTGTTTATTCTGACAGCAACAGGAACTTGCTCTCAGAATATAGATAAGTCAGTGTGGGCAGGGCTGTTGGATGATATTTTTCATCCACAGTTAAAAAAGAGCATATATACCAAAACATGGGGGCCTAGGGTGGCCATTGGATGGCCCCATATGCTTTTGCATATATATTTTATAATATTTTTTGGCACATTTCATGTGTGCCCACCATTAGAAGTGGGTGGATGCAGGGAGGTGTATTATAATGGTGGGCATACCACACACTTTTTCTGGCAAAGATATTTAAATAAAAATGTTTTTTATTGAGTTACTGTTTTAGTGTTAAACATTTCTGTTTTCTTTGTAAGGATGTCATTCAACTGCAGCATCGACTTGTTTATTCTGACAGCAACAGCGTCTTCCACATAGAGTATACATAAGTAGGTGTGTGCAGTGCTGTTGGAAGATATTTTTCATCCGCAGTTAAAAAAAGAGCATATATGCTGAAGCATGGGGTCCTGGGGTGGCCAGTGGGTGGATGGCCGCTATGGGTGGGGAGGGAGGGTGGAGGAAGGGGGGGATAACAGGACTAGTACTTTCTAAATACATATGGGGTCAAGGCAAGGAATACCTTCCCACTGGACCCCCTGCCTCAGTTACAATATAACAAAATAAACATGTAGGCAGACTCCTGAACACCCATGAGAGGGGTGATTGCTCAAAGCCACTGGTTATAATTGGAGGAGTATTTTAAATCATTCCAAGAAAACTATTTCCTATTCACCTCCGAGGTTCAGCCATTACAATAAAATTATACAGTTATATACTTTTAGGCTACGTTCACACTAGCCTTGTGTGCAGGCGGCAGAGAGGCAGTTGGGAAGCGTTTTTACCGCTTCCCAAACGCCTCTGCCAATTCTGCACATTACAGCACATGGTGCTGTTCTAACGGGAGCGTTTGCGTCGCGTCGCGTTGCGTCGCGGCAAAACGGACGCCTCTGGACGAGTCAGGAGGCTTTGAAGCCTCCTATTCTCGTCTATGGTGCCGCTCCGCAAACGCCCGGCCGGTGTTTGCGGTGCGGTTGCGACGCGGTTGCGGGGCGTTTGCGGAGCGGTAACACCACTCAAACTGCATTATAGGCATTTGTGGGGCGTTATTAACGCTCGGCAAACGCCTAGCAACCGCCGCTAAACCGCGGATGCGGCGTTTGCGGAGCGTTTGCCGAGCGTTAAAAACGCTCCGCAAACACCGGACCAACGCTTGCCAAACGCTATAGGGGCGTTTGGCAAGCGTTGGCAAAACAGCCTAGTGTGAACGAGCCCTTAGAGACAGATTTTTAGAAATAAATAAAAAAATTGTATAGGACAACTTTTGGCTCCCACCCTTATCAATAGAGATGAGCGAAGAAATGAAAAATTCGATTCGACTGATTCGGCGAATTCGTGGACAATATTCGATTCGAGTCGAATAAATTCGCTGTGAATTTAACTTAAAAAAGGGTGTTTCTAGGCTTCAGAGAGACTTAATATTAGTGCAGAACACTGTACCTTTAATTTAAATGCCCTTGGAGTCTGCTGGGGAAGAGAAATAATACTGTCAGTCAGTATGACATGCAGATGAGTGCCGTCGATCTTAGAATCACCGCACACTTCACTCATTTGGGCAGTCACGGGGCCAAAACCAGAGTGTGGAGCCACAGTGTGGCGGTGGAGGCAGCAGCAATGGGAGGCCATACAGCACCCTATGACAAAAATGGAAACCACCAGCAGTGTGAGGAGACCTGAAAGTGGCACATGGCAGAGTGTGGCGATAGAGACAGCAGCAATGGGAGGCCGTACAGGGACCCATGACACACTCTGGACCTGGCAGCAGCATGAGGAGGCGGTACAGGGGCCCATGACAGATTACGGGCCTGGCAGCAGCATGAGGAGTCGGTACAGGGGCCCATGGCAGATTACGGGCCTGGCAGCAGCAATGGGAGGCCGTACAGGGACCCATGACACACTCTGGACCTGGCAGCAGCATGGGGAGGCGGTACAGGGGCCCATGACAGATTACGGGCCTGGCAGCAGCATGAGGAGTCGGTACGGGGGCCCATGACACACTCTGGACCTGGCAGCAGCATGAGGAGGCGGTACAGGGGCGCATGACAGATTACGAGCCTGGCAGCAGCAACTTGGACAGGAGGACGTTCAGCTTCTGCACCGTCGGGTGCGTGCTCGCAAACTGTTGTCTCTTGGAAACGGATTCCAAGAAAGACTGCTGACGGAATCCGTGAAGAGGAGTAGCAGGAGAAGGAGCATCTGAACGAGCGGAATATGCCAACAAGCGACAACAGTGGCCCATGACAGATTACGGGCCTGGCAGCAGCATGAGGAGTCGGTACGGGGGCCCATGGCAGATTACGGGCCTGGCAGCAGCTATGGGAGGCCCGTAATCTGCCAGCACCCTATGACAAAAAATGGAACCCACCAGCAGTGTGAGGAGACCTGAAAGTGGCACATGGCAGAGTGTGGCGATGGAGACAGCAGCAATGGGAGGCCGTACAGGGACCCATGAGAGACTCTGGACCTGGCAGCAGCATGAGGAGGCGGTATAGGGGCCCATGGCAGATTAGGGGCCTGGCAGCAGCTATGGGAGGCCCGTAATCTGCCAGCACCCTATGACAAAAAATGGAACACACCAGCAGTGTGAGGAGACCTGAAAGTGGCACATGGCAGAGTGTGGCGATGGAGGCAGCAGCAATGGGAGGCCGTACAGGGACCCATGAGAGACTCTGGACTTGGCAGCAGCATGAGGAGGCGGTATAGGGGCCCATGGCAGATTAGGGGCCTGGCAGCAGCTATGGGAGGCCCGTAATCTGCCAGCACCCTATGACAAAAAATGGAACACACCAGCAGTGTGAGGAGACCTGAAAGTGGCACATGTTTGGGGCATGATTCATGGCGGATTTAGTCAGTTGTGTCAGGAACTGGTGGTTTGAAATCCAGACTAATCCACGCCTGATTCATTTTCACAAACGTGAGTCTCTCCACACTTTGGGTGGACAGTCGTGTCCTCCGCGGAGTTGCAATACCTCCTGCCGCACTAAACACGCGCTCCGATGCCACGCTACTGGCCGGGCATGACAGCCTTTCAAGGGCAAATTCAGCTAGTTGGGGCCAAAGGTCAAGTTTCGTTGCCCAGTAGTCAAGGGGATTGTCTACCTCGGTTGGCAGGGTGCTGTCCAAGTAGGCCTAAGCCTGTTGTTTGAGGTCCTGCTCCAGGTCCACCTGATGCTGCTGCTGCTGCTGCGGCTGGTTAGTAGTTTCCTCACTGCGCTGGTGAAGAAAGCTACTCATCATCGACTGCAGACTGAGGCAGCCGCTGCTGGTGGAGCTGCCACTGCTCCTACCACCCCACCCCTCCCCTGCTGCCATGGCAGCGGAACACGAGCGCACAGGGCCCACAGTGTCTGAGGATGGACGTTGGCGCAGACAGGCAGAGACCAGCTGACTACATAGGTGTTTTTTATAGTACGTTATTTTGGCCTCCCTCTCAGCAGGTGTGAAAAAGGCCACCATTTTTGAACGGTAGCGAGGGTCCAACAAGGTGGACAGCCAAAAGTCATCCCTCTGTCTGATGGTTATTATTCGGCTGTCGCTACGCAAGCAACCGAGCATGCTATGGGCCATTTGTGCCAAGGAATGCGAGGGACTCCCTGCCTCCATCTCCACAGCATACTGCCACGGTGCGTCTAGGTCCTCTGTCTCCTCTTCCTCCTCCTCTACCAGATGCTCCTGCTCCTCCACTCCTGTCCGCTGAGTGGAAAAACCACCCATTTCACTCAATAATTCCTGAGCACCAATGTCCTCCTCTACCTCCTCCTCTTCTTCCAGTCCTGCCCCCACAGGGGCCATGTGGCGTTGAGATCTGTGCGCCACGTCTACCGCACCCTGACCAGCCATTGTTAACAGCATTTGTTCCAGGACGTGCAACAGAGGAATGACGTCGTTCATCCCATAGTCCTGCCGACTCACGAATAGCGTGGCCTCCTCAAAGGGCCTGAGCAAGCGCAGGTGTCACGCATGAGCTGCCAATGGCTGACATCTAAGTTACACAGGGAGTACCTTTATCTGCTTTTAACATCAGGAAATCTGTGATGGCCTTTTGCTGTTCGTAAAGGCGGTCTAACATATGTAGGGTTGAATTCCACCTTGTTGCAACGTCACAGCATGAGGAGTCGGTATAGGGGCCCATGGCAGATTAGGGGCCTGGCAGCAGTTATGGGAGGCCCATAATCTGCCAGCACCCTATGACAAAAAATGGAACACACCAGCAGTGTGAGGAGACCTGAAAGTGGCACATGGCAGAGTGTGGCGATGGAGACAGCAGCAATGGGAGGCCGTACAGGGACCCATGAGAGACTCTGGACCTGGCAGCAGCATGAGGAGGCGGTATATAGGGGCCTACGGCAGATTAGGGGCCTGGCAGCAGCTATAGGAGGCCCGTAATCTGCCAGCACCCTATGTCAAAAAATTCAACACACCAGCAGTGTGTGAGGAGACCTGAAAGTGGCACATGGCAGAGTGTGGCGATGGAGACAGCAGCAATGGGAGGCCGTACAGGGACCCATGACAGACTCTGGACTTGGCAGCAGCATGAGGAGGCGGTATATAGGGGCTTATGGCAGATTAGGGGCCTGGCAGCAGCTATAGGAGGCCCGTAATCTGCCAGCACCCTATGTCAAAAAATTCAACACACCAGCAGTGTGAGGAGACCTGAAAGTGGCACATGGCAGAGTGTGGCGATGGAGACAGCAGCAATGGGAGGCCGTACAGGGACCCATGACAGACTCTGAACTTGGCAGCAGCATGAGGAGGCGGTATATAGGGGCCCATGGCAGATTAGGGGCCTGGCAGCAGCTATGTGAGGCCCGTAATCTGCCTGCACCCTATGTCAAAAAATTAAACACACCAGCAGTGTGAAGAGACCTGAAAGTGGCACATGGCAGAGTGTGGCGATGGAGACAGCAGCAATGGGAGGCCGTACAGGGACCATGACAGACTCTGGACTTGGCAGCAGCATGAGGAGGCGGTATATAGGGGCCCATGGCAGATTAGGGGCCTGGCAGCAGCTATGTGAGGCCCGTAATCTGCCTGCACCCTATGTCAAAAAATTTAACACACCAGCAGTGTGAAGAGACCTGAAAGTGGCACATGGCAGCAGAGTGTGGCGATGGAGACAGCAGCAATGGGAGGCCGTACAGGGACCATGACAGACTCTGGACTTGGCAGCAGCATGAGGAGGCGGTATATAGGGGCCCATGGCAGATTAGGGGCCTGGCAGCAGCTATGTGAGGCCCGTAATCTGCCTGCACCCTATGTCAAAAAATTTAACACACCAGCAGTGTGAAGAGACCTGAAAGTGGCACATGGCAGCAGAGTGTGGCGATGGAGACAGCAGCAATGGGAGGCCGTACAGGGACCATGACAGACTCTGGACTTGGCAGCAGCATGAGGAGGCGGTATATAGGGGCCCATGGCAGATTAGGGGCCTGGCAGCAGCTATGTGAGGCCCGTAATCTGCCTGCACCCTATGTCAAAAAATTAAACACACCAGCAGTGTGAAGAGACCTGAAAGTGGCACATGGCAGAGTGTGGCGATGGAGACAGTAGCAATGGGAGGCCGTACAGGGACCATGACAGACTCTGGACTTGGCAGCAGCATGAGGAGGCGGTATATAGGGGCCCATGGCAGATTAGGGGCCTGGCAGCAGCTATGTGAGGCCCGTAATCTGCCTGCACCCTATGTCAAAAAATTTAACACACCAGCAGTGTGAAGAGACCTGAAAGTGGCACATGGCAGCAGAGTGTGGCGATGGAGACAGCAGCAATGGGAGGCCGTACAGGGACCATGACAGACTCTGGACTTGGCAGCAGCATGAGGAGGCGGTATATAGGGGCCCATGGCAGATTAGGGGCCTGGCAGCAGCTATGTGAGGCCCGTAATCTGCCTGCACCCTATGTCAAAAAATTTAACACACCAGCAGTGTGAAGAGACCTGAAAGTGGCACATGGCAGCAGAGTGTGGCGATGGAGACAGCAGCAATGGGAGGCCGTACAGGGACCATGACAGACTCTGGACTTGGCAGCAGCATGAGGAGGCGGTATATAGGGGCCCATGGCAGATTAGGGGCCTGGCAGCAGCTATGTGAGGCCCGTAATCTGCCTGCACCCTATGTCAAAAAATTTAACACACCAGCAGTGTGAAGAGACCTGAAAGTGGCACATGGCAGCAGAGTGTGGCGATGGAGAAAGCAGCAATGGGAGGCCGTACAGGGACCCATGAGAGACTCTGGACCTGGCAGCAGCATGAGGAGGCGGTATATAGGGGCCTATGGCAGATTAGGGGCCTGGCAGCAGCTATGTGAGGCCCGTAATCTGCCTGCACCCTATGTCAAAAAATTAAACACACCAGCAGTGTGAAGAGACCTGAAAGTGGCACATGGCATGAGAGACTCTGGACCTGGCAGCAGCAGGAGGAGGCGGTATAGGGGCCCATGGCTGATTAGGGGCCTGGCAGCAGCTATGTGAGGCCCGTTATCTTGCAGCACCCTATGTCAAAAAATTTAACACACCAGCAGTGTGAAGAGACCTGAAAGTGGCACATGGCAGCAGAGTGTGGCGATGGAGACAGCAGCAATGGGAGGCCGTACAGGGACCCATGAGAGACTCTGGACCTGGCAGCAGCAGGAGGAGGTGGTATATAGGGGCCCATGGCAGATTAGGGGCCTGGCAGCAGCTATGTGAGGCCCGTAATCTGCCTGCACCCTATGTCAAAAAATTAAACACACCAGCAGTGTGAAGAGACCTGAAAGTGGCACATGGCAGCAGAGTGTGGCGATGGAGACAGCAGCAATGGGAGGCCGTACAGGGACCCATGAGAGACTCTGGACCTGGCAGCAGCATGAGGAGGCGGTATATAGGGGCCTATGGCAGATTAGGGGCCTGGCAGCAGCTATGTGAGGCCCGTAATCTGCCTGCACCCTATGTCAAAAAATTAAACACACCAGCAGTGTGAAGAGACCTGAAAGTGGCACATGGCATGAGAGACTCTGGACCTGGCAGCAGCAGGAGGAGGCGGTATAGGGGCCCATGGCTGATTAGGGGCCTGGCAGCAGCTATGTGAGGCCCGTTATCTTGCAGCACCCTATGTCAAAAAATTTAACACACCAGCAGTGTGAAGAGACCTGAAAGTGGCACATGGCAGCAGAGTGTGGCGATGGAGACAGCAGCAATGGGAGGCCGTACAGGGACCCATGAGAGACTCTGGACCTGGCAGCAGCAGGAGGAGGTGGTATATAGGGGCCCATGGCAGATTAGGGGCCTGGCAGCAGCTATGTGAGGCCCGTAATCTGCCTGCACCCTATGTCAAAAAATTAAACACACCAGCAGTGTGAAGAGACCTGAAAGTGGCACATGGCAGCAGAGTGTGGCGATGGAGACAGCAGCAATGGGAGGCCGTACAGGGACCCATGAGAGACTCTGGACCTGGCAGCAGCATGAGGAGGCGGTATATAGGGGCCTATGGCAGATTAGGGGCCTGGCAGCAGCTATGTGAGGCCCGTAATCTGCCTGCACCCTATGTCAAAAAATTAAACACACCAGCAGTGTGAAGAGACCTGAAAGTGGCACATGGCATGAGAGACTCTGGACCTGGCAGCAGCAGGAGGAGGCGGTATAGGGGCCCATGGCTGATTAGGGGCCTGGCAGCAGCTATGTGAGGCCCGTTATCTTGCAGCACCCTATGTCAAAAAATTTAACACACCAGCAGTGTGAAGAGACCTGAAAGTGGCACATGGCAGCAGAGTGTGGCGATGGAGACAGCAGCAATGGGAGGCCGTACAGGGACCCATGAGAGACTCTGGACCTGGCAGCAGCAGGAGGAGGTGGTATATAGGGGCCCATGGCAGATTAGGGGCCTGGCAGCAGCTATGTGAGGCCCGTAATCTGCCTGCACCCTATGTCAAAAAATTTAACACACCAGCAGTGTGAAGAGACCTGAAAGTGGCACATGGCAGCAGAGTGTGGCGATGGAGAAAGCAGCAATGGGAGGCCGTACAGGGACCCATGAGAGACTCTGGACCTGGCAGCAGCATGAGGAGGCGGTATATAGGGGCCTATGGCAGATTAGGGGCCTGGCAGCAGCTATGTGAGGCCCGTAATCTGCCTGCACCCTATGTCAAAAAATTAAACACACCAGCAGTGTGAAGAGACCTGAAAGTGGCACATGGCATGAGAGACTCTGGACCTGGCAGCAGCAGGAGGAGGCGGTATAGGGGCCCATGGCTGATTAGGGGCCTGGCAGCAGCTATGTGAGGCCCGTTATCTTGCAGCACCCTATGTCAAAAAATTTAACACACCAGCAGTGTGAAGAGACCTGAAAGTGGCACATGGCAGCAGAGTGTGGCGATGGAGACAGCAGCAATGGGAGGCCGTACAGGGACCCATGAGAGACTCTGGACCTGGCAGCAGCAGGAGGAGGTGGTATATAGGGGCCCATGGCAGATTAGGGGCCTGGCAGCAGCTATGTGAGGCCCGTAATCTGCCTGCACCCTATGTCAAAAAATTAAACACACCAGCAGTGTGAAGAGACCTGAAAGTGGCACATGGCAGCAGAGTGTGGCGATGGAGACAGCAGCAATGGGAGGCCGTACAGGGACCCATGAGAGACTCTGGACCTGGCAGCAGCATGAGGAGGCGGTATATAGGGGCCTATGGCAGATTAGGGGCCTGGCAGCAGCTATGTGAGGCCCGTAATCTGCCTGCACCCTATGTCAAAAAATTAAACACACCAGCAGTGTGAAGAGACCTGAAAGTGGCACATGGCATGAGAGACTCTGGACCTGGCAGCAGCAGGAGGAGGCGGTATAGGGGCCCATGGCTGATTAGGGGCCTGGCAGCAGCTATGTGAGGCCCGTTATCTTGCAGCACCCTATGTCAAAAAATTTAACACACCAGCAGTGTGAAGAGACCTGAAAGTGGCACATGGCAGCAGAGTGTGGCGATGGAGACAGCAGCAATGGGAGGCCGTACAGGGACCCATGAGAGACTCTGGACCTGGCAGCAGCAGGAGGAGGTGGTATATAGGGGCCCATGGCAGATTAGGGGCCTGGCAGCAGCTATGTGAGGCCCGTAATCTGCCTGCACCCTATGTCAAAAAATTTAACACACCAGCAGTGTGAAGAGACCTGAAAGTGGCACATGGCAGCAGAGTGTGGCGATGGAGAAAGCAGCAATGGGAGGCCGTACAGGGACCCATGAGAGACTCTGGACCTGGCAGCAGCATGAGGAGGCGGTATATAGGGGCCTATGGCAGATTAGGGGCCTGGCAGCAGCTATGTGAGGCCCGTAATCTGCCTGCACCCTATGTCAAAAAATTAAACACACCAGCAGTGTGAAGAGACCTGAAAGTGGCACATGGCATGAGAGACTCTGGACCTGGCAGCAGCAGGAGGAGGCGGTATAGGGGCCCATGGCTGATTAGGGGCCTGGCAGCAGCTATGTGAGGCCCGTTATCTTGCAGCACCCTATGTCAAAAAATTTAACACACCAGCAGTGTGAAGAGACCTGAAAGTGGCACATGGCAGCAGAGTGTGGCGATGGAGACAGCAGCAATGGGAGGCCGTACAGGGACCCATGAGAGACTCTGGACCTGGCAGCAGCAGGAGGAGGTGGTATATAGGGGCCCATGGCAGATTAGGGGCCTGGCAGCAGCTATGTGAGGCCCGTAATCTGCCTGCACCCTATGTCAAAAAATTAAACACACCAGCAGTGTGAAGAGACCTGAAAGTGGCACATGGCAGCAGAGTGTGGCGATGGAGACAGCAGCAATGGGAGGCCGTACAGGGACCCATGAGAGACTCTGGACCTGGCAGCAGCATGAGGAGGCGGTATATAGGGGCCTATGGCAGATTAGGGGCCTGGCAGCAGCTATGTGAGGCCCGTAATCTGCCTGCACCCTATGTCAAAAAATTAAACACACCAGCAGTGTGAAGAGACCTGAAAGTGGCACATGGCATGAGAGACTCTGGACCTGGCAGCAGCAGGAGGAGGCGGTATAGGGGCCCATGGCTGATTAGGGGCCTGGCAGCAGCTATGTGAGGCCCGTTATCTTGCAGCACCCTATGTCAAAAAATTTAACACACCAGCAGTGTGAAGAGACCTGAAAGTGGCACATGGCAGCAGAGTGTGGCGATGGAGACAGCAGCAATGGGAGGCCGTACAGGGACCCATGAGAGACTCTGGACCTGGCAGCAGCAGGAGGAGGTGGTATATAGGGGCCCATGGCAGATTAGGGGCCTGGCAGCAGCTATGTGAGGCCCGTAATCTGCCTGCACCCTATGTCAAAAAATTAAACACACCAGCAGTGTGAAGAGACCTGAAAGTGGCACATGGCATGAGAGACTCTGGACCTGGCAGCAGCAGGAGGAGGCGGTATAGGGGCCCATGGCTGATTAGGGGCCTGGCAGCAGCTATGTGAGGCCCGTTATCTTGCAGCACCCTATGTCAAAAAATTAAACACACCAGCAGTGTGAAGAGACCTGAAAGTGGCACATGGCAGCAGAGTGTGGCGATGGAGACAGCAGCAATGGGAGGCCGTACAGGGACCCATGAGAGACTCTGGACCTGGCAGCAGCAGGAGGAGGTGGTATATAGGGGCCCATGGCAGATTAGGGGCCTGGCAGCAGCTATGTGAGGCCCGTAATCTGCCTGCACCCTATGTCAAAAAATTAAACACACCAGCAGTGTGAAGAGACCTGAAAGTGGCACATGGCAGCAGAGTGTGGCGATGGAGACAGCAGCAATGGGAGGCCGTACAGGGACCCATGAGAGACTCTGGACCTGGCAGCAGCAGGAGGAGGTGGTATATAGGGGCCTATGGCAGATTAGGGGCCTGGCAGCAGCTATAGGAGGCCCGTAATCTGCCAGCACCCTATGTCAAAAAATTCAACACACCAGCAGTGTGAGGAGACCTGAAAGTGGCACATGTTTGAGGCATGATTCATGGCGGATTTAGTCAGTTGTGTCAGGAACTGGTGGTTTGAAATCCAGACTAATCCACGCCTGATTCATTTTCACAAACGTGAGTCTCTCCACACTTTGGGTGGACAGTCGTGTCCTCCGCGGAGTTACAATACCTCCTGCCGCACTAAACACGCGCTCCGATGCCACGCTACTGGCCGGGCATGACAGCCTTTCAAGGGCAAATTCAGCTAGTTGGGGCCAAAGGTCAAGTTTCGTTGCCCAGTAGTCAAGGGGATTGTCTACCTCGGTTGGCAGGGTGCTGTCCAAGTAGGCCCAAGCCTGTTGTTTGAGCTCCTGCTCCAGGTCCACCTGATGCTGCTGCTGCTGCTGCGGCTGGTTAGTAGTTTCCTCACTGCGCTGGTGAAGAAAGCTACTCATCATCGACTGCAGACTGAGGCAGCCGCTGCTGGTGGAGCTGCCACTGCTCCTACCACCCCACCCCTCCCCTGCTGCCATGCCAGCGGAACGCGAGCGCACAGGGCCCACAGTGTCTGAGGATGGACGATGGCGCACAAAGGCAGAGACCAACTGACTACATAGGTGGTTTTTATAGTACGTAATTTTGGCCTCCCTCTCAGCAGGTGTGAAAAAGGCCACCATTTTGGACCGGTAGCGAGGGTCCAACAAGGTGGACAGCCAAAAGTCATCCCTCTGTCTGATGGTTATTATTCGGCTGTCGCTACGCAAGCAACCGAGCATGCTATGGGCCATTTGTGCCAAGGAATGCGAGGGACTCCCTGCCTCCATCTCCACAGCATACTGCCACGGTGCGTCTGGGTCCTCTGTCTCCTCCTCCTCCTCCTCTACCAGATGCTCCTGCTCCTCCACTCCTGTCCGCTGAGTGGAAAAACCACCCATTTCACTCAATAATTCCTGAGCACAAATGTCCTCCTCTACCTCCTCCTCTTCTTCCTGTCCTGCCCCCACAGGGGTCATGTGGCGTTGAGATCTGTGCGCCACGTCTACCGCACCCTGACCAGCCATTGTTAACAGCATTTGTTCCAGGACGTGCAACAGAGGAATGACGTCGTTCATCCCATAGTCCTGCCGACTCACGAATAGCGTGGCCTCCTCAAAGGGCCTGAGCAAGCGGCAGGTGTCACGCATGAGCTGCCAATGGCTGACATCTAAGTTACACAGGGGAGTACCTTTATCCGCTTGTAACATCAGGAAATCGGTGATGGCCTTTCGCTGCTCGTAAAGGCGGTCTAACATGTGTAGGGTTGAATTCCACCTTGTTGCAACGTCGCAGATCAGGCGATGCTGTGGAATTCCGTTCTGCCGCTGCAGCTCAATGAGGGTGTTCTTTGCGGTGTAGGAATGGCTGAAATGCATGCACAGTTTACGTGACATTTTAAGGATGTCTTGCAGTGGGATGGTGGATTTTAGGAACCGCTTGACAACCAGATTGAACACGTGAGCCATGCATGGCGCATGGCACAACCTTCCTTGACGCAGAGCAGACACCATGTTCTTTCCGTTGTCAGTCAACATGGTTCCGATTTTTAGTTTGCGCGGAGACAGCCATCTGTCGATTTCTCTGTTCATTACACTCAGCAGTTCCTCCCCTGTGTGACTACGTTCGCCAAGGCATACCAGGTGCAGCACAGCGTGACACCGTTGCGCCCTGCACATGTGATATGCCGGTCGGGTAATGGGACTTGGCACGGGGGTGGCGGCTGAGGACACGGCGGAAAAAGAGGTGGTAGAGGCGGACATGCTTGCTGGACCAAGGACGTGCAAACGTGGAGGCAAAAGCGTCGTGACCTGTCCAAGTTGCTGGTGCGGCTGTGACGGCACCACGTTCACCCAGTGGGCCGTAAATGACATGTACTGTCCCTGACCGTAGTTACAGCTCCACACGTCGGCGCTGCCGTGCACTTTGGCAGAGACCGACATGCTCAAAGACTGGCCCACCATCTCTTCTACATGTGAATGCAGGGCTGGCACTGCCTTTTGGGCAAAGAAATGACGGCTTGGCACTCTCCACCGCGGCGCGGCACAAGCCATCATTTCTCGGAAAGGTGCTGAGTCCACCAGTTGGAAAGGGAGGGACTGCAGCACCAGCAACTTGGACAGGAGGACGTTCAGCTTTTGCACCGTCGGGTGCGTGCTCGCAAACTGTTGTCTCTTGGATACGGATTCCAAGAAAGACTGTTGACGGAATCCGAGAAGAGGAGTAGCAGGAGAAGGAGCATCTGAACGAGCGGAAGATGCCAATGAGCGACAACTCCCCTCAGCAGAGGTGTTGGAGCCTTGACTGGCTGATAGAGGGCGATTGACGACGTCGGGTGACGGAGCAAGTAACGGAGCGGGTGATGGAGCGGGGGCTGGGGCAGGCAGAACCGCCGTATGTTTATCACGGTTTTCCCAGGCCACCGAATGGTGACGCTGCATATGCTGACGCAACGCTGTAGTCCCAACATGGGCCCCCTGGCCACGCTTGCATTTCTGGCCACATAGTCGACATACGGCTACATTTACTTCCTCGGGCGGCTTGAGGAAAAATTGCCACACCACCGAGTAGGAAACTTTGCCCCCGCTACTCTTCACTGGCTGACTGCTACTTCCTCCGTGCGCACCGGCACCACTACTGGCCGTGGTGGTAGGCTGCAGTGGAGCTGGTGCTCTACTCCGTGGACGTTTGGCTCCACTGACACTGATGCGACCCTGCTGCTGTCTCCTGGGCAACCCACCGACTGTTTTGCTCGCTGCCAAGCTGCCACCCTCTTCTCCTGATGATGCGGAAGAAATTGCCTGATGACGACGAGGCTGCCAAGTGCGATCAACCTCCTCATCATCAAGTAGGGTCTCCGCCTCACTACTAGCCCCCTCGGCTGCGTCTGGGTCAGGAGACAGACCTGTCTCTAGACCGGCTACCGAGCCACTCTCCTCGCCAGTACTTGTTCGCTTGGCTGCTGAAAAGGCCGATGTCTCCCCCCGTTCCTGACCGCCCTCTGTTAGCTCTTCCTCACTGTACAGTGGGGCTGAGCCCACAGCATGCGATACTTCGCTTGGTGAGGGAACAGCAAAGGACAGGGGCAGGTAGAGGACACGTGATTTCAGTGGGCTTGGTCCCGGGCCATGCCAACTAACGGTTGTGTCTGACGTACCCACCGACCGTTGGCTGTAGGTGTCAGAGGTGACCTGGGAAGAGGAAGACGACCGAGCCAACCAATCAATGACGGCAGGGTTGTCGGTGGAGACACGACCGCTGGATGACACCGGGAGCACTGGCCTCTGGCTGCGAATACTGCTGCCTCGACCCCTTCCTCTGCTGCCACGTCTGCTCGCTCCTAAAACATTGCCTCCTCTGCCACTCCTCTGCATGTTGTCTGACATACTATTTAATTCAACGATTAGGTGTCCCTGAGTAACAATTCTCTGGCACTCAGTAACAATTCTGTCTGTCCCTGAGTATGAATTCTGTGGCCCTGAGTAACAATTCTGTGTCTGTGCGAGTAACAATTCTGTGTCTGTGCGAGTAACAATTCTGTGTCTGTGCAAGTAACAATTTTGTGTCTGTGCGAGTAACAATTCTCTGGCACTCAGTAACAATTCTGTCTGTCCCTGAGTAACAATTCTCTGGCACTCAGTAACAATTCTGTCTGTCCCTGAGTAACAATTCTCTGGCACTCAGTAACAATTCTGTCTGTCCCTGAGTAACAATTCTCTGGCACTCAGTAACAATTCTGTCTGTCCCTGAGTATGAATTCTGTGGCCCTGAGTAACAATTCTGTGTCTGCGCGAGTAACAATTCTGTGTCTGTGCAAGTAACAATTTTGTGTCTGTGCAAGTAACAATTTTGTGTCTGTGCGAGTAACAATTCTCTGGCACTCAGTAACAATTCTGTCTGTCCCTGAGTAACAATTCTCTGGCACTCAGTAACAATTCTGTCTGTCCCTGAGTAACAATTCTCTGGCACTCAGTAACAATTCTGTCTGTCCCTGAGTAACAATTCTCTGGCACTCAGTAACAATTGTGTGTCTGTGCAAGTAACAATTCTGTGTCTGTGCAAGTAACAATTTTGTGTCTGTGAGAGTAACAATTCTCTGGCACTCAGTAACAATTCTGTCTGTCCCTGAGTAACAATTCTCTGGCACTCAGTAACAATTCTGTCTGTGCCTGAGTATGAATTCTGTGGCCCTGAGTAACAATTCTGTCTCTGTGCGAGTAACAATTCTGTGTCTGTGCAAGTAACAATTTTGTGTCTGTGAGAGTAACAATTCTCTGGCACTCAGTAACAATTCTGTCTGTCCCTGAGTAACAATTCTCTGGCACTCAGTAACAATTCTGTCTTCCCTGAGTAACAATTCTCTGGCACTCAGTAACAATTCTGTCTGTCCCTGAGTATGAATTCTGTGGCCCTGAGTAACAATTCTGTCTCTGTGCGAGTAACAATTCTGTGTCTGTGCAAGTAACAATTTTGTGTCTGTGAGAGTAACAATTCTCTGGCACTCAGTAACAATTCTGTCTGTCCCTGAGTAACAATTCTCTGGCACTCAGTAACAATTCTGTCTGTCCCTGAGTATGAATTCTGTGGCCCTGAGTAACAATTGTGTGTCTGTGCAAGTAACAATTCTGTGTCTGTGCAAGTAACAATTTTGTGTCTGTGAGAGTAACAATTCTCTGGCACTCAGTAACAATTCTGTCTGTCCCTGAGTAACAATTCTCTGGCACTCAGTAACAATTCTGTCTGTCCCTGAGTAACAATTCTGTCTGTCCCTGAGTATGAATTCTGTGGCCCTGAGTAAGAATTCTCTGGCACTCAGTAACAATTCTGTCTGTCCCTGAGTATGAATTCTGTGGCCCTGAGTAACAATTGTGTGTCTGTGCAAGTAACAATTCTGTGTCTGTGCAAGTAACAATTTTGTGTCTGTGAGAGTAACAATTCTCTGGCACTCAGTAACAATTCTGTCTGTCCCTGAGTAACAATTCTCTGGCACTCAGTAACAATTCTGTCTGTCCCTGAGTATGAATTCTGTGGCCCTGAGTAACAATTCTGTCTCTGTGCGAGTAACAATTCTGTCTCTGTGCGAGTAACAATTCTGTGTCTGTGCAAGTAACAATTTTGTGTCTGTGAGAGTAACAATTCTCTGGCACTCAGTAACAATTCTGTCTGTCCCTGAGTAAGAATTCTCTGGCACTCAGTAACAATTCTGTCTGTCCCTGAGTAACAATTCTCTGGCACTCAGTAACAATTCTGTCTGTCCCTGAGTAACAATTCTGTCTGTCCCTGAGTATGAATTCTGTGGCCCTGAGTAAGAATTCTCTGGCACTCAGTAACAATTCTGTCTGTCCCTGAGTATGAATTCTGTGGCCCTGAGTAACAATTGTGTGTCTGTGCAAGTAACAATTCTGTGTCTGTGCAAGTAACAATTTTGTGTCTGTGAGAGTAACAATTCTCTGGCACTCAGTAACAATTCTGTCTGTCCCTGAGTAACAATTCTCTGGCACTCAGTAACAATTCTGTCTGTCCCTGAGTAACAATTCTCTGGCACTCAGTAACAATTCTGTCTGTCCCTGAGTAACAATTCTCTGGCACTCAGTAACAATTCTGTCTGTCCCTGAGTAACAATTCTGTCTGTCCCTGAGAATGAATTCTGTGGCCCTGAGTAAGAATTCTCTGGCACTCAGTAACAATTCTGTCTGTCCCTGAGTAACAATTCTCTGGCACTCAGTAACAATTCTGTCTGTCCCTGAGTATGAATTCTGTGGCCCTGAGTAACAATTGTGTGTCTGTGCAAGTAACAATTCTGTGTCTGTGCAAGTAACAATTTTGTGTCTGTGAGAGTAACAATTCTCTGGCACTCAGTAACAATTCTGTCTGTCCCTGAGTAACAATTCTCTGGCACTCAGTAACAATTCTGTCTGTCCCTGAGTAACAATTCTGTCTGTCCCTGAGTATGAATTCTGTGGCCCTGAGTAAGAATTCTCTGGCACTCAGTAACAATTCTGTCTGTCCCTGAGTATGAATTCTGTGGCCCTGAGTAACAATTGTGTGTCTGTGCAAGTAACAATTCTGTGTCTGTGCAAGTAACAATTTTGTGTCTGTGAGAGTAACAATTCTCTGGCACTCAGTAACAATTCTGTCTGTCCCTGAGTAACAATTCTCTGGCACTCAGTAACAATTCTGTCTGTCCCTGAGTAACAATTCTCTGGCACTCAGTAACAATTCTGTCTGTCCCTGAGTAACAATTCTCTGGCACTCAGTAACAATTCTGTCTGTCCCTGAGTAACAATTCTGTCTGTCCCTGAGAATGAATTCTGTGGCCCTGAGTAAGAATTCTCTGGCACTCAGTAACAATTCTGTCTGTCCCTGAGTAACAATTCTCTGGCACTCAGTAACAATTCTGTCTGTCCCTGAGTAACAATTCTGTCTGTCCCTGAGTATGAATTCTGTGGCCCTGAGTAAGAATTCTCTGGCACTCAGTAACAATTCTGTCTGTCCCTGAGTATGAATTCTGTGGCCCTGAGTAACAATTGTGTGTCTGTGCAAGTAACAATTCTGTGTCTGTGCAAGTAACAATTTTGTGTCTGTGAGAGTAACAATTCTCTGGCACTCAGTAACAATTCTGTCTGTCCCTGAGTAACAATTCTCTGGCACTCAGTAACAATTCTGTCTGTCCCTGAGTAACAATTCTCTGGCACTCAGTAACAATTCTGTCTGTCCCTGAGTAACAATTCTCTGGCACTCAGTAACAATTCTGTCTGTCCCTGAGTAACAATTCTGTCTGTCCCTGAGAATGAATTCTGTGGCCCTGAGTAAGAATTCTCTGGCACTCAGTAACAATTCTGTCTGTCCCTGAGTAACAATTCTCTGGCACTCAGTAACAATTCTGTCTGTCCCTGAGTATGAATTCTGTGGCCCTGAGTAACAATTGTGTGTCTGTGCAAGTAACAATTCTGTGTCTGTGCAAGTAACAATTTTGTGTCTGTGAGAGTAACAATTCTCTGGCACTCAGTAACAATTCTGTCTGTCCCTGAGTAACAATTCTCTGGCACTCAGTAACAATTCTGTCTGTCCCTGAGTAACAATTCTGTCTGTCCCTGAGTATGAATTCTGTGGCCCTGAGTAAGAATTCTCTGGCACTCAGTAACAATTCTGTCTGTCCCTGAGTATGAATTCTGTGGCCCTGAGTAACAATTGTGTGTCTGTGCAAGTAACAATTCTGTGTCTGTGCAAGTAACAATTTTGTGTCTGTGAGAGTAACAATTCTCTGGCACTCAGTAACAATTCTGTCTGTCCCTGAGTAACAATTCTCTGGCACTCAGTAACAATTCTGTCTGTCCCTGAGTAACAATTCTCTGGCACTCAGTAACAATTCTGTCTGTCCCTGAGTAACAATTCTCTGGCACTCAGTAACAATTCTGTCTGTCCCTGAGTAACAATTCTGTCTGTCCCTGAGAATGAATTCTGTGGCCCTGAGTAAGAATTCTCTGGCACTCAGTAACAATTCTGTCTGTCCCTGAGTAACAATTCTCTGGCACTCAGTAACAATTCTGTCTGTCCCTGAGTAACAATTCTGTCTGTCCCTGAGTATGAATTCTGTGGCCCTGAGTAAGAATTCTCTGGCACTCAGTAACAATTCTGTCTGTCCCTGAGTATGAATTCTGTGGCCCTGAGTAACAATTGTGTGTCTGTGCAAGTAACAATTCTGTGTCTGTGCAAGTAACAATTTTGTGTCTGTGAGAGTAACAATTCTCTGGCACTCAGTAACAATTCTGTCTGTCCCTGAGTAACAATTCTCTGGCACTCAGTAACAATTCTGTCTGTCCCTGAGTAACAATTCTCTGGCACTCAGTAACAATTCTGTCTGTCCCTGAGTAACAATTCTCTGGCACTCAGTAACAATTCTGTCTGTCCCTGAGTAACAATTCTGTCTGTCCCTGAGAATGAATTCTGTGGCCCTGAGTAAGAATTCTCTGGCACTCAGTAACAATTCTGTCTGTCCCTGAGTAACAATTCTCTGGCACTCAGTAACAATTCTGTCTGTCCCTGAGTATGAATTCTGTGGCCCTGAGTAACAATTGTGTGTCTGTGCAAGTAACAATTCTGTGTCTGTGCAAGTAACAATTTTGTGTCTGTGAGAGTAACAATTCTCTGGCACTCAGTAACAATTCTGTCTGTCCCTGAGTAACAATTCTCTGGCACTCAGTAACAATTCTGTCTGTCCCTGAGTAACAATTCTGTCTGTCCCTGAGTATGAATTCTGTGGCCCTGAGTAAGAATTCTCTGGCACTCAGTAACAATTCTGTCTGTCCCTGAGTATGAATTCTGTGGCCCTGAGTAACAATTGTGTGTCTGTGCAAGTAACAATTCTGTGTCTGTGCAAGTAACAATTTTGTGTCTGTGAGAGTAACAATTCTCTGGCACTCAGTAACAATTCTGTCTGTCCCTGAGTAACAATTCTCTGGCACTCAGTAACAATTCTGTCTGTCCCTGAGTAACAATTCTCTGGCACTCAGTAACAATTCTGTCTGTCCCTGAGTAACAATTCTCTGGCACTCAGTAACAATTCTGTCTGTCCCTGAGTAACAATTCTGTCTGTCCCTGAGAATGAATTCTGTGGCCCTGAGTAAGAATTCTCTGGCACTCAGTAACAATTCTGTCTGTCCCTGAGTAACAATTCTCTGGCACTCAGTAACAATTCTGTCTGTCCCTGAGTATGAATTCTGTGGCCCTGAGTAACAATTGTGTGTCTGTGCAAGTAACAATTCTGTGTCTGTGCAAGTAACAATTTTGTGTCTGTGAGAGTAACAATTCTCTGGCACTCAGTAACAATTCTGTCTGTCCCTGAGTAACAATTCTCTGGCACTCAGTAACAATTCTGTCTGTCCCTGAGTAACAATTCTCTGGCACTCAGTAACAATTCTGTCTGTCCCTGAGTAACAATTCTCTGGCACTCAGTAACAATTCTGTCTGTCCCTGAGTAACAATTCTGTCTGTCCCTGAGAATGAATTCTGTGGCCCTAAGAATTCTCTGGCACTCAGTAACAATTCTGTCTGTCCCTGAGTAACAATTCTCTGGCACTCAGTAACAATTCTGTCTGTCCCTGAGTAAAAATTCTGTGGCCCTAATAACGTTTCTGTGGCCCTAAGTAACAATTCTCTGGCACTGAGTAACAATTCTGTCTGTCCCTGAGTATGAATTCTGTGGCCCTAACTAGCGTTTCTTTGTCCCTAAATAACGATTCTGTGGCCCTCATTAACAAGTCTGTGTCCCTGAGTAATGGTTCTCTGTCCCTAAGTAACTTCTCTCTGTCCCCAATTCTCGTTTCTGTGGCCCTAACTCTGTCCCTGTCCCTAGTACAGAGCGGTCTGCCTCTGTTCAATGACTGCAGGCAAATGAAGATTTCCAAAATGGCCGCTATATATACCTCGACCATTACACAGTGCTGGCTGGCTGGCTGCTGATTGGCTGATGCGATCACATGTCGTTGAGGAATGCATTATGGGGCAGCGCGCCTTGTCTGCGCGCCTTCCCCGACATCCCCGCTCCGTCGCCGCACATGTCAGCCGCCATTTTCGGAAAAATTTCGATTCGCGCGTCCGAATTAGGCTGTTTTTCGGATTCGGCACGAATCGAAATTTTTCCGATATTCGACTCGAATTCCACTTCGGATACTTCGATTCGCTCATCTCTACTTATCAACCCTAGGTTACCATAGAACCAACAATCCTATCATTACATCTTTTATACCCAATAACCTTCTCTTTTATACGCATTACCTCTGTATTAAATTTATATAAAAGTAGTTAATAATTCAAAATAAAGGTGCAGCGCTAAAATGTTATGTTTAGGACATATAGACATCTTTATGTAAAAAATACAATAGAATAAAACAATATAATAAAACGATATCAAGGTGCAAGTAAAAACGTCACCTAATGGTGACTATAGGTGATTGGGCACTAGACCAAATACAGTCTATAACGTGAGTAGAAAAGATCCCAAATGATCTTCAAAAATCCAATGGCTGGATCCGAGGATGAGGTGATGGATGTATAAAGATTGCGCACTCACCAGATATGCAATCTCAATGCGCATTTAAAGTAGATAATCTCAGGACATCAAGGATCCTTATGTGGGTCTGGTCAGATCTGGTCAAATGCCCCTCACTGCTTAATAGTGCTGCCACGTTTGGAAATAGCCACTCTGCAGATGTAAATGACTCCCACCGGAGCCAGCAGGTCAAAGTCAGACTATGGATCCTTCTAGGCTGCATCCAGATCTCCTCACTGCAGACAGAAAAACTGCTATATCATTGAAGTTGTAATTTTTTTTTTGTAATTTGTTGCAATCAGGAAAGAATTGGCTGACCCACCTACCTTCATTCCTGATAGCTATGCAGCGATTTGTGGCAATAGGTAAATCATTGGCCCCATATAAGTTAATGATAGGGAGAATAAAGAAACTCAGACATCCAGCAGACCCGATACTCAATTACCCTGTGAGGGAGGATGCAGAAAGAGACAGGCACTCCGGCCTAGCAGCACTAGGGTCATCAGTTCGAATACAAACCAAAGTACTACCTGCCTGGAGTTTTAATGTTCTACCTGTGACTGTGTGGGTTTCCTCCCACACTCCAAAGACATGCTGGTAGGTTAATTGGCTCCTGTCTAAATTGCCCCTAATATATGTATGAATGGGAGTGAAGGACTTTAGATTGTAAGCTCCATGGGGGCAGGGACTGCTGTGAGTGTGTAATATATATGTAAAGCGCTGTGTAAATTGACAGTGTCTAAGTACCTGGAATAAACTGTCACATACCTCATTTGGGAGCCTGACATGTATAGGAAGTCCTCTTGTACAGCTCCGCCTCAGGGGCCACTGAAGGTGGAACAACAACCATGAGAACATGCCGGGGTATGAGTGCCTGATCAGTCCAGTAGTCTGCGGAGGGATAGCTGATGACTCCCTGGATAGATGCCAGGAGTGAAGCAGCAGGCTGTAGACAGACATCACTGCAGAACAGGCTGGCCACAGGTGGCGCAGTATAGCAGGCTGGTAGCAGGCAGGCTGACAGCGGGCAGAAAACACAGCATAGTAGGCTGCTAGCAGGCAAAGCTGGATGCAGGGTCAGACGGGCCAGGTCGGCAACAGGCACACAGGTCAAGCATAGATGGCAGGCAAGAGAGAGATCAGGTCACAGGCAAATGTCAGATGAAGTGAGGGAGATCAGGCAGATACTGTAGGCAGAGCCAGAGTCCAAGAAGCAAGCCAGAGTCCAAGAAGTCAGTGCAGGTAGTGTTCAAGCGAGGTCAGGATAAGCCGGGTCAATCAGGTCGATCAATACAGGAACAGACACAGGAACACAGGGAGAGCTGCAGATCAGACAGCAATTCACTAGTGCAGCTGCTGGACTTAAATAGGCCAATAGGCACCATAATTAGCCAATGTCAATTTGTGTGCTCATATGCGCACGCCCGCACACAACAGCATGAGCACCTGCAGGCCCGCGCCTGCGCATTTGTGTGTGCGTCTACGAGCCTCAGCTATACCACGGTCAACATGTCCCTGACATAAATAATTATAAATGTTTTTGATACAGTTTCAGGAACAGGTAGAAAGGTCTTTGCACTTCACTATCAATAATATTTCCCCCTAAAGCTAAATAGGAACCTGACAAGCCAAGACAACTTACAATATCAAGTTCTATTTGCTTTTTGACAATTTAAGCCTAACTGAAAAGCAGGAAGACTCACACATAAACAGGACATACAAACATCACACATCCTGCGGGGATTGTTGGCATGCAACCTATACGGTTTGACACAGGACCCGCTCCACGAAAAGTTAAGTTGTAAAGAAAGCCGACTATCCCCGCAGGATGGATCCGATCCATCCTGCAGGGATCGTCAGCGTGCTTTACAACTTACCTTTTTGTGGAGCGGGTCTGGTGTCACCCCGTGCAGTAGGTGTCACCCTGTGCGGCACGCACCCCCCCCCCCTGCACCTGCCCCGGGACGCCACTGAGGTGAGGCATCTGTGAATACAGAGAAGATCAAACAGGATGTCCGGGAAGGGTGATTGATAAATATATGTTTGCTAACACAATTATTACGATGTGTTGTGGTGGACTGCATATTGAAAAGTTATATGCACCTTCTTGGTGCTATTTCTGTGCATTTGGCAGTACAAATGAATAGGTTGTCCTAATGCAATGCATGTTAATGCGTGTAAAACCACTCATCAGTGAGCATACATTATCTGGAATTAAACAACTCCCCACCACACACACACAATACATACTGTGGTAATGCATATTTTTTGTGTGTGCGCACTGTGCTACATCAACACATTAAGGGCCTGTTTACACTAGTGGGCATTCACTATGGTGCAGTTTGTTTTTACAATGCATCACTTTGTTTGATTTTTTTAAAACTTATTTAAAATGACATTCATTTAACATTATGCGGACCAGCACAATGCACACCTCAAAATGTGCTACCTTGTGACAAAATGTATTTCTGGACCATTTTATTGCAATGCATATAGCAGCATTGTCATTTTGCTAAACATTTGTGCAACTATCAGAGAACCTGCAAAATCACTAGGTCCATCTTTTTGTTCTATCCGTCCTTTGCTTTTAGAAACTGTATGGTTGGGGGGGGGGTTACAAAGTCTGAAAATTGTAAGTGAAAAAGTATTTTAAAAAGTGAAAAACTGCAAAAATGGTCTGACCACCTGAGGTTAAAAGGAGATTCTGGCAGCAAACAAGTTGAAGAACCATTTTCACTTAGAAGCTGCGCTTCTAATTAGCTTGTTGCATCTTTTATACAGGTTCTCACACTGTATTTATGCACATTAGACATATTAAAGTCTGAAATGTTAGTACATACTGTAAAATACACTGTAAGTTTTTCCCATCACAAATGGGAAAGAAATATGTAGAATACACCATTGAAATATCATATACATAAGTGAGATGATTTTAATATTATTTTCAGCACTACGCTATTATATCCACTATTCCAATGGTTTATTAAAAATGAAAATAAGTTTGGTTTTAACCACTTTGCCTCCAGAGGGTTTTACCCCTTCATTATCAGAGCATTTTTTTGCTATTCAGCACTGAGCTACTTTAACTGACAACTGTGTGGTCATTCAACAGTGTATCCAAAATAAATTTTTATTATCTTTTTCACATAAATAAAGCTTTCATTTGGTGGTATTTTATCACCACTGGGTATTTTATTTTTTATTATATAAATGAAAAAAACTTACATTTTTTAATACAGTATACTGGAATTTATGCAGCTATGATGGCAGTGATCAGTGTCCTTATGGTGGAACTGTGATAGTGTGGCGGGCAATCTGGCACTAGCTGATGCTGGCTGGGAGGTACACTAACTGACTAATGGACAATGACATCAATAGTGACACTAATACAGTGATCAGTACTCATAATGTACACTGCCATTATACTAATGACACTGGATAGGAAGGCGTTAACATCAAGGGCAATCAAAGGGTTAACTATGTACCTAACAAGTGTAATGTGTGTGATATATGCTGCTTTTTGGCTGTTTTTTCTCCATGCTTTGCAGGGCAAGAAACGTCCACATTGCTGCTTTGTGTACAGAGCCCTGTGTTGTTTGTAAACACATAGAGCTCTGTGCTGTGATTGGCACAGCCGGTCAGCAGGTCTCAGCCATAAATCATTGTCTGGGACCTGCTGATAAAAGCCTGCTGTGTCCTACCACGGACCGGGTCAGCCTAACCTGGAAGCAGGCTTGCAGCAATCATTTACATTGTGGAGCCTGCAGCTGCTGCCCAGTCACAGTAAGTGTTAGTTACTTACTTGGCTTTTTTAAATAAAGCTCTAAAAAAATAATGCTTTTGATATAAGTGGTGTCTTATCTACAGGAAGTAGGATGACACTGTACCCTGTTTAAAGTAAGTTAACAATGCTACACTGTCAACAATTAAATGTTAACCAGAGTTTTATTTTAAAAAGTTTTAGTAACATATATAATTGCAATATACTCCTTTTTGTAATAAAACTTTATTTTCTACAACTGGCAAAATCTTCAAATTTGATTTTGTTTTTTAATCCATTGTATTGTAATGAGGTCTCCACCCACAAAAAAAATGCATGAGAGTACTTTTTAAATGTTCTTCTAGGTAGTGGTGCATGGAAATGAAAATTCTGGTGCTGAAACCGAAAATTCAAAATGCACTTGGCCGAAAACCGAAACAGAAAACGAAATGCGCAGTTTTTAAAAACAAATCTATATTTGTTGGAAAAAAATACACTTTGATTTAAAAAAAAAAAAAACACAATATATACCCTAATTTTTTTGGAAAATATGAAAGA
This sequence comes from Staurois parvus, assembly GCF_062004578.1. Taxonomy (NCBI): domain Eukaryota; kingdom Metazoa; phylum Chordata; class Amphibia; order Anura; family Ranidae; genus Staurois; species Staurois parvus. The sequence continues at coordinate 10,442,431 of NW_028317951.1, forward strand.
GGATGTTATGGCGAGTAAATAGTTGCCCAACATGTCATGCTTAAAAATTGCGCATGCTTGTGGAATGGTGTCACACTGCAGTACTTAAAAATCTCTATATCAACACTTTAGCAGTGTAACATTACAGAGAAGGTCTAGTGCTAGAATTATTGCTCTTGCTCTGATGTTTGTGGAGATACCTCATGTGTTGTTTGAACACCGTTTACATATGTGGGCATGGCCTATGTATGCATTCACCACTACGTGTAAGCACGGGGGGACGGGAGCACTTTAACCTTTTTTTATTATTATTTTTTTTTTTTCCCACTGTCCCTTTAAAAAAAAAAAAAATCACTTTTATTCCTATCACAAGGAATGCATGCATCCCCTTTGACCCTGTGATAGAAATAATTAGTGACAGGTCCTCTTTATGGAGAGATATGGGGTCAATAAGACCCCACATCTCTCCTCTACAATGTAAAGCATTAGATAAAAAAAGCAATAATCTAGTGCTTAAAAAAAAAAAAAATGTCCAGAAACAGAAGTGACGGCCGATAGGGGTGTTTTCGGCTGAAACGTTTTGGCCACCGAAATTTCGGTGCGTCCCTACTTCTAGACTTACATCCTAAAGTGAATTTTCATAAAGTGATATGGGAATCCGCTGGCATCCACAGAACGGGGATGATTTACTAAAGGCTGTTCACTTTGCAAGCAAATTTTCATTTGACAAGGGAAATGTTTTTGCTTGCATGTGATTAGGTATTCTTTGCAAATTGAATTTTAACCACATCTGTAGGCTTAGAGACAATTCCCTCACACAAATATGAAAACAAGTCACTTCAGCAAGTGACTGTGCAGCTTATCTGAAAACATATGCCTTCCACATCCATGTCTGGGTGGGAGAGAAGTTTCTAGGGTCTTAGAAAGGTTGAATATTCCAACAACGGCCTTCACATAGTTTTTAATTATATCTTTCTTTCATTCTCTTGCTGAAGCCAATTACTACGTAACAGTGCTTTTGTTCTAGACACTGAACTTGACCTTACCCCAGATTCTCTCATTCAGCATCCACTCCTAGACAGAATATAATTATATATTTCAGCTGTAGAATTACAGTATAGTGCATTAGCTTTCAGTACTTGAAGATCAGTGTTAGTAGTTTTAACTACAAGGCTCCTGAGGACAGAAACAAGGCACATTTCACACTGAATCAGGTTCAGAGTTTCCAGTCATTCATAATATAAGTAAGGAAGCATACAACTTAAAAAAGACAATCCACAAAAGCACCATTTGATAAGAAACTAAAAATATATATGCCAACTATTTTGGCTTCCCACTCTTACCCTAATCACTGGTATAGGTTTAGTATCATACTAATAAGACCAGATGTAAAAACCACACAAGTCGTGATGAGGCTGTAGGCAGAGAGGTTTGAAGAGACAGATCGCACCTCTGCACTAGTACACCAAGAACCAACAATTGGACAAGCAAGCAAACTATCAACCTACTCTCCTAGTAATTTTAGTTCTAGGAATACAGATCCTGAGTGGGTGAACTATAAATACACAGTGCACCATTTTACCAACAAAAATACACATATAGCAGATAGATTAAGGGCAGGTGTGCCTGGAGGGAGCCCACCCATTCTTTAAGGCACGAGAACACACTTGACATCCAGCAAGATCACAATGGCTCCAGCAAGAGCACAATGGCACTGAAGGCTGGTCAAACCTTAGCCTACAGATGGCTGATTGGCAAGTCTAAGGTATGATATAATAAGTTTGAAAGGCCTTCCGAAGGCCATGAAGCAACACTGTATATACTGAGAAAAAGAGATAGTGGATAGTACAAGTAAGGAAAAAGGAGGAAAATATGGGAGAAGCAGTTACTCCACCATGGCTCTGTGGTATGGCAGGAGCGATTCAGTCTTGGCATTGTGATCCATGTCCTGTCTCTCATCGTCATTCCAACAGTTTCCTAAATTGTTCTGATCAGCTTCCTGTCGCAGCAGGCTCTCCAACTTCTGGATAGCATACAGTTCTGAAACCTATTCAGCCAGGGATGGTATGCTTGATAATTACCAGTGATGAGGGATTACAACTGTAATGACAGTGAGTAAATTTCAAAGGACATCTTACTTGGTCAGAGAAAATGAGCTCAGAATTAGAGATGAGCGAATCGAACATGACGAAGTGGAATTCGTTCCGAAGATTTGGAAAAATTCGATTCGCGACGAATCCGAAGATTAGCAAACTTCGGATGCACAAATCAAATTTTCCCAAAAATGGCGGCGACATGTGTGGCGACAGGAGAAAATGGACAGAGAAGATGGGGCGGGGATCTCTGGGAAGGCGCGCAGACAAGGCGCGCTGACCCATAATGCATTCATGAGTCATGAATCATGACATGTGATCGCATTAGCCAATCAGCAGCCAGCCAGCACTGTGTAATGGTGGAGCTATAAATCGCGGCCATCTTAGAATTCTCCATTAACCTCCGGTCATTCAAGAGAGACAGACCTGTCTGTATTAAGGGACAGAGTTAGGGCCACAGAGACTTTAGGGCCACAGAATCGTTACTCAGGGACACAGAATCGTTACTCAGGGACACAGAATCGTTACTCAGGGACACAGAATCGTTACTCAGGGCCACAGCTATCAAAGAATCGAAAATTTAAAGTGACATACACCCTTTTTTTTTTGGTGGCTGTCGTGCACAGTTGGTGCTGCAGTTTGCCGATTGTGCAAAATAAACTGACTTTCTGCTTCACAACCACTATTGTACGTTCAAAGAGTTAAATCCATTTACACGCCGGCTGGCGGTAATATTTTTTGGGTGATTAGTGCATTCCAGTGACACAAACGTACAGTTTCCAGCCAACGGCAAGCTGCAATTGACCGATTGTATACAATAAACTGACTTTCTGCTTCACAACCACCATTGTACGTTCAAAGAGTTAGATCCATTTACACGCCGGGTGGCGGTAATATTTTTTGGGTGATTAGTGCATTCCAGTGACATAAACGTACAGTTTCCAGCCAACGGCAAGCTGCAATTGACCGATTGTGCTAAATAAACTGACTTTCTGCTTCACAACCACTATTGTACGTTCAAAGAGGTAAATCCATATACACGCCGGGTGGCGGTAATATTTTTTGGGTGATTAGTGCATTCCAGTGACATAAACGTACAGTTTCCAGTCAACGGCAAGCTGCAATTGACCGATTGTGCTAAATAAACTGACTTTCTGCTTCACAACCACTATTGTACGTTCAAAGAGGTAAATCCATATACACGCCGGGTGGCGGTAATATTTTTTGGGTGATTAGTGCATTCCAGTGACATAAACGTACAGTTTCCAGCCAGCGGCAAGCTGCAATTGACCGATTGTGCTAAATAAACTGACTTTCTGCTTCACAACCACTATTGTACGTTCAAAGAGTTAAATCCATTTACACGCCGGCTGGCGGTAATATTTTTTGGGTGATTAGTGCATTCCAGTGACAGAAACGTACAGTTTCCAGCCAACGGCAAGCTGCAATTGACCGATTGTATACAATAAACTGACTTTCTGCTTCACAACCACCATTGTACGTTCAAAGAGTTAGATCCATTTACACGCCGGGTGGCGGTAATATTTTTTGGGTGATTAGTGCATTCCAGTGACATAAACGTACAGTTTCCAGCCAACGGCAAGCTGCAATTGACCGATTGTGCTAAATAAACTGACTTTCTGCTTCACAACCACTATTGTACGTTCAAAGAGTTAAATCCATTTACACGCCGGCTGGCGGTAATATTTTTTGGGTGATTAGTGCATTCCAGTGACATAAACGTACAGTTTCCAGCCAGCGGCAAGCTGCAATTGACCGATTGTGCTAAATAAACTGACTTTCTGCTTCACAACCACTATTGTACGTTCAAAGAGTTAAATCCATTTACACGCCGGCTGGCGGTAATATTTTTTGGGTGATTAGTGCATTCCAGTGACAGAAACGTACAGTTTCCAGCCAACGGCAAGCTGCAATTGACCGATTGTATACAATAAACTGACTTTCTGCTTCACAACCACCATTGTACGTTCAAAGAGTTAGATCCATTTACACGCCGGGTGGCGGTAATATTTTTTGGGTGATTAGTGCATTCCAGTGACATAAACGTACAGTTTCCAGCCAACGGCAAGCTGCAATTGACCGATTGTGCTAAATAAACTGACTTTCTGCTTCACAACCACTATTGTACGTTCAAAGAGTTAAATCCATTTACACGCCGGCTGGCGGTAATATTTTTTGGGTGATTAGTGCATTCCAGTGACAGAAACGTACAGTTTCCAGCCAACGGCAAGCTGCAATTGACCGATTGTGTACAATAAACTGACTTTCTGCTTCACAACCACCATTGTACGTTCAAAGAGTTAGATCCATTTACACGCCGGGTGGCGGTAATATTTTTTGGGTGATTAGTGCATTCCAGTGACATAAACGTACAGTTTCCAGCCAACGGCAAGCTGCAATTGACCGATTGTGCTAAATAAACTGACTTTCTGCTTCACAACCACTATTGTACGTTCAAAGAGTTAAATCCATATACACGCCGGGTGGCGGTAATATTTTTTGGGTGATTAGTGCATTCCAGTGACATAAACGTACAGTTTCCAGCCAACGGCAAGCTGCAATTGACCGATTGTGCTAAATAAACTGACTTTCTGCTTCACAACCACTATTGTACGTTCAAAGAGGTAAATCCATATACACGCCGGGTGGCGGTAATATTTTTTGGGTGATTAGTGCATTCCAGTGACATAAACGTACAGTTTCCAGTCAACGGCAAGCTGCAATTGACCGATTGTGCTAAATAAACTGACTTTCTGCTTCACAACCACTATTGTACGTTCAAAGAGTTAAATCCATTTACACGCCGGCTGGCGGTAATATTTTTTGGGTGATTAGTGCATTCCAGTGACATAAACGTACAGTTTCCAGCCAGCGGCAAGCTGCAATTGACCGATTGTGCTAAATAAACTGACTTTCTGCTTCACAACCACTATTGTACGTTCAAAGAGTTAAATCCATTTACACGCCGGGTGGCGGTAATATTTTTTGGGTGATTAGTGCATTCCAGTGACACAAACGTACAGTTTCCAGCCAACGGCAAGCTGCAATTGACCGATTGTATACAATAAACTGACTTTCTGCTTCACAACCACCATTGTACGTTCAAAGAGTTAGATCCATTTACACGCCGGGTGGCGGTAATATTTTTTGGGTGATTAGTGCATTCCAGTGACATAAACGTACAGTTTCCAGCCAACGGCAAGCTGCAATTGACCGATTGTGCTAAATAAACTGACTTTCTGCTTCACAACCACTATTGTACGTTCAAAGAGGTAAATCCATATACACGCCGGGTGGCGGTAATATTTTTTGGGTGATTAGTGCATTCCAGTGACATAAACGTACAGTTTCCAGTCAACGGCAAGCTGCAATTGACCGATTGTGCTAAATAAACTGACTTTCTGCTTCACAACCACTATTGTACGTTCAAAGAGGTAAATCCATATACACGCCGGGTGGCGGTAATATTTTTTGGGTGATTAGTGCATTCCAGTGACATAAACGTACAGTTTCCAGCCAGCGGCAAGCTGCAATTGACCGATTGTGCTAAATAAACTGACTTTCTGCTTCACAACCACTATTGTACGTTCAAAGAGTTAAATCCATTTACACGCCGGCTGGCGGTAATATTTTTTGGGTGATTAGTGCATTCCAGTGACAGAAACGTACAGTTTCCAGCCAACGGCAAGCTGCAATTGACCGATTGTATACAATAAACTGACTTTCTGCTTCACAACCACCATTGTACGTTCAAAGAGTTAGATCCATTTACACGCCGGGTGGCGGTAATATTTTTTGGGTGATTAGTGCATTCCAGTGACATAAACGTACAGTTTCCAGCCAACGGCAAGCTGCAATTGACCGATTGTGCTAAATAAACTGACTTTCTGCTTCACAACCACTATTGTACGTTCAAAGAGTTAAATCCATTTACACGCCGGCTGGCGGTAATATTTTTTGGGTGATTAGTGCATTCCAGTGACATAAACGTACAGTTTCCAGCCAGCGGCAAGCTGCAATTGACCGATTGTGCTAAATAAACTGACTTTCTGCTTCACAACCACTATTGTACGTTCAAAGAGTTAAATCCATTTACACGCCGGCTGGCGGTAATATTTTTTGGGTGATTAGTGCATTCCAGTGACAGAAACGTACAGTTTCCAGCCAACGGCAAGCTGCAATTGACCGATTGTATACAATAAACTGACTTTCTGCTTCACAACCACCATTGTACGTTCAAAGAGTTAGATCCATTTACACGCCGGGTGGCGGTAATATTTTTTGGGTGATTAGTGCATTCCAGTGACATAAACGTACAGTTTCCAGCCAACGGCAAGCTGCAATTGACCGATTGTGCTAAATAAACTGACTTTCTGCTTCACAACCACTATTGTACGTTCAAAGAGTTAAATCCATTTACACGCCGGCTGGCGGTAATATTTTTTGGGTGATTAGTGCATTCCAGTGACAGAAACGTACAGTTTCCAGCCAACGGCAAGCTGCAATTGACCGATTGTGTACAATAAACTGACTTTCTGCTTCACAACCACCATTGTACGTTCAAAGAGTTAGATCCATTTACACGCCGGGTGGCGGTAATATTTTTTGGGTGATTAGTGCATTCCAGTGACATAAACGTACAGTTTCCAGCCAACGGCAAGCTGCAATTGACCGATTGTGCTAAATAAACTGACTTTCTGCTTCACAACCACTATTGTACGTTCAAAGAGTTAAATCCATATACACGCCGGGTGGCGGTAATATTTTTTGGGTGATTAGTGCATTCCAGTGACATAAACGTACAGTTTCCAGCCAACGGCAAGCTGCAATTGACCGATTGTGTACAATAAACTGACTTTCTGCTTCACAACCACTATTGTACATTCAAAGAGTTAGATCCATTTACACGCCGGCTGGCGGTAATATTTTTTGGGTGATTAGTGCATTCCAGTGACATAAACGTACAGTGTCCAGCCAACGGCAAGCTGCAATTGACCGATTGTGCTAATAAACTGACTTTCTGCTTCACAACCACTATTGTACGTTCAAAGAGTTAAATCCGGTTTTATTTTTGGGGTGCTTATTGAATTAAAGAGTATGTCAGACAACACGCAGAGGAGTGGCAGAGGAGGCAATGTTTCAGGAGCGAGCAGACGTGGCAGCAGAGGAAGGGGTCGAGGCAGCACTAGTCGCAGCCAGAGGCCAGTGCTCCCGGTGTCATCCAGCGGTCGTGTCTCCACCGACAACCCTGCCGTCATCGATTGGTTGACTCGGTCGTCTTCCTCTTCCCAGGTCACCTCTGACACCTACAGCCAACGGTCGGTGGGTACGTAAGACACAACCGTTAGTTGGCATGGCCCGGGAGCAAGCCCACTGAAATCACGTGTCCTCGACCTGCCCCTGTCCTTTGGTGTTCCCTCACCAAGCGAAGTATCGCATGCTGTGGGCTCAGCCCCACTGTACAGTGAGGAAGAGCTAACAGAGGGCGGTCAGGAACGGGGGGAGACATCCGCCTCTTCAGCAGCCAGGCGAAGAAGTACTGGCGAGGAGAGTGGCTCGGTAGCCGGTCTAGAGACAGGTCTGTCTCCTGACCCACACGCAGCCGAGGGGGCTAGTAGTGACGCGGAGACCCTAATTGATGATGATGAGGCTGATCGCACTTGGCAGCCTCGTCGTCATCAGGCTATTGCTTCCGCATCATCAGGAGAAGAGGGTGCCAGCTTGCCAGCGAGCAAAACAGTCGGTGGGTTGCCCAGGAGGCAGCAGGGTCGCAGCTGTGTCAGTGGAGCCAAACGGCCACGGAGTAGAGCACCAGCTCCACTTCAGCCTACCACCACGGCCAGTAGTGGTGCCGGTGTGCACGGAGGAAGTAGCAGTCAGCCAGTGAGGAGTAGCGGGGGCAAAGTTTCCTACTCAGCGGTGTGGCAATTTTTCGTCACGCCGCCCGAGGAAGTAAACGTAGCCGTATGTCGACTATGTGGCCAGAAAGTCAAGCGTGGCCAGGGGGCCAATGTTGGGACTACAGCGTTGCGTCAGCATATGCAGCGTCGCCATTCGGTGGCCTGGGAAAACCGTGATAAAGATACGGAGGTTCTGCCTGCCCCAGCCCCCGCTCCATCACCCGCTCCGTTACTTGCTCCATCACCCGACGTCAATCGCCCTCTATCAGCCAGTCAAGGCTCCAACACCTCTGCTGAGGGGAGTTGTCGCTCGTTGGCATCTTCCGCTCGTTCAGATGCTCCTTCTCCTGCTACTCCTCTTCACGGATTCCGTCAGCAGTCTTTCTTGGAATCCGTTTCCAAGAGACAACAGTTTGCGAGCACGCACCCGACGGTGCAGAAGCTGAACGTCCTCCTGTCCAAGTTGCTGGTGCTGCAGTCCCTCCCTTTCCAAGTGGTGGACTCAGCACCTTTCCGAGAAATGATGGCTTGTGCCGAGCCGCGGTGGAGAGTGCCAAGCCGGCATTTCTTCGCCAAAAAGGCAGTGCCAGCCCTGCATTCACATGTAGAAGAGATGGTGGGCCAGTCTTTGAGCATGTCGGTCTCTGCCAAATTGCACGGCAGCGCCGACGTGTGGAGCTGTAACTACGGTCAGGGACAGTACATGTCATTTACGGCCCACTGGGTGAACGTGGTGCCGGCACAGCCGCACCAGCAACTTGGACAGGTCACGCCGCTTTTGCCTCCTTGGTGCAGCAAAGATGTCCGCCTCTACCACCTCTTCTTCCGCCGTGTCCTCAGCCGCCACCCCCGTGCCAAGTCCCATTACCCGACCGGCATATCACATGTGCAGGGCGCAACGGTGTCACACTGTGCTGCACCTGGTATGCCTTGGCGAACGTAGTCACACAGGGGAGGAACTTCTGAGTGTAATGAACAGAGAAATCGACAGATGGCTGTCTCCGCGCAAACTGAAAATCGGAACCATGTTGACCAACAACGGAAAGAACATGGTGTCTGCTCTGCGTCAAGGAAGGTTGTGCCATGCGCCATGCATGGCTCACGTGTTCAATCTGGTTGTCAAGCGGTTTCTAAAATCCACCATCCCACTGCAAGACATCCTTAAAATGTCACGTAAACCTTGCATGCATTTCAGCCATTCCTACACCGCAAAGCACACCCTCCTTGAGCTGCAGCGGCAGAACGGAATTCCACAGCATCGCCTGATCTGCGACGTTGCAACAAGGTGGAATTCAACCCTACATATGTTAGACCGCCTTTACGAACAGCGAAAGGCCATCACCGATTTCCTGATGTTACAGGTACTCCCCTGTGTAACTTAGATGTCAGCCATTGGCAGCTCATGCGTGACACCTGGCGCTTGCTCAGGCCCTTTGAGGAGGCCACGCTATTCGTGAGTCGGCAGAACTATGGGATGAACGACGTCATTCCTCTGTTGCACGTCCTGGAACAAATGCTGTTAACAATGGCTGGTCAGGGTGCGGTAAACGTGGCGCACAGATCTCAACGCCACATGACCCCTGTGGGGGCAGGACAGGAAGAAGAGGAGGAGGTAGAGGAGGACATTGGTGCTCAGGAATTATTGAGTGAAATGGGTGGTTTTTCCACTCAGCGGACAGGAGTGGAGGAGCAGGAGCATCTGGTAGAGGAGGAGGAGGAGACAGAGGACCCAGACGCACCGTGGCAGTATGCTGTGGAGATGGAGGCAGGGAGTCCCTCGTATTCCTTGGCACAAACGGCCCATAGCATGCTCGGTTGCTTGCGTAGCGACAGCCGAATAATAACCATCAGACAGAGGGATGACTTTTGGCTGTCCACCTTGTTGGACCCTCGCTACCGTTCAAAAATGGTGGCCTTTTTCACACCTGCTGAGAGGGAGGCCAAAATAAAGTACTATAAAAACCACCTATGTAGTCATGCAGTATATAGCCCTATCGGCCACTTTCTGGCATCCAGTTGCTGTAGCCCCCATCACCACACTGTGCCACGGGCCCCTGCCAGATCCATCCTCTGCCATGTGCCTCTGTCATCTGCTCACGCTGCTGACGGCTTCCGCTTTTTAACCTAGGCCTGTGTATGGCTTCCGAATACTGCTGCCTCCACCGCCACCCTGCGCCATGTGCCTCTGTCGTCTGCTCACGCTGCTGACGGCTTCCGCTTTTTAACCTAGGCCTGTGTATGGCTTCCGAATACTGCTGCCTCCACCGCCACCCTGCGCCATGTGCCTCTGTCATCTGCTCACGCTGCTGACGGCTTCCGCTTTTTAAACTAGTCCTGTGTATGGCTTCCGAATACTGCTGCCTCCACCGCCACCCTGCGCCATGTGCCTCTGTCGTCTGCTCACGCTGCTGACGGCTTCCGCTTTTTAAACTAGTCCTGTGTATGTCTTCCGAATACTCCTGCCTCCACCGCCACCCTGCGCCATGTGCCACTTTCAGGTCTCCTTACACTGTTTGTGGGTTCCATTTTGTGATAGGGTGCTGTATGGCCTTCCATTGCTGCTGCCTCCACCGCCACCCTGCGCCATGTGTCTCTGTCGTCTGCTCACGCTGCTGACGGCTTCCGCTTTTTAACCTAGGCCTGTGTATGGCTTCCGAATACTGCTGCCTCCACCGCCACCCTGCGCCATGTGCCTCTGTCGTCTGCTCACGCTGCTGACGGCTTCCGCTTTTTAAACTAGTCCTGTGTATGTCTTCCGAATACTCCTGCCTCCACCGCCACCCTGCGCCATGTGCCACTTTCAGGTCTCCTTACACTGTTTGTGGGTTCCATTTTGTGATAGGGTGCTGTATGGCCTTCCATTGCTGCTGCCTCCACCGCCACCCTGCGCCATGTGTCTCTGTCGTCTGCTCACGCTGCTGACGGCTTCCGCTTTTTAACCTAGGCCTGTGTATGGCTTCCGAATACTGCTGCCTCCACCGCCACCCTGCGCCATGTGCCTCTGTCGTCTGCTCACGCTGCTGACGGCTTCCGCTTTTTAAACTAGTCCTGTGTATGTCTTCCGAATACTGCTGCCTCCACCGCCACCCTGCGCCATGTGCCACTTTCAGGTCTCCTTACACTGTTGGTGGGTTCCATTTTGTGATAGGGTGCTGTATGGCCTTCCATTGCTGCTGCCTCCACCGCCACCCTGCGCCATGTGCCTCTGTCGTCTGCTCACGCTGCTGACGGCTTCCGCTTTTTAACCGAGGCCTGTGTTTGGCTTCCGAATACTGCTGCATCCACCGCCACCCTGCGCCATGTGTCTCTGTCGTCTGCTCACGCTGCTGACGGCTTCCGCTTTTTAACCTAGGCCTGTGTATGGCTTCCGAATACTGCTGCCTCCACCGCCACCCTGTGCCATGTGCCACTTTCAGGTCTCCTTACACTGTTGGTGGGTTCCATTTTGTGATAGGGTGCTGTATGGCCTTCCATTGCTGCTGCCTCCACCGCCATCCTGCGCCATGTGCCTCTGTCGTCTGCTCACGCTGCTGACGGCTTCCGCTTTTTAACCGAGGCCTGTGTTTGGCTTCCGAATACTGCTGCATCCACCGCCACCCTGCGCCATGTGTCTCTGTCGTCTGCTCACGCTGCTGACGGCTTCCGCTTTTTAACCTAGGCCTGTGTATGGCTTCCGAATACTGCTGCCTCCACCGCCACTCTGCGCCATGTGCCACTTTCAGGTCTCCTTACACTGTTGGTGGGTTCCATTTTGTGATAGGGTGCTGTATGGCCTTCCATTGCTGCTGCCTCCACCGCCACCCTGCGCCATGTGCCTCTGTCGTCTGCTCACGCTGCTGACGGCTTCCGCTTTTTAACCGAGGCCTGTGTTTGGCTTCCGAATACTGCTGCCTCCACCGCCACCCTGCGCCATGTGTCTCTGTCGTCTGCTCACGCTGCTGACGGCTTCCGCTTTTTAACCTAGGCCTGTGTATGGCCTTCAATTGAAGCTGCTTCTGCTCCGCCACTCTGCCATTGGACTCTTGATAGTCGTCTCCCCACGCTGCTGCTGGGGGGACTTTTTAACATAGGCCTCTGTATGGCCTTCAATTTTAGCTGCTTACGCTCCGCCACTCTGCCATGGGCCCCTGTACCGCCTCCTCATGCTGCTGCCAGGCCCGTAATCTGCCATGGGCCCCCGTACCGACTCCTCATGCTGCTGCCAGGCCCGTAATCTGTCATGGGCCCCTGTACCGCCTCCTCATGCTGCTGCCAGGTCCAGAGTGTGTCATGGGTCCCTGTACGGTCTCCCATTGCTGCTGTCTCCATCGCCACACTCTGCCATGTGCCACTTTCAGGTCTCCTCACACTGCTGGTGGGTTCCATTTTGTCATAGGGTGCTGTATGGCCTCCCATTGCTGCTGCCTCCACCGCCACACTGTGGCTCCACACTCTGGTTTTGGCCCCGTGACTGCCCAAATGAGTGAAGTGTGCGGTGATTCTAAGATCGACGGCACTCATCTGCATGTCATACTGACTGACAGTATTATTTCTCTTCCCCAACAGACTCCAAGGGCATTTAAATTAAAGGTACAGTGTTCTGCACTAATATAAAGGCTCTCTGAAGCCTAGAAACACCCTTTTTATAAGTTAAATTCGCAGCGAATATATTCGGCACGAAGCGAATTTAATCGGCGAAAAGAATTTTTGAATAATTCGCTCATCTCTACTCAGAATTATGGAGAACAGGGCTATCCTAGGGAAGAAAAGTTTAGTTGTCTCCGTCATCTTGCAATAGATGCAAAGATTTTGGTCCAGAATGCTAGGGTGGGGGGGGGGGTGCAGTTCCACTATATGTATATCATGTTCCCTTCATATCTAAGACATCACCAACATGTATCATGGTAGGATGGGAATACATGCTTAAGAATGGTTTGGCATCTGTACTCTCTGGTGATGACTTTAAACTCGTTTTCTTGTATCTTTGTGGTCACTGAAAATTTATGAGTTAGAATAAAATTATGTGTCCCAGTCCACAGGGGATATAGCAGTCTGAAATCCTGTCTCTGAAGCAGAAGTATAAGAGGGCAGGTTCGGCTGCATTATAGAAGAGAGAAGCAAATTTATAAGGAAAGCAATGTGAGTCATAAGAATTGTTTGGAGAACCAACTTGTTGAAAATAATAGGTTGATAAAAATGCTGGAGAAGTTGGTGAGGGAGGTTTGTCTCCTATGATACCAGTGCCTGGAAGGGAATGTAGGACCTACATTAGGGTAAGATGTTGTGATAGATGGGTCGGATTTCAAGAGAGTTGTAAAAGCCTGCGGTGGTCTCCCTTATTCCACAGGCCATAAGTTGAGACTCAAGAGGCTGGCTGGATGGTCGAGTTTTTAAAAAAGGGAGTCATTGGGCCCATGTACTGCAAGAACTGTAGTTTTAACATAAGGCAGTCTGAAATAGAGAGTGTATTCCTGTTAAGATCAGGAAGGGAGGAAAAACATCTTTGCAGTGAAGAGGGGGAGGGAATGCAGTTCTAGTGTGGACATATGAGTTTCCAATTGGACCCATGACTTTGTGGGGGAGTGATGAAACCAGTCAAGCAACCTAGTAAGTAAGCTTCCCCTCATATCTTTGGAAGGTTTAAGATTCTATAGCAAAGCCCCAGGCAGGAATTATGCCAAATAAAAGTATTAAGTATGTTCTGAATTTTACAAAAGTACGAAGCAGGATGTTTAGTGGGAGCATCTGAAAGAGGTACAAGAAATGGGGGATGATGTAAATTTTTAGAACATTATTTCTACCCAACCACAAGAGAGTTTTGAAGATATACGCATGCACGATGGAAAATTATTTTGTTATAATCATTATATTAGAATGATTCTATTTTGGAACAATTTGTTTTTTTGGGAGAGTATATATTCATTGTCCTGAATTGATTCATATTTTGGAAGTTCTGTTATTCTTTTGTTATTTTGAATGATTGATTATATCCCTGCTAATTCATCCCACAAATAACATGAGAAATGTTATTGCAAAAAGAATCAGCTGATTATCCAAGAATCAAAGACTACCGCACTGCTCTCATCCATATAAAACAAATGAATACAAATTCATTCATTATGGTTTTAAAGCAGAGATCCACGCAAAAGGGAAATCCTGCTTAAAGTGCTGGTCCCCCGCTCCCCATGAGGAATTAGCACCTTTGGGGAGTGGGAAGGAGCGGGTACCCAATTTTGACAGGTACCCACTCCCAATTTTGCTGCAATCACCTAGGCAATCAGAACTAGAAGTTGTACCCCCCTCCCTCCCTGTAGTCTTCTTGGACACATGAAAGGTCTCAGAAGACTACAGGACCATTCGTAAGGCGCAGCGCTACTCACACATGCTCAGTGAGCACCCAGGCTGTGAAGCCACAAGCTGTCACAGCCAGGTGCCCACACTTAAGATGTCGACACCAGGGAACCAAGGGTGGCTGGTGAAACTGGCTGTGGTAAGTAAATCGCTGGATCACGAGACAGATGAGTGGAAGTTTTTGTAGCTACTGACTTTTTATTTTTTTTTAGTTTTGACTGGAGCTCTGCTTTAAGTTGAATTTATTTCCCTATTCCCTATTAACTTTGTTTGTTGGGCCACGCACATACAAATTAAACTAATGGTCTCTTAAAGGATAAGTTCACCTTTTTATAAAATTTCAAAAATGCAACTAATGCTATGAATAAAAAAATATGCATTGCTGAAAATCAACCATTTTAACCTGGAAGGTATTACAATCATGGTTAGTGTACCATGAGTGCAATGCTGAGGCTTTTGCAGACACTGCTTCAAGCTGATGTCCGTACAATAAATACGGATTTTCAGTTAGTAGAGTTCAGGAAGGATGGCTGGACTACAAATGAGATGATCTCATCGCGTTACTACGTCCAGCCATCCTTATGGACTAGAAATCTGCTGCTGAAAGTGTTCAACAAGAAAGCGTACTGTTCTACAAGAACCTGCTTGGGAACTCTCACAGCCCCTTATGAGCTCTCACTCTCTGCATACAAGAGCAAGCTGGCTGTCACAGCTGTATGCTCTACACATATATTAGCTAAGCAGCTTCAGAAGAATTAAATTAGCAGCTGTCCACCTTTTTGAAGCAACTTTCTAAACAGTTACTCCATTACTGGAGTAATCATAACTGGTTACTCCATTGTAAATAAATAACAGAGCTATTACAATGTACCAAATTATGGTCTACAATATGGAAATGCTCACACACAGCTGAAGAAGACATTGCTGGATGTACTAAATAGATAGAATGCAAGCTGTCATTGTGAGTGGATTCTGCATGTTCAGTACATACAGCCATATGTTCTCTTGCTCTGTGTGAGTATCAGCACTGATGATCATTGACCATCATTTATTACAATGTAAAAGCTCTGGTGATTTGTTTACATGGAAATTATCAGTTGCTGACATTCCTACTCCCTGTATTTCTTTCATGTAGTTTGATAAGTACCAAGCCTCCTTGATACCTGTCTGAAGGTGCTTGGGGTTGAATAGTATCCTATAAACTGCCAGAAATCTTTGTTTATATTAACCACTTCCTGTCCAGACACTTTTACCCCCTTCCTGTCCAGTGCAATTTTCAGCTTTCAGCGCTATCACACTTTGAATGACAATTGCGCGGTCATGCAACACTGTACCCATATGAATTTTTTAGCATTTTTTTTAGACAGATAAAACTTTATTTTGGTGGTATTTATTCACCACTGGGATTTTTATTTTTTTTGCTATGTAAATGAAAATTCCAAAAATTTTGAAAAAAAAGTGTTTTTCTTATAAAAAATAAATAATCTTTCATCATTAATCTTGGCCGAAATGTATTCCGTTATCTTTTTAGTAAAAAAAAATAAGCCAAATTAGTTTATAACCAAAAATTATAATTTTTAAACATTTTTTTTTTACATTTTAATTTTATTTTTTTATATTATTATTTATGTTTTTTTTTTTTTTTTTTTTACATACTGTCATCCTAGCAGTATAGTGTCACCATGGTGACAGTGTACTACTTGTGCGGGGTGATGAAGATTTTTATTTTATTTTATTTTTTTTTTTACAGTGATTGCTTTTACACCCATATAGGATGTAAAAGCAATAATTTCTCTTTCTCTCTATCTGCATTCTTGCAGCCATTGAGAAATACTGAGTGAGCTGTGATTGGTCAGAGCTTGTCACATGGTACAAGGCTGTTGTGAATAGCCTTGTACCATGTGACCTCTGTGATCATTCACAGATTTCACACGTAGTAAGCAATGATGTCAGAAGTGACATCTTGCTTACTACTCTGCATGTGATCACTGATTGGCCAATCAGTGATCACATGATCGGGACCTCGCACAGAGGTCCCGTTCGACAATCAGTGTTTCACTATGTCCGGAGGACACAGCAGGCACTGGATCGCGGTGCTGCGCGTTCCCAGGGAGCGCGCACAGCTAGAAATGGCGGGTGCCATTTATGAACGGCAACCCGCCCCTGGAGTGCCTTCGTCCTGCCGTTTATAAACAGCAGGCGGACAGCAAGTGGTTAAAAGAAATATATATATTTTTCTATTTTTTTTGGAAAACAATATTTTATTATATACTGTGTATGTGTGTATATATATATATATATATATATATATATGCTACAAAGGTTCCCTCACGCACACGCCCCCCTCAGATGTCTGGGCCATGGTCAGTAGGCAATAGACTAGCCTGCAGTCCCCTCCAAAAGCCCCTGTCCTGGTTGTTTGCATTTGCAAAAATGTAAAGAGTAAATAAAAAACATAAACAAAGTTTTTGACATGTCCTTTATTTAAAAAAAACCCAGTGATGTAGATTCACATCAGTCTAATGCCTGATGTCCAGTTTGAACTGTTCTGGCATTGTAGAGCCTCTAAAAACATTCTGTGTATCTTCTGCCTCCCTCTTAATGTGGAGGCTCTGATGTATATAATCTGACAGCAGCACCCTGCTGCTGTCAGAATATACCAATCAGGGGACTGGGAGAGGGGCCTGGACATGGCGCCATGAGCAGCGTGAGCTCCAAGTACCCGCCATGCATGTGTATAGCCCTGTCCTGATCTTCCCCGATGACTGTCCGGAGCCCTGTCCTACCTGGGGCCTGGGCGGGTGTGTCCCCGACTCCGGGCATCTTGGTAGTGGTCCTGGTGGCGGCCAGGGGCGGCGTCGGTGGAGCTCGGATCTGTGCCCCTGGGAGAGGCGGCAGGTCGGTGAGGCGCATCGGATCCCTGGGAGCAGGAGGCAGCATCACCGGAGGAGAAGGGGATGGTGAAAGCGTCCCTGTAACCACTCATGTGACTACCCAGGTGACAGCCCATGTGATGGTGGGTGGCAATTTTGAAAGTGATATGCTGTCCCAAAGGAAAGCAGTGTGGCTTCATGGCTGAAGAAGAGGTAGTGTGTTAAAGGTGATTCACTCTGCACTGAAACAGCAGTCTTGGGAGACCCTGCGATACCCCAGGTTGATTGCATCTGAGCCCAATTCCATGTAAGATAAGATGAATTAGTGAGGGGTCTCTGTGTATCAATGGCTGGGACTGAGTACACTCTCAGATGGAAAGATACTAATTGGTCGGCACAAAAGGTGGTGGTGAGTTGCCGTGAGTAACAGCGGCACATTTTTAATCTTGGGGTATATCTGATGTTATTGATTCAGTCTAAACACACCCCTGAGTATTGGGGGGGAGGGAAGAATATGGGGTTCTCAGTGGTTGGTAGAACTAGTTAGATCACTCCTGCTCCCGAAGTAAAATAATAGGAGCGGTTAAAGTCATCAGAGAAAAACATCTTCTTTGGGGACTGATAATACAGCAGTTGTGCATTGATAGCAAACTCAGCGGCAAAGTTTAAAGAGATGAAGAGCAAATCAGTAAAAACCCCCCCCAGCTAGTGCGAATACTAGCACAATAAGGCAATATCTACCTCTGCAGGAGAAAAGCCCTGGAGAATGTAACCCCTGATAAACAGGAGAGAACTAGAAAAGGGGTGGAAGACCAATCAAGAATGTCACTAGGGACACAAGAAAGGAACCAGACCATTGATCTGATAAATGTGGATAGTATAACAGACCAAAGTGTTACGGAACAGCAGGGAGCTACATTACAAATACCTACAAAAGCTGATATGGTGGAAATGTTTGCAAAATTGGATATGTCTATAAAAAAATGAAATGATGGCAATACGTAATGATCTGGGCTGAATACTGACACGAGTGGAAGAAGTAAAGGGAAAAATGGAGACACAGACGCTTTTGATTACTAAACTAGAGACACAGGTTGAAGACAACAGAGAAAGCTCACATTCAAATTAGAAGATCAAGAGAACAGAAAGAAGAACCAATTTAAGGATTCGCGGCTTACCAGAAGAGTCCCAAGGGGAAGACTTGCAGGACAAAAATGTGCTTAATCCATTGATGTCCAAACCCATAACAGAGCATTTAAAAATGGAGAGAGTACACAGGATAAGGTGACCACAAGTGTCAAAAGATATGCTCAGAGATGTGATTGTTCAATTCCATCACTACGAGGACAGAGAAAAAATATGTAAAAAGATTACCGAAATAAAATATGGAGAAATAAATCTGCAAATATTTGCTAACATTGCCTTAGACACATTAGCCAAGAGAAGATCCCTGAAACCGTTGCTGGAACAGATGAGGGAGAAAAAAATCTGATATAACTGGTGTTTCCTGGCCTGTCTGATTGGGTGGAAAGATGGGAAATCGTCAAGAGTGAGATTCTCAAAAGAATTAAGTGACTTTTGTGGAAAATTAGACTTACAGGAAATGGACATTGTGGGGTGGTCAGAGGGGTCTACTGAGCGTGCAGGGCTGGGAAAAGAAAAGAGGCAGATGGTAAATAAAAGGAGAAGGTAATCCAGTGTGGGATGAGGAGGGGGGGATGAGGGGGGAGACCCCCATTTTTTTTGTTTCTCTCTCCCCCCGGTCTCCCTTCCCATACCAGGGTGGTAGTTTCTATGTATTGAGAAATTAGGAGGGCTAGATAGGTAGTAGGAATCAGGCAGATGACGAGATGGTATAGGGGGGTTGTCTGTAGGCTGAATGTGCTGCCAAACTCTAGATCCCCTATGTTGCGAGAAGGGGGGTGGAGTGGGTGTACGTGTTTAGAGCCCCACCCCAATTTAGGAATCGCTAGTGGGAATGTCCCATGACACTTTCTAGGGCAAAACTTAGGGCCAAGGGTATTGGGGAGGGAGGGGAGTGGGCAGGTGGGGGGGATTTTGGGGAGGGGGAGAGTGGGGGGGAAATAGATCTTCTAGCAAATATCTCCTTGCTACAAAAAGGGAAAGGGGGGAGGGAAGGGGAGGGAGAATTCTACAAGAGATTGCTCCTTGTGCCTTTCAAAAGTCGATGGCACCCTGGGTAGGAGGATGAGAAAGAGTAAAAGAAGAAAAAAAATAACAAATATACAAGAGAGATGGAGGAGGTCAATTTTATGACTTATAATGTTAAGGGACTGAATATACTGGGAAAAGGCATAAGATCCTCAGAGAATTACAACAATGATCTATTGGAATAACATTTTTACAAGAAATTTATTACAGGAAATAAAAGTAAAATTATATTCTAGATATTACCCAACCTGGTATTATGCTGATTTACCTACTAAGCGGGCTAAAGGAATGGCAATTGGTATAGCTAAGAATTTGAGATTTAAGTTGGAGGAGAGGCTGGAGGATCCCGTGGGGCGGTTTTTGTTTCTGAAAGGGAGATTACAAGAAATTGAGTGTACATTGGTAAATATGTACTGTCCCAACAGAAACCCGGAGGAGACAGTTGCTGGGAAGAGCCCGGGGTCTGATGGATATACAGTGAGATATTACAAAAAATTTCAAGAACCATTAGTCCTCAAATTTAGGGTATGCATGAATGCATTAGGAGAAGGGATGGAGATGAGGGAGGAGTCATTGCAAGCATATATTATGCGCATATTAAAAGAGGGGACAGATGGGGCCCAATGTGCTAGTTATTGGCCTATCTCACTGTTAAATGCAGATACTAAATTATTCGCAAAGGTCCTAGCAACTTGATTGAAAGATATAATGCCAGAGTGGGTTCATTTGGACCAAGTGGGATTTGCCCCCCAGAGGGAGGGAAGAGATAATGGGTTAAGGTCATTACTCCTTATACAGAAAAGTAAGAGAGGAAAACCCCTGTACTGGTCTTGTCAATTGATGCAGAGAAGGCTTTTGATAGGGTAGATTAGGAACTGAGCCCAAGATAAGAGAATGGATAGGAAAGCTTTATAGCTAACCTTCAGCTGCAATAAAGGTCAATGGTTCACTATCAGAGTTTTTTATGATGTATAACGGGACAAGACAAGGGTATAGGTGAATCAGAGTGACTTGCGAGCCACAGGTGTGATAATTACTAGAGGATCGCAAACATGAAACACATAACTACAACTGTGTTGGAAATATCTACAAATATATGTTGCGCTCCTAAATACTTCTCAATAAATATTAATTAAATTATTAACATTAAATTAATTCAAATTATGATACAAATAACTAATAAAAGTGTATACATACCAGGGAGTGCGCATGCACGGCCGACGGTACGGGACATGTCTCCCTGAGGCTCCTTCGTGCCGCGGGTAAGACAGCCTCACCCCCGCGCGATCCGGGCTCGCACTGCTCCATGAGCAGCCCCGATCATCAGTATAACCCCCCGGCCACCTGCAATAATGGTCAGGGGGGGTCAAAAACACCAGGTGGCGCCGCCAGGCAAGCCCATAAAGGAGGCCCTAGCTCGAGCCTCATCCAAGATGGCCGCCGCGTCGGGGAACTACAATGCCCAGCCAGCATCCTCCAGGCTTGCAGTCCTACAGCCAGAGCAACTGAGCCAGCCATGCTCTTCGGAGGGTGAGTCTGCAGATGAATCTGAGACCCCCATGACTACCACGACGCCTGACCTTACTGCCTCTGACCTTCTGGCCCGCTTTGAAAAAATGTTGCATAAGGCCCTGAAACAGACCTCTGACCGCATTACTTACCAGCTGTCCAGGGAAGTCCGCGAGCTGGGGCAACGCACTGCAGACCTGGAGCAGAGGGTGGATGACTTTGACGCAACACTTCAAACGCAGGGGGACGAAATTGACCTGCTGCGGGACGAAAACCTTACACTTCAGACGCGTCTAGAGGACTTTGAGAACCGGGCCAGACGCTCCAATGTACGCATTCGCGGCCTCCCTGAGTCGCTCATTGATGTCCACTCTACAGTTACTGCGCTATTTCAAGAGCTCGCCCCTGCTATTCCAATAGAACGCCTTGAGATGGACAGGGTTCACAGGGCACCAGCTCCTAAACGCACTGACGGCCCGCCGCGAGATATCATAGATAAACTCCATTTTTTCCGCACAAGAGAGCAACTACTTCAAGCCGCCCGCAATTTGGAGTCCCTCCTGTTTCAAGGTCATGCCTATCAACTATTTCAGGACCTCTGCCCCACTACTATCACCAAGCGCAGAGCCATGAAACCGCACCTGCAAGTGCTTCAGCAGCATAATATACCATATAAATGGTGCTTTCCCTTTGCTGTGCGGTTCAGATACCAAGCCCGGGACCACGTATGCAAGACCACTGACGAACTCCTGGACACGCTACGGAACCTCCAGCTACACCCCCCCACAACACTGTCAGAGACTTCCAGAAGGCGAACGGCATCGTGCTCTCCGAAGAAACTACAGCCTCCGTCGACCCCTAATGGTCACCTGAATGTACACAAACGCGGCCGATTTTCATCTCCAGCTCCCTCACCACAAGACTCTATGGACTGAATCCTGTTGACCACTTCTACTCCTCCTACCGGCTCTTCGTATGGTGGTCCGTGGCCACCCCTGTAGTCGCTACTTGCTGAGTCGAATCAATCGGCCCCCCCATCTGACGGTTTACATTGCGCACCTGTATCCTTATTCCTGTTTGCTGGGCTTTATTTGGTTTTTTTTGGGGGTTTTTTTTCATACCTGTTTCTTTTGACCAGCTCAGGATACAGGCCATCCTAGATATGTCTTACGTTGGGTTGTTACCTGCCTTATTGTTTGCTAAGTTGGGGCTACTGTTGGGCCTCTACCTTGCCTATTGGACCCCCGGCGGCTCGGATCACCCGGTTCCGGTCTTTTAGAGGCTGTGCCGGGTGGGTCAGGGTCACCAGCACCGGGGCACCCCGGGCTTCCTGCCCATTATGTTTGATGTTTTCTCTCTTTCCAGGATCGCTCACGTATTTATATGTCTACATGCTGTCTTACTTGCCGCCCGCGCACCTGTGCACTCTCCACTTGCTCCTTTGGTGTCCCGTTTTTTTTTACACCACTCGGGCTACAACCGCTCCCTGGACCACCCGGATTCCGGGTACCCCCGGGGACCGTTCTCCTTTTCTTCCAGCCTCTTTATGGCCCTCTCTACCTACCCTAGACCACCCTTACCCCTCCCCACCTCAACCCTTACTTTTCTGTACGGCCCCTTGTTATTATCCAGTTTCTACAACCGCATACTTTCCCCTAGCTCAATTTGCAAGATGGCTCTCCTGAAGGGACTCCAATATTTACCAAATCACCGCTTCCTCCACCCATGGGTTCCCTGAATATCCTTACCCCGAATGTTCAGGGCCTTAATGTCCCGCAGAAGCGCAACAAAGCCTTTTGTTCTTTTGCGTCCTATAAGGCCCACATAGTCTGCCTGCAGGAGACGCATTTCACTCCTACCTCCACTCCTAAATTTTTTGGCCCCTGCTACCCACAGGTCTACACCGCCTCTGCTACTGTTAAGCGCAGGGGGGTTTTAATTGCTCTTCACCATACTACACCCTTCAAATTATGCACTGAAATTAAAGATCCGGAAGGTCATTATCTTCTACTTGTAGGGCAATTGCTGGATTTTGAGGTCACCATTGCCACATACTATGCTCCAAACCAGGGTCCTTTGCCATTCCTTTCTCATCTCTTCTCGGTTATTGCTCATCATACACGAGGCACGCTTTTAGTCTGCAGAGACTCCAACTGTACACTATACCCTTTTCTAGACAAATCCCCACAATCTCACACTCCACATATCCCCAAACACTCCTTTCAATCCATTCTGCATCAGCACTCACTGGTCGACTCATGGAGGGAATCCAATCCTACTAAACGCCAGTACACTTTTTACTTCCACACACACAAAGTCTTCTCAAGAATCGATCATATTTTTATGACCGCCAGTTCTTCCCCTCGTATCTTGGCTTCTGATATTCTTCCGATCCCATGGTCAGACCACTGTGCTGTGATCACCACCGTTGCTTCTCTAGCTCCTTCTCCCGCTGATCCCTCCTGGTCCATCAACGAACGCCTGCTGGCTGACCCAGCCCACTGCACAGAGATTGCTGCTGCCCTTAAAGAGTATCTCTCCCTAAATCAAACCCCCGGGATTTCCCCCCTCCTATTGTGGGAAGCACATAAACCAGTAATCCGCGGATTCTGCATTAGTAAAGCCTCCTTCCTGAGTAGAGCAAGGAGGCAGAAACGCCTCCTCCTTGAACAAGAGTACGACCAATCCCATAGTGCCTTTCAAGCATCCCCCACCCTAGCTAACAAAGAAGCCCTTGAACACTCTCGACTAGCCCTAGATCTCTTCCTTACGGACCAAGCCGAGCTCTCCATCCGCAGGTCACGACACAAATTTTACACTAAGGCCAATAAGCCCGACACTTTTCTTGCTCTCTCTCTCCGTAAACTAGACCACACCGTTAAGCCCATAAGGTTGCGGACCTCATCGGCAAATTTCACCAGCAACCCGGAACGGATTGTACGAATTTTCCACAAACACCTCTCGACTCTCTACTCTGCCTCCGCTCCCTTTGACTCTTCCCAGGCCGATGCCCTTTTTGGTTCCCTTCCTTTTCCAAAATTGGCCGGCGAGCATCTTGCTACGCTAGAGCGACCCATCACCACAGTCGAAGTCACAAATGCTATAAATTTCTTGAAGCCCCGCAAACGCCCAGGACCTGACGGCTTTTCAGCCACGTACTATAAAAAGTTTGCCCCCATTCTCACGCCTGTCATGACGAATGCCTTTAATGCCATACTCTCGAATCATATCTTTAGCCCAGATACTGTGCAAGCCAACATCTCTATGATACCGAAGCCAAACTCTGATGACACGCAATGGTCTAATTACAGACCAATTTCCCTCCTTAACGTAGATGTTAAACTGCTAGCCAAAATCCTATCAACTCGCCTCAACGCATGTATTGGTTCCCTAACCAATACATGGGGAACCAATGTTCCCCATGTATTGGTTCCCCATGATTCCATCCCCAAGTTTAAAAAGATTTGGAACCCATGGATGGAGCATTTCCTCCCGCCCAACTTTGACGAGTCCCTTCTCAACCCATAATCTATGTTTTTTGCTTTACGGGAACCGTCCTTTGTTGATACTGCGGTTATTTGGCTATTTTCAGTATCCCCTTCCTTGGTGCCGTGCACCCTATCCCTCCCTTCCTCTCCCCCCTCCTCCTTTCCTTCATGTTAGGCTCTATTTGATATTTGTTGTTCACTCTTGTTAGTGCTGCCTGACTAGTATAAATGGGAACCTTACTTGTTCATTTACTGTACACCTCTAATATCCCATTTGCTTACTTATAACTTATGTTGTTGTACTTTAAAACAATAAAATGTTTGAACAAGAAAAGTGTATACATACCAAAGAATATTTAAATAGATAATTTCAGCTAATCAATCTCCTCCAAATAAATATCAAAATAATTCCACATGAAATACTCCTCTAAAAAAATATTTTGCCAAGTGCTCATAAATCATCTATTAGTGACATGATGTACTTACTAATACCCTCAATTTCATTTATATTCATAATACCCTCATTTAATATAATAAAAATAGTGAACCAACTAATAACCCTCAACTAAAACGCATTTAAATGATCCCCCATAAATAAATATAACCAAATGCTCATAAATAATTAGTAGTGATTAGTATGAATCCAAATATCATCAAAATAATAGTCCCATTGAATAAACAATTGTTTATATATAGTGACTTGGTGCTTGTTGTTCTTCAATTAGTGACTTTTGTGAATCCTTCAAATAGTGAAGATGTGCGCTCACCTCCTTTGATGCCTGCAATTAGGCTATACACGCTTTCGGTTCACTTTCCCTGGAACCTGCTGGACATATACTTTTGCTGGTAAAATTGGGAGATCCTTCCTTTAGGAGTAATGGATGTATCCTCTGGTGGCTGATTATCCCCTCAGGGATTACACACTCCTTTTGTTATCTCAGACCTCCTAATTATCCTCTCCTTGTATTACTCCGCATGCAGGAAGAAATAGAGGACATAGTGCTTTACCTTTTAAAACTTTTTATTCCCACCATCCAAGTATTAAACTCACATTAGACAGGTTTAAATAACGCAATATCCCATAGGAAATCCTCTACTGGCCTCTGAGTCATACACCTGCCGTCTATCGTGTTGTGCAGCTCCTCTCCGAGTGATGATGTAGCCCCTCCCCTACGCGTTACGCCTCCAATCACGTGGCTTCATCAGGGGGTGTCTGCTCTCACCTCTGTTGTTTGTCCTATCCTTAGACCCCTCTTAGCAACAGAAAGAAACAGTATAGATATAAAAGGGGTCTGGATAGGGGAGATAGAACACAAAGTGGCAGCGTATGCGGATGATATGCTGTTCTATGTGGCTAACCCTAGGTTGACATTACCTAACTTAGTGAAAATAATGAAATACTATGGAGAGATGTCAAACCTAAAAATTAACCTGGTAAAATCAGAGATATTAAATATTAACATCCCAATAATGGAAAAAAAAATTAGCAAAAAGAATTTCCCTTCTCATGGAGGGAAAGAGAATTAAAATACCTGGGGATTAAACTGACCTTGTCCGTAAACATCTTATACAAAATAAATTATATCCCACTAATAAACGAGATAAAGGAGGAACTGAGTAGATTATTGGTAAGGGCCATCTTCTTGGATAGGAACAATAAAATTGATAAAAATGATTATCGTCCCAAAAATCATATATAAATTCCATATGTTGCCTATACAACTTCCAGGAGCCTATTTTAAAATAATTTAAAAAATGATATTGAGATATGTTTGGGGAAATATAAAAAAACAAGAATAAGCTACGAAGTGTTATGTAGGGACAAGGATAAGAGGGGTTTAAGTGTGCCTGATTTTAAAAGATACTATTATGCAGTGTTACTTTCATGTATTTTTGATTGGACATATCATGCACTAAGAAAAAGTGAATATAGAAAACACATTAAGTGGGACACAATTGGATAAGATAGTATGGATTGCATATTAGGAGAAAATACAAGCACTTATACATGAATTGCATTTAGGGTATGGGATATGATTCATAAACAAATGGGGTGGTACTTTAATTCTATGTTTATGCCGTTGACACAGATTTCTTCCCCCCAGGGATATATATCTCAGGTAAATGGATAAGAAAAGGGAACACACAGTTAAAGGATATAATGCATGGGGGGAAAATGTGCTCCTTTCAGGAGTAAAAAAAAAGGAGGAGTTGTTTTCCTTGTTAAATGAATGGAGATATCTCCAGTTAAAACATTTTGTTAGCTCTCTCCCTAAGCCCTTAAGGCCAATGATGGATTTAAATTTATTAGAACAACTTTTTAATACAAATAACACTTGAAAACATGGTACTTCCTAGATTTATAAAATTCTTACCAAAATGATGGGGGTTTCCTTGCCTTTGTACATGGAGAAATGGGAAAGGGAACTTAGAATAACATTCGACGAGCAACAAAAAAAGAAAATATTTAGATTAGTACAAGGAGTGGTAGATATGAGGGTGGTTTAAATTAATTACAATTATTTGGCTAGGTGGTATATTACACAAAGTGTGGCGCATAAACAACCATTAGATAAATCACCTTTATGTTGGAGAGGATGTGGGATAAAAGGCACAATGGTACATATATGGTGGGAGTGCCCTAAAATTCAGGAGTATTGGGAAGAAATAGAGAACGGGGGTTGAGGTTCCATAAAACTTAGACTTCAGTAGAAAAATATAAGAACTCAGTATTTCATATGATAAATGCAGCAAAGGGGTTGATACCTAAATTTTGGCAAGAGCAGGAAATACCAGAAAGAAAAGACTGTGATAAGTAGGGTTGACTATGTACATAAGATGGAGGAGCGAGGAGATAAGATGGGAATAAAATTAGGGAGCAGAATGGGGAAATGGGGATGGGAGTGGGGGGATGGGTTTTTTTCTTTAGAATAAAGAGGTATAAAGGAATTGTGTAATGTCGAATATTTATTTTTTTTTTTTATATTCAAATATTCTTTATTGAAGGATTTTAACATATAAGTGAGGATATAGAAACATAAACATGAAAGGTTCACAATGGTATGAGCACAGCATAAGGGGTAGAAAACATAATGGTCCCCGCCATTAGGCCGGGGATCTAAAGGTTCTTGTCTTTTATACATGAGAAGTATGCTCGATGAGATGTGAACCAAGTTGGTGCAGTAGTAGCGTGTAGTTAGGGAAAAAAAAGTAAGATATCAAATAAACATAAGGGGGGGGATGGGGGAATAGGAAGGCACCAAAACAGTTAGGGTAGGATATAATAGGTCAGTATTTGTTGGCTATCAGTGTAATGAGCAATTAGGATTTTTTAACCATCGAGACCATTAGTTGGTGAACTTGTTGTAAGAAGCGTTGTGGAGGGCAAATCTTTTTTCCATCTCACATTGGTGATTTAAATCTGATATGAGGCGAGACAGAAGGGGAGTGGTAGTGGATCGCCATAATTTGGTGATGTTAATTTTTGCGGCTGCTAGAGTATGGATGATAATGGTACGCGAATTTATAGGGAATTTATCGATTCCGATGTGGAGAAGAGCTAGAGCCGGATTAGGGGTTACCTGAGTTCCCGTGATTGAGGAGATTATCTGAAAAATCTTGTTCCAATAGGATTTGAGGGATTTACATGCCCAGAGTAGGTGGAGGAGTGAGCCCGTTTCTCCGCAATGTCTCCAACAGGCTTGAGAATGTTGGGGGTAGTATAAAGATAGTTTGGTAGGGGTTAGGTACCATTGGTGGAGGGTCTTCAAATATGCCTCCCAATGGGTGCTGCATTTTGAAGCTTTAAAGGTGATGGTGAACGTTTTTTCCCGTGTGTGGAGTTATTGATTGGGAAAGATTTTTTTCCCAGTTGGTTATTGAAGTGGTATATGTGGTGAATAGTGATTCAACCATCATTGTGTAGAAAGTTGAGATTCCTTTCTTCGGGTGGGATGTTCTCTGAAAGAAATGGTGCGCCATTACGGGGATGTTCACTGCCAGTGGTAAGTTTGTTCCGTGCAGTGCATGGGCTATTTGCATGTGTGTAAATTGTTCTTTATCAGTGAGGAGAAACTTCTTTTGGATATTAGAGAATGAGTCTAATGTATTTTTAGTATGTATGTCCTGCAAATGGAGTAAACCAGCAGCTTTCCACATTGTCAGGTTTAGTTGAGGAATGAGGAAATGTAGGGAGGATAATTGGATAGGGGTTCGCAGGGCGTCTTTGTTTAGCTGGTTATACTTTAAAAAGTCAAACCAAGCGGTCAAAGAGGCTTGTACGCAGGGGTGTTTTTGTAGAGGTTTAGGTTGGAGTATTTGGGGTATGAATAGACTGTCAGTGAGTTGGTGTGGTAAAGTCAGGGAGGTTTCCATAGTGGACCAGGTCTTTTCAGAGGTAGGGTGCCACCAGAAAAAAAGTCGGTCTAGTAGGGCTGCTTGATAATACGATTTCAAATGCAGAAGTCCAGCTCCTCCCCTGGAGGGTGGACGTATGAGGAGATTCGTGGTATATCTGGGTCTTGTTGAGTTCCATAAGAATTTGTTTAGAGTTACTTGTAATTTAGAAAAGAAAGTGCTGGGAACCGGGATAGGGAGTGTACGGAATATATAGAGAATTTTGGGCAATATGCACATTTTCAAGGTAGCTATTCTGCCTAGTGTCGATAGCATGGATGTGCGAAGGTTTTTAAGCTCCTGTGGGACAGTGTCAAGCAGTGGTTGGAAATTATTGGTATAAAGCTGATTGGTAGAAACAGTGAGTTTGATCCCCAGGTAGGGGATGCTGTTCGTTTCCCAGGTGAACGGGGAAATGTTTAGAGAGAAATTTTTGGGTTGCAGTAGGTGTATAAAGGTTCAGTATAGATAATTTGGGTTCATTAAGTTTATAATATGAGACTGCCGTGTAGTTATGGATATGGGTGCGTATTGACTGAAGCGACTTATAGGGATTTGTGACCATTAAGATAATGTCATCCGCAAACAGACTAATTTTATGTTCCTTATGTAGATAGGTGAAACCCGTGAAGTTTGGGTCATTTCTAAGGTTAGATGCTAACGGTTCAATAAGTAGGGCAAAAATTATAGGGGAAAGTGGACAACCTTGTCTGGTTCCGTTAGATATAGAAAAGGGTTGTGAAAGAGTACCGTTGGTTAGGACTCTGGCAGAAGGATTTGAATATAGGGATAGAATTGCCGATAGCATCCAATCTGTTATTCCAAATTTTTGGAGTGTAAGTGTCATAAATTGCCAATGGATTCTGTCAAATGCTTTTTCCACATCTAATGATAGGAGAAGGGAAGGTTGTTTATTAGACTCGAGGTGGTGGAGAAGGGATATAATTCGCCTGGTAGCGTGTGGTGCTTGTCTGCCCGGTATAAACCCCACCTGATCTGGGTGGATCAGTTTAGGTAAAAGAGGAAGCAATCGTTGAGCGATTATTTTAGCATATATTTTTATGTCCGTATTGAGAAGTGTAATCGTTCTATAATTTAGGACTAATTGGGGATCTTTGCCCGGCTTCGGGATAGTAGTTATTATTGACTGGAGCATATCGGGGGGAAATTCCCCTTTAGAGGCAACCTGATTATATAGGGCAGAGAGATGTGGTGTAAGGTTGAGTGTGAAAGTTTTGTAAAATTCATTTGTGAAGCCGTCATTGCCTGGTGATTTGTTTAAGGGGAGGGTTTTTATGATTTTTTCAATTTCTTTGGGAGAGATCGGCTCAGAAATAGATTCAAGTTGGGACTGAGTAATTTGGGGTAGGTCGATGCTGGATAAAAAATGTTCAATGGACAATTTTGTTGGTTGGGTCGTAATTGGGTCGTCTTTTATGTTATATAGTGTTTGGTAATATGAGGCAAAAGCATTGGCTATATCCTGTGGGTTTGTTAGCAGGGTGTGTGTGGTGGGGTGCTGGACTGTGGAGATTTTGGTCTTAAGGCGTTTTTGCTTAATGGTTTTGTTTAAAAGAGAGTTTGCCTTGTTGCCAAGAGCATAAAATTTGGATTTCGTTTTTTGAAGGTTAATATAGTAGTAATGGAGTAAGATGGTGCGTAATTTGTTTCTGTCCCGGTTTAGGGCAGTCGCAGTGGAGGGAGTTGGGTTCTTTTTGTTGATCTCTTCATTCGATTGAATGGAGTTTAGTAGTTGGTCAATTTGTTGGGATCTTTGTCTGTTAATACGGGAATTCAGCTGTATGAGGATACCTCTCATGTAAGCTTTGTATGTTGACCAGAGTGTAGTGATAGAGATATCAGGGGTGGAATTTATGTCAAAAAAGAGATTATGGGCTTCTAGCAAATGTTTCTGGTTCTCTGGATTCTTCAGAATTGCGGAGTTTAGTCTCCATATGGGTGGGATTGCCGAGCGTTGATTGCTGTCCAAGGATATGTTGATTGGAGCGTGATCAGACCAAGTTATAGTCCCGATTTTGGACGATGTTACGTGTTGTAGGGTCCATTTATCAGTCACAAAAAAAATTCTAGAGTATGACAGATGAGGCGGGGAATAGTATGTGTAGTCTCTTTCAGTACCGTGATGACATCTCCAGATGTCATACAGGTCATGGTTATGCAGAAATTGATTAAAGTTGAGTTTGGCGGGGCTTTGGCTGGAGGATGAGTCTAGATGTGGGTTGTTCAGGATGTTAAAGTCACCACCAATAATAAGTCTGCCTTGTTTATGGCGGGCAACGACTTTGTGGAGCTTATGATAGAAGCGCATCTGCTTGCAGTTTGGGCCGTAGATGTTCACTAAGGTGTAGGTTATGTCATTAAGCTGGCATACAAGTATGTGGTAGCGCCCTTGTGGATCGGCTGTTTGCGAAATGATGCGGCATGAAACAGAGTCGTTAATGGCAGTAAGAACTCCATTCTTCTTTATGATGTTGGTTGCCAAAAATATTTGGGTGAAGCGGTGAAGAAATAATTTGGGAGTTTTTCCCGTAGTGAAGTGGGATTCTTGTATGAAGAGTATGTTGGCTTGGGATTTCCAGGCTTCTTTGGCTAGCATCGATCTCTTGAACGGTGAGTTTAGGCCTCGTACGTTGAGAGATGTGATATTAATCATTGGTACGTATTTTCTCTGAGTTCACAATTAGTCGGAGCGTTATTTGAAGGGATCGTAGGTTAACAGATATTTCTATGAGAGAGAGTGCGGTGAAGCTATTGTAGATTGAGTTAGGCTCGATTGGAGAAATAGGGTGAGCTTTCCAGACATGTGCGGGGTATTCATAGCTGGGGTTGTAGCTGCGTGTCTGATGGTGCCTCAACTGGGGGAAGGTAAGGATACAAAAAACAGTAAAAAAACACTTGCAAGAAATGCAAGTAGACCAAGTAGTATCCATTGCTACTTGGGAACTGGGGGGTGAGAACAGGCTTTGACCACCGAAGGGGTCATGCCAATTAGAAAAATGTTGAACAGGTAACATCGAGTTTTGGCCGATCGCTAGAAAATGGTATGTTGAAAAAAAAAAGCCTCTAGGGAGAAGAGTACGTTTGTTTAAGGAGAAAGTGTGCCGCTTCCTGCTTATGATGCCTCCATATGTTGAATGGAGGCAGATGCAGTTCCCTGTGCATCCCCCGGAAGGATATTCCAGGCTTTAAGTAGGTCCAGGCCTGCTTCCAGGGTTTTTACCGTAAAAATTCTGCCAAGGTGCCGTATTGTGAGCTTTGTGGGGAAACCCCATTGGTATGATATACCGTGGTTTCTCAGAGCTTTGGTTATGGAAATCATTTTTTTCCTATTGAGGAGTGTGGCTTTAGATAAATCCGCGTATAGTCGGAGATTAGCATGTGATGGCGGGACCGGGGGTGGATTCCTGGCAGCCATCATGATTCTTTCTTTAGCATGGTAGAAATGTATACGGGCTAATACATCTCTTGGAATTGTCGGTTTTGGCAATTGGTGAGCACGATCAATTGCTAGCTCCAGGTCAGGAATTGATGGGATAAGGAATTTGATATATTGCTGTAAGTAGGGTAATAGTGTCTCATTAGTGACTGATTCAGGGATCCCTCTAAATTTAATGTTGTTGCGTCTTGATCGATCTTCCAGGTCAGCCAATTTTAGGTTAATTTGTTCGATGTCAGATGTGTGGTCAGAGTGAGCATCAATCAAATCATTGTGTGCTATTATTACGTCACCCATGTTACTTTCAATATGGCGAATTCTGCTTTCCTGTCGCTGTACCGCAGCAGTAATTTGACTCAGCGATGTGGAGATATCATTATATAATGTTTGGCGCAGTGATGTCAGCATACCCTTCATAGAGATTTCCGTCAGCGGTTGATCTGACACTGGGAACGAATCGATGTCGGGCAATACTGCGTGGGGTGGCATAGGCGGAAGGTTTAGGGCCTGAAGTGAGGGTTCAAAGTCATGGTCTAGTCGTGGCCGAGACTTGGCTGGGCTATTAGTTGTGGGGGACAGTGGGGGTGACAACTCACCAGGGTCCCCTGGATAAAGCGAGTTCCGCAGCCTGGCATCTGTTTTCTGGTCATTGTGGTCCCCTTCAGGCCTCCTGCTGCCTCCCTGGACGCTGCTGCCGGCGCCATCTTGGATTCCCGGCATGACAGCCGGGAAGAAATTAGTGAGTTTACCCGGCTGTTCCAGGGTTTTCCGTCGGCGGGGCATGCCTGGAGAGGTGCGGGCACGCTTCAGGGATGACACTGTGGGGTTGTTGTCTCCCTGGGCCGGTGTGTGCCAGGTTAGTGCTGGCGGGTGGACGGAGCTCTCAGATCAGAGCGTCCATCAAAGCCGGCCGCGCATGCGCCCTCTATGTCGAATATTTTTGAATTTTAATGGTGTAATGTGATATATCTCCTAGATTGTAAGCTCCAAGGAGCAGGGCCCTCCTTTCCCTCTTGTATTGAACTGTATTGTTGCTGTGTTGTCTCCCGTTATATTGTAAAGCGCAAAGCAAACTATTGGCGCTATATAAATCCTGTATAATAATAATAATATTGAAAATCAATAAAATATTTATAATAACAATAAAAAAAAAAGAATACACCGATCGGTGCTGCAGCTGATTGGCATTCCTGAAAAGCAAGCAACAACAGTTAACAATAACACACAGTAATGATATAACATATAACACCCAATAAAACAACAACTTTTTTTCCTTTATTTTTTTTTTTGTAGCTTAACTTTTTAGAACAATAACATCTCCAGCCTTTGATTTAAGGGTCTCTCAAAATGTGATAGACAGTTTCCTGACTATATAACATCTTTAGTGACCCTAGTGCAGAATTGTGTGTTGGGAGGTACCCTAGACCAGCGTTTCTCAACCAGGGTGCCGCAGGAAAATTAACAAAAATTCCCCAATCCATGCCAAATAGATTGTTCACACCACCAGTACTGCATTTTCTTTACAGCGGTGCCAGTCCGTTGAGTAAATAGCGCATACAGATGTCACCGGCACTCAGGAAGCTCTGCAGGCAACCCGCCCATGTCCTGCCAGCTGATAATGTCATCACGTGGCTTTCTGGGCGTAGGTGTGGTTAGCGGTCTGCTCTATCTGCAGTGGTGGACAGCACTCTTCTGTCAGTGGTACATGTTCTCTTGTGAGAAAAAGACAGCGAAGGCTTCTCATTGGTGCACTGCATGTAAGCTGTGGGAGGTACAAACTATTTGTGATAGTAGCAGACAATGATGATTGCACATTTGGTGATTGGTTTTCATAAAATCAAGTCTAGATTGATAGATAGATAGATACGTATATATACAGTATATATCATTTTTTTTGTTGTGCTGCACTTCTTGTTTTGTATGCTTTTTACACATTGCTCTGCTGTAGTTTGGCCACAGTGTGGGTGCAGCACAGGGTACCAGTGTTTTTTGTGCTCGTTACCTGTGGTTTCCTATGAAATGTGTGTACACGTGTGAGTGTGTCTGTCATGGTTACTAGTATAGTTCTATTCATGATCAAGATACTGACCCATAGAGACACCGTACTGCGATATAGTTACATACAATCTAATGCTAACTGACACTGGTTGGGAGGGACACTTACTGACTCTGACTCCATTTGACACTATTTAACGTTGCTAGTGACACTAATACAGTGATCAGTTACAATACTGTACACTGATGTACTAACTGTACTAATGGGACTGGTTGGGTGACAGGGCAATCAAAGGGTTACATCTGCCTAACAAGTGTGTGCAAGTGTAAATGTGCTGCTTTTACTCACAGTGGTCTTGCTTTTTCTCTTACCTGAACCAAAAAGGTTTCAGGAAGGAAGAAAAAAATCAACAAGATCCTTGATCTATGTATATAAACAAGACACAGGACCGTGTTGTGAATGGCTACAGCAAATCAGCAAACGTGTGTGTCCCAAAACTGGGAAGAAGGCTGTCATGTACATGCCTGTACCTGCCTGTACCTGCCATCCGTTCGTAGTATATTTACTGTGAGTGGTTGGCAGGTGGTTAAAGCAGTATTAAACCCAAAATCATACATTTATTACATTGCAGCTTACAAGTTCTTAGATGTGGTGACTGTATTTGTTTCCTTTTTTTGGCTTTCTTGGTTCTATTTTCATCTGTTAATTTAGCCAGCAAGTCTGCTATGTTTCAGGAGCTCAAGATGTCCAGCAGAACATATCAGCTTACATGGATGGGTCCATCTATTTACCACTGGCACGGGTGATTAAAATGATCAACTTTTATTTATTCATGTAAAACTAATATCCTGAAAGAAAAAAATTGTTTGCTATAACTGATTATAAAGTGTTAGCTAGAGTTAGGTTTCATTTTGTTATTTGTATTCAAATCTGCTAATACATTTAACATTCCCATACCTCCCAACCTGACAATGCTGCTGTCTGCTGTGTCCTGGCTCATTCCTCCAGAGTGGTGTCTCACTTATAGAAAAGGTGTGTTACTGGCCAGATCACCAGGTTAACACAGAGGGTACAAAAGCCAAAGAAAATTAAACTGATGCAGCCACCACCACATAAGACAATTGGTAAGCTGCAATATATACATGTTTGGTTTTGAGTTTAATAGCACTTGAATGGCTTGTTACGCATTATAGAGAAATCCCCAGACTACTATATCTTGCTCCTTTGTTTAAAAGGCTGGGAAATCTCTTTATCTATACCAGATCCTTATCCTAGAGGCTAATTGGAGACCCACACACAAAAAGGACCCCCCCCTCGTGCAGTGCTCCCTAAACCATACCATCCACATGTCCTCAACATGAGTGGTACCTTGCCTGCTGGCAATGAGGACCAGGGCCTCTTCCCACAATCCTGGACCGGATCCTATCTCCGTTATTTACATCGCAGGGGATTCCTGGCCATGGGAATGAATGGGCAGGGTGATGTCAGTGGTTAGTAAGGATGCATTGGGTACAAGTGCCCTCTGCTTCCTTAGCAAACCATAGATAGTCAGAAGCTGTCACATTCATCCACAATGAATTCCCTAAATGTTTGACATTCAGATGAATATCCAAACACTGAGCTCATCCATAATAATTATAATATACATAAGATGATGATATTATTATTTTCAGAACTAAGCTATTGTATAAACTATTCTAATGGTTCATTAACCACTGTACAACTGCGCTCTGAGAGGGCGTCATGTGACATCCTCCCAGAATGTGCACCAGACGCTGTCAGTGATCGCTGTGTCCTAGAGACACCGCTCATCACATGACTAGGTAAAAGGCCAATCACAGCGGCCTTTTACCACGTGATCAGCTGTGTCCAATGGCACAGCAGATGACAAAGTAAATACAGTTGCCGTTATCAGCAGCACTTTCCTTGCGCTGTCACAGACAGACAATCGGCAAATGTCACGGAGGACATCCACACTGATAATCAGTGCCCAACAGTTCTGCCCATCAGTGCCCAGCAGTGCCACCCACCAGTGCTGCCCAGACGTTGCGCCCATCAGTGCCCAGCAGTGCCATCAGTCAGTGCCACCAGTCAGTGCTGTCAGTCAGTGCCACACATCAGTGCCTTTAAGTGTTGCCTATCAGGGCCCATCAGTGGTGCCTGTTAGTGCCCATCAGTGCCACCTATATGTTCCCATTATTGCTGCATATCAGAGCAGCATCATCAGTGCTTTCTGATCAATTCCCACCAGTGCTGCCTCATCACTGCCACCTCATCAGTGCATCCTATTAATGCCACCTCATCAGTGCCCATCAGTGTTGCCTATGAGTGCCCATCAGTGCTGCCTATCAGTGCAGCCTTGTCAATGCATATCAGTGAAGGAGAAAAATTACCTGTTTGTAAAATGTTTTAATCGAAACAAAGAAAAGTTTTTTTTTAACTTGTTTTTTTTTGTTTATAGTGCAAAAAATAAAAACCCCACTGACAATTAAATACCACCAAAATAAATCTCTATTTGTGTGAAAAAAAAGATAAAAAAATTAATATGGTTACAATGTTGCATGACCACGCAATTTTCATTCAAAGTGCAACAGCACTGAGCTGAAAATTGGCCTGGGCACAAAGGGGGCAAGTGGTTAAGGAAGGAAAAAACAGTTTGGCATAACAGTTATTCACTCTAATTTTTTAAAATAAAGTAAAAAAACATTCTTAGGAATACAGTAGATGAAGTAGGATGACATACATTTCACTGTAAACTGTGTACAATAATTTAGCAATACTACACGGTTAGCAATTAAAGGCTAACCAGGGGTGTATTAAAAAAGTTGACCTAACATATACAGTGGGGCAAAAAAGTATTTAGTCAGCCACCAATTGTGCAAGTTCTCCCACTTAAAAAGATGAGAGTGGCCTGTTTTAACTTGTTATCAGTATAAAAGACACCTGTCCACAACCTCAAACAGTCACACTCCAAACTCCACTATGGTGAAGACCAAAGAGCTGTCGAAGGACACCAGAAACAAAATTGTAGACCTGCACCAGAAGACTGAATCTGCAATAGGCAAGCAGCTTGGTGTGAACAAATCAACTGTGGGAGCAATAATTAGAAAATGGAAGACATACAAGACCACTGATAATCTTTCTCGATCTGGGGCTCCACGCAAGATCTCACCCTGTGGGGTCAAAATGATCACAAGAACGGTGAGCAAAAATCCCAGGTCCACACGGGGTGACCTAGTGAATGACCTGCAGAGAGCTGGGACCAACGTAACAAAGGCTACCATCAGTAAAACACTATGCCGCCAGGGACTCAGATCCTGCTGTGCCAGACGTGTCCCCCTGCTTAAGCCAGTACATGTCCGGGCCCATCTCAAGTTTGCTAGAGAGCATTTGCATGATCCAGAAGAGGTTTGGAATGTCATATGGTCAGATGAAACCAAAA
Source organism: Staurois parvus (assembly GCF_062004578.1). Taxonomy (NCBI): domain Eukaryota; kingdom Metazoa; phylum Chordata; class Amphibia; order Anura; family Ranidae; genus Staurois; species Staurois parvus. The sequence continues at coordinate 10,480,086 of NW_028317951.1, forward strand.
TAGAACTGTTTGGTAGAAACACAACTCGTCGTGTTTGGAGGAGAGAGAATGCTGAGTTGCATCCAAAGAACACCATACCTACTGTGAAGAATGGGGGTCACTGCTCTAGAGGGGATCTGCATGGAGGAATGGGCCAACATACCAGCAACAGTGTGTGCCAACCTTGTGAACACTTACAGGAAACATTTGACCTCTGTCATTGCCAACAAAGGATATATAACAAAGTATTGAGATGAACTTTTGATATTGACCAAATACTTATTTTCCACCATAATTTGCAAATAAATTCTTTCCAAATCAGCCAATGTGATTGTCTGGATTTTTTTTCTCATTTTGACTCTCATAGTTGAGGTCTACCTATGATGCCAATTACAGGCCTCTCTCATCTTTTTAAGTGGGAGAACTTGCACAATTGGTGGCTGACTAAATACTTTTTTGCTCCACTGTACAATTGCATCATACTTCTTTTCGTGTTTACTTTTTACTTTTTTTATTAAAATTCCATTTCATTTTGTAAGGTAAATTCTCCTTTGCTTGGTGAGTTTGTCAAGGTGCTGAAAATTATCTTTCCAAAGAATATCTAACCACATTCAAGGGAAATGAAAAAAATATTTTTGCTTGCACGTTATTGTTTACTCTTTGCAAGATGAATTATAACTATATTCACTAGGCTAAGGGATAATTTCCTTGTAAAGTGAACAACCTATTTGCCTTTAGTAAAGCAATCCCAATGTATCATCTTTTCTTCTACTGTGTGTATATGGAAAAGTTACTTCATCTAGTGACTTGTGCAGCTTGTCTGAGAAGACATGCTTTTCACAGCCATGTTCAGGCGGGAGAGACTTTTTCAGGGTCATGGAAAGTTTGAAAATTCCAACAGAGGTCTTAACATAGATTTTAATTATATCTTTCTTTCATTCTATTACTAAAGCCAGTTACTACACTCAGTGCTTTGTCCTAGACACTGAACTTGACCTTACCCTAGTTTCTCTTATTCAGCATCCACTCACAGACAGAAAATAATTATATATTTCAGCTGTAGAATTATGACACTTTAGCTTTTAGTACTTGAAGTTCAGTGCTGGTAGTTTTAGCCACAAAGCTCCTGAGGGCAGAAACAAGGCCCAGCTTACACTGAAATAGGTTCAGAGTTTCCAGACATTCTTAATATAAGTAAGGACACACACAATTTAAAAAAATACAATCTGGAGAAGCAAAGTTTCATTAAAAAATTAAAAAAATATATGGCAACTGTTTTGAACTTCCCACTCATACTCAAATCACTGGTCTAAGTTTAGTATCACACTAATATGGCAAAGCAGAAGAAAAATATCCTACGCTTAAGAGCGGAGCACTGGCAAGTGAAGTTTCTTGGCTGTTGTGAGGCTGGCACAGGCCTTGCTGCCCTCTAAGGGTTGGGGAAACCCAGGAGAAATACTGGAAATCAAGGAACTGAGGGTGCACAAGCCTTGCTCATTACCATTGACAGCTTTATTGTATAAATAAGATAAGATATATACTCACAAAAACCTCATAAACTAAGCATATCAGAGTCCACAATGCACTCAAAGAAACACGGTAACCTAGGCAGGTCCCAACCACAGCAGGACCATCCAGAAGGCGGACTTGTTTTGAGGGAGAATCCCCTCTGCCTCAGAGCCAATCTTGGATGTTGCAAGGAAAGTCCTTATATAACAAATGAGTAAAATCACATAATGTCTCAACAAATCCTTCCATCGGTGGGTTGGTGTGATGGCCCAAATGTATACAAGAGACATTATTCTCATCACTTATTACATCTTCTTTCATAATGTTATGATAAATAATAGAACCAAAAAGCTAACACATTATTAGAGTCTTATGTGAAACCATGAATAAACAGTAGATCTTGAATCATGCATATCAAACCATATTCAGGCTTAAGGAGCATTGCACTGGAGTTTGCCCCTGTGAGTGTTCATAGTTGGCACTTGAATGGGCTGCAGAGAACCAAAAGATAAGGGAAACAGGATAATCAAAGAAAGTGTAATTTACTTTTCAGAGAATCTAAAATGGTGTAGCTGACCTCCTGGAATTCACGCTTTGGGAAAAACCCAAAGTTCAGCGCAGTTGAGCATTCCAGCTGCAACTTTTACTTATGGCTGTACATAATTTCCGGTTGCAGAGGTACAGCACTTCCTGTTATACGAGCCTATTGGACGGCTCTGGGGACTGCTATTCCTCCCAGACTCAGGCCATGAAAGTGACTACTGGTCAAAAAATATATATAGTTTTAAAACCACAAATAACAAATAATAAATGAATAGACAATACAAATATATGTATATACTATATGTGTTTCGCTACTAGTGAGACAATTGGTGGATTTTAGCTTGAAAAGTATATGTGTGTGTGTGTGTGTGTGTATATATATATATATATATATATATACATACACACACACACACTTTGAAAACACATCATCTCGATGGGAAACAATATGCTGGATATCTATACTGATATGGACTGGGTAATGTGTTAGGAACATAAGCATGCCCCATCGTTTGATGGAAATGAAAATTATCAACCTACAGAGGACTGAATTCAAAGACATGCCAAAAATCAAAGTGAAAAAATGATGCACAAGGCTAGTCCATTTTGCTGAAATTTCATTGCAGCAACTCAAAGTGGTACTTGGTAGTTTGTAAGGCCCCCACGTACTTGTAAGCATGCCTGACAATGTCGGGGCATTCGCCTAATGAGATGACAGATGGTGTCCTGAGGTATTTCCTCCCAGATCTGGACCAGGGCATCACTGACTTCCTGGACAGTCTGTGGTGAAACTTGGCAGATTTGGATAGACCAAAACATGATATCCCAGAGGTGTTCTATTGGATTTAGGTCAGGCAAGTGTGGGGGCCATTCAATGGTATCAATTCCTTCATCCTCCAGGAACTGCCTACATACTCTCACCACATGAGGCTGGGCATTGTCGTGCACCAGGAGGGACCCAGGTCCCATTGCATCTGCGTAGGGTCTGACAATGGGTTTCATCCCGATACCAAATGGCAGTCAAGGTGTCATTGTCTAGCATGTGTAGGTCTGTGTGTCCCTCCATGGATATGCTTCTCCAGACAATCACTGACCCACCACCAAAACAGTGATGCGGAACGATGCTACTGGCAGCATAACATTCACGACGGCTTCTCTAGACCCTTTCATGTCTGTTGCATGTGCTCAGGGTGAACCTGCTCTCATCTCTGAAAAGCACAGGGCGCAGAAGGGATTTGTCTGTAGTGTTTGCAAAAAAAGGTATTATTTTTAAGAGTGAATTATATGCTGTCATATAAAAACTACTCTTATCTGCAGTGAAATTGTTGGTCCTTAGACAAAAATAATGAATGGCCATTAGACCAAACTCATGCTTTATTGATGTGTACAAGGATGCTACATCTAGCGAGAGCCACCTGTGAACCCATTGTCAAGAATAGTTTGATAATATCTCTAGCATATGACTAGAATCTTTGACATAGGAAGGAAGATTAATGACTAACTTGTAAGAAACAGTCAATGTAACAGCCCAAATTGCAGGGGAGGCTTTCTATGCCCACTATAATGAGTCGCCCTGGGGGGGAGGGTTATGAATTTTAGGAATATGGTAAAATTATGGGTTGGCTGGGTGTTTTTATATATAAAAAAAAAATTAATCTTTAGTTAACATGCCATCCATTAGTGCCATGCCTATAATTTAAAAAAAAATGTTTTATATTGTGTTACCTGATCTCCTGAGGGTATTTCATTGGTGTCCTGATCACCCAAGAGTTTCAGGGCCTCCTCTATGTATACTTCTCTATCTTGTATCACCAAGCCACATCCTTTATCAACTTGTCTAATTAGGACCTCTTTGTATTGTTTGATGGTTTCAAGAGGTCCATAAAGAGAATCTGAGGTGGTCATGCCCTATTTACATTTTTTCTTAGCACACAAACTCTTAAACTCACTGAAAACTATTTCATAAAAGGTATGGATATGATTGCCTTTAAAATGTGGATGTTGGTTTGAAACTTTTGTGTATTACATCATCCTGGAATGATCCTGGGAGATTAATGCTAGCTTTTAGCTCTATATCTTCATCCTTGCAATATCCTTCTGAATATAGATCCTCCAGGATGTTCAAGAGTCATCCATCTCAAAAGGGGGAGGGGGCTAATGGGAACTGCCTCTTTATTGTTACCATCAGAATATTTCCTTGATGCATAGAACCTCTTAACTGATAAATTCCATATAAATTTATTCAATAAAAAAAATAATTCACAGGGGAGTGGCAACCATTGTCCAAGATGGTTGCATGAAGTCTTAATTTCGCACACCCTCCCACTAAAGCAGCACATCCATGCATCTCAGCACACTGCCTATCACCCTCTAGATACCTACTATGTTCCTGACCTACTGAGGATGTCCCGATGGTGGCAAGAGGAGCCACAGCTCCAAAAACTCTCCAGTTTCTTCTCTCCAGTCCATAAGAGTCTCCAATAATATGGTGGTGGGAGTCACTCCAGAAAATCTATGGACAGACCCTTGGTCTCGGCCACCTTTATATTTCCGCAAGTAGAGGCGGATGCAGCGGGATACAAAGCAAATGACGGCAGATCGACCATCGCATCTTCCAGCCCAAGAAGCAAAGTCAAATTGCGCCCCAAAAGGGAATCTTCCTCTGTGACATCTGAAGTCCCCTGTATGGAGGTATGTGCCCAGCCCACACAGCAATAGACTGAGGCCTTGACTGTAGATCCCATTGCCTCCTTTCCCATAGTGGGGCAACAAATCTCTGATGTTGTGTTGAAGGACATGCTATTGTCACTTCGCTCCATTCTCTAAGCCAATATGCTGGCCTGCTTTAACAAATATGCAGCAGAAATTCAAGACCTAGGAGACAGAGTGAGCTATTTGGAAGACATTATGGGGTTATGCGCAGAATCCTACAATAACATGGTGGATACACATGTGACCCATATCAATGACATCTCCTGGTTAAAGTCCAAAGAAGGTGGACCTGGACGACCACTGCAGGCATAACAATTTGAAACTAAGGGGCATACCAGAATCAGTGCAGGCCTCCCAGCTCCCTCACTTTGACCGTGACCTTTTCCAAGCAGTGGCACCCACTCTAATAATAACAGATCTCACAACTGACAGAATCCATAGAGCTCCAGAACCTTCCTTTTGCCTCAAGAAGTACCTTGGGATGTCCGTCTGCAGATGCACTAATTACCAGGCGAAGGAAACAATCCTCCACACATTCTGCAAAAAGGATCAACTTCCTGTACAGGCTGCATCGATACATGTACTTCCTGATCTCTCTGCACATATCCTACAAAGAAGGAAAAACCTAATATCCATTGCCAAGGCTCTGCGGAACCACTGTATAGCATACCAGTGGAAATACTCTGCCACTTTAAAGGTCACACGAGATGGATCCATGACAACCATCAACACCCTACCAGAAGAGCTCAACCTTCTGAAAATCTGGAACATAGTTCCAGAGCAGGGGTGGACTGACCATTTGAGCACTAGGGCACTGCCCGAGGGCCCGGGGTCAGTAGGGGGCCCCATGAGATGCCCCTGGTACCTTTCATTGGCTTTTTCACAGGCTTTTTTGGGTGTGGGCAAGGACACAGGGGCCACATGATCCCCTATTGCCCAGGGGCCCCATGAGTTGTCAGTCCGCCTCTGTCCTGGAGAATCCACCCCAACACTATCCTCTCCTTCATCAATCCAAAACCTCATGGGAGTGGAATAAAGTCACAAGTAAGCACAACACCAAAACCAGGAAAATCTGGGATCTCATACCTGATTGTTTCAATTCTCTCACTTCAAGCTGCTGACCCAGGAGACAGGGTTCTTTTCTTATTCCCTGTTGACAAGCTTGTACTTTTTTTTTTTTTGTTTTGTTTCTGCATTCAAGCTATACATAGTTATTTTTTGTACATTCATTACCACCACAGGTTTATAATGGCTGCACTTCTTAGCCTATCAATGTTTTTGTTATTTGTTAACACTATAGGTGTCCTTTTATGAAACAGAGATCAGCGGTGATCCTAAGGATCGTTGCTGATCTCCGATCATTAGTGGTTTAGGAAACAGAGATGATCAGAGGAGAACATGTTCTCCGCTGATCATCTCAGCACACAGATGACCAGTATATGAAGGAGCGATGTCAGCCCTTCACTGGCGATCTGTGTTCTCCCTCCAGATTCTCCAGCCCAGAGCTGGAGAATTGGAGGAACCGCAAACGAAGCAGCGGTAATTTACCGCTGCTTAGTAAACGGTGTTTGACTGATCTCTTACTGTAATCTCACGAGATTATAGTAACAGCAGCCATTTTCCAGCATTCAAAACGTATGTAGATCGCTTCTCTCTTCATTCGGAGAAGCGATCTACACCACATCATAAAAAGGCATTCAGAGGAGAACTGAGCAGCGGTCATTTACCACTGCATGATAAAAGGAAACCTTAATCTCAAGGCACCATGGTTAATCTACTGTGTACTCTACCTAATCCCACATGGAGTCAAAGATTCTCAACAAGGCAAATATGCTACTGAATTTCAGCTGTCCTACCACATCGGCTTACTTCCACAGGCACAAGATATGGAAGGACTTTACAATAACACACCTATATTTTCATCCACATGTTCTTTAAATTGATGTCAATCAATGCCCCAGGTTTAAACCACCCAGTCAAATGAGACTCCCTTTGGAAAGAAGCCTTCAAAACCAAGGCAGACACACTTCAAAGCATCAGCAGCTCTGAAGTGTCAACATAAAGACATTCCCTTTATATTCTCCGCTGACTACTCCTCCAAAAAAAGAGCTGTAGGCATAGCCAATAAAAACTCAGTATCCTTTACTCTTCACTCCTCCGTCATAGATGAGGGTGACCGGTATATTATTTTAATCTGCACTATTTAATGCTAAAGATTACACCATTGTAGAGGCATATGCACCTAACTCCAAGCAAGGTAACTTTTTCCATAAGCTCTTCAAATGTATTGCCAAACACACAGGATGCTTTAATAGTTTGTGGGAATATAAATCCCACTGTAGCTCTCCTCCACTTGGATTCTAAGTCCAATAGGAAAGCTTGCACTTCCTCTCTCTCTCCAACCTTATGTTAACAAAAGACATGTCTAATGCTTGGCAAGTATTACGTGTCTCAGAGTGAGATTACACATCCTACTCTCCAGGATGTAACTCTTATTCATGTATTGAGCTTTTCTTTGTGAACAAATAGTTATTACAAAGGGGGTCCTCCTCTGATATCGCCAATATCAAGTGGTCTGACCACACATCTGTCTCTATCACAATATCAGAACAGAACATCTGTCACCCCAACTTGGTATGGCATTGTAACAACAAAATCATCAAAGACTCTGCATCTAACAATATGCTAACTCAGAGTCTCCATGATTACTTTTCTACCAATGACACACCTGACAATGATATTTTTGTACTTGGGAATGCACACAAGGCCTTTGAATGGGGCAGTTAATCCAGTTAGGCGCTCAGGCCAAAAAACGTATATCCTTTACAAAAAGTGCTATCTGCGTTATGTGACTTTTTTTATTTTTACATTAATAAAATTTTATTAAGGGGCGGTGTTACACAGCTTTAGACAGCATAAAATACAAGTATTGTAGTTAACATTTATTAAAAGGAATATAAAAATAAGTTGGGCAGTGCTGGTCCTCATGAATATTGAAGTTAAAAAAATAATAATTTAGTTCAAGTTCATGGCGTGTCCTAATTCCTCCTTCCAAAAGCCCCTCGCCTGCCTCTACCTCTGTCTCTATTTCCACCTCTGTGTGATGAATTCTTGTTGTTGCTCCTTCTGTTGAATGATCTGCCACCATTGCTGCCCCTACCACATGGACTTTCTAGGTCTCTCCTTGATTCTTGAAGTGCTGGGAGCTTGGTTGCCACAGAAAGCTGCCAATGCCTTGAATCTTTCCTGGAATCTTGAAAAGTCTTTAAAGTGTCTTCCTTAACATCAAAACAAACACCCATGGAATCCTTTAGGGGGCACATCCTCTGAATTTGGGAATCAATGTCTTCTCCCATTTGTTCTTTAATTGCACACCAAACATAGCTCAAAGTATGGACGGGAACTGAAGTCTTCAATACAACTGTGACATAGCCCTTTTCCATATTAAGAAATGATCGTTGTTTTAAAGATGAAGCTCCAGAAATATGTGCCAAAGCTGCTGCAAGCACGTTTAATGCCCCTTTCTTTTCAATAAGTTCTTCAGCATATACTTTAAAATGTTCAATGACATCAGCTGGGATGGAATCCAGTGACTTTATTGCATCAGCGCTGGAGGACTGGGCAACATTCAGTATGGATGGGATACCAACCCACTTGAACTTGATACCCGTGCTCCTCTCCACAGCTTGGAGGTAATGTCGGTCTCTGGGTTCATAAAGAGAAATACAAATTCCTGTGCGCCCAGCTCTACCTGTACATCCTGAATGATGGACATATACATCCGCTTCCTTTGGTGCAGAATACAACACAACTAGATCAACTTCTGGAATGTCTAGACCTCGAGCAGCAACATTTGTTGCAATAAGAACTTCAAATGATCCTTTTCTAAAGCCTTTCGAGATGACTTCACGCTCCTTTTGCTGAAGTTCGCCGTGTAGAGCTTTCGCAGACTGTTTCAGTGAGCCACAGTTGGATGATAATTCATGAGCTTTTAATTTGGAGTCACAAAAAATGATGGTTTTCTCATGGCTTCCACTATAAACTTGGATAATATCCTCCTTTTTGGACAAACATAATTTACCTTTTCTTTTCCCCTTCTGACTTAGACATCTTGAACCGTCCCTTTACCACTTTGGAAATAACCAAAACAACTCAATCTAAGCTTAATGGTAAATCCCCAAGCCCAGATGGGTCCACTAATAAATACTACCAAATGTTCAGCTCCCTGTTAGTTTCTCACTTACATTATTTAACGCTGCTCCCAATAAGGCTACCTTTCCCCCAGAGATGCTTAGGGAGCACATTGTTACACTTCCAAAGCCCGGAAAAAAATCTGACAGCCTGGCTAACTTCAGACCCATTTCTCTTCTAAATGCTGATGTTAAACTGTATACCAAAATTTTTGAGACTGAAGAACATATTGTCCAACCTTTTTTATTTATATTTTATTACCATTTCACATATACAAAAGCCAATAAAACAAACATATACATATAAAAATTCTCAATTTTGTATATCTATATATCAAAACATTCCCATTCATCTAGTAATCTATTTACCCCTCACCTTCCCCCCTCCCGACCCTGATTATGCATTTACCAACTCTTTTTAGTATTTCCTATTCCACTATTGCTATTACTTCAGTAATACAGTTATTGTACACAATCTAGGTATCGATTTGATTTTTTAAATTTTTCACACTTTTCCCACTTTATACAGAAAACCTCCATTTTGTCTTCATCCATATGATAAAGTTCCTCTATTCTGTACATCTTCTCTACCCTATCCACCCAATCTTTTATTTTCTGTACTTGTTGTTCCCGCCAAAACTTGGGTATCAAACCCTTCGCTGCATTCAAGTAGTACAATAGCCCAGATTTTTTATATTTTTTCACTGAAAGCTCGGTGCCATAAAAAAGACAGGTCTCTGGGTCCTTTAAAATATTATTCTCAGTTATTTCTTGGATTAAACCCACAATACCCCCCCAGTATTCTTGAATTTTTTGACATTCCCACCATATGTGAAACATTGTACCTCTCCCTCCACATCCACGCCAACACAAAGGTGAATTGTCTCCACTTATTCTATATGCTATACTCGGTGTTATGTACCATCTTACTAAACACTTATAATTCATTTCTATCTCTCTCATATTTACATTTCCGTGAATTAAACTGTATATTTTCTTTTGCTTTCCCTCATCAATTTTTATTCCCGTGTCCCTTTTCCATTTCTCTATGTATGGTGGTCCTTTTAACCGTGACTAGTCCTGTGAGAATATTATATATTTTTTAAATCCCATGCTTCCCATCTCCCTGTGAATCTACTAAGTGCTCAAAGGGGTTCCAATCCTCTTTTTTCCTTAATGGCTTTGGGAGGTTCCCTACAAAGTGTTTTAGTTGACCGTATCGCCATTCGTCCATTCTAGAAAATATTTCCCTCTTACTTTCTAATTCCATATTGCCCAACCTGATACAACCACACCAAACTGTACCTGTCAGAAAAACTTCTGACTCCAGTAGGAGTGTACTCAATATTGTTCACTTTGCAGGAAAAAGCTGAACTCCTGCTCTGATGCTCTCCATAGACCTAGAGAAGGCACCAAAGTCCTGCTCATTATGCTGGAACACCATATCCCAGACATTTCTTTGAGACAATGGGATAAATACAGTATACAATGGATTTAAGATCTCCTGTTATGCAATGCACCCAATTTTATTGCAAAATAAAGGCTTCTTTGTTTCTGTTATTTTACCCTATACAGTATTTACCTCTTTCTCTCTACCTTTCCACCACCTACTATTAATTTACACCACAAAATCTGGTGGTTCTTCATTAGTCTATACAAATACTCCAAAGGGACTACCCTCATCTATAACACTACATCACAAACTAATAGTCAGTGCTTCACTGAGAAACAGATCTTCAATCCTCCTTTTCTGGCCACCAGTGGCTTCAAGCCATTAATTACACCCACTAGATCACACACTGTTAATCAATGGGAATTAGCCCTAAAAACTTCTCTTAGATGGTACCTTACCCCTTGTAGATTGGCTAAAATGTTTGATAAGTACTCCTCCTTATGTTGGCATGGATGTGGTGATTCGGGTAGCATTCTGCACATCCTATGGTCTTGCAGGAATATTCGTAGATTCTGTTGGAAAGTTTTCCAACTAATTTCTGACATCACTGGTATAATTACTTCCTTAGATCCAGCTTTAACTTTACTAAATCTAGGAACAGATACATTTCCTGTTTCTTATCACAGCATGGTAACTAATATCCTACTATCTGCTAAATTGATCATTACGAGACATTGGAAACAGAATTTAGCTTCCAATCTGTCAGAAGTCACAAATATTATCTATCAAGATTATCTTTATGAAAAATCACTGGCTTTGCAATCTAAATCCTTCCGTACCTATCCATTTGGAAACCATGGACTTCATGGTATTTCATCTAGATTTCTTAGACCAACTTAGGTCATAAGCCAAATACATGATTTAGTGATGTTTCATTTTTAACAAGTGCCTTGTATTGTTAATTGGACATTGTTACTTGAACATTGTTAAGTGATTACTGCCTTTAGATAATCCTAATGTATCTCTGACAATGGTGCCCATACATGTATGTGTGTTCCTATACATGTATGTATGTTACTATACTTATTCTTCTGTCTACACTTGTTATGAAAATACTATCTACCAACCCTTGAGATGAGCAGCTGCATCTGCAACAGTATGTAATAGTGTTTATACAGAAAAAAAAACAAATAAAAATATGGTTCTAAAAAAAAATAATTCAGAAAGGTTGGGGGGATTTGAAGGGGCAATGTTTAGACCTTCTCTTAATAAATTCAGCTTGGTGTCAGTGGACTGGAGAGGTTAAAGATCTTGATGGTGGTATGGGAAGGCATTACCTCCTTGCTCTTTTTATGTGCCTTTTTTGGTTCTTTTCAGCCCATCCAAGTGCCAACTATGATCACCCACATGGGACAAACTCCAGTGCATTGCTCCTTTTAGCCTGAATATGGTTTGGTATGCATGAGCTATTTTTTTACTGTTTATTCATATGACTATAATATTTACATTTTGAGAGGAGATGTAATATGTGATAAGAATAGTGTGTTTTGTATAGCTTTGGGCCATCACACCAGTCCACGGATGGGAGTCTTTGTAGCATTATGTGATTTGACCCATTTGTTATAAAAGAACTTTCCTTGCAACTGCCAAGTTTGGCTCTGAGGACGAGGGGATCCCCCCTTGAAACACATCATCCTTTTGGATGGCCCTACTGTGGTTGGGACCTGCCTAGGTGACCAGGTGCATTGTGGACTCTGATATGCCTTTATTTATGAGTTGTTTGTTAGTATATCTTATCTTATTTATACAATAAAGCTGTCAAAGTTAATGTGAAAGGCTGGTGTACCCTCTGTTCCTTGTTTTCCAGTATGTCACACTAATATGACCAGATGTAACAGCCACACAAGGCATGGTGAGGCTGTAGGTAGAGAAGTTTGAAGAGACCTCTGTATTGGTATTGCACCTCTGTATTGGTATACCAAGAGCCAACAATTGGATAAGCAAGGTTAGCACCCTATGGTAGTTGTAACCCTACTTTCCTTGTAGTTTTGTTTATAATAATACAGACTTTGGGTGGATGAACTATAAGTACACATCACACTATTTTACCAATAAAAATACACAAACTGCACTAAAACAACAACTTGAGGATGCAGGGGGGTTGCATTGAAGGCATAGGTCTTGTTATGTTTATTATACTAGGAATCACTGGGTCTCTTAGAACTTTGAGGTAGCCCCTACTAGAAGCAGGTAGCCTATAATGTACCCCTACTGTATAGCCTAGGCATTGGTGGTCAGAGGTGAGCAGCTTGCAATGCACCCTATAGGGCTCAGGTTTATACACTATAGACTACTTCAACTGTACACTTTCAAATTGTAGGTAGGATTTTTCAGAAGAAAATTTCCCTCCTCATTAGTGGTTTCTATGCTGAGAATGTGCTTTATGTCAGAACTTTCCAATTCACCAGGTCAAATCTTATTTTGGTAGGAACATCAATGTTTAATGGATGAATAGAAATGTAGTGTGCGTTTCTCAACCCTTAAGCCAGTATTTTTAAAAACCTTTCTTTTTTTGTAGATCCAGAAGGGTCATACTACTGTCCCTGGGGCCCCATAAATGCTGCATGGGCTGCTATGTCTTCATCTATGCCCTTAATTATACACAACAATGTGTTACTGACAGCCAGCAATGTGATGTGTGAGTTAGAAGTAAATAAAACATATATTTATTTATGATGCAGTTGAAGATAAGGTTATAGGACATAAAATACTGCATAAATCACAATAAGAAAGCAAAATCACATAGTCTCTTGATATACCACCCCCTAACCACTCAAACTCAACTTCACCACATACAACAACTGCTTTGTTTCTTTGTTGGAGCACTTTGGAAATAACCTAGTGCTTCTCAAAAATATTGTAGGGGATCATTATGGGGAAACAAGTGACCTTCTTTTAGGAAGATAAGGATAAAAGTGGACACACCCCAAATCCACAACTGAACCACCAGATTAGGCTTATCATTACATTTCAGGCATCAGACTTTATACTCATTGATTTAAAATAACGTTGCTTGCCACCCAACCACAGTTGTGAATGTCTTTGTTTGTATGCTAAAGTAATGTAGGTAAAAAAACCTTGAGTCTTTACAACCAATCTAAAATTGTGCATGTCCAAGGAATGGCTTGAAACTACAGTACTTAAAGCTAATACCACCCCAGATATCTCTATCACTACACTCTGGCTGACATACAAAGCATACATGAGAGGTATCCTCATACAACTAAACTCCCGTATTAAAAAGCAGAGATCCCAGCAAACAGACCTACTATTGACCTCTATACATATAAATGAAGAAATTAATAAACAGAATCCGAACCCTTCCACATCCGCGGCCCTAAATAGAGATAGAAATAAATTACGTGCTATTTTACTACACACCTATGACACGAACCTCCTAAGAACAAAAACACAATTCTATGCACTTGGTAATAAAACAGGTTCTCTTCTCGCCAAAACCATTAAACAAAAAAGACTTAAAAACAAAATCTCCACAGTCCAACACCCAAACTCGCGGACCCCATTATCGAACCCACAAGACATAGCTAATGCATTTGCATGCTATTACCAAACTCTATACAACATAAAAGATGATCCGGATACAGTACAACCAACGAATCCCTCCATTGAAAAATTCCTAAGCCGCACGGCTCTTCCTCGACTCACCTCTTCCCAACTTGACTCCCTCTCTGTGCCGATTTCACCCGCAGAGATTGAGAAAACTATTAACAGTTTACCCGTGAACTAATCACCAGGTAATGATGGTTTTACTAACGAATATTACAAATCGTTTGCACCCAACCTTAAGTCACATCTCTCTGCCCTTTATAACCACGTTGCTTCAAAGGGGGAATTTCCCTCTGATATGCTACAATCAATAATTACCACTATCCCAAAACCAGGTAAAGACCCTCAATTAGTCCAAAACTACAGGCCGATCTCATTACGTAATACAGACTTAAAAATATACGCCAAGATAATAGCTCAAAGACTGCTCCCATACCTTCCTACATTAATTCACCCTGATCAAGTGGGATTCATCCCTGGGAGGCTGTCAAGGTCCTACCTTTCTTCAGAGCTTGTGCATCTCCATGAGCTGGCATCCATCTTGGTTTTCTGCAAAGCATGGTGAGAACCTTTATGCCTTCAGGCTTCTGCGGCTCCTCCTCAGAAGGGTGTGGTTGAGCACATTTAAACCTGCTGTCTGCAAGTGTGCTCTGCACTTGTGTCCTGTATGTTGCCCTGTTGCAAGCTCTTGTGTTGTTCCCATTGCTCTCCTGGTAACCGACTCGGCTTGGACAAGACTACTCTCTGCGTTAACCCTTTATCTGACCTCCCGTTGCTGAACCCGGCCCGTGACCTGAGTATTCTTTGCCTACCGTCTAGTACTGTCTGCTCCGTTGTTATTGACCCGGCTTGTCTGACTACTCTACTCGTGTTCCCATCTATCTCCCACCAGCTGTACGCCATTGGCGGCAGTCGTTATCGCAGCTGGGGTCACTCGGGGGTCGCGACCTGGTCTCAGGCTGCGTCAAGTCCATCCCCACCATCAGGGGCCCTGGTGAAGGGTAGCCTGAGGCTTAGACTCCGTGCCCTGAGGGACTCTGGTCTGTGGGTAGTGGCTGTTGTCAGTCGCAGCGTGACCGTACCATAGGCCTGTCTGCCCATTCCAGCGTTCCTGCCCTGACAGAGGCAGGCCCCAGACGCGACCCGATGAATTATATCACTACTGCACGACCTTGAATCTGATAACCAACCCTCACTCCTACTTTCACTTGACGCGGAAAAAGCATTTGATCGAATCCATTGGCAATTTATGACACTTACACTCCAGAAATACGGAATAACAGACTGGATGCTGTCAGCGATTCTCTCCCTATACTCCAAACCTTCTGCTAGGGTACTTACGAACGGCACGCTCTCACAACCTTTCCCAATATCCAATGGCACTAGACAAGGATGCCCTCTTTCACCCATAATTTTTGCGTTACTTATCGAACCGCTAGCGTCCAATCTCAGACACGATCCAAATTTCACGGGAGTTAATTTTTTTAAGTGCGAACATAAAATTAGTCTCTTTGCGGACGACATTATTCTAATGATTACAAACCCCAACAAATCGCTTACAACAATTCGCACCCATATCCATGCCTACACAGCAGTATCGTACTACAAACTCAATGAACCCAAGTCTTCCATCCTAAACCTCTATACACCTGTTGCAACCCAGAAACTACTTACTAAACGGTTCCCTTTCAAATGGGAAAAATATAGCATACCCTATTTGGGGATCAAACTGACTGCCAAAACAGGCCAACTCTATACAGCTAACTTCAAACCGTTACTTGACACAATCCCACAAGAGCTCAGAAGCTTCCGCACAAATACCCTTTCAACACTAGGCAGAATAGCAACTATAAAAATGTGCATATTGCCCAAAATACTTTATACTTTCCGCATGCTTCCTATTCCAGCCCCCTCCACCTTTTTCTCCAAACTTCAAAAAATCCTAAACAATTTCTTATGGAATTCCAAACACCCTAGGTGTACTACAAACCTCTTAATACGTCCACCTGCCAGAGGGGGAGCAGGTCTCCCGCATATAAAATCGTACTATCAAGCCGTTCTATTAGACCAGCTCTTCTTCTGGTGGCACCCGTCCCCGGATAAAACTTGGACAGTCATGGAGACATCCATGCACACACCAAGCTCACTAACAGATGCCTTATTTGTGCCTCGTGCGGCCTGGAATACACCTCTACATACACACCCATGCGTGCAAGCTTCCTTGACGGCTTGGCATGACTTCTTAACTTATACTTGCTCCAGTAAGGATAATCTTCGAATTCTTACACCGCTTTCATCCTTACATTTTGTATCCCCGCATCTAAACCTGGCCTCATGAAAAGTGCTTGGTATATATCATATCCAAGACCTTTTTAGCACCCACAACCCAGATACATTTCAGACTCTCCAGAAGAAATTTCGTCTTCCTGATAAAGACCAATTCACCTATATGCGAATAATCCATTCACTTCACAAAACAAACATACCACTTAAAATAGAAATCCCAGCTACTGCACATCACTTCCTGAATAGGACCATATATCCGAAGAAAGGAATATCTACTTTTTATACACTTCTAACTATAGCACAATTCACAACTTC
Source organism: Staurois parvus (assembly GCF_062004578.1). Classification (NCBI taxonomy): domain Eukaryota; kingdom Metazoa; phylum Chordata; class Amphibia; order Anura; family Ranidae; genus Staurois; species Staurois parvus. The sequence goes on from NW_028317951.1 coordinate 10,496,640, forward strand.
TACTTCATCCTTGACTAATTGGGAAAAGACCTTAACACTCTCGATAAGCCCACACCTCTGGGAAACGACCTTCAACATTACTTATAAAGCGTCGAAATGTAGTGCCCATTGGGAATCATACATGAAAATCCTCCACCAATGGTATCTTACCCCCACTAAACTAGCTCTCTATTACCCTCAACAGTCCCAGGCGTGCTGGAGACATTGTGGAGAAACTGGCTCCCTCTTCCATGTGCTTTGGTCATGCAAATCTCTCAAATCTTACTGGAATACAGTCTTCCAATTGATCTCTTCAATCACAGACACACCTGTGACTCCAGATCCTGCCCTGGCCCTCCTTCATATAACTATAGATAAATTCCCTTCAAACTCACGCATCATTATCTTACACATCCTAGCGGCGGCAAAGATCAACATCACCAAACTCTGGCGATCCACATCCTCTCCTCTGCTCTCACGTCTGGTGAATGACCTCAACCTGCAGTGCGAGATGGAGCGAAGAACGGCCATTCGAAACTCTATGTGCCACAAATTTACGTTACACTGGTCTCGATGGCTAAACCACCCCAACTGTTCAATTAACTGATTACTAATTTCAATTTTTTTATAGGATACATACTTTTAAGATAAAGATAACGGTGCCTAATCCCCCTCCTCCCCCCTTTCCCTATTTCTTTCCAATCCCTGTTTAAATTTATAATCCAATCTATATCCACCTTTAAGATCCTGTTACTCCAACATGGTTCACATATTAATTAGCATACCTCTCATGTAAATATGACTACGATATTCAGTTCCCCGGCCACATGGTGGGGACTTGCAACATCTTCATCTTCTTTACATGTTTTCAATCTACATATGTGTACCTTTCTACTTTAATGGTTATATATTTATACTGATGTTAAAAATCTTCTCAATAAAATATTTGAAAATAAAGCGAAGTTCTACTTGACCTATCAAAAAATAAAAATGTCAGCAGCTACAAAAACTGTAGTTGCTGACTTTTAAAAAACAGCCACTTACCTGTCCCTCAGTCCCATGGTGTGTCCCCCGCAGCCCGTTTCACCGGTTGGCCAGTATTCCAGGAGGCCAGTATCTTCAGTGTGGTGATGTGAGTGTTCATATTTGCATGGGGAAAGGGGGTGCTTTAATCTCCGTTAAAACATTTGAACATTTTATTTATTTATTTTTACACATCCCCAGTTAATTTTTTAATCAACTTTACTACTATCACAAGGAATGAATAACATTCCTTGTGATAGCTGGAGCAGTGACCGGTACACTTTACTGTGAGATATGGGTCTATTAGACCCCAGATCTCTCCTCTGTGCTTTGTCCCTTCTAGTTTTATAGACCATAAAGATGTTGGGGGAATAGAAGTTCCTCCTTCTTCTCTATGGTGTGCCACAATGATTTCAGTCCCAGGCTCCCTGGTGGAATGAGAGAGCCTGGGAAGGTGGCAGAAGGTGAAGGTGGTGGGTGTGTGTGTGTGTGTGTGTGTGTGTGTGTGTGGGGGGGGTCATATTCTGTCACATGTAAAAGTGATCCAGTGGCTGTACAGCTGCTTGGATTATCTTTACATTTATGAGCATCGCCAACTCTAAAACAAATATACCAGGGTCATGACTGCAGATGCAGCCATGAATTTGGTAGAACCTCTGAAACCTGAGGACATAAGGCTATGTTCACTTGGGGAAAGTTCACCTGGGGAATGTGGTTAAAACTTACACATATGCACAGAATTATGTGATACAAATAAATAATTACAATCTGAAAACAATTTGTGACACTCATGTATCCAGTTGTATTGACCAAACACATAACAGATAGACTAGTCATATTGGCACTTTCTGAAGCCCACCTATAAAAGTAAATAGGGGTGTGGGGTCCCATGAGTGATGTTATGTGGTCATATTTGGTTACGTGGCCACACTTCCCCCCCCCCCTCTTTTTGGTTTATGTACTGGGATCCCTGGTCAGTAAATTAATGGGATGTCACTCATTGCTAGGAATAAAGAAAAAAAAAAACTGAACCAGAACAGCCAAATGTTGGTCTTAAGCTGGGTTTGGACCTCTGAACCTTGAGCTCATCCTTAAATGTGATAAATATATGAGATTGGAAACAATTATATATTCACTGTAAGGATTGGCATAGTTTTTTCTTTTGTACCAACCTATTTTCGACCATTTTTAAACTAAGCCACTAAGAGGATTTAGAATTACTTCTCATTGAGCTGTTCTACTTAGGCTAGCCAAAAAAAGCTATTTGGTTTAAGTGGGTTGAGCTTTTCTGAGTTTAGTACTCTCAGATACCTAGTTGTTCAGTGGAAACTGCAAAATTAGTGGTTTGAGTTTTTCCACCCTAGCAATCTTTACAACTCAGTGGGCAGTTTCCCAGTTCATATTCTGAAGACAGAAATCCCAAATGGATGACAGTTTCAAGAGGATACAGCTCTAATATAAACTAAATCTGAGTACAAATACCTCTTTAATACACTTAAAAAATGAAAGGAACAGAGTATATAATGAAGTCAATTAAACTCCTGGGATACAGATCTGGTCAGTTAAGTATCAGAGGGGGTTTTTAGTTTCAGCTTCTTTTGTGTTAATGAAATTAACAACAGGTGCACTAGATGGGCAATAATGAGATGGCCCCCAAAACAGGAATAGTTTTACAGGTGGAGACCACTGACATTTTTTCCTTACTCATCTGTTCTCACTGTTTTGCATTTGGCTAGGGTCAGTGTCACTACTGGTAGCATGAGGTGATACCTGAACCCTACAGAGATTGCACAGGCAGTGCAACTCCTTCAGGATGGAATATCAATATGTGCCATTGCCAGAAGGTTTGCTTTGTCTCCTAGCACAGTCTCAAGAGCATGGAGGAGATTCCAGGAGACAGGCAGTTACTCTAGGAGAGATGGACAGGGCCATAGAAGGTCTTTAACCCATCAGCAGAACCAGTATCTGCTCCTTCATGCAAGGAGGAAAAGGATGAGCACTGACAGAGCCCTACAAAATTACCTCCAACAGGCCACTGGTGTGAATGTCTCTGACCAAACAATAAGAAACAGGCTTCAGGAGGGTGGCCTGATGTCCTCTAGTGTGCCCTGTGCTCACTGCCCAGCACCATAGAGCTCGATTGGCATTTGCCATTGAACACCAAAATTGGCAGGTCTGTCACTGGTGCCCTGTGCTTTTCATAGATGAGAGCAGGTTCACCCTGAGCATGTGATAGACGTGAAATGATCTGGAGAAGCCGTGGAGAACATTATGTTTCCTGTAACATCGTTCAGCATGACCATTTTGGTGGTGGGTCAGTGATGGTCTGGGGAGGCATGTCCATGGCGGCACACACAGACCTCTACAGGCTAAACAATGGCATCCTGACTGCCATTAGGTATTGGGATGAAATACGTGGATCCATTGTCAGACCTTATGCTGCTGCATTGAGTCCTGGGTTCCTCCTGGTGCATGACAATGCCCGGCCTCATGTGGCGAGAGTATGTAGGCAGTTCCTGAAGGATGAAGGAACTGATACCATTGAATGGCCCCCACTCTCGCCTGACCTAAATCCAATAGAAAACCTCTGGGATATCATGTTTCAGTCCATCCAACGCTGCCAGGTTGCACCTCAGTCTGTCCAGGAGCTCAATGATGCCCTGGTCCAGATCTGGGAGGAAATACCCCAGGACACCATCGGTCGTCTCATGGGAGCATGCCCAACTTTGTCAGGCATGCATACAAGAATGTGGGGGACATACAAACTACTGAGTACCATTTTGAGTTGTTGCAATAAAATTTCAGCAAAATAGACTAGCCTGCTGCATCACTTTTTCACTTTGATTTTTGGGGTGAATTCAGTCCTCTGTAGGTTGATCATTTTCATTTCCATCAAACGATGGGGCATCCTTATGTTCCTAACACACTACCTGGTCCATAACTGTATAGATATCGAGCATGATATTTTACCCCATTGAGATCTGATGTTTTTTCACAGTGTTCTTTAAATTTTTTTGAGCAGTGTATAATATCAATACATATGGAAAAAGCCAAAGTTTTATAATATAAAACAGATTTAGAATAAGTGAACAGGCTGTCTGTTATAATTTATTTCTGGAGATTGTAAATTAAAGAATACACTTTTGACAAGTACTCTCCAAGTTAAAATGTAATTATTGGCAAATGTTAAAAAATACCTTAGGACAGCAATGGTCCAATCACAGTTAGCAGTCTGTCCAATTTCCTGTACCTTGTGGGGATTTGTGTGGATTGATTTAAGCATACAGAATAACCCTTTGGAGCTTCACCTTTGTATACACTTTGACCCAAACATGATCTGCCCTGGAGAGAACTGATCAAATTATATAAGCTCATCAGACAATTCTTTACTTTATGTACAGTGGAATGCTTTGGGGCATATCAGTATTAATTACAAAGCACTAAATGCTATGGTCTTGAGCACATACTGTAGATAAGTTTAACTGCCGCATAAAAATATGCTAGAGAATTTATTACTTTGCTAAAAGTTTTGTACTGTGAAATATCTTGCTCATCTTACTTTTTAAAGAATATCTCAGCTAAGCACACTAGGCATCAAAACTGTCTTTCTTAACCAGGATTTCTCCAGGTTGCTAGGGGTACCTTGAGCAGTGCCAGTGGTGCACTGATCTTCCCTGCCTGATGGTGCTTACATATTTCCAGCATTAATATTCCCTGGCAGAATCAGAAGTGTTGGACTGGTAATTTAACCCCTCCTAATTTTTAGACAATTAAGCACTGACACCAATAATATGTTTAGTTGTCTCTAACTTCCAACTGTTCATTCTTTTTGTAAAGAGGTATTATACTGCACACCAATCAAGGGGCATTTTCCCAATGAACACCAGTGTAATGAGGTGTTTCTCCCACTCTTCACAAATATAAGATACACCCCTTTTACTAATCACCAACTTAAGGAGCATTCTTCCCACTGAGCACAAAAGAAAAAAGGTGCCCATTGACCAGAAATCTAAGGAGACATCACTCCCAATATCTACTAATGTAAGGGAGCACTTTTACACTCCACTCCCAGTTAATTCAAAGGGGCCCTTCTCCACTGATCACCAATGTAAGGGGGCGCTTCTCCATAGACCATCATTGTACGGTGACAGTTTTTCACTGACCACTAATGTAAGGTGTAAAGCTCAGGGAAGTCATATACCTGCAGCAACCTTCCAAACCCATTCCCTCATGGTCAAATCCTGGGCATTTTGTCAGGCAAACTTTTCACTTCCTGATATTGCTGAAGTTTACCCTACTCCTCCTGCATGCTGTATAGTCCTATTAATCAGTGAGGCTTCCCATCACAGTGATGAACCAATAGAATATTTTCCAGGGTTGAGGCTTAGCTACAAACTCATAAGGAGGAGAGGCTGGGGAGTGAAAGGAAGCTTAGTATCTGAATCTGGGATGAATGTAATTAAATGGACCTGTTTCTTTGCCCTGCATAGTAATATACTGATTTTTATAATGTGCTAAATATAATAATTCTATGAAAACTGATGAAGAAAAAGGGGGTGCTGGATATATGAAGCTGACCTTAAACTGAGACATTTGATTAGTTGTTTTAGAATAATCGGACTTTTGGATATGCCTTTTACTACTTTTATCCACTAATTCATGCATTTTCTTGTGATCTACATAACTACTTGAAGACCAAGCCTTTTTTTTGCACTTTTTATTTAAATGTAACAATCAGTAGTTTTGCTAGGAAATTCCTTAGACCCCCCAAACATTATATATTTTTCAAAAAGAGGCCTTAGAGAATAAATTGATTTGGTGTTGCAGTTTTTTATGTCACACATATTTGTGCAGTGGTTTTTCTAACCCAATATTTTGTAAAAAAAATGTTTTGAATTTTGATGCAAAAAAAAATTACGTAACCCAATTTTTGGCAAGGTATAAATGATGATGTTATGCTGAATAAATAGATACCAAACATGTCAAGTTTTTAAATTGTGCACGGCCATGCGACAGCGACAAATGACGTAAATTTTACTATCCGTAGGTGATTCTTTAAAAGCTTTTACAGGTTAAAACTTTAGATTTACAGAGGAGTTTTTTAATTATTATGTATTTTTGTTATCTTTTATTTTTATATTGTTGTTGCTTTAATTTTTTTTCTTAAATAATGTTTATTTCTGTCACAAGGAATGTAGACACCCCTTGTGACAGCAATAGGCATGTGACAGGTACTCTTTATGGAGAGATCTGTGGTCAATAAAACCCCAGATCCTTCCTCTGCCCTTAAAAGCACTTGATCACACCAAAAATGGTGTGATCAAGTGCTTTTCATTTATAAAAATGAGGCTGCATACATCTGGGTAAACTTGAAATGATGTATGTAGGGTCATTGCTTCTGGTTCCCTGATTCACAGAGACAAACAAAGCAGTTCAGCTCTTTGTTTGGCTCTATGATCAGCCAGCAGAAGCCCGGCTGGTCAATTGGGTGTCCTGGTGGGACAGGACAGCCCTTTAAAGACACAGGAATGAATCTCTCCTCCCACTGCTTGTAATAGCAATCCAGCAGCTAGTTAGCCACTCAGATTGCTTTTACAAGAGACCTGACCATTGGCACTTAAAATAGGTACCAAGATCATGCCTGGAGTTGCTATGTACAACAAGTTGTTGGGTCCCCACATGCTTAGGAGTGTTCAAGCTTGGAAAAGAAAACAGTGGAACAAACTTACAAGAGCTGTCAATTCAGTGGGAGAACATGAGAAAAAGAGATACTAATATATCAAGGGCAACATCAAGAAGAAAATGGCCTTGGTCAGGAAGGAAAGCTTAGTCTGATTGCGTGTACTGACATTAGAAAGCATGGCTACAAATGTTTAGAATTTCTCTAAAGTAAATGTCACTTCTTCTTTTCTAATGTACATCTTAGATGTCTAACTTGTTTATTTGATTGCTTATCTCATTTCTTCTAGGAAAAAAATGATTACCAGCTTCTGTTCAGATATCGGAGTATGAAAAAAAGCTGTTGTCCTTCATCCATGGAGAGATAGTTACAGGGCTGTGCAAAGGGTTTAAGATCTTACTCAACAAGAGAGGTAAGTACAAAGTGTTAGCCAATATTCTAGCTATTAAGTATGCATCTTCAATGTTGATGCTGGATTCTCTCTTGCAGCCCTGCTGTATGCTGTCAGGAGGAACAGTGCCAGTGAGGCAAACTTTCCCTAGAGGTGATCATGGATCATCTTTGCCCTGCGCTGGATTTATCGTGGACTTTACATTTTGTTTTAATGGGTTAACATAATTGTCATGTGAGGGCCTTGAGCCATATGTGAAGTGGCTTAGGTGGAAAAGGCTAAACCAGGATGTGGATCAGGTTTAGGTATTTCTATAACAGTCACCACTAGCTCTTAGATAAGCCAAGGCAAACAATCTTATATGTATACATTGTCTGCAAGGAGTAAGCATAGGAGTTTAACATATGAACATATGCTTCCATGTATGATATATGTGGCATGCATTGAGATATATTTGCTAATAAAAGTGTCTTACCAAGAAGTCAGCCTCTGGTTATTCTGTTGTCTTTGTGAAATGGTGGTAAAGCTGTGATTGCCTTAATCTGTGGGCATCATGGACAGATCCTGGGAAGCTGGTGACCACATTTCTGATTAACATATTTGCAGACAAACTGGATGTTCAGGGAGTGGTACCCCTTCCTATTATGGTAGGTGTGCTGTTTATCAGAAGGGGCAGAAAATGGCACATGATTACAGTCTATGACACCAATGACATTGGGAATACCAGCTACCACATTGAAATCGTTCTTAATCTGATCTCATTCCCGAAGTCTGGTTGTCATGCATGTACATTCTCCAGCCTTGGTAATTTGCTTGGTAACACAAATTATTGATCAGCCAATCACATTGCTTGCATTTAGGCATGTAGACGTGGTGAAGATGAATTGCTGAGATTCAAATCAAGCATCAGAATGGAGAAGAAAGGGGATTTAAATGATTTTGAACATGGCATGGTCATTGGTACCAGACAGGCTGGTCTGAGTATTTCAAAAACTGCTGATCTACTTGAATTTTCACACACAACCATCTCTAGGGTTTACAGAAAATAATCAGAAAAACAGAAACTATCCAGTTGTTGATGTCAGAGGTCAAAGGAGAATAGACAGACTGGTTCGAGATGATAGAAAGACAAAAGTAACTTAAATAACCACTGGTTTACAATCAAGTTATGCAGAATACCATCTCTGAATGCACAACACGCCGAACCTTGAAGCAGGTGGGCTACAGCAGCAGACCACACAGGGGGCCACTCCTGTCAGCTAAGAACAGGAAATGGAGGCTACAATTTGCACAGGCTAACCAAAATTGGACAATAGAAGATTGAAAAAAATCTGTTGTTGAATCTATGCCAAGAATAATTAAGGCAGTTCTGAAGGCAAAAGGGGTCCAACCCGGTACTAGCAAGGTGTACCTAATAAAGTGGCTGGTGAGTATATATTTGGGAGCTATTTGCCTGAAACTCTGAAGGGCCTTAGCAAGTAAATGTGAAAAAGATGGCTGTGATATTCCAACAACCTTTCCAGCTACCATCTATTAGGAGTAATTGGAAAGAAGGTGCTGGATAGCCAGCAATGTGGTCATGGATGGAATGACATAACTTCACAGTGTGGTGGGCTCCAGAAAAGAGCACAATTCCCCATAGAGCAGCATAAGCAGCTCCTTTAGACAGACAAAATTTAGTGAGCAATTTTACTTCTGGGAAATCACCCAGCAAGGTGTGCTGCTAAAAAGGAATGTGGACGCATGAAAAACGTTCTTCTTCTCCACACCCTCCTTAAAATGGCCTGAATCTCCAACAAATTCACCTCAAAAAGCTCCATTAGGGAGCAATGTGGAGAGCAATACAATATCCAGCTTCCAAATGTCGGTATAGACTAGCTAAATGCTCATTAGATTGTGAACAGGTTCCCATTTTTAAACACTTCCATACCCTGCCCAATCAGGTGTGGTGACTAAAGTAATCACTTCCATCATTACTGCATGCCTGGACCACTACTTAATTACCGCCTGCATTTTTTTAATTTTCATCTGTGAAATGAGTTTATTGCCTTTTCATGCGGTATTTACTGAGCGTTTTCAGCTTTTTGCGGTAAATCCCCTGCAGCTATCACCTTTTGTACCACCTCCCCCTTCCTTTAGATTGCAAGCTCCACGAGCAGGACCATGCTATTCCTTCTGTACTGAAAAGCATTGTAATTGCACTGTCTCCCTTTATATTGTAAAGCACTGCACAAACTGTTGGCGCTATATAAATCCTGTATAATATTAATAATAATAATAAATACCGCATATTGAATATACAGTTTCAGGATTGCATGTGATATTTAGGGAAAATGGGTCTGGACAACTAAATAATGCATGTGATATATTTAAGGGGATGGAGCCCATTGTGCTTTAAATCTGATAGGGAAAGTACAGGGAATGCTGCTGACAAACTGCAGAAGAGATTAGTGTAGGGCTTCAAGGCACTGGCAGGTACATGTAAACCTTTACAAAACATCATGTAGGTAACAAAATGCTGTGTATCTTAGAAAATTATGGGGTGGAGGGAGGAAAAGGGTTTTTACTTTCTTTTTTTATCCTTTGTTACATGTTAATTCTGTTAATGTCCTGCAGCCTCTTTACAGCCTCTCCCTCTCCACATGCACTACAGTGATAGCAGGCTGCATGTGTTTTTTTCAGAGGACATATTTCCCAATTCCTTCTTACTACAATAGTTTTTTCTCTTCTTTTTTTTTTAAATAGTGGCAACAGTAAAAATGCCTGCATACAGGTCCTTTCCGCACTTACCAAACAAAAAGCCCACTTTGCTTTCCTCCAGGAAATGCATTTTCACTTGGGTTCTATTCCAAAACTTGCCAAACGTACCTTCCAAACAGAAATACACTCAACAAACCCACACTACAAAACCAAGAGGGTATCCGTGATAATCTCCAAACATGCAATGTTCTGCATGTCCGACTCTATTGTAGACTTATTCATTAAAGGCACTTACGATTCCAAACCAAACACCTTAGCCATCATTTATTGTCCAGATTAACACCAAGTCTCCTTTTATAGGAAAATATGTGACTTTTTGTCTGCTTTCCAGGAGGGAATTGTTCTCCTGAAAGGAGATTTTCACATTCCACTGAATCCCGCTGTTGATACCTCCTCAGGCACATCCACACTGTCATATCGCGCCTTCTGCCAGATCAAACATCCACTTCAGGGCTTATCCCTACATAGCACCTGACACACCTTATCTTCACTTGATAAAGACTATACTTTCTACTCAGCTCCACACCAGACGTAATCCAGAATAGACTACTTATTTTGCAGCCAAACAGACTTGCCCTTCCTTACACAAGCAACAATAGAGCTGATGTTTTCATTGGACCACCACCCTACCATGGTCACTCTAACTTTTCCTGACTCACTCTCCACAACAAAAACCTGGCTGTTGAATGCATCTTTGTTGAAAGACCTGAAATAGTCACCCAATTACCATCTAGGATTCAAACTTATTTCTTGGAGAATGCTACTCTGGATGTGACCCGTGTCACCTTCTGGGAGGCGCATAAAAACATGATCCGAGGATAATTTATATCTCTTGCTATGCAAACCAAAAGAAAACATCAAAAACTGATCTAAAATTGATCAACAAAATCAAATGTCTGGAAACACTACATAAGTGTTTGTGTGTGCAGAACACTTTACAAGACTTACAGCATGTACAGTACGCGGGTGGTAGGGGGTTTGGGAGAATGTGTAGTTGTGGTTTTGTAGTGTTTTTTCCACTTTCTTTGGACGTTTTGTTAAAAGTTTCAGACAACGCGGTTTGTTACTGCAAAAAAAAAAAAGAAGTTCAGAAACTGTCAGGATCATTGTGCAATTGTTAGGCTAATGTGAGCATGCATATACTTTGCGCACAGCAAAGCAGACATCATGCGAGACATCCACCACAGCTACAGATACCAAGAGAAATATATAAACTTGAGTTTTGCATAGGATCGTTGCTGAATGGTATTTCAGTCTGTACACTTGCCATTTCTGAACCTGAACTTATGCTTGGCCTTGTTACTGATCCAGCTTCCACCTGACTTGCTTTTGGATTAACCTAGGCTGCCTGTGATTACTGTTGATCTCTGTTATCAACCTGAGCTTGGACTTCTGACCAAGATTCAGTCTATCAACTTGGTACCTCACTGTCTGCTCATTTCCAACCTCTACTTGTTCCTGACCCTTCTTCGGCCTATGATTCGGTACCTTTCTGCTGAAGCTGTGACTCATACTCCTGCACATCTGATACAAGCACTCCCAAGTTTCAGTCTTCAGTTTCTGCACCCTGGCACTTCCATCACCACTGCAGACCCAGTATCAGCTTTGAATGGTGCTCTGACTGGAATTGAGTAAGAGGTCAGCCTTGCCATCTATAGCTATTCATATAGGTATGTGACACAAACTGTACTATGAAACATTTTTGCCCCTGACAAATTTGTATGAAGGGTTTTAGATTAGAGAAAATGTATAGCTTTTAGATTTGTTGTGGATGCTGCTTCCAATGGTCAGTTTGGGTCTATTACCATTTTATAATAAATCAGATGTAAAAGCAAAAACTATCTAAATAATTATTTTTCTAATATGAAATGAACGAGATTGAGTGTGTCTGCTGTATTTAAGCTAAACTAAATGTAAAATTTTAAATATCAATTACACATATGAAATATATGATGCCAGAATATGATGTTCCTGGCGCTGTCCATGAAAATTGTACTGTTTTGTAAAACCACATTACAGCCTAAAGACACCCCCAAAATGCATGTAATTTAATGGATTGGTGTGTTTTCTGTTTCCCCAAAGTCACATTAGAAGGATCCTTTACTCTCTGTACAGTATTTTTAAAAAATATTTTTGTTTTTTTAAATGTTTCCCATGATAGCGCCCAGCTCCCTGTGCAATTTTTAATAAAAATAAGTTTCCCAATAGCCTTGAAAATTACCAGAATTTAACAACAAGATGCACACACCTCCCATAAGCTTGAGTAGGGTTCAAGTTTTCAGATTTAAGGCAGGATTCATTTAACTTCCCTGAATCAAACTCAACAGATTGGCTTATCACATAACTGGCCGTTGGTTCTAGGAGAAAATGTAAAAAAAGTAAACTTTCAAAGTTCCTTGGGATCTACAATGCCTACACAAGAGCAGCTATCAGAACTAACAGATAACGGGGTTGATTTACTAAAACTGGAGGGGTAGAAGGGAGGGGTGGGTGGAAGGAAGGAAGGGAGGGGTGGATGAAAGGAAGGAAGGGAGGGGTGGGTGGAAGGGAGGGTGGAAGGAAAAGAGGAAGAGAGGAGTGGGTGGAAGGAAGGAAGAGAGGGGTAGGTGGGAGGAAGGGAGGGATGGTTGGAAGGAAGGGAGGGTTGATGGGTGGAAGGAAGGAAGGGGTTGGTGGAAAGAAGGAAGGGAGGGGTGGGTGGAAGGAAGAGAGGAAGGGAGGGCTGTGTGGAAGGAAGGGAGGGTGGAAGGAAAAGAGGAAGGGAGAGGTGGTTGGAAGGAAGGGAGGGGTATGTGTAAGGAAGGGAAGAATGGAGAGGTGGGTGGAAGGAAGGAAGAGAGGGGTAGGTGGAAGGGAGGGGTGGTTGGAAGGAAGGGAGGGTTGATGGAAGGAAGGAAGGAAGGAAGGAAGGAAGGAGAGAAGGAAGGAAGGGAGGGGTGGGTGGGTGCAAGGAAGGGAGGGTTGATTGGTGAAAAGAAGGGAGCTGTGGGTGGATGGGTGGGTGGGTAGAAGGAAGGTAGGTTGGACACACCATGACTTATTCAGCAGCATCAGAGCTGTTGGCTGCTGTGTTCAGTTTCCTGCCCACACATCCTCTGAAGCTGCACGGACTGGAGTGTGGGTGGGCACAGGGGGAGGCAGAGCAGATCCAGCCTCTCTCCCCTCTTCCCCTTTTGGTGTGGAGGATGGAGGGAAGGGCTGGGCAGTAAGAAGAATACAGAGGCGGTAGGGGGGAGCCAGAAAGAAAACTGAACCATCAGGTATGTTCTTTGCAGCAGTGGGGGTGGTGACAAGCAGCCATCTCCTGTATGGTTTGACATGAAGTTGCTTCCAGCTGCTTAATTGAAAGCCATACAGGAGATAGCTGCTTGTCACCGCCCTCACCACCGCCCCTCCCACACACCCCTAGTCCCGGCACTGCTTGTCCCCACCTTATTTCCACTCATTGGCGAGTAGAAATTTTGAGCGCTGCAGGGATGGTTGGCAACTGTCCTTGGGGGGGGGGGGTTCAGACCCCCTGACTTCCACCTTATCTATTCCCCCTGCTTGGTGCTATTGTGGCTACCTAGATGCTGGCAAACTTGAGAACCCCCTGAATAGCCACACTTAACTGTGCTCACAGTCTGTTAGATTGATCATGAGCTTAAGGAAATTATGTAAAGGCCCTGCTCAATTTCTCCAATACAGGACTGTGTGACAAGGTAAATGAGAAATCCACCTTTTGCCATGAAATAAAATGTGAATTAAAATTTCTTTCTAACATTTACATACAACTTGCATTGAAAATGCTTGTTTATTAACCTGAAAAGTGAAAACAAAAACTAGAAGCTTTAGACATATTTTAATTTGTACATTATTAGATTTAGTTTTGTACACTATTACTATTGCATTTATACTTTATAACCTAGCCTAGACCGCTTTTTTAAGTACTTAGGTAAAATAAATAAAGCAAAATGCTGAATTCTTTGCTTTACTTAATATAAATATGTCCTTACATAATAATTATTGATTGAATGAATGAATAAATTAATTTGTACATGTTATATTCCAACCAATCAAACTTTGTGTCCATCTGTTTGCTGCAAAGAAAAAGAAGAGTTGATCTAGGCCATCTCAGTTTTTCATTTAAAAAAGTGTTTCCTAATGAGTCTGTTGGGTGATCATGTATACAGAGTCCCTGGATAGCACTATATGAACAATTCAAATCAGTGTGCAGCTAGAAAGTTGGAAATTCTTATAAAAATGCAGGACTTGGACCTGAGGGAGAATAATCTACTGTAATATTAATCACAGGGGTAACATTAGACAGATGGATACATGATCAAAAGATGCATGCATTGTATTTGCTGAAGTTTCATCATTATGGCATATTACCCTTATAAATATCAACTAGGTCATTATTGTGGCTCTGGGCTGCCGTTGTACAAATTAGAATACAAAAAGAGTTCATGGTGATTGTCAGTGCAAAACTGGATGTTATGAGAGATCATTTTTCTAGCTGCATTAAAAATGAATATAAGTCTGCAACTGAAAATGATCTTCGTTCCTGTGATAGATTTTACTCTGCTCAAAACAAGTATATTTAAATGTATAATGCTATAATAATGTTGATTGAGTTTACTAATTTATTATTTTAGAATTGTCTTTAAAATAAATCTGAAAATGTGCCTAATGTTTCCATAAACTCCTGTACTTTTATTCTTGCTTTTCTTTAGAGGAGCAAATTTTGAAAGTCCCAATTAGTTGTGGTTCTGGTGAACTTTTTTTAAAAATTTGGAGAAAGTCAAAAAATATTGATTCAATAACACAGATTTCATTTAAGAGGTTTGCCACAAAAATAGATATCCTTTCAAAAGGTCTATTTGCAGTACAGAGGCAAAAAAAAAATTGGCTTGAAGAGAACCAGTCACAATGAAGCTCATCTTTTATGGCATGTCTACAGACATCACCAAGAAGAGAACATAAACCTCCTGCACTCAAAGGACTGGATATGGAATATGTGGAAGGATCTTCTTAGACCTTAGTATTCAAACCAATAAAGCAGTGCTGTGCAGCCCTCTAAGGGCTGGGGTAGCCCAATACGGCACTACAAAATAAAGAAATAAAAGGGGCGCACAAGCCTTGTACATTACCTCAATAAAAACGTTATTCATAAAATTAATCAGATATATACTCACAAACAACAAATGTACACAGGAATATCATAACCGGCAATAGTCCATGGTCTGAAATGGTGCACAAGTAAAGGGACACTTGAGAAAGGTGGACACGTTTCCAGGAGCGATCTCCTCTTCATCAGAGTATAGATTATGCGCAAGGTTTGTGTATCCCTTTTCTTTTCTTATTGTATAATGTCTACAGACATACCTAGGAATTGTTTATATTTACCCTATAATGCACTTAGATTGTTTAACCAAATCTTTTGGAGCTACATGGCATAGCTGAGTGGCTTCCTGATGACTGATAGCAGCGACCTTGTGACCATAACATTACTAAACATTATCAAACTTAGGGTTCTGTAATTGTTTACACTATTTTTAAATCTGAGATGATGTTTTATGATACTGTTATGCATAATGTGTTAAAGCTTGGTGAATTAAGCTTTGTGTGTGATACCAGCATATGGTAACACAACTGGCAGAGCATCTACTGCAGTGCTGGATATACACATATAGATTATTTTTATTCAATCTGCTAAATGAATTAAAATTATCCAACAAATTTCCCATACACTCTATACAGCAGAGAGAGAGGAATCTACTGCTGTAGCTATTGTATTCTGACAGCCACAGCTGTTGCCTGTCATAATATCTGAACAGTTGCTGAATCTAATTGGATGCAGCTACTGGTTGGCCAACACATTTCAGTCCAGTGTCTGTTTTTTCAGTCGAAGTATGCCAGGGCCACCCAGGTAGTGAATTTCAGCTGATTCCTTAGAAAGTGGCTACAATTTTCACAGTGTGTACCCAGCTTTGGACCATGGATAACCTCTACTCTTAAGCTTCCAGGGTAGTTCTCTTTAATCCTGCAAGAGTACTGTTTTGTTTCATACCAATATACATTTTTTAAAAACTTTTTTTTAAGATCTTCTGGCTCTAGCTTTAAGTATATATCTGATTAAGACCTAAACCATGCTGTTTTTTTATTTGCACAGCAGCTTGGGTTTAACCCCTTGATGACTGTTGCCTCATTTGTAATTAAGCTGTTTGATTTTGTAGGGGATATGTGTCAAGTAAGATGTGAACATCAAAATCTAACAGATATTTCTCTCTAAAGATTATTGTTCAGCAATGTCTATCTGAGATATATGTTGCAGAAGCATATATTTAAGTAATGTTAAAATGCTATTTACCTCCAATCATTCTCTAGTTAGTGTACAAATCTATTATTGAAAAGTGCTGTAAGGGTTTTAGCAAGTGACTTTAAAAGTGTTCTGCATAATGAGTAAATAACGGTGTATCTCTATGGCTTTGCTCTAGATATATCCAACCTGATCAGTGGACGGCTATTGAGTTAAACTTTGTAGTTTCTGTAAAAACATGTTGATCAATAGAACAGACCTCCTTTCCTGTGGTGTTATGGGAGTCTGGGGGATCTATATCTCACATTATTTACTTCACTGTGGCTACTAGGATCTAAGATTCATCTGGGGAAAATAACACACCATAACCCATCTCTAAAATAGTTATTTTCATTAAAGAGCAGTACTGAGGCATGCATCTGACATTGCAGATCCAGTCCTTCTGTTAATGAACTAATTGCTGCTAGTAATATGTCTCTGGAATATCACTATATTTTTCTCTCCGTGATCCAACTGTGCTATCCTATTGACAAATTACTTCATGTTAATGTATCTACTTGAAAGATTGTATCATTCATTGTAGCCTGAGATTTCATGGTCAAGTAACTATCATAGAAAAGCTATCATTTTTAATTTCAGGCATACAATAAATGTTTTCTCTCTAATGATAATCTGATGATTATTTGTATTGGTATTATAAATCACCAGCATAAAGCAATATTAAGTATTACATTCCATGAGGAGTTATGTCCTTGGCTACATCTCTGCAACTCAAATATTAATGCTATTCAGTAGGTATCATAAGGGCTAACTGTCCTTAACTGTTCTTCTGATTTGATACCAAGGGTATTATTATGGTTATTAATTTTAAAGGCAAAAAACAATCTTAATGATTCCCTATCTGTTATATATAAGTTTGATTACTATATCAGCTGTTGTATCAGAGTTATGGTTTTGTGATACTGACCCTCTATAGGTCTTGCTGAAAATTGTAATTCTTTATTTTCTCCCTCTTCTTAGTTTAAAAACGATTGCAGTCTGGTCACATTGCAACCAATGTTATTCCACTCTGTATTCAAGCAGTGACCTGTGGGTGGAACCCCATACCCAGTGTGTACAGCCCCTAACTTTTGTACAGCAAATCCTTGCTTGCAGTAGTTTTTACTAGTGCTGTGTGCAGGGGTGGACTGACCATTTGGAAACTCGGGCACTGCCTGAGGGCCCGGGGTCAGTAGGGGGCCCCATGAGATGCCCCTGGTACCTTTTTCATAGGATTTTTTGAGTTTGGGCAAGGACACAGGGGCCCCATGATCCCTTATTGCCCGGGGGCCCCATGAGTTGTCAGTCCACCCATGGGGTTGAGCACATTTCATCTATGTCTCCTACAGATTCCTGTCTGTAAATTACCCTGCCCCTGGCTGTGTGTACGAATACCATACCTTGTCTGAGAGTTCAGAAAAAGTAGGCAGAGAACTGAAGTTACACTCTGCAGAGCTCAGAGGGGAGAGCTCTGAGAGCTAATTGGAAGGAAGGGACACCCCCCTCCACACAGCACACAGGAACAGAGCTGAGGCTGTCAATCTGTTGGAGCTCCCTCCCCTGTTACCATTTTTCTCTTGGTGTCAGGAAAACTTGTCAGAAGTGATTCATACTGATTGCAGAGGAAGGAGTAAGCAGACAGGAATTATATTTTGCGCTCTTAATTGAAACAATTGCACACTATAGAGGGATATTCTTTGTTCATATTTCATGTCTGAGGTTTACAACCACTTTAAGTCTTCTTTGTCCACAAACATATGAACTGGCAAAAAAACAGA
This sequence comes from Staurois parvus, assembly GCF_062004578.1. NCBI lineage: Eukaryota > Metazoa > Chordata > Amphibia > Anura > Ranidae > Staurois > Staurois parvus. The sequence goes on from NW_028317951.1 coordinate 10,514,591, forward strand.
GAATCCTTACAGAGAAAAGCAACAGGTTAACTTTAAATCTGCCCCCACTGCATGCTACACTAACCATCTCTTCTTCCCATGACACTCCATTAGATGGTGGGAGATAGGAGCAGAAGCCCTTGCATGCTCTGAGCAGGGGCGGACTGACCATATGGAAACTCGGGCACTGCCCCCTGAGGGCCCGGGGTCAGTAGGGGGCCCCATGAGATGCCCCTGGTACCTTTTCTATAGGCTTTTTTGAGTTTGGGCTAGGACACAGGGGCCCCATGATCCCCTATTGCCCGGGGGGCCCATGAGTTGTCATTCCGCCCCTGGCTCTGAGTCAATATCAGTCTAATCATACAGAGAACTGAAGTTTATTATTATTATACAGGACTTATATAGCGCCAACAGTTTGCGCAGTGCTTTACAATATAAAGGGAGACAGTACAATTACAATACATTTCAGTACAGAAATAATAGGAAGGCCCTGCTCTTGGAGCTTACAATCCCTCCCTACCCCCAAGTGAGAGCACTAGATCAATGATGAAATACCAAAGCTGTGACATGAGAGAAGGAGAGGGAGTCCCATGATCCTATATCTGGACGTACTGGATACTCTTTACTCCTGGCAGAAAATTAGGAAGTAGAAGAACAAAGATACAGTACAATAAGGTAAGTATAACATGTTGCAGGGGACAGCTTTAAAGTGAACCTATTATTTTGCAGTTCATGAGCAAACAGGGGCATTGCTAAGGTTGTGAATGACCTAGGGCAGTGGTCGGCAAGCCGCGGCTCGCGAGCCACATGCGGCTCTTTGCACACTTTAATGCGGCTCTTCTGTGTGCCGGGCGCCCGCTCCCCTCCCTCCTCTCGGGCGGCCGCCCCAAAAGTCAGGACTCTGCAGCTAGCCCAGCAATGGGCAAACTACGGCCCGCATACGGCCCGGCGGACCTTTTAATCCGGCCCGTGGAGCATGGCAAACATTGGCTGTCAGGATGTAGGCGGGGCAGCATGACGAACTCCTCTCCTCTCACAGTCCGCCCTGAAGACCGGAACGGCGCGGGAACACGGCGAGAGGAACGCGCGGAGCAAAGGTAAGTGAATTGACACAATATGGGGAATGAATTACTATAGGGGGGATGAATTACTATATGGGGGATGAATTACTATGGGGGATGAATTACTATATGGGGAAGAATTACTATGGGGGATGAATTACTATATGGGGGATGAATTACTATGGGGGATGAATTACTATATGGGGGATGAATTACTATATGGGGGATGAATTACTATATGGGGGATGAATTACTATGGGGGATGAATTACTATGGGGGATGAATTACTATATGGGGGATAAATTACTATATGGGGGATTAATTACTATGGGGGATGAATTACTATATGGGGGATGAATTACTATATGGGGGATGAATTACTATATGGGGGATGAATTACTATGGGGGATGAATTACTATGGGGGATGAATTACTATATGGGGGATAAATTACTATATGGGGGATTAATTACTATGGGGGATGAATTACTATATGGGGGATGAATTACTATATGGGGGATGAATTACTATGGGGGATGAATTACTATGGGGGATGAATTACTATATGGGGGATGTATTTTCAGTTTTAAAAATGTGGCTCTCAAAATAAATTTCAATCGTGGTTTTGGCGAGATTTGGCTCAGTTGAAAAAAAAGGTTGCCCACCACTGACCTAGGGCATGCCTAAGCACAAGAGGGAAAACACTGGAAAATGAGAGGTGTGACCAGATCATGTTTAACAGTGAGAGTAGCTTAAAGGGGAATCATTAAATACAGTCTACTCACTGTTTTCTCTGCAAACATATGCCACAGTCCTTGTAGCCACAAAATATTCTTTATTTACTTACAAAAAGCAAATTTCATGAGCAAGTGGCTGTATGATCCCGTGAGCTGCTCACACCACTAGTTGCCTTAGGCACTTCACATGGAGTCTCCTATAAATCATTATAGGACTCCCTTCATCATCTATCAGAGCTTTGTGTAACCCTGTGTCGACTCTTGGTTATAAAGCTCTGCCCTGACAGGCGCGGTAGTGCTTTCACTCTATTTAGCTGAATGCCATCTCTGAGCTGTACATGATGTCTTGATATCACACAGATACTTCCACAGTATGCTCATTGATCCTTACAGGTAATTTAATCTATACCTATATGTGCATTATTTTATTGTGATTTTGTTTGTATTTTTAACCAGTTTCTGCCAGTGGTACACATATATGCTTCCCTGTGTGGACACATTACTGTGCTGATAGTGCGCTCCCAGCACAGTAACCAGCAGGTACCAGAAAGCTCTCGATACATACTTGCGATTGTGAGCATTCCGATTATGTGACTGCTGTTACTGCCAATCACAGTGGTCACATGATTGGAATACCCGCCTCCACCTCCCAGTATTTAGAACCTATTGAAGGGCTGAGAGGTGACAGTGGGAAGGGGTTAAAAGATTTACTGTGGTAGGGCTATATACTTTATCTCTGTTTTCTTTTAACAGCTTAATTCACTAACCAGTGATTTTGGAAGAGCAGTTCTTTCCTCCAAGTGAATGTATATGGAGTACTAATCTATTATTATTATTTCAGGTACTTATATAGAGCCGTCAATTTACGCAGCGCTTTTACATATATATTGTACATTCACATCAGTCCCTAACCCTCAAGGGGCGTACAATCTAAGCTACCTAACTTACATTCATATACAGTATACACATACTAGGACCAATTTAGACAGGATCCAATTAACCTACCAGCATGTCTTTGGAGTGTGGAAGGAAACCAGAGTACCTGGAGGAAACCCATGCAGGCACAGGGAGAACATGCAAACCCCAGGCAGGTGGTGCCGTGGTTGGGACTCAAACCAATGACCCTAGTACTGCCAGGCGGAAGTGCTAACCATTTAGCCTCTGTGCTGCCCAATAATCTGATCTGCTTGTTCGTGGAGACATTTGTTTGTGAACATTAGGCATACTATGGAATCTACAGATATGTGCTATTGCAGATACTTGCTCGTTTGCTGTTAGCGTACAAAATGAGTTGGTATGGAATAGGGAACATGGATCACAATGTACAGAATGTGGAATAAAGATCTACGGAAGAGTTTGAAGAATAATATGGTGTGGAATAAGGTATGTATAAGACAGCATTCAGAATGAGATGGTACAGAATTGGGATTGTACAACGTAGCATATAGAATGAGGTTGCATGACATAAGGAATGTACAGGACAGTGGCACGGGGAATGTGTAGTATCATTCAATTTACAGAATTGAAGTGTGGAATAGGGAATTTACAGAATTGTACTAACTGATGGTGGTATTGAAAAGGAGGTGTACAGAATTCTGGCTGTATGGACTAGTAAACGTAGAGCTCAGTACACAGAATGATGGCAGTGTTTAAGAGGGAATGTACAGCACAGTGTATAGAATGATAAACCTTTGCAGTGTGTGTAAACATGCATTAAGTTGCACATTGATATACAGTGCCAGTGCACTGAACTTGATTAAAAATAGCCCATGAACCTTTCATAGAAGTGCTCTAAAATGCATGGTATGTGCATAGTGGTGGTAATTCTGTTTTGTAAGCTGCTTGCCACTTGTCCGATTCTGCATCTGAGGTCTTACAGGTGGTAGCAGTCACTTCTTAGCATGGCTGTGGCAGAGAGGCAAGGGCACAAGAACACTGTGACCACCATTAAGTTACAGTTGCAAACTGTAAGTAATAAAATGATATCAGTTTCATCCCCAGAACTGCAAGAGATGCTTAACATATGCCCCTAGGTTCCTGGCACTAGAATAATTTCTCCACCTCATTATTATTTTCCTTAGTATCCATAAAAACCTTAAAAGCAGACTAATCGATTTCTCTCTGACTAGTCTGGCCAAGGCTGGAGCAAATGTTTCCAACATGCATCTTCGGAAATGTTGAGCCTCTGCTATGGCCAGGTACAAAGCTGGATCATTTTTTTCAGAGGGATGCTCCACATGATGTAAATGATTTTCTGAACCTGGGCACAATGCCTGGTGAGAAGATGGATTACTGTGCACCTCAATTCTCTTACTTATTATTATAAACTATTGAAAGGCCTCTCACAATTATTTTTTGTACAGAACAGTTTTATAAACACATTCAATTATGCTCTCCTAATTAATTAATTTTTTTTAAACGGTAAAAACAATAAATGTGGAAGTATTCATAAGCAAACACATAAGGAATAAGAAATGAATAAGGGAATGATTATATGGAATGCTCATATGAAAATGTTTTTCTTTACATATAAGGGGCAACTTGACTAGCGCTTTCCTCTGAAATAAATTAACACATAAAACAGCACTGTAAGATTGGACCTATGATCACTAACCTATATTGCTTTAGGACCATCTAATCATTAATTTTACATCTAGGATCGTCAGTGAGAAAGTAAAAAGCATATAGAGTAGCTATTATTACACATGTTGTTAAAAATTTTTGTGCATGTTTTTCTGCATTGATGAAAGATAAATTTAAAGTCTGTATTCTCATAAAAAGATGGATCTGCTGTAAGCAGAATTGTGAAATGCCAAGTCTATCCGCTTGTGAGGAGGCTCAGAAGTGAAGTTCTACTCCACGAAGGTGAATCCTGTGACTGGCTCATAATTTTTCAGCTTTAACTATGACTAAGTACTGAGGGATGAAAAAAGCCTGTTTATATACTTATTGACTCGTATAAATAGTATATTTCAGTGTATTCATTATTATAAGTTGGTTTAAAAGTCCATTATAAAAAAAAAACATTGTATGCTGTTATTGTGTATGAATAATACACTTAATGACAGTATTCAGTACATGGATGCCTTGTTTTTATTTTTCTCTAAGTTTACATGGTGGGTAAGTCATCCAGCTAAAGATAGAGTGACAGTTGAAGGGAGAAACGATAACATTGTATGAGGATGCTTTTAAAAAAAAAATAAACCATTTGAGTAGAAGGATATTCTTGTAAATATCATTAATAAAGATTATTCATATTTCCTCCTGAAATGAAGATGATGCTTTCAATGCAAGTTTACAAAAAGAAAAACAAATCTAAGGGACAGGTAAACAGCCAGTCATTAGCTGACATCTTTATTCATTACTTTTAAGCAAGCACCCTTGCCACCTGATGATAGAAAAAGAAACTACAGCATGACTGTGACATTCGTTGGCCCTAAATTTAAACCTGGCTGAATTCAGGAAGACAACGCTTAAACAAAGCTTACTTTTAATCCTTGCAAATGCTAACCTGCTCCTATCCTGATCTATGTTTTCTATTACAACTTGGCATAATCTTTAGTATTTAATCCTGATCTCTCCTTCCTTGCCATGACCCAGATCGTCATCTGATATTCATTTCTATTTTATTGCTTGTGATTCTTATTTGGCTTGCATTGTGGTTATTGTCATTATTTTACTTGTTACTTCACCTAAGCTTCTGCTTAGTTCTTTGACCTGAGCTGTCCTCTGTCTGCCAAAACGTCTGGCTTGTACCTGTCTACTGCTCTCCTGTTTTTGTATGGCAACTGCCTGTTAAACGCCACAGTCAACATTCCTGAGGGCTGCAAATTGGAACCATCTATACAGTTGAATCCCAACCTTCTTTGCACGATCCAGTAATGAATGCCAGGCAATTCTTACACTCTGCACCTTGATGAACATATATATCAAGAACTAGTGATACAGGGAAACTATCATTGCCCTTGACAATATCAGGACAAGGTCACCAGACATTTTCATGCACAAGCTACAACAAGCCACAAAAGACTTAGAGTCATAAGCAGCCATTTGTGTGTGAACATTTGTATTCACAGATGGGTGAGCATGCCCAATTCCATCGTTGACACCATTAAAGGACCACTGTTGCATCAATGAATCTCTGGAAGGTCTCCAGCTATATACCTTGAAATTTAAATAACACAATCTTGTTTATTTCTACCTAGTTGTTTCCTACCTACTACCAGGCCAGCTTGTCCTTCGACCTGCTTTTGCTCTAATTATCCATTTCTGACCTGGTTTCTTTGATCCTATATCTGATCTGCCTACCTATTTCAGACCTGGCTTGCTTTGTTTCTCCTCTTCCTATCTGTAGCTGACCTGGCTTTCCCTTGTACCTGCACTGCTCTGCATACTTGTTGCTGACCCAGCTAATACTGACCATGAGTTACCACAAACTATCTACCTTTCTATTGTTACCTTGGCAGGTTCTCTGCTTCTTGCATCCACAGATTCTGACTCCAGCTTCTCAGAAAAAGAAATTTTAGCTACTATACTGTTCTAGTTATTCCTGCGAGGTGCTTGTTTGATCTTCATCCCACCATTCACAATACCATCTCGCCCATTCTTCTCTATGGTAGCTTGCCAACTGTGGTCGAGAGCAGACAGCAGCCAAAACATCCTTCAGAGCCTCCTCCAGTGGTGCCTAAAGTAGAAACAAAAAAAGGGAGCAGTGCTTCTAACAGTAAACTGATGGCTATAAATTGACCCCACAAATATGGAGCTTGAGGCTTGAACCCTTGGAATATGGCTGCCATACATGTACAACAGGAGTTGGCAAACCGTCAACAGCAATACCAGTTGATTGCGGCCAGGTGACTGTTAGACCACACCCTCGGTTTGCCAATCCGCTGTCCCTACAGCATGAAGCACAGTGGAGTCCTATTAAAGTGTGGGACTACGTCCCATCAGTTGTAGCTGAGCCAGCCATGGAGGGAGCAAATGTATAGTTTCAGCTGAGGTATAAGGGGGAGTTATATCAATTGCACTCTGCCTCATGTCCCTGCTTGTACCATTTGGAGATACGCCAGCAGTGGCTGCAAGACAGAGAAAAACTGTGTGATATACTGAAAGTGGACTCTCCTGCATCTTCTTTGGGTCAGACTGAACTGGGCATGATTACATCTAGAACTCTGGGAACTCTGTGTTACCATTTTGGGGGGCTCAAGGCAGTAAGGGCTCTACACATTTACAGTTGGGGGGGTAATACCCCATAGTTAAGCAGTGTATTTTCCACCTCCCACCATCTGTACCTCCCTTAGCTGCAGTGGCCATGGGTGTATAGCTGTCACAGCAGGAACTATGCACCCTGTCAAGTGAATGAAGTTTCTCTGCACGTGCCCTGCAATCTTGTGCAGTACAGCAACCAAGAGGTTAAAGCAGGTGTTGAGGAAGAGTTGTATTGCCTTCTCACCAACTGATTTAACCCCTTGGACCCTGCAGAAGCATGCAGCTGCAGGGCGCTTGCAACGTGGCCCCATTTACTTGAATAGGCCACTATTGGTAGGCAGTAGCACCCTCTGAAAGTGATGGTAGGTATAATTCCTGCTCCAGCATGTGTACACATTTGGCTGCTGCCTCTGAAGCTAAAGGAGGTAGGGCTGGAGTCCGCAACCTAGCATTCATGATCTACCCATCAGTTGTTGGCTGGTGACAAGTAGATGTGTCCCTTCCTTGCAAGTCCCGAACCTGGGCAGGAGCAGTGGCAGCATTTACTGAAACCGATTCCCTTTCCTCCTGCAGCAGCTGAAAGCTGTCTTCTCTTCCTCTCCCACTGGCATTCAGGGGAATGGTTCCAGCAAATGACACCCATATTGCCCCTCCTGTCCATGTTCCCCTTCCTTCTGCTGCCCAGGCCCCTACTTGTTCTCCTCTGTCCCCCCCCACCTCACAACACTTATGCCCCCTCCCTCCTCTCCTACCGGCTATTCTCCCGCATTGCTCTACTGACTGACACTGTCCAAAGCCCTACCCAAACCAACCTCTGTCTTACTGACACCATCCACTGTCCTTCTGACACGATCCTCTGCCCTACTGACACTGTCCACACACGATCCACTGCCCTACTGACATTGTCCACTGCTCCACTGGCAGACACTGTCCACCATTAAGAAAGGCTAAGTTTATATTTTTACATTGACATTTCTTTTAGTATATTCTTCTACGATTTCTCTACTATTTCGTTAGGCCTTGCTAACAAATTTATTTTTTAAAAAAAGGATGTCGATCTTTGAGCTCTTTCATATTGTTCAGGTAGATTTCCACCTCAAATGTTGCCTACACCTGATATACAGTATGTGCAGTACAGCAAACAAGCTTAGATGATTTCATGGTCTATTTAGTATAGCACAGATCCATTGCAATTCTGCTCTGTGTTTACTAGATGCCAAGCAGGATGCTTGCTCATATTGTATCATATCATATATCATATCATATGTTATAGAGTTGTCAGACACAGTGGGTTGGTATAGGCTGAAGCAATGTATAAACTGTCTTAATGCTTTTATTTTAACATGTTTAATAAAAATAATAATAATAATGTTTTCAACCTAATTCTACCCACTGGTTCTGCCAACTACACAATATCACGATGCTCTAGCACCATGCCTAGCATATGGTGAATGCAGACTAGAATTGCGGAGTAGTAGCGATGGTATGTATAGCTGAACTGAACATATTAGTATGATAGGCAAGTTAAAAGGTGAGCAACACCATTTTTGTAAGGGAAAATGAATACCCATCCATTTATTCTTGGAAGCAATTCTCCATTTTTGTTTTCACTTTGAATATTGCTATTGGTATACTGAGGATCAGCAAAAAAAAAACTGCTTATAGATTTAAGGACACCATTATTGTTAGAACACGATACTTTTTTTCCCCATGACTGAGACCAAAAGCCTCCTCTGTGTTGTGTGATGTGTGTGTATTTGTATCAATTTATATTCTACAGAGGTGTGAAACTTCAGGTGGGACATTCTGCACCTGTGTTCTCTCATTACCTGTCCACCATTTCTGGTGCGTCTGGACCAGAGGTAAAATTAAAAGCTTTTTTGTCATTTCAGACTCTTACCAGGCATGTAATAGACAAGGAAGGACCAACTTTACAGATAAGCAGGTTGTTTTAAATCTAATCCCCTATTTATTAGAGAGGAATGTTCTGTTTATCACATTATTTATCTGATATCTCTGTGTTCTGTAAGTATAATGAGATCATAGTGTTGTAGCACAGACTGATTTAATGTACATCTTTTTTTTATTTATGCTGTCATCACACTTATATTTTAGGGGGAAACTTTGTAGACACTATAACAAAAAGCTGCATGGAGCCCAGAACTCTTAATAATTTCAAGTGCCTGGACACTGGAAATCATTTTTCAAAAAGGGCACATGCTGAGTGAATTTTAGTATATTTAAATTTAACTTTAATATGGATGTTAAGTGATTTAGCAAAAACTTGCTATAGTATCTGACAAGTGCACAGCTTCGTGTCAAAGTTTTTTTGACAAATTTGCTTTGAAGCTGATTTATTTTTCTGTACAGCTTAATTGCATTACTTACTTGTATTTACAAGTATGTCCCTTAATAGGCAAGGTACTGGATTTTGTGCAGGGCTGCCCTCTCCTCTTCTTGATGCTGAATTTTCACTGATTACACTGCTGGTAACCCAATTTGATCAATCATAGGATTCTATCCCCTGTTCACGGACTCTCCCCCATTCATAGATTGTGTTAAAGGAAGTGTAATCATTGAAAAAACAAAGTTTTTCAATGGAGGAGAGAGCAGGATGGGGCGTGTCCTTATCAGTTTATCTTTAGTGCAGCTGAGGCCTGAGACCATATGTTAAGCCCATAACACTATAAGATCAGCAACAGGAAGAGGACAGGGCAGTGCTACAGTGAGGATTTCAATAAAATTCAGCAGCCTACTTATCATGGGACATATTTCATTACAAGTAAGTAATGTAACTAAAGCTGTATAAAAATATGAGAGTTTTTTTTTTCGATAAACTCCAGGTTTAAAGAGCCATATACAATAATAAATACTGCTGTACAATATATTCTGTACATTCTGTAAAGGAGTACACTTGCTGAAAACATGTAATGAGTTAAATATTTAATTATCACAACAACTGTTGACACAGTCCTTGTTTTATTGTTTTATTTAGTTGATATTGACAAGCAGGGACATTTTCAAGGAGATACGCTTATTATTTTCTTGTTGGAATTTTTTTTTCCGTATCACATGAAATAACCTCATCAACAATGTTTTTGCTTTTGATCTGTGTAAGGACATATGCAATTTCACAGTACACAGAGAGAGTTATCTCCATCATAATTACTATCCTTTAAGGTAGACTTTCTACAGACCATTTTATCTTGCTTCATTCATGGGTTTATTATCTGTCAGGCAAGCTGAAGGAAAGTTCAAGCCCCAATGAATCATTGTTCTTTCTGCTTTTCTTTGAAAATGGTTTTTAAAGATAATGTTATATAGTCTAAATGTAATGATATGATATTTCTTTGAATTGTGATTATTCTGTCTGTGTTTTACTTGATTTTCCACAGAGGTGAGTGTTTAAAAGAGAATACAACAAAATGTCAACATACCACTCTATGAACAGTTCATAATTTCCCTTTCAAATTTAATTTTAGTATTTGTCCTTTATCTCTGTGAATATATGTATTTTTATGTTTTCATGCTAATTCCTTACGTAACACAACCTTGCAAACAACAGTGAAGTGCAGTAATCCATAGTCATCAGCTATTAAATTTTATCTTTTTAATGAATATAGCATCTTAAAGGTTAACCTCACACAAACCCGATACTTTAATTTTAGGTGGTTGCTTGGTAAGTTTAGTCATTGAACACTAAAGTGACTGAGAGTCCCTTCTTTCCTTTGGAGAGACAACTGTAACACATGGCAACTATAACAACAGACAGGGTCAGGACAACAACTTATATCTTCATAATTTTGTTTTTCCAGATTCACTAAAAATGTATACACAACTACTTGAGAAGTAAAAGGTAAAAATCTGCCTCTCTTTCTTCCAATATTCCTAAGAGAAATTCCTCCTGATCCTGGGTTTCTTCTGGGTAACCCTCTTCAAGCCAGACTCATTGGCTCCAAACCCTCACATCACTGATTTCACATGCTGGTATTAGTCTGCTGGTGTCAAGCGTCGGTGATAGTGAGCCCTTTTGGATTGCCAAATGTGATTTCAGGTGAATTTGACATCTCCTAACCTCAGATTCAGGTTTGTGGGCATTTTTTGGATTCAACATTTATTCTTTTAATCTTTGTCTATTACAAGTGTTTTTTTCTATATATGAAGAGGGTGGACCTGGTAGCAGTAATGGTTCAATCACTTTTGTGGACGCATGGTTCCACAGTAGGGGGAGGGGTATTGAGCAATAATGAGGTGCCCACTACACACATATATAGGGAGACAAGCTGTTGCCGGCTTCAGCTCTGAAGAAGGGGACATGTCCACAAAACGTGTCAGTGTGACGACACTACCAACCTGCTTCCACGTTGGTTGACCATCAGTTGTTTTGTTTATGCATAATACTTTAGTCATTTGTGAGTATGCATTTGGCTTTTTCTTAATTTCTCTCAATAAATATTGGATAATGCGCTTGTGTGTTCTTTTCCCCAGGGTGTGGAGTCAAATGTCCAGGCTGCTTCTTCACCAGGGTCCCTAATGATGTATGGACTTGTAGCAAGTTCCAACCAGATTGCAGCCCCTAGGTACGCTCAGCTGAGGATGCAGAGACCACTCGATTATGCAGAGTACAAAAGGCAAGAAACAGAATGAATCCAGAAGGCAAGCCGAGATCAAGGCAGGTGGCAAGCAAGCACAGATGGTAGACAAAGCCAGGGTGAGTACATGGGAAATCAGACCAAAAAACATGTAATAGAAGGCCAATGGGAGCTCAGAGAACTGGACAGTTGCTCAGGCAATGTGGGCTGCACTGAGCATGTCTTATATAGAGGAAAAACTAGGAGGCGGTCCAGGAAGTGATGGAAGGCAAAGGAAATATAAACCCACAAAATAGCAGGTAAGGTAAGAATTACACAGGCTGGAAAACTGCAGGCTAAATTGTGACAGTTGGTTCCTTAATAGTAACAAAAGCATAGGTAAAAGCCATTCTATTACAAGATCGATTTTTTATTTAACTTATTTCAATATACCTACAGTTGTGATAAAAATAATAGCAGTCCGACATCACTAACCTGATCAATCACTGTTTTTGGTAGAAATGATATTTCTACATGGCAAATAATTTACTAGCAGGTGTAGTAGAGTAATAGAAATCCAACAGACCCAACAGTCATGACATGCATGCTGCTGATTCTGTGTAATTGAATCACTAATTGAAAGAGACATGTTCAAAATAATAGCAGTGTGGAGTTCTATTAGTGAGGTCATTCATTCTTTGAAAAACAGGTGGCAATTATTGCCCTTATTTAAGGAAGGAAGGCAGCAAATGTTGTACATGCTGGTTACAGTGTATTTCTCTCTGAAATTCTGAGGAAAATGGGTCGTTCCAGACATTGTTCAGAAGAACTGTGTACCTTGATTAAAAAGTTGATTGGAGAGGGGAAAACATATAAAGAAGTGCAGAAAATGATAGGCTGCTCAGCTAAAATGATCGCAAATGCTTTAAAATGGCAACCAAAACCTGAAAGACATGAAAGAAAGTGAAAAACTACCATTCGAATGGATAGAAGAATAGCCAAAATGGCAAGGACTCAGCCAACAATCAGCTCCAGGAAGATCAAAGAAGGTCTAAAGTTACCTGTGAGTACTGTTACAATTAGATGATGCCTATGTGAAGCCAAGCTATCTGCAAAAATCCCCTGCAAAGTTCCACTGTTGAAAAAAAGACGTGCTGAAGAGGTTACAATTTGCCAAAGAGCACATTGACTGGCCTAAAGAGAAATGGCACAACATTTTGTGGACTGATGAAAATAAGATTGTTCTTTTTGGGTCTAGTGGCTGGAGACAGTTTGTCAGACGACCCCCAAACACTGAATTCAAGCCACAGTACACTGTGAAGACAGTGAAGCATGGTTGCACAAGCATCATGATATGGGGATGTTTCTCATACTACGGTGTTGGGCCTATTTATCGCATACCAGGGATCATGGATCAGTTTGAATACATGAGAATGCTTGAAGAGGTCATGCTGCCTTATGCTGAAGAGGAAATGCACGTTTAATGGTGTGTTTGGGGTCGTTGTCTTGTTGGAACACCCATTTCAAGGGAAACATCTTGGTTCCAGACCAACAAGATTGACGTTATGGAGTGGCCAGCCCAATCCCTGGATCTTAATCCAATAGAAAACTTGTGGGGTGACATTAAAAATACAGTTTCTGAGGCAAAACCAAGAAATAGAGAAGAACTGTGGAATGCAGTCCAATCATCCTGGGCTGGAATACCTGTTCACAGGTGCCAGAAGTTGGTTGACTCCATGCAACACAGATATACAGCAGTTCTCAGAAACAGTGGTTATACAACTAAATATTAATTAAGGGATTCAAAGAAAAGCAAAATCTTCAAACATTTTTCAGTTTATATAGTGAATGTTTGAGTTTGTAAAGAAGAATACAAACACTGCTATTTTTTTTGAGCAGTCTAATATTCACTTTTCTTCAATTTGTTTAGAGGAAAAACACAAAATTGATATATTTTTCTTCATGTTTTGATTTGGAATAGAATGTGTAGTGTTCCCAATGCATTTGTGTGTATGGAAATAAAAGCTATTAGAAGGATTTTGAGCTTTATTCACTTTGTTCAACACACTGTTATTATTTTGAACACAACTGTATATTAAAGTTCATGTCTGAGAAAAATTATGACAAAAAATGTACATGTTTTATGCAGTATACCGTATGTAAATACAGAAATAATACCTGTTGAACCTGCCAGGCAACCAGCGTGTACCTAACTACCTATCTGAGCTAACTATTCTGCCTTTGGTACACTGAAACACCAAGAAGTTTTATAACTCATGTCTTAGTTTTCCCTCCTGGACACAGAACTCCCCCTTTTGTTATAGAGAAGAGGAGAAACGTTCTCTAATCCAGCAAAAGAGAATTGGCAAGGGCTGTCAACATTGCTTTGGATTTCAGTGTTGCTAGCTCAAACATGAAGCTAAGACAACACTGGATTACTGGAAAGCAGCAATTTTTCTAAATATGTTTTGTATGCAAACATATTTAGAAAAATAAATGTCTAAAACGTGGGTTCCTTGTCTGTGCCTGCCCTGAGCTGCCTGCAGGCCTTAATGCAAGCCTGCCGTAGACCTGGGTAATTGAAATTAAGCATGTGTTAAAACTGCAAAAGCAGTGGTTACCTTATGCAAAAAGTGCTTATGAAGTGATCAAGAAATCAACAAAGGCATAGGTTAGCCTATCTTATCAATGAAGGACTTAGGAGTTCAGAAAACATGGGAAAAGTTTGACTGTTGTAATTTTAAATCTCCAAAACCATATGGAGAATTTGAGAGTATGATTTAGCATACTCTAGTTATGCAGCAGGCTGGTGTCTTGAAATGGCTGCCTCACATGTGCCCAGTACCATACAGAGAGAAAAGTATTCACAGCAGAATAATAATATACACCTTCCAATTTTCTGAAATGACAAATAGAGGCACCTTTTATCACAAAATAGGTAGAAAAAGGGCACACATATACCACTCTCTAACTGGATTTATCATAAACAAATGCCATTTTTTTTTTCATTTTGAAAATACTGCTTTTTTTCCCTTTTGCATCCTTTTTCCCTTTCTCTTTTATTTTCTCAGTGCTGCTGATCTCCACCAGCCTATTTCAGCCACTTCTCCAGCATTGTCTGCAGATCTTTTTTCTGAACTACAGTAATAGTGAAAGAACCATGTGTGTACAGTGTGTGTTAGCATGGACCCTTCTAGTTTCCAATAGGAGCTCATGTGACAGGATGACAATGCAGAAGCACAATTGGGAGACAGTTGTCACCCCATAACAGGAAGTGATAGAACAAAAACATTTATAGCAGGATCACAAGAAATTATTTTAAGAAAAGATGTAGATTTAAAAGGATTGAGAACAACTATCAACATTATAAAATAATATGTAGAAGCTTACATGTATTTTATTGATTGAGCTTACACATTTTTCATTACATGCAAAATGACTGATTAAAGTGAACCTGTCTGTACAAAGTTGAAACAAAATTAAAGTCAGCCTATAAAGCAAGGTGTTATATACTTACTTTCCTGGATACCCGCATGTCAAAATTCTGGTGTTGATGATCCCGAACCCTTGCAGGTATCCAACATCCTTCTATGTGTCGACTACCTGTTTCTCTCAACACAAAGTGTAGTTTCTACCTTAAGTGTTTATGTCAATACAGGACATTTCATCCAAAAGGAGGAACCACAAAAATGTGGAGGAGGGACAAGGTATTTGACATATGCAGACTTTTTGACTGTATCACTTTAAATATATATACATATTTTTTTAACCAATACTTTTCCTTCATTCCTTTACAAAAAATATAACAAATGCAATAATAATGGTTGGATGATACAATTAGAGTAGTATAACACCTTGGGAGTTAAGCTGTATTTTATATAGACATTATTCACCATACCCAAAAGATTGACAATTCAGGAATAAACAGTTAATAAGAGATTTAGTTCCAAAAGAGGGGCAGTCCTGCCAAATGAGAAACAGTTGGAAGTTTTAAGCAGTATGATATTAGTTAATACTAACGGATTACAAATAAACCTATGCAATACATACAGTGACAAAGAGCTACAACTGTTGCCAGAAAAAGAGAAGTGTGATAATTGTGCGCACAGATATGGACGCGGACAACCATTTTGCTAAGATCCACCATCTTGTACCATACTCTGCAAATATCATTCTCTCTCCCTCCAGCCCCCCTCCCCTTGCAAGGAATGTGGTCTGTGTGTGTGCTGAGTTCAGGAGTGCACAGGGCACAGCTGGATACGCATCATGGTTGTAAACTCAGTTAGCTGGTTCCATGATGTCTATCAGACCCTTGCCTTGGCCTGGTCGTAAAGCTATAAATTAGTCCATCACTGGACATGAAAAGCATTCCAGAATGGCATTAAGACAAACATTCCACTTGAAACCACTTTTTCATACAAATTTATAAATCCCGACAGGAACAAGGTACAATAAAACAAAGCATATATTCAGATAGGTCAGTTTAATATGAGTCACCTGACACATTACACCCCTATGTGGCACCTACATGAGAGTAGAAAGCAATATGTCATTATCTGGAACGGTAAGATATGTCAAATTTGATGTCTGGGCGTTCAGGCTATCATTCTGCACATTAATCTACCAGTGGCTAGGCTGCTACATGTACCTAGTGAAGGTTATTGGCCATGGTATAAACACTCGGGGGATTTGGTCATAGCCTGAGTCCCCGCCTAAACACCCCTCCCCAAATGAGGCGATTGGTTCTCTGCTTTAAGGAGACACCTGCTGGGTTCCTTGAAAAAAGGCTGTCATGCCTGGAGAGGAAGATGAAGAGATTCTCCCTTTTAACATCAGGAACCAACTTCGGGAGAAAAGGTACCCTTTTGTTCAGGACACTTGAACTCTGCTTAAACCAGGACTTCTGCAAGTATCCTACCTTCTTAAACTTCTTTCTTTTATCTCTCTGTTGTGTTATTGTTCTCTCTATTTATATATATAAATATATATATATTACTATACAGTATTTATAAAGCGCCAACAGTTCGCTCAGCGCTGTACATTACAAAGGGAGGCAGAACATGCGACAGTACGAAAACAATACAATGTGATACACGAGGGGTTCGAGGGCCCTGCTTTTTTGAGCTTAAAATCTAGGAGGGAGGGGATAGTGGTACGGGAGGAATAGCTGTGGGGGATGGAATGGTAGGAAGAGCGGAGGAGATCGACAATTAGCAGGGGGTGGGGTAGGCTTCCCTGAAGAGGTGGGTTTTCAGGGTGCGCCTAAATGAGAGGAGAGTAGGTGATAGTCTGATGGATTGGGGTAGGGAGTTACATCCCTACATATATATAAATACATATATTTGTTACATATTTTCTGTAAATATTTTTATTGCACCATTTTGACCTTTTTAGTAATAAATCCTATTTTCTGAAAAGTGTTGAACTGTTTCTAAAGGTATCCGGGCAGACCAGAACCCGGGGGAACCTGGAACTGAAGGGGTTCCCTCCACCTCCGATCCCAGTGGCTCAGATACAGCCTCGCAGGATGGGCATACAGAGACTGACGCTGGAGTACCACAGCATTTCATCTCCCCGCCACAGCATGAGCAGGCCAACACCGGAGTGCCTGTAACCAGCAGAGACTCTCCTCAGATGCAGGAAGCCCTGAAACGCATCATGGAGGCAGATCCTCTGGCATACCTGCAGTTCATGGAAAGCCAGGCTGAGAGAGAGGCGGCGCAGAGGGAAGCTGTTTGTTGGCACCAACTGGAGATGGCTAGGCTTCAGCAGCAGTGACAGGCTCAGAACCTCGGGTCCCGAGAGCACAGGGACACCTCTCTGGCCGTGGGCACAGCAGCCAAGTTTCCAGTGATGGAAAAAGATAGTGACATTGACATGTATTTATTGTCATTTGAAAAAACTTGCCATCAGTACCATCTGCCCCAAGCACAATAGGCTTGGTACCTGACACAAGGGCTACGAGGCAAGGCCCTGGATTCGTTTGTCGAATTGCCAGAGGAGCAGGCAATTATGGTTCTGTGCAACCACCTGAGAGGGGAGGTGTGATAATTGTGCGCACGGATCTTTGTGCAGGGTGCAGCTGAGAGTGGCATTGTTATGCAAGACATTTATTTGGCAAGTACTTATTTACCTAAACATCTTTCTGTTATCTGTTTGCTGTGCTGTTGTGCTCTGTATATTTATATATATATTGGTTACATCTTCTTTCTGTAAATATTTCTACTGCACCCTTTTGACCTTTTAGTAACAAATCTTACTTTCTAAAAGTGTTGAATTGTTTCTATAGTTCCTGAATGTAATTTACGAGTCCCTGCCCTGAAGAACACTACTATGAGTTTTTAACCCTCTGTATAACCGGTCTGTAGAGATAGCGGGATACTGACGGTTAACCAATCATCCTAGTGTATTGCTGAGTTTCCTCTTTCTCTATATAAAAAGGAGGTGGTGGCAGGGTTAATTGCGTAATTAACCTGACCCAGTAACAATCGCTCCCAGGCTGCCGGTACATATATTGTGGTCCAATTAGCTGGAAAATTGTTGTGCAGGGTGCAGCTGGGCGTGGCATTGTTACGCACGTGACAGCTCGGTTTTAGATTGGATAGTCCTTCGATCACAAGTTTGTGAGAAGGGCTGGGGTCTGACGCCGCGCCCGTCACAAGCAGTTTAAACTTGAGGGAGTGTACCTATAACTCACAGGGTCCCATGTTGTTTCTAATGCCCCTTACATCAGTGGCTAGTAAGAGAAATAATTTTTTCCTTGTATTTATGATTAGTGTGAGGAAGAATGCCCTTTTGGTGGTCAGTAGAGGATGCAATCTCTTTTCGTTGTTGATCAGTAGAAGAAAGAACTCTCCCTTTTGTTGGTGGTTAGTAGAAGGTGAATGCTTCTTTATATGTGTGGTTAGAAGTAAGAAGAATTAAATTTTTTGTGGGTAGTCAATAGAAGGAAGACTCTCCCCTTACGGGGGGGGGGTCAGTATGAGTAAGGATACCCACTTATGGCAGTGGCCAATAAAAGGGAAAAATACCTTTTATGTGTTTGGTCAGTAGAAGAAAGAATGCTTCTACATGGTGGCCAGTAGGAGGACAAATTCTTCCTTACGTGGATGGTAAGTGGAAAGAAGAATGCAATTTTACATTGAAGGTCAGTAGAAGAAAGGCTTTTGCCTTACAATGGTGACCTGTAGAAGTAAGAATGCTGCCTTAAGTTGGTCATCAGTAGGAGGAAGAATTCTTCCCTCCATTCATGGTCGGTAGGAATAAGAATGCACTTTTATGTGGATGATCAGTAGAAGTAAACATTCAGTGGTCTGTAGGAGAACAAATCCCTCTTACATTGGTGTTCACATAGAAGAAGAATGCCCCTTACATTATTGGTCAGTAGAAGGAAGAATGCCCACTTTCACCTGCTAACTACTCAATACCCATCAGTACAAGAAATTTAAGACATTTATCAGGATCTGTGTCATAGGCAGAAAGCGAGCACTGACTGTGATAGGATTGCTAAGCAGAGCAAATTAAATACCGGCTCCATGCATTACTTCCTCTGTGGCAGGATTAGCCAAAAGGGACTATATGTAGTGTTTTTTACCAGTGATAGAGCAATGGTGCACTTATATTGAAAGTGAGGAAGCAATGCATGAAGATAGGCCTATATTTCCTCTGATTTACATAGTGATCCTGTACCTGGTGACAGTCATACATGTTAACACACATCTACCTGACCTCCCTCACATATCTTGTTCCAGCAACTGGTTCTTTCTTGCCAGATATCCAGAGTAAGTGTTTGATTTGCTTCTTTCAAAAATCTCTTTTACCTACCTAGAAAGAAGATACACCCAATTCCTACACCACTTGTGAGTTGTGTCACTCAGTAGGTAGCTGTGTGGTGAGTAAAAGCCAGTGGCTGTTTTCCCTGGTCCTTAGTGACCACACTAATGTTCAAGTGAACTGAGAAGACCTGGTAGCCACACAACTGTTGCCTATGGGCTCCCAGGACAGGACAATACAAGACAATTAGCCTACCCATCCTGCTCCCCAACAGGCTTATCTCTAGAATACACCACTAGAGATTTGTATAAATCTTCATCTGTCTACATATCTGGTTTGTTGATTGTTTTGAAATGTGTTTTTTTACTAAGGGTATGCTATTTTCATAATATGCATAGTTTCAGTTGTCAACGGATTATGCCTAAATAAAACATTTCTAAATTATAATAAAGCTGTTAAACACTGCCTAATAAAGCCAAAAGCAGAGATCATCTACCAATTCTCCACTATCACAGTATTACCTGATCTCCAACATGATAGGCACTCTTGTAATCTATACACAATACTACAACATAAAAGAACAATTGTAAAACTAGAAAATCTACAATTTCTGGGGAAATTGCGTGAAGTGTTCTTGCCTCCACCAGTAGTCTACAACTGGAGTGGGCAGAGTAGCTTTTGTCACTCTGCTGGCTGCTCACACACCTGGGTTCCTATGGCAACTCACTCTACAGCAAGGGCAGAGAAGAGCCGTTAAAAACAAACTGCTCCAACTTGCTCACTTCACTGGTGGTTGCCATCTTCAAACGGTTGTAGTTTTAAAACTATGAATCCTACAATGAAGTGAAGAGCTTTATATTGTGTTAATCACAAGACCCAGAGCTACATTTTGATGCATATTATGTCTGTGAAATATTAAAAATGAAGGCACAGTCACAGTTTAGATATTGCCCTTCAAATTTCAGGTGTCTAGAGTGGAGTTTCAATGAATGTCAATGAGCGGCGTGAGTTGCAAACATATGGTCATTTGAATGGCAGCAGGGATAGCTGAACGTTTTGATATAAGATTTGTGTAGGTGGGCTTGAAAATGAGGGAGTGGTGGCAGTTTAGAAATCATGTCCTGATTTTTCATCTCACACTCTAGCTTTTGTCAGCTCCCACTCTAGTTTTGAACATTGCGCCATTCATTTCCTATGGGACCAATTTCACCACAAAAACGGCGATATTTTGTGAACCATTCGGCAAAAACGTTCCACAAAGTAATAGCACACTAATCCGAACAATCCGCACGTTTCAGTATATTACTGTCTATGTAGTGTAAAAACTGTGGGAGGAGTTAGGGTGGTAAATTTGGCTATAATAATAAGAATATATATGTGAGATAACAGTAAGTGGTCTTGTCATGCAAAAAATGTAATTAGGAATTACTAATTTAAGGATACAAAAAATGAAATTAATTTTATATTAGTTTATAGGATTAAGTGGAATGTTTCTTAGAAAGACTAACAGTATATTTTCTCTAAAAAAATACATTGATAAGCGTACTCAATATCAAAATACATATTATTACTTTTGCAGCAGGTATAACGTGGAATATATATATATATATATATATATATATATATATATATTAGTTGTTTTAAAAACCTGTTGCATGTAATGCGCATCAAATATTTATTTCCAATGTTGCTTAAAACGTTATTTATTTCACCACTCATGTTTTGGATTACAGCTTTATTATGACTTATCTACAGTATGTATACAAGAGCTTGGTTTTGTTACTTGTACATTTTCCTTTGGGGCTCAAACACTGTTGGGTTTACTAGTTGAAAACTTCAATTATTTATGGTCATGATTAGAGATTCAGACTTGTGTCAGGATTCCAGATTTATCAAAGTATAAGACATCAAAGACTTACAATGAATCAAACCTGTATCAAGGTCTTCAGTGGGAATCAATAACTTGCATGTATTTATGCTGGGGCTTAACTTTTTTGAAAGCACCATATACAACTACAAAATATCTGTGGAGAATGTTAATATAATGCTATTATTGCATCATAAATATGTAATATAAATATATTAACACAACATCCACATTTCTTAGATTTATATTCCTTACTTTCAAACCTTCTCCAAAAACATATTATTCACAGCATGCCATATCTCTATGATAGTATTATTCAGATAAAAAGAGGATTTAGATTACTTATAGTATGATAGTATTATTCAGATAAAAAGAGGATTTATATTACTTCTTTATGAGTTCTCTTATTTTGTAAACTGTCAAATAAGATATATATATATATATATATATATATATATATATATATATATATATATATATATATTCCTTTTACATAAAACAATTCTTTAAACATTGAAAACAAGGGCACCACTGTATAATCTTATACCATGTATTTATTAAATCTGTTGGTACATGAGATCTCATTTGCTGCCAGACCTGTTAGGTAATAGCTTGTAACACTCTCACTCTTTTGGAGAAAGTCAACAATTACCATGAGGGTCAGAGAAACTGTCAATGGTTACATGGATGGGCACAACCTATGAGGCATCTGGAGTAGCCTGTGTCTATATTATAGCAGTTAGAAGAGAAATGTTCCCTAATGCAGACATAAATTAAGGAAATGTGTTTTGCTGGCAAGAGGACACTGTAGACATACAGTATCTTTAGAAGAAAAGAACACAGTCTGCAAACTGGGCCTGGATTATTAAAGTTATAAGCTTGCTCCAATATAGCAGAACCCCAATAAAAACATTTATTCCAGAGCTGTCCCCTGCAGTACATCTTTTCCACCAATAGGTGGCCTAAGTCTTCCAGATTGAATGAGGGTCAGCATCATTCAACCCTCTTCCTCTGAGTTAAAGCTGTCATAGACCCACCCATAGCCTGTGACATGACAGTGAAGGAAAAGCAGTAAAATAATGAGCTCACCTCTCTCTCTGATTACAGGATCTGTTCTACATTTATATCACGTAAAACAGAAAAATAAAGCACTGCTACTAAATCTAAAATGGTTTAGAATAGTTTACTCAAAAATGGACACATCTTACTTTTGCTGCAGGCTTTGCCCCAATGTGCTTTACCCATAATTGGGTTAATCATGGGGGATATTTGACATTTACAATGCAAAATACCTTCATTAACCTACTAAATTTCAAACATGTAGGGTGTGACAAACGTGACTTTAGACCCTGGCCACCTTCACCAGCTTGTGGCAAATAATTGGTCAAACTTACATTGCGCTTTCACCAGTACAAATGACACTCTCAACCTCGCTCTGCACCCTGACCTGATGTGTTTCACTCCTATTTGGGTTTAGTCATGGGGAATATTTAACTATTAAGATGTGAAATAACTTAATTAACCTATTTAATTTCAGACATGTAGGGTGTGATGAACGGAGTGTCAGTCTCTGGCCACATTGACTAGCTTGTGACAAACGACTGGTCAAACTCACACTTAACTATCACCAATACATGCCAATGACACTCTCAGCCTCAACCTGTACAAAGATTTTCCATTTCCCAGGACCACAATCTAAGTGGCAGCAGACTGAGAGCAACCATCACTGGGTTTGGTTAACTATGTAGTTAACCTGTTACCCCCAAATCACTGCCTATCAGCCAATCAACTACTCACAATAACAATTATAATATACACAATATTCAATACCACCACAGACAGGAAAATTCCAGAGGTTTACAATATAGTAGTGCTCTTTAAAGAGACAGGAATTCTTTAAGTTCATGCCTAATACAATACAGAGAACATTAACAATTTTCAAAATATTGTTTAATTATAAAAAATGTAAAAAGGGTGCAAACAAAATATTTACAGAAAAAGGGTATTACAAAAGAAAAGAGACAATAATGCAACAGAAAACCAAAAAAGATTTAAGAGTGAAAATGCTTAACAAAGTCCTGTTTCTGTGAGTTCAGCAAAGTCCAGTCAATGAGCATAAGATGGATCAGTGTGTCTCCCAGAAAAAACAATTTGCTGATGTTCGTTATTTAATGGTAGAGAAGAGCTTTGGACTGCTGATGCAGTCTCTTTTTCTGGTCGCTGAGGAGGGTGTTGACAGAAATAATCTGTCATCCTATCGGCCACTCCTCAAATTTCTTGAATGGTCAAAGTGTTTAGGACCATGTAGCTACTACTCCCTCAAATACATTTTTCTACATGCAATAATATCTTTGAAAATCTACATGTGACATTCTAGTAACTTGTATAGGTAAAAGTAGGTAAACGAGCGCTAGAAAAAACAAAAAGCAGCTGGCATAAAAGGTATAACCTCCAACCCTCATAGACATAAATAAAAATATAAAAATGCAGCGCTCTAAACAAAACAGTAAAAGATATAAAATATGAATAAAAGCTCAAATATAGATGCATCTACGTAAACGTACATAAACGTGCATAGGCAAAATGACAAAAGCTGGCTTATTAAGCAGCCAGAACGTGCACAGTCCCACCAAAATCAACATAAGTAAATAAATGCGCTGCGGGGCGCCACAGTGAATGTGTTGATTACGCCTAAGTATGACGCAAGTGGTGCGTAGGTGATAACAAATGTCCAATATACAGGTGGGTGAAAATCCGTGCTTCAAGTGAGTGTGGTAATGAGAATTATATTGCACTAACCAGATAATGCAATAAAAAGCGCCTTTGAGTAACTCAGACCACTCCTGGTCATCATCATCCTAGGGTAACCACGGGCATCATCTGGCATACGTCTGCACATGAGCTGATCATCCACTGCTACTCTCTGGATTCCGGGAAAACTCCACTCCAAGCATGTGTGTACCCAATAAAAGTACTTTAGAAATCCACCTTATTAGCTCAAAATAAATGAGCCAGGAAGAGAAAGTGCTGATATAGTGCAGTAAGTTTATTAATCAATGGTAAACAAGTATTCTGACAGAAAGCACTCACATCTGGTATATAGGTAACTTGTATAATTTTTGTTACCTAGGTTTGTGAATACACCTCCATCCCTGTAGGAGTATTTACATGTACACAGCTAAATCTGAGGGTCTTACACAAAAGGGGTAGTTCCATCTGCAATATACATTTATTGACAGAGTTACAGAATATATACAAATTACAGGCTAAGCAGTATTTACAACACAATGTACAGTTTAAGTCCCTTGACTTCTATATGGTATTTACAAATTACCCACAAAACCATATTTACAACACAATGTACAATACAAGTATGAAGTTAGTTTACATCTTAGCTTCAGGCCTGGTCATGCTGCCTGCTGTATGTCCCAACACAAAGAGAGACCCACAGCTTGGTGACAAAACATTATATTCCTCCCTCCTTTCTGTACTCTGGCTAATATAATGCTTCCTAATTGATCACTGTACCTAGCAAATGTATATTGGGCACAGCCTGATTGGCAGATTCAAAGAAGGCTGCTGTTTACAACTCATGTGAGATGTGCTAAAAGACAACAAAAGACCAGAACTTATATTGTGGAAAACTATATACATTTATACCAGTATGAAAGCTAGGAATAGTTTGATGCTGGGAAACACTCAATGGTTTAAATACTTTATATTTCCATCTAACTAAAATTTACTTGTAATTATAACGTTATTTACATCTGTTAATGAAGATTTCACATAAACTCATTATCTAACATATTGAAGATTTGGAATAACCTTCTAAATGAATCCAGATATGGTGGGTATTAGATCCTTATTTCGCCTAGATTTAATATGTCTAAACCTCCTCTGGTACCTTCTAATATAATGGTGCTTGGGCTTGATGCCAATTAATTGATATAGGTAAATGTGCCCTTATTCTTGCTCTACTGTGATCATCTCAGGAGTTATGAAATACACTTAAATAGGGATAGCCAGCCAGGAATGTGTATTCTGCTAAACTATTTTGGCTAAACTATTTACAACATCTAATAAGCCTGATACTATTAGCCAGGGCACATTTCTGCTTAAGGTTCTAATTACTTAAGGATGGAAACTAGAATATTTGATGATTGCCATTAACTCCAGAAGACTAGAATGTGTATTGTTTAGATTTAGTTAATGGGGCTTATGATGGCTAAATATAAGGGTTATCTGTTTGCCATGCTTTCTTTGATGTTCATTAATATGGGTAGCAGGTTCTGCTGTGTTCGATCACTGTACTGTTAAGGATGTTTTGGAATGCAGCTAGAAGGATTTTATTATGGGATGCACTCCTGGGATTATAACCAGGGATGGAAAGAGAATCACTGTCATGTCAGCAATGTCACTGCTAGCCTATGAATTCTGAACAACATGGCTGCCCTACATTCCACCGAAACCGCCTTACTCAAACTCTCCAACGACCTTTAACCGCCAAGGCTTATGGCCAATACTCAGTGCTCCTACTCCTTGACCTCTCCGCAGCCTTCGACACAGTCGACCACCCCCTCCTCAAAAAACTACTCTCCCTCGGCCTCTGAGACTCTGCTCTCTCCTGGCTCTCATCCTACCTGTCACAACGCTCTTTCAGCATTACCTATAATGCTACCACCTCCCCCTCACTCCCCCTCTCTGTTGGGGTCCCTCAAGGCTCCATCCTTGGGCCCCTTCTCTTCTCCATCTACACCTCCTCCCTTGGCCAACTCGTACACTCTCATGGCTTCAACTATCACCTCTATGCTGACGACACACAAATCTATATCTCAACCCGTCGCCTCACCCCCTCAGTCTCCGCCCGAATCACAAACCTACTGAACGACCTTTCAGACTGGATGTCGCTCCACTTCCTTAAACTGAACCTCTCCAAAACCGAGCTCCTAGTCTTTCCCCCAGCCCGCACACCACCCCCCATTGACTTCTCCATCACGTCCAACAATGCCACTATCAGGCCCGCCCCGCAGGCCAGAGTACTTGGTGTCATTCTGGACTCCAACCTATCCTTCCAGCCCCAAGTCCAATCATTAACAAACTCATGCAGACTCCACCTTCGCAACATCGCCAAAATACTCCCGTTCCTAACCCCAGAAACCACTAAACAGCTCATCCACTCCCTCATCATATCACGACTCGATTACTGCAACTCCTTCCTCACTGGCCTGCCTTGCCACAGGCTATGCCCGCTTCATTGGATCCTGAATACGGCAGCCAGACTCATTAACCTTATCAACCGCTCCGTTTCTGCCACCCCCCTCTTCCAATCCCTCCACTGGCTTCCGATTGCAAAACGGATCAAATTCAAAATCCTAACACTTTAATTTCAGTTACTTACACTACTTACAGTTAAAAAAAATATACATTTAATGATGTAGTAATGAATAAAGAACTATTTTAATTGGCATCTTTTGTATTTTAATTTTATTTGTAAAAGCAATTAAAGTTAAACCATTGAAACTGATATACATGTTATAGTAGTAATAACAATATAACACAATAAAGTAAAGCGAAAAATCCAAAGCTTGATCTAAGGCTGAATTCAACCTGAATGGGCAGCAGCAGAGGTTAAACCGCAGCAGACTACCTAACTGGCAGCTCTACATCCTGACTGTGGTGGGGGTAATTTGGTGTGTGATTCAGTACATTACACAGCTCCCCCCTTTTTTTTTTTTTAAATGTATTTGAAGTGCACAAAAGTGACACTTCATTCATTCCACTATACATCATCTCTAGCAGCTGTGCTGCTGTACAGTGACATACGATCCTCTAACGTGTGCTGTAATAAAATGCAGCATGTCTGCATTCCATTGCAGCTCTGGACTACTTGTGATGTGAATAGGACATACATAAAACAACTGTTTTCTGCTAGTGCTAGTGGTAACCAGTGTTTGCCAGTGCACTAAAAAGCCAGTCACCACACATAGTGCTAATTAGCCCTAATAGTTAAAATTATATTAAACATTAGGGATATCTTAATTTTACTGTTGATGGTATATTAGATTAGTCAGAAACATTACAAAATATCTAAAACATATAAACTCCAACTAAAAGAAGACAGACACATTTCTTCAAGTTTGGGCCCCAGGGACTAAATGCTTTATGGTTCCCACCTTCTTTCTAATATACAAGGTATACATACACACAATAGAAACGTGCCCCAAACTTTCTGAATGTTTTACAGCTTTGACTAATCATGTCATCTATCTGTTAAACCTTCACTCTAAAGTCTCCGACCTACATTATATGTGTCAGGGAACAAGAAGATCGCCGCAGCGCATGAATCTGCACATGCGCGGGATCCCGACAAGGCATACAGGCAGGCGGGCACTAGGACCCAGGCTCGCCTGTCACCAATGACGGAATGGGCAGGCACTAGGACCCAGGCGCGCCTCTCGGCACTGGGCAGGCTATTTAAAGAGCACCTTGGTGCTCATTCAGTGCTGACTGGTCTTCAGCTTCCCCCAGTGTCCTGCTTGTTTCCTGTGCGATTCCTTTGGTGCTGACCCAGCTTGTTCCTGACCCGACTCTGACTACTCTCCTGCTCCTGGTTCCTGACTTCGGCTCTGCTCCTGACCTTGGCTTCTCCTACTGATTCTGTACCTCGCTGCCCGACTGTTGATGACCTTGGCTTCCTTTGACCCTGCTCCTGTTATGTGTCCTGGCTACCTACTTGCTTGCAGGCATTACCCAGAACCTGCTCTGTCTGCTACTACAGTATTCTAATCAGAGGATACTCTGCCTTTCCAGGCCATCATCTGCAAGAGCCGCAAGCAACAACACTGGTGCTCTTGTTCTCTGGTCCCTAGACTCCCTCTGTTCCAACCTTAGCGGGGTCAGGGCTAGTGACACAAGTGAGACCGACCTCGTCAATTCAGTCTCCTATCAGGTATGTGACAATATATTTCTCTTCTCCACCTGAGCCTAGAGGCTGTGAGCTTATGTGCTGCTCACCTCTTAATGTATTTTGAGAAAACTCTAGCACTAAACCTGGAGTAGTAAATCAGCTATCCTTTTTCAGTAGTGTTAATGTGTAACTATAGTCAAAACTTTTTTTTTCGTTTTTTAGATAGAGTGGAGAGGTACTAGAACATCTATCAGTTTTTTATGTCTGTCCTTCCTTTAGGGAGATTCATCCTCTCTATTTGGCTTGACATCAGAACACTAATATTCCAATGGGGACACTAGTTCCGGTAACCCTGGTGACACACTGGGAAAACCTTTTCCCTTGGGGTGAGTCACCACGATATTCATGCTGGTGACCATTGTCAGAAAATTTAGGGGAAACACAAGATTTTCTAGTTGTTCCTAAAATAAAAAGGTAAGGGAAACCATTTGATGGGGATATTTGTTCTTAGGACAACTATCTAAGAGAGGCATTCTCCTCACGTCCACTAATTTCCTGGTGTGTCTCTGGGACAAGATGTAAAATGATTTCCCAAATCCTTTCACAGCAGGAAAAGACAGCAAGAAAAAAAAACTGCTAGAGATTTGAATCCATCCCTAATGCCCAGGGATCATAATACTTCAAAAGAGGTGTGACACTCCAACTATAATATTAGTAGTTTGTTTAAATTTTAAATAGAAACAGAACAGGGGTATTGGTAATTTATGACTGGTACATATTTTTTATATTTCCTACTGCCATTGTTGTTGGATGAATGGCTAAATTGGAATAATCTGTCTTGTGCCCATAGTGATGTTGTGGCTATGAAAAGGCTATCAGGTATTGCAGGATTATGTAAGATACAGCAACTGTAAAGTGCACAAAGGAGCATAGCAGGGGTATATTTTGTTTATTGTATTATTAGGGGGGCATGTTAGGTGAACAGAGGTGAATTTGGAAGATCCAGTGTTGTTCATTTTCTATCCAGAGAATATGGGCTTGCCAGGTGGAACAAGATGGTAGGTGTTCTAGGTGAGTATCATAGACGTATTAGCTAGATCAGAAAATCTCAGTTCCACCTTCCATTTTTGAGTCAAGAACACTATACTAGCTATTCTATGAGATTTAAATTTTCAGATTAAATAGTTTTGGGTTATTTGTATGGAGATGGGGTTTATGGGGTGTAAAATGCTCCCCAGGATAAAAAACAATTAGGTGCTTGCTGTTCAGTGAACTGGATGAACTAAATGGAGTGTTCATCAGCCCACCAAAATGAACATTTGGCTGCAATCCAAACTAATTAATTTCATGCCTTCATTTTTTTGGTGAACTTCCTGTTCCATGAGCTGAAAGTGTCTTTGGTTGCTTTAACGCAAATGGTCACTCACATCTTAGCAACAAATCATGCTATGGGGATCATTGCACCATAACAACAAATGATGCTGTGCAAAAAATGATGTGCGGTTCCCCTAAGATCAATACCAGCCCTTTATCCTATATAGATAAAGTGAACAGAGGTGCCTTGCCCTGATGTTGACGATGATGAGGGCCTCATTCCCACATGCTTGACTTGGTGGAGATGGGGGTCACAATAAGTGTATATTCATTAGTTTGTGCAAAAGTTATATTGTCTACAAACTATGGGGCATATACTGGAATTTTTTAATTTTTTTAACCTGTGACACTAATAGAGTGAGCAGTGCTAAAACTATGCACTGATCATTGTACTAATGACACTGGTTGAGAAGGGGTTAACATCTATGGAAACCAAAGGGTTAAATGTGTGCCTAGCTATGTGCTTGGTGTACACTAGGTGGTGTTGTTACTAGAGGAAGTGAAAGATTGTGTTCCCAGCTTTGCAGGGACACAAAATCTTTCACTTCCCCACCTGTCAGAACAGAGCTCTGCCTTTTTAACATAGGAAGAGCTCTGTCCTTTTCTCCTGCCAGACGATCGGCGGGTGCTGGAGAACATCCATTCATCGGAACTCACAGATCGGCTTCTGCTGTGAGTGTTTACAGCAGAACTGAGCCACTGCTGACAAGCTCCCCCTATGGCAGAAGTGAAAAATCATATATATATATATATATATATATATATATATATATATATATATATACGTATATATGTGTGATAGTTTTCTCCCTATGCTAGAATCACCACTTAGATATTTGTAAATTGCAATAGTATCTCCTTTTATGCATTTCTTCTCCACAGAGAATATGTTTAATTCAGTTTAAATCAGTTTAATTTGGTTTTGAAAAAAAGTAAAGTTATGCTTTGGTGTTCTAAAAATTCACACACAATATATTTATTAGGAGATGCTTCTCTTGGAGAAACAGTGAATGAGATAGATTGTTAAAGATCACAAAAGACTTAGCAATAAATGAAATGACAAGCTGCAGCTAACAAATCTAGCAGAATACTCTCATGCATTAAAAAAGGCATATACTGTATTTGAAAGATAACTCAATAACTCTTCTCCTTTACAAAACAGTGAATTGGCCTCCTCTAAATATACCATTCAATTATGGTCAGCAATCTACAAAAAGAATGTCTATGAACTAGAATGATTTTATGGAAGGAGGGTGGAGGACCTCAGCTATGAGGAATAATTAATAAGATTACATTTACTTACTCTAAAAAAGAGGTGATTACAGTATGAGGGAATATGTAAAATGTAAAGTGATTATTGTAAAGTGATCATAGCAACTGCAATAAACTGTTTATGTTAAGGTTCCTGGCCAAAATTTGAGATTGGACAAAAGGAGGTTTAAACTTGAACTGTTTAAGTGGTTCTTTACTATTAGAGCAGTGAACATATGGATCTACCTTTTTCAGGTAGTGATTTTAGCTCAGTGTTGAACAGTTAAAAAAAAACTTTTAGATGTCTTCCTCAGTGAACATAATATACAGGGGTATACAGTAGTGATTCATGATGACTCAAACTCACAAAACTGCATGCATATACATTATGGCCTAATTCTAGTGTCAAACAAAGTACAGTGTTAATTTACGTTTATTCCCACAAGATAGATATAGCACAATTACAAAGGAGCCACCCACTTACCAAGCACATTTAGTTTAAAAATGTTCCACCAAACACACCCCCAAGTTTTCCTAGCCTCTTCTTCAACCAAGCAAAGAGGAGGCTTAGAGCAAGAACATTGACTTCCTCTGTTTCAAACAAATTTCTGACCAGAAGGGCATGATGCCTCTATCCTCTGAAGATGCTGTTTACAGTGAAACATGATAGGGTGTGCCCGGACATGTGACCATATCACCTACATTGGCAAGAATCTGGCAGTGCTCATCTTTTGCAATATTTTTCTTATTGTAAGTACATTACCACATTAAAAGCCCTTTGTTTTAACATACATCACTATGGTGGTCCCTTCTTGCTTTTAACTCCTCTGTGCTGAGCACGTGAGCACGCTTACACAGGCCCGTACCTAGATGGAGTGACGTGTCTAAATATTTTGTGCTGGGGACAGGAGGGTGCTTTATGATCTCTATGTGAGATCAGTGTCTCTGGTAAGGAGTTTACTTTACATGAGGGTGGTATGATTTCCTGGCACCCTCTATTCCTGCAGCACTGGATGCTCTCTGTCTCACACTGTGAAGTGTGTCTCCTTTTTGGGGGGATTTCCAACTTGATTTTGGACTGTTTAAAACCCTTTGAGGACCGTAAGATTTTGGAACGCGAAAAGAATCAATTTTTTTGTTTTTAAAGTTTGTACACTTCAGTTGCTGTAACTAAGCCATTTCATGAAATAATTGTCAAAAAGCTAGATCCATTTGTTGTTTGTTGATAAGAACTAATATTTTGACTCAAACCAAAAAAAAAAAAAGAGTTTTAAGATCTTAATCAGATGATACACGCAATTAAAAACATGGGACAAATACGTCCCTTGGTCCTCAAAGGGTTAACAGGATATTTATCCATCTGTATGGACATTTTGCACATTTGTTTATCTTTATTATCTTTGTTTACAATACTGAATAACATATTTTTTGTGCATGTTCATTTATAATTGTCCATATGTACATTTGTCCATCTGTACGTATATACACTTCTTTATATTTATTTCTATTTTGAGAGTGGAGTACTGGGTTATATCAGATACATTTTAAAGTTTGAGTGTTTTTGACATATTTAAGTTTCTAGCTTATCATTGTCCATACACACATTTGTCCATCTGTATGGATATACACTCTTCTATATTTATTTTGATAGTACAATATGGTGTTATATTACACATGTTTCAATGTTTGAATACTTTTTAGGTATACGGCTCAATTTTGTTTGCGGTTATTGCATGTATTGAGTTCACTCTATCATAATTGCCTTATAAGTTAATAATATGGTATTAGTGATATAGTTATATTGTATGCACACTTGCACTTTGGAGTTTTTAGAAGAAAGCACACCCACTTTTCTTGAAGTAGTTGTTTTATATCTAGTATCTAGATTGTGTAGTGGATATAGTGGATCCTGTTTTTGCTGATGCGAGGAAATTATTTTGTTTGCATGAAAACTTATGCCTAACAGAGACTGAGGAAGGAGTCAATTCAATGGATAAAGCAAAAAAAAAAAAATGATAAGCCAAGCAATAAACCAAGAACCATGCTGGTCAAATGCTTATGGTGCATGGAACCTAAATTCCAACCTATTTTCCTAAGAACAAGCCAACACATTTTAAGCATTCCAATTAAGATGCTAACAGAATACAAACTCCAGCTATTACATCTGTATGACTGTACTCCTATATACTATACACAACAATAGCAGATTCATTTTTTCAAAATCTCCACCTCCCACCTAATTCTAATACGCACATCACTGCCCTGGATACAGACAACAATCAAATCACTTAAAACAGGCATATATTGAAACCAGGGAAGATTCACTCCACTATTCTAAGAGAGGGCTCTCATACCTCATTTCACAACCACATTGAACTCTCTTAAGCATGGAAACACTTTTTCCGGAGAAACATTCAAAACCAATAAAGACATGCATCCCAAATCCTCCACAGACATTCATCAATAGTTATATCACAAGCTGAGCTGCTCAACACAGATGTAAAAAAATCTTGTGAATTTTTCTGGCAACAAGAACTCTGTCCCAGACCAGCTTATTCATAAGAACAAGGTAGCCACGGGTTAAAATTTGTCCAGTTTTTCCATAAGAACTGTGAATTCACTTTCATCTCTATACAAGGAAAGTGCTGTAACTAATCCATCTCGCTCACATTTACTATTTGCTATGTACTGCTATCTCCCAGCATATCAAAAGCATTCAATTATTATTGTAATACAGGATTTATATAGCGCCAATAGTTTACGCAGTGCTTTACAATATAAGGGCAGACTGTACAATTACAGTACAATTTAATACAGTAGGAATCGGAGGGTCCTGATCATTAGGGCTTACAATCTAGGAGGGAGGGTCAAGAGATACAAAAGATAATAACTGTGGAGAATGGGCTGATGGAGGAAATAAATGTACAATTGTTAGGTGAAGGCAGGATAAGCCTCTCTGAAGAGATGAGTTTTCAGGGCATGTATATATAATCATTCTACGGAACCAATTTTCTTTCATGAATTTCAGCTCTTTATGCTCATCCATAAGCGATCATAAAACATATGGGCTTAAAGTCAGGACCCTTGCTCATACTTCTTGGTGTACTCCAAGTTTGCCCATTTTCTCCCATACTATATAAGTGTAATATCATGTTTGTCAATTACATCACATTAAACATCTTGCCCCCCCTCCACACCTCTTTACCTGACATAGTAAATACCCTTATGGCTTTTGTGGACATCTAAGGTTTACTCAGCCACAAAACAAACGCCAAAACAATGAATGTCACCCTAAAACCAAAAATACTCAACCAATCTCTAAAATAACCATAATTTCACATGGACCTGTGAGATGCCCTTCCTAGGAATTCACCTCACCCCAAATTATGAATACCTATATAAAGGTAAATTTTCCCTCTATTTTCAGAGAACTATCTAGTCCCCTTTCTGTTTTGCAGTTCCTTCTCATTTCCTGGTTTGACAGGATCTGTCAGGAATGGACTGGCCAGCAATGGTGGGACTCACCTGCCTTATGGGCTGCAGTACCAGGGCTGGCCAGCGGGTGCTCCCAGCAATCAGAGACTCAACCTTGCAGCCAGCCAAACACCTGAAACTGCTTATACTGGTGTATTTAAGGGATGGCCAGACCTGCAGACTCTGCCTTGGTGTGTGTTTTTCCTGGGCCCTGTATCCTGTTCCTGCATCCTGTTCCTGTTCCTGTCTTGTTGCTGACCCTGCCTGATCTGGACCTCTGCTGACTTCTCCTGCTCTGACCCCGGCTCGTTCCTGACCATCCCTCTGCCTGACCCTCTGTACCACGCTGCCCGCTACCTGCTGAACCTGGCTTGTGACCCCGACCATTCTCCGCTTGCTCCCCCTGTACCTACCTGCCCGATTGATATTGACCCGGCCTGCCTGACGACGCTTGCATTGTATGTACGGTTATCTGTGGGTGGTTGGTTTGGTTTGTTTGCACTGTGTTATGTTCTAGCATTGCACTGCGTTTATGTTTGTATGGTTAGTGTTAATAATTTATATTGTTTATAACATATCTGAAGTCTGCGTTTCCCTGCGTCAGTCACACACCTCTGGTCATACCCGGGAGCCCTGACAGGATCCATGCAGTCAAACTGACATATCTGCCCTACTATACTACACTACTATTACTATACTACTTTGGGGTTCTCCAAATCCTATACCCAGTAATATTTTAGGAAATTGAACAGAATAAGCTCCTAAAATTCATAGAATTCAGCAAGATCCAATACATTTGCAAATCAAGTGTCCTCGGTATCCCTTACCTCAGCAAGGTCATGGTAGCCCAAATAATATCACTGATTTCCTTATGCATGACAGTAGGACTATTTTTGTGGAAATATCTAGATTTTGGTACATGCACTGACCCTATTTATAATTGCATTTTTCTACCCCACCAGTGATAGACCCCCTTTCACAGATATGACCTTGATAAACTCTCTCCAGCAATGGTATAATATAAATTCCTCATTAGTCTGCAAACAAAGGGGCAGGGTGGTGGCCACATCATTGACTTAATGTGGCCATGGCCATATAACAAATATGGCCGGGTTCAAATTTGGTGAGTGATGTCACCATATCCCCACCCCATTATGTATTAACCTAATGGTGGCTCTGTAGAACTGTAATTAACATGGGAGTATGGCATGAGTGGGCAGATCAACTGTTTTTTTCTTTTCATAATCAGCAGCTGATGACCAGTGAGTGACATTCATTACAATAACTGTAATTAATGATCTAATGATACTAGTATACTTGTGTAAAATGACTAGGGAATATATTACATTATTATTATATGAACTAAGGTGTTTTGCTACACAAAATCAACAATGCTCTACAGTTCAATGAAAAGTGATTTCTTGAATGTTTAGAATAAAGTATAACTAAGATGCAGCAATACCCTGGAAATGCCACTGGAGTGCTTGGGTCCTCCTGTACTGCTCCAGTTATAACCCACTATAAATCTGGATCAGAGTAACACTGACACACTGGGAATTGTTGAACTAGTCTTTTTTAACATGGAAAGCCCTGTACAGGAAAAAGGGGTTAAGCAAACAAGAACAATTCTAATGTCACAGAAAGAGTTAGCACTGTCTCAACTGCTGGCACATGTCAAACATTAATACAATAAAAAAGAATCATGTTAAAAGCAGTCTTTGGAGTCAGAGTCCTTGATTAGCCAGTGAGGAATATGGATTACTCAGCCCTGAAAACATTTGAGTTCTTACCTCTCAATGGAGTGCTTACTTTCCAAATGGGAGTACTGTAGTCCACAGAGCAAAGAAACAATCTTTACAGTCCCCTCTGGCAGAATGTCCCTCGCAATAAAGCTTTAACAAACAGAAACCACACAATGGTGGCACATAGGTTTCTCACCACACTGGTGAGAGCAGCTCTGTTCACTGTGCATGTGATCTAAGCTATCCGATGACAGCTCAGATCACAGTAATGCATTGATGCACTTGCCAACCATGTGTTTTTTCTGAAGTGCACCGGAATACAGTACACGATCACAACTTAATTATAAGTTCTAAAATATATGGTGGTAATGAATCAATATCATATCATACCTATAGTTAAGAACAGTTTTGTCACAAATATGGCATTGGTAAATCTGGCCCTTCAAAATGTTTGGGAAAGTTAATCTACCCCCTTGTCTAAAATGCTGAATAGCACTGAGGTTTAATATTGAGAAAAGTACATTTTTAGGTTTTGACATTTCCATCCTTATCAGCTTATAATAGTGCGTTAAGTGCACTATCAGTTGTGAGCTCAAGGTTTGG
Source organism: Staurois parvus (assembly GCF_062004578.1). Lineage (NCBI taxonomy): Eukaryota > Metazoa > Chordata > Amphibia > Anura > Ranidae > Staurois > Staurois parvus. Next base: position 10,551,137 of record NW_028317951.1, read on the forward strand.
TCTGAACATAGGTTCACACCAACTCATTTGCTCATTTAGCCGAAGCTGACCACCTTATAGCATATCAGTATCTCTACCACTACTCTATTTAACAGCTTACTTTCTGTCAATGGTTGTGGAGAGCTGAGTCCAATAAGGCCCCTATCCAGGGGCGGACTGACCATTTGGAAACTCAGGCACTGCCCGAGGGCCCGGGGTCAGTAGGGGGCCCCATGAGATGCCCCTGGTACCTTTTTCATAGCCTTTTTGTGAGTTTGGGCAAGGACACAGGGGCCTCATGATCCCCTATGGCCCGGGGGCCCCATGAGTTTTCAGTCCGCCCCTGCCCCTATCTGCATCCACAACTACTGGGTCAGGTGATGGGAAAGAGGCCCTTGCTCTCATCAACAAAGGACAAGGTGCTTTGCCACAGGGATCCCCCCTAGCTTGGTAACCCGCTCATGTCAATTGCAATAGCCTGATATATGTTCAGTAGGGCTACATGCTCAGAGAAAGGCCTAGTATTTTTTTTGGAGGGGGGAGGCGGCTTATGTTTTTACTTTTCTTCTTTTGTTTTACATAGGGCTCCTCTTAAAATTCATACCAGCCCTGAAGAGGTACCCCATTTTGTTTTTGCACAGGGTCCCCCTTGACATCTATATCAGACCCTCATTTAGCATAAGGACATGGTATAGATGAAAGGAATTGACAGCCTCTTTGAACGGGAGTAAGCACCCAGGAACCGTAATTTGCCAGCAATTTAAACAATTTAGTTTTCTTTTCTAATTGTCAGTTTTTCTGCAATAGGTTGTAACACAGTACAGATGCGCCACTTGACAAGCAGCTTAAGGGCATGTTATGGATTTATTCTTTTTAATGTTGAGCTTTAAAGCAGTAATAAACCGTAAACCAAAAATGTAATGTGTTGCAGCTTACCAGTCCTTAGATGTGGTGACTGCATTAGTGTTCTTATTTTAGTTTATTTTTCCCTCTGTTTCACCTGGTGATCTGGCCAGTAACACACCTCCTGTATTGGAGTGACCCCCCCCCCCGCCGATGAATGAGCATAGTGGGCATAGAAGACAGCAGCATTGTCAGTCTGGGGAGAGGGGCGTTTTAAATGTACTAGCAGATTTAAACACTCTAACAAATTGAAGCCAAACTCCAACTCCCACTTTATAGTTACAGGGTTAGTCTGGTTGAAAAAATATACAAGTCCATCTAGTTCATCCAATAAAAAGGAAGACAAAATATACAGTCCTATATACACAATCCTATATCCACAGTTGATCCAGAGGAAGGCAAAAAACCCCTCATCAAAGCAGATCCAATTTGCTCCAGCAGGGGAACAATTTCTTCCTGATCACCCAAGAGGAAAACAGATCAACTTTACCTATAAATGTTAGTATTCAGTTATAATATGTGCATTTAGGATAGAATCCAAGCCTTCTTTTAAGTTAGCTACTGAACTGGCCAAAATCCACTCTTGAGGGAGTCTATTCCACATTTTCACAGCTCTTACTGTGAAAAAGCCTTTCCATATTTGGAGATTAAATACTTTTCTTCCAGACATAAAGAGTGCCCCCTTGTCCTCTGTGATGACCTTACAGTGAATACCTTTACACCAACTTTATTACATGGACTACCTATGCAGTTATACATGTTTTTCATATCCCCCTTAATCTCCTCTCCAATTCATTTCCTCTACTCTTTTCTCGTAGCTGAGCTCCTCCATGCCTCTTATCAGTTTGGTTTGCCCTTATCTGCACTTTCTTCAGTTCCCTCACATCCTTTTTGTGAGTTGGTGCCCAAAACTGAACTACATATTCCAGATGAGGTCTTACTAATTGTTTGTACAGGGACAAAATTATCTTTCTTTCTCTGAAGTCTATACCTCTTTTAATACAAAAAAGGATTTTGCTCGCTTTGGAAACTGCAGCTTGGCATTGCATGCCATTATTAAGCTTATGATCTTCTACCAGAACACCCAGATCTTTTTCCACCATTTATAATCAGTTACAGCAGCAGGATAAAAGTTTTCCATGAATAAATAAAAGCTGATCATTGGAAGCACCCGTCAGTATTGAATGGTTTGTCTCATCCCTTTAAACTGATACATCTGGAGAAGAGATTGTTCTTTTGAAAACCAGACTTATTGGCTCGATCACCAGATGAAAATAAAAGAAAGAACGCCTAAAAAAGAAAACTAAGGCAACCATTACATTTAAGAATTGATAAGCTATAATATAATTGTTTGCTTTTTTGGTTTTTAACTACTATACACATTATTAGAAATCACTGCTCCCCACCAAACAGGAATTTTTAAAACTATTTTTCGCTTGGTAAATATTCCCCTGTGCAGTGCAATGCTCAGCCCCCATGCCATTTGTTTGACAATCCCTTGCCTATTATCCTATAAAATGGCCATTAATGTGTGTTTTTTTTTACAGAAACTTTAGACATGTTCTGCAATCCGGCTTCAGTCTGAATCCAGAAGGATTCAGCATCTCTCTACTCTTCATACACATTACAATCTGACAATGTAACTTTTGTACAATCAGCTTTAGATTTACCAAAACTATATAATATGAGGACCTACCTAAATTGTCTAATCAATCTGTATCCAATTACATATTTGTTGGTTGATCTAAAAGAGATTGTATAGTCATATTGTAATGTATGCCATGGGCTTAAAGCAGTATTAAACCCCCCAAAAAATGTATTATATTGCAGTTTACCAATCATTAGATGTTTTTCCTTTCTGTTTTCACCTGGTAATCTGGGCAGCAAAACACCTCAAGTATTACTGAGACACCACAGTGAAGGAATGACAGGACACAACATACAGCAGTATTGTGATTCTGGAGGAATGGGATTGTTAAATGTATTAGCATATTTGAATACAATGACAAATTGAAGCCAAATGCCAGCTAACACTTTATTATCAGTTACAGCAAACAGATTTTCCTTTTGGGATTAAGATTTTGCATGAATAAATAAAAGCTGATCATTTTAAACTGTTCCTGCCCAGCCAATGGCAAAAAGATGGCTGAGCAGGACTCTTGTCGATCTGGGGGAGTGTCATATGATATCCTTCCCGGATCAGGCCTCACTGTGGCAAGATCTGTCACCGACTCTGTACCTTGGACACAGCCAATGACAGATCTGTGTACCAGCCAGTTTCCAGTACCATGTGACCTGCTGTAACCAATCACAGCAGGTCACATGACAATTACAAACAATGGATGGCTTCCTTTCATGCCACCCAATTGTGTCACTACCTGTGATTGGTCACAGCGATCACATGTAAAGACTAGGCCAATCACAGCCCATCTGTGCCAATCACAGCTAATCACAACAAAAAAAAAACTGAATGAATCGATTTCATTCAATTAAATGTTGCTTATAGCAAAGGAATTCTTAAATATAAGCAATCATAATGTGTAAAAAAAAAATACTGATCACTTCCCCAGAATAGTACAATGTTACTATGGTACTATTATACTACTCTGGTCACAGTGTGTTATGATATAACAATCTTAAAATAAAGGGAAAAATAAATAAACAAATTGAAAACAAATGGTTTTTTTTCGTACTGTCTCCAGTCAGTGTCCCTGATCACTGCCACACCAGTTATATGATGATGCTGTACTGCACTGGTGACAGTATGTAAAAAAAAAACATTTTTTTTTTAATTTCTTCATTTCTTCATCCCAAAAGTATGACAAAAAATTACAACTTCAAAAAATTTGCCATGCCCCTTACTAAATACCTTGGACTGTTTACTTTTTAAAAAGAGGTCATTTGGGGGATATCTATTCTTTCCTAATAATTTTGGGCCTCAAGAAATTAGATTGGCCATCAGTACTTCAGGATTGATCAATTTTCAGATATATGCCATAGTTTGTGGACTCTATAACTTTCCTACAGACTAAATGATAAATACTGATTTGGGTTATTTTCAAAAATGTAGCAGAAGACATCTTGGACTAAATTTATGAAGAACAATTATTTATTTGCAAAATTTTATAACAGAAACAAAATAAAACATGTTACTTTCAAACCTTTTCGTCTTTTTTTATTAATTTAGCAAAAAATAAAAAACACAGTGGTGATTAAATACCACCAAAAGAAAGCTCTAGTTGGGTGAACAAAATAATACAAATTTTGTTTGGGTACAATGTTGCATGACCACGCAATTGTCATTCAAAATGTGAGTGCGGTGAAAGTTGAAAATTGGCCTGGACAGGAAGGGGATAAAAGTGCCCAGTATTGAAGTGGTTAATCAACCCTGCCGGTGGTAAATAGATAGTCTCTTCCATGTAAAATTATACATTATGCTGGAGAACGTGAACTTCTGAAACACAGTAGACTTGCTGGCTGAATCACCAGATGAAAATAGAAGAATGAAAGCCTAAAAAGGAAACTAATACACATTGACAAATTTGTGTAAAAAAAAAGTTTCCATTTTCTTTCCACATTTTTCAAAAACTTGTGGAAAAAAATGACATGTTCAAAAGACTCATTATTCCTCAAAGAATATACATTGGGGTGTTTTCTTTCTAAAATTGGGTCATTTTGTGGGTAATTCTATTGTCCTGGTGGTCCAGGTCCTTCAAAAATGTGAAAGGTAGTGAGAAAATTAAAAGTGTAATTTATGCCCCTAGAACACCTGATGGTGCTACTTGAATGTTGGGCCACTGTATGTGGCCAGGCTGTGTAAAAGTCCCACAAATATGGTATCATCATATTCAGGACAAGTAGCAGAATGTGTTTTGGGGTGTAATTATTTGTATGTACATGCTATATGTTAGAAATATCTTATAAATTGACAACTTTGTAAAAAAAAAAATGTGTTTAAATTTTCTTTCCACATTTTTCAAAAACTTGTGGAAAAAATTACATGTTCAAAAAACTCATTATGCCTCATAGAATATACGTTGGGGTGTTTACTTTTCAAAATAGAGTCTTTTTGTGGGTAATTCCATTGTCCTGGTGCTCCAAGGCCTTCAAAAATGTGATAGGTAGTCAGGAAATGAAAAGTGTAATTTATGCCTCTAGAATGCCAGATGGTGCTACTTGAATTTTGGGCCTCTGTATGTGGCCAGGCTATGAAAAGGTCTCACATATGTGGTATTGTCATACTCAGGAGGAGTAGCAGAATGTGTTTTGGGGTGAAATTGCAAGTATGCATATGCCGTGTGTGAGAAATAACTTGTTAATATGACAATTTTGTGTTAAAAAAAATTATTTCTTCATTTTCCCAAGAATTGATGGAAAAAATGCCAACTTCAAAAAATTCACCATGCCTCTTACTAAATAGCTTGAACTGTCTACTTTCCAAAAAGGGGTCATTTGGGGGGTATTTGTACTTTCCTGGCATGTTAGGGCCTCAAGAAATGATAGACTGTCAGTATTTCAGGTGTGATCAATTTTCAATGATTGGTACCATAGCTTGTAGACTCTATAACTTTCCCACAGACCAAATATTATACCCTGATTTAGGTTATTTTTACCAAAGAATGTTGGCCTAAATTTATGAAGAGAATTTACTTGTTTGCAAAAAACTTTTATAGAAACAAAAAAAAAGTTTTTTTTTTTAATTTTTGCCCTTTTTTTTGCTTATTTCACAAAAATATAAAAACCCAGTGGTGATTAAGTACCATCAAAATAAAGCTCTATCTTTGAAAAAAATGATAAAAGTGTTGTTGAGGTAAAGTGGAGCATGACTGAGTAATTGTCATTCAAAGTGCAAGAGCACTGCAAGCTGAAAATTGGTCTAGGCAGGAAAGGGGTAGAAGTGCCCTCTACTGAAGTAGTTAATACTGCTTTAAGTTAAAGGGTAAGTTCATGTTTTGTAACATGTTGCACCCATATTCAGGGTGTTAATCGCAACATGTTATGATCGGACTGGCCCATGCACCCCCCACTCCCTGTTGTGAAAGGGGGGTGTTCTCCTTCTCACTTGCCATCACAATTTAAAAAAAACGTGGCCGTATGGGGCTCCACCCACCTGACCACATCACTCATTCACAATATTTTGTGAATGGGAAAACTACAAGTCCCAACAGCCTTTGCGATTGTTGGCTTGTAGTTTTCAATGAACTACCACAGTGCTCCACAGCACCTCAAGGTAGTTCATTGAGCCTTCCTGTCAGTAAGTTTCTGCTTGCCAGTACTGGATGTACAAGCAAGCAGATATACTGACAGGTCAGGGGAAGACCTGCATGGCACCAGCAAACAAAAAAAATAAATGAACATTTTTTTTACCTGCAAAAACGTACATTTATTATTTCTTGTTAAAAGGTGAACTTATCCTTTAAGTAAGTGCACAATTCATTCACAATATTCTTGATGAATTCTTTAATTTAGGCCTGCGGCAGTGTACAGCAGAGTGCATCAGTAACATATAGTGCAGAATCTGGTATATCAAAAACTTGTACTCCTAGAACAACCATTGTTAATATATGTAAATTATTTTTCAGTGTCATCATAACCTGAGAGAGTTGCTAGATTTTGTTTGTGTGTTTGGAAATATGCTTTATTACTTGGTTGCATATTTATGTTTTCTTCACAAAACAGTTATTATATTGTATATATTTTTTATTTACTCCTTCAGCCATAGTAGTTAAAATGAACTGATTATCATTTTGATGGGACCCTGTATAAACCACTGTCATCCTTTCCACTTTCAGTCTAGGTTCAGGTTATGCAGTTTGCGTTTGATCTGTTTCTGCAGTGCGTTTTGCAGAGTGTTTTGTGTTTTTGCACATGCGTTTTTGATGCATTTTGTTTTTTTTTCTTTTTACAACTTGTTGCTGGGCAGAATAAAACACAAAATGCATCAAAAACGCATAAAAAATTCATCAAACATACACTACATGCTTTTTGCAGCGTCTCCATTGAAGTTTATAGAACCAAAAATGCAATGTTTTGTGCTTAAAAAAGTCACTGACCCTTTCCAAAAAACGCACCGGATGAAAACTCGGAGATGTAAACCTGTCCCATAGGAAAACAAGTTAAATGGACTGTAGTGCATTTCTGCAAAACACAATGAAAAATGCATAGATGTGAATCTTTATTATTTGAAAGAGAGAATTGCTATGACACTTGAAGCTTGTGTAAACTTAACCAAATTTAGATGCACTAACATATTACTATATTATGTTTGTGAATTGCTCTTAGTCAGAGGGGAAGTAACTGAATTACTAGGGTTGCTATTTCAGCTGCTTATTTCACCTTTAGCCTGGGATCACACTGATGCGGTGCGGAATTCGCAGCGTTTTCTGTGTGAATTCTGCACTGCATCAGAATCGCACCCCATTCATGCAAACTGCTGTGGGTGTGTATGTTAAGTTAACAACACCCCGAAATTGGTCCGCACAACGCGGTGCGATGTGCAGAATCGAATTGCACGGGTGTGTATACCCATGCAATCTGATTCTAGTGCAGACCAAAAATAGGGTCCCGCACCTTTTTGTTTTTTTTTTTAATTTAAATATTTATTTATTTTCCATATATTATACACATTTCTTCATCATTTTCATATACAAAAAACATTTTCCAAACCCTTAATTACTTTTCTACCCCTGATTTATTCCCTCTACCACCCGCGACCCACTCCAAAAAAGCCCACCCACCCCCTAAGATACCCCCATTTCCCATTAATAAACCCTCCCCCTCTGCATACTTCTGATGACTTTTTTCCTAAATAGAATATACAAGTTCTTCATCCTCTTCCTAAGTTGTTACTTCGTGGATCTTGCTACAAAATCTTCCCATTTTCTCCACTTCTTAAAAAATAGCCCCATCTTGTCTTCTTCCATGTAATATAATTTCTCCATCTTACATATCTGATTTGTTCTTTCTACCCAATCCTCCTCCCTCGGTGTCTCTGGTCTATGCCAAAACCTAGGAATCAGGCCTTTTGCCGCGTTCAAGTAATGCCATACACCAGAGTCTTTATATCTATTTACTGGTAGATCTGTACTATGTAATAGACACACCTCTGGGTTCAATCCTATTTTTATCCCAGTGATTATCTCAATTAATTGGACTATTTTCTCCCAGAAGGCTTGTATCATTGGGCACTCCCACCATAGATGATATAAGGTACCTATTCTTCCACATCCCCTCCAACACTCTGAAACCTTTTCCCCATTCATCCTGTGTTCCACGTTCGGTGCAATGTGCCATCTCGTTAAACATTTATAATTTACCTCCACCTCTCTCATACTTATGTTCTCGTGTATCAATCTATATATTTTCCCTTGTTTATCCTCATCTATCTCTATTTCCAAATCTCTTTCCCATTTTGCTATATACATTGGCTTTGCCTGCACCTTTTTGGTGCGGATGCAGTGCGATTGGAGCCATTCAAAATGTATGGCTCCAATTGCACCGCACACATATCGCATGTGATTTGCACAGGAATGCAGTGCGATTCCTATGTGAATCACATGCGATATACCGCACTGCATATGTGTGAACCCAGCCTAAAACAAAAACCCTTGGACAAGCCTATTAACGATCCGTTCATTAAAGGCCAACAGACATTACTTGTTGGAAGATATTCAAAACAATATTTTTTCATTGTATTTTAAAAAGATAAAGATGTATGTACATGGATCACGCTGACAGCAAAAAAAATTGATTGAGGTACAAGCTTGATAATCCTGACTTTTTCATCTTGTGGGTGCCTTTTTTATTTAAATATATTAATAACAGAGAGGTTTAAAAAAATGGTTGAACCAAAACCCATTTCATTACTAAATGTGCAATACAAATTTTTTTTACACTTATTATATAAGGCTCACAATGTACAGTATAAAATCACATTATTTACTAAATGAATACAATCTATCAAAAATAAGATCTATGTATGAATTATAGCTATGCAGTGGCAGACATAACTCCATTATACTTTGAAGCTGGATAGGTTCATGTAGCACATCTCTATGCGTTTATAGACTTTCAGGTGTCATATGGCTGTCACTTGGTTTCTGTTTAAAATATGAGAGTCTATATATATGATTCATATTTACTTCAAGGCAAATGGGTTAGCCTGAATTCCATATGACGTTGTAATGGCATTTTTCAGCCCTAGACTGTAGTAAGTGACTGGAAACTTGTGCCATTTAAATCATTCAGTAAGGAGAGAAGGGAAAAATAAGATGTCAAGATGAAAATAATTATTTTAATGGTGGAAGAGATTGACCTTAAGTCTATTAATGGCAATTATAGTTAAATGCAAGCTATGTGTAAATACAATGCAGATAAAAGACAGATAGGGCAAAAGAAACATTGACATAGTGAGACAGAAAAATGAATATAAAAGATAGGGAAGCAGAATAATAATAATAGATAGATAGATACTGTAGCTATTAGAAGATAGATAGATAGATAGATAGATAGATAGATAGATAGATACTGTAGATATTAGAAGATAGATACTGTAAATAACTTCTTAAGTTTTATAACAGAAGAACTCTATTTACAGTATCTATCTTCTAATATCTATCTATCTATCTATCTATCTATCTATCTATCTATCTATCTATCTATCTATCAAAAACAATAACTTCTTAAGTTTTATAACAGAAGAACTCTATTTACAGTATCTATCTTCTAATATCTATCTATCTATCTATCTATCTATCAAAAACAATAACTTCTTAAGTTTTATAACAGAAGAACTCTATTGTTTTTGATAGATAGATAGATAGATAGATAGATAGATAGATAGATAGATATTAGAAGATAGATACTGTAAATAGAGTTCTTCTGTTATAAAACTTAAGAAGTTATTGTTTTTCATAGATAGATAGATAGATAGATAGATAGATACTGTAGATATTAGAGGATAGATAGATAGATAGATAGATAGATAGATAGATAGATACTGTAGATAGATACTGTAAATAGAGTTCTTCTGTTATAAAACTTAAGAAGTTATTGTTTTTCATAGATAGATAGATAGATAGATATTAGAAGATAGATACTGTAAATAGAGTTCTTCTGTTATAAAACTTAAGAAGTTTTTGATAGATAGATAGATAGATAGATACTGTAGATATTAGAGGATAGATAGATAGATAGATAGATAGATAGATAGATAGATAGATAGATAGATAGATAGATAGATACTGTAAATAGAGTTCTTCTGTTATAAAACTTAAGAAGTTATTGTTTTTCATAGATAGATATATAGATAGATAGATATTAGAAGATAGATACTGTAAATAGAGTTCTTCTGTTATAAAACTTAAGAAGTTATTGTTTTTCATAGATAGATAGATAGATAGATACTGTAGATATTAGAGGATAGATAGATAGATAGATAGATAGATAGATAGATAGATAGATAGATAGATAGATACTGTAAATAGAGTTCTTCTGTTATAAAACTTAAGAAGTTATTGTTTTTCATAGATAGATAGATAGATAGATAGATATTAGAAGATAGATACTGTAAATAGAGTTCTTCTGTTATAAAACTTAATAAGTTATTGTTTTTGATAGATAGATAGATAGATAGATAGATAGATAGATAGATAGATAGATATTAGAAGATAGATACTGTAAATAGAGTTCTTCTGTTATAAAACTTAAGAAGTTATTGTTTTTCATAGATAGATAGATAGATAGATAGATACTGTAGATATTAGAGGATAGATAGATAGATAGATAGATACTGTAAATAGAGTTCTTCTGTTATAAAACTTAAGAAGTTATTGTTTTTCATAGATAGATAGATAGATAGATACTGTAGATATTAGAGGATAGATAGATAGATAGATAGATAGATAGATAGATAGATAGATAGATAGATAGATACTGTAAATAGAGTTCTTCTGTTATAAAACTTAAGAAGTTATTGTTTTTCATAGATAGATAGATAGATAGATATTAGAAGATAGATACTGTAAATAGAGTTCTTCTGTTATAAAACTTAATAAGTTATTGTTTTTGATAGATAGATAGATAGATAGATAGATAGATAGATAGATAGATACTGTAGATATTAGAGGATAGATAGATAGATAGATAGATAGATAGATAGATAGATAGATAGATAGATACTGTAAATAGAGTTCTTCTGTTATAAAACTTAAGAAGTTATTGTTTTTCATAGATAGATAGATAGATAGATAGATAGATATTAGAAGATAGATACTGTAAATAGAGTTCTTCTGTTATAAAACTTAAGAAGTTATTGTTTTTCATAGATAGATAGATAGATAGATAGCAGGGCGGACTGACCATTTGGAAACTCGAGCACTGCCTGAGGGCCCGGGGTCAGTAGGGGGCCCCATGAGATGCCCCTGGTACCTTTTTCATAGTCTTTTTTTGAGTTTGGGCAAGGACACAGGGGCCCCATGATCACCTATTGCCCGGGGGCCCCATGAATTGTCAGTCCACCTCTGATACATAGATAGATAGATATTGTAAATAGAGTTCTTCTGCTATAAAGCTTAAGAAGTTCTTGTTTTCAATAGAAAAGGAAATCAAGAGAAAGCTTTCTTAATATTCTGAAGTGTTTTTGGAAAGACCTGATTGCTTTCATGTACTGTAACCATAACAGCAGCATCAGAGCATTTTGTTGAACAGCTCTTTCCCTTCATGTTTACCGATTTAACACTGCATTTTTAGATGAAACTAAGCTGATCTGTGAATGTTTTGTTATTAGGAAAATTGCTGGAATAATCCTGAGTAAATGTTTTCTGCTAACCTGTTTTCTGCAGGGCATGGCTGCCTGTCAGTGGTCACTGAAAGAGAGCATTTTATTGCTAGAAATGTCAGATGCTTGTGCTGGTATTTTAGCACTGTTTTAATTGCAAAGGGCTCAGGCTGTTTTGGCCTGATGGGAGAGCAGACGCATTTTCAAAGTCATATTAAGCTTTTTTTTTTATTTGATTGCCATGGTTATATCTACTACATGATTTATTTTTTTGTATGAAGGTATCTTTGTTCCAGAACTCAGAACATAGCACTATGAATATACAGTATCTTCTATTTCAGCAGGTGCGTAGGCTTCCAATGTTATAACATCTGGCAATTTTTCTTGCCACCTGTGGACCATGAGGAAGATTTTCTTTCACTTCCTGTCTTAAAACCACAATAGGAAATGGGAAGAAATTCCTGTCAATAGTGTTTCTCCATTGGAAATTTTCTCCTGAAGAGAGCAAAGGGAGAAGAATGAGTCACTCCTCTGTACTCAGCTGGGCTTGAACATTTCATCTTTAGTTATTGAGCTCTGTAGACCACAAAGTTTTTCATCACAGAAGCTACAAATTGACTGGAAAGCCTATGAAAAGCTGACTGCATATACAAAAAATGTTAATATGCGATATTTCATATTGAATAAAAATATAAAATATAAAGTATTTTCCAATACTTACCATAAACAAAGAAAACATATACAAAACCACTATGTATTTACTGTAAGTTGAGAGTAAAATATTTTCTTCCTTTTTCCTTTCCTTCAGCCCAACTAACTATAAAACTTGTATCCTGAATGTGTCATGACTCCCAAAGTTGTATTTTGTAGAAGCTTTCCATATGTTCCATATATTCAAGTAGCCAGAAACGCATGTGTGCATAGAAAGATCAATTGCTTAATATTTAATTTGTATCAATACTATAAACTATTGATGTCAAACACACAACTGAGTGATTTGCTCATTATCTTTAAATAAGAAATAAACCCCTTTATTTTTTATATATTGATTTGACTATTACTACAGAAACGATGTGCATTTGTGTTCAGATTTTTAGAAATTGAAATGCATATCTTAGTGTATACCCAGCCTTAAAAGAAAAAAAACTTCTGATGACAGAAACACTGACTGAATATTGCTGATATTATATTTAGTGGTTGTGTTTCAAACAAACAGACACTCTCAAAAAACAGAAGTAGGTGATTTACAGTAGAATTACACACCATATGACTAGGTCTTTACCCCTTCATGGCTAGGTCATGCCAAGTCAAGCCCTAATACCCAAACCCAATTTTGACGTGTTAGGCTACGTTCACACTAGCCTTGTGTGCAGGCGGCAGAGAGGCGTTTGGTAAGCGTTTTTACCGCTTCCCAAACGCCTCTGCCAATTCTGCACATTACAGCACATGGTGCTGTTCTAACGGGAGCGTTTGCGTCGCGTAAAGTTGCGTCGCGGCAAAACGGACGCCTCTGGTCGAGTCAGGAGGCTTTGAAGCCTCCTATTCTCGTCTATGGTGCCGCTCCGCAAACGCCCGGCCGGCGTTTGCGGTGCGGTTGCGGGGCGGTTGCGGGGCGTTTGCGGAGCGGTAACACCACTCAAACTGCATTATAGGCGTTTGTGGGGCGTTATTAACGCTCACCAAACGCCTAGCAACCGCCGCTAAAACGCGCATGCGGCGTTTGCGGAGCGTTTGCGGGGCGTTTGCGGAGCGGTAACACCACTCAAACTGCATTATAGGCGTTTGTGGGGCGTTATTAACGCTCACCAAACGCCTAGCAACCGCCGCTAAACCGCGCATGCGGCGTTTGCGGAGCGTTTGCGGAGCGTTTGCCGAGCGTTAAAAAACGCTCCGCAAACGCCGGACCAACGCTTGCCAAACGCTATAGGGGCGTTTGGCAAGCGTTGGCAAAACAGCCTAGTGTGAACGAGCCCTTAGTAAAACTGTACATACCATTGCAACTACTTAGTACTGTTAGATTGTGCCTTGTTTTTTTGTAACAGATTAGCCTTTCATTTGGTGGTAAATAGTACTGGATATATCCTGTTTATGTTTTTTATGAAAGGAAAGCTGGCACAGTACAGTTAAAAAATCATTTTTTAAACTTTAGCTTTATATTTTTATGCCATTACCATGACGCATCACCAAACAACTGCAAAATAAATTCTCCTACTCTTTATGATCACAGCAATACCATATGTGTGTGTGTGATTTGTTCTTTGTACCCATAGTAGGGCTAAGAAACAATAGTGCACATTTATTTTTTTGCCTGGTCCTGATCATTATTAGAGATGAGGGTCATCAGCCATCAGGCCTGTCGTAAGTGAGCACACTTCCAGCACAAACACATAATGAAGCGCCCAAGCTTAAAGCCCTCTTTCTGGATGCAATGTATTTGTGTTAGGTAGTCATGAAGGGGATATCACTCTCAGAACAATTTTAAAAGGCAAAAAAAAAAAAACCTCAGTGACACTGCCACTCCACTTCTCCTTTTACAGAAAACCACTACATCCTACTGCAAATAAACTATAATGCCAAAAGTTCATGTAAAAGCAAATAAATCCTATTCTTTTTGTGTCGCTGCTTAAAGTGTTACTAAACCCACAACAGTAAAATCAGTCTGTGTATGCAGTAAAGCATGCTTGCTATACTCAATGTTAATATTCTAAGTTGTGTAAAAACGCTGTTTGATCCTCCCCTTCTTCCAGTGTCTCTTATCTCCTGATAAGACATATCGTGCGGAGTCACTCTGAATATGCTCAGTTTGGTGTGTATTGCTAGAGAGGTTTATCTTTTCTTGGGAGAGTGGATGTGATCAGCACAGGGCAATCAGCACTGTCCAGACAGAGGTCAGAGGCCTCCATCCTCCTCCAGCACAATGTAAACTCCTCCTACAAACTTTAACCAGTGCTCGGCTGGACACTGATAGAATTCACAAGACTTCTCTAACTGCTGATGAGAAAAGGTATTTAGCAGTTTATACTTACAAAAATAATTATAGTTCCATTTTATGTGTACTGTGGGAGACCAGATATAGTGAATGCAGGATCCTGGGTTTAGTAACACTTTAATTCTCATGTATATACCCTAGATGGACACCATGCATATAATTACAGTCAGAAAGAGTTTCTTTTTTAGTTTCATTCCATCTAGTGGCCCATATATACTCCCACACCCTGGCCACAATTACTAATCTTATTGCCACTCTTCAATGTACAAATATGTTGATGGTATCCTTCATGTGTAATGAGATGATGCGCAGCAATCCTCCCTCTATGCCATTTGGGTGGTGGATGGGGCTATAGCTGTGTCACACCATTACCATTGTGTCAAGTACTTTTTTTTCCATATGCGTTTGTTGTAGCAATTAAATAAGTAAGTTGGTATAAACATATTTTCATATAGGGAAGTTCGACATTATCATATAAATCATCAGTTTAGGTAAATTGAAGCCATAAACTGTAATCCTGTATTAAAAATGCATGACAAAAGAATAAGTAAAAATAACATGTATAGTAATAATAGTAAAGAAAGATGCATCATTTTGGTAAATATAAGTGAATTGGATAGGCCGTTTTAACAAACTGTGATGTTGTGAATTAGTTTATTTAATATATTGGATTAGATGAATAAAAAGTAGCAATCATATGTATGCATTGAAACTTACTTCTACCATATACAGTATTTCCAGGTTCTGATCACAAGTCAAAAAGCAGCCAACAGTCATCCATTATCATTCTCATTAGAATGTGATCTACAATATGATTGGTTTTATGTATCAGTGCACTTTACACAACCCTATTGCTCTTTCTGCTGGTTTATTTTATAAGCACATTGATACATAGCTATCTAGTGCAGTAAGATTGAAACTAAATACCCAATCACCCAAGCCAACTATAAACATCCTTTAAAGGGCCACTTCACCATACCTAGCTAAAATGAAATATTGAAGCATACTAGCTAGTTCAAGGAGTCCAACGACATTGTCCTTGCAGCCAAAGTTCTCCTTTGCAAATCTGCTCCAACGCCGCTAACTTGAAATGAGAACCCATGCACCTGTGGCATGTCTGCAGAAACATTTAAACACTGTTTCCTGGGACATAGACATCCCAGAAGAAAACAAGTGGCCAGACTTACTTCATCTTCACCTAGGTGAAGATACAGGAAATGGAAGTGGGAGGAGGCAGATGAGAAAAAGCACTTTTCGTATGTGAAGGAACACTTTATGATTTCATGTGGGATGATGTAGGATTAATTTTTTTTCTTAATGATGGACTCATCTTGCATACAACATAATTTTTAGCATTAATGTTTTTCTGATCCCAGCACCCGTTCTTGGTCACCTGCATCTTTCATGCTCAAATCTGCCTCTTTACATTAAAATAAGTGGTAGAAAAGCCAGATTTAGACACAGGTGAACAAAGACATTAGAGATTGATTGCACAGAACATTTTTCTATCCTGTTATATTAAATGCCTTTTTTCCAGAGACAAAAGGGAGCTGGAAATTAATAAAATGTGATAGACCTGGATTATGAGGCTGAAATCTACAGTACACCGTCATCTAAGATGAACGCATTAGCTGTAATAAGGGCAGGTTTGATTGCATGATTCAGAAAACACTAATCTGAGTTTCATAACTGACATATTTAGCAGAAAGCATAGAAAGAATTAAGATTCAGCAATCCTGACCTATTTAAACTAAGCTAGTATTCAGAACAGCAGCTGTGTATTTATCATTGTATATTTGTACTTAGCTTGATTAAGTATACTGATTGCTTTTAGATATAGTTTGCATTCCCTTCCATAAATGTATAAATAATACATGCATTCAGATATGTATGAATGAAATTCTTGTTTGCCAAAATAGGAATTTAAAGGGAAACAGGCAACTGTGTATGAAGTAAAGCAGCATTCCTCGTTTGTAATGGTTGCATTACTGTAGCCAATATTCTGTATACGTGAATTTGAAAAATTAAAACAAAGGAGGAGATAGATATAATTTCTCTATCACTCAGGGAATTTCTTAATTATATATAATTATTATAATTATAAAGAAAGAGACATATAGATTTTTTTTCTAATGAATAGCATAGCCATCTGTCTAAAGAGACAAAAATAGTTTTAAGTCATATTTGGTTAAGCTAAAAGTTTAGCATGTAGACACGAGAAATAAACCACTAACTATGCCATAGGCATAACACATTTTAATCTGGCCTTACAGAACATAAACAAAACCAAACAAAGCAGAAATAAGTAAATCAGACAAGGAAATGCATACCTTGCGCTATCTTCTGTTTACAGTATAATGCAGTATACCAATAAAAGGTTACAGCATATAATCAACTTTGCTCCAAGGCTTAGTCATAATGCAAAAACAACTTAGTGAAGCAGTAAGGTTTGGATTTCATATTATAAGAGATCATTTGAGCAGCCTGAAATAAGTGTGCTAAAAATATGCTCTAAAGGAAAGTAAAATAAGCATGGATACAGTAACCATGTATACAAGAACAAATGCACTAACAAACTACTATGATGATAATGTCAAACTTTTCCTCAGGTTCAGAGGATGAAAACTGTGGAAGAACATTATGTTTATTATCTATCTTGCTGTAATTACAATTATAATGTGATATAGGGTACTAATTGTTTCTACCATTTTTTAGTTATATGCAGGTCTTTTAATTTTACAATGTAAGGCTCAAAATTTGTTTCAGAATGCACAATTCTTTTCTCTGTCTCTTAACACTATGAAAAAGGAATCTGCAGGGCTTGATTTGCCAAAGGTTCAGTAAATCTTATTCAAAATTCATTGAACCAGAACTTAGAAGTGAATGGGGGCAAAACTTGTAACTAAATTTATAGGCAAGCTATTATCAGAAAAGGCATTGGATGCTTTTGTACTGCTATGTGGGAAATGTACAGCGAGGAGAGAGTCTATTCATGCAGCTTTTTAAGTAACACTAAAAGTAAATAAGACTTTTAAATAACAAACATGCTTGGGAATACTCTAAAGCTGTAAAGCTGTACGTGGTGTTAACGAACAATGCAAATGTTAGGGTCAGTTTCAGTGACAGCATACATTAGCAGTGGGCTTGATTTTTTTATGGTTAGCTTGATTTACATACAACAGCCTGCCAATATCATTTCCGTTTTGCGTAAATAAGTATTTCAAGTAGCTTTTTGGGTTTTTTTTACATCACATAGTAGTAGATTCACTTTGATTGGTAGATAGAAATTGGTGAGTAGTTCACTGGAGCTGTCCCTGTTCTGACTAATGTAAAACTGTCCTGTCACTGGCCAATTTCTATTAAGCTCTCAATAAGACCTAAGAGACTGCAGATGATATAGTATTATAATATTGGCCAAAATCAGATGATTTTAATAGGGAGAAAATTGATTGAAATTTGCTAGAGAAAGTTCAGGTGTGTGTTTTACTACATTAATTAAAGATTTTGTAAACCTATTTGTTCTAAAGGAATAATATGTCATACTTACTGCACTAAGTAATGGTATTCCAGAGAGTGGTCCCTCTCTTCTTCTCAAGTCCCCCTCCAACACTGTGCACTCCTCCTCTTATGCGTGTGCTCTCATAGCCAACCATGTGCTATGGGGGCACATGTGCGGGACCACTCCTGAGATGAGATGTGTGCATCCATAGACACACACAGTGGGACTCAACCATGCCCCCCACTTCCTCCTCACAGGATTTGATTCACAGCAGCAGAAGTCAATGGCTCCCGCTGCTATCAGTGCAGCCTGTAAGAACAGAGAGAGGGCATAGGAGAAGTCAGGCAGAGCACACAGAGCCCTCTCAGCACCAGGCCCCCTCCTCCTAATCTCATTGAAGGAGCATCACTGTGCTGTGTAATTATTTCCTAATATATCCTATTTAATTTACATAGACAATCTTGACCTGCAGCCTGATATTCAGGAGAGTGGAGAGTGTGGAAGCTTTCACCTTGTGTGGTTAATGCTGGTAGCTAAAAAAAAAAGCTATCATCACAGAAACATAAACTAACAACAGAACAAGCCAGGTTCTACACTAGACAGATTTGGGCAAGTGTTGTAGCCAGTTTGTGCTATTGTCAGCTTCTATTTTGTTTTTTTTTTTAATGAAAGCCCTTTAGTGCTGCAATCATTCACCACACAAGCTAACAGTTTTCACTCTCTCTGTTCCCCTGAATAGCAAGCTGCAATGCAAACTGTAGAGGAGAGACAAGGAGACACAGGCTGCAGAATGGAGAGGGGGAAGGGCTCAGTGCTGGCTGTAATCTGCCTCTATGGGAATACCCATATTTTTTGGCTTAGGAGGCGTGGAGCTACAGTCAGCAATGACAGAAAATAAAGATTTATTTTATTAAATTTCCACAGCTCAGATTTTAAGAGACAAGTATATGTGTGCAAGCACCCCTGGAGGAATGAACAGACTTTTATTTCTTCTAGTGATAGATCTTCCTTAAGATTCTGCATACATCAGCATAAAATTGCCTAATAGGACAGTTTTAATCAGGGATGATGGGACAAAATGGGTGAAAGGTTCTTTGCCACTGGGATATCCTCTGACAAGGACCCCCCCATTTTGAGGTCATTCCAACTTCTCATCAAGGGAAATGATCTGGTATTTTGGAGAGGAATGCCACCTATTTTTTTGTCAAGTCCCCATTCAAAATCTATACCAGACTCTCATCTGGTCTGGTATAGATGAAGGAAACCACTGACCACTTTGTTTACAAAAGAACAAAGCAGTTGGGAGCTGTAATTTACCGGCAATTGAAACTGCTTTTTCCCCTGTAATTGTCAGTTTTGCTGTAGTAAATTATATACATGGTAAAGATATACTACCTCACATGTGCCCCTAGGCATATTATTTGAAAGAATTCTGCATTGCTAATGTCATACTTTAAACAATAAAAAGATCACTGCTTCCCATTAAACTGAATTTTTATATTTTTTGCTGCAGAATATGTTCCCTGGGACAGTGTCCAGTCTGTTTAGCAATCCATTGCCTATTAGTCTAGTAAATGTTCATTACTGTTCTTTAACATTCCTCTTCCTATGATTTCAGTGGGGTTTGGATTTGACACCAAACTTTAGTAATGTTTGCAAATCCTACCTCAAATCAAACCCAAGTGTTTTTGGCTCCTCCCTAATCTTTAGTTTGCCGGTACTATATAAACTAACAAAGATATGCCTGTTTTGTCAGACTGAACATCCTGAATTAAGACTCCACACACTGCTAAATATCCTAACATATTTCTAGCAAACTTTTTCATAAAAACATTCTTGGTTCATATGCACTATATTGCAATACATGTTGAAACTAGCTAACTGCATCAAACTGATCCCTCGAAAGCCAGGCTCTACTTTTCTGTACAAAATGTCAAACACATACTTCTTATAGTATGCTGGCATGATATGTCTATTAAAACAAAGGACACACAGACACAGTTGGGAAGAGCTACAGAGTCAGGTCTAGTCACTGACCTGTGCTATACAATAGAAATAGAGAGATGTCTGTGCTCAAAACCAACATGTATTTTAGACTACCACACAGACGCACGGAAATAATACATTTATAACATTAAAAAAATCATATGTGAAGGCTGCATTGCTGAAAAGAGGTCTTTATTGCCATACAAATATAAAAATTGTTTGCAATGTAACCTGTTAAAATCCCACTGCAATATCCCCCTTCATCACCAAATTGTAGAAAATATAATTCTCATGGAACCTTGCAACCTCTGTTGGTGGTCAGAAATAAGTCCATGTATCCATTAGATTTCACAGGCTGTTGGGCATTGGATCCTGCACATATATAGTATACAGTATGCTATCCAACAATAAAGGATACTCAGTCCTTATCCTTATTTTTTTTGAAGCAAAGTTCCAAAGTTAAACATTCATCTCAATGTCATGCAAAATGAAGAAAATGCAGGCATTCTTGGTCCACAAGCAATATGCCCAAATAATCTATCACATGGTAATATATGCCACAGAGCAGAATAATATAGATCACATCATAAGGATAACAAGGAACTACCTAGTGGTATAACACACAATTGGATACAATTCACTAAACATGCCTGTAAAGCTTGGAAGGAGTTGGTTGAATTACTGGATGAGTGTGGTGGATGAGTTTGATAATATAGCTGCATATGAGAATGGTCAAATAAATAGTGATAAGATTCCATTTGCTAAAGAAATTAAAAAGAAATCAAAAACATTTTCACCATTAAAAAAACAATCTCAATATCTTTGCTTTTCTGCAACAGGAAATTGAAAAGTTGCCCAATTATGCTTTAAGTACCTTCCATTTAACCATATAGGAATTCATTTATTTTCTCCATTTGAGGAACAATCACAATGTTATAATCAAATCCTCTGATGTGGTGGCTACATCAGTTTTCTTTTATTTGGCCTTTTTCCTCTTTTTTCACCTGGTGATATGGCTAGCAACAGACCTACTGTATTAGTGAGACAGCACTCTGTATGAATGAGCACATGAGGCACATCAAACTGCAGCATTGTCAGTTTGGGGGAAGAGTAGTGTTAAATGTGTTAGCAGATTTAAATACACAGAACAAACTGGTGTCAAACTCCAGCCAACACTTTACATATAATTAGTTACAGCAAACAAGTTTTCAGCCTTTTGGAATAAAGGTTTTATATGAATGAATAAATGCTGATCATTTGAATTATCCCTGCAAGTGGTTTGTGCTTCTGAAAAACAACAGATTTGCTGTCTGGATCACTGGATGAAAATATAAGAAATTACATCTAAGAATTGGTAAGCTGCAGTATGATAAATATCTGCATTTGGGTTTAATACTGGTTTAATCCCTGTAGGGAATGTTGCCCAGATCTCCATTGTCTCTTTTCATAGTACCAACTTGTTTGTGTGTGTGTGTGTATATATATATATATATATATATATATATATATATGTGTGTGTGTGTGTGTGTGTAATATGATCCAATGACCACCACTGCAGGTGGTGAGGTTCCATGCTTATAAGAATTACATTTCCCACAATTTGGTGATGTGGAGGGATATGGGAGTAGGATTTATTAAGGGGTACATTGCAATAGGGTTTATATTTGTTAAGCGATGAAGAACTCTTTCCAGGAATCCAGACTTCACAAATAATTTGTTAGATTTATAAAAGCTTTATTTATGTATATATCCATGGTAGCCTGATAAAACAGGGGAAATACTTTGTTAGCTTTTAAGTATGAAGAATACTGATGTGAAAACAGGAAATATTATCCTTTACTGTGACAGTGATTACAAACAGTTGACAGCTGGAGTGTCAAATTTAGAACATTCCATACCATCAGGGTTATGCAAACTGATAAATAATTAAACAACCAAATTGCCCTCCTGTGTTAAGTGCTAGAATGTATCACTTATTAAATTCCTAGGTTTGCCATACATGTTTCATACTTGCAAATCAGGCAGCAGTTTTGATCATTTTAGTCCCGTAGACGTTAGCTTCTAATGCATAAGAAGCACATGCTAGTTTTAGAAGTGCTGACACAATGAGATTTTATTACATGTGGTAAAATTATTTTATGTGTCAGCCCTCATTTTGTTTTATATAGATAGGGGAGCAGTACAATTCCATCAAATACACTACATTGAAGCCTCAGCCAAGTTGAAAAAAAGGTCATGGTTGGATTGAACAGATTGGTTAGTCCAAATCTGGATTTACTGTGAATTAGGCTGATCTGTAGCACACAGATATTCACTGTTGATCACTAATTTGTTTCATGGGTGATCTGCTCAGGGGAGTTTACCAGTCCACATGTGCCCTTGTGTGCTCCATCCTGGTTATGCATAGCACAGCCAGATAAACACCATTATACTATCTTGTCCAACTACTATAAAGAATTGTCACATGCGTACAAAAAAAAGAAATGACAGCTTTCTTTCACAAAGTAGGTCACTCTGAACAACAAGTCCGAACAGAACTTCAGTTTGCAAAGAAAGAATTGAAACTTTTCCTGCAGAGTTGACAAACTAGATAACACCAACACAGAGCAGCTATAATGTCATATTGGGAGATATAGGTTATACTTTCTATTCTGATGGGGAATTGTCTTAGCGGGGAATTGTCTTAGCAGGCAGTTGGAAAACAGAATACTGCTCTAAATGGTGAGTATATGGAGCATTATAACACTTTGATAATAGTACATGTTTATTCTGTTGGCAAAAAACAATGCAGATCAAAGCAAGCTATACCTAACAATCCCTGCTGCATAAATAGAAAATATATAAACCGTTGTAGTTTGGTTGCCATGAGCTATTTAGTTGAAAGCTATCTGAAGGTTGTTAAAATTGACAGAACATTTCTAAGCATATTACCAACATTGAACAGAGATAGGACCTCCCTATACAGTTGAAATATCTCAGGGAAATGTTTGAAAATGTAAGGGTACAGCAAGTAAGTAAAATTATATTTTGGGGTATTTTGAACAGTGTGGTTGTCATGTAGACCACAAATGTATACCCTTTGTGCAAATGGAATTAAAGCTAAAAGTGTGAGCCCTAAGACACACCCATGCAGGCTGTAGCTGACCTAGGAAACATAGTAAGGTGCAAAAACAATAACTATCTCCTTAAGCAGGGACAGGCCAAAGGTAAGGTTGGGTATCAGACAAGGATGGTCAGACACAACTCAAGGGTCGATAACCATAGAAGTGCTGAACACTGGCACTCTGGAATACTTGAACTCAGGGACATTGGAACTTGGGGACGCTAGGTGATAAAGGGCCACCAGAGACACAGGAGTACTGGAGTCACAGAAGAAAGTACACAGGATGGCAGGAGGACTAGAGGAACATGAGTGCAAAGAATGCTGGGGTAATAGATATAGGCAAGGAGGTACAAAAAAACAATAGAGGCACAGGTATTGTTAGAGAGACAGGTTACAGGAACTTGGGAACTCAAGAGAAAAAACTAGGAACATCCAGTACCTTGGAACACTCATGAACTGGGGCCTCTGTCTAGGAATGAAAACTGTTACTCAGGTAAGGATTGTTGGTCTGAGCACAGCTTTAATAGAGTGGTAGAATGACAAGCTGGATGGAGACTGGCTGTGAAGCTACCTATATTATTTTCTGCAGGTGAAATGAGGCGATGCTTATAGCTTCCATTCCTATGCTATAACAAGTTTGTAGAACTTCAAATAACAGATCAGTCTTGCTAGTTTGTAGAACTACAGGTAATCCAGCAGCTGACTTGTGACAGCACCAGCTGCATAGTGATATAGTGTCAAGCTGCCTTTAATTTGGCTTAAGTAACAAGTTGATTGATTACATAAAGCTGCATTTGAGGCAGATATGAAATACATAAGTTAGTGCAGCTCTGTATTGGTATCTCTTTTCCTTAAGAAAGATTGGTGATTCCAGTTTAAACATGTCAGAAGTAGCTTAAGAGGTTGTTGTCCCCCAATGTAGCAGAGAGGCTTTTGCAAGGGTGTGTAATGTTGCCTTGTAGTCCTTGGGGTACTCACTACTGTGCTAAGCACTACTCAGAAACAAAGATCAAGATATGCAAGCCAGTTTTTTGCATTTATATTCAAAAAAGTGTATTTTTTCCCAAAAGCATTTAAAAAACAGCTGTGCAAAGGGCCTCTGCTTTAAAAAATATATAATGTTTGGGGGTTCTAAGCAATTTTCTAGTACAAAAAAAACTGATTGTTACATGTGAACAAAAAAGTGCCAGAAAAAGCCTGATAGGATAGGAAAATGGTTTGTTATAAATTGATAGTATGCATTCTTAAGGGATTTGGATCCTTTGGTATATACGTGAGTTGCTATGCTGCTGGCTAAGCTGAGTTCCTTACACTTGCAGAAAAGAATGAATTGTATCATAAACAACTCATCCTACCTACTGTAATCTTCAGTAACTGAATCCCCATTTCTATCTTTTGGTTTAAAGAAAAAACATGCACTCAGAGTACTAGAGGTCAAATTATGAAGAATAGGGGGCCTCAAATGTGACCCTCCAGGACTGTAGACATAATATGTGAAATGGATAGAAGCTGTAGACATGCTAATGAAGTGGTTAAAAACTGCAGATATGCTGCAGGAGACAGAGACTAGAGGCATGATACACAAGTCTGCTAGTGGTCTTTTCCTATACATGTAAATCAGTGATCCCATTACTTACTGCAGATGTTTGAATTCTACTCAATAAGCACTAAGAGGATAAATGTGGCTCTCGAACTGTAGGTTGGGGGCTCAGTCCAAGAAAGTGGCAGCGGATGTACTGTTATCCTTTGCAACATTAATAGCATGCATTATCTTCTTGTGACCAAGAAACTCAAGTTTAGTTCTGTAGCGCACCCACTAGAGAGTCGCTGGTGAGCTTAGCCTTATTCTCCCAGTTTCAACACACGCAGCCAGGCACATATCATTTTTTTCACTCTTCCACTGGCTCAAAGGAACAGTCTAGGGGTGTCTTAGGGTTTTTTTGGAACATAGAACTTGGATGGGGTGAGGGAGCAGATACCTCTGAACTGAATAACTGAATACTCAGAGGATTCCTTAATTATCTTACTGCACTGTAAAAAAATGTCCCACAGAATCTCTAATGCTGATGGTGATTATGAATTCTCCCTGAGGCCAGAAGCTACACACAGTCATTGACTCACCAACACATAAAACAATTTCCTGCTCACTCATCCACAGGATCATCGGTTGCTTCCTTCCGACATTCACATGGTGAGGGAGATGCAGGCTCACACCACCACAGGACAGTCAGACACTCTTTCCCCCAACTTACTCCTGGCTCTGTCAAGTGAGCTCTCTGCTGGCCCAAACTGATTCCTGGAGTAAGTTGCAAATGGACCCCCAGCTATGCCTAGTTGGGACCTCAGTGTCTTTACAAAGGATTCTCTAGCACTCTTGCCCCAGGGGTCTCCTACAGCAGATCTGGACCCAGGAAAACTACTCCTCCTGCCTCAGGCCTTAAACTATTTATAGGTTCTCCCACCGCCTACTGAGCACACCTCCCTAGGGATTGGCTGGAGTCCCATAAATATTCAGGCAGCCCTCTTTTCTTCCTCCCACTATAATTCCAGAATCCTCTAGAATACAGGGGGAAGTAATCAGAGCAGTAGTCTGTGAGGCACTGAGCAGGCCTAAACAATCAACCCCTGCTCCACTGATTACAGAGGAGATTACATTTAGATATGTGACTAAGTAATTGTAACATTAACCATTCCATCTAACAAGCTCATTTGAACCCCTGGGTCTTCACATACATATCTTGCAGGCTATAACTTTGTTATCAAATGTCAGTACACTTAAAGTGGTATTAAACCCAAAAGCAAACACCTATTATATTTCAGCTTACCAATTCTTAGATGTGATGACTGTGTTCATTTTCTTTTTAGTTTTTTTTTTCTTCTACTTTCATCTGATGATCTGGTCAGCAAATCTATTGTTTTATAAAAACTCAAACTCTCCAGAAGAATGTACCAGTTTACAGGGAAGACATATGCCATTTACCACTGGTAGGGGTGGTTAAAATGATCAGCTTTTATTTTTTCATGTAAAACCTTTGTAACACCCTGAAGTAATACTGGTTGAAGGATGATAAATGGATACAAGATGGCAGTGTTCTGCAGCTCTGTTTTTACAGATTATGTTGAAGAAAAGATTTGTTGGACTTGTAGACTGATAGCAGGACTTCACTATTTAATAACTAGCTAACAAACTACATTTCCCTGAGGAGTCGGCCGATGGGCAGAGACAAATACAGAAGGCCAGGAATCCAAGGACAGTGAGAGCCAGAGAGCAGGTGTGAGAAGAATGCTGTATGGTATGCTGGAAGTCCAGGCTGGGCCAGGCCACTGAGAGTGATGGAGTGAGGAAGAAATTCAGACTGCCAACACCACTGACAAGCCAAACTGACAATCCTGTGAGCAGACAGATCGGAGTGCTGTCATCTGAGGTGATCTTTGACATAGGAATCAAGAAAACACAGTTTCACAAGTTATTGTGCTTAGGCCTTGATTGACAGGCCAATTCTGCATTGTGACCTACTAAATATTACACCTACAACCAGGGGCGGACTGACAAATCATGTTGCCCCCAGGCAATAGGGGATCATGGGGCCCGTGTCCTTGCCCAAACTCAAAAAAGCCTATGAAAATGGTACCAGGGGTATCTCATGGGGCCCCCTACTGACCCCGGGCCCTCGGGCAGTGCCCGAGTTTCCAAATGATCAGTCCGCCCCTGCCCACAACACATTCACAATCACAGAAGTCTGCCGCAACATATGCACCCTGCAGGTCAAATTACATTAGTGCTTCAGTTCCAGTCTTTGCTACTCCCAAGGAACTTCTTTAGCACTTTAGTTGGTCTCTCTTTTAAAGAACAATTAACCCCTGCAGAAGTTGTATCCGCCATTTCCTTAATCTCAGCCTAATCTTAGATTTCACTCTGTGTGTACTAAAGAAGTGCCATCTAAATTCAACATCACTTTAAAGGAGAAGATCCCTTTCCTTTGTGTTCAACCTAACTCAAGGAAATCCTACCTTTACATCAAGAAAGATTAAAATCATCCTGTGCACCAACTAGGGCCCTATTGAGCATACAGATGATTGGACACTTCAGTTTAAAGGGACACTGACATATCTAATTAAAGAGCGCTTTTCCTTTCTCAGAGTTAAACCAAGCCGCCGGTAACTGAGAGCCCATACGTTATTCTGGCAATTTCTTAAGTTTCCTTTCAGCTCACTTGGAAAGAAACATCTCAGAACTGAGGCTACAGTTTAAATTCTGAAATGCAGGACATCCAAGATCTGATTGACGTTCTGCTGTGTTGCAAACCTTACTTGAATCTGCTAAGAGTGTGAGCTGTTATTCTATGCACATACTTCCTTGTCATTTTACTGTGCTTGCATTTTGACCTCAATATAGCAAAAATATCAGTACATTCTAAACTGTGTGCTAGTCTATTTTATGGTTGCAGCCAGGGGGTTCTCCTGGTCAAAGGTCTAAGGTGGTGTCAGCAGGGGTTGGGCTTCCAAAGCAGGCTCAGGAAAGACAGGGAACCCAGAAAATACTCAGCGGCCCTAAAAGGAGTAGTGAAACACCTTTATCACAAAAGGAAAATAAAATTGTTTGCTGTATTAACTGATAATAAAATGCCAGCTGGAGTTTGGCTTCAATTAGTTACTGTTCTTAAATCTGCTAATACATTTAGCACTCTCCTCCCCCCCCAGAATGATAATTCTGCTGTCTGCTGTACCTCTTGTCCTCATTCCTCTAGTGTTGTGTCTCACTAATACCGGGGAAGTGTTACTGGCCAGATCACCAAGAGAAAATAGAGGGGAAAAAGCCAAAGAAAAGAAAATGGATGCAGCCACCATATCTAATGATTGGTAAGCTGCAATACATTTTAGGTTTAATACAGCTTAATGAAAAAATTGAGCAAGGTTTATGCTTTATTCAAAGGGACGATATACCATTGGGCTATCTACGCACTGTCTGATGGACAGGAGCAGGCTGGAAATTTTCATTTTGTTTTGGATGCATTCATTCATTTAAGAATTTTGTTTTGTCACATTTATTTGTTGAACCGATTTGTTTTTGGACTTCATTCGTATCTTCGGCATTCGTTTTGTATATTTGCTGGTCTGGGTGGATACGAAAAATTGTGCAGTTTTTCTGGAACATTGTTATATACAGTAGTATGCATATTTGTTATCAAATCGAACAGATACCAATCGGAAGGATTGACATGAATGGCATGAGCTGATTGGACAATATTGACTGGCGTCATATGCATCCAAATTAACAAATGGCACAAAATCCAGATCTGTTTGTTATCTGAATACAAAGTATCAAACAAATTTGAAAACCAAATTAATTTCCCCATCAGCCCATCTACTATTGCATCATGAGGAGGTGAGCAAAACCTTGAACAGAGGGGTGGCTGTGGACATGGTATACTTGGATTTTGCAAAAGCATTTGACACAGTTCCCCCACACACGGCTAATGTGTAAGGTAAAGTCTACAGACTTGGAAAAATCTGGATGTAAATGAATAGAAAACTGGTCAAAGATCGTATTCAGAGGTTAGTGGTTAATGATTCATACTCTGAATGATCTAGAGTTGTTAGTAGTGTACCCCAAGATTCAGTGTTGGGACCCTTACTTTTTAATATATTTATAATTGATATAGGGTCTGGGATTAAAAATACCATTTCAGTCTTTGCAGATGACACCAAGCTGTGCAGTGGAATAATGTCCTTACAGGATGTCTTCAACTTACAAGCTGACCTCAATGCACTGTTTAATTGAGCAACTATGTGGCAAATGAGGTTTAATGTTGATAAATGTAAGGTTATGCACTTGGGGGCTAAGAATATGCATGCATCATACATACTAGGGGGGTAAAACTGGGGAAATCAATGGTGGAGAAGGATCTGGGAGTTTTGATAGATCACAAGCTTAATAATGGCCTGCAATGCCAAGTTGCAGTATCTAAAGCGAGCAAAATCTTCTCTTGTATTAAAAGAGGTATAGACTCCAGAGAGAGATATATCATTTTACCCCTGTACAAATCATTAGTAAGACCTCATCTGGAATATGCAGTTCAGTTTTGGGCACCAATTCACAAAAAGAGCATTGGGGAACTGGAGAAAGTACAGAGAAGGGCAACCAAACTGATAAGAGGCATGGAGGAGCTGAGGTATGAGGAAAGATTAGAGGAACTGAATTTATTCTCCCTTGAGAACAGGAGATTAAGGGGGGATATGAGCAACATGTATAAATACATCAGTTATTCACTCTGAGGTCATCACAGAAGACAAGGGGGCACTTTTTACCTCTGGAAGAAAAGAAATGTAATCTCCAAATACGGAAAGGTTTCTTCACAGTGAGAGCTGAAAAAATGTGGAATAGACTCCCTCAAGAGTTGGTTATGGCCAGCTCAGTGGATTGCTTTAAAAAGGCCTGGATTCTTTCTTGGATACACAGAATATAACTGGTTACTAACATTTGTAGGTAGTTGATCCAGGGAACATCCAATTACCTCTCGAGGAATCAGGAAGGATTTTTTTCCCCTGCAGGTGCAAATTGAATCATGCTTTGCTTGGTTTTTTACCTTCCTCTGGATCAACTGTGGGTGTAGAATTATAACTTTTTTTTATGGTTGAAGTGGATGGACTTTTGTCTTTTTTCAGCCAGACTAACTATGTAACTATGTAATGTAATCCAAATGAAACAAATGCATTTGTTAATTTCATTATAACTTTTTTTTCTGATTCGTGACTATGTCCATTTGGAGATCTGTATATATCCGAATCTCCAAAGATGAAATCTTCATCTGAAAAATGAATTATAGCTAATTGAAATGCACATGTCTACTGTCTGATGTTTTCTATACTTTGTAGTGAATCTTTTGAAGGAATGGGATGTTTCACACTCTGCTACTACAGTTATTAATGTGAGCTGGTTGGTTTCCCAATTTGTGCGGTAGGATTCCATTACTAGAAACTAAATGGATTTTCTTTTCTTTCAAAAGAAACAATTGAGTACTGTCCGCGATACTTTTTTTATTTGCACCAACATACAATTTTGAGGACAACCTTTCGGGGTATGTCCCCTTCTTCAAAGTCCAAGCAGTACTATTACACCCTTTTCTTTCAATGAAAGCAATATAAGAATCTAAATTTGACCTGGTGTCATCTTCTTGAAATCCCTGCTTAGCAGAGCTGGAGAGTGAGAGGAAGAAGCAGTAAAAGGAGTTAAACATTTAATGTGCTGACAATAAGCTCATCACTGAGTAGCTTTACCTCTCAGTCTAACCACAGAGTGGGGGGGGGGGGGAGAGTCCAGCATGACCTGGACTCAGTGGAAGAGGGTAAATTATGCTGATCTTCTGACTGAGGACATCTAGTGGCAGAAAAAGTACTATGGGGAAGTTATGGATATTGTACAAAATATTTGGTATTGTTATGTTTTAACCACTTTAATATCAGACACTTTAACCCCCTACCTGCCCCGGCCAATTTTTGGCTTTCAGCACTGTCTCACTTTGAATGACAATTGCTTGGTCATGCAACACTATACACATAAGAAATTATTTGTATTATTTTTTCACACAAATATAGCTTTCTTTTGGTGGTATTATTTGTTTCTGTTTATCAAATAAATAATCTGTGTTCATACATTTAAGCCAAAATGTATTCTGCTACATTTCTTTAATGAAAATAACAAAATAAGTGTTTGTTATTTAGTCTGTAGGAAAGTTATAGAGTCCACAAACTATGGTATATATCTGAAAATCAATCGATCCTGATGTGCTGATGGCCTCACTTCTTGAGGCCTGAAAATGCCAGGACAGTACAAATATCCCCCAAATGACCCCTTGTTAGAAAGTAGACATGCCAAGGTATTTAGTAACAGGCACGCCAGGTTTTTTTGAAGTTGTAATTTCTTGTCACATATTTTTTGGAAAATGAAGAAATCAAAAAATAAAAATGCCACCAGTGCAGTACAGTGTCATCATATAACTGGTGTGGCAGTGCTTAGGGACACTTACTAGTAACAGTATGTAAAAAAAAAAAATTTTTAAATTATTTTTATTTTATTTTTTTATTATATTTTTCCTTTTTTTTTACATTTTTATTTACTATTTTTTAACACACTGTGACCAGAGCAATACAGTGTTACCATAGTAACATTGTACTACTCTGGGAAAGCTCTGAGATTCTTTCTATTATATTTTTTCATTTGTTACAATTGTTTACAATAGTCATGTGATCTGCTGTAATTGGTCTCAGTGATCATACAGATTGTGCCGCAGTGCAGTCCATTTCTCGGAGGACGTCATATGACGTCACATGGAAAGACAAAAGTCCTGTCTGGCCATTGTTTGATAATAGGCCAGGTGGGAAGTGGTTAATATATTTATGGTATGGCTGCAGAAATATATTAGACTCTTGCCACAGACTTCTAAAGCTACTTTCCATTTTGTGTTATAACTTTATAAAGAAGACCAAGAGTGAAAATATTAATGTGATTAGTGCTGCACATTTTTTTAATTAATCCAATGAATAATTAAACACTTGAGCTGGAAAGATGCAGTAACGGCAGGAAAAAGATGGCAGTACTGACAGCTACTTTTAGTGTTGTAAACTGACTTTATCATAAGGGAACTTTAAATACTTCAATTGCCTTATAATTGTCCTTTGTTACTTCTGTTGACGAATACAATTTTAATCTGAAAGTTTAATGATATTGTCTGCTGTTGTTCACTGCTGTGGGTGTAATGATATGCTAGTAGGATTAATGGTGACATGAAAATAAGTAAATGCTTGATACTTTCTATTAGTATTTATTGTGTCAAATGTTAAGTAATATATTTAATGCTGTTCTCTTGACTATGTCAGATGAAAAAACATAGCGATAGCATTAACTAGCAAAATTAATTTTTTTATCACAATAACATTTATAAATGCTACCCAGACAGAATCATTGCTCTTAGTATTGTCATTCTAGAAAATCTTTTGTAAGAGGTTAAACTATGGAGGGAAAACTATAGCGGGGAAAAATGAAATCTTCTGCAAAGCCAAAGAACAAATTAAAAAGTTATTTTAGTCTTTCTTTCTCGCTCTGCCTGTATTTAAATGATGAATGCAATTACAAGCAAAATTATCTCAAAACTCAAAATGGAAAAACAATGAAGCCCACTAAAGCCTATAGATATATAATCCTGAAATGCATACATTGTGGCTAGAAAACTCCTGCTTATCTGCTATGTAAGGAATTTTAGGGTGAGGTGTAGCACTAAACTGCATGTAGTGCTGGATTTTGTAATAGGCCTGAAAGCCACTTGGGATGCAAATAAAAAGGCTAAATGTGGAGTTTAAAATATTTGCTGAAGCTGGTGCTCACTTGTCACTTCTGATGGGGGCACAACAAGCAGTATTGTATATTAGCTGAATTGCCTGCTATGAAAATGCACATGCATTTGTGTACCTGTCTGTCACGCAAGCAATAAGCCACAGCACCACTGTGAGAGGGATCTTTATGAAAGAATGGAAAGGGGCTGCAAGGCATACCATTTTGCCAAACAATGCTCTTTGTGAAAAGGGCAGGAACTCACTCTGTATGTCGATGTGACATCTCATAATGTATGTTCAGTTAGCTCAAACAGGAGGAAACCCACAGATCTACTCCTCCTGCTCCATACAGCTGACATTTAGGTTCAACTGTTTTTGGCATAGTTACATTGATCCAGTTTTACCCAATGTAAGTAGATGTAGCACTCTCCTAGATAGGTGCTAGGTAAGGTGCATTTAGTGGAACCAATATAAGATAAGTGCAGCGCTAAGAATAAATAAATAATTGAATAAACAATGAACCTAAAATGACAAATCAATTATGGTAATAGCAGTTCTTAAACAGTTCAAAAAAGTGTTAAAGTGCTCTTTAAGGTGCTTGCTTCCTGGGATCGGTGACTGTGCAAATGATATAGAGAATGCGCACTCACCGTACGCGCATATAAAATGCGCCTGTATTAAATCCAAAAGGACATCAAAGCAAGCCAAGAATGGGGGGGTGTCTTCCCTCTAAGGGCTGGGTTGTCATCAAATGGATCCCAAGGCTGTTAAAGGTGATCCGCATTTGCCAGAATGCCCCCAAGGGGTTACACGGGTGTTGCTTCCTGGATGAGGGATCCCCTCTCTGGATATATGATGGCCAGGTGTCTGAAAATTAAAACTCCCCCAGAGAGTTAAAATAGTGACATATCCATAGTGTAGTATGATTTCAATGAAAAACTTTTATTCCAGTATTGTTTAAAAGATTGATGCATCAAATTTGCTATAATAAAAACAGGTGGTAAAATATAGGTGCACTGGACTAACCATCCAATATTAAAGATGACTGCCGGAGCTCCACGTTGCTCCCGTGGCGTGACATCAACGGCGTGATGTGGCTCCTCCTAATGCATTTTGTGCGCATGCACGTCTTCAGAGGGGAGCCACCTATCACACCATGAAGTCCGCCGCTTCCTTATATATGGACTGGCGCATGCACATTACACGGCCACCATTTTTGGTGATCCGCACATGCACACTGTGCAGCCGCCATTTTAATGGAGGTCTGAATTGGGTGCATCTGCATATGAGCAGAGGCCATTTTTCCATGGCTCAAAGTTTTATCCCTATACCGGATCCGATCAGTGATGGGATCGGTATTGCGGGCTTGATATGCACAAGTATATTAACTCGTTCGTGATAATGCATAACATTTAACATTGCTGGGGTCAAATTTAGAATATTAATTAGGGAAAGACAAATATGATCAACAGTTAAATAAAAACCAATGATGCCATGGAAAAAGTAGAGAATTACACCCAAGATTTGGATCAGTTCAAAATCAATAAATAATACATATATCTGGCTGTAATTTTATGTATTTTATAAGTATATGAGAAAAATAAAATCATATAAAAAGAGCAAATATATAAAATGTTAATGAACCGCACAAAAATTAAGAATGGGTAATTCTATAGACCCATGTAGCCATAAAATTTTATATATATATATATATATATATATATATATATATATGTATATATAGATATGTTTAATATGATATTAGGATAAAAATTCATAATGAGCTACTGATAAAAACTATGTGGAAAGAATCTTTTACCAACACCATCTATAAAACAATATTCATAAAATAGAATAGGCATAAATAGGGTAAAAGTAACAAAAATCACTTTCAAACCATAATCCATAAGCATAGTATAGCCTAAAGATTATATAGAAACCATCTTTACCATCACCAACTAAAATTGGAATATAGAATAGAATAGGCATGGAGTAAAAATATTTCACAATCCTTTTAAAACCATAATATAAACATAGCATAAAGATAAAAAAGGACTCAAAGGACCAGAGCGCCATTCCTAACTCAGCTGTTTTCGATAAAACAATTAATGTCTACTTCAATATTCTGACCATTGGGATGCAAAGTACACATTTTGTGTATCCATTTAATTTCGAGCTGGGATACCGCTCTTCTTTTATGCGTCCCTCTCCAATGAGGTCTTACCACATATATACCTATAAACTTTAAAGAGGTTGGATCTTTGTCATGATACCATCTATAGTGGTTAGACAAAGAATGTTCCCTGTAACCACGTTTTATATTATTTGCATACCACCCTGCCATCTACGCAAGCTAATTTTCTGTTTCATTGGCAACAAAAATCCATCACCTACTTAGGAACTGCTATCACTTCCCACCTGGTGAATCTCTTACACCCTAAACTATATCCCCTCCTTACTAAAATCCGCAGGTCATTAGAAGCTTGGAACCATATGAAAATTCCTTGGTTTGGCAGGCTAAATATATTAAAAATGGATATTTTTCCTAAATTAGTATACATATTTCAAACCATTCCAATATTAGTGCCAGCTTGTTTTTTCTGCACCCTTCGCTACTTGGCTATCAGCTTCATTTGGCATTGTAGGATGTCATGTCTGAATTACAGAACACTATGCAAACCCAAATTGTCTGACAGAATCTGGATACCAGACTATGAACTAGACTGATTTCCACGTCCCTTTATCTAAGCTTCAGTGACAGTGGAACAAGACATGGCTCCAACAGACCTAAGGGCTTTACCTTGGCATCACCATAACCTATTCTGCACATTTTCCACATGTTCTCCTCTATCCATAGCCTCTCTACATAAATGATACCATAGAGGTGGCCTATATGCCCTCTCATCAGATCCGAGCCCACTCTCCCCACTGTTTGACAATCCACTTCTTCCTGAAGTGCAGAGCGTACCTGCTTTTGTGACGTATCTCAGAATGGCCCTTGGCTAGGTCTTTTGTGCACTTGAGAACAGGTTAATTTGTTTTCTGTTCATCTTGGGACCCACACTCCATGAACTGGATTTTGAAATACCATCTATTGTCATTCAGTAGGTCTCTTCATGCTACCTGCTCATTGAACAGACCTCTTACTGAATTTGAAGATCTATATCTGCTCTCAGAACCACCCTACCACACTCTCTCCATTGTCTACAAATTAATCTTATCCCATGTTCATGGGAACCTTTATATCTTTGCCAGGTTGTGGTCTGGAGATCTGGTGAGGGAGATCAGTCCCAAGGAATGGCAGAAAGCCTTAACCATTACACATAAATTCTGTGCATTTTTCCTCTGGTCTCAAATGGTTGCTGGTGTTGCTACGATAGGCAAGGTACATATCTACATATTTGGTGGGAGTGCCCTTGGGTACGGCCTTTCTGGAATTCTATTTTTCAAATTTATAAGGATATCTACGATGAGTCTCTCACCTCATCTCCTTTTGTAGCGCTCCTATCGATAATACCTGGCTCAATAAAATCTCAGTAAAACTGCATCTTACATTTTTTTCTTTCAGCAGCATGACAACTGATTTCCAGATTCTGTTAATCTGAGGCCACACCCCCTTTAATGCTGTGGGTAGACGTCATTAATGACATCATGCTGATGGAGGAGATGCAGGCACAAGAAATGAACACTTGGGATAAATGTAGGACTCTATGGTGTAGCTGGATTCATTATTCTACCTCTGAATCCCTTAAAAAACATCTCCTCCATTGACTTCTCTATACCATTCTACTACTGGGACCCCTACCATGGATCTTTCCCCCGCAGTTGATCACAGGACACCTCCTAGCCTTCTTTTCATTGGGACTCTATTGCTTAACAGCATACCCTTGGATGGGCTTGTTTTGCTCCCCCTTCTCTTGTCAAGTTTGTCCTTCCACTCTACTGCTTATGCCGTATAAGGGGCACACTGATATTAGATGGCCCAATATAGTAGCCCGGCCTTCCCAATACTTTCTTTCTTTCCTTTCCTTTCTTTCCCATTATTGGGCTTGCAGCTCTTCATAGCCTGCTTCCCAGGTAATCCAGGTAGACTTTACCTTTGGTTTTCAGGTCACAGCCTTCACCATTCATCTTCATTCCCCATGTATATAACCTGACTGATTAGCATCATCTTTTTGATCTACATTGGCTATAAACTTTAATGTTAACATATGTTATGCTGGAACCCTTATTTAATATGTGTTATACTGGAACCCTTACCTGATACTTTTGTACCTTGTGTCTTTTTTTACTGGAATTTCTATGTTCACCTTCAATAAATACATATTCAACCTGAAATAAAAGAGACAGTACTATTGTAGTATTTATGGATAACATTCAATGTTTGCATCATAAAGGTATTTCTAAGCACAAATGTTTAAAAGACATACAGTATTTTTATAATATTTTAAAATGATATTCATTTGCAGTGCATTGTGGTCTTGATTGCCATATTGCTGTATTGATTTTACATTTATTCTGGCAACATAACATTTCTAATATGACATTAATGTAAAAACCTACACACATGGGAGGGAAATCTGCCAGAAGAAAAGATTTAGGATTGACAGGGTGGCATAAGTCATTGCC
This sequence comes from Staurois parvus, assembly GCF_062004578.1. Taxonomy (NCBI): domain Eukaryota; kingdom Metazoa; phylum Chordata; class Amphibia; order Anura; family Ranidae; genus Staurois; species Staurois parvus. The sequence continues at coordinate 10,588,332 of NW_028317951.1, forward strand.
CAATAAGTCAGATGATCCATTAGCGGGAAGTCTGTATGCTTAGTTATGTGATGTTATTATTGCAAAAAAAATTTACACACACGCATATAAATGTTTGTGTGTATATATACTGTAAATTGTGGTGTATGTGTATTGTATTTTTTCACCCGCCTTTAATAAGAGATTGTTTATCAGTGTGAACAAACCTAAAGCTGAACATAAACATTATTTTGTCATCTAAAGGCATATTTACTGCAGTGGTTCCCTTGCCTAAATATCCATTGGCACAGTAATCTTTGCCAGTCCTGCCAAAATAAGTGATATCAGAGAAGAGTCTTTACCAAAATTGTAAAAGCCTTTTAAAATACACCTATCACAATGAGGAATGTACCACTGATTTGTAAACACTCTGGGGTTTTTATCCTTATGTCGCCTTCACTTGGTGTTTCTTTGATTTGGAGCAAACAGGTCCATGTGAAACAAGCATGTGCATATCAAATATCAGTATAATTGATTTGCACATGAGTCTTCCGAGTTAATGACCCATTAGATAGTGAACTAACTGGATGATAGTTCTGGAGTTTGCACTTTCAAAATATGTACTGTAAGATCTACTATAATTTTATTCTGATAAATTCCCGTTAAAGAGCGGATTATTATGGAGTGCAATTTTACCAAGGTTTAACAAGTCTTCAACCTAAAGACCCATCTCAGTGCTAAAACTATTTGTCTCCTTGACCCTTATGGAATCTTTGAAGGAAATTGCAGATATATTAAAAAAGACACTTTACAGCTATAATGTTGCTAGTATTGTGAAAGACCTGGGGCACTCTTGGGCACACTGCAGTGAGCCACATAAGCTGAACAGTTTTGTATATGTTAAACCAAAGTGAACATACACTTTTACCCCTTTCCCTGACCTAGCCTAACTCCCTCCACCCCCCACCCAGTGAGTCATACATAGCTTGATCCATTAGCCATGGCCTCTGTTGACTGTTTACATTCTGACCTTGCCTACACATTACAGCCCCATAGAATTTTATGCAGCCATTTCCCTTCAACTCCAGACTCGGGAAACAGCCCCATAGACGTCTATTGGGCTGTAATGCACAGGCACTGGCAGGACAGTGAGACTTTGTTTTAAAGAGCACTTATCCTTTAAAGGGGCATAGTTACACATAACCTTAGACTGCATGCTGTATAGACTGCACGCGATTCTGGTGTCTAAAAAATATACCTTAGTTACTGGGCTGACTTTTGTATAGGTATGTGAAGTAGTTACAGATATACAGTATGTCCCCTTTGAATAAAAAGGAAAATCTTTTTAATAAAGCTTTTTGTAAAGATCAGTCCACTCAAAATTAATATTTAAGTTTTATGTAAGTATACATTAATTGAATGTTTGAATCTTTTGGTAAACCTGCAAGTACTGTACACCAGCTGATGGCATCCAATTTGAGGGACCTACAGCAGCTTTAACCTTTACATTATGGACAGAGTAGGAAGGGAGAGTGTCCACTGGATTATTAGAGAGCTGTAAGGACCCAGTAATTATTTAAATCCACTAGCATCCACTTGTAATGGCAACATAGTTTGTAGGAGGGGTGTGTAGTCTCCTTAACACAATTAGCCCAGTAGTAATGATATCTGCTTAGCAATAGTGCCACAGCTAAAAACAGTTCTGGAAATTTGTGTCTAATTAAACCTGAATATCCGCTGATACAATAGAAAGACTTGTTTAAAAAAGGGGGTATTTTCCAGTATATCTACCTATTAACAGCAAGGAGTAGTCTGTGGTTGTACACACTACATCAAGGAGGTACATAAAGCAATAGCATTTAGACTGTAGAAATTAAATACACTTCTTAGAATGAGCAGACACTAAAGGTTTGATTTACTAAAAGACAAATAGATTGGTCACTTTGCAAGCACATTTTCCCCAGAGCTTAGCAAATGACATGACACTTTGCTGACTTCCATCATCTGATCATGTGCAAGCAAAAATGCTTTTTTTAAATTTTCCTTGCACATGATTGGTTATTCTTTTAAATTTCACAACATTCACTAAGCTCTGGGGAACAATTCCTTGCAAAGTGCAACTTCCCTTGCAAAATGGCCAACCTATTTACCTTTAGTAAATCAACCAGTAAGGGTACCTGTCAATGGTTAGATCATAGAACATGTGTATTTAGGAAATGCCCATAGCAGACATCCCTCTACTCTGGAGCAAGAAAATCAATCAGTAGATTTTTGGTCTGGTCACTATTGTTTCCCCATGAAAAATATCAGTGCCATTGATGCCTAATTGTTCACCTTCTATCTTCACAGGGAGAAACATGCACATGAATTTGCACTATGATCTTTATTCAGAAATATAATCTGATTACTAGCTCTGGCAAAAATCAGTACTGAATTGAATAATAACTGAGTACTGAATCAAATCTTTATGTACAGTAGCTTTGCTTTTACAATAACATTTCAAAACTGTCAGATGTTTAACCCATATTAACCATGCAGAATAATATGCGATCATTATGACATGCACCATGCACTGCTTAATAGAGAATTGCAGATACTTTCACAAAACAGACTACTAAAAGAGTCTTTCTAGGGCAGGTTTTTGTGCAGTTTTCTACCAATAAAATGTATTTTATAAAGGCCTTCACATTTTATTAAATCACTTTGCATGTTGTAGATTGCTCATAAACATTTATAGCAGCTTAGATTATTTTTCCTCTGAATAATTTAATATTGCCCACGATCAAATCTTTAAAATGTGAAGATGGATTTTTTTTACGCCGTCACTTGGTTTATAGAATGTGTTCCTATAAAACCATGCATTTAATATTCAATGGTTTACAGTAAATCCTTAACACAGTAGAGTTGTGAACTGCAAGGGGAAGACAAACACTTATGGGGTGTGTTATTATGATGGCTTATGCTAATTAAATTGAAGCATCACTGCTTAATTTATACATTATCAGCAAGTGCAAGGGGACAAACCTCTTTCTTAAGTCAAGCTTTATCTTGTTAAGAGGATTTACCTCTCTATTTCCTGTAATAAAGAGCTATTTTTTTTAAAACTGTACTGGGAAAGCAAAACACGATCCCACACAGCTCTCCTGCCAGTTGCCATGGAAGTGTGGATCTCAACTCTAAGCTCAATATATTGGCTGCAATTAGGTTAATTAGAACATTATCTCAAAGTACACAGCTATTGTATGAAAACATTCTTATTAGATGTACTGCCTACACTACAATAAAACAGTTTTTTAAACTATTATATTTTTCGATTACAAAAAATATTTCTTTCTCTTTGGAATGATCAAGATAGTAAAGTTACTTATATATATATTTTAGGGAGTATTCAAATGTCTCAATATTAAAAAGTAAATCCTATAAGAGATATATTAACCATTCTCATAAAGCACTTATTTTTAAAAAAACATCTTTGCTTTCACAGGAAGTAAAGAATAAACCAATGCTGTATTTCTGCAGAATGCATTACTATAAAAAGGCTGGTAAAGGGAGGAATACCATTTATCTCCTGAGATAGGAACATATAATTTTCTCCAGCTTGCATTATTCTGTTTACTGCTGGAAATGTTCTTTATTAAATAATTACGGGTTGGGATGGTTTGCTGTTTACATCTTTAGTGAATGCAGGAAAAAGGTAATGCGTATGTGGTTAGTTATTAGATGAAACAATATTATGAGGAATGAGAAAAGTGGTTCAGTGGCTACAACAGCTGCACTGGGTTCATAGTTTACTACAAGCTACCATATTGTCTGCATTGAGTTTATACTGACAAACATTCTACGGTATCTTTCCAAAGTTAAAGGACAATTTCAGCTTTTCTATAGACTCATTCAGCTTAAAGTAAAATAAAGGAAAGTTTATAAAAATAAGTAATAAACATGTTATACCTAACCTGTTTTGTGAAATGGTTTTACACCAAGCAGCCCCGATCCTCCTCTTCTCTGGTCCCTCACCAGTGCTACTGGCCCCTCCCTCCTTCCAACTGCCTCCAGAACAAACACTTTGCTATGGGGGACCCAAGCAGACTCAAACCTGAGTCAATGCTCTGTGTGTCCATTCACACACAGAACCACGACTTGGCCTTGCCCCTCCCTCTTCTCACTTGCTCACTGGCTATGATTGACAGCTTTCTCAGGCAATGAGGGGGGAGAGTCCCCAAAGAGCCAAAGCTCTTGTGAACATCACAGGATTGCGATTGGGCTCAGGTAGGTATAGAATGCATGAAAATAAAAGACCTTGAGTCTTTAGAACCACTTTAAATAACATATGCAAAATATATAAGTGCTACAAAAGTCATTTTACAATTATGTATAATTAAAATATATTACTATTTCATTTTTCAACTTGCTATGTTATTTGTGACCAACGCATCCAAATTTCTCTTTCTTACACCTATGGTCTCAGTCTTCAAAATGTGGTCATAGATTACTTTTGCTCTTGTAATTCATTCCCTATCTCTTCCACAAGTGTGCAAGTCCGAATTACAGTGAAGCAAACTGAAATGCATTTCTGGGAATACTATATTCTATATTGTAACAGGCTCCCTGCAAGTTCCATGGTGTGGGAGATCATTTCTAAGATAAAACTAATGGGTTGCTGGTAGTGTACTAGAATTGATCAAGTGATTAGGCAAAACTTTAATCTGAAACATTTCAGCAAGAGCAGTAGACACTTCTAAATTTTAACAGGTAATAAGCAAGTGCAGATTTTTTAATAAAGTTTGCTACATCCTTGCAATTAATCAGCAATTTTTCTTGAAAGGAGAATTATAGAGGAAGCATGTAGTTGGAGGGGTTCCCCTTTGTAAATCTCTCCTTACAAGGCACCATCTGAAGTCTCTTTCATATGAGTAGATGAATTCATCTTGATATTATCTTCTTGATGCCAGGTGCTGGCCAGTGATACCAGCTACATTAGAGCATGAATAACAGCCTGTACTCCTTATTTGGAGAACTCCGGCTTTATAGCACAAGGAAAGAAGAGCCAGGCTGTAGCAAATCTCAAAAGCACAGGCAGCTCAGACCTGCATTAACCATATAAACCTAGGTTTTGTACTAAATTGCATCAACTCTTCATAAACCATTACATATCCAGTTGCCCACAATTCATCCATAAGTCTTTCTGTTTGGTATCCTGAAAGTAGTCTGTACAGGGCATTTTGTCAAAAGAAGCACATAGAATCCAGCAGGGGTAAGTAGAATTAATTTCCCTATTTCCTTTTAATTTCTTTCACCCTCATCTATTTACAATTTTTTCATGGAATGCTTCCTAAATTACACTTCAACAGAATATTTATGGCTAACATTTTATATTTTAAATTCTGGTAATAGTTTTGTTCTATTTTCAGCTTATTGGCACATTATAATAAACTATGTCCTGCTATTCAGGTCTGGTATAGATTTTAAGGAGTAACCCTATGCAAAAAAGATAAAAAAGCATCCCCCAAAATCCATACCAGATCCTTATACAATCATACAGCCTTTCTGGTCAGGAAAGGAAGGGGACAAGACCTGCTCCTGAACCCTACCAGGCCACATGTCCTTGATATGGGGAGAGCACCCTGTCAGGGGGATCTTTTTGACAAGGCATCTTGTCCCCCTGTTGATGGGGACAAGGACCTCTTCCCCACAACCCTTGACCGGTGGTGGCTGGGGTCTGTGGGGGGGGGACATATCAGAATCTGGAAGCCACCTTTAGAAATAAAGCAGCCCCCCAATATACCCTGCTGTGAATAAGTAAGAGGTACATAGTACCCCTACTCATTTGCCAAAAAAAATGTAAACAGTGAATCAACTTACAGACACACTTTGACAAGTCCTTAGTTAAAAAAAAAGTACTACATTGTAATTCTATCATTAATCACATTGTTTAGAAAAGCAGATCAATTACAATGAATGATGTCCACCAACTCAATGAAAGAAAAACATGCCTACTAGAGATGAGCGAATCGAACCAGGCGAAGTGGAATTCGATACGAATTTCAGGAAAAATTCAATTCGCGTCGAATCCGAATATTTGCCTACTTCGGGTGCGCGAAGCGGATTTTTCCCGATCAGCCGGCAAAAGTGTCCCTGCAGAGAGCTCCGCTATTTCTGACAGTTCTCTGACAGTTCCTTCACATGTACAGTGGTTGAAACATTGTATCTATTTGTTTCCATTTAGGATACAGATGTTTTTATTCGGAAACAGATGTTTCAACCGCTGTACATGTGAAGGAGCTGTCAGAGAACTGTCAGAAATAGAGGAACTCTGCAGATACACTTTTTGCCGGTTTGGAATTATTCTAATTTTCATCCTACTTCTTCTTCTTCCTCTTCCTCTTCATCCTCATCCTCTTCTTCTTCTTCTGAGGATGAGGATGAAGAAGAAGAAGAAGAAGAAGAAGTAGGATGAAAATAAGAAGAATTCCAAGCCGGCAAAAAGTGTATCTGCAGAGCTCCTCTAAGTGTATCTGCAGAATAGAGGAGCTCTGCAGATACACTTTTTGCCGGCTTGGAATTCTTCTTATTTTCATCCTACTTCTTCTTCTTCTTCATCCTCATCCTCAGAAGAAGAAGAAGAAGAGGATGAGGATGAGGATGAAGAGGAAGAAGAAGAAGAAGTAGGAATGAATTACATTCTCCATCTTCTCATCCTTCTCCTTCTCCTTCTTCTCATCCTTCTCCTTCTCCTTCTCCTTCTTCTCATCCTTCTCCTTCTTCTCATCCTTCTCCTTCTTCTCATCCTTCTCCTTCTTCTCATCCTTCTCCTTCTTCTCATCCTTCTCCTTCTTCTCATCCTTCTCCTTCTCCTTCTCCTTCCTCATCTCCAAGGGCATTTAAATTAAAGGTACAGTGTTCTGCACTAATTTAAAGGCTCTCTGAAGCCTAGAAACCCTTTTTATAAGTTAACTTCGTAGCGAATTAATTCGCATCGAATCGAATTTCTTCCTGAAATTCGGCGAATCGGCCGAATCGAATTTTTGAATAATTCGCTCATCTCTAATGCCTACCAACACAGCTGAACCTGGTGACTGCTTCAAATAAGCCTTTTATTAGGAGTAAATAATAACCAATTACTTGAAAAAGTAAATTTTCCTGTAATTTTCCCAATATAACTTTTACATAATTTGTGTGTGGCCTAAACAAATAAAATGATTTCTGTCCTCTTCACAAGGGGTCTTTCTGTGGGATGAAAATGACTGGAGGGGGCAGCATTGAAGGCTGAGGCAAAGTTTAAAAGAGTCATGCTGTGTGTAGACTGTGAGAATTTACACAGAAGAGGAATCTGTTTTGTAATCAGCAGCAGGGTATTTGAGAATTAATAGAGATCTTCAGGCCTGGAATTTCACTTTTGTGATCCTTGATAAAGTGCTATAAAACCCAAAAGCAAACATTTACTATATTACAGCCTACCAATTCTTAGATGTGATGATTTCATTAATTTTTTTTTTTAGGCTTTTTTTTAGGCTCTCTTTCCTTTTTTTTTTCTTTCACAGGAAGAGATCAATCAGGTCCACCTGTCAGTTTTTGAGGAGGATGGTCCAATTCCCCCTATGGACTTGCGGGTGTAAACAAAAATGTGTCAATTTACACCAGCTTATCTGCAGCCTGATCTGGTTCATTAAAAAAGAAAATAGAAGGTGATCCATCTTCCTCCATCTAGGCAGATCGGATTAGAGAGCATTCGGGAGTAAACAGACAGCGTCCTTTTACATCCGGCCATCCATAGAGCAGAACAAACTATGTATGTGTTTGCTCTGCACAAACTGAGAGGGCACAGATGACTCACCCACCAACCCCCCCCCCCCCCCGCTCTGATCAGCAGTAGTGGATAGATCCCCCACTGATCAAAAATGAGTCTGCCCATGTGAAGAAAACCTAAGTCTGTTTTTTAACAGAACAAGCTATCCTACAAGTGTATTGTTAACATACCATTTACTACTGACAGGAGTGCATACAATCATCAACTTGTTTTTATTCATGTAAAACCTTTATCCCAAAAGAAAAAAAAATTGCAGTAACTGCTTGTGCAACTGCAATATGAGCTGGATTTAAGCTTCAGTTTGTTGGTATATCTAAATCTGCTAGTACACCTAACACTCCCCCCCCCCCCTCCAACTGACAATGCTGCTGTCTCCTGTGCCCCCTGTGCTCCTACATCTGGAGAGGGGGTATTCCAATACAGAAGGTGTTACAAGCCAGATTACCAAGTAAAATCAGAAGGAAAAAAGCCTAAAAAAATACAAAAATGAAGCCACCACACAATAAATGGTAAACTGAAAAATATTCAATTTTTTGTTTTGGGTTTTATACCACTTTATCATCTATTGTAAAAGAAATGATCAAATGATATTGTGATAATGTTATGCCTTGTCACAGTGTCAGAAGGGTTAGATGTCACCCAGGTTTCTCACTTATGCAGGTTAAATGGCTCTGGGCAGGGGCGGACTGACAACTCATGGGGTCCCCGGGCAATAGGGGATCATGGGGCCCCTGTGTACTTGCCCAAACTCAAAAAATCCTAGGAAAAAGGTACAAGGGGCATCTCATGGGGCCCCTTACTGACCCCGGGCCCTCGGGCAGTGCCCGAGTTTCCAAATGGTCAGGCCACCCCTGGCTCTGGGATATCTGTTCTGAGAAAACAGATTTTGCAGTTTTATTCAGGATTGGTAACTCCTGGATTGAGTCCATATTTTACTGGAAATCAGCATCCTGACTATGCACTGACCTTTTAGTCAAGGGTTGACTATGGTTCAGGGCTCCTTCCCCTGGAGACAAGCTGTTCTACAAACAGCCTAGACACCTAGAGAGTGTCTACTTAGAATGGGCTTATTAGCCACTGGATCACTTTTACAAGCAGTGGGAAGGGATGCCTCCCGCCACCTTCCACGGCTTTCTCAGGCTCTCTTGTCCCACTGGGGAACCCAAGAATGCAATGAGAATTTCATCATTTCAGTTTTGCCAGATATAAACATAGCCATTTTTAAATTTGGAAAGCATCTGATCACACCAATCTTGGTGTGATCAGATGCTCTAAGGGCAGATAATAGATCTAGACTCTAATAGACCCCATATTTCTCACAAAAGATAACCTGTAATTGCTATCACAGGGAATATTTACATTCCCTGTGATAATAAAAAAAGTGATAAAAAAAATGAAAAGAACAGTGTAAAATGTAGGCATGCACTATTTTAAGGCATTTCATGTTTGGTATCTATTTACTCAGCATAACATCATCTTTTATATTTTATCAAACAATTTTGCAATATATTGTGTTTTGTGATTAAAATTTTTAAAAAGTGTATTTTTTAAAAAGAATTGCGTTTGAATAATCACTGCTCAAATACTGTTTGACATAAAAAATTGCAACAGCCACCATTTTATTCTCTCGGACCTCTGCTTTAAAAAAATACATCATTTTGGGGGGTTCAAAGTAATTTTCTAGCAAACAAAAATTTTTTTCATGTACACAAAAAGTGTCCTAAAAGGCTTGGTCTTCGAGTAGTTAGAAGAGTGGGCGATGTGTGACATGAGTTATTAATGTTGGCCCTGCAATGTTAGGATAGAAGAAGCACACCCCAAAAGACCCATTTTTGGAAAGTAGACACTCCAAGGTATTTGCTAAGGGGCATGGAGAGTATTTTGCAGATTTCATTTGTTGCCACAAGTTTTTTTCTTTCTCAAAACCTTGTGACAAAAAAAAATGTAATCTGCAAAATAATCACCATGCCTCTTATCACATTTCTTGGGGTGTCTACTTTCCAAAAAGGGGTCATTTGTACTATCCTGACATTTTAGGGCCTTCGACACTGTGATAGGTAGTGAGGGAGTGACATGAGGAAATATGTCCTTTGAAAGCCTGAATGTGGTAATTGGATTTTGTGGGTCTGTATGTGGCTAGAATGCCAAAAAGTCTCTCACAGGTGGTATCCCCATACTCAAGAGAAATAGCAGAATGTGTTTTGAGGTGCTATTCCACATATACCCATGGCTTGTGTGTGCAAAAATGTAAGTGACAACTTTGTACAAAAAAAAAAAAAGTAATGTTCCAAAAATTTGTGGCAGAAAATAAAACCTCCCATGAACTTAACATGCCTCTCAGCAAATACCTTGGGGTGTCTACTTTCCAAAAAGGGGTCATTTAGTGTCTTTTTTTCCAAAGACATGCAGCAGAATATATTTTGGGCTAAATGTATGTCAAAATGGGAGTTTATTGAATATATTTTGTATCAGACAGTAAAAATTTTATTTTTTTTTTCAAAATTTTCGGTCTTTTTTCATTTATATCACTAAAAAATGAAAAACTCAGTTGTTAACAAATGCCACCAAAAGAAAGCTCTATTTGTGTGGGAAAAAAAGGACATAAATGTTGTTTGGGTATAGCATTGCATGACCATGCAATTACCAGTTGAAATAGCGCAGTGCCGAAAAACGAAAACTGGCCTGGGCAGGAAGGGGGGAAACCTGCCAGGGCTGAAAGAGTTAAACTACCAGATTGTATTACAGCCAGTTTAAAGTTGTATTCCAGTCATAAGTCTTTTATTCTTTTTTTTTGGATTCGGTATTGAAAGGTTAGACACCTTTTCAGGTTTTTATTGCTGTCTCCCTATAGGTACGATTTCCTTGGACTTTCTATCCCCAAAGACACAATGGGGTTGATTTACTAAAGGTAAATATATTGTGCACTGTAAGTGCACCTGCAAAGAAAGCTGTGAAATGAGTCGAAGCTCTGTTGATTTCTTTCATCCAATCATGTGCAAGCAAAAATGCAGTTTTTTTTTTCTTTGCATGTTCCCCTCAGATCTAGACCAACTGCACTTGCAGTGCACTATGTATTTGCCTTTAGTAAAACAACCCCAATAGTTAGTGCAAATCTCCTCAAAATTAAGGAAAATCATAACAGCTAGAAGTGTCACAGTTGAAAGATATCCCTTCTACACGTATTCCAGTGGCAAGCATAAACATTTCCTTTTATTTATTTATTTTTTTCATCTTAATGTATACTGACAGATGCAAAAACCTGGCAGAGATTCTAATCCTACCTTGCTTTATCCAACAGTAGAAAAAAATGTTTGGGCAGGAGCTAAACTGAATAAAGAATATGAAAACCCTAACAAAGAATTTTATTTTGTTCCTTTAGATGCACTTAACAAATAGTTACATTTTATTAGCATACCAACAGACGTGAAAAATTGACAGTGATTCTAACCTTTTCCCTTTATCCAAACCTAAAGACAAAAAAAAATCATTTGATTGGTGTTACACTTTAAAGTATATGTAAACCCTAACAAACCATTTCTCTTTTTTGTTCACTCTTGGTCCATTAAATGTACCATTTAAAGTTTTGGGGTTTTTCCCCCAATAATTTGCTACCTGTTAATCTTGTTAGATTATCAGTGAGTTGATAACTTTGCTTGCTCTGCTGACTGATATCAGTTTTATTGTTCTCATTTCTCTCTTCTGTGCTAAAGAACATCATGTACAGATAAAGAAAGAGGGTGTCTCGTGTCCTAACACAATTCCTGTCCTAATGTGACAACACTGCTGCTCCATAGGTACAGTTCAGTGAGTGAGCGTTTTAACCCAGCACAGGAATTGTTACTGGAAAGATCACCAAGTTAAAATACAAGAAAAAAAAAACTGCAAACAAGAAAATAAATGCAGGTACCACATCTATAAAACAGAATATATATAATTATGTACTTATGTTATTATTCGAAGTTGGGGAGTTACATACAGAGTTATACTGTACATGGAGTTGGGACAGTTAGAAAACCCAAAGTGCCTATATTGTGTAACTTATAATTGCACACCTTCTGTTTTGGAAAGGTGTGTGTATATATATATATATATATATATATATATATATATATATATATATATATATATATGTAAAGAGATTCCTTGTAGATATTTTTGAACAAAGTCCCCACATCCAGGGGTTCCAGAGAGGCAGATTCTTTAAGAAGCAATCTTCTAGCAGTGCCACTTTCCTATTTTGGAAATGTGACTTACGAGACAGGAGGTCAAGTTATATCTGTATTCATTCCCCAGTTGATAAATCCTGAGGCTAGAAAAATATTGAAAATGGAAAGTCCAACGCACAGCAGCCAAAATCAACAGCAGCCAAATAAACACTGCATTCATAACCATTAAGCTGACATTAGCGACCATATGAGACTTCCTCTCTATTTTTAACATTTAAAGCATTTTGTTTGGCTTTTTCAAGGTAGATAAATGTTAAACCAGGTGAAGCATATCTCCTAAATAGTTTCTTTCACATTGCTTAGATTGCAATAGAATATTAGTTGATAATGGATTGTGTGGATTGCAATGACTAATACACAGCAGGAGACCAAGTATGCACATAGCATCAATATTATTATTCCATTTTTTCCCTGTTTATTCTATTCTGTGAGTGTTTGCTTGTGATTTGAAAATGTGTACACAAAGAAGTTTTTAGTCATCGCCTACATATTATTATAATAAAGAGCAATGCTGCTTTTCTGTAGCAGCAGCCCTTTATGGGTTAAATTTGTCATTAAAAGGCTGGGAGAAGATGCAAATGATAGACCTGAATTTCCAGTAGAATCGATGATTGATACCGGCTAAGCAGAGAATAATTTTAAAACGCGATGACATTTTGAAGTGTGGATGGATTTCTTCCCTTGGTTTTCATTATAACTGACTTCACTAATTAAACAGTTTGAAAGTAAGATTATGAAAGTTCAGTACATTTTCCAAATATAGAATTATATTAAATGAGCGGCTTACTTGGATTTTCACTATAGGCATGCTGAGGATTCCAATGTGTCAAAAGGGTACAAAAATAAAACAATTCTCACATTTTTATACTTGTGATAAGGATGGAAAAGATTACATTTCTACCACCCTCTAAAGCTTCAAAGGCAGTTGAACAGGGTTGTACACATGTGGCGGCCTCAATGCTTTGCTTCATGGCAGCTGAAAAAATTACACCTTTATCACATTCAGAGGGTAGTACCACCAATGCACATGACCTACATAGATGAATACGACTGCCCTGCAACCTCATTTAATGCATGTGGTGCTGCATTTATAAGGTTAAAAAAGATGTCGAGAAGGCCTCCTCATTGTCTGTCAAATGCCTTTGAAAAGCTTTGAAAAGACTTATGAAAAGCAATCTAAGGGCTGCCACATGTCTAAATCTACACTTAAGGCACTGTTCACTTTTGTCCTAACTGAATCATCTTTGATGCAGTTTCTATTAAATTGCAGATCACATAAAGTTCAATAGTAACATATAAGATACCCAATTAAAACAAGCCTATTTACTGATATCCCAAAACATCAAAATGTACAGATGGAAACAGGACCTTATAGACATGGCTCACAAGCACTATAGAAACCAGCTACTACTGGCACTATGTGGCTAGGTGAGACCCAGACCTCTGGGTGCTATCTGTATCCAAAAGTCTAGAGCCTTAGCATGTTATTCCTATGTTTGTGACAGGTTTCTAATAGTTATGAGGATCATCAATAATCTAACTATACACATCATCAAGCTGCCTTGTAGTGATTACCCTTAAATCACACTACATTTTTTGGTCCTCCTTTGTATGCCCATGTTCAAATACCAAGTGGTGTCAGTCAAAGTAAGCATTAGTCAAAATGTGACCACACATTATTTTAAACTCTTCCCACAGCTGACTCCCAGCCCTTTAAGAGGTTCTAAATGCCAGGAGGTGGGCATTCCGATCATGTGACCGTTGTGATTGGCAGTCACATTTGTCACATGATCAGAAAGCTCCTGATTATAAGTATGCATTGGAAGCTTTCTGGTACCTGCCAATAACTGTGCTGGGAGCTCATAAAGCGCAAGCTCTTAGTAGAAGAAATGTTTATATAGGGATGCATATATGCAGACTCTCGGCATTAAATCCCTCTCACCGAGAGGCTGTATATATGAGTATGACCAGTGGGAACTAGTTAAGAAATATTATGGGTCAACAACATTCACTGTCAGTCCTCACATTTCAAACAAAGGGCTGCGTAATTATGTAAGCTCATTTTCAAATTGAGGGTCAGCTTGATAATGCCTATGAAGCTCTCAAAATAGGTTTGGAAATATGGGGGTTACCATAACTATCCTAATAAAGATGTTACTTGAGTAGCTATTATGTTGACCCTCTGGCTTTTTGAGTAACTCATCCAGAAAAATCTTCTAGGAAATGAAAGTGAAGCCAGAAGACCAATGTGTTTACTTTTGGTTAGTGATTTTAAAGTAACTAAGAAAGAGAATTGGCATTACAACTAAACAACTAGCCATGTGTCATGTACTTGATCAGAGACCGAAATGGAGATCTTGGCCTCTCTTGCATCTCCAGACCATGCCCGGCTGAAAGTGGAATAGAGGGTACTGAGGGACAGAAGGAACACAAGTGTCGGCAGGTGTTGATAGGAGCACTTGCAGACGGCTATGCGCTCCCAGACAAGCTGACAAAACATCTGCTCAAGAACAGTAACTTTACATGGAGATCCAGCTGAAGGTAAAGGGGCACTCCACCTTGGCTGCAGGTTCCAGATACGAGGCTTGTCAGAGCTCTGAGACTTGAAATGGAATTGCACTGTGGTTAGCAAAGCTGGTGCAGATGATAGCCAGGTAGGCATTCAAACAGGACGTGGGAACAGAATCAGGAACAGAAGTATGGTCACAGGAATAGTCAAGGTCAGCAACAGGTGGGCAGCGAGGTATAGAATCATAAGGCAGAGACATGGTCAGGAACAGAGCTGGGATCAAGAACTGGTGATAAGGCATATGCAAGGCCCACGTTCTGGTCAGAGACAAGCTGGATCAGTGTGAGTGCCCGTGCCCATTCCTGTGCGTATGTGCGCACCTGGTTACCATTCTGCTGAGAATGCCGCTCTCATGCATTTTTTTGCGAGCCAACGGTCATACCAGGCATTCTCAGAAACCAAGGCAGAATAGGAGCCTTCATGTTGTTTCAGGGAAACTTTCCATTTAATTCTGCAATATCCTAACTACATAAGTATGAATAGCCTGTGCAGTTGTCATAGGGTGTTCAATGAATCTTTCTTTCAGAAGAAGCCGGTTTACAAATAAGTGCTTTTAATGCAATATAACAAAGCTCAAGTAAAGGGTCAGCAGAATGTGTACTTACAGTAAAAATAAAATCCACCCCCATCCTTTGCAATCTAAACCTGCAGAGGGGATCTTTCAACTGCAACTGCTGCCACTTTCCTAGCTACTAGGCTGTAAGTACAAGATTATGTTCCCTCAGAGAAAAGGATACTTTTTCAGTGTGAAAAATATTGCATGCAGAGACTTTGGTAATAACCTAAGAACATGTGCTACTGTTTTATAATGCTAAACCTTCTTAACTGTAATATTATTTATTCCAAATGCTTAAAATATAGATATTTTTAAAGACATCAGCAGACTAACAAGATGAGTATTATTTTTGTAAAAGGCGCAGTACAAATATGACTAACTCATAAGATTTACAGGATCTAACAAATCATCCTAATTAACACCTAAATCATTTTTTAAAGATAACATGGGAATAAAAACCATTCTATCTCTTTTGAATTACAAAGCAATGCTCATAAAATTACAATAACGGGGCGAGCAAAGAGAAAGGAATGTTAAAATTAATCTTTTGTGAAATTGGAATCCTGTAGACAGTGATTAGAACGTTTAAAATAATGACAATAAACTTCCACCAAAAGAAAAAGAGTATAATGTCAGCCTTGTGCTCAGTATTCAGTATATATAGAATCACACTGCTGAGCTTGTTAGTTTGTATAGGCAGCTCTGATTTTAACTTGGTTCTCTTTTGACCTTCGTTGATAGAAATGACAGTGTCAGCGGCTGAAGGAATCAGAGAGATTTCCTACTTATCAAGGGTCAACTAATCTTGGCCACTTTTGCTGCTTTTGCAGCTATTGTTTGTTTTTTTAAAAGAAGAACATTTTTGATCTATTATACTGACAGTAAGTGCAATTATTAATATTTTAGGTGCAAAAGTACCATAGATTTGAGACTGAAATCCACTAACAGTAAACATATGATTAATATATTTTCATTTTTTAAAGTTTGCAATTATGTTAAACACTACCTATATACAACAGTTCATAAAGTTTGATCACATGGAAATGTTACTGTAAAATATATATGTAATATCGGATACATTTTTGGATATGGTAGTGGAGGGTTAAAACCCGTTTGTTTTTTTTATATTTGTGCCTCATTGGTTAGACTTCCCATCACTTCCTATCCCAGAGATGCAACAGGAAGTGAAAACAACATAAGTAGAATTTCCCTCTTAGACAATTGTCATTGAAACATTTCCTGGTGACAAATTCAAATTTTTGGAGTTGTCACCAGAACTTTTGTTTTAATTTACAATCACTTTCCTTCTTAGTGATAATAGTCACTGATAAGTTCAACTTTTAGACAAAAATAAAAAAAGCACATTTTTTGCAGGTAAAAAATGTGCATTTATTATTTTTGTCCAAATGAGAGTGTGAAGCATTGCACCAGTGATCAGTAGATTGCTGATGCCATGCAGGTCTCCTTCAGACCTGTCAGAATATCTGCTTGCTGTACGGGATGTATGAGCAAGCAGATATACTGACAGGAAGCTTCAACGAACTACCAAAACTACAATCCCACAGCCGTTAAGGCTTTCAGGACTTGTAGGCACTCATTCACAGAACACTGTGAATGCGTGACGCAGACATGTGGGCGAAGCCCCACATGGCCGCACTGTTTTCAAATCTGACAGATATTACGAGGAGAAGTTTCCCCATACTATCTGTCAGAGGGAGGTGGGGCGGCAGGCATGGCTGCAGCTGCAGCTATGAGAACATGTTACATGTTCCCAAAGGTGAACTTATCCTTTAATGCAAACCTTTCATAGGAAAAATAAAGGGGCTGCCATTTCTGAACTCTATGTGAAAATATGAGAAACTTGGATATTAAGATGATTTCAATACTTTCTAGGTAACAAACCTGGAACAAGCATGCATGTCATGAAAGTCAGTGGTTTTCTGCAATGTTTAATGCTGGTTCCAGCCAATAGTGAACAATCTAAATCATACTAGATCTAGACAGAGAGTGTGGAGGCCTTTAGGAGTATAATCAATAATGGTTTCCTGGGGTTATCATCCCAAATGTTGAGCATACTAAAGTGTGAGAAAAATAGGGAGTTTTAGATAAATACCTCAGGAGAGTATTAATCAGACACTTCTTGTGAATGGTTAAAGATAACACAGCCACTAGGTCTCAATGATGTGATGCCTCAATTCTAGATGTGGTTTAGTGATCTATTAATCAGAGCTTGTGACATTGGGGTTGAAATACTGTATGAGGTATATGGAAAGCCATTTTTGGCTTGTCAGTAGTTACAGTATTTGATCCTTGGCATTTCCTGGTACTCTCTATTTTATTTATCCCTGGTCTATTTTTGTGATGACCATCTACATTGGAGGTTGAGATATCATTGTAAGGAAGAAATTTGCATGCAGGCTCTATAAAATGATAGAGTTATGTTTTAGTTGGAACCAAATATTATTTGGTTCTAGCTAATGTGCAGCACAGTGGCTAAGTAAGTAGTACTTTTGCCTAGCAGTACTAGGGCCATTGGTTTGAATCCCAACCATGGCACTACCTGCCTGGAGTTTGCATGTTCTTTCTGTAACTGCAAGGGTTTCCTCCCACATATGACCCTAGAATGTATAAATAATGTAAAGAGCTGTATAAATTGATGGCTCTATATAAGTACCTGTAATAAATAAATATTTGTATTGTATTTTTTTAGTTAAAATATCCAGATGACTGTTGCATAACAGAGTATGTGATAAACAAGTACTTCTGAAAAATGATAGTACAAATGTCAAAATAAACAATTTCTCGGAAAATAGATAATTAGGATGATATCCAATATCTAAGTGGTCAGCGTGTCCAAATTTTTAGTGATACACTGTAGCAATTGTGCACACAGAGATGGACGCGGTCATCCATCTTGCTAAGGATCCTCCAACTTGTATCTCTCTCCCTCCAATCCCCCCTCCCTCTCTGTTGAGTGACACGTGGTCCCTGTGTCTGGGTTCAGAAGTGCACAGGCAATCAGGCACAGAGGGACAGTTTCATGGTTATAAATCCCAAATTAGCTGGTGCCTGGGTGTCTGTTAGCTTCTCAATCTGAGAGAATCGTAAAACCATAAACCAGTCCTTCACTGGGCTTCAAAGACTTTCCAGCTAGCCGTAAAACAAACAACACATTTAAAACCCACTTTTCCATATAATTTTATATCTGGAGATGGTAAATAATTACATAAAACCCAAGCATATATTCGGGTAGCTCCGTTTAATGCGAGTTGTCTGATATCTTACACCCCCTAGTTGAATAGAGAGAAAACAGGTGGCATTATCCAAGGTTTATTGTAGGAATTAAATCATAAAAACATACTCACAGACAAAGCTTCATCTGTGAGTATGTTTTTATGATTTAATTCCTACAATAAACCTTGGATAATGCACTAGGTGTGTGCGCCACCTGTTTTCTCTCTATCCAGTGGCTGATTTCCCCATCTGAGGAGGGCTGCACCCCTGGAACATTTCCTTTTGGTTGTCGCTGTCCTGGTACCCTTGTCTTCCCTTTTGGCTTCCCTTTTGGCTGTGCATATCCTGAGGCGCTGGAGAGTACATACGCTACCCCCTAGTTGAAGTCTACAGGAGAGATGAAAGCCATATAGTTCTAGCTGAAATAGTGAACTATTCCATGTTTGATATCTAGACGTTCAGCAGATGATTTTGCATATTAATCTACCTGTGGATAGAATGTTACATGTACCTAGGGAAGGTTAGTGCCCATGGTATAACTTGGGAGGGATTCTAGCCTGAGTCCCCCGCCTACAACACCCCTCCCCAAATGAGGCGATTGGTTCTCTGCTGTAAGAAGACACCCTGCTGAGTTCCTAGAAAAAGGCTGTTATGCTTGGACCAGGAGGTAGAGTTGAAGAAATCTCCCTTATAACATCAGAACCAACTTGGGAGAACGGTACCCTTTTGCTCTGAAACTTGATCTGCTTAACCCAGGACTTTTGGCAAGTACTCTACCTTTCTAAAACTTCTTTCTGTTATCTCTTTGCTGTGTTATCACTCTCTGTATTTATATATATATATATATATATATATATATGCTAGATCTTTTTCTGTAAATATTGTTATTGCACCCTTTTGACCTTTTTAGTAATAAATCCTATTATCTGAAAAGTGTTGAACTGTTTCTAAAGCTCTTTAATGCAAACTAAGAATCCCTGTCTTTGAAGAGCATTACTGTGTGTTTTGAAACCTCTATATATCTCTGCCTGCGGTGACAGTGGTATACAGACGATTATTCAAACATCATAGTGTTATTGCTAATATTGGCGAGTTTCCTGCTTTTCTCTACAAAAAGGCGGTGGTGGCAGTGTGAAGGGTTAATTGCGTAATTAACCTGACCCAGTAACAATCGCTCTCAGGCTGCGGTACATAGATTGTGGTGCATTAGCTGGAAAATATTTGTGCAGGGTGCAGCTGAGCGTGGTATTGTTATGCACGTGACAGCGTGGTTTTAGACTGGCTAATCCTTCGGCCATGAGTTGTTGAGAAGTACTGGGGGTCTGACGCTGCGATCGTCACACACTGTAAATCAGAGACTTCCACTTTCTACCTGATGATCTGCATATCGGGAGCTTGAGTTGTAAGGTGCAAGTAGATGTTAGACCCAAGCACATCATTATTTGGTGAGATTCTTTATAGGGTGATTGAGTTGTTGGCGCCTTTATTTGTACCCTTCTACTATTTAATTATTGTTGTAATTTTCAATTATTTCCTCTTGATATTTTTGTTTTATGGGTCTTTTTATTATTGTTATGAATGGATAACTAAGAAGATACACTGGAATGGACCCATGTTATTCTTGTCAGGAACTGATTGGAGTCAGATTACTTTTGGGGGTCGATCCAGTTTTACTACTAAAGTGAGTGACTATGTGATATTCAATATATTCTGGATGTGATATTCAATATATTCTGGTTATTCTTCTATTTGATATTATATTTACAGTATATACTGTATATATTTACAATAAAACTATTTTAGGTGTAATTTGTTCTCCCCCTCCTGTGCCCCTGATGCTTCCCCACAGCCTGGGATGTCAAAGAGGTTCACCCATTCATCATATATGCTTAGGTATTGTATGTGTGTATGTTGATACAGATACTGTATATACTGTAGCATACACTACATAAACACTAACACACATGCACACACAGCATTATGGCAGACAGCTGTGTACCTCTCTCTATAATGTTTATTTATAGATGTCTGACTTGATTTTTATTTTAAGTTTTGCTAATTATATTGACTATTTCTGATTGGTATGTCACATTTTGTATTTTTGTTTTTTCTATAGATGGATTGACTTTTTATTTCCTAACATATTTGTAATCCTGAGGAAGCAGAATACCTGCAAAATGCGTAGACTCACATCTTAGGATATGTTTGGTCATAATATGTACCTTGAATGAATTTTAAATGTTTGGAATAAAGCATTATTAACTATTTTATATACATTCAAGAGGAGTGTCTGGTTAATACTCTCCTGAGATATTTATCTAAAACCTACTATTTTGCTTCACACTTTGGTTTGAATATTCTAAATCACTGCATTATTTTCCCATTTAGTCAGGGAGATAGCAGCTAAAGGGCTATGTAGTGTTGTGAGAAGATATCAATTTCCGAAACTCTGAATTTCGAGACACTGATTATGGTATTAAGCAAAACACTTTTTCCTATTCTGCAGCTTCCTGTTATTGAGGTGTCATAAGAAATATAATAATTTGGAAGCCTTCATATACACACATACCTAGCAGATATTTTCTTCAGAGAGGTTTCAGTAGTTACCTTTCTGCTATCTTAGCTGTTTGACCTGTATGAAATAGTTTCATGACAAATACTATTCAAACAGGGAGTAAGTTAATTTCCTTAGCACAAAAAACAACATTCAGCAACCTTTAGTGTTTCTACTTGTACAGTTCTTATGTAATGGTAACATTTATAGGAATAGGAGTGCAACATTCAACATATGCTCTTTTTCCATTTGTATTTTTAGTGCCATGGATTTTAAGATCAGGAAATTCTTAACATGTAACTCCAGTTTGAGAAAAAATAGTACTTGTAGGGACTATCCAAAACTTAGTTTTTTGGGGTAGAGTAAGTAAGAATTGAAAACCCTTGTCTGACTTTTTCTACTGCCGTGGGCTCTATTAGATTTCCCCTCACTTGTTGTGACACCAGATATGGAGTTAAAAAGTATCTCCAGCAGGAATTAAGACAGTAATAAAAGCGAAATCGGTGGTGGGGTGGGGGTTGCTGTGTATAGCCCCCCTGCAGCTGCAAGGGGGTCTGTAGGCTTCAGCGGCTCTTCCTGCATACTTGAGGCTAGGGATGCAGGCCTAAACAGGAAGTGGTCCAGTGTTGGAGGAAGCCACTGCTCAGCTGAAGGAGGAGAGGGGTATTTCTGATGCTCAATCTTACCCATGGGGTGCCTGATGATGTCCTGATGTACAGTGGCTGCCTCCCATGGCTGTGGCGGCTGTAGGAGAGGAGTGGGAATCTTGAACAGAGACAGGAGCTGAAGGATCACATGTCCACCATCTTCAAAAGCTGCGCATGCACTCCCTGAATATCACAATTTGCACTGCAATAAACTATTTTTTTTATAGGAAATGAAATGTAGCACTAAGCTCTGCAAAGCCAGGCAACATGCATTTTCCACACTTGCATCCACAGTCAGTGAACTGTCCATGAGCTTGTTTTTTTTTATTTTATTAGTGGAATGTAACTTAGATAGGATAATAGGGATTATGGGATGCCAAACTTAACTGAATCAAAGCATGGGGACAACGTCCTTCGTATTTACAGAAATAGATCCTGGACTGTTCTTTTCTTTGAAAGCCCTCAGTCTTTGCGGATCACTAGCAACTGCCTTATAGGCTGGGGGCTTGGAGCTCCCCTGAAAGTTAGCTCAGCTTGTTGCAAACTACATATAGAGATGGCTCCTCTCCCCTGCAGAACTGCTCCCAGATCCACAGCCTGCAGACATTATGAGCCTTATTGGCTGTTCTGAAGATCTTCCAGGACAAAGATAAAGGATTAATCACAGTGCTGTCCTTCGAAAGCTTTCTACATGTGGCAGTCTCTCCCGTTATAAATTTCTGTGTGTGCTGATATACTCACTCTGTTCTCCTTGCTCCCACTGCTCTCATGCCTTGATCATCTTCATGCCATATTGCTGAATGGACCCTCCTGAGCCAGCCGAAGCGCAGCCTGAAGGCCAGCCCCCCAGACCTAGGGGACCCCTTCTAGGCCACAGACAGTCTCCATCTTCCACCCAACTTTCTTGCCAGCCTGACTCTCTCATATTTATGGGCTGGTCCACAAGTCTACCAGGGCCTCCAAATCTGGGATTTATTAGACTTCCACAATTATGCAGATTAGGTCTCCACCTTTTCCACCCATTGGCTCCTGTAAGGTTCCAATGGTCCTCCAGAACCAGGTGAAGGAGAAAGAGTCCCAACCTGTTAAGCCATCCAGCTTGAACTGCAGTAACCCAACCTTAATCACAAACTCACAGTCATACACAATAGATTTGCCTACACTATTCTAGTAGCACACTGGAGGGTGCTACAGAAATAAGGGATTGGCAAGATGAACATCCAATAAGATTATGTCGCTTATTTTGTATCTTATACACTCCCCTCCCTGATACTACAAGTCACAATAGGAGGATTTGGTCAGGTTCTGATTGGCAAGCTACAGATTTGTGAATCACCTGTGACAATGCTGATAACCACTCCCTCTGTGACAGAGAGGTCATCCCTCTGAAGTGCAAGCCGGCATAGCCTGAATGAGGATGGCAACTCTGCTCTGAATTCAGAAGCATTGCAGAATTATTGCCACATCATTACTGGAAGCTGCATTAGATGGCACAATCAACAGGTATTTGTGGGACTTTGCAAGGGGACTAAGAAAAACATGTAAGTTAAGTTAATTGAGTGCTACTGTTTTATTTGAGCCAAGCTCCTCGATAGCTCCTTATTATTAGTGATATATATGATTTCCTTAACATTTTCAAATATACTCCAGTTGTTTTGTGAATGTATACACACCTTATTTAAACCAGGCTCTTTATACAACTTATATTTTAACTCTGTAATGCAGCACAATATGAACCACTCTTCATCATTGGTGGGATCTATTCAATAATCCCAAGCCCTCTCTATGGCTTTGAAGCATGACTAGCAACAATTGAGATTTAATTCATCAGTTCATCAATCTCCCTAATGGAATGATTATATTATTTTAAGTTCCTAATTGTGCACTAGCTTCACAAATTCCCAAATGAGTCTCTGCACGTGGTCAGGCCCTGAAATTCTGTAAACTGATTTTTCTTTTTCTTTTATCAAAGACCATTTCTGTAAGGGCTGAATAATGTTTTTTTCCCCAACTTTATTTTAAATATTTAATACATAATAAACTGGCCAAGTTTTTCTCTACCAATGATAAGAAAAAAATCTCCTAGTGGACACTTTGGTATGCCTGAAAGATATACATGCACGGAAAAATTATAACCCTTTGTAGCCATCACAAAAAACAACTTGAATATCTGGCCTGCAGAGCTCAATCTCAGTCTTCATGGGACTCAGTCTCCACAGGACTGAGTTGCAACTCTACGGTCACTTTTGTTGCAGTTGTTTTCTTATTATGGGTCACAATCCTCTTCAATGTCCTTTTTGTCACTTTTAATCAGTTAACCATGTCGACCGCACTTATGATGACTTTATCCTAGAAACTGTATATGTTGTCATAACCTTTAATGTGGTACTTCGCAACACAGCAAATACATTAGCAACTTTAGTCACAGAGGCACCAGCTAAGCAGGCACCAACAATTTGCCTCTTTGAAACTCAGTAAGCTCTGACATGACTCAGTATTACTAACAGCACACACAGTGAATGATGAAATCAAGACTTCCCACCTATTAGCTAGGTGTCTCATCACACAGTGGAAGCAATACAATGTTACAACATTTCCACTTTCAACGCGAAACATATCAGCTTTTTCGCACCTGCAAATCATGTAGAGTTTCCATTTTTTGTCTGACCAATGTATGTACTGTATGTGGTAAAATGTTGTCACCTATTGCTTAAAACCCAACCACTCTAGTGTTTATCTGCATGGATTAGCAAATAGCATTCTTTTGCCTTTTGTAAAAGGCATGCCATTTTGAATAAACATCAAAAATCATTTTTTTTGTGAACATGTATATTGTGCAAAATAAACAACAGTTTATGCAGGAAAATCTTGTAAATAGGTGGTGAAAACCGGTATAAGAAATACATTGTCACACTTGCATACTACAAAGTGTACAAAATAGTATATTGTCAAACAACAATGAATACGCCACTACATAAAATTGGCAGGATCAGAATGAGCCAAGTTTTAAAGATGGTACATCACAAGCATGCTGTCTGTAAATTAAGTAATAGCAATCATTCCAGCTCTGTCACTTTGAAGTGCTTGTAAGTGATATGAAAAATAAATGATCCATATACTCATGAATATCATGCCTTTGACTTGTAATCCCTAGCAGCTTCCAAAAGTCAAGGCCAAAGGCAAGTATCAGCATTATTGTTGTGTGATTGCTCAATGAATCAAGTAATTAGAAAATAAGAGCTGCAATTTTATGGAAAACTTACATTATAGACAAGTTCTTTAGAGCTTCTTGTTAAATTGAGTGAAATACTTAAGAATGGTCAAAGGTCAAGTGCAAAAGATTATGCTTTATTCCCACTTGAAGGTTCCATGCATTACATTCTGACAAAGCATTTCTTTTTTAGACTGCAGTCTGCCACCCAGTGGGGAGATTGATCTCATTTTAGTATATTAACGCAGCAGGAGAAATGTGGGCTGATTTGTTAAGCTGTAATACTGGTAGGGCGTAAGATTTTTATATTCTGTCAGTATGGTTCTTATTTTACTTTAGCTGGTAGAAAAAAAAAACTGTTTAATCAGTGATCTTACATAAACGGTAGGATTTAAATAGGAAATACATATCTGTTTCACTATTCAGTGTGAGCTAAGAAAGGGTACCTATACCAACTTCAAAGAAAATACTTATTAAGTAAATATTGTAAGGCATAGTCTCTGACTGCAGTTCACTAAACTCTGCTTTTCACCTTCAGCTGCCACTTTCAAGAAAAAAAAAAGATTATGCTGTACACCCTGGAGAGGGTGGCAATAGCCGGAAAGGGGAAGGCTGAATTGGAGGTAGAATTGATCCCAAATTTTAGATAACATTGGATTCAGACCAAATTTTATGAATTTGAATGTCTTGAACCAAATCCAGGTTTCAGTGGTATTTTTAGTGGGTCAGATTTCCAAAAGATTTTTGAGAGAAAGGAAGCAAAGGCTGCTTCAAAGACCATTTCTGCATTGTATTATGCTACTGCTTTTACCTGAGCACCCATAGCTTGACTGACAAAGCCATGATATTCCACCATACTATTTAGTATCCCTGGTAAAAACTTTAAAGGAAGCAGTTCAGTAATTTGTTGCTGCTGTACTCCTGTTTTGCACTTCAAGGTTAGAATTTTAAAGGTTTGCAGGCTTTTAAAGGGTTTGATCAAACTACAACTGATTGAACTTTTCTGAAGTTTGCTTATCTCTATTAGCATGGCATAAATAGAGTATGCTTTCTACCTATGGTTGTTTTCTGGCTACAGTACACATTTAAAAAGTTGTCAGTGTTGAAGCCTCTGTAAATTGTATTGTGCCTAATTACATGTAAAACATGTATCATTTCCATCATCACTTTTACTTCAGCCAAAGGTTTACTTTAGCCTCATTGCTAGAGTAGCTGTACTGGTCCCTTAAAGGATAAAGGTGGCAAATAATATTTTTTATTTTCTGCCAATCTCTGTCATAGTCAGACATCACACAAAAGCTAAAACCATGCAGTACAACAGTCTGCTTTTTTGTGCTGTACCTCATGACTACAGATTTTTGTGCACAAGACCCACTTCTTTATATAGTATGCACTTTAACCATACAGCTCCATTCTCTAGAAACTATATAATCAGGATTACTCTATAGGTTTCAATTTAAATGGTGTGTTATCCATAGAATACTTAAATATTACTAATCTGTGACAAAAATACAGTTGTTATTTTATAGTCTGAGCAATGTCTTAGACAGTCCAAAAAAGGCTAGTATTCCTTTTTTGCTCCATACAAACTTATTTTATTCTGCAACACTAAACTAAGAGGGTAAAAACAAACACAAAATGTAAGGACAAAGAGCACGTGTCTCAGAAATTTAAAGGTCATGGAATCATGGATACCCAGTCTGTGCATTTGTTAAAATGACTGCAAAGTCAGACACAAACTCCTGACTATCAAAACAAAAAGAAATATAGTCATCAGACAAAAGTGTTAGAAAAACACAGAAGGATCTTACCAAATGTAGCATCTCTTGCTCCCTGGAATCAGTTAGGGACCTCCAAGTGGCTTGCGAGCTGATATTTAACTTCAGAGTTGTATTCTTGACTTTTAGATGGATGTGAAGAATCAGGCACCAGTCACTTTTGAAAGGGTTACCAGGTTGCTGCACACATGCCCTATTGAACAAACAGACTTCCTGCAATTTTCAAGCATTTATCTTGCCTTTCAGAACACCCATGTGTCCCTACCAAGCAGTGGGCTTGGGAGGTCAGAGAACAGCTGCATACACATCCTCCCCAGGCAAAAATATTTATACCTTTTCCCCAACATGGACCACTGGCAATAAGCCTCCTAGTGGTTGGCCAGGGAGCTATAAAAATTAAATACTCAAGCTATTGCATCTTCCCAGCAGCATTGAATTTAGGATTGGGACATTTCTCCATAGGACAGGGTCCCTACACAAACATCATATTTTTCAAGCCAAACAGAACTTTGAGAAAGAAGCGTGGACACTCAGTGGACCCAACACCTAAACACAAGTATCCTGTTGTATGCTGCCCAGTGTAACTACTAGCAAGAAATGCAAGGATCTGTACATTGGGGTGAAAAACAACAGCTTGGCAAAGGCATGGTTCCAATTCATAAGTCTCTTTTGTCAGCTTAGAGAGTGGACATTCTATCAAAGCCATGTAGCTACACAAAATTATTTACAAGAGGTTTTAAAGAGCCATCTACGTCAGGTCCATAAATATTGGGACATCGACACAATTCTAACATTTTTGGCTCTATACACCACCACAATGGATTTAAAATTAAATGAACAAGATGTGCTTTAACTGCAGACTGCCAGCTTTAATTTGAGGGTATTTACATCCAAATCAGGTGAACGGTGTAGAAAATACAACAGTTTGCATATGTGCCTCCCACTTGTTAAGGGGCCAAAAGTAATGGGACAATTGGCTTCTCAGCTGTTCCATGGCCAGGTGTGTGTTATTCCCTCATTATCCCAATTACAATGAGCAGATAAAAGGTCCAGAGTTCATTTCAAGTGTGCTATTTGCATTTGGAATCTGTTGCTGTCAACTCTCAAGATGAGATCCAAAGAGCTGTCACTATCAGTGAAACAAGCCATCATTAGGCTGAAAAAACAAACCCATCAGAGAGATAGCAAAAACATTAGGCGTGGCCAAAACAACTGTTTGGAACATTCTTAAAAAGAAAGAACGCATCGGTGAGCTCAGCAAAACCAAAAGACACGGAAGACCACGGAAAACAACTGTGGTGGATGACCGAAGAATTCTTTCCCTGGTGAAGAAAACACCCTTCACAACAGTCGGCCAGATCAAGAACACTCTCCAGGAGGTAGGTGTATGTGTGTCAAAGTCAAAAATCAAGAGAAGACTTCACCAGAGTGAATACAGAGGGTTCACCACAAGATGTAAACCATTGGTGAGCCTCAAAAACAAGAAGGCCAGATTAGAGTTTGCCAAACGACATCTAAAAAAGCCTTCACAGTTCTGGAACAACATCCTATGGACAGATGAGACCAAGATCACCTTGTACCAGAGTGATGGGAAGAGAAGAGTATGGAGAAGGAAAGGAACTGCTCATGATCCTAAGCATACCACCTCATCAGTGAAGCATGGTGGTGGTAGTGTCATGGCGTGGGCATGTATGGCTGCCAGTGGAACTGGTTCTCTTGTATTTATTGATGATGTGACTGCTGACAAAAGCAGCAGGATGAATTCTGAAGTGTTTCGGGAATATTATCTGCTCATATTCAGCCAAATGCTTCACAACTCATTGGACGCCACTTCACAGTGCAGATGGACAATGACCCAAAGCATACTGCAAAAGCAACCAAAGAGTTTTTCAAGGGAAAGAAGTGGAATGTTATGCAATGGCCCAAGTCAATCACCTGACCTGAATCCGATTGAGCATGCATTTCACTTGCTGAAGACAAAACTGAAGGGAAAATGCCCCAAGAACAAGCAGGAACTGAAGACAGTTGCAGTAGAGGCCTGGCAGAGCATCACCAGGGATGAAACCCAGCGTCTGGTGATGTCTTTGCGTTCCAGACTTCAGGCTGTAATTGACTGCAAAGGATTTGCAACCAAGTATTAAAAAGTGAAAGTTTGATTTATGATTATTATTCTGTCCCATTATTTTTGGTCCCTTAACAAGTGGGAGACACATATGCAAACTGTTGTAATTCCTACACCGTTCACCTGATTTGGATGTAAATACCCTAAAATTACAGCTGACAGTCTGCAGTTAAAGCACATCTTGTTCATTTCATTTCAAATCCATTGTGGTGGTGTATAGAGCCAAAAATGTTAGAATTGTGTCGATGTCCCAATATTTATGGACCTGACTGTATGTTAAACAATCACTCCTAAACTGAGGTGGGGGCCTCAAAAATTATCTGTCAGCCACATATAATGTTGCTTTTTTATGGTGATTAAACAATGATTCACACTTTCAGCCAGGTTGCTCAAACAAATAACCACTGTTCAAAGATCTCATGGCACCATGCTAATTGGATTAGACAAAGTAAAGCAAGATATTTGCGCACATCCATTTGTGTCTTTAACAATTAACATTTGCCATGAAACATTTCAATATGCATTGTTGTTTGTGTTAAGATGATTGAGTTACCAGTGTGGTTATAAATGTTGGAGTATGTTCCAGATAGAGATGAGCTCAAAGTTTGGTCTAAACTAAGTTAGGACCAAACATTGGCTGTTTGGACGTTCATCTTTACACCAGTCTTTTTACTTTGGAGGAAGCCAATTGTCATGTGTATTAGTAGTAGGAATATTTGAGTTGCATAATGTTCACATGAAAACAAATAATGAAGTAGATGTTTGCACTTTCAATTTCTCATTTCTCTTTCCACAAATTCAGTTTTGCCTGTCCCTTATTTCAGATAATAGGTCAGAAATACTCCAAGCTGCTTTCAAGAGACTAGGCTCTGGCACCCTAAGAAATATCTGCATGCTTAGGCAAAATATTATATTGGCCACTAGGCAACACAGTGTGAAGGTTGGTTTCTGATAATTTTAAAGGAACCTGAATGGCCATTGTAATTTTTCAATCTGAAAATGCCAGTTGCTTGGTTGTCTTGCAGTCACGGACCTGGAAATGTCCATTATAGGCTTTCACAGCTTAAGCTGATTGTTTCTGACCTAGAAATATCCATTCTAGACTTTCACAGCTTAAGTTGATTGTTTCTTTATTAGCCGTATTTGAACATGTATTCTAAGGCTCTGTTCACACTGCTGCAACTTGGGATCCGACTTGTGAGACCCCAAGTCACATGACATGTGAAATCCCATGTTAGTCAATGAGAGCTGTCTTAATTAGCACTACTGAATTCACTCTGACTTTAGAAAAGGTTCCAGTACTACTTTAAGGCTACTTCTATCCGACTTGTGCCCATAGACTTTAATGAAAGGTGCCTCCAAGTCGGAGCCTCAACTATATTGATGTGATTTGGATCCAACATTACAGGAAGATTACCAAGGCATTCCCTGAAAGTTGCTTCAAAGCTTCTTTAAAGTCGCTTCAAAGTAGTACTCAAATTGTCTGGCAAAGTCGCAGTGTAACTTTCAGGTCCCAGTAGCGTGAACCAAGACTAAAAGATTAATCATTAGTGCAATTATAAGACACTGTTTAGATGGCTCTTATGGGAAATGTGTATAATATGTAAAGAAATATGACATTGCTGCCCCCTGCCTCTCCCCGAAAAGGTTAGTTGCTTGGCTATCTCTGGCTTCAATAGTTTGAATTTTCTGATCATTGGTGACTCAGAGTAAAAATCAGAGAGCCTCTGATCTTCATAGTTTCAGTACATGCCACTAAATCATTATGACAGACAAGAACTAGTATATTGAGAAGAAGATATTATTACAAGTTCCTGTCATTTTCCTTGCTCTAACTTCACACTTTAGTGAACTGGATGTTCAGGGTAGAGCAGCCATATAGCAGCCGCAGAAGGGAAGGTGATGAAAGAGCCAGCTACGAAGAAAAATAAAGGACTCTACTGCAATGCACTGATTTTATACATTTTTGGATTTTCTCCTAAAAAACACCTTTTCTGCTGCAATCAATTGGTTTATTGATTATAGAAAGGAATATTAACAGTATCCATACAGAGGCTAGAACATCTGGTAAAGATAATAATCAGGGCAAGAATGTGTAAAAACAGGCACATACTGTATATAGTTATCAGAGACCTACTGTATATGAACGTGAAAGTCTGCCTGAGCATGTGAACATTTGGACCTTTTGTTCTCACCATGGCATTGTGATTCCAGAAATAGGTGTCTGGACATCAAAGGGATCCATTATTAAAACCATGTATGCATAGAAACATACATGTTAAATCCCTTCTATGAAATGGCTATGGAGCCCAGAGCAGTGAAGCTGCTTTGTTGTGGAGAAGCAATGCATGAGACCATAGAGATAGCAAAAATGAAATTCTATAGAAATATAGAAAGTTAACATGCTAGACTAAAAAAATCTTCTAAACACAGGTATTTAAGTAAGCAGTGCAATTATCTATGAAAATTATTGAAGTCAAAATAATCAGATTTTAAGTCAATGTAATTATTTTGTAAAATGGTTGAGTTGAAAAAAAGATGATATTGAAGCCTAGAGTGTACATCTACCCAACTGTCAAGCCATATTACTAGCAAGTTTATTTTGATTTATATAGGCAGCTTGAGAAAGAAATCGGACAACATGAGATTTGATTACAAGGAACAAAATGTAATAATAGAAAGCTCACAATCATTTTAAAACGCGAAATATGGCAGACAAGACCTGAATTTAATTAGCAATGTGCTTTATGCAGTTTTGCAGCTATTATGCATATTTGAATCAAATGTTTTCCATTGTTTTGTATACATTTCCCTTGTCTCCTTGTCTCTCTAACTTGCTGTTTGTTCTGCATGACCCTTTTGAAGCTTAGAGACCCTGAGATCTGCAAGTCGATAGGAAGCATACTACATTAAGGCACACTGGGAGCACCATGCTTTGTTCTGCACAATTATATTACTGTACATAGAAGAGCTTTGTTTCTATTTGGGCAGCAGGACCTGTAGGAACGTAGAAA
The DNA here is from genome assembly GCF_062004578.1 of Staurois parvus. NCBI lineage: Eukaryota > Metazoa > Chordata > Amphibia > Anura > Ranidae > Staurois > Staurois parvus. Next base: position 10,620,005 of record NW_028317951.1, read on the forward strand.
TGGTTACTTTTAATCAGTACATATTCCATTTTTAAAAAATATTTGATGTGTTATTTAGTACAAAATTAATTTGTTATTTTATATTACAAAGCTGTTAAAGTGTATCTGTATCAGAGTTCCAATTTACTCACTATGCTTAGATGTAGGTTCAAACTCCTATTACTACATTTCTTACACCTCTCTGTGTTCCTGGACATACCCAAGAAGTATACATTTCTCAGCTTCTCTTTCTTACATGCTCCGAGAGGTCACACATGATGATGCAAAGGTGACTGGCAAGTGATCTGCAGGCAGGTGAGAGACTTTTTACTGTCACAATCACAACCTATATGTGGACAGCTTTAGTGGAGCCTAACAGCATGCAGTTTCTAAACAAAACTCAGCTACTGTGGGGAGTGGGTCTTATTACACTCACAGTCTCACCTTGCACAGAAATATTTCAGCTTGCAGGAAAAATATCTAAGCATCAGGAGACTGTGAACATCACAGGGATTGGTTAACTCCACAGTTACCCCTTTACACACAATAGTAGCTACCACATGTTTCAGACTAGATTTACATCTATGCAGGTTGTGGTTGATGTGTTTTCTGGTGCGGTTTGTGGTGCGTTTTTGAACTTACATTTTTGTCACTTTTGCGTTTGTTTGTTTTTTTTTGGGGGGGGGCAATAAGATATTATGACATTTTTGATGTCACAGGATATAACGATTGCATTTCCACTCCCTGATTCTTCCCTGTTGTTTTGTGTGTGGTGCTGCTCATGGACTACCATGACTGAAACATTGTTATTTCTTGCTGCAGCCACAGTTACAGCTGCAGTCTTGCTGGAAGAAGATGCTAAAGAAGAGGAACAAAAGAGGAGCTGCAGATATTGGGTGCACCCAGTGATTACTGATAGGGAAAAGAAAGGACAGTTCTGGCTCATGTACGACTACCTTAGAGCACATGAGGAAAGGTTTTTCAAGTATATCCAAATGTCTGTGAAATGGTGAGAACATGGAAACTGCACAATTTCCTGAAAAACATGAAAAAATGCTTTTTAGCTACTTGCATAGAGCACATTGTGTATTGTATGTAGTCACTACCTAACAAACCTTGTTTTTTCCACACAGTTTTGACCAATTTTTGGCTTTATTGAGCAGCAAGTTGCAGAGACAAAACACATTCTTTAAGAAATGTGTTTCACCAGTTGAAATACTAATAATCACATTGAGGCAAGTGTGTCAAATTTATTTTGATAGATCGTTCACATGGTTAGGGGTTAGTATTTGGGGTTTGGGTTAGCAACTGGGGTACCCTCAACCATATTTGAAGTAATGAAGAATACACATAATTTTGTAAAACAAAATTAATTTATTTTTTCCAGACTAGAATTTTTTGCCCAATAAGCTTAAAATAAAAAGAAATTGAACAAAATAAACAATATTAACAAAATATCTTATAGGAATACATTTATGTGCTGTCATTCACAACTGAACAAAATTAGTCTCATTATTTTTATTACTTAGATTACAAACATACACTGATGGCTCTAGCTTACCTTCTTATCTCCAAAATCAGCTTAAGGCAGGGGTGTCCAAACTTTTTTGGAAGAGTGCCAGATTTGATGAAGTGAACATGTGCGAGGGCCGACCATTTTGCCCGACATTCTGATGAACCATTAAAATTAAATGCAAATGAACTATTTTATGCAAAAGTTTATTGAAAACGGCATACTTTTCATTTTGTGACTTGGATGACAAATCTAAACAGGTGTTAAATCACTCTGCCAGCACAGGGAGAAGGAAAGCCCAAATCTCGCGAGATCTCGGAGGTCGCGAGATTTGGGCTTTGTTTCTCCTTGCACTGTCTGATGACGTCAAGCGATCCTGAGCACCAATCCATTATAGCCCAAATTGATACCGTATTTTTCGCTCCATAAGACACACCTAGGTTTTAGAAGCGAAAAACAGGAAAAAAAAAATTCTGAACCAATGGACTGCAGACATAGTACAGGAGATGACCAGAGACTGCGGACAGTACAGGAGATGACCAGAGACTGCGGACACGGTACAGGGGATGACCAGAGACTGCGGATACAGTACAGGAGATGGCCAGAGACTGCGGACATAGTACAGGAGATGGCCAGACACTGCGGACACAGTACAGGAGATGACCAGAGACTGCGGACATAGTACAGGAGATGGCCAGAGACCGCGGACATAGTACAGGAGATGGCCAGAGACTGCGGACATAGTACAGGAGATGACCAGAGACTGTGGACATAGTACAGGAGATGGCCAGAGACTGCGGACATAGTACAGGAGATGGCCAGAGACTGCGGACAGTAAAGGAGATGGCCAGAGACTGTGGACATAGTACAGGAGATGGCCAGAGACTGCGGACAGTAAAGGAGATGGCCAGAGACTGTGGACACAGTACAGGAGATGACCAGAGACTGCGGACACGGTACAGGAGATGACCAGAGACTGAGGACACGGTACAGGAGATGACCAGAGACTGAGGACACGGTACAGGAGATGACCAGAGACTGCGGACACGGTACAGGAGATGACCAGAGACTGAGGACACACTACAGGAGATGACCAGAGACTGCGGACACAGTACAGGAGATGACCAGAGACTGCAGACAGTAAAGGAGATGGCCAGAGACTGCGGACACAGTACAGGAGATGACCAGAGACTGCGGACATAGTACAGGAGATGACCAGAGACTGCAGACAGTAAAGGAGATGGCCAGAGACTGCGGACACAGTACAGGAGATGACCAGAGACTGCGGACATAGTACAGGGGATGACCAGAGACTGCTGACATAGTACAGGAGATGACCGGAGACTGCAGACATAGTACAGGAGATGACCAGAGACTGCAGACATAGTACAGGAGATGACCAGAGACTGCGGACACAGTACAGGAGATGACCAGAGACTGAGGACACGGTACAGGAGATGACCAGAGACTGCGGACATAGTACAGGAGATGGCCGGACACAGTACAGGAGATGACCAGAGACTGCGGACATAGTACAGGAGATGGCCAGAGACCGCGGACATAGTACAGGAGATGGCCAGAGACTGCGGACATAGTACAGGAGATGACCAGAGACTGTGGACATAGTACAGGAGATGGCCAGAGACTGCGGACATAGTACAGGAGATGGCCAGAGACTGCAGACAGTAAAGGAGATGGCCAGAGACTGCGGACATAGTACAGGAGATGGCCAGAGACTGCGGACAGTAAAGGAGATGGCCAGAGACTGAGGACACAGTACAGGAGATGACCAGAGACTGCGGACACGGTACAGGAGATGACCAGAGACTGAGGACACGGTACAGGAGATGACCAGAGACTGAGGACACGGTACAGGAGATGACCAGAGACTGAGGACATAGTACAGGAGATGACCAGAGACTGAGGACACACTACAGGAGATGACCAGAGACTGCGGACACAGTACAGGAGATGACCAGAGACTGCAGACAGTAAAGGAGATGGCCAGAGACTGCGGACACAGTACAGGAGATGACCAGAGACTGCGGACACGGTACAGGAGATGACCAGAGACTGAGGACACGGTACAGGAGATGACCAGAGACTGAGGACACGGTACAGGAGATGACCAGAGACTGCGGACACAGTACAGGAGATGACCAGAGACTGAGGACACACTACAGGAGATGACCAGAGACTGCGGACACAGTACAGGAGATGACCAGAGACTGCAGACAGTAAAGGAGATGGCCAGAGACTGCGGACACAGTACAGGAGATGACCAGAGACTGCGGACATAGTACAGGAGATGACCAGAGACTGCAGACAGTAAAGGAGATGGCCAGAGACTGCGGACACAGTACAGGAGATGACCAGAGACTGCGGACATAGTACAGGGGATGACCAGAGACTGCTGACATAGTACAGGAGATGACCGGAGACTGCAGACATAGTACAGGAGATGACCAGAGACTGCAGACATAGTACAGGAGATGACCAGAGACTGCGGACACAGTACAGGAGATGACCAGAGACTGAGGACACGGTACAGGAGATGACCAGAGACTGCGGACATAGTACAGGAGATGGCCGGACACAGTACAGGAGATGACCAGAGACTGCGGACATAGTACAGGAGATGGCCAGAGACCGCGGACATAGTACAGGAGATGGCCAGAGACTGCGGACATAGTACAGGAGATGACCAGAGACTGTGGACATAGTACAGGAGATGGCCAGAGACTGCGGACATAGTACAGGAGATGGCCAGAGACTGCAGACAGTAAAGGAGATGGCCAGAGACTGCGGACATAGTACAGGAGATGGCCAGAGACTGCGGACAGTAAAGGAGATGGCCAGAGACTGCGGACACAGTACAGGAGATGACCAGAGACTGCGGACACGGTACAGGAGATGACCAGAGACTGAGGACACGGTACAGGAGATGACCAGAGACTGAGGACACGGTACAGGAGATGACCAGAGACTGAGGACATAGTACAGGAGATGACCAGAGACTGAGGACACACTACAGGAGATGACCAGAGACTGCGGACACAGTACAGGAGATGACCAGAGACTGCAGACAGTAAAGGAGATGGCCAGAGACTGCGGACATAGTACAGGAGATGACCAGAGACTGCAGACAGTAAAGGAGATGACCAGAGACTGTGGACACAGTACAGGAGATGACCAGAGACTGCGGACATAGTACAGGGGATGACCAGAGACTGCTGACATAGTACAGGAGATGACCGGAGACTGCTGACATAGTACAGGAGATGACCGGAGACTGCAGACATAGTACAGGAGATGACCAGAGACTGCAGACATAGAACAGGAGATGACCAGAGACTGCGGACACAGTACAGGAGATGACCAGAGACTGAGGACACGGTACAGGAGATGACCAGAGACTGCGGACACGGTACAGGAGATGACCAGAGACTGCGGACATAGTACAGGAGATGACCAGAGACTGCGGACATAGTACAGGAGATGACCAGAGACTGCAGACATAGTACAGGGAATGACCAGAGACTGCGGACAAAGTACAGGAGATGACCAGAGACTGCGGACACAGTACAGGAGATGACCAGAGACTGCGGACACAATACAGATGACCAGACACTGCGATGACCATTCACAAAGCGAAGCGCATGAGCAGTGAGCACCCGGCTGTCACAGAAGCCAGCACGGGAAGACTGTGCAGCGCTGGAGCGAGGAACAGGTAAGGCCCTGCAGGAGACAACAGCTGAGCGGCCGGCCCGGTATTCTGACATGGTGGCGGCAGAAATACCGGACCGGTCGCTTTATATTCGCTCCTTAAGACGCACTGACATTTTCCCCCCTTTTTTGGGGGGGAAAAAGTGTGTCTTATGGAGCGAAAAATACGGTAAATGGTAGCCCCAGTAGTAATTCCCTGCGCACCACCTGGGATCCCTCGGCCCACGTTCCGGACCCCACAGATGAGCTGCCCAATATATAACTTACGGCCCTCCACTAGTGATTCTGCGAACGCCACTGAGGACTCCAGGAATCTGTCGAGCGGGAATTGACGTCATCAGCCAGCACACAGAGAAGGAAAGCCCAAATCTCACGAGATCTCGGACGTCGCGAGATTTGGGCTCTCCTTCCTGCGCCAGCTGATGATGTCAAGAGATCGCTGGAGTCCTCAGTAGCTTTCAGGGAATCACTACCGGGGGCCGTAAGTTATATATTTGGGTAGCTCACCTGTGGGGCAGTTTCAGTCCGGAACGCGGGCCGCAATTGGCTCGCGGGCCGGACTTTGGACATGCCTGGCTTAAGGAAATCCAGTTCCTTGGCAAAGCCATATGGGGTAGTTTTTTTAGCTACAGAGCTGCTCTTAACCATTTTTTCATTTTTCAGGTGGTTATTATAAGTTTCTTTCACACTGTGCCACCTTGTCTGCAACTGTTATACTGTGCAACCTGTACAACATATATGTAATTATTTTATGTTATTTCAGGTACTTTGCAACAGGATATTTTCTAGCAAGCTTTCATTTTGAGTTTATGGTGGGTAAATCTACTGCAAGCTATATTGCCTGGGACACCTGCTCAGTTGTATGGTAAGTACTGAAGCCTGTGGTCTTCAAGACACCAAAAGAGGAAAAATGGACCAAAATAACTGCTTTTTTCCATGAGCACTATACTTTCCACAATAAGTAATTTTGTAGTTTCGTACAGCTTTTGTTAGTGGGAGGAGATTTTTCTTGAGTTGCATGGTGCACTTAGATAAATCTGTGAAATCTGTAAAGAGGAGAATTGTGCAGGCAAATTTTTGGGTTTGCGAACAATATCCATGATTTTTTTCTTTGACATGAAAAAAATGAATTCACATCAAGATATCTCAAGGTATTTTATCTGGTAGATAGGAGGGTTTTGGAAGGCGATGTATGCTATCAATGGTCAGATCTGTGTTTGTAGCATCAGATAGGAGGGCATGAAAGAGCTCTTGGGTATATGGTCTCAATTGTCAGGTTGTATTCTGGAATGCCTCTTATTTTAATGTTGTTATGTCATGATCTATCCTCCAGATCTGCGATTTTATTTTTGGGCAATTCAATTTCTTCATCCCTTTTGTTGTGGGCGTCTACTAGGGTGTTAAAGGAAGTAACATATTCTCCCATTTTTGTTTCAACATGGTCAACTCTGTCGCCAAGATCATTTATCTCTGATTTGATTTGTTGCATAGAGTTAATGATATCTGACTGTATGGATGATCTTAATGAAAGAAGCATCTCCTTAATTAATGTATCAGAAATAGGCTGACTAGTAGTAGGAAAGTTAGCCATTAGATCTGAGAAATTACTTGCAGAATGTGAAGTATTAGTGTGAGAATCTGTTACAGCATGCTGTAGGTTAATATCTGTCATTCTAGGTTTAGATTTTGCTGGTCTCTCAATAGAGGAAGTAGAAAAAGAAGGGGAGACAGACTGCAGTAAGATAGAGCTGTTTTTCTGCTTAACAGGAGTCACAGGAGAAGCTGAGCTGCTGCTGCCATGTTGGGGATTGCTGTGATCCATCCGAGGGGGAAACTCTGTTAGTTTCAGGAGTTTCCTCTCAGCTTTCTTCTTATTTGTCATCTCCCTGAGGGTCACTAGGCTGTTGCCTCTCCTCTGGTCGCTTTTGGAGTGTCAAGTCTGCCGCTGCTGTGTGCTGGCACTGTGAGTACAGTAGAGCTGTGTGGTTATGCAGCCATTCAGCCTCTGCTCCGGTTATGCCCCATTTTAGGACCTATCTTCATAATATTAAAAATATGAACTTATACAGATATGGAGTCAAAGAGAGAATTATATATTGAAACTCTGAAGTAATATAGAAAAGGAAGTTTGCACACACGTAAAATGTTTTGGGTACACAAAAGAAACATTATTTTTTAATTATCTGCAATGACATGCAAAATATTATATTAAAACGCCTATCAAAATTAAATGATATCAATTAGTTTTTCCTGACCTTATGGTAATTATAAAAACAAATGTTAATTGAAATTTACAGCAGGTAAATTTCAACTGAAGAAATGCTGTATACAATATATTTGATTCTGATTTAGGTTAGGTGTAGATTGCTGCACCTTACTAGCTAAGAACAATATATGATTTATTATTTTTTCATGTCTTTGTGGCTTTCTCTGTAAACTTTTCATAAAACAAATTAATTCATGCAGAAAGTAACTGCAGGATGCAATAGAATATGCTGAAATAAATGCAGTCTGCCTTATCAAATTAATATTCCAAAATAATATTCTTGAAGCACATTTTATTTATGATGAAGTGAGGTGATAATGATATAAAAAGGTAAATGATGAGAGCTGACAAGGAATAATAAAAAACATTAAATTTCACTGCACATGTGATATGAAAAATGACTTCAAAGCTAAAAATTGTAGTAATAATTTCAGCCAAAGCTTTGCACATGCCTATGGGAAAACATGGAATATATTACCAAGCTATACCCTCTCTAGGGAGTGACAATATGTACATTATGACCTATTATAAAAGTATAGCTACAATTAAAGACCTAAAAAAATGGAAAAAGCAGATGTTTGAGTAGTAGCATTCTGTAATTTAATTTTAGAATGCAGAATCAGTTATACTGTATTTCGCTTTATGAAAATATTCGCAAACTGTATAGCACTACATGGTGCCATTTAGCCAAAAACACCCTTTCCCTCCTAAAAATCTGCATCACTATGGTAACTTTTACCATATATACATTTAGAAACAATCAACATTTAAACCTCCATGCTGGATGTGTGTTCAGAATAAAATAAATAAAAATAAATATATTGTAATAATTATAAAAAAAAACAATGATAGATGAATGTAATGCACTTCTGCCACCTTATATAAGAAATATAGCTACTAATGTGAAGAAACACCTTTCCCAGTGGTGCTGCGAACTCTAAATCAAAAACGTATATTCATTAAATACAACTCAAAAAAGTCCTTATTAACATGAGTATATGAAATCATGTGAATATCACTTTAAGTGCTTCAATCTTCTTGTCACTTTACATCCCAAACCAATATCACCACATGCTCGTGAGACAACATTCCCTTCTGGGTGTGCACTTATCAGCCCCACATGCCTCACACTCTCATGGTTGGCATGTATCGCTTGCTGAGCCTCCACTTGAAAGCATCGCTGAGTAGACTTCATAAACCTCCTTACTCGTCTCCACCAGTTATCATTGCCATGGAAAGCTAAAAAATAATCTCCAGTGGTATAATAACCAATGTTTAAAGTTTTATTCAATTAAATTAGAAATATTTGCTACACTTAAAGAGAAATTAAACTTTGAAAGCTGTACCCAAATAAAGGCAGGTTGAAGGCAAAAGGCAAGTGACCAGTTTAAAAGCAGTGAACTAACAGGGGAAAGCAGCTAACATTATATTCTGATAGACAATATTTGTTCTAAAGATAGTACAAGTGCAGTGATAAACCCTATAAATAACTGGTAAATTCATTAAAAAAACAGATGCATATACATTTTGTACTCTGTGTGTCTCATTCAAATAATCAGTGCTCAAAGCACACATATAAAACAACAACATAAAGGTTTAAACTCATATAAATCAAATACATAAATGTCATCCATATGCAATACAACTCATGTGCATCCAACATATAAATCTTAAATTTCAGTTGTGCATTCGCATAAACACATATACATTAAAGTGTGCAAAATTGCTATTATGTAATATTTAAAACAAGTGCTCTATTGTACACTTCAACATAATGCGATAATCAAAACAAGTGTGGTATTGTACACTTGTGCATTGTGCAATATTCAAAACAAGTGCCGTATTACACACTTCCACAATTCTAGTGATGATCTCATGCAAGTTAATAGTCCAAAAACACTAATTTTTGTGAAGATGATACTCCAAGTGAAATCCACACCACTTCCTGTTAATAAATAAATGTTTCCTGGAGCTCCCTGACCCCCACAACTTTGTGGTCAAATAAAAAATAACAAGTATGCAAGCCAAGATAATGCATCCAAAGGTCAGTTGGTTTCCCCTTTAACAATTACAGTGAACAATAATAATTGGGTATATCTTTAAGCTATGACTCTAGTCATCAAGTGGTACATTGAGCTCAGAAAAACTATAGAAAATGGTGCAATAAACACCAGTACTTTCTTCAAAGCCACAGATTAAAATGGCTTTATTCCATTGGAAAGTTGCCATTGTCGATCTTGGCTGAGAATGAAGCCAATTCTTAAGGCTGAGGTGAAACTGTACTCAGGTAGACATCTACAATGCCTTGGCTGACAATATGAAACATAGATTTTTGGACAAAGCATACAGTTGAAGAAACAATCTTTGATGTGCAACAGATGGCTAAGAACACAATATTAGGAGAAAAAGCTATTTGTGCACACAGTCATATACATTTATGTGGTCTATGATCACAATACACTCCACTCATTATTATGCAATTGAACAGATTTTAAAAAGCATAAGCCAGTGCTAAAGATTCGAAAACGTTCTGGTCCATGTTTACCAGATAATCGTTGAATTATATTTAGAAGATTTCCTTCTATAATGGATAAAATTGCCCCTACTTTAGTAGATCTGCAAAGGAAATCTACTTTTCCATAATTAAATGAAATTATCCCTGCAAATAAAGTGGCTTATGTCAACTCAATACGTTTTACCACTAAGGTACCCAAAATTCTCCAAAGATGATGCTTTAACCACTTGAGCTCCAGAGGATTTACCCCCCTTAATGACCAGGCCTCTTTTTGCAACTTGGCGTTGCACTAATTCAACTGATAATTGTGCGGTCATGCAATGCTGCACCTAAACGAAATTTACGTCCTTTTTTTCACACAAATAGAGCTTTCTTTCGGTGGTATTTGACCACCTGTGCGCTTTTTATTTTTTACGCTATAAACAAAAAAAGACCAAATATTTTGAAGAAAAACAATATTTTTTACTTTCAGCTACAAAAAATATATAGGGAACTCAAAGTTGGTTATAAATTTAGCCAAAAATGTATTCTGTATGTCAGGGCTCCAGGGTGTGACCAGAGGTATGTGACTGACGCAGGGAAGCGCAGGCTTCAGATATGTTATAAATATAATTTATTAACACTAACAATACATAAACGCAGTGCAATACTAAAACATACACAGTGCAAACGAACCAAACCAAACCACCCACAGATAACAGTACATACAATGCAAGCGTCGTCAGGCAGGCCGGGATTATCAACAGAAGGTCAGAACGTATGGGGTTAAGCAGGAGAATGGTCAGACAAAGCCAGGGATCAGGAGCAGGAGAATGGTCAGACAAAGCCAGGGATCAGGAGCAGGAGAATGGTCAGACAAAGCCAGGGATCAGGAGCAGGAGAATGGTCAGACAAAGCCAGGGATCAGGAGCAGAAGAATGGTCAGACAAAGCCAGGGATCAGAGCAGGGTCAGCAACGAATCAGACAGGAACAGGAACAGGGAGCAGGAACAGGATACAGGGCCCAGGAGAAACACACACCAAGGCCGAGTCTGCAGGTCTGGCCATCCCTTAAATACACCAGTATAAGCAGTTTCAGGTGTTTGGCTGGCTGCAAGGTTGAGTCTCTGATTTCTGGGAGCACCCGCTGGCCAGCCCTGGTACTGCAGCCCATAAGGCAGGTGAGTCCCACCATTGCTGGCCAGTCCATTCCTGACACTGCTACATGTTTTTGGTAAAAAAAAATCCCAATAAGTGTATATTGATTGCTTTGTGTGAAAGTTATAGCGTCTACAAACTATGGTATAGATACTGCAATTTACAACATTTTTTTGCTATACAGCGCTGAGGTAGTTTAACGGACAATTGCGCGGTCATACAATATTGTACATAAATGAAATTTATGTCATTTTTTTAACACAAATAGAGCATTCTTTTGGTGGTATTTGATCACCTGTGCACTTCTTATGTTTGGCGCTATAACCAGAAAAATTTTGAAGAAAACTTTTTTTTTGAAAAAAACAATATTTTCTCATTTCGGTCATATAAAATATCCAAAAAAACTAAAATTTTGTCATACCTTTAGGCCAAAATGTATTCTGCTACATGTTTTTGGTTAAAAAAAATCCCAATAAGTGTATATTGATTGATTTTTGTGAAAGTTATAGCGTCTACAAACTATGGTATAGATAATGGAATTTACACAGCTTTTACTTTCTGACTGCCCATCACATTTCTTGAGGTGCTAAAATACCAGAATAGTACAAACACCCTCAAATGACCCCTTTTCGGAAATTAGACACCCTAAGCTATCTGCTGAGAGGCATATTGAGTCCATGGAAGATTTATTTTTTTCCACAAGTTTCTGGAAAATGACAAAAACTTTTTTTTTCTTTTTTTTTTTACACAAAGTTGTCATTTAAATTATTTCTTTCTCGCACAAGCCATGGGTATATGTGGAATTACACCCCAAAATACATTCTGCTACTTCTACTGAGTATGGGGATACCACATGTGTGAGACTTTTTGGCAGCCTAGCCACATACAGGAGCCTGAAATCCAATGACCACTTTGAAAACCTGAAGGTGCGTAACTTCCTCATTACACTTCCTCACTACCTATCACAGTTTCGAAGGCCCTGACATGCCAGGATAGCCCCAAACCCCCCCAAATGACCCCTTTCTGGAAATTAGACACCCCAAGGAATTTAAAAAGAGGCATGGTGAGTATTTTGCAGACCTCATTTTTTCTCACAAGGTTTTGAAATATAAAAAAAGAACAGAAAAAATATGTTTTTGTTTTTTTTCTTCATTTTCCAAAAACTTGTGGCAACAAATGAGAAAATACTTACCGTGCCTCTTATCAAATTCCTTGGGGTGTCTACTTTCCAAAAAGGGGTAATTTGGGGGGGGTTAGGTGCTATCCTGGCATTTCAGGGCCTCCGAAACTGTGATAGGTAGTCTGGAAGTGTAATGAGGAAATAAAGCCCTTTAAAAGCCTGAAGGTGCTTATTGGATTTTGGGGTCCTGTACTTGGCTAGACTGCCAAAACGTCTCTCACATGTGGTACCCCCATACTCAGAAGAAGTAGCAAAATGTATTTTGGGGAGTAGTTCCACATATAACCATGGCATGTGTGAGCAGTAAATAATTTAAGTGACAATTTTGTGTAAAAAAAAAAAAATATATATTTTTGTCATTTTCCAAAAACTTGTGGTATAAAAATAAATTCTTCTATTGATTCAACATTCCTCTCAGCAAATAGTTTGGGGTGACTACTTTCCAAAAAGGGGTCATTTTGGGGGGTGGGGGCGTTTTATGCCCAGCATTAGAAGTTTATGCCACACTTCATTCACTCTTCTAACCACCTGAAGACCAAGCCTTTTTGTTCACATGAAAACAATCAGTATTTTTTGCTAGGAAATTAATTTAAACCCCCAAACATTATATATTTTTTTAAAGCAGGCACCCTAGTGAATAAAATGGTGGGTACTACAATTTTTTATGGCACATAGTACTCGCGCAGCGATTTTTCAAATGCAATTTTTTTAAAAAAAATACACTTTTTTTACTTTTAATGCACAAAAACACAATATATTGGCCAATTATTTGTTAAAATATAAAAGATAATGGTATGCCGAGTAAATAGATACCAAACATGACATGCTTTAAAACTGCGCATGCCACGTTCAATGGCGACAAACTGCAAACATTTTTAATATCCATAGACAGCGCTTTAATAGCCTTTAAAAGCTACCATTTTAGATTTACAGAGGAGGTCTAGTGTTAGAATTACTGCCCTTGATCTGACGTTCACGGCAATACCTCACATGCATGGTTCAACCGCTGTTTACATAACGGCACAAAGTCAAGGCTTGTGCACACAGGTGTGCGCACATGGGAGGGGCAATTGTTTTTTTTTTTTATAGTTATTTTGATTTTTTTTTTATTATTTTTACATTGTACTTTTTTTTTTTTTTTTTAATCACTTTTAATGCTATAACAGGGAATGTAAATAACCCCTATAACTTCAATGGGCATTGTCATATATTCTTTTTTGAGAAATCTGGGGTCTATCAGACTCTAGATATCTCCTCTGCTCTTACATTATCTAATCAAACCAAAATCGGTGTGATCAGATGCTTTCCCAATTTACAAATGGCGCTGTTTATATCCTGCGAAACTGAAGTGATGAAATGCTTGTAGCTTCCGAATTCTTAGACTATAGAGATGATTGGTATCATTCTGGTGTCCAATCAGCTCTATGGTCAGCTGGCAGAAACACCGGCTGCATTCTCAGGTTCCCCCGATGGCACGAAACTGCCCGAGAAGGCCGTGGAAGGCAGCGGGGAAGGGGGGACATAATCTTCCACTGCTTGTAAAAGCAATTTTGCAGCTAATTAGCCACTAGGATTGCTTTTACATGAAAGCCGATCACCGGCTGAAAAAAACGATACCAGGATGATGCCTGCAGCTGTAGGCATCATCCTGGTATAACCATTCAAATCCAGTGATGTACCAGTACGTCGCTGGTCCTTGTTGGGTATATATACTATGTTCTTTTTTTTTTTGTATGCAGCCTGTGGACTGAATGAAAAAATAAGAAGAAATATCTGCCAGAAAAAGTGTGTGCTATGCCCACCATTAGAAAATACCGCCCTGCATCCACCCACTTCTAATGGTGGGCACACATTAGGTCACACTTTGCCACAAGTGCCAGTTCCAAGATTGAATAAATGTCTAAATGGTGGCACGCTTGAATAAAAAGTATCCACGTATAAGTGGTACCCCGTATGGAGAAATGATGACACCAAGTCCCAAACTGCTCCCCATGTAGTCTGGGCATCCGGGGGGGCTCCATGTGACTATCTTTTCCCTCGTAAATCCAAAACTTATAAGTATAGCCTGTTGTCCTCTCATAGGTCTTCTACATCTTGACCCCATATCTGGCACGCTTGCAGGGGAGAAATTGTTTGAATGCAAGGCGGCCAGAAAAAATAATAAGGGACTCGTCAATGTAGATGTTTTGCTGGGGAGTATAGACATCTGCAAACTTTAGGGTAAGGTGATTTGCGAGGGGCTGAATTTTGTGGAGCCAGTCAAATTCAGGGTTACCCCGAGGATGACAGAGTGTATTGTCGCTGAAATGCATAAAACACATTATACTCTCATATCTATGCCTGGCCATGGCAGCAGAGAACACGGCATATGATGAATGGGGTCTGCGGACCAATACAACCGCAATTCATTTCTTTTAGTAATGCCCATGTTGAGGGTTAGGCCCAAAAATAAAATTAAATTTGAAAACCGTAATGAGTTTCCATGCGACTGGTCTGGCAAGGTTTGAATTTGGGTTGGCGGCAATAAATTGTTGTGCATATAAATTGCTTTGATCCACAATCAACGCATACAGATATTCCGTGAAAAACAGCTCCAAAAATCAAGGAGGTATGTGAAAGACCAAGATGTACTAGACCGCTGGTACTCGCCAGTTCAGCAAAAGGTAGAGCGGCACTAGTACTGGCACTCTGCTGCATATGAGAGTCATCAAAATTTACCGACAAGTGCTAACAGAGATCAGGCCTGATTCTGCGAACACTGCGGTTTTGTGTGCAATGTATCAAGTGACAGTGATCTACTGATACTGCACTTGCTGGGGGAGAAGGGGGGGTAAGCGTAGGGGCTTAACGCAGGTGTTGGCAGGTGCAGGGGCTGATCCCGCTAACGCTGCGTTTTTGCGGACGCTATACTAATGTGAACGCTGGTATAGTGCTGACCTGATCAAAGATATTGACCCGTTCAGACACTATACTAGCAATGGAGGTTTATTGTACATGGGCGTGCTCCTGGCAATCAAGGGGTTAAATGTGATGACTGGTGTACTGTCGGGCAATCTGAAGCTATCTGGGAGGGGCGTGAAAACCACAGGAGCGCGAATTACGTATATATATATATGTGATTTTGCGTACCCATGCCGCCCTGTAGCAGTATTTCTGCTGTAGGGTGGTAAAGAAGCGGTTACAGAAGAGGTTTGTGTTATGGCGCTGCGTTACTTTAACTGACAATTGCGCGGTCATGCAACACTGCACCCAAATTAAATTTACATCCTTTTTTTTCCACAAATTGAGCTTTCTTTCGGTGGTATTTGATCGCCTGTGCGTGTTTAATTTTTTGCGCTATAAAAAAAAAGGCTGACAATTTTGAGACAAAAAACCAATATTTTGGACTTTTTGCTATAAAACATGTCCAGTAAAAAAAATTAAAAAATCAAATTTTGTCACAAATTTCATCCAAAATGCATTCTGCGACATGTCTCTGCTAAAAAAAATCCCAATACGTGTAAATTAATTGGTTTACGTGAAAGTTATAGCGTTTACAAATGGCGGGAAAGATACTGGGATTTTTTATTTTATTTATACTAATAATGGTGGCGATCAGCGACATATTGCGGCGATCAGCGACATATGACAGCGACTTATGGCGGGACTGCGGGACTGTAGCGGACATTTTGACACTGGGGGGGAACTGACTTGGGGTCACTGACATCCCCAGTGACACCAATACAGTGATCATTGAAAAAAAAACCCACTGAAACTGTACTAATGGCAATGGGGAGGAAGGGGTTAACATTTTTAGTGTTCACTGTGTGAGGGGAGTGTTTAACTAGGGGGAGGGGGTGTGTGCTGGAGGGGGGGAGGGAGGGGGAGCTGATCGAGGCAGAGAAACCCTCTGCAGCTTGTCACGAGCTGAGCAACTGACAGATAACAAGGCTGTGTGTAAACAATGCAGCCGTGTTATCTGTCAGTGATCACAGCTCATCGCGACCAAAAAGCCGGTAATCACTGGCCGTGACCCGGCGGCTGGGACCCACTGATGACACCCGCGGGACAGGTAGGGCGTGCACGCGCCTCGCGTGCGCCCCCTACCTGTTTTGCAGAACCACGTTTTAAAACGTGGTTTTGCCTGTGAGTGCCGCCCTGCCACCGTATATCTACAGTGGCTGGGCGGCAAGTGGTTAAACGCTTTTACAGGTCATCAGTTTATAGTTAACCTTAAACTATGGCCATTTAAATATTGCTCTCACTCTGATCTTCATGATGATACTCATGTTTGACAAGAGTGATGCTTACCTAAACATGTTTGCCCTACGATGCGCTTTTTATATGGGGTGTGTGTGGGGGCTGATGGGGTGCTTTAAATTTTTTTTTATATTTTTATTTTATACAATTCCTTTTTTAAAACAGTATTTATATTGTTTTTTACTTTATTGTTATCACAAAGGGGCTATCAAACACCTTATATCACAGTTGTCAAACTGGTGGCCCTCCAGCTGTTGCCAAACTATAAGTCCCATGAGGCATTGCAAGATTGGCAGTTAGAAAGTATGACTCCCAAAAGGCAGAAGCATGATGGAACTTTTAGTTTTGCAACAGCTAGAGGGCTGCCAGTTTGACACCCCTGCCTTATATGATAGCATGGTCAAGTGACAGGTCCTTGTTATGGAGACATTGGGGGTCCATCAGAGCCCCCAATATCTTCTCTGCCCTCCAATGCACTTTATCCAAGAACAAACCATGCTGGAATAGCTGATACACTAGTTGAGGAATGACAGCTGGGACTCCTAAAGTGACGCAATCTGTTCCCCAAGTTCTTCATGCTTACTCCAGGGAAGCAGGTTCCTGCTGTCCTGGGTTCCTCAGTGAAACAGGAGAACCCAGAAAGCACCAGGGATGCTTCTGGCACCGAGAACAAGGGGTGTCCCTTTGAGAGTGTTGTGAAAGTGAGAGCTGCGTGTTCATTTTTATCAGAAAGTCTTTCACCAGCTGTTAAATCTGGTATCAACTCAGCTGTGAACTTGATATGACTACTTGTCTACCATGATGTTTATAAATGTCGACAAATGGTTAAGGGAAAAATTGGCATCTGTTCAATCTAATACCCAAATGAAAATGTAGGCTATTCAATCGTTCATTACCTATGCCTCTAAAAATGTGGTCTTTCTATTACAGTGCACAGGTGGCCTTCAATATATGGGGAGGACCACTCAGGCCTTATAGGTATAGTTGAGGTAACATATTGGAAACATTAAAAAAAGGTTTCAAAGTGCATATTGTCTCTAAACATTATACAACACAACAAAGACAAGGGAATTGACAAATATATTCCACATTGAGGGGACCTACATCAAAAAATAAATTTCAAATCTTGAAACCAAATGGATATATAATCTGTGGGTGTTTTTCCTACATGGTTTGAATATTAAATGGGATGTAATCTCATGCATTAATAATAACTGATAGGATACTAGGAGATTTTTTTTTATAGTCAGCCTCCTTTTTATATAAATAGTAAGTGAGCAATTTTCTTTTCAATGTTTCCTACAGGAAATTATTCTGTAAGATTATATTGCAATTCAATTTTAAATTATATTACGGTAAATTAATTATAATTCTTCTATATATGATTTTTATCATTACAATAATTTATTACAATGTTAGTTAAAAGGTAGGCAGATTCCTCCTCTCTTCATTGGAATGTATTTATAATATTTTAAATTAATTTTGGTTCATATAAATGAAACTTTTGATTTTGCCTGTTTATACAGGGTATAAAATGTATTATTTACGAGTTGTTTATGGGGTATAGCATTGCACAAGTCACCAGTTTAGCCCAGGGTCTCGCTACTGCTGATTTTTTCCTCAGTGTAGACTTACCATTCTTGTTCTGTGGCTAGTAGTAGTCTCTTTCAACTGTACCTGTTCTATATTGTTTCATAGTGTCTCCAAGCCACTATCAGGGACCACCAGGAAGATACCTTACACATTAACACCTTCCATGGTGATTGGATAAAGGTAGCTATGCTACCTGTGTGGATTTAAAAGCTGGGGTATCTTCCTGATACTAAATGTAGCTGAAGAAATGGCTCAGAAGTGCAGTGCTACTTTTGAGGTGGTATTCAAGACAAAATGTACATCATTTAGGGTGTTGCTTAGGTAAAAGTAACACTTCTAGAAGTTGACTTTTTGAGTTCAGTTCCACTTTAATAACAATGTGGAATTCCAGTCAAATATTAACTACAGTAAGCCTAAAACTACCACCACCCACATCCTTAGCCTGTTCTATCTACCCTGTCAAAGGAAAGATGTGTATACTTACCAATTCTAAGGCCACTCCAGTCTGGTCACGTAACCTAGTCCCAGTGCTGTGTAAAAGAGGGATAGCTAACAATGATGCTTCATAGTAAGTCTATTGTTGTCATCCCCCAGACTCTGCAGCCATTGTTGGCAATCCCTCCTCTTCACTGAAGCCAGTCACTGGAGGGATCATGTGGCTGTCTAAATCATCTTCAGCATAGGTATGTATAGCCTTCTTTCCTTTACGGGGTAGTAAGAATAGGCTTAGAATGGGGGTGGGAGTAGATTTAGGTTTAGTATTTGACTATACTTCTACTTTAATTAATCTGAATATGAAATAACTCTTTCATATGCAGATTAATTAATCAGTGCTGCCAAAGCACAGGAAGAGGATGGAATTGCTAAATCTATTAGGAAGGGAGAAAAAAACTTTTTTAGGTACATTATCGATAGTAAGAATAAATATGATGGGATCACTAAAATGAAAACTGGGAATAACACTTATGTTGAGGGAGATCTGAATGTAGCAAATGACCTAAACAATTACTTCTGTTCAGTCTTCTCAGAAAAAAATTGTACTAACAATAATAAGTTGGGAAATCATATTTGTCTCCAGAAATCCTAAACATGAACCATTACTAGACCAGAGGTAGCAGAGGACCTGGCTCGGTTATAGAATAATAAAGCAATGGACCCAGACGGCATTCACCCCAGAGTGTTAAGAGAACTTCGACGTATAGTTGTTGGACCATTAACAGATCTTTTTAATCAATCTCTTCTAACAAGAGAAGTTCCCCATGACTGGTGGACAGCTAATATTGTACCTATTCACAGGAAGGGCAGCAAGGTAGAAGCTGGCAAATACAGGCCAGTGAGTTTAACATCAGTTGTAGTCAAGTTAATGGAATCACACCTGAAAAGAAAGATCAATGATCACTTGAAAACACCAGAGACCAGTCACTAGTGGTGTACCCCAAGGCTCTGTGCTAGGTCCTGTTCTTTTTAATTTATATGTGATATAAATAAAGGTTTGTATGGAGTGTCCTTTTGCTGATGATACAAAGGTGTGTAATCGGGTTGATGTCCAAGAGGTGTCTAACATGGAACATGATTTGGCATTGCTGGAAGATTAGAAGAAAGCATACAGGTGGCGCAAGCACCTAGTGCATTATCCAAGGTTTATTAAAAGTGTAAAAAGACAAGAAATATACTCACAAACATAGCATGTGTGTAAAGCCTATAAGGTCATTATACATTGCTGGAAGATTGGTCAAAGAAGTGGAAATTGCAGTTCAAAGTTTCTAAATGTAAAATAATGCACCTAGTGAAAAATAATCCCTTGAGAGAGTACAACTTTGGGGGGAACAGTGTTGGCCAGCACTACAAAGGAAAAGGATTTGGGGGTACCTATTTAAAATGATTGCAAAATGAGCAAACAGTGTGACCAGGCAGTGAAGAAAGTGAATAGAATCACTAGAGGGATCACCAGCAGGAGGAAGGTCCTGATTCCCCTATATAGATTAGTTAGACCTCATTTAGAATACTGTGTTCAGTTCTGGAGACCTCACTTACAAAAAGATATTGATAAGGTAGAGTCCAGAGACAGGTGAAAGGTTTGGGTGATAAAACATATCAAGAGCGACTTCAGGAACTTAATATGTACAGTCTGGAGGAAAGAAGGTAAAGGGGAGACATGTTTGAAACCTTTAAATACATCAAGGGGGTGAATAAGGTTAAGGAGGGCAGTATTTTCAACAGGAAACTAAAATCAAGAACACGGGGACATGACCTTAAACTGGAGGAAAGTTTAAAACTAATCTCAGAAAGTATTATTTTACTGATGCTTGGAATAAACGTCCAGCAGAGGTATTGAGCCAGTAAACAGTAAATAGCTTCAAACATGCTTAGAACAAGCATAGATCTATACTAGCTAAAGCTAGCTATAAATCTAATGAAAAAGAAAAAAAAACAACCCCCCCCCCCAAAAAAAAATGGGCAAATTTGATGGACCACTCAGTCTTTTTCTGCCATCACTTTTCTATGTTTCTAGATGAGAAAACTCATTTGTGTGCTCATAATGAATCTGGCTCAATCAGGAGCAGCTTTAGAAGATAGCTGTGAATAGTTCTTTTTCCACAGTCTAATCCATCAGACCCATTAAAAATGTGAGACCCTCCTGCCCCTAATAAATAAAATGCCACCCATAAGAAGAGGTTTGCCGGAATATGGTTAACCTGCTTTTATGACACAGCAGTGGATATCAAGAGTAAAAATGCAGGAATTTCCCTGAGGATTGAGGAAAAGGATACAGTTTAGCACATTAATGCTTAAAAACACTCTGACTGTCTAAAAATGTTTTTTTTTAATCAACTTCCTGCCCACAGGGCATTTACTGCAGGTGGGCAGCACAGGCAGGCTGGATCATGTACATATACATCAGCCAGCCTGCTCTGTGTCAGGGGACTCGCAGCCCACTGCTCTTGTGTCAGCTGTGTCCATCGGAACACAATTACCAGTAACCAGGTATCATGCAATCTCTATGATTGGTCATAGCTATCACATGATAACAATATAAACAAACTTTTATGAATGGCTTTCTATTTATGAACTGCTGGTTACCTGTACCATGTGTTTAGCTGTAGCCAATGACAGATCACAACCACAAGCAAGCTCTATGTGAATGTTAACCCATTCATGACAGCTAAAACTATTACTTACATATACAGTGATCATCACTGTATAAGCAATAGCAGTGTAAAAAAATATCCCAGATCACCCCCACAGAGTATGACAGTGGCAATATGGTGCCACTTAACTACACTGATGATTTTTATTTCATTTTTTACATACTGTCATCAGGCAGTATCCCTGATCACTGCCACACAGTCATATGATAACGCTGTACTGCACTAGTGACATTATGTTTAAAAAAAAATGTGAAAATTTTTTTTTATTTAATTTATTCATTTTCAAAAAAATTATGAAAAAAATTACTACATAAAAAATCACACCAATGCCTTGGACTTTCTAGTTTCCAAAAGGGGTCATTTTGGGGGGGGGGGGGGTTTGTACTGTCCTGGCATTTAAGGGCCTCAAAAAATTAGTACAACAGGACTGATCATTTTTCAAATATCTACACTACAGTTTGTAGATTCTAACTGTGAACAAGGCTTTTTGCCAAAACATGTTAGCATTTTACTTATTCCTGTGCAAGCGATAAAGATGTTTAGAAAGATGTTGGAGTTGCCAGATTCATTTTCTGTTTCATTAAACTCTATAACTTTCACACAGACTAAATAATATACATTGAATTGGGTTATTTTTACCAAAGAAATGTATCAGACTACATTTTGGCCTAAATTTATGAACAAAGAGTATTTATTTGCAAAATTTTAAAACCGTAACTAAGAAAAATGCGCTTATTTTAAAAATGTTCTGTATTTTTTCATTCATATAGTAAAAAATAAAAATGCAGTGGTGACCACCACCAAAAGCACTATTTGTGAAAAAAAGGATATACATTTCATTTGGGTACAGTGTTGCATAACCAAGCAATTGCCATTTAAAGTAGCGCAGTGCTGAATAGCAAACAATTATCTGGTCATGAAGAGGTAAAACTTTCTGGAAGGCAAGTGGTTAAATACATTAATGAACATTGGGTTAACGTTTATTTAGCACAGCTACAAAAAGATTTGTATTGTTTTTTTTTTAATTTGGTATAATAACTTGCACAATACACCCCACCATGTTCCTTCTCCGCATACAGAGATACCTCCCATCTGGGAGGTGTGAAAGAGTTGGGAGAGTGTCATCTTTGATTTTAAGAGAGGTAGGCAATTCTTTAGAAATCCAACTTTTAAAAATTCTAATTAATAATTACTTGCATGCTAACTGATGCCAACAGAGCATTGTTGGAAACCCTCTTGCAGGGGGAATACAAAACCATGGCAGAAAAAAAATTCAGCTAGTCAGCAGAATAGAATCCAGCTTAATGGATCACATGAACAGAACAGGCAATTTGCTGGTGGAGCTATATTTTGATTATTTGCTCATCTCCGCTAACTTAGTGTGTTTACTGAACCTTGAGGTGTTTGCATGGTCTTATTAGACAAGCTTATTTGTGCATTTCCCTCATACTGTCAGTTAGAGCCTGTCATGCTGCACTTTATACTCTGTTAAGTCCAGCACAGAAAATACATCATTAGCAGAAATATTTTAGAACCTGTTTAAACCTTTACAGTGTGTATGATTCAAGGTTGTGCTACTATTAAAAAAAATAAAACAAATAATTGCTGAGTATTTTAAGAGTCTTAGCGTGCCAACCTATGTTGTTGAAGGCAGAATTTAGTATGTAACATATATTGAAATACTGTAGGTGGGCATACTGTATATATGAGGTGTGTCCAAAAAGTTTGGTGAATGGCCTGATATCTCAACAGCAACATGGGCCAGGTTCATGTGCATGCACATGGCTATCCAGAGACATGTTGAGAAATGCCACTTAGTGTGGAGCACACTTGACCACCAGGTAAAGACTCTGCGGGCAGCTGAACTTAGTCACTGTGAGAGGTAGGGTGCAATGAGTGAACATCAAGTTGTGCTACAAACTGGGGAAAACAGCGATGGAAACACATGAAGCAGCAATGGAGAAACATGAAATGTTGGTGCAAGTGTACGGGATGCAGAAAATGTGTTTATGACTGATTCAAACACTTTTATGATGGGAAGGAAAAGACTGAGGATGAGCCACGTTCCTGTCAGCAATCAACAAGCAGAGCCCCAGACATGATCGAGCAAGTGTGACAAATGTGGGCACTTGTCGGCAACTGACTGTGTCGCACAAGCTGACAAACAAACACAAAGCAAAACGGATGGAATCCTCTATAGATTTAATTACCATGTGTGACCAGGATCTATCATTTCTGCAAACTATCTTCATAGGAGATGAGACCTGGTGCTACCATTCTGATCCGGATTTCAAGCGGCAATCGATGGAATGGCGTTGACCCAAAAAGAGTCACCTGCAAATGGCCAAGGTCAAGACAATGTTGATGGCCTTCTTTGACAATGATGGCATCATCCATAAGGAATTTGTTCCTGTAAGTCAAACCTTGAAATCCGCATTCTAAGAGGACATTTTAAATGGTTGCTAAAACGCCCGAGTTTCCAAATGGTCAGTCCACCCCTGCTACCTGAGAAAATGCTTTGTTAAGATTTCATTTTAGAGGTTTACAATCACTTTACCATTCTGTCTGATTCTGTTTATTTGCCTAAAACAGAAATAAATATAAATATCACATCAATTTGTCTTCATTTTTATTCCATACAACCATTTGCAAAAAGTTCACTTACCCCTGGTTCACACATGTGCGGCCGCGCAGGCCACTATTTGCACAGGCAGAAGAGCCCACTCATTTGAATGGACTCCCGTGACCTGGGACACACAGGCAAAAATTCCCTGTACTAATTAGGAAATTGCAGCCCGCACAGGAACCGAGGTTTCCAGTACTGTTGTGATTTCCAGTGCGGACGGCGTGCCATTAGAATTAATGGCACCCGCCTGCGGATCCCATATTCCTCTGTGTGGGTGTGCAAGTATTTGTGCGGGTCCCATAGCAGCACCACACACACAGATTTGAACCAAGCTTTAGGTCTTCCTTGATTGTTTGCATGCATTCCATGCTTCCTAGCCAACTAGTGATGTGGATAGAGGAAATCCTTATATAAAGCATTGTAGAGCATAGCAGTTGGAACATGCGGAACCAACAAACTGCTGCCTGACAAATGTCTGTCTACCTGCTTTGCAATATTGCATGTAGGTTGGGAGGCTAGTTATTATCATTCTGAACATAGCTTTCAGATCACTTTTTAGCAGCTTTACAGGGTTTTCTGGCTTGTTAGTACTGATTTGCTGAACACACACAGCATTACAAATAATAGGCAGTTAATTATTAAAGTAACAAAGTTTTTTTTTATGTCAAATAACAAACATATTATACTTACCTGCTCTGTGCAATGGTTTTGCGCAGAGCAGCCCCAATGCTCTTCCTCTGGGGTCCTCAGCTGGAGCTCCTGGCTCCTCCTCTTCAGCCAGTCTGCATCCATTGACCTGGCTCCCTCGTCACTAAACCTGATTGACAGCAGTGAGAGCCAATGGCTTTTGCTTCTATCAGTCTGCACAGTGAGGAGGGACAGAGTCAGGAGAGACGCTGTTCTCATGCACATCACTGCATCAGGCTCAGGTAAGTGTTATTAAAACATAGTGCTAGCACGGAAAACAGAATTGTTAGTTTAGGTATCGGTGTTCTCCAATGACGTTTCTTACTTAAAATTATCTGCCCTATAATTGCTATAATGTCCAATCTGCCATTTTTTTGTTAAAATAAATATTTAGAGCAACAAATGACTGATGCTAATGACTAGGTAGAATGACAATTCACAACTCCATAACTGTTATATTTATGTTTTATATATTTATGTAAGGAAACACCTTTCTAATTGCAGATATTTTGCTTGACTTTTCCCAAAGTAGAAGAAAATTTTTGATTGATTTCTGTGCTCTATGCTCCCTAGCTAATACTTTTGTTAAAGTGGTAGAAGCTTTTGAACTTGTATCTACAGGTAAGCCTACAATAAGGCTTACTTGTAGGTATAGTGAATGTCTCCTAAACTTGCAGTATTTTGGAGATATTCACACTTGGAGCAGCTAGTAAAGTCGCATGCGCATTGTGCTCTGAATTGAGCATGCCATCAGTTTAGACCACTGTGCCGTGGCTGTTGCTTCCGTACACATGAGTTAATTGCCATTCAAATGGCAGGAATCCGTGAGCTCAGAAGGAAGGCCAGGGGAATATGGAAGCCCTGTTGGGTTGGTGGTGACAGCATGCCACTGGAGGGCTTTGTTATAACTGCTTTCCGACCGCCCTATAGCAGAAGTACTGCTATAGGATGGACCAGGTGTGCAAAATCACGTATCTATACATAATTTAGCATTTCTGGGTAGGGGGCACGTGCAATACTAGCACATTATACTTTAAACCATCCGGAGGCCTACTTTGTTCTTTTTTATTCAAAGAGTTTACTGCCGCATTAACTTTATACTGCTACCTATTAAAAAAGACTGAAATGTTTTATAGTCTCTATTAATAGGCTTTCTGTCGGTGTCATCCCACCTATGCTGCTCCAAGGAACAAAAATACATCATCATCAATATAGGAAGTCAGGAAAGTAAAATAATTTATTTAAACAACACCCTTTTTGATTTGATCTACTACTTTTCAAATTCATTGTTGGCACTTTTCTTTCTCTGCTTATGCTTTGTTCTAGAAAAGAGCAGCTCTGCTATTTAATACACAGCACTTTCTCCTGGATATAATTTGTTTACTTTTCCTTTGATGTTTTAACTCAGTTGCTCCAATATGAATATTGTACAATGGCTTTTTTTTCAAGGGGAAATTATTGCCATAACAGCTGCTGTGTAAATGAAAGAACACTTCTCAGAGGACGAATGCTTCTTCCAGGACAGTGACCCAACTCACATAGCATCTGCTGTTTTTTCTCAAATACTTAGGATAGGACTCACTCCCGTGTCCACATACGTAGAATAAATATGCCGTTAAACAGAAAATGACAATACGGAACGCCTTCAACAAGAAAGTTGTGGATAAATGCCACCTTTGAAACATCAATAGTGTCTCCTTTCCTGGTAAATATTCCCTGAGCTGTGACTTTCTTGCATCTGGATTGGTGGCATTATAAACTACAAAGAGAAAAAAATTGTAATTTGCCAAAAAAGATTTCACAACTAACTTTTGTTTTACCTGGTCATTTTGTATGACACACATTCAAAAATCTGAAATATTTGCCAAGGTTCGCTGTTTAATTCTCTTTTTACCTACAGAATATGACACCAGTTTATGTTACTGAGAACACATACTGTGTATGTGACCTTAATAATTTATTTTACACAGTTCTGTACAGATAATAGATTCTAAAAAAGGGTCCTGTAAGGAGCATATGCATGCAATGTCCTTTATAGCCCAGGTTGTCAATCTCCACTACTATTTAGCCACAGTTGATTAGTCTTAATATTGAAATTGACATCTATTGTTCAATTGAATCTAAAAACAAGGGACAGCTATGTGAACAGACCTAACTTTTAGAATATAATTAGCAATTGGAAGGATGATATACAGCAAGAGCATTGATAAAAGTGAAGGTTTTGGAATTTGCAGCGTTGGAGAAGATTGTGATGGTGGTGGTGAGCCATATGGCAAATCTAAAGGTGAAAAAGGGGGTTTTAGAGTACTTAGAGAATAAAGTACTTGATGCCACAACTGTAGCTTATGTGTTGATGACAATAATAATTAAAAAAAGATACGAGCAAGAGAATACATTGGTGGAAAAGTGAAATATGAGATGAAAAGCTGGTGTCTGCACTAGACTGGTTGCACTGCATTGGCATCATTTGACTTGACCTTATTTTCAAGATAAATGACAGCTAAATTGCAATGTCTAATATAAGCAATAAAAGGTTAAGCTGTAGCCAGCCAGGTACACATTGAGGACTTATAATTATCTATTATGAAAATGTTTCCATCACCCAGTGTGAAAAACACTGTCCAAAGCAATATCATCACTAGAAATCTGCCATTGAGAGCTAATAACATTGTCATCAGCTGCTCCTTATACTTTACTGCCTGCAGTGTGGACCTAACTGCATGTCTTTTAACAATAATGATAAAGGACTGAAAGACAATAGACTCCAAGACAAAAGACTCCAGGCTTTAAAAGATGAGCTTTTTTTAAATAAAGTAATTTTGTCTAGCACTGCCACCAGACATATTTACAGGCTTTTTTTCACCAACATTCTGATAAAGGCAAAAATTGCTGTTTTTGTATTAAAATCAAGTTCAATAAAATCAGCAACTCATCTCTAGGGTTCAACTTGTCTAAACAAATGACTAGTATGAGGGCATAATATTTCATCTCTTTGCTAGACAGTCTAACACATAGTGGCCTACTGTTTACTATGCATACAGCATTTATAAATTCTGTGGAACACTGCAACATATAAAACAGGCAAGTCAATCTGTGAGAGCACTATACAATTTAAACATAATTTCTTTTTTGTGTAAGTTTATTTATGCAACTATGCAATGGTAAAATCAATGGATTTACAAAATGCTGATATAATGTATACAATTATTTGTCACTAACTGAGCTATACAAAAAAATGAAAATATTTGGTCACACAGACCCTTTTTTTATTACTTGTCAAAAAAAAAGAAAACAACAATTGGTGACAATTAGGGGCATGTTACAATGCCATTACAGAATATTTCCATGTCATTGCATCAGAAACAATTAACCCTGATAAGTGTACACTTCTCAATGTTAAGTTAGGTTAGAAGTGCTTGTACAGCCATCGGTCTGTGATGAATAGGATATTCAAAGACAATCTCCTTGGATCAGATTTCACGTCATATTAAATGTGTAAGGCTTACCTGTAAAGTTCAACATTTATTATTTGCTCCTTCTCCCCCTTCATGACTTGCATTCATTTACTGACTGTTTTGTTCATTTAATGTTTTTTCAGATAAACTGTTGAGGAAATGTAGTATTGACAGATACATTTATTACATGAATAAAAAGCTTGTTGGACATTAACTATGGCTGTTAATTATCCAAAAGAATGTTAGGATGAGAGAAAAATACACTTGAAAATTATTATACACACATTTGCAGAACTCAGCCAGTTTTAGAGTTGTTTCTTGTGTGAGAAAACATATTTTGTTAGGCATCTCAGAGGACTCTGCAACAGTGACTTCATAGTTGAACACCTTAAGTTAGACATAAACCCTATGGATACCATTTAGTTTACTAAAGCATAAAGGTAGTATGGCGTGAGCAGTGAGTCTTGATCTGGCTGCAGCATATATAGAGGCCTACCACAACATGCCCACAACATGCCCAGGAGGTAGTGAAATGATTGACAAAGCATTTCTCTTCTTCCTCCTATAAAGAGTTACCAGTTGTCTACAAGTGCTGCTAATGTACCTTTCCCTCCTCCTTCTGCTAATCCCAAAATAGCCCCACAAACTGGACATGAGGAATCAGAATTATATCATCACTCAATCTCTTACTGTAGGAGGATGATCTTAGTCATGCACACGCATTCTCATTTTAGACATTGAAGATAAGGATATTTGTGCTATGACCATAGAGAGAAAGGAGGATTCAGCCACACAACAGTCAGGGAACATCCCTCCAGCAGGCAACAGAAGGAAGCAGTGATGTTCCAGCAGCTGGAGCTTACAGTAAAGTAGGATAAGAAGGGGGAGGATGAGGTGGCAGACCATTCATGGTGCCACTGGTTAAAGAGAAGGAAAGTTGTAAGGTAAAGGAAGAACAGCAGTGAGAGAGGATTTTAATCTGCAGGGACAGTTTGAAGATGACTTTAGGGACTAATTATCCTAATCAATCTGGCAGCACTGCCTCACACTTTACAGGCCACTGTTTTTCTCAGGGCCAGTTCACAGAGCCCTGCAGTGTGAACTATTTTACTGCATTTCTTGCTGATAGCACTGTTCTGGTACCACGTGCATGAAGAAACACATGGCTGTGCACCACAGAGCTTAGTGCGAGCAGCACCTCAATAGGACAAGCTGGAAACAAAAGATCTTCACTCCTTCTTCCCCCTTGCTACTCACTTTCCGCATTTCCCCCTCTCATAAACTCCTACTGCATGTGTGGTCTATATTGACAGGGAGTGAAGTCTCCCAAGGGATTTTCAAGGCTTAGGCTTGAACCTCTACAGAATTCTTCTATACCCACCCCATTATCTCCATCATTTTACTTGAAAAGGCATGGGTCTTTTTCAGAGCTGCTGGAGCGGAAGAAAAAAGATTCCCTAAATCACCCCCTTTTTCATCACTTCAATGCCAAGTTGTAAAAAACACATTTTAATTACTTATTTACCTTTTCTAAAATACTTTTTTTTTACATTTGTTTAACCTTTTCTGGCCATCTCTGCACAAGTCAAGCAAACAGGGCAGGAAAGACAACGCAAAAAGGGTAAAAGCATTGGCAGCTGGGAAGGGGGACCCAATTGGATGTTTATAGGCCACCACCTTAAGTGGGAGACCTAATTCAAAGCCTTTTGGTACTTTATGGTATTTTGCTGTAAATCTATCTTCAAGGACAAGAGGGAAAGCAATCAACAAGAAATAAGCATATAATCCTACAGCAATAGGCTATCTCCCTTAACCACAGCAAAACCTTTAAACTCAAAGCAGCACTCTTCCACACCAACCCCACTATCTTCAGTAGAAACATTCCCATATCATATTTTGCTGAAGCAGAAGAAAACAAAATATTCCTCGAACCCACAAAATGCCCAAAACCTTCAAATGCATCTATACCAGCTGACCAAACATTCCCTTTCCTCTAGTTCATATCCTAGCCAGTCCCATATTTACAATTTCCCACCTACCATAACTATTTTGTATATACTTAGGAAGGGATAGCAAGACTGTAACTGAACTGCTTATAAGTGTTCGTTCCAATGGACTACTCAGTGTCAGGGATGTACCACTGGCTGGAGATGGCTGAATATGTGCTTGAATTACTAGCTTGCCCAGCTGCAGGTATCATGTCAGAGAGAGCCTTCAGTACAGCAGGGAAGGGTGGGAGGTAAATTATGACTAAGCTGCCTTTAAAAAAACAGAATTAGACCTGGATCACAGAGGATTATAAAACACACTCTGCAGATATTGGTCTGTTTGGGTAGTTTTCATGTGGACTTTATTGTCTCTCCCTCCTTGACATGTAACACACTCTCTAAAAAGACTAATCTATTATTATGTGCTTCTTCCCATGTAAATGTGTTGTAGTGATCCACTGAGGGAATTTTCTTTTTTCTTATTAAAATGTACTGGAAATTCACTTTTGCAAAAACTACATAATCACACAACGAAAAAAACTGTATTTTTGATAGCACATGATTGTATTATGGATGGTATACTGTGTTGCCAACAAAGGGTGATAAGACTGTAGCCAGTAGCTTAGCATGTGTAACAGAGCTGATGCTTCTGAAATCGGTCTTAGAGGAGCACCTTCCCTGAACTTCTTAGGAGCTCGTACAGGCATCCTGACACCAATGAGATTATATACTGTTACTAGAACAGGGTTGTTTCACAACTTTTCTTGGAGAATCAATGTCTACATATCCCATGTAAATTGGATTATGGTGTTTGTGATACTTGTGTGGATAAAAATGCTGGGGTTTCTTCCTGACATGCACTAAAGAAGTGACTTGTAGAAGCTAAAAACTGTCTTCAATATTACAGACATCCAGCTTTTATTTTAAATGTAAGAAAACAGCTGTCTATCTAAGCCTTTGCCTTCTTTAATCTGCATGTAAAACTTCCCTGTTACTCGTCATTTTTTTTACATGTCTATGAGGTGATACATTGGAATTTCTAGGGTAGAAAACATCTGTGTTGGGTATGGGTATATGGGGGTAAGGGGCTAAGGTGTACTTGGGGTGAGGATGTGTGATGTTTTGGATGTACATTGTTTTTACATTTTTTTCTAAGCACAAAGTGACATGCTGCGTGGAAAAGGCAGTTTTGAAGGGCTCTTAGTAACAACCGCGTTTTTTGCTCTAATCACCTCAAGCTAAACGTTATAAACTAAAAAAGAGGGAAACTACTTCAATTAACAGAAAAAAGTAGCTACGGTGTTGGCAGTTGAAGAGCTAGCTAAGATTAATTTGCTGTGTATAGATAAAAGGTCCTTAAAAGTATTTTTAATTTTAGAAGCATGTGCACCCAGGCATGGCACATATGGAAATGTACGTCAGCTCTACAATTCATTGATCCAAGCATAGTTTGATAAATTAAATGTAAACCCAATCACTAAATCTCATACTTAATCAACTTTATCATAATATCACTTGGAAAGCATAATTTATTTAATTGCTAGCTCTTACAAAAATAACAGTTGGTAAAACTAATATAAAGGTCTTTGTTTGGGCAGTATGATGTGACAAGGATCTTCCCTTGTCTCCCATAATCTCCTGCCTGTAAATCACACTGTCACATGTTCTCCCTAAAGAAAGTATACATTGCTGTGCTGATGCACCATGCCCTGTTATATTCCAATGTTATAATTAAAAAAAAAGACGTGACAAAAGCAATAGTAAGTAGCAACAAATATGAAATATGCCCTCTGGAAAAACATGCAGCCTTTTATCACTGTAGTGCATAGTAATGGGCGATAAGGAGGCTGCAGAACAGTGTTGAGGCGTTCCCATATATTTATGTAAGATGCAGCCACAGGCCCATTTAACTTCTTTTCCCACAACTCCCTGGGTTCCTGGACACACCCAGAAAATAACATTTTCTGCTTCCCACCTTAGCAGCTCAGAAATACCATACCTAATGAGGTATGTAAAGTCCTCCAGATTAGTTAGTTTTTTGTTAGTCAGAGGCTGAGTAGCAGCCTTGGATGAGTCAGCCTGGGAGTGAGGTAGTGAGTTCCCCTCAGGACAAGCTGGGAGGCGCTAACAGATCAAGGCTTCTGGAGCCCTCCGCCTTTCCAGAAACCTGAGAGCTTTCTGGAGGAGGGGAGACCCAGGTCTGCATGTTTGAGGGACCCTGGCCAATCCACTAGCAGGCTAGGCATGGTGACCAGGGCAACCTTTAAACGTGGCAGAGCCTGTGGGGAGGTGGGCAGTATTGGGTGGGAGATGGATTTAGCAAGGCTGGAGTGTGGAATCTGGGAGGGGGCCCCAGGGAGGGTAGCCCACCTACAGTCAGGTCGCTCAAAAAGAGGATCTCCACTGCCTCAACATCTCACAGGGAGGATAGCCTGTGTAGCAGGGAAGGAGCCAGCCCAACGTAAGGCCTGAAGGCAGCCACCAACCCATCAAGCTAACAGGAGAGAAAAGTGTGAGTACTCTTACACCCCCTGGGTCAGATAAGGGAGAGGGCAGTCAGGTGCAAGACCCAACTAGCTCCTCATCTGGGACTGTTGTAAATTAACAGCTCTTGGCCCCCCTTGCCCAGGTATACCCTCAGGCAGCTGGGTGAAGAAGGAATCATTTGGGGTCTGAGGAGGTACACCAAATTGCCTTTGGTGCTCTTCAAGGAAAGACTTTTGCTATCTGCAAATTTAGAGTTTTGAATTATGGCCACTTATGTGAAGTGGTTGGCCAAAAGAAGACACAGCATCCAGCATCCTGCTGAGAGCATGACCAAGTTTATGGGTCTGTTGTTACTTTTTGGAGTATTGGAAAGTCCAGGAAGGTTGAAAAGTCACCCCATGGCCACATGGGGGAATTAACCTGTGAAAATAACATGGAGGAGAAACAACACCCTTAAATGAAGATTGCAGTACCTGCCAAGGGGAAGGGGAAGCCGTTGCAGTTGTAAATGTGAAAGAGACTCATTCTAGTGGAAGTTAGTCTGGCTGGGAGATCTGTTGTTTGCCTAAAGAGAGACTTACAGCTGTGTAGTACCCTACACAATGGGGAAACACAGGTTGGAACTATGTCTGCAGCAATGTTACGGACTGATATGGATATATGAGCTCTGTGTGTGCCTGAGGTAGATGTACTAGGAGTGACCAAGAACATATGTATGCCATTTCTCCTAGTGACGGTGTCAGCTGAAACAGAGAAGTCCCCAGAAACCTCCCAGGAGCCCACAGCTTTGGAGTTTGAGGTTTCCCAGGACAACTATGGAGCCATCCTGGTAAGCAAGAATATCCCTTTAAAGAGGCAAGGTTGTGTGATAAGTGGATCACAGACACCAGTTGATAATGGGGAAGAACAGCTGCGAAAGAGGGTGGTACTGTTCTTAATGTTGATATATGTAATCATGTTGATGATAAATGTAAGTTGTCCCCCATAACAACCATAGGCAGAGTAGCAAGGTTGACCCTGGAAATCTCATTCCATGTGTTGAGATGGAGGTTGTCCAACCAGTAGTATTCAGTTTGGATACTGTTCTAGTGGGACAGAGTGGGATTGCATCAGACAACATTTGGTAAGGCGCTATCTCAGACTAATACAATTAAAGGTACAGAGGTTAAAGCGGTTGTAAAGGCTGAAGGTTTTTTTACCTTCATGCATTCTATGCATGAATATAAAAAAAAACCTTTTGTGTACAGCAGTGCCCCCAGCCCCCTCCATACTTACCTGAGCCTCATTGCGATCCAGCAATCTGGGTCTCTGCCTCCTCATTGTCTGAGACAGCAAGCGGGAGCCGATGGCACCCGCTGCTTTCCATCACATCCAGTCAGCCAATGAGGAGAGAGGGGTGGGGCCAAGCCACGGCTCCATGTGCGAATGAACACATGGAGCAGTGGGTGCCCCCATAGCAAGCTGCTTTCTGTGGTGGCACCCGACAGACAGGAGGAGCTAGGAGAGCCTGCGAGGGACCCGAGATGAGGTGAATCCAGGCTACTCTGTGAAAAACCACTGCACACAGCAGGTAAGTATAGACATGTTTGTTATTTTACAAAAAAAAAATAACCTTTAGAATTGCTTTAAGTGGAGTAGGAATTGCCACCAGAGCCAGCTGATAAAAGTGAAATATTGTACCCTGCCTTGAGTGAAAATGTTTTATCATAGTTTGATGTGAAAAAAAATTATGAATGTAATGTACCTGCTGGTGAGTCCCTGGTTCTATCAGTTTCTTCTTGGGCAGATGATGCAGTGCTGTGGAACACCTGCAAATGTAATACAACAGACTGATATGTTTGGTGCAAGGAAGTACTCACAACACTGGGCAAAGTGTCCATGTGGAACAGTGGGGTGAACATTACAGCTGCTGTGCCAAATGGAGGTATCACAGAATAGCCAGTAGTCGAGTGCATTTTGGTTCCTGCAAAGATTATTCCTTTCCAGACAGAAGGAAAGTAGAAGCAAAGCAGGTGTTCTGTCCACAGTCCAACAGGTAAATAATGTAGACTGTTAAAGTGACTATGTAACTGACCATGATTTACAGTGGCTCACTGATGCTGAACTAAAGGAAAAAAGAGTGAGACCCATATCTGGCAGTGCTCTGGAAGAGCAGAAGACTGATGTCAGCTACTGCCATTGAGGAAAAGTTCTATATCAATGTTTTGACCTCCAGAACCTCAATGAATGAGTCCCTTCATGTCCCTAATAAGGGAAAGGCCCCTAAAAGGTCTTGAGAAAAGACTTTGATAGCTTGAGGTGAGGAAGGTATTATGGAAATGCTTAAATTCATAAATTCACATTCACTGTATACTTGGGTATCTCCACCCCAGCAGACCAAGCTGGTATTGTGCACCAATAGATGGAGCAAGGGAATACAGGCTGGAACTGGTTGGTTCAGTGCTTCTTAATATCTATGTAATATATATTATAGTTAATAATGTGGAAAATGGTCTCACAATTCCGTTCTTGGGTGCTTACAGATACTGTTTTGTATGGAAGCCACTCAGGTGGACAGTCAGAAAGGTAAGAAATGACAGACATGTCAGAAGTCTCTTTGACTGACTGTGTGGCAAAGAGTATAGCTACTGGTGTGGTCCGAGGTGGGGCTCAGTAGTGGTTGGTAAATTGTTTATTTACTACCTCACTCACCAGACTTTATGAGAAGGATATGCCCATAATGAACGTTACCCCATAAAGCTATGGGCTGAGGTACCTGGAGACACTCTGGAAAGGAATACACACAGTACTGGTAGCCATAACAGGTAATGATGTATTCTGTTATGTAATGTTAAACTGAATACTGATTTGGTTGCCAAGGGTAACTGCAAAAGGGGCAATGAACCTGAAATATTAATTGTACTGGTTGAAACTGGTACAAGTGACTAGAAAGGTGATTCCCCAATGGGTTCAGTATGAGCAGTAGGTTCCCCACAACCCCAGAACAGAGAGTTTGACCACTATAATGATAGGTGTAGGCATAGCTCAGGGCTCCCATTTGAAGACAGGTGTGTGTTCCTGTTAAGGGACAGAGGTAATCCATTCAAGAGAAAGCACTCTAAGTTAGAGAGATTCTATGTAAATCATGCTGAGAGAGTTGAAGCCCTTAAGTTTGGGAAACTAAGAGAGCTGGGACAACTAGGACAGTCCAGGAAGCTGAGAGAATCTGCACATTCCAGAGGAATAAGAGAGCCTGGGGTGTCAGAAGAACCTCTACTGAGTGGCCAAGGAGTGGGTCTGTGAATGAAG
Source organism: Staurois parvus (assembly GCF_062004578.1). Lineage (NCBI taxonomy): Eukaryota > Metazoa > Chordata > Amphibia > Anura > Ranidae > Staurois > Staurois parvus. Next base: position 10,655,833 of record NW_028317951.1, read on the forward strand.
GTGCTGAAACTGTAGATTGAGTGAGCCAGGAGAACCTAGAGAATCTAGAGAGCTGGTTAATATGGTCTGAGATACCAGTGAGAAGAGCAGAGTGAGCCAGGTGGTTTGGTATTTTCTGTTACATTTTTATGCTGATGAAAATTGCCTGCATGGGCAACTGTTTGTGGACTTTTATTTTCCTTTGTTTAACAACATTTGGCTGGCAATCCTTTAAAACCACAATTCAGACTTCCATGGACTTATGATAGAATGCTTTTACCACTAGCTGAATTCCCCAATATCACACTGCTCATTTATGTCTAGGGGATGTTAAAGCAATTTTCCAGATCCTCCACTCCCTCAGCAGATGGTGCTCCCCCATATTCTGGTAATGGAGTGTTTCCCAGCATCCTCACATCCAGTGCAGGGATATGGATTCTGTGTTAGGGTTGATAATATTAGAGGACCATAGACCATCAGAGCATATGGGAACAGAGGCTGTGGGGACCAGTCTAGCAGCAAAAGGTAGCCTGCAGGAGCAGAGGATTATGTAAGTAAAACTGCTTTACAATCCCCTAGACCAGGGGTCTGCAACCTTTAAGACATAAAGAGCCACTTGGACCCGTTTCCGAGAGGGAAAAAAAGACTGGGAGCCGCAAAACCATTGCAACATTTAAAACAAATCCGACACTGCATATATTGCAAAAAGCGCTCTGGTCATGAAGGGGGTTTAAGGGCCCAGTAAGCAAAGGGTTAATCAGGGCCACAGTGTATCGTCATAATCACAATCATAGCCTTAGGTCAGTGGTGGGCAACCTTTTTTTTCAACTGAGCCAAATCTCGCCAAAACCACGATTGAAATTTATTTTGAGAGCCACATTTTTAAAACTGAAAATACATCCCCCATATAGTAATTCATCCCCCATATAGTAATTCATCCCCCATATAGTAATTCATCCCCCATAGTAATTCATCCCCCATAGTAATTCATCCCCCATATAGTAATTCATCCCCCATATAGTAATTCATCCCCCATAGTAATTCATCCCCCATATAGTAATTCATCCCCCATAGTAATTCATCCCCCATATAGTAATTCATCCCCCATAGTAATTCATCCCCCATAGTAATTCATCCCCCATATAGTAATTCATCCCCCATAGTAATTCATCCCCCATATAGTAATTCATCCCCCATAGTAATTAATCCCCCATATAGTAATTCATCCCCCATAGTAATTCATCCCCCATATAGTAATTCATCCCCCATAGTAATTCATCCCCCATATAGTAATTCATCCCCCCTATAGTAATTCATCCCCCATATAGTAATTCATCCCCCATAGTAATTAATCCCCCATATAGTAATTCATCCCCCATAGTAATTCATCCCCCATAGTAATTCATCCCCCCTATAGTAATTCATTCCCCATATTGTGTCAATTCACTTACCTTTGCTCCGTGCGTTCTTCTCGCCGTGTTCCCGCGCCGTTCCGGTCTTCAGGGCGGACTGTGAGAGGAGAGGAGTTCGTCGCGCTGCCCCGCCTACATCTTGACAGCCAATGTTTGCCATGCTCCGCGGGCCGGATTAAAAGGTCCGCCGGGCCGTAGTTTGCCCATTGCTGGGCTATCTGCAGAGTCCTGACTTTTGGGGCGGCCGCCCGAGAGGAGGGAGGGGAGCGGGCGCCCGGCACACAGAAGAGCCGCATTAAAATGTGTAAAGAGCCGCGGCTTGCCGACCACTGAGCTACGGCAACCCTATTGCCTGTCACCTGGTGGGCAGCGTGCTCTGGAGCCGCAGCAAAGGTGAAAAAGAGCCGCATGCGGCTCTGGAGCCGCGGGTTGCCGACACCCGCCCTAGACAGAAACAAGCAATTAACTGTTACAGTAGGGGCACAGCTCACTACAAGTTGGACTTGAATTTACTCACCTTTATTCAACAATATCCGACTCTTATTTACAGGCTAAGAAAACCCAGAAAAATATATATTACAGATTAACAGTCCTTAAATGTGGTGGCCACATTTCTTTTTTTCAGGATAAGAACTTTTTCAGCAAGTACGAGTAGGTCCCATTGATCTTGCCAGAAATGCAATGTCTGTCAACTGTAAGCTTAAAAAAATCTTCTCTTTTTCTAGTAAACTATTAATCTCTCCACCCCATGTAATGGACATTAACTAAAACACGTATATTTGAAGGCCATCCTGGGTGACAACAATGATTTCTTTCATAGATACAGTGGAGGTCTAAGCATAGCCATCCAGGGACAAGTGTGTTATTCACAGGATTGCCAGATAAAATAAAGGAAAAAAACGAGTGTGGAAAAAAGGAAACAAATGCTGTCACTTAATCTAAGAACAGGTAAGCTGCAATACATTAACTTTTAGTTTTTGGGTTTGTATACAATTTAAGGGCAAATTCACACTAGAATGGAAAGCTACCAGAATGCTTTACCACTCCACCAGCCGTCAATTCACAATTGAGGTAGGAGGCAGTGCGGTGCACTTACACAGCTCCATTTTTTGTATAAACTTTATTTGAAGTGTAGAAAAGTATATTTTATTTATGGCACTGTACAGCAGCGTGATGGGCTGCGCTACTTGTACAGTGTAATGCGGTTTTGTACAGTGCCCTGCAGTAAAATGCAATATGCTACACTTTATTGCATCATGCTGCAGTGCAGCTCCAGGCTGCACTGCAGTGTGAATGGGACACACAAAAAACAGTTGTTTTCTGTTTGTCTTGTGGTGGTAGGGAATACAGGTTTACAATGCAGTAACATATCTGTCACTGCACTGTGTGAATTCACCCTTAACTGATTACTCCACATACTGTTTTGGCTGTTATGCTGAAAATATACACTGTAAAGACTGTATAATCAAAGATTGCTATCAACAAACATGTTATGATATTACTGTACATGCATGTTCAGAAAGCAATCTCTTGTACTAAAAGCTCACAAAGCAAAACCCATTATGCCCCACAAAGTAACATCCAGTCATCAATCAAAATCACTAAAACAATTAAAGCTAGACATGTTTTTTGCACTATCATTACCTGAAGGAGCTATTACTCATAATTATCTTATGATTAAAGTGGAGTAGTTATGCTTGACTCTATTATCACAGGCATTGTAGGTGTGACTGCAATTTGCTGTGTCCCTGGTGTCTCCGAGCTATGATGAAAACAAGGGAAAATGTTAATAAAATATGTATTCAGCACATTTTGCAGTGCACAACGTGCAATTATTTCCTGTTTTAGTGCCTAAAACTTTTCAGAAGTTATATGCAAATAGCAGGAGAAGGGTGTTAAATTTTAACTTTACGCTGTTTTGGCAGTTTTTTTCCCTTGGCAGCAAGGAAATATGTTATAGCTCAGTTATATGTTTAGAAAATTAACTGACTGGAGGGCAGAGCTAGTGCAGAAGGATTAGCAGATTTTTTTTAGTCTCAAAGCATCAACAGCTAATGCATGTAAACTATCCCAATGCAGACATACTGTATGGATATCTGATTTGTTTATTAATTAAGCAAGTGAAACAATATATCAATTATGATTCCTAAAGTAGGTAACTGGACATAATTATATACATTTTTTCTGCCAGTTGCATAACTGTTTCCCTTTTATCCTCTTTGTTTATTTATGAATTGATAGGACATCTTTCACATATAAAGTGAACAGATTACATGATTATATTGCTTCATCATTCAGTTTTTAGTAAAGTGACACTAAACTCTCAGCAATGTCCTTTTTTTCTGCTGTGATCTAACCTCATGGTAAAGGGTAGCTAGAGTCACTCTCCGTGGTCTCACTGTGTGTGTAGGAGGACTTTGCAAGGAGGCAGCAAAATAGACTAAGAAACAACTTCATAAACATACTGTAGATTACAGGGTCATTAATTAGTGGATGTGTATGAAATATTTTTGGAGAATAAGGGTATCATTTAGTGTAATTTTAAGGAAATCAATAGTATAACTTGTTAAAAAAAATGACAAACTGTGTTAAAAATATTAAAAGAGGTACAACAAACTAGCAGTATATTAAGTAACCTCATCCAAAGGAATATATACACCATTCCTGAGACTGATGCATTAAAAAATACTTTAAGATTAAGTAGGGGGCGTGTCCAAGATGGCGACCGGACAAGTCGCATGACCTGGAGCTCCGGCGGCTCGATATATGCTCCACTGGCATCCAGGTCGTATGAGAGGGTAGGGTTGAGCGGGTTACTCACCCGTCCCTGCTACGTTGCGGCCGGGCAGCCGGAGGCGCTTTTGGAGCCGTTCTGGGGTGGCGATCTGGTGCGGCCTGTTGCGGCCGAGTGGAGCCGCGGAGCCCTCTGGCGCATGACGGGCCGGTCAGCGGTGGTGTGACGGTGGGTGCAGGATCGGGAAGGGGGAGGTCTGATAACCCCCCCTCCCGCTCGTTCTGTGGTCTGCTGCCTGTCATCCCTCCGTGCCTGTCAGGACGTCCTGGAGGAGCATCCTGATCACCTTCCCTCCCCCCCATATGGGATACAGGGGTGGCGAGGATTAATGTGGCCTAGTGGGCCCAGGACCTTTCCCACCCTACACAGGCTGGCTGCAATCACACCCAAAGGAGGATCACTTGCCTAGCACGCATACCTCATCCCTCAGACAACTACCGGCATTCCAGAGTCCATCGAGACATCCCCCACACAAACCCAGGGAACACCGGCTTATTGCGGAGACCTTGCTACAGCCCATAAAAAAAAGGAAGCTGTGCTGAGATTAGGCTTACGGTCGTTACATCACCCACAGATTCATATACAGGGAAGGCAGCGATAGTCACTGCATTTCCACAGCAAAATAAGTGTCTTCCTTGTCTCGCCTTTAATCTCAAGCACGTGGAGACGTACAGTACAACCTAGGGCTTGTTTTCCACTATCTATCCCTATTTTCACTTTCTAGTTTTGGGGGACACAGTCTGACCCCAGAGAAAATGGTAATATAATTCCTTGAGCCTTGACACACGTAGGTGGGGCTACGCAATCAGAATCAAGAGTCGCTGCCGACATGGGGAAAGCAGATAAGAAGGCTGTCACTCCTCGCTCCAGATCCCCTCGCCGTACAGGTGGTCCGGCTAATCGCAGCATTCCGGAATTATTTCGATCTCACACTCCGGATCACGCGGATTCATCCGCCCTTGCATCCCCATTGCATTCGCCTGCAAAGGAGTTCTCTTCTCAGCCTTTGAGCATGGCGGCGGCTGCCGCAGCGGGTCGTTCTGAACCTGCTCACCTCACCATAGGAGACTTGAAAGCGGTTGCGTCGGATATCAAAGAGTCTCTTTCCTCGGCAATAGCTGAGCTACACATTGACTTACAGGCAGTAGCCTATAGGCTGGACATGGTAGAAGATAAAGTTAATATGCAAGGCCTTGCTATCCATGATATGCGTAAGCAGGTTGACACACACACCATGCACCTAAGAGAACTCGATCGTCACATCGAAGATTTGGATAATAGGGGAAGAAGACACAATTTAAGGGTGCGCGGTGTACCAGAAGCAATTGAGCCTAGCCACCTTGCCCAAACTCTTCTCTCCATCTTTAATGATCTTTTAGAAAGACCACATGAATCTCCAATTGAGTTTGAACGCCTCCACAGGGCTTTGCGTCCTAAAGGCAGAGATTCTGACCCACCGAGAGATATAGTTTGCTGTCTAGTCGACTTCCGACTTAAAGAGGACATATTACGCAGAGCTCGAGATAAACAACGCTTGTTATACCAGGATTCCGAAATTAAACTATTCCAAGATCTTTCCCATCTTACCCTACAACGCAGGAAAGACCTACGCCCTTTACTAGATCTACTTCGCTCTAAAGGTATCGCCTACCGTTGGAAGTTCCCGTTTGGTCTCTCTGCAACACATTTGGGGAGATCAGCTCTCATGAGGTTTCCGGAGGATCTTGCACCATTCTGTGAAATCTTGAGTATCCCATTACCTGACATTCCAAATTGGTCCACTGAACCTTTTCTACAATCGCAGCCAGATGAAGGCCCTATGGAAGCACAATCTACTGGCCCCTCGAGCGGAGACAGACGACGCAAGTTAACACATCAAGCCTCAACTTCCCCGGTTCGTAGGAGGCTTATTACTGGAGACAGTCTACCAGCATCACCTGCACACCGCAAGGCGCGCCATGAATAATTTCTCCCCGTTACCACCTACTAAGGCGAAGGGGTATAAGCAACCCCGCACTTCGAGACTACTCCTCTAGTGGATCGAGTATGCGCTTCTCTTTGTATTCTAGGTTCCGTTATATGTCATATCTAACTTCTCTGGTATACCTGAAGTCTGGACTTAAGGGTATGTGTATCGTATCACGTTGTTAAAACTTTTACGTATATTATTTCTCAGTGATATATATTTGTCTTGCTGGCATATAATTGTTGTTGTACCCTCGGTTGTGGTATTGATGAGCTAGGTCAGGACAACCCTACTGATATTCTTGTGAATATCCTTACCAGTGCTACAATTTACTAGCGTGGTAAGTAAAGGCCCAACATAATACATGATGAACCCTGTCGGATATAGGAGCGAAAACGCGGTTGGGATCCAGAGATGCGGGCTAAGCCCTTGTTTGGGCTGCGGCCTGCCTCTCTGGATCCCACTATATTGAGAACGTGTTACAGGTGGTTGGGGAGTCTTTATGATCCTACTATTTGAATCTTAATATTATGGTCTTTGAAAGTTATATGTCATGTCTATCTCTCTATAAACTCTGATTCGCCTTGGGCCTAGCCTCTACACATATAGTTACTGTATTGACAGAGGATAGCAGCCCATATGGCTTATTATTGCACGGAGAGGCGTATTTCGCTCCTACTGTATACTAAGACATGATGCTGTAATCTGGATTCCTGGGACTCCGGACCACCTTCATGTACCGTTATACATAAATATCTCTGACCCTTATCTTTTGGTTTGATCATTGTAAACAATATTTTAATAGTATTCTCGCACGTCCCCATCGCTCTCCTTAAATGGTTTGCGTACTGCATAGCAATGGGAAATGCCTCAATATGCAATTTGGGCCCTGGCTTATTACATACCTTCTACTTAGATATGATTAGGGTGCTATCTCAGCTATGGGAGTTGGGACCGTCATATTTGATATTTACGTTAACAGTCTATTCCGTGGTCGGGTCTAGTTTGGCCCCAAAAATTTAGCTGCTCTGATCAGTAACGGGATCATTTTGGGCCACGGATTTTTGGACACATCCCCCCCACCATCCTGTATCTGTTCGGTAAGCAACGGGGTGTTCAGCGATATATTACATCCCCGCGTTGGGTCTCATATTTCTATTGTCTCTAGAATACGGTTTAAGTAGAGGTTTGATCTGAGGCCTACACGCCAGTTTACTCATAAGTGATATTGTTGCTACTGTCATGTAATGTTTCATGTGAAGTAGATATCTTTATTCGCAATTGAGATGGCATATGGAAATCTCTCGTTAGTTGACTTGGTTGTTTATTTAGCTTGGTTTACAACATCTTTACGGAAAAGACAGATTATAGATTGCATTATGTTTTACCTGTGATAACAAAACATATTTACAGTTAATTTAAGCTATGCGCAAGTGACTTGTACTTTCTCAGTATCTGTCCAAATTCACATGTAATACTCTCATAACTTATGGGTTTTTTTTTTTTTCTCTGGTACACATTCAATTCCACTCATATAGTTACACTTCACTGTTCTTGAGCTTTGATACGGTCCACGTGGATACATACACCATTTTGCTCTATATGCTTTGGCATATAATACTCTAGCCTTTATCCACCCCCTGCTACACATTATTTATCTCTCGTCTTCAATGAGCCATTTCCCACCTACGTTTATGTGTCAAGGACACCTCATGTTAGATTACTTCCCCTCTACACCTTTTACTCAGGAGAGTTAGGCCTCTTTCAGATTATTCTGTATTTTATCAAATCGGCCGTCTCTGGGTTTGAATACCCTCCGACTCTAATTTCAGACTCCCAGATAACATTTTGCAAATAACCAATTCTTGGGAGCTGTACTATGAGATAGAGTAGCTGGTCTATTCTACCTCTGGAATATAATCTTTAAAGGAAGTGGAAGGGAAATAGCCTCATACATACATTTGGGTTTATGGGGCATACACCTAACACTTCCTTTCTTCTTCTTCAAATTTCTTGAATCTTTCCTTTATGATTCCGTCTCTATTTTAACTTTTCTGTTAATTCATACTAGTCTCTTTACAGTCTTTATACTATTCTTTACTCCCCTTTTCATCACCCCTGCCCCCCTCTACCCCTCCCCCCCCCTTTTTTTTTTTTTTTTCCCTACCCGCGTGATACTTTTCTGGTACACATATTGCCCTTAAGCAACCCTTTTGGGTAGATTACACAATGACGAACAACCACACATCGAATCGGTCAATTCGCACACTTTCCGTGGCCTCTCTTAACGCGAGGGGCCTAAACGTACCTGAAAAACGTTCGCAACTTCTTACCTACATGAAAAGCCTTCGTGCAGATGTGCTCTTTATCCAAGAAACTCATTTCCGAGCAGACCAAGTCCCTAGATTCTCCAATGTTCATTATCCCACGGCATACCATTCGGTTAATACGGAGGTGAAAGCCAAGGGGGTATCCATTTTACTTTCCAAAACTCTTCCGTTTGAACTTTCTGAATCGCTCGAGGATCCTGAGGGAAGATTCCTTTTTCTTAAAGGCACCCTCTTTAATAAATCACTTACCTTAGTCAACATTTATAGTCCCAATACAGCACAAGTAGGATTTTTTCGTAACATAGCTAAGTTACTTGCTACATTTCAATCGGGTATTGTGATTCTAGGCGGCGACTTTAATGTAGCATTGAACCCATTGGAAGATACATCTTCGGGGGTCTCATCCATCCCATTTCAAGCACTTAAGCAAATTAAAATTGAATTGAAAGACCTTCTCCTACATGATGCATGGCGTACTTTGCACCCTTCGGACAAAGATTACACCTTTTACTCTGCGCCTCACAAACGCCATTCAAGAATTGATTATTTCTTTCTTTCGCAACAAGATTTATACGCCTTGAAGTCAGCCTCGATCGAACCGAAGATCCTTTCAGACCATCACCCGATTATGATCACTTTGCAATTCCTGGATACACCAAGTACTTCCAAAATATGGCGACTGGACCCATTTCTCCTAACGGACGCATCAGTTATTCTTCAGATCCGTAGTTCTTTGACGAACTACTTTCAAGAAAATGCATCCTCGGAAACATCCCCTCTCGTACGGTGGGAAGCGCATAAATGTGTGATACGTGGAATTCTAATATCTATCTCGTCTAAACGGAAACGTATGGCGCAAGCATCATTCAACGCATTATTGCACAAAGTCCGCACACTTGAGTGCTCCCATAAACGATCTATGGCATTAAGATCTTTTACTGAACTGGAGCAAGCACGTAAACAACTCAGCGAGGTAGTGGAAAAGAAATCTAAACGTAATTTTATTCTTCAACAAAAACTTTTCTACGAACATGGAAATAAGAGTGGCAAATTTCTTGCTCGGGCTTTACAATCCAAAAAGGCTGCTCGGCACGTATATCAGCTCCATTCCAAAAATGGACGCACACTGAAAACACCGTCGGATATTGCAGCGGAATTTGAGGAGTATTACTTTAATTTATATAATTTATCCCTACCGTCCAAATCAGCAGCTGATACTAGGCCACGTGAGGTCATTATACAGTCATTCCTCACACAATATCTTCCTAAACAGATCTCTAGATCGCAAGCAAAAGATTTAGAGAGTGCTCTGACGTTAGCGGAACTACAACAAGCTATTACGCAGTTGAAACCTGGTAAAAGTCCAGGACCTGACGGTTTTACTAATTCTTATTACAAATCTTTTCTTGACGTATTAGCACTCCCATTTCTCCAGGCTTTCAATTCATTAAACACTCCGGGGCAGTCCATGCGCAATCTTTCCGAGGCTCACATTACGGTTATACCCAAAGAGAATAAGGATCACACGTCCCCAGCGAACTACCGACCAATTTCCCTATTGAATGTTGATCTGAAGATCTTTGCCAAGATTCTGGCTAATCGTCTACTACATGTTATAGAATCCATCATATCTCCGGATCAGGTGGGTTTTGTTCCGGGAAGAGAAGCCAGAGATAACACAATAAGGGCCATAAATATACATCATTGGTTAACCCAAAATCAACAGTCCGGATTCTTTCTCTCTTTAGATGCCGAGAAGGCATTTGACAGACTAGCTTGGGATTACCTAGAGGCAGTTTTGATTGGCATTGGACTGCCTTTGCGCTTTTTGACCTATATTATGTCTCTATATAAAGCCCCCACAGCGCGAGTGCGAGTGAACGGACACCTATCAGACTCTTTTCTGATCAGCAACGGGACCAGACAGGGATGCCCTCTGTCACCTCTCCTATTCATTCTTACACTGGAACCCTTATTGAATTGCATCAAAGATAATGCCAACATTAAAGGGATTTTGATCAATGGCAAAACGCATAAAGTGGCAGCCTTTGCTGACGACATACTGCTTTTCCTGACAGATCCTCATATCACGATACCTAATTTGTTACAGGATTTCAAATTATTTCAGTATTTGGCTAACTTCAAAATTAACTTTTCTAAATCCCAAGCGCTTAATGTATCATTAAAACCGGAGGTGGTTAAACAAGCGACATCAAATTTTCCCTTTACCTGGCAACGAGAAACTATCACTTATTTAGGTATCCAACTACCATCCCATCTTACCGAACTATATGCAACAAATTTTCTACCCCTCTTACGTAACATTTCCAAAGACCTTCAGATGTGGAATAAACCTTGGTTCTCTTGGTTTGGTAGAGCAGCCATACTTAAGATGAACGTGCTCCCCAGAATATTATATTTACTACAAACAATACCAATTCAATTACCAAATTCATTCTTTCAATCATATAAAACGCTCTGCTCCTCTTTTCTTTGGTATAATAAACGCCCAAGAATCAGCTTCACCCAACTCACTATGTCCAAGAAGAATGGAGGTATTGGATTACCGGATATTTCTCGTTACTACAGGTCTTGCCACCTAGCCAGATTAGTAGACTGGACCACGAATCACATTCATAAGATCTGGGTCGGTTTGGAGGCTGATTTTTCGAAGATACCACTTTCCACCTCCCCATGGCTGAAAACCGCCCATGTCCCTTCTGAATTTCGGATGCACCCACTTATAGGTCCCACTTTACGATGTAGCGCGCAAGTGTTTCAGGAAAAAGTACTTTCTTCCTCTCCGAGCCCTTTCACTCCGATCAAATTGAACCCGGACTTTATTGCAGGGATGTCTACGACCTTTCTCGCTGGGTATAGACGGGAAGATAACCTAACAGTACGTCAATTTCTCAAAGATTCTAAGCTCCGATCTAGAGAAGACATTACAAAGGCGTGGCCAGCCCTTACCTTAACGCCTTGGATGTATAGACAAATCCACCATTTTCTATGTAACTCCCCACATCTAAAGGATTATTCAAGACCGCTTACTGCTTTCGAAAAACTCTGCTTTACAGATCTCCCACAGAGGCATGTAATATCCAAATTATATTCCCTTTTGGAAAGTTCCAATACATCTCACTCACTGAAGGCCTGTGCAGCCTGGCAGCATGATCTAGAAATTTCAATCTCACCTGAGGAATGGAACCACATTTACGATCACATGCATAAAGGTTCCATATGTGTTTCTACACAAGAAAGCAACTACAAAGTTTTTTCCAGATGGTATAGAGTTCCATCTGTGATTCATAAATTTGATCCTAAAGTGCCAGATTTATGCTGGCGATGCTCCCAGGCAAATGGTACTCTTCTCCATATATGGTGGGAATGCCCGCTGTTGCAGCCCTTCTGGAGACAAATTTTGGACATCATTAGACAAGTAACCACTTACACCCTAGACTTTACACCAGCACAATGTCTACTCCATCACTCCTCCCTTCCGGTGAGGATTTACCGTAAGTCCCTTGCATTACACATGTTAAATGCGGCAAAGCAGTGTATCCCTGTTCATTGGCGATCAGCCTATATTCCCACCGTACGAGAGTGGATTCTTAGGATCCAGAGGATTGCTGAAATGGAGGAACTGATCTCAGTGGCAAAGATCACCCCGAGCGATTCAGGAAGACTTGGGCTTGTTGGACCCACTTCCAAACTACTGATACTTACCTTGGCTTGCTGAGGGATTGAACGAGAAAGATTTGGAGACACCGAAGGCCTCTAGAACTTTCACCTCGGCAATAACTCCATTAACGGTCATTCACTGAATTATATCGCTAATTAAAAAGATGAATTAGATACAGCCAGGCTGTTACGAATAGATGTAACTGGTTTGGTTATGCTTATTTAAATATGAACCTCATCATCCAACCACTTCCCCCCCCCTCTCTTTTTTTTTTTTTTTTCTCTCCATCTCTCTCTCCCCATTCCCCCCTTCTATTTGTCATGTGCGTCTCCTCCCACCTCATTTTGATATCTCATCTCATATTCTTCCTCCATCCCCACGCTCCTCTCTTTCTTTTCTTTTCTTTCTCTCATTTACACCCTCTTTTCTCATAGTCTAATTAGCTATTATTCTCATTCGGTACGGAACACCCATAGCTATACAGATGTAACAATATTCTACAACAGTAACCCACATTTTTTTTGAGATGGAAATATATGTCATAGATGCCTTGAGAGGATACTTTTGACGACCACTTCAGAATCCGCTTATGTATACTTTCCTTACATAGAGCCTAGTGTATACCATAATTATCTAAAGTACATGCTACTGTCAGTATTGCTATGGTTACGTCTATCACTTTTGCCTTACTGTGGAACTCCGTCCTCTGATGTTCTACAAATTAATATATTGTCTTGATCCCGTCTGCGTTACGGGAGAACGTACTAGAAACTTTGCACGGACTGCGATCCGTATCTGTCTATCATTTGTTTACCTTTCATACTTCAATAAAACGTTTTTTTGGGAAAAAAAAAAAAAAAAAAAGATTAAGTAAACACTATGTTGGAGGCTGTCCCTAATCATATTGGAATGCCATGCCTTGAAAACATTTGGTGACAGACCCCCTTTCTCTTCCTTTTGGAATATGACCAATCAAAAAGCAATACATTTTTGTATAAACATCTATTCCATTAAATGACCCCAATTACCACAGGTAACTCATGGGTGGGTTAATTTTGAAGATAATGTTCCTTCTTTATGTATCTATCTCTCACAGTTACCCTCCTGATGAAGTAAATTTCTTTCACGAAACGTATTGAGAATAATTCCATCATTCCACCTCCTCATCATGAGCTGACACTTTTTGATTACTGTTTTATACTTGTCATATGTGCAACATGATAATGTGATTGATGGATGGTAAGCATAGTATGTAGGTATGAATAAATACTGTACTAGTAATGTCTCTTTGTAGAAATATTTCCATGATTTGTAATGACTATTAATAAAACTGAGATTTCATCTGCATACACAATCTGTGTCTTGAAAATTCCATTTTTCTGCTTTTCATTTTGAAGTAACTTCACCATTCATGCATAAAGTAAAAGATGAATAACACAGCATTAAATATGTTAAACATCTGAGAAAAAGTAATTAAAAAGGATACAAGTAAACCTAGAGAACAGTGTGAATAAAGTTAGCAAAATATAATATAATATTCATTTACCTAGCTTTTCAGTATATGACAACAACTATTATGAAGCACATTCTTCTATATATTTGCGAATTGCACCAGACGTGAAAAATAGCAAACTTTTAGGCATATACAGTATATCTAATATTTTCAATTTATTCAAAAATGTTAATGATCATTTTAGTATTTAACTGAAAACTGTTGTTAATCTTACGAATTTCAGAGTAAAAGCTTGCACTATTCATTCTATCTATATAGTTCATCTCTTTCTCACTTCTTCCACTCCCTCACAAATAAATCATTAACAGTCAACGGTCTTATGGTGGCCATATGCAGTTTGCATTTTGGACAATTCCTGCTGAATTGGCTGGAATTTGTACTTCGAGTGGCCATACCAGCACCCCTCCACTGGACATTAGTTTGTTTAGTAAAGGAGCCAGTTAGAAAGCTTTTTCCTGACCAACACCTGCATCCAAGCAGACTGTTTACCAGCGGATGTGGCAGCAGCTGCTGGATACATTAACCAGCAGCATGGATTCCTCTATGGATGTTGTTTAGCATTGGTGGGGAACCAGTGGATTTCTCTTGTCAGCTGCCCCTGGGGGGCTGAACCAGAGAGCTTTACATGTGTATGGTCAGCACAGTGGCTAAGTCGTGAGCACTTCCACCTAGCAGCACTAGGGTCATCAGTTCAAATCCAAAACACTATACTACTTGCCTGCAGTATCCATGTTTTCCCTTTGCTTGTGTGGGTTTTCTCTGGGTACTCTGGTTTCCTCCCACACTCCAAACACATGCTGGTAGGTTAATTGGCCCCTATCTAAATTGGCCCTAATATGTGTATGTATAAATGTGAGTTAGGGACCTTTGATTGTACTCTCCTTAAGAGCAGGGACTGATGTGAATGTGTAATAAATATGTAAAGTGTTGTGTAAAATGATGGCGCTATGTAAGTACCTGTAATAAATAAAAATATAATATGGTCAGCTTAAGCCAGTGCTTCTCAAATAGTGGAGCGTGCCCCCCAGGGGGGGCGCGAGGCTCCATCAAGGGGGTCGCGGCGTGGTGCCGCCGCCGTCCCCCCCTTCCGACAGAAGGGACACTAAGTACAGGGGTGGGCAGAGGGCTGATGTCTCTTACCTGGCTCCCACGATGATCCATCCAGGAAGCGCTGCTCCTTCCGTCACTCCGGCCACTCCCCCACTCCTGCCGCTCGGCTCCGCCTCCTCACCGGTGATTGGCCGCCAGAACTTTAGCTCAGGAAAGGTACACAGGTGGCAAATCACAGGCGAGGAGGCGGAGCCGAGCGGACCCACGAAAATCGAGTGAGGGAAAAGCCGGTAAGTGTGCAGTGCAGAGGTGCTGCTGCAAAAATACTATTTACAGTCGCGTGGGGGGCGCAAAATATTTTCTTCTTCCTAGGGGGGGCATGACAGAAAATAATTGAGAAGCACTGGCTTAAGCAGAGCTCCATGGAAAATGTTAGGAAGCCATGCATGCTCTACTCATTTAAAAACATAAAATAGAGGTGTCTTTTTTTTCCTCTCTTTGTGAATTTGTTAGTTTTTTTTATAATTTCTCTTTTTATGCTAATTATATTTTCTACATCAAGTATTCCATCCATCATCACATGAGCTTATCAGTGATCTTATGGATTTACCATATAGTCTTAAAGTAGATAAACTTCTTATGTGAATTTTACTCAAGTAAACAATGTCAAGGTGGAATGGCACATTCATCTAATGAGGCTGATTGGCTTTTTTTCAGACAATGAGACTGATAATTTGCATATGAGTAGGTAATTCAAAGTCAACAGGTATTTGTATTTCACAGAACTGGATAATTGTAGTGAATATTCACATGCATTTTTGGGTGAAGATTCTCCACTTCGTTAACAAATCAGATATATTATGTCATCACCTATTAGCCTATTTGTTAGATGGTGGTCCTGGGAAGGAAGCAAAGGTAGGATGTGCATTTCTGGTGCACTGCCAAGGACCAATTCTCTGAGTGGCTCAGTTCACCTGGTCTTTTCCCCTCACTTACCGGCTTTCCCTCTGCCCTACACCCCATACCCCTGTTTTCATCTGTCTTACCTTTCTTCCTTTTATTTACCACTCTATATGTCTTTCTCTTTCTCAATAACTTCATCCACCCACATTTTTTTCTTTGCTACACTCTCCTCCCTTTTTTAATATATATTCTTAAAGCTGAATTGTAACATAGCTAATTTTTTTTGTCTAGGGGAAATGTAAAAAGTGGTCATTTGTACCTTATCCCCCACTCCTCTAGTAGCTGACACTCTTTGCAGCTCTGTTGGGTTGTGGATGGGCACTTGGTGTCCTCACTTACAATGCAAAACTGCTGCTCCTACATTTTGCATGATAATATCAGAGTAGTAGCAACCAATGGAGTACTGAAGAGAGGTGGCTTCAGGGGACCAGTCATGCTGGAAGGAAGCAGTGTGCAGTGTGAGGGAGCCCCAATGCAATGCAAGTATATTTTCCAGAGTGAAATACAATGTCTTATTCACTACTTTTAATGCTAACATTAAATTCAAACAACCTTTCTCAACAAGGGTTCTGAGGAACCTTAGGGTCCCTCCTAAAGCAGTGAAAGATTGACCTCCAGCCTGATGGTCCTTGCAAGGTTTACTGTTCACTAAACTGAGGTAGCCTCGGATAAGTGGACCCTCTCCTTTCTTCTCTAAGGTAAGAAACCACCGACACCTTTTATGTTTACAAAGGGGACACTCTTTTCACTGAACCCCAATGTAAGGGACTTTTTTTGCACTGACTCTTAATGTAACAGGGTATTCTTTCCACTGATCACCGGTGTAAGAGGAGTCTTCACCATGACCACATTAATATTATGCTATTTTTAAATTGTTTACTGACCACACTAATGTACTATGAGCTGAATAACAATAATCATCATCATCATCATGATAAAATAGGTCTCAGTTCTGAAGAGTGTTTCAAAGGTTTATCCATGGTGACAAAAATTTGACAAAGGTTTGGTTGGATAATTTAAATTATTCTTATTTTGTACTGTAGCTCATTGCATTTAAAAGCATCACATATCTGCACTATGCCACAGGTCAATGAGTCTTGTGATTGAAGGTTTACTCCATCAGCATTTCAGTATACATGTGTGTGGGGGGGAGAGAACACTAAATACAATATTAATATTTATAAATGTTCAACAAGATAGCTTTCTAGAATATAAATTCAGTATATTTTATGGCTTTCATTTCTCTTTCTTTTTTTGAAACTTAGCTTTTGACCAATGCAATCATTTATACTTGGATACGTCAAGCATCTAAGAAGTGAGATTCTCTTTTTTTCATGTGATAAACACGTATATACTTAGGTATTCTAGGTATGGCCACAGGGGTTAAGTAATAGACTTAGACCTTGGATCTAAACTGTGAAGAATCTGGTAAATTTGCCAGAGTAGAGAAGATGAAAAGAGACTTCTGTATCAACCGGTTAATCTCAATAAAATGCATGGACAAAAATCTTTTGGAAAGTGGTATGTTTAGTCTATTTGATATTTGGAAAAATAATAGCAGAACATTAAGTAGTGCAATCTCATGTGTTTAAAGTAATGTTCCAGTGACTTGGAAAAATGTTTCTAGCAAATGAAAAAACATTTTGGATACTTAGAAAACTATGATAGATTCATTGTTTCAGCAAATGCTACTAGGTTTCAAGAAATAGAAGTACATAATTGTGGTTAGGAATGTTAGGTAGGTCTTCTAAAGATGGAAGCTGAAGTCTATTATTAGGGATTTCAGTCTGAAAAATAAATAACACTAGCTACCACAGAAACCAGGTATGATTGCTACTTAAGAATTGAGTAAATGCTGTTGAATATTTCTATAAATACTGGGATGACCACTTCACACTACATCTATTATCATTTTAAATCCTCTAGTTAGTATGCTTTGAAAAATATGCACAATGTTGGGCCTCATTGATTTAGGGCCTAAAGAAACCACTTTAGTTGTTTTCAGACACAGTGCATTTATTCTTTTTAACTCCTGTCCTCAGAGACTTGATCCCACCTTCCCACTCAACACATGCATACTTACCTATATATGCCTACAGCATCTCTGGAATTTTTACATTTCACATCACATGTCTACTGTCTCCTGCCCATGCATGTGCAGTATAGGCCCATAGAAGACTATGGGGACCATCTCCAGCTGAGCTGGGAGACATAGGTAGATGAGCCTCATAGATTTTTGGGGTCTACTGTGTTGGCACATGCAGGAGTCAGAGGATTGCAGAGCGGGATGTAAACAATCCATGGAGGCCTTTTGTATTGGATCTTGGAAAATATGAATTTGCTGAGGGGGAGGAGAGGATCTGTTAGGTCTGAAAGTGCACTTATACATTAAGGTCCACCTGTATAGGGAAAGTATAAATTAGTTTAACTTTTTTACAAATGTAAACATTCTAGGTTATTTTAAAGGACGGCTGCACCTCATTTGCATAAGGTGGCTGTACAAAAAGAAGATTTGAAAAGAATATGAGGTCATTTAAATCTGTACTTTGAGGCGTTGAATGAAAGCTGAGCTTATCTTGCTTAAAGCGGAACTTAACTGTATCTGAGCACCACAAAACTGAAAACATTATTTAATTTATTTTGTAATATTCAGAGCAATCTCGCCCATCCATCCTTGTATCCATGCTTTTGTTATCTGAGAAATAACTTTGAAAAACACCCCCTTGCATTTTTCGCCATGACTAGGCAGATGATTCCTATAGTATTTACTCCTTGGAATCCTTCTGACCTTAGGAAAGGCATGCAGGCAGGAGGGGGTGCTTAGCTGAGTCTGCTCTTCCTCCCCTGCTGAAGATTCCTGGGATGAATGACATCATTTTGACCTTAGCCAGAAACCAGGAAACAACTGAAATGTAAAAAAAAAAGTTTATTAAAAAAAGCATAGCATACTTTCCTATCTATTTATTAATGCTTGCAGCGTACGGATTAAAAATGGTTCATGTTGATTGAAATAGTTTACTCCTGCTTTAACTTTGTCACAAATCAGCTTGCTGTTGTTCCCATCACAACATTATGAGGATTCAGAGGATCAATGTAAGCCTTGAAATAAACCTGGATTAACTTTATTCAATCTAAAATTGCAAGAGGACATGAAAAGCAGGTAACCAGATTATCTTTCATTCAATTAGGACTAGTTCTCAGTTTCCAGAGTGTTTATTATTATTTATTTATTAGTGATTATTTATTATTAAATAAATACAGCTTTACTTGCTAACATGGTGCTCAATCCTGCCCCCTCTGGCTATCCACACATCAGTATTAGCAAGTGGTCCTGCCAATCCCAGTGATCGACCAATAATGAGGAACAGCAGGAGGCAGTGGACCTGTATGTTATGCATGACAGAGTGTTCTAAGCTTCTGTAATGAGCTAAATACAAATTTTACCACGGCAGTCTCCAAGGCGCATGACAATCTGTAATTACACACTAGATCTAATATACTATTGAATTTTCAACATTAAGTGGAATGTGAATTCTCAGTATTAAATGGAATACACCTGTAAACACCATTGTAGATGTAGCAGTGCCTTTCATAGAATGCATTCAAGAGAAACATGTTTAAAGACAAATGCAGCAATATAACAATATGAGGGTCATTCAACTCAAACCAGGACTTTTAATTCTACAGGTATAAAATGGGATGCTATCATGGCTGTACTACAAGCAGTAGTAAGTGGCAAGTGTGCCCTCATATTGATAGGTGGTGCACATGTCGAGGGCCAGTACAGAGACTGTTAATCAAGATGGCAGACATGGAACAGCGTGTGGTGATGACGTTTATTGTGAACAAAAGCATAAAACAAGCGGATATCTACAGAAGACTTCAAGCACAGTACATTGATGAGATGCTCAGCCACAGTAAGACATTTGAATGGCGTAAATGTGTGAAAGATGGTCATACGCCCATCAGTGACTATCTCAGCCATGGTGGTTCCCAGCTCACAGCTGTCATTCCTGTGAACATTCAGCATGTGGACAAATCTTACATGAACGGTGAACACAATAATGACACAGTGAAGCAGGCTGTCCTAGGATGGTTCAGGCATACTGACAAATCTTTCTATGATGATAAATGTATAAATGTAGCTGGGGAGTATGTAAAAAAATAAGTGCAGTTTTCACTCCTTGCAATTTGTTCTTTTATTACATAAACTCAAAAAGGTCCGATTTGACTTGAACATCTATCGTACTAGATCCTATTAATATTTATATTCATATACTAAAACACATACAGTGCAATATGAGGTCTACATACTAAACAATAACACATATCTTAATAAAACACACAAAAAAAATAAAAGTGTACATTACAGTAAACTACCTTAATGTAATTACCACAAAACAGGCCTACAGGCTATATAGATTGTTCAGGGTATCTGAGATTTACAGCCATTGCCAAATTGTAGATAATTAATATGACTATGCAATATCTCATAGAGTAATTGTCTTCTGGCAAGTATTCCATCTCTGTCCTGACATTTACTAGAAGATTAATATTAATTACAAAAATGATGTTCTAATATACACTGCCTTTCATTAGGCTATGGAGATTATCAGTCAACTGCTTTATAGATGGTATAAATAAAGTAATGTGTTTGTGTATATAAATAGTTTTGAGGATTAAAAATATGTTTACAAGGAAATGTGTGATTCCTATAGATAAGTGTGAGAGGTTGCTATATTTAGTACTATGCTTTGTTAAAACTGTATTTAAAAGCAGGTTTAGATGTACTTTATAAGCTTGTTTCTGTGTATACGCCATGTACTACTGTATTTTAATCTGCAGAAGATAGACAAAAGAAATAGGTCACCTCTAAACTACTACCCTAAATAAACTAATCCCATAGCTAATGAATCAGGTAGGCAGATGTATGTGATACAGGGATAAGGTATTTTGGTAGCCTACATTAGAATATTTTCCAGCATGGCACAACAATACATCTAATTGGGAGTTCCTGATTTACTGCAGCAGACAAATGGTTGCATGGGTCATGGGTGCAATATGCCCTTCTTCAGGTAAAAAAGAATGAAAACTTGAAGAGTCACAAATTGTCTAACCATCATTTAACTCCTCCTCCTCATTTACAGAACTTGATAAATTACAGGAGTGTAGCAAAATGGGTTATATGAATGAAGGCAGAAGGGGGCAAATGAGCAATGCAACTTGGTGCCTATATTTAAAATGGAATCAAAATCTTCAGCCAGTAATTATAATCCTCTTTTACCTCTATAGTAGAGAAACTGTTTAAAGGTTTGATAAAAGGCTAAATATAAGATTATCTGCTAAAAAACTAGATTACAAGTGATACCCAGCATAGATTCATAAAACACACTAGATAATTAGCAGCACTGCACAACAAATCAGGTGAGTCATCTTTTTCTAATACACCTCTACCCACACATAATCAAAGGTCCTCCTGCGCTATAAACGGAAGTAAAACCTAGCCTTAAGCTGCCAACACTCACCAACTGATACCTAAAACAGTGTAAATTACATAAATAAATAGTGTAGCGCTCATAATAAATACTAAAAAAATATGTGACCAATTCATATAATACAACCCTAAAACAATCAAAATTCATACAATAAAACTCTTCATAGCAATAGTGTAAAAATATATAAATAGTGTAAAACTTATAATAAATATCCGTGTTCCATAATGGACACGCGTGTTCACACTCTAAATAAATATAACAAGTGTCTAAAAATTAAATACCGTGCTCACACACCTACTGTATAAAATAATGCCTAGGTATTTATAGAACCTTTATAAAGATAAAGTGCTATAGTGCCAAAACGGTGCAAAAAAGTGTCCACTCTTTCAAAAAATTAATCACAACAATGTCCTTTTGGTGATAGATATAATCATGCAATGTGTAGTGGTAATTGACAGACTCGTGATTGTGCCCAAATCTTCTCCTATTGGCGGCTAGATTGCCTCCTCACCTCCTCCCAGTGACCCCTAGGGGCCAACAGGCTTGCAGAATCATCCTGGATCCTTAACTCATATGGGCCAGCAGCTTCCTTCCTTCAGTAGATCTCCTTATGGGGCTCCTATTTCCCCTGATCAGCCAAGGTATCTCTGAAGGACAATGGCTCACCAATCCTGGATGATGCCTGATCACAGATGATGCTTTCCTTATGCAGAGAAAAGCCAATAAAAGGTATTGTTATTGTCTTTGATGGAACCCGAGGACACCGACTTCCTTCTCTTCTCTTATCACACCTCATCTCTACCCATACGCTTCTAAAATGAAAACTTGAGAAGGGGGAAAGGCAGAGGACATATCTTGCTACAGTAACGCACCACTCCTGAAGGCCCTGGCTGTAGAATTACTTAAAAGGCCTTGAAGCCACTGTAGAGGAATTTACAGCAACAATAAATGTTATATCAATTCAAGAACATAGAAAACACATTACCACATTGAGACAGAAATAGCAACTGCATCCCTCCTTCTTTGACAGCTTCAGTAGTGTGTCTCCCACAAGCTCTGTCGGGCAGTGACTGCTATTATGACTTCGGTGGTGGATGTGAGTCTGTGTTCCTACAGTCACCGATTACCATCTTGTTTGGGAATCTCCCCCACAGGCTGCTAAGTGTGACCACTTCAAGGAGGAGGCATGGAATGAACATATGTGCCTGTGCCATCATATCAAATGTGAGTACATTGGATGCTGGTTTTTACTATTCAGCTAATAAACAGTTTTACACTCTCTATTTTTTTGTCTTTGGCTACAGAGTGTTCCTGCCACATGATGGAATTCTTAGAGAGCTGTAGTAACTGAGTGTTTGCACTGTTTTGGTACTTACAGACTTCAATGGCTGTTATTAATAGGATATAAAAATCAGCACAAACTCTAGTATTTTATGTAATGTTTACTGA
This sequence comes from Staurois parvus, assembly GCF_062004578.1. Classification (NCBI taxonomy): domain Eukaryota; kingdom Metazoa; phylum Chordata; class Amphibia; order Anura; family Ranidae; genus Staurois; species Staurois parvus. Next base: position 10,678,466 of record NW_028317951.1, read on the forward strand.
TTCATGCTGCACCTTAATTCATCGCTTGTCTTATAATTTATTACCTTTTCCTCTGGCTACCTCTAATTACCATCAGGACTACCTGTGATTTCAGATGGGAGAACAAGACTCTAAATGTGATTAAGGCAAGTACCTGAGGTAAAGTGGAGCTAACCCATTGATTTAACTGTTTGCCAAAACAGTTCCATTCAAGACATGCTGTGAATTACAACTGTCACAGTTGTTTGTGTTCTCAATCAAAACAGTCAAGCCTATGGGTAGTGCAATAGCTGATCATTTGCACAGCACCATGGCAACTGCAGATCAAATAGGCTAACAGGTAGTTTCATTGGTTGTTAAGGATAGAAAGGTTTAGTTCTGCTTTAGCACTACAATCGTGATGATAGGTTGCAATTGGAAGCATTATCAAATGCAAGAAGAACCAAATCTTGGTCCAAAGCAAGATTTAGATTGAACTGTTGGCTCATCCCTATACATCATATTGATCTGTATAATTAACAATCAGCTATCCAATTTAGTAAATATCTGCAGTCCATTTCAGTGAAAAAACCCTTATTTCAAGAGAATAAAGAAAAAAACCCTTTTTGGCAAGGGCTTTGATCATTTGGGAATAATTAAATATTGCAGGGAACACCACCTTAAATACATCCAACCCCCCAAGAATACAATCACCTTCCCTGAATCAAACTCTCCAGGTTCTGAGACCCTTGAGTTGCCAATATGTGTTTGAAAGAGACTATCAATATTTCTCCCATGCCCATCCACAGTATACTAGAATAGACTAAAAAGTAGTCAGTTCAACAGGTTTTGCATTCATAAGTAAAATGTTGTGGTCAGACCATCTGGCTATAACCCTTGAAGTCACAAAACAATTTAACCCTACATCCAATTATTTGTAGAAACTTAATTATTATTATTATTATTATTATTATTATTATACAGTATTTATATAGCGCCAAAGGGTATGCTCAGCGCTGTACAGTAGCAAGGGGGACAAAACATGAGACAAGACTAACAATACAATATACGAGGGGTTCGAGGGCCCTGCTATTTCAAGCTTACAATCTAGGAGGGAGGAGAAGGTGGTACAGGAGGAAATGGCTGTGGGGGATTGAGTGGTGGGAGGAGTGGAGGAGGTTAGTTGTTAGGTGAGGTCAGGTGTTAGGTGAGGTTGGGGTAGGCTTCCCTGAAGAGGGGGGTTTTCAGGGTGCACCTGAAAGTGAGGAGGGTAGGTGACAGTCTGATGGATTGGGGTAGGGAGTTCCAGAGGATGGGGGAAGTCCTAGAGATGTCCTGCAATCGGGCGTGGGAGGAGGAGACCAGGGAGCTAGAGAGCAGGAGGTCCTTTTGAGGAGCGGAGGGCACGGGTAGGGTAGTATTTGGGTATCAGGTCGGTTATGTAGTTTGGGGCGGCGTTGTGAATGGCTTTGTAGGTCAGAGTTAGCAGTTTAAATTTGATGTGTTGGGCAATCGGGAGCCAATGAAGGGATTGGCAGAGGGGGGAGGCAGATGTGGAGCGGTTGGTGAGGTGGATGAGTCTAGCCGCTGAGTTTAGGATCGACTGGAGTGGGGATAGCATTCGTTTGGGTAGGCCAGTGAGAAGGGAATTGCAATAGTCCAGGCGTGAGATGATGAGGGAGTGTACGAGTTGTTTGGTGGTGTCTGGGGTGAGTAATGTGCGTATCTTGGAGATGTTGCGGAGGTGGAGCCTGCAAGATCTAGATAGCAGTTGGATGTGGGGTAGGAAGGAGAGGTGGGAGTCCAGGGTGACACCAAGGACTTTGGCGTGTGGGGTGGGAGAGATGGTGGCATTGTTAGTAGTGATGGAGAGGATGGGGGGGGCGAGGGGGGGGGGAGACCAGGAGCTCGGTTTTGGATAGGTTAAGTTTGAGGTAATAGAGCGACATCCAGTCTGATATGTCATTTAGGAGGTGGGCGATGCGGGCGGAGAGTGAGGGGGTGAGGTGGGGGGTGGAGAGGTAAATTTGGGTGTCGTCGGCATAGAGGTGGTAATTGAAGCCGTGGGAGTGAATAAGTTTGCCAAGGGAGGAGGTATAGATGGAGAAGAGGAGGGGCCCAAGGACAGAGCCTAGGGGGACCCTGACAGAGAGGGGGAGGGAGGGGGAGGTGGAAGTGTTGTAGGTGACGCTGAAGGAGCATTGGGAAAGGTAGGAGGAGAACCAGGAGAGAGCAGCGTCCCTGATGCCAAGGGAGTGCAGTTTGGCGAGGAGAGGGTGGTCAACAGTGTCGAAGGCCGCGGAGAGGTCGAGGAGCAGGAGGATAGAATAGTGGCCATTGGCTTTGGCGGTTAGCAGGTCGTTGGTGATTTTAAGTAGGGCAGTTTTGGTGGAGTGCAGGGGACGGAAGACAGACTGTAGGGGGGTCAAGGAGGTTGTTATCAGTGAGGTGGGCGCTTAGGCTTTACACTATTGCCAAAAGCATTTGGACACCCCTCATCGTCACAGGTGTATACAATCAAGTACCTAGGCATACAGACTGCTTCTACAAACATTTGTGAAAGAATTTGGTATCATGATAGGTTGCCACCTGTGCAATAAGTCCATCCATTAAATTTCCTTGCTACTAAATATTCCACAGTCAACTATTAGTGGTATTATAACAAAGTGAAAGCAACTGGGAATAACAGTAACTCAGCCACAAAGTGGTAAGCCACATAAAATGACAGCGTGGGGTCAATGCATGCTGAAGCTCACAATGCGCAAAAGTCGCCAACTGTCTATAGAGTCATTAGCTAAAGACCTCCAAACTTCATGTGGCCTTCATATTAGCACAACATCAGTGCGTAGAGAGCTTCATAAAATGAGATTCCATGGCCGAGCAGCTGCATCCAAGTCTTACATCACCAAGTGCAATGCAAAGTGTTGGATGCAGTGGTGTAAAGCATGCTGCCACTGGACTTTAGAGCAGTGGAGACATGTTCTCTGGAGTGACAAATCGCACTTCTCTGTCTGGCAATCCAATGGATGTGTCTGGGTTTGGAGGAGAACGGTACTTGCCTGACTGCATTGTGCCAAGTGTAAAGATTGATGGAGGGGGGATCATGGTGTGGGGTTATTTTTCAGAGATTGGCCTCAGCCCCTTAGTTCTAGTGAAGGGAAATTTTAAGGCATCAGCATACCAAGACATTTTGCATAATTTCATGCTCCCAACTTTAGGGGAACAGTTTGGGGATGTCAAAATACATAAATAGTGCAGCGCTACATAATAAATAAACAAATATATAAATAAATAAAAAATGTTCAAATCAATAAATGTCTGTGCAACAGTGCAAAAAGTGTAATTCGTGTGTTCCACCAGGAACCATCAAAAATGACCACGTGACAAATAAATAAATTAATATACTAATCGATATATATCATACACATGTGCAAAATTGCAAATAAAGTGTAACGTGTATTGCACCAAAAAATAAAGTGACAAAGTGACAAATATTGCTTAATATAGTGCAATCAATGTGTTCCCTATACGGGAATATTCAAAGTGACCAAGTGACCTAATAACCTATATAACACAAATAATCTAGAAACCAACACTCTGTGTGAACATGTCCATATATATATATATATATATATATAGTGTATTTCATACATAATCTTCATGCAGGTGCCATTCAGTGTCCACACTGTGTATATCCAATACTAGCTGCAATGGCCCCTCACCTCCTTACATTGACCCCACAGGGCCAACTCGCTTTGGGACACAAACCCCACTCCGGTTTATCACAGGATCTTCCCCAGCGATGAATGCTCTATACCCAGCTGCTCCTCCGGTTCCTCCTTATATAGAACTCAAGGGGTACTTTGCCTGAAGGATCAACCACCACTCTGTTGTATCTCAGGATCTTTCCAACCGCTGTACACTCTATATTCCTCTCCGGTTCATACATAAACAGAAGACTCCCATAGTGTAAAACCGCATTTAATGAATGGTTTATACAGAAAGAAATTTACTCACATTTTTCTTCATCTTTCTTATAACATACATATGGCTCCTTCACCTCATGCTATGCCTGCCTCAGGAGGAACCGGAGGAGCAGCTGGGTATAGAGCATTCATCGCTGGGGAAGATCCTGTGATAAACCGGAGTGGGGTTTGTGTCCCAAAGCGAGTTGGCCCTGTGGGGTCAATGTAAGGAGGTGAGGGGCCATTGCAGCTAGTATTGGATATACACAGTGTGGACACTGAATGGCACCTGCATGAAGATTGTGTATGAAATACACTATAGATATATATATATATATATATATATATATATATATATATATGGACATGTTCACACAGAGTGTTGGTTTCTAGATTATTTGTGTTATATAGGTTATTAGGTCACTTGGTCACTTTGAATATTCCCGTATAGGGAACACATTGATTGCACTATATTAAGCAATATTTGTCACTTTGTCACTTTATTTTTTGGTGCAATACACATGTTACACTTTATTTGCAATTTTGCACATGTGTATGATATATATCGATTAGTATATTAATTTATTTATTTGTCACGTGGTCACTTTTGATGGTTCCTGGTGGAACACACGAATTACACTTTTTGCACTGTTGCACAGACATTTATTGATTTGAACATTTTTTATTTATTTATATATTTGTTTATTTATTATGTAGCGCTGCACTATTTATGTATTTTGATTTAACTCACACTGGTAGGAGGGCAAGTGTCAGCAGCTATAGAGAGAGGGCCCATTCTGAGCGCAGGAAGTTGTCGTTATTAATTATCTAGTTTGGGGATGTCCCCTTCCTGTTCCAACATGATTGTGCACCAGTGCACAAAGCAAGGGCCATAGAGACATAGATGAGTGAGTTTGGGGTGGAGGAACTTGACTGGCCTGCACAGAGTCCTGACCTCAACCCGATAGAACACCTTTGGGATGAATTAGAGAGGAGAATTCTCATCCGACATCTGTGCCTCACCTCACAAATGCACTTCTGGAGGAATGGTCAAACATTCCCATAGACACACTCCTAAACCTTGTGGACAGTCTTCCCAGAAGAGTTGAAGCTGTTATAGTTGCAAAGGGTGGGCCAACTCAATATTGAACCTTATGGACTAAGACTGGGATACCATTAAAGTTCATGTGCGTGTAAAGGCAGGCATCCCAATACTCTTGGCAATATAGTGTATATAATGGCTGACCCAGAAACAATCCAACAGATTACAAAAGCAGACTATCAATATTTTCAAACCACAAGACACACTTCACCTTAAGAGGTAACAATGTGGAATGCACACAAAGCCTATAATAGAAGCATATTTTGTAACAGTTGTATCTCATGTTAAGAAATACAGGATGCAGCAGGTATGACAGATCTGAAAAATAGCAGTAAACCATTTCCCTCTATAGCCTACCCATGGGAGATCCATGGTCTTAGATGTAAACTTAGATCTCTCTTTCTACACCAGTAAGAGTGACATCTCCAGAAGCTGATCACTATACTCTGAACAATAAAGCCAGGGGATTCCTTGCTAAGTCAGTTCAGGGTCAACTTCAAAAATCTACGATTGCACACCTATTTAACCCCACCAACAATCAGAAAATCATGAATCCACAAGACATACAGACAAATATATACAACTGAGGGGGAGTACTCCTGCATGAGTGAATGGTGGAGAAGGACCTGGGTTTTCTGTTATATTTTAGAATTAATAACAGCAAGTAATGCAATCTGCAGCTTCTAGATCAAGCAAGCTACTTCAGAGAAAAGGTATAGATATGAAGAGAGCACCACTTTAATGTACACAATTATATATTTACCTAACTAAAATAAAATAAAAATATAAAAAAAAATAATGATGGTTTGTGATGTTCAATCATCTGTCTGCAAGTCACACAATGCATTATCATGCACACGTTAAAGGGATTTAACACAAAACTGCAACATTAGCATAGCGTACAAGCTAATGTCCTTCCTTGCAGTGATTCCTTATCAGTGGCCATGACTTCCATTTGTGCATTAACCAGCGGAATCTCCAAAGATCACTTTCAGTGTGTAAGTTCTCATTTACCATTACATTATAGCACACACATAATTGCTAATGCAAAACCATTCATTAAGTAGCAGAAAGGTGTAGGGTGCTGGATTTCATAAAACGGTAGGTGTTTTAAGTCAGGTTGTAAACAGTGCAGAGCAAATGGTGATCCTTAGGCAGCTATGCCAGGGGTGGGTGCCATATGTGTGTTCAAGTAGGGACTGGGTTTGCAGGGAGAAAAGTGCCAAAAGCTGATTGTATAGTCCAAATGTAATTTTAATATGCTTCTGGTATAATAAAAATTCAGCACATGTTGGTGTTTCAAAGGGTTCCTTTTTATTAGGGCTTGGTCCTGTTAAACAAAATGTGTACTGGACTATTAAAACTGGATATATACTGATGGGTAATTAGTATGATCACTCCAGATGCCGGTTAATAACCCTTTGAGGACCATAAGATTACCGTCATCAATTGGAACGCCAAAAGAAGCAATTTTTTTTTTTAAAGTTCGTAGTACACTTCAGTTGCTGTAACTAAGCCATTTCATGAAATAACTGGCAATTTGTTGATAAGAACTAATATTTTGACTCAAACCAAAAAAAAAAAAAAAAGTATTTTAAGTTCTTAATCAGATGATACAGGCAATTAAAAACATAGGACAAATACGTCCCTTGGTCCTCAAAGGCTTTTAATAACTACTTGCAAAATCACATCAACTTATCAGTAAAATTCAATTAAGTGGGATTTCTATGTACAGTCCACATCTTTTCTCCATGTTTACATTTGCAAAGATTCTGTGTGACATTTGAACATTATTGTAATAAAAATAAAATGGGAAAATAACTTTTTTTTAAGGCTTCAATCACAAATGTTTCAGAGATAAAAACAGTTTGTGTTTCTCCTAAGAAACTTTCTGTGGTAAAAGAGAGCTGGTAAAAGAAATAAAAAGGTAAATATGAATTCTAAGTATGGTAAATTTTTACTTACATTGGTCCAGCTTGGAGGGATGGAATTATGTATATACCATACCTGGCCAATGCCCATGAAATCTGAAAATCACTGGAGCAGACACTGGTACTTCAGTGATCTCAGCATGCTTCAAGGTTCCATGTTGAGCAGCTGGTCTGAATGTAACCCATGTGGAGTAGCCAACCTCCTGTATTCACAATTCATCAAAGAACTCTTTGAATGGGACATGGAAGCAAGGGGAGATCACTGGAGAGGTAAAGTCTACTTCAGTGATTTCCAGCTTCTAGAGGCTTCAGCCAGGTATGTCATGTATTACAGTTACAATGCTCCAAGCTAGACCATTGAAACTATGTAAAAATATACCATGCCTGAAATTCAACTTTAACATACTTGCTTTGGGTCAGTGTAGAAGGCTACTGTTTCAGAAAACATAGAACTTGTGTTTATGGACAATCAGCAGTGTTTTACAGCAGATCTACAGCAAAAACTGTTAGCTCATAGCTGAGAACCAACAACATGAGGACCATGCTTGTTTAGAGCTGTTTTCTAAAAGTGAAACAATATTATTGTCATTACCACATAAGACATCTCATGTAAAACATTGTGAGATGAGAGTTGACATTCATTTGATTCTATAAACAATGCAGTACTTTTAAAAGAAGCCTTGTCTTACTGATGATGTCAGTAGTCACTCGTGCTGGCTTCAAGACATGGATATAATTTTCTCCAATTTCAGAATGTATTAATCAGTCTTTACTTACTAAGGTTTATATGCTACAACATAGCTTATTTATAGTGTTGATATAATATGACTGTGTTTGAGGGACATATTTACAAATCATGAATGGGATATTCACTGTAATTTAAAACACATGCACCAGAAAGATGTACCTGCACTGCATGGTTGGTCAAATTCACAAAAATAACCCCCTGTGTTTTAAAATTAAATGCATAACTGTGTATATTATAGATCACTATTATTATCTATCCAGTAAGTATTCCTGAAAATCTTCTAGAGTTCTCAAATAGAGTTTAGTCAAACACACACACACACACACACACACACACACACACACATATATACATGTGTATATATATGTGTGTAGTGTGTATATATATGTGTGTGTATATATATATATATACATACATACATACTTATACACACACACACATACATATACATAACTGTATATATCCTTTATAATCTAATCCAACACAGCCATCAGCTTTCCTTGTTTCAGACTGAAACTTTTATTTTCTTTTAAGAAGTAGTGCACTTTATAACCTCCAGTACAAGTAAAGTGCAACATGCTGTTAGTGCTCCAAACTCCTGTTGATCATCACAACTGGGTTCATAACTCTTTTTCTGTCTTCTCTCTATCTGAAACAGGCACACTTATAATTCACATAGTTCGAGAAAGAGATTAACCTCCAGCTGGGGTATCTAGAAGGAAAAAAGGCCTGCTGACCCTAATTAAGAGGAAGACTGGATTTATAAGCAAAGTTAATACCCCGCAGAATTCAATCATTTGTAGGCTTTTTCTTACCCCAGAAACCAGTTTTAAATGATTCTGCAGAAGACGTTTAAGACTTTACCCATGGCAGAAATATACGAGTGTGGAAGAAGAATCTCAGATAAAGTAAATGTCTAACATAAAAAGGCACATCAGAAAGGCATAGGAAAAACACTACATGGAGAATGCAAATAATAAAACTAATTCTTGCAGCTTAACCATTTCAATACCGTGCAATTTTACACCTTCCTGCCCAGGCCATTTTTCAGGTTTCAGCGCTCTCACACTTTGAATGACAATTGCGGTCATACAACATTGTACCCAAACTAAAATTTTATCATTTTCTTCACACAACTAGAGCTTTCTTTTGGTGGTATTTAATCACCGCTGGGGTTTTTATTTTTTGCTAAATTAACAAAAAAAGACCAAAAAGTTTGAAAAAAAAACAAATTTTTCTTTGTTTCTGTTATAAAAGTTTACAAATAAATAATTGTTCTTCATACATTTAGGCCGAGATGTATTTTGCTACATGTCTTTGGTGAAAATAACCCAAATTAGGATGTATTTTTTAGTTTGTAGGAAAGTTATAGAGTTCACAAACTATGGTATAGATCTGAATATTGATCAATCCTGAAGTACTGACAGCCAATCTACTTTCTTGAGGTCCAAGAATGCCAGAATAGTACAGATATCCCCAAATGACCCCTTTTTGCAGAGTAGACAGTCCGACGTATTTCATAAGAGGCATTTTTTGAAGTTGTATTTTTATGTCATAATTTTTCGGAAAATGAAAAAATTTAAAAAATTATTTTCACTATTTTGTTTTTTTTACATACTGTCACCAGTGCAGTACAGCGTCATCATATAACTGGCATGGCGGTTAACAGGGACACTGACTGGTGACAGTATGAAAAAAAAAAAATATATATATTTTTTAATTTTTTTTAATTTTTTTATTATATTTAATTTTTTATTACATTTTTTTTAAGATTTTTTTTCATATTTTACTATGACCAAAGTAGTACAATGTTACCATAGTAACACTGTACTACTTTGGGGAAGTGATCAGTATTTTTTTTTTTTTTTTTTACACAATTTGCTTATAGCAAAGAATTACTTTGCTATAAGCAAGCATTTACCTGAATGAAATCGATTCATTCAGCTTTTTTTTTTTTTTTTTTGTGCTTAGCTGTGATTTGGTCACAGCTAATCACATGGCATGTGCATGTGATTAGCTGTGACCATTCACAGCTAGGCACTAGTATACAATGGATGGCATCATGAATGAAGCCATCCATTGTATACAACTGTCATGTGACCTGCTGTGATTGGTCACAGCAGGTCACATGGTACCAGCAACGGGAGCCGGTACTCGGATCTGTCATCGGCCGTGTCCGAGGTGCACGGCCTGTGACAGATCCCGCTGCTGCGCCACTCTGCATTACCGCAAACAGCGCATGTGCGGGAGCACGCCAAATGGCGTGCACCCGGAATGAAGAGGCACATCTGAAGCCGCCAAACGGCCATTGGCCGGGCGGCTAATGGTTAAAGAACTTATATCTATAAACAGATTGGAATTCAGATACTTGGAAATAGCCATATTTTAAAGAAGAACTGAAAGATATTTGAATATGGAGAATTATCTCATAACCAAAATTTTTCAGATCCAAGCTGTAAGACTTCAAAGTTGTAAGAACACTGAGAAATGAGAAATTGTAAATTGGTATTACATTTATTGTATATTGTATATTGTATTTTTAAAAATACTCAATACAAATACACATTAAAGAAATTATAATATATGCTATCCTAGTAAAAAAAAAACGGGAGGGATCTTATAATTGTATATGGAATAATATTCCAACATTCCAGCCTGTAGCATTTTTCTGCTTCTCACCAATTTGGTGTCAAAACAGATATTAAAGCCATTCCACCCAAATCTTTTGGAATTTTCTAAAGCTTCCTTATGCTGAAAAGTCAACTGTTCTGATTTCAGATATCATTTCTATACTGTCAGTGGATGCAGAGAAATACATTATTGTGCAATCAAATTTCTAGCAATAAGCAATGTTCTACAAAGTCTCAATTTCAAATTAATGATTTTCTGGAAGCTCAATAAGCCCAAAAAATCAGACATATGAATTGCATACATTTGTTTTAACTATTAATGTTAAATTTATGTTGGCCAACATCTTTCCAGTAATCAATTTAGGATGTCTTCAAATGAGACTTATAAAATCTCCCGGGGCCTGTCCATCTCTAGTAAAATTAGAAATATCTCTATAGCCTGGTTTATAAAGTTGATGGGAAGTTCTATACATGCTATGGATAATAAATATGTGTGTTACTCTCTAAGAGGCTCATATTGAGACTTAGGGAATCACCCTTAATATTTCTGACTATTCATTCTCTTTAAAATCACCTACAGTATATCAAGATCATTGCTCATTGAATTTCAGGGATATTTTTAATCAGAGGTTTTTCATAAACATGAAAACTTTACACTCATGATGGGATTTTGAAGGCAACCTACCGACAACAGATTGTTCCTTTAAAATAACAATATTAATTTGTACAAATTTAAAAAGTGTACCAAATATATAAAAACCATAATTGTTTATTCCAAGCAATACTAGAGGACTACAAGTGTTACTTATTGGATTTTGCAGTATAGAATAACATAAGTCCAGTGTTAACTCCTTAGCTGACTTTAGTCATACAACCATCTCTTTTTGATTGTTGTGGAGATATATTACCCCATAGGTAGAGTCACTCTTTTGGTGTGCAAGGACCGCCAGGCTCATCACCACCCCACTGACATAAAAAATATACATTGTAGTGTATATCCCTAAATAGTACTCATCATAGTGCACAGGAGATATAAGAAGTCCCAGGGATTACTTCCAATGAAGACCATGGCAGGTCCTATATAGGACTGAGGGACTGCTACAGAGCATATTGAACTACTAAAACATAAATATTGAGATAAACCATTACTTAGGATGGCTATTAAGGCATATTTGAATACAGCATATTCAAATCTGCTCTGGTACTCAATCTAAATATTTTTTTTCCATATGTTTATTGGTACAAGATAAAGTGCAATCAAATCAGATCGTGGTCTAACAGGGTCTGAATACAAAATACAATACATAAAGATACATAGTACACCATAACGTGAACAAAGGAGAACACAGTATCAAATATCCTCCAGCAATAACAAGAATATATATAGGAAATAACTGAAGAATGTAATCCAAAATAAACAAAGAGTGATATCTCGTCAGGAACTCGCATAAGCAGCAGCTAAAGTAAAGATGCATCCCTGAGCCGCTGGGTCTGAAGATAAAAGGTATAGGTGCAGTCAGTCTCTTATCTCCTGCAAATGGGTTGCAGATTAATCCGATAGGATTGTGCATTTCTAGAGGTGGGCCTCAGCGAGCCTAAGCAGTATAGGGGCTTGAACACATGTTAATAGCAAATTCTTTACCCTTGTTGGTATAAGTCAAGGTAGACAGAGCTCAACTTGAAGCTCTAGCCATATCAGGTGGAGGAAAACTTAGACAGACAGTCTCTCTTGAGATCACTATGAGTTCCTCCATGTCTTCCATTTTGTTGAGTCTCTGGATCCACTACTCCATTGTTAGTGGTTTAGTAGAGCTCCAGTGGCAGGGAATACATTGTATCACTGCCATGATCATATACATTGCCAGGGAGTGGTTATATGATGTCTTAGGAATAGGTGTGTGATTTAAAAGGTATTGCACTGGAGAGAACTCCAACGTTGTACCCATAACAGTAATTATAATCTGGGGCATTTTTTTATCCAAAAAACATGGAGCAAGGTACCTAAATCTTGTTCCCATGCAATGCAGGATTTGCTCTGGTGTGCAAAAAAATTGCCAAAAAGTAAAGAAAAAAGGGTAGCGATCACGTGCCTCTGTGGATGTTTTTGTTGCAAAGTACCTCCAAAGGCGTGAGTGGCCTAGACCAAATAGTACTTGATCCATGAGAGAGTAGAAAGCGTTGTATTTGCACGTAGGTCCAGAATGACAGGGCATGAGGGGAAAGAGAACTATTTAGCACCTTAAGGGAAAGGAGAACTGCGATGCCTGAATGTCACGGTGTGGCCAGGATGCTTGCAGGTAAGTTAAGGACATTCCCGGAGAGAAGGTCGGGTTAAGGCACAAGGGAATCACAGGGACTAGTCTAGAAGAGCTAGGGTGGGTCGTGTGAATCAAAAGGCAGGCGCCGAGTGTGGGACCAATGAAAGGGTACGATTTAGATTCGTCTGACAGTTGTTTGCGCAAGAGCCATGGGCTGTTGTGAAGAGGTTGAGGGGTCTGGGCTTGTTCGAGATGGACCCAGCCTTTGATACTCAATCTAAATATTAAAGAGAAATTAAAAAATAGATCGCACTGATTATCAAAATATTGTTAGAAATAATGCAACATTACTACCAAAGTGCCCTTTTCTGATTTCATTATACTGCAATACTTAGCTCATTACTAAAGCTTACTAGGGTCTTTAACTAGACCACAAGTAATACCCATAGTCCATATATTTAGATCCCCCATGTTATTTCAGCCAATCACATACAAAAAATATTGTGTTTACAAAAATGTATACCCCCAATGCTCACATCTATTCTCATGGTCCTGTGCTTACCAAGAGTTGTATCAAAATTATTGACTCTCAGTTACAGTTGACAACATAATGCCTCCAAGTTGGTTTGGTTATGAGATCCTTAGAGAGTCTGACCTAGCACTTGTCTTAAATAAGGCAGTTGATTGGTGTGATGTCCCACATCTCCTGCCCTCCCACATGGAGGGGAGAAGATGGTGCCTGTTCTGCAGTCCCCGGTGTCTCAGTACACTGCGCATGCATGATGCATCAAGCGCGATTGCGTCGCACCCGGCTCCGGACAGACGCACTTCCGGAGACCGGGCGACTCCAAAATGATCAAACAAACCAACAACAAAAAAGAAATGGTTGTATGATGAAAGTCAGCTATGAGGAATACCACTGGACTTATGTTATGCTATACTGGAGAATCCAATAAGTAACATTTGTAGTCCTCAAGTATTGCTTGGAATGAACAATTGTGGTTTTTATATATTTGGTACACTTTTTAAATTTGTACAAATATATAATTATTTTAAAGACACAATCTTCTGTCTGTAGGTTGCCTTCAAAATCCCATCATGAGTGTAATGTTTTGATGCTTATAAGATATACTGTAGGTATGGTGGCAACCACACCCTGAGTCACAATAATCAGATGTTTTTTGATCAATATATGATTTATAAAGGAAATAATACCCTTTCTATGATCATACAACACCACAACCACTATTACTGCAATCTTATAGTTATTGAATCCTTAAAGAAGAATTCCATGTATATATTTACATAGTTACATTATACAAGCTTGGACCTATAATGTAACTATGCATACACCACTGCTACTCCAGTGATCTTCACTTGCTTCTGGGTCCAGTGCTGAGTGGCCGGCTTCATGCATTGTGAATGAATGCAAAGTGTTCTCTGTTTGGACAAGGTGGTGAGCATGATGTGATTACCCCACCTTCCTACCTCATTCAAGGAGAGAGTGCTTTTCATTCATTGAGAAAATGCAAAGTATTTTCTGAATGACACCTGTGCTGAGCTGTCAGGCTACAGTATTCACAATGCATCAGGCTGGCTGCTCAGCACAGGACACGGATGCAAGTAAAGATCACTGGAGTAGCTTTGTCTACATCTGTGTTTTCCAGCTTTCAGGGGCATTGGTTAGGTATGATACATACTGTACATAGTACTTAGATCAATGTACTGTATTTAAAAATATGCAATGCCTGAAAATACTTATTTTTTAAGTAACATAGCACTTATGCCATGTATGTGTAAGTGTATTCACTAACAGGTTGTATTTAGCCACTGTGCTTATATAAAAATATTTCTTGATTTCCTTTTAAGAATACTTTGGGGATGCTTGACCATCCAGCTGGGCATATGAAATCTACTAAAACTGAGCTGATAAGTGGTAGGAAAGTTTTTTTATGTGACTTTTTATAGGTTTTAACTATTGATGAGTGAATCGAGCAAAGTTATGTACACAAGAGGTGTGGCGAACTTAGCAAAGAGTCCCCTAAACCCACACATACTGTATCTCCAAAACCTACTGAAGACTTTGAGCACCAAATCTTCTTTGTTATCTGTGGATTTTTTAAGACTAATACAGTATACAAGCTTTTATTAAAAAAGGCATTGGTAGCTGGGGGACATATAGCAATGCAAAAACATATTTTAAAAAATACCCATCAGTCTTCGCCACAATTACTATACCCTGATCGATTATTTTTTGGTGGACAAATGGCTACTTTTCAACATTAGTAAATCTTCTATCTCTATGATAACCTGGTGAGATAACGCACCCATCACTATCACTATTACTACCTCATCAGCTTCACCACCCACAAAGATCTGGAGGGTTACCTCATCGATACTGCAAGAGAGACCACACACCAATGATGTTCGAGCCCAGCTGGAAGAATTTTTTAAACTTAATATAGGGACAGTGAATGACTCTTATACACTAAGGAACACCCACAAAGCTTTCATTAGAGGAATCCTTAAACAACTAAGTGCGAAGATTAGGAGGAAGAGATTTCAGCGTGTAGCCTTTCTTACAGCTTCTATTCACGATGTAGAGCAAAATAACCTAACCGATTCCAAACCCCCTCTTAAATCTAAACTACTGATTTTAAGACAAGAACTAAGAGCCCTATTACTAGAATATTTTGAAAAATCCCCCAAAAAACTGAAAGCCAGATACTATTCCACTGGCAACAATGCCAGTCAAGCAATGGCCGTCAAAATTAAAGGGTATCACACTCAAACTAAACAGCACATCTACACCATTCTAATACTAAAGAAGAAATTACAGACCCTCAAAATATAGCTGATGTTTTCAGTTGCTATTAGAATACCCTGTATAATCTAAAAGAGAATCCATCATCTCACCAACCATCTAAACAAGAAATTGAGGCCTTATTAAACAAAATCATTCTCCCTTTTCTAACACCATCATTTTCCCTTTTCTAACGCCTGACCAACTTGCATCACTAAATGCTCCTTTTACAGTCCCAAAATTACTATATGTCACTTCAACACTACCATCCAACAAATCACCTAGACCAAATTGTTGCACAGCTGAATACTATAAGTTGTTTGCAACAACCCTTGGTCCTCCCTTAACACGAATGTGTAATTACGCTGCTTCCTCTTCCTTCAAGAAATATTGAATGCTCTCATTATAACATTACCCAATCCAGGGAAAGATCCCATCACCACTCAAAATTTCCGACCCATATCCTTACTCAACATAGACAAAGATTTATGTGAAATTAATAGCGACCAGATTAGTAAACATCATGCCTTCACTCATCCACCATGATCAATCTGACTTTACTACAGGCCATCAGGCCTCGGATGCTACACGTAGACTCATCAACCTTATACATCATGCCAACTGTACACGAACACCTTCTCTGCTTCTATCACTAGATGCAGCGAAGGCGTTTGATAGAATGCACTGGCCTTATCTCCATGAGGTCCTCCATAAATTTGGATTCACAGGCAATATCCTATCTGCCATCTTAGCCACTTCTCACTTCTCCCTCAGCTCAAATATACATGTTAGAGATGCTATCCAAACCATTTAATATTATAGATAACACTTGCCAAGGTTGCCCCCTTTCGGCCCTCATCTTTAAACAACTAATGGAACCCCTAGTGGAACATATAAGATCTAGTACTGCTTATCTCAGGCTTCCGTCTTGGCTACAAATATCATAAAATGAACCTCTTTGCCGACAATACTAATGATTACAAATCCTATTACATCCCTGGCTTTGGTACAAAAGATCTTACATAGCACCACTATCACCACTACAAAGTTAATACAGATAAATTCTATATATTAGATCTAGGCTTAGATGGTAGATGATATTACTAGAACTGTATTGCAAAACAAATACACCTACCCCTGGGCTGAAGCTGGTATCTCTTACCTAGGAATAACAGTAACAAGCTCCACAGAAAGTCTGTTTACCAAGAATTTAATTGAAGCTCGACAATTGA
The DNA here is from genome assembly GCF_062004578.1 of Staurois parvus. Taxonomy (NCBI): domain Eukaryota; kingdom Metazoa; phylum Chordata; class Amphibia; order Anura; family Ranidae; genus Staurois; species Staurois parvus. The sequence continues at coordinate 10,695,093 of NW_028317951.1, forward strand.
TAATTCGAGAAACTAAAAAAATTGTCCAAATTAGAATTTAAATAGTCGGGCAGATTAGCAGCTTTCAAGATGATAGTCCTGCCCTGACAGCTATACCTATTCTGCGCACTCCTTATTCCATTATCGCAATCCTACCTAGCCTCTTTACAAACCATCATCCAGTGCTTTGTTTGGCAAGGTAAAAAACCTAGATGTAAACATACAAGAATTATTGTCTGCTTCTCAACTGCCCTATATTAGAAGTACTGCTACAAGGCAGCAGGGATGTGCTCCTTACCCACGTAGCTATTGGCTGCTCATGTCAGTCACTGGGTCTCGGCCGGGACTCGGTGATCATCGGCAAAGCTGACAAGGGAGATGTCTGTATGTAAACAATACAGATCTCTCCCCTGTCAGCATGAACAGGCTGCTTTGTATTGCTCTTCACAGCAGAGCAATAAAAACATGATTAGAAACTATTGACCTTGTTCATACTCATTACTCTTATGAACATCTATTAGCCTTAGAAAAAAGGTACTACACCTCTTTAACAAATCCTGGTTCCCTTGGATCCAGTGGTACAAAGAATATACTGATTCCTAACAATACTTGGCTTAACTTCCAACTAGGCCCACTTTAACATGAAGGTTTAGCTGACTCATTGGCCTGTGATCTCTACCACAGACTAAACAAACATAACCAGATACATGTCAGGTTATCTTTTCATTGTTAACTTTTCTTAACTGGAATCTTATTTTCTGTTATTGTGATTTTCTATGTATGGCAACTGCTTTTTCATATTATAAACAACCAACATGGATCCTGGATGATGTCAATAACCAAACAGCTGGTGAGTTGTTTACATTTCAGCAGTGCTATTGGGAAACAAGCATAGTCATAGTGGCTGATCATAATGTCAAAGAGTATGGATCATCTTTATTGATGCATTGGGGGACATGGCTTATTTTTTTAAGGGATTGTTTTCATGGTGCCTATGTTCTATTTACAAATTCCATTTTTTGTGAAAAAGTACTATGTGCCCCATACTCAATCAGGGGAGAGGTCAAATATCTGGGGATTTTATTCTAAACGTATTTCAATAAGTCTCCCCTGTGACGATCACGATGTCAGACCCCTGCTCTTCTCACCAAACTCATGACCGAAGGACTAGCCAATTTAAAACCGCGATGTCACATGCGTAACGATGCCACGCCCAGCTGCACCCTGCACACTGATTTTCCAGCTAATGGACCACAACCTGTGTACCTGCAGCCTGAGCGCGATTGTTACTGGGTCAGGTTATTTACGCAATTAACCCTTCACACTGCCACCACCTCCTTTTTGTACAGAAAAAGAGAAAACTCGGCAATATCAGCAATAACACTATGATGGTTAGATAATCGTCTGTATACCAGTGTTACCGCAGGCAGGTTATACAGAAGGTTAAACACACACAGTAGCATTCTTCAGCGGCATGAATTCGTAGTTTGCATTAAAGGCGTTAGAAACAGTTCAACACTTTCAGAAAGTAAGATTTATTACTAAAAGGTCAAAAGGGTAAAATAAAAATATTTACAGAAAAAAGATGTAACCAATAAATATATATATATATATACACACACACACACATACAGTATATATACAGAGAACAATAGCACAGCGAAGAGATAACAGTAAGGAGTTTAGAGGGTTAAAGTACTTGCCATTCAGCCTTGGTTTAAGCAGTTTCAAGTCTTATGAGCCCAAAAAGGATTTCTTGTCTCACACTGTCAATTTCGATGTTAAACAGGAGACTCTTCTTTCTCTCACACACACACCAAGCATAACAGCCTTTTTCTAGGATCTCAGCGGGGTGTCTCCTTACAACAGAGAACCAATTGCCTTATTTGGGGAGGGGTGTTGGGTGGAGACCTAAGTTATAACCAGAAACTCTCATAGCTTATATTTTGGCCCATAACTTTTCCTAGCTAAATGTAACATTCCACCCATGGGTAGATTAATATGCAGAATCGTCTGCTGAAGATCTACAGTTGTGTCCAAAATTATTCAACCCCCACTGAAATTGAGTGTTTTGGCCAGTTTGACATTGCTTTTGATCATTCAGTCATCTTGCTTACATTTACATTAAAGAGGCACTTGTAGGTCAGACAAATATAACATAACAGTTATAATGAAATAACCACAAATGTCTTTTCTGTGCTCACAGCATTATCAGTTTTATTCAACCCCCAAGTGACATTCAATCTTAGTACTTAGTACAGCATCCTTTTACAGTTATAACAGCTTTTAAACGTGAAGCATAGCTTGACACAAGTGTCTTGCAGCGATCTACGGGTATCTTCGCCCATTATTCATGGGCAAAGGCCTCCAGTTCAGTCACATTCTTAGGCTTGCGCACTGCAACTGCTTTCTTTAAGTCCCACCAGAGGTTCTCAATCGGATTTAAGTCTGGTGACTGCGATGGCCACTCCAAAATGTTCCAGCCTTTCCTCTGCAACCATGCTCTAGTGGACTTGGAGGTATGCTTGGGATCATTGTCCTGTTGAAAGGTCCAACGTCTCCCAAGCCTCAGGTGTGTGACGGACTGCATCACGTTTCCATCCAATATCTCCTGGTACTGAAGAGAATTCATGGTACCTTGCACACGCTGAAGCTTCCCTGTACCTGCAGAAGCAAAACAGCCCCAAAGCATGATTGACCCTCCACCATGCTTCACAGTAGGCAAGGTGTTCTTTTCATCATAGGCCTTGTTCTTCCTCCTCCAAACATAGCGTTGATCCATGGGCCCAAACAGTTCTAATTTTGTTTCATCAGTCCACAGAACACTATCCCACAACTTTTGTGGTTTGTCCACATGGCTTTTGGCATACTGCAGTCGACTCTTCTTATTCTTTGGAGACAGCAAGGGGGTACGCCTGGGAGTTCTGGCACGGAGGCCTTCATTACGCAGTGTGCGTCTTATTGTCTGGGCTGAAACTTCTGTACCCACATCTGACAAATCTTTTCTCAGTTCCTCAGCAGTCACACGGGGACTTCTCTCCACTCTACGCTTCAGGTAGCGCACAGCAGTCGAAGTCAGCATCTTCTTTCTGCCACGACCAGGTAGCGTTTCAACAGTGCCCTTTGCCTTGAATTTGCGAATGATGCTTCCTAAGGTGTCTCTTGGTATGTTTAACATCTTTGCAATCTTCTTATAGCCATTGCCCTTCCTGTGAAGAGAAATCACCTCTTCTCTTGTCTTCCTGGACCATTCTCTTGCCTTCACCATGTTTGTAACCACACCAGTAAATGTCTAGAAGGAGCTGAGTATCACAGTCATTTTAAAGCTGCCTAATTGGTGCTTATTATGCTTGATTGCTGCTCGGTGACATCCACAGGTGTTTTCAATACCTGATGGAAAGCACCTGTATGAACCTCTGTTCTTCAGAGTGGTAGTCTTTAAGGGGTTGAATAATTGTGGCAATGAAGAAACCACATAAGAACCATTTACTACTGTATTACATAAACAATTGATGTCATTTTAGTTGCATTTGGGTAGTTACAACGTCCTTGTAGGATTTGATTCTGAATACAATTCCAAATGTACACTATAGTCCCTAAACCCCTTTACAGCATTGGGGGTTGAATAATTTTGGACACAACTGTACATATGAAATATAACATACCTGCTGGGATGATTAAGGAGATTTTAGTTTCTGCTCTCCTGTGGATCTCAGCTAGGGAAGGTAATATACCAAACGATTTGTCTCAACTTGACCAATCTGAAGATATGCCTGTTTTTTGTTTAAGTCTCTCATATTCCAAGATATGAAATCATGGGGGGAAAATGGATTTTGAATGTGATGTCTAATTTATTACATCTCTGGAATGGATTTGAACTCAGTGAAGGGCTTGGTTTATGCTTTTATGATATCCCAGATTGCACATCTAGCAGACATCTAGACCCCAGCTCCATTGGGGGTTTTATAGCTCGGAGCTCTCTGCTGTGCTTTGGCTGCCTGTGACCTCTGCCATCACTCAGGCCACATGTCACCCCATAGTGAGGGAGGGGGATTAGAAAAGAGGGGGAGAGAGATCTACAAGATGGAGGGTTGGAGCAAGATGGTTGAATCGCATCCATCTCTGTGAGTACGACTGCTACATCCCCCACTGATCCCCACATTATCTTTGGGAGACAGCATGTTTAGGCTGGTTAATCATCTGTAACATTACTGTATAATGAGGTATTGCCAAAAAATACTTCCATATCTTCCATGTCAGCCACTAATATTTGATTTTGAACAGTGGCTTATGTGAGATAACACCTGTGGAGAAGTTATGCATTAACATAAAAGGTTATGGTGATGTATGTTAAAAGGAACCAAAATGCCCTTCGCTTGAAATGATTTGAGGAGCTATATGTTTAGAGTTTTAAGAAATAGATGACCTCAAATAATTAATATCTTTATGAATTATATTATTTTTCATCATCATTACTTACAGTATCTTGCAAAAAATTCCATTTATTTTAACCCGAAAAACTTAGGAAATATTGGTGGGCTTCTAGTAAGGAAAAGTGCACAAAAATGTTCTTCTGCTGATCCATGTTCAAAAGCAAAAGATTATACATCCTCTAAATCTAATAAATTCCTTAAGATACTTTTAAATGCAAAGCAAAGTCTTGCCGTCTGACAGGCCTGATGTCTATTAGGTCTTGAATCACATCAATCGTTTACAAATCTACTATTGACATTTCACTGTTCAAATCATACTCCCTGAGGGGGAGGATTGTCGGTAAGTTGTAATTAGTGGTGTACATTTAAATATGATGTACTTTCAAATAGTTAAAGGCAAAGTAAGGTTGTTTGAGGTTACCTAATTAATTTAGGCAATGATGCTACCTGCCCGCCTTTATTTTTATCGTTCATCAGTGCAATTTGTTAAACTATAATAAGCCAACTAAAGAACATGTCACTTGCCAAGCTTTTAAACGAAAGCACGGATGGTTATTTTGTTTATCAGACATAGGTGTGTTGACGCGGGAACAAATTTATAAATAAATAAGTAGACTCAATATAATGCACTGCAGAATTGCATTTTATCTTTCCTAATGAACAGTTTTTCATTTAAAAGAACATATTTAAACTGAAAGCTTTTGTGGGTAGAACACCCCATACTGTATCTGTTTAAAATATACTGTATTCCCTTTATTGTTATACGTATGTCCCTGCTTTCAGCAAATCGCATGACCCAGGGAAGTGGTTAGAGAGGTATACTGTGTTGACTTTGGCCAAAAAGTCTGAATTATCATATCTCTAAACACACACTTAAACTGTTCATGCATAAATATTTTTAATGTAATAAAACACAACACACATTATTCTTGTATGCCTACCCCTACTGCATAAAAGGTAGCTTTTATTTAATCTGTACGTATTTATTTAAAATGTATACATTATTAATTTAATCAACTTTTATGTCTCCCACTATATTACCAACACACATTTTGGGACATAGATTCCTTGGGTTTGTTGTTGGGACAGTAAATTATTCTTTTTATTTCTTATTGGCCCAAATTCTGATTTTATCTTGGATTTCATTCTTCCTTTTTATTCCATTACTTTTCCCCCTTCCCTCAGGAGCCCACTATGCTAACAAAAATCACACCATTAAAAAAAGACCCTTTTCCCCTACATGTTTTGCTACATTGAGTGGCTTTGTCAAAAGTGCAAAGCGTTTTGTGTATAGTGCTCAGTGATATGACTTTAGGACCATACTGATATAGTAATCTTCTTAGACATCTGTGAACTTTTATGTATTATGCAGGTTCAGGATAATTAAAACCCTAAACACATGCAACCTTTTTATCCTCATAAACTGCCCTTTTGGTATGGCCTTTTTCCATTTTGGATGGTGACAGCTCTTAATTGGTATATATCCATTCCTATCCGTACTCTTAAAGAATGTTTTCATCTCCAGAGTGTTGTTATGTTTAAATAAAGTGAGATCCAGAAAATCTATATTGTGTTGTCGGATGTTCATAGTAAACCTAATTCCATATTTGTTGGAATTAATATGGGAAATTAACTTCTCTAGTGAATCCCTAGTGACTTTCCACACCACCAAGCTATCATCAATATCTTTGGTAGATAAGTAGATCAGGCCATGTCTGACTATAAATTTCCTCCTCCTCCCATTTTTTTAGAAAAATATTGGTCACACTGGGGGCATACTTATCCCCCAACGATACTCCTTTAATTTTATTATAGTATTCGCCATCATACCAAAATAAGTTGTTGGTCATAGCAAACTTAAGCCCTTCCTGGATAAAAATCTTTTCTGCCTTAAGGCCAGTAAATTTATGTAAAGCTCATCTAATTGCCTCAAAAGGGTTAAATGTGGAGATAGATTTAAATAGCTTTTTGACAAATTTTTAGGGAGTATGGATTAAGTTCCATTATTTTTACCAATAATAATTATTTTATGTAATATTATGTTAATTGATTGTAATTTTATAATTAGCAATTTTTAGGGGACTATTCCTCTTTAAGAGTGCCATTGTTCTATACAATAAGATCATTTTGTTCATTGCTCTTCGGCATTGTAATTTTAATATACATTTGTTAGCCCAGTTGTATTTGACAATTACTGATTGTATTCAGCAATGTTGCAGTCCGATATAGTCATTATTTAAGCTAAAACGAGTGACACAGCTGCAGGTTGACCAAGTAACTGGCTGAGTGACTGCAGGGTATAAATACCATCTCCAAAATGGTGGAATTTGAAGTTCCTGAAGACGATCTTTGAACAAAACATGTCAAGGTTTGATGATACAACTTCCGTTGACGTCATTTCTGCCCTTTGGAATGCACGTCGCCTGGAGGATTAACCACCACAGCGACGGCCATTTTTTCATCACACAAGCAACAAGGCTGAATACAGCAGGTGCCAGGTCATGGCCACTTCTTTTGTGAGTTCAATACTTACAGTTATGTGCCCACTATTAAAGTAAAAGCGGTATTACACTATGGGATGTCTATTTTTGTTTTTTTTATACATTCTTAGTACTTGTTTATTTTACCTGTGGAATGTGGAATTGGTATTGATACAGCACTTTTGGAGGAACAACTGGTTACCATTAGCAACACTACATACTGGGATAGTCCCAAAAGTGCAAATGACCATCCTAGAGATAGGTGGTCATGGGATGACGGTGAGTGTCAGTCCATGTGGGGCACCAGTCTGAGCACAGTAGAGCACCTGTTATTGTACACAGAGTTCACAATCAAGAATTTTAGCACTTTGCCTTTACTTATTGGGACTGAATTAATAATATCAGCGACAATATTGTTTTCTATATATTGTCACAAAGATATTCATATTTTGCACTTTTTATGTGCGGTCCATATGGTATTCACTTATCATATAAGCTTGCAACTGGCAATTTCAGTTTCATGTATTTTTAGGAAAGCACAGTCATTAACATGGTTGTAAACTTATGAAATAAAAACTGCATATCCTTCTATAGCCTAAACATACCACAATTCAAATCACTTTGGGTGAGATTTACTAAAACTGGTGCACTAAGAATCTGGTGCAGCTGTGCATGGTAGCCAATCAGCTTCTAACTTCAGCTTGTTCAGTTAAGCTTTGTCAATAAAACCTGGAAGCTGATTTGTTTCTATGCAGAGCTGCACCAGATTTTTAACTAGTTTTAGTACATAACCCCCTTAATGTGATTTCTGTTTACTATCCCATTCCTCTGCTATCTGCATGAGTCACTTCTGACAGGTAATTCTCACTTAACCTCCCTGGCGGTATTCCCGAGTGTAGCTCGGGGTAAGGTTTCAGTACCACAAGCGGTAACCCCGAGCTACACTCGGGAATACCATGCGGCGCTGCTCCACGATCCCTGTATCACTTACCTTGTCCTGCGCTCCCGCGATGTCCCTCCTGCAGTGTCCCCGACAATGATGCCGGTATCTGTCATCTGGGTTCCGTCCCCTGTGAGCGTCGGGACGTACGGGGGACGGAGCGGCGGGAAATTCAAAAATGACAAAAAGTGGCATTCACTAAAATCACTAAAATCACATAGTAAAACATTCCTGTATCAAACCATTTCACATACATTTTGTCCCGAGTGCTTTGTCCTGTGATCTGCCTGCATTTTTACTGTTCTTATTGCCTGGAAACTGAGAAATGTCCATGGCGTCCAAAAAGCGTCCCTTTAGGTCAAAAGCGGTTTTAGACCAGCTAGAGAACAGCGATAGTAAATCAGAACCACTTGCAGAATTGAGTGATAATGATTTGTGGGGGAAATTCGTCATCAAACAATGAAAACGATTTTGCGACTTTGCTCAGCGATGTGCGAACTTGGCGCTCTATTTCAAATTTAAGTGTTTTTGGTTTGATTATATTATTAAATTAAATTTATTATTATTATATTATTATTTTTATGATTATTTATTAAATTATAATTTATGATTTAGTGTTTAAAATTTTAACATACCCGGGATGTTTACTAGACTCTTGTTCGGACAGATTTCAGTGAGTTATTCCTAAAAATTACAGCCCTACAATAAAAAAAAAACATATTTCCATGCAAAAAAAATGGTACCGCTTTCAGCACCAAAAATCTGAAATAATCATACCGCCAGGGAGGTTAAAGGGATACAGGGGGACAGAGGAGGGAAATTCCAGCACACAGCAGATGACTGACAGTCTTAGCTGTGCATGTTTCCATATTAGACTGCACAGAATGGGTGTGTACATTCCCTCCACCTGGGTCTCAGATTATTTCTCCTCTCTGAAATTCTTGAACCATTCTTGAACCATACAAGGCCACATGCCCTCATTATTGGGAGGGTACCTTGCAAGGGGGTGGTAAATCCGCACACCTTGCAAGGTACCTTGTTCACATGTTGATGGGGTTATGGCTTTTATCCTCACATCTATTCCTCCAGAAGATTATGTGGGTGTCTGCAGGGGGGACTTATCAGAATCTGGAGCCTCTTTAGAATAAGGGGCCCCCAGATATCAGCCACCCCTACAGGAATGGGTAAGTATGTCTTATTTCTCATTCAAGAAACATGTAACAAATAAATAAAAACACATTCAATGTTAAAATAGTCCTTTATGAAATAATCTCCCCAAAAATATATAAAAAAAAGATTCCTGATGTAAATCCAATGTCAGTCACATTATCCAACAAAACAGATCCATTATTTAAAATATTTTTGTACACAACTACCCCAAACCTTGCTAAACTGTCTTTCCAGCAGTTACTGCAATAACATTCCCTAATCAACTCATGAAGGGAAAGTAAGCCTGCCAAATGCCAGTCCACTTGCTACTCCTACCACTCTGTTGGCTCATCCAGCTCACTGAGCAGATGGAGAAATAGTTATTAACCCTTTTGTGCCAGCGCATCCTGGCCCTTTAAGGGTTTCAGAAGCCGGGGGCGGAGTTTAGGGTCATGTGACTGCCGTGACACGCCGTCACAGCGGTCGCATGATCGGGAAAGGTCCCGATCAAAAGAGGAGATTTGGACCTTTCCGTGAGTACCGGACATGTGTGCTGGGAGTGAGCAGGGTGCGTGCTTTCAGCACATATATTCTTTTTTAATAGAACGCAAATGTGCGGCCACTCGGCGTCTAGGCCCAGACGGCGGAAGGCCGCACATCTGCGTTCAGCCGGCATGAAGAGGTTAAAGATGACCTCTCTTAACACCACAGAAGACATTTCTCCCCTCGCACTTTGGGAAGCTCACAAACTGGTGGTCCATGGATCATGCATCAGGCTAGGCTACCATCTCAAAAAGGAGAAACACCTTCTCTACCACAAACTCAATATCAACTTTAGTGCTTCTTTCACAAAATTTCAAACTGCTCCATCTAATAAGCTACGCTTGGAAAAGGCCCATTTTGAACTAAAATTTTTTTTTAAGTGGGTTGGTGGAAAAAATGCTATGCAAATCCAAACACAAGTACTACACTAAAGCCAATAAACTGGACACATTCCTAGCTTTAATCCTAAAAAAGTTGGACCACACTGCTAAACCAATTTGTTTAAAGTTATTTAAAGATACCAACACAAGCAATCTTAAAGTCCTTCATGAGCAAACATCTTTACACCACTGAAGGGATATTTGACCTCTCTCAAGCTGCCACATTATTTTCTTAAATTACTCTCCCGTCATTCTCCACTGCTCATTGAGATTGTATTGATTGTGTTATTGTGACTACAGAACTAGTTGCAATGATTTAATTGCATTCTCGGGTTTCCCGCTGGTACTTCTGGCTCATTTCCCCTGCTGAGTGCCCATCATAGCAAGCCACTTGATAGGGGGCAATTGGGCTAGCTCACTCCGGAGCCAGCTCTGTATGTCCACATGGCACACAGAGCAAGGCTCAGCCCTTCCCCCTGCTCCCTGTTCATTGGCTGTGATTGACAGCAGCGGGTGCCATTATGTCTGAGCCAATGAGGAGGGAGAGAATGGAGAAAGCCTCTGTTATTGTGCACATTGCTGCACTGAGATCAGACTCAGGTAAGTATTGGGGGGAGCTGCACTCTGAAGGTTTTTTACCTTAATGCAGAGCATGCATTTGGGTAAAAAAACCCTTAGGCTTTAGAACCACTTTAAGCATTTTTATGCCCCATATCTTAAAGATGGGATGTCCATATATCAGCTGACACTTCAAATGTACATGTAAATGCCATCCCCATGCTAGGGTCCTTATCTCAACTATGCACCCAATTATTATTCAACTCTGATTCTCTCCTTCCTATTTATGCATCTCGCTGGGAGAGATACCTTGGAGTTTCATTGGATGCTGATGCATGGAATGCCATTTGGAATGCCACTAAATCCTTGTCACAAACTATTGCAGCTTTAGAGACTATTTATAGTCTTTATAGTATTCGCTATTTATAGTCATCACTTGTTGATACTTGGTCCTTGCCAGGATTGCAAAGTAGGTCCTCAATTATTCCCCTTCCTGCTCTTGTAGATGTGGGGGTGATGGCTCATGCCTTTATGTATGGTGGCAATGCCCTGTGGTTCAAACATTCAGTACAGAAATATTTCATATACTTTCAAAGCTTTTTTCTACCAAAATCCTCCCTATCCTCAGGCCAATTCAAGCTACTGCTACAGGTCACTACTTCTGCTAAACAATCTATTGCCAAAGCTTGGAAATCTCCTTCCCTTAGTGTAACCAAAGCAAAAAATAGAATAACCCAGGCCATGATTCATACTAAACTTGGAGCTGTTTACTTAGATAAAGTATGTAATTATGAGAAAATATGGCATCCTTGGACAACCCATTTTCTGCCCCCAAATTTCGAAAAATCTTTACTCTTACCCTGACAATTTGCAGCCTCCATCCCTTCACCTTTCCAGTTCCAGTACCCAATGCCACACCACCCTCCAGGAATGTACTTCCTCTTCTCCTCCCTCTTACTCCACTCCCATTCCTTTTGTTTTCTCTCCTTCTTCCCTCTAAATCCTAATCATCATTATAATAGCTACTCAGCAACAGAAACAGGTTTATGAACCTTCTCTTCATGTCCCTCATTCAAACCATACTGTATCCATCTCTATAAAAACATGTAATTTCATTGTTTCATTGGCCAATTCACTCATCACTGTCACATATTTTCTCCTACATTTAGTCACAGTGACATTGGTCACCAGACCCAATTACTATACTGTTGCTGTCATGGGACAGATTTTTTGCTTTAACCTTTGTATTTGTCTGTCCACCACCGAAGTGTTTGGAGAAATTATCGTAATGCCCAGAATGAACACACAAAATGGTCCCTCTTCTCCAAAGTTCTGTAAGCATTCTATGTTTGCAGCTGCACTTGGAGAGGTAAGAGCATTACTACTTTACATTTTCTTGCTATCAAGTGCATGGTGGTTGCATGGTGGTTAACCATCACATTAACATGTTAACAACATTGCTGTTTAGGTTACAAAAAAGGTAAAAAGTTTAAGCTGTTTTAATTGTCCACAGATTTGTCACAAAGGAAATCTAAAGACTAGTTACTACCATATGAACAATTTGGAAAAAATCCTGGCCTCACTAGAAAACTATATACAAATATAAAAAAGCACCCATCATTATTGGGGATTGTTGATTTAGATATTACAATTACATTACATTATATTGCATTGCATTTCGCAGCTTAACCACTGTAACCTCAGTGTATGCCATGGAAAAATAAAGATTTAGAAAAAGCACATATGCAGTGCATCTTTGCAGAAAAGTATATTTTGCAATGCTTATTAAAATTCTGAATTCTGATCTGCTACAACTGGACATAGCTCCCAAGTTCCTGTTGTGGAAAACAATATTCTTAAATTGGTTGTAAAGGCTGAAGGTTTCTTACCTTTGTGCATTGTATGTATGAATGTAAAAAATCCTTCTGTGCTGCACCCCTAGAGCCCCCCCGTTATACTCACCTGAGCGCTCCCTCCTAATACAGTGATGTCCTAGAGACTCTCTCCGCATTGGCTAAGACACAGCAGTGATACCCATTGGCTGTCAATCACAGCCAGTGAGCCAATGAGGAGATACTAGGGTGGGGCTGAGCCATGTCTCTATGTGTCTTATGGATGCTTAGAGCGGGGCTCAGGAGCAAGCACTCACCAGTGCCCCGATAGCATGTGGCTTGCTATTGGGGGCACTGGTCAAGGGGGAGGAGCATGGAGCGTGGTGGGGGACCTGAGAAGAAAAGACCATTGCACAGAGCAGGTAAGTATGTCATGTTTGTTATTTAAATTTGAAAAAACCCTTTAGAATCACTTTGAGCATTATATGTTTTGTTTCTTACTTCAGTTGTTTCTTTTTTTTATTTGAATGGCAGTAGAATACAAATTAAAAGTGCATTAATAGGTAAGAGATATAAGCAGAGTTTTCGAGTTCTGATTTTAACCACTTGACCTGTGGAAGATTTTACCCCCTTCATGGCCAGGGCATTTTTTTGCTATTCAGCACTGTGCTACTTTAAATGGCAATTGCTAGGTTGTGCAACACTGTACCCAAACAAATTTTTTATAATTTTTTGCACTCAAATACAACTTTTTTTTAACAATCTATGATACTTTTGAAATCTTCCATATTAGTTCACTCATCTAGAGTATTAGTTAAAGGAAGGCAAATGAAGGCTGATTACATGTACTGTTTTTGCGCATTTAATATAAATGTCCTATCCTTCTTGTTTTCTTTGGCAAACACAAAAGAAAGAAAATGCCATAGCTATTCGATTATAATTGTGGCTTTTATTTCATTCTTTGGTATAGTATGTGTCTCATCTCATAATGTTAGAAGAGTCTTTATTTTTCTAAGTGGAAAATGTTTCCAGGACCATGCACCTTATTATATGTATCTAGAAGTAAACTGTCTGACCTCATGTTATTGCTACATAAAAAAACACTGGGGATTTTTTTTAGAATGCTTACTGTGGGTTAGGGATATTATTAAAAATTGTTACAAAGTCTCTTTGGAATCCCTAAGATGCTGTAAAATTCTCAAAGGATATTAAAAAGGTCAAAATGATTAATATTCATATATTTCCTGTCAGGCTTATGCAGGCGTTGTAATTCTTGGGGAATTTTTGGTTGGCAATAGACTGTCCAGAGGGAATATGATATAAGAAAACATTATTTAACCCAGAAATGGACCTTTAAATGCACTAGTGTACATCTTATATTAAAGTCTGTTGCCTTTGATGTAATCCCTGTAATAGTAAGAATGTTTAAAGGGCCAGCAAGTCATAAGTGCAAGCTATTTAATTCCAAACAATATCTTCATTGTTCTCTGGCATTTACTGTAGCTACCTATAGCTAAAACAATAACAAACCACACTAAAATAATTGGTTATGGACTCAACCAGGACCCAAAGGTTTTTGATAATTATGTTTATCTAAACATGAGTTAGTAAGCAGATGGTCAAGAAACTCATGAACAACTTCTTTAAAGAAAACATAATTAAAAACATGAAAAAAAACCACCACACTCCACAGATCTCACACCATTTTTCTTTTTGGATTTGGAGGACATAATTGAACTCTGTATACAAATCACTAATGTCCCAGGATGACCAATACAGCTCCGCATTTGAAACTCCAAAGTGCCAAGAATAAAGTCCTCATAAAGGATCATTCCTTGAGGAACAACTTGATGCTTTTCCACGTGAAAAAATGTATTGCAAAAGAGAAATATTAAGTGGAAGCGTTGTGCAGTCCAGAGGAGGAAATTCTTGAAGTGCTACATAATCAACATTGACCTCCCTCTTGCACTAAAAGAATAACCAATCACTGAAAACCTCTCTTCAGGGAAGTCTATCCCGCCCTCTGCTAATTCTGGAACCCTCTACTCTTTCAATCACTCCATCCCCCACAGTGTACTGTACCATTCACCCCTCCCTCCTAGATTGTAAGCTCCAAGGAGCAGGGCCCTCAAATCCCTCTTGTATTGAACTCTTGTTACTGTATTGCCTCCCACTATAATGTAAAGCACTGAGCAAACCGTTGGCGCTATATAAATCCTGTATAATAATAAAATAATAATAATAACCAGGTAAGTTCTTAAAAGGATATTGGGGAACCCAGATAAAAGGACCAGACCAGATGTAGTCCACAGTGGGGAACAAGCCATGTAATTGCATAGATAATGGTAGTCTTCACCTCCCTCTGGTACCCCATAAATTAAAGGCACCGTCCCAGGGAGGATTCAGATGAACAGGACCTCCCTCTTACAATTATAGGGTCTGTCTCCTTGTTGCCGCCAACAGGGCATAGTAGTGGAATAAGCAACAGTTCCTTAATGCATATAGTGTATGGGTTCTTTAAAGTATAGACAGTTTAAGGTGTCAGCGCTGGATCAAAGAAATGTATTTGATACTTATCATGCTGCAGCCATGAGTATCTTCAGTGGATCTTGCAGTGTGGAGGTGCCCTTCCTGACTGGTTTTGCCATTATAATCGCTGCCTCAGAGGTAGGCTTGAATTATTTAGGCTTGCTCAGATAAACTGAGCCCTTAAAATGGCCACCTTGTACCTACTGTGCATGCGTGGAACATGATGACGTCACAATGCTAATGTGCGTCCTGACGTCATGCTCATGATCAGCATGGGAAAGTAATATCAATCCAAAAATGCATAGACTAGATATTCAAAATGCCATCTAGTGGATGAAGAATACATTACATTACAACCTACATATAATATGAATGGCACACAGCATATAGAAGATTGCATCTGAAGAACCCCCTAAAGGACAATTGATTAAGGACCAGTTACTGGCAAGCCAACAAGAAAATAAAACACATTCCTAACAAAGAATGACATTCAGATATGTACCAAAGAACATTAGCCTACACAACATGTTACTCTATATACACAAGAAAAAACCTTTGGACAACACCAAAGGAGAAACCTTTAGTAATAATAGTGAATGCAAAATAATAAAAAAAAGCAAAATTGTTTTTCTTTTTTTGGAGAGGAAGTCACGTAGTCAAAAAGGGGACAAAAAACGTAAACTCTCATTAAGTCCAGGCGGTTTGGTAGCTTCAAGCTCCCAGATCCATCTCACTTCACATTGAGTACCAGTTTGTTAAAATCCCCCCCTCCCCCCGGTATCCTAGGATCACGGTTATGTTTTAGACAGACATGTCTTGCTAGTGGAAACTTGAGATGATATGTAGAAATCTCATAGATATGATCCTGAACTCTCTTGCGGATTGTACGAATGGTCTTTCCCACGTAGAAATGCCCACAAGCGCAGAGAATGATGTAAACAACTCCAGATGTGTCTCAATGGGCTCTTTCTTGGCACCTAAGGGTCCTTCCCGTTATTTTAGAAAAATGTGTGTGAAGAAATTGCTCTGATCCTGTAGATTTTGAAAAGGAGGCATTGAATCTACATAAGAGGTTCATCAAACATGGCTATAAGAATAAGTGGCTGTCGAAGGCATATCAGAGAGAGAGGGACTCTCATCATGAGGATTTAATATTTGGCAATATGAAAAAGAGAACTTCAGTTATTCGGAAATTACTAGGCTGAATATACAATATACTGAATTATTAGAGAGTATTAAAGTATTTGTGCCAAACATTGGCACATTTTAAAAGAGGACTCCTTGGTTGAAAAATATGTCAACAATTGTCCTAATTTGGTATATAGGAAGGCTCAATCTTTAGCGGACTTATTGGTCCATAGTGACATCAACTGGTCCCCTTCAAAACTACGTTACACAACTGGCTTGTATAGATGTGGAAGCTGTGATATCTGTCTGTTCGTAATTGAAGGAGATAGCCTGGGCTTGCAGATGGGAAGGACCCTCAGGTACAGAGAAAGAGCCCATTGTGGCACATCTGGAGCTGTTTACATCATTCTCTGTGCCTGTGGGTCTTTCTATGTGGGCAAGATCATGCGTACAATCCGCAAGAGATTTCAGGATCATATATAATATACAATGATATTGTATTTTATTTCATGTATAGGCATTACCAGTGGCATATGCTTGTCTATCTCTGTCCAATTTATCATTCTTGGAATTCACAATGTCCTTGTGTAGTCTTTCCACTGACATACAAATATCTTTCTCTCTTTGAATAACTGCTGGATTCTGTTTAAAGGGCCTTAAAGAGTCCAATATTCCCTTAATATCTTTATCAATATCTACCATTTGTTGTTCAGAAAAATCCTGTAGTAACCATACCATATTCTGGGATCACTGTTTTAGATACTCCTCCCACCTTCTTTTAAAATCCACAGTGATTTCCCTAATTTTGGGGACTATTTGTACTCTTTGGCCCCTCAGGAACAACTGTTCTTTAAGATATTTTCTAAAATAATGCAAAAGACCCTCAGGTGCTGAGAAAGAGCCCATTGTGGCACATCTAGAGTTGTTTATATCATTCTCTGCGCTTGTGGGTCTTTTTACATGGGCAAAAAGACCATTCGTACAAACCGCAAGAGATTTCAAAATCATATCTATGAGATCCCTACATATTATCTCAAGTTTCCACTTAGACATGTTTGTTCAAACCAAAACAGTGATCCTAGATTTCTCCAGCGCTGGGTCCTGGATGTTGTCCCTCAGGATACCAGGATGGGGGGGGGGGGGGGATTTTGATAAACTGGTACTTCACCACGAAGCGAGATGGATTTGGGAGCTTGACGCTATTGGTACTGTCTATTCTTTAAAGAACATGCATTAAGGAACTGTTGCTTATTCCACTACTATGCCCTGTTGGTGGCCACAAGGAGGCAGACCCTATAAATATAAGAGGGAGGTCCTGTTCATCTTAATCCTCCCTGGGAAGGTACCTTTAATTTATGGGGTACCAGATGGAGGTGAAGACTACCATTATCTACTCAATTACATGGTTTGTTCCCTCCTCTGGACTACATCTGGTCTGGTCCTTTTATCTGGGTTCCCCAATATCCTTTTTAGGACTTACCGGGTTATTCTTATAGTGCAAGAGGGAGGTCAATGTTGATTATGTAGCACTCCATGAATTTCCTCCTCTGGACTGCACAACACTTCAAACTTGAAACCAAAATAGAACTGTTTGGTAGAAACACAACTCGTCGTGTTTGGAGGAGAGAGAATGCTGAGTTGCATCCAAAGAACACCATACCTACTGTGAAGCATGGGGGTGGCAACATCATGCTTTGGGGCTGTTTCTCCGCAAAGGGACCAGGACGTCTGATCCATGTACAGGACAGAATGAATGGGGCCATGTATCGTGAGATTTTAAGTACAAACCTCCTTCCATCAGCAAGGGGATTGAAGATGAAACGTGGCTGGGTCTTCCAACATGACAATGATCTCAAACATACTGCCCGGGCAACGAAGGAGTAGCTTCGTAAGAAGCATTTCAAGGTCCTGGAGTGGCCTAGCCAGTCTCCAGATCTCAACCCCATAGAAAACCTTTGGAGGGAGTTGAAAGTCTGTGTTGCCCAGTGACAGCCCCAAAACATCACTGCTCTAGAGCAGATCTGCATGGAGGAATGGGCCAACATACCAGCAACAGTATGTGCCAACCTTGTGAAGACTTACAGGAAACGTTTGACCTCTGTCATTGCCAACAAAGGATATATAACAAAGTATTGAGATGAACTTTTAATATTGACCAAATACTTATTCTCCACCATAATTTGCAAATAAATTCTTTCCAAATCAGCCAATGTGATTGTCTGGATTTTTTTTTCTCATTTTGTCTCTCATAGTTGAGGTCTACCTACGATGCCAATTACAGGCCTCTGGGAGAACTTGCACAATTGGTGGCTGACTAAAAACTTTTTTGCCCCACTATATATATATATATATTACAGGGGTGGATTGACAACTCATGGGGCCTCCAGGCAATAGGGGATCATGGGGCCCCTGTGTCGTTGCCCAAGCTCAAAAAGCCAATAAAAAAAAGGTACCAGGGGTATATAATACTGTATATGAAGCAAGAACCTGCTTTGTTCTATATTAAAACTATTTTGTTTTTTGTTCTGTTTTTAACAGGACGCTGTCATTATGAAGGTAATTGTTTGATAAGGCAAAGTGTGGAAAGTACTAAAACTTTTAAACATAGGCAAAAGTTATTCTTGTGGGCCTTAAATTAATTTCAACAAAGAACACTACCATGTATTAAAAATAATTAAGTAGTAATTTTACACGGAATCGTCTGTTAATTGTAATTTGATTTTACAATCATGGCTTTTCATGTTCAATTACATTCACTATGATCACAAATTACTTTTTCAAATTGCTGTCTGATTTCAAGCTACTTGGGTTAAATATAAAATCACTTAAGTTTTCTCCCAGAAAGAGAAAGTTTTTGTGTTAAATGTGAATAAAATGAAGCTTTATTATAATAGACATGTCTCAAAATTACAATTGTAAGCACCTAATTATTATCAATATCCTAAATTATATGAGTTTTAAATTTGTATGTGAACTAGGTAGCAAGCAAGCAAACAAAGGGTAACAGATAAAATTTAGTCATCTGTTATATTCAGGTTATGTATTCAAATATTTGGTTTGATTTACTGAATGATTATTGTTTCACATAGTTAAATTAAACTGTATACATCTACAGTAAGCTGTACTTATCTGTACCCACCATAAATCTGTAATAATTGAATAAATTGCAAAGGAATTTCCAATGATTCCCCCCCCCCCTTCCCAACACACACACATATATAACTGAGTGTTTAGAACTGAGGGGTGGATATATGATTGCCATCTTATATTGATAGAGGCTTCAAGATCCCAATATCCCCCACATAAGTTTTGGGGCACTAGATGTGGGAAAGAAGTCCTTTCCCCTCAACATTTGGACATGGTGCTGCAGTTTCCAAAAGATTTAAAAAATACATATCTGTATACCCTTTTGAACTTTGGGGGTAGCAACATGATGATGATGCTATCATGTTGTTAATGCTACTTACATGCAGAGTACACAAAGCACTCATGGGAAAACCCCACTTTCCACAGGTGCTATTAGTGGACATTTATTTCTTGACCTTTTACAATTTCTTATATCATGAAAGATTTAAGATGGTTGAAGTGTACTGTATTTATTTGTGTGGTTTCTGTTCTGAGATTTAGAGGTTGCTAAAGCTTAATTTATTACGTATAAGATATGTTTTCCTTGGGGGGCGTGGTTTGGCTCTGGTCTGAGATGGTCTAAAGCAAGATCTCCTGCGTATCGAGGCACTATTTCAGCCCTATATCTGTGCTTTTCCCACCGAACAAGATGGTGAAGTCGGGCCGGAGAGTCTCTGCAGGTCAGATACTATGAAGAGCAGGAACCTAGCTGAGTGGCAAGTTCCAGACCCAGTTCAGAACACAACTGGCGGAATTTCGTGTGACCTCCCCCTCTCCTTCAGCTGGCTCCTTGAGCGAGTACTCAGAATAAGCAGCAAAGATGAGTGAATGGCAAGGGGACACTACTTCATCACTACCAAGGCTTTTTGACCTACAAACGGTGGCAGATGACAATAAATCAACCCTTGGAGAGGAAACCTCTGGGCTCTGCACCGACTTACAAACCTCAAAATTTGAATCCTCTTCATCTGCATCTGGATGTGAATTTTGAGTTTTTCTTTACTCATCTCAACATTTTATGACTCCAACACGTGGCCAAACAGTGGTTATTATTCTGCACCACTTTAGCTGTTTTCCATCTTCTGTTTTGCCAGGGCAGTAGCTATTGGAAAGCCTTTAGTCACACTAGCCCTAAGCATCTCTACACCACCATCCTGGACCCTAGAGTTACCAACTGGTATTGGCTTCCCCCCCTCCCCCCCTCGAAGTGTTTGTGGTAACTTACTATATAGCTATATGGGAGAAGTAACTTTGTTATACTGAATAAGAAATGTTTAATGTCTTCTTTAGTCCTCTGATATTGATAGCTTTACGTATTTCAGCGACTGCCTGCTGTTTGTGGTTAGAGCTGCGCATATATTCTCATAGAGAAGATGGGCCGACGCTGCTGTGGAGATGCTCACACTCCCTTAAGGCACTTGATAATTTTTAGGCACTTGATAGTTCTTACCCGTTGTTTGCTTTTCACCATGGAGGTTAGTTTCCTTGCCTAACTCCACAAATGGCAGTATGCTTACACAAGGCTAACCAAGTTTTCTTTGGTTGAGATCTTGAAACTTACTTTATGATGTCAGTTAAGAGATTTTTTTATAACTCTGAGAGGTGGATGGCTATTTTACTTGCTACTCACAGAGCCTGTTCACTGCGGTGATTCAGGCGAGGGGCAAAAAGGTACCATTCTTGCAACTTTACATGAGTCACTGCGTAGTTCTCTGGCTCTGCATCTTACACCTCTCTTGCTCTCCCTCTTGCTCTCACTTAAATTATGCATCATCTCTTGTAGCTCAATTGAGCACCAGTGAGGCTGATGGGCCTTGTGAAGTGGGGAAGCGTTTACCTTGTGATTTGATCGATGT
This sequence comes from Staurois parvus, assembly GCF_062004578.1. Classification (NCBI taxonomy): domain Eukaryota; kingdom Metazoa; phylum Chordata; class Amphibia; order Anura; family Ranidae; genus Staurois; species Staurois parvus. Next base: position 10,716,026 of record NW_028317951.1, read on the forward strand.
GGGGGTCAGAGGGTCCTGATTTGGGGTGAATTTAGTTGTCCAAATTTAGTTTCAGTACGCTGTCTATCCTACCAACCCAGAGCTATACCACCCCCTACAATCTATGATCAACATAGATGTCTACTAGTGATTTTCCACTGTATGGCTCAACCTTGTATAGTTTTCATGAGTTCCCATTTGTATTTAAGCATTTTGTGTTGGAATGGCTGAGATGGCTGTTGGGAACCATGACTTTTCTGGTTGGACTTCTCAGCCTTCATTGCCATTTCGGATGTACAAGGTGTTTATCCTCTGGAAGTTTACTTAGCTGCTTATAGTTTATAACATACAGAGACATCAGGTCTAATGACTAGCACAAATATGTTAAGACTGCATCCTATGCTCAGCTTTAAACATTGCAGTTGAGCCAGGAGTTGGCCTTCTGGTAGAGATCCACTAAATCAATGCTGATACAATTGAGCTCAGATCTTATTCATATTCTCAAACCTTAGATATGGAGATTTATTTTTTGTTGAGTATTGTATAATTTACATACTACACATGTTTAGCCATCTTACTTTTTTGGGCGGCAGATAACCTCCCGTGTTTGCCTGACCTTAATCATTGGTTTCCTTTGTGGTTACTATTCTGACCATATTCAGTTTCACCATAATTACATGCATTATGCGCCTCCGATGCTTCATTTGCACACAAGTGTCTTACTCAACATCAGACTTGCTGATTGATCTGATCTTCTTCACCTCACACCCACGCAGCAGGGTGACTCTTAGCCGACCATTCCGGAGCTTTTCTTTCCTTTTCCTATACAGGCGAGTTAGTTGTTCTGACTTGTCCACCAGAGCATCTGTGTATCCTTAGTCTTTCTACCCCTCACTGTTCTTTTAATCTCCCTCTCTTTTTTTTACCCTCTTTCTCTACCCCTTTTCATTCTTTGCCTCCTTATCTCCTCGCCCTTCCCCCACCCCCCCTCCTTGTCCTGTTCAGCCACTTTTTGGCAACAAATGCTTATTCCTCATCCACCTTAGATATTCCTATCCACCATTTGTACTCCAAGGCCTGTAGCCACGCTGTAATTGAAATGTGTTTATGTGAATGCAAAGGACTTTAACCTGCCCAAGAAGCGCTCAGTTTCTTTCAGAATTCTGTAGACTGAAAGCCCAATTGGTATTTGTTCAGGAAACCCATTTTAAATGTGGGTATATCCCAAGTTCAGAGACAAATTGTTCCCTGTTGTATTCCATGCTGCCTCAGCCAATGCTAAACCATAACGTGTCTCAATCCTGTTTTCTAGACAAACACCATTTATTCTGTCAGAGACTAAAAGTAAATCCTGAGAGTTGCTACCTATTTTTGAAGGGCTTGATTGGGACAGGTCTCTTTATGTTTGCTAATATATATAGCCCTAACCATGGACAGGGGGTGTTTCTCTGTCTTATAGGGGATGAATTGGCAGAAGTCTCCACAGAAGTACTGGTTTTAGGGGGAGACTTTAATGTCTCATTGAACTTTTGGACTCCTTGTCAGACACATCTATGATACCCTATTGAGCATTGCACTGGATCCATACACAACTTCTGAATGTACATCTCCATGACTCCTGTAGGGTCTGAAATGCAAAGGAAGAGGATTATACTTTCTTTTCTGCTCCTCATGCTAAGTATTCCAACTGCACTGGTTCTTCTGATCACAACCTGATCTTCCCTTTTTAGACTGCGACCATTGAGTCTTTGGTCTTATCGGATCATAATCCCATCACCATCACTTTATCTTTCCCAGAGCAAGAACTGAGAAGTAAACTGTGGAGGCTTAACTTTTCCTTGCTTAGAGACAGAACTATGATTGCTCAACTTACAGCCAAGCTACAAGATTACTTCTCACATAATGTAAATCCTTTAACCCAGTGGGAAGCACATAAGTGCATCATTCAGGGGGAATTCATGTCTCTATCTGCAGCTGCAAGGAATTGCACCAAAACTTGGTCAACTCTTTATTCACTTGAATTCATACATTGTAAGTCACTCACAAAAGATCTCAGGCAGCATCTACCCTTCCTGAAGTATTTTATGAACAAGGAAATAAATGTGGTTGCTTATTGGCTAAAAAAAGCAGGGCAACAGTACATTAGTGCATTAGAGATGCCCATGGCAATAGCCACTGCTCCAGTAACCCTGCCCTCACTCCCGTAGCCTCAAAGGAAGGCTTGATTGCAGGCTTTCTGGCACAACATGGACCCCCTTCCATTCAGCGTTTTGAGGCCTTGAAACTTGAAGTGCTGGATAAGGCTCTCAAAGAAATGAAAACTGCCAAAAGTCCTGGACTGGCTGGTCTGACGCTTCAGTACAATAAAACTTTCCTTGATGTACTAAAACCCAGACTTTTAGCTGCTTTTTGATGCCTAGCATCCTCCAACCCTATGAGCTCAATATCATAGAAATATACATAGAAATACACATACCGAAAGAATGTGGATGTGAAGCTTTACTCCAAAATCTTAGTAAATAGGTTACTGAACGTCTTACCCTACCTATTCGAAGTGGACCAAGTGGGTTTTATTCCTGGCCAGGAAGCCTTTCACAACATGATAAAGGCCTTAAATCTTCACAACTGGCTGACCTCACAAAAGCAACAGGGATTCTTCCTATCATTAGATGCCAAAAAGGCATTTGATAGAGTTTCCTGAGCTTATTTAGCTGCAACCCTCAAAGCGATTGGTTTGATGCCCAAGATGTGCAGCAATATATTAGCGCTCTGCTCTAACCCTTATATGAGGGTACAGGTTAATGGCATGCTATCAGATGCTTTGCATTTGAGAATTGGCATGAAGCAGGGTGTCCCCTATCACCCATCATCTTTATACTTACATTTGAGCCATTTCTAAATAAAATACGTTCCAACATAGATACCTATGGGATAACGGTGCATGGCACCGTATATGCAGTAGCTGTTTTCGTGGATGATATGTTATTGTTTCTAACGGACCCTCATATATCCATGCCTAATCTTCTCTGTGAACTGGATCACTTCAGAATTATTTTTAACCTTAAGATAAATTATACCAAATCCAAGACTTTAAATTTCACACTTCTGAAGAAGGAAGTTGAAAGATGCCAGGCCAACTTTCCATTGTCCTGGTGCTAAAACACCTTATCTTCAGTGGGTATTCAAATACCCCAGTCCCTGTCCAAACTATACCGCAGAAACCATCTAACCATTCTTGAAGGGATGTGCAAAGACATGTGCTCTTGGAACTCTATCAATGTTTCTTGGTTTGGTAGGGCAGCACTTGTCAAAATGTCACATCTATCCAGCATCTTATACATCATGCAAACAATTCCTATTAAAATACCTCAATCATTCTTCTTGACCTACAAGAAGGCTTGCTGTCAATTTCTCTGGAGACACAGGCCCCTCCCAAATAAAATACTCACACTTAACTCTACCGAACCTCAGGGGGGTACAGGCCTTCCAGATCTATCTGGCTAATATAAAGAATCCTTACTTGCCCACACTATAGACTGGAATGTGCATCAGCCCGTCAAGGATTGTGTCACACTTGAACATGTACAGATCTCTCTATCACTATGCCTTCTGCTGTGGCTTAAACCACAAGAAGTTCCTATAGAAGCCAAATTACACCCCTTAATAGGACTTCTCTTGCAATTTTATTTCTAAACTTTTTCATTATCTAAATGAATGGTACAAATTGGGCCTCTGACCCCTTGTTCTTAAACCCTTCCTTCCCACCAAGTATGTCTACCACATCTCAGCATCAGGGTTGGTCACATAAAGAGGTTTTGGCTATGCATTTTTTCAGGGAGGAATTGTTATGACCAGGGAAGCCTATAATACCTTGATGGAACCCTATGACATCCCACAGTGGACTTATCTTCAAATTCACCATTTTCTTGACCACGCAAGGTCCTACATCATCTTGCTCATGGCCTTTGATTGAATTGGAAGCCATATGCTCTCATTAACAACCTCAGAGAGACGTTATCTCCACACTGTACTCAAAGAAAGGACATGTAATAGTAATAAATATGCCAGTTTCAATTTAGTTACAAAGCATGGACTTAGAAAGCACATACATACAAAGTCCTACATTGTTTCTTGCTATTGAAAGTATACTCCAAGTGCTCAATATTGAGTGGGAGCTTTGCAAGCAGATGAGCTGCTTTAGTTCTTGGAGACAGTAGTACCAGTTATCCTATTGTTCTTATTTTGCATGATCTCTTGGACATATGAATTTTAGTCTTTCAGTGCAAGAGAAGACATTGGAACTGTAGTTGAGAATAATCATTTTCTGTATCTAAAAAAAGACAAAACATGGAGTTCATTTTTAGCAGCCCTCAGCCTTATAGTAATATTGTACAAGTAATGCATGTGATTTAGTGTTTTCTAAAAGTGCTAATTACGTATATTATGTTCCTCTTCTTTAATTAGGTAAAATATGCTACCATTAAGTTAAGAATTCATTCAGACCCTAGTCAAAGTCTGGATTTATTATAATGAGCTTAACTCATCATTCTATGATGTATGCTTTCATAGTAAAAGCTCTGGCAGCATCCTTCATACTCATTTCTAACCTAAATTCAAACTCCCACTTTTTTTACTCAAATGAGTTGTGGGCTGGGTCATTCCATGTCATCTAGACATAACTCCACTAAACCAGCCCACTCCTGTTTTTCTGTAAAATATTTATTATTGAATATGGGCCATGGAAAGATTGGAACTCCCTTGTGGCTCTTTGTCACATACAAAGAGTCCAATAAAAAAAATTCCAGTACTAAGAAGTTTCCCACAGGTACCAATCAGATTTACACTTGCCCTGGAGGTTATATTGTGATAGCTAATGAAAAAAGCAAACAGAGTAAATTACCCAGCACAGTCTGCAAGAAATACACTTCTACTGCTCTCCTACTGACCCTTTATGAAGCTGTGTTTGCTTATTCAGTGTGGAATTACACAGTACAAGGGTACATTGACTGAACTTTGTTAACTACACAAAAAAGATTGCTAATCTTGCCAGAAATGCAGAGTCCTTTAACTTCATGTGCACTGAAATTAAATCTCCCAAAATGTTGTCAGTTTTCCAAGATTTTTTCTGTTAACTACACAATTTCTCCTCCAATCATAAGTCCAGAAAAAAATATATATATGCCAATACCACAAAAAAATATAAAAACTTTTAAGTGCAAAAAACTTTTGTGCAAAAAAAGTGTCTAAATATGAGAAATTTCACCAAAAAACCTTGATAATATAATGGCAGATCATCCATAAATATATCTTCAGAAACGGAAACTCTGCAACACAGCGATCCTCATCGATCGAAATAACAGGATGAAAAACTTTGTAGTTAATCGAAAATCCACTTCTCCAATAGAAAAAGGACCACCTTCAAACGTATCCATGGGGGGAAATGCCAAGCACTCGAGAGAAACAGAAAGACTTCATGGTGCAATATTATAAAAACCAATTCCTTTATTAGGTACTCATTGCACTTACTCAAGAGGTGTCCCAGCCGACACCAGCATCAACAGCATAACAGCAATCACATAAACGAGCCTGGCTACTCAGCACATGCGCAATAGCTGGCAGCCAAAAACGTAATGACATCACATCAATCAAGCTCCGCCCTACGCGTTTCGTCATCGACGTCCTCACGGAGCGGATAGATGTGAGACGTCTCAACCTCCTTAAATATTCACTCACAGGAAACGAACAGCTGACATCAATGGGGAATCAAGCAAAGCAAGCCGCCCCACAGATGACAGGAGTCCACAAAGGATATACAATGTATCCAATATATTTGCCATCACAAGCAAAAAAACTTTAAAACAAGAGAACAAAAATAGAATAAAAAGAAATTTGAATAAAACACTAATGATAAATAAATTAAATAAGTAAATACATTAACGGGCCAGCACCCTCTAAGACTGTGTTTCAAAAAGGGAACTTAAAGGGCCAGTAACACTTTCAACACAAATAAAGGGGAACTCTAGTAATAATACAAAAATAATGCAAAAATTGTACAAAAAACATACAATCTCCCATATATCATCTTTAAACAGTTGCCTATATAAAAATATACTTAAAATAACATAAAAATTAAAAATTAAAAATTTGTGAGAAAACAATTCAAATCTATATCGACATTTAACCCAAATGGTTGCAAGGAATTTAGTTCATAAATCCAAAACGTCTCTTTTTTGGAAATCTCATTAACCAAATCCGAGCCCCTCCAATGGGGTTTTACCATCTCGATCCCATAAAAGGTAAGTAAGCTCGGATCACAATTATGTACCAATTTGAAATGTTTGGATACACTATGTTTATCACATCCTTTTACTATGCTTCTTATATGTTCGCCTATTCTTGTTTTTAAACATCTCCCAGTTCTCCCAATATATCTCATATGACATGGACATTCTAAAACATAAATCACATGTGTAGAATTGCATGTAATCAGGGATTTAATATCATATTCTTTTTTGGAAAATGAAGAGCAGAATGACTTTCTTTTTTTATTATTACCAACTTTTACAGTCCTACAAACTTTACACTTCCTACAAGGAAAAAAACCATTTAAATTTGGAAACAGATCGAACTTTTTTGGGGTTCGATGACATTGCGAGCCAGTTTCATCCTAAGAGACTTATTTTTCTTATAAATGAATTTAGGAGTTTTAGATAAGAATTTATTTAGTATATCATCTTTTAACAAAATGGGCCAATATTTTTTAAAAATTCGTTCAATATTTTTGTATTGCATATTATAGTTAGTAATAAAGGGTACATTATTTTCAAATCCCAAGTGAGCCTTTCTATTTCCAAGAAACGTCTCCCTATCTTTAATACTAATCGAATTTCTCTCTTTAATCAAAAAGGTCTTATCATACCCTTTCTCTATAAATCTTTCAATTAACACCTCAGATTGGTCGAAAAAATCTTTGTTAGCGCTACAATTTCTTTTTAATCTGGTAAACTGACTTTTTGGAGTGCTATATAACCAATTTGGATGATGTCCACTAGAAATAGGTATATAGCTGTTTTTGTCCACTTCCTTGAAGTAAGTTTTGGTACAAATTTGGCCATTATCTTTATATAGGACCAGATCCAAAAAATTAATTTGCTCAAAATCACTCATAACAGTGAATCTCAATCCATAGTGGTTCATATTAATATATTCCATAAAGGAATCGAGCTTTTCTCTGGATCCATCCCATACCATTATAATGTCATCAATATACCTTTTGTATAGCGCCATCTCTGGCCATTTATTGAAAATACTTTCTTCCTCCCATTTATCCATTACCAGATTTGCCACACTGGGAGCATACTTAGCTCCCATGGCAACACCCTTACATTGCTGAAAAAAAGTGTTGTTGTACCAAAAGAAATTGTTATTCATCGCAAATTCAAGTAATTCAACAACAAATTTCCTCTGCAATCTTTTCAGGAGTGATTTATGTTTAAGGGCCCATTTTACTGCATTAATTCCATCATTTTGATCGATGTTAGTATATAAAGATTCTACATCTATAGTAACCAACATACAATTATCAACATTATGTAATTCTTTAAGGATGTTAATAAGATGTCCACCATCTCTCAGAAAAGCCCTATTTGTCATAACAATGTTTTTCAGAAAAGTATCAACATATTCACCAACTCTTGCAAATAAAGAATTTATCCCACTCACAATGGGTCTCCCCGGTGGGTTCTCCTTATTTTTGTGTATTTTTGGTAAATAGTATATAGTAGGTATTTTCGGATGTTTAATCAATAAATATTTTGCTTCTTTTTCAGTTAATACCCCCAACTCTTTTCCTTTGTTAATAATACACTTAAGTAGTAATTTAAGTTTCTTAGTGGGATTTTTTTGCAAAATTTTATATGTATCTTCAGATTGTAATAATCTCTTCATTTCTTTTTCATAGTCATTCTTATTTAAAACAACAATACTTCCCCCTTTATCAGCACTTCTAATTACTATATTCTTTCTCTTTTCAAGATCCTCAATACCCAATTTTATATCTGGTGGAATACAGTACGAATTTTTAACATTAATACTCTTAATCTCATTTTCTACCATATTTTTAAATACCTCCAGAAAAGCATTACCAGAAATCTTAGGGTTAAATGTAGAAGCATTTTTTAAACCACTATTTTGAAAACCATGAGAAGATGAAGTAGGATTGTTTCCTTGAGATTTATTCAATTCAAAAAAATTTTTAATATTAAGTTTTCTCACAAATTTTTGCAAATCAATAAAAACATCGAATTTATTTAAATTCGTCCTAGGTATATATTTCAAACCAAGGTCCAAAACTTTAATTTCTCTTTCAGAAAAAGTAACATCACTCAAGTTATAGATTCCTGCCCCTATTATTCTCTTTTTCTCTTTTTGTCTCCTTCCTCCTCTTTTGCCTCTGTATTTCTTATTCCCTCTTCTCTGCCATAATTCCCTTGTTCTCTCCAATCTTTCTCCTGTGGTCTGTAACCCCTTGGTGCCATATTCCACCCCCGGTGATGGTATGAAAAACCCCCCCTCGATGGAAAAAAATTTTGGTTTTGATAACCTCCTCTCCTATATCCATTACCCCTATATCCACCTTGACCTCTATAGTTGGAAAAACCTCTTTGAAGGTCTACCACTATATTCATATTGATGAGGTGATTTATCATGAACATTTTCAGGTGTTCTATTGCCAGAATTCTGAAATGTCACTTTTTGTTTAGGAGGAGATATAGTAGTTTGATTAACCGTTGGGGATTTTAAATTAGGTATAATAATTTTTTCAGGTGTAGAAAGTTGGGAGTCACACCCATCTGTAGTGATCTTATCTTCCATTTATACACTCTATTATTCCTATAATCTTCAGTGTCTCTTTTATATTTTTTAACCTTTTTGTTTTTAGTATCCTTATATCCTTATCGACTTTAACAATATGATCCTGTAAATTCTTTGATCGATCTTTATAATCATTGGTATCTGCAAAAGGTAACATCACATCCTTCAACTCTTTAATTTTAAAGTCTACTTTCCTCAATTTAACCTGTCGCCTTTTTATAATTAATTCCAATAAACTGCTTTCACAATGGTTAAAAAACTGAAACCACTCATCTACTAATTCTCTATCATCCATCCCATCATTGGCAGGTATATCCCATCTCAACCTCCTGGGAGTAATTTTCTCTTTTAGATAGAGTTCCAAAGTATTCACATCCCACCATATTTTAATTTGCTTCTCCAAAAGATATTTTAAACTTTTGAAATTTTCTTCTAAATTCATACTATTTGAAATACCCATGGGATTGAAAACTTCACTAAGATCAACTTTTCTTTTTTCCATATATCCAAAAATATCCATGGCTGCCAATTATAAAATCCCTCTAAAAAGAGAAATTACTAAAAATAAGAAAAATTAATAATAGCGCCTATGGTCAAAATTATATAACTTACTAATAGTGTACCAGCTGCAAAAAATCACCATATATAAAGTGTACCAATAAATAAATAATTTGCGCTAGTAAATGTGTATAAAAAGAAAAAAAGAATCTGGTAATGGATAAATGGGAGGAAGAAAGTATTTTCAATAAATGGCCAGAGATGGCGCTATACAAGAGGTATATTGATGACATTATAATGGTATGGGATGGATCCAGAGAAAAGCTCGATTCCTTTATGGAATATATTAATATGAACCGCTATGGATTGAGATTCACTGTTTTGAGTGATTTTGAGCAAATTAATTTTTTGGATCTGGTCCTATATAAAGATAATGGCCAAATTTGTACCAAAACTTACTTCAAGGAAGTGGACAAAAACAGCTATATACCTATTTCTAGTGGACATCATCCAAATTGGTTATATAGCACTCCAAAAAGTCAGTTTACCAGATTAAAAAGAAATTGTAGCGCTAACAAAGATTTTTTCGACCAATCTGAGGTGTTAATTGAAAGATTTATAGAGAAAGGGTATGATAAGACCTTTTTGATTAAAGAGAGAAATTCGATTAGTATTAAAGATAGGGAGACGTTTCTTGGAAATAGAAAGGCTCACTTGGGATTTGAAAATAATGTACCCTTTATTACTAACTATAATATGCAATACAAAAATATTGAACGAATTTTTAAAAAATATTGGCCCATTTTGTTAAAAGATGATATACTAAATAAATTCTTATCTAAAACTCCTAAATTCATTTATAAGAAAAATAAGTCTCTTAGGATGAAACTGGCTCGCAATGTCATCGAACCCCCAAAAAAGTTCGATCTGTTTCCAAATTTAAATGGTTTTTTTCCTTGTAGGAAGTGTAAAGTTTGTAGGACTGTAAAAGTTGGTAATAATAAAAAAAGAAAGTCTTTCTGCTCTTCATTTTCCAAAAAAGAATATGATATTAAATCCCTGATTACATGCAATTCTACACATGTGATTTATGTTTTAGAATGTCCATGTCATATGAGATATATTGGGAGAACTGGGAGATGTTTAAAAACAAGAATAGGCGAACATATAAGAAACATAGTAAAAGGATTTGATAAACATAGTGTATCCAAACATTTCAAATTGGTACATAATTGTGATCCGAGCTTACTTACCTTTTATGGGATCGAGATGGTAAAACCCCATTGGAGGGGCTCGGATTTGGTTAATGAGATTTCCAAAAAAGAGACGTTTTGGATTTATGAACTAAATTCCTTGCAACCATTTGGGTTAAATGTCGATATAGATTTGAATTGTTTTCTCACAAATTTTTAATTTTTAATTTTTATGTTATTTTAAGTATATTTTTATATAGGCAACTGTTTAAAGATGATATATGGGAGATTGTATGTTTTTTGTACAATTTTTGCATTATTTTTGTATTATTACTAGAGTTCCCCTTTATTTGTGTTGAAAGTGTTACTGGCCCTTTAAGTTCCCTTTTTGAAACACAGTCTTAGAGGGTGCTGGCCCGTTAATGTATTTACTTATTTAATTTATTTATCATTAGTGTTTTATTCAAATTTCTTTTTATTCTATTTTTGTTCTCTTGTTTTAAAGTTTTTTTGCTTGTGATGGCAAATATATTGGATACATTGTATATCCTTTGTGGACTCCTGTCATCTGTGGGGCGGCTTGCTTTGCTTGATTCCCCATTGATGTCAGCTGTTCGTTTCCTGTGAGTGAATATTTAAGGAGGTTGAGACGTCTCACATCTATCCGCTCTGTGAGGACGTCGATGACGAAACGCGTAGGGCGGAGCTTGATTGATGTGACGTCATTACGTTTTTGGCTGCCAGCTATTGCGCATGTGCTGAGTAGCCAGGCTCGTTTATGTGATTGCTGTTATGCTGTTGATGCTGGTGTCGGCTGGGACACCTCTTGAGTAAGTGCAATGAGTACCTAATAAAGGAATTGGTTTTTATAATATTGCACCATGAAGTCTTTCTGTTTCTCTCGAGTGCTTGGCATTTCCCCCCATGGATACGTTTGAAGGTGGTCCTTTTTCTATTGGAGAAGTGGATTTTCGATTAACTACAAAGTTTTTCATCCTGTTATTTCGATCGATGAGGATCGGTGTGTTGCAGAGTTTCCGTTTCTGAAGATATATTTATGGATGATCTGCCATTATATTATCAAGGTTTTTTGGTGAAATTTCTCATATTTAGACACTTTTTTTGCACAAAAGTTTTTTGCACTTAAAAGTTTTTATATTTTTTTGTGGTATTGGCATATATATATTTTTTTCTGGACTTATGATTTGATGATTTCTTTTTATACACATTTACTAGCGCAAATTATTTATTTATTGGTACACTTTATATATGGTGATTTTTTGCAGCTGGTACACTATTAGTAAGTTATATAATTTTGACCATAGGCGCTATTATTAATTTTTCTTATTCTCACAATTTCTCCTCCGTTTGAATTGTAGATTAGGACAGGAAGAGGTGTTTTTAATCAAAATCAGGAGAGCAGCTTTGGGTGACAACACTATTCCTCCATAAATACTGTACATTGAGTGTTGTTGGCCTAGGGTAAGAAGTGTGTTACTGACAGGATCAAAAAAAGCCTGAACACAAGAAAACTAATTCAGCTACTACATCTAAGGATGTACAGTTTAGATAAGTGTTAACTACTTCCTGGGTCATCTCCCAGTCAATTGGACAATGATCTGGCTGATTCATTGTCCAATGAACAGGCTAGAGGCAAACAGTTGATTGCAGTTGCAGAAAAAAAGCAATGCCATCTTCCTGGCTTTGCAGTGAGACAGAGGTCTATAAATCAGGATATTGGCTGAACAGAAATATTTAACTTTTTCAGGTAAAACAACAAATGTGTGTGCATCTAAACTAAGTTCCATTTAAAGAAGCTCTGGACTCCTCCTGCTTATAGTTTTATGTTTAATTTGAAAACTAAATAGTGACAATAGTTCTTTAGCTACATGCTAACCCATTCAAGCTGAGTGCTCAAATATGCAGCCTCTCGGCGAATAGGCCTTGACGCTGGGAGGCCGCATGTTTGCGTACCCTAATGTAAACAAACCTGTGCCGAGAGTCAGCTCCTGGCACAGTTACCAAGCTCCTGATCGTTGAGTGATTGGGAGCTTACCGATCATGTGACCTCTGTAACTGCCAATCATGGCGGTCACATGATCATAAACCTTGCCTCAGGAACCCCTTAAAGGGGCGGGGGCACTGGTGTTAAGGAGTTAAAATCAGAATAAATGTTTCCATGAGAACAAAAACATTTGCAATATTAGGCCAGTGCAATTTAAATCCATATGATATATGTGCCAGAAAACAAAACTGCAAAAAATATGTGCAAACTATCATAAATATTTATGTGTATGAAAATATATATAATAGCACACAAAGTAACAATCAGTTCTCAACCCCTTCCTGCCCCTTCTTGGAGGTTCTTTAACACTCTTAGCACAGACACCTCAGCCACCAGGTACCCTCTATGCCACTTCACATATGCACTGTGGTTAGTGAGAGGTAAAAACACATTAAATATGGTCAGAAAGAAAATTAATAAAGCTAGAAAGTTAAAGCAGTAAACTCTTTTCAGCAACCTTTACCTACAGGTAAGCATGTAATGAAGCTTACCTGTAGGTAAAATGAATATCTCCTAAATTGTACCATTCACTTCTTCAGTCGATGATGACACCGACGCATGCACTTGGAACTCTGAAAGGAAGGCATGCTATCCCTTCAAAGCTCTATGGCATGGCCGTGGCTCCCACTCGCATGTGTGAGAGTGACGTCATTGCGGCTCAGCCATTCAAACAGCAGGAGCCCGCAAACCTAAAAGAAAGACTGGGTGAAGATGGAAGCCCTGTCAGTGGTGACAGTGTGCTGCTGAATGGCTTAATTTTAAGGTCAGCCTTTCATAATGTGCTACTATGCAATGCATTTTTCCTCCATTTACTACTGCTTTAATAAGTTGAAAAATCTAAACACCAATCCTCAACTAAAAGAGCTTTGCTTCCAAAAAAATCCTTATCTACAACCAAGGGTCACACCAATAGAAACAGACTTATCAGATTAATATAACCATTTAACTGAATAAATTGGTCAGAACACAACCCATCCCTTGGTATTCCCAACCACAGGTTTTAGGGCATCTCATTCTTCATAAACAAATTAGGCAACAGAGAAGTGTAACACATTTTAATAAAATATTAACATTTGAACTTGTATTAGGGAGGACACACCACTCACTCTGGAGAACAATTGAGTGTGTGCGTCCTTTTTATCAGTATCTAATGACATCACTGTGCATTAGCTCTACACTACATTTTTCATCACAAAACAACTTTGTCAGAAAGGGTTCATCAGTCATTTCCTCAATGCTGGGTAAAGCACGGTTGCCTTGAATGTACTGAAGTTGTTAGATTTTTAATAAACAGTGTTACCCTATAATCTGTTTTTTTTTTTAAATTAATTTGTTTACAAGAAATGTGATGCAGTAAAACAAAGAAAAACCTAAACACAAGTTTTCAATAAGAATGTTTTTCCCACCACCATGGGTCACTCCAATAAAAACAAACTTGTCAGAATAATGTGACCAGCTTACAAAATAAGCTGTGCAGAACACACTTATAACTCAATCCATCCCCAGGTATCCCTGGCTACAGGTTTTAAGGCCCTGTTGCTCAACGTGTGGACAGCATGCAGTCCTCAATCCCTTTCCATGTGACCAGCAGAGTGGCAGTGGGGTAGGAAGGAGTTAAGGGCTGATTGGCACTTTGTTATTACATATGTTATTTTTTCTGCCACATTAATATTGGCAGTTTGCACTTTTTTTGCATTATTTACACTTTGTGCAGGTTAAATGTACATGACATATGTGCCAAATAAACCCAGAGTGCTGTTCGTGTAGCAATATAATTCTATATTGTTTCGTGATATTTGTACAGTTGCTAGTGTAGTTTTTAAAATAGGGTTTTAAGGGCGCATTTTATTTGTATTTGTTTATTTATAATTGAGATAGGGAGCACCAGTTTTTTTGTTCTTCCTAGTTCTGGCTTAATAGGCAACAGCCTAGGTGATGTTTAGTTCCTTCAATTTAATGACAACGCTCCATCTCTGACAAAGGGGTCATCCAAAGCATGATTACCTTTTAAACCAAGTTGAATGATTGATGATCAGTGCAGTGTGATACTAGTGTATTTACTCCTTGATAAAATATGTGCTGCTATGAGAACCAATGCTACAACACTGCCAGAAAATCTATATCAGTGGTGTATTATAATTGATGGAACCTGTATAATTCTACACAAAACAAGCAATAGTCTGTAAAGGTTATAGAATTAGTTGGGTTTAAAAACAATAAAAATGTTCTTTTCTCTTTAGATATCCTGAGAAAAATGTGGGCTCACTGTTGCACAGTAGTCAAGCAAAGTTATAAATAAAGGCATATTAATCAAAATCCAACTTGGTTAAAAAAACAGGAAAATAAAAACGTGAGGCAGATACCCATACCAAGTCAGCAGATGTTATGAGAACCCCTGCTGTAAAAGACAGTTCTGTAGGTAAGTTGCACAACTAGCACTACTTCTATAACTTAAACAAAATCATTTTTTATACAAGAGAAACGAGGAATGTCCTAATTCATAAAATACACAGCAGGCTGGAAAGATCTGCAAAATGTGTGGGCTGGGGTGCAAAACTCCTTATGCAAAAGGGGCAATTCAAGTAGACATATGAGAAATATACATATTATGCTCCTCTAGTCATATACATTTTCCATCCAAGCAAACATCTGTACAATTGAAAAGAAAGCACCATACACCCATACAAACAATAATTATAGTTGCATAAGATCCTTTCTCTGATAATAAATGTATTATTTGTTTCCATGCCTGCAAAACGCCACAAAGATCTCTTTTCAGATTATTATGCAGTTTGGAAATTCAAATGTTTTATGAGTTGTACAATTATTTAGACAAATCTGCAGCATATATTCAGGAGAGTAAAACAAATTGCTAATCTCTCTGGTTTTTAAACCATTTTTTTGTATTACAGTGTGGATCTTTTAATCACCAAATTGTTATCTAGCAGTTCATATGAGTCCAGTTTACAGTATCAAAACACAAACATAAGCATTCTAGTTAAAGGTCTAGAGCTACCTCAAACAGGGTTCTGAGGATTTCTAAGGAATTTATACAAGGTTAATAGAGTTAAAGTGGCAGCCTACTTGTATTGCTTTACATGCTGCAATTTACATTTATTATGTAAACATGACTGTTGCTGATAACTGTTGTGCAACTTCTTTCTTTGTTGCTGCTGCATCATCCTTCTGCAATGTGGGCAGGGTTAAATTAAATGTGCATTAATGCAGAAGTTCAGCTGCCATCTTTAAGAAAACCACTTTGTAATGCTCCTCTATGGTGTGTATCCAGTACAAGAGACTGGCTTGGTCTCAACTGAGTGATTGACTGAGGCAACCAAACAATGAGGGAGTGAACTCCTCTGCTGGAAAAAGGGAGCTCTGTTGTGTCACCAGCCCCTCAAGAAGAATGCAGAAAGGAAGGCACTGTGTGGACCATGTGCTGTTGCAACAATGTTCCTCTGCTGAGCAGCTGAAAGCACCACAAAGTTGCAGTGAAGGGGGAACAGTGGAGTTTGCTGGTGCTATCTTCTGCTGTGCTGCCTAGGAGAAGAGGGCTGATCAGGCATTACTGCTGCCATCATTTGCAGTGCAGTGCTACATGTGAGATGGGATGGTCCTGGAAGCAAGCCAGTGTGAGAAAGAGACTGAGCTGCTCCTGCTGATGCTGCTGCTGGATGAACAGAGTTAGAAGTTATTGATGACTTCTTTCTTTCAAACCTGCTGAGACTGTCCCTCTTTTCCTTCCTTAGAAGTGGTGGGAGTGCTGTCTAGTACCGTCTGATCTCATGAGCATCCAAATCACACACTCCCAATGAGAAGGTGCTCAATCTCTTTGCTTCTCATCTGATTGTAGTCAGTTATAGCAGGGATCTATTCATCCAGCAGAAGCTCAGTTTCTCACACGCCTGCATGCTTCCAAGACCAACCCCTCACATGTATCATTGCACAGAGTATGATAACAGCAGGCTCTGATCAGCCCTCTTCTGAGTAGCTCAGAATCTGATAGCTCCAGCAAGCTCTGGCCTTTCACCACTGTTCCCCCTTCACTGTCACCTTTTGGTACATTCTCTCAGCTGTTCTCTCAGCACAGGAAAATGGTTGTAGCAACATGTGGTCCCCACAGTGGCTTCCTCTCTGCATTCTGCAAGCTAGTAGCACAACAGATCTTTTTTTCCAGCAGTCAAGTTCACTCCCTCCTTGCTCTGTTGCCTCAGCCAATCACTCAATCCAGACCCAGACAAGCTGACTGCCTCCTGTACTGGAGACACTCCATAGACAAGCATTACAAAGTGGTCTCCTTAAAGTTGGCTGATGCACTTCTTCATAAATGAATATTCAATTTAACCCTGCTCACACAGAATAATTCAGCAGCAACAAAGGAAGACGTTTCACAGCATTTATAAGATGCAGTTCAGGTTAAAATGACAATGGGTACTAATGAACACATAGAATGCTATGTGAAAATACATCAGATGTCCAGTGTTGGCTTCTATGTGCTGTTTGACTTACTATTTATCTCTGGCTGCTGTCAATCAGATCAGTGTATTACCTGGTGTAGAGCATTTTAACAAACCATATATGCAAAGCTACTTAAAGCTTGCTTCTCACTTTTTTTTACTGGGGAAATCTAAACCACGCAACATGAATATGAGTATTTTTTTCAAACTTCACACAGAAGAAAGGAAATTCAATAGCTTTTGGCTATGTAATCATACTTTATTTAGTCATAATTTTCAACTTTTTTTCATTAATGTGACTGTTTCCTAGTAATATAGTTTATACTAGACTATATTGGGCATCTTCTTTTTATTGAAGGGTTTAAATGATTTGCTTTTCTACTACACAGATTAATTTTTGGCCAAATAAAACATTAATCAGCAATATTTCTTAGTACAGTCCCTTAGCCCTCTAGTAGGAATTACCTGCCAGGCTTCAAACTGGCCTGGTACTTCCTAGCATCTCTGCTCCATGTAATAAGACACAGGGGACAGACATTTGCTGAAGGGAGTTAAACACAGTGAAGATGCATTCAAGAATCACTTTCAATGCTCTTATTAGGAAATTCACTTGAAACAGAACAGTCATTTCTCATACTTCAACCTTGTCTTTTTTCCTGTATTCTATTGATTATCCCACATAGTAGCTGAACTATTCACTTTAAGGCATTGCTTTTGAACTGATTGTTATTGCATTACTGCGTAATTACTGTGGCTGTTGGAACACAAAAAAGTGAAACTTAAAGAATGGTAAATATTTTTTACAGGTTACTATAAGGACAGGCTAGAAATTAAAAACTAAAACCTAAAAGTATGATATGAGCAACAGCCCTTTTTCATAATAATTTTATGTTTTACCTTATGTTATATTTTATATTTTTGTGAATGTAGCATTGTAATTGTAAAAATAAATAAATAGGAAAGACTGTTCATAGTCTTGTAACCTGTTGATAGCTCTCCTATGAAGTATTTATTGCTTGCGCTGCACATAAGTGGGGGTGCAATGGACAATGTGGAGAATTTTAAAGTAAAAGTATGTAATTCCTGGCAGACTACCAAGAGAATATAAAAACAAAACAATAAATTCCCCCTGCGCCGCCAATGCTAAAAAAACAAAACCAGGTGGCTGCTAACACCTGCCTATCATACCAATAGTGTCAGAACAGTGAATGGAAAAAATTATGCTGCGCTACTCAAACAGACCCATAAATAATAATGAATAAAAATGAAATAGATAAATCAATCACATGGCAACATGAAAACTGGTTGTGATCCAAATGGTAAAAAAAATATAGTAATAAAACAAGTCATAAATATGAATCACTCAACAAAAAAAAACACCCAATGTAAACAAAGTGACAGTAATGATACATAAACAACCATGAATAGATGGGTACCATAAAAATCATAAATAAAGGAAGAATATATAAGTAAATGTGAAAAATGCCATAATAAAGTGCACAGTCCCAGTGAATCTGTCTATCTTCAAAAGAAGCCATGGAACATCCAGTGACCACAAAAAACACAGCAAATCCTCCACCAGCTAATGTGCGTACTCACCTCCAGGTTGCGACCCACAAGGGGTCATAAGGCTAAAAAAGCACTCATCCAATGATACCTCTTCGATAATGATCAGGGAACTTCTCTATAGTGGCGATAGTAGACAGTCATCAACGTACCAGCAGGAAACTCAGAAGTCCCCACATGGATATGGCCAAAACTCTCTCCTCTTCAATAGCAGGTTAGAGGACTCCAGTTTTAATCTCCTAGGGTAGAGCTGCAGTGTCCCGACATCTTACTGAGGCCCATGTGGGGCTGGCGACTTCACTGGATTTTCTTGCACGGTCAGTACTGCTGTTATTTACATTTTGCTGTGCTTTATATACAAATAAAATCATTAGCAGTACTACTCTATCCTGGCATCCTTTCTTTTGGGGGGCTCTTGTTGTGAGTCCCACTACCCACAGTATACTTATCCATACGAGAGGTGTAACGTGCCAGTGATGATCCAGGAGCGGGTCCTTTCCTTGCGATTGATGTATTCCCTAATGATCCAGCTGACTTCATGAGAGATATATATTTTTATGCGCTATAAAATTGCGCATCTGGTGAGTGCGGGATTTTATCATTTGTGTCACACCAGAAGAATCTTGCATGATCACCTGGATTATGAGTTTAACGTTTATTAAATGGACGTTTTTACTTATACGCACCTGTGATCACTTTATTATTATAAGTTTCTGATGCACATTGTCACTTTGTATCAGCACTTTTCAGTTCATATCCTATATGTATTTAATTCATACCTTGATATATAGTGCTTATCTTTATGTTTGCTATTTCTTTGTTATATATTGCTATTGTCCCAGCGCTGCACCATCTATATTTAATTTTTTAAATCTCCTGTTTTAAACACATCCCACTTTGTCAAATTTCTGGAAAGCCTTTCTAGAAATTTGACAAAGTGGGATGACTTTTAAATAGGAGATTAAAACTTGAGTCCTCTAACCTGCTATTGGAGAGGAGAGAGTTTTGGCCATATCCGTGTGGAGACTTCTGAGTTTACTGCTGGTACGTTGATGAGTGTCTACTATGGCCATTATGAGTGTCTACTATCACCATTTGTGCACATTATTATGGCACTTTTCATATTCATAACTTTATGATTTTTATGGTACCTAGCTATTCATTGTTGTTTACGTATCATTACTGTCACTTTGTTTACATTGGGTGGTTTTTTTTTTGAGTGATTCATATTTATTACTTGTTTTATCATTATATGTATTTTTTTCCCATTTAGATCACGATCAGTTTTCATGTTGCCATGTGATTGATTTATCTACTTCATTTTGATTCATTATTATTTAGGGGTCTATTTGATTGGGTAGCGCAGCATCATTTTTTTCATTCACTACCAAGAGAATATGTATGTGCTATGTGCTGGGTCCTGCACTTGTTGAGTACCAGAGGTTTAAGTGGGTAGTATTGGTAGCAGTAGCAATGTTGCCTACTAGTCCTGTTCTTTCCTGCTCACATTCCCAGAGGGGGTGGCAGCTGTGCCAACCCTCTGCCAACCCCTGCACCCACCTCCAGCCTGCTACATCAATGTATTGCTGATCCTGTGACAGCTACTCTGTGTAAGTCACCCACTCAGGGATTACTTTACATTTCTAACCCGAGCCACCTTCTGAAGTACCTTAATACATTGTTGGCCAGTGAAGTGCCTTTTCTACATTGACTGACAGACAATATGTGTGTAAGGGTAATAGAGGTCAACTACCCTGCCATTGACCACCAATGTAAAGAAAGTGGGTCAATTAAATACCTTCACTAACCACCTGTGTGTGTGTGTGTGTGTGTGTGTGTGTGTGTGTAACCCCAGTGATACGGACTACCATTGCAGGATGAAAGGGGTTTATTAACATTGACACTGGCCACCAATTTTGGGAGAGGGTTAATTAACTCTGCCACAGATCATCAATGTGGGTAGTTACAATAACACTGCCACTGACTACTAGTGGGCGAGTGTTTTAAAATACCACTGTCACTGACCATCAATGCAGGAAGGAGTAAAAAGGGGATTAAGAATAAGGATATACTTCAGGTTTGGATCAACAATCAGTTAGTCCCAAACCTAAATTGTTCACAGTTTTCTGCATGGGTGAACTAAATGGCCAGATTTAGACAGTTTGCTCACCTTCCTGAACTTCCAACTGCAGCAGTATTTAGTGATAAAATTACTAAAGCCACTATATGACAGTGACATAATTGACTACAATTTGTCACAGCATCAGCCAGCATCCCTAGCTGGTTTGATGACATACAGCAGCCATCAAGGGAGCTGTCATTAATGACAGGAGTAGTGGTGCAAAGAGGATTGCCATTGCACAGGTCACCATATTTGCGTCAGCTGGTCATCAGGCTATGGTTCATTGACAATGGACCTACTGTACACCACTGGATAGCATGATTCATGTTGGACTTTCATCATGAGAATTTAATTTTTAATAAAGATTTTTTTTAAGGTTTAGATGAATTTCATGTACTATTTTACTTAAGGACTACTGTGTACTCATTACTCATTCACACAGAAGGGAGGGACAGATAAATGCCCTCACCCCCCTTATTTTAATGGAGGTTTTTAGATTCGTATAAGTGCCTCTCACCCTGAAAACCTTTACATACATCAGGTCAGGAATGTGGGGATGAGACCCATGTCCTCCTGGTAAGGCATCCTCTCAATATTGATGGCATGTGGCCTGGCATGGTTTAAAAGTAAGGGTGCACACTTACAGTCTGCATGCCTGGATAAGGGTCTAGTGTGGATTTGGGGATATCCCACTCTTTAACTTTTTTGTCTGGGGTCACCCTACAAATTCACAGTAGATCATCATCAAGGATAAGCATCTAGTGTGCATTTTATGTATGTAATTTTGGAGGACCCCAAGTCTTTTTTAAAAAAAATTATAAGTACAGTATATATTTTTGTGAACAATTGTGTACTGTCCCTTTAAGAAAAACAGTGTAGGGTCCACCTCAAAATGCATACAAAGGATAAGGGTCCGGTGTGGATATAAAGGGGAACTCTATGATACTTTCCTCACTACAATGAAATGACAATGCTCCAATTTGGGACTTCGTAAAACTCCTTTTTACAGGCCAAAACCACCAACTCTCAGCATATGCCCTAATGCAGAAACAGCAAAGTAAACTTCCCAATATAAAATTCTGGGAAAGACAGATTCATTTTACCATATCCATCAAACAATGGAACACAACAACCATGAAACCTCTTGCAAAAATTACCCCACAAATGGTACAATACTCTCCAGAGATTGGCGGGGATCTTAAACCATGCTCTGCTATGTTGGAAAAAATGTGGACACAGGAAACTTTATGCATGTCTCGTGGTACTGTCAACATTTAGTCTACTTCTGTTCTGATCTTTTCAAATTCATTTTATTTATTTGTTACCCATTTTTCCTGCATCTCAAACCATAAAAGAGCACTAGGGAATGGGAATTGAGCAGTGGCCAGTTAATTTTCAAGCCTTTGTAACCCATACTTTTTAATCAGCTAGATTTGCAGTTGCAAGACAATGGAAATATATAAAAACACCCTTTCTTTATGGTCATCCAGATAATTAATGACCATATCCTATATGAATATTTATTTGCCAAAGCACACCTATCACGTAATACCTGCTGGCAACGATGGGGCCCTTGGCTATTTTTTTTTTTTACTTGCGTTTATTAAAGTTTCTCCAAAGTTAGCCAATATAGCATAAAGGGTAAAGATTAGATACAATACAAAGTGAGTTACACATAACTCTCAAATATGGAAAGTACATCATAACTAAAAAAAGAAGAGAAAAAACCTTCAATGTACAATACAAATTGAAAAAGGCAAATAAGATTTTGGACTTATTGACTGTACAGGGGGAGTGCAACTAGGATGGAAGGAGGGGGAAACAAAAAGGTACATAATAGTAATTCCCTCCATAGAAGAAAGCACTAGATGGCTCTGTTGTAGAGAGGGAGAATAGCTGGTGCTGGTGATATGCCAAAAGTTTAGCAGCATAGGTAAATTGTTGTGTGCTTAAGGTAGAGGGGTACTTCTTGTATCCTTAAGCCACAATTCCCAAATATTTGTAAAATTTAGGGGTCAACAAGTGTGATTTGGCTAACATGAATTCCATTAGACATTGGTCATTAAGGAGTGAGATCACTATTTGGATAGTGGGAAATGTGGATCTCTTCCAATTACAAGTGATGGAGAGTCTGGTAACTATAAGGATGTGTGTGACTAGGGAGTATATTGAGGGAGGCCATTCAGTTAAACGCCAAGGACCTAAAGAGGGGCGCGGACTGACAACTCATGGGGCCCCCGGGCAATAGGGGATCATGGGGCCCCTGCATCCTTGCCCAAACTCAAAAAAGCCTATGAAAAAGGTACCAGGAGCATCTCATGGGGCCCCCTACTGACCCCCGGGCCCTCGGGCAGTGCCCGAGTTTCCAAATGGTCAGTCCGCCCCTGGACCTAAACCACCTTGCTAAATGCGCCACAATGTGGAAAACAGCCAAATAACACAAATTTGACATTTTATGCATTTAAGAGACATTTTGGCCAAGAAGCTTCACCATCTTGCCAATATAAAAGCTTCCCTCACATTTTGAAAGCCTGCTGCCAGCAGAAAAAATGGCGAGTTCTAATCGCCATAAAAGTCTCTTAGATCCGAAAGGCAGATATATCATCCTGTCATGCAGTAATCGACAACACTCCATATACCCTGTTCAACGTTTATTCTCCTAATCTACACTCATAGCCAATAGATTGATAGAGATTTTATCAACCTTAATACTTATGTACCAATCTGGTCAACAAGCTTCTGATTGAACTAAGCGATTGATTAATATTGTCCACCATGCAGAAATCTCAAGAACACCTTCTGTTTCTGTCTTTGGATGCAGAGAAGATGTTCAGCAGGATTCCCTGCAATTACCTGCACACAGTTGTACTTAAATTTAAATCCTTAACACCACCCTAGCCTTATACTCCATGCCATCAGCAAAAGTATATACATTCAATATGTTATCTACAGCCTTTCAAATCACAAATGGTACCAAGCAAGGATGCCCCCTATCTCCAATAATTTTCAATATGCTTATGGAAAATCTAGCAGAACACATTAGAACAAATGACAATATCTCTGGTCTCAACGTCGCATCCTGGGAACACAAAATCAGCCTATTTGCTGATGATGTGATTCTGATGCTCGCCAACCCATCCTCATCCTTAGTTGAAGCGCAAAAATGACTACAGTGGTTCAGAAAAAGATCCTACTATAAGGTTAACTAATCAAAATAATTTATACTAGACCTAGGACTAGATGGCGTTACTAAAAATCGTCTACACCAACAATTTCCATTCACTTGGGTGAACGACAATATAACACATTTGGGTATTAACTGCTTCCTGACTGCCCTATAGCAGAATTACTGCTACAGGGTGGCAGGGCTGTGCAAAATCACACACACATATATATATATATATATATATATATATATACAGTATATATACACATACACACACATGATTTTGCATTTCCGGGTAGGGGGCGTGCACCGGCCTTCCCGTGATGCCATTGGTGGCTACAGATGTCGATCACCAGGTCCTGTCCAGAGATTACCTGCCTGCACCCGACGAGAGAGACCTGAGTGTAAACACCACAGGTCTCTCTCCTGCCAGCAGTAACATGCTGCTGTGTATTTCTCTGCGCAGCAGAGCAATACAAAGCAGCTTGTCTACATAGTAAAACACACACAGCACACAGTTAACCTTTTGATCACCCCAGATGTTAACCCCTTCTTGCCAAGTGTCATTAGTACAGTGTTAGTGCTTTTTATTAGCACTGATCACTGTATTAGTGTCATTGGGATGTCAGTGGCAGTTAGTCAGTTATCCCCATTTTCAGAATGCCTGCAGCAGTCCTGCTATAAGTCGCTTTAAATAAATTTTAAAAATTCCAGTATATATACCATTTGTAGACGCTTTAACTTTCACGTAAACCAATTAATTTACACATGTAGCAGAATACATTTTGGCCTAAATTTATGACAAAAGTTGTTTTACATTTTTTTACTGGATATGTTTTCTAGCAAAAAATCAAAAAAATTTTTTTTAATATATATATATATATATATATTTTTTTTTTCTAAATTGTCAGTCTTTTGTTTATAGCGCAAAAAATAAAATACACACAGGTAATCAAATACCGACAAAAGAAAGCTCTATTTGTAGGAAGAAAAGGATATAAATTTCATTTATGTACAGTGTTGCATGACCGCGCAATTGTCAGTTAAAGTAATGCAGCGCCGTATTGCAAAAAATGGCCTGGTCAGGAAGGAGGGTAAATCCTCTGAAAGGAAAGTCGTTAAATTAACAAGAACCACTAGAACCCTCTTTCACCACAACTTCCCTCATTTCCACACTAAGGTACAGCAAGATCTAAAACAGATGCCGAGACATGACTTTTTCTGGCTAGGCAGACTTGCTGCATTTAATATGATGCACCTCCCTCAACTCTTGTACCTTTTTAGGACTCCTCAAATCCCTATTCCCATAGACTACTTCAAAACCTTGCAATCCACACTGTCACATTTTATATGGCAAGGGAAAAAGCCTTGATGCGCACATACTAAGCTAATTAAGAATAGTGGGTGGGGTAGGCTACATAGAATTTTCTGATTATTAGGCTTCCATCCTGACACAACTTAAAGACTGATTCCTGCCAAGACCTAATACCTTATGGGGCCACATTGAATCATCTTACAGTTCACAACAATCCTTAAAAGAATGAATACTTAGCACTCAAATGGGAGCCCCTATTCCTTCCTATATTTCCCCCTATGGCAGCATCTGTAAAATCCTGGCAACAGCTCATAAAATTATCACACACTTACCCAGCAACCCTAAAAATCCCAATAACTACTCTTCAACGCTTGATCAGACATTGCATACTCGTCCCTGACGAGCAAAGGCATAACTTATATAAATGATCTGTTCAAACACAACAACCTCAAGTCCTTTCCAAACTTCTAGGAAGAGTATCACTTGACTACTCAAGATCTATTCAAGTATATTTGAACAACTCACTGTCTACACTCTCTTCCCAATTGGTTGTGTAAACTACTACATCCCACATGGACTTTCCTCCATACTCCGACAAATTCATTAAAAGGCATTTCACTATTTTACAACTTATTTCAACACAAAAATATTTTCACTAAAACAGATCCCTTCCTAAAGTAGGAATCTGACCTAGAGAAATCATGCACAGAATTCCACTGGGGCAAGCATGCCAATTACCAGTCATATGCTGCTCTACTCTATGGAAAATATCACACTAAATTGGTACTTAACTCCACATAAACTAGCACACTTTAAAGGGACACACATGCAACCTTTGTTGGAGACCATGTGTGCAGAAAGAAGATATTTTCCATATTTTTGGAGGATGTACCAAGCTCAAACCCTTCTTGTTTTCCATATTCCATATCATCTCTGAAATAACTCATACCTGTATTCCTCCATCTCCTTGTCTGGTACTTCTAAATCTAGATGGAGACCTACTACCATATCACATTTGATACACAATTTTACACATTCTATTAGCAGCAAGACTCAACATCACCAGATGCTGGAAAACAACAATACCACCTACAATTTCTGATACACTAGACCTAACTCAATTATACCTTTCATATGAACATAGGATGGCTATAAGTACAGGAATGTTAGCCCATATAAACTCACTATGGCAACCTTGGGATAACTGGAAACTGCTTAACTCTTAATGGAATACTACGTGCTGGAAGCAATAGATAGAATTTGGAAGTCTACGCTTTATCCTCTCCTTACCCGCTGTTTGTTATGTTATTTACTATTCCTAAGCTACTGTTACACTACTAAAACACCACAAGCTGAATATTCTTGAGAATTGTACTATATGCTTTTCAACTGGACCAACAAGTCCTTAAGAAATTAAATGTTCCACAGTTTTTAGTCCAAGAAATATGTACTATTTATATCAATAATCTAAAAATGTGTTACCTCATTTGAATACAATATGTTTTGTTATATCAAAGATATTTCAATACAAATCTATTGAATTAAAAAAATATAGCAGCTTTATAGTATGTTTTGAGGTCTGGTGCTCCCACTCCTCCTGATTTAGTCTCCAGATATAGGATTAAGTGGTGCAGCCAAGGCCTTTTGTATTCCCAAATGAAAGAGTCCAGAATTCCTTGCAATTTGTTGAGGTGACAAGGTAGCATTGGGACTGGGAGAGTTCTGAAAAAATACAGAGCATGAGGCAGGAGAAACATTTTCATTAGAGCAATGCATCCTACCAAGGAAGCTTTGACCAATCTCAATGTGGAGCTTATTTGTTGTAGTTTGCTGATTAGGAGCTCCAAGTTGGTGTGTAAGAGAGCAGAAGAGGGTGTGACTAATTGTATCTCTAAATAATACAACATTGAGTTGGGTGCCCATGAGAAATGTGTCCTCTGAGATATCTCATTCTTATCTGAAAGGATGAGGTGAATACCAATCATTGAGGACTTGGAGTGATTAAGTTTCTATAATGATATCTGTCCAAAGTCATTCAGTGTCTGTAGGAGAATGGATAGTGATTGTTTGGGTTTGGGTTTAGAGAGTGAGACAATAATGTAATCTGCACAAAGGCCAATTTTGTGAGCAACCTCACCAACTGTGATACCATTAATTAATGGGTTGGTGTGAATAGTAGCGGGTAATGACTCGAAAATATAGGAGGGGACAATGATGGGTGCCATTAGTAATAGTAATTGGGTCTGATAGGTATCCCACTGCCCAAACTCTGGCTGTAGGTTTAGAGTAAAGACCTAAGATAGCCTTAAGGAAAGTGCCAGTCAGTTCAAATTTATTAAGCACATTTTCTAGATATTTTCAGTGCACTCTATCGAATGCTCTCTCTTCATCTAATGAGATGAACACAGAAGGCCTTTGTTGGTACTCAGCCCACTGAATGAGGTTGATGAACCACTGTATGCCATCAGAGGCTTGCCATTGAGGGATAAGCCCAACCTGTCAGGATGTATTAATTGAGGTATTATGTTGGTAAACGGGATGCTAAAAGTTTGGCATATAGTGTCAAATCTGTGTTGAGTAGGGAGATGGGTCAATAATTAGCTGGGTCATCAAAACTTCTACCTGGTTTTGGGATAGTAACTAACAATTGCGTGGTCATGCAACACTGGACTCTTTAGGGATTTCATTGGTTGCCATGAATCTATTACCCTGGGGGCCTGTCAAGAATGGATTTTGGACTGGGCTATTTTGCTCTCATATTGATTAGCTAGAACCTTACCAGGTTTGCTCCCTTGGGAATACCAAGAGAGGCAGAGAGAAATCAAAGTTTTTATGGAAAGCTAAGGTCAAAGCAGAGTTGATAGAACTCATTAGTAGTTTGAAGAGTGGGAGAGGTTTTGTTGTTAAGCTCAAGTGCTCTTATACAGTCCAGGTACTAGAAAGTAATTTCAGAACGTCTTCTTTTCTCATGGGCACCAATTTTAAGGAACAGTCCTCTAAGAGCTGAATTGTGGGCATTCCAGACTATGGTGGGGTTGGGTATGGAATATGAGTTAGAGGAGAAATAGGATTCTATTTCAGTCTTGATCTGTGGATTGTAAAGTTTGTGGGTTAGTAAGGAAGCATTCATTTTCCATACCGTATTGGGTTTGGGAGTGGGGCTAGTACATAGAGTTATAGTTACTGGAACCTGGTCAAACCATGTTATGATCCCAATAGAGGCTGATGTGATTTGTTGTAGAAGGGATTTTGATGTATGAAATAGATCAAGCCTGGAATAGGATCTCTGGGTAGATGAGAAATAGGCATAATCCTGTTTAGTACCATGGATACACCTCCAGATGTCATAAAGGTTCTCTGTAGTAAGCATTGAGGATAACAAAGAAGAGTGCTTCCTTTGGGGATTGGAGGAATCTAGGGAGTGGTCTACTATCTCATTGAAGTCTCTGCATATAATAATATGTTTCTGGGGATAGGTAGAGAGTTTGTTCAAACATTTTTTATAAAAGGATTTTTGTCCAGTGTTAGGAGAGTATAAATTAACTATAATTAGTGGACAATTGTTGAATGATGCAGACAGAATGAGAAATCTGCCAGAGGGGTCTTGTTCAAGGTGATCCAGCTGAAATACTACTGAACAGTGAATGGCTATCATAACACCTCTAGCTTTTTTATCTGAATGGGCGTAGTAGATATGTGGGTATAGTTTATGAGCAAAGATTGGCACTTTATTTTAAGCAAAATGTGTCTTTTGGATGCATAGAATATCTGTATTTTGGGATAAAGCTTCTTTCCATATTATTGAACGTTTGAATGGGTGGTTAAGACCCTTAGCATTAAGGGTGGTGATTGATGGAAGAGGAGGAAGAGGAAGGGAGATGTTATCTTGAGTACGAAAAGGGATCAATACATCCGATGTTGTGGAGGCCAAAATATAACTATCACCTAGACCGTCAAGGCAAAATAAGCTGTGGACAAGAACCTATATTACTGAGCAGGTAAACAACGCAACAGTAAATGTGCACACTGCAAATGCAATAGGATCTAATACAAACACATGTAACAAATATGGTAAGATAACTCATTACAAAAAAAGAGAAGAGATGAGTATATGTGTGCTTGGCACACCAAAGGGTTAGGGTTAATCAATTCAAAGGACCACTGTACTCGTTAGGAGGGCACATTGTTGATCTGGCAGTGTGTGCCGCAGAAAACGTAGAATTCCCTGAATATAGGGCAACGTTCACTCTTGACCTGGGATCAGGAACCTTTGGGGGTTGCTTAGGTTGAGGGGCTTGTTGGTGGGGCCTGTGAGGCGAGACCCCAGTTATGCAACTGTTTGAGGCATCCTTAGGTGTCAGAAATGAAACCAGCTAATTTTGGTACATGACTAGAAGCTTTGTAGGGAAATCCCAGCAATATGTCACCTTTTTCTGTAGAATTGGGGTGACTGGAGCACATAACTTGTGTGCTTAGGCTGTGGCAGCAGAGTAATTGTTGAAAATAGAGACAAGAGCATAGGGTGTTGGAAAGGTGCTCACAGATCTGGTTGCTTGTTGTAATCTCTCTTTACTATGAAAAAAATGGATCCGAGCTAGAGTGTCTCTTGGGACATTATTCTGCAGATGTTTAAGTTTCTGAATTCTGTGTGTACAATCAATAATGAGATTGTGTGGTGATAGATTTAGAATTGTCAGCACCTGTGGTAGTGAGCTCTCTGATCCAAAACTTGGGGTTCCCCAGGGTGCGGAGTCTAAGCCCCAGCCTGCTTGTTCACTAGGGCCCCTGATGGTGGGGATGGACTTGGAGCAGGCTGAGACCAGGTCGCGGCCCCCAGGTACACCCAGCAGACGTAGAGGAGACCGCTAGCGGGAGCAGGGTGCAATGGGAAATCCAGTAGGCAAGCCGAGGTCAGGACAGGCGGCAAACAAGCAAGTCCAGGAATGAAGCCGGGGTCAATACACAGAAAGACTACATACAATTCACAGGAGACCACGTGGGAGCTCCGACAACAGCCATTGCTCAGGCAAAGTGAGACCGGCTGAGCATGTCTTAAATAGAAAAGCCAGTTAGGAGGCAGGCCAGGAAGTGATGGAAGGGAAGGCCATAAAGCCAGAGGATAGCAGATGACGCCCACAGGTGAGCACAGACAATACACATGTGAAGGAAACAGGAACAGCAAGGAGGTAAGACTAAACAAACAAGAGACTGCAGGCTAACTTGTGACCAGGGGCGGACTGACCATTTGGAAACTCGGGCACTGCCCAAGGGCCCGGGGTCAGTAGGGGGCCCCATGAGATGCCCCTGGTACCTTTTTCATAGGCTTTTTTGAGTTTGGCAAGGACACAGGGGCCCCATGATCCCCTATTGCCCGGGGGCCCCATGGGTTGTCAGTCCACCCCTGCTTGTGACAGGAATAGGTGTGCAGAAAATCTGCTGCAAGTATGATCAGTTTGCCAGACTTAACTGATTCTAGGATACCCCTAAATTTTAGGTTATTCCATCTAGAGAGGTCTTAAAGATCTGCACGCTTAAGCTGAATTTGGCGAATAGCAGCAGCCTGGTTATCTTGGGTATCTATTTCAGCATTGAGTGCTTGGGCTACTTCACTCATATGATGTTCAACAAAATCAGTGTGCTCCTCTAAGCATTCCAATCTGTGCTGCATCTGTTAAAGGGAGACTCTTAGGTCTCTTTGCATGTCAGCCTGTAGTGAAAACAGCATAGAATTTAGGGTGCTTTCTGAGGCTGGATTATCTGAGGCTATGAAAGATGCTAGGGAATTAGAGGAGCTGGCAGCCGTGTCTGTGAATAGAGTGTCTGCCCAGTGCTGCTTTTAAATGCAGGAGATTTAGCTGGGCAGCAAGCAGGGGATGCTGTAGCTCTCTTAACTTTATCCAGAGGCTGATGAGACAAGTTGGGGTCCCTCAGAGTGGTGTCCTCCATCTCACACAGGTTGTCTGACTCAGTGTGAGGCTGTGCGGCTGGCAAAGTAGGAGAGTGGTTCTCCCACTCGGCGCCATCCTGTGTGGAGGGGTAAGGCTTCTTCATAAAGAAGTCTTGCAGTTGGCGCGATCCCTGGTGCTTAGGTTTCTTTCTGGACATGTCCAGGGGGCTCCCAGAAGCTAGATCCTCTGGACCGGAGGTGTAGGTGTCGGTTACCGGTGTTAATTGTTGCTATTGTGCTGTGATCTGCTGAAGAGCTGGTGAACTAGGTGGCCATCACGGGCTGCAGCCAAACCATGCCCCCAGCCCTTGGCTACTTGATAACAGATGCATCACCCTAGTAACTCAGTAAATATGAGCATATTTTTGTACTTTGTTATTAAATGTTTCTACTGCATACAGCCTTTTTGTTTTAATATGTCATTTCCCAGTATTGGTCTCTTGACGAACCATGATGTAAGGGGGTATGAATTTTCTGGTTTCACTTTTTCCACCATTAGACCCATTTTAACAATTCTATCAATGGATTGATACTCTTGACATATCAAACTATGCAGAGTTTATATGGCATGTAACATCTTGTTTATTCTATTACATGCTACTGCTTACTGAAGTATTTTTATTCATGTACTTGCAGTATTTCTATAATGAATAAAGAAATAAAGTTAATAAAAACTCATTTTAACTCAAACATATCCATGGAGCACAAAGAAAATGTTATGTTTGGGGCCTTCAATTATAAAAGAAGGAGCTTGCTCACCGAGGTATGAGGTGAGTGGACTTTTAAGAGAGTTCCAGTATTCCCAGTATACCTTTCAGTTTTCAACGTTGTACCAAGAAAAGTATGTAAATAGGGTTTCAATGCCTTTGAATTGTGCTGCTGTTAAAATATGAATCAAGTATGGGGCCCATGTGTTGAAGAATTTTCTGGTAAGAGCATTTTGGTGTTTGGAGACTTCCATTTTATCAAAAAGCATTAGGTTATATAGTTTTTGTGAAAGATCTGGGATTGAAGAGATTGTGGTGATCTAGTAAGATAGAATTAGGGTTTTTTTGTAGTCACGATGCATATATGCTCAAATTTGGTCAGATAAGGACCTGCTCTGGCCTTTTGAAGGGTAGCTTGCAGTAATAATAGTGAGGCTAAGACAGAGCATGATTATCCCGTAAGTTAAGTCATATTAGCTAGGGTTTGAAGCCATAATTAATGAATTTGTAGGCATAGCCACAGTAGGTAGCCTAAATCTGGTCTTGCTATGTAGCAATTAGGGCAGCAAGTGAGGTAGTTGATATACGGTATGTTCATTGTTTGATAAACAGATTGAAGGCATAGTAGGCTTTATGAAAGATATTTAGCTGCATTTCTCTACAGCCTTTATTGGGGTAGCTTTGCAGACAGAGGTCCAACCCAGTTTTAATAATCAATCTGTTTCCTCTTCGTTATGATTCAGGACATGAACCCATTTCAAAATGAATTAAGAAGTGGGGAGTTTAATTTTCTGATGTTCCTTAAGGATGTTGTAAAGTTCAAAGATTGATTTTTTCATTTTGACAGGGATCAGAAGTGTCCTCACAACTGGGGGAAAGATATTGGTGTTGGTTATTAAATTGGAGAAATGCTTGGAATTTCACAGAAGAAAGAGACTGGATGCAGGGGCCCATTTTGCCTGTATAAGGGAGGAGTGGATTCATTTACTCTTTGTATCAAATAGATTTTTCACTGTATTTATACCTTTCTGCCCAAAGCGTGTATAGCTTATCCATGTTACCAGGGAAAAAAGCATGGGTTGTTTGGATTAGGAAATAGGGAGTAATAGTTGAAACTTGAAAAGATTTTGTGATTTTCTTTTCTAGTTATAAGACTATCTCTAAGAAGTATATTTGATTTTAGTGGGATGGGTAGGTTAGGGAAGGGAGAGTGGAAAATGCTACACAATGAGCAAGGGTGAATCAACTTCTGTTCTAAATGCAGATGTACAAAAAGGGGTGTACTGCTCATCCAATCCCTGAAATAGTTTATTATACTAGCTAGATTGTATTGCTGAAGATCAGGGAAGTTGGTACCCATTGAGAGTTTTGGTTAAGTCAGTTTATTTTTAGATCCGTGCAGTCTTTTGTCATGCCAGATGAACATCAAAGGCTCTATTAAGCTTGGCTACATCTATGTTTAAGTAAAATAAGATGGCATCTACCCATAAAGGAAATGAGAAGAAATTTCCTTGAAGTTAGTTCCTGGAAGATTTCAGAGATGCTGGGATAGAAGTTCAAAGCATATAAATCGGGCGCATTCCTGGAAAAGTGGATATCCACATATGTAATTACCGAATCTGTCCTTTATAAGCCAATAATGTTCAACCATTGCTAATCTTCTAAAGGACTTCTTCCAGGAAGGACTCTTCTCAGGAAGAGGATTTCAGTTTTGGAATGATTCATTTTTTGGCCAGAAAAAGTTCTCAATTTGTCTAAATGTGATAAAGTGTGACTCAGACATGCCATTGTGGCAGAAAAATACAAAAATATATTGTCTGCAAATAGTGCTCATTTGACCATTACATGGCCTATTTGTATCCCCTCAAAATGGTGGAACATTTTGCCAAAGGTTTTATTGTGAGGTTGAATAAGAGAGGGAAAAGAGGGCAACTCTAATGGGTACCACGTTGTAAGGAAATTGGGAATAATTTTCCCTCCGACAGTATTCTAGCAATGGGGAAGTGTAAATGGAGTATATTAAGTGTGTAAAATTTCCTTTAAAGCCAAATGTTTGTAGTACTTGAGTAAACCATTTCCATCTGATGCTATCAAAGGTCTTCTCTACATCATGGGCCACACTAGCCCTGACACATGGAAAACCCTAATTTATGGTGTTCAAGGATAGCAAAGACATTTTCAATATTGGTCATTGGCAACCTCCTACAAAGCCCACTTGTTCTGGGCCCAATAGCATGGGGAGAATTTTAGATAATGGATTGGTTATTATCTGTATGAGGATGGTGATGCTTTTTATAACCATAAGCAGGATAGCTGGGAATTGTCATTTAGCAGCAATAGTAGAAGCCTCAAGCTGTCACAGCCAAGTAATGGAGGATATAGTGAGCGCTCTTAGATAAACAGCAGCTGAACACTTAAGGTACCCACAGTGTAATAACAATAAAAATAAATAAAGTGCAGCGCTCAATGGATATTATAGTGGAAGGCTCCTTGTGAGATAAAATATATCAATAGAGTTCAACAGCTGTAGTTTCCTATGAGGCAGTTATCCCAATGGAAATTGTGACTGGAATAACAGAAGTGTGCACTCACGAGAAGCGCATGAATAATGCGCATGTAGGAATAATCCTAGATGATCTGTAGTCAGCAGGTGGTGGGCATCCTTCTGTGGTCTGGTCTGTCAGTCTGGTTATGGTATGAGATACTGCCATTTATTCATACCTATAATTTTCTCACATGCACAGTTTTAGTGTGTGATGTAATTCACAACGAATGGCACTAATTTCCTTTTTGTATAAGGATAATACACTATGTTGAGTTTTTTTGGTTTTTGAGGTTCATGAATATTCGGACATTACACGAAGAGTGAAAATAAGAGAGATAATTTTTGGAAGAAATAATTGGAAGGAAAAAAAAAGAGGACTATAGTTTTTTGGAATCACACTTGGGGATATATATATATATATATATATATATATATATATATATATATACATACAGTTGCAAGAAAAAGTATGTGAACCCCTTGGGATTACGTGGAGTTTTGCATGAATTGGGCATAAAATGTGCTCTGAACGTCATTTAAGTCACAACAATAGAAGAACACAGTCTGCTGAACATAATACTACACAAACATTAGATGTTGCCATGGTTTAATTGCACATAACATGTAAACATTCACAGTGCAGGGAGGAAAAAGTATGTGAGGCCCTAGCTTAATGACTTCTCCCAGAGCTAATTGAAGCCAGTAGTGAGCCAACCTTGACTCCAATCAGTGTGATGATATTGGATGTGTTGCTGGCACAGGTCCTGCCCTTAAAAAACACACACCTATTTTGGGTTTACTGGTTTCAAGAAGCACTGTCTGATGTGAACCATGCCTCGCCTCAAAGAGCTCTCAGAAGACCTACGATCAAGAATTGTTGACTTGCATGAAGCTGGAAAGGGTTACAAAAGTATCTCCAAAAGCCTTGATGTTCATGTGTCCACGGTAAGACAGACTGTCTACAAATGGAAAAAGTTTAGCACTGTTGCTACTCTCCCTAGGCGTGGTCGTCCTGTAAAAATGACTGCAAGAGCACAGCGCAGAATGCTGCATGAGGTAAAGAAGAATCCCAGAGTGTCAGCTAAAGACCTACAGAAATCTCTGGCACATGCTAACATTTTTATTGACACATCTACAATAAAGAAAACATTAAACAAGAATGGAGTACATGGGAGGACACCACGGAGGAAGCCATCGCTGTCCAAAAAGAATATTGCAGCACGTTTGAAGTTTGCAAAAGAGCACCTGGATGTTTCACAGCACTACTGGCAAAATATACTGTGGACAGATAAAACCAAGATTGAGTTGTTTGGGAAGAACACACAACACTATGTGTGGAGAAAAAAAGGCACAGCACACCAACATCAAAACCTCATCCCCACTGTAAAACATGGCGGAGGGAGCAGCATGGTTTGGGGCTGCTTTGCTGCCTCAGGGCCTGGACGGATTGTTGTCATTGATGGGAAAAGGAATTCCAGAGTTTATCAAGACATTTTGCAGGAAAACGTACGACCATCTGTCCGCCAACTGAAGCTCCGCAGAGGATGGGTGATGCAACAGGACAATGACCCAAAGCATACAAGTAATTCAACAAAACAATGGCTGCAACAGCACAGAATACGCCTTCTGGACTGGCCCAGTCAGAGTCCTGACCTCAACCCGATTGAAATGCTGTGGCATGACCTTAAGAGAGCGATTCACACCAGACATCCCAAGAATATTGCTACACTGAAACAGTTTTGTGAAGAGGAGTGGTCCAAAATTATTCCAGATCGTTGTGCAGGTCTGATCTGCAAATACAGGAAACGTTTGGTTGAGGTTATTGCTGCCAAAGGAGGGTCAACCAGTTATTAAGTCCAACGGTTCACATACTTTTTCCTCCCTGCACTGTGAATGTTTACATGTTATGTGCAATTAAACCATGGCAACATGTAATGTTTGTGTAGTATTATGTTCAGCAGACTGCGTTCTTCTATTGTTGTGACTTAGATGATGTTCAGAGCACATTTTATGCCCAATTCATGCAAAACTCCACGTAATCCCAAGGGGTTCACATACTTTTTCTTGCAACTGTATGTATATATATATATATATATATACACACATACACACACACTTTTATGAATTTTATTTAATTTGGAAAAGAAAAGATTTGATACATTTGTTGTGTAGCTTTCAAGGGTGAAAGTGAGTGTTTTTCTTTGGGATATTTTATTTTATTTTACTTATTTAGAACCTTTTAGTGTGCTAATTAGTAATTTATAATATGCAGAGCTGGTATGGTAGATCACCAGGTGTGCACCAGAGCAAGGCAGGAAGCAGGGATGGGAGACAGGAGCAGTGTCAAAGGAATAACCAGGGTCAACAACGGGCGGACAGCAGGGTACCAAATCATAAGCAAGCCAAAATCAGGAGCAGAGCCGAAGTCAGGAACAAGTATCAGGCAGGAGAGCAATTAGAGTCAGGTCAGGAACAAGCCAGGTCATCAACAAGGAAATCACACAGGAACGAGCAGGAAACTGGGAACAGCTGAAGACCAGTCAGCACTCAGCACAGGCAGAGGCACCTTTTAAATAGTCCGTCTGGTGCCAATCTTCACCGTGCGTGTGCACGTGGGTGTGCATGATCATGCATTTCTGTGCACATGCGCACGTCTATTCACCAGCCGCCTCAAGGGAATTCCCTTAGAAGCTTGTACTATAGTGCACTGTATAACTTAAAAGATGATGACACCATCCACCAACCAAACCTTCCTGACATTGATAATTTCCTCAGCAGTATTAATCTCCCTTCCTTGTCTGAGGAACAATTGCAATCTCTAAATTCTAATTTTACTCTGAAATTTACAAGGTCATTAATACTCTACCCAACAACAAATCTCTTGGTCCAGATGGCTTTACAGGAGAATACTTTAAAAATGTTAAATGTATTTTGGGTCCTTATTTATCTTAAGTATATGAGACTGCTGTGGTCTCTGTCTCCTTCCCCCCTGAGATGCTGGAAGTCTTGATTGAGACACTGCCAAAACCAGGGAAATCCTCTGATCAGACTCAAAACTTCCACCCTATCTCACCCTATCTCGTTGCTGAACAATGATTTGAAAATTTATGCTAAACTACTAGCCTTACGTCTAAGGGATATAATGCCTACATTAATCCATATTGACTAATTCGGTTTTACAAAGGGTAGACAGACGTCGGATGCAACTTGATTTAATTTATTTTGCCAAACAGCACAAAATGCCTTCACTGCCCCTTGCTTTGGATGCAGAGAAGGCATTTGATAGAATACATTGGGGGTATCTTGATAGGGTTTGGCTTTAGCAGGCTTGTCCTTTCAGCCATTATGGCTCTGTATGCATCAGCGTCTGCTAGAGTCTATTTCTCTGGGATACTGTCTCTGCCTTTTCATATCACTAAAGGTACTAGACAAGGGTGCCCACTGTCCCCACTGATTTTTAATTCATTGATGGAGCCCTTAGTGTTTTACATAAGACAACATCCTGATATACATGGTCTTATGGTGGGATCCCAGGAACATGTCACTAGCTTATTTGCGGATGACATAATTCTTATGCTCACTCAGCCATCAAAATCTCTAGCAGTGTTATACCAAGCTTTGCAACTGTTCAATCAAATGTCATATTACAAGGTCAATGCATCCAGATCACATTAGACCTGGGTGTGAATACTGGTGTTTGTAATACTCACCAACGTACTTACCCCTTTACATCGAAAGATGAAGGAATATCCTACTTGGGGATTGTTCTTACAAATTCCTCAGAATCTCTATACGCAGCCAACTATGCATCTTGGTTACACACGTTTAGCACCCGACTTTCCCATCTTTCTAGATATGAGCTATACTGGTCAGGACTAGAGATGAGCGAATTATTCAAAAATTCGGTTCGGCTGATTCGCCGAATTCGCCGATTAAATTCGCTTCGTGCCGAATATATTCGCTGCGAATTTAACTTATAAAAAGGGTGTTTCTAGGCTTCAGAGAGCCTTTATATTAGTGCAGAACACTGTACCTTTAATTTAAATGCCCTTGGAGTCTGCTGGGGAAGAGAAATAATACTGTCAGTCAGTATGACATGCAGATGAGTGCCATCGATCTTAGAATCACCGCACACTTCACTCATTTGGGCAGTCACGGGGACAAAACCAGAGTGTGGAGCCACAGTGTGGCGGTGGAGGCAGCAGCAATGGGAGGCCATACAGCACCCTATGACAAAATGGAACCCACCAGCAGTGTGAGGAGACCTGAAAGTGTCACATGGCAGAGTGTGGCGATGGAGACAGCAGCAATGGGAGGCCGTACAGGGACCCATGACACACTCTGGACCTGGCAGCAGCATGAGGAGGCGGTACAGGGGCCCATGACAGATTACGGGCCTGGCAGCAGCATGAGGAGTCGGTACGGGGGCCCATGGCAGATTACGGGCCTGGCAGCAGCATGAGGAGGCGGTACAGGGGCCCATGGCAGAGTGGCGGAGCGTAAGCAGCTAAAATTGAAGGCCATACAGAGGCCTATGTTAAAAAGTCCCCCCAGCAGCAGCGTGGGGAGACGACTATCAAGAGTCCAATGGCAGAGTGGCGGAGCAGAAGCAGCTTCAATTGAAGGCCATACACAGGCCTAGGTTAAAAAGCGGAAGCCGTCAGCAGCGTGAGCAGACGACAGAGACACATGGCGCAGGGTGGCGGTGGAGGCAGCAGTATTCGGAAGACATACACAGGACTAGTTTAAAAAGCGGAAGCCGTCAGCAGCGTGAGCAGACGACAGAGACACATGGCGCAGGGTGGCGGTGGAGGCAGCAGTATTCGGAAGACATACACAGGACTAGTTTAAAAAGCGGAAGCCGTCAGCAGCGTGAGCAGACGACAGAGGCACATGGCGCAGGGTGGCGGTGGAGGCAGCAGTATTCGGAAGCCATACACAGGCCTAGGTTAAAAAGCGGAAGCCGTCAGCAGCGTGAGCAGACGACAGAGACACATGGCGCAGGGTGGCGGTGGATGCAGCAGTATTCGGAAGCCAAACACAGGCCTCGGTTAAAAAGCAGAAGCCGTCAGCAGCGTGAGCAGACGACAGAGGCACATGGCGCAGGGTGGCGGTGGAGGCAGCAGCAATGGAAGGCCATACAGCACCCTATCACAAAATGGAACCCACCAACAGTGTAAGGAGACCTGAAAGTGGCACATGGCGCAGGGTGGCGGTGGAGGCAGCAGTATTCGGAAGACATACACAGGACTAGTTTAAAAAGCGGAAGCCGTCAGCAGCGTGAGCAGACGACAGAGGCACATGGCGCAGGGTGGCGGTGGAGGCAGCAGTATTCGGAAGCCATACACAGGCCTAGGTTAAAAAGCGGAAGCCGTCAGCAGCGTGAGCAGACGACAGAGACACATGGCGCAGGGTGGCGGTGGATGCAGCAGTATTCGTAAGCCAAACACAGGCCTCGGTTAAAAAGCGGAAGCCGTCAGCAGCGTGAGCAGACAACAGAGGCACATGGCGCAGGTTGGCGGTGGAGGCAGCAGCAATGGAAGGCCATACAGCACCCTATCACAAAATGGAACCCACCAACAGTGTAAGGAGACCTGAAAGTGGCACATGGCGCAGGGTGGCGGTGGAGGCAGCAGTATTCGGAAGACATACACAGGACTAGTTTAAAAAGCGGAAGCCGTCAGCAGCGTGAGCAGACGACAGAGGCACATGGCGCAGGGTGGCGGTGGAGGCAGCAGTATTCGGAAGCCATACACAGGCCTAGGTTAAAAAGCGGAAGCCGTCAGCAGCGTGAGCAGACAACAGAGACACATGTCGCAGGGTGGCGGTGGATGCAGCAGTATTCGGAAGCCAAACACAGGCCTCGGTTAAAAAGCGGAAGCCGTCAGCAGCGTGAGCAGACGACAGAGGCACATGGCGCAGGGTGGCGGTGGAGGCAGCAGCAATGGAAGGCCATACAGCACCCTATCACAAAATGGAACCCACCAACAGTGTAAGGAGACCTGAAAGTGGCACATGGCGCAGGGTGGCGGTGGAGGCAGCAGTATTCGGAAGACATACACAGGACTAGTTTAAAAAGCGGAAGCCGTCAGCAGCGTGAGCAGACGACAGAGGCACATGGCGCAGGGTGGCCGTGGAGGCAGCAGTATTCGGAAGCCATACACAGGCCAAGGTTAAAAAGCGGAAGCCGTCAGCAGCGTGAGCAGACGACAGAGGCACATGGCGCAGGGTGGCGGTGGAGGCAGCAGTATTCGGAAGCCATACACAGGCCTAGGTTTAAAACTGGAACCCAGCAGCGAGAGCAGACGACAAAGACGCACATGGCAGAGGATGGATCTGGCAGCAGTATGAGAAGGCGGTACAGGGGCCCGTGGCACAGTGTGGTGATGGGGGCTACAGCAACTGGATGCCAGAAAGTGGCCGATAGGGCTATATACTGCATGACTACATAGGTGGTTTTTATAGTACTTTATTTTTGCCTCCCTCTCAGCAGGTGTGAAAAAGGCCACCATTTTTGAACGGTAGCGAGGGTCCAACAAGGTGGACAGCCAAAAGTCATCCCTCTGTCTGATGGTTATTATTCGGCTGTCGCTACGCAAGCAACCGAGCATGCTATGGGCCATTTGTGCCAAGGAATGCAAGGGACTCCCTGCCTCCATCTCCACAGCATACTGCCACGGTGCGTCTGGGTCCTCTGTCTCCTCCTCCTCTACCAGATGCTCCTGCTCCTCCACTCCTGTCCGCTGAGTGGAAAAACCACCCATTTCACTCAATAATTCCTGAGCACCAATGTCCTCCTCTACCTCCTCCTCTTCTTCCTGTCCTGCCCCCACAGGGGTCATGTGGCGTTGAGATCTGTGCACCACGTCTACCGCACCCTGACCAGCCATTGTTAACAGCATTTGTTCCAGGACGTGCAACAGAGGAATGACGTCGTTCATCCCATAGTCCTGCCGACTCACGAATAGCGTGGCCTCCTCAAAGGGCCTGAGCAAGCGGCAGGTGTCACGCATGAGCTGCCATTGGCTGACATGTAAGTTACACAGGGGAGTACCTTTATCCGCTTGTAACATCAGGAAATCGGTGATGGCCTTTCGCTGTTCGTAAAGGCGGTCTAACATATGTAGGGTTGAATTCCACCTTGTTGCAACGTCGCAGATCAGGCGATGCTGTGGAATTCCGTTCTGCCGCTGCAGCTCAAGGAGGGTGTGCTTTGCGGTGTAGGAATGGCTGAAATGCATGCAAAGTTAACGTGACATTTTAAGGATGTCTTGCAGTGGGATGGTGGATTTTAGGAACCGCTTGACAACCAGATTGAACACGTGAACCATGCATGGCGCATGGCACAACCTTCCTTGACGCAGAGCAGACACCATGTTCTTTCCGTTGTCGGTCAACATGGTTCTGATTTTCAGTTTGCGCAGAGACAGCCATCTGTCGATTTCTCTGTTCCTTACACTCAGAAGTTCCTCCCCTGTGTGACTACGTTCGCCAAGGCATACCAGGTGCAGCACAGCGTGACACCGTTGCGCCCTGCACATGTGATATGCCGGTCGGGTAATGGGACTTGGCACGGGGGTGGCGGCTGAGGACACGGCGGAAGAAGAGGTGGTAGAGGCGGACATCTTTGCTGGACCAAGGACATGCAAACGTGGAGGCAAAAGCGGCGTGACCTGTCCAAGTTGCTGGTGCGGCTGTGCCGGCACCACGTTCACCCAGTGGGCCGTAAATGACATGTACTGTCCCTGCCCGTAGTTACAGCTCCACACGTCGGCGCTGCCGTGCACTTTGGCAGAGACCGACATGCTCAAAGACTGGCCCACCATCTCTTCTACATGTGAATGCAGGGCTGGCACTGCCTTTTTGGCGAAGAAATGCCGGCTTGGCACTCTCCACCGCGGCTCGGCACAAGCCATCATTTCTCGGAAAGGTGCTGAGTCCACCACTTGGAAAGGGAGGGACTGCAGCAACTTGGACAGGAGGACGTTCAGCTTCTGCACCGTCGGGTGCGTGCTCGCAAACTGTTGTCTCTTGGAAACGGATTCCAAGAAAGACTGCTGACGGAATCCGTGAAGAGGAGTAGCAGGAGAAGGAGCATCTGAACGAGCGGAAGATGCCAACGAGCGACAACTCCCCTCAGCAGAGGTGTTGGAGCCTTGACTGGCTGATAGAGGGCGATTGACGTCGGGTGACGGAGCAAGTAACGGAGCGGGTGATGGAGCGGGGGCTGGGGCAGGCAGAACCGCCGTATCTTTATCACGGTTTTCCCAGGCCACCGAATGGCGACGCTGCATATGCTGACGCAACGCTGTAGTCCCAAGATTGGCCCCCTGGCCACGCTTGACTTTCTGGCCACATAGTCGACATACGGCTACGTTTACTTCCTCGGGCGGCGTGACGAAAAATTGCCACACCGCCGAGTAGGAAACTTTGCCCCCGCTACTCCTCACTGGCTGACTGCTACTTCCTCCGTGCACACCGGCACCACTACTGGCCGTGGTGGTAGGCTGCAGTGGAGCTGGTGCTCTACTCCGTGGCCGTTTGGCTCCACTGACACTGCTGCGACCCTGCTGCCTCCTGGGCAACCCACCGACTGTTTTGCTCGCTGGCAAGCTGGCACCCTCTTTTCCTCATGATGCGGAAGCAATAGCCTGATGACGACGAGGCTGCCAAGTGCGATCAGCCTCATCATCATCAATTAGGGTCTCCGTGTCACTACTAGCCCCCTCGGCTGCGTGTGGGTCAAGAGACAGACCTGTCTCTAGACCGGCTACCGAGCCACTCTCCTCGCCAGTACTTCTTCGCCTGGCTGCTGAAGAGGCGGATGTCTCCCCCCGTTCCTGACCGCCCTCTGTTAGCTCTTCCTCACTGTACAGTGGGGCTGAGCCCACAGCATGCGATACTTCGCTTGGTGAGGGAACACCAAAGGACAGGGGCAGGTCGAGGACACGTGATTTCAGTGGGCTTGCTCCCGGGCCATGCCAACTAACGGTTGTGTCTGACGTACCCACCGACCGTTGGCTGTAGGTGTCAGAGGTGACCTGGGAAGAGGAAGATGACCGAGTCAACCAATCGATGACGGCAGGGTTGTCGGTGGAGACACGACCGCTGGATGACACCGGGAGCACTGGCCTCTGGCTGCGACTAGTGCTGCCTCGACCCCTTCCTCTGCTGCCACGTCTGCTCGCTCCTGAAACATTGCCTCCTCTGCCACTCCTCTGCGTGTTGTCTGACATACTCTTTAATTCAATAAGCACCCCAAAAATAAAACCGGATTTAACTCTTTGAACGTACAATAGTGGTTGTGAAGCAGAAAGTCAGTTTATTTAGCACAATCGGTCAATTGCAGCTTGCCGTTGGCTGTAAACTGTACGTTTATGTCACTGGAATGCACTAATCACCCAAAAAATATTACCGCCACCCGGCGTGTAAATGGATCTAACTCTTTGAACGTACAATAGTGGTTGTGAAGTAGAAAGTCAGTTTATTTAGCACAATCGGTCAATTGCAGCTTGCCGTTGGCTGGAAACTGTACGTTTATGTCACTGGAATGCACTAATCACCCAAAAAATATTTCCGCCAGCCGGCGTGTAAATGGATTTAACTCTTTGAACGTACAATAGTGGTTGTGAAGCAGAAAGTCAGTTTATTTAGCACAATCGGTCAATTGCAGCTTGCCGTTGGCTGGAAACTGTACGTTTATGTCACTGGAATGCACTAATCACCCAAAAAATATTACCGCCACCCGGCGTGTAAATGGATCTAACTCTTTGAACGTACAATGGTGGTTGTGA
This sequence comes from Staurois parvus, assembly GCF_062004578.1. Lineage (NCBI taxonomy): Eukaryota > Metazoa > Chordata > Amphibia > Anura > Ranidae > Staurois > Staurois parvus. The sequence continues at coordinate 10,760,254 of NW_028317951.1, forward strand.
AGCAGAAAGTCAGTTTATTGTACACAATTGGTCAATTGCAGCTTGCCGCTGGCTGGAAACTGTACGTTTCTGTCACTGGAATGCACTAATCACCCAAAAAATATTACCGCCAGCCGGCGTGTATATGGATTTAACTCTTTGAACGTACAATATTGGTTGTGAAGCAGAAAGTCAGTTTATTTTGCACAATCGGCAAACTGCAGCACCAACTGTGCACGACAGCCACCAAAAAAAAAAGGTGTATGTCACTTTAAATTTTCGATTCTTTGATAGCTGTGGCCTGAGTAACGATTCTGTGTCCCTGAGTAACGATTCTGTGTCCCTGAGTAACGATTCTGTGTCCCTAAAGTCTCTGTGGCCCTAACTCTGTCCCTTAATACAGACAGGTCTGTCTCTCTTGAATGACCGGAGGCTAATGGAGAATTCTAAGATGGCCGCGATTTATAGCTCCACCATTACACAGTGCTGGCTGGCTGCTGATTGGCTAATGCGATCACATGTCATGATTCATGACTCATGAATGCATTATGGGTCAGCGCGCCTTGTCTGCGCGCCTTCCCAGAGATCCCCGCCCCATCTTCTCTGTCCATTTTCTCCTGTCGCCACACATGTCGCCGCCATTTTTGGGAAAATTCGATTTGTGCATCCGAAGTTTGCTAATCTTCGGATTCGTCGCGAATCAAATTTTTCCAAATCTTCGGAACGAATTCCACTTTGTCATGTTCGATTCGCTCATCTCTAGTCAGGGCGTTTAGCTGCATTTAAAATGCAAATTCTTCCCCAACTCCATTATTTTTTCAGAACGGTCCCAATACCAGTTCCCCAATCCTATTTTTCTATCCTACAATCCACATTAAATAAATACCTCTGGCAGGGTAAGAAAGAGATATGTGCTTTTAGCAAACTGACAAAGCATAGATCTGCAGGTAGAATGGGTCTTACTGTTTTAAAGAGACTATTATATAGCTGCACTATTAGCACAAACCAAGCAATGGTTTTCGAAATCACCACTCACACTGTGGTGTGAGTTAGAACAAACATTGCTTCCACATAGTGACTTACTCTCACATCTCTTTGCATGCCCTCACCTACACAATATACCAACTACTTTACCACTAATGGTTCAAGCAACATTGATAGCATGGCGAATATTGCAGTCCTCTCCTCTGGACAATACCCACCGATTTAATCTGCCAATTCCCATTTCAACTTTGACAGTACTTACTCCCGACTTGCCTCTCACTCTTTGGAGTTGTCAGGGCATTCAGCTGATAACTGATCTGTACAAGGATAAGAATCTTAAATCATTCCAGGCTTTACAACTCAAATATGCCTTACCCCCTACCGAACAGTTCTCCTATCTCCATGTACTTTCCCTACTGCACAAAACCTCTAAATTGATGTGCATATTACTATGGAGAGTTGTCCAATATTTAAACCTGAAAGGGAGGCATCTCCTTATTCTATCTAACAATTAATGCAGAGATGATTGTTAGCAAATCATCGCCCATTCTCGCATGGGAACAAGATCTAGAAACTTCATTTTATGAAACACAATGGCAAAAGGCACTGTCTATGATCTTTATAGCAACCAGAAGTGTAGGAAATGTCCCATAAAGTCATGCTTCGATGGTACTTAACCCCTTTTTGTATCTCCAAATTCTGTAAGAATACTCCCTCACAGTGCTGGAGAGTGCAGGCATATAGGAAGTATATATCATATATTTTTGTCATGTAGTAAAGTGACTCCTCTTTGGATTGAGATTTTTCAAATGATATCAAACATTATAGGCCTACAAATACAACCAGCTCCTGGTCTAGCAATTCTAAATTTGAACATTGAGAGTATTCCATCTTTAGGACAATTGTTACCCATATCTTTCTTGCCACAAAACTATCACTAGAAGGTAGGTGGAAATCCCCTATCTCTCCCTCGATAGAAGAAATAATATGAGTAGTTCAGATTCGCTACACATATGAAACTAGATTCACATTCACTGCAGGAAATAATGCACAAATGGTTAAAAAATGGCACCCTTTGAGCAAATGGTACTCAAAGCAAAATACTGATCTTTAATATTCATGATTTTTGTATACTGTCACACTTTTTTATCTGTGTATACTACAGTTTGAAATGCTTTATTTCCTTTCAACCATTTTTTTTTTTGAGAAAATGTTCACTCTGTAAAAGAATAGTCAATCTGTTCGTTTTCTTACCACAATTGATATTGTATGTATGGTCTCAAACCATAGATTACTGTTTGATATGGCCATTTTGGCCTTATTTGTATTAGTGTTAATACTTGTTTTGAAAAACCAATAAAAATCTATTGAAAGAAAAATAGCATAACACGATTTACTATGATCATTGATATCAATGTTAAAGGTTATTATTGCATCCACTGACACCAATACTTGGGCTACTATTGCAGCCAGTGACACCAATGTTAGGGTACTATTACTGCCACTGTGCCCAATAATGGGGATTATTTTACTTCCAAAATCTTCTCCGTGTGCATTGCAACAAAAAAAACAGTGTTGATGTGTATTACTACCCATGAATGGCATGCTGCCCTCTGGAAGTGTTGGAGGACACACATGAGGTCCTGTATAATTTTCAACTTGACAATCACTGATCTAATGGAATTTTTATAAACTATTCCTGCTTTATAACATTGTCTAGCTGGAATTCCTGATTGGTTAGGGTGTCTGGTGGCTAAACATTCAATGGAAAATAAATGCTGCACAGTAGTTGAGAAACTCTTCTGTCCAGACAAAAGACTGTAAGACCTGCTGGCGTACCTTTAATCTCCTTGTATGCAGTGTCTTTGACCATGAAGTGCCTTCTGATTTGACCCAGTCAAGAGAAGATATCCTCTTCATGGGCCTTTGAAGATAAAAACTCTTGAAGTGAACCATTTGCAGTTTCATTGTTGTATGTGCATATGACTATTCGTTCAAAGAATGATTATTCCATTCTCTATGTTTTCAAAGGCCTATAGATGCAACTTTAAAAGATATAAAGTTGCTTTGAGAGATGAATAAGTAAGCAATTTGTACAATCTGATGTAACTAGGGTTTTAATGCATGTTTGCACCATTAAAACACTTTTGTGAATCTATTACAATACAATACATTCATTTGTATTTAGAAATTATTTTGAAATACATTGCTTCTTGTCAGCTTCCTTGGCAATTACTGCAATAACTAGTTTCTTTACCAAAGAGTATTGCAGAAAGACTGCCTGTATCTTGTTTTGAAGCCCTGTGCAGGCTATTTGAAGAGTGAAATGGCCAGTTGTAGGATAAGGAGAAAATCTTTTATATATGCTGACTCCTAATGCTATGCATGCAAAGAAGAGAAAGAGGAATATTTAGGCAAATATGCATGTTTGACCCACCAAACAAAGATACAGTGTACAATACCAGACAAATGCACTTATGGGATGCACACCATGCCAGACCATATACGCTTGAGTACATGGTTGGTGCTGCAAGACATGTGCCCCTTTTATGCCTCTTCTGGTTATGGTGAAGTTTCCAGTTTTGCATGGATTGGTTTTATACAGAATCAGTGTATTAATGGAACACAGGACTCAAAGGTAATTACCGCTGTGCCATGCTCCTGCTTTTTTAGGTCCATTCGTTTTTTCATAAGAATTATTGTATTTATAGTGAAGGATTAACAAGTGTGAGTGGATGGACCAATCAAATATGACAGGTTAGGAAATTGGCCATTTGGGCTTACAACAATTCAAACTTTGTGGATCAGTTCACCCTCCTCTGGCCAGTTTTTATAATGTTACATTGCAACTGTCTCGTTTAGCAATTACATATCATACACAAAATCAGAGTTTTTCTTTAAACTGTTGCATTTATCTGCTGAGTTCAGATGATAGCTCTTCAGCATAATGATTAATAGCATGCAGTGCATAGTACTTCAAATTATAATATGTTTTGTAAACATTCATTCTACAAATGAGCAGACTGATGAACCATAATCAATGGAGAGAAGCTCTGGAACACAGAGAAAGTGCCTACAATAGACCACATAATAGTGTTAGCTTGCTATCTTTACTATTTCTATTCATTTTCAGGATTTTTCTAGGAAATCCCATATTATATTCTAGCCTTATTGAAGTCATAGCTCTTGCCTGTCATCATAGCTTTGTCACTTGGGACTGGAGGATAACATATAGAAGAAAGTTTGTGTAGGCATTATTTTTATTTTTTGTTGGGCTGGAAATGGCGCTCTGCCATCTATTCATTATCATAGCTGATGTCTGAAAAAAATCAATACGGTTTTGTACTGATTAAAACAATTACAATTAATTTTGTTAGTTTCATGTATATATGGGGAGCATGTGAATTTGTCATTACCTGAACACTGAAATTACCAAGGAAACAAGCCTACATATCAAGCAAGTGCAACATATCAGGAATAAATGTCACTTAATGTGATATATAGAATTTGTGTCTTAAAAACTGTACTTTGTTCTAATTACTCTAAAAATGCAGCAACTTTCAGGCTTTGTCACTGTCTCCCTGACCACACTACATAGGGTGATACAGCAACTCTTAACCACTTGAAGTCCAGACACATTTACCCCCTTCTTGTCCAGGCCAATTTTCAGCTTTTAGCGCTATCACACTTTGAATGACAATTGAGCGGTCATGCAACACTGTACCCATATGAATTTTTTAGCATTTTTTTGAGACAGATAAAGTTTTATTTTGGTGGTATTTATTCACCACTGGGATTTTTATTTTTTATGCTATGTAAATGAAAAAGTCCAAACATTTTGCAAAAAAGGGTTTTTCTTATAAAATTTTGCAAATATATAATATTTCATCATAAATCTCAGACAAAATGTATTCCATTATCTTTTTAGTAAAAAAAAATAAATAACCCAAATTAGTTTATAACCAAAAATTATAATTTTTAAACATTTTTATTTTACATTTTCATTTAATTTTTCTTATATTATTATTTATGGGTTTTTTTTTTTACATACTGTCACCCTACCATGGTGACATTGTACTACTTGTGGGGGGGTGATTTTTGTTTTTTTATTATACTGATTGCTTTTACACCCATAATGGCTGTAAAAGCAATCATTTCTCCTTCTCTCTGGCTGCATTATTGCAGCCATTGAGAACTACTGTGTGAGCTGTGATTGGTCACAGCTTGTGAGTAGTAAGCAATGATGTCAGAAGTGACATCTTGCTTACTACTCTGCATGTGATCACTGATTGGCCAATCAGTGATCACATGATCAGGACCTCGCACAGAGGTCCCATACAATGATCGGTGTTCCACTGTGTCCGGTAAAGTATACCACAAGCTGGAGTTCAGCTTTAAAGCAGAACTCTGGCAGAAACATTTTACTGGTACTCTCCTTCCTTGAGACATGTACTCCTTTTGTTTCCTCAGGGAAACATGTGCCCCATTAAGCCCCTCACACTGTTAATGCAATTTGGCCACAAGCACTGTTCACCACAACATATGCATGCCACATTGTTGCTCTTCTTTGGGTTCCCTAAGGTCAAGCAGATGGAGGTCTAATTAAACAGCTGTAAAATTCCATCACAGACATAAATTTAGTCATGAAATCTCACATTCAGAGATGAAACAAAGCTGCAAATCTAAATGCAGAATAATGCTATAAACAACTTTAAAACATGGCTTCCTCATATGCACTTTAAGATAAAGTGAGCAGAAAGCCAACAGACAAGCCCAATGCAATACAAACCAGACCAGGCACACCAGACTTACATTAAAATTTAAAGCACTTAAATATATAGATGTATGGTTATATAAGATGTCCCAGCCAAAGGATCCTCTATTTACAAGTTATATCCACCATAAAAATGCAGCATCCTGGCAACAGGTTCACAAACTCCCTAAAAGTATGGAGAACCCATACTCAATACAAGGATAAGAATCACATCCCATGGTGTCTAAAACTGCGAAATGTATGGACAGTGCCCTCCATATTTTTCACCTGCTGTATGTTTCTTGGGTCATTATAACTGTATACATTCTGATTACCATGTTTTGTTTAGTGCAGGTGGTAATTGGGTTGGGTCATATGGGTAGAGGGTGTAATTGTAAACTGTTTATTCATGCATATATACAGTGCTCACCATATACAAGTTCCACCATTTTGAAAATCTCTGTGTGAAAGAGGACCTAGTTGATGGAGAGTGTTATGAGGCTGAAGCATTATTGGTGGAACTGCACACGAGGGTGCGTACTACAAAGGTAATCATTGGAGTTTGTTATAGGCCACCCAGTCTTAGTGAGCAGGTGGAGACTCAGCTCATTGCACAGATCAAAAGGGATAGAACAGTGATAATGGGGGATTTGAAATACCCAGAAATTGACTGGAGTAATGGAACTGCAGGAACAGTTAAAGGGCAAACATTTATAAACCTACTACAGGATAATTTTATGGTACAGTTCATAGAGGCCTCAACTAGGAATGATGCTCTGTTGAACCTGGTAATTTCATATAATGCAGAGCTGATTACTAAGTTAGCTGTGACCATAACATGATTTCATTTATTGTTAGCTATAAACAAGCACATACAGGAAAAAAAAAACACTCAATTTTAACAGAGCTAATTTTCCAAGGTTGAGAGCCACTGTCCAAGACTTAGGCTGGGAGGGAATATTGGTATCAATTAACACAGACAGAAATGGGAATTCTTTAAAAAGACTGTATGTGAACACATTGCAAAATATATTCCCACGGGCAACAAACTTAAAAGGCTAAAAATGAAACCTATGTGGCTTATGGCCAATGTGAAAAAAAAGCTATAAATAATAAGAAAATATCTTTTATAAAAAATAAAAATAAAGGAATGCTATCATTTAAACATTACAAAGAATATAACAGAGGGGAGCTCTTGTCCATAATGGGCATGGTATTGACAAGAGCTCCAGATCTACACTGGCTCACAACTGATGATCCAGATATATTTAGACAGAATAACAGTGAATAAAGCACCTGGACCAGATGGCTTACACCCACGGGTCCTTAAAGAATTGAGCTCTGTAATTTCAAAGCCATTGTTTCTAATTTTTAGAGACTCTTTAATGACTGGCATAGTACCACTGGATTGGCATAAGGCCAATGTGGTGCCTATATTTAAAAAGGGGTCAAAATCTTTACCAAGTAATTAAAGACCTGTTAGTTTAACTTCTATAGTTAGGAAGATACTGGAGAGTTTAATAAAAGACCACATAGAGGAGTTCTTGCTTGAAAAAAATATTTTAAGCAACAGACACCATGGATTCATGAAGGACAAACAAATCTGATTTCTTTTTATGGGGAGGTAAGCAAAACCTTGGACAGAGGGGTGGCGGTGGACGTGGTATACTTGGATTTTGTGAAAGCGTTTGACACAGTTCCCCACACACAGCTAATGTGTAAGGTAAAGTCTACAGGCTTGGAAAAATCAGTATGTAAATGGATAGAAACTGGCTAAAAGACTGAATTTGGAGAGTAGTGGTTAATGTTACTCTGAATGGTCTAGGGTTGTTAGCGGCGTATCCCAAGGTTCAGTGTTAGGACCCTTACTTTTTAATGTATCTATAAATGATATAGGGTCTGGGATAAAAAATACTGTTTCAGTCTTTTGCAGATGACACCAAGCTGTGCAGTGGAATAACATCCTTACAGAATGTCTCCAACTTACAAGCCAACCTCAATGCCCTGTTTAATTGGGCAACTATGTGGAAAATGAGGTTTAATGTTGATAAATGTAAAGTTATGCACTTGGGGAATATGCACGTAATTCATATAAAGCAAGCAAAATCCTCTCTTGTATTAAAAAAGGTATAGACTTCAGAGAAAGAGTCTAGTCTTCATAGGATGTAGCACAGTTTATGAGTAAAGCATCCATAGTGCCACCCTACGGACATACATTTTATTCATAATCACAATTATAGGTGGAAGCACCTTCCTTTGCGACTCTAGTTGATGGTGACTAGAATATTGTTTCTTGAAATTTAGTACTAGTACTACAGTATAGTAATTTCAAATAATCCAGGCATTTTATGTATCTTTACTGTGAACTATGGACTTTATAGGTACAGCATGGGCAGGTTTCATGACCGATATACATATCACATGTACTGGTGCCAAAGATGATGATCGTTTAAACCAATATTTTGTGAAACTGAAACGTTTACTCAAAAAGAAGTCGAACCTGTATTGGCATATAGAGGTTTTCCAACAATATATTCAGGAAAATATCAGCCCATTGAGATTACAGGTACAAATATATGAAAAAAATTTGTGCAATTACTTGTGAGCCACTAGAAGGTGCTCACATGTGTCTCTATATGTAATATATTAGATCGCCGGCTTCCTTGCTCACCCTCACTTGGTGTGCATCGAAAGATAAACAGTAGATGAATATGGTACCGCGCTCTAATCAATCATGCAACATCAAAACATGACCTTAATCTGTGAAGACAATAATATACCTTAAATGTGCATATATATACTCAAATCAATCATTACAGTGAATAAAGTCCATATACTCATGCACACTACGTATTTGATTAATATTCCGGTGGTGATCCCAGACTATATGGGAAAAAAAAATCCTTTCTGCAGTATAGTGCCAGTCTCCCAATAGATGTAATATAAAGTATGATACAATGTGCTCTCCTCTGTGGAAAATTGAATAATAGTGTGCAATAGAAGCTGCCCCGTGGGTCAGTATGATAAGTGAAATCCTTTCCTTCCTCAGCAAGCTGCTTGATCATATCCTCCTCAGCAAGCTGCTTGATCTTATCCTCCTCGAATGGGACATGTAAAAAAGAAGAAATGCATAGTGTCTTATCTGGGGTAAAAGGTTTTAATGTGTGTGGTATTGCACTCACATGTGGAAAGATAAAGATGCGCTTTGTATATACAAAGAACTGCAGACAGAACAATTTTTTACCAATTACTCAACACCCAGAACTAACTATAGTTACTACATCCCCCAGAGGAAGCTACGAGTCCCTGTAGCATAACGCGTAGGGAAGGGGCAGTGACGTCACCACGCATCCGCACAGAGAAACGGCGAGTATTGACAGGCACACCTACAAGGCTGATCTTACTGCTGTCTGCAGTTCTTTGTTATAACATACCAGCAACAGTGTGTGCCAACCTTGTGAAGACTTACAGGAAACGTTTGTTATATATCCTTTGTTGGCAATGACAGAGGTCAAACGTTTACTGTAAGTCTTCACAAGGTTGGCACACACTGTTGCTGGTATGTTGGCCCATTCCTCCATGCAGATCTCCTCTAGAGCAGTGATGTTTTGGGGCTGTCGCTGGGCAACACGGACTTTCAACTCCCTCCAAAGGTTTTCTATGGGGTTGAGATCTGGAGACTGGCTAGGCCACTCCAGGACCTTGAAATGCTCCTTACGAAGCCACTCCTTCGTTGCCTTCGGTATGTTTGGGATCATTGTCATGTTGGAAGACCCAGCCACGTTTCATCTTCAATGCTCTTGCTTATGGAAGGAGGTTTGCACTTAAAATCTCACGATACATGGCCCCATTCATTCTGTCCTGTACATGGATCAGTCGTCCTGGTCCCTTTGCGGAGAAACAGCCCCAAAGCATGATGTTGCCACCCCCATGCTTCACAGTAGGTATGGTGTTCTTTGGATGCAACTCAGCATTCTCTCTCCTCCAAACATGACGAGTTGTGTTTCTACCAAACAGTTCTATTTTGGTTTCATCTGACCATATGACATTCTCCCAATCCTCTTCTGGATCATCCAAATGCTCTCTAGCAAACTTCAGACGGGCCGGGACATGTACTGGCTTAAGCGGGAAGACACGTCAGGCACTACAGGATCTGAGTCCCTGGCAGCGTAGTGTGTTACTGGTGGTAGCCTTTGTTACGTTGGTCCCAGCTCTCTGCAGGTTATTCACTAGGTCCCCCACGGGGTGAGATCTTGCGTGGAGCCCCAGATCGAGGGAGATTATCAGTGGTCTTGTATGTCTTCCATTTTCTAATTATTGATCCCACAGTTGATTTGTTCACACCAAGCTGCTTGCCTATTGCAGATTCAGTCTTCCCAGCCTGGTGCAGGTCTACAATTTTGTTTCTGCTGTCCTTCGACAGCTCTTTGGTCTTCACTAGAGATGAGCGAATCGAAGTATCCGAAGTGGAATTCGAGTCGAATATCGGAAAAATTTTGATTCGTGCCGAATCCGAAAAATAGCCTAATTCGGACGCGCGAATCGAATTTTTCAGAAAATGGCGGCTGACATGTGCGGCGACGGAGCGGGGATGTCTGGGAAGGCGCGCAGACAAGGCGCGCTGACCCATAATGCATTCCTCAACTACATGTGATCGCATCAGCCTATCAGCAGCCAGCCAGCCAGCACTGTGTAATGGTCGAGCTATAAATAGCGGCCATTTTGGAATTCTTCATTTGCCTGCAGTTATTGAACAGAGGCAGACCGCTCTGTACTAGGGACAGGGACAGAGTTAGGGCCACAGAAACGATAATTGGGGACAGAGAAAAGTTACTTAGGGACAGAGAACCATTACTCAGGGACACAGACTTGTTAATGAGGGCCACAGAATCGTTATTTAGGGACAAAGAAACGCTAGTTAGGGCCACAGAATTCATAATCAGGGACAGACAGAATTGTTACTCGGTGCCAGAGAATTGTTATTTAGGGCCACAGAAACGTTATTAGGGCCACAGAATTGTTACTCAGGGACAGACAGAATTGTTACTGAGTGCCAGAGAATTGTTACTCAGGGACAGACAGAATTGTTACTGAGTGCTAGAGAATTGTTACTTAGGGCCACAGAAACTTTAATTAGGGCCACAGAATTGTTACTCAGGGACAGACAGAATTGTTACTGAGTGCCAGAGAATTGTTACTTAGGGCCACAGAAACTTTACTTAGGGCCACAGAATTGTTACTCGCACAGACACAGAATTGTTACTGAGGGCCACAGAACTGTTACTTGGGGCCACAGAAACGTTAATCAGGGACACAGAATTGTTACTGAGGACCACAGAACTGTTACTTAGGGCCACAGAATTGTTACTCGCACAGACACAGAATTGTTACTCAGGGACACAGAATTGTTACTCAGGGACACATAATCGTTTAATTAAAGAGTATGTCAGACAACATGCAGAGGAGTGGCAGAGGAGGCAATGTTTTAGGAGCGAGCAGACGTGGCAGCAGAGGAAGGGGTCGAGGCAGCACTATTCGCAGCCAGAGGCCAGTGCTCCCGGTGTCATCCAGCGGTCGTGTCTCCACCGACAACCCTGCCGTCGTCGATTGGTTGGCTCGGTCGTCTTCCTCTTCCCAGGTCACCTCTGACACCTACAGCCAATGGTCGGTGGGTACGTCAGACACAACCGTTAGTTGGCATGGCCCGGGACCTAGCCCACTGAAATCACGTGTCCTCTACCTGCCCCTGTCCTTTGGTGTTCCCTCACCAAGCGAAGTATCGCATGCTGTGGGCTCAGCCCCACTGTACAGTGAGGAAGAGCTAACAGAGGGCGGTCAGGAATGGGGGGAGACATCCGCCTTTTCAGCAGCTAGGCGAAGAAGTAGTGGCGAGGAGAGTGGCCCGGTAGCCGGTCTAGAGACAGGTCTGTCTCCTGACCCAGACGCAGCCGAGGGGGCTAGTAGTGAGGCGGAGACCCTACTTGATGATGAGGAGGTTGATCGCACTTGGCAGCCTCGTCGTCATCAGGCAATTTCTTCCGCATCATCAGGAGAAGAGGGTGGCAGCTTGGCAGTGAGCAAAACAGTCGGTGGGTTGCCCAGGAGACAGCAGGAGGGTCGCAGCAGTGTCAGTGGAAGCAGTGTCAGTGGAGCCAAACGGCCACGGAGTAGAGCACCAGCTCCACTGCAGCCTACCACCACGGCCAGTAGTGGTGCCGGTGTGCACGGAGGAAGCAGCAGTCAGCCAGTGAGGAGTATCGGGGGCAAAGTTTCCTACTCGGCGGTGTGGCAATTTTTCGTCAAGCCGCCCGAGGAAGTAAACGTAGCCGTATGTCGACTATGTGGCCAGAAAGTCAAGTGTGGCCAGGGGGCCCATGTTGGGACTATTTGGGCCATGTTGGGACAATGGGAGACCTCCCATTGCTGCTGTCTCCATCGCCACACTCTGCCATGTGCCACTTTCAGGTCTCCTCACACACTGCTGGTGTGTTCAGTTTTTTGACATAGGGTGCTGGCAGATTACGGGCCTCCCATAGCTGCTGCCAGGCCCCTAATCTGCCATAGGCCCCTATATACCGCCTCCTCATGCTGCTGCCAGGTCCAGAGTCTGTCATGGGTCCCTGTACGGCCTCCCATTGCTGCTGTCTCCATCGCCACACTCTGCCATGTGCCACTTTCAGGTCTCCTCACACACTGCTGGTGTGTAGAATTTTTTGACATAGGGTGCTGGCAGATTACGGGCCTCCCATTGCTGCTGCCAGGCCCCTAATCTGCCATGGGCCCCTATATACCGCCTCCTCATGCTGCTGCCAGGTCCAGAGTCTGTCATGGGTCCATGTACGGCCTCCCATTGCTGCTGTCTCCATCGCCACACTCTGCCATGTGCCACTTTCAGGTCTCCTCACACACTGCTGGTGTGTAGAATTTTTTGACATAGGGTGCTGGCAGATTACGGGCCTCCCATAGCTGCTGCCAGGCCCCTAATCTGCCATAGGGCCCTATATACCGCCTCCTCATGCTGCTGCCAGGTCCAGAGTCTCTCATGGGTCCCTGTACGGCCTCCCATTGCTGCTGTCTCCATCGCCACACTCTGCCATGTGCCACTTTCAGGTCTCCTCACACTGCTGGTGTGTAGAATTTTTTGACATAGGGTGCTGGCAGATTAAGGGCCTCCCATAGCTGCTGCCAGGCCCCTAATCTGCCATAGGCCCCTATATACCGCCTCCTCATGCTGCTGCCAGGTCCAGAGTCTGTCATGGGTCCCTGTATGGCCTCCCATTGCTGCTGTCTCCATCGCCACACTCTGCCATGTGCCACTTTCAGGTCTCCTCACACTGCTGGTGTGTAGAATTTTTTGACATAGGGTGCTGGCAGATTACGGGCCTCCCATTGCTGCTGCCAGGCCCCTAATCTGCCATGGGCCCCTATATACCGCCTCCTCATGCTGCTGCCAGGTCCAGAGTCTGTCATGGGTCCCTGTACGGCCTCCCATTGCTGCTGTCTCCATCGCCACACTCTGCCATGTGCCACTTTCAGGTCTCCTCACACACTGCTGGTGTGTAGAATTTTTTGACATAGGGTGCTGGCAGATTACGGGCCTCCCATAGCTGCTGCCAGGCCCCTAATCTGCCATAGGGCCCTATATACCGCCTCCTCATGCTGCTGCCAGGTCCAGAGTCTCTCATGGGTCCCTGTACGGCCTCCCATTGCTGCTGTCTCCATCGCCACACTCTGCCATGTGCCACTTTCAGGTCTCCTCACACTGCTGGTGTGTAGAATTTTTTGACATAGGGTGCTGGCAGATTAAGGGCCTCCCATAGCTGCTGCCAGGCCCCTAATCTGCCATAGGCCCCTATATACCGCCTCCTCATGCTGCTGCCAGGTCCAGAGTCTGTCATGGGTCCCTGTATGGCCTCCCATTGCTGCTGTCTCCATCGCCACACTCTGCCATGTGCCACTTTCAGGTCTCCTCACACTGCTGGTGTGTAGAATTTTTTGACATAGGGTGCTGGCAGATTACGGGCCTCCCATTGCTGCTGCCAGGCCCCTAATCTGCCATGGGCCCCTATATACCGCCTCCTCATGCTGCTGCCAGGTCCAGAGTCTGTCATGGGTCCCTGTACGGCCTCCCATTGCTGCTGTCTCCATCGCCACACTCTGCCATGTGCCACTTTCAGGTCTCACACACTGCTGGTGTGTAGAATTTTTTGACATAGGGTGCTGGCAGATTACGGGCCTCCCATAGCTGCTGCCAGGCCCCTAATCTGCCATGGGCCCCTATATACCGCCTCCTCATGCTGCTGCCAGGTCCAGAGTCTGTCATGGGTCCCTGTACGGCCTCCCATTGCTGCTGTCTCCATCGCCACACTCTGCCATGTGCCACTTTCAGGTCTCCTCACACACTGCTGGTGTGTAGAATTTTTTGACATAGGGTGCTGGCAGATTAAGGGCCTCCCATAGCTGCTGCCAGTCCCCTAATCTGCCATAGGCCCCTATATACCGCCTCCTCATGCTGCTGCCAGGTCCAGAGTCTGTCATGGGTCCCTGTACGGCCTCCCATTGCTGCTGTCTCCATCGCCACACTCTGCCATGTGCCACTTTCAGGTCTCCTCACACACTGCTGGTGTGTAGAATTTTTTGACATAGGGTGCTGGCAGATTACGGGCCTCCCATAGCTGCTGCCAGGCCCCTAATCTGCCATAGGCCCCTATATACCGCCTCCTCATGCTGCTGCCAGGTCCAGAGTCTGTCATGGGTCCCTGTATGGCCTCCCATTGCTGCTGTCTCCATCGCCACACTCTGCCATGTGCCACTTTCAGGTCTCCTCACACTGCTGGTGTGTAGAATTTTTTGACATAGGGTGCTGGCAGATTACGGGCCTCCCATTGCTGCTGCCAGGCCCCTAATCTGCCATGGGCCCCTATATACCGCCTCCTCATGCTGCTGCCAGGTCCAGAGTCTGTCATGGGTCCCTGTACGGCCTCCCATTGCTGCTGTCTCCATCGCCACACTCTGCCATGTGCCACTTTCAGGTCTCCTCACACACTGCTGGTGTGTAGAATTTTTTGACATAGGGTGCTGGCAGATTACGGGCCTCCCATAGCTGCTGCCAGGCCCCTAATCTGCCATAGGGCCCTATATACCGCCTCCTCATGCTGCTGCCAGGTCCAGAGTCTCTCATGGGTCCCTGTACGGCCTCCCATTGCTGCTGTCTCCATCGCCACACTCTGCCATGTGCCACTTTCAGGTCTCCTCACACTGCTGGTGTGTAGAATTTTTTGACATAGGGTGCTGGCAGATTAAGGGCCTCCCATAGCTGCTGCCAGGCCCCTAATCTGCCATAGGCCCCTATATACCGCCTCCTCATGCTGCTGCCAGGTCCAGAGTCTGTCATGGGTCCCTGTATGGCCTCCCATTGCTGCTGTCTCCATCGCCACACTCTGCCATGTGCCACTTTCAGGTCTCCTCACACTGCTGGTGTGTAGAATTTTTTGACATAGGGTGCTGGCAGATTACGGGCCTCCCATTGCTGCTGCCAGGCCCCTAATCTGCCATGGGCCCCTATATACCGCCTCCTCATGCTGCTGCCAGGTCCAGAGTCTGTCATGGGTCCCTGTACGGCCTCCCATTGCTGCTGTCTCCAT
Source organism: Staurois parvus (assembly GCF_062004578.1). NCBI lineage: Eukaryota > Metazoa > Chordata > Amphibia > Anura > Ranidae > Staurois > Staurois parvus. The sequence continues at coordinate 10,775,614 of NW_028317951.1, forward strand.
CGCCACACTCTGCCATGTGCCACTTTCAGGTCTCACACACTGCTGGTGTGTAGAATTTTTTGACATAGGGTGCTGGCAGATTACGGGCCTCCCATAGCTGCTGCCAGGCCCCTAATCTGCCATGGGCCCCTATATACCGCCTCCTCATGCTGCTGCCAGGTCCAGAGTCTGTCATGGGTCCCTGTACGGCCTCCCATTGCTGCTGTCTCCATCGCCACACTCTGCCATGTGCCACTTTCAGGTCTCCTCACACACTGCTGGTGTGTAGAATTTTTTGACATAGGGTGCTGGCAGATTAAGGGCCTCCCATAGCTGCTGCCAGTCCCCTAATCTGCCATAGGCCCCTATATACCGCCTCCTCATGCTGCTGCCAGGTCCAGAGTCTGTCATGGGTCCCTGTACGGCCTCCCATTGCTGCTGTCTCCATCGCCACACTCTGCCATGTGCCACTTTCAGGTCTCCTCACACACTGCTGGTGTGTAGAATTTTTTGACATAGGGTGCTGGCAGATTACGGGCCTCCCATAGCTGCTGCCAGGCCCCTAATCTGCCATAGGCCCCTATATACCGCCTCCTCATGCTGCTGCCAGGTCCAGAGTCTGTCATGGGTCCCTGTACGGCCTCCCATTGCTGCTGTCTCCATCGCCACACTCTGCCATGTGCCACTTTCAGGTCTCCTCACACACTGCTGGTGTGTAGAATTTTTTGACATAGGGTGCTGGCAGATTAAGGGCCTCCCATAGCTGCTGCCAGGCCCCTAATCTGCCATAGGCCCCTATATACCGCCTCCTCATGCTGCTGCCAGGTCCAGAGTCTGTCATGGGTCCCTGTACGGCCTCCCATTGCTGCTGTCTCCATCGCCACACTCTGCCATGTGCCACTTTCAGGTCTCCTCACACTGCTGGTGTGTAGAATTTTTTGACATAGGGTGCTGGCAGATTACGGGCCTCCCATTGCTGCTGCCAGGCCCCTAATCTGCCATGGGCCCCTATATACCGCCTCCTCATGCTGCTGCCAGGTCCAGAGTGTGTCATGGGTCCCTGTACGGCCTCCCATTGCTGCTGTCTCCATCGCCACACTCTGCCATGTGCCACTTTCAGGTCTCCTCACACACTGCTGGTGTGTAGAATTTTTTGACATAGGGTGCTGGCAGATTATGGGCCTCCCATAGCTGCTGCCAGGCCCCTAATCTGCCATAGGCCCCTATATACCGCCTCCTCATGCTGCTGCCAGGTCCAGAGTCTGTCATGGGTCCCTGTACGGCCTCCCATTGCTGCTGTCTCCATCACCACACTCTGCCATGTGCCACTTTCAGGTCTCCTCACACACTGCTGGTGTGTTCAGTTTTTTGACATAGGGTGCTGGCAGATTACGGGCCTCCCATAGCTGCTGCCAGGCCCCTAATCTGCCATAGGCCCCTATATACCGCCTCCTCATGCTGCTGCCAGGTCCAGAGTCTGTCATGGGTCCCTGTACGGCCTCCCATTGCTGCTGTCTCCATCGCCACACTCTGCCATGTGCCACTTTCAGGTCTCCTCACACACTGCTGGTGTGTAGAATTTTTTGACATAGGGTGCTGGCAGATTACGGGCCTCCCATTGCTGCTGCCAGGCCCCTAATCTGCCATGGGCCCCTATATACCGCCTCCTCATGCTGCTGCCAGGTCCAGAGTCTGTCATGGGTCCCTGTACGGCCTCCCATTGCTGCTGTCTCCATCGCCACACTCTGCCATGTGCCACTTTCAGGTCTCCTCACACACTGCTGGTGTGTAGAATTTTTTGACATAGGGTGCTGGCAGATTACGGGCCTCCCATAGCTGCTGCCAGGCCCCTAATCTGCCATAGGCCCCTATATACCGCCTCCTCATGCTGCTGCCAGGTCCAGAGTCTGTCATGGGTCCCTGTACGGCCTCCCATTGCTGCTGTCTCCATCGCCACACTCTGCCATGTGCCACTTTCAGGTCTCCTCACACTGCTGGTGTGTTGAATTTTTTGACATAGGGTGCTGGCAGATTATGGGCCTCCTATAGCTGCTGCCAGGCCCCTAATCTGCCATAGGCCCCTATATACCGCTTCCTCATGCTGCTGCCAGGTCCAGAGTCTCTCATGCCATGTGCCACTTTCAGGTCTCCTCACACTGCTGGTGTGTTGAATTTTTTGACATAGGGTGCTGGCAGATTATGGGCCTCCCATAGCTGCAGCCAGGCCCCTAATCTGCCATAGGCCCCTATATACCGCCTCCTCATGCTGCTGCCAGGTCCAGAGTCTGTCATGGGTCCCTGTACGGCCTCCCATTGCTGCTGTCTCCATCGCCACACTCTGCCATGTGCCACTTTCAGGTCTCCTCACACTGCTGGTGTGTTGAATTTTTTGACATAGGGTGCTGGCAGATTATGGGCCTCCTATAGCTGCTGCCAGGCCCCTAATCTGCCATAGGCCCCTATATACCGCTTCCTCATGCTGCTGCCAGGTCCAGAGTCTCTCATGCCATGTGCCACTTTCAGGTCTCCTCACACTGCTGGTGTGTTGAATTTTTTGACATAGGGTGCTGGCAGATTATGGGCCTCCCATTGCTGCTGCCAGGCCCCTAATCTGCCATAGGCCCCTATATACCGCCTCCTCATGCTGCTGCCAGGTCCAGAGTCTGTCATGGGTCCCTGTACGGCCTCCCATTGCTGCTGTCTCCATCGCCACACTCTGCCATGTGCCACTTTCAGGTCTCCTCACACTGCTGGTGTGTAGAATTTTTTGACATAGGGTGCTGGCAGATTACGGGCCTCCCATTGCTGCTGCCAGGCCCCTAATCTGCCATGGGCCCCTATATACCGCCTCCTCATGCTGCTGCCAGGTCCAGAGTCTGTCATGGGTCCCTGTACGGCCTCCCATTGCTGCTGTCTCCATCGCCACACTCTGCCATGTGCCACTTTCAGGTCTCCTCACACTGCTGGTGTGTAGAATTTTTTGACATAGGGTGCTGGCAGATTAAGGGCCTCCCATAGCTGCTGCCAGGCCCCTAATCTGCCATAGGCCCCTATATACCGCCTCCTCATGCTGCTGCCAGGTCCAGAGTCTGTCATGGGTCCCAGTACGGCCTCCCATTGCTGCTGTCTCCATCGCCACACTCTGCCATGTGCCACTTTCAGGTCTCCTCACACACTGCTGGTGTGTAGAATTTTTTGACATAGGGTGCTGGCAGATTACGGGCCTCCCATAGCTGCTGCCAGGCCCCTAATCTGCCATGGGCCCCTATACCGACTCCTCATGCTGTGACGTTGCAACAAGGTGGAATTCAACCCTACATATGTTAGACCGCCTTTACGAACAGCAAAAGGCCATCACAGATTTCCTGATGTTAAAAGCGGATAAAGGTATTCCCTGTGTAACTTAGATGTCAGCCATTGGCAGCTCATGCGTGACACCTGCGCTTGCTCAGGCCCTTTGAGGAGGCCACGCTATTCGTGAGTCGGCAGGACTATGGGATGAACGACGTCATTCCTCTGTTGCACGTCCTGGAACAAATGCTGTTAACAATGGCTGGTCAGGGTGCGGTAGACGTGGCGCACAGATCTCAACGCCACATGACCCCTGTGGGGGCAGGACAGGAAGAAGAGGAGGAGGTAGAGGAGGACATTGGTGCTCAGGAATTATTGAGTGAAATGGGTGGTTTTTCCACTCAGCGGACAGGAGTGGAGGAGCAGGAGCATCTGGTAGAGGAGGAGGAGGAGGAGGAGACAGAGGACCCAGACGCACCGTGGCAGTATGCTGTGGAGATGGAGGCAGGGAGTCCCTCGCATTCCTTGGCACAGATGGCCCATAGCATGCTCGCTTGCTTGCGTAGCGACAGCCGAATAATAACCATCAGACAGAGGGATGACTTTTGGCTGTCCACCTTGTTGGACCCTCGCTACCATTCAAAAATGGTGGCCTTTTTCACACCTGCTGAGAGGGAGGCCAAAATAACGTACTATAAAAACCACCTATGTAGTCAGCTGGTCTCTGCCTGTCTGCGCCAACGTCCATCCTCAGACACTGTGGGCCCTGTGCGCTCGCGTTCCGCTGCCATGGCAGCAGGGGAGGGGTGGGGTGGTAGGAGCAGTGGCAGCTCCACCAGCAGCGGCTGCCTCAGTCTGCAGTCGATGATGAGTAGCTTTCTTCACCAGCGCAGTGAGGAAACTACTAACCAGCCACAGCAGCAGCAGCAGCAGCAGCATCAGGTGGACCTGGAGCAGGACCTCAAACAACAGGCTTAGGCCTACTTGGACAGCACCCTGCCAACCGAGGTAGACAATCCCCTTGACTACTGGGCAACGAAACTTGACCTTTGGCCCCAACTAGCTGAATTTGCCCTTGAAAGGCTGTCATGCCCGGCCAGTAGCGTGGCATCGGAGCGCGTGTTTAGTGCGGCAGGAGGTATTGCAACTCCGCGGAGGACACGACTGTCCACCCAAAGTGTGGAGAGACTGACGTTTGTGAAAATGAATCAGGCGTGGATTAGTCTGGATTTCAAACCTCCAGTTGCTGACACAACTGACTAAATCCGCCATGAATCATGCCCCAAAATGTGCCACTTTCAGGTCTCCTCACACTGCTGGTGTGTTCCATTTTTTGTCATAGGGTGCTGGCAGATTACGGGCCTCCCATAGTTGCTGCCAGGCCCCTAATCTGCCATGGGCCCCTATACCGCCTCCTCATGCTGCTGCCAGGTCCAGAGTCTGTCATGGGTCCCTGTACGGCCTCCCATTGCTGCTGTCTCCATCGCCACACTCTGCCATGTGCCACTTTCAGGTCTCCTCACACACTGCTGGTGTGTAGAATTTTTTGACATAGGGTGCTGGCAGATTAAGGGCCTCCCATAGCTGCTGCCAGGCCCCTAATCTGCCATAGGCCCCTATATACCGCCTCCTCATGCTGCTGCCAGGTCCAGAGTCTCTCATGGGTCCCTGTACGGCCTCCCATTGCTGCTGTCTCCATCGCCACACTCTGCCATGTGCCACTTTCAGGTCTCCTCACACTGCTGGTGTGTTGAATTTTTTGACATAGGGTGCTGGCAGATTATGGGCCTCCTATAGCTGCTGCCAGGCCCCTAATCTGCCATAGGCCCCTATATACCGCTTCCTCATGCTGCTGCCAGGTCCAGAGTCTCTCATGCCATGTGCCACTTTCAGGTCTCCTCACACTGCTGGTGTGTTAAATTTTTTGACATAGGGTGCTGGCAGATTATGGGCCTCCCATAGCTGCTGCCAGGCCCCTAATCTGCCATAGGCCCCTATATACCGCCTCCTCATGCTGCTGCCAGGTCCAGAGTCTATCATGGGTCCCTGTACGGCCTCCCATTGCTGCTGTCTCCATCGCCACACTCTGCCATGTGCCACTTTCAGGTCTCCTCACACTGCTGGTGTGTAGAATTTTTTGACATAGGGTGCTGGCAGATTACGGGCCTCCCATTGCTGCTGCCAGGCCCCTAATCTGCCATGGGCCCCTATATACCGCCTCCTCATGCTGCTGCCAGGTCCAGAGTCTCTCATGGGTCCCTGTACGGCCTCCCATTGCTGCTGTCTCCATCGCCACACTCTGCCATGTGCCACTTTCAGGTCTCCTCACACTGCTGGTGTGTAGAATTTTTTGACATAGGGTGCTGGCAGATTACGGGCCTCCCATTGCTGCTGCCAGGCCCCTAATCTGCCATGGGCCCCTATATACCGCCTCCTCATGCTGCTGCCAGGTCCAGAGTCTGTCATGGGTCCCTGTACGGCCTCCCATTGCTGCTGTCTCCATCGCCACACTCTGCCATGTGCCACTTTCAGGTCTCCTCACACACTGCTGGTGTGTAGAATTTTTTGACATAGGGTGCTGGCAGATTACGGGCCTCCCATAGCTGCTGCCAGGCCCCTAATCTGCCATAGGCCCCTATATACCGCCTCCTCATGCTGCTGCCAGGTCCAGAGTCTCTCATGGGTCCCTGTACGGCCTCCCATTGCTGCTGTCTCCATCGCCACACTCTGCCATGTGCCACTTTCAGGTCTCCTCACACTGCTGGTGTGTAGAATTTTTTGACATAGGGTGCTGGCAGATTACGGGCCTCCCATAGCTGCTGCCAGGCCCCTAATCTGCCATAGGCCCCTATATACCGCCTCCTCATGCTGCTGCCAGGTCCAGAGTGTGTCATGGGTCCCTGTACGGCCTCCCATTGCTGCTGTCTCCATCGCCACACTCTGCCATGTGCCACTTTCAGGTCTCCTCACACTGCTGGTGGGTTCCATTTTTTGTCATAGGGTGCTGGCAGATTACGGGCCTCCCATAGCTGCTGCCAGGCCCCTAATCTGCCATGGGCCCCTGTTGTCGCTTGTTGGCATATTCCGCTCGTTCAGATGCTCCTTCTCCTGCTACTCCTCTTCACGGATTCCGTCAGCAGTCTTTCTTGGAATCCGTTTCCAAGAGACAACAGTTTGCGAGCACGCACCAGACGGTGCAGAAACTGAACGTCCTCCTGTCCAAGTTGCTGCTGCCAGGCTCGTAATCTGTCATGCGCCCCTGTACCGCCTCCTCATGCTGCTGCCAGGTCCAGAGTGTGTCATGGGCCCCCGTACCGACTCCAAATGCTGCTGCCAGGCCCGTAATCTGTCATGGGCCCCTGTACCGCCTCCCCATGCTGCTGCCACGTCCAGATTGTGTCATGGGTCCCTGTACGGCCTCCCATTGCTGCTGCCAGGCCTGTAATCTGCCATGGGCCCCCGTACCGACTCCTCATGCTGCTGCCAGGCCCGTAATCTGCCATGGGCCCCTGTACCGCCTCCTCATGCTGCTGCCAGGTCCAGAGTGTGTCATGGGTCCCTGTACGGCCTCCCATTGCTGCTGTCTCTATCGCCACACTCTGCCATGTGCCACTTTCAGGTCTCCTCACACTGCTGGTGGTTTCCATTTTTGTCATAGGGTGCTGTATGGCCTCCCATTGCTGCTGCCTCCACCGCCACACTGTGGCTCCACACTCTGGTTTTGGCCCCGTGACTGGCCAAATGAGTGAAGTGTGCGGTGATTCTAAGATCGACGGCACTCATCTGCATGTCATACTGCCTGACAGTATTATTTCTCTTCCCCAGCAGACTCCAAGGGCATTTAAATTAAAGGTACAGTGTTCAGCACTAATATTAAGTCTCTCTGAAGCCTAGAAACACCCTTTTTTAAGTTAAATTCACAGCGAATATATTCGACTCGAATCGAAATTTTTCTACGAATTCGCCGAATCAGTCGAATCGAATTTTTGAATACTTCGCTCATTTCTAGTCTTCACCATAGTGGAGTTTGGAGTGTGACTGTTTGAGGTTGTGGACAGGTGTCTTTTATACTGATAACAAATTCAAACAGGTGTCATTGATTTAGGTAATGAGTGCAGGACAGAGGAGCCTCTTAAAGAAGAAGGTACAGGTCTGTGAGAGCCAGAAATCTTGCTTGTTTGTAAGTGACCAAATACTTATTTTCCACCATGATTTGCTAATAAATTCTTTCCAAATCAGCCAATGTGATTGTCTGGATTTTTTTTTCTCATTTTGTCTTTCATAGTTGAGGTCTACCTATGATGCCAATTACAGGCCTCTCTCATCTTTTTAAGTGGGAGAACTTGCACAATTAGTGGCTGACTAAATACTTTTTTGCCCCACTGTATATAGCACTGTCAATTTACACAATGCTTTACACATATATATTGTACATTCACATCAGTCCCTAACCCTCAAGGGGTGTACAATATAAGGTCCCTAACTTACATTCATACACATATTAGGGCCAATTTAGACAGGAGCCAATTAATCTACAAGCATGTCTTTGGAGTGTGGGAGGAAACCAAAGTACCCGGAGGAAACCCACGCAGGCACATGGAGAACATGCAAACTCCAGGCAGGTGGTGCCATGGCTGGGATTCGAACCAACGACCCTAGTACTGCCAGGTGGAAGTGCTAACCATTTAGCCACTGTGTTGACCCTTGAAGCAGACATCATACTAAAAGAAATTCATCAAGCTTTTAAGTCAACCACAGTGGGAAAAGTGTTATAGAACCTGATGGATTTATACTTCTTTATTATAAGAGGTTCCAAGAAACACTCATATTACTGCAAATACATCAGTTTTCTGGGCTTTTCTCTTAGATACTTTCTCACACAAATAACTGTCTTGCCAAAACCAGGTAAAGATTCCTCCTGCTGCACCAGTAATTTCCCACTATCCCTATTGAATGTTGATAGCAAATTATAAGCTAACATGTTAGCTACAAGGATACACCCCTGACTACCCTCTTGGATATCTGCAGACCAAGCAGGCTTTGTACCAGTCAGGAAAGTGAGGGATAATGTCCTTCTTTTCTCTCATTTATGTAGCCAGTAACATGATCTCTCAAGTAATATTCTTGTCGATATGACACTTAAAAAGCATTTGACAGGGTAGACTGGGATTTTATGTTAGGCCCCAAAATGATGGTGGGATATTGGCTTTATAATCCTGTTCTATGGCTAAACAGTGTCTACATGGCAGCCATCCACACCTTTTTGATTATACAATGGCACTCGCCAGGGATGTCCATTATTCCCACTTTTATTTGTCCTTCCACTAGAACCTATCCTGGCAATCTGCTTGAACCCCAGATGTCTAAGGGATTAAATTGAGAATGGAATCCAAAACAATTGTAGTTTAAGATGATATTTTATTTTACATAAAATCCCCCCCACACACACTTCTCTTTACTGAATATATTGGAGAAGATTTACACTTATTGTGAGCTCTAAAGCATTAAAATAAACTTAACCAAATCTGAAAAACTTAACATTGTAGTACCCAAATTAGACCAGGAATACATCTGTCTCATGTTACACTAATACCCTCAACAGCTAATCTTTATCAAGACAGCAACAGTATATTCATTTTCCCTCCGCTCTGTTATTTGGATTGAACATAAAAACACAATGTAATAATTCTGTCTAATGCCTTATGTGTATTTAAGATGTTACCCATCGCTATACCCCAGGCCTATTTTAAAACTTTACACAGATTGATTACACAATATAAATGGACTTAAAAAGGCATAGAATTCCATGCGACACAATGGGGTTGATTTACTAAAATTTAAGAGTGAAAAATCTTGGTGCAGCTGTGCATGGCGGCCAATCAGCTTCTAACTTCAGCTTGTACAATTAGGTTTTGACAAAAAAAAACTGGAAGCTTATTGGTTTCTATGCACAGCTGCACCAGATTTTGCACTCTCCAGTTTTAGTAAATTAACCCCAAAACAAAGGTTAAGAGTAACAGGAAGGGCTCTCTCCCAGATTTCAGACTATATTATTTAGAAGCCTCACTTATGTGATTATCAGATTAGACCTACAATGATTCACAAAAGAGCTGGGTAAGCATAGAAAGGGATCTAAGCAATGTGCATTTGGAATTTGTTATTTGGATTCCCCCCTTAGAAGCACAGATTGTCTCCACTATTCTCAACCCATTATCCTACATAAAAGTGCTTTAACCTCCCTGGAGGTACTCCCGAGTGTGGCTCGGGGTTAATTTTCAGTACCAAAAGTGGTAACCCCGAGCCACACTCGGGTTTACACTGTAGTTTAACTTACCTTGTCCCTGCGATCCGCCGATGTCCTCCTACTGTGTCCTCTGGCCGATGCCGGCATCTGTCTTCCCTCTTATGCGAGCGCCACGACGCAGGGGGAAGGAACCGGTGGTAGATTAAAAAAAAAAGTAAACAAAACGTAACATACACACAATACATTGTAATCTGTATCAAACCATTTCACCTCAGTTTTGTCCCTAGTGTTTTGTCCAGTGCCCTGCCTGCACTTTTACCGTTCTTTCTGCCTGGAAACTTGAGAAAGTCCATGGCATCCAAAAAGCGTCCCTTTAGGTCAAAAGTTGTTTTTGGTTTGATTACATTATTGAATTGCCGTATTTTTTGCTCCATAAGACGCACTTTTTTCCCCCCAAAAAGGGGGGAAATGTCAGTGCGTCTTATGGAGAGAATATGGAGTGGCCGGTCCGGTATTTCCACCGCCGCCGTGTCAGAATACCGGGCCGACCACTCAGCTCTGCAGCGGGACCTTATGGAGATGACTGCTGACCTTTGGGGAGGTGGGGAGCGGGTACCTGAATTTGACAGGTACCCAGTCTTACTTCCGCGGAGCTGTTCTTTGACCTTACCTGTTCCCCTATCCAGCGGCGCGCTGTCTTCCCGGCTTCTGTAATGTGGGCGCTGGGCTTGACAGCCGGGTGCCAAGTGCGCATGTGCAAGAAGCGGTGCTTTTTGTGAATGGTAAGGCGGTACTTGGGACACATGACAGATCCCAGAAGCCGCCGGACCAATCACAAAGCGCAAGTGCTTCTCGCTCATGCGTACTGGGCACCCGGCTGTCATGCCAAGCGCCGACACTACAGAAGCCGGAAAGACAGCGCGCGGCTGGATAGAGGAACAGGTAAGATCAAAGAACAACTCCGCAGAAGTAAGAGCGGGTACCTGTCAAATTCAGGTACCCGCTCCCCCCCCCCTCCCCAAAGGTCAGCAGTCATCTCCTGTACTGTCCGCAGTCTCTGGTCATCCCTGTGCTGTCCGCTGTCTCTGGTCATCCCTGTGCTGTCCGCAGTCTCTGGTCATCCCTGATCTGTCCGCAGTCTCTGTACTATGTCTGCAGTCCATTAGTTCAGAATTTTTTTTTCCTGTTTTCTGCCTCTAAAACCTAGGTGCGTCTTATGGTCAGGTGCGTCTTATGGAGCGAAAAATATGGTAAATGTATTATTATTATATTATTCGTTTTTATAATTATTATATTATAATTTATAATTTCGTGTTTCAAACTTTATCATACCCAGGATGTTTACTAGACTTTTGTTTGGACAGATTTAAGTGAGTTATTCCTAAGAATTACAGGGCTACAATATAAAACAACAAGTTTCCATGCAAAACAATGTACCTCTTTGACATTCAAAAATATTGACATAATCAGATTGCCATGGAGGTTAAAACTATGGCATTTTCTACATCATGAATATTGATCGCCATATACAGTCAGGTCCATAAATATTGGGACATCGACACAATTCTAACATTTTTGGCTCTATACACCACCACAATGGATTTGAAATGAAACGAACAAGATGTGCTTTAACTGCAGACTGTCAGCTTTAATTTGAGGGTATTTACATCCAAATCAGGCGACTGGTGTAGGAATTACAACAGTTTGCATATGTGCCTCCCACTTGTTAAGGGACCAATAGTAATGGGACAATTGGCTTCTCGGCTGTTCCATGGCCAGGTGTGTGTTATTCCCTCATTATCCCAATTACAATGAGCAGATAAAAGGTCCAGAGTTCATTTCAAGTGTGCTATTTGCATTTGGAATCTGTTGCTGTCAACTCTCAAGATGAGATCCAAAGAGCTGTCACTATCAGTGAAGCAAGCCATCATTAGGCTGAAAAAACAAAACAAACCCATCAGAGAGATAGCAAAAACATTAGGCGTGGCCAAAACAACTGTTTGGAACATTCCTAAAAAGAAGGAACGCAACGGTGAGCTCAGCAACACCAAAAGACCCCGAAGACCACGGAAAACAACTGTGGTGGATGACCGAAGAATTCTTTCCCTGGTGAAGAAAACACCCTTCACAACAGTTGGCCAGATCAAGAACACTCTCCAGGAGGTAGGTGTATGTGTGTCAAAATCAAGAGAAGACTTCACCAGAGTGAATACAGAGGGTTCACCACAAGATGTAAACCATTGGTGAGCCTCAAAAACAGGAAGGCCAGATTAGAGTTTGCCAAACAACATCTAAAAAAGCCTTCAGAGTTCTGGAACAACATCCTATGGACAGATGAGACCAAGATCAACTTGTACCAGAGTGATGGGAAGAGAAGAGTATGGAGAAGGAAAGGAACTGCTCATGATCCTAAGCAGCCTCATCAGTGAAGCATGGTGGTGGTAGTGTCATGGCGTGGGCATGTATGGCTGCCAATGGAACTGGTTCGCTTGTATTTATTGATGATGTGACTGCTGACAAAAGCAGCAGGATGAATTCTGAAGTGTTTCGGGCAATATTATCTGCTCATATTCAGCCAAATGCTTCAGAACTCATTGGACGACGCTTCACAGTGCAGATGGACAATGACCCAAAGCATACTGCAAAAGCAACCAAAGAGTTTTTTAAGGGAAAGAAGTGGAATGTTATGCAATGGCCAAGTAAATCACCTGACCTGAATCCGATTGAGCATGTATTTCACTTGCTGAAGACAAAACTGAAGGGAACATGCCCCAAGAACAAGCAGGAACTGAAGACAGTTGCAGTAGAGGCCTGGCAGAGCATCACCAGGGATGAAACACATCTGGTGATGTCTATGCGTTCCAGACTTCAGGCTGTAATTGACTGCAAAGGATTTGCAACCAAGTATTAAAAAGTGAAAGTTTGATTTATGATTATTATTCTGTCCCATTACTTTTGGTTCCTTAACAACTGGGAGACACATATGTAAACTGTTGTAATTCCTACACCGTTCACCTGATTTGGATGTAAATACCCTCAAATTAAAGCTGACAGTCTGCAGTTAAAGCACATCTTGTTTGTTTCATTTCAAATCCATTGTGGTGGTGTATAGAGCCAAAAAATTTTGAATTGTGTAGATGTCCCAATATTTATGGACCTGACTGTAACTCTGTTCTCTTGCCATTGGCAGGGATTCACTAATCCCAGCAGGAAAAGGCAACTTCATATGGACTTGTTCACCTGCATTAAAGCTGGAGGACATACTTGTAGAGGCAGAACTTCATTCTTTCCAAAATTTGAGCACTTGATGGTATGTCTAAAATCTTTACAGCCCACATGGTGCTTCTGTTTTGTAAACACTTGCTCAGACCTACAGTATATGGTTACCACCTCATTTCACCCAATTTTGACACTAATAAACACTAGTGAAACCATCATGCATTGCATTTCATATATGTGAAAGTCCTTACACTAGAAGGACCCAGATTTCCACTGAACATTGAGAAATGGATACAAGATATTGGTACAACATTACCAAATATTCAGAAATGTAAAATCGTATGGCTTAAGTGTAACTCTTCTCTGGATATCACTATGGTAGAAATGCAATATAAACTTCTTGCCAGATAATACAATATTCTTGTAAGGCTCAGTTTGATGAACTGTGGAGCTATATGTGCATTTACCTATATGTGGTGGCTTTGCTCACTATTTCAAAACTAGTGGCTCAAGATACCAGATCGCACATATTACCACAATTGACCTCCCTGCTGATACTTGGACCTTATTTTACAATACAACATCCTCACCAGAGCCTACTAGTGCATTATAGTAAAATAAATGGGCTTCCCTATGCATGACAAGCGGAAAAGCTCCAAAATTTGCATAAAAAAAAAGAAAGAAAAAAAAAGCGAAAGCAGGAATGCAAACATCTTGTGATGATCAAGATCTCTGCACCTATGCCTATACTGAAACTCTCTTTTGTTTCAAACATGTATGTATTTCTGAAAACTTTAATAAAGAGGGAGTTAAAGTATACAAATCTAGTTTAATTGTACCCAGTGGTGTCACTACAGGGGGGCAAGGGGGGGCAACTGCCCCTCCCCAGTTTATTCCTTGCCCCCCCCCCATGGGACCCATCTCTAAATTAGCCTGCCGGGCACAGGGTCAGCACCAGCATAAGGTGGCTCATGCAGTATGGAGGAGTAGTAAAATCCGAACCCCTGGAGGGGGCAGCGGAGCTAATGGACGCATAGATCTGAGCTCTTCTCTGTCTACCCTGGCTCAGCAGCAAAGCAGCGGCTATGAAGGTACCTCAGTCCACTGTGAGTCACCCACTTACCACACACCTGACTGGCATGTCCAGCATCACAAGCAAGGGAAGAAGCTGCAGAAACTGACAGACTTCCTGGTGGCTGCTACACACAGCACCCAAGATGACACCGGTTCGATCCCAATTGCAGCCACCACAAGAAGACCAGCTAAATCTATACTCAGGAAAGCAAATGATCTCACTGATTCTGTACCTAGCCCTACAACTGTTGATGCAGAGCAGCTTGCAGATGTTGTTCACCCTAAGCCTAGGTTCACGCTTGTGTGATACAGGACATCATATATGATTCACACAGGAATCGCACCGCATACCTGTGCAAATTACATACAATGTCTGTGCAATGCAATTTGAGCTGCAACTGAATCGCATAGCATAGGTGTTCACACCCATGTAATTCAGTTCTGGAAATCACACTGCATTTTGCAAGCTGTTTCAGGGTGTTGATAACACCTGCAGCCGATCACATGGACAATGTGCGATTTTAATGCAGTGCAGGATGTGGAGAGGGGAGAGTGTGCAGGAGAGCTGTATGAGACTGCAGGCAGGCAGTAGGCACTGTGTGCCCTGTGTGCTGCTGCTAGCTTCACCTGCTACCTCTGTACATTCCACTGGCTAATGCAGTGCAGGAGCTAATAGCAGAGGTCATTGAATAAGGCTACATTCCCACAGGTGATTAGTGACAGTGTGAATGACAGCACCTGTGAGCGGCTATCCTTGGCTGTCTGCTCAGCCAGCAATTGCTTACGAAGCATGACCATCACTTGTATCATGTGTGCAGTCTCTGATCATCTCCTGTATCATATTTGTAGTCTCTGTCCATCTCCTGTATTATGTCTGCAGTCTCTGATCGTCTCCTGTAGTATGCCTGCAGTCTTTGACCCTCTCATGTGTCATGTCTGCAGTCTCTGACCATCTCCTGTAGTATGCCTGCAGTCTCTGTCCATCTCCTGTAGTATGCCTGCAGTCTCTGAAGGTCTCCTGTAGTATGCTTGTAGTCTCTGGCTGTCTCATGTATCATGTCTGCAGTCTCTGATAATCTCTTGTATCATGCATGCAGTCTCTGACCGTCCCCCCTATCATGTCTGCAGTCTTTGACCATCTGCTGTAATATGTCTGCAGTCTCTGAACATCTCCTGTATTATGTCTAACATCTCTGACCATCTCCTGTAGTGTGTCTGAAATCTCTGACCATCTCCTGTAGTATGCCTGAAGTTTCTGACCATCTCCTGTAGTGTGCCTGAAGTCTCTGACCATCTTCTGTATCATGTCTGTAGTCTCTAACCATCCCCTGTAGTGTGCCTGAAGTCTCTGACCATCTTCCGTATCATGTCTGTAGTCTCTAACCATCCCCTGTAGTATGCCTGCAGTCTCTTTCCATTTCCTGTAGTATGCCTGCAGTCTCTGACCATCTCCTGTATCATGTCTGCATTCTCTGACCATCTCCTGCAGTATGTTTGTGGTCTCTGCCATCTCCTGTAGTACAAAGTGACCCCATTAATTTTTACACACATAACCAAACACTCAGGGTCTGCTCATTGGTCATTAGTGGCATATTTAACATAGGGGATTCTTTACAACACCTTGGAAAGCATTTCTTACAAGTATGATTCCCGATCCATCTACCTTTTTAATATGCCCCCTCTACTCTTCATTCTCATATTAGTATTCTCTGTTCTCAAAGTCTAAATCTAATTTTTTTACCCATCTTCTCCACCTCAAAGCTTGTACATATCACCCTCATACTTAACCCACCTGCTGACCCAAACACCAGGACAGGAAGGCATGTGCACTCATATGCATCCCACTCCCATCTTACTTTTCTTACCCTTCTTCTTCTCCTATCCTCTGGGGTATCTCCCCGATCCTGGTCCTTCAGTATCTCACCCCCCACACCAGGCCCCGTCCTTCCTCCAGCAAAATCCTCAATCCTCTCAGTTTAATCTTGATCCCCCTGCTTCCAAAACACCACCCCCTTTTTCATGTGCACTCTGGAATAAGCTCACCTCTGTCCATGACCTTTTTGTCTCCCACTCCCTTAACCTACTTGTAATTACAGAAACTTGACTTCAAGCGTCAGATTCTGTTTCTCCCATGGCACTCTCCCATGGAGGCCTCCAGTGGATTCACTTACCCAGACCAGTGGTCAGAAAGGAGGTGGAGTTGGTTTGCTTCCAGGGGCGGACTGACAAATCATGGGGCCCCCGAGCAATAGGGGATCATGGGGCCCCTGTGTCCTTGCCCAAACTCATAAAAGCCTATGAAAAGGTACCAGGGGCATCTCATGGGGCCCCCTACTGACCCCGGGCCCTCGGGCGGTGACCGAGTTTCCAAATGGTCAGTCCGCCCCTGTTTGCTTCTATCCCTACTAATCACCTTTCAAGTCCTTCCTACCCCTTCCTCTCTATGCTTTTTTTTTTCAAGAATCACTGTATTCATCTGTTTTCTCCCATTTCTCTGAGGTTTGCAGTGATTTATCAGCCTCCTGGATCAGTGTCACATTTTCTTCTCTGCCTGGCTACCATTACATACCTATGTAATGTTAACAGCCCCTTTACATCCCAACTGTTTAACCTAACCTCCTCTTTTGCCCTAACACAATGGACACAGTCTTCCACTCACTGTCATTAAAATACCCTAGACCTTGTTTTCTCCTATCTTTGCACTTCCTACAACCCCTCTAACAACCCCTTTCCTTTCTCTGATAACAACCTCATTTCATTCACAGTGTCCTTGTCTTCAACCATCCATCCCTCCAAGTAGCAAACAATTACCCACAGAAACCTTCACCACTTTAATCTTTCTCTTTTCTACTCTGCATCTGACCACCTCTGCGACAGAATCTCTCCCCTGCCTTGCCCTGATCTGGCCACTTCTGTCTATAACAGTTTACTTTCATCCACACTGGACTCACTTGCTCCTCTAACTACATGAAGTATCAGGCCCTGGCCATTACAACCTTGGTAGACTGATGACACCAGAAATTTTAAGAGACATAGCCGTGCACTGAAGCGGTTGTGACATAAAACTAAATCCCGGCAAGCATTCACTCTATATAAATCTGTCTTCTTAACTACAATTGCTCCCTCCATGCTCCCAAACACGCCTACTTTGTTACTCTTATTAATACCTTGTGTCTTAGTCATCTCTTCTCTACCTTTAACTCTCTACTTTCTCCACCTCCATCCCCATCCAGTAACTCACTCACTGTTCATGAGATTGCCAATCATTTTGAAAAAAAGATTTATACTCCCTCACTACTGGAACCTGCCTCTCCCCTCTAAAACATGCACTGATCACCCCCATACTTAAAAAGCCCTCATTGGACCCCACCAACATAAACATCTTAATACCCATCTCCCTGCTCCTGTTTTCGTCTAAACTCTTAGAAAGTCTGAGCTCCTACATCACTGACAACAACCTTCCTGACCCCTTACAGTCTGCCTTTCGCTTACTACACTCCCCTGAAACTGCCCTACTAAAACTCACTAATGATTTACTAACTGGTAAAACCAATGGCCACTACTCCTTACTACTAGACCTCTCTGTGGCTTTTGATACTGTTGACCATTCCCTCTTCCTCAAAAAACTCCACACTCTCAGCCTTCAAGACTCTACTCTCTCCTGGTTGTCCTCCTACCTATCATAGCTCTCCTTTGGTGTTACCTATAACTCTGTCTCCTCCTCTCCACTTTCTCTGGCTGTAGGGGTCCTCCAAGATTCTGTCCTCAGACCCCTTCTCTTCTCCCTCTACACCTCCTCCCTTGGCCACATGATAAACTCTCATGGCGTCCAGTATCATATCTATGCTGATGACACACAAATCAATCTCTCTACTCCTCACTTCACTCCTTCACTCCCCTCTCGCATTACTAACTTACTAACTGACATATCAGCATGGATGTCACACCACTTCCTCAAACTCAATCTTTTTAAAACTGAGCTCATAATATACCCTCCAGCATGTGCCCCCTCCCCTCGCTTCTCCATCAAGATCAATAATACAACCATCACTCCCTCCCTTCATGCCAGGGTGCTAGGTGTAATCTTGGACTCTGATCTGTCCTTTCAGCCCCAAATCCTGCCCAAAAACTGCCCAAATATTGTAGACTTCACCTCTGTAGCATCTCCAAAATACTCCCATTTTGAACCATTGAAACCTCTAAGCAACTTATTTACTTTCTTGTTATCTCTCTCCTTGACTATTGCAACTTCCTCTTCATTGGCCTACCTAATTGCAAGCTGTCCCCTCTTCAGTCTATCATGAATGCTGCAGCCAGACCCATCCATCTTACCAATTGTTCCATGTCTGCCACGTCTCTCTTCCAGTCTCTCTACTGGCTTCCCATTGCCTAACAAATAAAATTCAAAACATTAACAATAACATATAAAGCCATTTACAACTCTGCCCCAAATTACATCACCAATCTTGTCTCCAAATATCACCACAACCGTCCTCTCTGCTACTTCCAAGACCTACTGCTCTCTAGCTCTGTTGTCTCCTCCTCTCATGCTTGTCTCCAGGACTTCTTCAGAGCCTCTCCCATCCTCTGGAACTCTCTACCCCAATCTGTCCGACTATCATCCAACCTGTCCACTTTTAGGTGATCCCTGAAAACCTATCTCTTTAGGGAAGCATATTCTGCCTTCGTCTAACATCCAAATCTTTTTCCCATCAGTTCATCCCCCACAGTTATTACTTTTTGTTCCACCTCCCTATTAGGTTGTAAGCTCCCAGGAGCAGGGCCCTCCTAACCATCTTGTATTGAACTGCATCGTTGCTGCATTGTCTCCCTTTATATTGTTAAGCGCTGAGCAAACTGGTGGAGCTATATAAATCTTGTATAATAAGAATAATAATTTGCACATCCCTGGTGTTTGCTGAAATTGCTGTAAATTATACAGAAAAGCTTGCTCAGGTCGGAAGCAATACCTGAGAAAGAAAGGAAAACTCTTGAAAGTTTGTCTTTTAAGTGTTAGTTAGTACAATAAAAAGGTATCATTGCATAGCACATCACTCTGGTATTCTGTAATCTAATTTATATATACTTACTTAATTTTTTTCAGTGGTATGATCTAGTGGTGAAAATTAATAGTGCCTCCTCAGTTTTGACTGTAGTATTTTAAGTTTTATATATATATATATATATATATATATATATATATATAGTTCCTAGAGTCGCCAATGATTGTACCTACAAACCAGCTCATACAGCAATGGGCAACCAGAGCATGCCCTTTTAAGGAAAAAAAGGTTCATTAAAGCTGTAGTAAACCACCCGAAAAAAAAAACAAAATAATGGGCCCCCTGCAGGTTTAGGTCATAATGTACTAGGCGGATTCCCTCTACCCTATAGCAGAAGTACTGCTACAGAGCACATGGCTGCACAAAATCATGTATATATACATGATTTGCATTTCCGGGCGGGGGGTGTGCATGCCCTACCTGCACCGCTATTGTCAGCAGAGCTGAGAAGGGAGAGATCTGTGTGTAAACAACACAGACCTCTCTCCTAGCAGCATGGACATGCATAGCAGAGAGATACAAAGCAGCATGTCTCCCAAGCAAAACAGCACACAATGTAAAACACACACAGAAAACAGTTAACCCATTAATCAGTTCCCACCCAGTGTCAGAATTCCCACCGCAGTCCAGCTATAAATTGCTGATCACCGCCATTATTAGTATAAAAAAAAAATTCCAGTATTTATACCGCCATTTGCAGACACTATAACTTTCATTTACTGTAAACCAATTAATATACACTTATGGGGATTTTTTAGCAAAGTACATTTTGGCCTAAATGTATGAAAAAATGTTATTTTTTTTATTTTTATTGGATATGTTTTATAGCAAAGAGTCAAAAATATTTTTTTTTTTTCAAAATTTGTTTATAGCGCAGAAAATAAAAACCGCAGAGGTGATAAAATACCACTGAAAGAAAGCTCTATTTGTGGGGAAAAAAACTACATGAATTTCATTTATGCAGCTTTGCATGTCCACGCAATTATCATTTAAAGTAATGCAGTGCCATATCACAAAAAATGGCCTGGTCAGGAAGGCGGGTAAATCCTCTGGGGAGCAAGTGGCTAGTATGCACTGCATAATAGTACATTATGACAGATTTACCTGTACACAGGGCCCTCCAGCGCTGTGCTGTTACGGCTCCCTGGCACCGTCCTCTTCGCCCGGTCTTCTTTCTGGGTAGTATGAATGTCCGGAGCCGGGATGACATCACTACCGTGCATGCGTGTGGGAACCCTCAGCTGCTGCACAAAGCTCTGAAGGTCTGGTCCTCATGCGACATCACTGGCTGCATGCTGTGTGAATATCTCCTAAACGGTGCAAGTTTAGGAGATATTCACTGTACCGACAGGTCTTATTATAGGCTTACCAACCTATATACCTGTTGGTATAACTTACAAAGTGGACTTCCACTTTAAGAAGAAGGTGCACTGACACCTATCAGCATGTGTGCTAGCTTAGGCCCTCCCTCTCATGCACAGCTTGAATAAATAGAGAGAATGAGACTGCATTGTGAATATTATTTACTATTTTAGTAAATCAAAGTGAATTTTCACCTTGCAAAGTAATTTTCACTTAGTTTAGTGAATGAGGTATAGCTGTGCTTCTTCTTATTATTATACAGTATTTATATAGCGCCAACAGTTTGCTCAGCGCTTATCTACTTCTGTCATTCAGTCATAAAGTCTGTATTTCTTTTTTTCCCTTTAACATGATTGGGTATTCTTTGCAAAGTGGCCAGATTTATTAAGGTAATTGAAAATTCCCTTGTAAAGTGAAAAATCACATTGTAAAGTGAACATGCTCTATGCCTTTAGTAAAGAGACTGAAGGAACAGTAGCATAGGAAATAAAAGTAGGCTTGCAGAGGAAGCAAGCATAAAGACTAAGTCCTAGCAAGTGCCCAACCCAACACCACACCCCAGATTGTCAACTTTACAGGTATGCCCCTGTCATGTAATAACTTATTCTTGATTTAATCTACTATCCTCCATTTTCCTTGATATATCTGCTTGTTGCGCTTGAATGGTCTACATACATCTGTAGCCTTGTGAATGCATTATGAACTAGCAAGTAGCCTAATACTGATTGCAACTGTCATCTGTTCAGCAGGCAGTCATACCTACACATTTTAAACCTTTCATTCTGGAGACTTGCACAGTGCAACTGTCCATTATTTTAATACAGTCATCAATCTACTTGATTATATCAAGAGTCAGAAGTAAAACTGCAGGCATTTGTTAACTCTGTTAGAAGCCACCTATCTATCTGTGTAAACACATTAGCAATTTCCCCAAAGTTGTTTTTCAGCTTAGAACAATAACATACACAATTACAGCTACCAATCATGGTGCACAGACTGAAGGAACAATAGTTTACAAAGTAGTTTGTTGCTTTCCACTAAATAATGAGTGATCAGAGAATTAGCCATGTTTATATGTGCGCCCCAACTTTTGCAAGCAAATTCAATTCTTCCTCACTGATATTAACAGGAAAGTCAGCCACATGTGCTGCGTGCACGTATTTTTATGTCATCTAAACTATTGTCAATTATCATCAACCCATTTTACATTTCAAAAGAAGTCCCAGAAGATTTCTCTTTGGCAGACGCTGTGATTACAGATCTAAAAGTGATCAGTAGCTATGTTATACCGACTATGTGTCTCTGACTGCAAGTCCCTGATCATTGTTTGAATAATGCAGTATCTCCACTCAGGGCCACAACCTTTCCTAATACTACTGGACCAAGGGCAAGTGCTTTCCTGTTCCCTACCCCCAGCCCATTCCATCCCTGCTGGCAGACAAAATATTTCCAATAACTTAAAGGTCTTGTGTGAGCCACAAATATACCTGGAACTCTGTTACAATAACTGTTTCTGATGTAGTCATGGGTGTTCAATAGACATATGTGAAAAGAAAAAACCTGCGCTACACCCAAAAAATAAATGCAAAATGAATGACAATAAATGAAGAAATATATTAATAAATATAGTAAACTGCTGCTACCTGAACACTGGAAAATACCAAAACCATAAATAAAATAAGTGTGCTGTACACTAAAACAATCAAATACAATATCTAAACACAATATACCCAAAAAACATAAATTAATAAAATTACTAATATTGCATATGGTGTATTACTAAAGTGCTATAAAAGTCCAAATACATAAAGTGAATGAACATAAAAGCCCCAAATCCAGTGAAAAAGTGCTGTGTGCTGAAGAATCTACCAACAGAGTGTTATAGTGTCCACAAGTGCCACAACAGACAAATCAGCCTCTTATCAGACATATTGATCTCCAATCAAGAGATCAAATGAGCTGATGGTGCTCATATTCTACACTGACACCCATGCTAGCAGTATCAAAGGAGATGAATGAACAACTGCAAGTTCACCCCGACAAATTCCTCACACCAAACCACTCTCCAAACCATGTAAGGAAGGGTTTAAAACAGAAGAAGAAACTTCATAGTGTAACCCGATAAACTCACAAAAAATGTATCAAAGTATTGCAGTTACATAGATAAGGTGCACAAGGGCAGTATACAGATTCAAAATTCCCATGGTGTCAGACCACCAGCCAGAATGTGGTGACATCACAAAAAGCTCCACCCGATGCGTTTCTCCAAAACTGGCATCTTCTGGGATTGGAGATCCCAGTATCTGATCTGCATCAGTATCTGTATCATTATCTGCATCATCCAAGATATTCAGCAACAGACATCCATAACATAACTTTTCTCCTTTTTTCCTAAAATACTAGTCCTCTTGTCTTATGTATGAAGCTGCCTCAGTTACTCTTTAGAATGACAGTGATAATATCATTATTAAGAATTGTAAAAGCTGGATGGGTTGACGGTTTGTGACTCTTACAAATGTTTTGCTATAAGCAAAATGTTTATTATAAAATAAAAAAAAAACATAAAATAAAAAACAAAACTGCTCATCTCTTCTCTGGTGCTGCCATCTGAAGACTCACTGCTATGTCTGCTTGTGCTGGTCTTCCGGGTTAAATTATGCCCAGCATTCAATTGACTGCTTGTGAGACTAGGGCAACAAGGGCTTGCCCACTGTGGGTACATTATCAAGCCACTCTGGGCTCACAGTACTGTTGCATCAAGTGACATTATGTAAGAGGCAGTCTGCATAGGAGCTGGACTGCCCAACTCTGGATGGAAGAAGAGAATGTAGTTCTCACCTGGGAAAAAGATATGTATACTAAAAACGAAAAATGAAATGCTGGGGACTTTACAGCCAACCTGGAGTTATGCTTTAAGATGGTATGGTTAAAAAAATGTACACTGTATGAATGCATGAGATAAAAGAAACCCACATAAGGAGAGTTCATTGTAAAGCTTGTTGTACATAATATGAAGTTAAAAACACAGTTAAAAACACAGTTCTGTGATGACGGTAGAAGTGAAATAGATAACATTCAAAAAGTGCAAAACTTAAGGTCAATCCATCCAGAACTGATTTTACATTTAGATCAATTTTGATGAGCACCAGCCTCTTATACCTTCCATGAGTTCTGGCAAGATTGTTGCTTTTTAGTGTAATGTTTTTCATTTACTGAACACCCTGCTGCCCTGAATACTCATCATTCATGAGAAGCTGCCCATGATGGATAATACAATCTATTGTGTTGTTCAATGTCATTGTCATACACACTTGGGTAAATCTTTGTGGACACCAACAAACGTACTATACATTATTAAGCATTGGGAGGATACCTTAACATTAGGCAGAAACAGTGTACAACACACTATGAAAGCATAGAACCATAAGGCTTGGCCTAGCAGCAATTAATCCAAGATACCAATGCAGTAAGGCAAGATTACATCTTGATTACAGTAATTTCAAGAAGAAGGGAGGCTCTTTAATGAGATTTGACTCCAGTAAGAAAATCTTGCCATGGGCACCTACAAGAAATGTAAAACAAGCCTACTGTGTTAGCCCACCAGCTTCCAATGGTGAATTGCTTCAGTAAGTGATTAAAAAGAGTATTTCAATATCTGCTTATACACCTATGACTATATAAATTGTATGTTTCACCATCCAGTACACCTATTTCTTTAGCCAGAATCAGAAACATCACCCTCTCTTTTAAATTGCATGCACCCTGGTGTTTGGGAAATTATCCTTCGGTTCCAGTGTACTGGATGTGACTTGACTGGAATACAAAGTATTGGTAAGGACATGTCAAGCTATGGTCTCTGGGACATGCATGAAAATAACTGTTTCCAAGAGGAAAAAGGACTCCTAGAAAATTCATATTTAAGCCTTTGACTGCTCTACCCAATGGAAACAGTACTATGCCCTTGTAAACAAGCAAAGCAATCTAATGACACTGTGAAACGCATCATAATGAATTGTGATTGGAGGAAAGACATCTTTGCCATTAACATAGAAATGAGGTTATTTATTGTTGCAGTGGTTAGGCTATAGAATGTGTCAGTACTTGATCATATTATTAAAATGAATGGTATCTGTACATTTCATTACTCAATGACACTTTTAAATATTTTGAAATGCTTTTATTAGAATGACTATAACTTAAATATAAAACTTATATCAATGTCCTCCAAGCAATACAGTTATTTCAATGTTTTTGTGTTCATAAATAATAAAACACCTGCAGGTACTTATATACTACAAATTGTCTGTATAAGATATGACTCCTGCCTGAACTCTGTAGTCTGCCTAACCCTACATGAAATGTCAATAGGCAATGATAAGAATTAAAGTATTATTAAACCCGGAGCATTTTTAACCTTAAAAGAGAAGCATGACCAAAGCTGTTTTAGCCATACTTTTCTTGAGGGTCACAGGACTACCTTTACTTTTGTACTCATGTGACCCAGAATTAGCCTATAGAGGGCAATTGCTTGCTATGGCTAACAGGACAGAGCTATACCAGATTTAGAAAAGATCCTGACAATATAGTTGGGATCCACCCCATTGCCTGATTGACAGTTGACTCCATCTTTCAGTGCATGGATGGAAGCTGAACCAACCATGCCCACCACTTCCGTATCCCAGTGTTGACAGTCATTGCTCTGCACTCAGTGAAGCGTGAGAACTGAGAGATCCATCATCATGTGATCACTCAGTTCTTTGTGATAAAGTTGGCAAGGGGCAGCATGAAGATGAGTATGTATGTTTGGTTTTTCAAAGCCCATACTTCTCCATTAACACATTAAGCACCATAAAATGAATATTCACCTGTAAATTATTTGTTAAAATCCTTACCCCAGTACTTGCAGTTTACAACTTTTAATACTAGAGAGGCACAGATCTAGGGTGGTACCATAGAAAAGAGCCACTCTGAAACAGAAAACCTGGGGCAGTGGTCATGGCACAAACATAAACATGAACCAAGCACGGATTAAAAGATAAAGAATACCTAATAAGTGATATAATCATCTACTGAATATGCTTAAAAACATTGAGGGTTTAATATCTCTTTAAAAAGTACAGCTAATATAGAAGTGCAATGCAAAAAAGTGTATGAATTGAAACAGCTCAAAATATAATTAATATCCAATCTCCCCTCTACCACAGATTAAAATAAAAAAAAAAAAAAAAACAAGACTGCATTCATAGAAAATTAAACTATATCCACAAAATTACTGTGCATCATTTTATGAATTCTGTGTTGTGGGGAAGTTGTAACAAATATTCCATACTTAAGTTACGTAATACTCCAAATTAAACAAAAATAATTTAAAAATAAACAATCTAGCTACCTTCTCTTTAAGAAACATGGTCAGTTCAGTACACTCTATCAATATTAAACAATCAATTTATTTACACATTCTATATCTACCCTTTGAACACTAATGGATACATGGCAAACTACCATCATCAACAATAAAACAGGTATAGAACATTCATACTTCTTTCTGCTTAATGACATAGTAAATTAGATTCCGTATTTCTTCCCCAGGAGCTCAATAAAGCAGATGTTTAGATTTTATTCCAACAACTTTCACAAACTTTTTGCAAATAAACCATAAGGCAATTTATTTAAAGCACTGCACAGTGCAATGCATATTAAACAAAGATTTTCTTTTCTATGCTGTAAAGACTCTGCAATATTATATATTCTTACATATATTTTCTATTATTTTACGTAAGACTGCATCTACTTTGCACATATTTTTTATGGTTGTATGTTAAATAGCGGAAAAGTTGTCTGGCGAAATTAGGATATAAATAATAAGCTTTACAAGAATGTGAGCATGATTGTTGCACTTATGTATGTTCAAGATGTTCATTATTATTCAAACTAGGAAGGAAAACAATTAAACAGAAACAAATTTGAATGAATTAAGCTTGTTTGTGTTTCTGGTACTTGTGTGTGTTTGTTGTATTTTCCTCTCTGTGCCTTCAGCGTCTCTGAATGCCTAATTATAAGAAGCATTAATAAACCGTATTTTAATAAACTGCAGCACCTTAGACATTAACATGAGATAATATATTTATTTTCAAAGGTTCACCTAGACAAAGAAGCCAATGCATCTGATAAAGGTGATAGGGCATTTGATGTTTATTTACACTTTTTTAAAGTGTGTCTCTAATCAAAACGTTTTTTTTTTTTTTTTTTTTTTAGATTAGGGGCAGTTAGAACGCTTTATAATACTGTGACACTGTTTGGGAGACACTGTTTTGACTTCAATAGAACCTGACTGCAGTAATCGGGATTATTATTATTATAATACAGGATTTATATAGCACCAACAGTTTACACAGCACTTTACAACATGAGGGTAGACAGTACAGTTACAATACAATTCAATACAATAGGAATCAGAAGGCCCTGCCCTAGAGCTTACAATCTAAGAGCGAGGGTCAAGGGCTACAAAAGGTAATAAATGTGGGGGATGAGCTGATGGAGAAAATAAAAGTACAGTGGGTTAGGTGGAGGCAGGAGAAGCCTCTCTGAAGAGAAAGGTTTTCAGGGATCATCTAAAAGTGTACAGAGTAGGATTGGACAGACAGGGTATGGGGTTCCATAGGATGGGGGAGCTTCAGGTGAAGTCCTAGAGGGGAGCATTGGAGGAGGTGACAAAGGAGCTAGATAGTGAGGTCCTGGGAGGAACGAAGATAATGATTTGGTTGGCATTTTGAGACTAGGTTAGTGATGTAGCTGAAGTTGTGGTTGGCTTTGTACATTATTTTTATTATTTTGAATTTAATTTGTTGCATGAGTGGAATCCAGTGGTGGGATTAGCAGAGAGGAGTAGAAGATGGTTGGTAAGGTAGATGAGTTTGGCAACAGCATTCTTGATGGACTGAAGAGTGCATAGCCTATGTACAGATAAGCCAGGGAGGAGGAAGTTGCAGTAGTTGAGACAAGAGATGACTAGGGAGTGAAATAGCAGCTTTGTGGTGTCATTGGTTACAAAGGGGCATATTTTGGAGATGTTGCATAAGTTGAGGCAGCAAGCTTTGGACAGTGATTGAATGTGGGCCCAAAAGGATATTTCAGAATACAGGATAACACCTAGTACCTTGGTATGTGAGGACAGGTTGATAGTTGTGCCATCAATCTTAACAGAGATGTCAGGGGAAGAGGCACATGGGGGAGAAACTATTATAAGCTCACTTTTGGATAGACTGAGTTTGAGGAGGTGGTGTAACATTCAGACTGATATGTCTGTTAGTAAATTATTAAAGTGTATGGACACTGATGGAGTGAGCTGAGGGATAGGGGATATTTGTGGTTCACTGAGACTTCCTCCAGCTTTCCAAATTTTAGTCTTTACAGGGGTATGTATGAGCCTGACATTGCATGGTCCACTGATTGTGGGTGCAATGCTGTATGGCCAATCATGAAAAGAAACAATAAATGCACATTTTTACCTACAAAAATATGTGCATTTATTATTTTTTTTAAAGGTGAACTTAGCCTTTAACTCTCATTTCCTGTCCTGGTGGCAAATTTGTCACTACGACAGGAAGTGAAGAGAAAAACCTCTCTAACACAATGATGATATAGGTTTTATTAGTAAGGTAGAGAAAGGCAAAACCTAGCATTTTGTTGCTTCCTGTGTCCCCAATAAATATTTCACCTCACTCACTGTCTTATTAGCAATGTTGTGACCAGGAAAGGAAATTTCCCCAAAGGTACACAGAAACAAAAAACTTGACAAAGGCCCTAATTATATCTCATCTATTCAAAACTAACAAAATGGCTAATGATACAATTGTTTTGGTGGTGTCTATTGCTTTTCTTTTTGTAGTGCGTTTCATGTATAATGTTGTTTGGTGACCCTGAAGGACCAAAGTTTTACATAGTGTCCCTTTAGATGGGCCCACAGCCAACTATTTGCTCTGTGCACATTGCTTGTGTGTACAAGACAGGTTTACATTTCAATGGTAACACATATTGCATGCATTTTTGTGCTACAGTGTCATTTACTTTGACAACACACTAAGGAAGGGTTGCATCACAAAAAAGGGTCAGATGTGGTTGAAAGTGTGTTGGCTGTATTGGCAGCCAATTCAAAATCAAGTGGCTGCCTTACTGTAATGCACATTAACTCACAACATAACATTTGTTAAAGAATGTGCATTACTGCACAATGGAGAAGTGAACCTAGACTAACACAATGAACATGCTTCACTCACTAAGCTCTCCACTGTCATTTTCAGTCTACAGTCTTGGGCAGGTAAATAAAAATTAGGGCATTTGATTATTTCAGATTTACCATTTGCAGTCAGCAGATGGAGCTTCAGGTTGCTGGAACATAAACCTTATTGGACAGAATTATTCTCAGGAACACATTTTAAGTGCATATTTAGTTCCTTTTCTGGGGTCCAGCTTTAATGTCAGTTTAAGGACAGCACATTCCAGTAAATGATACTTGTTTTAGTAAACACACTTACTATCTAATAATGTATTCTGTTTATTCCATATAGCTTTAATATGATTGGGCATATTTTGACAGCAGATCCATGTAAGACTAAATCTGCCACATTGTTCCTGAATTAATAGGCATCTAAATTGCATGTGAAACAGAATACTGCATTAGCATGAAGGACTAATCGATAAGTGACCAATCCATTTAGAGTTGAAGGGACCTTGCAGAATTAAAGGTCATGTTTGATAGCGATGCAATAGCATTAATGTTTCTAGTGATTCATTTGACATGACATTAGTGTACTGCTTAAATGACACATTTAAACTTCTAGCACGTTTTGTTAAAGTTTAAAAGGTTAGATAACTTGCGCATGGAAGAAAACAATAAATGCTTATTTTCTTTTAGAGTGGCATACAGCAGATTTTTATAGGTTACAAATGGTTTGTCGTGGTTATCACTGCCGAGGCAATTAAATAGAACAGAAGAGTTTGTAAGCAGTAATGTGTAGTTCAACAGGCAAATAATATAAAATAATAATAAAACAATACTGAGTTTCTATATACCCAATTTCAATATATTAGGGTTAGAACTTTGAATTATTTGATGGGTGATGCTTAATGTGCCAAGTCTACATACTCCTGGATTGGACAGCTCATACTATTCTTCTAATAATCCCCTTTCTCTTTTTATTCCTTGGGTGTTGTGGACAAATGTCCTTTCATGTTTTGAGAATGCTATGTACAGTATGGAGGTACCTGGCATATTTAGTGAACGTATTCACTCTTATCTGTATTTTGAAATTTGACCAATTAAAAATATTGGAAAAGAAAAGTACAGATTACACACAATATCACATGAAGGTGTTACAATGTGAGAAGATGACTGAGAGCTGTAATTGGACAACACCATGCCTAGGCACATCTGAATGATTACACACACTTCTAAAAACTCTTATATTATGCAATTATTTTAGTCAAAGATATTGCTGTAAAGCCGTAATGGAGACAGAAGAGGTGGGTCCATGTCTTCTGATTTCTCTCAACATCCTCCGTGCACACTTCTCTCTATAGTTTGTTTCCTAAATGCAGCTACAAAATATCAAGATTTTTGATTTTGGGATTGAGTTGAGTTTAAAGTCAAATTAACTTTATTTATTACAGGTACTTACAGTATATAGTGCCATCAATTTACACAGTGGTTTTCATATATATTGTACATTAACATCAGTCCCTAACCCTCAAGGAGTGTACAATATAAGGTCCCTAACTCCCAGTAATACATACACATACTACCTCCAATTTAAAACAGGGGTCAACTAACCTACCAGCATTTCTTTGGAGTGTGGGCGGAAACCAGTGTGCCTGATAGAAAAACGCACAGGCACAGGGAGAACTCTAGGCAGGTAGTGAAGTGGATAGTATTCAAACCGATGACCCTGGTGTTGCTAAACAGAAGTGCTAAACAGTTACATCAGCTATTTACATTTCAGATGCATCAAAATGTAAGGGATAATTATTAAAGCATGTTGTAGACACCCTTTAGCATTCTATTGGGCCACCCCATTGAAATTGTTGGTGGAGTTCTAATCTGTTGGTGCCTGGCACTGAGGTTGGATTATCCACACTTGACAAACCTTCCTTTGTGCACTCATTCCCTCCTTGGCTACAGCACCAGTTACAATAACGGAGCAGTTATGTATTAGGGTTGGACAGATCCTAATAGGAAACTAAGAAACCAGTTCAATATGAGGTCCACATTGCTGTTGATGAACAGCACATGGCAGGGGGCATATCCATAGCTGCTAATCAGTTCAACAGTGGCTTTTGTATATACACATTGCCTTGCACTGTTAATAGAACTAGTCCCTCATTTCCCCATCAGGATTCTCCCACCCCCTGACACAAGCAATTTTCCAATTAGGAGTGTTGCCATATTCGGTTAATGACATCACCACTATCCCTGGACCCTTTGTTTACATGTAGCTTTCAACCAGGGAATCTCCAGATCTAGGATGTCTTTAAGAGAGCTATCAACATTTTATGACAAATTAAAGTGAATGACAAGTGAACATTCTAAATCTGGAGCAAATGTTCACAACGGTGACAGGTGGAGTTGTTGCAAACTTGGTGCCAAAGTGCAGGAAAATTCACTTTAAAACTTTAAACCATGTATATAATATTGAAAGATGCATTTCAGGATGGATATAAAACAATTTTTAGTTTTTTTCCACATATACAGTAAATATACTGTATATGTTAACATCATCAGTAAACAATGATAGCTTTTTTTTTTTGCAAATGTGCAAATTCAGAGTATAATGACAAAGCAGAAAAACAAATAATGACCAGCACTAAATTCCCATGCAATCAGATGTTGCTTCAAGGGGTACTGTAATCACTGTTCCTGGTTTTACCACAGTGCTTTGAATAATCATATTAAATAAGTCTCATAGAACATTCTGCCTGAAGCTAAAGCTAAATGATATAAAGCCCAAGGATTGGCACACACTAAGGACTTAATGCACTAAAGTTCATGAAGTCAGACATTCCATGACACAAATGTTTAACATCAGATCATTTTTTATTTTTAACTAGATTTCTTAGCAATTTCTGAAATTAGTTATACTGTGAATTAATATACAGTTAATTTGAAGAGAGTACTGCTCTTAAAAACTAGTGTATGTGAGTGGATGATGTTGTGATATCGTAGAACAGTATTAAACATAAAAACAAACATAATATATTGCAGCTTATCATTCCTTAAATGTTGTGGCTGCATTAGTTCTCTTTTTTTTTAGTTTTTTTTGCCTTTAATTTCACTAGTTAATCCAGCCGATAACACACATCCTGCCTTAGGTTGTGTACACTCTGGAACAACATAGACACCTTTTGGGTTTCAGCACTGTCCCTCTAGGGAGAGGGTGATGTTGAATACACTAGAAGATTTAAATAGACTTGACTAGTGAATTAAAGCCAAACTCCAGCTAATGCTTATTAAGCTTTTATAGCATATTGTTTCCATTTGGGAAAAAGGTTTCACATAAATGAATAAATGCTGACCATTGTAAAAACCCCTGTTAGTATTGAATGGTTATTACACTTACTGCATATTTTCTAGACAGCTTGGTCTGTCAAAGAAATCTGAAAAATAAGAGGCTTACTGGCCAGATCACTAGGTGAAGTTAAAGGGGAAAAAAAGTAAAAAAGAAAAACTAATGCAGCTATTACATCCAAGAATTAAAGTGGAATGCCTGGATCAATCAAACAAATCTTAAAACTGCACCCACCCCCTTCTAACATCTATACTAACTAAACTGTGGAAGAAAAGTGCATACAATTATTTTCAGGCAGCTTTGGTCCTGGCACGTGCTTGGCTCCCCTGTGTCAGCTAGCAGTGGCTTTAGGGGGAACACTGACATTGGATTGCCCATAATAATCCTATTGGTGATGTCACCGCTCAGGAATTCCATCCATTGTCAGAGAATTATCTTCCTCTAGCTGGCACTGGCTGATACTGAGGAGCTCACGTGACCAGACCAGAGAGGTCTAAGAATAGGTAAGTGTATGCATCTTTCTTTCATGAGGTAGTTATTATAGGTCTTACAAGGGAGGTGGGAGCCATTTTAAGATTAGTTAGATAGATTCCGGATTCTACTTTAAAATGGAACTAAAGCAAAAGAAGTAAATAGCCAGGCTCTTTATTGCACAAGAGACATGTAATGTCTTTTCTGTAATAAAATAAACCAACTTGCCTATTCGCAGTCTTTTGCACAATGTACATATGTTCTGCAAAAAAATATGTTCTGGACCTAGAAAGAATGAAGGTAGGTATTACTTATATAAAAAAAAAGAGTCCATAACCCATGCTCCTGTTGCTATATGTAAAACAACTGAGTGAAGTTGAAACATAAGAAGGTATAACAAAGTGCACAGAGACCATGGGATAGAGAATGAGGAAGAATTCCAGATCAGAATATATTTGTTATAACCATTCAAAAAGCTGTCATCGTCAATGAAAGGTGCAGTCAGTATGAATACTTATTGAAGGATCCAAATGCCTATGGAACTGTAAGCATGGTCTATATGATCCAAAACTAGGATGGTCATATGATAAAGCTAAAGGACAGAAGATAGTCTCATAAATGATAATCCACTTTATTATGCTATAAACAAAATTAAAAGCATATCCACTACTATGTGCTCAGTGGATAATGAACATGTGTAAATGAGAGCTTACCCTAGTAACTCCAGAGTGTGCAGTGAAGCCATCTGGAACAAGCAAAGGTAGGTGTCACCCAAGGCAGCCAAACTTGTAGGGACACCCATCAAAGGCGAGGGTGAGTAAGGGCAACCAGATTGCATGGAGATGCTAATGTGGAAGCTGGTGTGCTGGCAGGGACCAAGTACCCGGATACAGCATTCCCAAAAGTCAAGTCACACAAAACCATGCCACCAGAAGTGATGTAGCACCGATAATACAGAGATGTCTGGAGTAGAAGGAAGCATCTCAAGGACTCCAGGAAATACGTTTTGAGGTGTGGCCTCTTCATAAAATATTTGGAAAAGAGGCCATGCCTTGAAATGTGTAATATAGCATAATAAAGAGGATTATCATTTATGATATTATCTATTGTCCTTTGATTTTATCATTTCATTAATTTATCCATGGGAAGCATAATAAAGTGGATTATCATTTTTGATATTATCTTCTGTCCTCTGGCTTTATCATTTTATGAATTTATCCATGGGAATATTCCTACTAACTGCACCTTTCATTGCCGATGACAGCTTTTTGCATAGTTTATAACATACGCATTCCAATCTGGAATTTTTCCTCATTCTCTACTCCATGGTCTCTGAATGCTTTGTTTATGTCTATAGCTTCTGCAGAATCTGCATGCCTGGAAATTATGTCATCCTGCACCATCCAATCAATATGGCCAAAGACCAGCACCCAGAAGAAGCGAGGAGAGGATGTCAGTGCCAGTGAGGAACTTCACTGATGTGGACTATTGAAATACTATTCCTGCCTTTAATTTGATTTCAAATTAATATTTTTATATTAAAGTTCATTTTTGGGTATACTACTTTAAGCACAGTGCACAGTCACAGTCCTGTGTTGTTAGAAGATTAATTCAATATGACTCCATTTTCTATTCCAATATTATTACTATTATATTATTCAGTAAATATTCAGAAATCACCCAGAAGATTTAGATTTGGTCAAAAAATGGATAATGGTTGAGCACTATATACAGTATATATAAAAAAGAAGAAACATTTAAATTAAAATTATTACTGTAGAGGACTGGAATGAGCCATTATTTCCCAAAAGAGAACTTTAGTATCAGCCTCTATATAGAGGTTTCAGTCTCCGTGTTAAAAGTACTAGCTGAAAACTGTTTACTATTACTGAATTTTGGGTGCACAGAAACAATTTTGTCACTAGCAGGCTTTAGAGGTTGTATCAAAATCTTTTTGCAGACCTGCAGCTTTTGTGCCATACAGTTCACATAGAAACAAAATGAAAGCACAGGCAAGCAGTCATCCATTGCAGACATTATAATAGTTTTGCGTTTCATCTATTTGTTTAAGATTACTTCAATATTATTTATTCCTCTGCCATAGAACAGAAATGATGCACATATATTCATAGTCACAGTTGCCTTATTTGTAGAATTATTTATACAGATTTATAAAATTGGTGCACCAAAGTTAATATCTTCTGAAATGTAACAAGCCATTAGTGATATGTATTTGTAAAACGGATACTTTTCTCATTCAAGAGACAACAGAAAATTGAAAATTACATAGCAGCCCTTAGTTCGATTAATCACTTTCATGATGCTCTTTTGCCATTGGCACATCCATAATTTGCTATCAAGTTAAAGTAGGTTTAAAGCCTTACGGTTTTTTACCTTAACGCATTCTCTCTATTAAGGTAAAAAACCTTCTGTGTCCAGGATTACCCCCCCAGACCCCCAGTTATATTTAACTAAGCCCCTAATCTTGATCCAGCGCTGTGCATTAGAGCAGCTGCACTGTCCACTCTCCCCCTCCTCACGGGCAGATTGATAGCAGCAGAAGCCATTGGCTCCTGCTCTTGTCACTCAACTCCTATGATGAAAGAGTGGGGGTGGGCAGAGCCCCGCTGTCTGTGTCAATGGATGCAGGCAGCACAGCTCAGGAGTGAGCAAAGTACCCCCTCCCCAGTAGATTGCAGGAGGGGGGGGAGTATTTGGAAGGGGGGAGGGGCCAGGAGTTCTGGTGGGAGACCCGGAAGAAGAGGATCAGGGCTGCCCTGTGGAAAACCATTGCACAAAACAGGTAAGTATAGCAAGTTTGTTAAATAAATAAATCAATATTCAAATTCACTTAAACTAAGGCAGAGCAAATTTATTTAACAAGTTACACAGTAATATGATATTATATGGCCATCAATATCCAATTACAGTACTTCAAGTATTTTGAAAACTTTTAACTGAAGATAGAGCTAATACCTGTATGCCAAACAGAGTTGCTGCAAAACATAATACATAATGTCCTTGGCATTCCTATTAACTACCTGCCGACCGCAGATAGCCGAATGATGGCTTAAATGCGGCCGGCCAGTTCTGAGTGGATGTCATATGACGTCCCCCCAGAACGCGCTCTCCTGCGCGCCCCAGGGGGCGCGCACCCGGCGACCTCCGTGATCGCTGTGTCCTATGGACGCAGCTGATCACGTGATGTGGTAAAAGGCCAATCACAGCGGCCTTTTACCACCTGATCAGCGGTGTCCAATGACATGCTGATCAGAGGGAAATGCAAGTGCCGGTTCTCGGCTGCACTTTCCTCACGCTGTCAGATCGTGAGGAAAGTACTGCCGAGAACCGGCAGTTGTCAGAGCGGGGATCGGCACCGATCATCAGGGCACTGATGATCAGTGCCCTGATGATCGGTGCCCAGCAGTGCCACCCGCAAGTTCCGCCCACCTGTGCCCAGCAGTGCGCCCACTAGCTCCGTCCACCTGTGCCCAGCAGATCACCCACCTGTGCCCAGCAGTGCACCCACCTGTGCCACTCTGCAGTGCCACCTACCTGTGCCCAGAAGTGCCACCTACATGTGCCCAGCAGTGCCACCCACCTGTGCCCACCCACCTGTGCCCACCCACCAGTGCTGCCCACCAGTGCCACCCACCAGTGCCGCCCAGCAGTGCCGCCAGTCAGTGCCACCAGTCAGTGCCCAGGGGTTGTGCCAGTCAGTGCCGCTAGTCAGTGCCCAGCAGTGATGCCAGTCAGTGCCGTCTATCAGTACCCATCATCAGTGTCACCTATCAGTGCCGCATATTAGTGCCGCCTATCCGTGACACCTCATTAGTGCTGTCTATCAGTGCCGCCTATCCGTGCCACCTCATTAGTACTGCCTATCAATGCCCTTTAGTGCTGCCTATCAGTGCCCATCAGTGCCGCCTATCAGTGCCCATCAGTGCTGCCTCATCAACGCACATCAGTGAAGGAGAAAAAATGCCTGTTTGAAAAATTTTATAATAGAAACAAAGAAACTTTTTTTTTTTCCAATTTTTTGCACTTTTTTATTTATAGCGCAAAAAGTAAAGTGCCCAGTGGCGATTAAATACCACCAAAAGAAAGCTCTATTTGTGAGAAAAAAATGATCAAAATTTCATATGGGTACAATGTTGCATGACCGTGCAATTGTCAATCAAAGTGCGGCAGCGCTGAAAGCTGAAAATTGGCCTGGTAAATAAGGGGGTATAAGTGCCTGGTAGGCAAGTGGTTAAATGAATCTTAGGGAATACATATCATACTCCAAGTTCCTTATCTAGCGTCTTGTCCATCAGTTTGTCATGTGGTGTTATTTAAAATGCAATGAAAAAATCCTGA
The DNA here is from genome assembly GCF_062004578.1 of Staurois parvus. Classification (NCBI taxonomy): domain Eukaryota; kingdom Metazoa; phylum Chordata; class Amphibia; order Anura; family Ranidae; genus Staurois; species Staurois parvus. The sequence continues at coordinate 10,812,237 of NW_028317951.1, forward strand.
TCAACATTGCTACCTTGCCAGTGCCAAAGGATTAGTAAGGAGAGAGCTTGGAAGCCATTCTTGACTTTATACACAGTTGAAATAGAACTGAGAACTTTGAGGGAACACTGTGGGGATTAATAACTCACACGTATGTGTGGGAGTGATGCCATCCTGTGCCAGCTAGACAAAAGATGTTTGAAGACCAACAACCATAAGAAGTTGGGGAGGGAATGGGGGAGCTGGTGAGGGACCTTTGTTAAAGAGGTAAATATTCCTGCTTTTAAATTTCACTTTAAATTATTATTAATACAATAAATATTTGGGTATACTAAAGATGTCCATTTGTAGATGAAAAGTGCGTTGGGTGGGGTCAGCGGCCTGTGGCAATGGCAAGGCATTAGATGCTTTTATGTACTCTGTGATTTTAATAACAGGAAGAACATCCGTCCCTTGAAAGGTAGCATGTTTTAAAGGCTGACCAGAGGCATTAAGCGCAAATTGACCTACCTCAGTATGTGGTGAGTTTGGTCCCAGATGGGGATACAGTTGGTGACAGAAATGGTGAAATTCCTTGGCACAGAGTATGAGTCACTTTATTCAGACTTTTTTACATCACTTTGTTTGGCACCATATGCACTTTGGAAAAGTATAATAGACTTTGGATGAAAGGTTTGTTTGCATTTAGAAGGCATTGGTATATATGTCTTTTAGAACTGGCACTTTATAGCACTGACTTCTTTTTTTGCATACTTATATACTGTTATGGTGAATATATGAATTGTACACTTTACATTGGCTTATTTGAATGTGCACTGTTTTATTTGAGTACACGGGGTAGCACAGCTATTCATTTATGATAGTGTGTTTCAGAAGGCTACAGGCAAAGGAGAAGGTGAACTTCCCTCTGGATTGCTTAGGTCTGATTCAAGGTGAAATGGTAACAGGTACCTGTCAAAACCAAGTACCAGCTCCCCCTCAAAAAAAAACGAAACAAAAACTAAGGGCTAAATGTTAAAGAGGAGGAGGCAAACAAGCGGAACTTTCCCTTTTGGGTGAAGTTCAGTTTTAAGCACTGTCCACAGTTATAGTTCTGTGTTGTTTCAGGATTAGTACTGCAAAAGTTAATGTGACTCCATTCTCTATTCTATTACTATTATAAATTAAATTAAATATTCAAAAATCACCCAGAAAACTTGGATTTTGTCACAAAACAGATTATGCCTGAGCACTTTAAAAAAAGAAAAGTTTAAATGAAAAATATCATAGTAGAGGTCTAGAATGAATCATTACTTCTCCAAAGAAACATTTTGTAAGCCTTTATAGAGTAGTTCCTTTCTCTGTGTTAAAATTCTATTTGCAAAAGTGAGCAAGAAACAATTTTTTTCACACACAGGTTTTTTAGGTTATATCAGAATCTTTTGCAGACCTGTAGCTTTTGTGCCATACAGTACACGTAAATCAAAATTTAAGCACAGGCAAACAGCCAATCAGCACAACTATTACACTAGTTTTGAAGTTTTCCTTGACTTCTAGTTTAAAGACCTAAGTGTGGCCAAAATGAAAAACAGAAAAATCAGCACAAGGGACACTACTTGCAGTTACTAAGATGCTCCTGGACCAGTCTAGTCTGCTTTACCCTGATCTGACCTTGGCTTGGCTTATGGATACTCTCTCTCTCTCTCGCTCCTCTGTGTATGACCTTAACTATCCCATCTGACTACATTTGCTCTGATTCCCACCTGGTACCTGACCTTGGCTTGAACCGACTACCCAGTAAACATCTAAATCCCGGAAGGGCTTACATACCACGCACAGGCGCCTCCTGTCTGCAGACCTATCTCCATGCACCAGCTGTGCTTCTGAGTGGACCACCAACCAGCACTCCTACAGGCGACCTGTACAACTTTGAGCCTGACTTCCGCTGTCCCACTCTCAGGGGAGTCCAGAACTTAGCCACAAGGGAAACCCTCTCTCCATTGGCCTCCATCAGCAGGTACGTGATACTTGTGCTGATTCATTTTCTGTTAGTAGCAGTTCTCCTCTGTCCCAGCCCCTGCATGGTATGGTGGGGGTTAATACAATAAAAGGGCTGTTATAGGCTCTCATCCAGAAAATTTGAATATGCCTGCCCAGCTTCACTATTCATAGAAGCCATACTACAGCTTCTAAAACACAGATCTACTCACATTAAAAGTATTATACAAAGGCTCATCTGACAGGCAGTGAAGGCAGACAGCCGAGCAATGCTGGTACCCAAGTCTTTAACACACTTTGTCTCTTCTCAGCTGCCTCCTTCCCATTAGCTACTCTTCACACACACTATCTAGCTCTGCCTCTGATGCTTGTTTCGTCATCGCCTCAACTTCTTCTGAGAAGTCCCAAGTTTTCTTCACTCAGGCTTTAGGATTACTTGAATATTATTCATTCTTTGCCACAGAAGAGAAACGATGCACATATATGCATAGTCACAGTTACCTTATTTGTAGATTTATTCATACAGATTAAGAATATTGGCTGATGTTTATATCTTTTGAAGTGCAACAAGCCATTAGTGTTGTGGGTTTATAGAGATAAAACACTTTTCTCATTCAACAGACAACAGAAGGATGAAAATTACATAGCAGCCATTGGTTTGATTTACTTGCTTTAATATGATGCTCTTCTGCCTTTGGCACATCTATAATTTACTATCAAGTTAACTAAGGTAGAGCAAATTGGTTTAACAACTCACACAGTAATATGATATTATATGGCCCTCACTGTCTAATCACAGTGCAGTATTTTGAAAACTTCTAAATGATGATAAATCTGTTACTCGTATGTCAAACAGATTTTCTGTAAAACATAATGCACACCTGTCCTTGGCATTCCTATTACATACATCTTAAGAAATACATGTCTATATTCCGAGCACCTTATCTAGAATTTGATCCATCAAATTGCACTGCAGTGTTCTTTAACCCCTTAACTCTGCGCCTCCTGGCCCTTTAAGAGGTTTCTGATGTCAGGAGATGGGGTGGGGATTATTATCATGTGACCACCATGATTGGTTGTCAAAGCAATCACATGATTGGAAAGCTCCTGGTTGTAAGTAGCTGTGCTGGGAAAGTGCAGAGCACACGCTCTGGGCACAGGTTTATTTACATTTGGGTATGCAAATATGCGGTCTCTTGGCGTCAAGGCCTACCAACCAAGAAGCCACATATTTTTGTACTCTCAGCACAAAGGGTTTAAAGTGCAATGGAAAATCCTCACCAGTGTTGCCATCTTGCCAGTGGGATAAGAGTGCCTTAGGATTGCAAGTGTCAGAAGGGAATATTTCAGAGATCCTGAAATTCATTCTTGACTTTAGACATATTTGAAATTGATTTGAAAACTTTGAGAGAATGCTATATGGAATACAGGCATTGGATCAACAAAAAATTCTGTAACTGATGAAGAATGTGTAACCTGGCAAAATGTTTCTTTCCTCTTTTGTTGCATTAGAACCTGGAATTAAAATGGATCATGTGATGTAGATAACGTGCCTATGACTTTAAGGCCTGGTTCACACTAATATGATTTCTGATGTGACTTGAGTCACACAGATTCACATTACAAGAGAAATCACATTGCTTTCAAAGGTGTCTGTTTACATAAATGCAACTCAGCATGGATTTATTTTGGGAAAAAGGTCTCTGAACTACTTTGATGTAATTCCAGTGCAGTTTTTGCCCAATAAAATATACAAACCTGAACAAAGTCCGGAAGTGACGAAACACGTTAGTGGACATGACATCAAGACGCACACACGAAAACCAGAAGTGACCATTTTGACTGCTGGAAAACGTGGTTTCTATGCCCTATTGATTGCAAGGCTGGTTTGTTTGCCACAGAGCTGATATTTAATATCCCCAATGTAAGATATTTATTACATTTATCCATATACTTGGAATATTATTATTATACAGTATTTATAAAGCGCCAATGGTTTCGCTCAGCACTGTACATTAAAAAGGGGGACAGAACATGTGACATAACAATAACAATACAATACAATGCAAAACATGAGGGGATCGAGGGCCCTGCTCTAATATATATTATATGAGTCTCCTTTGCTTTATGAGGAATATGGAGGATGGGCTCCTGAAGTGCAGGAAAACTTGGAAGTAATACTTTTACCAGGAATATCGTGATAAGCTTATGAATACTACCAGAGGGTAATGGTATTTAATATCACTATTTGGAGTGGTCACGGAGTGTTCACTATATGAATTGAAGTGGTCACTGAGTGTTCACCATATGTATTGAAGTGTTCACTTTAACATTGGATTTTGGTTCACATTTATTTTAGTTGATGATTAGTATATAAATTTTGGATATATATTTATATTTTTTTTTTTATCGTATAATCACTATTAATCACAGTTGTAGTGGTTTGTATTTTTTGCACTGATTTATTTATTGCACTTTGTACTGTAATTTGTTATTTGGAAGATAATGCACTATATGACTATTCTTTTTTCGAGGTATCACGAGGATTGAAATAGGATTTGGAATCCTTCCTACTGGACTTATTTATATTTGTTTTGGTGGACTTTTGATTTGGACTTTAATTGGACTATTTTTCATTCATTTTATATATACAGGTGAAACTCGAAAAATTAGAATATCGTGCAAAAGTTCATTTATTTCAGTAATGCAACTTAAAAGGTGAAACTAATATATGAGATAGACTCATTACATGCAAAGCAAGATAGTTCAAGCCGTGATTTGTTATAATTGTAATGATTATGGCTTACAGTTCATGAAAACCCCAAATCCACAATCTAAGAAAATTAGAATATTGTGAAAAGGTGCAATATTCTAGGCTCAAATTGTTCCACTCTAATCAGCTAATTAAGCCAGAACACCTGCAAAGGGTTCCTGAGCCTTTAAATGGTCTCTCAGTCTGGTTCAGTAGGAATCACAATCATGGGAAAGACTGCTGACCTGACAGTTGTGCAGAAAACCATCATTGACACCCTCCATAAGGAGGGAAAGCCTCAAAAAGTAATTGCAAAAGAAGTTGGATGTTCCCAAAGTGCTGTATCAAAGCACATTAATAGAAAGTTATGCGGAAGGAAAAAGTGTGGGAGAAAAAAGGTGCACAAGCAGCAGGGATGACCGCAGCTTGGAGAGGATTGTCAGGAAAATGCCATTCAAAAGTGTTGGGAACTTTCACAAGGAGTATACTGAGGCTGGAGTCAGTGCATCAAGAACCCACACACACACGGATCCTGGACATGGGCTCCAAATATCATATTCCTCTTGTCAAGCCACTCCTCAACAACAAACAACGTCAGAAGCATCTTACCTGGGCTAAAGAAAAACAGACCTGGTCTGTTGCTCAGTGGTCCAAAGTCCTCTTTTCTGATGAGAGCAACTTTTGCATGTCATTTGGAAACCAAGGACCCAGAGTATGGAGGAAGAATGGAGAGGCACACACTGCAAGATGCTTGAAGTCCAGTGTGAAGTTTCCACAGTCTGTGTTGATTTGGGGAGCCATGCTATCTGCTGGTGTTGGTACACTGTGCTTCATTAAGTTCAGGGTCAATGCAGCCATCTACCAGGAAATTTTGGAGCACTTCATGCTTCCTTGTGCAGACGAGCTTTATGGGGATGCTGACTTCATTTTCCAGCAGGACTTGGCACCTACCCACACTGCCAAAAGCACCAAAACCTGGTTCAATGACCGTGGGATTACTGTGTTTGATTGGCCAGCAAACTCGCCTGACCTGAGCCCCATAGAGAACCTATGGGGCATTGGCAAGAGAAAGATGAGAGACATGAGACCAAACAATGCAGAAGAGCTGAAGGCCACTATTGAAGCATCCTGGTCTTCCATAAGACCTCAGCAGTGCCACAGGCTGATAGCTTCCATGCCACGCCGCATTGAGGCAGTAATTGCTGCAAAGGGGGCCCAAACCAAGTACTGAGTACATATGCATGCTTATACTTTTCAGAGGTCCGATATTGTTCTATGTACAATCCTTGTTTTATTGATTGCATGTAATATTCAAATTTTCTGAGATTGTGGATTTGGGGTTTTCATGAGCTGTAAACCATAATCATCACAATTATGACAAATCACGGCTTGAAGTATCTTGCTTTGCATGTAATGCGTCTATCTCATATATTAGTTTCACCTTTTAAGTTGCATTACTGAAATAAATGAACTTTTGCACGATATTCAAATTTTTCAAGTTTAACCTGTGTGTGTGTATATATATATATATATATATATATATATATATATATATTTATTAATTTTTGGGAATATTTGGTTAGGTGGTTAGATAATATTCAGATTATTCACTTGATATGGTGAAAGAAAGGCTATATTATAAAAGTTGCACCAAAGTTACATACAAGTTGCACCCAGGAAGCACTACATAATTGCACTGAAATTCAAATCAGAATTGTATTGCAGCATTGTGAACGTAGCCTGAAGGTGTAAAATATTTAAACGATAATAAACAATAATTAAGACAAACTAACAGAAATCTTAAGAGTGCATAAGTAGCCCCTACCTTAGCAATTAAACCACCCTCCCTTTTTCATGTGCGCTCTGGAATGCCCGCTCTGTCGGTAATAAGCTCACCTCTGTCCATGACCTTTTTGTCTCTCGCTTCCTTAACCTACTAGCAATTACAGAAACCTGGCTTCAAGCAGCAGATTCTGCTTCTCCCACAGCACTTTCCTATGGAGGCCTTCTCTGGACCCACTCACCCAGACCCAGTGGTCGGAAAGGTGGTGGAATTGGTTTGCTCCTATCCCCACTGAGCACCTTTCAAGTCCTTCCTAACCCTCCCTCTCTATGCTTCTCTTCTTTCGACACACACTGCATCTAGCTGTTTTCTCCCATTTCTCTGAGGATTGCAGTGATCTATTGGCCTCCTGGACCGGTGTCCCGCTTTCTTGATGATTTCTCCACCTGTCTACCCTACTTTCTCTCCTCTGAACTACCCACTATCATTCTCTGAGATTTTAACATCCCTATTAATGTCAACAACCCGGCTTCATCCCAACTCTTCAACCTAACCTCATCTTTTGCATTAACACAGTGTATACAGTCCTCCACTCACTCTGATGGGAATACATTAGACCTTGTTTTCTCCCATCTTTGCACTCCCTACAACCTCACAAACACCTCCTTTCCTCTCTCTGATCACAATCTCATCACCTTCACACTGTCCTCGTCTTCAAACACCTATCCCTCAAAGCAGCAAACAATTACAGAGACCTTCACAACTTGAACCCTGCTCCTTTCCACTCTGCAACTGACCAACTCTATGACAGAATCTCTCCCCTGTGCTGCCCTGACCTGGCCACTACTGTCTACAACAGTTCGCTTTCATCCGCATTAGATTCACTTGCTCCTCTAACAACACGAAGCATCAGTCCCGGACCGTTACAACCTTGGCAGACTGACGACGCCAGAAATCTTAAACGACATAGTCGTGCGCTGGAGCAATTGTGACGTAAAACCAAATCTCAACAAGCATTCACCCTATATAAATTTGCTTTCTTAACATCCAATTCCTCCCTTCATGCTGCCAAACAAGCCTACTTTGTCACTCTTATTAATACCTTGTCATCCAGTCCTCGTCGTCTTTTCTCTACTTTTAACTCTCTACTTTCTCCACCTCCACCTCCACCCAATACCTCACTCAATGCTCACGAGATTGCAAATCATTTCAAAAACAAGATTGACGCAATTCATAGGGGCATCGCCACTGCACAAACATCCATCCCACTTAGCATACCTTATACTAAACCTCCCTGAACACTTTCCTATTTTGACCTTGCTACTACCGAAGAGGTCACTAAGGTTTTCTCAGAAGCCCGTCTCACCACCTGCCCCCTGGATCCAGTTCCCTCACAACTACTACGGTCACCCTATTATTCCATCCTATGCTCTCTCACTCACATCTTCAATCTTTCCCTCTCTGCTGGTGCCTTCCCCTCCCCTCTAAAGCATGCACACATCACTCCCATACTTGAAATGCCCTCCCTGGACCCCACCAACCTGGACAATGTAAGATCCATTTTCCTGCTGCCATTTACCTCTAAACTCTTAGAATGCTTAGTCTACAATCGCCTGAGCTCCTACCTCACTGACAACAACCTTCTTGACCCTCTACAATCTGGCTTTCACTCACTACACTACACTGAAACTGCCCTACTAAAACTCACTAATGATCTACTAACATCTAAAACCAATAGCCACTACTGCGTACTCTTACTTCTTGACCTATCTGCAGCTTTTGATACGGTTGACCATCCCCTCCTCAAAAAAAAAAACTTCCCTCTCTTGGCCTCAGAAACTCTGCTCTCTTCTGGTTCTCCTCCTACCTATCGCAGCACTCCTTCAGCGTTACCTATAACGCTGCTTCCTCCTCTTCACTCTTTCTGTAGGGGTCCCTCAAGGTCCTGTCCTTGGACCCATTCTCTTCTCCATCTACACCTCCTCCCTTGGTCACTTGATAAACTCCCATGGCTTTAAGTACCATCTCTATGCTGATGACACACAAATCTATCTTTCTACCCCTCACCTCACCCCTTCAGTCTCCTCTCGTATTACTAACCTACTAAGTGACATATCGGCATGAATGTCACTCCACTTCCTCAAACTCAATTTTTCCAAAACTGAGCTATTAGTATTCCCCCCAGCCTGTGCCTCCTCCCCTGACTTCTCCATAAAGATCAATAACACAATCATCAGTCCCTCCCCTCATGCCAGGGTACTAGGTGTAATCCAAAACTCCCATCTGTCCTTTCAGTCCCAAATCCATTTACTGTCCAAATCTTGTAGACTTGGACAACTAAGCAACTTATTCACTCCCTTGTTATATCTTGCCTTGACTGCTGTAACTCCCTCCTCATTGGGCTACCTAATCACAGGCTATCCCCTCTTCAGTCTATCATGAATGCTGCTGCCAGACTCATCCACCTTACTAACCATTCTGTATCTGCCACCCCTCTCTGCCAATCCCTCCACTGGCTTCCCATTGCCCAACGGATAAAATTCAAAACATTAACAATAACGTATAAAGCCATTTATAACTCTGCCCCAAATTACATCACCGATCTTGTCTCTAAATATCACCCAAACCGTACTCTCCACTCCTCGCAAGACTGCATACTCTCTATGGACTTCTCCAGAGTTTCCCCCATCCTCTTGAACTCTCTACCCCAATTTATCAGACTATCGCCTACTCTGCTCACTTTTAGGCGATCTCTGAAAACCTATCTCTTCAGGGAAGCCTATCCTGCCCTCAGCTAATAATGGCATCTTCTACTCTTCCAACCAGTCTATCCCCCACAGTTACTACCTTTTGTACCACTAGCTCCTCCCTTATAGATTGTAAGCTCCAAGGATCAGGGCCCTCCTATCCCTCTTGTATTGAACTGTATTGTTGCTGTATTGTTTCCCGTTATATTGTAAAGTGCTGAGCAAACAGTTGGCGCTATATAAATCCCGTATAATAATAATAATTAAGGTGACTAATTACTTCAGAAGTCCCATAATTGTATGATTACATAAGGTCCACATGTGTGCACTCTTAGTGTCACACGCCTGTTTTGAAAGGCCCTTGAGTCTGCAACACCAAACAAGCAAACAACACGAGGACCAAGAGTTCTCCAAACAAGTCAGAGAAAAGGTGGTGGAAAGGTATAGATTAGGGTTGGGTTACAAAAAATTTTGAACATCCTACAGTTCACCATTAAGTCCACTATAGCAAAATAGAATGAATATGGCAAACCCAACAAGAGAAGGCCACACATCAAACCTCACAGAATGTGCAAGAATGACAGAGATGCAACATAGAATGGGCAAGAAGGACAGAGATGCAACACAAACACCAAAGATAATGCTGAAGGGGCTGCAAAGATTTGCAGCAGAGATGGGAGTATCTGTCCATAGGACCACTTTAAGCCATACACTCCACAGATTGGGCTTTTTGGGAGATATAAGTTATTTTGCTAATATACTGCTGTTGTATCCAGTTTGTTAGGGTCATGTTCTCTTTTATTTAGCACTGAGAGAAGCAGAATTTTGTTTTCTGTTTTGAAACTATCTGAATGATACCTGCTGGTTCCTTGCCGTTTGTTGATGGTCTCCCACACAGACAACAAATAGATTGTCTTACTTTCAACCTTGGTAAAACTATTCAGTTTTTAAACAGAAATCCTCAGCATCCTGCTCATGTAATTGATTCACAGTTTCTCTTATAAATTTGCACACAGCTTGAATTCAAATATAGCTGCTTATGTATCTTCTGATCCTATAAAAATGCATGTGTGTATCAATGTTTTACCTAGAAATGCAACAAAAAAACTGCAACTAGCTTGCTAAGCAGAAAAATGCTTATGTCTCAATCAAATGTGCTATCAGAGAAAAAAAAGGCAGCCCATGTATGGGTATTGATCATTTGAAACCCAATTAGTGGCAGCAGCATATGAAATCATGTACAAGTAGTAGCCATGGCCACAGTATATATACCATTGTATATGCCCAGAATAGCCTACACCAGTGGTGGGCAACCTTTTTTTTCAACTGAGCCAAATCTCGCCAAAACCACGATTGAAATTTATTTTGAGAGCCACATTTTTAAAACTGAAAATACATAGGATGGTACACTGTTTTTAGTTTCAATAAGTTTTTATAGTAATTCATCCCCCATATAGTAATTCATCCCCCATATAGTAATTCATCCCCCCTATAGTAATTCATCCCCCATATTAATTCATCCCCCATATAGTAATTCATCCCCCATAGTAATTCATCCCCCATAGTAATTCATCCCCCATATAGTAATTCATCCCCCATATAGTAATTCATCCCCCATATAGTAATTCATCCCCCATATAGTAATTCATCCCCCATAGTAATTCATCCCCCATATAGTAATTCATCCCCCATAGTAATTCATCCCCCATAGTAATTCATCCCCCATAGTAATTCCTCCCCCATATAGTAATTCATCCCCCATAGTAATACATCCCCCATATAGTAATTCATCCCCCATATAGTAATGCATCCCCCATAGTAATTCATCCCCCATATAGTAATTCATCCCTCATATAGTAGTAGTAAGTAAGTAGCAAGTAGTAAGTCAAGTCCCTCCTGTGTCAATTCACTTACCTTTGCTCCGCGCGTTCCTCTCGCCGTGCTCCCCGCGCCGTTCCGGTCTTCAGGGCGGACTGTGAGAGGAGCCTAGCTCCCCTCACGTTCGTCACGCTGCCCCGCCTACACACATCCTGACAGCCAATCACTAGCTATCAGGATGTGAGTGGCAGCGAGACTGGCCAATCATTGCTGGGCTAGCTGCAGAGTCCTCGGCCACCCGAGAGGAGGGAGGGGAGGGGAGCGGCCGCCCGAGAGGAGGGAGAGGAGGGAGAGGAGGGAGGGGAGCGAACGCCCGGCACACAGAAGAGCCGCATTAAAATGTGTAAAGAGCCGCATGTGGCTCGCGAGCTGCGGCTTGCCGACCACTGGCCTACACCATGGCTTTTATTACTTTTACTGTTTTTTCAGTCACCTTTGATAATATCAGTCTGCAATTCATGCAGTTTGTTCCAACATGAAATGTGTAATAGAAAACACTAACAACAATCAGATCCAAAAACAAAGAAAAAAATTACATTTTTATTTTAGGAATACCATAGCTTAGACAGCATTGACAGGCTGGAGTGTAGATTTGATAGCAAACCACATTTTTGAGTAAATTAAATGTTAATGTGCTGTAACCTGCATGCATGTGTCAGTGAACATTCATGACTCATAGTAAATGCTATCAGGATATAATTTGATTGTCCATAAATTATTGATGTGCAGGACTATGAGCATAAGCATAAGTAAATCAGTCCTAATGCACTGTAGCATAATGTTGGTTTGAGCAAAAGATGAATGATGTGGACCTACATGGACATTGATAGGATCAACTCACAAATAACTGGACAGAAAGAAGATGACCAGGGGCCAGGGACAGCAGGCTGGTCTGTGGTCAAAAGGCAGGAGGGGTTGTTTGATGCATGACAATGAGACAGATCTGGTTGGGCAAGGGGTAGACCAATTACTGGGATCTCCTGGCTGCCAACTAGATATCATGTGTACGACACTGTTTTTTCTTTGATTTTGTTGGGAGAAATGCCTTGCAACAGGGGTATGGTTCCAGGATTCAATCTCTTTTAGCTTCACTGTTCTAGATTGGCTGCATCAACAATGTTTTTGTACAAAACCTCCTATTTACATATCGTTTTATTCTTAATAACCTATTTTATACAGGTGCCATATAAATTATTCCACTTTTCAAATATAATTTTCACTTAATTCATACCAGATCCATTGACATACAATATAGATATACTGTATATTTGTTCATTTTTTTAGTCCATATATATTTGCATATACTTCAGTTTTGATCATAATATTTTGAATTATTGTTACAGTACATAAAGTTGTTAAAAAACCTTGTATGATCTCTGCACTTGGTGTGACGTAGAACTGTATAAAGTAGACAGCAGCACACACAACATCTTATAAAAACAACCAATATTAATGCTGGCCATAGATGGTTAAAATCTCAGCTGGTTCGGCAGGAACCAGCCCAAGATTCAAACCATACTGTATATGAGCAGGCAAAATGTACCCAAGTTGACCGATCAATCAACTTGGGTACAACCTGCCTGACAGACTTTACATGTGATTATCGCTAGCGGCTGTTATAGCCTTTAGCAATAACCACTGTGTTCTCCCAGCGGGGGAAAGCTCCCCTCCCACCTCACCAGGAGAACACAATGGCTTGATGGGCAGTATTCCCCCATCAACACTGTCTGTGTTAATGGAAGAATCAAGAAACTCACTCTGTCTATGGCCTGCCTAATTTAGATGTCAGCGAACACCCTTAGGGATTGCTACAAGAATAATGAACTCAAATACTATTGTGTACAACCTTTAAAAAAACATAGATACTTAATTGACATGTTTATTGACATGTTTCAGACAGCTCCTGTGTCTTTCCTCAAAAAATAAGTAACCTAGCTAACTAATCTGAGAAAAGACACAGGAGGTGTCTGAAATGCATCAGTTAAGTATCTATGTTTTTTGAAAGGGTTATACATAACGGTATTTGTGTTCATTTTATTGAATTCTCTGGATGGACATTTTGAAAACCATATCACTCTGTTAAATCATCTGGAAACAAACGTGGGGTCCTTACGTAACATTGTGGTAGCCGGCAGCAGTGGATCTGAATGGATAAAGCATGTACCCAGTGTGGCAGGTTGAGAAGAAGGTACATAAGAAGTGTCCTTTTTCTTTTCTTGAGAGCCTACAGAAAGAGGCTAGAGGAGCATTGGGGACCCTAATTTACAGAAGCAGGCAGAAAACGGATCTGGAGAGGAAAGGTGGATGTACCTGAATTGAAGAATATTCTATATTGAGGATAAATTTGAATGAAAGAAAAGATATTCTGCGAGTGCATTTTCAAACAAGTTTTATGGTGTTTTTTTATTACAGAAGAAGAACCCTTTTTCTTTTCTTTTGAACTTATAGAGAGGGTGTGGAGGAGTGCTGAAAACCTCAAGTTGACAAAAAAAGCATCTGGACAAGAAGATGCATTTACCTTTACTGAGGAAAAAAACTGGAAGGAATTGAGAGACAGAGAAGAGGCACAGACACAAAGGAAAAGAGATCTTCAAACTTCAAACTGAAAATGTGAGGTAAACGTTTTTCTCTTTCATGGTACCATGTTTAGATGGTGATTCTATATTTCTGCAACTGAATGACAGTAGCCACTAATATTGAAAAAAAGACTGCTTACTGTATATAAGGGCAGTGGTGACTCTAGAAACAATATATAGAAGAGCACATAAGATAACGTATTCAAAACTTGGGGGGGGGGGAATTAATAATTTTCACCACTAAATCATACCACTGAAAAAAGCTAAATACATATATAAAATCAAGATTAAAAAATATGGGAGTAATACGCTATGCAATGATACCTTTTTATTGTACTAACCTAACACTTTCAAGCTTTCAAGAGTTTTCCTTTTTTCCTCAGGTATTGTGGTCAGGTGTATTGCTGTGGCCAATCACAATGCACTGTCAGCCAGCCAAATGCCCTTACCATTCGTGTGGTCCGATGTTTGAGTCGAACTTACGTTCGACTCGAACATCAAGCCCAGTTCTACTACAGGCGATGGTTAGAGACTGTAGACATGCTACAGGAGATGGTCAGAGACTGCAGACATAGTAAAGGAGAGGATTGGAGACTACACACATACTACAGAAGATGGTCAGAGACTGCAGACATACTACAGGAGATGATCAGAGACTGCAGAAATACTACATGAGATTATTGGAGACTGCAGAAATACTACAAGAAATGGTCAGAGATATTATAGGAGATAATCAGAGACTGAAGACATATTACATACATGGAATGGTGTTGGCACAAAGAATGTCCTATGTTTAGTCCATTGTCCCGCTTTGGTACAAAAGAAGAAGGTATGAAGGTGGAAGCTGAAAGAGAAAGCCGCTGCTGAGTGCGAAGGAGGATTCTCAGTGATTCCAAAGCAGTGCACACTTCAAGGCTGGCCTTACAACATGGAGCAGAATCATATCTCCAGATAAACATGTAAAAAGAAGGTGGAAAAGGCACCACTAAGTGTAGACTGTAAAACGCTTTATTTAAAATTGGTAGAAATTGCATGTTATCAGGAAGCAGTGTGAGTTTCATACAGTGTGGTGGAAGTATATGCTGTATCTATGGAGAGGAGAAGGACAGTGGAATCAGACAATGGTGAATGAAGAGTGGAGACTGAAGCAGAGCTCTTCATACAGAGGACATAGTGCAGATACAGTCTCAGTGATCGTTGCTGCTTTGGTACCTACCACCTACATTTTTGGACATTTGTATCTAAAGTGAAGTAATTGTAATGATTGTAAGCCTGCTCCAGATCCAGCCTTTCCATGATTAAAGTCCGCAGTGTGCCCACACCCGCCTTGGAAGAAAGCCGTATATCAAAGTTATGCCTGTGTATGTCTCCTAAAATGTGAGTGCAATTTCTACCAATTTAAAATAAAGTGTTTTACAGTCTACACTCAGTGGCACCTTTTCCACCTTCTGAAGACATATTATAGGAGAGGATCAGAGATTGCAGAACTATTACAGGAGAGGACCAGAGACTGAAGACATAAGTACAAGTACTGTGAATGGTGTGGTGATGTTGCTGTCAGTATACACAGCTTTAGGACCTGGGAGAGCCTGTCCTTCCTCCCTCTAGATTACACCTGTTTGATACCTTTCCCCTCCCACCCCTCCTGTGTGTACAGCTGCCGAAGCTAGACTCCTCTGCTTACTTCCCCCCAGAACCCTCACTAACATTACCAGCAGTGTCCTGGTCCAGATGGTAGGTCCCTTCAGATTCTCTGCCCGTTATGTTGTCATCAGAATCTTGGAGCCGGGAAGTACAGCACTAGAGGTGGAACAGCTCTGGAGGATGAAGTTACATCTTCCTCCTCTGAATGTTGGGGCATCCATGCTCCCTTTTTCCCCATGGTAAAGACAGTCCTGGGTGTCACCCATCTGGCGGGTGTCACCAGGGTGCGGTCCACACCCCCCTAGCAATGCCATTGGATGCTTGAGCATGCAGGATTGGCACCGATACTGCCTATGATGGCAGTGAAGCCCTGCTCCACTTGTCATGCCCCCCTAAAGTGTTGGAATGCCAGGGCCCTCTTGCTGCGATCCTGGTAGTCCTTCCACTGCCAGGAAGGAAGTCTAATTTAATGGGGGGCACAAGAGGGGCAAGGAAAAACCTAGGAATAACTTTGCTGCACCTTGCCCCCCCCCCCCCCTATAGTGAAGACACTAAAATAAGGATAAGTAAAAAGAGGGTTTTTTTTTTATCCAAGCATATAACCAGGGGCTGTTTTTGTATCTGACCAAGTGCACAGTATTGTGTAAAGAGCATGATTGTTAAACTTACATGTTTTTTTATGGGGATTGGATCAGGGATCACTTGAAATATCTGAATAATAAGAATACACAATACTTTGTGCAACATAAGAGAGGTGATTGCTAAATCTATAGGTGGTATGACTATTATCTGCAAAGAGGGTGGTTGTTTTGTGAGTATAAGAAGCTTAGTGAACAGTCCTCTGCAAGCCCTCATGCATACTGAACGTTTTAATAATGTTTGTAACATTAGTTGTGTAAAGTCAAGTTAAAAACATGAGTTTTTCAGCTTTTTTTTGCATTAGCTTTTAGCGGCTTTTTCCCACATTTAGCAGCGTTTTCCCATGTTTTTCCATGTTTGTGTTTTTTAGCTCTTTTTTTACCAAAAAAACCCCCATTTTTTGGGGGGTCAAAACAAGTCCAAAAATGCCGGTTTGCAGTGTTTTACCGCATTTTCAGTGTTTTTACAGCTAAAAAAGTTCTCTAGAAACCCAATAGTCCTGGGATTTTTTCCAGCCAAGAAACGTCCCAGCCCAAAACATTGATTACAGTCTATGTGTGCATGGACACATAGCATAACATGCTGGGGGGTTTACTGGCTGTAGAAAAAAATGTCAAACGCCAAAAACAGCAGCTGTAAAAAACGTCAAGTGTGCATGAGGATAGGTGGGGTGATCGTTAAGACTGCAATTATTCTGTGTATGTGCATGTGGGAGTAAAGCATTGAGAGAGCGGTGCAGCAATTGTAGCAAGCCCTAAGGGTATGCGTTGACATCTAAATAAGTATAGTTGTTTGTATAAGATTTAAACAATGAATAAAATGTCCAAATAAAGTGTAAAATAATCCAGCATCAACAGACAAGATATATGATGCAGCCAGTGACACTTTTCTCCACCAACATGAATCACAGGCTTCTTACCAAACAGTGAGACCCCTTAGTTATTGGAGGTCAGATGCACTTCCCCAGCCCAATGGGACAAGATCCATAGTAATTAGGCCCATGCAGAAAACTCCACCAATCCTCAAATGGTTTCCCTGGTATTCATGTTATATCATGACCATATTAAAAGAAAAGGCCCCACATAGCATAATGCTGTAAACACTTCTTAGTTTTAGTTATATAAAATGATACTCACAAATGTAGAAATGCATAAGCTTGAACATAAGAAAACATCCGTGCTGCTCGGTGTGTGTGTGTGTGTTGTGCTGTCAGATCTTATGCTCCTTGTGGACAGCCTGTTGTGAGAACTGCCAATGAATGGTGGAATACGTGCATTGCCATAGCTGTGGGCGGCTGAGATCAATCCTTTATTTCAACAACACTTGTTTGCCTGGACTTTGCAAATTTTCTATGTGCATATTCAAATGCAACAACAAATGATATGTGGTTTTAAGCATAATAATGCTCGACATACACAGCTAGAAAATTGTTAAAAAAAACCAGTTGGATTTATAAAGATCTGTTGAATGTGCAAGAGACAATGCCATCATTGTATCAATATGTGTCCTCCAATTAATGACATATTATCCATTGATAACGTAAATGGTACATTTTTTGTCGATTTGATTATACTTATGGTTCCAGTTTAACATGTGCATGCTCTGTAGATTTTTTTTAAACTGTTTTCGATCAATTCCACTACTAATGTTTAGAAAACCAATCACTTATGCTCTTGTCTTTTTGCCATAAAATTTTGTATTTCGATAATTGAAATTGTCCCACTAACATTTCAAAAGTCGAAGCTTATCGAACGATTTTCTAGCATTAGACACATGAACCAAATGTCTCTGTTCAACATAGTTTGTACCTTTTCTGGTGCCGATTGCCCGCATGTGTGCACTGCACACAGCATCTTTACTTTCTTTGTCTTAGAAGGCAACTTTCTGCTGCATGACCATGCTTTTCAGCATAAGGCCTTGTTCACCCTGGCGGTGAAAATAGGCAGCAATTTTCCACTTTCTCCTATCAGTCCTCATGCACACTTGATGTTTTTACAGCTGCTATTTTTGGATTTTGACATTTTTTTCTACAGCTAATAAACTCCCCAGCATGTTATCCTATGTGTTCATGCACACATAGACTGTAATCAACTTTTTTTGGCAGGAAAAAAAACCCAGGACTAGTGAGTTTTTAGAGGAGTTTTTTAGCTGTAAAAACGCTCTAATGCTGAAAAACGCAGCACAATTTTTGAATTTTTTTTTACCCCCACAGAAAGTTTTGGGGGGGAAAAAACGCTGAAAACTGCGAACGCGGGAAAACTTGGCAAAACACTGCTAAACGCTAATGCAAAAATGCTAAAAAAAAGCTGAAAAACTCACGTTTACACAGCTAACATTACCAGAGTTAACAACACGTCCAGTGTGCATGAGGACTCAATACCACTGAAATTAGTACAGAGAATGGCTAGAGGTGTAGACACAGCTGTGTTAGATTTGCCTGATGTCATGGTGAGGGAAATATAGCGATTCCTGCAAAGTTCTTCAGGCGCTGATGCTTTGTAATCATCTCCATTCACTTCCATTGGATCATGCTGTAAGCTTGTCTATGACATTTGTGATGAAACATTTGAAAGAATTACTTGGTGCATCTGAAATGCACATTAATGCTATAAGTTCATAACTGCAAATTAAAAGCTGCTTTAAAATTCAATGCCTGTGTGAACTTAGCCTTACAGTGGTTTATACTGTATGTCCTTGCAAGCATTCCTGTTTAAGGGCTCATTCACACTTGGCTGTTTTACCAACGCTTGCCAAACACCCCTATAGCGTTTGGCAAGCGTTGGTCTGGCGTTTGCGGATCATTTTTTAACGCTTGGCAAACGCTCCGCAAACGCCGCATGCACGGTTTAGCGGCGGTTGCTAGGTGTTTGCCGAGCGTTAAAAACACCCCACAAATGCCTATAATGCAGTTTGAATGGTGTTACCGCTCCGCAAACGCCGGCCGGGCGTTTGTGGAGCGGCACCATAGACTACAATAGGAGGCTTTAATGCCTCCTGACTCGATCAGAGGCGTCCGTTTTGCCGCGACGCAAACGCTCCCGTTAGAACAGCACCATGTGCTGTAATGTGCAGAATTGGCAGAGGCGTTTGGGAAGCAGTAAAAACACTTCCCAAGCGCCTCTCTGCTGCCTGCACACAATGCTAGTGTGAACATAGCCTTAGGAACTAGAATTATTCCAGAAAAACATCTTGGTTATGATCAGCAAAAATATTACTTTAATGGGTAATGTACCAATATAACAGACAACAAATAAAAGAGCAGCACAATAATAAATAAAACAGATATAATTATAAAACGTCCATATAGTCCTTAGGCGAAAACACCAGTGATGTCAGTCCAAAATTATGGACCACCCATATATAGTAGGGATTGTAAAAGGTCATATATCATCCAATGGACTTCTCCTTGCGGAAAGCATCATAGATCCCCTCACCCAGAGGCACACTCAAGGTCTCTCACCTTACTCCCTGAGCTGTACCAATAAACTGGAAACTCTTACATCTTAATATTAGTGTGTATGTTATATTTCACTCTCAATTATTTTTGAGCGATAAAATAAGTTATTTTTGAGAGTACTGAATGGTAACCAAATTTATTCTGTCATGTTACTGTTGTTTGAATGCAGGAAACACTAGGTGTACTGTATATACACTTTTGACAGCACTGCACTGCTCAAGGTTACCTAAACTACAGCTACCAATGTGTGATTTTGAGCAGAGCTAGGCTCTTGAGCTAAGTGTCTTTATTCAAAACAGTTTGAACTCAACAAAACAGAACAAAACAGTATGAACTGCAAAATCAAGGCTTCCTTTCCCTCTGCATGCACTATATAAATTATATCATTGCCATGCAAATTGATTTGGAATATTTTTATTACTAATTCAAAGTTAAATTTAATCTCAAGACTTCTTTTTTATTTTTAAAAAATAACAAACATACTTACCTGCTCTGTTCAATGGTTTTGCATCCCGGATTCTCCTCTCCTCAGGTCCCCCGCTAGCACTCCTGGCCCCTCCTCCTTGCTGGATGCCCCCATAACAAGCCACTTGCTATGGTGGCACTTGTGTGCTCCCTCCTGAGCCCATTCTGTGTATCCATAAGACCCACACTCCTCACATAGCTCCTCACTGGCTGTGATCGACAGGGTCTGAGCCAATGAGAAGAGAGAAAGCTGAGAGAGGCTCTGCTCTTGTGCACATCACAGGATGGAGAGTGGGCTCAGGTAAGTATTTAAGGGCATCTTGGGGGGAGCTACTTGCAGAAGGCTTTTTACCTTAATGCATAGAATGCATTAAGGTACAAACCTTCTGCCTTTAGAACCACTTTAAGTTTTATTGCATTTATGTTCTGTGTTTCCAGATCCCCCACCTATATTGCCATTCTAAACAAGCACGTTTCCATTATTTTGTAGCATGTATTTTGTTGTTTTGCACACTGTTTATCAGGAAAGTTCTGTCCCTACCTTTTGGGGCTCTGGTGAAGACCAGGTATTCCTTTGACATTGTACTTAGAAGCTCACATAATGCACTGCCCCTTATACAACAGCTGCTGGGGTTATTCACAATATTCATGTACAGACACAAATGTGCTGTGGTTTAGAATTTAGTTACAAGCTACAAAGTCCTTACAGAGTTGGGGAGAAATCCACTAATTTCTTTATGACAGGTACAAGGTGCTTCTGCTTGTAGAAAAAGAGATTTCAACAGCTTTTTTTTTTCTTGACAGGACAGCATGCCTGTCTTACCGTACAGCAGCCTTAAAATAGATCTAAGCCTGATCATTAAAATCTTATGTAAGCTTCAAAATGTTAAAATAATTTCATAGTTGTTTTTTCAATCCTTTTAAATATACAGCTTTAGTTGAAATGATACATGGTTATCCTGCAATGAAGGTCCTTGTTAAAGCAGCATCTACATGGGCCAAATATCGGGCAGTATTGGCTGGCTCAATAGAAACTGGCTGACATTTGGCCCATGTGTACACCCACCTGTCCGACAGAAGCCAGCATGCTGAAAAACCAGCATCAAATCAGTGCTGACAGCCAATGGCTGCCAGCACTGACCGTTGTGTTATGCAGGGGCAGTCCCCCTGTCAGAATACAATAGCTCAGCGGGGAGATTGGTGTACTAACATCAGATAGTTAGCTTGCTGGTTTGAACGAAAAAATAAACTTATAGTGTGTACTCAGCATAGGGCTGGTATAAACTAACCACCATTTCCCAGTCTTGCCCCTATTTTGTCAACTTGTCACATGAACACCTAGTGAAGACTACAAGGCCCTGATTCACTAAGATGTGAGTGTAATAGCAGAGACTGACCATTCAGGCAGACTCCGGTCAATCAATCAGTGGTCTGACCAGCGTCTAGCAAGCTCATTAACGAGCGTCTACTGACTACTTTGCCATTAGTGAATGAGGTATCCTGTCTGGCACATCTTTAGGTGCAATACCGGATATATTCGCTAGATGGCGCATAAGAGCGGGCTTTATTAACATTGGCGTTTTCCTGATAGAAAATTCTAATACAGCTGTACTATTACATTCTGAAAATTCTCTTTTGCTATGTTTTTTTTTTTGGTGTTTCTCCAAAATGATCAGGAAAGTATTGCATTTACTAATGAATGTCATACATTCTATATTCAAATGTTAAACATTTTCACACTTATATCTCAAATAATTTATATACTTCTAATTTCCCAATATAGTTATATATCTTCATTCTCTTTAATCACATAACTATTCTATGTTAAAGACAAGTGCAGCGCTATAAATGCATGTGATCAATAATGAACGCATGTAAAAACCAAAAAGTGCAAAGAATTGCAATAATGATGTAAACTGGTAAATCGTGCTAAAATAAGTTCATAGAATCATTCCTGAATAATGGAATGTCCTTCGTGTGAGAGTACCAACTCAGAGAGTGCCTATGAATGGCACGTGTGGTCTCTCCGTGACGGACAGTAGTGCATGAACTCGTGAAAGGTAAACCACCCTTGGGACTGGTCTACACTCACCAGAAAAAAAGTATTAATGTGCATGGGTTATACACATCGCACATCTGGGGGTGCAGCGGTATGCTGGCAGCTATGGGTTAGTCATCCAGCTCCATCCATCCATCCATCAGGGTGGGTGCCCAAATGGTCCTGGGGAGGAATTAGCTCAGCCACAGGAGCCAGAAAGGTGCTCAATAGTGTAGTACACTGTCACAGGGGTGGATGACCTTTCACGAGTTCATGCACTACTGTTCGTGGTTATATTTATCTTGTGTAATACCATTTTACTAGTCTATATCATTTGACCAGCGCTCGCTTTATCATTTTTAAACAATGTAACTATTCTACATTATAGCTCAAACTGTGTTTCCCACAGTGGTTTAGTGGTTAGAGCTCAGAACTTACAGCACTTGGGTCATGGGTTCTAATCCCAGTCTTGGCAACATCCCAAAAAAATGGAGATCAATTTTCTGGGTTGTGGCAGGAATATTGATCAATCAATTATGATTTTGCCTAGTGACTAGAAAGTGGATGAATGTTACTTGCGTACTGTTCTTCTGCCAATTAGGTCATGTGCAAGTTTCATGCCGTGTATATTTCATTGTAACTTTTTTCTCTTTTAAATCTGTCTCCTTATACAACTTGACCCCCTCCCCCACCCCATCATCACCTGTCCCATATGCAAATCTATGGATCACCGCCCCACTCTTTAACTATCTATTTACTGATCAAGTGAATGTGTCTCATTTTCTATCAGCTACAGCTCAGATCTCACATTATTATACAATTGCTGATTGTATCTCACCACTAGTCTGATTGAATTCACAATTCCTGGTCAGTCCTGTTCCCTGACCTCTAATAACCTTTAGGGCCAGTTCACACTACATGTGTTTCAGTTGCTTTTTCAGCATCACAAACGCACAGAAAGAAGGTTATATGGTTGTCAATGTCATAGTTCACATCAGCGCTGCATTGTTTCTGCACAGAACTGTACTGGAACACATTGAAACGTCCTTGAATGTACTAAAACGCACATGTCCCTAACTACATTGAATACAAAGAAAATAGAAAAAAATAAGTGGAAGGGATACAAAAATGCAATGTAAACATGTCCAAAACGCATCCAAAATGTACTGGAACACACTAAACATGCATGCCAAAAGGGCATGAAAAAACCCCATCAGGAACACATCTAGACTGTTTCTATAGTGTGAACCAGCCCTTAGGACTTGTTCACACCATTGGTGGTGCAGAAACGCATGCAAGAACACACATTTTCCAGCACAGCAAAGAAATGCAATGCCCTATGTAGATGTGCGCAGGTACCATGATGAAAACGTTGTTGCACCTACACACGTCTATTAAAAACAGCCCCATTCACAGCCACAAATACGCATGGCACCACACTATTGTGCGGTTAGGTGCGACACACTTGGAAAATAACATAAAAATAAGCCAACATGGCTAAAACATATCTTGAAAATATGGGGACTCTGATATCCGGCGACAGTCCGTTCACGAACGAGAAGCAATTCTGCACCCTAAAACCAACATAGAGGAAAGGGATGGTCAAATTGCTGTGCTGCTTCCAAACCACCTCTGGCATGCCAGGGTCATTATGCAGGTCCTCGATGCCAGTTCTTGCCTGCGGCCACAAAATATCCACTGGCCACAAGTGAAGGTGAGTGGAGGACGTGAAGGTGGATTTCTACCAGCTTCAACCGCAAGCAGTACCACTCCTGAAAAATGAGAGCAAATAATCATTGACACGTCATCATGACAGTCAATTCTGAGTGCAGGCTATCTAGAGTGTCTTTCCTTTTTAACCATTTCAAGAGTTCAAGGAAACATTCTTGGAGCATCTACTGTGTTTGGAAAGGCCAAAGGCCCCCCCCCTCCCCCAGGCACACTAATGCTTATGCAGGCCATAGACGGGGAGAAAAACAGCCGATTTTTCTTTTAAAAAATGAAAAATCGGTTGTTCAAGCGGCCGACGTTACCAGCAATGGTAAAAAAAAAAATCGGCCGATTTTCATCCCGTCTACAGCCGGCAAAAAGTGTCCCTGCAGAGAGCTCCGCTATTTCTTTGACAGTTCTTTGACATTTATAGCGGTTGCAACAATGTATTTGTATCCATTTCGGATACAGATGTTTTTATTCGGAAACAAATAGATACAATGTTGCAACCGCTGTAAATGTCAAGGAACTGTCAAAGAAATAGCGGAGCTCTCTGCAGGGACACTTTTTGCCATACTGGAATTCCTCTCATTTTTCATCCTTCTTCTTCCTCTTCTTCTTCCTCTTCTTCTTCATCATCATCCTCTTCTTCTTCTTCATCATCTTCTTCTTCTTCATCATCATCATCCTCTTCTTCATCATCTTCATCATCATCATCCTCTTCTTCTTTTTCTTCTTTTTGTCTTCCTCTTGCAGGTCACTGCTCATGTGCAGATTTTTTATCAGTAAAAAAATCGGCCGATTTGCCCATCATTGCCGCGAAAATTGGCCGATCGGCAAATTCGGCCGTTTTTTTCCAACTTTACCAAAAAAAAAAATCTGCCAAAATACCGAAAAACGGCCGAACAAATAGCCCACTAACGATCCGAAAATCGGCCGATTTTATTTTCGGCCGAAAAAGCGGCCGATTTTCGACCCATCTATGGCCTGCATGAGATATGGTGTGGCCCTAGGGTCAATGTGTGTTTAGAATACTTCCAAAATGCACATACAAAAACACTACATCCAAATGCATGTTGCATTTCTATAGCATGTTAAACAGAAGAATAACGCACTTCCATAATGTTAACATGCGCAAGTAAAAATAGACAAAATCCACATCCTTTTATTCTGGCTTCACATACATGCATTGTGGTCTAACACCGCACTCCTGGGCAAATCACATGCAATTTGTGTGCGTTGCAATTAGAGACAAACATTTTGCACACCTCAAATTGCACCGCATCCGGGCCAAAAATGTGCAGGACCCTTTTTCAGGGTATGCACATGGGTGTGAATAGGCATGCCATCCAATTTGGCAAATCGCAATACGCTTTGTGTACCAATATTGGTGTGTTGGTAACTTCACCTAGAAAGCCGCAGCAGGTGGCATGAAGGGGTTGCGGTTGTGATGCGGTGCAGCGCTTGCACAGAAAACACTGCAAATTTCACATCGCATCTGTGTGACACCAGAATGTGCCAATATGTGGCTTGACAAAGCACAGTGGTCAGTGCAGATTATTTTCAATCCATGTTTTTTTACACTTTTCATTCACTGGTTTAACTCAGGTGATCATTAATCACAATTATCTCCGGAGATCACATGCAGCCCCTCAACCATCTACACATATCTCTGGAAATCTATACAGATCTCCTTGAAAAAAAGTCTCCTCTCCTCTTCGGAAAACAATTGTCCTCCACCTCATAAACAGGGGGACAGAGAAGACTTCTCCTTGATAACTAAAATCAGATGAATTATCTGTGCTTAATAAACATACACCAATACTGCAAATGCATTGTACTGTCCAAGGCATTGCACACGAACGCATTGCACACTAGAAATGTCAAATGCGTTAGTGTGTACAGTGCATGAGTGTAAAATGCTTTAGTGCACACTGCAGTGTACAACGCATTGCACACTGTAATACTCTGTACAAAGTAATACCGTGTACACCCACACATTGTAGACTGTAATGCACTGTACTCTGTCATGCAGGATGGAGCAACGCATTGCACACTGTGATACCGTGTACACCCACACATTGTAGACTGTAATGCACTGTACACTGTCATGCAGGCTGGAGCTACGCATTGCACACTGTGATACGCTGTCCACTGTCATGCAGAATCCAGCAACGCATTGCACACTGTTATACCATGTACACCAACACATTGTAGAATGTAATGCATTATACGCAGTATACATGTCCAGATATTCAAAGATTAGCCATGAAGGCCTAGCTGGTTACCTATTTGGCGACCGCAGATAGCCGAATAACGCTACACTGCATCCAGGCAGCTCTGGGAGGGTGTCATATGACATCCTGGCAGAACGCGCTCTCCATGATTGCTGTGTCCTAAGGACACAGCTGATCACGTGATGTGGTAAAGACCAATCACAGCGGCTTTTTACCATGTGATCAGCCATGTCCAATGACACGCTGATCACCGGGAAATGCATTTGCAGGGTCTTGGCTGCACTTTCATCACGCTATCAAGAATGTGTGGAAAGTACTGCCGAGAACCAGCAGTTATCAAAGCAGGGGTCGGCCCTGATGATCAGTGCCCACCAGTGCCACCCAACAGTTCTGCCCACCTGTGGCCAGCAGTGCCGCCTCATCAACGCACATCAGTGTTGCTAAATTACCAGTTTACCAAATGTTATAATATAAACAGACTTTTATTCATTATGAGCTATTTTGTGGTTTATCAAGCAAAAAGTAAAACTCACAGCAGCAAGTCAATACCACCCAAAGAAAGCTCTATTTGTCTGAAAAAACTGATACAAATTTAAGATGGGTACAATGTGGCATGACCGCACAATTGTCATTCAAAGGGTAACAGTGCAAAAAGATGAAAATTGGCCAGGACAGGAAGGGGGTATGAGTACCCAGTAGGCAAGTGGTTAATATAATTGACCCATCAATACCCAGGAGCTAATGTACAGATAAGTAGCATGTGCACCAAGTGAGATTCTGCTAGGCCCCACCCACAAAATTACAATTACTTGTCCCTCACATGTTATAAACATATTTGCAATGGCCACAGTTACTTTACATATAAGGATCATCTCCTCAGTTGAGAACTGTGCTCTCGCCATGTCCAAATGCCAATAAAGTTATCAAAATTTTCAACCAACACAAAACCTCCAACCAGTTCTCATCCACTTACACTCCCCACAACCACTTCCGGGTGCGCGCGCACCAGATGACGGACTTCCAGGAGGATAGCTGCTCGTGCGCCATGGGGGACACCTGTTTGGCGTTTATTTGTGCACGATCGCGCATATCTATGCACGATCGCTCATTTCTATGCACGGCTATGATAGCTTTCGCGAATGTGTGTTTTAGTGATTTTTTTCTTTTTAAACCTTGGCTAATATATATTTGTTGCCAAAGGCCAAAAATCAACATACAGTGGGGACTATTTTATTACTGTAAATCAAATTGTAGAAAACCTGTAGCTGGCTGCACAGTGAATGTGACATATTCATTAGTACATAACAATATTGTGGTGCAAGCAGGTTTTTTATTTTTTTGTTTGGTTTTGAAAAAGCCAGTTTGCACCCACTTGCATATTCACGCTCTTACAAGCTACATTTGAGCAGATTATATAAGTATACAAAGTAACTATTAAGGTTGTTCATATATTGAACATAAAATAAACACAAAAACATCGGTGAAACATTTATTGATCAAATATATCTTCATTTATTTGGTCAGCAGGAACAAGTAGGTACAGTCAATATCTTGGTGAGTCACAAAAATAGGATTGATGTGGCAAAAATAAAACACTCCTGCTCATAAGAGCTTACAATCTAAAGATACTTCTAGTGAACTGTGTGTGCTCAGGTTATAGCAGGAAACAAAGGGGAAGATGAATCAAGTAACATTTTCGTGCACATAAGGTTTACTTACACAATCATTTAGTATAAAGATCCATTCACAAAAAAAGTCTACACATCAAAATATAAAGAAAACAAGACATATGTGAAAAACCCCTCCCACCTCTACAAATCCCCTCCCACCTCTACAAACCCCCTACACATACATTTGTCAGCAGGTTTGTAAGAAAAATGCATTTGAGTCTAAATAAGCAAGCACAATTAAAACAAGAGCAGATTTTAAACAAAACGATTGACATGTGTGAGGCTTTCAATGCAAAGAGAAAAAACACAATCATTGTGCAATAACACACAAACACTTTACAAGGCCAAAAATATGCAAACATTTCCAGCCCACTTCCAAACACAGCCTGAGTGGTGTCTGGGGCAATTCAGCACAAAATCTCTTCCTCCCCCAAACCACTACAAGCAAGGACTTAGTCACAAACCACCCGGCCTAGTAACAGGCCAAATCACTCCCTACTGCACGTCTTTATATAAACTAGGTTGTATTTGGAGCGTGCCAAACAAGGCCCCACACCCAATGAAGCCACACCCACCACTGACCTTAGTTTGGTCAGTGAAAGTGTTTTCACCTGATGAATCCGCTTCCTACCTGCATTAACCCTTGGTATACAGGCCCCACAAATCAGAAAGATATATACAGTGAAATGTACGTGTGCAGCATACAACAGAACATTGAGCAGGGATGTGAAAGGGAACCCCAATTGGAACCTTTATTGCTACTATGGTCACAATTCCCTCCAGATTCTCGCATGAGTTAAGACAGTCACATGACCACATCTTGTATGCAATACTGAAAATGACAAATCGATTTGACTAGTATGGTGAATTTCCCATCAATTGGTAAAACACTCCAGAAATCAAACATCACCAAACATTACACTCTGGGCAAAGCTGATTTACAAATCATGCAACTTACAGTAAAGTTGACCATTTCAATGCAATTTTCAAGACATCTGACACAGATCTCTATGCAAATTGCCACTAAAGTAGTACATGTACTACTATAGAAATCAGTGTTTGAAACGCACCCATGTGGTCACTCTAATAGCAGACAATAGGGTGCGACTTTGCAGACGATTTACAGCTTGCATGTTGTGCAAATCACATGCCAAGTCCCACTCAATGAGCACGCTATTGGAGCGTGCATATTGTTGTGGTTCAAACTTGGTAGGAGCCGCAAGTAATAATAGAGTAATGAATACACTACTTTTCATGCAATTTGCTGAGAGATCGATGTCGAATGTCTTGCAAATTGCACTTGAAATCACCATGTACCCCGACTTTGAAATCATGCAACTTCTATGCAAGTCACATGATGTGACTGTGGTGTCAATAACACCACTTAGAAATCTGCTTTAATGTGACCGGGTAGCCCCCAGTAACATTGTTTGCGATTGCCATGCAATTGGCATGACAGGCGACTTGCAAATCGTAGACCAAGTCGCACCCTATTGGCCACTGTAGGCTCTGTTCACATCCAATTGGATTGTGAACTCGTGCAACTTCACTGTAAGTTGGACAATTGCCGCATCGGATTAGATGTGACAGTGGTGTTGGCCCCCAGTAACATTGGGTGCAATTTGCCATGCAGAGAGCAAGCTGCTGGCCATGCCAATCACATGACAAGTCACATCCAGGGTGTGCAATTTCAGGTGCGATTTGTGCATTGACATCGTACCTGATATTGGATATAATGAATGTGAGTGTATTAACATACACCATTTGTTGCAGCGAGAGTTCAAAGGTATTTGAGAATTGTGGCCATTTATTAGCAATTTAACATCTAGACTCAAATAGAAATCGCAATGCTACACACAATTGAAAACACAACTAGTTAGTAATTCTCTAGAAAACACAGTAAAATTGGCAACTTAAAGAGTAATTTTCGATTGCATATAGTGTGAGCGAAGCAGGAAAATCAACAAAGGAAATAAATCTTTGAAGGCGTGCGGTACCTGCCTGCTGGGATAAGGGTCTGCTATGCATTTGGGGGAAAAATGCACGCCAGGATTTGTGACAAGTTTGATGTGTGGATTCACCAACCAAGTCTTTTCTCTCTCGTTCACTCTTCTGAATGTCTCTCTTTATCACTCTTCAGTATGTATCTCTTGCTCACTCTTCTTTGTCTCACTGGCTCGCTCTTCTCTCTCGCTCACTCTTCTGAATGTCTCTCTTTATCACTCTTCATATGTATCTCTCGCTCACTCTTCTTCGTCTCACTCTTCTCTCTCTCTGTCAGCTCTTTGCTTGCCAAATCCTTCACAAAAGTGGGTGGAGTGTAAACCATCATTATCAAATAATTCAGGTCCTTATCTTATCCCATTGTATGACATTCACATAAGGTGCAGCTTTGAAGGTGTTTCAACAGACAAGGCCTCATTCTAATTCACATTTTAGGGATCATTTAGACAGAATGCAAAGATGTTGCCAGAACATGTATGTGAAGACAGCCACACAGGGAGATCATGCTACTACCTCGCCGGGGTTGGGATTCGAACCGACAACTCTAGAGTTGTAAGGCAGCAGTGCTAACCACTAATCCACGGAGCTACATTGCTAACCCAGCCTGTATTTCTGTGCTGTGAATCAATCCTAGGTCCCTGGGCATGGTCAGTTTAACTAGCCAGATATCTCCAATGTGACACAAATGTTGTGCTATGTTGCCAATTCAGATGTATGTTGGTTCTATGTATCCCAATACAAAGGATTGCAATACTAATACAGGCGTACCTCGGTTTACCAACGCCTCAGGGAACGTCATATTTGGGGTACAAATGTCAAACCATTTCAGTTAATTGGTCTGTTTACAAATGTTTGAATAATTTGGTATGGGCATGTGGCCTGGTATGGTTCAGGAGGGGGGGAGGCACTCGCTCGTCGTCGTCCCCCCCTTTCCTGACCTGCCGGGCTGCATGCTCGGATAAGTATGTGTTATGGATTTAGGGGGGTACCCCATGCTGTTTTTTATTTAATTTCAGCGTGGAGTTACCCCTTAACATCCATACGAGACCCGAAGGGCTTAGTATGGATGGGAGGGGGGACCCCACGCCAGTTATTTAAAGAACTGTTTATAAATCACTGCAATACTTTGACATTCAACTGTCAGTGGGGAAATCCGCCGACAGCTGAAACATGAGCGCTGCATTGGTTTTCATTACTAAAATGCTGCATGAGTTGATAACATAACTCATGCGGGATTGTAGGAGCGACAGCCATGAGTTAATGTTTCATCTGTCAGCGGGGTTCCCCACTGACAGCTGAATGTAAAATAATTCCCTTTATTGCATAAATAATAAAAAAAAAGCGTTGGGTCCCCCCTCCCATCTGTACCAAGCCCTTCGGATCTGGTATGAATATTAAGGGGGAACTCCACGCTGGAATTAAAAAAAAAACCAGCGTGGGTCCCCCTCAATATCCATACCAGACCTTTATCCGAGCATGCAGCCCGGCAGGTCAGGAAAGGGGGGGGACGAGCGAGCGCCCCCCCCCTCCTGAACCATACCAGGCCACATGCCCTCAACATGGGGGGGGTGCTTTGGGGCAGGGGGGGCTCCCCCCCAAAGCACCTTGTCCCCATGTTGATGAGGACAAGGGCCTCTTCCCCACAACCCTGGCCGGTGGTTGTGGGGGTCTGCGGGCGGGGGGCTTATCAGAATCTGGAAGCCCCCTTTAACAAGGGGGCCCCCAGATCCCGGTCCCCCCCCCCCTACGTGAATGATTCTGCGGTACACGGTCCGCAGACTCATTCACAAAAAAACTAAGTGTGGTGTAAAAAAAACACAGTACAGGGTCTTTGACAAGTCCTTTATTAAAACAATGTCCCCCGAAGTAGATCCAACGTCAATCACGGCGGCGGCGACCCGAAAAAAGGAAAAAAAAAAAAAGGTTCCGCTCCCGTCCGAGGCTTCCAGCCTAGTGAAGAAAAGCCTAGCTGACAGTTCTTATATAGGTATGGGCGGGGCCAGCCGGGAACAGCAAGCATGTGACATGGGGCGGGTCACTGGGATGATGTCCCCGGCTGGCCCCGCCCATACCTATATAAGAACTGTCAGCTAGGCTTTTCTTCACTAGGCTGGAAGCCTCGGACGGGAGCGGAACCTTTTTTTTTTTTCCTTTTTTCGGGTCGCCGCCGCCGCGATTGACGTTGGATCTACTTCGGGGGATATTGTTTTAATAAAGGACTTGTCAAAGACCCTGTACTGTGTTTTTTTTACACCACACTTAGTTTTTTTGTGAATGAGTCTGTGGACCGTGTACCGCAGAATCATTCACGTAGGGGGGGGGACCGGGATCTGGGGGCCCCCTTGTTAAAGGGGGCTTCCAGATTCTGATAAGCCCCCCGCCCGCAGACCCCCACAACCACCGGCCAGGGTTGTGGGGAAGAGGCCCTTGTCCTCATCAACATGGGGACAAGGTGCTTTGGGGGGGGGAGCCCCCCTGCCCCAAAGCACCCCCCCCATATTGAGGGCATGTGGCCTGGTATGGTTCAGGAGGGGGGGGGCGCTCGCTCGTCCCCCCCCCCTTTCCTGAC
Organism: Staurois parvus; assembly: GCF_062004578.1. Taxonomy (NCBI): domain Eukaryota; kingdom Metazoa; phylum Chordata; class Amphibia; order Anura; family Ranidae; genus Staurois; species Staurois parvus. The sequence continues at coordinate 10,844,362 of NW_028317951.1, forward strand.
CTGCCGGGCTGCATGCTCGGATAAAGGTCTGGTATGGATATTGAGGGGGACCCACGCTGTTTTTTTTTTAAATTTCAGCATGGAGTTCCCCCTTAATATCCATACCAGACCTGAAGGGCTTGGTATGGATGAGAGGGGGGACCCACGCTGTTTTTTTTTTTTTTTTTTTTTATTGCAGACCTTTATTTTTACATTCAGCTTTCAAAATAAATTTTATCTAGACCTTCAAAATAAGTAAAATCATAACAGAAATAATTATAAAGGATAAGAAACAAAAATATAATCACTAAAACGAAGGAAATCTAATTAGATTACATGAAGATATGCTTAGTGCTGTTTATTAAACACAGTAGTCGCGACCGAGTGCCGGCTGTCAGAGGAATCCACAATCAGATTCACTATTAGTCAGTGGCTAAAAAGCAAACGCCCATGGCAGAGGACTAAAAGGTGTTCTGCACATGCTCAGTTCTATCTGCCAAAGACACTGCACGGGCATCTAGATTTTTACTGTGTCGATTTCCTTGAGAAAAACGATTTTTAACACATTCTTAATTTTTTTGGAAATAGCAGATATTGTTTAAAGTGAAGTCCTGATATTTGGCAAAGCAAATTTCTAAGTGAACATGTCTCTACAGTGATTTTTCATGGTGTTAGACGTGCTTCTTAGCAAGTCTGCTTTTGTGAGTCTGATTCCGGGCGTGTGTCTTTTTGTGAATTAGATTGGGCGTCTGCTTATGGGCTCTGCTCAATAGTGAATTAGGTTGCAGGGTCAAAAATGGACGGACGCCCATGAAAATTGGGCTTAAGCCCATAAATATGCGCCCACGCCCAATAGTGAATCAGGGCCCAAGTGTCCATTATAACACATATTGTTTAGGCATAGCCCACCATTATCATTACCTAGAAATTAAAAGCATTGATGTGCAGCTATCATTTCAGTAAGTGCATGTCAACAAGATGTAGCTGAAAGAGGCTGAAGCAGATCAACAACACTAACATGGAAATTGTTTTTAAAAAGATGAACACGGTATTATAATTAACAAATTAAAATTTTCTAAATTAAAACAATGCTTTGGCAAAGAAAAATGCCATCCACTTAGATATTAGATTTACTTCCTAAGATCTAAGTGAGCCTTTCTGCAATGTTACATGCCTGAATGATTACATTTCTGATATAACACAATATACAAAAGCAGTATAACTTAATATAATAAAAGCTGTACTTTTTATCAAGAATTTCCTCAGTTGCATTTCCCTTAGTGATTTGACTGCAACATTATAGCTTTGTAGTGAGTCAGAAGGTGAGAGACTGCAGCAGAGGCTGAGCCTCATGACCCAGGATGATGGCATCCTTTTGCAACAAGTGTTGCAAGTGTATTGAAACAGAATTTATTCTCCAGTAATGAGGGAGTTTTTGTTGTTTCAAAATGATTGGGATGGGGTATTCTTCTTAACTTCTTTTGTTGACCCTCGACTATTGTTCAATACATTGCAAAAGTCCTGTATCTTCTCAACCCGGACATAGATAAAGCATCCTTATCTGGTTCCCACTGAAATTGCATGGATAGGTGCACCTTCAAAAGAACTTCTAATCTGAAGGTGGGGCCATCTTAATTTTTAGTACTTTCAGGAATCTGAAGTGGGTGCTTTTCAAATTAAATCTAATCCCTTACTGGCTTGATTTCCTTTGCGTCTTTAAACTTCTCCAAGGTTGGTTTCCTGTCGGAGGCTAATCTTTGGTGTCCTGATTGTTTAGGATTAGCACAAGTGGCCCCTGGTTACTTTGGTAGTGGCCACATCTAGCTTGCTGCCAAACAAATCAGAGCCGTCATAAGGAATCTCGCACCAGTTAGTCGTTGATGCTGGATTCATTGATCAAGACCTCAGCCAAAGGGCCTCCCTAGAAGTTACTGATGTCAACATGGCTCCAGTGGAGCACCTGAGAGTTCTGAATGAGGCTTCAGTAACAAAATCTCCTGTCAACTTCAAATTTTGTAAGGCTTGAAGGTGTTTTACCAAGAGCTACGGCTGGTCTGCAAGCACTCCCTTCTGCCATATATGATCTATTTAGATTTAAATCAATATTGAGATCCAAGGCATCATGAAATGTTACAGCATTCTCCTTAGAAAGTGTGATATGTCTTTCTTGTCTCATCAGGGAGATGTCAAATGAGTTTTTTGTGTGAGAAAGCCTGTTTTAAACTGCTTTAGGAGATACATTTGTTGATTAACCTATTATTAATGCCTTACTTTTTACTGTATACTGCCATTCATTGAGGATTAATTCTTGCAGCACTTCTGTATAAGGGATTGTTGATTGCTTCCTCTTTAAATTCAGATGGTATTTCTTACCTTTTGTAGGAGTCTCTTTAACCTCCTTCCAGCCATTAGCCTGTTTAACCTCCTGCTTTCACTAATGGTGCTACCTATGTAAACTCCAACCTTGAAGGAAATCCTTCTCCTTCTTCTTTAGATTCAGAGTCAATTTAAAATGTGACCTATCTGATTCTTTGACTGGTATATGTTTTAGGGATGTGACTGGTTTTGAAGATATGTTGGTAGACATCTTTTGCATAGATTCCTTTTGATTGCTAAATAAAGATGTAACCTTCCCCAAGTCTATTTTTCTCTCATTGCCAGTATATAGAATTCTTGGCATACATTTTTTTTTCTGGAAGTGCTCATTCTCCACAGATTCAAGAGCAATTTATGTAAGGTTGCCTGTGGCATGTGGATAAAGAGGAGCTGTGACATCATCAGAACAAACTTTATCAACTTCTATGTGAATAGTAATGATGCGAGCAGGATCTGTGCCATCCCTTGGTATGTTTGCTGTAAAGGTCTCCAGGGTGGGTCTTCTTACCTTATGTAAAAAGCTGGATAACCAGACCTTCCTATTATTATAACAAGATATCAGAAAGGCACTGCAGGAAAGCAAGGCTAAAAGTAAATAAATCAATCATATACAAACAGCAGGCATTTATGAAGAAAGCAGACAGGGACCAAATATAGTAACACCTTACCAGAAACAGGACATGCAGAGTTAGCAGCAAGTGTTTGGAGATGTAAAAAAGCAGTGGTAGAGGCCAGCAAGGATGCAGTCACAAGCTGCAGAAGGTTCCCATGCATTCCACCACCATGTCACTCTAAAAAGTTAGAGCACTTTCATTACTTTCCAACAGGGGTGGACTGACAACTCAAGGGGCCCCCGGGCAATAGGGGATCATGGGGCCCCTGAGTCCTTGCCCAAACTCAAAAAAGCCTATGAAAAAGGTACCAGGGGCATCTCATGGGGCCCCCTACTGACCCCGGGCCCTCGGGCAGTGCTCGAGTTTCCAAATGGTCAGTCCGCCCCTGCTTTCCAATAATGTCATTATGTATGTTGCTATTAGCACATGTGTAGAAACACTTGGGAGACCAGGCACCCCCTTTTTTTTCGAAATATGTTTATTAAAGTTTAAATTAGAAACAGAGCTTGGTAAGCGTTCTGGGAGAAATAAGAATGATCAAAAAAATTAAAGATAAAATTTGTGTCATTTGCAGAACAGTGTAGAGCTTCCTTGCTTGGAACGGTAAGAGAAAACTAACACAGAGTTTGGATGACTCTTAGTAGCTAGTGTTATATACTAATAACAACAGAAAACAGTTTGAGTCAGAATCTGAACATTATTACAGCTTTAAACTGACATCTAGATAGCTAGATATAAAGGGGGGGGGGGGGGTAATGGTAACTAGCCTTCCATGAGACCACAGATCTTGCAGAAGGAAGAAGAGACTGCCAGGATGAAAGACATTTAAATTTTTTAACAGGTTTCAAGGGGTTGTGGTTTACAGCCTGCCCAGGGAGTTAGCCAAGCTGGCCTAAAGATACCAATCTGTATATTGGACATACTGGATTAGAGACTTAATTTCTGATGAAGAGAAGGTGTGTTCAATATAGGAATGCCAACTTGTATAGAAATGCTTGGTAGGGATATAGTTCTGTATTTCAGTGTCCAGTTTCTCATGATAAAGAAGTTTTGCGAGATCCTTTTTAACTGTGGTGATCGTAGGTGGAGAGGAGGTTGTCCCTGCCTTTAGTATATTCTTGCGGGAGACTATAAAGGCATACAGTAGGTGAGACCACTGACAGATAATTTCTAGGTATACCAGGGTGTGTTTGCCCAGGTGTAACATAACTGAACAGTAGCAAAAGGGGTGTCTTGTGGATGAGCAGTCCAGTAATGCCAAATATGACATTTACGACTTGGTCCCAAAAGGCCAAGATTGGAGCACATGACCAGAAGCAATGAAACAGTAAGGGCTTAGTGATCCCACATTGTGGGCAAGTTGCTGAGTTAGTGGTATTGTCAGAAGACAGGAAAGGGCTAAAGGCCCTATGAATCTATTTACAGTATCTCACAGAAGTGAGTACACCCCTCACATTTTTGTAAATATTTTATTACATCTTTTCATGTGACAACATTGAAGAAATGACACTTTGCTACAATGTAAAGTAGTGAGTGTACAGCTTGTAGAACAGTAGAAAAAAAACACAAAAACTGATGGGATTTTACTGGTACCAAAAGTGGACAGCCTCATATTACTGTATAAAACATGTTTATTGAAACACATCTTCCAAACACTTTTTATAAAAACAATACTTGGCTAGGGAGCCCAAATAATCATAGCATCATGTATTGTGGCATCTATGTCCTCCACAGGTCGACGTGTTTCGTTTATTAGCTTTGTTTATTAGCTTCATCAGGATTCCAGAAATTGGAGGAAGAGCAGCATCCACACAGAGGTCAGATGATGGTCACGGATGAACATCCACACACAAGGCCCCCTCCCCTCATCTCCAATTAAATGAAGCCCTGTAGACCGACCAACAAACCAAGTTCTACCACAGAGAGGAAAAGGGGAAAAGGGGGGAAAAAACAGGAGAGAGAGGGGAATAATAGAATCTCAAATATGGCTCACAATAAATGACTCACTGACACAAGAGGCAGGCAACGGATATATCCACATGCAGATGTCATCTACATGTAATGTATCCTGTACAAATATTCCACAGAGTAATCTAGATATAACAATAAAAGTCAGTGGAAATGTCCATATTCCACACAATAGTAATATCCAGCATCCGATTATCAAACCCCTACCGGGTTATCCTATCACAAAGGGGGATGTAGGAAAGGTCCACCATTGGACACTAATTATATAATATCAATAGACTTTAATATCCAATAACCTTTAACCATAATTTAACCTTTATTCAACAACAGGCACTTGAGGGATTGCAGCAGAATAATACTCTTGCAATAATAATGGCAGACAAAGGAGGCAATGTGGTTGTGAAGGATAATGTTAATTATAAATAGATGTGCCTCAATATTCTACTTATTAAGAAATGGTATAGACCAATCCCTGAGGAGACTATACAAGACTATATAAGAGTTTAGTGAGTTATTGAAGGAAACCTATATTAACACCACGATTGATAAAGAACTTTATGATTTGTTACTGGTTCCTTTTCTGAGGATCCCGTCCTTTTATGCCTTTCCTAAGACACATAAGAATATTGAAAAACCACCAGGTAGGTCTATTATTTCTGGAATATGAGCTAAAACTGAAAAGTGAAGTCAGTTAATGGATGCTTATTTGTGCCCTTATATACAAACTCTTCCGTCGTATATACAGGATACTCCAGATCTACTAGAGAGTTTAATAAAAGACGAGATGAGTGATGAGTTCTTGCTGGAAAAAAAATGTTTTAAGCAACAGACAGCATGGATTCATGAAAGACAGAAGTTGTTAAACAAATCTGATTTCTTTTTATGGAGAAACCTTGGACAGAGGGGTGACGATAGACATGATATACTTGGATTTTGCAAAAGCGTTTGACACAGTTCCCCACACACGGCTAATGTGTAAGGTAAAGTCTACGGGCTTGGAAAAATCCGTATGTAAATATATAGAAAACTGGCTAAAAGATTGTATTTAAAGAGTAGTGGTTAATGATTCATACTCTGAATGGTCTGGGGTCATCAGTGGTGTACCCCAGGTTTCAGTGTTGGGACCCTTACTTTTTAATATATTTATAAACGATATTGGGTCTGAGATTAGAAATCCCATTTCAGTCTTTGCAGATGACACCAAGTTGTGCAGTGGAATAACGTCCTTACAGGATATCTTCAACTTACAAGCTGACCTCAATGCACTGTTTAATTGGGCAACTATGTGACATATGAGGTTTCTTCACAGTCAGAGCTGTGAAAATGTGATATAGACTCCCTCAAGAGTTGGTTCTGGCCAGCTCAGTGGATTGCTTCAAAAAAGGCCTGGATGCTTTCTTAGATACACAGAATATAACTGGATACTAACATTTATAGGTAAAGTTGATCCAGGGAATATCTAATTGCCTCTCGGGGGATCAGGAAGGAATTTTTTTTCCCAGAAGGAAGAAATTGGATCATGATTTGCTGGGGGGGGGGGGGGGGTTTGCCTTCCTCTGGATCAACTGTGGGTATATGATTTTAACTTTTTTTTTTCTATGGTTGAACTGGATGGACTTTTGTCTTTTTTCAGCCAGACTAACTATGTAACTTCAGAAATTGGATAACATAGCGGTTCCACCTGGCTGCCTATTAGTCTCCATTGATGTGGAGGCCTTATAATGCAGCATCCCTCATGTAGTAGGGATGTCTGCAGTGGGGCGGTTTTTGAACCAGAAGGAGATGGCAGTTTTTCCCTTTTTAATTGCTTTATTTTGCGACTACTCAAATATATCTTGAATAAGAATGTATTTACCTTTGATGGCTCCCAATACCTCCAGGTACAGAAGGTGGCAATGGGGCATGCTGTGCCCCATCTTGCGTGAACCTGTTCCTAGGGGAATGGGAGCACAGTCTCTTCTCAGATGAAGCCTATGCATTATATCTGCCCAACATTCTTTGTTGGTACAGATATATAGATGATATTTTTTTGATCTAGGATTCTGATGTACGTTCCCTGGAGGCATTTATGAAATTGTTAGATCATAATAGCTATAATCCCAAATTCTAGGTACAACATGACTCTAATACCATCTCATTCTTGGATATTTCATTGTTTATCCAGGAGGATGGGACCCTGGGCTCCGCATTGTACAGGAAGCCTACAGCGGGGAATACTATTCTCCATGCGGGGAGTGCTCTTCCACGGCCACTAATCAGGGGTATACCTTATTCTCAATACCTACGGATTAGGTGCAACTATTCCACAGAGGAACTTTTTGAGAAGGAAGCAGTTTCACTGAGGGTGAGATTAATAAGGAGGGGATACTCAAAGATGGTCCTTAAAAGGACATATAACAGGGTAAAACTACAGACGAGGCACACATTGATGTTTGGCAAACGGGAAAGCATTCAATAGGATCTGGTTATGATTGTTACTTCTTCTAATCAATACCAGAAAATTAGAGATGCCATACAGAAGCATAGGCGTCTATAGACTGATGACCCTATTGTAAGCAAATATATTAAGGATTATTCCCAAATTACATTTAAAAGGTCTAAATCGCTCAAGGACTGCCTGGTTAGGAGTAATTTTTGGACACGCCATCTAATATTGAGGAGAGAAAGGGTACTTTCAAATATGGATCATGTGAATATTTTGGAGGGGACATATATAATTGTACCCAGTGGGGGAATACACAAGATAAGGAAATTTGTGGACTGTCAAACCAAAGGTGTGATATACATTATGTTGTGTAAATGTGGGTAAAACCATTAGAACTTTCTGGAGAAGGATATATGACCACATTTACTATATTAGAAGGAATTTTCTCTACACACCCATTTGAAGACATGTGGCTCATAATACAGATATGATACGATTTGCAGCCCTGGAAAGGATTCTGGAGGATCCATGGGGTGGAAATGTTGATCAAAAGGTATTGCAAAAAGAGGCAAGATGGATATATACTTTAAATGCAACTTCCCCCCCCCCCCCGGGTCTAAACAAAGCATTAAGCTATACACCCTTTTTATAAGATGGGAAATATTAGGGCCATTTGAGCGCATGCTCTGTGTATTCCTTCAGGGTATATATGATGATCTTCCAAGATCATTATGCTATGGGGTTTATATAGGCATATGACCCTTGTTATTACCATATGTCCAATTTGTGAGAAGTTTTGATGTGGGGCTGTATTCATGGATGGATTCATGTATTCATGTTTGTCCATATATATTTTTTCTTTGTCTTTTTGGTAATTAATGACCCTCTGCGTTGATGTGCCATGTGGGGGTGTTTTTCTTGGAGGCTGCAGCATCTATCGGTGGTTTGGCTTGGGTGAGCTTTCATGCCCTCGGCCCGTTATCGTCTCCACTAGGGATCTAACATATTTCCAAATGTGTGGGAGATAACAAATATAGCCAACTAGTACTCATTTTATATTTAAATTCTGCCTATGGTATTGATGATTAATGGATGGATTGTAAGCCTTCAGCTATGAATAACATCTGCGAGACTGGACCGCATTTGGCCCTGGTCTACCAAGGTGGTGGAGTTGAAGTGGTGGCAACCGAGTGGTGGCTTTGTTTTTTTTGTAATTAACATTTTTTTATTAAGTTTTTCCCATGTATATACAGTACATACATTAAATTAGAGAAAAGAGAAGAGAGAAAGAGGCTCATCGATGATAGAAACTTGTAAGGATAAAGAACATACAATGTCAGAGAATAACAGTGGAAGGGCAGTCAAATCAGTAAATTTTGGGCAGGTTGAGCAGAGATAAAGACATCCCATGGGTTCTATACTGCCTCACATACAGTATTTGAGCTGGCATGTAAAGCGGTTAGATATTCCACTTTTCTAACATCTGCAGTAATTTTAAACAAAGTCAGCATTGAAGGAGGTATGGAGGAGAGCCAACACATAGGAATGCTTCTCCTGGCCGCAGTCAGGATATGTGTGGAGAGTTTCCTTTACGATTTGAAGAGGCCTGGGAAAAGCAAGCTCAATAGAAAATAAAGGGGCTGGAAAGAAAGGGAGGTATGCAATAGCAATTGTAGTAAAGACAAAACCTCTTCCCAAAAAGGAGTGATGTACCTACATTCCCAGAAAATATGATAGAGAGCCAGATTCTCTCCCACATCACCAGTAGGCAGGAGAAGCATTCGGGCTATGGGCATGGAGCACTTCAGGGGTTTTGTACCACAGCATCATGATTTTGTATGCATTTTCCTTATAGACTACGCATACAGAAGATCTGGGTGCATTTTCCCATATTTTTTTCCACAGCACCAGGTCAATGTCACATTGTAGAAAATGGGACCACTTGCACATGTAGAGGTGAGTGTCATTGGATAAGGGAGAAGCATCCATAAGGAGTTTATATGTAGTAGAGATTATACCCCTTTGATGTGGGCCCTGTATACATAGGCACTCAAATGGGGTAGGCTTTCCAAGGATCAATGAGGGTGATATGGTAGAGAAAAAATGGCGTATCTGTAGGTAGACATAGAAGTGTTGGGGAGGTAGGTGAGATTTTTTCTGGATATCAGAGAATGATTTTAGTTTCCGAATTACAGGGTGTACCAAGTGGCGCAATTGGAAGAGATCGGCTGTAACCCAAGGGAGCATTCGGGACATGGCCAAGCTATCCAGGAGGCCGGGATTAAAAAGAATGTTGGTCAGTGGGGAGCAATCGGAGGCCAGTGCAAATTTAGCCTTACATTTTTTCCAGATAGGGAGAATTGCATGGGACCAAGCAAGAGATATCAAAAAGAAGCTATATCTACCTCCAATGTTGACCAGAGAAGAGAGCAAGGGTGGGTCGGGGTTAATTGCAAAGATTCAATCTCGGTCCATTTGTAGGGGAGGCATCGGGTGGACCATGAAATTAGGAATCGGAGGTGGGTAGTGTAGTAGTAGTAGTAGTAGGTGCCAGGGGAGGACTGACAAATCATGGGGCCCTTGGGCAATAGGGGATCATGGGGCCCCTGTGTCCTTGCCCAAACTCAAAAACGCCTATGAAAAAGGTACCAGGGGCATCTCATGGGGCCCCCTACTGACCCCGGGCCCTCGTGCAGTGCCAGAGTTTCCAAATGGTCAGTCCGCCCCTGTCCGGTGCCCATAAGCCCCCCTAAAGCGCAAGGAGAGGTGCACAAGGAAGGTAATGAGTAAGGTATCCCAGAATTTCAAGGAACGGGAAATGGCTACGAATAAGGGGGAACAATTAGTCTCATATATAGAGTGAGAAAGTAATGTTAGTACCCAAATACTTCAAGGAATGGGTGCACCATTGGTATGGGAAGGCCGCTTGGAGAAAAGACAAGACATTGGGTGGGGTATGTAGCAGGAGTGTTTGATAGTGTTAGAAGGATGTCGTCTGCAAACAGGGAAAGTTTGTATTCACGTTCATGGGAGTGTATCCCTCGTATATTGGACCGGATGGCGATAGCCAGCGGTTCCAAGCAGTGAATAAACAATAGGGTGGAAAGTGGACAGCCCTGTCGTGTACCGTTCGACATCTGAAAAGAGGGTGAAAGGAAGGAGGCCAGTCTGACCTGTGAAGAGGCGGAGGAATAAAGAACCTTCAAGGCTGCCATAAATGAGCCCCGGAAGCCAAACTTCTTCTCCAAGACGATAAACATGTAGGGCCAGCAAAGGTGGTCAAAAGCTTTCTGAGCATCCAAACTCAGTAATATAGCAGGGGTTGAAGATTGGTTAACCAGATCAATCAGCTCAATGGACCTCCTGGAGTTGTCCACAGCATGGCTGGCAGGCACAAAGCCTAATTGGTCCCTGTGTATGAGCTTGGAGATGAATCTGGACAGCCTGTTGGCCAGGATCTTAGTGAAGATTTTGTAGTTGGAGTTTAATAGGGCAATGGGACGATAGTTGTCTGGGATAGAATGGTCCTTGTCAGGTTTGGAGATAACGGAAATATACGCACTTGAGAAATCAGCCTGAAGAGCGATGTCTTTGAAGAGATCGTGGAATAGAGAAGATGAGGAGCCAGAGTGCCAATAAAGGTCTTATAATAGGAATAGGGTAGTCCATCAGGTCCCAGGGTTTTGTGGGAGGGTTAGTTGTTTGACCGTTTTGAATAATCCCTTGGATGAGATGTCTGCATTAAGGGTCGTAATAATATGAGCCAAAGAGTGAGGCCATTACATGGGGATCATAGGTAGGGTCTCCATCCATCTGGCAATGTTGAGGGAGATTGTGCTTTAAGTCGATTAACGAGCATGCGGTGTGGTTTATTAGAAAATTTGTAGAATTTCTGTTTGACCCAAAGGAGGGATTGTGCAGATTTATATGAGTCGAGGGCTTTGATTTGGTCATGGAGAGAAGTCACCTTATAGAACCCAGTGACAGATGGTTTTGCAAGTAATCTACGTTCAGCCGAAGATAATTGGTGGATGAGGGATGCCTTGGCGCTCGCCGAGGATTTTTTCAAACGAGAGCCCATAGAGATACAGAGTCTCTAAAATACGGCCTTATGGGCTTCCCACAGGGTCGAGGAAGAGGTTACTGAGCCAAAATTGTGGCAAAAATACATGTCTAATCCTTGAGAGAGCTCCTCTTGGAGATGGGCTGTAGTAAGAAAAGCCTCATTGAGGCGCCAGTGGCAAGCTTTTGACATGGAGTTAGGAAAGAGGAGATTCAGGGTCAGGGAAGCGTGGTCAGACCACGTGATAGAATTTATTTCAGATGAAACCAAAAGAGGAAGCAATGGGGTGGAAATGAAGAAATGGTCCAAGCGGGTAAAGCTGTGATGAGGGGTGGAGTAGAAAGTAAACAGTTTGTAAAGAGGATGTCTAATCCGCCAGGCGTCAAATAGACAATGCTCTCTTATCAGTTTGCAAAAAGATTTTGAAGAGGAACATTGCCGCTTTGAGGGAGTGGATTCGAAAAGGACCTTCCTGTCTTTATGGGGGACATGATTAGATTAAAATCACATGTGGTGTAGAGGAGGAACTCAGTTTGGCAAGTGTTTGGGAAAGAAACTGCAGTTAACCCACATTCGGGGCATACAAATTCAACAAGACAAGGGGGGGGTCACAAAACATACATTCCAAAATAATGAAACAACCTTGTGGGTCAACTTTGGAGGAAATGACCCACAGGAAGCAGTGCAATTGCCACTCCAGCCTTCCCAGTGGGGTTGAAAGCCAAGTAGGATTAGGAAAAAAACCTTGAGGAAAAACAAAAGGAGCCATTCGATTTAAAATGGGTCTCCTTAATGAAAATTATGTCTGCTCCTGAGGATCGAAATTCCTTCAAAGCCATCCACCATTTTTGGATGGCGTTTGGACTTTTGACATTATATGATAATAACCGTAAAATTATCATTAGACAATAATGTAAATAGCATTTGTACCAGCCTAAAGATTAATTGAAGTATCATCGATGAAGAAAAACTAAGAGCAAAAAAACAAAGATCCAGTACACGGATATAACACATAAAATATAAACCATAAGGGTTACAGCAAGAAACAAATACAGTTGCAAGAAAAAGTATGTGAACCCCTTGGGATTACGTGGAGTTTTGCATGAATTGGGCATAAAATGTGCTCTGAACGTCATCTAAATCACAACAATAGAAGAACACAGTCTGCTGAACATAATACTACACAAACATTAGATGTTGCCATGGTTTAATTGCACATAACATGTAAACATTCACAGTGCAGGGAGGAAAAAGTATGTGAGGCCCTAGCTTAATGACTTCTCCCAGAGCTAATTGGAGCCAGGAGTGAGCCAACCTTGACTCCAATCAGTGTGATGATATTGGATGTGTTGCTGACAGCTGTCCTGCCCTTAAAAAACACACACCTGTTTTGGGTTTACTGGTTTCAAGAAGCACTGTCTGATGTGAACCATGCCTTGCAGAAAAGAGCTCTCAAAAGACCTACGATCAAGAATTGTTGACTTGCATGAAGCTGGAAAGGGTTACAAAAGTATCTCCAAAAGCCTTGATGTTCATGTGTCCACGGTAAGACAGACTGTCTACAAATGGAGAAAGTTTAGCACTGTTGCTACTCTCCCTAGGCGTGGTCGTCCTGTAAAAATGACTGCAAGAGCACAGCGCAGAATGCTGCATGAGGTAAAGAAGAATCCCAGAGTGTCAGCTAAAGACCTACAGAAATCTCTGGCACATGCTAACATTTTTGTTGACACATCTACAATAAGGAAAACATTAAACAAGAATGGAGTACATGGGAGGACACCACGGAGGAAGCCATTGCTGTCCAAAAAGAATATTGCAGCACGTTTGAAGTTTGCAAAAGAGCACCTGGATGTTCCACAGCACTACTGGCAAAATATACTGTGGACAGATGAAACCAAGATTGAGTTGTTTGGGAAGAACACACAACACTATGTGTGGAGAAAAAAAGGCACAGCACACCAACATCAAAACCTCATCCCCACTGTAAAACATGGCGGAGGGAGCATCATGGTTTGGGGCTGCTTTGCTGCCTCAGGGCCTGGACGGATTGTTGTCATTGATGGGAAATTAATTCCAGAGTTTATCAAGACATTTTGCAGGAAAACGTATGACCATCTGTCCGCCAACTGAAGCTCCGCAGAGGATGGGTGATGCAACAGGACAATGACCCAAAGCATACAAGTAATTCAACAAAACAATGGCTGCAACAGCACAGAATACGCCTTCTGGAGTGGCCCAGTCAGAGTCCTGACCTCAACCCCATTGAAATGCTGTGGCATGACCTTAAGAGAGCGATTAACACCAGACATCCCAAGAATATTGCTACACTGAAATAGTTTTGTGAAGAGGAGTGGTCCAAAATGACTCCAGATCGTTGTGCAGGTCTGATCTGCAACTACAGGAAACGTTTGGTTGAGGTTATTGCTGCCAAAGGAGGGTCAACCAGTTATTAAGTCCAAAGGTTCACATACTTTTTCCTCCCTGCACTGTGAATGTTTACATGTTATGTGCAATTAAACCATGGCAACATCTAATGTTTGTGTAGTATTATGTTCAGCAGACTGTGTTCTTCTATTGTTGTGACTTAGATGACGTTCAGAGCACATTTTATGCCCAATTCATGCAAAACTCCACGTAATCCCAAGGGGTTCACATACTTTTTCTTGCAACTGTATCTGTGGTGATATAAACTTGGGTTAAATGAACAGACCCAAGTCATCTAGGCCTATGGCTAGACCGGTTCGGAGGCAACACAACATTTGACATATCTTGGCAATCATCAATCCCGGCAAGGAAAAACAAAATAAGTGCACCCAACTAGGGCACGGCCAGATAGACAAAAGTGATGCAATAACGGGGGAAGGGGGTGGCTCCGAGGTTGGCAATCATCAATCCCGGCAAGGAAAAACAAAATAAGTGCACCCAACTAAGGCACGGCCAGATAGACAAAAGTGATGCAGTAACGGGGGAAGGGGGTGGCTCCGAGGTTGCTTTGTGAGGTCACCCAGGAAGGTCATCAGGTAGGCACATCACTCGATCGAGGAGGTCGTGGGCATTGGGGGGTATGAGAGAGTCACTTCCGGCCACCACTAACTGGTGTCCAGATCTTGTTTAGGGTGACGGAGGGACGGGACAGGGTAGGCGGCAGTGAAGATGTGTCTTCCGGTAGAGGGGGGAGTCCCAGCTGCCTGAGCAAGGAGTCCGCCTCATGGAGGTCACGCAGGGTAACCAGGGCATTGTTCATAGAGACGACTAGTTTGAAGGGAAATCCCCAATGATAAGGAACGTGTTGTTGTTGCTGAAGATGTGTGGTGATCTGTTTCAGCACCCACCATTTTGCCAGGGTAATCGGAGAGAGATCACTGAAAAGCTGGAGTCTGTCCCCTTTAAATTCCAGGGAGGATTTGTTGCGGACTGAGGATAGCAGGGCTTCTTTGATTTAAAAACTATGGAAGCGGCCAATGACGTCATGGGTCTGGTGCCTTCAGTGGGTTTCGGGCCCAGAGAGTGGTGAGTCCTGTCCAACCGCCAATCCGATTCTGAACCATGGGGCCAGTTGCGGTAAAAAAGGACAATAGGTGGTGGTGGAGTTGGAAATCAGAGATTGATTTGAACATACCGGCAATGCGAATGTACTGGCGGCGTTCCGTTTTCCAAATCTTCTTGTTGGAGTTGCATTTCGGACATGAAATGCTTCAGGTACGCATTGTCTTCCTCCAAAACATAAACCTATTGTATTAATTCATTGAACTTATTCTCCAATTGATCCGTGCAGTCCCCAATCTGGGCTATTTCCCCCTAATATCCAAGGCCAGCTTCCCAACTTCAGCAGATATGGTAACAGTGATGTTGTGTAGAAATACTTGCAGTTTGTCATCTAATGAGGATACTGTGAGAGAAGATGAGGCAAGCTACAAGGCAGAGACAGAGGATGGTGCTGAAGAGTGCCCTGTAAAAGGGTGATCTGCTGTCCCCCCTACCATTGCCAGGTGCCCGAGATTCTCTAGCTGAGGGCTGCCATGTGCTGAAGTTGCGAAGGGCTCCATGGGGGGGTGATCGGCAGTTCCCCCTGCCGCCACCGGAGGTCTGGAGCTCTTCTGCGGGCTGGCAGCAGTAATTGAGGCTAGGGATTGTGGCCTAGTAAGGAAACGGTGGAGCAATAAGGGCCCTGGGTCTGTCAGCGGTGGGGAGGGGGGCTTCCAGCGCCCCATCTTCCCCATCTCTTGCAGAGCTAATGTGGCTCACACGGTGGTCGTAGCAGCTGATGGAGCTGAGCTGGACAGCCGGGAAGGCTGAGGATGAGTGGAGCTCTGTTACTGAGGTTAGCCGAGGTTGCGCATGCGCCCCTGTGGTGGCTTTGTTTTGCCGTTGTGTGTCTCTATTTTGTTGCGGTTAGTGCTGCTTTATAGGAGTAGATACTACTAGATAGTTGAGGCTGTGGGGTTTGTTGAGGAGAGCGCACAAGTGTCATCGGCGCTCTCAATGTGTGATGATGCAGTTCCGCCCAGTGGCTTGTAAGGGCGGAAGTGATGTAGACGCGCATGGGCGATGCACGCCTACCGCTTGTTGGGTGGTTCACTTCCGCCGGATGGACCACTAGGGTGGATATGCTGGCTTTGAATGATGACATCATTTAAATGCTCTGGTAGATGACGCTTTTGGCACCAGTGGGGAAAGACACATGCAAAGGGCGATTGACGTGATACTGTGTATTATTGGAATGACAAATGTTTTGAACTTATTCGATAAATGGAGGAGTTTGAGATGGGGATATTACTAAGTATGGCTACATATTATGTGATTACAGGAACTATATTTGGATGATTTTTGTGACTGAAACAGAGGAGGTATTGGATATTAAAGAAGTCTATCGATATTATATAATTTTTGTCCAGTGGTGGACTTTTCCTACATCTCCCTTTATGATGGGATAACCAGGTATGGGTTTGATAATCAGATGCTAAATATTACTATTATTATTGTATGGAATATGGACATTTCCACTGACTTTTATTGTTATATTTAGATTACTCTGGAACATATGTACAGGATGCATTACATGTGAATGACATCTATCCGTTGTCTGCCTCTTGTGTCAGTGAGGCATTTATTGTGAACCATATTTGGGATTCTATTATTCCCCTCTCTCCTGTTTTTTCCTATCTTTTCCCCTTTTCCTCTTTTCCTCTCTGTGGTAAGACTAGATTTGTTGGTCTGTCTACAGGGCTTTATTTAATAGGAGATGAGGGGAAGGGGCTTTGTGTGTGAATGTTCATCCGTGACCATCATCTCACCGCTCATGTTGGTATGTGAGTTTATGGATATTTTTTCTTGCAACATTTTTTTAAAAGTATAATTGTATGACTAATGTTGTGTATACTGTAAATATCTTCCAGTTAGGCATCGGACTTCTCTGCCTCCAATTTCTGGGGTCCTGATGAAGCTAATAAGTGAAACCCCTTGACCTCTGAAGGACATAGATGCCACAATACATTATGCTATGATTATTTGCGCTCACTAGCCAAGTATTGTTTTTATAAAAAGTGTTTGGAAGATGTGTTTCAATAAACATGTTTTATACAGTAAAATGAGGTTGTCCGTTCGGAGACTGAGCCGCAGGGCAGTATTCCAACATAACGACCCCAAACACACCTCCAAGATGACCACTGCCATGCTAAAGAAGCTGAGGGTAAAGGTAATGGACTGACCAAGAATGTCTCCAGACTTAAACCCTATTGAGCATCTGTTGGGCATCCTCAAATGGAAGGTGGAGGAGCGCAAGGTCTCTAACATCTACCAGCTCTGTGATGTCATCATGGAGAAGTGGAAGAGGATTCCAGTGGCAACCTGTGAAGCTCTGGTGAACTCCATGTCCAAGAGGGTTAAGGCAGTGCTGGAAAATAATGGTGGCCACACAACATTTTGACACTTTGGGCTCAATTTGGACATTTTCACTTAGGGGTGTACTCACTTTTGTTGCCAGCGGTTTAGACATTAATAGCTATGTGCTGAGTTATTTTGAGGGGACAGCAAATTTACACTGTTATACAAGCTGTACACTCACTACTTTACATTGTACAAAGTGTCATTTCTTCAGTGTTGTCACATGAAAAGATATAATAAAATATTTACAAAAATGTGAGGGGTGTACTCACTTCTGTGAGATACTGTGTATTGGATCTCTCTCCACAGTTCGTGGTGATGTGTTTACGAACTTTCAAATAATCCTCCAAAATCACATCTCCCAGGCCATTGTCAGGAAAGTCCTTGTGCCATCTTTTGAAAATGGTGTTGCCTGCGATAGTATGAACAGCCAATTGCAGAGATTTGTAGACATCAGAGATGGAGTATGTACCTTTGTTAAGCAATTGATCTAGCAGAGAAAGACAGAATCTTTTCGATGCAACCTGGCAACAAGAGTTTAAGTAGGAGAGTGCCTGAAGATAGTATAATATATGTGTGGAAGGGAGTTGAAATTCAAATTATAGTTTACTGAAAGATTTAGGTGTCATTTTGTTGAGTAAGTCAATTTTTGCCAGGCCTTTTGTGTACCAGACTCCATATGCCTTGTAGTCTGTTTCTTGTGGAAACATAAGATTGCCATGAAGCCCGAGATACTGTAGGTTCCCTCTTTGAGAAGGGCATTCATGATTTAGCACAGGAAGCTTTACCCACAGAGGGAGGAGATAACACAATTAAATATAGAAGCCAAAAAGAGAACTCTGGGATGCATTATATGTGTTTCAGAGGCTGAGATACACTAGATGAACTTGGCAAATTAAATATAGAGGAAGGCAGAATACATATAAAACATAAATACATGAACTTAGTTGAAATAGTTAAGACATTGTTTAAAGCTTATATTAGACCGAATGCCCTGCAGACATTCAGAATTTGATTCCCCTCATAAAGCTCATTTAGAGGCTGCACAAAGGAGGCATTCACACAGGAGACATCCACCCAGATACCATAAGGATTTTGTGTGCTGATCCTATAGTAAGGGCAATAAGAGAATGCTGTTAGCCTCGTCTGTCTCAATCTTATAGATAATTGGCCCTATGGGGTTGAATTGGTAGAGCCACACCTTTCATAAGCTGTCATGATGCATCCGAAAAAACAGATAAAGGCATAGTCAGGGGAGAGTACTGTGATCTCTGAAAGTTGACACTCAGTAATAAGCATGCATGAATGAATGTACTGGAATACATATTTGATCTCAGGTTTGCTGACAGTACAAGAGTTGTCTTATAAAGCTGCAAAAACGTAAAATCATGGTTTTAGTGTAGTATTGTTCCATTAGGAATGATCAGACCCTAAAACAATCAGAATTTTCCTGAAATCTAACTAAGCTCTGTTTATCAGGTTAGTTTGAAACTGTCAGGGCAGGGGCCGAGGAACGGACAGGCAGGCCTAACAATGTAACGCACTGGCTGACGACAACCACTACCCACAGACCGAAGTCCCTCGGGGCGCGGAGTCTAAGTCCCAGGCTGCCCTTCACCAGGGCCCCTGATGGTGGGGATGGACGCAGCCAGGAACCAGGTCGCGGCCCCCGAGACACCTCAGCTGCGGTAATGGCCGCCGCCAATGGCGTGTAGCTGGTGGAAGAGACAAAAGAGTAGTCAGACAAGCCGGGTCAACAACAACAGGACAAAACAGTACAGGACAGCAGACGAGAATCACAGGTCACGAGCCGGGTTCAGCAACAGAGAGTCAGATCAAGGGAGAATACAAAGAATAGTCAAGTCACAAGCCGAATCAGATACCAGGAGAGTCACAAGAGTCAGAACAGAGTAATAGCAACACAAAGACACAAGACACAAGTGCAAAGAGCATGTGCGGGCCACAGGCTTATATGTCATCAGCCACACCCCTCTGGGGGATGGACCACAGAGACCTGAAGGCATAAAAGGATTCCCATCATGCACAGCAGAATCCAAGATGGACGCCAGCACATGGAGTAACATAACCTCAGGGAAAAGGTAGGACCTTGACAGTACCTCCTCCTCAAGGGCCCCTCCCCCTCCACGGCTCAACAAAAGGTTTCTGAGGAAAGCGGGTATGAAAAGCGCGGAGGAGGGCAGGAGCATGGACATCCGCGGAAGGAACCCAGGAACGCTCCTCGGGGCCATAACCGCACCAATGAACCAGGAACTGTAATCGACCTCGCACCAATCGAGAGTCCAGGATCCGGCTCACCTCATACTCCTCATGACCGTCAACCCGGACAGGACGGGGCCGAGGCAGAGAGGTAGTGAAGCGATTGCAGATCAGAGGTTTCAACAGGGAAACATGAAAGATATTGGAGATCCGCATCCCAGACGGAAGGGCAAGGGCATAGGCCACCGGATTCACTTTGCGGAGAATGAGGAAAGGACCGACAAAACGGGGAGCTAGTTTGGGTGTGGGCACCCGAAGATTGAGGTTGCGAGTAGACAACCACACACGATCGTCGACCTGGTATGAAGGAGCGGGCAACCGTCTGCGATCAGCCTGGAACTTCTGGAGCTGAGCTGAGTCCCTCAAGGCCCTCTGGATCTGCCCCCATGAAGAAGGCAGGGCAGCAAGATGGTTCTCCACAGCCGGAATGTCCTGTGGTGAGAACCTCTCAGGTAATACTCCGGGTTGGAACCCATAGTTGGCCATGAAAGGAGACATCCCGGAGGAGGAGTTGACCGCCGAGTTCCTGGCAAACTCTGCCCAAGGCAGGAGATCGGCCCAATCGTCCTGATGGTCTGAAATATAGCACCGAAGGAATTGTTCTAAGGCCTGATTGGAACGCTCCACAGCCCCATTGGACTGCGGGTGGTAGGCTGAAGAAAAGGAGAGACTAATACCCAACTGGGAGCAGAAGGCGCGCCAGAATCTGGACACGAACTGACTCCCGCGGTCCGAGACAATCACCTTAGGCAACCCATGCAGGCGAAAAATCTCCCTGGAAAAGACCGTGGCCAGTTCTTGCGCTGTGGGTAATTTCCTGAGTGGAATGCAATGGCACATCTTGGAAAACCGATCGACGATCATGAGGATGACCATATGACCCCGAGACACCGGGAGGTCTACAATAAAGTCCATACCTAGATGTGACCAAGGACGTTCCCCATTGGGAATGGGTTGCAGAAGACCCAAAGGGAGATGCCGTGGAGACTTATTCTGGGCACAGATCGAACATGCCGCTACATAAGAGGCAATGTCGGCACGGAGGGTTGGCCACCAGAATAAGTGAGAGATGACCCAACACAGCTGGTTCTTCCCCGGATGCCCGGCAGTTTTGGCGTTATGGTAGGTACGTAGCAGGCGGGTGCGCAATCCCTCGGGTACGAAACATCTACCCTCCGGCTTCCCGGGAGGAGCATCAGTTTGAGTCTCCAAAATCTGCTCCCCAAGAGGAGAGGTCAGACTGGTGCGAATGGCAGCCAGGATCTGATCTGGAGGTATAAGTGAGATTGGCTCAGAATCTTCCCTGGACAACTCAGAGTATTGCCGTGATAACGCATCAGCCCTGACATTCTTGGAACCAGGCAAATATGAAACCACATAGTTGAAGCGTGACAAGAACAGAGCCCATCTGGCCTGGCGGGGTGTCAATCTCTTGGCCTCCGAAAGATAAGTCAGGTTCTTGTGATCGGTAAGAATGAGGACCGGAACCGCGGAACCCTCGAGCAGGTGCCTCCACTTCTTGAGAGCCAGGATGATGACCAACAACTCCCGATCTCCAATCTGGTAGTTGCACTCTGCAGAGGAAAGCTTCCTGGAGTAGAACCCGCAGGGAAGTAGGGGTCCATCGGGTGACCGACGCTGAGACAGGAGAGCCCCTACTCCCGTCTTGGAAGCATCAACCTCGAGGACGAAGGGCAACCCAGGATTGGGATGTAAAAGAATCGGAGCCGAAGCAAAGGCGGCTTTCAAAGCCTCGAAAGCTATGATGGCCTCGGATGGCCACTCGTGAGGGTTACTCCCCTTCCTGGTCAGGTCAGAGAGAGGCTTTGCCAATGTGGAGAAGTTCCTGATGAACTTCCGATAGTAGTTGGCAAACCCCAGAAAGCGCTGAATGGGCCGAAGACCATTGGGACGAGGCCACTGCAGAACTGCAGCAACCTTCTGAGGGTCCATGGAAAATCCCTCCGCGGAAATTATGTAGCCCAAAAAGGCAACTTGGGATCGATGGAACTCGCACTTCTCGAGTTTACAAAAGAGTCCGTTCTCACGCAATCGTTGCAGCACCTGCTTGACATCCTGGACATGAGACTCCATGGAGGTAGAGTAAACCAAGATGTCATCCAGGTAAACCACTACGCACTGCTGCAACAAATCACGAAGGACATCGTTTATGAATTCCTGAAAAACCGCGGGCGCATTACACAATCCGAAGGACATCACCAGGTATTCGTAGTGCCCGGTTCTGGTGTAAAACGCGGTCTTCCACTCATCCCCCTGTCTGATCCGTACGAGGTTGTACGCCGCCCTAAGGTCGAGTTTGGTAAAGACTGTTGCTCCCTTAAGGCGGTTGAACAACTCAGAAATCAAAGGAATCGGATATGCATTTTTAATGGTAATCCGATTGAGACCCCTATAATCGATGCAGGGCCTCAATTCCCCACCTTTCTTCTTTACGAAAAAAAAACCTGCTCCTGCTGGAGAAGTAGACTTACGAATGTGCCCCCGGGAAAGCGCATCCACAACGTACTCCTCCATGGCCTTATTCTCCACAACCGAGAGAGGGTACACCCTGCCACGCGGAGGAGTGGCCCCGGGTTGCAAGGATATGGCGCAGTCGTAAGGACGATGCGGCGGTAAGGTACCAGCGCGTACCTTATCAAACACGTCCCGGTACTCCCCATAGTCGGTGGGCAACGCAGAGTCCGAGGAGGCACACAATACCTTAACCGGCCCCCGGATGCACCCGGCCCCACACTGTGGAGACCATGAGAGAATCTCGGCTGTTTGCCAATTGAAGGTTGGATTGTGCCTCTGGAGCCAGGGATACCCCAAAACCACCGAATAGTGTGGGGAAGAAATCACCTGAAAACAGGCCAACTCCCTGTGAACAGCCCAATGGCTACCTCTATCGGCAGAGTCTCGTGGGTAACCTGCGGCGGCTGCAGGGGCCTGCCATCTATGGCTTCGAGAACCAATGGGGTAGCGCGAGCCTGCAGGGGAATGGAGTGCTGTGCAGCAAACGAGCTGTCCAAGAACAACCCACCGGCCCCAGAGTCTACCAACGCCTGGGCCGTCACCGAGCCCTCCGTCCAAGAAAGGACCACGGTGATCAGTGGCTTATCCTTGCGGAACGCCGGGGACGAGGAAACTCCACCCAAGATCTGTCCCCGACATGATCTCAGGTGCAAGCGTTTCCCGGACGGACCGGACTAGACTGTCGAAAGTGCCCACCGAGGCCACAGTACAGGCAGCGACCCTCCCGACACCGAGCGGCCCGCTCCCCCTCGGAAAGGCGAGCAAACCCCAGCTGCATGGGTTCCCCACCAGACAAGCTATCCCCAGGAGGCGTGGGAGGAGAGGGAGGAACGGGTGGGACAGAAAACGCAGGTGCCAGTCGATTGGAAGGCCTCCGCAGGCATTCCCTGAGTGAAGGCCTCTCCCTGAGCCTGGTGTCAATCAGGATCAGGAAAGAGATGAGCTCCTCCAACACCACAGGCAGTTCCTTAGCTGCAATCTCGTCCTTCAATGTGTCAGAAAGACCATGGGAAAACGCAGCCACCAGAGCCTCATTGTTCCAACCGACCTCTGCCACCAGGGTACGAAACTCTATAGCGTACTCGGCCACGGTCCGTGAACCCTGATGCATGGTCACGAGCAGTTTGGCCGCCGAGGCGGAACGAGCCGGTACGTCGAATACCCTACGGAAGGCATCGACAAAACCGGAAAAATCTTAAATCACCGGGTCGTTCCTCTCCCATAAGGGATTTGCCCAGGCCAAGGCCTTGTCTGAGAGTAGGGAAATTAGGAACCCCACCTTTGACCTCTCAGACGGAAAGGCGTGGGGTATTAATTCAAAATAAATACCCACCTGGTTGAGGAACCCCCGACACTGACTAGGCTCACCCCCAAAGCGCTGTGGAAGAGGGGCTGAACCAGTCATACCTCTGGGCGCCGCTGATGCAGCCGTCAAGGTGGTGGACGCAATAGGCGGAGAAGCTGCGGGAGAGACCACCGGAGTGACTACCGGCCTAATAGCACCAGGATCAAGGTGTGCAGTGCGTGCCAGCAGAGTTTGCAACGCCTGAGCGAATTGATCCAACAGGTGATCCTGTTGATCGAGTCTGGCGACTAGCATTGGGAGCGAAGGCGTGCCTGCACCGTCAGGGTTCATGGTACTTGTGTAATGTCAGGGCAGGGGCCGAGGAACGGACAGGCAGGCCTAACAATGTAACGCACTGGCTGACGACAACCACTACCCACAGACCGAAGTCCCTCGGGGCGCGGAGTCTAAGTCCCAGGCTGCCCTTCACCAGGGCCCCTGATGATGGGGATGGACGCAGCCAGGAACCAGGTCGCGGCCCCCGAGACACCTCAGCTGCGGTAATGGCCACCGCCAATGGCGTGTAGCTGGTGGAAGAGACAAAAGAGTAGTCAGACAAGCCGGGTCAACAACAACAGGACAAAACAGTACAGGACAGCAGACGAGAATCACAGGTCACGAGCCGGGTTCAGCAACAGAGAGTCAGATCAAGGGAGAATACAAAGAATAGTCAAGTCACAAGCCGAATCAGATACCAGGAGAGTCACGAGAGTCAGAACAGAGTAATAGCAACACAAAGACACAAGACACAAGTGCAAAGAGCATGTGCAGGCCACAGGCTTATATGTCATCAGCCACACCCCTCTGGGGGATGGACCACAGAGACCTGAAGGCATAAAAGGATTCCCATCATGCACAGCAGAATCCAAGATGGACGCCAGCACATGGAGTAACATAACCTCAGGGAAAAGGTAGGACCTTGACAGAAACACAGCAGTAAAGGAGGGATGGATTAGTTTACTTATGAAGAAGAGATCAAAGAATTTTGTACCGTGTCCACACAAGGTGCTCACACATGATAATTGTGTGATTTCTATTAATAATAATTTCTTTCTATTAAAACAATATATTAATATATACCTAGCTTAGAATAATTTATATTGTGTGACAATTGACTTCTGCATATTCCTACATTTATTTATATTAACCCATCAAATTCAAGCTGACATTCTACTGAAGGCTAGAATATAGAAGGCAGGATACAATTGGTAACATTAGACAATGCAGACACTTTGCCTTGTAGTTTGTATAAACTGGCCTAAATCCAAGAAACTTTACAAAAAGTTGTCAAATGTAACTTAGTCTGCAAGCATAGTAGTACAACAGTACTGTACAATGTACTGTACAACAGTAGTGTAAAACATATTCTGATTCATTAAAGGATAAGTTCACCTTTAGACCAAAAGTAATAAATGCACTTTTTTGCAGGTACAAAAATGTGTATTTATTATTTTTGGTTATAGGAGCCTGTAAAGCATTCCACCAGTGATCAGCAGATTGCTGGTGTCATGCAGATCCCTTGCAGACCTGTCAGTATATTTGCTTGGCCATTAGGGATGCTATAGCTGGCAGTGCTGTTCAGTGTACAATGTATTCTGATGGTGGGAATGTCTCCCCTCTGTTAAAATACAATAGCGCAGTAGGAGGGATTCTCACATCCACATTGAGTGTGTGGATGGGGTAATTAAGTTATTTTCTTTCATTCAACCTGCTGGTATAATGGAAAAAAATGACTCGTATATGACCAGCATATGCTCATGGGGTGCACAATTGTGGTACTAATGATTTTAATATAAACATCTCTTGGACCTCACTGACATTATGTATGTAGGCATTATACAAAATGTTGCAAAATTGTGTTAATTTGTTTGTATTATAATTCTGCATTTGTATAATTGTGGAACTCACCTATTTTTCTCCTGAAAAACTTTATTGATGAAATGGGTTAAGACTCTTCAATACCTCTCAATCATTGTTGGACATATGTAGAAGTTTATTTTACATTTTTAACACTTTTTAATATATGGAAATGTAGATGATGGGTTGTAGTCTGAAAGGTGTTGAAGTCATCAAATGTCTTATGCTTACAATGTGTTTAATGACATTTGTATTAATCAAAGTAAAATAATTTTAACGTCAATGCAATTAAAACTTATCTTTGCTGTACTTTAAAAGTCCCATAGAGCGTTCCCCATGTTTTCTGGTTGTTTGATATATTAAGGGATGTGGTACATCTGATTTAGATGACATCCCTGCTTTATTAGGAAAATTCTTAGAATTTGTTTTCTTCAAAAAAGCAGCCAGTGTCCATAAATGTTGTTTTCTTTGGAAAGCAGTCACAATAGGAAAGTTGTCCCTGCCAGCATGCTGTAGAGCATTGCTCATGTTGTTTCTCTGCAAAGATCAAATGCACCCCTTACAGAGCTATAGGTCTGAAGTAGCAAGGGGCATGTTGGACCTGTGCAGAGAGACTGCTTTCTAGCTGATTTTGCGCGGAGAACACGGGTTCTTCCCTAAAGCACGCTGGCAAAGGACAGGCTGTTCTATTGTGGCTGCTTTCTTAAAACACAAACTCTATGACCCCCCTATTTTGTTGTTGCACCTACAATTTATTTAGCTGATTTATACTGAAAATTTAGTTGGCCTTTAATAATACCAAATATATTAAACTGTGATAAAAACACTTGTAAATCAGCAAACTGCATATATATTTTTTATTTATCTCAATGTGTGTCTGCAGATTTGTCCACTTTAACAGGCAATTGTACAACTTTAAATTCACAATTGCCTTAATTCCTGAACTGCATCAGAATGATCTGCAAAGTGTTGATTCTCCTCATTCGGTCAGCACTTTTCAATCTAATCTCGTAGGCAGATTTGGTAGAACAAACCACATTACAAGCTGGAACTCAGAAACAAGCGATCCTTTAAATCAGCTGTTTGCCCAGTTGTATTTATAGCTTCTATAAATAGGCTTTGTTTTGTTTACATAAACCCAAAGTAGCAAAGGGAAACAGGAGAATAAAACCAGACTGCTTCATTTATGCATCCTGTTCCAGCATTTACTGCTCTGCATTTTATGCGTTTAGATGCCATAAAAAGCTAATACTGCAGAAAGTAGATTGACAAATATTAGAAATGTATTTTCTGTCTAAACCTCCCTTGTTAGTTTCAATTACAGTACATTCTGTCCCCAGATGAATTACTTTCACTCTGGGATTCATTATATAAATGACTCTACAGTCCTTGAGCTTCGGGCCTTGGAGAATTTGCTGCTGGATAAGTAATTTTACATAATAAAATAGATGAGGCACCAAGAATGCCTGCATCCAGTTGCTAAAACAAAGAATAATATATGTTCATTTTTACCAGAATGTAGAGGTCAGAACAAAGAAAATAAATATTATTAAAATCCTGTCTGCAGTTCAGCGAAAGATAAGAAACATACAATTATGTTTAAAATGGAACAGTTTAAAAGCTGCAATGTGTTTCACTCAGATTTTTATAATTTAAATGGTACCTGGTAATAACAACTGGAAATAGTTTTGCTAATGGTTATTTCATGACATTAAAGATCATTCAGAACATCTCTAAAAAAGCCAGTGTTAGGTGCAAATTAGTATGGAAAAAGGATAGCCAATTTTAGAGAAAAAGTGGGCCTGGATTTTGGATCATATTATATTGAGGAGGTAGACATATGATACATATTTATATATAATAGCAGCAATTGATTACCTTTTATGTTTAGGTAAATGATAACTCAAGTTTTCATCTGCAGTGGAACAAAAATCAGCATCCTTAGCTTAGCAAAAAGGGCTACGACTGTTTACCTAATGCAGTTCCTGATAGGACAAAGTATATGTGACACTTTGTCCCATCTTTCTACAGTGGGGCAAAAAAGTATTTAGTCGGCTACCAATTATGCAATTTCTCCCACTTAAAAAGATGAGAGAGGCCTGTAATTGGCATCATAGGTAGACCTCAACTATGAGAGACAAAATGAGAAAAAAAATCGAGACAATCACATTGGCTGATTTGGAAAGAATTTATTTGCAAATTATGGTGGAAAATAAGTATTTGGTCACCTACAAACAAGCAAGATTTCTGGCTCTCACAGACCTGTACCTTCTTCTTTAAGAGGCTCCTCTGTCCTGCAGTCATTACCTGTATCAATGGCACCTGTTTGAACTTGTTATCAGTATAAAAGACACCTGTCCACAACCTCAAACAGTCACACTCCAAACTCCGCTATGGTGAAGACCAAAGAACTGTCGAAGGACACCAGAAACAAAATTGTAGACCTGCACCAGGCTGGGAAGACTGAATCTGCACTAGGCAAGCAGCTTGGTGGGAACAAATCAACTGTGGGAGCAATAATTAGAAAATGGAAGACATACAAGACTACTGCTAATCTCCCTCGATCTGCGGCTCCACGCAAGATCTCACCCCGTGGAGTCAAAATGATCACAAGAACGATGAGCAAAAATCCCAGGACCACACGGGGGGTCCTAGTGATTGACCTGCAGAGAGCTGGGGCCAACGTAACAAAGGCTACAATCAGTAACACACTACGCCGCCAGGGACTCAGATCCTGCAGTGCCAGACGTGTCCCCCTGCTTATGCCAGTACATGTCCGGGCCCGTCTGAAGTTTGCTAGAGAGCATTTGGATGATCGAGAAGAGGATTGGGAGAATGTCATATGGTCAGATGAAACCAAAATAGAACTGTTTGGTAGAAACACAACTCGTCGTGTTTGGAGGAGAGAGAATGTTGAGTTGCATCCAAAGAACACCATACCTATTGTGAAGCATGGGGGTGGCAACATCATGCTTTGGGGCTGTTTCTCCGCAAAGGGACCATGTACAAGACAGAATGAATGGGGCCATGTATCGTGAGATTTTGAATGCAAACCTTCTTCCATCAGCAAGGGCATTGAAGATGAAACGTGGCTGGGTCTTCCAACATGACAATGATTCCAGACATACCGCCTGGGCAACGAAGGAGTGGCTTCGAAAGAAGCATTTCAAGGTCCTGGAGTGGCCTAGCCAGTCTCCAGATCTCAACGCCATAGAAAACCTTTGGAGGGAGTTGAAAGTCCGTGTTGCCCAGCGACAGCCCCAAAACATCACTGCTCTAGAGGAGATCTGCATGGAGGAATGGGCCAACATACCAGCAACAGTGTGTGCCAACCTTGTGAAGACTTACAGGAAACGTTTGACCTTTGTCATTGCCAACAAAGGATATATAACAAAGTATTGAGATGAACTTTTGATATTGACCAAATACTTATTTTCCACCATAATTTGCAAATAAATTCTTTCCAAATCAGCCAATGTGATAGTCTGGATTTTTTTCCTCATTTTGTCTCTCATAGTTGAGGTCTACCTATGATGCCAATTACAGGCCTCTCTCATCTTTTTAAGTGGGAGAACTTGCACAATTGGTGGCTGACTAAATACTTTTTTGCCCCAGTGTATGTGTTCTGTAAATCTTGCTGCAATGCCAAACAGGGTGCCCCCTTGTCTTGTGGCCTACCAACCCCACAGTTAACTAGCAGATGGATGTTTTGCTACAGATCACCTGTTTCCGACTGCCAGAACTTTCCCGAGGTAAACATCAACAAGAGAAATTCAGAGGGAAGTGAAATATGTAAACCTCCTATTCCTCTGCATTCCTTTCATGGTGCTTTCTTCAGGCACATACTGACAACTGAAGACAGGATCCCTCTTGTAAAGCATCCATCGCCTTGTTAACTCTTCTGGGGTGGAGTGGGGCTCCTTGTCCAACATCACTGCTAGTTTTACAGGGCATATAGGAAGATGGGACATCATGTACAGGTGTGGAAATTTAATTCCCCTAAATAGAAAAAAATGTTTGCTCACCTACACACTGTTGTCCCCCTCAATGTACTCCCCTTGTGAAGCAATGCATTTTTCTAGAGTGAATGTGCCACTGCCGGAAAAATTCTTGGAATCCTTTTTCCGTAATGCTGCACAGTATCTTTCTCATGGCACACTGTATATCCAGAATGTCTTCAAATCTGTATCCTTTAGAGCATTTTTGAATTTGAAAAACAGCAAAAAGTTGCAGGGTGCTAAGTCAGAGGAAAAGGGTAGTTGAAATGGATTTCTGGGCCAGGAACTTGAGAACACCTAACACATCAAGTGCAGGAGCAATATCGTGGTGGAGAATCCACTTGTCAAGCCAGAGTTCTGTTCTTTTTCCCCGAACAGATTCCCATAAGCTTTTCAAAATTTTCAAGTAACAATGTTGGTTGACCATTGTACCATATTCTATGGACCCATAGCAAACTATCCCTTTGTGATCAAAAAAGCACACCAGCATGGTTTAGAACTGAGAACAAGACATGCATGCTTTCTTCAGTTAAATTGCTTTCCACTGCATTTTCTGGTGTTTTGTTTCCAGATCCTACTGGAAACACCATGCTTCCTCATCAGTAATAACCCTAGCAAACACCACTGATTTATTCAACAGAGCCAGATGAAATTTGAAGACGACATTCTTTCTGATCTTCTGTCAAGAGTCAAGGCACCATCTTTGCAGAGATCATTCTCATTCCCAAATCCTCATTTAGAATCTTTTGCAGTTTTCCTGTTCAAGTTCAATTCTTCTGCCATTATTCACACACTCAACCTACATTCTGAGTATATGAGGGTTTGTACTCTATCCTTATATGCATCTGTACTTTGTGTTTTGGCTGCCCACTTCTTTTGTCAACGTGGACATTTTTTCTCCCCTCCTAAAACCACCTATGCCATTCAAAAACACTTGATTTCTTCATGGAATGTTCACCATAAAAAGAGAGGTTGTGAAAAGAAATTCACAAAGAAAGCGGCTACATCATGAACAGAATGTGATACTCAGAAAAATTTCCAAAAATTATGCTTTATTACACATACAAATTTGACATATGGGCAATCGCCCTGGTTTACCACCTCCTCAGTATGAGACAATACACACAGACCTAAAACCATATAAAAAGACACCAGTACCTGTCTAAATACCTGTGCAAAAAGGACAATGACTACAAGAATCTAAAGTCCCTGTGGCACTGGCGCATAGGTGAACACTTCCCAAGGAGGTGTATACAAAAAATTATACCATAGGTATACCATAACACGTGTTATAATATGTAGACTATGCTACTACCAGAGTGGTTATATCCCAAACAGGGAGTTTCAAAAAATTATACCATAGATATAAATATCACATGTATGCAGTACGGCAAGCACAGTATGCGTCAAAAAGGAGGCATGCCTCAAGGCCTATATGAAACAAAACATAAATGTCATGTAAATAATGCAGTACATTCCTATGCCGGCACAAGTGGTTGGGGCCCATTCATCTGTGATTATTACCAGCTGTTTCCTAGGGCTCTTGAAAAAATATATGCCCCATTATTACCAGGATGGAAGGGTAGATGCATAAAGCAGCGCACTGCTTGAAATGGTTTCTTCACCACTACATGTGGACTACATACCACTTTCTGTGAGCAAAACAAGACACATCCCAATAGATCTTCTGCCTGTTGAAATACATGTGGTATATCTTGTTTCCTATACAAAGCACCATGATGTCCCCATCCTGTAGTGAAACAGACAATATATGGAAAGTCACTGAAAGAGCTTACACTCTATAAAGGATATATAGGTCATATATGTCACATAGGACCATATATCTAGTGTCCCGCAACAGTCCACTCACCACCTGTGCAATGGATAATAGGAGAGGAAAGAATATCCTTCATAGGTACTGCCATACAAGGCCAAGGAGGCCAGGGAGCCACCGCTGACATCCGCCGATATACCGCGGGCTCCAGCCTCTTCTCAGCGCCTGTGCTGCCTAAGCTTGCCTCATGGCATGTGAAAAATGGCTTCCTCCTTGTAGGTCAGCGTGCGTTCCACCTAATGCGCATGACCGGAAGTGACGTATCTGACGTATGACGTCATACGTCAGATACGTCACTTCAGGTCATGCGCATTAGGTGGAACGCACGCTGACCTACAAGGAGGAAGCCATTTTTCACATGCCATGAGGCAAGCTTAGGCAGCACAGGCGCCGAGAAGAGGCTGGAGCCCGCGGTATATCGGCGGATGTCAGCGGTGGCTCCCTGGCCTCCTTGGCCTTGTATGGCAGTACCTATGAAGGATATTCTTTCCTCTCCTATTATCCATTGCACAGGTGGTGAGTGGACTGTTGCGGGACACTAGATATATGGTCCTATGTGACATATATGACCTATATATCCTTTATAGAGTGTAAGCTCTTTCAGTGACTTTCCATATATTGTCTGTTTCACTACAGGATGGGGACATCATGGTGCTTTGTATAGGAAACAAGATATACCACATGTATTTCAACAGGCAGAAGATCTATTGGGATGTGTCTTGTTTTGCTCACAGAAAGTGGTATGTAGTCCACATGTAGTGGTGAAGAAACCATTTCAAGCAGTGCGCTGCTTTATGCATCTACCCTTCCATCCTGGTAATAATGGGGCATATATTTTTTCAAGAGCCCTAGGAAACAGCTGGTAATAATCACAGATGAATGGGCCCCAACCACTTGTGCCGGCATAGGAATGTACTGCATTATTTACATGACATTTATGTTTTGTTTCATATAGGCCTTGAGGCATGCCTCCTTTTTGACGCATACTGTGCTTGCCGTACTGCATACATGTGATATTTATATCTATGGTATAATTTTTTGAAACTCCCTGTTTGGGATATAACCACTCTGGTAGTAGCATAGTCTACATATTATAACACGTGTTATGGTATATCTATGGTATAATTTTTTGTATACACCTCCTTGGGAAGTGTTCACCTATGCGCCAGTGCCACAGGGACTTTAGATTCTTGTAGTCATTGTCCTTTTTGCACAGGTATTTAGACCGGTACTGGTGTCTTTTTATATGGTTTTAGGTCTGTGTGTATTGTCTCATACTGAGGTGGTGGTAAACCAGGGCGATTGCCCATATGTCAAATTTGTATGTGTAATAAATAGAGATGAGCGAATCGAAGTATCCGAAGTGGAATTCGAGTCGAATATCGGAAAAATTTCGATTCGTGCCGAATCCGAAAAATAGCCTAATTCGGACGCGCGAATCGAAATTTTTCAGAAAATGGCGGCTGACATGTGCGGCGACGGAGCGGGGATGTCTGGGAAGGCGCGCAGACAAGGCGCGCTGACCCATAATGCATTCCTCAACTACATGTGATCGCATCAGCCAATCAGCAGCCAGCCAGCCAGCACTGTGTAATGGTCGAGCTATAAATAGCGGCCATTTTGGAATTCTTCATTTGCCTGCAGTCATTGAACAGAGGCAGACCGCTCTGTACTAGGGACAGGGACAGAGTTAGGGCCACAGAAACGATAATTGGGGACAGAGAAAAGTTACTTAGGGACAGAGAACCATTACTCAGGGACACAGACTTGTTAATGAGGGCCACAGAATCGTTATTTAGGGACAAAGAAACGCTAGTTAGGGCCACAGAATTCATAATCAGGGACAGACAGAATTGTTACTCAGTGCCAGAGAATTGTTACTTAGGGACACAGAAACGTTATTAGGGCCACAGAATTTTTACTCAGGGACAGACAGAATTGTTACTGAGTGCCAGAGAATTGTTACTCAGGGACAGACAGAATTGTTACTGAGTGCCAGAGAATTGTTACTTAGGGCCACAGAAACTTTACTTAGGGCCACAGAATTTTTACTCAGGGACAGACAGAATTGTTACTGAGTGCCAGAGAATTGTTACTCAGGGACAGACAGAATTGTTACTGAGTGCCAGATAATTGTTACTCAGGGCCCCAGAAACTTTACTTAGGGCCACAGAATTTTTACTCAGGGACAGACAGAATTGTTACTGAGTGCCAGAGAATTGTTACTCAGGGACAGACAGAATTGTTACTGAGTGCCAGAGAATTGTTACTTAGGGCCACAGAAACTTTACTTAGGGCCACAGAATTGTTACTCGCACAGACACAGAATTGTTACTCGCACAGACACAGAACTGTTACTGAGGGCCACAGAAACTTTACTTAGGGCCACAGAATTGTTAATCGCACAGACACAGAATTGTTACTCGCACAGACACAGAACTGTTACTGAGGGCCACAGAACTGTTACTTAGGGCCACAGAATTGTTACTCGCACAGACACAGAATTGTTACTCAGGGCCACAGAACTGTTACTTAGGGACAAAGAAACGCTAGTTAGGGCCACAGAATTCATACTCAGGGACAGACAGAATTGTTACGGAGTGCCAGAGAATTGTTACTCAGGGCCACAGAAACTTTACTTAGGGCCACAGAATTTTTACTCAGGGACAGACAGAATTGTTACTGAGTGCCAGAGAATTGTTACTCAGGGACAGACAGAATTGTTACTGAGTGCCAGAGAATTGTTACTCAGGGACAGACAGAATTGTTACGGAGTGCCAGAGAATTGTTACTTAGGGCCACAGAAACTTTAATTAGGGCCACAGAATTTTTACTCAGGGACAGACAGAATTGTTACTGAGTACCAGAGAATTGTTACTCAGGGACAGACAGAATTGTTACGGAGTGCCAGAGAATTGTTACTCAGGGCCACAGAAACTTTACTTAGGGCCACAGAATTTTTACTCAGGGACAGACAGAATTGTTACTGAGTGCCAGAGAATTGTTACTCAGGGACAGACAGAATTGTTACGGAGTGCCAGAGAATTGTTACTCAAGGCCACAGAAACTTTACTTAGGGCCACAGAATTTTTACTCAGGGACAGACAGAATTGTTACTGAGTGCCAGAGAATTGTTACTCAGGGACAGACAGAATTGTTACTGAGTGCCAGATAATTGTTACTCAGGGCCCCAGAAACTTTACTTAGGGCCACAGAATTGTTACTGAGGGCCACAGAACTGTTACTTAGGGCCACAGAATTGTTACTCGCACAGACACAGAATTGTTACTCAGGGACACAGAATTGTTACTCAGGGACACATAATCGTTTAATTAAAGAGTATGTCAGACAACATGCAGAGGAGTGGCAGAGGAGGCAATGTTTTAGGAGCGAGCAGACGTGGCAGCAAAGGAAGGGGTCGAGGCAGCACTATTCGCAGCCAGAGGCCAGTGCTCCCGGTGTCATCCAGCGGTCGTGTCTCCACCGACAACCCTGCCGTCATCGATTGGTTGGCTCGGTCGTCTTCCTCTTCCCAGGTCACCTCTGACACCTACAGCCAACGGTCGATGGGTACGTCAGACACAACCGTTAGTTGGCATGGCCCGGGACCTAGCCCACTGAAATCACGTGTCCTCTACCTGCCCCTGTCCTTTGGTGTTCCCTCACCAAGCGAAGTATCGCATGCTGTGGGCTCAGCCCCACTGTACAGTGAGGAAGAGCTAACAGAGGGCGGTCAGGAACGGGGGGAGACATCCGCCTTTTCAGCAGCTAGGCGAAGAAGTAGTGGCGAGGAGAGTGGCCCGGTAGCCGGTCTAGAGACAGGTCTGTCTCCTGACCCAGACGCAGCCGAGGGGGCTAGTAGTGAGGCGGAGACCCTACTTGATGATGAGGAGGTTGATCGCACTTGGCAGCCTCGTCGTCATCAGGCAATTTCTTCCGCATCATCAGGAGAAGAGGGTGGCAGCTTGGCAGTGAGCGAAACAGTCGGTGGGTTGCCCAGGAGACAGCAGCAGGGTCGCAGCAGTGTCAGTGGAAGCAGTGTCAGTGGAGCCAAACGGCCACGGAGTAGAGCACCAGCTCCACTGCAGCCTACCACCACGGCCAGTAGTGGTGCCGGTGTGCACGGAGGAAGCAGCAGTCAGCCAGTGAGGAGTATCGGGGGCAAAGTTTCCTACTCGGCGGTGTGGCAATTTTTCGTCAAGCCGCCCGAGGAAGTAAACGTAGCCGTATGTCGACTATGTGGCCAGAAAGTCAAGCGTGGCCAGGGGGCCCATGTTGGGACTACAGCGTTGCGGCAGCATATGCAGCGTCGCCATTTGGTGGCCTGGGAAAACCGTGATAAAGATACGGCGGTTCTGCCCGCCCCAGCCCCCGCTCCATCACCCGCTCCGTTACTTGCTCCGTCACCCGACGTCAATCGCCCTCCATCAGCCAGTCAAGGCTCCAACACCTCTGCTGAGGGGAGTTGTCGCTCGTTGGCATCTTCCGCTCGTTCAGATGCTCCTTCTCCTGCTACTCCTCTTCACGGATTCCGTCAGCAGTCTTTCTTGGAATCCGTTTCCAAGAGACAACAGTTTGCGAGCACGCACCCGACTGTGCAAAAGCTGAACGTCCTCCTGTCCAAGTTGCTGGTGCTGCAGTCCCTCCCTTTCCAAGTGGTGGACTCAGCACCTTTCCGAGAAATGATGGCTTGTGCCGCGCCGCGGTGGAGAGTGCCAAGCCGTCATTTCTTCGCCAAAAAGGCAGTGCCAGCCCTGCATTCACATGTAGAAGACATGGTGGGCCAGTCTTTGAGCATGTCGGTCTCTGCCAAAGTGCACGGCAGCGCCGACGTGTGGAGCTGTAACTATGGTCAGGGACAGTACATGTCATTTACGGCCCACTGGGTGAACGTGGTGCCGTCACAGCCGCACCAGCAACTTGGACAGGTCACGCCGCTTTTGCCTCCACGTTTGCACGTCCTTGGTCCGGCAAAGATGTCCGCCTCTACCACCTCTTCTTCCGCCGTGTCCTCAGCCGCCACCCCCGTGCCAAGTCCCATTACCCGACCGGCATATCACATGTGCAGGGCGCAACGGTGTCACGCTGTTCTGCACCTGGTATGCCTTGGCGAACGTAGTCACACAGGGGAGGAACTTCTGAGTGTAATGAACAGAGAAATCGACAGATGGCTGTCTCTGCGCAAACTGAAAATCGGAACCATGTTGACCGACAACGGAAAGAACATGGTGTCTGCTCTGCATCAAGGAAGGTTGTGCCATGCGCCATGCATGGCTCACGTGTTCAATCTGGTTGTCAAGCGGTTCCTAAAATCCACCATCCCACTGCAAGACATCCTTAAAATGTCACGTAAACTTTGCATGCATTTCAGCCATTCCTACACCGCAAAGCACACCCTCCTTGAGCTGCAGCGGCAGAACGGAATTCCACAGCATCGCCTGATCTGCGACGTTGCAACAAGGTGGAATTCAACCCTACACATGTTAGACCGCCTTTACGAACAGCGAAAGGCCATCACCGATTTCCTGATGTTACAAGCGGATAAAGGTATTCCCCTGTGTAACTTCGATGTCAGCCATTGGCAGCTCATGCGTGACACCTGCCGCTTGCTCAGGCCCTTTGAGGAGGCCACGCTATTCGTGAGTCGGCAGGACTATGGGATGAACGACGTCATTCCTCTGTTGCACGTCCTTGAACAAATGCTGTTAACAATGGCTGGTCAGGGTGCGGTACACGTGGCGCACAGATCTCAACGCCACATGACCCCTGTGGGGGCAGGACAGGAAGAAGAGGAGGAGGTAGAGGAGGACATTGGTGCTCAGGAATTATTGAGTGAAATGGGTGGTTTTTCCACTCAGCGGACAGGAGTGGAGGAGCAGGAGCATCTGGTAGAGGAGGAGGAGGAGGAGACAGAGGACCCAGACGCACCGTGGCAGTATACTGTGGAGATGGAGGCAGGGAGTCCCTCGCATTCCTTGTCACAAATGGCCCATAGCATGCTCGGTTGCTTGCGTAGCGACAGCCGAATAATAACCATCAGACAGAGGGATGACTTTTGGCTGTCCACCTTGTTGGACCCTCGCTACCTTTCCAAAATGGTGGCCTTTTTCACACCTGCTGAGAGGGAGGCCAAAATAACGTACTATAAAAACCACCTATGTAGTCAGCTGGTCTCTGCCTTTGTGCGCCAACGTCCATCCTCAGACACTGTGGGCCCTGTGCGCTCGCGTTCCGCTGCCATGGCAGCAGGGGAGGGGTGGGGTGGTAGGAGCAGTGGCAGCTCCACCAGCAGCGGCTGCCTCAGTCTGCAGTCGATGATGAGTAGCTTTCTTCACCAGCGCAGTGAGGAAACTACTAACCAGCCGCAGCAGCAGCAGCAGCAGCATCAGGTGGACCTGGAGCAGGACCTCAAACAACAGGCTTGGGCCTACTTGGACAGCACCCTGCCAACCGAGGTAGACAATCCCCTTGACTACTGGTCAACGAAACTTGACCTTTGGCCCCAACTAGCTGAATTTGCCCTTGAAAGGCTGTCATGCCCGGCCAGTAGCGTGGCATCGGAGCGCGTGTTTAGTGCGGCAGGAGGTATTGTAACTCCGCGGAGGACACGACTGTCCACCCAAAGTGTGGAGAGACTCACGTTTGTGAAAATGAATCAGGCGTGGATTAGTCTGGATTTCAAACCACCCGTTCCTGACACAACTGACTAAATCCGCCATGAATCATGCCCCAAACATGTGCCACTTTCAGGTCTCCTCACACTGCTGGTGTGTTCCATTTTTTGTCATAGGGTGCTGGCAGATTACGGGCCTCCCATAGCTGCTGCCAGGCCCCTAATCTGCCATGGGCCCCTATACCGCCTCCTCATGCTGCTGCCAAGTCCAGAGTCTCTCATGGGTCCCTGTACGGCCTCCCATTGCTGCTGTCTCCATCGCCACACTCTGCCATGTGCCACTTTCAGGTCTCCTCACACTGCTGGTGTATTCCATTTTTTGTCATAGGGTGCTGGCAGATTACGGGCCTCCCATAGCTGCTGCCAGGCCCCTAATCTGCCATGGGCCCCTATACCGCCTCCTCATGCTGCTGCCAGGTCCAGAGTCTGTCATGGGTCCCTGTACGGCCTCCCATTGC
The DNA here is from genome assembly GCF_062004578.1 of Staurois parvus. Taxonomy (NCBI): domain Eukaryota; kingdom Metazoa; phylum Chordata; class Amphibia; order Anura; family Ranidae; genus Staurois; species Staurois parvus. The sequence continues at coordinate 10,882,647 of NW_028317951.1, forward strand.
TGCTGTCTCCATCGCCACACTCTGCCATGTGCCACTTTCAGGTCTCCTCACACTGCTGGTGGGTTCCATTTTTTGTCATAGGGTGCTGGCAGATTACGGGCCTCCCATAGCTGCTGCCAGGCCCCTCATCTGCCATGGGCCCCCGTACCGACTCCTCATGCTGCTGCCAGGCCCGTAATCTGTCATGGGCCCCTGTTGTCGCTTGTTGGCATATTCCGCTCGTTCAGATGCTCCTTCTCCTGCTACTCCTCTTCACGGATTCCGTCAGCAGTCTTTCTTGGAATCCGTTTCCAAGAGACAACAGTTTGCGAGCACGCACCAGACGGTGCAGAAACTGAACGTCCTCCTGTCCAAGTTGCTGCTGCCAGGCTCGTAATCTGTCATGCGCCCCTGTACCGCCTCCTCATGCTGCTGCCAGGTCCAGAGTGTGTCATGGGCCCCCGTACCGACTCCAAATGCTGCTGCCAGGCCCGTAATCTGTCATGGGCCCCTGTACCGCCTCCCCATGCTGCTGCCAGGTCCAGATTGTGTCATGGGTCCCTGTACGGCCTCCCATTGCTGCTGCCAGGCCTGTAATCTGCCATGGGCCCCCGTACCGACTCCTCATGCTGCTGCCAGGCCCGTAATCTTCCATGGGCCCCTGTACCGCCTCCTCATGCTGCTGCCAGGTCCAGAGTGTGTCATGGGTCCCTGTACGGCCTCCCATTGCTGCTGTCTCTATCGCCACACTCTGCCATGTGCCACTTTCAGGTCTCCTCACACTGCTGGTGGTTTCCATTTTTGTCATAGGGTGCTGTATGGCCTCCCATTGCTGCTGCCTCCACCGCCACACTGTGGCTCCACACTCTGGTTTTGGCCCCGTGACTGGCCAAATGAGTGAAGTGTGCGGTGATTCTAAGATCGACGGCACTCATCTGCATGTCATACTGCCTGACAGTATTATTTCTCTTCCCCAGCAGACTCCAAGGGCATTTAAATTAAAGGTACAGTGTTCAGCACTAATATTAAGTCTCTCTGAAGCCTAGAAACACCCTTTTTTAAGTTAAATTCACAGCGAATATATTCGACTCGAATCGAAATTTTTCCACGAATTCGCCGAATCAGTCGAATCGAATTTTTGAATACTTCGCTCATCTCTAGTAATAAAGCATAATTTTTGGAAATTTTTCTGAGTATCACATTCTGTTCATGATGTAGCCGCTTTCTTTGTGAATTTCTTTTCACAACCTCTCTTTTTTTGTATGCCTTTTTTGGCTACTGAATGGAGACCATTTACTGGGTGATACAGGAATTTATTGTACGACCTCTTAATAACTATCTTTAACAAATGTTCACCATAAGCCTGTTCTAACATAGCTAAAGTTTCACTTGCACCTTTCCTAATTTTCACAGATGTGATGATAATGCACTGCTCCATATTCCTGTTACTCATTTTCTGCCAAAAGCACAACACACACACACACACACACACACACACGTTATTTCTTCTACTACTCTATGTTCAGTGTTTGTACAAGATCTAAACAGTCAGTAGGAACAGCCACTAGTGTTCAGACCGAGCACTAAACTCATCACGACTCCTGTCCCCTTGGCATACAAGCTTAAGTACATTTAGCCGGAGCTTTATATAACTTATTGAATGCTTGGAGGGACTGGTGGGTCAAAGGACAACTCAGTGGAAGAGGGTATTGAGACGAAGGAGCAACTAACCATTTGGAAACTCGGGCAATGCCTGAAGGCCCGGGGTCAATAGAGGGCCCCATAAGATGCCCCTGGTACCTTTTTCATAGGCTTTTTTTGAGTTAGGGCAAGGACACAGGGGTCCCATGATCCCCTATTGCCCGGGGGCCCCATGAGTTGTCAGTCCGCCCCTGCGGAGGAGTAAGAGGAGGAGGGCATTACTCTGGCAATGTCACCACCATATGTAAGGCTATGGAGTGGCAGAACACGCTTCAGAAGTGTGCCTTCTCCTGCAAAAACTTCCCAGCTGCCAGCCATGTCACCCAGTGGGACACAAATGATATACAGTGTCCTTTTCTATACTTTCTGGGCAATGTATCTGTTGTCCTGTGGACCTTGCTGTTGACCAAGTGGACCAGTGTCATTGAAGCATTGACAGGGCGGATATAGCCTTATGGGCACCATGCAGGCCCTCTTCCCAGCTGAGTAGACCGCTGACACCTCTTGATATACTGTCATCCCTATTGCTAGAGGCTAATGAGAGGAAATCATGTATTGTGGGTGTAGGGGCAGAAAGGCAAGAGCTGAATGGAGGAGGAAAAGGAGGATTCCAGTACTGTTCTCAATAAGCTGTATGGTAATAGGCCAGATAGCTTGATACCCAATTGGCATGTTGATACATTGGAGGCAGAGCTCTAGGGAGCAGATTATGAAGCCTAATGAATTGAATGATCATCCGTTTTTTGTTTTTTTTTTCCATGGTCTCATCAAAACTGAATAAGTTACTAATTTTATGAAAATTCTTGTAAGACAGACAGAATACAAGTTCAGAAGTGATGCAATGTATTGTATTGTATTGTAATGTATTCTTTCATTTCCAAGCATGCGCGGTCTTAGTAACTCGATTTTTTACATACAAATACTATCCTAATTATACAAAAATCATTAATTCTGTTATCTTACAAAAAAAATTTTCATGCTTGTCTCTTTGGATATTTTTTCATGAACTGTCATGATTGGCTCTCAAAAGCTGTGTAATAACAATCAGATTATCAGATGTTTTTCCATACAATATTCTCCCCATGTTTACAAGGCTTAAGAGAGCAGTGCTCTGCCTCTATCAAGTTCTGTCATAGTGTGGGATATGGTGCCTTCTCCCTCTCTGCAAGCTGCCCCTAGATGAAATTCTTCTTTGCTAGGGTTGTGTTTCTCCCTTATTTTCCTCCTTTCCTTTCCTTTCCTCTGGTGCCCCCAGATACAGCCGGAGACCTTGTCGTTATCTCCCATCAATGGGGCCAACTTGGCAGTATGTCATGGCTGCAGGGAACCTCACTGCCAAGTTGTTGTCCATGACTGGTGTCCCCTTCCTCTAGGCTCCTGTTACTTACCTCCTCAGCCTCAAGGCCAAGTAAGTGTTGCACATCTTTTTGCAGAAGGAAGCTGATGTTTCACTCAAATAATTCAGCCGACTTCTTCCTTTTGTTTGGCAGGGCAACGGCTGGAAAAGCTGTGAATGAGGAGGCAGAATAGGCCACTTTGGCAGCTGTTGTAAACTCTGAGCCAGTCTATACCTGAGTGATAGAGGAGGATGAAGGCTGAGTTAGCCACTCCAAAATCTCCTCTGTGTGCTCTTGTGGTCTAGCTATATAGCAAGCCCAGAACCTGAAAAAAATGACACGCTTCCTGCCTGTAGATGATGTACCACTTCTATGACCATCACTTTGGTCCAGGCCCGGACTGGCCATAAGGCACACCAAGAATTTGCCTGTGTGTCGGGGCCAACTGAATAGGAGGAGTTACACATATTGAAACTGACCCTTCCATTTCTCTCCTGAATGCCCACTTCTAGTCTTCTCCTTCCTGTGGGCATTTAGTGGTGACAGGAGATAAATATATAGGTCGGTTCCTCTATGATCCACCCCTCCTATTCATCTCCTGCTGCGCTAGGCTCCAGTGTACTCCCCCAACAGCAGGCCCCCCACCTCCCCCACAGCACTGCCAACTTCCCCCCTCCCTTCTCCCACTGACTGCTGTGGGGCATCTGTCAGGATGGAGAGTGGGGGAGGGGCCAGTAAATATGTCATTTACCAGCCCCTTCATAATTGAGCAGGGACAGAGTGGGCCAGGGGGCAGGGTGGCAATTTCCCCCTGAGCTTTCTAAAGCCACTGAAGCTACCGAGAGGCTACAGGGCTCAGAGATGAGAGAGTCCCTCTGATAGCCTAGAGCCAGCACTGACAGTTCTCCACTTCCCTCCCTTCATAGACAGGAGAGGAGAGAGGGAGCTAGTTCTGCTCCTCCTCCCCCCTCCTCTCCTCCTATATCTGCCCCGCCCACACTCCCTGGCAGTCTTGTGCCTCAGTGAAAGAGATAGGTCGGCAGGAGTTTGAAGCCCAACAGCCAGAAGAGAAAATGTGTAGTCTGCCGATCCATCCATTCATTCATCCATCCATCCATCCACTGTGAATATATTCCCCTCCTCCCATCTCTCTCCTGCCTCTCAGTGAGTACTCTAATGTAAGGGTTCTTGCCTTTATTTTCTTTTTTCCCTTCTCCCTCTAACAGGGCTCCTAAAAAAATTGTAAATAAAATTGTTAAAAAATAAAAAAATAAGATGGTAGAAAAATAAAATAAAAAACTGCTAATACCAGTGGTGGAACTATTAGGGCCAAAAAAGGTCATACTTGCAACCGGCCCTTGTGTTCTGCCACCAGACTCCAATGGAAGAGCCCCCAGGCTCTGGGTTGCTCAGTCCACAGTGCCGGGGTTTATTTTTTGCCCTAGTCCAGGCCTTCTTTGGTTTGTGAACATATAGGCTTTTAGTCCCCTCATAATTGCACAGGAACTTCTGTTTCAGGTATCAGAAGAGTTGTTTTAGGGAAAGTGGTGCTTGGGTGCACTTTAAATTGTGGTGCTTTTGTGATGCACTGTGGTCCCAGACAACTGCAGCCCATTCACAAAGTAGAGTGCAATTTGCGCATGTGCAGTAGTAAACTGGCTGTGAAGCCGCAAGGCTTCAATGCTGGTTTTCCTTAGTCGAGATGCCAGCACCCGACAACCGATCAAAGAATCGGCTCGGGGTGAGGACACCGCTGGATCCCTGGACAGGTAAGTGCCCTAACATTAAAAGTCAGCAGCTACAGTATTGGTACCTGCTGACTTTTGATTTTTTTTTGGTGGGGGAGCGGGGGTCGGAACTCTGCTTCAAAGAACTAGGCTGCAAGTTAAAGGGAAGGACCTCCATGCCGATATTCTCTGAAATATTGTCTGTGCCGTGCACAACGCAGGAATTACAGAGGAAATTAGAGAACTTAATGCATGGCTGAATGCAAGGTCATAATAGGGATGATATTGACACAACCCCAAATGAACCACTACGGCTCAAAATTGATATGGTCCAGAAATATTTAGACAGAATAAAAGTGAATAAAGCACCTGGACTGGATGGCATACACCCACGTGTCCTAAAAAATTTGAACTCTGTAATTTCACAGCCATTGTTTCTAATTTTTAGGGACTGCTTATTGACTGGCATAGTACCACTGGACTGGCATAGGCATGGTGCCTAGATTTAAAAGGGATCAAAGTCTTTACCGAGTAACTACAGACCTGTTAGTTTAACTTCTATGCCAGGAAGATACTGGAGAGTTTAATAAAAGACCACATAGATGAGTTCTTTCTTGAAAAAATGTTTAAGTAACAGACAGCATGGATTCATGAAAGACAGAAGTTGTCAAAAAAATCTGATTTCTTTTTATGAGGAGGTAAGCAAAACTTTAGACAGGCTGTGGCTGTGGATATAGTATACTTGGATTTTGCAAAAGCATTTGACACAGTTCTCCCACACGGCTAGTGTGTAAGGTAAAGTCTACAGGCTTGGGAAAATCAGTTTGTAAATGGATAGAAAACTGGTCAAAAGACCATATTCAGAGAGTAGTGGTTAATGATTCATACTCTGAATGGTCTAAGGTTATCAGTAGAGTACCCCAAGGTTCAGTGTTGGGACCCTTACTTTTTAACATATTTATAAATGATATAGGGTCTGGAAATAAAAGTTCTATTTCACTGTTTGCAAATGACACCAAGCTATGCAGTGGAATAACATCCTTACAGAATGTCTCCAACTTACAAGCTGACCTCAGTGCACAGTTTAATTGGGCAACTATGTGGCAAATGAGGTTTAATGTTGATAAATGTAGAGTTATGCACTTGCGAGCTAAAAACATGCATGCACCATACATATTAGGGAAAGTAAAACTGAAGGATCAGGGTATTCTGGTAGATCATAAGCTTAATGCCAAGCTGCAGTTTCAAAAGCGAGCAAAATCCTTTCTTGTATTAAGAGAGAGAGATATCATTTTACCCATTTGCAAATAATTAGTAAGACCTCATCTGGAATATGCAGTTCAGTTTTGGGTATCAGTTCACAAAAAGGATATCTGGGAACTGGAGAACGTGCAGAGAAGGGCAACCAAACTGATAAGAGGCATGGAGGAGCTCAGCTATGAGGAAAGATTAGAGGAGCTGAATTTATTCTCTCTTGAAAAGAGGAGATTGGGGAGGGGGAGGAAGGGGATATGGTCAGCTTGTATAAATACATAAATGGTTCATATAGTAAACTTGGTGCTGATTTATTCAATTTAAGGTCATCACATTGGACAAGGGGCACTTGTTATGTCTGGAGGAAAAGAGATTTAATACAGAAGGGTTTCTTCATAGTAAGAGCTGTGAAAATGTGGAATAGACTCCTAGATTGTTTTTAAAAAGGCCTGGATTATTTCTTAAATGTACACAGTATAATTGGATACTAATATCTATATGTAAAGCTGATCCAGGGAATATACGATTGCCTCTTCAGGGGATCAGGAAGGAATTTGTTCCCTTGCTGGAGCAAATTGGATCATGCTTTTTGGGGTGTTTTTTACTTTCCTCTGGATCAACTGTGGGTATAGGATTGTGTATATGGGATTGAGTTTTTTTCCCCCTTTTTATTGGTTGAACTAGATGGACTTGTGTCTTTTTTCAACCAGACTAACTATATAACTATATATGTAAGAAGCAAAATAAAACCCTATAACCCTATGAAATAAAATCTATAACTGTATTCTTTTTTGTTTGTTTGCTTTCTTGCTTAAAAATAAATAAATAAATAAATAAAAACAATTATTATTGAATCTGATGTTTATGTATGACAATTTATACATGGTTACATTGGTCCAATGAAGAGTTGGCAGCTTTGTCCCTCCATTTCAAGAAATTTCCCAAGTGTTACCCTTCTTAGTCTATTTAAAGTGATTCTAAAGGTTCATTTTTTTTTATAAAATAGCAAACATGTCTATACTTACCTGCTGTGTGCAGCGGTTTTGCACAGAACAGCCTGGATCCTCCTCTTCTCGGGTCCCCCGCAGGCTCTCCTGGGTGTCTGGTGCCCCACAGCAAGCAGCTTGCTATTGGGGTACCTGCTGCTCCGTGTGTCCATTCACACACATGGAGCAGTGGCTTGGTCCCTCCCCTCTCTCCTCATTGGCTGAGTGGCTGTGATTGACAGCAGCGGGATCCAATGGCTCCCACTTGCCGTCTCAGTCAATGAGGAGGCAGAGACTCGGGACAGCCGAGGCTGTCATTCACATCACTGGATCGTGATGAGGCTCAGGTAAGAATTGAAGGGGTTGGGGTAGCTGCTGCACATAGAATGCATAAAGGTATAAATCGTTCAGCCTTCACAACCACTTTAACTTCTTTCGGTGCTGAGCTCTACTACACGTGTCCCTAGCATCATCACAGCAGCATATTTAACCTTGAACTTTGTGCCTCAGCCTTTTTTGCTATAGGAAGAGTGACATTATTCAGTTTTCTATGGATTCATATTTGGTCACTGCATAGAAGCACTTTAAAATGAGCATTCATGCCTTATCAACTACCACTGACCTGACTCACAGAAATACCTGTTTTGCATCTGATTTGGTAATGTAGTGCACAATGTAATTGTGAAAGTATTTGAATACTGATGATCAGTTAATGAAAGGTAGGTCATGCCTTGCCTTTAACATATTGAGACAAGATTGCTACAGGTCTTAAAGTGACTACAAAATATCATGGTCATGTTCTAAACCTTTGTCAGCCTTGGATGGTTTTAAAAGCATTTTGTATCAATCAATGATGTGAGCCAAGAAGGGGGGGAACCTATTTTCATGTAAAGCACAGAGACAGTATTCTTGTGCAAATTATCACCTTCTGTCTTTTAGGTTAATGAGGTCTAAGAGTATGACAGCTGTTCACACAAATGACCATATTGACGGTGACAATCAGCCATTGCACTTTGGCTATTATAGTTTTGGAATCAAAGTTCAGCCATAACAGTCATTTGGCCTAATATACAAATGAGATCTGGCAACCAAAGCACCATCAATGATATTACTTTTAATCTTCTAAGCGTAAAAAATATATACACATATATATATTCTTAAAAACTCATCCCAAGGGTAGTAAAAATATAAGCAAATAACCATGAAAAATGATATAGTTGCTTTCTCAGAACATCCTAAAGCCAGTCACATATAAGAAATATAAAGCAGAGCAATACAAGCAGAGTGTCAATTCTTTTGAGAAATCCGTCAAAGTAGAACAAGGTATGTTTAAAGCCACTTTAATGAACTTATCCATTACCATATATATCTAAAGAGATGGTCTTTAACACTGGCTATAAGCTAAACAAATAAATATTGACATAGTACTTTGAAACCTTTGAATTGATGAGATCCAGTCATGTATGTGAATTACATGTATCCAAATCATGGGCAGCACAGGGGCTAAATGGTTAGCAATTCCACCTGGCAATACTAGGGTCATTGGTTTGAATCCCAACCACTGCACCACTAGCCTGGAGCTTGCATGTTCTCCTGTGCCTGCATGGGTTTACTCCGATTTCCTTCCACGCTCCAAAGACATGCTGGTAGGTTAATTGTTTCCTGTCTAAATTGACCGCAATATGTATGAATGTGAGTTAGGTACCTTAGATTGTATGCTCCTTGAGGATTAGACTGATGTAAATGTACAAAATATATGTACATGTAAAACGCTGCATAAAGTGATGGCACTATATAAGTACCTGTAATAAATAATAATAAATCATGGCCCGACATGCGGCCAGTCTCTCTGGTCCAAGTGCAAAAGGTTCAAGTCATTTGATCATGATGAAGAGGAAATCAATATCACACCAAACAATTGTGCTACAGCGTTTGATTCAATACGAATGTTCAATTATACACAGCCTCTCCCACCATAGTGTTGCTGCAATATCATTAGTGTAATTATCAAAACATCAAGTTATCCTGTTCACATCATACAGATCCACAGGTGAAGACATATTGATTGCAAACCAGTTGGACAGAAAATTGAAGAATATTAAGCCTGATGTACAGAGTCCTTGAAAAAGTGACCCACCTCATGGCAAATCAGAGTGCAAATCTGTGTAAAATAATTAACTTGGTTTTATTTATATCTGTCATTTACTTACCATACTCATATGCAGATGAAGGCCCCTTTAACTCAATTTTCCCATTTAAAGTTGTCAGTAATACTGTGAATATAAATGTTGGGTTATTTCCTGCTACTCATTAGAACTTAAGAAGTGGCTTGAATAAGCTACAAAACACATTCAACATCACAGAACAAGTCTTGTTGAATGTGACCTGCTACTACTGCTTTCCCACAGACCTAACATTGGGGGAGATATTAACCTGTCTCATGTTTTTTATTCTTATTATATTACGATATTCCTCTTGCAATAAACTATTACTTTTTGAGTCTATAATTCCTGAAGTGGATATTATATCCAATTGGAACTATTTACAATACTAAATATGTCAAAAAGATAGACCACCAACTATATATTCAGTGTTTTGTGGAACTAGCATTTAATAAACTTTAAAAGGCAGTATAAAGGGGGCAATGGGCAGCTTTGGTCTAATTAAACTAGTAAATATAACTTCTGTTTGTAACAGAGTACAGTGCTTTGTACTGTATATACCCCTACACTCCATTAATAAATAAGCCCATGCTGGCTATGTGTAATTTATTTCTGCTTTGCTACTGTTTAATTCTTTTTTTGATTTATAAATTAAAAAATAATAGAATATCCTTGAAGTGTGATTATTTGAAATCCCTATGTATGACCTTAAAAGACACAGCTACGCTATTTATCTGCGGGTATTGAAGCCAAAGCTCCCTATGGGGTTGTAATGCATGTACTATGTACTATGCCTGTGTGACTCTGACTAGTAAGGTAGCTATGCTAGATGCAAGTGAAAGAGTCAGAATAAATGTGTGTTATTGTTTCCTTATCTGTGGAGACACATTAGTACACAGCAGTTTCACTGCAATTTGCAGTTATTCTTGTAAAATCATACTTGAAGAAAACATGAAAAAAGGAAATACCAAGGGAATAAATAAAACACAGCTTATAATTTTGTCTACAAAAAATTAGGCGTTTCATCTATACTGTACATACTGACAATGTTCTATATCTTAAAAAGGTTAGTACCCATTTATACTAGTACTTAAAGGTGCTTCCCATTTGTCAAGATGAAATGTACCTGGACTAGAGTTGTAGTGCTGTTAGTCTGTGTTAGGATAGTTAATGACACATCTTGTACTGGCAACCACTTTCTCCAAGTAAACAACTAATAGCTTATTGTACAATGGAAGAATGAATGTGTATTGTAGCTGTAAGATAGAAAAGGCTGCTTTTTATATATTTTTTTTGTAAGTGAAGAAGAAACAAGGCATAGATATTGTAAGAAGAAAGAATTTACAGTGATACTTAAAGTTGAACTCTAAGAAAACAGCTGAATACATAGATGAAATATGCATATTGGAGCCTTTTTCCTGCTAGAGGATTTGTAATTTTGTCTACCCAATTCCAACATTTTTTTTCTACAAAGCACAACCATGTCTGGCAGGGCAGGAGACCTGGATTTTTTCTGTAGCGGGTAAGTAATACTTACAGGTTTTCTCCCTTCCCAGCCTGTAGAGAGTGAAAAGAGAAGCAGAACACTGCTTTGAGGTTTAATACAGCTCTCTGTATTACTTGAAGCTGTCCAGGTGCTTGAACATTTTTGTTTGTTAATCCTTAGATAGTGTTGTACAGTTTGGGGACAACTTGGATTCTAGGTTCAGTCAATATATAGAGCCTTGACCAGGGGCGGACTGACCATTTTGAAACTCAGGCACTGCCCGAGGGCCCGGGGTCAGTAGGGGGCCCCATGAGATGCCCCTGGTACCTTTTTCATAGGCTTTTTTGAGTTTGGGTAAGGACACAGGGGTCCCAGGATCCTCTATTGCGGGGGGGCCCCATGAGTTGTCAGTCCGCCCCTGGCCTTGATGTTTTCCAACTCAGTGCTAAGGCTTGCCACCTCAGTCACAAACCCTACCCTTCCATGCAACAGTCCTCTGTAAGAGCCCTTATTGTCGTATAACACTCTCACAATAAATTGTTGAATGATGGGCATAATGATAGGAATGGTGACCATAATTGTATGTTTTCTGGGACTTATCAATTAGTTGAACGAAACATCACTCACTGTTGTTATTTGGTCATTCTGGCAGGGTCACTTTAAAGAGTATGAGAAAAGTGATTCATTTGTAAGTTACCAACCTGTTTCTTAAAGGCTAGTACACTACAAGAAAATTGGACGAACAATCTTCTTATTTTCCTTGATGTTTCATAGCAGGTCTAAATTCAAAATGCAGGGTGTGTGAAAAGTGCCACACCCTATTAATTACAATCACAAAACACTAATAAAATAATCAAATAATGACAACATATATCAACATACAAGTTTTTATTTTTACACAATAAAAAAGATTGTACATAAAAGGAAAAGGGTTGATTTACTAAAATAGAAGAGTGCAAAATCTGGTGTAGCTCTGCATAGAAACTAATCAGCTTCCAGGTTTTTGTCAAAGCTTAATTGGAAAAGCTGACGTTAGTAGCTGATTGACTACCATGCACAGCTGTACAAGATTTTGCACTTTCCAGTTTTGTAATCTACCCCATAGGCTTTTGTTTTATGGAAGAATAAAAAAAAATCATATTCAGTCTTTATGGCAGAAATCAATTATGCCCCCTTTTTATTACTTTTTTCAAGGATTTGTCCACTTTTGTCATATCTAAATGAAATGTGACAGCTTGACAGACTAAAATAAATGTTTTTCTTTTTTAAAACTACAGCTTTTGAGATCTACGGCAGTGAACAGGTTCCCCATGGCTGACCTGTGGTGTCCTCTTTATTAAAACCTGTAATTAGGCAGCCACTTTTGAGGGTCACCTTCCACTATATAAGAACAAGCACAAGAAGTGCAGGTATGAATAAGTATAAACTGATAAGTGAGGAAAAAAACAACTTCAGAAACAAAAAACTAAATAATTTTAAATGTGCATCTCTGTACTGTAGATACAAAATGCAGGAGTTCCCCTATAAGGTATCTAAACATGGCATGCTTTTCAATTTCTACAGAATACTTCTCAAAATATTTAACACAGCTCTTTTAATAGTCTATTAAGCAGAATTTAATAAAATATATTTGCTGAATTAAAATCAACATCATACTGGAATATAATATGCATGCAATCTCATTTTGTTGTGTGTATGGGTAAATGCACTTTATTGCAGTTTATATCCCTTGCTCTTTTCAATACAGAGGAATATAAATATAATAAAGTTCTTAAAGTGTAAGTATAAACATTAATGGACATTTAAGCATCTTAAATAGCCTTGCTATTGCCTCAAAGTGGCATACCAGTGCTTTAGAAATCAAAAGAACATAATTGAATTGATCTATTAAATAATTATAGTACTAATGTATTTGCATGTAAGTATGCAGTACAGTTACAAGGAAATCATGATAAATATAATGTATCCAATGATTCTTAGATAGCTAATTCTCACTGGTACTTAGGAAGAAAATATCTGTTTAGATCAATATCCAATTAAAAGCGTGGCTATTTTTATTCTTCTGTTAGACTTCTCATCAAATTACAAAAGCTCAAGCCATTAGTAAATCTTATTAGTTTCATGCTGGTCCCCTGAGATCTGTCCCCACCTTACTACGCAGTGCGTTTGAAAAGATAATTCAAATCACAGTGTGATCTACATTTTTTTTGTCTACAGCGTCGAGTGCTCAGATGAAAGGATAGTACCTGAAATGCAATCAATTTTGGATAGCTGGCTAGTGTTGACTGTCTAACAGTGAGTAGTCAGTGAGAGTATTGTCAGCTATGATGGCGTAAGAAATAGCTTCCAACAACAATGTAGCAAACAGATATGTGATTCAATAGCAAGGGTTTGTGGAAAACAATTGAAAGCTGGATTCTCAGTGACAAGTTTCACAATGTGTTACTATGGCAAACCTTGCTTTGCTAATGTATTAACAGTACAAATTATGATTAGAGAGGAAATAAACCACAGATATATTACTTTAAGGTTCTCCATCATTTCAAGAACTTTTTACTCTCTAGCAACAATGGCTGGCCTGAATTTTGTATGCACACTGTTTTTGGTTAAGCCCTTGGCGCTGACATCACACAAATATGTGGTCTCACAGGACTGGGCTTTTGTCCTTGGGGTCGCATATTTGCGAACTTGTCTTTGTGCTGGAGAATGCCACACAGCATGCTCGTAACAAAGAGCCCGGGATCTCACTGAGAGCCCCGGGTCTAGTAGTAATGATCGAGACTTGGAACTCCTGATTATGGGTCACCTGATCACTGTGATAGGCTATCACAGTGATCAGTCATTGTGAAGCACGCCCCCATGTTTTCTTTCTCTGAATGAAGAAGAAAGATACATTGTATCTTTATATCCTTGCAGAGAGTAACATTAAAAAAAATAACTAGATCAAGATTTGATCTAGGTCAGTGCCAAAGTTGTGTTTGAGTCAAGGTCAGGGTCAAAGGTCAGGGTCAGTATTTATTTTTTTTTACTATTTTGGGTCAGTTTTTATTTGATAAAAAAAGGAGATATCTGTTACCATTAATCACCAAATTAAAGCCCAATTTGTCCTGAAAAAAACAAGGTAATGGACAAAGTAGATGGATGATATGTACGATGTTACTAACACATGTCAAAGTTGCAAGATTTGTTTTACCCTTAGGCATGCAAGGGTTAAATAGATGAAATAAGGGCTTATAGATGCATGTCCTGGAAGGAAACTTGTGAGCTGAGAGGAGCAAATAGTTGAAAATCCACTCTATTGTTGATTCAGTGGAGCATGCCCCATTGAACCCCACCATTTGTCTTGATCTGTTGCCCCTTAGCATTGAAGTATATATAGCACCTAACAGGGAAGTATACGATTTCCTCACTAGGCCATCTCCCTAATAATAACAATTACAAATGTTACATTGCAATTTCATTCACTTCTATTACAATCAATTGGTCCTTTCAAAGACATACAATGCTCAGCAAAGCTAATCTTCTGCTAAGTCTTTGGGTGTACAGATATTTTATTTTGCACTTGCTAGTTGTATAGAAATGCTTACTGGGCTTTGACGACCCCTGCTTGAAAACCTGTGTGAAATAAACCATATGCTTGGCTATTTAGTTAGAAATTGTGGAGCTTTCCATTGTAGTTTATCCACAACAATCTAATACTCACAGATTTAGTCTGTTTTATGATTCAGGTGACCAAATAATGGAAATTTGCAAGGATATTTGTAAAATAAAATATCTTTCAACTAGCATTCTTTGCACTGCATATTTGGCAGTTTTGTTAGTTGAACTAGGAAATTACTGTAATGCAAAGCTCCAAAATTGCAAACAAAAGTGTCGTGTATGGTCAGCTATGTTTTAAGTAACATAATAATTTCTTCTACCAATAACAACAGCAAATTACACTGTACCAAATGACAAACAGACATGCACAAAGTCACTCGCTTTCCCTAAGTGCACAGATTTGGACTTTGAAGAAGGGGACATACCCTGAAAGCTTGTCCTCAAAATTGTATGTTAGTGCAAATAAAAAAAAGTATCACGGACAGTACTCAATTGTTCCTAAGTGCACAGAAATGCAATGTTCTTTAGCAGATGCACAGTGGTGCCATTTTTTCTTATTGGCACCCCCATGAATCTGTTAACAAGAGCGGTTTCACTTGCGCCAAAATGCATGGCGCTGCAGCACCATTTTGGTGTGGCAATATTTTGAAAAAAGGTTGGGTACTTCTTTTCCATATTTTTGTGCATAAAGCAGGGAGGTAGGGGGTCATGTGATGCACGTTTTACTGCATCACACACCACCCTTTTTTTTGTTTCAGCTTTATATAAAGTGTACAAAATGACAATTCATTCACTGAGCTTGCTGTGCGGTTACATGCAGGGCCATCTAGAGAGGTATAATAATATACAAAATTTTGCATTTTATCACATAGCTCCGAAACACAGAAAAAAACTGTTCTGGTGTGAACTGTTATCTATGTCACTGCAGTTACTTACATTCACACATTAGGAAAAATGTAGGTAACTGCATACAGTGTGAACGAGCACTAGCAGCGTAGTAATACCTGCTATATGTTTACATTAGAAAGCTGGCAGTCTGCCAATACCTGCTCACATAGGGAAAAATTTGATTTCTGTGCTGCCTTTGTGAATTTTAAAATGTATTTCTTCACAATGCCTAGCTACAAAGCTGAATAAGGGCTTTTTGTAATTTTTTTTTAATTTTATGGTACAGTTAATAGAGGCCCTGACTAGGAATGATGCTCTGCTGGACCTAGTAATCTCAAACCATGCAGAGCCTATTACTAATGTTCGTATACTGCAAAAGAACATATTGGAGAGATAAAAACTCTTAACTTTAAGACAGCAAATGTTTCAAAGATGAGGGCTTTTCTCCAAGACTGGGACGGAATACTAGCATCGATGAACACATAAATTAAATGGGGGGGCGTGTCCAAGATGGCGAGCGGAGCGGCTGCATAATCCGGAGCTCCGACGACCCTGCATTTAATCCGCTGCCATCCTGGCAGCGGATTTAAGGAGCCACCTGGAGGTCCCGCTGCACCTGCTGGTGTTTGGTAGAGGGGTGCCAAGTGTGGCCTGTTGCGGCCTAGTGAGGCCTCGCTGGACGCCTGGCTCGCATCCAGCGAGGAAACAAGTGAGTGCGGTTTGCGGTTGGAATGGGTGTTTTAAGATCATCTCCCCCACCCGGACCATCAGACAACCCTACCCAGACCATCGGGGGCCCCCCCACCCAGACCATCAGACAACCCTACCCAGACCATCGGGGCCCCCCACACCCGGACCCAGGGGACTGCGGCCTGGAATAAAGGCCTTGAGGGTCCCCCATTACAGGGAGCTGAAAAACAGCCCCTGCTGGGCCTGAAGGCTTGCTAAACCTAACAGGCAGCCAGTTGGGGGATACAGCAGTACTCCCTGCACCCCCACTGAAAGGCTCTGGAGCCAGCACCAAAGGGGGCTTATAGTTCTTCAGCCCCTGTGCCTGCCTGCCTCCCCACACAGTTTGAGGCCTACATTTGGACCCCTGGCCTTTATTGTGATTATATACTACAAGTTTATAATTACTGGGGGGCTTGGTTTGAGCCCAGAGAACATGGCAGCTTAGTTCCAGGAGCCCTGACACATGGAGGTAGAAGCACATGCTCACAACAGGGAAAGACACCACTGATATGGGGAAAGCGGATAGGAGACCCGCCTCCCCACGATCGTGGTCCCTCTGCAAGAAGAGCGGTCCTGCCAATCGCAGCATTCTGGATTTATTCCGGTCCCAGAACACATTGAGACCTCCTCCCCCGCTGCCCCCTCTCAGAGCAGGAGCCCAGCCGCAGCACCCACAGCTTGCCATTCTGAAACCTCCCCTCTCGCGATAGGGGAATTGAAAGCAGTAGCATCAGATATTAAAGAGACCCTCTCTGCAGCAATTGCTGAGTTACATATCGACATGCAGGCAGTGGCCCTAAGGCTTGAGGCAGTGGAGGATAAAGTTATCACGCAAGACCTTGCCATCCATGATATACGCAAACTGGTAGATATGCACACTATGCACCTAAGAGAGCTTGATCGTCATATCGAGGACCTTTACAACAGGGGAAGACGACATAATTTAAGGGTATGTGGTGTCCCTGAAGCAATTGAATCGCGCCAACTTACCCAAACGCTCTTAACAATTTTTAATGATCTTTTGGAAAGACCACAGGAATCTTCTATTGAGATCGAACACCTCCGTAGGGCTCTGCGTCCTAGAGGACACTGATCCCCCAAGAGATATAATTTGCTGCTAAGTCGACTTCCGACTTAACCTCCCTGGCGGTATGATTATTTCAGATTTTTGGTGCTGAAAGCGGTACCATTATTTTGCATGGAAATTTGGCATTTTATATTGTAGGCCTGTAATTCTTAGGAATAACTCACTGAAATCTGTCCAAACAAGAGTCTAGTAAACATCCCTGGTATGATAAAATTTAAAACACAAAATCATAAATTATAATATAATAAATAATCATAAAAAATAATAATAATATAATAATAAATGTATTCAATAATGTAATCAAACCAAAAACAGTGAAATTTGAAATCGAGCACCAAGTTAGCACATTACTGAACTTAGTCGCAAAATCGTTTTCAGTGTCTGATGATGAATTTCCCCATGAATCATTATCACTCAATTCTGCAAGTGGTTCTAATTTACTATCACTGTTCTCTAGATGGTCTAAATCCACTTTTGACCTAAAGGGAGACTTTTTGGACGCCATGGACATTTCTCAGTTTCCAGGCAGAAAGAACAGTAAAAATGCAGGCAGGGTACAGGACAAAGCACTAGGGAAAAATGTATGTGAAATGGTTTGATACAGTAATGTAATACTATCAGATTTTAGTGTATTGAGTGAATGTCACATTTTTACATTTTTGAATTTCCCGCCAGTTCTATCCCCCATACGTCCCGTATGTCCTGTACGTCCCTGTGCTTGCAGGGAACGGAACGCAGAAGCCGGAGTACATGGCCGGGGACACTGCAGGGGGGACATCGCAGGAGCACAGGACAAGGTAAGTGCTGGAGAGATCCGAGAGCAACGCTGCTTGGTAATCCCGACTGTAGCTCGGGGTTACCGCTTCTGGTACTGAAAGTTAACTCCGAGCTACACTCGGAAATACCGCCAGGGGAGTTAAAGAGGAGGTTCAGTCTGTTAGGAAAACAAAACAAAAGTCAGCAGGTACAAATCCTGTAGCTGTAAGTAGACACTTACTTGTCCAAGGATCCAGTGCTGTCCTCACCCTGGCTAGTTCTACACTAGCCTCCAGGTTCCAGGCACCAACATTCTAACTGTGGGCAGCCGGCTGCGTGGCTTTCAGTTTCACAGACAGCTTCCCACTGAGAATGCATGAGCCACATTGCACTGAATGGTGCACTGAATTGTGAATGGTCCCGCAGTCTTCTGGGACCTGTGACATGTCCCAGAAGACTGTGGGGACGGAGGGGAGAAGGAGAACTTCCTCTTGGATTACCTAGGTGATACATGTGGAACTGGGAGCTGATACATGTAAATGCCAGGTACCCACTCTCCCCCTTCAAAATTACATGCTAAGTTAGGTGGGGGGGATCTTAAAGCAGAACTTCCCCTTTCGTGTGGTGCATAATCTGGGCACAAGTTTATTTTAAAGGGATGATTTACTAAAGTAATAGGGAATGTTCACTCACTGTAGAAAACAAGATATATTCATTGTAGATACCTAGTCATGTACAGGAATCATGCATAAAAAAAATGTGATTTTACTTATTATTATTATACAGGATTTATATAGCGCCAACAGTTTGCTCAGCGCTGTACATTATAATAGGAGACCGTACACGAGACAGTACAGTAACAATACGATTCAATACACGAGGGGTTTGAGGGCCCTGCTCCTTGGAGCTTACAATCTAGGAGGGAGGGGATAGTGGTACAGGAGGAAATAGCTGTGGGGGATGGAGTGGTAGGAAGAGTGGAGGAGTTCAGTAATTAGCTGAGGGCAGGGTAGGCTTCCCTGAAGAGAAGGGTTTTCAGAGTGCGCCTAAAGGCGAGGAGAGTAGGTTATAGTCTGATGGATTGGGGTAGGGAGTTTCAGAGGATGGGGGAAGCCCTGGAGAAGTCCTGGAGATGGGCATGGGAGGAGGAGACCAGGGAACTAGAGAGTAGGAGGTCTTGTGAGGAGCGGAGAGTACGTTTTGGGTGGTATTTGGAGACAAGATCAGTGATGTAGTTTGGGGCAGTATTATGAACAGCTTCATACATCAATGTTAGGATTTTGAATTTTATCCGTTGGGCAATTGAAAGCCAGTGGAGGGATTGGCAGAGAGAGGTGGTGGATACAGAGCGGTTAGTAAGGGGGATGAGTCTGGCCGCAGCATTCAAGATAGACTGAAGCGGGGATAGCCTGTGGTGAGGTAAGCCGATGAGGAGGGAGTTACAGTAATCGAGGCGTGATATAATGAGTGAATGAGTTGCTTAGTGGTTTCCGGGGTTAGGAACGGACGTATTTTGGAGATGTTGCGGAGGTGAAGTCCACATGAGTTTGTCAGAGAATGGACCTGGGGCTGGAAGGACAGATTGGAGTCTAGGATGACACTTAGTACTCTGGCTTGAGGGGAGGGTCTGATGGTGGTGTTGTTGGTCTTGATGGAGAAGTCGGGGGGGGGCACAGGCTGGGGGGAAAACTAGGAGCTTAGTTTTGGAAAGATTTAGTTTTACTTGCACATAATGGAGGTTATTTACTAAAACTGTATTGTGCAAAACCTTGTACAGCTCTACATAGAAACTACACAGCCTGCAGGTTTAATGTCAAAGCTTAATTGAACAAGCTGAAGTTAGAACCTGATTGGCTACCATACACAGCTGCACCAGATTTTGAATGCACCAATATATCCTATTGAATGACCGAAGTGAACACAGCTTCATGTTATTCACTAAGTAAACATTACTTTAGGAAATCAACCCATATGTATGTAAAAATGTTCTGCATCTTACCATTTGATCCTGACATTACATGGGGCTTTCAAGGAAAGTGGGATGCTGCAAAAAGTTGTTTTTTTTTAAGTCGCGATATTTAATTTTTATTGTAAAATGATTTCTTGTGTGGCCACAGAATTTCACAAGCTGCCACTTTTATTTTATTGTTCAGTTATCACAATCCTCTTAAAAGTGAAGTTGGCTGCTCTGGTATATCATTCTATTTTTTCCACGTTTAGCCGCAGTTAAAGCAGTAGTATATAAATATTTATAAATGTTTAAAGCCTTTAGATATATCAGCTCAAAATGAGATCTATTTTCAAAATCCAAGGATTTTGACATTTTTTAGAAACAATCATTGTGTTGTCATCTCCAATTTACTTGAGAGATGCTCATAATTTATTGCACATTAAAAGCATCAAACAATTGAATAGGAGACTAAACGTGCAAACCAAATCCCTACAATGCATTATCCTGGCAATATATCACTTGTTATTTGATTTTCCCACTACTTAAAGTGGCCCTGAACTGAAAAAGCAATAGTTTGCTATTTTATATATTTATATAATCTAGAAAATTCATTGTGCCTTGAAAACTGTATATCTTTGTCCTAAATTATTCCTGGAAAATATTGGAGCACTTCCTATGCCTACTATAATTGTATATCTGCAAACTGAGATTCAGTATTCAGAAATATTAGAGCACTTCCTATGCCTAAGCACTGCTGTAGTTGTATGCGTGCAAACTGAGACTCAAGAAACAGCCTCCAGGAGCAAAGAAATGCTCCATATAAACAATGGGGTTGATTTACTAAAACTGGAAAATCTGGTGTAGCTGTGTATGGTAGCCAATCAGCTACTAACTTCAGCTTGTTCTATTAAGCTTTGGCAAAACACCTGGAAGCTGATTGGTTTCTATGCAGAGCTGCACCAGATTTTGCACTCTCCAGGTTTAGTAAGTCAACCCCTGTGTCTCTGACTGCTAGTCTCTCTGGATTTGGAGTGAAATTTCATGTCATTATTGTGATTCTAACTGTTCTCCATGATGGAATGAAAACTGCAGTACAAAGTTCCACTGTGCCTCTAACTGCTAGCATTTTAATAGAATAGGTAATTGGCCAAATGATTAGACACGGCGTAATGGTATATTGCGGTTTACTAAACTAGTACAAAATTAAAAGCAATAATGCAAAACAGGTCCAGGATGGAAAAAACAAACATACACTGCTGAATAATCAAAAATAGGTTCAGGATGTCAAAGAACATTCACAAACAAAAACTCTTCACATCAATATCTTTGTGGCAGAACTAGGGTACATGTGACTGCATAACAAATTCAGTAAAACTTTATAACAGCAGAGAATCAAGTTGGGATTCACTATTTTAGCAAAACAGTTTAGGAGTGTGGTACTTTTTTTACTGACCATCTTTAAATAGTTTTTTACAATTGCTCCTTAAACTTTTACTACAGAGACTACATTTGATACAGCAGTTCAAATTTGGCCAGCAGCAGGACAACATCTGCTATACTCTTTGTCTTTAGTACATTTTGGTCTATCATCCCTGAATAAAACTGTCACGCTGATGGACACGTTTAACTTGCTGTGTCATCTCCAGTTTCTTAACTCTTTAATAAATAACCTGCCTGTACTCTTTTCCTAAACACTTTTCAGTCAATTCTCCCTCATTAAAATTACCCTGCTGTTAATAAATTTTACACTGTTGCATCATCTATTGTCTCTAAGTTCTTAATTAGAGCAAGATAGTAATTGATCGGCAGCAGACCAGTGTTAAATCAGTGACAACAAATATTTTCTTTACAATTTCTAACTGTCAATCAAAGTGGACCTGATACTGTCTGATGAAAAAGCTGAGAAGACTAGTTGAAAAAAGACTTTTTTTAAAACTGAAATGAATCAGATTGAGGGTCTACTGCTGTATGTAAATTAAGTTTATTTATTAAAATAAAATATCAATTCCAAAAGCAAATACATGCAGCCAGTGTTTGCTGTCACTGAGACGTGGATATAATACTGGTCCATAACATCACATCCAGCTTTATGGCATCCATGCATGTTATTTAAATTATTTATGTGTTTTAAATATTGCTCTCATAGCTGCATGAAAAGACTCTATCCCTCCTGTACAGTATTCTTTCATTTTTTTATTCTTCATTGGTGTCCCCATGTGCCACATGACAGGGGCCATCTTCTCTAATAAACAGCTTTACTTATGATTTGATAAAACTTGCAGAACACACAATACCATGGTACACAGTTTGTAAAGTCTCATATTTTACAGGACAGATGTAATAAAGGTTTGTTAATGCAGCAGTTTATACACTCTTCTTGGTTATCATGATCTTTAATAATCAAAATAAACACAGAAGTAGAATATTATCAATTCAAAGTGTAACAACTAGGAAATTTGAGTGATCATGTGTTTCAAAAGCACATAAACCATTACGAGAGGTTAACATTTTAAACAAGGTAGAGGGGAAGATTAGAGGAGGAAGAGGAGGATACATGATGGGGGGATATATCCCAGTCTCTTTTACCAAAGGGGAAAGGCTCAGAAGAAGTTGTGGAGCAGGTAGCTCTTATGGACAAGGTAAGAAATAGGTCACATGATCAAAAGCTATTCCAAAATCATTGAATGTAAATTCTCTTTTCTATGGTTCCCATGTTTTGTTATAGGCTTTGACAGTGTTGTTTAGTCAACCTGTATGTCATCCGTATTCTTAATACATTGATGGAGGTCTGACATGGTAACAGGCATTGTAGCTTCCATTTCTGAGCAATCAAACATCATGCTGTGGTCAGAATATGAGTTCCAAATGTATTCTGGCATGTAGATAGTTTAGGGAGGAGAAGACTTAGCAGACAAGTTTATTGGGTTATCATAAGGATTAGATTAGCTAACCCTTTGAGTATTTTTTGAATTGAAGCCCATAAACTTTGTATTTTGGGGAATATCCAGTACATGTCATTATTATTATTATTATTATTATACAGGATTTATATAGCACTGACAGTTTGCTCAGCGCTTTACATTAAGGTGAGAGACAATACACGAGACAGTACAGTAACAATACGATTCAATACACGAGGGGTTCGAGGGCCCTGCTCCTTGGAGCTTACAATCTAGGAGAGAGGGGATAATGGTACAGGAGGAAATAGCTGTGGGGGATGGAGTGGTAGGAAGAGTGGAGGAGTTCAGTAATTAGCTGAGGGCAGGGTAGGCTTCCCTGAATAGATAGGTTTTCAGAGTGTGCCTAAAGGTGAGCAGAGTAGGTGATAGTCTGATGGATTGGGGTAGGGAGTTCCAGAGGATGGGGGAAGCCCTGGAGAAGTCCTGGAAACGGGCATGGGAGGAGGAGACCAGGGAGCTTGAGAGTAGGAGGTCTTGTGAGGAGTGGAGAGTACGTTTTGGGTGGTATTTGGAGACAAGATCAGTGATGTAGGTTGGGGCAGTATTATGAACAGCTTTGTACGTCAGTGTTAGCATTTTGAATTTTAATCCGTTGGGCAATCGGAAGCCAGTGGAGGGATTGGCAGAGGGGGGTGGCAGATACAGAGCGGTTAGTAAGGTGGATGAGTCTGGCCGCAGCATTCAAGATGGACTGAAGTGGGGATAGCCTGCAGTGAGGTAAGCCGATGAGGAGGGAGCTACAGTTGTCGAGGCATGATATAATAAGGGAGTGGATGGGTTGATTAGTGGTTTCCGGGAATAGGAACGGTTGTATTTTGGAGATGTTGCGGAGGTGAAGTCTACATAATATTGTCAGCGATTGGACCTGGGGCTGGAAGGACAGATTAGAGTCTAGGATGACACCTAGAACTCTGGCTTGAGGGGTGGGACTGATGGTAGTGTTGTTGGTCTTGATGGAGAAGTCTGGGGGGTGCGGTCTGGGGAGAAAACTAGGAGCTCAGTTTTGGAGAGATTTAGTTTGAGGAAGTGGAGTGACATCCAATCCGATATGTCGCTCAGTAGGCTTGTGATACGGGCGGAGACTGAAGTGATGAGGTGAGCGGTAGAGAGATAGATTTGTGTATCGTCGGCATAGCGATGGTAGTTGAAGCCGTGAGAGTGTATCAATTGGCCAAGGGAGGAGGTGTAGATGGAGAAGAGGAGGGGTCCGAGGACAGATCCTTGAGGGACCCGAACCGAGAGGGGGAGTGAAGAGGAGGTGACAGCATTATAGGTAACACTGAAGGAGCGCTGTGATAGATAGGAAGAGAGCCAGGAGAGAGCGGAGTCTCTGAGGCCAAGAGAGTGTAGTTTTTTTTTGAGGAGGGGGTGGTCAACCATGTTATAGAGTGTACCAGTGCGTGAAGAACATCTGAAAAAGTAAAATAAGAAGCAAGGGTTAAGGGTGTATAGGAATTCTGATGTATCGAACCCCTTTGTTTCAAAAGTCTGGAGACCCCTGTTTTAGAATAAGTTCTGTACTCAAAGTTTGTTCCCATTTTACCAGTGCTTTTAAAACAGTTCTATTAGGGTCATGTGTAGCATTTAGTAGATAGATGAAATTAGGTGTTTGGTGGTAGGGCTGTTTTACATATACTTTCAAAAGGTATGTATTTTGTGAAAATAAGAATGTTAGAGATTAAATTTGCTAAATGTTTAAAAGTAATTGAACAAAGCATTGGATGGTAAGTAACATTGAGTTTCTAGGTGGCAAATCAAAGTAGTTTTTTCATCTTGGTGTCAATATTGCATGACATAAAATAGCAAATTGTTTCCAAGTCAGATAAGTACCTGAATTTAACAGATACAATAGCTCATTGGGGCTTGGTGATTTCCCATTCTGCAAGTCACATTTTTTTTTGTTTCCTCAGAAAATATGGTGTGAAATGAAAAAAAAAAAGTTTTGCCCATAGTTGTAAACAGCAAAAATATGAAAAATATAACAACTATACCAATGTAGATTTAATGGATATGACCTGATTGACCAAGGAATGAGTTCTACAAGTTCTTCTAATTGTGTATATGTAAATAATGACTATCATACCCTTTTGGATTTGAAGAGCCATTGGTTTTGGAGATAATACCATCATATATATATCTAATATGAAAGCATAAGCAGATTTCTTATTTTTTTATGGTCATGCATCTTAGAGTAGCTTACAGAGAATTGTACCTGAAAAACAGTCTGAAATGTTTATTTCATTTAGTTTTTTAATAAGTTGTTATGAATAAGAAAAGGATTCCCATAGAAATGAGCTTCGGGTTTGGCTCAATCATGAGTTGGACCTGAACCCAAGTCATTTGCAGTTCATGAAAATGGTGAACTAATGAGGAGGGTTATACCCATAGCAACCAATTACCATCAGTCATAGGGGTTTTCTTGTGTGTCAACTCCCACCATATACAATCAGGGTTCCCAGCAGCCTTTGTTCAGTGTTTGTTGTAGAAGACTGCAGGGGAAGCTGTATGCTAATACTAGTGCTGATGTCTGAAAGCAGCCACACTAAAAGTGTGCTGTTTAGTGGTAAAGTAGATTAGAGAGAGATTTTAACATTGACTTCAGAATTAGAAAATGGCTGGTGCACATAGGCACAACAATAATTTGGGGGGATTTTTTTCAGCTGATTAATTAATATCCAACGTTAATTTCTTGATTTAAAGGACACTTTCACCTTAAAAATAATAATAAGAAATGCACATCTTTTTGCAGGTAATACAATGCGCATTTACTATTTTTTTTTTATTGGGAGCTTTTAAAGCAATGCAAGGTTTCTGCAGGCTGTCAGTGTAGGTGTCTGCTTGTACGGTGCATTAACTTAACAATAGGAAGAATCAACTACCTAGAGCACTTACAGCACTCATCAGTGCCCTGGTAGTTTATTGAGAACTACAAAGAGGAGCCCTGCACAGTTACATTTTTTTTCTCTCTATTTTGGCAGAGGAGAAGATTCCTGATGCACAAGGAGGGATCGGGAGGGTGTGGTTGCTGCTCATTTTGTAACATGTTATACCAACCACAAATTCACCTTTCATAACATGATACATATCCAGGGTGTATGTCTTGTTCATATTGTGGTCTAGTACATGTTTTTCAATACTGCACACAAAGACACTACACTATTTTGGGACTTTTTTCAGCGAAATAATTACACTCTAACATTAGTGTATAATTATTTTACAGAAAAAGCTCCCAAATTAATGCAGTGTCTACATTTATAAAATGGAATTACTTGTACTAGGACCTATTGTGAACAGGACCCCCACTAGCCATTTTAAAATAAAAACATGTACATTCATTTCTTGATTTTAAAATTGCTGTTGCAAGTCCTGTTAAAAATGGGGCTTAGTACAAATAATGTGATACTGTGCACATGTGCACTACATTATTTAGGATTTTTTTCTGTGAATGAATTACACCCTAATGTTTATTTCTTGGATTTAAAAGTTCAGGTTGGGGTCCTGTTCAAAATGGGACATAGTACAAATAATTCAATATTGTGCATGTTGGGGGATTTTTTTAAGCAAATCATTTATTCTCTAATGTAGATTTCTTTATTTTGAAATGGCTATTGGAGTCCTGCTCAAAATGGAGCCTAATACAAGAGATTTATAACTATGGACATCTGCACTCCATTATTTCAGGGGCTTTTTTCTGAAAATAAAGTTCAATCTAATGTTAACTTTCATAAATGGCTGGTGGGGAATCTATTCAAAATTGGGCTTAGTACATAGACACTAGAATACCTTTTTCTACAAAAATGAGGGCCCATTCACACCAGTGAGTGCTTTTTATGCTCTGTTTGTTATGTTATTAATTCACCTAGCTTTTCCCTAAGGCCAGGCAACTTCTTGTTCTGGGTAAACCAGTGTCCAGTACATACCTTGCCATGTTCTCTGTGTTCAATAACAAATGTGAGAGTGCTAAGAGTGTTAATAATAACAAATATATCCTCCAGCTGCATTGTGAACTCTGTGTGTCTGTGACTGCTCTGCCTGTTTTTGTCTGTGTCAGATCTTAATACTGTGTAACTCTCTGCTGCAGAGCACTAGACTGCAAGATCCAGGGATTGTGGGATGTGTATGTATGTAGTTTCTTTAAAGGAAGTGTTGGCTCTCACAATACAAACAAATGTCATGCTGCATGCATTAACCTGTGTAGTGCCATACAGCATGCCTCAAGTATGAACACAAATTCTGACACGGGAATTTGAACAATTACTCTTATAGGCTGTGCATACAGGGGAACTAATGACACTATAAAACTACATGATCAATGCACATCTTGCAGGTGAAAAAACACAAGGTGCAGATAGGAAAGTTTATAATGTCTTAAGGTGTTCATTTTTCCCCACATATCCTGCCCCAGTCACAGCTAAGACCTGGAAACAGTGATTGTTCATATAAAAGGTTAATATATCTGCAGCTAGTAAAAAGTAAATATATCTGCAGTCACAAAGGCTCTTAATGGTAATTTAGAAAGAGATTCAGCAAGGTAGGAAGAAATTAGAAAGATGTTAAGACATATTGGAGGAGATTTACTTAAACCAGTGCACATGGAATCAGGTGCATGGTAGCCAATCGGCTTCTAACTTCAGCTTCTTCAATTAAGCGTTGACAATAAAAATTAGAAGCTGATTGTGCCCATCAGTTTAGTAAATCTCCCCCAATGTATTTTAGAACTGTTTTAAATTTGCAGTTGGCAATGGAGAAGTCAGATTTGAAAAATTGTTTATTTTACAATGAAATTGCAACATTCTCTACTAACACTATGGAGGTTATTTACTAAAACTAGAGTGCAAAATATGGTGCAACTCTGCATAGGAACCAATCAGCATCTAGGATTTATTGCCAAAGCTTAAAAAACTGAGGTTTGAAGCTGATTGACTACCATACACAGCTGTACCAGATTCTGAGTGCATTAGTTTTAGTAAATCTACCACTATGTTTTAAACTTGCTTAGTAGTTGACATGCTCATTTACTTTATTTCTTTATTTTTAAATAAACAGACTTTCCTTACCAGAAGTGTACCATCTTGGCTAACCAGATTGATATCCTTATGGAAAGGAGACAGGAAATAAGTGACTGTAATGCACTGAGGGGTGCTCAGAGTGAATCCTCAAGAATGGGATACCTCCTAGCTTTACTACACCCACTGCCTACTGTACAATCTACTTTAGGGCTATCAAAATACATGTAGTTCAAGGGTCCACCTAATTGGATACAAATTGTGGGATATTTTAGGTAGGACCTTATATAACATAGTTTTGATAGATATAAGCTTGATTGTACAGTCAGAAAGGATCATTTAGGGTGAACTGGTAAACAAAGTTAACCAATGATGATGGGCATTAAGCACTTTGATAGTTGGTATTGGCACAGATGGCTATGTGCAATTTAACTGCCCTTAACCACTAGGGCATGCTGATTGCCACTGATTTCCTAATGAACTGGTTCCTTCAGACATCTTACCCATTCAGCAGCATCTGTAAGTTACTAGACAGTTAAAAAATACCATTACAAAATACCTTAATCCTTTTAATTGATTTAATAATATCCATTGAATTTCAATCAGTCCTGCCCTGGTTTTAACTTCATCATTGTCATCTGGGATCCCTGATGGGTAGTTGGGGTTCTCTTTTCCCCAATTTCCAGCCTCTGCCCTGATGCAATAATGGCTTAGTAATTTTGGCATGCAATATTGTGCAACAGTTAAAAATTCACAAATCGTCCCTTAAGTATGGTGGGCTGATCTGAGTTGGATTTGGAACTTTTTTCCATAACCTGGATGACTAAAGTCTAAAGTATCTATCTATATGATAATGATTTTCAAATAGATAATTTCTTCATAAAGACGCTTTAAAAATAATTTCCAAAGAAATCTTGCTTTTAAAAATAATAATAAAAACATTTGTCTTAAATCTATTCTAGAGTTATGCATGAACCATACTGTTAAATTATGTTTCTAGATAATTGAATGGACTAATGTCTGAGAATTTGACTCTTTACTAAAAATCTGATAAAACAATAAATCATTAATGATTAGCAATATTTTTATAAAGTAACTTTTATTTTACATTTTGTACTTGCAAGGGGTGATTTAATGAAAAGCCTGGAGACAAATACACAGTACTGTCCATTATTCTCATTTTCATATGACTTTTTTAGCTATTGCTTTAACTTTAATTTAGTTTTTAATTTATATTTTATCATCTTTATTAAAATAAGATGAGATTGTTAAAAAAAGAAGTGAAAATACAACTCGTGACACTGATGTACTAAAAGATATTTATTTTTCAACATACTTCCTGCTACATTTATACCAGAGTTTAACTAAGCTGCGGCATAGAAAGATTTGTCAGTACTCCTGAACCATCTTAGGACAACCTGTTTCACTTTGTTATAAGTGCTGAAATGCTGACCTCCAAGGAACTCTTTTAGGGGTCCAAACAGGTGAAAATCACTTGGATCGAGGTTCAGGCTGTAAGGGGGATATTGCAATATTTCCCAGCCAAGTTTCTGTATTGCTGTATTGTGCACGTAGTGGGGTAAACAGTATGAGCTTGTGCATCTTCCTGAAGAAACAGGATGTGATCCAGAAAATCCTGTCTTTCCCTGTCAAAATGCTCCTTCAGCTCAGTACAGAACAGGGGCGGACTGACAACTCATGGGGCCCCCAGGCAATAGGGGATCATGGGGCCCCTGTGTCCTTGCCCAAACTCAAAAAAGCCTATGAAAAAGGTACCAGGGGCATCTCATGGGGCCCCCTACTGACCCCGGGCCCTCAGGCAGTGCCCGAGTTTCCAAATGGTTGGTCCATCCCTGGTACAGACTTCAACTCTTCTGTGTCAGTCAAAAGCAGAAAGCTGTCCTGGTTCCTAGCATGTGCTAACTTTTAAAAAAATGCAATAGTTGTGACTGATATTTTATATACTGTACCAGGGGCGGACTGAAAACTCATGGGGCCCCTGGGAAATAGGGGATCATGGGGCCCCTGTGTCCCTGCCCAAACTCAAAAAAGCCTATGAAAAAGGTACCAGGGGCATCTCATGGGGCCCCCTACTGACCCCGGGCCCTCTGGAAGTGCCCGAGTTTCCAAATGGTCAGTCCTCCTCTGCACACAGCTTTAGAAGGTGAATGTTGTCCCTCAGTTGCATGCAGTTTAGCTTTAGCATTTTGAAATTGTGCAAAAGAGGGGCATTCCAGTCAAA